>NW_026294617.1:595000-3197500 GCF_007827085.1 Peromyscus californicus insignis | reverse complement strand
CAGAAATTTAAGGGTGATTGCGTGAGAAAGTCAATGAGAATAAAAAGCTTCAATAGGGGGTGAGCAGAGGAAGCTTTCCTTACACAGATAGATGGCTCTGTTGTAAATTTACCATTTGGCTGCTGGGTCAAAAAGGCTTTGGTCTGATTGGTCTGAGCCTTCTCTAACCACCATCACATGGCAGAAACTTGACAGAAGGAACCCCCACCCCACGCCCCGCCCCAGGCAGAATGCTAAACCTCAGCTGGAGCACACTAATCCATCTATTTGCTGATTACATCTAAGGAGAAAAGGATTGCTAATTTAGAAACCCATTTGATAAGCTGGTCATGTAGCCAAGTTGGCAGAGTGCTTACCCAGCAGACATGAAACCCTCTGTTCAATCTGCAATGCCACAGAAAATCCCGGGACTTCAGAGATGGAGGTTAGAGGATCAGAAGTTCAAAGCTGGCCTTGGTTACATGGTGAGTCTGAGGTAAGCCCATGCTATGTGAAACCCTATGTCAAAGGACGAGAGAGAGAGAGAGAGAGAGAGAGAGAGAGAGAGAGAGAGAGAGAGAGAGAGGAAGAGGGAGGGAAGGAGGGATGGAAGGAGGGAGGGAGAGAGAGAGAGTCTTTACTTGCTTAATAAACTATGTGGAACTATCTTATGTGGAGGTCATCTGGTCTGAGGCAAACCATGACAAGTTGCCCTGTATTCCACTGTGTAACTTTTGAGTATATTAACACTGTCTACATTTCTCCAGTTTAGCTCAACTATCTCTATAAAGTCAACTGTTCATTTGATGTTTTGTTTTTTTCTTTTTTCTCTGTTGTGGTTTGGTTTTATTGGTAAGGTAGTTGATGCTCTAAGGTATTTTGAAGTCCACAGGAAGAACATTTTAGTTTTTTGTTTGACCATGATAATTTACAGTTTATTTGGGAGAAATGGAAAAACATCTCAGAAGAATTCATTTACTTTTTACAAGAATCCAACAAGGAGATGAAGGTCTATGGCTTTCACAATATTGATCTGTTGTCCTCACAGACTCTAAGGTCATTCTAACATTAATCTTTGTTTCCTTACACAACAGCCCCATGAACTGATCAAATTAGGATTAGCAATATGTACTCCAATGGCTGTCTTCTGAAATCAAAGTAAATAAATAGTTGATGGAATATGCACTACACTCTCCCAGAGCATATACAATAAGATTTATAATATCAACAGCTTTAAATGAAGTCTAAAGCACTTAGCATGCTTCTGCTCCCTTTACCTCATTGGATGATATTAGGTTTTCCTTTATAAGTTGGATTCTTTTCTATTTGTAATAAAAAACATTGATTTTTTTTCTTCTGTCTATGGTTTTAAAAAAGTTTAAAAACAAGCCAGCATGGTTTTATTTATGCTGTGTCTCAGCCCAAATGCCATCAGGAATGTCAACTGCCCATGTGGATGTTGGACTTTAGTTAGTCAAAGCATAGTGAACAATAAACAGTGCGAGTTCACCTAAAACATGAATCAAGACCCTCTCCTCAATTCCACCCTCCTCTGTTCAAATTACAGAAGGGAGTCAAATATCTATGATCTAAATATAGACTTGGTTTATTTACGATAGTCTGCTTGGGTCAAAGCTTGCTTCTCTTGCTCCTAAGTCCCCACCAGTACTTAATCAAAGGGAAGGAACATCAAACATCCTGTCATCTTGGTGTACAGACCAGGCAAGTTGATAAAGGCGCTGTGATTTGTGGATAAGCTTGTCTTTCAGTGATGAAGAATTATGATGGATGTAGGTTAAACAGCTACAACCAGAATTTCAAACTGTTGAATGGACAGAGTATTGAGCAATGTTTTCAAAAGGTAAATACTGAGAAGAGATATTTGAAAGATATTTTTAAATGAAGACCAACATCTATGCAAATAAAGTAATATGAAATTGCTTTTGAAAATATTTTAATGAAAAGAGAAAAATATTAACAGTTTAGATAGGGGAGTACTATATATGATTTTAAAAGGTATATTTACGATCACTAGTATTTTAATATAATTGTCAGGTGGCGATGCTGCTGGAAGTGATTTTGTGATGAAAACACCATTATTTATAATACAGTTTCCTGTGCCCTGAGATAATGGGACTGTGAACAGAACAAGCTTCCCCAATGCATAAGCATGTCTCCTTCAGAAGAAATGTGAATTTTTATTTCAAGAGCTAGAAGGATGGGAAATGGAAAATCTGCACTTAGACCGAGTGAGATCTGTAGAGTTGATGTCCACACTTACAACATTGTTAATATCTCCATGGGAATCTGACATATCCATAAAATTAAGCTTCTTTATAAGTGTATTTGTGAGTTGAAACATTTGACATCAAAGAAAAAAATACATTAACACTTTCACTTTTTCTGGAAACTTGGCTTCTTTGCTATCTCTACTATTTAATTGCTATGTGCTTGATTTTTCTAGTTTTGATGAATATCCTTCTTTTTTGGTATCAGAGATAGCAGCATATAAACTCAAACTAAGGAAACTATCCAAGTTATGCTATACTTTATAAGATGTTTCCTTTGGGGTTTTCCACTCTTTTTCCTTTATAAAAGCTTGAAATATAGGCAGAAAATAAATTTGACTTCTTTGAAAATCAGTTTATGTTCTGTGGTTTTCAAATGCTGGATGACTTGTAACTGTTTCTTGTGAAAGTGGGTGGCTAGCTGCAGCTATTGTGGCACATGAGTCATTGACATGCTGCTGTCTCTCTGTTCAGGAATGATTTGAAAAGGAAACTGATCAACATTAGCTAAAAGATCCAAACTGAGAGTTTCTTAAAATATGCTATCTGAGTATAAACAGCATGCCAACTGTATAATATTAATATTTAATCTTAGAAAGACAACCCTTTAAGAATTATTCCTCAGTATTGTGTTCCTGACTCTATTAAAAGTATCTTGAAAGGCTTAACTCATATGATCTTTATAATCACTCCAAGGGCCTGGAAGTATTAACCCCCATTTCCAGATAAGGAAAGTTAGACACAGAGAATATATACAATTTGTCAGATCCAGAGTGAGTGGACTGTATTATGAACCTCAAAGGTCCAGCTGAGCCATGACTCTCAGTCATTACACTTTATAAAAACCAATGCTGTATGTGTCTTTTAGGTTAGGAATTATATCCCTACAGTTCCTCTAGTAACAAGTAAATTATAAACAAGACAAGGAAGTGTCTAATAATTAGGAAAGATGACTAGAGACCCTCATAAAGGAATACCAGATTCAAGAGCTAAGACTCTGTCTGGCATAGTACCCATGTTGCCAGGAGACAGAGGCAAATTAACATTCAGTATTGGCAAATATCTAAAACTGGAATGCATAACAGTGGTCAATATGCAGACCATATCAGCATTCCTAGCTTTCTGGCTGTTATTTCTAAATGAATGGACAATCTGTGGCAACTTATTTGTCACTGTTGTGAGGGAATAGGAGGCTTGTTTCTTCGAAGTCATAGTCTATATCTATTCTTGCCCCACGTTGACTTGGACATAAATCTCTCTCTCTCTCTCTCTCTCTCTCTCTCTCTCTCACACACACACACACACACACACACACACACATACACACATAAGATAATTTATTGCATCTAATTATCAAATATAGTATGCTTTTTTTTCTTGTAGTGTTTGGAATTAAGCTTAGCAACTTCACAATCTGATAAAGGTGATAAAGGACTCTACCACTGAACCTTATCCTAGGCCAATAATGCCTTTTTTTAAATACTAGCATTCTCTTTACTCAAATTTATTACATTTATTTGTTTACTTATTTATTAATATGTGAGTTTGTATGCCCATATGTATACAAGTGCATTTTCCTTACACACATAGAGGTCAGCAGACAGCTTGCAGGAGCTGGTTCTCTTCCTCTTCCAGGTCAGTCCTAGGGATCAAACTCAAGGAGTTAAATTTGTCTACAAAGGCTTTTACCTACTCAGCTATCTCTCTGGCTTTCCATTTACTTAAATTTAAAGAACAGGCACAAATAATACCAAGTATCCCCAACATATTATTAACCCTAAAAGCATAAACAAACAATGAAGTTTAAAGTAGGATCATAGAAGAAATATAGAGTTTACTTAGACCCACTCATCCATATCATTCACCATAAGACTTGCTCTAGAAGAGAAATTTTTGGTGCTATAAACGGCCAATAGAAATGGTAGCCCAAACACAGCATATAGCTCTACACTTGTATTCACTCATTTATCCCACACATGTTTACTGAGTGCCTAATATATAAGTGTTATGTAAGGTTTGGGGGTTCATAAATAGTCTTAGGCCTTATGTGGATCTCAGTGTCTAATAGGGAGAATGGCCATGTATGTATAATTCCTAATGCTGTGCTATAAATGAGTGTTAAGGAAGTAAGAGAATCCTCACAGTACCTACCACTAAAAGGAAGACAGGAACTTTATTGGGCACCCACATTTCAGCATTATTTCAGTTTGTTTGTGTAGTAAGCTGTGCTTACTCCAGAAAAGAAGCTTTCTGTGGGATTTAAAATGTCTACATAGATGTTAAACATTAACAAATTTATCATGACTTTGGACATGAGGAAATAGTAAATAAATTAAGATATTTATTGGTTTTATTTTTATTTTTCTACTTCCACTAAAACAACACAGAATATGCTGGTATCAAAAATATCATCTCAAGCACAAATAAATGACTGTTAGAAGGGAGAAATGAAAGAGGAATGAGATTTTGAGAGTGATCGAAAAGTTGAAACCGTCAAAAGTCAGAAAGCTCACCAGCATCTTTGTCACTGTCTATGTCGTAGCCACATCCATTATTTCTGCAGTCTTCTTGATTACCCAGCAGAGGCTTCTGTGAGCTGGTGAGACACTGAAAACTCAGAGCTTGTCAATACTTGATACATGTGGCCCAATTCACCTGACAATGGTGCTTCTTTCAGGTATTCATTTAAACATTGCATTTCTTTCACTTTCAAAATGACCTTCTTTTATTCTATTGTCCATAGGTTTGAGAGTCTTAAAGAAGAAAAACGATTTTAAAAATATTAACCTCAAAAGGAGAAAAACTGGTTTAATTGAAAAGATACTAGCTTTACCATACCCCACCCCTGATCATAAATATCCACATTTTCTTACATATCAAATAGGTCCAGGGAGCCTGTGAGCATGGTGTGATGGTTACCATGGATATTTACCTAACACTGTGTATACAGAGTGCTTCTGATGACATTTGCTGTCAAGGTCTGTGGCAGAGAAAACTATGTATTTCTAGGGATTAAGAGTCTTGTATTTCTTTCTGATGTTTTTTCTCACTTCCTAGCTAAAAGTTGCAAATATAGAAAATTACAGAGTGTAAGCAGCCAGGAACTACCCTTCAGCAGAGCGAACGTCTTATGCTCTTCATGTCCACTTCAGCTTTCTATTCATCTGAGAGTAAAACATTAATATATGAAGTCATATTTTCTGGGGAGGGTTATTCCATGATCTCCAGACTCTCACCCCTGATCTATTTCCCAAATGTTAAGATCTAGCACACCTCATTCACTTCCACATTCTGTGCTTTCTCTACCTCCTAAACCTACCGGCAAACACAAACCTTAAAAGCTTTATAATTGGTCTCTTATTGAAAGTGTCACTGTTTTATCTCAATAAGAATTCTGTGTTTTGAGATATATTGTCTCTGGTTCCTGTCAACTCCCACTGACACAAAGATCAGAGCTACTTACTGTACACCATGTTTTTAGGTAATTTAAATTCTTCTACCTCAAGATTTAGAAACTAACTCTCTTTCAAAAGAGTACATCTGACAGATATTGACATCCCAAATATAAGCAAGTAACTCAAAGATGAACACCAAAAGTCAAACAAACTAGCATTTAAAAGCTATGGAACTAAGCCGGGCGGTGGTGGCGCATGCCTTTAATCCCAGCACTCGGGAGGCAGAGACAGGCGGATCTTTGTGAGTTCAAGGCCAGCCTGGTCTGCAGAGCGAGATCCAGGAAAGGCGCAAAGCTACACAGAGAAACCCTGTCTCGAAAAACTAAAAAAAAAAAAAAAAAAAAAAAAAAAAGCTATGGAACTAGATAAGTGTCTCAAAGGGTAAATAAAAACAACCAAAAAAACCAAAAACACCAACAACAACAACAAAACAAAAAAAAAAAACAAACTCATGGGAAATGCTCAGTTTCACTAATACCAATAAAAATGCAAACTAAAGCAGTGCCTCGTTTCAGCTCACCCTGCTTAGAGTAGTCATTAAAAACTTGAGCTGGTGAGAATGCAGAGAAAAAGAACCCACATACTCTTGGTGGGAATTTATACAGCCATTGTGAAACAGTTTGGTATTCCTCAAAAATAAAGAAAGAAATGAAGAAATAAAGAAATAAATAAAAGAAGGTCTATATGTTTCAACACATTAGTATGGGGCCTGTACCCAAGGATATAAAATCTTTGTGCCAGAAACTTACACCAACATGCATTTCGGTGCTGTGCACAATAGCCAAAATATGGAAGCAATGCGGGAGACTAGAGGAGATGTGGTAGGAGGACGGAGACGGCATACTTAGGGGAAACCTCTGCTGCTGGTTTGTTTGAGGTTCTGTGCTAGCCAGTGCCTCCAGATGTCTTCATCATATTTGTCCCTTGTCACAGGAAGAATTTAAACAGTGACATGATTGGAACTAAAATTGCTTGTAGGAAATCTCTGCCTCAGAGGAAACAGATAAAAGGAACAGGAACAAAATATACAACGGTTTGAAAGATGTCAACATTCCAACCTTACAAAGAATTCTTGCTGACTTTCATAAGACATCTAAAAACCTCAAACCAAGGTCAGTAAAAATTGTCCTCAGAGATCGGTGAAAGAAATGGCATTAAAAATACAAGGAAAACAAGCAACTTCAAAAACTGACAGAACAGAGATAGAAAGCTAAATGAAGAGTATTGAAGTGGGTCTTTATAGACCTGATACATCTTATTTTCTTTTCATTATACATTTTATTTTTTCTTGTTTATTACTATTTTCAGTGATATGTGTCTATGTATGTGGTGTGAATGTATAGGCATGTGGCTATATAGCATACATGTGGAAGTCAGAGTTGATTTTCTTCTGATTGAGGTAGGTCTTAGTGTTTACACTCAGATCATTAGGTAGGTTCAGAAAGTTCATCAGTCCAGTAAAGTGACTCGTGTTTCCACTGGGGCTTAAACCTGCTATGTGGAAAGCAGACATGATAACTACTACTTGTTGTAACCATGTGTAATCTTGCTTTTTTTCTATTGCCAGAAGGCTGTCTAATCTCAGACAGAACAGTCTATTCCAACAAAACATATGGATTACAAGATTCAACTCAAAATACCAATGGAACTGGCAAGGATTGAGTAAGAGTTGTTTGAATAATCCATCTTGGAAAAAGAAAGTGTTAGACACAGAGAATAAAAATCATTTTTTTAGCACAGTAGCATCCATACCAGGAAGAATGATGCAAGAGACAAAGCAAGCTCCCAGAGCTGCCTCACAACCACAGAAAAGCAGCTGAAAGAGCTTCTCATGAACCAGAGAGAAGACACCAAGTACATGGATGCCTGCCAAGAAGATCAGAGCAAATTTTGATAATGTCATTTCTTTCAAAGATGACAATGAAGAAAATAATTACTCAGTGTTAGTCAAATCATTGTTATTGGAGGAGAATCTATAACACCTAACTGACTGAGCCAGCATAATTCCTAATAACAATCTATAATAATTTATAATTTATATTCACTGATAAGTGTAGTTTTCATTCTTCATCAAGGACACTTGTCTTTGCAACAGACAGAGACCATTACAGAAAACCTTAACCAATCAAAATGCAGAGTTGTGGAGCCCAGTTCTAGTGATGATCATATCTACAAACCAGTCCTGTGCTTAGGCTCAGGCAGCATTGCAGAAGACAGGGCAGAAAGACCATATGAACCAGAAGATTAAGAAGTTTGCTGTGAGATTTTGTCACCCAAGTAACATCAGAAGTTATACCTGCAAAATCTCACCAGATGACAACCCAAACATGGACTGAACCAGGGTGACACCAGTGAATATGCCAATATGGTTGGGAAAAAAACTCACAAGGTCTCAACCCTACACATAGAACTACAGGAAACAGAGTAAAGATAGGAGTGTGAGAGGTGGTCTTCCCAGGGGAAACTGTTCAGTGCCAAATGGTGAGCAAAGAACACACACATAAAAGTACCATTATGTAGACTAAACAGGTATACTTAGAAATATATAAGTATATACACATACATATATGCATGCAATAACGATCAAGGAAAACAGAGGCCGTAAATGTAAATATAAGTGGGAAAGGGTGTGTATGAGAGGGTTTTGAGGGGGGAAAGGAAGGAGAAATATTGTAATTTAATTACAATCTCAAAAATAAAATAATACTTTAGATTTACAAATGAGTGCAACAAATGAAGTGGGACCAAATTGAGTATCATCAAAGAGAGGCTTGTTTGAGACAAAAAGTGAAAGGAACAAATCCTCTTACATCAGCTCCTCTGTGGTCTGAAGATGCAACAAGTGGCATCCATGACTCCTAGAAATGTTGATGCTTTCTTGGATTCCAGTTATGCCCAGAACATTTTCCAAATGCAATACAATAAGGCTTAACACGTAGCAAAAGAGATCTTGCTACAAAAATGTGTGTGCCTTTATCTACTAAGAATAAGCATCAAATGCGTAACTATGTCCTCTGGGTTCTCTACAGCTTGCAATGAAGAATATGTCAGATTAAAACGAAGTCACTACCACACATTCAGATGGCCTTTAACACAATAAATCCCATCAGTTGAAATAAATGGTGGTCAAATGTGTTGGCCTCAATGTCGTGAGTCATATTTCAGAATTATCTACCAGGCAAGATCTGAGAAATGAACCTCACATGGTCCTGTGAAGGAAGGAAACTTGAACTGGACACCAAAGTTAATGATGGAGGTCTTATTCACACAGCAGTTAGTCAAACAACACTTCTTATTAAGGGAAGAGTTAAGCAGTTTGGAGGCCTTGTGGTGAGAGTATAAACAAAGTAAGGGGATTATCTGTACAAATCTGTGTAGATTTGGAGGTATGTTGCATTTTCAGATAGAAGATGTAAATCAAAATATTCAACAATCTGATGAAACTTAAGGAATCCAAATGAGAAATGATAAGAAATATATATACAATCCAAAACAACGCTTTGGTGGTGGGGAAGTTGGCATTGTTACGGATTGAAGGTAGAAATCACCTGGCTTCCACTTTCCATACAAAGTGCAATGGGAAAGAGAATTAAGTAAAAAGATGCTGCATCAGAGATTTCTATGGTACCAAAGGATGATGAAGTATCAGCATTTGATGCAAGGTTTTTCAGAGGTAAGAGTCTTGTTAAATCATTCTCAGTAATTCCTTGTGAGTGTCATTCTCAAAGATTTGGAACACCTATGCCTGTCAGCAACAATTGCCTGAGAACTTCTGTGAGAACATCACTGAAGAAATCTGCTCATCAAAGTAACAAATATGAAGGCACTGCTATGAAGACAAGTATTTATTAAGTTCTTAGAGCAGGAACAGCAGAGTAGAAGACACAGACATCCAGGTTTAATCCATGATGCAAACATGAAGGGGAGATATGCGGAATTTGCCTCCTCTTACTGGTGGAGTGAACTCACATTTCAGATGTCATAGGAAGCATGAACTAATTCCTCAGTAACCTCACAAGGTGTTTTGGTGAGCAGCCCTGGAAAGGGGGCCAACAGAAAATAATACTTATCAAGAAACCAGAACTTCCTAGTAAGTACAACCAGATAAGTGTCGCTACTGAACACCACACCTAGGCTGCAGTAACCTCATTACTCAGATAGAAAGCAGATATCAAGAAAATACCAGAAATATCCCTTGCTGTGGATAACCTTGGTGCCTTTGCTCCTCTGGGACTCCCCAATAGGAAAAAAAAAAACCTTCAAATTTAAAATAAATTGAAAACATTTTTCTTCATATTATCAATGTTGTGGCCTTGATCTTTGGGATTTTGAAGACTGCAATATATTTGTGTTCATCTCTATTCAGTCTGCATATATAACACAGTGTTTTGATAATCAGTTTTATTCAAACTACATTTTAGATATGACATCATTTCTCAAGGGAAGTTGCAATATTTTGTGCCACATTGAATAAAATGTGTACCTTGAATAAAACAGGGTGATATCTATAGCTAGTGAAATGCTCCTCAGTCGTAATAAGATCTCTTATATTTTCTGGAGTGACTTGGTTCTGACTGAAGACTATTGCATGGCATGAATAAACTGTATATATGAAGACAAATACCACACACTTATATTCATGTATCAAAACCAGAGTCAACCTTGTAGAACCACAGAATGGGACCATGGTCACTGGAAAAGAGAGGATATAATGGTGAGGAGCAGGGGACAGAAAAACTAAGAGGGAATTTTAGGAACTAGGGAGGTTCTGGGATAGGAAAAGAATTAGAGTCAAAATAGAAGAAGAAGAAGGAAACATGATCAAATTATGGAATATGCATGCATGGAAAATCACATTAATTTATAATTAATATTAATATTTATTATAACTAAAAGTTAAAACATACTACATTGTTAATGTTTTCTTTATGGATAAAGTTCTCTTCTTTTAATTATGATATAATACTTGTTGATCTATGGTAAGAATCTCTCCTTTTCAAAATTACTTGGGCCAGTTTTGAATCTTCTTTTTGGATCATTAGATATTGGAATCAGTTTTCTCTTTTTTTTTCTTTTCTTTCTTTAAACATTTTTGCACATACCTTTAATCTCAGCACTAAGAGACAGTGGCAGACAGAAAACTGTGTTGAGACCAGCCTGGTGGTGTACAAAGCAAGTTCCAGGACAGAGAGGCCTGTTGTACAGAAAAACTCTTTCTTGGGAAAAAAAAGGAAATAAAATTACTAGGAGATGTAAAGAAAAAAAAAAGAAAAACTGAAAAACCAATCAAACAAATGAAAAACAAAACAAAACAAACAAACCAGGAGATAGGCTTACTTATTAAGCTACCTATTTTCAATATTTCATTGTCTTGGAGATTAGGGAGGCTTATACAGAGACAAAATTATGTGGAAATTGTGCATTATAGAGCATTACAGCATATACACCGATTAAGTTTCCTTTTGTGAGATTGTGGCAACACAAACACAATTGCCATGGTAAAATCACAGATTAAAATCACTGGAGGCATGGCACTAAGACATTCCAATGGAAAGATGGGGCCAATAGTCTTTCTTGCTAAAGAATTACCATAAATATGCAATTAACTAATAAAACTATTCTGTATCACAAAACGCAGTAAAAAGAGATGTGCTTGTTTCTGTAAAAAAAAGTCCTGTTCAGCTTCAGGGTGAATTCTTGGGAAAAAAATGGTTCAATCCACAGATTGCTTCTTAAACATTTTTTCTATTTTTTTTGCTTTTCCCCCCTTTTTCTTTATTAAGAAATTTTCTACTCACTCCACATACCACCCACAGATCCCCCTCCTCCCTTCTCCCACCCTCCAGCCCTCCCTCCCTAGATACCCCACATCCCCACATGGTGAGACTTGTTGGATTTTCCCTGTGATAAATATGTAATATCTTTCCTGATCTCTTTCACTTCATTTTAGTTTGAAGTCTATTTTATTAGATATTAGAATAGCTACATCAGCTTGCTTCTTAAACCATTTGAATGGAATGTCTTTTCCCAGCCTTTTATTCTGAGGTGGTGTCTGTCTTTGAAGTTGAGGTATGTTTCTTGTATGCAGCAAAAGGATGGATCTTGTTTTCATATCTATTCAGTTAGCCTGTGTTTTTTATAAGTGAATTGAGACCATTGATATTGATGGGTACTAATGACCAGTGATTGTTAATTACTGTTATTTTTTGGTGGTAGTGTTGTATGCTTTTCTTCTTTGGTATTTGTTGGTGTGGAACTATCTATTGCCTGTGTTTACATGGGTGTATCTAACTTCCTTATGTTCGATTTTACCTTCTAGTACTTTCAATAGGGTTGGATTTGTGGAAAGATATTATTTAAATCTGGTTTTATTATGGAATATTTTGTTTACTCTGTCTATGTTGATTGTGAGTTTTGCTGGGTATAATAGTCTGGGTTGGCCTTCAAGGTCTCTTATTGTTTACATAACATCTGTCCAGGACCTTTTGGCTTTTAGGGTCTCCATTGAGAAGTCATATGTTACTTGGTCTTTTTCCTTTGCAGCTCTTAATATTTTTTCTTCATTCTGTATGTTTAGTGGTTTGATTATTATGTGGTGAGGGGACTTTTTGGGGGGGATCCAGTCTATTTGGTGTTCTGTAACCTTCTTGTGTCTTTATAGGCATTTCCTTTTTAGGCTGGGAAAGTTCTCTTCTATGATTTTGTTGAATATATTTTCTGTGCCTTTGAGTTGGTATTCTTCTCCTTTTATCCCTATTATTCTTAGGTTTGGTCTTTTCATGGTGTCCTAAATTTCCTGGACATTTTGGGTCACAACTTTGTTGGCTTTAGTGTTTTCTTTGACTGATGATTCTATTTCCTCTATTGTATCTTCAACGCCAGAAATCTGTTCTTCCATCTCTTGCATTCTGTTGGTTGTGCTTGCATCTGTAGTTCCTGTTAGTTTACTCAGATTTTCCACTTCCAGCATTCCATCAGTTTGTGTCTTCTTTATTGTCTTGATTTCAGTTTTCAAATCTTGAACTGTTTCCCTCACTTGTTTAACTGCTTTCTTTTGACTTTCAAGGGATTTACTGATTTCTTCCTATTTTTTGCTTGACTTTTCCTCGAATTCTTTAAGGAAACTTTTTATTTCCTCTTTAAGGATTTCTATCATCTTCTTAAGGTCATTTTAAGGTCAATTTCTTCTGTGTTGGGATGTTCGGGTCTTGCTGATGTAGGTTCTGATGGAGCCATATTGGTTTTTATGTTGTTGATTGTAATTTTGCACTGGTGTCTACCCATCTCTTTCTCCACTTGGTGCTTGTGATGTCTGTGTCTGAGGGAACCTCTCTTGGTCTGATCAATACTCTTGTTCCAGTGGGAGCTCTTGGTCTAAACAGTGCTGATGGACTCTTTGTCTCAGGGAGCAGCTCTTAGTCCAATTGGCACTCATGGGCTCTGTCTCAGGGAGTAGCTCTTAGTCCAATCTGGCTCTGGTAGGCTCTGTCTCAGGGAACACTTGCAATCTCAGAGGGTGGGTGGGATCTGAGGGAAGTGGGGTTTGTGGGTTAGAGGATTGGATGGGGTATAATAGTAGTCTGACCTGTCTGCAGGAGGCCTGTCTATTGGTTTAAGACTGAGACTACATTGGGTGGTGGTGTGGGGGCAAAAGACTCACCTCTTAGTCCAATCAGACACTGGCAGGCTCTGTCTTAGGGAACAGTTGCAGTCTCGGAGGGTGGGTGGGATATGGGGGAGGTGGGGCTTGTGGGTTGCAGGGTCTGATGGGGGATGGTGGTAGTCTGACCTGTCTTCAGGAGGTCTGCCTGAGGACTGGTCTGTAACTGGGACTGCAATGGCTGGTGGTGTGGGGACATAGGGTTGTGCCCCTGGACCCAAAGCCTAGGGGCTTGGGTATTCAGGTATGAGGAAAAAGATTCACCTCTTAGTCCAATCAGGTGCTGGCAGGCTCTGTCTCAGGGAACAGTTGCCTGGAATCAGTTTTCTGTTTCCACTAAATGTATATGCTTATTTGAGGAAGTTGACATATTTCTGACATTATCTTATCTAGCTCACATAAGCCATATCTTTTTTTTTTTTATTCTGGTCTCACTCTGTGTCTCTCATCAGTGTTTTGAAACTGCTTGTCCTAGGTAACTTTAATTATTAACTTAATACAGCTTAAAGTCATTGAGAATGTATTCTCAAATAAGGAACTTCCCAGATCAGACTGTCCTGTGGGCATGTCTGTGGGATAATGTCTTGACTGTTAGTTGATGTAGGATGATCTAGCCTACTGTTGGTAGCACTATTCCCTGACTTGTTGGTCCTGAACTATATGAAAATATTACTTAAGCTTGAACTTGTGAGCAAGTCATCAATAAAACTTCCTGCATATAGTTTCTAAACTTGAGTTTCTTCCTGACTTCCATTGATTACAGAATGACCAGGACAGGCAAGTGGAAACAAGTAGTCATAAATTTGAGGAAAAAATACAGGAGGAATTGGAAGGGGAAGAGGTAAATTATGTAAATACAATTCTTATGTATAAATTCTCAAAAATTAAAAATTAAATTTTCTTAAAAATTAAAAGAAAGTAAATTATTCACAAAACAATTTTTGGTTCATATGCTTACTGAACCAGTAATAAGGTTTGGTTCATCCATGGTTACATAGGATCTGACATCCCTAGGATCTTTTTCTCTAAGATTGGCCTTAAACATGTTTTGTCATATAAAATTCCCCAGTCCCAGGATATTGATGCCATACTTGGAACATTTTGTTTTCTTTATCTCTAATTCAAGAACTTTAAGTATGTCTAAGCATACCTATATGGTTCACTTTAGTGTATTTTTAATAAAATCATGTAACTCTGTAACAAAGATAAAAAATATAAATTTAAAAGCATTAGATGATGAAAAACATCTCTATTTATAATTCCTTCTTAAAAATATTTGCATTTGCTTTTTTTTCGTGTATATGCGTGCTCCACCTGCATGTATAAACATGTATCAGAGTGCTTCGTGCACACAGAGGCCAGAACAGGGCACTGAATGTCCTGGAACTGAATTCATAGATGATTGTGAGAGCCACCAAGTAGGTTCTGGAAAGCAAATCTGGGTCCTCTGCAAAAGTAGACAGCGATAATAATTACTGAGACTCTTTCCAGCACCCTCTAATTCCATTTTTAACAAACAAAAGAAATTAAACTCAATGGTGTGTAAGAGTAAAAATAAGGAAATATGAATAAAATATGGAATTTCTCATCAATTGGTATGAAGTATCTGAAAATTATACTGTTTTTGATAACAAGTCTACAATTGCAAAATTGTTACCTGATGAATAATCTTTAAAGTGTTCTCTTACTGAATTAGCTAGAATGGGCAGTGCAACAGTAAATAGAAAGGGTGACACCACTTACTTCCATTCTTGCTGTTGGGCTAGAAATAATGTGTTCTGCCAGGTATCCATTTTTATGGGTAGGCAGGTACTTTTTAAAAAAGAAAATCCGTGTGTTCTATTATTTTTTTCTAAGTCACAGAAAAAAAATTTAACTCAGAATTCTCTCTGGACCTTTAACAGTCACCTCAATTCCCAGGTACCTAAAACAGAGTTTAGGTCACCCTTCTCCAACCTGTCCATATTCTACTCTTCCCCCTCAAGAAATAGCACCACTACTCACAAATGACCCATCCAAACTTTAGAGTCACTGTTAGACTTCCTGTATTTCTTACATCCTACTTATGGCAGACCCAGTAAGTCCTAACTGTAAATCTTAACTGAAATATCTTACCTGGGCTGACTTAAGTGAGACATTACCATCTCTCTGTCATCTAACAAGAGTCTGTTTGCAAGATAGCCACTTTTTTCTGGTTGGCAGAGTGACCTTTTAAGTAAATGTAAATTATTTGATGTGATTCCTCCAATGGATTCCTTGAAGATGTATTTTTCCTCTTTTTATCCATTTATTCCATAAATCATAGCAGTGTACCTTCAAAGAGATACAGAGTGGCATTTTGGTCTGTTTATATGTTGTGTATCAATTAAGTAGGGATGCTTATAGTCCTCATATCAAATATACACTATTTCTTCACAATTAAAACATCTGAAATTCTCTCTTTGAGCTACTGTTTATTGTACGATATGCTTTCATTAACTGTAATGACACTTTTTTTAAATTTTTTTTTAATTTGTATTTTGCAATACAATTCAGTTCTACATATCAGCCACGGATTCCCTTGTTCTCACCCCTACCGCCCCACTCACATTCCCCCCAGTCCACACCCATTCCCACCTCCTCCAGGGCAAAGCCTTCCCCACAGACTGAGATCAACATGGTAGACTCAGTCTAGGTAGGTCCAGTCCCCTCCTCCCAGGCCGAGCCAAGCTATCCTGCATAGGCCCCAGGTTTCAAACAGCCAACTCAAGCAATGAGCACAGGACCCGGTCCCACTGCCTGGATGCCTCCCAAACAGATCAAGCCAATCAACTGTCTCACCCATTCAGAGAGCCTGATCCAGTTGTGGGCCTCTCAGCTATTGGTTAATAGTTCATGTGTTTCCATTCATTTGGCTATTTGTCCCTGTGCTTTATCCAACCTTGGTCTCAACAATTCTCGCTCATATAAACCCTCCTCATTCTCTCTAATTGGACTCCCAGAGATCCACCCAGGGCCTAGTCATGGATCTCTGCATCCAGATCCCTCAGTAGTTGGATGAGGTTTCTAGCACGACAATTAGTGTGTTTGGCCATCCCATCACCAGAGTAGGTCAGTTCGGGCTGTCCCTCGACCATAGACAGCAGTCTATTGTGGGGGTATCTTTGTGGATTTCTGTGGGCCTCTCTAGCAGTTTGCTTCTTCCTATTCTCATGTGGTCTTCATTTACCATGGTCTCCTATTCCTTGTTCTCCCTCTTTGTTGTTGATCCAGCTGGGATCTCCCGCTCCCCCAAGCCCTCTTTCCCTCGACCCTCGCCTTTCATTACCCCCACTCATGTCCAGGCTGTTCATGTAGATCTCATTCCATTTCTCTGTCATTGGGGGATCTCCATGTCTTTCTTGGGGTCCTGTTTTCCAGGTAGCCTCCCTGGTGATGTGAGTAGCAGTCCAGTCATCCTTGTTCAACATCTAGTATCCTCCTATGAGTGAGTACATACCATGTTTGTCTTTCTGAGTCTGGGTTACCTCACTCAGGATGATTTTTTCTAGATCCATCCATTTGTCTGCAAACCTCATGATGTCATTGTTTTTCTCTGCTGAGTAGTATTCCATTGTGTATATGTATCACATTTTGTTTATCCATTCTTCAGTTGAAGGGCATCTAGGTTGTTTCCATGTTCTGCTATTACAAACAAGGCTGATATGAACATAGCTGAAGGTGGTGTGGTTGAGCATTCCTTGGGTATATGCCCAAGAGTGGTATAGCTGGATCTTGGGGGAGATGGATTCCCAATTTTCTAAGAAAGCACCATATTGATTTCCAAAGTGGTTGTACAAGCTTGCATTCCCACCAGCAGTGGAGGAGAGTTCCCCTAGCTCCACATCCTCTCCAGCATAAGGTGTCTTCAGTGTTTTTGATCTTAGCCATTCTGACAGGCATAAGGTGGTATCTCAGAGTTGTTTTGATTTGCATTTCCCTGATGATTAGGGATGTTGAGCAATTCCTTAAATGTCTTTCAGCCATTTGAGTTTCCTCTGTTGAGAATTCTCTGTTTAGTTCTATAGCACATGTCTTAATTGGACTGTTGGGCATTTTGATGTCTAATTTCTTGAGTTCCTTATATATTCTGGATATCAGTCCTCTGTCAGATGTGTGGTTGATGAAGATCTTTTCCCATTCTGTAGGCTGTCGCTTTGCCTTGTTGACCATATCCTTTGCTCTACAAAAGCTTCTCAGTTTTAAGAGGTACCCTTGCTTGATTGTTTCTCTCAGTGTCTGTGCTACTGGTGTTATATTTAGGAAGTAGTCTCCTATGCCAATGTGTTCAAGGCTACTTCCTACTTTCTCTTCTAGCAGGTTCAGAGTAGCTGGATTTATGTTGAGGTCCTTGATCCACTTGGACTTAAGTTTTGTGCACAGTGATAGATATGGATCTATTTGCAGCCTTCTACATGTTGATATCCAGTTATGCCAGCACCATTTGTTGAAGATGCTTTATTTTTTCCATTGTGCACTTTTGGCTTCTTTGTCAAAAATTATATGTTCATAGGTGTGCGGATTAATGTCAGGGACTTCAATTCGATTCCATTGGTCCACATGTCGGTTTTTATGCCAGTACCAAGCTGTTTTTATTACTGTAGTTCTATAGTAGAGCTTGAAGTCAGGGATCGTGATGCTTCCAGAGGTTGTGTTATTGTACAGGATTCTTTTGGCTATCCTGGTTTTTTGTTTTTCCATATGAAGTTGAGTATTATTCCTTTCAGGTCTGTGAAGAATTGTGTTGGTATTTTGATAGGGATTGCATTGAATATGTAGATTGCTTTTGGTAAGATTGCCATTTTTACTATGTTAGTCCTGTCTATCCATGAGCATGGGAGATCTTTCCATTTTCTGACATCTTCTTCAATTTCTTTTTTCAGGGACTTAAAGTTCTTGTCATATAGGTCCTTCACTTGCTTGGTTAGTGTTACCCCAAGATATTTTATGTCATTTGTGGTTATAGTAAAGGGTGATGTATCTCTGATTTCCTTCTCTGCTTCTTTGTCTATTGTATATGGGAGGGCTACTGATTTTTTTGAGTTGGTCTTGTATCCTGCTATGTTGCTGTAGGTGTTTATAAGCTGTATCAGTTCCTTGGTGGAATCTTTGGGGTTTCTCAAGTATACTATCATGTCATCTGTAAATAGGGAAAGCTTGA
Organism: Peromyscus californicus insignis; assembly: GCF_007827085.1. Classification (NCBI taxonomy): domain Eukaryota; kingdom Metazoa; phylum Chordata; class Mammalia; order Rodentia; family Cricetidae; genus Peromyscus; species Peromyscus californicus. The sequence continues at coordinate 3,178,939 of NW_026294617.1, read as the reverse complement.
CTTCTTCCTTTCCAGTTTGTATCCCCTTAATCTCCTTATGTTGTCTTATTACTCTGGCTAGAATTTCAAGTACTATATTGAGTAAGTACGGGGAGAGCGGACAGCCTTGCCTCGTTCCTGATTTTAATGGAATTGCTTTGAGTTCTCTCCATTTAATTTGATGTTGGCTGTTGGCTTGTTGTAAATTGCCTTTATTATGTTTAGGTATGTTCCCTGTATTCCTGAACGCTCCAAGACCTTTATCATGAAGGGGTGTTGGATTTTGTCAATGCCTTTTCTGCATCTAATGAGAGGATCATGTGGTTTTTTTTCTTTGAGTTTGTTTATATGGTGTATTACATTGATGGACTTTCGTATGTTGAACCACCCTTGCATCCCTGGAATGAAGCCTACTTGGTCATGGTGGATAATTGTTTTGATGTGTTCTTGGAGTCTGTTTGCCAGTATTTTATTGAGTATTTTTGCATCAATGTTCATGAGGGAGATCGGTCTGTAGTTCTCTTTCTTTGTTGTATCCTTGTTTGGTTTAGGAATCAGGGTAATTGTAGCCTCATAGAAGGAATTTGGTAATGTTCCTTATGTTTCTATTGTGTGGAACAATTTAGAGAGTATTGGTATTAACTCTTCTTTGAAGATCTGGTAGAATTCTGCACTGAAACCATCTGGTCCTTGGCTTTTTTCGTTGGGAGACTTTTAATGACTGTTTCTATTTCATTAGGGGTCATTGGACTATTTAAATAGTTTATCTGGTCTTGATTTAACTTAGGTATGTGGTACCTATCCAGAAAGTTATCCATTTCTTTTAGGTTTTCCAGTTTTGTGGAGTAGAGGTTTTTGAAGTATGACCTGATGATTCTCTGGATTTCCTCATTGTCTGTTGTTATGTCCCACTTCTCATTTCTGATTTTGTTGATTTGGATGCTCTCTCTCTGTCTTTTGGTTAGTTTGGATAAGGGCTTGTCTATCTTGTTGATTTTCTCAAAGAACCAACTCTTTGTTTCATTATTTTTTTGAATTGTTCTCTTTGTTTCTATTTTATTGATTTCAGCTCTCACTTTGATACTTTCCTGGCATCTATTTTTCCTGGGAGATGTTGCTTCTTCTTGTTCTAGAGCTTTCATGTGTGCTGTTAAGTCACTAGTGTGAGATTTCTCCAACTTATTTATGTGGGCATTTAGTGATATAAATTTCCCTCCTTAGCACTGCTTTCATAGTGTCCCATAGGCTTGGATATGTGGTGTCTTCATTTTCATTGATCTCTAGGAAGTCTTTAATTTCTTTCTTTATTTCTTCCTTAACCCATTGGTGATTCAGTTGGGTATTATTCAGTTTCCATGAGATTGTAGGTTTTCTGTAGTTTTTGCTGTTGTTGAAATCCAACTTTAGACCATGGTGGTCTGATAGAACACAGGAGGTTATTCCAATTGTTTCGTATCTGTGGAGATTTGTTTTGTGGCCAAGTATGTGGTCGATTTTAGAGAAGGTTCCATGGGGTGCTGAAAAGAAGGTATATTCTTTTTTGTTAGGATGGAATGTTCTGTAGATATCAATTAAGTCCATTTGAGTCATGACATCAGTTAAGTCCTTTATTTCTCTGTTAAGTTTCAATTTTGGAGATCTGTTCAGTGGTGAAAGTGGGGTGTTGAGGTCTCCCATTATTAATGTGTGGGGTTTTATATGTGATTTAAGCTTTAGTAATGTTTCTTTTACATATGTGGGTGCCCTTATGTTTGGGGCATAAATATTCAGAATTGAGACTTCATCTTGGTGGATCTTTCCTGTGATGAGTATGTAATGCCCTTCTTGATCTCTTTTGATTGATTTTAGTTTGAAGTCTATTTTGCTGGATATCAGGATAGCTACATCCGCTTGTTTCTTAAGACCATTTGATTGGAAAGTCTTTTCCCAGCCTTTTATTTTTAGGTAGTGTATATCTTTGAATTTGAGATGTGTTTCTTGTATGCAGCAGAAAGATGGGTCCTGCTTTGGTATCCATTCTGTAAGCCTATGTCTTTTTATAGGTGAATTAAGTCCATTGATATTGAGGGATATTAATGACCAGTGATTGTTCATTCCTATTATTTTTTGGTGGTGATGTGTGTGTACTTCTCTTCATTGGGGTTTACTGCTGTGGCTTTTTCTATTGCCTGTATTTTCAAGGGTGTATCTGACTTCCTTAGGTTCTAATTTTCCTTCTAGTGCTTTCTGTAGGGCTGGGTTTGTGGATAAGTATTGTTTAAATCTGGCTTTGTCATGGAATGTCTTGTTCACTCCATCTATGATGATTGAAAGTTTTGCTGAGTATATTAGTCTAGGCTGGCATCCATGGTCTCTTAGTGTCTGCATTACATCTGTCCAGGTCCTTCTGGCTTTCAAAGTCTCCATTGAGAAATCGGGTGTTATTCTGATGGGTTTGCCTTTATATGTCACTTGGCCTTTTTCCTTTGCTGCTCTTAATATTCTTTCTTTATTCTATACATTTAGTTGTTTAATTATTATGTGGCGAGGGGACTTTTTTTGGGGGGTCTAGTCTGTTTGGTGTTCTATAGGCTTCTTGTATCTTCATAGGCATTTCCGTCTTTAAGTTGGGAAAGTTTTCTTCTAGGATCTTGTTGAATATATTTTCTTTGCCCTTGAACTGGAATTCTTCTCCTTCTACCCCTATTATTTGTAGGTTTGGTCTTTTCATGGTGTCCCAAATTTCTTGGACATTTTGGTTCATGACTTTGTTGGCTTTAGTGTTTTCTTTGACTAATGAATCTATTTCTTCTACTGTATCTTCAACGCCAGAGATCCTCTCTTCCATCTCTTGCATTCTGTTGATTATACTTGCATCTGAAGTTCCCAATCGTTTACTCAGATTTTCTATTTCCAGCATTCCCTCTGTTTGTGTCTTCTTCATTTTTTCTATATCCCTTTTCATGTCTTGGACTGTTTCCTTCATTTATTTCATTGATTTTTCTTGATTTTCTTTCAGTACTTTATTGTTTTCTTCCAGGACTTTATTGATTTCTTCTAATTTGTTTGCCCTTTCCTCTAGTTGTTTACAGCGTTCTTCCCATTTTTTTGTCTTTTCCTCTACACAAGCCTCTAGCTTCTTCATGATGTCATTCATAAGGCTGTTTTCTTCTGCTTCTTCCAATTTCTGATGTTCAGGTCTGTTGGAGGAGGGCTAGGTCCTGGTGATGCTGTATTGCTATTCATTTTGTTGTATGTGTTTCTGCCTTGATGTCTGCCCATCTCCTTGTGGTTTGTTCTTGGTCTTACCTGCACACTTGGTTCAGACAGAGCTGACAGATTCAGGAAGTCTCTCTCTCTTGTCTGGATGGGAGCTCTCTTGTCCAAATTGCACTTCCAGGGCAGGATGGGAGCTCTTGTCCAGAAGGGAAGTCTGGGGCTGGATGGGAGCTCTTGTCCAGAAGGGAAGTCTGGGGCAGGATGGGAGCTCTTCTCTCTCTCTCTCTCTCTCTCTCTCTCTCTCTCTCTCTCTCTCTCTCTCTCTTTTTCTCTCTTTCTCTGTGCTCCAGAAGGTAAGTCCGGGGCAGGATGGGAGTTGGGGGCTGGCCTCTAAGTCTCAGGAAGAGGCTGGGGGCTCGGGCAGATGGGCATGGAGGCAGGGCGTGGAGATTGCAGGGTCTGCCAGGGGTCTCGGAGAAGGGGATCCTTCCCGGTGGGGCTAGAAGGGAACCTGCCTGGTGGCCAGAACCTGGGCCCAAGTTGGGCAGGTCTTCCCCAGAGTGGCTGGTGCCCAGGGATGGGGTCTGGGCCCAGCTAGTGCACTCACCTCTTGTCCAGAAGGGAAGTCCAGGGCAGGATGGGAGCTCGGGGCTGGCTTCTAAGTCTCAGAAAGAGGCTGGGGGCTCTGGCAGATGGGCGTGGGGGCAGGGCGTGGAGATTGCATAGTATGCCAGGAATCTTGGAGAAGGGGATCCTTTCTGGTGGGGCTAGAAGGGAACCTGCCCTGTGGCCAGAACCTGGGGCCAAGTTGGGCAGGTCTTCCCCAGAGTGGCTGGTGCCCAGGGATGGTGTCCAGGCCCAGCTAGGTCACTCACCTGTGCTCCAGAAGGGAAGTCCAGGGCAGGATTGACACTTTTTTTTATAATAAGTGAAAAATTTAACGTAAATCTTTCCATAATCATCAGATGGCCTACCCTCCTTCATAGCCCATTTCTGCATTTTTCTCTACTTTTCCCAAACATACTACTTTCTCTGCTATCCCATAGCATGTCAAATAGGTCTGGAATCAAGTTCTTTGTGCTGCTGATCCCTCAACCCACAGCCCTTTTTCTTATGGCTCATATTCTTTTCCCTCGGTTGTCTGTTCCAATATTTGTTACCTTAAAAAATTATTTCTTAATTATACTAACTAAAATTCTAACTCAGTCCATATTTTCATGCTAATGCATGCAGTCATGGCTCTTTATCTCCTGTTTTCCACACAGAACTACTTATTATCTACCTACATGACACATACAATTATATAGTTTATTTTCAGTTTCTCTGTAACTCTAACATAGGAACCATGAAGGCAGAAATCATAACAGTCTAATATTTGAAAAGTGGCCATTGCAAAGCCGTCATATAGAAAATTTTGTTATAGCGTTGCATCTGTGAATGTTGGTAAATGTTTGATATGATCTTTCATAATGTCATTTTTATTTGCTTAATAATAAATAATATCGCTGTTTATATCTATACCATTTGACTCTGTTTTATTCAGGGAGTCCTCCTGCCTAACAATTTTGCATACTTATTCTTGTATAGAGCATGAAAATTGCCCATTGAAATATCTTCCAGATTTGGCTATATTAATTTTAAAAGAAAAATATGAACCAGTAGGTGGGCTCAGGAGTAAAGATGCTTGCCACCAAACCCAGTGGTATGAATTAGATCCCAAGAACCCAAATGGTAGGAGGAGAGTACAAACTATTGGAAGTTGAACTCTATCACACACAAGCTATAGTATGTACATGCACACACACTCAACTAATTAATTAAATGTAATTAAAAAAAATTGATGTGCATAAATAAGCTCTTTACTGTAATATATTTTATATTTCTTTTATCATTTTGAAAGATTTTTCACTTCCTTTATTTGGGGAAGGTGATGGCACTGTAGCTACCTGATCTTCACATGTGGTCTGGGACAACCTGAAGTTTGTTCTTTCCTTCCACTGTGTGGAACCTCAGTGATGGAACCATCTTGCCAGCCCTCCAAGAAACCTTAACAATGTTTTCCTTTGAATTTTTACTTTTTCTGACATTAATATTGGTATGCCAGCTATATTAGGTTTGTACATTATAGTATAAATTATTTATCATTTAGTTTTATACATTATTTTCAGTATCATTGGAAAACTACATTTGTGTGAATTTCATCTATATAATTTGAAATATGTATTATATAATATATACTACTCTTTATCACTGTACATATATTATGACTTATTAAATATGAATTTATCATTTTTTCTTTTCTTCCCTTTTCCCATTATCTGCTACATGAAGTTCTCATTACATTTTTCTACCACACATATATGTAATTTTCTAGCACATGTTCTCTAACAAGAAATTAGTTTTCATATAGTATAAATGCTTAATATTACCATTGATTTTGTATACTCCAGACAAAATCTAAAGTCATGCAGTACATCTTCTTTACTCTTAAATAACAGGAAATTGACATCCTTTCCCTAGTTTGCAGCCCCTTAGCAAACGTCCTCAAAGACTGCCTGTGCTCTGCTCTGTGTCAGCTCCACCAGCATTGCTACCCACTCTTTCCCCGTGTAGAACACTGTATTCTGTTCCCTGCACACATCTCCTATTAGTGATGATCTTTTACTAATATGTTTGCACGAACCTCTCAATTGTAAGTTCTCACTTTGGGCATTATAAAACTATCTTACTTTTTCTTAATCTGGAATGATATTTAGCTACCTAGAATGATTTCTTCCTGAATAAATGGAAAGAAAATAAGAAATTCTTTGAGGAAAAGATACTTTTTTGAGTGGTTTTGAACATTTTCAAAGTGATAAAAGAAGAGGAAATACCCATAAAAAAGAACAAAAACTATTCAAGAAAAGTAGAAGGATATAGATTAAAATTTGACTAACCTGATTTTAAAATAGGCTACAGAGATCCAGGCACTAACCTGACCATTCTGGACTCAGTTAGGGAGCTTATATGCTGAGCCTGAGTCCTTTATAGAACTGATTACTCTTGCTTTTTGGTACTTTTGTTTTATATTTACTTTAAAATGTTTTTTAAATTATTTTCATATACTTATTGAAGTCCTTTTAAATAAAATCATTTATTTTAATTAGCTTAAAAATAAAAACTACCACACAACTAGTTTAACAAAGTCATTAAAACACTTAACCCAGTTCAAAACTAGTACATCTCAATGAACTTCTATTCAGCTTGTATTCTTTTTCTTTTTTTCTTCTTTTCTTTTTTTATTCTTTGATATTCTTAATTGTCAAACTCATATTGGTAGAGTATTACTTTAAAAGTTTCATATCACTTTTTGTTGTTTAGAAATTTATAATTTTTACTTAAAATGTATTTCCTTCCCCCTTTCTTAGAATTCATGGTTTTGGGGTTGTCTCAGAAGGGTGCCCAGGTGTGTATTTCATAAACAAGCTTATTATTAATGCTTGAGGTTAAACAAAGAAAGTCTTCAAGTCTTTGGGCAAATTGTCCTATTTTATGAAATGCCTTAATACACATACTTCTCTCACATACAATCAAGTCAATCCAAAGGGCAATCAATGCTCACAGCCTTTTAAGTTACTGGTCGTGAAAATGTTCTACCTCTATTTAATGTCATAGTATTTTTTAATTTGTCACAAACATATACATACCTGGGAAAAGGGAATCTCAATTGAGGAACTACTTCCATCATTTTGGTGTATGGGCAATTTTATTAATTTCTCATTGAGGCAGGAGGACTTGAACCCACTGTGGCTGGAGACAACACTGGCCAACTATAAGACAGATAGCTGTATAAGACAGATAGTTGAGCAAGCCACTAAGCAGCATTCTTCCATGATTTTTACTTCAGTTTCTGCTTGAGTTTCGGCTCTGAATTCCCTCAGTGGTAAATTGTGAACTAGAATTGTAAGCTGTATAACCCTCTCCTCCCCTAGTTGCTTTTCATCAGTGTTTTATCACTGCAAAGGGAGAAGCAAACTAGGGCAGTACCTTCCGCTGAGAACCATCACCTTCTGCTTGCTTCCTGGTCCAAGAGCTGAGTTGCACCAATGCATATTCATCTAAATAGTGAGCTGTGTTTCTCTTCTGTGGTTAATCACAAAACCATCTTGAGACTGTGTTGATTTTCATCTTCAGATTCCTGAAACTACCTTCTAATTTCACTCAGCGATGTCTAATTTATAGTAGATAAATTGATTCCCATGTTGCCCCTTTTCCTAAAAAAAGATTTTCTCTTAAAGGATTTTATTTTGTCACCAGGAATGTCAATTTTTATACATAAAAATGTTTTCAACTAGTGACTTCCCTGGTGGGAAGGCTGGCAACTCCATAGCAAAATTCTGTGTCCCCATAAGTCACATGATTTAAAATTTATCATAATTTGCTACATAAAATGTTTAGTGTGTCATCAAGGCAAAGATAACAAAAGAAAAGATTGCTCTGTAAGTGTATTTAAAGTCATGTTCTGCTCAATAATGTCACACCTGGAAATCAGATCTCTGTGTATGTTTTATGCTGTAAAGGATGAGCAAAAATGTTGCCAGTGTTATGTTCTAACAAAAGATCAGAAAACTGGTTAAAATAGTATAAATTATATAGATATAGATATATAGTATGCTTTAAGTCAGAAAAAATATTTCAAGTGAGATTTTGTTATTTTACATGAGTCTCACCTTTAGGAAGCTTTTAAAAAATATCCTACCATCAGAAAAATACCAAGTGAAAAATCAGAGAATTTTCCTGTTGATAAAAACAAAAATTGGGCCCATTACAACCTATTGCAATAGGGTAGCTTCTGAAGGAAACATATTATCTTGGTTGTTTGTGTTTGTGTTCTGAATCTGAGCATCTGGAGTTATGATGTTTGATCTATTTCTTGATGTTGATGTCTGATCTTTTGTTTGTTTGGTAGGTATTCTGTTCTTTGGTTGCTATTGCCCACACTGGGCAAGTGTGGTAGCTGTGGGGTCCCTGGTAGGGAGTGCTTATGCAGGATGGCAAGTTACACAAAGAAATGGAGATGTGCTAAGAGAAAAGGCTGAGAGGGATGTTGGGAAAGTGGTGCAGTGCTGGTGTTCATGCAAAGAGGAAGAAGAGTCCTCTGGGAATGAACACACAGCCAAAAGAGGGCTCCTAAAGCAGTATTCAGTAAGATAAGAGAAAGTTTGGAGAGACAAGAATGAAAGGTCTAGGGGGCTTGGGTCCACACCAAGAGGTAAAAACCCCAACAAATGGAGTGTGGTGGCAGAAGGAGCTTCTGTAATCAGGCTGCTTCAGAACTAAGAGTAAGTATGGGGGTTGTAATGGATAACAAAGAGAAATGGAGATGAGCTAGAAGAGAAGGCTGAGAAAAAGGTCATTAGGAAAGAGCTAATGGGACTTTGGATTCATACAAAGAGGTGGAGTCCCAAGAGAATGGAGGTAAGTTAGAAGGAGAGTTCCTGCTGTAGGGTTAAAAGTAAATCTGGAAAGATAAGAATGGAGGAGAGGGAGGACAGTAAAAATCTTCAACCTGCATGCCAGGTCACTGTGGCCACTGGGGATCCCTGATAGAAAGTATACCTGCTGATCAACAGCTCACCTAAAGGACACACAAGACAAGGACTTCAAAATAATAATTATGAATATGTTCAGGGACCTTGAGGAACAAATTCTCAAAGAAGGAAGTGGCTATCAAGATGCAAGAAGCATAAAAAGAGAAGCTAACAGTTAAATGAAATAATGAAGATTTCAAAACATGAAAGTAGACATATAATCACTAAAGGAAATCTTAACTGAACTAAAACTGGAAATGAAAAAACTTAGGATGTAAATAAAAACAGAGGTAAGATTATAAAACTAGAAGAAAAATTTCAGATCTTGAAGACAAGGTAGAAAAATGGATAGCTCAGTTAAAGAAAATGTTAAATATAAAGAATTCTAAGCACAAAACATCGAGACAATTTGGGAAAAGACAAGATCTCCAAACTTTAGGATTAGAGAAATAAGAGACCCTGGTGAAAGGCACAGAAAATATTTTTAATAAAACACAGAAGAAAATTTGCCTAATCTAAGGAAGAAATTGCCTATCAAGATACAAGAAACATATAGAACATCGAATACACAAGACCAGAAGAAATTCCTCATGATACATTATAAGCAAACCACTAAATGTTAAGAACAATGAAAGGCTATTAAAAACATCAAGGGGAAAAGACTAAGTCACATATAAAGTAAAGGGAGCAGGCAAAAGCACCTTGGCTTGAGTACTGCCATTTTGACTCAGACTCCATTACCTGTAGGGTAAAATAATGTTCAGGTTCCCAAGCCCTAAGGGAGCTAAGAAATTTCCAAGGGCTGACAAACCTCCTTCCTAAATATAGAAATAGTCATTATGAATCTTTAGTTCATTAGAAACATATGGCTGTTCCTAACAACAGAAGGAACACATGAATCTGATTGGTTAGATTAATGACTCACATTGTATGTTGATTGACAATGATAAAACACATAAGAAATTCCCTAACCTCTAAATTGTGATTGGTGAAAAATGTAACTGTAACTTGGCAACAAATGTTTGTGACTTTTGTACTTTTAAGTTCCACTTCTGCCCCTGTGAGGGGTTGTCGGGAGAAACAAGGCTCCCGAGTCCATGTCCTGTAGCCCTGATTGATCAGTGACCTGCTTATGTGGTGATTTAATAAAACCTTTGGAACCCATAAGTGTTGTCTCTCTCCTTCCTCATTTCACTTAACAGGATAGGTGCAACATTCGGAGGTCCCACTGAGAATCCCCATTGAGGAACAGATAGAGATGTCTCGTAAGTGGAGTCAGAGTCAGGTGAGGTTTGAGCACCAGGGTTTGGACTCAGTAAGGAGACCAGGCACAGCAACACTCCCTGTGTCTGTGGAAGAGGAGGGATACCTCTCTTTCCCCAGGGTATCCTGGCTCTGACCCAGTCTCTTCAGTTTCGGGAGAGACAGGATTTATCTAGAGATTGGCATCCCAAGTGGGTCAGGATCTTGGAGTTCCCCGACTTTGACCTGTGTTCTATGTCATGAGACCAGGGTGGTGTCTTTATTGGCTGACATCTTGTCCATCTTATTTGTCTGCCTTGTCTGTTTGTCTTATTGTTGTCTCATCTGTCTGCATATTTGTCCACCTTGCTGTCTGCCAGTGTGTGTTGGTAGTTTCATTTAGTTGTTCTGTTTTATGTTGGGGAAGTGGGCCAAATTCTGTCTGTCTGATAGCTGCCTACTGACTTGGTATTAACTCATTTCAAAAACTGCAAAAAAAGTGCTGCTCTTGTAGAACTGTACCTTGGCTCCTTTAAGATGATGCTGAAGCCTACAATTTGGGATCAGTGGGCAGCTTAAAGATATATAGTCTTCAACAGGAAAGTAGGTAGTGGCCTAAACTACAATACCTTAGGAACTGGATTTGGCACTACCCCTTGAAATTACAGCTGGAGGAAGTAAGGAAAGTTTTGTCTGTCTTCTTTGAATGCATTAATATGTCCACTGAACATCTGTGTCTGACTGTTCTTGAATGTATGAGTTAACTGTGTTCTGTGTGTCACAGTTATAACTCAGCTGTTACTGTTGCAGCCAGCCACCTGGGCTAAAAACTTATCTCTGGGCATTTTTGCCTTTGAAACTAATGTAATAGGGATTCAAATGTCAATTTTGTATGAATAATACTAAAGTTGTTTTGTGCTGTTCTGTTTTATCAAAAAACTGGCTCTGGAATTGGGTTATGGCCCACCCTTTATCAGACCCAGGCTTGTTTTTAATGTCTCTTTGTATGGAGTCAAAAATTGGCAAGCAGAAGAGGCAAGAACAGGGCAGTTAAGAAATTATTGGCTTATAGATTACTGGATATGGTAAAAATCTGTAGTATTTGTAGAGAGCCATGCATGGCCGTGCCTCAAAGATGGCACCGGTGTCTGGCTTTCGCCTTACCAATGGCAGGTGCTCCTTATTTGGCTAAGGCTAGGATCTGACTTGCTTCCACACACCTGGACCTAATCTGGCTTGCTTGCGTATGTCTGACCCTATCAGCATTGTCCACGTGGCACTACAGGGTTGATTGCCCAGTGGCTATAAAGGGCGTGGGCTGGCTTTCCCCGGGAGGAGATCAGAGTGAGAGTGAGAGAGAGTGAGAGTGAGAGTGAGAGTGAGAGTGAGAGTGAGAGTGAGAGTGAGAGTGAGTGAGAGAGTGAGAGTGAGAGTGAGAGTGAGAGTGAGAGTGAGAGTAAGTGAGAGTGAGAGTGAGAGTGAGAGTGAGAGTGAGAGTGAGAGTGAGAGTGAGAGTGAGAGTGAGAAGATGGCTTTCCCCGGGGTCAGAAGATTGTTTCAAGGTTCCTGAATAAACTGCTTGGAGAAGAGCCTGGTGTTGCATCTTCCTTGCTGGTCAAGGTGGACGCGACAAGTGGTGGCCTGTACGGGGAACCCTTTAAGGCTCAGAACTCTTCGCAGTCAGGGCAGCGCACTGGTAAGTCCCCAGGTAAGGTGGGGATCCGTGACAAAAGCGGGAAAATTAAGTGGAGCCGCGACAAAAGCGGACGGGAAGATTAAAGAAGGTGAAAGCAAAGGTGTTGCTAGCATCATGGGCGCAATTTCTTTGCATCCAATTTTTCTGGCTCTTAACGAGCTGCTCCTTTCAAAGAAATTAGAGATTAAGAAGAGTAACCCGGAGGTTTGGAGACAGGTTAGAACTGAAATGCAGCTAGCTTGCCCAGTGTTTCTCAATGCCCAGACTCAACAGAGATACCATGAACCTTTGGATTTTAAGGTCATCAAGTCTCTAGTGGAATCTGTCCGGGATGAAAATAAGATATGTGAGTTTGTAGAAATTCTGTCTTGTTAAATCTGTGTTAAGAAATCTTTAGGTGTTTGCTAAGTTAAATATATGCTAATGGTAGTCCTATATAAGTTTGTAAGATAGATCCATAGAGTTCCTTTAAGAATATAAGCTTGCAAGAAGTATCTAAGGTAGTCTTAAGACATGTAGTAATAAGCTTGTAAGAAGTAAAGATGTTAGTTGTAAATGTAAGTTTAAATAAGAAATATATAAGAAGTAATAAGAAATATATTTGCTAAAGTAGTTCTATAGTTTCATTAAAGAGTATAAATAAGTAGATGTTAATATGTTATATGTGAGTTTGTAAAAATGTGTAAATGTTGAGTGTGAGTTTAGGCCTAAGCACATGTTATATGTAAGTTTGTGAAAAGGTGTAAATGTTGATTGTGGCAAGAACAGGGCAGTTAAGAAATTATTGGCTTATAGATTACTGGATATGGTAAAAATCTGTAGTATTTGTAGAGAGCCATGCATGGCCGTGCCTCAAAGATGGCACCGGTGTCTGGCTTTCGCCTTACCAATGGCAGGTGCTCCTTATTTGGCTAAGGCTAGGATCTGACTTGCTTCCACACACCTGGACCTAATCTGGCTTGCTTGCGTATGTCTGACCCTATCGGCATTGTCCACATGGCACTACAGGGTTGATTGCCCAGTGACTTTAAAGGGCGTGGGCTGGCTTTCCCTGGGAGGAGATCAGAGTGAGAGTGAGAGAGTGAGAGTGAGAAGATGGCTTTCCCCGGGGTCAGAAGATTGTCTCAAGGTTCCTGAATAAACTGCTTGGAGAAGAGCCTGGTGTTGCGTCTTCCTTGCTGGTCGAGGCGGATGCGACAAGTATTTGTAACAAAAGAGTTAACTTAAAACTTCAACACAGGGTTAATAATTAGTAGGTTACATAGGTGACCTTAAAACAAACACTTAATCCATCAGTGTTTATGGTTCTGGGCAAATGTTCAAATGTGCTAACCTTGTCTTTTAACGGATTGAGTTCTCTTCAGTTTCGGGAGATACAGGATTTATATAACTGTTTTTGTTTATGTTTTTGAAATATGTCAACCCCAAACATGGTTTTTATGCTTAAAGACTCACCACAAGAAAGGCTCAAGACTGCACTGGAATCCTAAACACCCAATAGTCACTGGTTAACTAAAGTTAGGACCACAACAGCTAAGCAATAGAAACTGGGATATTTCTATGTTATGAGATAGTAAGATGGTAACCTTTAACAGTCTGGCAAAGAACTTACAGCAGTTTCTCAACCTTTGGGGTCAAAAGATCTTTTTACAGGAGTAGCCTTGGGTTGCCTGCATGTTGGACATTTACATAACAAAGTACCACAAAACATTGAGAACAATTGGCTTAGAAAATGTTTCTCCTCAGGGCTTATTCAAGCTTACAAACACTGCTTTAAAGATACATGTCCAATCTCCTTATTTTTGATAGCATTGTTAAACTGTAGCTATTCTGGTAAACTGAGTCAGACAAGAAATCGTGATAGTCTATAATGGTATACTATGAAAGGATCAGGAAAGTTCCCAGTCTCTTTGTTGACTATGCATATAAATTTAAGACTTATCTTGACACTAGAAAGAGCTTCAATTCAGAAATTGTCATTTTTAAGGCTAACAGTATAAACTGTTAAAGATTATTAAGACTTAAAGATGTCAAGAGTTATACTCACAAATCATGTTAAGTACTAATGTAATCAAGTACAGAAAAAGTTTGTCTAGCCTCTTATATGTTTTCAAGGTATAGCCTAAAATAACTGAAAACAAACAAGGGTTGTTTGACTCAAATCCTCAAACTGTCAGAGGTTTCCTTAATATGGCATTTAAGATATTTAAACTTATATGACAGACAGAGACTCTCAGATCCTAGCATTGACTCCTAAGATCTCCAAGAAGACAATGGACACAGCAATGGACCACTGGGCAGGGCAGCCCCAAGCCTAACCTGTTGCCAGGGCTCAGCTCAAACTGTGGGCAAGCAAGACGCTGGAGAATTGATTGTCCCACTTCCTAGACAAGGTAAGGTCAGATCTCCTATGTTCCTCCTCCACAAGTAAACCTCTCATCTACTAGGCCTGGCAGCCAAGACTGCTGTCCTGATATCTTTCCCCCCAATGCCCTGGAGACCAAAGGAGCCTGGGATACCTGTCTACATAAGGACCATGGATTAGTCTCTATCATTTTGGTTGATCATTCTCAGATCTCTGACATGCTCAGATCTCTTAGCTTTGATGGCTAAGCTAAATGTAGCTCCCTCCCTCAAGGTTACAACCACCTTGTTAGTTCATTGGTCACTTCATTGGTTAGTTTACGCTACTAGGTCTATTGCTAAAGAAAAGGCTATTGAAAAGGTCTATTTAAAACAAAAGGTTTTCCTTGCCACAAGCTTCATATTAAAGAATAAACAGGTTTCAAATGTAACCTTTCACTAAAGGAACATACCTTCTCAAAAATAACTACTCCTGTCTCTGGTTAAACACACTTTCTAATGATATTGAGAGAGAATATAATAATAATCAAATTGGTTCATTTATAATTATAAAAGACTAGTAAGTATAATGCCAAGAAAATAGGAAATAGAAAAGAAATCACAGAGAACCATGGAATTGGCTTGGTCTAGTTACCTTGAGCAGCAGGCATCATAGGTTTTTCTGGTTATGTTTCTCCATATGTTCCCATCATAATCAAAGAAACTTGAAAGCTTGACAGGACAATTGGTCTTATATACCTTGTATCACTTGCAAACTTCACTAAAAGCATATTGTTACACTGAGATTTCAAAGGTTCAGAAATTTAACATTCATCAATACAGTTCTGATAAACTGTTCTGATACATAATAAAGCACTGTCTAAAAGTCAAAAGCTAAAGATTTTTAAATTTCCTTTTGGTTGTCTTCTAAATATAGACTTAAATGTGTTTTTCATCAGGCTAACCCAAAGTCGTAGCTTTTGCTATGTCTCCAAATTGTAAATCTGTTACAGTTGTTTTACCGATACCTATTGACAGCTCTTTTTCTATAATGTGAATTTCAATGCAATGAAAGGTTGAATATCTCTAGAACTTTTATCTCCTTTAGTAAACTGAAAATCCATGTAAGCTTCAGGGAGTCAAAAAGGTCATAAGGCTTGAATCCACCTGTCACAGGTCAAATGGACTCCAGGTAAATAAGTTCCCCATTTTTTTTTCTTTTTAACTTCCTAAATTTTAATTTCTATCCTTGGTCTATATTTGTCTCAGTAGATTCAACAGAAACATTCCAGGGAGCTCCTGAAGACTACAAACTGCTGAGCTCTGGACTTGCTTGAAAGCTGATGTGAACCAGTCCAGCCAATGTGATTTCTCCCTGTCCCTTTACCTGTTTCAGCTAATCAGATGCTTCTGATAAACACCCCATTGCCTGGCCTTTGACTAGTCTTTCAACCTTCTGGGCACTGACAACATATGCCCCAATTTCAGCTCCAAGTAGTTACAGAAAAGAGTACATTGTCCCTCCCCCTTAACAGGCTGAAAGTGGTAGGTAAAAGGCAAATTCCCTTTGGAGGAAACCTATTGTTTATATACCAATCACTCTGGGATAGTCCAGCAAAATTAGGATAGGGAAAAACAAAGGAGACCTTAACTAAATTAACCCTAGAGACTAGCAAGGACTGGATGACACTCCTTCTTTTGCCTTCCTCTGAGTTAAAATATGCTTTACATGGAGGGTCTAACCCCTATGAAATAATGTTTGGGAGACTCCTTCTAATCTGCCCAAAACTCAGGTCTGATATAATTGTTGAGGTATCTAATTTTGCCTTACTCCAGTAAGTGCAGGTGTTACAAAGGACTCATGACAGATGGTTTCCATTGCTCCAACACCTGCATGGTCTACCACCTGTTAAATAAACCACATGACCACCAACTGAGGGACCTGCTGTGTGCGAACATCATCAAAAGAATATTCTGGATCCCCACTAGAGAGGCCATCACATTGTGATCCTGACTATTCCCACTACTGTCAAAGTCAACTGTATCTGTTCCCAGATACGTCACACCCACTGAAACCTGTCCCTGACAAAAGATCTTATACAGATGCTAAAAGAAGATGGACATTTAAACAGGACTAGTACAACACACTAAAGATAAGACTGATGAAAGACATATCTGTCCTTATTTCTGTCTGTTAGTTTTAACCCCCTCTTGTGTGGTCCCAAATTATTAACAACCTACAGTTTATGAAAATACCCTCTTGGTGACCCCTACATCAACTTGGTTTTCCTGTACCTTTGACTTGACACCCTGACCCTCCCTAGAATATTTCACTGAAAAAGACAAGACTGAGCTTTGTGTATTAGTTTGTATTATGCTTCAAGTCATATACTATGGAGGGGAGACAAGGAAAATGTGTATGGCTTCCTAAGGAACAGGTGATCACCTGCTATACTTATTCCCCTTCTGATAGGGGCAGGGATTACAGGGTCACCAGCCAGTGGGAAAGCAGCCTTAATCACTGGAGACTCCTGGCTCCTAAGCAAAAAAAATCTGACTTAGATATTTGCCACCTCCATTCCTCTATCTCTTTTCTAGAATATCAAGTTGACACACTGGCTGAAATGGTTTGCAGAACTGCCATGGGCTGGACCTACTTTTCTTTACAGAGGAAGGTTTATGCATGGCCCTGGAAGAAACGTGTTGCTTTTATGACAACCGTTCAGGTGTTATAGAGAGACCCTAGCAAAAGTTAGAGAAACTCTCATTAGGGAGGAGGAAAGAAAACAAAGTTCCAAATGGTATGAATCACTTTTCAACTGGTCCCCCTGGTTGACAACCCTCATCTGCCCCCTCAGCATTATCAATGCCATTGCACACTGTGTAAAAGATCCATAGGTGCTGTCAAGCTTATGATTCTAAGGGCACAGTACAACTCCTTATTTTAACCCCAAGATGAAGATTCATCTCATTAGTCACAAGACAGGGATGGTGTTGATGAAGAAAGCAGGCAAAAGCAACTTGGCCTGAATACTGCCATTTTGATTTCAGACTCTATTTTTTTTTTTTTTTGTTTTTTGTTTTTTTGAGACAGGGTTTCTCTGTGTAGCTTTGCGCTTCTCCTGGAACTCACTTGGTAGCCCAGGCTGGCCTCGAACTCACAGAGATCCGCCTGGCTCTGCCTCCCGAGTGCTGGGATCAGACTCTATTTTACCTGTAGGATGAAATAAGGTTCAGGTTCCAAAATTCTCGGGGAGCTAAGAACTTTCCAATGGCTGACAAACCTCCCTAAACCATAGAAATAGTGGTAATGTAACTTTAGTTCTTTAGAAACATTATGGCCGTTCCTAACAACAGAAGGAACACATGGATCTGGTTGGTTGGACTGAAAGGCTTACATTGTATATCAACTGACAATGATGGAAAACATAAATTTCTTAATCTCCAAATCCCAATTGGTGAAAAATGTAACTGTAACTTGGCAACAAATATTTGTAGTTTTTGTGCTTGTAAATCCTACTTCTGCCCCTCCTCTGGGCTGCCAGGAGGAAAAAGGCTCCCAAGTCCTTGTCCTGCAGCCCTGATCAATCAGTAACCTGTTTATGTAGTGATTTAATGAAATCTTTGGAACCCATAAGTGTTGTCTCTCTCCCTTCTCCTGGCATATAATGGGCTAGGTATAACAAAATGAAGCCCCATTAGAATTATACCTAACTGCTCAATGGAGTTCTGAAAACTCAAATTGCCTGGACAGGTGTTCTACAAATACTAAGGGCCATGGATACCATCCCAGGTAAAACTAGCCAGCAAAACTATCAACCTGAATTGAAAGAGAAGGAAAAACATTACACAATAAAGCCAAATTTAAGAAATTCCTATCTTACTAATCTAGTTCTATGGAAGACATTTTCAGGAAAACTTTTGTTTGGAAAGGTTAATTGTTAATCCTACCAGTCAAGAATAATACTACCACAGTTTAGAGCCAAATTTGAAGCAAGCTTTGGTTAAAACCTTGTGGTGGTATTTTACTTATACTGAAATGTGATTTTAATTGTATGTTAATAAATAAAGTTGTCTGGGGGTCAGACTATTGGAGCCATAGCAAGTGCGTGGCGGCGGTGGCGCATGCCTTTAAGGACCTGGAGGGCGGTACATACAGGCAGTGACGAGGCAGTCACATGTTTGGGTTTACAACCAATGAGAAGGCAGACTAGAAAGACTATAAAGACATACACACACAGGAAGTAGGTCTTTTCAGAGAGCTCTCTTGGCTGAAGAGGATCACTGAATCAGGAAGGGTGAGGATCTTAGCTGTGACCTCTTGGCTTTCTTCTCTGAATTGGCTCTGTGTTTCTTATTTAATAAGACCGTTGGTTACATCTACATTTGGCGCCCAAAGTGACAAGAATCCATTAAAAAACGCTTAACTTGGCTTGGCGGCAGGTCCGGTTTCCCGCCAGGGCAGCCAGCAGATCCGGTCTCCCGCCAGGGTGGCCAGCAGGTCACATTTCCCGCCAGGGCGGCCGGCTCCCTAGCCCGGGCCCAGGTCGGCTTGGCCTCAGGCCGGACTAACTTTGAGCTACTTGCTTAAAGCCGGTGCTATAGACAATTCAGGCCTGCCCTGCCGAACAGGGCCCCTGCCTGTAAAGTCAACGCACGTGGTTGGAGCTTAAGGTAGCCAGAGCCAAGGCTTGACTAGGCTCAAGCAGGAACACGTGGCTGGATTCAAGTTCTTAGGCAGAACTTGTGGCTACGGTTCTTGCGTTCTCTCTCTCTCTCTCTCTCTCTCTCTCTCTCTCTCTCTCTCTCTGGATTCACACCTCAGACACTAGGAGGCTGTTTTGAAATTCCCTCGGATTGGTACTGTTCTACGAGGACTTGGTAAGTCACTTAACATATCGAATATTTTAAAGGAAACTATTTAAAAGAGAAATTTTTTTTCCACATTTTAAAAAAATGGGTTTTCTGTGTTCATTGGAAGAAAATTGGGCTTTGTTTGCAATTTTAGACAGTCTGACAATGGAACAGCTATATGAGAAGATTAATGTTGACCGAATTATGCATTTTATTACTATGCTTATTCTCATTTTACTATTTAAAAAGATAGTCAATTTAATTGCCAGGATGACAGCTTTAGAAAAACTTGATAAACCTGTAAAAACTCAGACAGAAGAAACTAACAGTGAAGTTGCTTCAAGATTGGATCATAGGGTTACAGAAAGAAAGCCTGTTTTCACACAGTCACCCTTAGTTTGTCCAGTAACTGTACAACAGTTGCCTGATCAAAAGACTACACAAAATATTTGGGCTCCAATTGAAATGTTAGATTTACGAAGGTTTAAGGAGGCAATAGTATCTTATGGCATGCATTCCCCATATGTAAAGCAAATGTTAAACTCTTGGTCAACATATAATAGGATTGTACCACAGGATTGGTGGGAGCTGGCACAAGCTGTTCTGGAACCCAGTCAAAGGCTTCAGTGGCTAACTTGGTTCAAGGATGAAGCTAAAAACATAGAAAAATAGTGGAGAGATAAAGGACTACAAGTCTGCCAGGATCAGCTTATTGGAGAAGGTCAATATGCTTCAGCACCAGCACAATGTTTATATGATGTCCAAACCCTAATTTTATGTCGAACAGCAGCCTTGAATGCATGGGAAAGAGTTGAGGAACCAGGAAAAAAAACTGAGTCATTTACAAAGGTTGTACAAGGCCCAAAAGAATCTTTCACAGATTTTTTACAAAGACTGGCTTCAGCAGTAAAGAGAATGGTCCCGGATTCAGAAGCTAGTAAGATAATAATTGAATCTTTGGCCTTTGAGAATGCGAATGCAGCATGCAAAACAATAATCAGGCCATTAAAGGCAAGATCTGCACCTTTGGAAGATTGGATTAGAGACACGGTTAATGTTGAAGCTCATGAGCATGATGATACGTGGGTAGGAGAAGCAATTTCAAAAGGTTTGAGGAATGTTAGATGTTTTGGATGTGGAAAGCAAGGACATTTGAAAAGGGACTGTAAACAGGTCATTCCTAGAAACAATGTTTCTTCAAGGAACAATGGCAACAGACTGCCCCTTCCTTCTGGAGTATGCAGAAGGTGTGGTAAGGGAAAACACTGGACCAACGAGTGTAGATCAACAAGGGACAGACAGGGTAATCCTTTGCCTCAATCTTCGGGAAACTCCCAGAGGGACCTCATGCAGGCCCCAATAGCAAATCCAGTTCAAACCTTTCCTGCGGTCATAGAGGAAACCCCTACTCAGAGCAATTAAATAACCAAATGCCTATTGGAATAAGTCATGCTGGTCAAGATGATGAAACAGAGAGAATAGAAAATTCAGGAGAAAACATAAAGAAAATTTTTTGGCAAACTTCTATTAATAAACAAAGACCAAAATTATCGATAAAAATAAATGGTGTTTTGTTGTCTGGTCTGGTAGACACAGGTGCGGACGTTACCATAATTGCACCAGAATTTTGGCATCCAACTTGGCCTCTTCAGGAGGTAAACATTCAACTGTTAGGAATTGGGACATTATCTCAGGTGAAACAGAGTGCAAGATGGCTCAAATGTATAGGTCCAGAACGACAGAGAGCAAAATTAAAACCATATGTGGCTAACATAGCTATGAACCTGTGGGGTAGGGACTTGTTACAACAATGGAATACTCAGATTAACATCCCTCCAATCTCAGAAACAAATCATAAACTAGCACATGTTTCTGAGAGAAATATTAGAAGGCATTATTCTGAGTGGTCACCAGCCATCCATATTATACAAGAACAGAGCACAACAAATGATGATCTTCCAAAGACATCAACAGCTCTACCTTTAAAATGGTTAACAGACAAGCCTGTAAGGGTCCAGCAATGGCCTTTAACAACAGAGAAACTCCAGGCTTTAGAAGAGCTGGTAGAAGAACAGTTAAATGCTCAGCATATTGAAGAATCAACCAGCCCTTGGAATTCTCCTATATTTGTTATTAAGAAGAAATCTGGTAAATGGAGAATGGTAACAGACCTTAGAGCAATAAACAAAGTAATTCAGCCAATGTTCTCTCTACAATCTGGAATTCCTTTGCCTACTCTGTTACCAAAAGGATAGCCTCTCATAGTTATTGATTTAAAAGACTGTTTCTTTTCAATACCCTTACAAGAAAAAGACAGAGAAAGATTTGCTTTCACAGTGCCTACTTACAATAATTCTCAACCGGTTAAAAGATTTCAATGGAGAGTCCTCCCAAAAGGAATGTTGAATAGCCCAACTCTGTGCCAATATTTTGTACAACAGCCATTGGAAGTGATACGTAAAAAATTTCCTAAATCTATAATTTATCATTATATGGATGATATTTTACTAGCTGACTCAAATGCAGATACTTTAGAAAGAATGTTTGAAGAAGTAAAGAAAATTTTGCCTTGCTGGGGATTACAAATTGCTCCTGAAAAGATACAAAGAGGAGATTCTATTAATTATTTAGGATATAAAATAGAGCTACAAAAAATTAGACCCCAAAAGGTGCAAATTAGGAGAGATAGACTACAGACTATTAATGACTTTCAAAGATTATTTGGAGATATTTCTCATCTAAGAACTATTGTTGGGGTAAAAAATGATGAACTGCATAATTTGTTCAAAACCTTAGAAGGTGACAAGGACTTAAATAGTCCAAGAGAATTATCACCTGAAGCTGAGAAAGAATTGGCCTTGGTAGAAAAGAAAGTACATGAAGGACACGTGGATCGTATTGATCCAAAGCTGGATTGCATTTTGGTTATTTTACCTTCTAGACATTCTCCTACAGGAATATTAATGCAGAGGGAAGATATTATATTAGAATGGATATTTTTACCAAATAAAAAAATAAAAAATTAAAAACTTATGTGGAAAGAATCTCTGACTTGATTTGGAAAGGAAAATTGAGACTTCGTCAATTAGCAGGAATAGACCCAACAGAAATTGTCGTACCTTTAACTAAGGAGGATATTGAAAAATTATGGACAGAAAGTGAACCTTGGCAAAGAGCTTGCAGTAATTTTTTGGGAGAAATTAACAGCAAATATCCCAAAAGTGATAGAATTGATCTTATAAAGAGAGCTGATTGGATCTTGCCTCGAATTGTACGGGAAAAACCCATATCTGGAGTTTGTACATTTTATACAGATTCCAACAAACAAGGAAGGGCAGGTTACAAATCAGAAAATTTAAGTAAAGTGGTTCAAAGTCCTTATAATTCAGTTCAAAAATCAGAATTGTATGCTATTCTGTTGGTATTAATGGATTTTTCAGAACCTCTCAACATAGTAACTGACTCTCAGTATGCTGAAAGAGTAGTATTACATATTGAAACTGCAGAATTTATCCCTGATGCTTCAGAATTAACTTCACTATTTATTCAATTACAAGATACAATCAGGAAAAGGAGTCATCCTTTATATATAACTCACATCTGATCCCATACTGGTCTGCCAGGCCCTCTAGCACAAGGCAATGATGAGATTAATAAATTATTGATAGGAAATGTGCTGGAGGCCTCAGAATTTCATAAAAAACATCATGTCAATAGTAAAGGTTTAAAAAAGGATTTTTCCATAACCTGGCAACAAGCCAAAGAAATAGTAAAGAAATGTCCTACTTGTTCCTTCTACAATCAAACGCCATTACCAGCTGGATGTAACCCAAAGGGTACTCAAAGGAATGAAATCTGGCAAATGGACGTGTTTCACTTTGCACAATTTGGAAAACTGAAATATGTACACCACACTATCAATACTTATTCAGGATTTCAGTGGGCAACTGCTTTGAGTTCTGAAAAAGCTGATTCTGTAATCACTCATTTGCTAGAAGTTATGGCCATCATGGGTATACCTGCACAAATCAAAACTGATAATGCTCCATCATATGTCTCTGTTAAAATGAAACAGTTTTTTGCTTATTACAATATAAAGCATATTACAGGCATACCACATAATCCTACAGGTCAAGCAATTGTAGAAAGATCAAACAGAACTCTAAAGGATATGCTAAATAAACAAAAAGGGGTAACAAAAACCCCCAGAAAAAGACTGCATAATGCTCTATTAACTTTGAATTTTCTTAATGCCAATGAGAAAGGAACAACAGCTGCAGAGAGACATTGGATAATAGAAAAAAACTACAGAATTAAATCAGCCTATATACTTTAAGGATGTGCTGACCTCAGAATGGAAACCAGGGTATGTGTTACGTTGGGGACAAGGTTTTGCTTTTGTTTCTACAGGAGAAGATAAGTTGTGGGTACCATCAAAATTGATAAAGGTTCGATTTGAACAAGAGAAACCTCTTAATTAGAGGAGGTGATAGTTCATCAACCAGCATGAACATCCAATTTAAACTAACTTATACCAGTAACACATGACTTTTCATTTAATCAGATAATAACTTGCCAAAAAGGATCATCCCCAAAATTAGTCTTGGGGAAAGGTTTTTGTTTTTGTCTTTTAGGAGAATGAAGGTTAAGGAATCTGAAGAACACTGAAAAAATGAGACAACTGAGAAAAGGGACAAATCATCTATCCCAGGAAACAGAGTGAAACAGCGTATGGGTATATATTATCTAAAAAATTTTATGTCTTCCTAAATGTTTGTTTCTGCTTTTCTCTAAAAATTTAACACAATTGGTCTTCTAATAGTCCCAGTTCAATTAAAATTTAAAGCTGACTTTAGAGTTGGAGAATGGCTCTCTCCTTCTTTAAACTCAAGCATGTTGTTAAAAGGAAAATGCAAACCCCCTGTTTCATGCCAGAATAAAAGAGCCATCTTCTGCTATGGGACAGGAGAAAAGCCAAATTAATTAAGGGACTATTCTATTACTAATCTCAACTCTTTGATTCTATTCTGATTCTTTAAAACTTTTCTTAAAGTATAAATTTCATATCAAAATTTACAAGATTAATATATAGATATATAGTTATATATACATTTTAAACTTTGTTAAGATATGAATGGTCATATAGAGTACTAATTAATTCTAGAAAAAAGGCTTCAATTAGCTGCATATATATGTCTTTGTGTTCAAGTCTCTTATCAGTTTTCTGCAGGAAATCACGGCCAGGCCTAACATCAACTGAAGTCTCCAGGAAGAAGTTGGTGCCCTACAACAACAACCATTCCACGTGGACAATAATAATATCACTAAGCTGACAAACATCATCTACAGATCAGCTTTGAACTACAAGGTGCTCAGAGCAATTTTGAGATGACTAGCTGAGATGATCCAGTCTCAAAGACTACTTGAATAAGGACTTGAGATAAACCCTGAACTTTGGCATTATACACAGACTGGATAATGAAGGATATGGTTACCTTTCCTAGAATTTGACAATTAACCTAAAATTTTTCTTTCAGGATAAAGATAACTTCGCCCATACCCAGCAGGAAGCAATTTTAAGAATACGACACCCACATTCCCAAAGAGGTGGTGTGGGGCGGGTGGTTTTTTGGTCTTTTTAATGGGTTTTGGGTCTGGGATAATTTTCATTGTTTATGGGAGTTTGTTACAAGTTGTTGTCAAGGGTTAGGAAAAAGGCTAAGCAAAGGAGATTAGATTTAAGGTTCTTGTTTAAAAAAAAAAGAGCGAGAATTGTTGAGACCAAGGTTAGATAAAGCACAGGGACAAATAGCCAAATGAATGGAAACACATGAACTATGAACCAATGGCTGAGGGGTCCCCACTGGATCAGGCCCTCCGAATGGGTGAGACAGTTGATTGGCTTGATCTGTTTGGGAGGCATCCAGGCAGTGGGACCAGATCTTGTGCTCATTGCATGAGTTGGCTGTTTGAAACCTGGGGCCTATGCAGGATTGTTTTGCTCGGCCTGGGAGGAGGGGACTAGACCTACCTGGACTGAGTCTACCAGGTTGACCTCAGTCTGTGGGGAAGGCTTTGCCCTGGAGGAGATGGGAATGGGAGGGGGGTTGGGGGAAAGGTGAGGGGGACGGGAGGGGGGAGAACAAGGGAATCCGTGGCTGATATGTAGAACTGAATTGTATTGCAAAATAAATTAAAATAAATTAAAAAAAAAAGAGAAAGAAAGAAGAAGAAAAAGACAATTACTAGTTTTAAATACTTTACATTGGATTGGATTGTTTTATATTGTATACAAATTATATATATTGAAATTGATATTGTTAGAAAATGCTATATGTATATCTCTAATTGTACTTATATTGTTCATTTAACAATGCAATTTTCTGATCCTTGAATGTTATTATTACCAACTATTAGGATATAAAGAAATGAAAGTTAGTAGTTAGACATTACAATAGAACTTGTAGTCATATTAGATATGTTTTAAAAATTGAGCAGATATATTTTAGACAGATCATTTTCAAACCCTTCAGAGATCTACAGAATATGGCATTTAAAATGTTTTAGTAACTTAGAAAATTTTTCTTTTTTGTTATGATTATGAGACATGTCGGCTCCTGGCAGTACCAATCTACTTCAGAGAAAATATGGGCATTGAAGAAACTGTGTATGGAGTTAACTTTCATTGTGGCAAAAGTTAGCCACTGGACAACAAAGTATCCTTGAATCAACTGCTGACAAAATGGACAGACAGGACATGAAACAAAGGACTACTGATTCTTGCCAAAACAAGTGTGGTTATGGCTTTATTAAAAGGCATCTTCTGAGGCCAGGACAATATGGCACCATCCATGAAGTGGCCTTTGCAATTCGGAAAAGGTACAGTGCCCTTTTCTTCGAAGGCAGCTGAATAGGCAGTGGGCCGATGGCTTCTGATGTGCAATGGAACAGCAGCTGAAACAGTTATTCTTGAAGAGGAACTAAGCTCACGCCTCGCAATAGTAAACTGGCATTTGACAGAGGGATGTGGAGAAGAACGGGATGCTAAGATGAAGCCATATATACACAGCCAAGAAGAATGGACAGCTGAATTAAAAAATCAACAACAATTTCCAGAATTTAAAATCCTGAATCATGACATGACACTAGTGGAATTCAGGTGTTTCTGGTACATGGACTGCTCTCACCCAATGTGAGGTTGAACTGTTGACCTTGTGTACATCCTACTTCACAAATGAGTCTGTCAGATATGCTAAGCCTATAGGCTGAAGATGATGCCCCAACACTGTGGAGAAACCTCAGGTGACTGTCCAGGCAGCTGGCTGTTTCTGTCAACTCACAAATTTTTTGGAAGTTGCTTGCATGCACTTCCTGTTTTTATTTTTGTTAGCTAATATTATTTCCTTCTTGGGTCTCTGAGGGAGTTGAAGATTAGGTAGTTATAGTTGAAGGTTAGTTAGTTATAGTTGAAGATTAATTAGGATAGAAAGTGAATTAGATACATTTTGGACTTAACAAAATAGGATAGATAATGAAATTATTTTCTCTGAATTTGTCAAATACAAATGGACTAGACATTGTTTAGACATTTATTACTTGTATATATTGTATATAGTCATTGTACTTTTGTATATAGTTTTTCTTTTGTTAGTTATAACCTTTTTCTTTTTTTTCCTTTTTATTAAAATAGAAAAGGGGAAATGTGGTGGTATTTTACTTATACTGAAATGTGATTTTAATTGTATGTTAATAAATTAAGTTGTCTGGGGGTCAGAGCTATTGGAGCCATAGCAAGTGCGTGGCGGTGGTGGCGCACGCCTTTAAGGACCTGGAGGGCGGTACATACAGGCAGTGACGAGGCAGTCACATGTTTGGGTTTACAACCAATGAGAAGGCAGAACAGAAAGACTATAAAGACATACACACACAGCAAGTAGGTCTTTTCGGAGAGGTCTCTTGGCTGAAGAGGATCCCTGAATTAGGAAGGGTGAGGCTCTTAGCTCTGACCTCTTGGCTTTCTTCTCTGAATTGGCTCTGTGTTTCTTATTTAATAAGACCGTTGGTTACATACCTACAATACCTGGCCAGGTTGATGGACTCTCCATCCAGATCCATCTCTGGTTTCCCAGAAAATGGCACTGAATCAAGTTTTTCAGGGGTTTAAGAAGTTATAATCCATAATTACAATATTTCCATTGAGGCCCAATCACAGAAAAGCGTACATCCTGACTTATTCCCTGCCTGCATATCATCTGCCTATATCCAATCAAGGGCAAGGGTACATCCTGACATACTTCTTGACTGCATATCTCCTGCCTACATCTAATCAGCAACAAGGGTACATCTTGATGTACTTCCTGCCTGCATACCTCCTGCCTATATCCATTCAGGGGCAAGGGTAAATCCTGACACATTTCCTGCCTACATACTTCCACCTACATCCAATTAGGGACAAGGGTACATCCTGACATATTTCCTACTCATGTATGTGATCAATTCATGCAGTATAGATAGGTCAAACAAATTGTTTACAGGAGTGAAACATGTGGCTTTTTATCTCCCATAAACCATAGCTTCCATGTTCAATACATTTTTTGTGCCTTTGAGCTGGTATTCTTCTGTCTCTATTATCCTTAGGTTTGGCCTTTTCATGGTGTCCCAGATTTCCTGGATGTTTTGTGTTATGATTCTTTTTTTTTTTTTGGCTTTAGTGTTTTCTTTGACTGACAAATCTATTTCCTGTATTGTATACTCTACACCAGAGATTCTCTCTTCTATCTCTTGTATTCTGTTGGTTATGCTTGCATCTGTAGTTCCTGTTCATTTATTTAGATTTCCTATTTCCAGCATTCCCTTGGTTTGTGTCTTCTTCATTGCTTCTATTTCCCCTTTCAGGTCTTGAACTGTTTCCTTTGCATGTTTAATTGTTTTTTCATTGTTTTCTTGGCTTTCTTTAAGGGATTTAATGATTTCTTCCATTTTTTGTTTGTGTTTTCTTCAATTTCTTTAAGGGAATTTTTCATTTCATCTTTAAAGGCCTCTATTATCTTCATAAAGTTATTTTTAAGGTCACTTTGTTTTGCTTCTACATTGTGATGTTCAGGTCTTGCTGTTGTTGAATCTTTAGGTTCTAATGGTGCCGCATTTTTCTTTATGTTGTGTGTATTTTTACACTGGCATCTACCCATCTCTTCTGCCAATAGGTGCAAGAGGTGTCAGTGTCTAAGGGAGCTGCTCTTGTTTCAATCTGTGCTTGCTGCATCTGTGTCTGAGGGGACCACTCTTGGTCCAATAAGAGTTATTGGTCTAATTGCAGCTGTGGGATTTTGTGTCTCAGGAAGCAGCTAAAGTCACAGGGGCCTGGGTAGGTTTGAGGTAGGGAAAGGATTGTAGATTGCAGGGTCCAAAGTGAGTGTTGGTGGCTAGGCCTGTCCACAGGAATCTTCCTTGCTGGCCTGCTACTGGGGAAGTAATAGGTGGTCATGGAAGGGCACAGATTTTTCCCCAGGGCCTACGTTCTAGAGGCAGGACTTTCTGGGTGGGAGAAGAGCCACTTACCTCTTGGTCCAATCAGAGCTGGCAGATTCTGTGTCTCAGGTAGCTGCTGAGGTCACAGGGGGAATGGGTGGTTTTGAGGTAGGGAGCCTCCTTGTAGATTGCAGGGTCTGATGGGGATGTTTGTGGGGATTCCTGCCTGCAGGAATCTTTCTTGCTGGCCAATAACTGAGGCAGTGATGGGGCGGGTGCCACAGATTTGCCCCAGTGTAGCTAGAGTTTTCCTGCCTGGCCCACAGTCAGGACAAATCTCTCTCACCTGCCAGTCCCATGGCGGCTCAGACCCAACCAAGTAAACACAGAGACTTACATTGGTTACAAACTGTATGGCCGTGGCAGGCTTCTTGCTAACTGTTCTTACAGCTTAAATTAATCCATTTCCATTAATCTATACCTTGCCACGTGGCTTGTGGCTTACCGGCATCTTCACATGCTGTTTGTCATCTTGGCGGCTGGCAGTGTCTCTCTGACTCAGCCTTCCACTTCCCAGCTTTATTCTCCTCCTTATCCTGCCTACACTCCCTGCCTAGCCAATGGCCAATCAGTGTTTTATTTATTGACCAATCAGCAACACATTTGCCATACAGAACATCCCACAGCACTTCCCTTTTTTTCTTTTCAAAAAAGAAGGTTTTAACCTTAACAAAGTAAAATTACATATAATTTGGGAATTTGGGTGTAGCTTTTCTTACTACTTCCTGCTGGAGGGGGGCGCTGTATCTTATGGGGACACAAAGAAAATTTTAGGATCATGGAGTAGTCCGTGAGGCTGTATTGTCTGAGCCAGTTGCCTTGAAACCATTCTGGATGTTGGATCATCTGGGCCATGGTGTCATCGGAGACCTTTCAGGGGGTCTTGGCTGGTCAAACCTGATGTATCTTAATCTGGAACAAATCCATAGCCTCTGGCTTTCTGTGGGGAAAAAAAGCAGAGACTCTTTTCCAAAGCAACATATCCTTATATCCAAATTTTGAAGTCAAGGTACCTTTAAAATATACATTTTGGCATAACTCAACAGCTTTTAAAATCAAATGTTTTTCTGCAGTTAAAAATCCCAAAGACAACACAATCCAGATTCTCTGTGTAATATTCATCTTTACATGGCTTATTTTTTATATTAATTTTACTGTCTCTTTAAAGACTTTATTTTTTAAAACTATGTATTTGTTTCTATAACTGTATATATCACCTTTTTTGTCTCTTTTAAGCCTACGTATATTTTACACACATTACAAACTATTACATTTGAATCTGTCTTATTGTGAATCTATTGCTTTAAACTGCATCAGCTGTGACTGCTGGCTCCGCCCACCTCAGCTTCCCAACATGGCTACGTTTACCGCCAGCTCTGGGACCTATCGTGGGTTTATGCTTTTAGCCAAGCAGCGTGTAGCCCAGAAACCTCTTTTTTTTGTTTTGTACTAGCAAAGTCTAAATCCACCATGTAGCTTAATGTGCCACTTGCAGAGGCCTCATTCCCGCCATATGGCAGGTCGAGCAAGCACACCAGGAACCTGCCAGTAGCTCAAACCAGCAGCTGCCGCTCATTTGAGAGAGACAGTTAGGAACTGTTTTTAGCTCCGTTTTAGAATCTTTTTTCTCAGTTTTTAGGTGGAAACTCTTGCCACCACGTTGGACGCCATTTGTAGCTAGAGTTTTCCTGCCTGGCCCACAGTCAGGACAAATCTCTCTCACCTGCCAGTTCCACAGCCGCTCAGACCTAACCAAGTAAACACAGAGACTGTATGGCCGTGGCAGGCTTCTTGCTAACTGTTCTTACAGCTTGAATTAATCCATTTCCATTAATCTATACCTTGCCATGTGGCTTGTGGCTTACCGGCATCTTCACATGCTGTTTGTCATCATGGCAGCAGGCAGTGTCTCTCTGACTCAGCCTTCCACTTCCCAGCTTTAATCTCCTCCTTGTCCCGCCTACACTTCCTGCCTAGCCAATGGCCAATCAGTGTTTTATTTATTGACCAATCAGCAACACATTTGCCATACAGAACATCCTACAGCAACCCAGGGTTTATGTCCTAGAGGCAAGACTCTCTGAGTGAGAGAAGAGTCACTCACCTCTTGGTCCAATCAGAGTTGGTGCATTCTATGTCTCAAGGAGCTCCCCTGATAATTATTCTTATTGTATATAGTTTTAGTATGTTAGAGTTAAAACCATTCCTTTTTATTTAGACAAAAAGGGAGAAATGTTGTGGGAACTTTGTATACTGTGTGAAGATGTATTTTCTATGATTGGTATAATAAAACGTTGAATAAATAGCAAATGGCTAATCAGGATGTATAGGTGAGATTTCCAGACAGAGAAATAAGCAGGGGGAATCTAGGTACACAGGAAACATCAGAAGACAAGGAGAGGAAACATGCGGTATAAGATGGTAGAGAGTGTAATGCCACATGGTAGAACAAAGTTTAATATAAATGGGTTAATTTAAGTTATAAGATCTAGTTAGGAACAAGCTTCAGCTATAGGCTGAGCTTTCATAATTAATAAGAAGTTTCCATGTCATTATTTGGGAGGTGGCTGGTGGAACAAAAACTTGTCACATATCTCCAAAAGAGTAGCTGGCAAGAAATAATCACATTTGGTGCTGAAATCAATAAAATTTAAACAAACAAGAGAATCAATAAAATGAAGAGTTGATTCTTTGATGAATTAACCTGATTAATAACTAAAAGACAAAGAAACAACATCTAAGGCAATAAAATTAGAGATGAAAAGGGGTACATTACAACAGACCTTAAGGAAATTCATAGAATTTTAAGGATATAATTTAAAAATCTTTAAGACATGAATGGAAAACCCAAAAGAAATGAATGAATTTTTCATATATATTAATTACCCAAGTTAAATCAAGATTAAGTAATCCATTTAAACAGTCCCATAACACCTTTTGAAATAGAATCAGTAACTAAAAGTCACCCAAACCCCTTCTATAAAAGGCCCATTGACAGATGGATTCAGCACAGAATTCCACCACACCTTCAAAGAAGGATTAACATCAGTACTATTCAAATTATTCTACCAAATAGAAACTGAAGGAACAGTTTCTAATTCTTTTATGAAGCAACTATTATCCTGATAGCAAAACCACACTAAGACCTAATTGAAAAATTATGGAGCAATATCCCCTATGAACATGTATGAGCCATTTTCAATAAAATACTTGCAAATTGAGTCTAAGAACATAAAAAGATTACATTTTTTTCATTTTTCTTTATTAAGAAATGTTCTGCTCACTCCACATACCATGCACAGATCCCACCTCCTCCCTCTTCCCACCCCCAGCCCTCCTTCCCAAGCCACCTCACATCCCTACATCCCCCCAATCAAGGTCTCCCATTGGGAGTCAGCAGAGCCTGGCACACTGAGCCTAGGCAGGTCCAAGTCCCTTCCCACTGCACCAAGGCTGCCCAAGGCATCATACCACAGGCACCAGATTCCCAGAAGCCTGCAACAATGGAGATGCCAAAGTGGAAGGGAGAATCCCAAGGAGAACTCAGCCCTCCACAAAAAAATATAGGCAACAAAGGAACACTGAGGGTCTTCTCCAAGGTTGAGTACATCACTCAGTTACCCAGTACCAATGGTCAGCTCTGAAAGCAAGAATACAAATAACAATGTAAAGAGTAAAGATGTTATATTTAGGAATATATGTGTATATACATATATGTATATAATGATAGTCAATAAAGAAAGCCCATTAATTTGATAGAGACCAAAGAGGAGGTTATGGGAGTGCTCAGAGGGAGGGAAGGAAAGGGTGAGATGCTGTAATTATATTATAATCTCAAAAATAAATTAGGAAAAATAAAAGATTATTCACCATGACCAAGGTGGCTTCATTCCAGAGGTGTAGGGATATTTAAATTTATATGTAAATCAATAAATATAATCTATTTTGCAAGGCTATTTTTAAAGGTATTGTTTCTTTGAATTCCTTCTCAGTCTGTTTATAATTTGGATAAATGTGGAGGTGGTAAGAGTTGGGAGGAGGTAGGAGAAGGGAAACTGTGATCAGCATATCAGAACATCAGCAATTTTTTCAATGAAAATAGAAAAGAAAAAATACTGTGCTAAATAAAATAAGCTAGACAGAAAAGACAAATATATGATCCCATTTCTATGAGACTTAAAACAGTCAAATTCATGGAAACAAAACAGAATTAGTATCAAGGGGTTGTGGGGAAGAGGGAATGGCAAGTCATTTGATAGAGGCAGAGTTTCCTTTTTTGGGGGTGTGTGGGGGGAGGTTTCAATACAGTGTTTCTCTGTGTAGCTCTGGCTTTCCTGAAACTTACTCTGTAGACCAGGCTGGTCTCAAATACATAGAGATCCACCTGCCTCTGCCATCCTGGGATCTGGGATTAAAAGCATGCATCACCACCACCAAGCAAGGCAGAGTTTCTATGTAGCTTGTTTAATACACAGAGTTTTAGAGATGGATAGTGATGATAGTTACATAATGCCTGTGTACCTACTACTACACTGTATATAATGGTCAATTTTGTTTTATGCATTTTATAATAAAAATGATTTTAAAAAGAAATACAATCCACTATTATAAGCAGACTAAAAGAGAACAACTACACCATTGTCTCATTCGATGTAGAAAAGGCCTTTAAAAAATCTAATACCTCTTCAGGATAAAAGTCCTGGAGAGCCTAGTGATACAAAGGACATACTTCAGCATAATTAAAGCAAGCCCACAGTCAACATAAGCCTAAACAGAAAGAAACACAAATCATTTCCACTAAAGTTCAGATGGATCCCCTCCCACAAGGATGCCCACTCTCTCCAAACTTAGGCAAAATAGTACTTCAGCTTTTAAGGAGGGCAATTATACAACCAAAAGAGATCAAGGATATATATAAGGAAAAAAAGAAGTCAAAGTGTATTTTCAGGTCATAGGATTTTATACATAAAAGAACCAAAGACAACACCAAAAATTTCTACAGCTAGTAAACACTTTCAGCAAAGTAGCATCATACAAAATTAACACACACTCACAAAAGTAGCCTTCCAATATATCAATGACAAACATATTGAGAAAAAAGCAGGGAAACAGTTTATTTGCAGAGCTATAGTAATAAAAAAAAGCATTGTATTGGCATAAAAGCAGACATGTTGATCAATTAAATTGAATTGAAGATTCATCCAGTGATAATTCCACACACCTATGGACTCCTGACTTTTGAGAAGCCAAAAACACACATTCAAGAAAAGATAGCATCTTCATCAAATGATGCTGGTCAAATTGGATGGCTGCATGTAGAAGACTGTAAATAGATCTGTATTTATTACTCTGTACAAATTTAAACTCCATAGGGATCAAGAAATTCAATATAAGGCTATATACCCTGAATCTGATAGCAGAAAAAGGGAATTGGCTTAAATCCATTGACACAGGAAAATATTTTCTGAGCATTGAGAGCATAGGAACTAATATCATCAGGCAAAGCAGCAGCCTACATAATGGGAAAGCATTCTCACCAATTATCATATGATGAGAGTTATTATCTAAAGAAAAAAACCCCTAAACATTAAGAAAAAAAATAAGCCAAATTAAAAATGTAGTACAGAAATAAGCAGAGCATACTCAAAAGATGAAATACAAATCACTGCAAAACACCTAAAGAAATATTCAAAATCCTTAGTCATCAGGGAAATGCAAATTTAAACTGCTTTTATATTTCACTTTACCTTAGTGAGAACGACCACAATCATTAAAACAAATAACAGGGAACACTCATTTATTCTGGTGGGAGTGCAAACTTATACAGTCACTATACACATCAGTGTGGCAGTTATTCAGGAAGCTGGGAATCAGTCTATTTGAAATCCAGCTATACCCACTGTTGAGCATACACCTAACGGATTCTATGTCCTACCACAAAGAAACTCATTTGTGTTCATTGCTGTTCTACTCCTGACAGCCAGAAATTGGAAACAGCCTAGATGTCCATCAATTGATGAATGGTTAGTGGAAATATAGAACATTTTCTGAATGGAATATTATTCAGCTCTTAAGAAAAACAAAACTATGAAATTCACAGTTAAATGGATAGAACTAGAAAAAAAATCATTCTGAGAGACAACTTAGATCCAAAAGGACAAATATTTTATGTTTTCTATTATATGTGAATATTAGCCTTCACACTTCTGATATGAGAGCTAAAATCCAAATAATCACAGAGGATAGTTACCTAGTAAGGGACTGAGGGTGAAGGCAGAGGTTTCTGGGAAAGGGGAAGTAGAATACAGTATTATGGAGAGACAAAGGGAAAATTAGAATAAGAAGTGATATTGGAGAGAAAAGTACAGAAGGGAATATAGGAAAGGACAACTAACAATAAAAGGGATTTGCAAAACCATGTGGAAACCTGCAACCATAGAAACTTCCTAAAATATATTCATATGAGAAAGGATTCTAAATGGAGTCAACAAATATTAGATGAGACAATGCCCACAATAGACATTTAAGTCACCAAGGAAAACCTACAGTATCAAGAATGGGTTACATCATAGGTCATTTCCAGGCTATTTGTTATTCTCTCCATCCTGGTTGTGGGGCCCTGTTGCTGAAGTTGACAGGTATATCTTCCAACATGGAGAAACTGAATTGGTGCCTAACTTAAAGCTTCACTCTTACTGATTATACTTCAATGTGATGAATTGTACTCTGAATACTACTGGAAGAGAAAGATAATAGTCAATATTAAATTATCCAGCTACTAACCTACAACAGTGCACTGCATACAAGATATATTGGTGTAATAGTGGCACAAGTGTTATGGAAGTAAACAGCCCTTTTTATTGACTTGTAGGCTCACTCCATGGACTGAAACCCACACCTGACACTGTCAAAGTGGCTAAGAACCTGAGACTAAAATAGGTCATGGACCCTTGTAGTGGGTAGCCATTCCAGCTTTGATCTGGAAGTTCCAACCCCCAATGAGGCTTTAGTAACTGTCACGCCTACAAGGTGGGGCCAAGAGAGGACCCTGAAGACCCAAGATCTGGATGCTCTGCTTCTCTTAGTTCCTGGACCCTGGATGCTAGAGGTAGACCAAGCAGAGTTCTCCAGAGAACACTGTCGGACTGCGCTACATCTTCCCCAGACCCTGCGACCTACCTATCCCTTCATTTGTAAGTTAAGCCACTAATAAACCTCCCTTTTAACTACATGGAGTGGCCTTAATAATTTCACCAATAGACCCTAGAGGTAAATGTACTATAATCACTCTGTTAAAGCTCCATAGTAATAAAATGACATATTGCTAGACCCATAGATCAGAAAATTGCACAGTTCTCATGAGAGAAGTTTCTTTTTGCAGTAGGTGGGAAATAACACAGACACCTACAACAGGACCATGTGAAGACAGCTTGAGACTCTGGTATATTTACCCATAAATGGGATGTCCTCATCAAGTACCTCCAATTAGGGATCAGAGAATTATATAGAGATAGGATAGAAAGACTTTAAAAAACAGAGGTAATGAATAACTCCAAAGAAAAAGCTTTTTCCAGATACAACAGAACCGATGCATATATGACCTCACACAGGCTGTGGTAGCACTCATGAGACCTGGATAGGATCAGATCAGATGGGGTCCCAGCACTGACAGGTGAATATAAGCATGGGAACCGGTCCCTCACCAACAAGATATTTCAGTTGATACCCGATGCCAAAGTGAAAATTCTTTTTCTCCAGTGGAGTGTCACTAGGTATATCAACCACACTTTAGGGTAGGCTCCATGCTCTGGAATAGTCAGCCAATACAAAATTCTCCATGCCTTTGTTTGTTTGTTTGTTTTTGTTAGAATTTTTGTTTTGTTTTTGCATTTTATCTTATTGACATTTTGTTTGTTTTTATTTTTTGTATTTTTGTTGGGGTCTTTGTTTTTCTTTTTGGTTTCTTATTTTTGTTTGTTTCTGAGACAGGAAAAAAAAACAAAAAAATTGAGTGAATAGAGAGGTAGAAAGGATCTAAATTGGGGCAGGAGAAAAGATGATCAAAATATATAGTATAAAATATTCAAATAAAAAAGGACAAAATTTCATCAGCTTTAGTAATAATAAAATCATTTTATTTACTTTGAGTAAACTAATTTTTAGTATTTGACAACCAGACTTAGGTGGTGGCTTGTGCCTTCAGGTAGCTTCTGCAGGGCTTTCTAGAGAACACTATCACAATTATATCTACCCTCAAAACAATGTAAACAAGATTTGGCAATATTTGCTGTCTTTTAAGTATTTCACCAAATAAATTATTACATTTTAGTTAAAATAATTCCATCATTCCCCTTTACTATTCCTCTTTCCAATCCCTTCCATATTCTATACACCTCTCAAACTCATGGTGTCTTTTCTTTGACTAATATTGTTACACATACACACACACACACCACACACACACACACACACACACACACACACACACACACACACACACATATATATATATGTGTGTGTGTGTGTGTGTGTACATATATATGTACCTGTTGAGGCTCCTAATTGGTTATGATATACCCAGTGGTCACCCTTGAAATCACATACATATAAGTAACATGTAATGGACTCATCTGGATGCATTTAAATATTTGTTTGGGGAGGTTATCTTTTGTTTTTTGATAGGACTGATGTCTATGTAAGCAAAATAAATGTATTAATTCTAACTTTTGTTGACTTCTAATATGTTGCTAGATCTTTCCTAGGGCTATAAAATGAACACAAAAATTCATCATGTTACTGGATCTGTGTTTGATTTAGTATTGCGATGGCTTCTCCATCACACTGCATATGTAAATGCATATATTGATGCTGCTAACAATATAGCATCCATTGACATAAACTGTACAGAGAAACAGGAATTCTAATTAGCTATTACTGGGAGTCTAAATTGGCATAACTACTACTAAATGTATTTCAAGTCAATTCCACTTATTTACACCATTAATCACACATGTGGCACATGTGTACATTTACAGAAATTTTCATCTGGTCATCCAAAGAATGTTTTTGTAACATTAGTAAGACTATTTTAGAACCAATCTGAAATTTCTGCAACCAAAAAAAGGTCATAAACTGTGTTCTTCTCATACTGAGTTCCTGCACAGCTAGTGAAATGACTGACCTAGACATTTAACAACTATAGTGTGAGTCTTTTCCACAGATTTTGAAAGTAAGAAACATACATATTGTATCTATACATATAGTGTTAAAACATGACCCAAGAATGGATTCCTATGAGGAGAACTCATAATGTTTACAAGAAACTCTTTGAAAACAAGACCAGAGTCTTGTGACCTCAGTTTCTTCAGAAACACAGAATTGTTCTGATAATATACTTTTGTGATCCTCCCAGGTGTAGTGAATAGGAATGAGTTTACTTTAGATTATTCATTACAACTGGCTATTGTTATTTGTTTATATGCCTCTATGGAAAAAGTACGTTTTTGCCAGGTGCTGGTTTTCCTTGTGATTTTATAGCTTGAACTCTTGAGAACTTTACTCATGCACTTTTTGAACCCTCAGGATATAAATTGTCTGATGCTCTGAGTAAAACTAGCTATTGTATGAACGTTTGTTCAGTCTGCCTCATTATTAGGCTTTTCTCTCCAGTTCTACTGTCAATTACAGCAGTAAACACATACTTATTTGTACATAGGTGTTTATAATTCCTGTAAATATATACACACATGGGGATAAGTACTTGTGTGCATGCTTGCTTATAATTTAAAATCTTCAGTGGAAAAAATGTAGGAAATGGCCATTTCTATAGGAAGATCAGGAGAAATATGCTTAGAAATCAATGTGTAAAAAATTTAAACTACCGCTGGGTGGTGATGGTGCACACCTTTAATACCAGCACTCAGGAGGCAGAGGCAGGTGGATCTTTGTGAGTTCAAGGCCAGCCTGGTCTACAGAGTGAGAACCTGGAAAGGCGCAAAGCTACATAGAGAAACCCTGTCTTGAAACCGCCCCCCCAAAAGTAAACTATCTATGTTATTGTAACAGTATTGAGTTATACCTAAAATCAATTTCCAAACTGACATAATAAAATATTACGATAGATTCTGG
The DNA here is from genome assembly GCF_007827085.1 of Peromyscus californicus insignis. Classification (NCBI taxonomy): domain Eukaryota; kingdom Metazoa; phylum Chordata; class Mammalia; order Rodentia; family Cricetidae; genus Peromyscus; species Peromyscus californicus. Next base: position 3,140,401 of record NW_026294617.1, on the reverse strand, counting down.
TATTTTTACTATATCATTTCTTTTCTTTTAATATCATAGTTGTAGAATACAATCCATTACATATTTTCTAAATTAAAAATTTGGAGAACATTTTCAAAAGATACCTACAAATACAATGAAACAATCCCAATCACCAGAACCATTATGTAAAGAGCCCATTTCCCCATATTACTCATGGATCTATTCCAGGAACAAAGATCTATACATATTTTAGATTGTGTATTTTATTTGTATATTTACTTGATACTTTAAGCCACTATCAACAATAGTGGCTTACTTTTAAGCTGTACTATTGACTAAATATTTTGACAAATGGATGATATTCTATGATAAGGGAAAATAAGCTTTCCATTTTTTTACAGAGACAAAAAACGATGCAGGACTTCTATGCATAGTTCCTCTCAGAACTAGGTAGGCAGTTCCAGGAAAACCAGAAAATTAAATATCTAGTGAGAAGCCAAAATGGCTTCTCACATTCCTGACCATAGTACCCACAGTCAGCACTGAATAACGAGGCTTATTATGGGGTCATTTCAATTTACAACCAGAAGGAAATTAAACTCAACCCAAAGAGACATCTGCCTGCTCTAAAGAAACTTGAAAAGCAACTAAGATTTCCCAAGGAATGGCCGTAATGCTCATAATTTCTTCAAAACTACTTCTTTGGGGAAATTTTAGTACCAACATTTCAATTAAACTTTAATATCCCTGCACTAAACTGTATTGAAAGGATCTTGAACATTTTATCTCCTTCCTTGGTATAAAATTGGCTTATTTACATTTTTCTACTCATACCTAATATTTAGCTGTAATCCACAAAGGAGGAGATATAAATGTTTCCATAATAACATATTTCTCAAATACATGATTTTAACTCCTTTCAAGTGCTCTATTTACATAATTCCTGAGATTATTTTTCTCAAGAACAAAACCATTTTAAAGCCCTAAAGATTGCACTATCATAACTCATGGGATAGCCTGTCCTCTATGCTAAAAATATGGAGAAGTTTATGATAAGTTATATAAAGGAATAAAATTGATCCAGAGATGAGACCAGCAGGATGCAGGATCCTAGAGGTAAGCTCTCTCTTGTATGTGGGCTTGTGGAGAGAAACAGTCTTTATTTAGATGATAAGCTTGGCCTGTGCTTCAGTCTCAGGGACTCAGCATCCTCTTTTTGTCTTCCTGGGTTGTAATGCTTTTCTTTTCTTTTTTTTTTTTTTTTTTTGGTTTTTTGAGACAGGGTTTCTCTGTGTAGCTTTGCGCCTCTCCTGGAACTCACTTGGTAGCCCAGGCTGGCCTCGAACTCCCAGAGATCCGCCTGGCTCTGCCTCCCAAGTGCTGGGATTAAAGGCATGCGCCACCACCGCCCGGCTGTAATGCTTTTCTTTTAGGGTCAGATGAAGCTGAATTCAGTTCCATGAGGGGACCTCTCCTGATCAATTTTTGTCTTTGACATAAAGTAGTTTGATTCAAGGAAAGAAAATGAAACTGTACACAGGATCAAGCTAGATTTTAAGCTCCACTGCTGTTTCACACACAGTTAAATACATTGCTAAGTGTGAGGCAAAAACATAAATTTGGCTCTCTTTGGGTTGGTTGTGCTTTGTATTTATGCAAGGTTCCCTGGGAGGTGTGAGTGGAATTGAACCAGCATTGGAGTGTTTCTGTTAAAAACAGCCTCCATGTCATTCTGATACTGATGTCACTCAATCCATGAAAATGAGTCTGTACACTTCTATCTGAGGATGATGCTATTACTGCTCTTGTTTGAAAAAGAATGAGTGGACCAGCCTCCACTGCTAAAATGTTTGTAACTTACCTACATGCAGAGTTTTAAAAGTCTCATTGTCATCTCAAAGCTATAATGCAATATGTCACTTAATTCTCAAATATTACAAAATGTGGTATGCTTTTTTTTATAATGTCTTGTTAATAACTTGGTTGTTACATGGCTTAATCTCTTTTCAAGAATTATATTTACATAATTCTGAAGATTATTATTATTTTTGTAGCACAGAACTTGGGCCAAGCATCCACCTGCTTCTAGGTTCAATGCATTGATTTTCTGAGACAGAGAGAGAAAGAGAAAAAGAGAGACATGAGGTGGAAGGAATTGGGAGTGGGGAAGAGGGAACGTAAGAAACAGAGCAGAATTATATTAACTACACACCAGCAAAATGTGTGATATTTTACCAGTAAAAAAGATTTCTGGAGATTTCAAAAGGCGATATCCTATCCTTACTCAGGAAAGTTAATAAAGGAGTTAAAATAAACAAAGTATGGTTATTAAGAGAATTTGGGGTTAGACTTACTTTTGATTTAAAACAACTCAAAAAGCTGAGTTAAACCAAAAATTGTAGTAAAATCAAAGTAGAACTATTAAGACACCAGGGATTCTGAAAACTGAAGTTTCATGTTTGTGAGGAGCAGAAGGGGCAAGCTTCATTAAAAGCGATTAACATCTTTTTGTAATTTCTATTAGCATTTTTGCTAATTCTTATCTGTGCAGATACAATATGACATGGCAGAATCAAGCAGAGTGAAGCTGCTGGGTAATATAAGAAAGCAATGATTTCTACAGTTCCTCAGAAGAAAAAAGACTGCATGTCAAAATTCACCAGGGAAATTGATAATTATTTAATTGGATTCTATGACAACTGAAAGGTTCTGCCACATAAGTAAAGAAAATGTCTGACAAGAAGATGTTTAACCCTGGGGCTAGAAATGTAGTCCAGTGGTAAAGTGCTTGCCTGGTATGTTTGAGTATATCTTGGGTTTCATTATCAACACTAAATAAAAAATAAACAAAAATAAAAAAAATAAAAGAGATGGAGTGATGTAAGAGAGAGCAAGAGTGAAAGAATGAGAGAGCTGGAAAGAGCGCACGACAAACTGGGAAAAAACAAAATTAGTGAATAGGAAAGAAATAATGGAACAAATGTCAGGCATGGGGGAGCACACCTTTAGTTCCAGCACTTGGGAGGCAGAGGTACGCAGATCTGCATGGTCTAAGTTCCAGTGCAGCCATAGCTAGAGAAACCCTGTCTCCAAAAAAACAAACCTAAACCAAAACAAAAAAGGAAAAATTATGTTTTGTGGTTGCAATGGGATTAATTGGTAAATAAATATCAAAATAGAAAAATTTAGATAAAAAGTAGAATTACTTTAATGTAATCAAAGAAGAAATTCAAATTATAAACTAAAAATATTCAGAAATGATTGATTATTCCAACTCATAGAATTCAATGCTCAGTAGAGAGAGAATATAGCTTTATACAAGTTTTAAAACAAATGAAGACCTAATTGAGGTGATAGAGAGATGTCTCAGCAGTTCAATTCCAAACACCTACATGGTGGCACACAGACATCTATAACTCCAGTTCCAGGGGATCTGACCTCTTATGGCCTTCGTAGGAACCAGGAATGCACATGATACAGAGACATGAATACAAGCAAATACTTATAAAAAATAATAAAATAAAAAAAACTATTAAAAAGAAAAAAGATGTCAGGCAGAAGAATAGGTAGGCTGCCAACCAGCAGAATTCTCCCACTCCCTTAGTTCAGTTCCCAAAGACCCAATCAGCCACCACCCCTTCCCTCCCCACCCACCCACCCCACTGCTGTCTTCCCACACCCAACTCAGGCAGACATCCCCTGTTCAGGTGCAGACCACACCAGCCAGAAGAATAGGTAGGCTGCCTGCCCGCAGAAATCTCCCTCTTCATCAGTTCAGGTCCCAAAGACCCAATCCACCACCACCCCTCCCCTCCTCACCCAGGAAACTTGCTGCTATGTCTCTGCTGCCAACTCTTGTGGATATATCCTGCTCAGATGCAGGCCACAGCAGCCAGAAGAACAGGCAGGCAAACTCAGGTTGAGACTTCCTGCTGGACCAGATGCCATACTGCCCACTTGTGGACCTCCAGTACTCTCTTGGTGACCTCCCCCAACACTATCCCCAATCACTCCTCTCCTACTTATCACCTTATCCCAGCCCCCAACTTGGAAAGAGATCCCCTGTTTAAACAAAGGCCACATAAGCCACCAGAAATCCAAGTAGGCTGCTTACTTGTGGACCTCTGCCTATCTCTGTGTCCCACACTCCCAATTCCCCATCTCCTCCTCATTGCCTTATCATGGACCCCAACTCAGTCAGGAAGTCCCTACTGGACTAGAGGCCATACTGGCTGTTAGAACTCCAGGTAGGCCAACAGCCCTCAGGCCTCTACAACTATCTCGATGCTCCCCCCCCACACACACACACACTATTCCCAACCCTCCCTCTCCTCATCCTCACCATGTCCCAGCCCCCAACTCAGGTGGAGACCCCTGCTCAACCACAAGCAACACAGGCCAGAAGACCAGAAAGTAAACAGAAATCAAGGAACGAAATGACCATCTAACAAAGACAAACTCAGAAATCAGCACATAAACCTGTAATCACCCCAAACCCAAATGCCTACACACCAGTTTAGGAACATAATCTCCAGGGTAATATATAACCAACTGTCCTACTACAGCAAGCCTTGAATATTCCAACACAAGATGCAGCACAAGAAAGTGACCTAAAAACCAACTTTGTGAAGATGATAGAGGCTCTTAAAGAAGAATTCAGTAAATAAACACCTTAAAGAAATAGAGAAAAAGACAAACAAAAAATTGGAGGAAATGAATAAACCCTACAAAGACAGCAAAGAAAACCAGGAAAAAAGAACAGTTGAAAGAAATGAATAAAACTGTTCAAGATCTGAAAATGGAAATAGAAGCAATAAAGGAAAGAGAAAGGGAATTCTGAAAATGTAAGTTCTAGGTAAGCAGACAGAACCTACAGACACAAGTGTCAACAACAGAATACAAGAGATGGAAGAGAGAATCTTAGGCATGGAAGATACAATAGAAGAAATAAACATATTGGTCAAAGAAAATGTTGAATTTAAAAAATTCCTGACACAAAACATTCAGGAAATTTGAGCTATTATGAAAAGACAAAACCTAAAAGTAAGAGAAATAGAAAGAGAAGAATCATAGGTCAAAGGCCCAGAAAATATTTTCAACAAGATCATAGAAGAAAAATTTCCTAACCTGAAGAAGGAGATGCCTAAAAAGGTACAAGAAGCATATAGAACACCAATGGACTGGACCAGAAAAGTACATACCCTTGCCAAATAATAATAATAATAATAATAATAATAATAATAATAATAATAATAAACTAAACTTACAGAACAAAGAAATAATATTAAAAGCTGCAAGGGAAAAGGAGCAAGTGGCACATAAAGGTAGACCTATTAGAATTACACCTGACTTCACAATGGAGACTTTTAAAAGCCATAAGGGTCTGAAGAGATGTATTGTAGACTATGAGTCCACAGATGCCAGCCCAGACTACTATCGTCAGCAAAAGTTTCAATCACCACAAATGGAGAAAATAGGATATTCCATGATAAATCAAATTTAAATATCTATCTATAAATCCAGCCTTGCAGAAGAAATGAGAAAGAAAACTGCAATACAAAGAGGTTAGTTATACCCATGAAATAAATAATTTCACATAAGCAAAACCAAAACAAAGAAAATACACACACATACACACACAAAACCAACAACAACAATAACAAAATAACAGTTATTAACGATCGTTGGTCATTGATGTCTCTCAATATCAATGGAATCAATCCCTTGCTTAAAAAAAAACACAGACTAACAGAATGGATGCATAAACAGAATCCATCCTTCTGCTGCATTCAAGAAACACACCTCAATGTCAAACAGAGTCACTATTTCAGTTTGGAAAAAGATTTTCAAAGCAAATGGACCTAAGAAACAAGTTGGTGTAGCTATTCTAGTATATGACAAAATAAACTTCAAACCAAAATTAATCAAAAGAGACAGGGAGGGACATTCTGTACTCATCAATGGAAAGATTAGCCAAGATACATTTCAAATCTTAATATCTATGCCCTGAATGCAAGGGTACCCATGTTTGTAAAAGAAACATTACCAAAGCTTAAATCACACATTTACCCTATCAAATTGATAGTGTGAGACTTCACTACCCCACTGTCACTAACAGACAGGTCATCTAGACAAAAACTAAGCAGAGAAATAATGGACCTAACATATATCTATAGAACATTTCACCCAAACACAAAATATACCTTCTTTTCAGCTCCTCACAGAACTTTCTCCAGAATTAACCACATTCTTGATCACAAAAAAAATCTCAACACATGTAAGAAAATTGAAATAACCCCCTGCATCCTATCAGAGTACCATGGAGTAAAGCTGGATTTGAACAATAACAAAAACAAAAGAAGTCTTATAAACTCATGGAAAGTGAACAACTCTCTACTGAATTAAAATTGTATCAAGGTAGAAATAAAGAAAAAAATTAAAGACTTCTCAGAATTAAATGAAAATGAATGCACAACACACCCAAATTTCTGGGACACAATGAAAGTGGTGCTAATAAGGAAGCTCATAGCAGTAAGTTCATGTCTACATAAAGAAATCAAAGATATCTCATACTAACAATTTAGCAGCATACATGAAAACTCTAGAATAAAAGGAAGCAAGCACACTCAAAAGGAGTAGATGGCAGGAAATAATCAAACTGAGGATTAAAATCAATAAATTAGAAACAAAGAGAACAATACAAAGAATCAATGAAACAAAAGAATTTGTTCTTTGATAAAATCAACAAGATAGACAAACCCTTTTCTAAATTAACTAAAAGGCAAAGGAAGAAGAACAAAATTAACAAAATCAGAAATGAAAAAAGAGGATATAACAACAGACACTAAGGATATCCAAAGAATCATTAGTTAATAGTTCAAAAGTATGTATTCCAATAATATAAAATCTAAAAGAAATAGATAATTTTCTTGATAGCTACCAGTTTCCAAAGTTAAATCAAGATCAGATCAATGGTTCAAATAATCCTCTATCACCTAAGGAAATAGACACAGTCACTGAAAGTCTGTCAACTGAAACAAAACAAAACAACAAAAACCCCAGGGCCAGACAGTTGTAGCACAGAATTTTATCACACTTTGAAAAAACATCTAACAACAATATTCCTCAAATTATTGCACAAAATAGAAACAGAAGGAACACTGCCAAATTCATTTCTATGAGGCCACAGTCACCCTGATGTCCAAGCCACATGAAGATTCAACAAAGAAAAAGCATTACACACCAATTCCCTTCATGACCATAGATGCAAAATATTGGATAAAATACTTGCAAATCAATCCCACAAAATATAAAAAAGATGATCGGCCATTATCATGTAAACTTCATCCCAGAGATGCAGGGGTGGTTCAATGTATGAAAACCAATCAACGTAATCTACATTGAATGTTTTAACAAACTGAAAGAAGAAAAAAAAACCACATCTTATTAGGTCCTGACACAGTCTTTGAAAAAATCCAACATCTCTTCATGATAAAAATCTTGGAGAGATTAGAGATAAAAGGGGCATACCTAAACATAATAAAGATAATTTACAGCAAGCTGATATCCAACATCAAAATAAATGGAAAGAAACTCAATGCCATTCCACTAAAATAAGGAATACAACATGGCTGTGCTCTCTCTCTCTTTTTTTTTTTTTTTTTGGTTTTTTGAGACAGGGTTTCTCTGTGTAGCTTTGCGCTTTTCCTGGAACTCACTTGGTAGCCCAGGCTGGCCTTGAACTCACAGAGATCCGCCTGGCTCTGCCTCCCGAGTGCTGGGATTAAAGGCGTGCGCCACCACCGCTTGGCAACTCTCTCTTCATATCTATTCAATACAGTCCTTGAAGTGCTACCTAGAGCAATAAGAAAACTGAAGGACACAAAGGGGAAACAATTTGTAAAGTAAGAGGTAAAAGCATTGCCATCATCCCAAAACAAATCTACAGATTCAACACAATCCCCAAGAAAATTCCAACACCATTCTTTACAGAACTTAGAAGAGCAATACTCAACTTCATATGGAAAAAAACAACAAAAAAAAACCAGGATAACTAAAATAATCCCTGATTTCAAGCCATACTACAGAACCGTAGTAATATAAACCTCATTATATTGGCATAAAAACAGATACTTGGATCAGTGGAATCAAATTGAGGACCCAGGCACAACACACACTTATGGACACTTGATCTTTTTATGAAGTCAGGAAAACACAATGGAAAATGAAAGCATCTTCAAAAAATGGTGCTCGTCTCACTGGATGTCTGCATGTATAAGAATGGCAATAGATCCACATGTATTACCCTGCATAAAGCTCAACTCAAGTGGATCAAAGACCTCAACATAAAACCAGATACAGGGGACTTTATAGAAGATGAAGTGAGGAACAGCCTTTAACACATTGGTACGGGAGACAATTTCCTGAACAGAACACAAATAACATAGGCATTAAGATTGCCAATTAATAACCAGGACCTCATGAAACTGAGAATCTTCTGTAAGACAAAGGACTCTGACAGTAGGATGAAACAGCAGCCTACAGAATGGGAAAAGATCTTCACCAACCCCACATCTGACAGAGGGATAATATCCAAAATATATAAAGAACTCAGGAAACTAGGCATAAACAAACTAAATAATCCAATTAAAAATGAGATACAGATCTAAACAAATAATTGTCAATAGAGGAATCTAAAATGACTGAGAAACATTTAAATATTCAATGCTTAGTCATCAGGGAAAGGCAAATCAAAATGACTTTGAGATTCCATCTTACACCTGTCAGAATGGCTAATATCAAAAACACAAGTGACAACTCATGCTGGTGAGGATGTGGAGCAAGGGGAACAATCCTTCAATGCTGAACAGAGTGCAAAATTGTACAGCCAATATGGAAATCGATATGGCTATTCCTCAGAAAACTGGGAACTGATCCACCTCAAGACTCAACTCTATTGCTCCTGGGCATATACACAAGTTGGGAATCTGGTTGGTCTGTATCTTGCAGTGAAAAGAAACTGTAAGGAACACATACAAGAGTGATTAAAAGTTTATATACGATTTCTGATAAATCTCAAATAATCTTGAAAAATATTATACCAATTTTGTAAAACTTATTCTAGGTATTAAAACAGAGAATAATTTCATGAGGGTACTAATATATGAAGATATTTAGAATATTAAGGAATGCCTTGGGTCACAAACATACATACAGATGTAAAGGTACTTAATAGGATATAGCAAAATAAGCTCTACTATGCATGTAAGAAATAAACCAATTAAGTTTGTCCTAGAAAAGCAAACTTGGTTTACAATTTGAAGGTCAATTTCTGCTTTCCCATTAAACAGAAGAGAATATAAAATGATCTCAATTAATATGGAAAGGATAGGTAAATAGGACATTTTTTTCAAGGTTAAGACTTTGACCATGCCACTTATATAAAAATGAATGCATTTTCCATTACAAAACATTCACAGACACCTGTAACAAATACTGAACCTCATTTGAGACATTTAAAGTTGTCTTCCTGATCTAGAATTCTCACAGAATCCCTCTGGTGTTGTTTCAGTATTGTACTGAAGGAAGTACCCAGTTTCCTAAGAGAGCATGTGTGTTGTAAAGTGACACAGTGACAACAGCAATAATATTATATCATTCACAGGTAAAAATACCATGCAAGTAAAATCTCTCTCTTTCTCTCTCATATATATATATAAAATCTTGGTCACTAGATATAAGCACAACTTTTAAGAACAATTTTATTTCTATAGATAATAAAAATTAGGAAATATTTCAACGCTCATTTATGATTTTCATAGACACTGAATGGCATAGAATAAACTGGCATGTTTTCTAGTCTAAAACATCTCTGAGGAAAATTAGAATCTGAATAGAAGTTTCTGCCATGTCAATAGTTAAGAAGCTCAATGGCGTAAAGATATATCAAATCTCTGAGCCATCTTGAAGCTAAACCCTTTCCTCATATCTAAAATTCAATGGACATTATTGAGAGAAAAAAAAGGTGTTTTTTTTTTTTTTTTTTGCAAAATTGATATGGAAATGCAAAAAAAAAAAGAAGAATTTTAGGATTAGTAGAATGAGAATGTTTTCCTAAAAGATAGCAGCATGTTAGTATAAGAAGAGACAAAAACTATGAGAGATCAGATAGAGGCTTAGTGAAGACATTTAGTTACAACAAAGTTATCACAGAATTCAGTGGAAGAAAAGGTATTCTTTGTAATAAATGTGTCAAACAATTAAGTAACAACAAAAGAGCAAAGTTCTCTTCATTCCTGCTTTCCACATGACCTATTTCTAACTTAAAACACAAACTGATAAACCTTGTAGGTGAGACAACCTTAGCTTTCTCTTAAGAGGAAAACAAGTTTTTAATACATATTTTATTAATTTTTTTAAGATTTAATACAATGTATTTTAATCACATACACCACTCCCTAATTCTTCAAAGATTCACCCAATTTTGTGTCCTCATTGTTTTTTAAGACCATCCTGTCCAATAAGTGTTGTCTGTATACTTGTGTGTAGCAATTCACTGAAGTATGTTCCAGCTAACAGGGGACACATCCTTAAATAAAACTAACTCTTTCTGAGTCTTGCTTTTTTCCTTTAGCAGGGAAAATTTCATTTCCATTATTTTCCTGCAAATTTCATGATTTCCCTTTTTAATAGTGAAATGAAATTCTATTGATTATATGTACAAAAAATTCATTATCTCTTCATCTGTTGATGGACATCTAGGTTTGTTACACTGTCATGTCTTTGTGAATATGCATTAGTAAGCATGTATGTGCAAATATGTCTGTAGCAGGAATTAGTCTTTCATGTATTCATCCAAGAGTAATAAATATAAGTAATATATGCATATATGTATGAATATATTGGATGCAAATATAGAAACATTACAGAATTATCTGAGCCACAAACTAAAATATGTATTTGTCTATTGACTATATTATGTGTATATATTTTTCCTGGGAATGCCATAACAAAGTATCTCAAATAGAGTGGCTAAACCCAACATAATTACTGTCTTATAGTTATGGAGACAGAGACTTGTAACACGAATCTTAAAAGGTCTTATTAATAAAAACAAACCCGGAGCTAGGTATTGAGGTGAACGCTGAATGATCAGAGAAACACAACAAGCCACAGCCAGGCTCATCTTGCCAATTCCTCAGCTGATCTTGTTTCCTCAGACTGAAAGCCTCTGAATCCTCATCCACATGGATCTCAGCTGAACTGCTGCTAAAAGCTAAAAGCTTAAAAAGACTCTAGTTCCTGGTCCTCACACCTTATATACCTTTCTGCTTCCTGACATCACTTCCTGGGATTAAAGAACTTGTGTCACCATGCCTGGCTGTTTCCAGTGTGGCTTTGAACTCACAGAGATCCAGATGCATCTCTGTCTCAAAGAATGCTAGTGCTAAAGGTGTGTGTGCCAACATTTTCTGGCCTCTATGTCTATCTAGTGGCTGTTCTGTTCTCTGAGCCTAGATAAGTTTATTAGGGTGCACAATATCTTGACGGACACAATATTACCACAAAGGCTGGAAGTCTGAAACCTAGTATCAGGAAGACAAGGCTCCCTCAGCATCTGAAAGGTAAGAATCTTCATTGCTTGCCATAGTTTCTGCTAATCACCATCAACTGCCAATGTGCTTTGTCTTATAAAATGCATCATTTAAGCTATGTCTATCGTCACTGAGCAAGCTCCTCATATGTGTATTTTTCTTTGTAAGTTCATTAAGATGTATGTCAAGGACCTTGTCTTAACTATGTCTGTAACATATATCTGTAACCTCTCTTTCAAAATGAGGTACCAATCGGAGGTACTGGGAATTAAGATCTAGGAATATTTTTTTGAGGAAACAGCTTAACTTTTATCCATGGATAAATAAGTTTTCTGTGTAACATTATGCACTAACAGAAAATAAAGTTAGAGACCAGTCAGTGGTGGTGTACATCCTTAATCCCAGAACTCAGGAGGCAGAAGCAGGGCAAGCACTGTGAGTTTGAGGCCAGCCAGGGCTACACAGAAAAACCCTGTCTCAAAAAATCTGACAGAAAATGAAAAGAAAGTTGCATGAGTGGTTAAATTTCACCAATATAAAGTACAAAGAACCCAGATTCTTATTCCACTTGAACCATATTTTATAATTACATTTATAAAAATATATTAGGTACTTTTTCTTTGTGATAAAATACATAACAAAAGCAGCTCATGGAACAAGAGTCTGTTTTGAGTCACAGTCTGAAGTTACATCCATTGCTGTGGGAAAGATGTGGCAGTAAGAGCTGCTTTATCTCTGGTGGCTTGAGTGAGAGTCAGCCAGGGGCAGTACACCTATAGTCAGGAAGCAGAGAGAAATGAGCACTGACTCTTAGCTCACTTTCCTCTCTGTTTATTCAGTCCAATAGCCTAGCCTATAGGATGGGACCACCCACATTCAGAGTAGATCTTCCGTCTCTGGTTACACCACTCTGGAAGAAAACCTCAGATATCACCTTAGGGTATCTCCTAATAATTTTAAATCCAGGCAAGTTAACAATTAAGATTAAGATCTTGATAAGAGTCTGAAAATATAAACTTAGTCTATTCAATCTAGTCTTACTAGTGGTGTCTGAGAAGTAAAAACAGAAAATCAAGAATGAACCGGTGTGTTGGCAATAATCTGCATGTATGTAAGGATTAATGTACAGGTGCACTCACTTTGTAGAAATCAATTGAACTGTATAATTTACATTAATTATACCTTAATTCCACAGACACCTGCTCAGCCATGTATATTGCTGCTTTATTCATAATATCTAGGAAATGGAAACAACCTAAATTTCCTACAATTGATAAATGGATAATGAAAATGTGGTACATACACATTATGAAATACTATTCAGTGGTAAATAAAAATGAAATCATAAACTTTCAGGTACATGGATAGAAGTATAAAAGATTATCTTGAGTGAAGTAACATAGACACAGAAAAACAAATGTCTTATGTTCTCTCTTATTGAATTTCCTAAAAACAAGGAAAGTAAAATGAGGCCATTTCCAGGATGGGGGGCAATAGAAAGGGGAATAGCAGGGTACAAGTAATCTGATCAGCAAAATGGAGAAAAGGGGGCTCTTCTAAGGGAACAGGAAAGGAGGTAAATATAGGAGAAGGGAGGTGGGTAAAATAATACGGATGGCAGAAAAGGTACCAGGAACCATACTATTAACTATTCACCAACAAATCCTATAATGCATGTAACACAGTATATATATTTCTAAGTAATGTTTATATATATATATATAAAGCATACGTATTTATGAATATAACACACACACACACACATGAACTTTTCACATCTCAGCAGACAAAGCTGAGCCAAAGAACAATGAATTAAAAGCTCAATAGCAGACATAAAAAGCCTGCTTTTGACTTGGCCAAACTGTCTAAAGACTCTCAAACATACAGCCTATTACTGTTGTCCTTGATTATGCCCTCGGAGGTGGAAGGTAAGACTTTATTGATGAAGGCACCATACACTTCAGGAACAGGGCCAAGAGACCCCTAAGATGGAACTGACCTGAAAGTCCCCTCCCTGAGGACTAGCTTTCATGGTACCAGGAGGTGCCATGCAAGTTTCCAAAGGAGGGAAGCAACCAACAATCCTATCCAGCTGTGATGCTATGAACCACACCAAAGACCAATATTGTTGGAGGAGACTCTACAAACACTAATTTACTAAGGCAGCATAATAGAAAAAAATAGATAACAACAATATATAAACGTGTGTCCTTCTACCCACAGATAAGTGCAGTTTTCACCCTTCACCAAAGAATCTTTTCTTTGCAACAGACAGAAACCACCACAGAAAACTGCAACCAATCAAAATGAAGAGTTGTGGAGCCCAGTCTCAATGGGTACACCTGCAAAATATTCCCTCACCTAAGGCTCAAGCAACATTGTGGAATTGGGGACAGAAAGATTGTAAGAGACAGAGAATCATGGACTTTGTTGTGAGATTATGTCTCATAGTAACATCGGAAGCTACACTCAAAGTTCCACCTACATGACCACTGAAAGGATCTGAAGAAGAATGGCATCAATGAACATGCCAGGAGGCCTCATCCCTACACAAAGAATTGCAGGCAACTGAGGGAAGCCATGCACGGGAGAGGAGAACTTTCCCAGGGAAGAGCGTACCAATTGGTTGTCCATTGTCAAATGGTCAGCCCTGTAAACATACGTACAAGTAACATTATATAGGTGCACAGATGATATTTAGGAATATATATGTATATATAAGTACATATGCATAAAATAATGACTGATGAAATGTTGATAATAGAAGGCATAGATTTAAAGGAGAGTGAGGAGGGAAATATGGAACAGTTTGAAAGGAGGAAGGGAAGGGGGAAACATTGAAATTAAATTGCAATCTCAATGTTCTCCCTCTCTGCTGTTGATCCAGCTGGGATCTCCCGCTCCCCCAATGAAGACCACATGAGAATAGGAAGAAGCAAAGTGCTAGAGAGGCCCACAGAAATCCACAAAGATACCCACACAACAGACTGCCGGCAATGGTCGAGAGACAACCCGAACTGACCTATTCTGGTGATGGGATGGCCAAACACCCTAATTGTCGTGCTAGAAACCTCATCCAACTACTGAGGGATCTGAATGCAGAGATCCATGACTAGGCCCTGGGTGGATCTCTGGGAGTCCAATTAGAGAGAATGAGGAGGGTTTATAAGAGCGAGAATTGTTGAGACCAAGGTTGGATAAAGCACAGAGACAAAGAGCCAAACGAATGGAAACACATGAACTATGAACCAATGGCTGAGGGGTCACCAACTGGATCAGGCCCTCTGAATGGGTGAGACAGTTGATTGGCCTGATCTGTTTGGGAGGCATCCAGGCAGTGGGACCGGGTCCTGTGCTCATTGCATGAATTGGCTGTTTGAAACCTGGGGCCTATGCAGGATTGTTTGGCTCGGCCTGGGAGGAGGGGACTGGACCTACCTAGACTGAGTCTACCAGGTTGATCTCAGTCTGTGGGGAAGGCTTTGCCCTGGAGGAGATGGGAATGGGGGGTGGGCTGGGGGGAAGGTGAGGGAGGCGGGAGGGGGGAGAACAAGGGAATCCGTGGCTGATATGTAGAACTGAATTGTATTGCAAAATAAAAATAAAAAAAAGAAATTAAAAAAAAATTGCAATCTCAAAAATAAAAAGGCATTTTATATAATAATTTTCAAAGAAAAACTAATGCAAACATCATGAGAAAAGCATAAAGTTTGTTTGAAATCTATTGGATATTAAATTGCAAATTAGATGTTGTTGATAATTAAATGGTGTTTCATTTTTATGTTACAACTTACTCAAAGTATTAAAAATGTCCTCTGTTACTAAGTTATGATGCTCACTGGATTAGGCATTTTAAATTTATTTTGTCTTAACAGTGCTTCAAGTCTATAACTTTCAAGGCATAGTAACCATATTGTAAGTCAAGAAGCATCAGTAGTAAGTATATACTAATACACACATATTTAAAATGTACAATCTGATGCATTTTGACATGGACACATATCTCAAAGTCATTCTATGACTGAAATAGTCACCATCTTCCAAAAGCTTTCAATTTTTTATGACAGTTTAAAACTATATCCTATTTCTGCCCAAATATCTCTGCTTTCTTCTAAGCCTGAATTTGCATTGCCAGGGGTTTATGCAAATTAAAACAAAATGTATGGTTTGGGTATTTGGACTTAATTATTTTTGAAATTTCTAAATACTACTATATATACATCAAGACTTTGCTTCTCTTTCTGCCTGAGTGGTGTTCCATTTCATATATACCATGGCATCTTTAAAGTGTCCACATGCTGATCTTTAATTTGATTATTTCTAGTCTGAGGTAATATAAGTATGCATATATGAGGCTTTAACTAATTTTATTCTTTATTTATCTTGGTTAAATGCATAGGAATTAAAGAACTGAATTGTAAGCTTAACCTTGAAGGAATTGTTGAAATCTGAGGAGGCTACAAGGGATTAACAGATTACCTGTAACTGGTTATAAACAGTTGTTAGCTGCCATTGGATCTGGAGACCTCTACTAAAGAAAAAAGTACTCCTGGTTCTCTGAATATTTTAATTCCAGTTCTAAGAAATCTCTTTTCTTCTTTGGGCCTCTTCAGGCATTGCACATACATGGTACACAGAAATGGATGTAGAAAAAATCGATACATGTAATATAAAAATAAATAAATATTCTAAAATTAGGTTTAAACATTCTAATAAATCTGTAGTATTATTTTACAGTGGTTTTAATCTGTAGTTTCTTAACAATTAATGACTCACATATGTGCTTCTTGTCTACAACCCATATTTTTTTAACTTCTGTTAATAGAAAATGTTGTAGAGATTTTTAACTTTTTCCTCTTATTTTTGTGTTTTTACAATTCTTCATATATTCTACATAAAATCCCCTCAGCAAATGTGATTTGTTGTTATTTTCTCCTAGACTATAATTTTTTTGTTCATTTACTTACCAGTTGTTTTGGAAACACAAATGCTATTAAATTTTTGAAGTCCAACCTATAACATTTTCCTTTACAGATCATCTTTTGTTGTTACAGTTAGGAAATGTTTGCCTAATTTCCCACCATTATTTTATTCATTTATTATGTATACGGTAATTGTGATTTACCATTATGTCTATATGGTACAAGGATTTTATTGACCAGTGGACATGTGGACAGTCAAAGTCTCAGCTCTATATTCTGAAAAGGGAATTCTGCTACTGAATGGAATTTACATCTATGTCCATGCCATGTCCATTGGCCTGTGAGGAATTACTTCTGAATGGTATCCTAAACTGTTTATCTTGACAACTGTATAAATAGAGTTGGATGAATATCATTGTCATGATATTAAAGTTAGGAAATGTAGGACATTCAACTTGTTTTTCTTTCTTTCATATGTTGCTGTTATTGCTTATTGGCTTTACTAAGGCTATTTGTCCCCTGTGAATGTAATATAAATTCTGCAATCAACTTTTCAATATCCAGAAAAACCTACTGGAAATTAGACTATGATTACTGTAAATCTTTAAACAGTGTCTAACATTTTGACATAACAATATGACATCATATGAGTTCACACCTAAGATTTGCATCATCAAAATTCTATACTCTTTTAATTTTGTAGAAAAAAATCATAATGTTTTAAGTAAGTTTATAACTTTGTTGTTGGCCCTATTCATATCTATTCTGGGTTCTTTGTAGTGGATAAGCTACAGCTTGGACACACCTTCACAGACAGTTTGGATTTCAAAAACAATGAATGAACACATATTACTTAACTATGTTAGGTCTTCTTTAAGTTCTCTCAGGCACAGTTCACTATGTTTTCTTACACTAAATTTGCACAGTGTCTTAGAAACATCTGTAAGTAGTTCACACTTGTGTATTAAATTTCTGTATAGAACTTTCCTATCTTAGAATTTTGCTTTAATCATTTGTTAGTTATTTTTAATTTTTAAAATGTGTCTACTTGTATGTGCACAAGTTATGGTTCATTTGTGGAAGTCAGAAGGTGACTTGTGGGAATCACTTGTCTCCGCCCACCATGTGGGTCCTTGGGATTTGTCAGATTATAAGGCTTGGGAACAAATATTCTTAAATACTGAACCACCCCACTGTCCTTGAGTAGTTTTCAGATACAAAGAACTGCCTATGAAGATATTTATTTCATCTCTCAATAAGAAGAAATTTTCTTCTTCATTGCTTTTTCTTATCTGTTGCAAGACTCCACAGTACAATGGTAGTTGAGTAGAAGTAAGATGTGACCACACCCTTGATCATGGAGAATAGATAAGTCTTGCACTATTTATTCTGTTCATTGTAGTGTTCTTTTGTGGCTAAAGCTATGTTACATAAATTCATGAAGAGATTACATGAACAAATGATCAGACTTTTTTCTAGACTGTTAATATCGTGTGATGCATTTACTGACTTGTGGATTATGGCTGAAATGACATCCATTTTTGTATTATATATTGTACTTTTACATGTGGTTAGATTCTACTTTCCCACATTTTTCTCAGGACTTTTGCATCTAAGTACTTGCAGACAGTTGCCATTGAGTCCTCTACATACACTCAGAATTTCTCTTTGAAGCTTTGTCCTCCCATCAATCCCATCCTGAGACCGTGTACTTTGAATCTATTCTTAGCTCATTCTTCAAGTGGGGTGTTGGATGATGTGGCCTTGTTGAAGGAGGTATGTTACAGGATGGGAAAGTTGAGAGTTTAAAGATTCCATGTCATTTCCAGTTTGCTCTTTCTGTTTATGCTTAAGGTTTAAGATGTGGTCTCTAAACTTTCCTCCTCCTGGTACCATATCTGCTGCTTGTTGACATGACTCCACTCCTCCAACATGGATTCTTATCACTCTGGAACTGTAAAACAAAATAAGCTCTCTCTCCCTTAATTTCCTTTGGTTATGGTGTTTTATCACATTAATGGAAAAGGAACTGAGACACTTAGGAACATAAAGACTAAAATTTATCTCAGGAGGGGCTAGAGGGATGACCCAGTGGTCAAGAACAATGCTTCTCTTTCAGAAAATCAGAGACAGATTCCCAGCACAGGCTCTTCAGGAGCTTTTGTACCTCCAGTTCTATAGGATCTGACACTGTCTTCTACCAACATTCACACTTATATGCACAGACACACACACAAACAAAAATAAAATAAAATAAAAATCTTAAAATTGTGTCAGGAAAGATCATTTTAAGTGATAATACAAGATTAAGTGCTCTGTACATGGACAAATAGTTCCACAAAAACTCATCTGAGGATAGAGTGTGGTCACCTAAACAATTGAAATGAGCAAAGTGCTCCTTACTACTGACTGAGGAAGATTGGTAGAGTTCCCAATACACTTCGATTCAATACTAAGAAAAACAGTGTAAGTTGAAGGCAGAAGTAACTTACCAGGGCCATTTAGACTTCAAGCTTAATATGCAAATACCTAAATACACATGCAGAGGAAAATTCAGGCTGTAGACACATTTGGAAACTACATGTGAGTTCATATGAAAGAATATCAAATTCTACAATATGGAATTTTGTTGTAGTAAAAGATATCTAACATAGCAGAGCAGATATTTAACAGCATAATGATCCCAATTAAATAAAAATTAAATGGTTAAAAGCAGTTCTTAAATGTTTTATGGTCTCTACAAAGAAAGTCATATACATTTATTGGAATACATAGATGTTTTAGTTTGATTGATATAACTAGGTAATAAATTAGGTTTAACTACCTAAGAAAGCCAGAACTTTACCTGGCCCCTCATTATTAAGTACATTTCTACCTAATAGAATAGGTCTAAGAAAATGAGAAAAGGTATGCTGATGTATATATTTTTGTAAAATTTATATAAAGTAATTTTAATGTCTTCATATTTTATGTCAATATTGTAAGTCAAATTGTGTAATATCTTCACATTTTATGTCAATATTGTAACAGTCAAATTGTGTGTGTGTGTGTGTGCATGTCTGGTGTGTGGTGTGTGTGTGTGTGTGGTATATGTGTAGGAGATTTGTGTGTGTGATATGTGTGGTGTATCTGGTGTGTGGGGTGTGTGGTGTGAATATATGTGTGTGGGGAGGATGTGTAAGGATGACTTGATCTGGGGTCTTCATGGAGTTGATTATGTATCAGACATAGGAACTCTTCCTATTATCACAATACACTTGTTTTCTATTTCCTCATCTATCAGATATAAAAAGATCATACAATTTGACTGTCATGATGACTGAGTTATCATGTAATGTGTTAGGTACACAGTTTTTCCTGTGTGCCTGGCCTTGATAGCCACATTCCTCCTCATAGTCCCCAGTCACACTTCCATCCTGTGTTGATAGAAAGGTCTGGAGAGTTTATCTCTCACACTTGTGTGGCTTGGCAAACTTGCCAAGCAGAGTCTGGTGCCTGACCCTAGAGGACTAAGCTGATATGCACCTTGCTCAGAGCCCTGCTGTGAACCTGGCAAGTGAGCATGACATCTGTTTCCTTCCAAGAGTCTTAGGAGACCAGAAGGTGAAGTCAGCCCTGGGGCAGAAACCTGGAGAACACTGTAGAAGTCACACTCGACTCTAAGGTGAAAGAAGTGTCAGGATTAGTGGAGGAGGCTTCCCTGGGAGCACCAGCCCTCCAGTGGCTCTATCCAGGACATGGTAGCTTAGAGCATCTGAGCTAAGGCTTCTATTTTGGTCCACATCTTAAGAGGATTTCAATCTTCCACAGGAATGATGGTAAATAAGGAATTCAGATTTTGAATCACAAACCAATCCTATCTAGCTAGTCTGTAGAATTCATGTCTCCTGTTGAACTTTACCCACTTAATGAATCCCAATTCTTTCACACCTGGCTATGATCTTGATCTTTGGGATTAGGTTTTTCTTACATCGATTTTAAAGTATCAGTTAATCATGTGTGGTGGCTGCAAAGCTGCTCTAAAGAGTTTGTAAAGTATGACTCAAACTTAACTAATAAATAACAAGAAATCGCATTTAATATAATAACCGCCAGTAAACTGAAGCACACAGATTCCTGGTAACAGGATTTAAGGTGGAGAGACCTGTAGCAAATAGCTTCAGAGCTGTTAGAGGAATGGCAGTTATAACTGTGAACTAGAATACCTGACTATAGTAAAAAGAGGAGGAAGCCACTGGGACCTAAGTGTGGAGGCATGAGTGTGGGTCCAAATTATAGTCGTTTTTTTTAAAGTCTCATAAGACTGAATAATTCAAATATCAGGATAAAAAATGAAGTGTCTAGCTGACTGCACATCGAATGTGGATTTAACATCAGCCTTTGTGTTTGTTTCCTTTAGTCTTGCATTGTGAGTCTTTTCTATCAAAGGTTTCATTCTGGTGTAATGAACATCTTCTAGAATTAGATGATGGCAGCAGGACGGCCAGTGACAGTCAAATATTGTTCCAGCATGAGAGAAGCCGAGAAAAAGGATCACTTGAGCCAAGGACTTTGAGCTAAGCCTGGAAAACATAGTAACAACCAGTCTCAAAAGAGGAAAGTATTTGTGTATTGGAGAGAAAAAACAGAGTACTTCTCTCCCCTGTGCGAGAACAGAGTTAAGTCCCCAGCACCACAGATCAACAACAAAGAGCTATGTGGTAATGATGACACTCAGTTCTATAAATAGAGTAAATACTCCTCACTTGTGTATGTTCATTAAGTGAAGTTCTGACATGTAAACTGTATCACAACAATGCTGAACATACGGAATGGAGAGAATAACTTGTTTATTGAGAATTCTGGGAAGCAACATAAAATAGTGGAAGAAAAAGAAACATCTGAGAAACTAGAGGATGCATTCTTGATAGCCAGTTACAGTTGAATGAGTCTTTGGAGCTTTTTTTTTTTTTTAAATTCTGAAATCATTTTCCACATCACACCTGCTTTTCATGATTTTGTTAATAGCAGTGGGAACTGGAATACAGTCTCAAGAGAGCTGTTCAGCCAATAGTAGCCACTGCTGTAATCTTGTGGCAGGGTCCTGTGCTGTTGTTCCCTTTGGGGGAGGGGGCCAAGTAGGTGCAGAGTCAAGCCACACAGACTCCTGGAGAATGTGGAAACAACAAGTTCAGTTTATTCAGGAAGAGGCAAGCCTTATATATCCTCCATCCCACCCTGGGAGGAGGTCTGATGAATATGCATCTGCTGGTATGACATGGCTGTCTCTCATTGGTCCAGGTCATCTTCAGATCATGTTTCAGCTGCTATTGCTAAGGCCATTAGGCAGACCCAGGCTGGCTCTCAGAAAGTATCATTTTTACTTGTTTGGGCCGGCTGGCCCTCAAGCCTGTTAGGGACAAGTCATCCCACATAATCTTATTATCATTTGTAAATATTCAGCACTATAGGGCAGGGAGGCTAAAGCAAAGTCACAGGATCCATTTTTTCTTGTCCTGGTGCTATAATGTCAGCCCCAGATCAAGTCAGTGTTTGGTCCCACAGAGCTTCAGACTGGCCCCTGGGTTGTTCTCTGTGTCTTGCCTGTTAGTGTCCATCATTCCTTCTTAGACCTATACACACTGGTGTACAGGAAGCCCTTTCTGAATATTTTATCCAGTGAACATGACACTATACACAATCTTAAGAATTTTTACTTCTCTCTACTGTGAACTTGATATTTTTTCATAGAAAATGTACCTGACAGACTTTCTTTCCACACTAAGCACATACACTGCTGCCTCATATTATTTATTTAAGGAGGAAGAGGCAGACGAAAAAGAACTAAGAAGATGAAGTTCACAAAAAGGAACAAAGACTGGCCACTAAATTAGAGCCTTCAAGTTAATATAACACAACCATCACTGACGAGACAATGAAGCTTTCTATGGTCTATGAAAAACGAGAGTAGAATTATGATCTTACTAATTATTTTTTACTCTATAAGTCCATCCTTTTTACTTTGATTTGTGTGTGTATATGTGTATGCATATTCATGTGAATGTGGTTTATGGCTATTTGCAAACACACAGATCTATATGCAGGTGCACACACCCAAAAGCCAGATACCTTGTTTAAACACTTTATACCTACAGATAGGATCTCTCAGTGAACTTGGTCTTAGGTTGGCAGTAAGCAAGTCCCAGTGATGATCCTTCTGTCTCTGTCCCCCTCCTCCATAGTGCCGGGCTTACAGGTGGACATGACCAGGGATGGCATTTTTGTGGGGCGTTTACCCACCACCCCCACAGTTCCCCAGAGTTTTCTTGAGTGCGAGCAGCAGGAAATATTAGATAGAAGGATTTATTGCGGAGAATATCACGGAGATAAACAGATAGAAAATAAAGGATAGCCTCGAGAGGGCCTGGAACCTATTCCAACAGCCCCCGACTGTCTCTGCCCCAGGGTTTTTATAGAGACGCCAAGGGGTGGAGCAAAAGACCTCCTCCCCCAGCACAGCCAAGTGCAGACCATTTCAGATACCTGCACTCAGGCCCGTGGTCCTTATCATCCTCTATGTGGACCTGCTGGGTAAAGCCACGAGGAACCTGAGAACGGGCTCCCACAGGTCCCCCTTTCTTAATATATATATATAAAAAAAAAACTATTAATGGCTTACAGCAATCTCCATAGCTGTTACACCTCCCAATATGGGAGTAGAGGATGATAAAGATGGCATTTCTCTTTTGAATTAGGTCCAAGGTGACTACAGCAGTCTTAGCTGCCTCAAGCCCTTTCTAAACCAAAAACTCTTAAGGCGACTACAAATTTAAAGAATCCCTTAGCTTCATTATTACCATTAACAGGTTAACATAAATATTGCTATAGTCACAATTCTCTCAATCTTACGACACAAAGCCAACTCTTAACAGAACCATTTGAATTAGCATATATGGTGCTATATATAGTTAACAATTTTCTCTGTCTTACAACTTTAACTCTTAATCATTTGAATTTTCTTGCTAACAGAACATAGGAAAAACTTCAATGTATTCACATCAAGCTTAAATATTTCCTTAACTCCACAAAACCAGGGTGCATTAATATCAATAGGGTAAATATAATTTCTGCAAACATAATTCAACCTCATAACTCCTCCTTTTCTTTATAATTTTTTAAACAAAATCTCAAACCTAGTTAGAGGAACCCAAACTTATACAACTCCTACAAACCCATATTGAAAAGCAATATTTTCAATCTAACCATGAACACTTGGAAAACTTAGCAAAACATCCAAAAGCAGTTTCTTAATAAAACTCTTTACACACTTTAAAAGTAGTCTCTTAGTATACCCCATTTGCATTTTTTACTAACAAAAACATGACATTAATCCACTCAAACAACTTTTGAAATTAGACTAAGGAATATTAACTCTCCCCCTTTTCTTTATAATTTTTTAAGCAAAGTCTCAAACCTAGTTAGAAAACCCAAACTTTTCCATTTAAACAGTTCCATTTATAACACAATACCAGTTCTATAAACAGTTCCACAAAACACTTCATGAATCACCAATTAATAAAGCATATATGCATACACAAAACTGCATCTTGATTCTAGGTAGAAATAAATTTCTTCATTTAAACAGTTCCATTTTTAACCCAATTCCAGAAAACAGTTCCTAGGTCATTACTATGAATAAACTCAAAATTGTCCCATTGCAATGAAATCTCTACTGTTCATTTCATTTCTTAAGTCCCAAAATTCAAATGATAAATTCTGCTACTAGCCTTCCAAATATGAAGAAATCCATAACAAAAATCTTTTTGTAGTTTTATCTCATTTTAAGTTCAAAAAGTTCAAACAAGAAATAAATTCTGGTATCAGGCTTTCACTTCCAAATACGAAGAGACGTTTTTCAACCAAAACTTTTTGCAGTTAACAATTTTTGTTCAAACAAGCATCTCTGAACTTATTTTTAAGCCAGAGACCTTTTTAGGTACAGTAGTATTCTAAACCGCACCGTTTTTGATGTTAGCTCAGGTTACACTGTGTTGCGTCGATTTTCCACGGATCTTAGCTGCGGATGCCTTGTGCTGGTTCTCGCGTCCGCCATTCTTAGCTTCTTAGCGGCTTCTGGAACTTTTGAAAACCGCTCAGACTGCCGCCTGCTTTGCAGTCTGCTAGGACACTAAGTTCTGTGTGTCTCAGGTTCTTTCACCATATACATTAAGAATAGACTCACACTTAACATTTCCACTTTTTTACAAACACATAACATATCTTGTAAAGCATTTAGACTCACATTCAACATTTACATGTTTACAAACTCAATCACATATAACATATTAACATCTACTTATTTATACTCCTTAAGGAAACTATAGAACTACTTTAGCAAATATATTTCTTATTACTTCTTATATACTTATCATATTTCTTATTTAAACTTACATTTACAATTAGTATCTTTACTTCTTACAAGCTTAAAGGAACTCTATACATCTACTTATTTATACTCCTTAAGGAAACTATAGAACTACTTTAGCATATTTTTAACTTAGCAAACACCTAAAGATTTCTTAACACAGATCTAACAAGAGAATTTCTTCAAACTCACATATCTTATTTTCATCCTTTTCTATTTCTTACTCTTAATTACCACTATCTCTATTAGAAAGATTTTCTTAACTAGACAGGAAGTACGTACATCATTTCTAAAGTTTAGAGTTTATAGTCAGCTTTGTTATAAAGCACTGGGATTTAGTGAGTGTTGTTGTTATAGAATTGTGATAGTTGTTGCTAGGGGACTGTAACCTTCCCAGGATGACACCACACTCCAAAGTTGCCAGTTCTCTCAGCCGTTCCGAACCGGCAGAGATGCACTGTCAACGGTAGACGGTTTTTAACTAGAGGTTGTCCTTCACCCAAATTCATAATAGCTCCCCTAAGTGCTTCAATTCAGACAAACGTTTCTATTACAGCAGTACTTTTGGTTTGTTCTACTAAAAACTTCACGCTGAGTGAAATTACCGTATTTAGCTGCTGTAAAGCTCTTCGTCAAATACTGCGCAGCTATTAGGTGATATGAAGTATTTTTCTAAAGGAGCTAGTAAAGCCACAAGTGGAACAGCTCTGAACTGTATTTAGTATTTTCACTTCATTAGCTTTAACTCCTGATGTTATTACCAGCTGTGATATTTAGCATTGATTTTTTATAAGGAACTTTCAGGTGAAGCAATTCTTTTGTAAGACAGCTAGATTGTCTGAAGTTTGTTTCCCATCTATAAAGCAGTCATTTATTTTTTGAATGCCTGTATCATCTTAGATTTGCAAAGGAATCACTCATTGCAGGCAGTTTGTTCAAGAGGTAAAGAATTTTTTTAATTTCAACATAAGTTTCTTCATATCTAAGACAACGTTCAGTGTATAAACTGCTCTCTTGCTTTCTTAAGGATTTTAAAGTGGCTTGTTTGCTCTTAAAGGTAGCTTTTTGTCCTCCAACTACCGTAAAAATTTTGCACAGCTATTAGGGTAAATAAGGCATTTTACCAAGGGAGCCCCAAACCACGAAGCACCTAGTTCTGTACCCTTTCAATTTTTCATTGGAACTGACACTTAAACTCTTAGACGATTTTCCTCATTTTTTTAAAAGCTGTATTTTAAAGTTTACCATGAATGTATTTTCGAGCTGACAAAAGTGTTTCAGGGCAATGTCACCATCCTTAGCAGAAAAACTACCTTTCCCAGAATGCATTTCCCTTATATCAGTCCATAATAATATCAGTCCCCTATCAGTCCCTTATATCATTTTCCTTATATCATTTCCCATCAGTCATTTCCCATAGTTCTTTTCGGGTCTGAGAGTCAACTGATTCTCTTTTACCAGACTTGCTTACAAATTCTTGCCCGGGAGGTTTGAACAAAGTTTTTTGCTTTTGCAATGGGAGATTTGAACAAGCATTTTACATTTTCAGCTTTGGGACACTGGGAGGTTTCTGGTCTCTCCTCAGCTGGCTTCAACAGGTGTCTCTCCTTCATTTGACACTGGCCCCCAAATCAGAACTGCACCTGCCTCGTTAGCGCGCATTAAGGCTGGCATTTCTCATAGCAACTTTCCTAGGGGCTTGTGTTTGTCTTAGCCAGTCAGTGAAAAACAAGATCATTTACAACAGCTTTTCCATAGCTCCTTCAGAGATTTTCTCCCACTGATCTATCTCATTTTGCTTGTTCCTTTCCCCCCAGATGTAGAGCTTCAGGTATCTGTCTGTGGCTCTGTACCTCTGCTAGCTGCCTTTGGAGGTAGGGGCTTTTTTTTCTTCCCCCGAATCTGCCTCAAATTCTAGCAACTTTTTCAGGTCATGCATTTTCTGGGGAGAAATATGTCCCTTCTCTTTCTTCAGAGTCTTTTTCCCAGACAGTTCCCAGTTTGGTCTCAGTTTATCCCCTCTACCCCAGAAACAGTTTCTGACACTACAGTGGCAGCTTTCCCTGCTACTGAAGGTAGGGGTTTTTTGTCCATTTGTTTTCGGGGTCTGTGGTTTACGTACAGACTGAAAATCTAACAAGGGAGGTTTTTGCCATCTCTAAACTCCCATTAGGACAGGTGTTTTTTCCCTCAGGCCTTTCACCTGGCCCAGTCCCCCAGTGGGTTGCATTTGCTTGTCTGGGTGCTCAAGGACAGAGCTTATGCCAGAGGCAATCACCCCTCAGGGCTACACTCCCTCATTTCATCAGGAGTCAGTTGAAACAAAGCTTTTCTCAAAGAGGTGCTTTCTCTGACAGAAAAGAAAGCTTTACTCCTGGATAGTTCTGTTCTGCCCTGGCTGGGCTCTTTCCCCAGACAGCGTTCTGACTCAGCAGCACAACTGCTTCAGACACAGTTCAGCTTTACTGTTTTCCCAGAAAGGTCCTTACTCTGATAGGAAAGCTTTTTCTCAGATTTCTTTTTGCAGCTGTGGACCTATGAACCCGGGACTTGTAGGAAAACAGACAACTGTGCTGTTCCCACTGACTTTAGCTTTGTTCATTGGCAATCTTCCCCTGGGTCCTGCACCTTCCTGCCTCAGCTCTGTGCTCCTGGAAGTTTACAACTGCAGGAGCCCTAGTATCCCCAAAATGCACCCCAACTCAGAGACGCTGGCCAGTCGCCTCTGGGTTTTTGGTCAGAAGTGAGGATACAATGCTAACAGTTTGCATTGCTTCAAGGGATCTTTGCATTAGGAAGATTGGGAGCACCTTTTCAAAGACGCTCACTCAGAAACAAAACCCTTGATGCCTCAGCTCAGTTGTAACTGAAAAGCTTGGCTTTTTTGCTTTTCTCAGGTAAAGTTTCCTGCCCTTTTTGGCTCTCTGTAGCTCTTTACCCACACTCTCCCAAGCATTTCCCTCAGGGTATTCTGACCCACTGTCTTTTACTGGCTTGAAGAGACAGAGCTTAGAAGAGGTTTTTAGGAACTTGTCCCTGCCTCCTGCATTGCAGGGAGGATTTTTAAAGCTTGAAAGAACTTAGGTTTTGCTGTCTTAAGAGGTTTGTTGTTTTCCCTTAGAGCTAATCACAGGTGGTCCCCATACTAATATCTTCAGGTGATTCTAATTTTTGTCCTGAGAGAGTTAAAGGCTTTAGTTTTTAAGTTTGAGAGCTTTTGAGAAAGATTAAGCCTTTTTAGAGATTTCCCCCCCAAGTTTTCCAAGGAAAGCTTTATAGTTTAAGAGAAAGATTTTTCCCCCCCAGGAGAAAGACCAACTTTTCCCAAAACTTCCCAACTTTAAACTTTTTGGCTTTTTACACCCCCATTTTTGCCTCAGGGAGAAAACACTTTCTCCTGCCACTTGGATTTAGCATTTCAGCTGTCCACAGGTCAAAAGCTTCCATAGGAAACTTTTTCTTCCCCATAAGCTCAAAGAGCTTTTTTTTACTACCCAAAAAGCCCAAAGAAAGATTTTTTCCCCCAGTTTGCATTCATAGCCCCCAAAGTTAGAAAATTGAAGAGTTTTTCTGTCTAGTTGCTTTATTTTTTCCTACACAATCTTACACTTCTAAGTTTTTCCTTCACTATATTACTATCCTATGCCTTATTTTTCACAGATAGAAATTGAGAAAGGGATACAAGATAGAAAATTTTGACAGAAGAGAATTTCGCTGCAGCATCGGACATCCTTCCAGTCCGCTTTCCTTTTCTCTCGAGGATAAAACCCCTGCCTCTCAATATATATATAAAAAAATATATATTTTCCATAACACCGGCATGCCTTATCCACTGGCAGGGCTGACTCAGCACTTTCGCCAAAAACTCTGTAATAAAACTATTATTTTCCTTTATCTTTAGTCCCTGTTCATTTGTCTTTAGTCCCTGTTCATTTGTCTTTAGTCCCCCCTTTTTTTCTTTAGTCCCCTTTTTTTCCTTTTTTCTTTGGTCCCTGTTCATGGCGCCATTCTGTGGGGCATTTACCCACCACCCCCACAGTTCCCCAGAGTTTTCTTGAGTGTGAGCAGCAGGAAATATTAGATAGAAGGATTTATTGCGGAGAATCTTGTGGAGATAAAAAGATAGAAATTAAAGGATAGCCTCGAGAGGGCCTGGAACCTATTCCAACGGGCCCGACTGTCTCTGCCCCAGGGTTTTTATAGAGACACCAAGGGGTGGAGCAAAAGACCTCCTCCCCCAGCACAGCCAAGTGCATACCATTTCAGACACCTGCACTCAGGCCCGTGGTCCTAATCATCCTCTATGTGGACCTGCTGGGTAAAGCCACGAGGAACCTGAGAACGGGCTCCCACACATTTTCCCCCTTTAATATATGTATTTTTAGTGTTTTTTTAATTCTCTCATATATTACATCCCAACTGAAGTTTCCCCTCCTTCTCCTTCCCCAGTATCTTCCCCTCCCATCCTCTCTCCCCCAGTTCCACCCCGTACCTACACGCTACCCTGTCTCCCCTCAGAAAAGAGCAGGCCTCCCAGGGACATCAACCAAATATGGCAAACTATGCTACAACAATACCAGGCACACAGTATCACATCAAGGCTAGACAAGGCAACCCAGTGGGAGGAAAAGGGTCCCACTAGCAGACAAAAGAGTCAGAGCCAGCCCCTGCTCCCACTGTTAGAACACTAAGCTACTCAGCCATAGCATGATGTGATGTGGCGTGATGTGGCGTGACGTGATGTGACATAACATAGCAGGAACTAGGTCAGACCCCTATGGGCTCCCTGATCTCTGGGAGCCCGCATGAGTTCCAGACAGCTGATTTTCTAAGCTTTGTTCTTGTAGTGTGTCTGACCATTCTGGTTCATCCAATCCTTCCTCTCCCTCCTCCACAGGAGTCCCCAAGCTAATGTTTGGCTGTTGGACTGCACATCTGCTTCTATCAGTTGCTGGATGGAGTGTCTCTGATCTCTTTGATGATGCTTCTGCTAGATTCCCATCCCAGAACATTCTGCAGGCAGAACAAACTGTAGGTGAAGGTTTTGTGGTTGGGTTAATGTCCCAACCCCTGAACTTGAGGTCTTGCCTGGTTACAGAAGACAGCCAATTCAGGCTCCTTGCCCCCCATTACTAGGAGTCTTTGTTAGGGTTACTCCCATAGATTTCATGGAATTTCTGTTGTACTAAGTTTCCTGTTTACCCCTGACATGACCCTACCAATTCCAGTCCTTTCTCCCAGTATTTTCTCCCACCACTAGTTGGTGCCTCCAGTTCCTGTTACCAGTTGCTCCCAGTCCACCTGTAGTGCCTATTTTACTTCCCCTTCCCAGTGAGATCCTTGTGCCCTGCCCCCTAATCCTTTCTTGTTACTTAGCTTCTCTGGCTCTGTGGATTGTAGCATGATTATGTTTTACTTTACAGCTAATATCCATTTACAAGTGAGTATACACCATGTTTGAATTTCTGGGTCTGCATCACCTGACACAGGATGATCTTTTCTAGTTTCATTTGTTTGACTTTGAATTTCATGATATTATTGTTTTTTTAACAGCTGTGTAATACTCCATTATGTAAATATACCACATTTTCTTTATCCATTATTAGGTTGAAGAAAATCTAGGTTGTTTCTAATTTCTAGCTATTATGAATAAAGCTGCTATGAACATAGTTGAGCAAGTGTCCTTGTAATAGGATGGATCATCCTTTGGGTATATGTCCAGGAGTGGTATAGTTGGGTCTTGAGGTGGATTAATTCCCAATTTTCTAAGGAACAGTCATATTGACTTCCACATTGGCTATATAAGTTTACACTCTCACCAGCAATGAAGTACTGTTCCCCTTGTTTTACATCCTCACCAGCATGAGCTGTCACTAGTGTTTTTGATCTTAGTCATTCTGACCGGGATAAGATGATTTGTATTTCCCTGATGGCTAAGGACAGTGAACATTTCTTTAAGTGTTTCTCCGTCATTTTGCTTTCTTCTGTTGAGAATTCTGTTTAGATCTGTACAACATTTTTCAATTGGATTATTTAGCTTGTTGCTGTCTAGTTCTTGAGTTCTTTATACACTTTGGATATGAGCCCTCTGTCAGATGTGGAGTTGGTGAAAATCTTTTCCATTCTGTAGGCAGACATTTTGATCTATTGACAGTCCTTTGCTTCACAGAAGCTTTTTAGTTTCATGAAGCCCTATTTATTAATTGTTGATCTTAGTGCCTGTGCTATTGGTGTTCTGTTCAAGAAGTTGTCTCCTGTACCAATGTGTTCAAAAACATTCCCTACGTTCTCTTCTGTCCAGTTCAGTGTATCTGGTTTTATGTTGAGGTCTTTGATCTACTTGGACTTTAGTTTTGTGCAGGGTGACAAATATGGATCTATTTGCATTCTTATACCTGCAGACATCCAGTTTGATGAGCACCATTTGTTGAAGATGCTTTCTTTTTTCCATTGTATATTTCTAGCTTCTTTAATGTAAATCAGGTATCCAGAGGTGTGTGGAATTATGTCTGGATCTTTGATTCAATTACGTTGGTCAATGTTTGTTTTTATGCCAATACAATATAGTTTTTATTCCTATAGCTCGGTACTATAGCTTGAAATCAGGAATGATGATACCTCCAGAGAATTTCTTTTATTGTATAAGATTTTTTAAATTATCCTGTTTTTTGTTTTTCCATATGAAGTTGAGTATTTTCCTGTTGGTACCATTTAGGCTTTACCCAGCAGGTCTGCATAAAGAGGATGACTGGACCATGGCCCACGTACCAGGTGTCTGAGATGGTCTGCATTTGGCTGTGCTGGGGGGAAAGTCTTTTGCTACACCCCTTGGCATTCCTTTAAAAACCCTAGGGCAGAGACAATCAGGGCCCAATGGATTAGGAACCAGGCCCTCTCGAGACTATCTTGTATTTTCTATCTTTTTCTCTCCCTTCTATCCTTTTAACTAATATTTCCTCTGCTTTTACTCAAGAATACTCTGGGGAAATGTGGGGGTGTATGTATATGAAACTATCAAAGAATAAATTTTTACAAATAAAAAAGGTAAAGAATTATTTTTTTTTTAACTAAGGAAAGGGATATTTTCTGTAATTCAAAATTTCAATACTCATAATGAATATAGGAAAGATTTTTATATATAGGGAATCAATACAATGCTGTGCAACCTGAAAAAGAAAGTTCCTAAGAATCCTCACAGCTATCAAGAAAAGATAACTGAGCTTTGATCTAAATTCTAAGGATTACTGGGAACATGGTATGGGCAAAGCAGATAAATTTGGAAAGAAAAAAAGTTTTGACTGAGAAATAAACCTCCAGGTCATTCTACATTCAGAATGGGAGCAAGGACTGAGTCCAAGAAAAGTCTCATGGAACTGAAGTCCCACCTTCCCAACTGAGAACCTAACATCACACAGTCTTTCAGAAGAGTGAAGTCCAAGTAAATAATGCACCTGCCCACTTGACTCCTAATCCTGTTCCTGAGAAAGTCCCTCATGGCAGAGATGGCTCATAAAAGGCTCACTTGTCAAAGCATTATTGAAAATGAAAGAAACAACCTTCAAATAAAGTGAGATATTATAGCAAATTGAATAAAAGATTTAGCAAAGCTTCTCAAGACAGAATTGATATGCCAACCAGGGAACAGAAAAAAAAAAGAAAATGTGTAAAAAAAAAAAAAAAACTACCCTAGAAGAGCACAGGATTGTATATTTAAAGTGCTGAAAGTACTAAGAAGAACACACATGCACACCACACACACACACACACACACACACACACACACACACACACACACACACGCCAAGGAAACCACATCCAGCAAAATAAAGTCTGCCCAAAATGAAGGCTCAGGAAGTACTACAAGATTTATTTATATGTGTTACAAGTATATCTAGTATTACTAGAATCCACTTAAAATATACTAACTAAAATTGTTCAAACAACATGAGAAAGTATTTTTAATTCATGAAAACCAAATAGCACAATAAAGATGATTATTCTTGCCAGTATAAGGGCAGGTTTTCTGTTTTCTTTTAATTGATTTAAATGGAAATTGGATAAAATTATATTAATATAACCTCCTGCTGAGCGTGTATCACTGGAGTGCAACATTTTACCAATAGCAGCACAAAGCTGGTGAGAAACAAGTATTGGGCAGAGGAAGAGTCTAAGTACTAACTGGAAGCCATATAACAAAGGGAGGGAAACACAAGGGGTTGTCATAAACACAAATACATAGAAAAGAAAAACAGTGATGTTTATTTCCTGAAATATTGTATTGATTATACATCAACAGAGTTACAATGAAATAAATTAATTCTTGATTTCATTTGCAATACAGACTGATTTGGAAAACAATATGGATTAGATTAACTCAAATGAATAAAATCTAAAGGCATTATTTGTCTTCTTAAACATCAATGGATTCATTAAAACGTTTTATATGTTAGTTAAAATATGTCTAATGTTATCTTAGAATTATGATATAAGTTCAAACAAAAACATAAAATTTACTTGTGAAGTTTCGGAAACTAAAATAAAATTAAATCTAGAGCTAAAATGTTCCCAAGGAGAATACGGCAAGGGTGAAAAGGATAAGCCAGAACCCCCAGAAGCCCACAGCAGGCAGTGGGAAGAGGGAGGCTTGCTTCCTGGGGCTTTGCTGTCTTTGATAACTCACTGGTATCCCTGCAGTGACAGGTTGTTGGTGGATACAGGGAAGACAGAGAAAGAAAAACATTCCCTCTGGATGTTTAACAGTGTCTGCTCCCTGATCACAGAGCCATCAGTGGCGTAGGCCAAGGTGTGGGATAAATAAAAAGTTATCGAGACAGCATTGCTTGACAATTGTTTTAATGGTTAGTTACATGTGTTAACTTGTCTGAACTACAGGAGATATAGATATGTAGTCAAACATCATTATCTGGATGTGTCTTTGAGGAGGAGGAATCAGAATGAAAGTCATATTTGCATTAGTAGACTGAGTGGAGTTCTGTCCTGGCATGGGCTGTCATAATAGACTTACTGCCATTAAAATTCAGAGCCAAAGCATCAGTTCTTCCCAGACCTAGAGCCGCCTTCGGACCACAGCTCACCCCATGGTTACTCAGACTAGTATGCTATTATTTCTGTGGGTTTCCTGGATGTAGATATTGGGCCTCTGTACTTGTGTAAGCCAATTGTAATAATTCTCTTTTATCTAGATAAGTTTGCTGGTTCTGTTTCTCTGTAGAACAGGCTAAACAGTCAGAATTGGTTGACAGTCAATAATTGCTTCCTGATGTTTCTAGTGTTTGGGTTAACTAACATAGTTACAGGGAGAACCTATGTCCTCTGGCTTAGACAAATGCTTCTCAGGCATGAGTACTCCCACACCTTCCTATTGAACTTGTTGAAGTGCAGTTATGAGTGGATAAGCAAAGGGCAGACTCCTATATTAATATACCCTCAAAATATCCTTTCTTTATTCTCAGCTAAAACTTCATAATACAAGCTGAGCATGAACAAAGCATTTCTGTCCATCTTTTAATCTTTTACATATTTGCCCCATGACTTTGAGAAAAGATACAACTGAAACGTGTCCTACTATCATTTCTTTTCAAAATTATTAACTTAACTGATACCTGCTCAGAACTGTACTTCTAAATTGAGCATGCACGGGAATGGGCAGATGACCTCATAAATATAGGCAACCTGAATAAAGTTCCTATGCTTCCTTTGTTCCAGAGAGAGTGTTACTTTGGAAATGAAACCTGTGCTGTCTTTGCCTGCACAGGTTATAAAACTTTCACTTCCTTTTACTCTCCTTGCTGTTGGCTTTGCACTTAGCCAGATATGATCCTGTCATATTTAGTTACATGAGTTCTGGTTCAGCAGGTTAGCTCAATGGAGTGACTAGAAATCACCATTTCTGACAAGACTCTAGGTAGTGCCCAGATCAGACAGCTATACATCAGGAAGCCAAGATTTAGACACTCCATTTTAATTAAAAATAAAGTGACGGGAGATGTCCTGGGCTTAGCCATTTCTACTGCATCGTATTCAGTCTGGGTCTTTGTATCCATCAAGGCAAAACTTTAGTTCGAGTGTAAATCAGGAGGCCCATCCATGAGGAAAGTATGTCACTCATGATAGTTGGTCTCTGTTTCTGCTATCAGCCAGCCTCAAATTGGTACCTGTCTGTGCATAAAGAAGAAAAATGGAAATGGATAAAACAAAAGCAGCTCCCCTTGGGTGGAGGCAGTCCACTCTTGCAAGTATCATTTTTCTGTCTATGTAACTGTGACAGGCAGAATTCAGCCCACTAAGTGGAACTAAGTCCTTGCAGCAAATCTTTGCTTCCTCAAACAGTCTCGTATCAATGCATCCCCGTGACAGTCCCTGAGCTGGCTTGCCTATCTCACTGGAACAGAGCAGTGTGTGCTGCTAAGTTTCTTTCATGTGATCAAGTCTATCAATAGGACAAATTATGCCATATATTAAAATGACATTTAGCCAATTTTGGAATGAAAAGCCTGCATTTGTGACAATCCAAATTGTCTTTTCAATATTCTTATTGTAGATTACAGAAATAGAAATGCCAACATCCATTTTCCATTTAGCTTTAGGTTAAAACTTTGCAATAACTAGTCTCTACCAGACAAAAACACCTGTTTTAAAGCAGCCAGTACCACCACACCTTTACCCAGCAGACACCAGGCTAATGAAACATGAAAATGACTCTCCATGAGTGAGAAGAGGCAGTTGTAGCTGTTACAAGGGAAACAAACTCTTCTGTTTCACCCTGACTTCTAAATATTTAGCCATGTGACATGAAGTCCAATCCCAGGCTTGAAGACCCAGCATTTTCTGAGAGTCATCATCCATTATTTGGACTGCACAGGATTTTAAAGAGTTCTGGGTCAGAAAACATCAAGCATGTGTGAAACAAAAGTTGAAGGGTATGTTCACTCACTACATTGTGAAGTCCACCCAGAGAAACCTATGACTCTCATTCTCACAGCTGGTGTGTTTTGACACTAGATACTTTTTAAAGAAACCAACAAAAATGTAGTGTTTTTTTTCTATACTCGTCTCCCTGTTTTCTAGTACTATGAGATAAAGAACTATTCCAGAAAATTAGATGTTCTAGTTAGAGAATCATCACATATGTGATCATGATCTACCTAAGTAGATGTATCACTAAATCTAGACTGCATGCGATGCAACATTTCCTTGACAATCTAAAGGCTCTTCACATCACATGGAAGGTATATAGAAATACTGGCTTAGTATATCACAGTGTTTTTACTGAGTGCTAAGGCAGCATTACCACCCAGCTGCTAGAATAAAGCCTGGTACTGGCTCACATAGGTTTTTTTTTTTCCCAACATCTGGATCATGCTGCTTTTCTCACAGAGAAAATCATTAGCCTAATGAGCTAGGCTTGCTTGACACCTTATATATGGGCTCATGCAATTCACTAAATTACCTTGAGGATGTAAAGATGGTTTTCAACATATTAGCTTCCAGTGTTTAGTGGAACCAAACAATGGTTTTCACCAATCATATTGAGGAACTCTGAAGCTGGGAGGTGAGTGGTTTAGACATTTGAGACCACAGGTATCTTCTCTGTTGACACTGCATCCTCACTCCTGTGTCACAGTCGCTCAGGCCCTCCTGTTCCCTGCTGGCCCTTTCTGCTCTGCAATAAGGCATTTCCACAACCGTATAATTGATTTTTAAAATCAGGTTTTTGTAGCTCTTTAATGAAAATAGCATTTTATAGCAGTTTTCATTAATAAAAATTTATGAAGTCATAAAATGGAAGTGAACTAACATTTACTGAATGGCCGCCGTGTGTGCACTCTGGGAAGCACTTTATATGCATGATCTCACTTAACTGCTAACCAAAATCTTCAGGGTGGCTGTTAATTTCACTTTGCAGATAAGAAAGCATAGCCTTGGAGAGGGCAAACTTCTCCCTGATTCCACAGTCAGTCATCAAAGGATTCAAATGTGAATTCATAGAGGTATTATTCTGAGAGATTCTGATTACAAAACACTCTACTATACTACGATAAATTAATTAGATCATACAATTAATTAACATAGTTTATTTACTTTATTTATATTTCTTCATTTAGCTAATTATAAAAGTAATGTAGCTCTTAAGGAAAGTTGTAATACAAAGAACCTTACAAAACTCATGAATTTTACCTGATAATCCTATCACTTAGGAAGAAGGATCAATTATAACAGATGGGCTTATATCAACTCAACTTTTGCAAATTTAGGTTTAAAACATCATTGAAGTTAAATAAGTGTCTATCTTCTGTGTTATTAAAATTGTTCTAAAACATGATTATTTTTCCATATTTTGAAGGCACTGCAATTCAAACGTTCCTGTTGATTCAAATGTCAGTTATTCTTTAAGAACAAAAGAAGAAAGCAGTGCGAGACAATAAAAACAACTTGACAATGGAAATACATAAAATTGAATTATAGGTTTTTTATTTGCTAGCTCTAAGTCAACAGAGGAGGTGTCATTTAACCATTCAGGTATTGATTTCTTTTTAAATGAGAAGAATTATATACTTTTCATATATCTATGTTTAAGAACCTGGAATTACTATGTAAGTTCTAAAATTTAGATGTTCAAACAAGGATATATTCGTTTACCTGAAGATGTAAGCAGTGATGGAGGGCAGTGCAGAGGTTCCTGACATGTAGATTAGATCTGAGTGACATATTTCACATCCCTGAATGTTCAACCTACACCAAATTAGTGGAACTATGATTGTGACACGTACTAATATATCATTTGTATTTACATATTTCCATGGATTTTATTACCTAAAACAGAAAAAAATTAAACATTCAAAATTCAACCCCTTAAAATGTATACTGTTCTTCTGTATTATTAGATATATTTAATGAACTAGCTTGCATTTCAGAAAAACTAAACAATTGCATCTTGTAGTGGGAAGTTTCTCCAGTTCCACCCAGCCCCAGGGTCTGCACAAATCTCACCCACTCAGGGTCCCACAGTCACTTATAAAATAATCACACAGAGACTTATATTAATTACAAACTGGATGTCCTATGGCTTCAGCTTCTTTCTAGCTAGCTCTTTTATCTTAAATTAACCCATTCCTATTCATCTATATGTTGCCACGTGGCTGTGGCATTGTAAGTCTGTTGGCATCTTGTTGCTCCTTTTGCAGCAGACTGTTGTCTCTCCTAATTTCACCCTTCTTCTCTCTGTATCTCTGGATTTCCTGCCTGGCTGTAAACTTTCTTGCCATAGGCCAAAACAGCTTTATTTATTATCCAATGGGAGCCACACATATTCACAACTTACAGAAAGACATCCCACAGCACTTTCCCTTTTCTATCTAATCAAAAAGGAAGGTTTAAACTTTATCATAGTGAAATTATATATAACAAAACAGTTATTATGCAAGAATTACAGTTATAATATCTAGTCAATTTGTATTTGGCAAAATTAAAGAAAATACTCTATCATCCATCCTATTTTTGTCAGTCTAAAGTTTTATACCTAATTTATCTTTTGTTATATCTAAGGAAAATTATAATTAGAACTATCTAGTCTTCAACTCCATCAAAGACCCCAGTCCAATTCAATTATAAATCAAGCTGGCTTTGGTATTGGAATGTGGCTCTCTCCTTCTCTAAACTCAAGCATATTGCTAAAGAAGACATTAGGAGATTCTATCTTATATCACAAGAGCCAACTGATGTGGGACGGAAGAAAACTAATAATATAGGAACCATTGTTGTCAAAATTCTATTTCTTTCCATGCTTATTCTTTTTTCTCCAAATCCTTCCTCACATGTCATGTCAACTTAAGATTTGAACTTTCCATTTTGATATTAATAATTTTCAAGTTTTCCACTGTGAAAAATAAATCTTTCCAATAGCATTCTCTGAAGTCTCCAGAAGGAAGATGGGACCCCACAACAATGACTCTGCCCATTCTATAGTGATGTCAAAAAACACTACTCAATGATTAGCTTTGGACTGCAGGAGAGTTCCAAGATGAGAAGGTCCATCATATTATACTCCTAGTCAGAACCTCAGATAACCTTACCCATTACTCTGAGACTGGCTATAAACATTTCAACTAGTTTGGGTTTCTTATAGGATCCCACAGAGATACCATCACCCCCTAAACAGAATGAAGCAATTAAAAAAAAAAAAGATACTCCTTTCCCAAAAGTTTTCATTTTCTCAGGGTTATGGATAAATTGTTATAGGGTTGGGTAGTAGGGGGAACAGGAAAACTTAGGCTCAGGATTCTTTTTTGGAAAAGAAAAATGGGGAATGGATAGGTATAGTATATTAAGGTAGATTATCGCATCTGCTAGTAAACTAATTTAGCAAACTATCAGCCTTAGATAATTTGCACATGTATGGATTCTTGTATATTGATACAAATGTAAACTGTTTTTATATTCCTATTCAAGATAATTTGTATATTGATACAAATTTAATACTATAATTGTCATATTGTATACATGTTCCTACTCCTAATTGAAGTATTTTGTATATTGATAGAAATGTAAAATTATATTTGCCATACTGTATGTATGTTTTACCTCTGTTTAGGATATTTTGTATATTGATACAAAATATAATGGATATTGTTATCATACTGTACTATACAGTTCTACCTGCATTTAAGATATTTTGTATATTGTCACAATTTTAAGATCATTGTCCTCTTACTGTACATCTATTTACAGATTGCTTACCCTGTTTGTTTGAAGCCTTAGTCCTTAGGTTATTTAGGTAGGTAAGACTTACAGATTAATAGTCACCCATGAGGGTCATATATATAGTTATGCTAGTTAAGTTTTCTAGATTTATAGAAACCTATGTCAGATGGATAGGTAATCTTCAAACACTTCATAGACCTAGAGAATATGGCATTTAAATGTTTTGATATCTTAGTATTCTGTTGACATGAGACAAGATTGCTCCTGGCAGCACAGATCTACTCTCGAGAGAATGTTGGGCTTCTAAGACACTGTCTATGGAAGTTTGTCTTCTTCTTGGAACAAAATGGCCTGCTAGGCCAAGAACTGCCCTTGCCTTGGCTGCTGACAGTTTGAAAACTGTCCTTTCTGGATGAGCAGGACACAAGGAAAAGCAACTACTGAAACTTGCCAAGACAGGGTAAGATGGTCTTTCAAAATTCCTACTTGGGATAATGGTCTGTCAGATTTTATAGGCCTGTAGACAAAAATGGATGCCCCAATGGTGCTGAGAAACATTAGGTGACTGTTCAGGCTGCCAGCTGTCTCTGTCTATTCTTGCAATTTTTCAGAGGTTGCTTGCTTGCACTTCTTGTTTACTCAGGTAATATTATTTTCCTTCTCAAGTCTTTGATGACATTGAAGACTAGATAGTCACAATTATAATCTTCTCATATCTTAGCTAAGAACATTTTAGATACTAAAGTTAGACTCTTCAGACTAGGACAGCTGTTGGAGTAATCTCAGTAATTTGCCATTTACCTATGATCTGGACATAGCATGTATTTAGCATGTATTTCTTATTTGATGTTGTGCTTGTTGGTTGTAGTTCCATTTTTGTTTATGTTATTATCCTTTGTTTTTCCTGGACAATACTTGATAATCATTCATATTGTATATAGTTTGCATTAGGTGTAGAACCTTCTTATTTAGACAAAAAGGGGAAATGTAGTAGTATTTTCTCCACCCATGACCTTGGGCTATTTGGCCCAAAGGAGGTAGTGTTTCTTGCTGTTGTACAAGGCCTCTTAAAAGGAAAGGGAGAGGGATCACAAGGTCCCTTATTCCTGCTTACTGCTGTCTGGTATGATGGAACTGCCAGGTGAATTTTCTTCTCTTCAGAACAGAGTACAACTTCAGATGTCTACTCAGTTCTGTATTCCTGAGTGTATTTCCTCAATTTATAGCCTAATAAATTCCCCAATACTCCTTAAGCAGACTCCAGTGGATTTCTTGCATTAGCATCTGGCTTTAAGACTCTATAGATACATGATAACCAATGAGGATTTCTCCTGTAAATGAAACAGCTTGAGAGTGCAGATTCTCCTTGCAAACATCTCCCTTTATATCCTACAGATATTAGCATGTCTCTCAAGATTGAAGCAAACAGTGGTCCTTTTCATCTCAATGAAGATAAGTTCATCAAAAAAAAAAATTTTAAGAAAAAATTCTGAGCTCTTGTTTATAGGAATTTCAACACCATTACTGCAAAGTGACTTTGAGAAAGACCCTGAGGCCTCCATGGCTCCACATATTGTCTTTTTCTTGTTGTTTTTTTTTGTCCTTTTATGCTTGATTCACCCACCATCTTTCTAGAAGTTCTCAATTCCTTTGTTTTTGCCATTAGAGATAACTTTTCTTTTCTTTTTAACACAAGGAATAATTTATTAGTGAATGCCCAAAAGAAGCAATGCAAAAAATAAATGTGTTTTATATGCTGATGGAAAATCTGTGTGTAGGGAAAATGTAAAACAGGACCAAAGCATAACTGAGATTGCACTAAGACACCAGGACCATGGTTAACTGGCTCATGAACAAAGCTGGATATGTGGTTCAGTGGCAGTGCTATTGAATAGAATGTGTGAGGTCATGGGTTCTATTCTCAGTACCATAATAATAAAAATAAAACAGCTGTACTTTATTGAGAGGGTATCTCATGCTACGCTGTTAGCTCTGTCTATTCTTTTGCTTAGAACATTTTATATGGACTATCCTATTTAAGCCTTTTTTATTTTTTGAGATAGGATCCCACTTTCATTCACTATTCTTTCATCAAATCAGCTGCTCATAAAATCGTACGTAACGTATCTCTTTTAAGCTATTTTCCAAATGAAAGTGAATAATGTATATACACCAATCTTTATACACAAACACTCTATTACACAAGAGGCCCTTTGAAATTTTTCAACTATTTGGAAAACATCACTTGTGGCTATTGCTAAAATGTTGGATGTATCTACTGATAAGGATAGGGTAAATCTGGAATTATTCAGTAGGAAAGTTAGGCCATGTCTGAACTGAATGAATTGGTGTAGTAGGAAAGCAGATCTAGGGAAAACTCAATGGGGACTTGAAGTAATTAATTTGCCATGCCCTTGCATCCCCCATGTCTTCTTTGTTTCTATGGAAATCTGTGATAATGTGAATTTTTATTCATACATCCATGTGGTTTCTTTTACCTGGATAACTGGATAATTATTAAGGTTCTCTAGTTAGCAATGAGTATATAAATATGAATGACACAAACTTCTTCCTCTCAAAAACATAAAAATACATTGGCTAAAAATGAGAATGTCCTGAACATAGGAAGATAATTCATCTACAGGAATTTTTCCCTTTTTTTCTATGATAATTTTAGATCTAGTCCAGCTCATAAGATTAACCATCATTTCCAAGATGCATACTTACAGCAAGGCTAATGTGTCACATTGGTGATCTTATATTTGTATAGACACTTATGTCTCCTCTCCACACATTATGCCCATTTGATCACGCAGCAGGTGTACAACAGCAGGCAAAGCAGCAGTCATTGACATTTGAGAGACAAGCAAAGAAATGAAGCAACTTCTTCAAGGTCACACAATTAGCCTGTAGAAGTTGGGCCTCAAATAAAGTGCTTAGTCAAAGTCAGTCTAACATTGTTTCATTTTTAATGAAATGGATTGAACTCTTTGAGATTTGGGGGAAATGTTCAATGTCAATATTCTATAGTATTCCCATAAAACTCAATTTTATACAATTAAGAATTAGAGTTTTGTAGAAAATAGCCATATGGAGACCTGACTGTTTCCTATATCCCATGGTTTTCTATTCAGTTTTCAGAGGCTTTCTGAGTACAGAAAAAAAATCAGGCCATAGTAGATGGATAGAAAATTATAAATTAAGGGGTAAGTTTTATTTATTAAATTACAGTGGGGAATATTTTACTTTTTTAGAAAGCCTTTCTTTGTAGAAGAGGTTAATGATTTGCATATATTTACCTGGAGGAGGTTAAAATTGTATTGAATTTATCCTGACCGATAAAAGCAGCTGAGGTGATTATGGAACTTTGCAAAAGTGAAATAAACAGAACAGCAAGACAACACAGATCCTCCAGACTTTCAGAAATCACTGTCACTTGTCATGGGTTGGTGAAAGCGATAAATAGTCCCCAGATAATTTATCCCACCTTTATTGTTACAAGTGATGGCCACCATTCCAACAAAAGCTACCAGGGTTGTTTTGTAAAGTAGTCAAGCATTAGAGAAATTCCCAAGACACTAATATGTAACATTGTTTCCATGTAAAAGTGCAACCCTGTATGTGTGTGGGGGGGAGGGTGTGCAAATGAGATACACTCCCATGACTAGAAACAATAATTAACAGCTACTTTTCTGATTAAAATTTTAAAGTCTTCATCATTATGTTAAGTACTTGACTGTATTTCTATAATACTTGCATTTGAAGTCTGTCATAACTGACATGATTCTGCTAATTCTCCAGTGAACAAAGATGATGTAAAATTTGTGAAAAGAAAAAGGGCTGACATTCCCAACTTGTAAGTACAAGAGTTTGTTTTTATAATTACACATTTATTGAATTCTGTATAAACCTTTATTGAACTCTGTATAGACCACAATGGAATTCCTCATTAGTTTCATCCATTACTGTAAATAAAACTCAGTGTTTGCAGCTGCTTAGATCCCTTCCTGTCTTTCCTGAGTTACTGTCTATGACTGGAAGTTTAGACAGGTTGATGAGTTTGCCATAATTTGGAAATGGCTCTGGTGGCAGCTAGCTGAATGTATCTCCTTGGATCTCTCACTTCTGCACACAGAAGGTAAAGATGCCTGTGAGGGGAAAGCTGACATGGAAGTCCCTGGAGGGGTGTCAATACCGCAGCATACTCAAATACTCACTGCCTCCCCATATCTTCTCTGGTTTTGTCTGTTGGGCCATGCCACATTCTACAGATCTTTCAAGGAACTGACTTTC
Source organism: Peromyscus californicus insignis (assembly GCF_007827085.1). NCBI lineage: Eukaryota > Metazoa > Chordata > Mammalia > Rodentia > Cricetidae > Peromyscus > Peromyscus californicus. The sequence goes on along the minus strand of NW_026294617.1, from coordinate 3,096,506 downwards.
CCCTTTCTGTGTGTGAACAGCATTGACAACTTTCACATGAAAGAGTCAAAGTAACACAGCAGAACTGGAATTGTTCTGCCCACTGCCCTGTTTTCTGGAGCACAAGGGAACACATAAGTCTTTGTTTCGTGTCATATATGTCCTGCAAACTGAAGCCATCCATTCCACAAACTTCTAAGGATTAGGCCTAGGGAATTTAAAACCAAGAAACCATTTCATCAAATGGCACTCAGAGAATTTGACATCTGGCCCAACTCTAAAAGCTCAGAATGCTATCCAGCTCAGTGTATTATGAAATGTGATATAGAAAGCTATTTGATGCTCATTTTAGAAGTTAAAAGTATAAAAATATGAAAATTATTCATTTTGTACTGTATAGAATAACTTCTGCTACTTTGTATAATTCTTTGTCTTATTTATATTTTTTGTATAATCATACCATTAAATTATTTTTATATCTTGAGTGTTTGATGTGTGTGAAAATATTATGCATGTTCATGTGTTCAACTTTCACCTTATTTGAGATCTCTGTTGTTCACTATTAGCCTAACTTGCTCCCCAGCTTCCAGGAATTTTCCATTCTTGGTCTCTCATCTCATTGTAGGATCCCTGAAATTACATGTGTGCTGCCAAGTCTGGTTTATTTAAGTTCTTGAAATAAGAACTGAGATGCTCTAGTTTGCATTGTAAGTGGTCATGTCAATCTAACCATGTTCCTGTCCAATAGCATCATATTTTATATACTGCTTGGGAGATCTGTTCCTCATTGTATATTTTCTTCTTCATTTAACAAAATAATAAAAATCACATCTATTATAAAATACCTTAGTAAACCATTGTGCAAATATTTCCCAATTATAAATTTAATACATTAGAGAATAATGTGTTTGTGTGGCAATATGCATATCTAAAGTTTATATATACCTTTTTATAGAACTATGACTATGTTAAAGATGGATAAATATGCTTAAGATCCTCAGCATTGACTTATAGAAAGTTGGTCCTCTTGATAAGATAGGTTGAGTACCTCTATCTCACTATTCCTCACCAACAGAAGACATATATTAAGGGGGAAAACATGAGAAATCTGCATGAGTTTGGCTAGTGAGATTTGATTGCTTCCTCTTCCTTTCTCTAAAAGGGAAGAATCTAAGTCTTTTGGCACAACCTGTGCCATGAGTGTCCTGATTCATAGCAAGGCTTTGTCTAGGTCTCCTCTTCCTACCTCCACTCACTGCCTAGAATTTTAGTTTTTAGAAGGCAAGGGGACATTGATACACAATGATAGCTTCTATCTGGTCAAATAAAAAATGCCTACAGTAGAAAGAAGTCCCTTGGTGTTGGCACCATTTTATGGTTGCCCATTTTTGCATTAATTCTACTATTCATGACTACACAGTAGTTTCCCCATATTTATAGGCTACAAGGTGATATTTCAACACTTCCATATATAGTGTGCTGATCAAATCAAGGTGTTAGCATTTCCATGCTCTTTGTTCTGTTTCCAGCTTTCAAATCCCTCTTCTTTGGTTCTTCATTAGTGGTGTGACAAGTTACTGTAAACAAACCAACCACTGTGCCATGTAGCACTAGAGATTACCCCTTCTGTTTCCATACGTTTAGCCATGCTTCTCGCATACTCCCTCCTCCTCCCCCTTCCCAAACTTTAGGAATTACTATATCATATTTAGGTCAATTTGTTTTTATCATCTACATGTGAACAAGAACATAAAATATTTGTCTGTATGTATCTGATTTATCACATGTAGTATCTCCCACTTGTACACATTTTTCCACACATGATATCATATTATTCTTTCAAAAGATTGAATAATATTTCATGTGTATTCATACCATATTTTCTTTACTCATTCTCTACTGACAAACATGTGAAACAACACCATGTCTTGGCAAACATCGGGTGCAGCTGTCTCTTCAATAGAACAATGTTCTTTCCATTGGGTATAGACAATGGGGTGGCATTGCTGAGTCATACAACAGTTTACTTCTAGTACTTTAAGAACCCCCACACTATGTTTCACTGTAGCTATACTAATTCACATTCTCATAAGAAATATGAGTTTGTTTTTCTCCATTCGTTCACTAGAAATCCCTTTTGTTTGGGGTGGTGTTTTTTCCATAATAACCTAATTCTTCTTAAGTATAAAAATTTCCATATACTCCTTTGTGCTTTTTCTATATTTATAGTTTTATCATATTTAGTTCCAGCACTCATCCTTCAGTTCAGTGTTTTGTTTTGAGTGCTCAGTCCTTTCTCAATCTTGTTATTTATACCTAAGTCTTCCCTGACACCTCTCAGCATATCACTCTTCTGGAAGTCCTTCATTCTCAGGAATCTCCTCCTTTAGAAACATCTACTGCAAGTCAGTTCTCCTCATAGTATTTTAGTTGATCACCAACATATTAGCTTATAACTGCTTATGAATTATTTTTCTTTGTCTTAAATATTTCAAGAGATTAACTAAAAATAGTAGTCTTCTGGGATCCAAGAGAATAAAATGTTTAATCATAGTGAGAAAGGCCAGTTAGACTTAAATCCTTGGATTTCGGAGTCAATATTTACTGCTCTCTCACCTACAGTTGATGACTTTTAGAAGACCAATATTTTGCCTTAAAATATAAATCTTAGTCCTAGACAGATCTCTGTTTTTCTTGCATCCTCAACTCCATGTATATTGTATGTGTGTATGTGTGTGTGTGTGTGTGTGTGTGTGTGTGTGTGTGTATGTGTGTGTGTTTCACTAGAATGCCAAGTCTTGTATTGTAAGAGAGATGGTGCTGCCTGCTTGGCTTCCTAAATGTTTTCCAGTTATGGATGCAATAACTATGTTAGTGTCATTGCTGTGAAGAAACACTATGACCATGGCAATTCTTATAAAAGAAAGGGGATGTGGTCATTGTTTCAGAGGTTTAGTCTGTTATTATGGCAGGGAGGAAGGGAGCATTGGTGGCAGGGAGCATGGCTGCAGGCAGGCATGGTGCTGGCAAAGCAGCTAAGAGCTACATCATGATCCATAAGAAAGGAGGGTGGAAAGAGGAGAGAGAGTAAAAGAGAGGAGAAAGAGATATGGCCTTGTGTGTGCTTTTGAAACCTCAAAACCCACCCCCAGTGACACACTTCCTCCTAAAAGACCCCATCTCCCCCAAAAGGCCACACCTCCTAATCCTTTCAAATAGTTCCACTCCCTGGTGATGAAGCATTCAAACATATGAGCCTATAGGGACCATTCTTATTCAAACCACCACACTGACCAAAGAAGAGAACCTACTTTCACAAACATAATCCCAAATTCAAACTCACAGCCCTTAGTAACAAGGGGAAATGGGACACTTGGTACTAGATGACAAACCTCAGGCAGCCTCATGAGAAGAGAAGACATGTTCTGAGATGAGGATGGTTTTACGGTACTCCATGTTTCTGAAATGAGGCTGGTCTCCCAGCACTCCATGTTTTTCTATTATAGTTGTTCCATTTGCATTTAGATTCATTCTAAAATATATCAAATCAATTTTATTTCACTTGTTATCTTAGACTCACATTAAACTCAGCATTTGCAGCAAATTGAATATTTAAAAACAAACAAAAAAACCTCCAGTTTCTTTAAAAAAAAATTCACTTCTAGTTAAGTTGCAAGATACAGGTGCAACCTCCAATGATTCAGAAAGGTAGTGGCTCCTGCCACAATCCTGCTCCTCACAGTCACATTTTCTCTTAATCGTATGGTGTGCACCTGCTTATAAGATATGAGCTTCCAGGACTTCATGCATTTTCCTTTGTCTGAATGCACATTCTATTCAAGGTAGTGAGCTTTATGTATATGCTAGTCTTTTAAACATCATACCTCAAAGATGTGTGAGAATATGTCTATCTCTAAATATAGCTATAGATGCCAATGAAAAGCAAAAATGAGAAAAGACAGCCAAGATGTTAAAAGTTCAATAGTGGGGTTCTTCAGTAAAGAGAAGAATAGAGACATTCAAAACCAAGAACAGCTTTCCTCTTGGGTTAAGTTTTTCTTTCTTCATGCAATGCATAACCTGTCAGTCTTGGCAGGTTTCCCTGGGACTAAAAATGAAACATGATCATTGTCTTTTGTGATAAGTAATTCCTGTCCCATTTGACTATGCAAGGTAATGACAACTTAAGCACTGAGATAGAAAAACTAAGCTGCCTGAAAGGAAGAATTTTGCAGACAAGAGTAGCATGTGACCAGATGTCTATGCTGTCTCATAATAAGGGAGAATAGGACCATCCATAGCTCTCTTCAGGATAATGACAGGACAAAAAAAGCCCAGTTCAAAGGAGATTAAGAAGTAGGATGACTTCCATTCCTTCAAGCATAAGAAATAAACTGGTCCTCAATAGGCTATAACCCTCAGGATGATGGTGATCAGTCCATCTTGATACAGAAACCACTGTGATGAATCTTCTGCTAACTAGCTGTGCTTGAACATGTGTCAGTACATTTCATGTGAAGGATTATCTTGAGATAGTTAGTGAATGTAACAAATATATAAGCCAGTATTTCGAATAAGGTTACATCTATCATATTGTATGTTCGCCTTGAAGCAGAACTAAATTTTGTCTTTGATGCTCATTTAGTTAGTTATTATTATTAAGCAGATTATTCAGAAGGTAAACTTGGAACCTAGAGAAACTAAACTCAGTTTTACTAAGTTATTACATTTTTGTAGCGTCAAGGAATAACATCAGGCAATGTATATTACATAAAAGTTGAGGGACTTTAAAAGACAAAGCATTTGCAACTAATCAAGAATCACCTCATTCAAAGAAAGAAGACTCTATTCTAAGCTTCCTTCAGTTAGTTTAGTTCTTCATACCACAAAGATCTCTTAATGGTATAGTCCCAAGAGGATTGTTAAATGGTTTGCCTGTATTATTTTCACTCACTCATTTAACTATCTTTGGAAGCTATTTGCAATTTTTTAAACGGAGGGAAAAACTAGGACTTAGGAAGTCTTCATATATTCTTGAAGTAGCCCATTGATATAGAGTCACTTTAGCTTTCATCTCAAGCAAAAATAACCCATTTTACATCAGTCACAATTCCTTCCCGTGTTGTCATTGTGCTATTATGTTTACATATCTCCTTTTCTTTACTAAAATTCCCACTGGGTAAGAAATGTGAACTCCTTGTGTTCATAGCTTCTACATTGGTCATGAAGGTGATTCACTAGAGCCTCATTACCTCTTTTCTTATAAGTTTGAATGCATATTTCACAGATATTCTGTTCCTCTGGAAGTGTTGGCCTGAGTGAAAATATGGCTTTTTCCATATAACCTCTTTCAAACAAAAACTAATCCAGCACACTTTTTTAAAGCATCTCTCTGAGTTAGATTTTCAAAGACAAGCTGTCACTACCTCTTGGCTATTCAGTTTCAAATAGTTCTCTTCCTCCACATAAAAATTGGGTTTCCTAGCATATATTTAGATCTCTACCCTCAGTCAAGAATAACGTAATTATTCCCTAAGAATTTAATAAAAGTTTTAATTGTGTTTTGTTTTGTTTTGTGTCTCCTAGAGTCTTATCTCTGTCCATTGGGACCATTACAATGGAATAACAACAGAAATTAATTTAAGCAGATTGAAGCTAATTAAACAATAAAAAACAATTCCTCATATTTCTCCAGGATAGGATATCCCAGATCAATATGTCTGATAAGGACTCTATTCTTCGTTTAAAAATGTCTAAATTCTATGATATCCTCACATAAGGAGATCAGAGTGAGAGGAAGCAATTTCTCCTCTGAAAAGCCCTGTGGGGTCTGGAGAGGTGGCTCCTTGGGTAATATGACTTGCTGTGCAAGCCTGAAGACCTGACTTTGAATCTCTAGAACCTGCACAAAAAAAAGGCAAGCATGGCTGCACATACCATAATTCAGCATTACAAGGTGATGACAGGAGGATACAGCTTGTTGGATAAGCACCCTGCCTTACGGGTAAATTAGGGAGAGACCTTATCTCAAGACCAAGAGGTAGAAAGCAATAGAGATAGACACCCAGTGTCCTCCTCTTGGTTTCATATGGGATGCATGTGACTCGTGTTTATGTGTCACACACATATATACCACACACAGAAATAGAAAATACAACAAATTGCATGTTAAAAGGTATTGGCCCCATTCTTGAAGACTCCACCCTATGTCATTATAGAGTGCATCACTGTGTTTCTTAGTTCAAACTAAATTTCATAGCATTTTAATTAAAATCCTATAAACATAAAATCTCTAGCCACAATCTGAGTTAGAAAATAGAAAATGCACAGGTTGGCTCCCAGGATAACAAATGCTAAATTTTTCTAAGGACAAATACTTTCATATCATGCCTGTGATTTAATGAACTACTTCCTCTCCCCCTCCCAGAGAGTGACAGATGAAGGTGACTTGGCTCAGCTACCCCAGTTACCTCCACAGGACTTATCTTTTGATATATTGTATTGTATTCAACATGTGAATCTGGGTACATGCAAGCATATGTTTGACTTATTAGTACTATAATTTTCACCTTCAAAATTTACCAAAGGTTGAGAAATTACATGGTATTCAGGAATGTTGGAAGAAGTCCTATGCAGCTTAATAATAGGAGGACCTGTGTTTTGGGAAATATGTTAGGTGATTTTATCAATGTGCAAGCATCATAGAATATTCTTATAATCTAAGAGGACTAGCCTACCACATACATAACTATGCATGCCAAACTTTTATATAACTGTAGTATCATGCTCATACTTTAAACCCACATGAACATAAAAGTGAGCATTATCTTTTGCCAGCAATATCATAAGTCAATTTTCAGCCTCATATTAATCTTATAAGTCTACCCTCCCATAGGGTGAGTAATATATCATTATAGAGCACAGCATTATATTTCTTACTTGAAACTAAAATTCAGAGTATTTTAATTAAAATCCTATAAACAAAATCTCTAGCCAAGGTCTGAGTTAGAAAATAAAAGATGTATAGGTTAGCTCCCAGGATAACAAATGCTAAATTTTTCTACAGACAAAAAATTTTGAATTATGCCTGTTATTTAATGAGCCACATCCTCTCCCACTCCCAGAGAGTGACAGATGAAGGTGACTTGGCTCAGCTGGCCAAAATACCCACTGGACATGATTGTCAGGTAAGGTGACCTCTGTTATCAAAAATTAGCCACTACAAATTCTGGGGTTCTCGCCATTATTACTGACTCCAAAACATACTCTGATTTTTAATATACACTCATTGGTAACAGGAAAAATAAAAAAAAAATGGATGGTAAACCTGGTGAGTAGTCATGGACATTCATAAGTGATACCTCAGTTTGATAAATGCATCTAGAGCTACTTCATGTTCAATGGTCCCTGCAACTCATCCTTTGTTTCATTCCCTAGTCTCAAGCATAATCATTACAACGTAATTACATGATTCTATGTTGAAATGTGAAAAGACATTTTGGTAATATTACTTAGTTGGCAAAAAATAATAAAATAAAACTATGGGGATATAAATATAGCAATCTAAAAATACAAAGCTTTGGGATATTTCAAGTTTCAGAGAGCAATATTTAGTTCAAACAAAGTAGGAAAATTGTAAATAATAGGCATGCCGCCAGATTACCCCATGAGTGACATGATTGCATGAATGCCTGACAAATGAGTTTGAGTTTTGAAATCCTCATAAAAGTGATACCACAAAGTTGTCCTCTGACCTCTAAATGCATGCTGTGGCACACACATACATCTCCCCTCATCATATTAACATAAAATAAAAAGTAGAATTGAAGAGGGTTTAATAATAAAGAAAAACTGCAAATCATTTTCTGTAAAAATGCTATTATACCACTCATTAAAAGAGATTCTCTTCCTTTCCTGGAAAAAATTAATGTCTTAGTTTAATGGTATTAAAATTTATTTGATTTTAGTTGTTAAATTGTGGTAACAACAATATCATTGCTACTGGGTATTGGTGAAATTATTAAGGCCACTCCACGTAGTTAAAAGGGAGGTTTATTTTGTGGGGTAACTCACAAATGAAGGGATAGGTAACAGGATCTGGAAAAGGTGTAGTGCAGTCCGGTGGTGTTCTCTGGAGAAACCTGCTCCATCTACCTGCAGTGTCCAGGGTCTAGGAACCAAGAGAGCTCACCCATCCAGAGCTTGGGTCTCCATTCTGACATATTGAAGGTTGATAGTACACAGTAGCAGAATACCCTTAAGGAAGAATAGATTGAATATCAGCTGTGTTACCACAACTGTCAGCAGTGGTGATGGTTAATACTGCCAACTTGACAGGATTTAGAATCACCTCAGAAACAAGCCTCTGGCTATGTCTGTGAGTGATTACATAGATTAGGTTAATTAACTGAAGACCCATTCTGACTGTGAACAGTGTCATTACATGGGCTGGGACCCAAAACTGACTAAGACAGAGAAAGCAAGCTGAACACAAGTGTTCAGAGCTCTCTGCTCCCAAGCTGTGTATGCAATATTACCAGCTGCTTCCTCTTCTTGACATCAAACCTTCCCTGCCCTGTGATGCACTATGTCTCCTTGAAACTGAAAGCCAAAATAACTCTTCCTTCATTAAGTTATATTTGTCAGGATGCCTGTGGTTCCAGTACTCAGGAGATAAAGGCAAGAGGATTGTGAGTTTTCGTTCACCCTTGACTACACAGAGTTCAAGGTTATTCTGGGCTGCATGAGACCCTGTCTCAAAAACAGAAACAAAAAACAAGCAAGAATACTTAAATATGAGGTCCATTAAATTAGAAGATGGAGCAACACAATGGCATGCATAGGATAATTTTTGTTATGAGGCCCTAAAAATACTTATTCACAGAAAAGTTAAAAAAAGGGGAGGTGGTGGTATTTTACTTGTAATGAAATGTGATTTTAATTGTATGTTAATAAATAAAGTTGCCCAGGGGTCAGAGCTATTAGAGCCATAGCAAGTGCGTGGCGGCGGTGGTGCACGCCTTTAATCTCAACACCATAGAGGACCTGGAGGGCTGTACATACAGGCAGTGACGAAGCAGTCACGTGTTTGGGTTTACAACCAATGAGAAGGCAGAACAGAAAGACTATTTAAAGACATACACACAGGAAGTAGGCCCCTTTTTCAGAGAGCTCTCTTGGCTGAAGAAGGAAGGGTAAGGCTCTTAGCTCTGACCTCTTGGCTTTCTTCTCTGAATCGGCTCTATGTTTCTTATTTAATAAAATGGTTAGTTACATCTACATTTGGCACCCAACATGACAAGAATCCATTAAAAACCACTTAACTTGGCTTGGCAGCAGGTCCAGTTTCATGCCTGGGCGGCCCGCTCCCTAGCCTGGGCCTAGGTCGGCTTGGCCTCAGGCCAGACTGAACATAGCCCCAAGCAGTTAGCTTAAAGCTGGTGCTACAAACAACTCAGGCCTGCTTTGCCCAACAGGGCCCCTGCCTGTAAAGACAATGCATGTGGTTGGAGCTTAAGGAAGCCAGAGCTAAGCCTTGACTGGGCTCAAGCCGGAACACGTGGCTGGATTCAAGTTCTTAGGCAGAACTTGTGGCTATGCTTGCACTCTGTCTCTGTCTCTGTCTCTGTCTCTGTCTCTGTCTCTCTCTCTCTCTCTCTCTCTCTCTCTCTCTCTCTCTCTCTGTATTCACACCTCGGACACTAGGTGGCTGTTTTGAAATTCCCTTGGGTTTGTACTGTTCTACGAGGACTTGGTAAGTCACTTAACATATCAGATATTTTAAAGGAAACTATTTAAAAGAGAATTTTTTTCCACATTAAAAAAATGGGTTTTCTGTGTACATTGGAAGAAAATTGGGCTTTGTTTGCAATTTTAGGCAGTCTGACAATGGAGCAACTATATGAGAAGATCAACGTTGATTGAATTATGCAGTTTATTACTATGCTTATTCTCATTTTACTATTTAAAAACATAGTCAATTTAAGTGCCAGGGTGACAGCTTTAGAAAAACTTGTTAAACCTGTAAAAATTCAGACAGAAGAAATTAACAGTGAAGTTGCTTCAAGATTGGATCATAGGGTTACAGAAAGAAAGCCTGTTTTCACACAGTCACCCTTAATTTGTCCAGTAACCATACAGCAGTTGCCTGATCAAATGACTACACAAAATATTTGAGATCCAATTGAAATGTTAGATTTATGAAGGTTTAAGGAGGCAATAGTATCTTATGGCATGCATTCCCCATATGTAAAGCAAATGTTAAACTCTTGGTCAACATATAATAGGACTGTACCACAGGACTGGCAGGAGCTGGCACAAGCTGTTCTTGAACCCAGTCAAAGGCTTCAGTGGCTAACTTGGTTCAAGGATGAAGCTAAAAACATAGAAAAACAATGGAGGGATAAAGGAATACAAGTCTGCCAGGATCAGCTTATTGGAGAAGGTCAATATGCTTCAGCACAAACACAATGTTTATATGATGTCCAAACCCTAATTTTATGTCGAACCGTAGCCTTGAATGCATGGGAAAGAGTTGAGGAACCAGGAAAAAAAACTGAGTCATTTACAAAGGTTGTACAAGGCCCAAAAGAATCTTTCACAGGTTTTTTACAAAGACTGGCTTCAACAGTAAAGAGAATGGTCCCGTATTCAGAAGCTAGTAAGATAATAATTGAATCTTTGGCCTTTGAGAAAGCCAATGCAGCATGCAAAAGAATATCCAGGACGTTAAAGGCAATATCTGCACCTTTGGAAGATTGTATTAAGACACAGTTAATGTTGAACCTCATGAGTATGATGATATGTGGGTAGGAGAAGCAATTTCAAAAGGTTTGAGGAATGTTAGATGTTTTGGATGTGGAAAGCAAGGACATTTGAAAAGGGACTGTAAACAGGTCATTCCTAGAAACAATGTTTCTTCAAGGAACAATGGCAACAGAATGCCCCTTCCTTCCGGAGTATGCAGAAGGTGTGGTAAGGGAAAACACTGGACCAAGGAATGTAGATCAACAAGGGACAGACAGGGTAATCCTTTGCCTCAGTCTTCGGGAAACTGCCAGAGGGGCCTCATGCAGGCCCCAATAGCAAATCCAGTTCAAACCTTCCTGCAGTCATAGAGGAAACCCCTACTCAGAGCAATTAAATAACCAAATGCCTATTGGAATAAATCATGCTGGTCAGGATGATGAAACAGAGAGAATAGAAAATTCAGGAGAAAACATAAAGAAAATTTTTTGGCAAACTTCTATTAATGAACAAAGACCAAAATTATCGATAAAAATAAATGGTGTTTTGATGTCTGGTCTGGTAGACACAGGTGTGGACGTTACCATAATTGCACCAGAATTTTGGCATCCAACATGGCCTCTTCAGGAGGTAAACATTCAACTGTTAGGAATTGGGACATTATCTCAGGTGAAACAGAGTGCAAGATGGCTCAAATGTATAGGTCTAGAAGGACAGAGAGGAAAATTGAAACCATATGTAGCTAACATAGCTATGAACCTGTAGGGTCGAGACTTGTTGTAACAATGGAATACTCAGATTAACATCCCTCCAATCTCAGAAATAAATCATAAACTAGCACATGTTTCTGAGAGAAATATTAGAAGGCATTATTCTGAGTGGTTACCAACCATCCATATTATACAAGAACAGGGCAAAACAAATGATGATCTTTCAAAGACACCAACAGCTCTACCTTTAAATGGTTAATAGGCAAGCCTGTATGGGTCCAGCATGGCCTTTAACAACAGAGAAACTCCAGGCTTTAGAAGAGCTGGTAGAATAACAGTTAAATGCTCAGCATATTGAAGAATCAACCAGCCCTTGTAATTCTCCTGTATTTGTTATTAAAAAGAAATCTGGTAAATGGAGAATGGTAAAAGACTTTAGAGCAATTAATGAAGTAATTCAGCCAATGGGCTCTCTACAACCTGGAATTCCTTTGCCTACTCTGTTACCAAAAGGATGGCCTCTCATAGTTATTGATTTAAAAGACTGTTTCTTTTCAATACCCTTACAAGAAAAAGACAGAGAAAGATTTGCTTTCACAGTGCCTACTTATAATAATTCTCAACTGGTTAAAAGATTTCAGTGGAGGGTCCTCCCACAGGGAATGTTGAATAGCCCAACTCTGTGCCAATATTTTGTACAACAGCCATTGGAAGTGATACGTAAAAAATTTCCTAAATCTATAATTTATCATTATATGGATGATATTTTACTAGCTGACTCAAATGCAGATACTTTAGAAAGAATGTTTGAAAAGTAAAGAAAATTTTGCCTTCCTGGGGATTACAAATTGCTCCTGAGAAGATACAAAGAGGAGATTCTATTAATTATTTAGGATATAAAATAGAGCTACAAAAAATTAGACCCCAAAAGGTGCAAATTAGGAGAGATAGACTACAGACTCTTAATGATTTTCAAAGATTATTTGGAGATATTTCTCATCTACAAACTATTGTTGGGGTAAAAAATGATGAACTGCATAATTTGTTCAAAACCTTAGAAGGTGACAAGGACTTAAATAGTCCAAGAGAATTATCACCTGAAGCTGAGAAAGAATTGGCCTTGGTAGAAAAGGAAGTACATGAAGGGCACATGAATCATATTGATCCAAAGCTGGATTGCATTTTGGTTATTTTACCTTCTAGGCATTCTCCTACAGGAATATTAATGCAGAGGGAAGATATTATATTGGAATGGATATTTTTACCAAATAAACCAAATAAAAAGTTAAAAACTTGTGTAGAAAAAATCTCTGACTTGATTTGGAAAGGAAAATTGAGACTTCGTCAATTAGCAGGAATAGACCCAGTAGAAATTGTTGTACGTTTAACTAAGGAGGACATTGAAAAATTATGGACAGAGAGTGAACCGTGACAAAGAGCTTGCAGTAATTTTTTGGGAGAAATTAACAGCAAATATCCCCAAAGTGATAGAATTGATCTTATAAAGAGAGCTGATTGGATCTTGCCTCGAACTGTATGGGAAAAACCCATATCTGGAGTTTGTACATTTTATACAGAGGCCAACAAACAAGGAAAGGCAGGTTACAAATCAGAAAATTTAAGTAAAGTGGTTCAAAGTCCTTATAATTCAGTTCAAAAATCAGAATTGTATGCTATTCTGTTGATATTAATGGATTTTTCAGAACCTCTCAACATAGTAACTGACTCTCAGTATGCTGAAAGAGTAGTATTACATATTGAGACTGCAGAATTTATCCCTGATGCTTCAGAATTAACTTCACTATTTATTCAATTACAAGATACAATCAGGAAAAGGAGTCATCCTTTATATATAACTCACATTCGATCCCATACTGGTCTGCCAGGCCCTCTAGCACAAGGCAATGATGAGATTGATAAATTATTGATAGGAAATGCGCTGGAGGCCTCAGAATTTCATAAAAAACATCATGTCAACAGTTAAGGTTTAAAAAAGGATTTTTCCATAACCTGGCAACAAGCCAAAAAATAGTAATGAATTGTCCTAATTATTCCTTCTACAATCAAATACCATTACCAGCAGGATGTAACCCAAAGGGTACTCAAAGGAATGAAATCTGGCAGATGGACGTGTTTTACTTTGCAGAATTTGTGGTGGTATTTTACAGTACAAGTAAAATACCACCAGAATTTGCAGAATTTGTATACCACACTATCGATACTTATTCAGGATTTCAGTGGGCAACTGCTTTGAGTTCTGAAAAAGCTGATTCTGTAATCACTCATTTGCTAGAAGTTATAGCCATCATGGGTATACCTGCACAAATCAAAACTGATAATGCTCCATCATATGTCTCTGTTAAAATGAAACAGTTTTTTGCTTATTACAATATAAAGCACATTACAGGCATACCACATAATCCTACAGGTCAAGCAGTTATAGAAAGATCAAACAGAACTCTAAAGGATATGCTAAATAAACAGAAAGGGGTAACAAAAACCCCCAGAAAAAGACTGCATAATGCTCTATTAACTTTGAATTTTCTTAATGCCAATGAGAAAGGAACAACAGCTGCACAGAGACATTGGATAATAGAAAAAAACTACAGAATTAAATCAGCCTGTATACTTTAAGGATGTGCTGACCTCAGAATGGAAACCAGGGTATGTGTTACATTGGGGACGAGGTTTTGCTTTTGTTTCTACAGGAGAAGATAAGCTGTGGGTACCATCAAAATTGATAAAGGTTCGATTTGAACAAGAGAAACCTCTTAATTAGAGGAGGTGATAGTTTATCAACCAGCATGAACATCCAATTAAACTAACTTATACCAGTAACACATGTCTTTTCATTTAATCAGATAATAACTTGTCAAAAAGGAACATCCCCAAAATTAGTCTTGGGGAAAGGTTTTGTTTTTGTCTTTTAGGAGAATGAAGGTTAAGGAATCTGAAGAACACTGGAAAAATGAGACAACTGAAGAAAAGGGACAAATCATCTATCCCAGGAAACAGAGTGAAACAGCATATGGGTATATATTATCTTAAAATTTTTATGTCTTCCTAAATGTTTGTTTCTGCTTTTCTCTAAAGATTTAACACTATTGGTCTTCTAATAGTCCCAGTTCAATTAAAATTTAAAGCTGACTTTTGTTGCTTGAGTTTTCCTGCCTGGCCCACAGTCAGGACAAATCTCTCTCACCTGCCAGTCCCACAGCCTCTCAGACCCGACCAAGTAAACACAAAGATTTATATTGGTTACAAACTGTATGGCCGTGGCAGGCTTCTCTTTTCTTAAAAAGGAAGGTTTTAACATTTACACATCTCCAAAGTCAGCTTGGTATATTTGGGAATTTGGGCGTAACTTCTCTTACTACTTCCTGCTGGAGGGGGGCGCTGTATCTTATGGGGACACAAAGAATATTATAGGGTTATGGAGTAGTCCATGAGGGTGTATTGTCTGAGCCAGTTGCCTTGAAACCATTCTGGATGTTGGATCATCTGGGCCTTGGTGTCACCTTTCAGGGGGTCTTGGCTGGTCAAACCTGATGTATCTTAATCTGGAACAAATCCATAGCCTCTGGCTTTCTGTGGGAACAAAAGCAGAATCTCCTTTCCAAAGCAACATATCCTTATATCCAAATTTTGAAGTCAAGGTACCTTTAAAATATACATTTTGGCATAACTCAACAGCTTTTGTAATCAAATGTTTTTCTTTAGTTACGAATATCAAAAAGAACATAATCCAGATTCTTTGTGTGGTAGCCATCTTTACGTGGCTTATTTTTTTTATATTAGCTTGAACCTATTGCTTTGAACTGCAGCCTTCTAAGCCTGAAATGGCGCTGGTGCTGTACTAGCAAAGGCTAAATCCACCACACAGCTTAATGTGCCACTTGCAGAGGCCTCATTCCCACCATACTGCAGGTCGAGCATGCACGCACGCTAGGAACCCGCCAGTAGCTCAAACCGACAGGCTGCCGCTAACTTGAAAGAGACAACTAGGAACTATTTTTAGCTCCGTTTTAGAATCTTTTTTCTCAGGTTTTAGGTGGAAACTCTTGCCACCACGTTGGACGCCATTTGTTGCTTGAGTTTTCTTGCCTGGCCCACAGTCAGGACAAATCTCTCTCACCTGCCAGTCCCATAGCCTCTCAGACCCGACCAAGTAAACACAAAGATTTATATTGGTTACAAACTGTATGGCCGTGGCAGGCTTCTTGCTAACTGTTCTTACAGCTTAAATTAATCCATTTCTATTAATCTATACCTTGCCACATGGCTCGTGGCTTACCGGCATCTTCACATGCTGTTTCTCATCATGGCGACTGGCAGTGTCTCTCTCACCCAGCTTCCTGTTCTCTCAATTCTCCTCTCTGTTAGTCCCGCCTTACTTCCTGCCTGGCCACTGACCAATCAGTGATTTATTCATTCACCAATCAGCAACACATTTGACATACAGACCATCCCACAGCAGACTTTGAAGTTGGAGAATGGCTCTCTCCTTCTTTAAACTCAAGCATGTTGTGAAAAGGAAAATGCAAGCTCCCTGTATCATGCCAGAATAAAAGAGCCATCTTCTGTTATGGGACAGGAGAAAAGCCAAATTAATTAAGGGACTATTCTATTACTAATCTCAACTCTTTGATTCTATTCTGATTCTTTAAACTTTTCTTAAAGTATAAATTTTATATCAAAATATACAAGATTAATATATATAGATATATAGTTATATATACATTTTAAACTTTGTTAAGATATGAATGGTCATATAGAGTACTAATTAATCTAGAAAAAAAGGCTTCAATTAGCTGCATATATATGTATTTGTGTTCAAGTCTCTTATCAGTTTTCTTCAGGAAATCACGGCCAGGCCTAACATCAACTGAAGTCTCCAGGAAGAAGATGGGGCCCCACAACAACAATTCAACAATTCCATGTGGACAATAATAACATCACTAAGCTGACAAACATCATCTACAGATCAGCTTTGAACTATAAGGTGCTCAGAGCAATTTTGAGATGACTAGCTGAGATGATCCAGTCTCAAAGACTACTTGAATAAGGACTTGAGATAAACCCTGAACTTTGGCATTATACACAGACTGGATAATGAAGGATATAGTTACCTTTCCTAGAATTTGACAATTAACCTAAAATTTTTCTTTTAGGATAAAGATAACTTTGCCCATACCCAGCAGGAAACAATTTTAAGAATACGACGCCCACATTCCCAAAGAGGTGGTGTGGGGTGGGTCGTTCTTTGGTCTTTTTAATGGGTTTTGGGTCTGGGATAATTTTCATTGTTTAGGGGGGTTGGTTACAAGTTGTTGTCAAAGGTTAGGAAAGAGGCTAAGCAAAGGAGATTAGATTTAAGGTTCTTGTTTAAAAAAAAAGAGAAAGAAAGAAAGAAGAAGAAAAAGACAATTACTAGTTTTAAATACTTTACATTGGATTGGATTGTTTTATATTGTATACAAATTATATATATTGAAATCGATATTGTTAGAAAATGCTATATGTATATTTCTAGTTGTACTTATACCGTTCATTTAACAATGCAATTTTCTGATCCTTGAATGTTATTATTACCAACTATTAGGATATAAAGAAATGAAAGTTAGTAGTTAGACATTACAATAGAACTTGTAGTCATATTAGATATGTTTTAAAAATTGAGCAGATATATTTTAGACAGGTCATCTTCAAACCCTTCAGAGATCTACAGAATATGGCATTTAAAATGTTTTAATAACTTAGAAAAGTTTTCTTTTTTGAGACATGTTGGCTCCTGGCAATACCAATCTACTTCAGAGAAAATATGGGCATTGAAGAAACTGCATATGGAGTTAACTTTCATTGTGGCAAAAGTTAGCCACTGGACAAGAAAGTATCCTCGAATCAACAGGACAAAATGGACAGACAGGACATGAAACAAAGGACTACTGATTCTTGCCAAAACAAGTGTGGTTATGGCTTTATCAAAAGGCATCTTCTGAGGCCAGGACAATATGGCACCATCCCTGAAGTGCCCTTTGCAATTCGGAAAAGGTACAGTGCCCTTTTCTTCAAAGGCAGCTGAACAGGCAGTGGGCCAATGGCTTCTGATGTGGTATGGAACAGCAACTGAAACAGTTATTCTTGAAGAGTAACTAAGCTCACGCCTCTCAATAGTAGACTGGCATTTGATAGAGGGATGTGGAGAAGAACGGGATGCTGAGATGAAGCCATATATACACAGCCAAGAAGAATGGACAGTTGAATTAAAAAAACCATCAACAATTTCCAGAATTTAAAATCCTGAATCATGACATGACACTAGTAGAATTCAGGTGTTTCTGGTACATGGACTGCTCTCACCCAAAATGAGGTTGAACTGTTGACCTTGTATACATCCTACTTCACAAATGAGTCTGTCAGATACGCTAAGCCTATAGGCTGAAGATGATGCCCCAGCACTGCGGAGAAACCTCAGGTGACCATCCAGGCAGCTGGCTGTTTCTCTCAACTCACAAATGTTTTGGAAGTTGCTTGCATGTACTTCCTGTTTTTATTTTTGTTAGCTAATATTATTTCCTTCTTGGGTCTCTGAGGGAGTTGAAGATTAGTTAGTTATAGTTGAAGGTTAGTTAGTTATAGTTGAAGATAAATTAGGATAAAAAGTGAATTAGATACATTTTGGACTTAACAAAACAGAATAGATAATGAAATTCTTATCTCTGAATTTGTCAAATACAAATGGACTAGACATTGTTTAGACATTTATTACTTGTATATATTTTATATAGTTATTGTACTTTTGTATATACTTTTTCTTTTGTTAGTTATAACATTTTTCTTTTTTTTCCTTTTTATTAAAATAGAAAAGGGGAAATGTGGTGGTATTTTACTTGTACTGAAATGTGATTTTAATTGTATGTTAATAAATAAAGTTGCCCAGGGGTCAGAGCTATTAGAGCCATAGCAAGTGCGTGGTGGTGGTGATGCATGCCTTTAATCTCAATACCATAGAGGACCTGGAGGGCTGTACATACAGGCAGTGACGAAGCAGTCACGTGTTTGGGTTTACAACCAATGAGAAGGCAGAACAGAAAGACTATTTAAAGACATACACATGAAATAGGCCCCTTTTTCAGAGAGCTCTCTTGGCTGAAGAAGGAAGGGTAAGGCTCTTAGCTCTGACCTCTTGGCTTTCTTCTCTGAATTGGCTCTATGTTTCTTATTTAATAAGACAGTTAGTTACATCTACATTTTACTACACAGAGTTCAAGTTTATTATGGGCTGCATGAGACCCTGTCTCAAAAACAGAAGCAAAAAACAATCAAGAATACTTAAATATGAGGTCCATTAAATTAGAAGATGGAGCAACACAATGGCATGCATAGGATAATTTTTGTTATGAGGCCCTAAAAATACTTATTCACAGAAAAGTTAAAAAAAGGGGGGGGGAGAAAGAAAAAAATAGAAGCAGCAAGGAATAAAAAACTCCATTAACTTACCTAGATAAATGCATTAGTGGAAACACTGTGAAACAAGCATTGAGCTGAGCAAAGTAGAAACACTGTGAAATGCAAAGCTGAGCAGACAAATTGGAGGATAAAACTTACCCATCATGGATGTTTCTGCAAGCCACAAATAGTAAATAGACATCTCAATTTGTAATCTAAGCCTGTCTCACAGAGAAGAGGGAAGGAAGATATATGGGGACCAGAAGGAGAAGACAAAGCACTTGAGCAAATCCATAAGGTTGTTTCAGGCACTTGACTATTTCAGTCTGAAGTAGCCATCCCTGTTACCCTGCTTTCACACAGAGAGAGAAAAGATACTTTGCTATCTGTTCACAAAGTGATGGCAGAGGAGAATTTCAACCTAGGAAGTGTGGCAGAGAACAAAAGCATGCCTGAACCAAAGGGTATTAAAACAAAACTCTATGGATAACTAGTTAAATATTTTTAATGAAATTAGTTAACTTTCTGAAGCAAAAATAAAACCTTGAATTATCACTGCTGTCTCTGAATTATACTTTGGATTCTTCAATTAGGAACATCGTTTTTCTTCCACTGCCCATTTCAAATGTCTCGACAGTATGATAAGAACTCAGGGGCATACCCAGGCAGGGGGATCAGGATCCATCCCTGATGCATGGGCAGGCTTCTGGGAATCCAGTGCCTGTGGTGTGATGCCTTGCACAGCCTTGGTGCAGTGGGAAGGGCCTTGGACCTGCCTAGGCTCAGTGTGTCGGGCTCTGCTGACTCCCCATGGGAGACCTTGATTTGGGGAATGTGGGGATGTGGGATGGCTTGAGAGGAAGGGCTGGGGCGTGGGAGGAGGGAAGAGGTGGGATCTGAGGGTTACTGTGGATATTGTTCTGTATAAATAAAACATTGATTGGCCAGTGGCCAGACAGGAAGTATAGGCGGGACAAGGAGAGAGGAGAATTCTGGGAAGTGGAAGGCTGAATAAGAGAGACACTACCAGCTGCCACCATGACAAGCAGCATGTAAAGATGCCAGTAAGCCACGAGCCATGTAGCAAGGTATAGATTTACAGAAATGGGTTAATTTAAGATATAAGAACAGTTAACAAGAAGCCTGCCCTGGCCATATAGATTTTAAATAATATAAGCGTCTGTGTGTTTATTTTATAAGTGGGCTGTCAGACTGCCAGGGCTTGGCAGGACCCAGAGAAAAAACTCTCCAGCTACAGAGGGTGGCATGTACAATAAGTAGAAAATTTCTTAATAAAAAACATGGAAAAAAAAAAAGAACTCGACCCAAGTACTCTACTTCCTAACAGTAAAAGATGAGGTAGAATTCAGAGACTGTGGCTGAAACATTACCTTCCAATAAAATCCAAAGTCTGCAAGCCTTGTCTCTTTGTCCAGAGCTCCAAATATAATGAGGCAAAAATAATTAATAGGCGCCCCCCACAAAGAGACTCTTGTATAGTAAAATTACTAGGGAAAGGCAGAAATAACATTAATGTATCAGAGTTAACACAAAGAAAACATTCCACATCTTTCTTTAATGTTATAAAAAATTTGGTTCATTAAACAGGAAGACTTTTCTCAAAATTACTATGGAGCTACAGAAATCAACACTGTGGTAGTGATAGAGCAATGGACCTATAAAAAGAATTGGGAGTTCATAAAGAAACCCTTTTAGTCAAGGTGGATATACCATTAGCAGGTAACCATGGTATTCTTCACAAATGACTTAAGACTGGATATATTTCTACAAAAAAGGACAATTGCCAGCCCTTATCTCAATCATGAACAAAAATTAACTATGAAACATTCAGAAGTAAATACATGAAACAGCCTTTATGATCTTGACAAAAGATTGCATATATGTAAAACTAATCACTATAAGTCACATTGCCAATAAAAAAAACTTTCATTTTTTTTGTACAGTAATGTACAAAGGCAGTAAACAAATTGAGAGAAGATATTTTAAATATATAAATATGTAACAAAGGTCATCCAAGTAGAATATATTGATAACTAAATAATAACAAGAAAATTGCTCAATAAAAACAAGGGAAATTATTTAATTAAATGCCTTAAAAATAAATTGCTCAGGTATTTTCAACATTATTAATCATTGGCAAATGCACATTAAAACTATAATAAAATAGAAATTCATACTCATTTGAATGTCTATAAACAGAAAACAGACAACAAAATAATAAAATTTAGTAAGGATTGAGAGAAATCTCATGTTACTAATGAGAATTATTTAATAAATATTACTAAATGGAACATGTTATTAAATGTTTCTAAAATGGAACAACTAGTTTGGGAAATAATTTGTTAGTTCCTTTAAAACTTAAGCATAATCTACTAATAGTGTATTAAATTAACTATTCAAAAGAAATGAAAGCTGTCCAGAACGGGGATTATAAATCACTGATCATAGGGCATCATCCATAATAGCCCAATCTGGAGATGATTCAAGTAATCAGCTTGTGAATGGATTAAAAAAAAACTATGATATACCTAGTAAGGTAAATAATATTTGGTAGCATAAAAAATACCCTAAGGGTATATATGATAACATTTATAAAACAAAAGTAGTAAGTGAAATACTGGAACAAGAAAGGTTTATTTATGGATGGAGATGAGCACAGGGAAGAATATGGTAGTGAAGTGGAGAGTTCACCCCAAACAAAAGGACATTATGAGACATGTAGAAGCCTACTGTCTCAAAGCTCAACTTAAAAAGAAATAAATCAGTAGAAGTATAGTAGAACACATGTGAGAGGAAGGAGGATTCTGAGGGTACGAAATAAAGCAGGGATGACTGGGAAGAAGAGAAGACAGTAGTGGGCGGGTTAACTAAAACTAAAAATCTATGAAAAAGCCTAATGGAAATAAAATACTTAGGAAGCTAATTTCAAAATACAGCTTTTAAAAAGAAATATGTTCAAAAGGAACTACCCTGGATATATGAACAGTGTTGGTCCCAGACTGCATGGGTTGTTAATGTCATAGTAAAAGGCACTGGATACTTATGTTTTTATTGGCCAGGGAGACCCCAAAGGTCTCTACAACAGTACAGGCTACTGACATTGTCCTTTGTTATTCATCATATCTGCATGTTAAGACTGAAGCTACCACACACTTTGGCTACAAGGACATAGAGAAACTAATCTCAACCTGACTGGGAACTTTTTTCCTGTTGGCTATCTTCTATAGTGACATAAAGTGGTCTGAAGACTGCTGGGAGAGAAAATCTATCATTGGACTTACCCAGTACTTGACTCTGTATGCTGCAATTCCAAAATACCTGGCAAGATATGCCTACTAGAATAATAGTGGCACAACTGTTAGGACATAGCTAACCACTTTATTATTGGATTTGAGGTCTGCTATACAAGAGGAATGCTCATGCCTTGAAATTTAATTATGGTCAAAAGCCATGGAGTGGTCATAGGCTTTAGGATGGAACTTGCTATTGTTGTTTTACTTAATTGCCTTTTAAATTCTTGTGCTTATAAACCCAGGGTTGTCTCCATCTTGGTCAGAAAAGCTTCTTTATGCAGTAGGTAGCAGCCAGTGGGGAGATACATAAATGGTGAAAATGCTGAGAATAAGAAACTCGGTACTCCATATACACAATGGAATACTACTCAGCAGAGAAAAACAATGACATCATGAGGTTTGCAGACAAATGGATGGATCTAGAAAAAAATCATCCTGAGTGAGGTAACCCAGACTCAGAAAGACAAGCATGGTATGTACTCACTCATAACAGGATACTAGACATGGAACAAGGATGACTTGTCTGCTACTCACATCACCAGGGAGGCTACCTGGAAAACAGGACCCCAAGAAAGACACAGGGATCGCCCAATGACAGAGAAATGGAATGAGTTCTACATGAACAGCCTGGACATGAGTGGGGGTAGTGAAAGGCAAGGGTTGAGGGAAAGAGAGCTTGGGGGAGCAGGAGATCCCAGCTGGATCAACAACAGAGAGTGAGAACAAGGAATAGGAGACCATGATAAATGAAGACCACATGAGAATAGGAAGAAGCAAAGTGCTGGAGAGGCCCACAGAAATCCACAAAGATACCCACACAACAGACTGCTGGCAGTGGTTGAGAGACAGTCCGAACTGACCTACTCTGGTGATGGGATGGCCAAACACCCTAATTGTGCTAGAAACCTCATCCAACTACTGAGGGATCTGGATGCAGAGATCCATGACTAGGTCCTGGGTGGATCTCTGGGAGTCCAATTAGTGAGAATGAGGAGGGTTTATATGAGCGAGAATTGTTGAGACCAAGGTTGGATAAAGCACAGGGACAAATAGCCAAATGAATGGAAACCCATGAACTATGAACCAATGGGCTGAGGGGTCCCCACTGGATCAGGCCCTCCGAATGGGTGAGACAGTTGATTGGCTTGATCTGTTTGGGAGGCATCCAGGCAGTGGGACCAGGTCCTGTGCTCATTGCATGAGTTGGCTGTTTGAAACCTGGGGCCTATGCAGGATTGCTTGGCTCAGCCTGGGAGGAGGGGACTAGAGCTACCTGGACTGAGTCTACCAGGTTGACCTCAGTCTGTGGGAAAGGCTTTGCTCTGGAGGAAATGGGAATGGAGGGGGGGCCTGGGAATCCGTGGCTGATATGTAGAACTGAATGGTATTGCAAAATAAAAAAAAAAGAAACTCGGTACTCATCCCTAAATGGAACATCTGTTAACCCCAGTATCTGAAGACTCAGAGATGGAAGAGGAGGTAGAAAGAATGTAAGAGCCAAAGGATGGAGGGTTTTGTGAAATCTGTGTTCCAGACAAGACATGGATATTGCAATCAGCTTACAGCAGCTGTGGTTACCTGCACAAGATGAAGCCAGCAAAATTTCTGACATAGATGGAGTAGGTGCTTTCCAGGCCCCATCACTGAAGAACTAGTGACAACAGATTCTACCAAGGAGGAAGGAGAATCATTCTTTTTTGAGGATGTAACACCTGTAGGTTTCCTGTGTTCCCATGGATTGCCTGATACCATCCATACACTTATGGGCAGCACTAACTAGACTTAGTGGGAAAAAAAAGGAAAGATGTGAATTTTAGAGAAAATTTTTTTTTCATTTTTTTATTAAGAATTTTTTTTAATTTTACACACCAGAGTTCCCCCTCTTCCCTCCTCCCCCACAGCCTTCCCTCCCAACTGAACCCCATTTCCCCCCAACAAGAAGGCAAGGCCTCCCAGGGGGAGGCACATCGAGTAGAGGCAAGTCCAAGCCCTTCCTCCTTCCTCAAGCCTGCACGAGGTGTCCCATCATAGGTAGTGGGCTCCAAAAAGCCCCCCCCCCATGCACCAGGGATAGATTCTGATGCTACCGCCAGGGTGGGGGCAAGTAAATCAAGCTACACAATTGTCTTGCCATGCAGAGGTCCTAGTCCAGTAGCATGCAGGCTCCACAGCCATTGATCCAACTTTCATGAGTTCCCACTAGTTTGGTATGGTTGTCTCTGTAGATTTCCCCATCATGATCCTGATGCAGTTGCTCATAAAATCCCTCTTCTTTCTCTTTGACTGGACTCCTGGAGCTCTGGCTGGTGTTTGGCTGTGGATCTCTGCATCTGCCTCCATTAGACATTGGAGAAAAGCTCTGTGATAACAGGTTATTCACTGATCTGATCACTGGGGCAAGCCAGTTCAGTTCAGGCACCCTCTCCACTATTTCTAGTAGTCTAAGCTGGGGTCATCCTTGGGGATTCCTGGCAACTTCTCTTGCACTGGGTTTCTCTTTTTCCCCACGATCTCTCCCTCTATTATGGTATCTCTTTCATTGATTTCCCACTCTATCCCTGTTCCAGGCCCACCATCCCATTCCCTTATGTTTTCATCCCCCATGGCCTACCCTCCATTGCCCACCCCTAACCCCCATTTTGCTCATAGAGACCTCATCTATTTCCTCTTCCCAGGGTGATCCGTGTGTCCCTCTTTGGGTCTTCCTTGTAAGCTATCTTCTCTGGAGTTGTGGGTTATTGTCTGGTTATCCTTTGCCTTACTTTTAGTATCCATTTATGAATGGGTGCATACCATGTTTGTCCTTCTGAGTCTGGGTTACCTCACCCAAGATGATATTTTCTAGTTCCATCTATTTGCCTGGGAATTTCATGGTGTCATTGTTTTTCTCTGCTGAGTAGTACTCCATTGTGTTCATGTACCACATTTTCTTAAGCCATTCTTCAGTTGAGGGACATCTAGGTTGTTTCCAGGTTCAGGCTATTACGAATAATGCTGATATGAACATAGTTGAGCATGTGTCCCTGTGGTATAATTGAGCATTCCTTGGGTATATGCCCAAGAGTGATATAACTGTGTCTTGAGGAAGATTGATTCCCAATTTTCTGAGAAACCACATTGATTTCCAAAGTGGCTGTAAAAGTTTACACTCCCACCAAGAGTGGAGGAGTGTTCCCCCTGTTCCACATTGAAAGAAATTTTTGGTAGTGGGACGCAGGAGGAATCAAAGGGGAGAAGTGATGAGTGTATATGATCATATATCACAATACACATGTATTAAATTGTCAAAAATAAAGAAATATTTTCATTAAAATTTATGGATTAAGAAAACACAAAAATTAAAAGTAGTTAGATGGGAAAGCAGAAGGAATAAAGCCAAAATATATTATATAAAAAGTAAAAATAAATAAATATTCAAAGAAAGCACAAAAACATTCTTCTTAACAAAAGAAATCAAGCACAAAGTTTACATGGTATACAATTTCATTTAATTAAAAGTTATAGAGACAGATATTCAATAAATGGTTGACTGGCTCTTGCAGAAATGATGTTGTCAAAAGTATTTGTTCCAGGGAAGAGGAATGAAGGAAAGGAAAGGATTTTTTGAAGTTTACAGTTTCAGTTAACATGTAGTGTTCTGAAAAAAATGAAAAGATATATATGCATTTTGATAAAATACAAACTATGAAAAAAACTGACATCTGTTCAAAAATATGGTGTGGCAACTAAGGCAAATGTCTTTATAGTGGAGAATTCTGACAAATGCTACCAGAAAAGAGATGGTTAGTATCACAGTGAGGACAGTGTTTACAGAGTCATCTAGGTCTAATCTGATGAGAACAGCACTCTCACCTGTAGCCTTCCTCTTCAAAACTTACAATGCCAACATAACTTTGAGAAACATCAACCATTCCAACAGATGAACATTCTACAAATTGTCCAATCATTAATCCACAAAAGTGTGATAGTTAAAAAAGCAAAGTCAGAGAACCTGTCACTGACTAGAGAAGGCTGAGGATACACTATGATTAAATGCATTTAAGGCATCTAGTACAAAGTCATGGAACAGAGAAGAATATACGAGAGAAATGGTGAAACCAATCTGAACAAAGTGCCAGAGCATAGTAATTAGTAATACACCTGGAACCCTTAGTTGGACTTAAGTAATTAGTGATACACCAGGAATCCTTAGTTGGACCTTGGTGACAATATTGACTGTCAGTTTTGCAGGGTCTAAAATCACCTAGGTGATTACAACGTTTTGGATATGTCTATGAGGGAAGTTTCTTGATTACCTAGGTTAACTGAGGTAGGAATACCCACCCTGACTATGGGCAGGATCACTTCATGGACTGGCTTTAACTGTGTAAGAAATCACCCAAACTCAGCACTCAACCTTGAGCATCCACCTCTCAGGGTTTTGTGAATTGGCACCAATGGATCTGGTTTTTGCTGTACTCCAAGCAGTGGGGTGGGATAAGGAGTCACATGCCCTCCATTCATTTTAGACAAGTATCTTCCTATTTATTTTCTTCCTAGTCCTGATAACACAAAAATATAGAAGCAACACAAAGATATAGAAACCTTTCAAGCCAGGATCCTTCAGGCCACTTTCACTTGGCCAATATTCTATGACACAACCACACCCAACATGGAAGAGATAGAAAAACATCTTCTGCTGTGGGATGGTCTGTATGTCAAATGTGTTGCTGATTGGTCAATAAATAAATCACTGATTGGTCCGTGGCCAGGCAGGAAGTATAGGCGGGACAAGGAGGAGAATAGAGCTGGGAAGTGGAAGGCTGAGTCAGAGAGACACTGCCAGCCACCATGAGGACAAGGAAGATGTAAAGTACCGGTAAGCCACAAGCCACGTGACAAGGTATAGATTAATAAAAATGGATTAATTTAAGCTGTAAGAACAGTTAACAAGAAGCCTGCCACGGCCATACAGTTTGTAACCAATATAAGTCTCTGTGTTTATTTGGTTGGGTCTGAATGGCTGTGGGACTGGCGGGTGTCAGAGATTTGTCCTGACTGTGGGCCAGTCAGGAAAACTCTAACTACAATCTTCCACATTTTTCAGAAGTTAGTACTGCAAAGCCACACCACAGAGGTCATGAATCCATATTTAGAATACAGAATAGCCACCAAAGGTCAAATGTAGCCTTAATCTCAGAGCGACAATTTACTGAGAAGAAAACAAAGTTTCCATACAACTGACACTGGGATGTGAAGCAAAGGAATATGAGTAGTCTATTCACTTAGAGTTGGACGCCCTTCAAGGCTCGCCCATCTCTTCCTGTGGTAACCTGGATAAACATTCAAATTAACCCATCACCTTCATCACAGAGCTTGAGAACAGCAGAAATGGTATGGATCCTGAGCCACCATGACACTTCCCAACACCAAGCATCTTTCTGTGTTTCTTTTTGATTTTCCAAAAAATATTTGGCTAGCATTTCCATCTCAAACAAAGAGATAAACCCTCTAAAAGCTGATAGACCAATAAAAATCCACCCCAATCATTTCTGATCATGCTACTGTGTGACAAGCGAAGATAATCTCTGAGCATCAGTTTCCTATTCTGTAGAATGGAGCCATTAGTATATATTCTTCTTATCTAAAATGAGTGCTTTAGAAACTACATTAATTTACCTATTTGTGTATTAGGATCTCAAAATCACTACTTATATCACTAAAACATATTCAAATTTAATTAAAAATTAATTTGGGACACTCTATTCATAATGGAAATTATTATAAGAATTTGATGGTCTGCCTGCAGTGTTAAAGGTGGGGTGGTTTTCTTTTTCTTCTCATGTGAAATATGTTAAACTGCAGAAGTCTATCTCATCTATTTCTTTTGCCTTTTTCTGACAGCTAATGCCACTGGCAGACATTCAAGAGAGTAAATTTTTAGGCTTTGTCCAAAGGCAGTTTGTGGTGTTATTCAGACAGTAAATTATTCAGCTCCTGGTTAGTTGCTACAGAATTTATTACATAGCTGCATATTGCTAATTACTTAATTTAATGTGCTATTGCTTCACATCTAATTTTATGACTTTATTTATTAATGGGATTTTTTTGCATTTTAAATTAAAAAAATCTAATGTCTTTTACTTTCATTATTCATTATCTACTAACTGTTGGTTAAACCAAAGACTAAATATGACAGGAATAAAACTTTTCTAAATAATCACAGTGTAAGGAAAACATTACACTAATGTCACTGCAAGGAACCTTCTAGAAATTCAATCTTATAAATACTATAGTCTACTTATATGACTACACCATGCATTTCTTTTGGGTATAAAACTTGTGGCTTCATTAATTAAATGAAGGTGCTACTATCCAGTTTTATTTAAATATTTTCACACCACTATAAAGTAAAAAGTTTTTGGACTAATAAAGATTTATAAAAAATTTCTTTCATCTACAGTTTACATATTGGTAAGTGTAATACAAATGATCACTATTCTTCAATGCACAAATAACAATGCATATTTATTTGATTATTTAAAAGGCACTGTAAAACAAAGAAGTAAATATAAATATTAATGGGGAATAAAATATCATATATGTGTACAACCTCCATCATGCTAGATCAAACTTGTATTATTGACATGCATGATATAGATAAGGACAGAAATTGTTTGAAAGTTGCAAGAGAAAAAATAATAAAAAGACATTTTCCCAAAGTTGTTGAATCCTTGAAAATAGCCTCTGTTGTTAAAACAGAGCAATTAAAAAATGGTAGAGATGTAAACAAAGACAGAACAGAAGACCTGAATGAGGAAGGACTTGCCCACTGAGACAGTAGAGGGCTTAGTCAAACAGGCTTGTCATGACTCTTGCCACTGTTTTCATAGGCAGCTGACATGAAGCCACAGAATACAGCAGCTAAGCCATTACTGGAGTCTGCATACCAATTTCCAATTTTCTTCTAGCTCTTGAAAAAGATATGTCTATCAGGAAAATAGAATAAAAACCACAGAGATTAAACTTCACTATAGAAGAGAGGAGTTGAAAACCAAGGCTAAAGTGTCAGGCAACTGGATAAACTCATCTGCCTTGTGCCTGGTGATATGATATCTCAGGCCTCTAACCTTTACTCAGACCACATGCTAGTTGACAGCATTACTGTGGACTATTGCAAAGACTAAAAGATAGAACACACTACAGCAGTTAAGACAGGACCGCAATATGCCAAATATCCAAAGTTAACACATGACTGATTTAAGTGGCATTATCTCCAGATAATTCAAATATCAAAGTGTCTCAGGTGCACATACATCAGTGGTCAAAATATATCAAATGTTTTGATAATGTCTATGATTCAGGTTCATCATCAAACAAGGATCTTCACTTTGAGTTGTGAGGACTCTTTAAATTTTTTATATTCAATGAGTTATTACCATATTTTTCTTTGGATTCAGTACACAAGTTTTCATCAGCATAATAATTTTGGGTTCACTTTGATCTCTTACAAGATAGAATATGTTTTGTTCTCCCTTGTACCCATAAAGACAAATACCACAATATTAAACCTTGTATATATAGAAAATATGTATGTTTTGGCTGAATCATTAACATTGACAATCCACATGCAGGAGTTCATACAATTGGAAGGCAATCATGAAATCTGAGAATTCATATTAGTTTACCAAGAAAGCTGCTACTGCTGGTTTTGTCCTTTTAGATTTAGATGATGGACATGCTCTCAGCCAATTCAAGGCTTGGAAAATAGATCTGTGGCCGTTAAACACTGAATTATTCTTGAACATTCCTGATGTATTACACATTGATCCACCTCTGTGGACTTTTCTTTTGCAGTCATTGGGATTACTGCCTGGATTTCAAAATTGCAATTTGATTTATGCTATCCAATCCACTTAATCCCTGCTTTGTATGTGTGCATTGTGATTCCCACCTGGGTATACATAAACCACCACCCTAGAGTTTGGAGCAGACAAGTAATTTCATTTAACAGCTGTTAAATAGGGGACTCCACAGGTAGCTTTCACTCAAATGTTAATTGCTCTCAGTGCTTTGCTCATAAACCCACCGAAGTCAGGTGCTTTGGGCTGTATTGCAGAGAAATATAAAAGTAAGATAAGTTACAGTCACCCTGGCAAGAGGGAAGATGGACTCAGTCCTAGAACTGAATGTTCCTGAGGCCCTGAAGCCAATACCAGCATGGAAATTAAATAGTGATGGATCCTTGTAGGGCTTTTGATGTTTTCTCAGATAGTAAGAGTCTGAAAAACAATTTCTAAGGACTAAGATGAGAGAGAAAGCATTTGCAAATTCTAATTGTAAAGAAGCTGGGTAAAGTCAGTTGGCAAATTACCAAAGTATAGAACAGTGCTGAGCCAGAACAGAGGTATTCTGTTGTCAGTTGCTTTGGAATATTTGGAGCAAATAGAGTCTAGTTGGAACTAAGCAATGAACATGGTGATTTTATTGAAGCCAGCTGTTTTGAATATTGCATCGACAGCAGTCACTCTGTACATGGAGGTTCAGCCCAGGGCCTGGAAGCCTGGAAGGCATGCTGCATTATATTCTAAAAAGAAAAGGAAAAAAGCAGCTGTTCTGAGAAAACAAGTAACGGTGGATGAAAAATGGCTGGTACAATTTAGGATGAGTTAGTTTATCATTCAGAGCTCAGCTTCTTCCTTTGTAAAACAAGATGATTAAGCTACAGGCACTAGGCAATTTGGAATGGCCCAACTTCACAAAAGAGATAGTCATGCAGTAGAAATCGTACTTTAGATTCTGAATTTTGATTTTGTCCTTGTACACAAACACTTAGTACCTTCCACTCTCTCTGTGGGCTGCAGCAGGTAGCCCAAGATTCCAGCTCACCACATGATTATGGGAGAAAACAGCCCTTAATCTACAATGAATTATACTACCAAGTTTTGCTTCTCAGCACATGAAGGGTATTCAGGGCCTACAAGATTTACTCTATTCCCAAACTTGCAGTAGATTTATGCCCATGTAACCATACCATAAGTCAAGGATCATTATAAGTGGGTCTCTTAAGCCCTATCATGGCTTCTCAGTACTTGACTATCTGGGATTGCTGAAGAAGCAGGAATCAGCTATTTTTTAGCAGATATACCAAAAAATACATAGTTCTCAATGCATAGACTGAGAAAGCAAATGCATTGTCCTCAAGGACATCAGGACTGAGAATGCAGGCCCACAGGAGATGGAGCTGATAGCTTCCAGAGAATAACCTCCTGTCCTCCAAATTCTTCATTTTCTATTCTTCACTCAGGTCAACTGTCAAATGTACATATTGGTTCCTTCGATTGCACTTATGAATCATTAAGTGAAAGGACCAAGCAGATGCCATAACAGGCTGTTCAATCTTCTCTCAGAGATCAGACCTCAATTTCAGTTTCCTGAAACTTGAGCAAGCAGTTTCTGGGAGGGCCATGAACAAAAGACATACATAGTCTTTGCACTAGCTCCCTTTCTGCACGTACTCTGACTGCTCAAAATTCAGGCAGTTGTTTACTGTCTGGGACCCCTCACCAACTTAGAGCTATTTGTGTGAGTCAAGGAGAGAGCCTGGACCACTGTGGCAGCCCCCATAGTCAGTATGTGGTAGGCCAGCCAGCCCCCATGGCAGCTCAAGGACGAAGCCTGGGACTTGTCCCAGACAACCCCAAAATGATAATTGTAACTCCCAACCAGTGAATTCAAAGGTTACATACCCTCACCCAATTAAAAGAGAACAGAGACCTTCAAAAATAAAAATAAACCAATCCGAGTTGCACCCGTGCCAAACCCCCAACCCCTGCAACCACCCTGAAGGGCTTTTTGCCTTTTAAATAGCTAGCCTCACAAAGAAAGAGCAACTCCTCCCTGCCTCACTGTATTGGGTGTAGGAATGAGTTCCCTGCCTAGGCTTGTATCTATAGAATAAACCTTGCTGCTGCATTCTGGACATCCTCAGTCTTCAGTGGTCTCTTTGGGATCACAATCTGGGCATAACATTAAGTACTTAGATTATAAGTACTTATATACAGACGAGCCAAAGATATAAATGCTCAGAAAAAGTTCTGAGGCCAATGACTATAGACTGAATTTAGCTTTTACTTTTTTTTTTTTTTTTTTTTTTTTGGTTTTTCGAGACAGGGTTTCTCTGTGTAGCTTTGCGCCTTTCCTGGAACTCACTTGGTAGCCCAGGCTAGCCTTGAACTCATAGAGATCCGCCTGCCTCTGCCTCCCAAGTGCTGGGATTAAAGGCGTGCGCCACCACCGCCCGGCTTTAGCTTTTACTTTTTCACCTAAATGTATAAGATTTCATTCACACTAACACTTTTATGGTAGGATGTAGATACTTCTAGAGGGTAAATAGTACACACAATTAATTGTTTTTATATTTACTTGATGATGATTCAATGGTGGTTCAGCTCAGGGCCTGTACTGACCTATATTACAGAAAAATGAAAAAGTAAGATAAGTCCCAGGCATCTAATGATAAAGAATTATTTCCAGGGCCAGTGAGATGGCTCATCAGGAGGACAACTGCAAAAAGGACTGTTTGTTGGGAGGCCCTGTTGGTAATAGGTAGCAGTCTATCATGGCCTGGTAGATCTCTCAGAGCTTGGTGCAACATGTAGGACTCCCTTCCTGCCCAGCAGAGGCTTCCTGCTCTCTACCTGACCTT
The DNA here is from genome assembly GCF_007827085.1 of Peromyscus californicus insignis. Taxonomy (NCBI): domain Eukaryota; kingdom Metazoa; phylum Chordata; class Mammalia; order Rodentia; family Cricetidae; genus Peromyscus; species Peromyscus californicus. Next base: position 3,063,621 of record NW_026294617.1, on the reverse strand, counting down.
ATTTGCAGAATGTCTCTAGGCCCAGATGCCTAACTTATCTCAAGTATGACCCTTCACAGAGTTCCCTGCAGAAGCTTCCCCACTACTGCCCATATGGTAATTAGACAATGTGCTAGGAGATTTACAACAGAATCATGCTTCCACATATGATTACTAAGACTTGTACTAGGAGCTTTATGACAAGAACGTGCCATTTAATGCACAATAGAATGTACCCCAGCCACTGCCCTTTCCCTATATATCTGCCCTCATTCTTAAATAAAGCTGAGTTGGAACACTGAAGCAGTCTCCTGGAAGACTATTTCCATCATACCGCAGGACAGACAAGGCCCCACTTGTTGCTTTAGCCATCTCTGCCCTTGGGGCCAGTGGACCACAAAGAAAGAAAGAACCGGCACCTGGTAATCTGAGTTAAATCCCTGTCTCCTGAAGCTGGCAGAAAAGAGTCAACACCTGAAAATTTCCTCTGACCTCCATATGTGGACCTATACACACACACACACACACACACACACACACACACACACACACACACACACACAGAGAGAGAGAGAGAGAGAGAGAGAGAGAGAGAGAGAGAGAGAGAGAGAGAGAGAGAGGAGGGAGGGAGGGAGGGGGAGAGAGAGAGAGAGAGATAAATAATTAAAGATAATTATTTCTAGGCATTTTCTTCTCTCTTCAGCATCAGCCATGCATGCTGTGGCCACAGTGGATAGTTGGGGGTTTTTGATTAAAATTGTTATAGTTATCTTGGACCTAGAAACAGAAAACACATTCATTAGTTTTAAAAGAAAATGTTCTGATAATGACAATTGGTTTTGATATATGATGATGGTTGATAAAAATATCACCCTTCATAAACATAAATTATACTCAATAAACCTCCACATTCTGTGATTCTTAAGTTATATTATTCATATGAAAATAGCAAACATACTTACAAACAGAAAATACATATTTGTTTCTTTAAAAACATAAAATCTTCAGAATTTCATACAATTTCCATGTTTTCATTTCTTTTAACATTTTTTCTCAATTTACTTTCCACTCATTAATTTCTCTATCAGCTACTTTTATCCACTCCTCCCTTCTTCTCTGAGTCTGATTTCCTTACCCTTTTAAAAGAAGCATTCATTTCTACAAGTGCATCTGAGATTCTCACAGTGTTTATAGTTGAAGCATTCAACTTTAAAGAAGTCAATCACAGGAGCCTATCATCTGATTCCAAAAAACTCCCCTCCCAACACCCACTCCTGCTCACACCTCACAAGTAATTGCTAATTACTCCTCAAATGTATGACAGTGTCACAGGATGTATTCCATACACAATCACAGAGGTGTCCAAAGGACCTTGACATATCTATCCTTCTCTTGGGTGCTAGTACTCTGCCTGGACCTATTGTCCTCATTACCCCAAAAGCACAACTGCCAGTGCTGTTTTTTTCTGCTCCTAGAATTACTGTTTTGTAGTCCAGGAGATGTCAAAGCAGCCAATTTTTCTATTATCGTGTTTCTCAAAAATAGCCAACCACAAACTCCTTGTTTCCAAAAGTAAGAAAATCCTACCAGTATGTAAAGAAAGCACTCTTCTCCTTTCATCAACAATGTTCCTGTCACATGTGAGTGCAAATATGCAGATGCACACACACACACACACACACACACACACACACACACACACAACCACACTACATATTGGAGTGAACAGTATGTCTAGTGGTCTAGTGACAGGATGGGCTTATACCTCTGCTCCATTGCACAATGAAAACAATGCCTTTCTCTCTAATCATTAATACTTTACAGGGTTCATGAGCATTGACGCCAATGGCCAGTGTACTGGATAGTTTTTTTTTTTCAACTTGACTCAAGCTAGAGTCATGAGAGAAGAAAAAGTCTCAGTTGAGGAAATGCCTCCATGAGATCCACCTGTAAGGCGTTTTCTCAATTAGTGATCAGTGAGCAAGGCCCTAGGCCATGGTGGCTGGTGCCATACCTGGCTGGTGAGTCTGAGAACTATAAGAAAGCAGGCTGAACAAGCCAAGAGAAGCAAGCCAGTAAACAGTTCCCTTCCATGGCCTCTGCATCAGCTCCTGCCTTTCCTGTCCTGTTTGTCTTCCTTTCCTGACTTCCTTTAGTGATGATCAGCAATGCTGAAGTGTAAGCCAAATAAACCCTTTCCTCATCAACTTGCTTTTTGGTCACAGTGTTTTGTCACAGCAATAGAAACTATAAGACACATAGGATGTAGAGAGTTTTTTGTGGAAAGAATTCTTATGTAATGCTTACTCAAGTTAGAAGACTTACAGCTGGGTCCATTGAGAAGCAGGCTGGAGTGAGGTCTAATATGATGCTCTTGTCAGCATCTGATCATTGCTCTAACCACCAAGGTCTTCTTCAAGGATTGAGTTTATCATGCCAGATTTCTTCCCTTCTCATGAAGCCTCTTCTAACAGGGTGCAAAACCATGTAGATGAGACTGTGAAAATCTGTCCCACCATGACATAAGATGGAATTCAAAATTAATTAATTCCCCATGTCCTTATTTGTGAGTTTACCACTCATTAAGCAACATGCTCTAAGCATATGAGGTGTATAGATGGATATGGCAGGATATTCACCTTAAGGAACTTGGAGAATAACTGAGGATAAGAAGAAGTACGTAAAGCCTAGGAAGATGGACCGATGGGCAAAGCACTTTCTATGCAAGCATTAGGATTTGAGTTCTAATTTCCACAATTCTGGTAAAGCAGAATGCAGTGGCACCTGTCCACAATTGCAGCACTCCTATGGCAAGATGGGAGGCAGATACAGGAGAACCCGTGGAAGCTTACAGGAAGCTATCTTGAAATATGCATCAGTGAACAATAAAATGACTGCCTCAAACAAGGTGGAAGGTGAGGACTAACTCCCAAGGTTGTCCTCTGACCTCTGCACACCTGCACTCACATATATGACAGACACACAAACACACACACACACACACACACACACACACACACACACACACACCCCACATGCACACAGAAATGTGTAAAAATGTATGTATTGCATTAAGGAAAAATAAGCAGGAACATTGAAAGTTCAAAATCAGCCTTGACTAACTACTAAGAACATCTCTCGTAACAAACAATAATTTTAGAAGACAGATGTGGCATATGATTAAAACATAGAAAACATCTGAGGAGCTATTCTTAAGCTAAGCTTTGCAGAACATTTAAGATTTATGATAAGGCAGAAAGGTTAATGCAGGAGTTACATTCAGAGAATGGAAAAACTACCAGATGTTTTCATTTGTGGTGTAATTTGTACCCGTTGTATAGTCAGTCATTGTCCTTGTTCTAGCCCTTCCTGACTACATAAAATTAATAAAGTCCAAGAGTAATGTTATATCCACTACTTCTTTTCCACCATAACGTCTAAACTATAATGCATAACACTAAAGAATGAAAGAACAGGATCTCTTTCTCTTTGGGCAGTTTTGAGCTTTGAAGGATATGTATGAAAGGGTGATGATTGATCTAAATAGCATGAAAGTTGATTCTACTGCTGCTCTGTCTGTGCATGGTGGATATTATTGTCTTGGGAGATCTTACTATTATTTAAAAACCCTTCTCTCTAAATGAGAGAAAACTTACTATCAGTAATTTCCTATTATCTTTCCCTACTAAACTCTAATTGCTTCCTGAGATGCAGTTAGATTGATTTGCATCTCATTATTACACTATCTAAAAGCTTTAGTTTGTAAAAACAAATAATTTGGTGAAGAAGAGCAATGAGGACTTGTTTCTTTAAAAGCAATTTTAGTCAATTTCATTCAAATAACCATGGTATATTTGGTCCCAGTTTGAGATTACTGTTTCTCATTACTTTCCATTTGAACTCAATTTCTTATTGACACTTAAAAATAAACATGAGTCCCAACTCACAAAGAAACTGCTTCTTATTTCTATAGTATTATACCAACTCAAAATGTTGGCAGATATGACCACAAAAATAACTCCCTTCATATCCTGCAGTAAAAGATAAGCATTCCCTGAGAGTTAGGTGAGACACTCTAACCTGAATACCAGGGATATCCTGTTCTAGTCTTCTCTCTTAAGAGAATTCTGTTGTCTCTAATAAAAGAAAATAATAAGTAAATACAGATTGTTCACAGTGAGTAGAGGTAGGAAAAATGAGTGGAGAAGGTACCTGAGCAGAGATTTTCTTCTGGGGACTCATTAGTTTCCACTGTAGTCATGCTAAAAGGGCATGCATGATGCTTCTCTTTAATGGGGTCCTCATTCTGCACTGCTAAGGCAGATAGGAAAACTTAAACAAGATTCACTAAAGATGCAGAATATTAAAAGAACAGAAAATGTGAAACATGCTGGCTCAAAATAATATGAATTGTAAAAACAGTTACATTGGTTATTTTTCCTGTTGTTCCAACCAAATTCCTGAGAAGACCCAAGCCAAAGAAGGGAGTGTTTATTTGGCTTATAGTTTCAGAGGATGTACTCTATCAAATCAAGGAAGACATAGAGGCTTGAGCTTGAGACAGTGGTCACATTGTACTTTCAACCAGGAAGCAGAGACTGATGATTGATTCGGAATTGGAACTGGGATGTAAAACACCAATACATGACCTGTCTTCTCCAGCAAGTTTCCACCTTCTAGATGTTCCCAGCCTTCCCAAGAGACACCTCCAGCTGGGGCAATGTGTCTAAGCCATAACTCTTGGGGATACCTTAATTTCCAACCACAGCATCACTAACTCTGTGTTCTTGGCCACATGTGTCCCTGCAGGACTTCAAGAAAGGAGGTGTTCATTTAAATCTCTTTCTTCCTAGTTGCATGGAAAAACATAATACAACAAAAAAATAACATTTTCTGATGATCAGATGCCTTAAATTCTAACTGTTGGCATATGTTCTGTGCTTTGAAAACTCTTTAGCTCTCTCTTTTATATTTTGTTACAGTAACAGGAAATAAACTAAAACAATGTGTTTAATTACCTTTTCCTACCTTCTCATACAGTACTGCTAAAAATCTACAAAATCTGGTATAAAAAATAAGTGAAAGTGAATATTAGAACACTCTTTTGCAGAAAGTTTGATTAAGTAGTACTAGTGTGCTAACCAAGAACATGTATTATAATAGATGTCCAAGGAAATCTTAATTCAATTTTCTTAGACAATCCATTATATGTTTTCTATTTTTTTATTTTTGTTTTTGTTTTTTTCATTAAGAAATTTTTTAATTCATTTTAGATACCAACCACAGATCCCCCTCTCTTCTCTCCTACCCCGACTCCAGCCTTCCCCCTAACCCACCCTCCATTCCCTCCTCTGTGGTGGTATTTTACTTGTACTGAAATGTGATTTTAATTGTATTTTAATAAATAAAGTTGCCCAGGGGTCAGAGCTATTAGAGCCATAGCAAGAGCGTGGCGGTGGCGGTGGTGGCACACGCCTTTAATCCCAGCACTTGGTAGACAGAGCTAGGTAGATCTCTGTGTGTTCAAGGATACAGCCAACATTGGAGACATACGCCTTTATTCTCAATACCATAGAGGACCTGGAGGGCTGTACATACAGGCAGTGACGAAGCAGTCATGTGTTTGGGTTTACAACCAATAAGAAGGCAGAACAGACAGTCTATATAAAGACGAACAGACAGGAAGTAGGCCCCTCTTCGGAGAGCTCTCTTGGCTGAAGCAGGAAGGGTAAGGCTCTTAGTTCTGACCTCTTGGCTTTCTTCTCTGAATTGGCTCTGTGTTTCTTATTTAATAAGACAGTTGGTTACATCTACACTCCTCTAACAAGGTAAGGCCTCCCAAGGGCAGTCAGCAGAGCCTAGTGCATTCAGTTGAGATAGATCCAAGCCCCTCCCTCTGCATCAAGGCTGTGAGAGGTGTTCTCCCATAGGTAGTGGGCTCCAGAAAGCCAGCTCATGCACCAGGGATGGATCCTGATCCTACTGCCAGGGGGCCTCTTAAGCAGATCAAGGTACACAACTGTCTCCCTTATGCAGAGGGCCTAGTTGAGTCCCATGCAGGCTCCACAGCTATTGGTCTAAAGTTTATGAGTTCCCACTAGCTTGATTTAGTTGTCTCTATAGATTTCCCCATCATGATCTTGATGCACCTTGCTCATAGAATCCCTTTTCTCTTTCTTCAACTTCTGGAGTTCAACCTGAGTATATATTTTCAACTGGAGACTTTGTAGTTGACATTTCCAAATATGTTTTGATTATTACCTTGTAATGACTTCCACAGAAAGCCAAGATTTTTCTATGGGCTAAGAGTAGGCTTATACAAACGAACGGAAACACATGAACTATGAACCAATGGCTGAGGGGTCACCAACTGGATCAGGTCCTCTGAGTGGGTGAGACAGTTGATTGGCCTGATCTGTTTGGGAGGCATCCAGGCAGTGAGACCGGGTCCTGGGCTCATTGCATGAGTCGGCTGTTTGAAACCTGGGGCCTATGCAGGATCGCTTGCCTCGGCCTGGGAGGAGGGGACTGGACCTACCTAGACTGAGTCTACCAGGTTGATCTCAGTCATGGGGAAGGCTTTGCCCTGGAGGAGATGGGAAGGGGGGGGGGCGGGCTGGGGGGAAGGTGAGGGGGGCGGGAGGGGGGAGAACAAGGGAATCCGTGGCTGATATGTAGAACTGAATTGTATTGCAAAATAAAAAAAAAAAAAAGAGTAGGCTTATAATTTCAAAAGTCCAAACCAAACAAAATTATTTCTTCAAACTGCATCTCCACTACATGTATATGATAGGGTCTTCTGCACAGAACCTGTTACCATTTTTTTGCTTATAATCTTGGGAAAGATCCTTCCCTGCACTCTGTAGGGACCTGCCCCCCCACCCCCACCCCCACAGTCCAGACAAATCTCTCTCACCCATTGTCCCATAGCTGCTCGGACCCAAGTAAACACACAGAGACTTATATTATTAACAAACCGTATGACCTATGGAAGGCTTCTTGCTAGCTCTTCTATCTTAAATTAACCCATTTCTATTAATGTATGTTTTGCCATATGTTCTGTGGCTTACTAATTTGCTGCCAGGTTGTTCCTTGGATGTCAGGCTGGCATCTCTCTCCAGACTCTACCTTTCTCTTTCCTGCCTCTCTCCTTGGATTTCCTGCCTGCCTCTAAGCTACTTTACCATAGGATAAAGCAGATTATTTATTAACCAATGGGGACAACATATATTCACAGCCTGTAGAAAGACATTCCCCCAGCAGCACTCCTTAATTCAGATTCATGGCCTTGTAGTATATTAATTTATTCTATCAGTCAACAAACTATCTCTAATGTGCTCAGCAATAAAGTGGTATAATTTCCACTGCATTATAAAAGCTCCACTATTTGCCTTCTCCACATGGTTGTAAGTAGACCTTAAATCCAGGGAGGAAAACTATTGTCAAAACATTCTTATGGCTTAAGAGATGTGTTAGTATAATTGTATTATCAGCACAATGTCTTCTACAATGTTCTGGAAGCTGGTGAGTGACAATGTCAGTGTGTCTTAGACTTCTCCTTAATTAAAGGGAGCAGTAAGTGTTCATAGGAAAACTGAGGCTCATGTACCCAATTCTGAGATTTTTCAGTCCAAAGTCCACTGTGTGGAAATCAGGACACCAGATATTCTCCAATAGTCTATTCATGCATTCTTAAACCCCAACAAAGTTGATTTTAAAATTAGAATTAATAAGAAATATATGGTTAAATTAAAAGAACTTAAAAGGAATGATCTTATTTCCTCATTTCTGCCTTCAAAGTGTTAAAATCAGGCAATAACATGATGAAATTCTTAAGAGGCAAACTACTTTAGTTGAAAGAGGAGCCTTTGTGACTGGTATAAATGCCATCTTGAGATTAGCTTAATTGTTTTCACTTCAGTTTTGAACAACCTGGTGGGTTGTTTAGATTGGATTGTGCCTATAAACTAACCCTAATTGCATTACCAAAATCACAATAGATGTTTAAGTAGCTCTCTTTTTTTCATGACTATTTATGGGAACTGAAGGAGTCAACAGACCCAGTGCCATCTTCCTTAAAATTTGGTTTGTCTCCGTGTAGAGGAAACATTTTTGTATAATAGATAAAAAGATAAATATGTTATCAGCATGAGAATGAAAATCCTGCACAGTTATTCAACTTAGCCAAAGAGTCCATTAACTATTTTTGAATGCTTTTATATCAGAACATAAGCAGAACACCTGGATAGAATTGACTACTCTTAATCCTGTGCATCAGGCATAAGGGTGACTCCAGGATGGTGCTCCTCGAAGCAATGAGGACAAGTTACTCAGTATGCAGCTCCAGGTTCTTACCATCATGAGCATGTCATGGATTCAGCTTGACTTTGCCCTGAATGAAGGAAAGAAAAAAATCACTGAAAATAAATAATTCTTTTTCTTTTAGCCCATGTAAGCAGAAATATGTTCTTCTTTTCTGAGCTCTTCCCTACTGGGTTTTCAGGGTGATAAATAGTAGATACTGATTAGGAAACTAGCAGACATTCCTGAGAACTCTGTCTCATTACCAGTGAATGTCTTCTCTGCAAAGAATTTTGCTCAATGTTTCTCTACACACAAATGTAGGTCTCCTGATTTTTTTCTCACACTAAACTGAAGGTCTATTTATTTAGTGGCAATTCATTAGACAGTAATAATTAAAGGTGCAGTGAAGGACAAAAGAACATTCTCAAGCCCTAGGTAGAAGGTCCTAAAATGCAGCAAGAGAGAAAAACAGATACATAGGTACTCACGAAACTGTTAGTAAATGTTACAGGAGAAGTGCAGGCAAAGCATTATGAGCAGAAATTAAGTCAGCATGAGTACCCTTAATCAGACTTCCATAAAGACCCAGAGAAATGCCAGAAATTGAAGTATATGCAGCTCTCCTACTTCCTATGTCCTTGTGAGTGAGAGTTCCCACTGACTTTAATATTCAATAATTGATTTACATTTTATTCAGAACTTTACAATTTAATTCTAATATATGAAGATTTAATTAACTATCTCTGCCCCAAATCCCAGTATCAAACTCAGCTTCTTTCCTTAAAATTATAAAACTTGCTTGTCCACCTACCAAGATCCCAATCATGATGATTTGGGTCTAAGCAATAGTTAAATATCAGACATATGATGTGATTTGGTAATTCCAATCCCATAATTTTGTTAAGTAGATTTGTACGGTAGGAAAATTATTTAAAGCAGAGATAGCATACACTAAAATGTCCCTGCTATCTCTTGAGTTGAAAAATTAAAGGAAATAAGTAAATGTAAAAATATATAAATAATATCACCAGTTAATAAAAAAGCTAGTGTGGTATAAAGTGACTGGTAGTAATTTGTATGTGATAATGGATAAACAGTATGCTATCACATCTGATCTGTATTAGAACTGACAGGATGCTTTACAACATAATAACATGGAATCCAATTACTATACCTGCTATGACTAAGCAGAAAGAGAAGGCATTTGATAATTTGTTTCTAAGAGAGACTGTGACTTGACTACTTTATTTTCATAGTATGATAATCCACAGTCCCATTAAAAACAAAAAAGGAAAGAACCTGTAAAATTATTAATTTAACTGTAAAATAGTTTTCAATATTTGAGATTTCTATTTAAAAATAAAGTATGATTCAGAGCAGTTTATTTTATGTGGTTACAAGCAGGAATATTCTTGTCCATCTGGAGAAAACATGCCTCAGGCACTAGCTCTTTTTAAGACATTTTTAATCAACATAAGTTTGAAATTTTAAGGAACCCCTTTGTGTGACCAAAATAGAAATAATAGTTTTACCCTCAGTTCAATTAGTGACTAAATCATTCTTCCTGTCATCCACCATCTAAAGTTTTAGGGGGGAGATGTTAACAGAATCAATGAACAAAAACAAACAGAATCAAAGCTAACAGAATCAATGAACAAAACCAAAACCAAAACCAACAACAACAAAAATGAAGTAAAATGCAAATAAAAATAAATTATATTTAATTTAATTAACAGAATTGAAGTTTTTAATATGGTGCAATCAGAAAAAAAAACTGAAAAATGTCTGTCACAACTTTCTGGGTGATTTTCAAATGTAATGTGTTTACTTTTCATGACCATTGGAAATAAAGTTTATTACCAAGTCTACATGGCATGACTAAATTCTCTGCCTAAGCGGATTTGCAATTTTCTGTTGTCTTGGTAATTGGCTGAGAGGCAAAGACTCATACTGACTGTGTGGTATGCCAATTTGTTCATGGAGGAGATATGAAATCCTGGTTCCACTGTGCCTCCGTACACTCTCTGCAATTTCCTAGCTGTTAGGAATTCATGTCCAATGTGTGGCTGGAGGGGAGGATTTAGTTTTTACACTGCAATTACCATCCTGTATCAGGATGCTTCAGCTGTTTGTAGCAAGACTCTCCAGGAGCTGGCAGAAGGCCAGATGACAAAGAAGGACAAATATTTGAAAGATAACAAGGCCAGGGGCTTGCAGCCAATATTGAGTTGGACAAATAATTATTTGCTTTTATGATCCAGCAGTCAGTTAAAATTGAGGCAAAAGATACAAAGGATAAGATATTTCATTCTGAGCTGGGGCTATAGTTCAGTTGGTGGAGTGCTTGTGTAACACGATGAAGCTATGGACTAGTATCAAATAAACTAGGCATTGTAGTGCAGACCTATAATCCCAGCATTGGAGAGGTGGAGGCAGGAGGATCAAAAGTTCAAGGCCATCATTAACTATATAGCAAGTTAGAGGCTAGCCTGGAATATTTGATGTGCCCTGTCTCAACATATTCAAAATACTTATTTTATTTTATTCTAATTTGTGTACATGTATTTGTGAGCAGAGGAAGAGAGAGAGTGACCATGTGAGTGTACACCCATGGGTTACTAGAGTCCTGCTTGTCACTCTACATCATACTTCCTTAGGCAGGTTCTCACTGAACCCTAAAGCAGCTGCATCAAGCTCAATCATCCTTATCCTTCTGCAACAACCCCCAGCCCTCCAAGGCAAGATCCAGTTTATTCTGTAGATTCTATGGATTTGAACTCAGATCTTCACACTTGTACAGGAAGTGTTCTTACCCATTAAGTCATCTTCCCATCCTCTAATACTCTTACCCTTTCAAACACCCTTCATGGCATCTACTCTGACTGACTTCTCAGTTACTCCTCAGGACTGACTCCAGTACTAAGTCTGCACAGTAGAATATAGTGTGCTTCATTCTGCCCAGATTTTGTCAATTGCCCTCCACCCTCTTGAAATAAGCATGACCCTCAAAAGGGCACATAAAGTTCTACCCATCCTGCCCTGGAAGCTACATCCTATGCCACTCTGCTTTTTGCTCTGCTTGCCAGTCACACACACAGTTTTTGCATTCCTACGGCTTGCTTTATTGTCCTGTACTGTATACAGCTAGTTAGATATTTAGATGCAGTGTTCTGAAGATGAGGGACTGCCTGTTCCCCATTGCCTCATTAACTCCTACTCATCTTCAGGTCCCTGCTCAAGAATCATTTCCCCGGTGAAGACTTCTATGGCCTATATAAGTAAAGTCCTTCCTTACAAGTTCACACAAATCTACACCAACCTGTCCATGTGATTGATGTTCATCTCTGGACAACCCATAAGCTTGACTCTGCTCCATGTCTTTACTGCTTTTACTCATGACTTAGAAACATACCAGATATGCTGCATTTGAGAGCTGTTTATGAAATGCACAAACAGATGAGGTAAGGGACTTCAGGAATCCTTGATTTTATGGTTCAAATTGTGTCGTGTTATGTCACTTTGCTCCATTAAAAAGCAAATATCTAATAATGTAGCATTAGGCTTTCATAGAATGGCATTAAAGTAAGTCCAAGAAATAACACTGGAATGAATCAGATAGAATTGTGGGGATTTTGTTATTATTTTTAAACCTTAAAAATAGTTCATCTTGATCAGAGTGAATAGGCTAAAGGCAGAGACAAGGAATTTCAGTTCTTCTGACACGAACAGATCCTCCAGGGAACATGACATATAATGTCCTTACAAAGCCCCTGAGAAACAACAGATATTTCAAGTTTGAACTGATAGGTGATAGGAATAATACAAGGAATTTAACATAGTCCCAGAAGACTGTGTGTGAAAAGACAAAGGAGTGCAGAATTCCATCAATCAAATGTAACCACAGTATACAGCTTCATTCTAGTCACCTTTGTGACAGAAAACAGATTGAGCACTACAAACTAAAAACTATGTCCTGCCTCAGTCCCATCACTGGTAGGGGTCAGCACCAGGTTTGGAGGGCAGAAAGGGCAGTTATACATCTCTGACCACTGTCTGTGAGGAGCGGAAACACGTGAGAGAGGCTTTGCTGTTCTCTTGACTCCCTCAGCAACTGTGGTTGGGTCCAATTATAGAAAGAAGCCACAAGATACATTGAACAGAGGAACTTCAATATAAAAATTACTAAATGCAACAAGGAATTTGAGTAATTGGTATTAGTTACCAAAAAGTAAAGGGGACTCTTGATAAAAGAATAGTATTTAACTATGTATAGGGTTTGATATGTTTTGAGACAGAGTCTCATTTCATACTCTTATACTGGCCTTGAACTCATGATTCTTTTCAATGTCCTAGGTTCTTACTTCAGCTGTGACCACCACACCTGGCTTTAAATAACCGATACAGGAAACAGCCTTTATTATGATGCTGTGGTCAGAGATGCAGGGAAGGAAGAATTTGAAAAGTGCCTGTACCTCAGTGCTGCATTCCCTGGGCTGTTCTGACAGGTCCCACTGTGGTGTGCTACATGATGTGAAAGTTAATTAAGGTGCTGAATTAGTGAGACTCACTGTGAAGACAACTGAGGTTAGAGGAGCTGAGGCTAGATGCCTTCAGAGAGGTGTCATAGATATATCAATCATGAGGGAGCCACAGTTTATACAGAAGAAGGTGTGTGAGCCAAAGTTACATTTTAAGTTTTAATTACTACACCTAAGAGACCCATGAAACAAAAATGCATCTGATCTGCAAGCCCCCTGCCCAAGGACAGACAGTTTCTGAAATGCTGGAGGCTATTGTTTGTGGGAGATAAGAAGCCAGGTGTATTTTGTTCCCCTAAACATTTTTTTCCCCATATGCACTAATGTGCTTAATCACTTATGGGTGGGAGGTTTGCAGGATGGAGATAAGTCAGGATGTATGCTTGCTCCTGATTGGACCTGATGGGAAATGCAATGAATTATGGGGTTTCCTTCTTAAGCCACTGCAAACTGATTCTGGGCCATTTTCCAGGAACCTGGATATAGACATGGCCAGACCCCATCTACCTGGCCAGTATTTAAAGCTTGTTTCAAATATGGCTTTAAACTGTGGTAGTGGTCTTATTCTCAATCTGTAGGATTAACAAAGGTACCCCAGAACTTACTTAAAACCACCCGAGGGGAGTGTTGCAAAGACTCATTAGTTGGGAGGTGACATGCATCGTGACTTTCTGTGAAGTCATACAATGGAGAGATGGGGGACTGTCCACAGGCAGAAGGAGCCCCTTGGAACTGTCAGGTCTGTGGGGGAAAAGGGAAATACAGGAGCAGCTACAGCAGCAGTGCCTGCCTAGCAACTCTGAGGAAAGCAGTAAGAAGCTCTCAGCAGACAGAGATATGGCATGCTCCGGGGGAGGGTGGTTTTGAGACGATAGTGGCTTTCCTGCAGCAACTCTAGAACATTCTACAAAAACATTTAATACCACACCTGACAGCAAAGAGAAAAACTGACCAAATCCAGCTAAGGTTTTATATTTTTTTTGGTCTTGTTCCTCTGTGTGTATGTATATGTGTGTGCATATTCATGAGTGTGTGGGTATACCATGCATGTGTGGCATACAGAAGTGTACATATACAAGTATGTTCTTAAGTTTCTCTGTGTGTATGTGTGTGTGTGTATGTGTGTGTGTATGTGTGTGTGTGTGTGTGTGTGTGTGTGTGTGTGTGTGTGTGTGTGTGTGTACATATGTGTACATGTGTTTAGGCCAAAAGACAACCTCCATTGTCATTCCTCAGGATTCCATACACCTTTATTTGAGACAATCTCTCACTGTCCTGGAACTTGCCAAGTTGGCTGGGCTGACTAGCCACTGAACCCCAGGAATCCAACTGCTTTTATTTCTCTAGAGTTGGTTTAAAAGCCCATGCCACTGTACCTGTGTTGCTACTCTGTTTGAAGGCTTGAACCTTGGAGCTGAGCCTAAACATGAGGTGGAAAAAAGTCTCATATAACAGCCAATTTTATTCAGGAAACCAGGCAATTTATATTCTGAGGACATTCTGTGGATTAAGCAAGGTCATGTGAGAAAAGTTCACTTGAGTTCAAGTTTTATGTAGTTACAAGGGTGAGGTCCCATGAGTTTAGGGTGTACACAATCACAAGGAAAACTTATGCTTAGAAAACATCATTCTGAATAATAATGGGTAAGATGTTGGGTAATCTGAAGCAAAACCCACTCCCATTACTACACCTGGGAGGGACACAAAAATCACATTCTAAGAACAAATCCATGTTATGGAGGAACAGAGGTTACAAGACTCTTGTCCTTTTTACTTGGAGTTTTCTCACAAGCCCTCAGAAATCTCACACAGCTTCATTCATGGTCTGTGTCACAACATACCTGGATTTTTCACACAGGCTCTGGAGATTGAACACAGGTCCTTAAGTTCTTTACTAACTGAGTGATCTCCCCAGATCTCCAGCTCATGACTTAGCCACCAGTGACAGAGGCCCCTGGAGCCCAGAGATGGCTTGATTCCTCACTCAGTACTTTGTTTTTCCTTTTCAAAGGATGTAAACTGGGGTAAGGCAAAATCAGCCTTTGGGAGCAATTGTGGAAGAAAATATAAATGAAATGATAACATTAAGCTTCTTCTTGTGATTGTTAATCCCATTGGGCAAGAATAAGACTACTACCACAATTTCAAGCCAAATTTGAAGGAAGTTTTAATTAAATACTGGTCAGGTGGATGGGCTCTGGCCAGGTATATCTCTGGTTCCCCCAGAAAAAAATGGCCCTGAATCAAGTTTTACAGCAGCTTAAGTAGTTTCCGTCAGGTCCAATCAGCAGCAAGCATACCTGGTATACCATCAACCTATATCCAATTAGGGACAAGCACGCATCCTGATGTAGTTCCTGCCTGTGAACCTCCTGCCCACATGCGATCAAGCACGTCAGGTCCAGATGTGTCAAACTGTGGCATCCTCTGTCTCTGCCTCTGGAGCACTAGTATTCCAGGTGCACACCTCCATAAGTAGATTTTTATGTGGGTTCTTGGATTTGAACTCAAATCTTATGCTTGCACGGTAGTCACTTTACCGACTGAGCCATGTAACCAGGCAATCACCCACATAACCAGAAGACTTGGATCCAAATTCTTGCTGAATCCTTCAACTTCTTTCTGTCACAGGGATAGTCACAATAATTTTGGGTCAGTGATATGTGCTTCTTAGAGGTGTTGTAAGGATTGAATGCTATGATGAATATACCTGAAAATTATTGAAATTTATTTTCAAATAAGCACAAATAAGCCATAGCTATGTACATATTACTATGCCATCTATTATATAAATTTAAGGGATGGAATATTTTTCTACTGTACATAGCATTTATTCTGATGCTTGGCATAAAAAAGGCACTTAGCAAAAACTAAGTAGATAATTAAAACCAAATAACTTTCTGTGAAACTATAAAAGGGTCCATCCTCACTGCATTTCTTTTGTCTGGTTTTCTGTCTCTTCTAAATACATACAAGTTACTACATTAGACATTATTGAAATTAAAAATGAGAAGCAATTTGAACTGGGAACTCTTATCTCTGCTCTATCAAACCCTGTGTTTATTAACTCTCATGAACCATTGGAGCAGGGTAGGTTACAGATAGTGACTGTGTTGTG
The DNA here is from genome assembly GCF_007827085.1 of Peromyscus californicus insignis. Taxonomy (NCBI): domain Eukaryota; kingdom Metazoa; phylum Chordata; class Mammalia; order Rodentia; family Cricetidae; genus Peromyscus; species Peromyscus californicus. The sequence goes on along the minus strand of NW_026294617.1, from coordinate 3,047,682 downwards.
CTCAAACATTGCAATAACCCTGAACAAGATCACCACGGAGCTGATGCAAACACACAGGGGTTTATTGATTACAAGCTCGAGCTCAGTCTGTAATTCAGCATTCCAGTGAAGCAGGTGGAGGAAAACGGCCCTGAACTCTCAAATTACGGGGTTTTTTAAGGAAAAAAATCACAAGCAGGTAGGTACAAGCTTTGGCATTACAGGATTGGATAAAAGTATGTGACCTTTGTGTTATAATTCCCAACCACCCAATAGCTACATGACCATGAATGTGCTGTCCATCAGTCAGGCAGAATGCTTAGTCACCCCAAGGCCTTGTGTCCTACGTAATTCATGTGCTGCATGATCATGTAATTTATGTGCATAAGTGGCATAGTTATATAAGCCCATATGTGCATGCAAGGGGAGGGGACCTATACAAACAGATTCCACCTGCTCTCCCGCTCTCTCATCTGCACTGTTCATTTCTAGTAGGCCTATTGCACAGTCCCTCTTTCCCTCCCCTAATAAAAACTCTTATAGTGGGTTGTGTTCATACCTTGTGTTTTCTCTGGCATGGTAAATAGTGCTGCAAATAACACTTTGAAATTACTGGTTAGGGCCAGGAGGAATTTTTCAATAGTGGTTATCAGGTAGCCACAAGGACATTTGGGCCTGTTGATGTTGTTTATCCAAGTTTCTCATTGGCCAGCTTACCCGGGGAAGGGTTGCCCTGACCAGGGATTGTAGCAATATGTGGTCTTTCTTGGAACTGTTTGTGATTTTCTTTTAGAACTAAGTTCAACTTCTGGCAAAGTGCTGTTTGAAATGATGTTTTCTTCTAAAATGGGGTTTTCTTGCTCTCTCAACTGCTGAGAAGGGTTTTCACCACATGGAGTCAAGGTAAAAGCATTTCTAGGAGTGCTAATCTCAGATCAGGAAGGTAGGATTCCACCAGAAATTATAGAATTCGTGTGTGTGTGTGTGTGTGTGTGTGTGTGTGTGTGTGTGCGCACACGTGCGCACGCGCACGCATATGAAGGCCAGAGGTCAATGTGGGCGTCTTCCTCAATCACCCTCCACTTTAGATTTTGAAGCAAGGTCTTTCACTGATCCTGAGTTCCATGATTGGTTAGACTAGTTAGCTAATGAGCTACAGAGATCTTCCTGTCTCTACCATCCCCTCCTCTGCGAGTTCTGGGTTAACAGGTATGTGCCACCATGCTCAATTTTTTCCATGCACGCTAGTATTTGAATGCATGCCCACATGTATACACAGAAGTACTTTATCAACTGAGCTATCTTCTCAACCCAAATTTATGAATTTTTATCTTTCAAAATGTTATATAAGCCCTCTTGGGTCCAAGCAAACCATTACTGAGGGAACAGTCCTGAATGTGTGGTAGAAGGGGCAGCGTGAAGAAGGTAGTTGAAAAGAGAAACTTTAGAGCTAGTTTTATTAGGGAAAAAATGTCAGCTCCATCAGTTCACAGCACCTTGGCAACAGTCCTTCTCTAAATACACGTGTTCTTCTATAATAATTAATCAGTTGCACTGAGAATTGAAAACAAGCATCTCAATCACCTAGCATAAGACATGTGATGATTTAGGTGTGAACATTCAATATGAAGGTTCTGTGAAATTACACAGTATTTGATAGTGTACCCAAAAGTTTGTTCTAGTCCAGAGTAGAATTCAAACCATCTGTATGCTATCCTTAACTTATACTCATAGCCCCATACTTCATTAAGGGTCTTTGCCCAAGGTGGTAGATCAAGTTAATATTTCACAGAAACCAGGCTCTACTGCATGCATGACAACTTCTGGGGTTGCTTTACTTACCAAGATTCTCTTCCTTCTGCTTCTTCCATGATCAACTCATTATAAATGTTACTTGTCACCCAGGGAACAAGCAGCAATGTATTTGACACTGTCTGATTGATTCAGTTATGATTAGTAAGGGTCCCTGCTTGAAGAGAAATTATAATCCCTTCATTGTGCTCACTGGGATGCTAAGGTAAAGGCTATAACTGAATTATATGAGATTTGACATTGAATCTTAGTCTCTGTAAAATTTTTTAAAGGAGTTGGGAAGGTTAAGTGAAATTTTAAGTTCAGGAAGCCTCAATCAGTCACACAGTGATCAGAGTCAGGGCAACAGCAACACTATAGAACAGGTATCATGTGCTGAAAGAACCAAAGAACTCCAGAAATATCAACCCACAGACTTCCATAAAGAATTATATGTTACTTTTTAAAGATAATTTTCCAGATGTCAAAATGAAAGAAATGAGCAGAGGGCAGTCAGCTCCTAGGAGCTAAAGCTATGATTTTAGTGTCAAGGAAGGATGGGAAAGCTGAGTTCCACCCATTGCTATCCTGTTGCCTGTGTGTGGAATCTTGGTCAGATTAATTAATATCACTGAGACAGTTTCCTCCATTAGGAGTCTGCTGCATGAATTTGTCTTGCTCACAGATATGTCCTGAACATGAACCCCATGCTACAAGGATCAAAGTCTATGTATTAAAAGTGGGCACAGAAATAGGAGAATCTTAGAGTTGTAATTAAAAATAGAAATGGTCAAGGGGAGTAAGCAAGCAATATACTTGCTTAGAGGCATGGTTTTTTAAATGTACGCCACTGACACTATGATAAATTTTCTGAAACAGAGTTCCAATAGCAAGTTGACAATAATTTGATTTTCTCTGTTGCCTGACACTCTCAGTTCTTATTTCCGAGGTTGCCATGGAACTCTCAAGTGTCACTCAGTGAGTTTTGAGTGTGTGTGCTTATTATGGTGCCAATTTTGCTAAAGCTGGTTTACTCACCTTCCTTTCAAATTAAATTCTCTTTTACTCTGAAAAATAAAACATCACTGCTGCTAGACAAGCCTTTAACTTAGTAACCTACCAGAAATATGGTCCCTCTATTTCTGCCTGCCAAGAACATGGGATTTTTCTTTATCATTTTGGAACAATGTGTGCCAGTTTCAGGAGGGAACATGAATAGAATGGAAGAAGCTGAAATCTCCAGTGAGAATGGGGCGAGTTTCCTCAAACAGGCCTCGGAAAAGAGAAGTATAATGCATGCATAAGGCATAATCTTTCAGTAAATAGAAAGAGCTAGATGCTGAGGTGTGTGTGAGAGAACCACACCAAGAACACAGAAAAAAAAACCCACTCCTTTCTCTCCTCCAACATGAGCAGTCTCCAAGATCAGTTCGGCTTCTCCATCTGTTTCAGTGGCTTGTAATGGAGACAGAAAACTCAAACACAACTCTTAGGAGGAGTTCTAGTTTCATTTCTGTGGCTGTAATAAAACACTGACCAAAAGTAGCTTAAAGGAGGAAAGAATTTACTTCATCTTACACTTCCAGGTCACAGTCCACCATTAAGATAATTCAGGGAAAAAAACTCAAGATAGGAACCCGAAGGAAGAACTGTTTACTTATTTCGTACAACAGTTACCTCTGAATGGGGAGCTCATGCACAGTCAAAGGAGTCCAGCTAGATCCATGGAGTAAGGACTTGCTGACTGACTCTCTAGCTCACTCACAGGTTCAAGCATAGCTAGTTATTTACACAACCCAGGGCCACATGCCTAGGGATGGTACCACCCCAGTGGGATCGGCCTTCCTGTATCAGTTAACAGTCAAGACAATTCCTCACAAACTATAGGCCGGCATGATAAAGAAATTGATTAACTGAGGTCCTTGTTTTATCCAGGTGACTCTAGATTGTGTCAAGTTAGCAGTGAATGCTAATTAGGATAGAGAGAATTTATTCCCTACTTCTCTAGTTTCCATGGGGAGATATTTGTCTTAGGTGCTTCTGTGTCTACTATTGTCGTTCATCGAGAGCAAGCTGCCTGTTCAATGAAGTCCACAAGAAAGCTCTGTGGTCCTCAGCATTTCCTGTCTCACAGAGAGCAGACAACAGCTCCCCTGAGAAGGCTCTGGCCTCTGCTTTAGTACCTGGAAGCCAGCTTGTGGACAGATATATTTCTGACTCTGATTAATAACACAGATGACTTGTAAAATTGTTCTTTCACCTCTCATCTTCCCCACTTTCAACTTCCTTTCCATTTTGTCAGAAAGTAGGTGGGGAGGGGAAAGTTGTGGCTACTTTCTCCTAATTCCAATATCGATATGTACTCTGGTATGTAGATCTGCTAAAGCTTCCTCAGGCAGTTCTTGGTGGGAACCAAATTCATTTCTGATGATTCCACGCATTGCTATTGCCTCTTATCCATAACAAACCTCTACTTATCTGTAGAAGCCAGTAACTAATTAAAACAGAATATTTTGCAAAGAATGGTCAGACCTCTGCTTTAATGTGCTGCAGCTATCAGTTTAACCAGAATAACTTCTTGGAATGAGTCTATCTATAATGAAAATAGCCATGTATATCTCTAAACTGGCAAACTAAATCAAACTGAATGGAATGGAACTGGTATCATCTGTATGTGTCAAAGCACAATGACAGGCATAGCCTAGTGTCATAAATACCAAGACTTCTCATCTTAATTTTAATATTGTGCTGCTCTATCACCCTTCTTTTGAACCTTGAATTTTTTATATCTCTCCTATTAAGTATGGAAACAGTAATGATGACCTTAAAAAATATTAGAAAGATTAAATAGTCGATTCATGGGACCAAAATATTTATATTCTACAGGGTTTATATGCAGATGTGTAGATAGTAAGTTCATAACCAGAGAAGCTAGAAAGTACTGGCTGTTATATATCAAGGCCACATAGCTATTTTATTAGCTATTTTCTCTGTTGCTATGAGAAAATATCCTAAGAGAAGCAATGTAAAGGAGAAAGAGTTTATTTTGGCTTATTGTTTCAGAAGGATGCAGTGTGTCATGGAGAATACAAGCTATTATGGTAGAAAGACATGAGAGCAGGCAGGAAAGCCTCGGTGGCAGAGGTAGGAGCAGGCTGGTCACATTGGTATAAGACTCAAGACGTAAAGAGCAAAGAAGAAGTAGAGCCAGGCTCAAGACACATCCTTGATTACGCCCTCCAGCAAGCCTTCCTAAACAGAGAAGCCAGCTGGAGACAGAGTGTTCAAACATGACCCTATGGGGACATTTCATAGTCAAACACCAGCAGCTACTTACTGATTTGCTAAGAGACTTAGCTTTCTCACCTTTTGGATTTTATTAGAGATTCTTAAATAGTTCCAGATATGACTTTCAGTAAAAACATTTGTTAGTCCCATACCAACTCTAATGCAGAATTTCTATTAGTAAGACTATGAACTCATACTGTAAGAAGAACACTAAGTTTGTAAACCACTATATCTGATTCAAGAGTTTTTACCACTTACATACTGCCTGCATTCTCACTAATTGTACATGTTCCTTCTACCCTTTGCTTGAAAACATCTTGAATGAATCAATTCAGTCAAATCATTTCCCCCTATCTTAAGCCCCTAAGTCTAAGTTAAAAGTATATTGCCTCACAATTTAAAAACCAGCATTCAAATTCCTACAGACAAGAATATTTATTTTCAAACTAATCATTTCAATATTTATTTATTTTTCTCAAAAAAAAGTTCATTTGGGACTTCTGATCTTGAGATCATTACAGGTCAATGATTCAAAAGAATATCACTAAGCCACAGTACGAACAATAACATTCACAACAGGTGAAATCCAATTATTATGACAAATTCTAATGAAAATCTGGTTGTACTATTGTAGAGCTGGATCATAATGATACAGTAACAGAAATTAGGTGCAGGTGTGAGGCATCTGGAAATCAGCCTCTTAGAGGTGAATAAGGCAGCAAAAGTAAAAAACTACTATAGACTCAATGGTAAATGGTGGTGTAGGTAGGGTGTGCTATGAAACTTCTAGACATTTCTATGGGGTTTTCTTTCTATGGAACTTGGATTTGGAGTGAGCTAGAAGCCAATAGAACATGAGAAGAAGAAAGCCAAGATACTGGTCGTGATATTTGGGGAAAAAAACACAAGAGAGAGACAGGTTGGAAGGACACCAGTCCTAGTGAGAACCAAGGACTTTATGCATGCTGTACAATGATTCTCCCACTGAGCTACACCTTAGTCAAGATAATCTAAATCCTTTTAAAGTCACAAAAGATGTATTGTACTTTATGTAATATACCCTATATTATAATATAGAAAAATATAATACTAATATAACTCGTTTGTATATATTACTTGATTTATAATCTATGGATATATACCTGCAAGGCAAAAGAGGTCTGAGCCATCTCTTCAACCCCCACTGAATAGTTTTTATTTTTTTTTTATCTTCTCTACTTTGTTTCCTAACACTGGGCTCCAATTTGTGGACCAATCAGAACAGATGATTTCCCTTTACTCAGGAGGCATACAGAGCCACCTCTGAAAACTAACTAGCTGTTTAGTGACTGAAGTCTAGATATTAGTTGAGACTATAAATAAAATGTATCACTCTGAGCTGAAGCACTCTTTTCCCCCCACAATTTATTCAGCAGGATGCCATCATTCCATCTCCTCCACATATCTTTTCATTACATTGCATTTTAATATCTGATATTACACCCCAAATTAAATGTCAGAACCCCCTGAGGACACTGTATTATGTTTTCTATCCCTTTCTCCAAGGGATTAAGATATTAGTTTATACAATGTTTTTTAAATGAAATTACATAGTAAATTAGTGACTCAGGGATTCACAAATGCATATCAGCCCCCTACTGTGGAAGAATAAACTGTAATTTCAAAAACTAGAAGAGAATTCCAGGAAAAAAATATGTAAGTGGGTGTGTTGATTTTGATGTCACAATTGGGTTTTATGGTTAGTGCCCCTCACAAAGGATCTACTGAAACACTTTCAGTTGTTGTTGTTCTTGGATTATCAACACTGAAGATCCTTCTAGTCTAGGTTCATGTGAGATTTGTATTCTCATTCTGTCTGAATGGAATAAAGTTGCTTTGTGGTTGTCAGTAAATTACAATATACTTGGTTAGTGCCATTTTCTGTTAATTTCACAGTTCTTGAATTCTCAGCCAATATTGTTTCATAATTATGCTTGTCATGAAAGCCCAGTCTAATTATGATACTCATAGTTTTCAAAAAAGCACAGGAAATTAATCTGTCTACAAATAACCCTTTTCTAGTGTTTTCTGTGACAGAAGCTTCTCTAAGTGTGAAAAAACATCTGGATAATATTCACCATGGTAGCCAACAGCTAGGTAAAAAATTAAATTTCTGTTGTGTCCAGGTTGAAGAAAGTTGCGCACAATAAAAGTGCCTATTCCCATCCTCTTTCCTCTTTCCCATTATATTTGCTGTTATGAAGTTCCCTTATTTTCCTCTTCCTCTCAGGTGAGTATAAATGACAATTGAATTCAATAATTACAATCAAAATTCTATGATGGAAAACAAACACACACAGAATGCCTTGTATTCCCCTAAGCACACAACCTGTATTAGCATATTTTATCTTCACTCCAATACTATGAGGGAAGGACAGACATTATTTCAATTTTACAGGTGGAATAACTTAGACAAGTAATAACACTAGAAGTGGTAAGGCTGTGAAATGCATACAGAGAAACACTCACTGTGCTTAACTTTATGCAACATCAGTCCCACTCTTTACTGTATCCCTGCCAAGCAAGTATGTGTTACTTCAATTTAAGAGGCAGAGATTTTGCCATGTTTTAAGAGTAAAATCTACAGAAGATATTGATAGCATCAATAGCATCAATGTGGCTATTTATCTGTCATTAAGGCAGGGACCTTGGTTGAGGTCAGAATTCTTGAACCTCTTAGGCTTGCTTTGAGGCACAGATACTTGTAGGCTGTGTTACTTAAGGTTTTCCTTGCTCTCATCAAATACTTGACAAGAACTTGAGAGAGAGAGAGAGTTGATTATGACTTATAGTTCAAGGAGATCCATCCATCTCCATCATGGCAGCAGAAGACTACCAGTCTCATTATATCTGTAATCAGGAAACAGAAAGTGAAAGGAAGCATAGGGCTGAGCTAGAAAAAGCAAAGGCCCCATCCCCAGTGACCTACTTCAAGCAGCAAGGCCTCATCACCTCCTAAAGATTCCACACCTTTTCCAAATAGTGCTCCCTGTTGCTGGGTCCAAATGGCTCCCTCGGGGGAGGGGTTGAGAAAGTTCAGTGTCAATGGCACAGACACCGGAAGTCAGTTGAAGGCAAATAACAAACTCTTTTATTTAATAATGGGGAAGGCCTTATATATCCTCCTCCCAGCAACCAGTCTGTGTCACAATCTGGTGGCATTGCATCATCATCCCTCATTGGCTGGGCATGATCAGGAAGTCTGACAGCATCTAGAAACTCTGACAGCTCCAGTTTCTAGGCCCTCAGACAGACTCCACATGATCAGAAACTCTGATAGCTGCTGTTGCTAGGCCCTCAGGAAGACTCCAGGTTGACTCATAAGGAGTACATTATGTGCATGCCTTGGCAACTGTTCTGAGCTAATTTCCTTGACCCTATTGGCCTGTCCTACTACATATCCATCCTTCTATTTTATTATATGGGTGCTCAAAAGGAGTCAGAGTTCTTTGCTCCAGCCTTGCTGACTCTGCTTCAGTGGGGCTCAGCAACTGGACTGTGCCTGTCTTAGGTTGACTTGCTAAACAAGCTTTTACCCATCATTGACTATCAACCAATGAAGAGAATCCATCCCTGGGGAGTCACGGGGTGGGGGGGAGGGGTTCAGGCAGTAGCCTTTTGAATTTCAGAAAGCCAGACATGAATAACCTCCTGTGGAGGGCTACAAGTTGGATGTCTAAGAGCCATTAACACTTGTAGAGTCACCTTAGTAGTGGCCTGTTGTCGGATGTGCTTTAGGAGACACTTAAAAAGGAGAAAGATTAAAAGTACTACATCACCAATCAAAACATAAGTGAAAATACAGGAGGGATGAAACAGCCTCTTTTTATTATGCCTTTTCAAAAATAGAGAGTCAAAGGCCATAACCTCTGCCCTTGTCTGATGTAACTGGAAATTTTTGTGTGTTAGATGTAATGGATAATATAGAAACTTAGCTTACCATGGGCTCTTAATATATTTAGCTAGCTCCTGGCCTGCTAAACTAATGTTCCTTATCTCTAAGGGTATCATCCAAAATGAAGAAAAGCATGGCTTTACAAGTCTTCAGCCTTTAGAGGGGCATTTAGAGCAAGAAAGGGGAGTATATACATTACTCATCCTGAGTGATTTCCTCCTTGGTGGAAGCAGGCTGATCTATGACCAAGTTCACATCCCTTGTTGTAGCCTATATTGGCATAGTGGCACTCTGAGGAAAAGAACAAGCATACCCCCTCCCATGGGTTAGCAGGGGGGCTGGTAGCTGCCATTGGAGGGAAATAGGATCTCTCCAACTCATCGAGGGCAGGAGCATGTTACTTGGCAGAAATATCCAGTGCTTGTAGGCTGAACTGAGCCCCGTGTCATCAAAACTGAGAAAACTCATATGGAAAAGGACCTCTGTTAAGGCCAGATATGCATCTTTTCTAGCCTCTGGTAAGATAGTCCTTGTCAACAGCTCCTTAAGAGCTCTATTGGTCCTTTCCACAATGGCTTGTCTCTGTGGATTGTAGGGGATGCCAGTGGTATGGAAAATCTTCCAGGACCCCAGAAAGTCATTGAATTGTTGAGAGGCATAGGCAGGGCATTATCAGTCTTAAGTGCCCAAGGTACCCCCATAACTACCATGTCTGACTTAAGGACCTTGATATCATTGACAGCCTTCTTTTCAGAAGGGGTGAGGGCATAAACAAAGGAGAAACATGCATCTATTATCACATGAAAATATTTAAGATTGCCAAGGGGGCATGAAGCATGACATCCATCTGCCAGATGGCATTATGCAACAAGCCCCAGGGATTAACCCCTGCATGTTGAAGTGGTCCTAAAGGGGCAAGAAGATCACAAGGTCCAGGGCAAATGTTCACATTGGGAAACTGTAATTCCAGAAGAAATTTATGCAAATTCTGTGGAGACAGATGGAACTGCTCATGAAGAGCCCTGGCTTGCTCTAGCAGATCCATATTGGCTGTTAATGTGATATTATCTGTGATCTCATTTCCTTAAGCCAATATTCTGGGTAATTTGGAATGAGATCTAATATGGGACAGGTACCAATGTTCAGTCCTCTGATTTAGGACATCTTGTATGAGCAACGTGGTGCTGGCAATGGGGGTCAGTGAGTCTTTGACTCAAGAAAAGGCCAGCACATGAACTGCCTGTACAGTGTATTGGCTGTCAGAAAAAAATATTAAGAGGCTTGGTCTGGCACTCCACTACAACTTTGAGGAGGGCCAATAGCTCACCCAATTGAACAGAACCAGGGTTATGGGTAACATATGTAACATCTTTGGAGCCAGAATGCTGGATAAGAACACCATATCTGTTTTTATTGGAATCTAAAAAGGCCAGAGTAGCATGAGGAATGGGAGTAGAGGAGGGCACTGCATGGGGCTGTATCTGTATTGGAAGTGGGTGGAGTTCTGCTAAGATCTTGTGTTTTGGCAAATGATTGTCAATAGTCCCTGTGAATCCTGAAACCATTTCCTGGAACAAGGTAGAATCTGCCTGGAAGGACTGGGTATTCTTTAAAGAAAAAGGGAAGATAAGCTTATCTGGCTTTTGTCCGTATTTTCTCCATCCTTTCCTTAAGGCCAAGTTGGAAGGACTGGTTAAACTTATAGGTGACCTTGTGCAGGGCAGAATGTGCTTGATATATCCATAGAAGGGGCCCAGATTGCCATAATACTCTCAAGAATCCCCTGGGTGTCCAGAGGACCATTGCCAATAAGAGTCTTTGGGGATCATGGCATTGCAGGCTGGAGGTGGCTAGAATGGCTGAAACTTTTTGTAGTAACTCTTTAGCTTCTTGGATAAGCCTAACCTTAGTGGAAGGACAGGTGAGGCCCTCCAACAATGAAATGAGGTGTCTCATCTTTTGGTCAGGGACAGGTGAGAAAGGTTTAAGCATGCCACATTGTGGTGGTATTTTATGTTAATAAATAAAGTTGCCTGGGGTCAGAGCTATTAGAGCCATAGCAAGTGCATGGCAGTGGTGGCGTACGCCTTTAAGGACCGGGAGGGCGGTACATACAGGCAGTGACGAGGCAGTCACATGATTGGGTTTACAACCAATGAGAAGGCAGAACAAAGAAACTATAGAGACAGACACACAGGAAGTAGGGCTCTCTTTCAGAGAGCTTTTTTTGGCTGAGGAGGATCCCTGAATCAGGAAGGGTGGGGCTCTTGGCTCTGACCTCTTGGCTTTCTTCTCTGAATCGGCTCTGTGTTTTTTATTTGATAAAACCGTTGGCTACATCTACACTGAATTACATCTACATTTGGCGCCCAACGTGACAAGAATCCGTTAAAAACCGTTTAACTGCTGAGCTGGATTCACACCTTGGACACTAGGTGGCTGTTTTGAAATTCCCTCGGATTTGTACTGTTCTACAAGGACTTGGTTATCCAATATTTTAAAGGAAACTATTTAAAAGAGAAATTTTTTTCCACATTTAAAAAAAATGGGTTTTCTGTGTTCATTGGAAGAAAATTGGGCTTTGTTTGCAATTTTAGACAGTCTAACAATGGAACAGCTATATGAGAAGATTAATGTTGATAGAATTATGCATTTTATTACTATATTTTTTCTTATTTTACTATTTAAAAAGATAGTCAATTTAAGTGCCAGGGTGACAGCTTTAGAAAAACTTGTTAAACCTGTAAAAACTCAGACAGAAGAAACTAACAGTGAAGTTGCTTCAAGATTGGATCATAGGGTTACAGAAAGAAAGCCTGTTTTCACACAGTCACCCTTAGTTTGTCCAGTAACCGTACAGCAGTTGCCTGATCAAATGACTACACAAAATATTTGGGCTCCAATGGAAATGTTGGATTTACGAAGGTTTAAGGAGGCAACAGTATCTTATGGCATGCATTCCCCATATGTAAAGCAAATGTTAAACTCTTGGTCAACATATAATAGGATTGTACAACAGGATTGGCGGGAGCTGGCACAAGCTGTTCTGGAACCCAGTCAAAGGCTTCAGTGGCTAACTTGGTTCAAGGATGAAGCTAAAAACATAGAAAAACAGTGGAGGGATAAAGGAATGCAAGTCTGCCAGGATCAGCTTATTGGAGAAGGTCAATATGCTTCAGCACAAACACAATGTTTATATGATGTCCAAACCCTAATTTTATGTCGAACAGCAGCCTTGAATGCATGGGAAAGAGTTGAGGAACCAGGAAAAAAAACTGAGTCATTTACAAAGGTTGTACAAGGCCCAAAAGAATCTTTCACAGATTTTTTACAAAGACTGGCTTCAGCAGTAAAGAGAATGGTCCCGGATTCAGAAGCTAGTAAGATAATAATTGAATCTTTGGCCTTTGAGAATGCGAATGCAGCATGCAAAACAATAATCAGGCCATTAAAGGCAAGATCTGCACCTTTGGAAGATTGGATTAGAGACACAATTAATGTTGAAACTCATGAGCATGATGATACGTGGGTAGGAGAAGCAATTTCAAAAAGTTTGAGGAATGTTAGATGTTTTGGATGTGGAAAGCAAGGACATTTGAGAAGGGACTATAAACAGGTCATTCCTAGAAACAATGTTTCCTCAAGGAACAATGGCAACAGAATGCCCCTTCCTTCTGGAGTATGCAGAAGGTGTGGTAAGGGAAAACACTGGACCAATGAATGTAGATCAACAAGGGACAGATAGGGTAATCCTTTGCCTCAGTCTTCGGGAAACTGCCAGAGGGGCCTCATGCAGGCCCCAATAGCAAATCCAGTTCAAACCTTTCCTGCAGTCGTAGAGGAAACCCCTACTCAGAGCAATTAAATAACCAAATGCCTATTGGAATAAGTCATGCTGGTCAGGATGATGAAACAGAGAGAATAGAAAATTCAGGAGAAAACATAAAGAAAATTTTTTGGCAAACTTCTATTAATGAACAAAGACCAAAATTATCGATAAAAATAAATGGTGTTTTGTTGTCTGGTCTGGTAGACACAGGTGCAGACATTACCATAATTGCACCAGAATTTTGGCATCCAACTTGGCCTCTTCAGGAGGTAAACGTTCAACTGTTAGGTATTGGGACATTATCTCAGGTGAAACAGAGTGCAAGATGGCTCAAATGTATAGGTCTAGAAGGACAGAGAGGAAAATTGAAACCATATGGAGCTAACATAGCTATGAACCTGTGGGGCCGAGATTTGTTGCAACAATGGAATACTCAGATTAACATCCCTCCAATCTCAGAAACAAATCATAAACTGGCACATGTTTCTGAGAGAAATATTAGAAGGCAATATTCTGAATGGTCACCAACCATCCATGTTATACAAGAACAGGGCACAACAACTGATGATCTTCCAAAGGCATCAACAGCTCTACCTTTAAAATGGTTGACAGAAAAGCCTGTATGGGTCCAGCAATGGCCTTTAACAACAGAGAAACTTCAGGCTTTAGAAGAGCTGGTAGAAGAACAGTTAAATGCTCAGAATATTGAGGAATCAACCAGCCCTTGTAATTCTCCTGTATTTGTTATTAAAAAGAAATCTGGTAAATTGAGAATGGTAACAGATCTTAGAGCAATTAACAAAGTAATTCAGCCAATGGGCTCTCTACAATCTGGAATTCCTTTGCCTACTCTGTTACCAAAAGGATGGCCTCTCATAGTTATTGATTTAAAAGACTGTTTCTTTTCAATACCCTTACAAGAAAAAGACAGAGAAAGATTTGCTTTCACAGTGCCTACTTATAATAATTCTCAACCGGTTAAAAGATTTCAGTGGAGGGTCCTCCCACAGGGAATGTTGAATAGCCCAACTCTGTGCCAATATTTTGTACAACAGCCATTGGAAGTGATACGTAAAAAATTTCCTAAATCTATAATTTATCATTATATGGATGATATTTTACTAACTGACTCAAATGCAGATACTTTAGAAAGAATGTTTGAAGAAGTAAAGAAAATTTTGCCTTGCTGGGGATTACAAATTGCTCCTGAAAAGATACAAAGAGGAGATTCTATCAATTATTTAGGATATAAAATAGAGCTACAAAAAATTATACCCCAAAAAGTGAAAATTAGGAGAGATAGACTACAGACTCTTAATGACTTTCAAAGATTATTTGGAAATATTTCTCATCTAAGAACTATTGTTGGGGTAAAAAATGATGAACTGCATAATTTGTTCAAAACCTTAGAAGGTGACAAGGACTTAAATAGTCCAAGAGAATTATCACCTGAAGCTGAGAAAGAATTGGCCTTGGTAGAAAAGAAAGTACATGAAGGACACGTGGATCGTATTGATCCAAAGCTGGATTGCATTTTGGTTATTTTACCTTCTAGGCATTCTCCTACAGGAATATTAATGCAGAGGGAAGATATTATATTAGAATGGATACTTTTACCAAATAAACCAAATAAAAAATTAAAAACTTATGTGGAAAAAAAACTCTGACTTGATTTGGAAAGGAAAATTGAGACTTCGTCAATTAGCAGGAATAGACCCAACAGAAATTGTTGTACCTTTAACTAAGGAGGACATTGAAAAATTATGGACAGAAAGTGAACCTTGGCAAAGAGCTTGCAGTAATTTTTTGGGAGAAATTAACAGCAAATATCCCCAAAGTGATAGAATTGATCTTATAAAGAGAGCTGATTGGATCTTGCCTCGAATTGTACAAGAAAAACCCATATCTGGAGTTTGTACATTTTATACAGATGCCAACAAACAAGGAAAGGCAGGTTACAAATCAGAAAATTTAAGTAAAGTGGTTCAAAGTCCTTATAATTCAGCTCAAAAATCAGAATTGTATGCTATTCTGTTGGTATTATGGATTTTTCAGAACCTCTCAACATAGTAACTGACTCTCAGTATGCTGAAAGAGTAGTATTACATATTGAGACTGCAGAATTTGTCCCTGATGCTTCAGAATTAACTTCACTATTTATTCACTTACAAGATACAATCAGGAAAAGGAGTCATCCTTTATATATAACTCACATTCGATCCCATACTGGTCTGCTAGGCCCTCTAGCACAAGGCAATGATGAGATTGATAAATTATTGATAGGAAATGTGCTGGAGGCCTCAGAATTTCATAAAAAACATCATGTCAATAGTAAAGGTTTAAAAAAGGATTTTTCCATAACCTGGCAACAAGCCAAAGAAATAGTAAAGAAATGTCCTATTTGTTCCTTCTACAATCAAACGCCATTACCAGCTGGATGTAACCCAAAAGGTACTCAAAGGAATGAAATCTGGCAGATGGATGTATTTCACTTTGCAGAATTTGGAAAGCTGAAATATGTACACCACACTATCGATACTTATTTACGTTTTCAGTGGGCAACTGCTTTGAGTTCTGAAAAAGCTGATTCTGTAATCACTCATTTGCTAGAAGTTATGGCCATCATGGGTATTCCTGCACAAATCAAAACTGATAATGCGCCGGGCGGTGGTGGCGCACGCCTTTAATCCCAGCACTCGGGAGGCAGAGCCAGGCGGATCTCTGTGAGTTCGAGGCCAGCCTGGACTACCAAGTGAGTTCCAGGAAAGGCGCAAAGCTACACAGAGAAACCCTGTCTCGAAAAACCAAAAAAAAAAAAAAAAAAAAAAAAAAAAAAAAAAACTGATAATGCTCCATCATATGTCTCTGTTAAAATGATACAGTTTTTTGCTTATTGCAATATAAAGCATATTACAGGCATACCACATTATCCTACAGGTCAAGCAGTTATAGAAAGATCAAACAGAACTCTAAAGGATATGCTAAATAAACAGAAAGGGGTAACAAAAACCCCCAGAAACAGACCGCATAATGCTCTATTAACTTTGAATTTTCTTAATGCCAATGAGAAAGGAACAACAGCTGCAGAGAGACTTGGATAATAGAAAAAACTACAGAATTAAATCAGCCTATATACTTTAAGGATGTGCTGACCTCAGAATGGAAACCAGGGTATGTGTTACGTTGGGGACGAGGTTTTGCTTTTGTTTCTACAGGAGAAGATATGTTGTGGGTACCATCAAAATTGATAAAGGTTCGATTTGAACAAGAGAAACCTCTTAATTAGAGGAGGTGATAGTTCATCAACCAGCATAAACATCCAATTTAAACTAACTTATACCAGTAACACATGTCTTTTCATTTAATCAGATAATAACTTGCCAAAAAGGAACATCCCCAAAATTAGTTTTGGGGAAATGTTTTTGTTTTTGTCTTTTAGGAGAATGAAGGTTAAGGAATCTGAAGAACACCGGACAAATGAGACAACTGATCAGCTTTGAACTACAAGGTGCTCAGAGTAATTTTGAGATGACTAGCTGAGATGATCCAGTCTCAAAGACTACTTGAATAAGGACTTGAGATAAACCCTGAACTTTGGCATTATACACAGACTGGATAATGAAGGATATGGTTACCTATCCTAGAATTTGACAATTAACCTAAAATTTTTCTTTCAGGATAAAGATAACTTCACCCATACCCAGTAGGAAGCAATTTTAAGAATACTAGCCGGGCGGTGGTGGCACACGCCTTTAATCCCAGCACTCGGGAGGCAGAGCCAGGCGGATCTCTGTGAGTTCGAGGCCAGCCTGGGCTACCAAGTGAGTTCCAGGAGAGGCGCAAAGCTACACAGAGAAACCCTGTCTCGAAAAACCAAAAAAAAAAAAAAAAAAAAAAAAAAAAAAAAAGAATACGACGCCCACATTCTTAAAGAGGTGGTGTGGGGCAGGTGGTTTTTTGGTCTTTTTAATGGGTTTTGTGTCTAGGATAATTTTCATTGTTCAAAGTTGTTTTCAAGGGTTAGGAAAATGGCTTAGCAAAGGAGATTAGATTTAAGGTTCTTGTTTAAAAAAAAGAGAAAGAAGAAGAAAAAGACAATTACTAGTTTTAAGTATTTTACATTGGATTGGATTGTTTTATATTGTATACAAGTTATATATATTGGAATTGATATTGTTAGAAAATTCTATATGTATATTTCTAATTGTACTTATACCGTTCATTTAACAATGCAATTTTCTGATCCTTGAATGTTATTATTACCAACTATTAGGATATAAAGAAATGAAAGTTAGTTAGTTATAGTTGAAGATTAGTTAGTTATAATTGAAAGTTAGTTAGTTATAGTTGAAGATTAGTTAGTTATAGTTGAAGATTAATTAGGATAGAAAGTGAATTAGATACATTTTGGACTTAACAAAATAAGATAAATAATGAAATTATTTTCTCTGAATTTGTCAAATACAAATGGACTAGAAATTATTTAGACATTGTATATAGTTATTGTACTTTTGTATGTAGTTTTTCTTTTGTTAGTTATAACCTTTTTCCTTTTTATTAAATTAGAAAAGGGGAAATGTGGTCATATTTTATGTTAATAAATAAAGTTGCCTGGGGTCAGAGCTATTAGTGCCATAGCAAGTGCATGGCAGTGGTGGCGTACGCCTTTAAGGACCGGGAGGGCGGTACATACAGGCAGTGACGAGGCAGTCACATGATTGGGTTTACAACCAATGAGAAGGCAGAACAAAGAAACTATAGAGACAGACACACAGGAAGTAGGGCTCTCTTTCAGAGAGCTTTTTTTGGCTGAGGAGGATCCCTGAATCAGGAAGGGTGAGGCTCTTGGCTCTGACCTCTTGGCTTTCTTCTCTGAATCGGCTGTGTTTTTTATTTGATAAAACCGTTGGCTACATCTATACTGAATTACATCTACACCACATAATTGTTGTAATTCTCAGAGTGAGTACAATTCCTTCAGTTCCAATTTAAAGGAAATGGGATAGACCTGATTAGCAATGTAAAAGTCTAAAAAGGCAAAGTGGGAGTACCATTTGGACCTTATCTGGAGCTACCATTAGATGTAACAAAAGCAAGATCTTCTAATACTCCCTTGGCAGTTTTTGCAGAAAGGCTGCATCTGGCTGTGTCTGGTGGAGATCATCCATATAATAGATCAAAAGGACATCCCTGGGGACATTGACCAAAGCTTGAGAAACATATAACTGGTAAATAGTTGGGACTATTCTTCATTCCTTGGGGCAAAATAGTCAATTTATATCTCTTAGCTGGTTTATGCATATTAGGTTCTCACACAGTAAAGGCAAAATGATCTCAACCCTGTGGTGCCAGAGGAATGTGAAACAAAGTAATCCTTAATATCTAAAACTAAAATATAATAAGATGGAGGAATAGTGCTAGGGTCAGGGAGGCCTGGCTGTGTAGACCCCATTTTTTCCATTAGATCATTAAGTACATGAAGATCCTTCAGGAGGTGGTAGCATCCCAATTTCTTAGGGGTAACAAGTATGGGGGTATTATGCTTGCTTGTGGATTGTTCAATGTGCCCTATCTTTAACTGTTCTGCAACTAATTCCTTTAGGTTTGACAGATTGGGTTCAATTATAGGTCACTGTTCCACCCATACTTCTTGATCTGAGAGTGAGGTCAATGGAATGGGGCTAGGAGGCTAGATGGTACTGGTTCTCTAAGTAGATCTTAGAATTGGGGGTGCAGATCTCATGCTGGGTCATAGACCACAAAACCCACCTTTTCATGGACCTCAATGTCATCAAAAAAGGCCCTATCATCTGTAGTTAGGACAACAACTATATCCTTCAAAATATCTCTGCCCCACAGGTTCCTAGGCACATTGGAAATGATAGGGTAAATGGCTCCCTGATTGCCATTAAGATCCTTCCAAGGTGCCCAAACTGACAGCTACATTCTCCTTGACTGATTTCCTCTGGACCAAACTAACAGATTTCAAGGGGCCCAAACTGGCAGTTACTTTTTCCTTGACAGATTTCCTGGGGCCTAAACTGACAGATATCTCAGGGCCCAAAGTGACAGCTATGTTCTCCTTGACAGATTTCGTGGAGCCCAAACTGTCTGCTTCCTCATCATCAGATATCATAAAGATATCCAACATGGAATTGGTGGGGATGATGAAAAGATTAACCAACTTTTAGAGGGAAATGGTAAGCAGACAACAGTCACAGAAGTGGAAATTTGTGTCAGACCCTTATGTCTTATGCTTAGTGGTGGACTTACATAGTTTTTTAGGTCATGGCTATATGCCCACATGGTATATCTGGACAACGGATGGCATTCAGGGAGCCAAGCCTTGGTTTCACCTCCTGGGGGGTCAATCCCTATGTGGAGGTGCAAGGTGAACCAAAAAAGAAAATAAATAAAGTGCCTTCCTAATGGGATGTGCAGAAAAACATGGCAGACAACTCAAAAGAAGGAAAGAAATGGGAGTCTCAATGCTTACCTGCCAAAGGGACCAAAACAATACAACACTGAGTGGTCTTCTCACCCAAACACACCATCTTGGGGGCACTGTAAAGGCTCCATGACTGAAGAGAGGGAGATGATCAAAACCTGCACAGGGAGAAAGTAACAGAAGTCCCATGTTAGGCACCAGATGTTGCTGAATCCTAATGACTCTTTTGAGGGAGGGAGGGAGAAATTGTGGCATCAGTGGCACAGACACTGAAAGTCAGTTGAAGGCAAATAATGAACTCTTTTATTTAATAATGGGGAAGGCCTTATATACCCTCTTTCCAATGCTCAGTCTGTGTGGTCATCCCTCATTGACTGGGCATGATGAGGAACTCTGACAGCACCTGTTGCTAGGCCCTCAGGCAAACTCCAGGTTGGCTCATAAGGAGTACATTATGTGCATGCATTGGCAACTGGTCTGAGCCAATTTCCTTAACCCTTTGGGCCTGTCCTACTACCACCCCCAGCTAGGGACCATGTGTTCAAAACCATGAGCTTATGGGAGCAAAGGGAGCATTTCACCTTCAAACTATAACACAAGGCTGAGCCAAAGCATCACTGGAGTCTAAATGTTCAAGCACAACTTGTTCAACCTAGTAAACAAGGTAAAAGGAGCTTCTGGCTCCTTAGTTTTACTGTATTGCTAAGCAATAAGCACAGCAACAATTTCTAGCAGCAATAACAACAAATAAATATATTTGAAACATAAGACAATTGTACTGGCTGATTTTGCGTGTCAATTTAGTCATCAGAGAGGAAGGAGTTTCAGCTGAGGAAATCTCTTTTTGAGATCCAGTTGTAAGGGATTGTTTTGGTTTGGGTTTTTATTGCTGTGAAGAGACACCATGACCACACCAACTCTTATAAAGAAAACATTTAATTGAGGTGGCTCACTTACAGTTTTAGAGGTTCAGTCCATTATCGTCATGATGGGAAGGATGGTGTGCAAGCAAACATGGTACTAGAGATGAAAGTGCTACACCTTACAGCAGCAGGTAGTTGACTGACTGTCACACTAAGAGAAGCTTGAGCAAAAGAGACCTTGAAGCCCACTCCCACAGTGACACACTTCCTCCAACAAGGCTGCACCTCCTAATAGTGTCACTCCCTTTGGAGGCCATTTTCTTTCAAACCACCACAAGCATTTTCTCATTTAGCGATCAATGAAGGAGGGTCCAGCCAATGGTGGGTGGTGCCATCCTTAGGCTGGTGGCCCTGGGTTCTATAAAAAAGTAGGCTGAGCAAGCCATGGGAAACAAGTCAGTAAGCAGCTCTCCCTCCATGGCCTCTGCATGAGCTCCTACCTCCAGGATCCTGTCTTGTTTGAGTTTCTGTCCTCACTTCCTTCAGTGATAAACAGCAATACTGAAGTATAAGCCAAATAAACTCCTTCCTCCCCAACTTGCCTTTTGGTCATGGTGTTTTGTCACAGCAATAGAAACCGTAACTAAGTCAACAATTATACAGAAATTTCCATATACCTCCCCAATAAGAAAAAAGAAAAATATTTAGATTACCAAGTCAATATCAATTTGTACTCAAATTCCACATAAAACATTCTAAATTCAGACTGACAACACTTGTGTTCAGTTCACAGTGGCAGAGAGGCATAGTTTACATCTTCAGATATAGGACCAAAGCATTGCAGGAATAAAAGAATAATTTCATCAATAAATGTTAGATGGAAGCCACTAGGAGATAATTATGTGTTTGGAGATATAGATGCCCTGTAGTACTGGTTCAACTGTACCTAGTTTTAAAAATCTCAGGCTAAACACTTCACAAGGTTGTTAAACAAGGAGTTTGTGTTTAGGAATTACACTGACCAGTCTACAAAGGCAGCAAATGCCAACAGTGCCATCTCTCAGATGATTACTCATTTGTACCCATCCTAAGCCATACAATACATACTCTCCTGTTTGACACCTGGAGGTTTGCACAAGTCCCTTGCTGCATGTGTACCCACCTTTTCCTGCACCTGCTCACAACACTTCCTCTGATTGACCCAGCTGTACCATCAATGTCTGTTCCCACCATCCCAGCTTGACCTATGACTGATCCCAGGTTACCAACATCGACCTGCCCAGTGCTTCCGCCCTCTGAACCTCACCTGACCCACTTTGAGGTTCCAGGCTGAGCACCTGGGCATGCTTCCTGCTGGACAGACATCCGTTTTGCCATTTGACTGCTATCCTCACACCCACCTCTCCTTCTAACTCCCTGGACTATGGAAGTGCACATAAATCATTATTTACTTGTTGACACCCATGGACATTCACACACACACACACACACACACACACACACACACACACACACACTATTCCGTTTCTTATTCCAGGAAATAAATCAAAATCTGCTTAAAGGGGCAATATATCCTTGCCACCTTTCGTAGTTGAAATTTAGTGATTTAATAAGCAATAAACCTCTCTATCTTTATTTGAGATATTAAAGCTTGAAGTTTTAGAAGAACTAAAAAATACCATGTTATTCAAATCACCACAGGCAATCCAAAGGACACTGTGTAAAATGTGGTTTGTAAATCTCTGATCAGTTAATTAGCATGCCAGTATGAACAATGAACAGAACTTAAAGCTTTTCTCAGGCAAATACTATAATCAAAAACAAATTACAGTGTAAATCCTGGACTAGATGGTTTACGAAGTACCCCAACTGCCAACCAGCAAAGAAATGCATCCCCAATCTGTCTGGTCAATTAGCTGGAGACCATCTAGTGACTTAGGCTTCCTGTGAACACTGTGTGTGAAGATTCACAGCACACTGGGCCTTTGTTCTCAGGAAGCTGTTTGTTGAACTTTCAAGGACCACCATCTAGCCTCAGCCAAAGAAGGCTCTTTGTGCTCCATGTCACAGGAGGCTAGAGATGCTCCAATTTTGGCACCAGAATAGAATCTACAGGTTCTTAGAAGAAAATAATACTATTATACAGGTTTGCTACAAATGATTATGATTAAACAAATAAAAAAGGTCAGAGGCTTGACACCTACATTAAAGGCTCTTGTCAAAAAAAAATATCAAGTAAAATCCTTGGATGTTTTTTTCTTGTAAAGTTTATATAAATCTGATGAAATCAGGTAGAATAAGTATATTATTGTAATGTAAGTATTGGCTTTATACATATGTGAAGAAGCAAAGAGACTACAATTAAAATTCTAATACTTAGATATTATAGCTGAGACTAAAGGAAGCTGGAATTATTAGATTTGCAGGACAATATATACAACTGGAGCATATGATACTTAGTGAGGTAACAGGCTCAGGAAGACAAATGCCCTGTTATCCCTCATGTGAGGATCCTAGCTTGTAGTGTTGGTTTAAGTTGGAGTGTGTTGCTAGAGTTTTCCTGCCTGGCCCACAGTCAGGACAAATCTCTGTCACCCGCCAATCCCACAGCCGCTCAGACCCAACCAAGTAAACACAGAGACTTATATTGTGTAAATTGTTTGGCCTAATGGCTCAGGCTTCTAGCTATCTAGTTCTTACATCTTAAATTAATCCATTTCTATAAATCTGTATCTTGCCACATGGCTCATGGCTTACCAGCATCTTCACATGCTGTTTGTCATGGCAGCGGCTGACAGTGTCTCTCTTCCCTTCCTGTTTCCTCAATTCACCTCTCTGTTAGTCCCACCTATACTTCCTGCCTGGCCACTGGCCAATCAGTGTTTTATTTATTGACCAATCAGAGCAATTTGACATACAGACCATCCCACAGCAGGAGTGGGTGTCCAGAGAGGTCAGTCAGCAAAGCAGGAGCCATGAGGGTGTGGGAGTATAGCTTGCAGGGAGGGAATGTGAAACACATGTGATATGGAAGTAGAGAGGGATTGGAAGAGCTGGGGAGGTTACATAGAGAACCAGGGCAGGTGCGTGGGAGCTGCAGAAAGTGTTAACCAGAACTTAGGATATCGGGAAAGGTGTGTAGAAACCTAGTTTATACAGTAACTAAAGTCTGTAATTAATTTTTTCCTAAGTTTGAACAGAAGTACCACATATGAATGGATAATGCTGTATTCAGAAGCTGTAGATTTTTAAACAAAATTTTCACACGAGGTATTGGCCAGAAAGCACCAAGAGGATCTGAAAACAATACAGAATATCGCCAACATGCTTGGTTACCCTCAAGAACTAGGGGGAGTGGAAGGAGAGGAAACTGTGGTTGGGGCGTAATGTATGAGAAAATCAATAAATAAATATTTTAAATTAGTTTTAAAAAGAACTATGCCGGGCAGCAGTGGCACATGCCTTTAATCCTAGCACTCATGGGACAGAGCCAGGTGGATCTCTGTAAGTTCAAGGACAGCCCATTCCAGGACAGGCACCAAAACTACACAGAGAAACCCTGTCTCAAAAAACCAAAAACAACAACAACAACAAAAGAACTATATATTTAGACCCAGTTTCTGATGATCACACGCTTGGGATGCAGCACATAGAGAAATTGTATTGGAGTTAAGCTACTCCATAGCATTCACAGTGTCCAAAGGTTCTATGCAGGCTGTTAGAGGAGAAAAAGCATCAGTGGACTTACCCAGCAGGGGACTATATACTAAAATACCCATGTATCAGGCAAAATGGTCCTGCAGCTTCTATGATAGCCAGATTGTTTTTTTTTTTGACTGTAGCAATTTTTTAATCCATTTGCTTAACCAATTAAAATAAAAAGTGATATATATATATATATATATTTCTTAGCAAACCAGTGTTCCACATTAGAATAATTTTTTAAAAGTGTATTCTGAGAAATGACATAAAATATGTCACAGTGGTATGGCTTCCATTTTAAACAGTAGGAGGACAATACCAATGGGAATGGGGGTGGGCTGGGGGGAAGGTGATGGGGGCCGGAGGGGGGAGAACAAGGGAATCTGTGGCTGATATGTAGAACTGAATTGTATTGCAAAATAAAAATTTAAAAAAATTTCACAAAACTATTTATTCTGTGGAAGGTGAATCAAATTTAACCAAAACCATCAGATTGTTTGTTTTTAACCATCCGCTTTCTGATTGGATTTGAGGCATGATCCACAGAAAGAAATACATGCCTGGTAGTATAAACATAGACAAAAAGACATGGCTGGGATGCCCCAGGGTTAGGTAGGGGGAACTTACTACTGATATTTAGATAAGTGGGTATATACCAAACTGACTTCTAAATATTTATATTTATATCCGTAGATTACTGTATTGGATACAAATTAATCAAGGACCTCTAACTTCTCAAACTGCTAGGAAAAGTTCAGCTCTAAACAGTATGTCTCTATCAGTCCCTCTATCACAAAATGTTCATCACATAACAGATTATGGGGATAGAAAGATTATAAGAGCTAGAAGATAGGGAGGAGTACTATGAAATGCTGTCTTCTGGGTATGATGTGACTGGTGTAATCATGAATATGCAGCAGCTCTAGCCTCCTACACAAGAACTGAACAAAACAAAGCATGACAGTATGAGGCCAACTAATTGGGAAGAAGAGAATCAACAGCCATGTGGAGATGATGCAGGGTGACCAGGAAGAGGGATATGTTCATATTACATTGTATAGACTCAGAGTCTAGCAGCTCTTCCTACCACACTGTAGTCTGAGTGGTTTAATATTTATGTATATTCTCATAGCCACTGATTATACCAACTATGGGAAGTTCACTGAGTTTATTATTTAGATAATATTTGTAATGTAATTCCAGTCCCAACCTTACCTACAGAGTTTGCCTTTTCTATCCAGTTTGCATGAGATTATATATTTTTTAAAGGAGTAGTGGTTTGCCAGTAATTGTTTCTCTCTTTGTTCCCATATGAAAAATAAAAAGATGAAATGAAAGAGTGTCCATGATGCTGGGACAGAGGCAATATGAATGGAGAGCAAATAAAAGCCCATCTCTTCCCAGGGAGTCGTTTCCAGAGGCACAGCTGACTTGGCTGCAGCCACAATCCATGTTAAAGTGATTATTCAGTCCTAGCTACCAGCACAAACTACAGGGACCATTTTGGATGAATTCTTCATTGTAAAACCATGTTTCCTTTATGACTCAATAAATTACTTATGACCAGTAAACAGTAATTTATTGAGAAAACTCACTTTTTCCTCAACAACAAATGCTGTTCATATTCCAGTTTATAACACTTTCTGGGTAACTTACCAATTCTAGGAGTTTTTATTCACCAAGATGAAATCAAAGATACACATTAAGTGTGTGTTTAAGCTAAGAAAGATGGAAAATCAAAATGGTTTCATTATGTCCCTGTGGGAAAGATTTTGCAATCAACTCCAGCCTTTCAACAGTGGTCCGTTCAATCATTTGGTTGGTAGAAAATCGTAAGTGACATGTCTTTGAAATCATGAAGGGAAGCCAGGAAGTCAATATTAAGTTCACAGAAAGAATATGATGAATTTGCACTATTGTCTGGTCTCATTATATTCTTTGTCACAAAAATGAGTTATCACAGGATTATAATGTCTAGTGTGTTCTTCTTTATAATACATTCTTATTCATGACAAGAATTACGACAAGAGGAGAAAATGGACAAAATTAATCCACTCTCATGACAGAAAATACTACATCAAATTAACTTGTGACAGGCAAGTATTTTTGTGATGGCAGTTATTGATGGCATCTGTCTGATCAGTCTACCTACATCAGTTCTTTATGTGTTTTATCAAGGATTCATCATGAACAGAACCCTGGGGAAAACATCCTCTGAAGATAGTTCAGACTAAAAAGAAAGAAACAGGGGTCATTTTGTATGGACTCTCTGGAGAAAACCCCTAACTAAGTCATGCACTTATGGTTCACAGCAATTGTTCTAAATAAATTTCAGCCTGCTCTTAATGAAAAACTCTTTCCCCTGGATCTGGCAGAAATTTATTTGTATTTTAATTTTCCTATTTTAAATGGGGAATAGAAACAATTACACCACAAATGAATTTGTGCCCTATATTGCTTTGGCATTCACCTTTGAATCTAAGTTATAGATAATGTGGAGCATCCTTAAAATCATAGATACATGCATACAAGTCAACCATGTTAAGTTAGATGACTGTGGAAACACAATGCACCACTCTCTTCATGTGAGAAGAAGGATGCTGCAGTCCCTGACAATGGGTGAATGTTATTTACATCTGTTTACTCCTAAGTTACCCAAAGATGTGTCAGCTAGAGCAAAGAATGTTGAGATTTCAAGGGAAATATGCATAGATATGTGATAGAGCAAAGTCAACTTGTTATCTTCAAAGCGTAATTGCCTAAAAAATGTTTACTCTGGGAACTGACCAATGCCCAGGGTTGAGATGGTCAGTTTGGAAACTCAGATGCTATACAAGGAAGACTGTCTGAGATGTGTGTATTTGCTAAAAATTACCATCATTTTCAATAACTGTCAAAAGGATAACATGTAAGTTATTTTAATGAATACAGAAAACTAAATGGGGAATATATTCTTCTTGTCAAAAAGAAAAATAATTCATGAGTTTGTTTCTGTAGGGGGGTCGCGGTAACATCTCTAAGGAAACATGGCAGTTTCCAGCATGTGCTCCCATTAATTTCATTTGCATATGGATCTCTAAATTGGATGATAAATGAAGAAAGACACTCACAGAGCTAATCAGATCCACAGTGATTTGGCCAAATGCAGGCTCAGCAGAACATTGACTCTGGCTGAGAATATCCTCCCTGGTTTTCCTAAGGAAATATAATTAAGCAAAGTGTTATAGTTTCATACCAGATTACACACCCACCTGATTTTTATCAAAGAGGAACACAAGTAGCATTTAGCTCAAGTGTCACTTCTACAGGAATGTGTGAAACAGGTATGACATATTTATACAAGCAGAAAATGTCAGATTTTGAAAATACATGAGTTGAAGTTAAAATCTTGGTTTCAACAGTTATTCCAGTGCTGGCAAACACACAGTAAGGCATCCTTTCTCCCAGGAAGATTCAAACCAATGGACATTTCCCACTGTAATTACCAGTTTCTCCTGTATTACCACACTAATTACCTGACCTAAATTTAGAAAGAAGCTTGAAGGCTGGAATCATTATTCTGAAGATTCTTGTCTGCGCTTAAATGAAAAACTATAATGAACTAGTCAAACCAAATTGAATTTAAGTGCTCTTGGAATTGCTTAATATTTTTAACTAGTAAAACAATACATCTTCTAAAGCACCTGGCATCTTCATTGTAAACAATTAAACTTTGGAGACTGACTTATTACAGAGGCATATGCTTTGTTAAAACAATTTAAGGCTAACTTTCAAAGGAAAAGAAAAACCAACATCTTGTTAATATATGACCCACTTGTCCAAATCATTGTCTTAGAGTGTTATGAGAAATTTAGTAATATTTTTCATCACCAACAATAACATTTGCCATGGCACTTAGTCCAAATACCACAAGTGCAGTAGAACTGTGTTTAACAATTCTACACTAAGGAAAAATGAATTCCAAGTCAAACAATTAGATGAGTTTAATTTTTTAGAAATCCCAAATCTCATAAGCCTGCCATAATGAAACACTATGTGTCTAAGGAGAAGAAAAAGAAACAAGAAATGATTTAATTAAATTCTTGAATTTCACATCTTTTACAAATGCACAAATGTTGACCTTCTCCAGCAAGCCTTTGCCTCTGTAAGTCTGCTTTGCTTAACTAAAGAAATAGTGTAGGTTGCCTTGATTAACCAGTGTACCTTTCTACACATTTCTCTTTGAATACTCCTTTAAATACCTGTGAACAGTGAGACTATGATGCCAATGGTAGAGTTTTTAACAGTGTAAGAAAATCATTTTTGTGTTGCCATTATTTCTACATTAACTTCCAGTCCCTTAGTTTGGGTGTAGGAGGGGAGGTTGTGATGTTTTCATCTTGGAATAACACACACCAGCTCAAGTTCTTCCTCTCACTTTCCCATACCCACACATGGATGATGCCCTTTTGAATGAGTGTGACACCAGTTCTAGGGTGGATGCAACGTGCACTGTGCTGCTTTCTGTTCCAGTCACATCTTCACTCCGTCACCCACCATGTGTACCTCTGGGAAGCTCCAGGGTAGGAAACAAGATCCTTTACAACGCCTAGGAACTTCACTTCTGGAAGTATTCAGGATGTGCTGGGTTTGACAAAGACTTTGACAGCTCATTGTTTCTTCATTCTGCTCAAGTCTTTCTTTTGAACAACTTGGAAAATCCTCCTTCACTTTATTACAACCTAAACCTGGGATTCCTTGGGAAGGCAGAGACAAAAGGATCTCTGGAGCTTACTTGCTAGCAAATCTTGGGGAATCTGTTAGCACCAGGTAAAATGAATGACCCTGTCTCAAAAAGTAAGGTAGAGGAATGGAGAGTTGACTCAGTGGTTAAACTGTGTGTTGTAAAAGTGAAGGGACTCGAGTTCTGATAGGCAGAACTCAAGTAAAAGTGATCTGAGAGAAGTGACTTACCTTTAATTTCAGCTCCAGAACTCAAAATCTAGAGGCAAACTGGCTAATAGCACTAGACTTATTGACCAGCTCTGAATTTAATTAAAAAAACCTTTCCTCAAATAGTTAGGTGTAGTGGTTTGAAAGAAAATGGCCCCCAAAGGGAGTGACACTATGAGTAGGTGGGGCTTTGTTGGAGTTGGTGTGGCCTTCTTGGAGGAAGTGTGTCACTGTGGGGATGAACTTAGATGTCTCCTATGCTCAAGATAGCACCTGGTGTCTTAGTTCACTTCCTGTTGCCTTTTAGAAGATGTAGAATTCCCCAGCATCATGTCTGCCTACATACCACCATATTCCCAGCCACTATGATCCCCACCATAATGATAATGGACTAAACCTCTGAAACTGTAAGCTGCTACCTCAATGAAATGTTTTGCTTTAAAAGAGATGCTGTAGTCATAGCGTCTCTTCACAACAGTAGAAACCCTAACTAAGACATAAGGTGAAAGAGAAATCAAGTAAAGTTTGGTTCCTTACATCAATTTTAGGCTTCCACATGTACATATACACATGTGTCATGCATCTCCACATACACAGCATACACTCCCCACAAAGACATAAAAATGAGCAGAAGAACTACTGAAAAAGACAACTGATATCCCTTTGACATATATATATATATATATATATATATATATATATATGTGTGTGTGTGTGTCATAACATATGTCTATATGCATAAAGATATATGCATATATACCTGGTAAGTTAACATATACATATGCATACACCATACAGACACAAATGAAAAAAACAGATGTTGAACTTGATACTAAAGCTCTTTACGAACATCATATTTACATGATCTGCATTTCTAAAAGATTCATTATGGAATTTAACTATATTGAATATACTTACATGAAATTTTATCTATATATAAGTTTTCTGAATACATTTGAACAGTTACAAAGCTAGAAAAATACATGGGGATTTTAGTTTCATTCTTTCATTCCCAAACTAAGGAAACTGAGAAATGCGATAGTAACATTGCAATGCTCTAAGAATGAATAACAACTCAAGATTCTTGATTGCTAGATGGCAGAATTCATGACTGTTTTTCATCTCTCTCTGTCAGTGATGTTCAACACTAGCTTCAGATTAGTATCCACTAGGGAGTGTTTTTGAAATAACTATACACACATGTCACCCTACAGATTCTAATAGAATTGGCCTGCAGTGGGCCTTGTCATTTACATTTGTTTTTGAGCTGCTCAAGTGATTCTCTTATTTAGCCACAGTGGAGAGCCTCTTGTCCCTTTATGTGTGTAGAGGAGCTATTTATCCTTAACTCCACAAGTCTGGATATAGAAGGCAGGGAGCCAACGCACTGTGACATTCACCACATTGACCCCAGGAGTGTGGTCTCTAGTTAACTTGCTCTCAATTAGTTCTATTGAACTGCCCATCACCAAAATCATTGTGTTGCTTCTCCTCCTCCAAGCTAGTATAATAGAATCTGTGTGCGCGTGTGTGTGTGTGTGTGTGTGTGTGTGTGTGTGTGTGTGTGTGTACATGTATACAAAAACCTGTAAGTACATGTGGGCATGTAGAATCCAGACGTCATCCTTGGATTCCTTAGAATGATGTCCACCTTGGTTTTTGAAACTGTTTTTTCCACTTTTATCTGGAATTTTTCTATTGAACTAGACTAACTAGCCAGCAAGCTCCAGGGATTCACTAGTCTCTACATCCCCAGTCCTGGAATTAAAAGTGTGCACCATCACACTGAACTTTTTATATTGGCTGAGGGGATTGAATTCAGGTCCTCATGCCTGCCAGCAAAGACTTCACCCACTGATATCTTGACTTAAAAAGCTAACCTCATATTTTTTTTTAAATCTTTGACAAATGTGAAATCAGCTTTCTCCAATGGAATGGTACTGGGTATATCAACTACTCCAGGACAAATCTCATGTTCAGGAGTAGTTGACCAACAAATAATGGACTCCACAGGTTTTTCTTTGTTCATTTGCTTTTGTTGTTGTTGTTGTTTGGTTGGTTTTGTTTTGCTTTGTTTGTGTGTCTGTGTGTTAATTTGGTTACAATTTTGTGGTTTTATTTTGTTCTTTGGGGGTGATGTTTAATTATATTTTCTAGATTTTGGTGATTTGTTATTTTATTGGGTTTCTGTTTTGTAGTTGAGAAAGAATGTAAAGTTGGGTGGACAGGGAGGAGGAGAAGATCTGGGCAGCTTGTGGGAGGGGAAAATATGAACAAAATATATTTAAGTTTAAAAACTGTTTTAAATAATAAAAATTAAATTGATAAAAACATGAGACATCATTAAATATAAAACTATGTTCCTTTTAAACCTTGTCTTTATTAGTGCTTTATTAGCTTGTGCATTACCCAATGAGCACTGTGAACTTCAAATGTTTTACTACCGAAAGAGAGGTCTAACCAGGGAGCAAAGAGCTTTGTCATGATTTTCAAGAGTAGACGGGATTCTAGTAGAAAGAAATTAAACAAGCACAATCTAGTCAAAGTTCAAAAATGAAAACTTTATTTTCTGTTTTATATACTCTTCTACCATGAAGAGTGTGTCCTGTGTGAGCAAGGCCAGCACTACTGAAGGAAGTAAAGAAGTGGAGGCAGTCAGAGATACCTGGAGCAGGCCGTTCTCAGTGACTGCTCAGTAGCACCTGGTTTCCTTTATTATGACTTCCTCCTCTCTCTTTCTGTGAGTAAAGTTAACAGTATACTGACTACTAAGTAGCATTGCTGTAGTTTCTCTTGGTTCTGAAATGATATGCTACTTGGTCTTCTTTATGATAAATCAATTGTAGAAGACATTCTCACACAAATTTGACATTAATTTTATTCCTTATAATACATGAACCTAAAGATAGTTGTTATATTTCCCCTTCTAGAATCCAATTGCTTTCTACCTTAAAAATTCAAACACATATAAATGAATGTACTTATATTAACTTTTAACAAAATAAAAATGTTAATATTATGTGATCTGGGCCTATTCTCAGCAAGTGCTCTTACAAAGAACTGCACCTCCCTTGCTGAATCTTATACAAATATCAGAAGGCAATACTATCCAGAATATATACTTGTAGTTCGAGTATTTCAATATAGTATCCACTGGTGACATGTATCTAGTTATTAAAGTTAAAATAAAATAGTTTGTCAGATACTGTTGGCTACTCCTGTTACTATGATAAAATGTCCTGATAAAATAAACTAAAAAAGAAAGGTTTTCTTTGGCTCACACATCCAGGGTATGTTCCATCATGGAGAAAAAGTCAAGACAATAAGACTTTAAGCATTGCATCCATAGTCAGGAAGCAGAGAGCAGATAAATGTTCATTTTCAACTTACCCTCTCCTTCCTATGAAGTCTGAAATCCAAGGAGAGAGAATGGTTCCAAGCACCTTTAAGTTGGGTATTCCCACTTTTGTTAAACTAGTCAAGATAAAATTGCTCACAGGCAGGCCCTGAACCTTATTTCACATGCAATTCTTGATCCTTCCAAGTTTTGAAATCAATAGTAACCATTACACACAATAATTACATACACACACTTACTTATGTGTTTATTTATTTGTAATTCTGGGAATGGAATCCAGCATCAACTGTATTTCCAGTTGATGGAATTTCCAATGCTCAATTAGCAATTTCCATGTGACTAATCACTATTGTGAAATACTGTGTAAAACCATGTAAATGTAGAGAATTTCCAGCATCAAAAGTATTCCCTTGAATACTTTGGCTTGACTTTTCCGTTATTCACAGTGATCTAGCAAGTATAGGGCTTAGGGAAATGGCTTTAATTCTTATTGAATAAGCAACTAGTCTTCCCCAGTTTATAAGGAACACAGACAGAATAGTGTGTGTGTGTGTGTGTGTGTGTGTGTGTGTGTGTGTGTGTGTGTGTGTGTGTGTGTGTTACTTACACATGAGTGTTTAGGTGCATGCACCAACACACAAACACACAAATCTATTCAGAGGACAGAGAAGCACACTGGGTATCTTTGTCTAGTATTCTTTGTCTCTGATTCCTTCATTATCTCTATAGGACTTCTAACTGAACAAAAAGGTTGCCATTTTAGACAGACTGCCTGACTAGAGAGAGACGTCTCTGGATCCTGCAGTCTCTACATCACCATGTTGAGGTTATAAGAAAGTGCAGTCCTACTCAGCATTTTGTGGGTGCTTGAAATTCAAATTTAGATTCTCATGCTTACAAGGTAAGCACACTAATCCAGTGAACTACCTCTGAATCCCAGAAATACATTTAGAGGACAATAAAGTCTTAGGAGGAACCTGTAAGAAAGCACTGAGACTGGTGGTAACAGTAGTCAATCATGGTCGAGACAAGGTTATTGCAGGTTTGATCATATTTCAGTAATCATGCCAATACAGTGAGGTCTTTTCTTAGTCAAAGTGTTTTTAATTTCATCTTATAAAGACAACGAAATGGAAAACTCAAGCTATAGTATCTTCACTAGAAAGGAATAATGTAAAGGCATCAGGACAGAGCATTCAATACTGCAAAGGGAATTGAATTAAAAGTCAAATACATCAGTGATCACTAATTTTGTTTTTCCAATGCCTAATTAAAACACAAGAAAACTCCAGGAGCATCTGCCTGTGGTGGTAAAGGGGAAGAATGGTATGAGTGCCATGTAACCAACTATTCAGACCGGTGCACACCTAGAACACCCAATTTCTGCCCATAGATGTTTTTGCTGGGGAGTAGGGAGAAGGTGCAACACATAAAGTGTTGCTGCTATAAACATGAGGATGTAAGTTCAGATTCCTAGCCTTTAAGTGAAGGCCAGGCACGATGATGCACATCTGTAATCACAGCACTGGCGAGGGGGTGGGAGTCAGAAGCAGGGGAAGAATAAGAGAGGCGAGAGACAGAGAAAGGTAGGAGGGGAAGTGAGGAGGAACTGGAGTAATTTGAACAGCTATAAAAGATGGACTATGCACCCACCCTTAGCATCAGGCAGGATTCTCTACATAATGTGTAAGTGTGGTTTAAACACTGATCTTACATAAAAAGACAAAGTAAAACTTTTTCTTTGGGAAGCATCCAAATGCATGTACCCAACCATTTCTTTCCCAAGAAATATGCCTTTAGTTTTGCTTAACCTCAACTTTTTAGTCTGACCAAGAGACTGCAACATCATCATGTATTTGATTAAAGATGCATCCCTTTTTACAGCACATTTCCAGTAAGATAAAATATTCAGTGTCGTGATTTCTACACAATAAATTTTCCACAGTATGAATTATAGCTGGCTCATCAGGCACAAAAGCTGAATAATAATCAAAGTTACTCTCCATATTTCTACAATAAAGACACTAGTATTTCCAGTCTTAATTCTTTGTCTGACATTGGTTAAAGAGGGTGAACACCCTGTATTTTACAATGTCATCAATATTGCAAATAAATGAATAACACAATGAAAATATTTATGTGTGGTACCATACAGGAAGATGTAGTTAGGGGAAATATGGTAAAGTGTAAGTAACCTTGATAAATTAAGCTTCACTGAAACACTTCCCAGGCCTTGACCAGAAACATAAGTAATTCACAAATCCCAGCACCAAATACAAATGAAGAACAGTTATTAACTCAGCCTTTTCTCCTTCTTTGCTATCTAGGGTAGTGGCCCTTCATGATGAAGCCCATTGTAGGCTACTTTCTCTCTGACTCCATTGTGACATCACTTGAAAGTTATAAAATGTGTAATTTATCTCATTCCAATATGCCCTTTGTTGATAAGCAGTGCAACTGGTTTTTAGAATAAGCATGATCAGACAAGACATGATCCATTGGTTTTAAAACTTAATGTCACCTGGAAACTGTGAATGCAGATCAGACCAATACATTAGTAAAATATGTACTTCTCTGACAAATGCCCTTTACCCAAGGGGAGAAATTATTAACACCAGAGAAAAATCAAATTCTATTTCAAAGTTAAAGAGACACAGTTTATTCTTTAATAAAATAAGTGAGAAAATTGATGGATACAACATGAATCAATGAACTTGGACCTTGTCCTAAAGCTGTATCATTAAAAGCCAGAACACTCCGTTAGGCTGAGTCACCTTTTAAAAAGAAAGAAATGAGTAGTTTGGCCTGGCTGACATCTGAAAAGGCAGTTGATTTGTTCCATTCTAAAATAATAGCCGATGCTCTCATCTCTTTAATTTGTAACTATTAGTTAATATAACTGGATTTTTCTCATCCTTCAACCAGCTATTTAAAAACATCCAAAGAAAAATTTGGAAGTCTTCAAGGCAGGAGGATGAAAGGCAAAGAATTTAAAGGACAGCAGGGAAATACAAGATGAAAAAGGAAGTAACATGCAAAAATAGAAAAAAAAAGGTGATGGAAGGGGATGAGGTGGGGCTGTGACACCGTGTATGAACAAGATGAAGAAGGTGGAAATGTGTGAAACAAGGAAACAAATACCAAGAGAGACTTGGATGGAAATTGTGAAGAGCTGAATAGAAACTGGAAGTCCTGACTTTCAAAATGAAGTGTGTGTGTGTGTGTGTGTGTGTGTGTGTGTGTGAGAGAGAGAGAGAGAGAGAGAGAGAGAGAGAGAGAGAGAGAGAGAGAGAGCATGAGCCTGTGGAAGCCAAAAGTCAACCTTAGATATCATTTTCAGGAGCCACACAGGTTCTTTCAGTGATTAACTAGGCATCTTGGCCAGTAAACATCAAAGACGTCCATTTCCACCATCTGGGGCAGTGATTACAAGTGGATGTCACTGACCCAGCATTCTACATGGGCTCTAGCAATTGAACCCAGGTCCTCATGTTTGCACACAAAGCTCCTTAGCTACTGAACTACCTACTCAGGCCAAAGAATCTTTTTGGATGTGCTTATAATTGAACTTAGGACTCTAGGCACACTAAGCAAGAGCCCTGCCATTCAGCTGTATTCTCAATTGTCCATTTCTTAGAAGTTGCAAAATGTTGAAACATTTAGTTATAATTACATATAGCTATACCTTTGGAATTTTCAGAATTTCCCAAGATTTACATGATGGGAATATGAAGTATACACAATAGACACAAAGGTAGTGTCAATAATAAAGAAAAGAATGACCCACATTATAACCATGAAATGACACCAATGATGCCAAGAAATTATGAAGAAAGCTTTCATCAAATGTGATGATTTGAATTGGTTCATAATAGCAGATAAATTACCAATACGTAAAGATGATGGGGGCAAGTCAGAAAAGAAGAAAAGTATGTGCGGAAGAAATAAGCTCCAAAAATCAGTTAAAAATCCAACAAAATTGTAGTTGTATAAACTCACTAGTTAGAGCAGTTTAAGAAAGAGAAGACATAGAAAAAAGATGTAGATAGTCACATCATTGGAAGCATTGAGGGAAAAGTTGACTGATCTATACAATACTCAAAATGTTCATAGAACTTTTTATATTTCATTTATTTTTCAGTTTATAATTATATCATTCCCCCTTTCCTTTTCTTTCCACCTCCCCACTGAAACAACTCTTAAGGATTACTAAAGGCATCATTTCAAAACACAACTCTCACCTCAAAGGGGATATGGCATAGTTTATTCTGGAACCAAATACGAGTGACCATCACCTGGGAACACAAATTTAGGTTACCTCAATTCCATGTCCTAATGCTGAGGCACTTTAATAAAGGTTTTGTAGTAACATAGCAAAGAATGTCATAAACAAAACATCTTTTTAAATATATTGATGCAAACATTAAGTAGGTGGGTTTAAAGCAAACAAAAGTAAAAGGAAGACCGTCTATCAGTCTCAAATCTGTCTGGTGACTCTGCATTTTGGCTGGAAAGTACCTACACGTACATTTTAAAGAGTTTACATTGTAGTCACAAAGATGTTGTATCAGATACAGAGCAGGGCAAAATAAATGGCTATTAAGGGGCTAAAGATGCCCCACAATAATTTGGTTATAGACTTGCAGCATTCCAACATACAATTAGTAAAATTTTAATGTTAACCAGCCTTGCAAAGGGTTTAGTGGGAGATATATCTCATTTCTGAGAAATTTTGTTCATAAAAGTAAACAATTATGAATTGTCCCATTGATTAGTTCTCTAATGTTCCCAGAAACACTATCAATGATGTCAAATTCATAAAATTATTTTCAAAGTACATTTTAACACTGGAATTTTCTGTCAAACTTCAACCAACAAAAGGCTATGATTAATGAAAATAACCTCACTGCTACAATGAGTAATGATGGTGTGGTTTCAGCTGCACACAAAAAAAATGTGAAAATTCTTTCGGAAAGCAAAGAAGAAAATCTGCAGTTTAAGGGTGGAAGCATTGCCCTGTGGCTACTGGGATATTTGACATAAGCAGTGAGCATTTATGAATCCCAAATGCCTCCCTTTGTTCTCAGAACCCCCAGCATCCAATGTTGTTTCCTGTGGCGCAACATATGTAAGCTGGTGAAATCAGCTCCTGACATGGCTGCAGCTTTAAACTGCAGGCTATGCGAGACTCAGCAGATGGCAAACCCATCCAGCTCTCTAAGTGTACGTTCAGCAGAAGGTACTCATATGCTCTCTTGGACCCAGCTGGGCTGAAACATTGCCTAGAAGAGAAATACACAGCCTTCAGCTTTATGGTGATGAGTCAGAAGTGCAGCTACATGGACTGTATTTTGCTGCTTGTTTTTTTTTTTTTTTTTCTCAAAGTTTAAACAGGCAGTCACAAAGCCTTGCCTACCTGTTAACCAGCCCTGGCAAAACAGAAAATCACTGATGTACCTTTCAACTGTGATCAAGTTGAAGTCTCTGTAAGTCCTTACTCTCTTATCACTGAAGGACTTAAATTTTTCTTCAAGACTGAGTTCAGGACTGATGAAAAAGGTCAGTCAGAATAATACTTCTGTTACATTCCTGAGTCCAATTCCAAAAATCTACATTTAGCAAAACAGCAACAACATCAAAAGCCAGCATATACTCCTAGTGTTGAGAAAGCAGAAATTAGTAGATGAATCCCCTGGCCTCAGGGACCAGCCAATACAACAAAATTGTTGAGTTCCAGGCCCTGGAAAGACCTTGCCTCAAAAACAAACAAACAAAAACAATAATAAAAAGACAGACCATGTCAGAATAAAGACACTCAAGTTTGGTATCTGACCTCCACACATATACACGAGTACCTATCCACATACACCCCCCCAACAAAAAACAACTGAATTAACCATTCTGATACCTTTCAATGATGTTCAGACTCAGCAGAAAAGACATGGTTTCAATAATACTAAGAAGAGATCAACACCTAAATCTTGGATGGAAAAAAAAAGTGCAAATAAAGAAAGCATAAAAGAGTCAGTCAGTCTAGTAGACAAATTTAAAACCAAACTTGGCAATCAATGTAGAATGATTATTCAATCTCTAACATTGAAGGGTACCCAAGCCTAGGTTGCTCTCTTTCTAAGACACATTTCTGCATGCACACTGTCATCATTCCAGCTAGACTGATCACAATGTTCTGGCCTGATCTGCTTCACTTGGTTCTTTTCCTCAAGCTGACCACTCTCGCAGGAAATGTTTTCCCATTTCTAATCCATTAGTAGGATGCTATCAAACTTAGAATGATGGAGGGTTGAGTCAGAAGTCAGAAGGGAACTTGAACTTCATCCCTGCATCAATTACCTTTTTCCTTGCTGTGACAAAACACCTGACAAAAGAAATTTATGATAGGAAAGAATTTCTTTTGGCTTATGCTTGGAGAGGACAGTTCATTGTGGTATGGAAGGCGTAGTGTCTGAAACATGGAGTAACAGGTCACCTTGTGACCACTGACAGGAAGAGAGAGACATGAGTGCTAGTGTTATTGCTTTCTCTGTATTATTCAATATAGGAAATGGACCCTCATATTTGGGCAGGTCTTACCTCTTCAGTTAAATCTCCCTGGAAATAACTTCACAGATATATCCAGAGATGAGTTTTAGAAGTGGTTCTTATCCCACGTCAACAATGAAGACTACCACAATCCTCTAGGATTGTAGGCCTATGGTGGTATTTTATTTGTACTGAAATGTGATTTTAATTGTATGTTAATAAATAAAGTTGCTCAGGGGTCAGAGCTATTAGAGCCATAGCAAGAGTGTGGCGGTAGTGGCACACGCCTTTAATCCCAGCACTTGGTAGACAGAGCTAGGTAGATCTCTGTGTGTTCCAGGATACAGCCAGCATTGGAGACACACGCCTTTAATCTCAATCCCAACCATAGAAGACCTGGAAGTCTCTACAGACAAGCAGTGACGAGGCAGTCATGTGTTTGAGTTTACAACCAATAAGAAGGCAGAACAGAAAGACTATATAAAGACAAACACACAGGAAGTAGGTCTCTTTCGGAGAATTCTCTTGGCTTAAGAGGCTAGCTGCATGGTAAGGCTCTTAGCTCTGATCTCTTGGCTTTCTTCTTTGCATTGGTTCTGTGTTTCTTATTTAATAAAATGGTTGGTTACATCTACATAGGCCAGTGTTTTATAAAGAGCTCATAGATCATCTGTATCTGACTACCAAAGCACATTTATGAAAAGTTTAATTTTGGGTCTATACATGTTAAATCTTTATGCACAAGGGCAAGAATTAAGATGATTGATTGGATTTCAGCATTCAAGTTTATTTAACTTATAAAACACATATGAATGAATGAATGTCATTGACACCTAAGAACTGAAAGACTAGGGATACCAAAGATCCATGTGTTGGGAAGATCACTCTGAAAGCATACTGAGGTTAAGGAATTGTGAGGAAGGAAACTGGAAGCAAAGAAACCACTTAGAAAATTTCTGCAGCTACTACTATTAGCTTCTCTCTCTTCTGAAACCTCCTCTTTCCTTGGTTTCTGCTAGTTCTTTCTTCTTGTATCATAGCTCTAACTAAACTTACAAGTTACACATTTATCCTCTTCTCCCATTCATTCAATGGAGACTGTCCCTCCAGGTTTTATCTGCAGCCCTATTCTCATGTAGAATTTCCATAATAGCTCTCATAGTTACTGTCTACACTGGTGCCCCAGAAATTTCTATCTCAAGAAAGCAAGAATATATATATTTCCAGCCCCCAATTATATTTTGTTTCTACTATTTCAGTATCAAATCGTAAATTTATACTCTTTCTGCCTCTATAGCTACTTTTCTTTCAATAGCTCTTATTTTTCACATAGTGGGGTTAAAAATCCACTTGATACCTCAAGAAAGGCACCTGAGACTCCTAAATTCTATCCTGTCCTTCATGGCACCCCTACTCTCCGTATTTGTCCTGTCATCTAGCAACAAATGCAACTCCAACTCCTTCCTCACATCTCTTTCCTAGCCCATGGTTCAAACTCCAGTTCCTTTCAAGAACCCTTGTATTAGTTTCTTTCTTGTTGCTGCAACAAACTACCCAACAAGAAACAACATAAAAAGAAAGAGATGTTTATTTCAGCTCATGGTTTGAGGATACAGTCCATCAGGGTGGTGAAGGCATGACGACAGGAGAGTGAGATGGCTCCTCACGTTGTCTTCAATTGGAAAGCAGAAAAGTTAAATATCGGGATTCAGCTCGCTTTCTCATTTTTATTTAGTCCAGTACTCCAGCTCAAGATACGGTACTGCGCAAAGTTAGACTGGGTCTTCCCATCTTGATTAATTCACAAATTCCCTCACAGATATTTCCAAGGGTTTGCCCTATGTGTTTCTAAAGCCTTGCAAGTAACAATTGAAATGAATCATCATAACATTAGAATATATACCTTCTCTAAGCCAATGAAAAGAACAATATCTCATGTGACAGATAAACAGGAAACATTGCCAAACTGAAGATAAGCCTTTAGATATTCAGTACACACTTGCAAAATGTTAATGACTTTCTCTGGCCAGTTTCTTATTGTACTACAGTGAAATTATAGTGTTGATCAAGTATTCTGAAGTTGTTCATGGCAATGAATTATACCATTTGCACAACTACTCTGATCATAGCCCTCGGAATAGCAAAGCTAAAGAAGCTAGAGTTGACTATTTCAGGACAGTTTCTTCCACTTTACTGATGCCACAGTACAGTGGCTTCAGACGTAAGGTAAAAGCAGACAGACAGCAGGCATGCACATATAAAATTAAAGCAACTGTGTCTTCTCCTTCTGTCTGTTGAAAGGTAAGTGAGTAATGTTGATAGATTTCAATGTGGTTTGGGGTTCTACAATCTCAACTGAAGGCATCCGACAGTTTGTAAGTTAACTAAAGGATGTTGATACCTTGTGAATGTCTCTCACTGGCATGTCTGAAGGATGACAGAGAGTATTTATCCTGGAAAAATGCTTACTTTGGGAGACTGCTGACTTTCAGAGAGCCTTGTCCTTGTAAAAGAGCTGACCTTGGGAAAGTCCTGATCTTGAAAGACCTCTGATTAGGAGAATGTTGACACTGAGAGACAGCACTGACCTTGGAAGAACACCTGTGTACTGAACTCACTGTGGCAAAGAGGTCATAAGAGATTTGCCATCCTAACTTTCCATGTATGTAAGGAGCATCCCCACATGGTTTATTCCATAGAGAGCTTCAGGTACTGTATGTTACTATAGTCATGACTCTGGTCCAGAGAATAACTGATTTCTCTTTGCCTACTCTTGTCCTCATACTTTGTACAAGATATGTCATGTAGTACTCCACAGAGCCATCAGCAGTAGGTGTTATTTCTGTTGTGGATGCAAGGAATGGGCTCAGAGATGTTAAAACATTTTCTAAAAGGTACAAAGTTGCAAAGTTAAACCTGATATTCAAATGTACATAAACAGAAAGCCTACTCTTCCATTAGTGACACTACTCTTGCTGTGTTTTATGTCCTGTTAACTGCTCTCCTCTGAAAACTTTGGTATATAAAAGCTAACAAGTTTCCATAGTGCTTGCCTCATGTTTCAAATACTCTGAGAGAACAGGGTGGGTAGAGGGTGGATGTGATATCAAAAGCAATATTCCTTGAAATTAATATCCTGTAAAATTCACAGAAGGATCCATTTAAATAAAAGTCACACTTTTGATGCTTTGCATCAGACAATTAGTGGTAATTAAAAACTTTATTAAAAATTAGTTTATTAGACTGCTCTCTAAGGTAGCAGCAGCAAGCTGAGCTCTAAGAGGGAATTAAGCTGTATATCGTTGACATTAGAAGAAGAATAACTTTTTTTTTATTATGAGCCTAGCCTTTAACAACTGAGTCATCTCTCCAGTCTAACAGATACAGAGACTCGTTGTCTAACATTAGGCTGAGCTCAAGGAATCCTACTGAACAGGGGGAGGAAGGATTGCAGGAGCCAGAAGGGCCAAGGATATCACAAGAAAACCCACAGAATCAGCTAACCGGCTCATAAGAGTTCACAGAGACAGAATCATCAACCAGGGAGCCTTCATGGGACTGACCTAGGCCCTCTGCATATATGTGACAGTTGTGTAGCTTGGTCTACTTGTGGGACTCCTAGCAGTGGGAGCAGGGGCTGTCTCTGACTCTTTTACTGGCTTTTGGGACCCTACTCCTTATACTGGGTTGTCTTGCCCAGCCTTAATATAAGCCTCGGTGATAAGTCTTACTGCAGCTTGATGTACTATGTTTTGTTAATATCTATGGGAGGCCTGCCCTTTTCTGAACAGAAATGGAGGAGGAGTGGATGTGGGGCAGGGGTGGGGACTGGGAGGAGAGGATGGAAGGGAAACTGTGGTCAGGATGTAAAATCAATCAGTCAATTAATAAATAAATGTTTAATTATATAGCAATTTAAAAAAGAAAAGAAAGCAAGGAGGGTTACATGAGAGGATATATAGGGAGGTTGGAGAGGGGTGAAATGCAGTAATTGTAATCTCAAAAATAAATTTCTTAAAAGATTTTTTTTAAAGGAAGAACTCTTTACTTTAAAGAATTAGAAATTAGGATTCTAGCCAAGTGTAGATTTCATAGGAAATGTCCTTCATCAAAATAATTGTCATTATGCCATAGTTTGTTATTCAGTTTACTCTATTTGCTTAGATTTTTGTGTTTAAGACACAACCCATACAGGATGAACAGTTTTATTTGCAAATTTTTATTCTTATTTACCAAAAGACTTTC
The DNA here is from genome assembly GCF_007827085.1 of Peromyscus californicus insignis. NCBI lineage: Eukaryota > Metazoa > Chordata > Mammalia > Rodentia > Cricetidae > Peromyscus > Peromyscus californicus. The sequence goes on along the minus strand of NW_026294617.1, from coordinate 3,004,773 downwards.
TCTGTTAGTGGGACTCTGTTACTGATTCATCAAAATGCCACTTGTAACATTTTTTACATAAAAAAATTTTATTCATTTTACAAACCAACCACAGATCCCCGTCTCATCCCTCTTCTTCCTCCCTCCACTCCCACCTAACCTCCCCTTTGACCCACCCCCCCATCCCCTCCTCGAAAAGGATAAGTTCTCTCATGTGGGGACCTCAAAGCCTGGTACACTCAGTTGAGGCAGGACTAAGTCCTTCCCCCTGCATCAAGGCTGAGCAAAGTGGCCCACCATAGGGAATGGGTTCCAGAAAGCCAGCTTATGCACCAGAGATAGATCCTGAACCCACTGCCAAGGGTCCCTCAAACACCAAGCTGCACAACTGTCTCCCATATGCAGAGGGCCTAGTACAGTACCATGGAGGCTCCACAGCTATTGGTCTAAAGTTCATGAGTTCCTACAAGCTTGGTTCAGTCATCTCTGTAGATTTCTCCATCATGATCCTGACCTCTCATACTCATATAATCCCCCTTCCCTCTCTTTGACTAGATTCCTGGAGCTCAACCTGGTGCTTGGTTGTGGATCTCTGCATCTGCTTCCATCAGTTATTGGATGAAGGTTCTCGATGGCTGTTAGGGTATTCACCAATCCGATTACCAGAATAGGCCAGTTCAGGAACCCTCACCACTATTGCTAGTAGTCTAATCGGGGGTCCTCCTTGTTAACATTCCTTCATTCCAGAAGACAGTTTTCTTATCATGTCATGCATGTGATCAGATATTAGGGCAGAGAGACGGCTCTGCAGTTAAGGGCAGTACTGCCCTTTCTGAGGATATGAGTTTGGTTTCAGGTATCCATGTCCAGTAGCTCACACACTAGCTCATAGTTACCAATACTCAGACCCCCCAGGAGTGATATGATGCCTTTGTCATCTCCAGTCACCCGCACTTACCTGACTCACCTGCACTCATATGCAAGCACACACACACACACACACACACACACACACACACACACACACACACACGCATACAGAGACAGAAAGAGATAGAGAGAGACAGAGACAGAGACAGAGAGGTGGGGTGAAATTAATAAGGCTCTTGAAAAAGCAGGCTGAGATGTCATTAGTAATGATGGAGTAAGAATCTCCAAAAATAGTCAATTTCATAAAACAGCTTGGTAATGAGAAAAAAATAAACAAATAGTCAAAATCAGCCTCTTAAAACTCTGGAAATTAGTCAATGCTACAACATTTCAAGGAGCCAGACTAAAGAAAAACTACCGAGTATCAGTTAAAACCTGAGCTCTCTGTCATTTTTACTCCTTCCATTTCCATCTGCCTCTCTGACACTCTCTGGTAGCCTTAAAAGCCAACCTCCCAAAACTGCACTGTAAAGCAACACCATTGCTGCAGTTAGGGATCAGTGCGAGCTTGGCTCTCTTTCAAAGCCTGGTTCTCAGAGAGCTGTCATGATTTGACCTGTCTGACAGTTCCCTGAAAGCCTAACTCTCCAGATTATCTTCATTTGACCTCAGAAGCTCACCCAGTGAAACAGTCTTTTCCACGGGGGCATTTGTCAAAAACAACCAGTGGCACTGTCTGACATCACATCTGCTGAGGTGGCGACAAGAGCTGAGGCCACCAACAAACTATTCAAGAATTTAAAACAGAAAGCTGGGCCTCACTAGGGCCCAAATGTGGGGGAAATGGAGTTCTCCCATGGTACTAATAGAAGTGATGACACTTTGAAACCTATTTTGGCAATTTGTTAAAAGCTTAACCATACTCTATCTGAATTCATGTGGACATCAAGAATTCCTTGGTGTCTCCCACCCCATCTGTTCTCACAATCTCTCTGCCTCTTCTTCTGTAGGAATCCATGAGTTGTGAAGAAAGGGAACTGATGAGACATCCCATTTAGGACAGAGTATTCCAAGGTCTCTCTCCCTTTGTGCCTTATCCAGCTATAGGTCTCTATTTATTCCCATCACCTGCAGGAGAAAGTTTCTCTGATGATGGATGAGCAAGACACTGATCGATAAGTATAGCAGGATGGTGCTAAGAGTCATTCTATGGCTACATTCCTTTAGCAGAACAGTAATATTGGTTTTTACCCTATGTCCCTGGCCTACCTAGTCTCAGGTTCTTGGCCACCAAAGCAGTATCAGGAATGAGTTCTCTCTCAGAGCGGGCCTTAATTCTAATCAGATATTCGTTAGCTAATCCTACAAGCTTTGTGATACTATTGCACTAGTGCATCTTGCATGCAGGTCACCATCATAAATCAAAAGGTTTGAGGCTGGTCTGGTATTTACATTTCTCCTTCGAGTACAGTGAAGAGTACTTTCCAGTACCATTACTCCTAGTCAGTAGGGGAGAAGGTTTTAGATAGGAAGGCACCAGCTTCACTTCCCTGTGTTTAATGGGTTGTATAGGTGTTGTTTGCAGCAACAGGGCCTTGAATAGGTTGTGAAGAACAACCAATAGCATGGGTTGTTGAAGGGTGCTGGCATGCACAGGGCCTGCACAGGCCTGGGCCTGATGGGGTCCCAGTGCTGAGAATGGAAGTGAGCACAAGCCCACATCCCTAAGCCAGAAGCTACTTCCAGTTGAAAACTACCCAGTTTTTTTCCAACAGAGTTTCACTGGGATACAAACTCCATATCCAGCAGTAGATGGCCAACACAAAATGAAATGAATGGCATTTTTGGAAAGTTTCTTGTTTGTTTGTTTTTTGTTTGTCCAATAATGCTTTGTATGAACATTTTTTCCTTACCTTAGAGATCTTTTGCAAATGTATCATGGTCTCTAATTTTGTGTTTTTGGGGGATTTTTGCCAGTGTGTGTCTGAAGCTATGTGTTTCTTGTGCTGCTTTTCTTATTTATTTATTTATTTATTTATTTATTTATTTATTTATTTATTTATGTTTCCCTGTCCATGCTTGTTTTGTTTTTATTTTATCATTTTTTTTCTTTTTTTGGTGCATGTTTGTTTTCTTTCTTGATGAAATGCATAATTTATTAATGAATAACCTAACTCAGTAGGTATGTAGTATAAGATGTTTTCATCTAGAAGGCTATGATGCTTGATGCTGTAACAGATAGACCCTACTGTCTCAGCACCTTAACACGGCAAAGTATCTTTCCCTTACAGTCTAAAGTAAGTCATTCATAGGACTTCCCTTTAAGCTCTGACTAAGGACCAAAGACTTTTCCCATTTAAATTTGGCAAAAATACTATATTGTTTCCCTGGAGGGGAAAAAGACAGTGTGAGAGGGTTATTTGAATGTGAATGACTGGCTGATGATGTCTGTTTGTTTTCCAATGAGAAAGAAATAATGCAGATTTGTGAAGGTGTAGAGAATCTGGGAAGAGTTTGGGGAGGGGGAAACTGTACTCAGAATTTATTGTATAAAAATTCTCTTTCAGTTGGGCGGTGGTGGTGCAAGCCTTTAATCCCAGCACTCCGGAGGCAGAGGCAGGCAGATCTTGGTGAGTTCGAGGCCAGACAGGCCTACAGAGTGAGTTCCATGAAAGGCTCCAAAAACCCTGTCTCAAAAAACCAAAAACACAACAACAAGGGGAAAAAAATTCTCTTTCAATAAAGATTAAACATAAAATTACTGGTTATGGGGTGGCTACATAGACATTCAAATAACAGAAAGTTAAAAATCACATGTCCATAAATTGTACACAAATTTTCCTAGTAACCAAAATGAATGCAACCCATATATTCAGCAGTTGATGAACATATAAAAAAAAGTGACATGTCTGGATCACAGAATGTTCCTCATAGAAGCAAAGAAATGATAGATTGACATGAGGTATGATAACATGATACTTGAAAATATTACAATTTAGATAGAAACCACATAAAATGATATAAAATGTATAGTTTCATTAATATGAGGAGACCAGAAGACAGACAGAAAGACAAGTTCATTCTGGTAGTCAGAGGCTCCTAGTTAACAGGAGCTGAGACTGTTTGTCGATGGATACAGTTTTTTATTGAGGGATGAAATGGTCTAGAATGGAATGGTATAACAGTTGTACAATACTTCAAACACTAAAAGTCACCAAATTAAATACTAAAAACTAAATAAATTTTGTAGCATATATTTATTACCATAAAACAAATAACAAAAAAATGACATATTGGTATATATGAAAAAATTTTACTTACAAAGATTAAGAACAAGCAATGCTGCAGATATACATGATGTCACTGTCTAGTACCAATCTACAGGTCTGTGTTAAGTTGCTAAGCCCTCAGCATTCATTTTCTTCAATGCAAGGTGAAGTTCTGATTGTGTGGTGCTTTCTCATTGTGTCCTACAGAGCCTTGAAGTGCTGTAACTTCGTGCATTTAATCATTGCTATCATAATAAAATTCTTCTCATGGAAACACATACCATTTCTGATTTTAAAACAAACAAATAATAATCTATGCTACATCAGGCATCAACATTAATGGCTGGGATACATTATCAAACATGCAAAGAGCAATGTCCTTAATGAATGACACTACTTAACTGTAGGCCTCCTTACTTCCTGCTTTCACTCAAAATTGCCATCTGTGTGCAGCAAAAAAAAGCTTTGAAATTTTCATTGTTAATAACTATAATTACTTTATCTTTCTAAATAAATATTGTAACAGGAACATGTAAAAGATGATTAGACAGAAGAAAAGTCAATGGCAGGGTTAGTTTAACTGAACCAATGATAGAACACTCTCATGTTGAATCTAGAGTAACACAGTTTTGCTAGAACAGTAGGGAAGATTAGAATCTGATGAGCTTTGACTCTCCCATAGCACATGTCAAGCTATCTTTGTTAACACATGCTAAATATATAACTTAAGGCTAAGCCAGTTACACCATAATTCTGAAGGCCCATATTAGTACCTTATTAGATAGGGACTATTGAATAGTTATTATATATATAAATGAATGTGCCCATCAGTAATTTAATTATGTAGAACTTGTTATTTTCCTTCCTTTATTGTTTATTTCCTCCATCAATTTCTTCTTTCTCTCTCTCCCATTATTCGTTGCTTACCCAACTCAATCTATAACACACTAGTGTAAGGATGGTATTACTGCTGGGGATTTTTTTTTTTAAATCTGTTATTGTTTTGACTGTAAAATTCCATCAAGGACATAGAAACTTTTACTTCATTTTCTTTACTGCAAAGCAAACATTTTCTCTCTAATCTAATTGCTCTGGAAAACTTTCCTGAAGAAAAAGTCATTTTGAATTGATGTCTAATGTTCCCTAGATAAATAACATTGAATCATAATGATTTTGTTTCTTTTTTACATATTTTTAATTTATATTTTTATTTATTTAAAATAATTTTCAAATTAAATGTATTTTGATGATATTCTCCCCCCTCCAAGTCCTTCCAAACCTTTTCTTCCTCCCTACCCACCCAACTTTAAGTTCTTTCTCAAAGAAGAAATAAAAACCAACACAACAACAAAACCAGGAAAGAAAACAAAATAAAACCACACCAAAAAACAAAAAACAAAAAATATCACCCTGTAACACACAAAAAGCATACACCAAAAACTCTGGAGTCCAGCTATATTTTGGTCAACTACACCTGAACATGAGGCTTGTCCTGGAGTTGTTAATATTCTCAGTGTCACTCTATAGGAGAAAATGGATTTTTTTAACTTCTCCCAGCAGGTATAAATGACAGTTGTTTACCTTTACCCTAGAGATTAGGTTGTCATTTCAAAATAAAATACAATAAGATATTAGCACATTGAAATAGGACAGGACAGTCCAACAGAAGGAAATGATTCCAACAGAAGGCACAAGAGTTCCACTCATCTGCACACTCTGGAATCCCATAAAAACACTAAACTGGAAGCCATTTATATATATATAAATACACACACATATGCAGAAGACCTGGTGCAGACCAGTGTAGGCCCTGTTCTTGCTGCCTCAGTCTCTATGAGTTCACATGAACTTTGCTTATGTTGATATAGAGGGCCTTGTTTTCTTGGTGTCCTCTATTCCTTCTATCTCTTATACTATTTCCTCCTCTTCTGCAGGGTTTCCTGAGATCTGAGAGGTGTGATATTTGATGGAGACATCCCATTTGCGGCTAATAGTCCCAGGTCTCTTCCTCTCTGTGTAATATCTGGCTGTAGGTATCTATATTTGTTCACATCTGCTGCAAGAGGAATCTTCTCTGATGATAGCTGAACAAGACACTCATCTCTGAGTATAACAGAATTTATTAGGAGCAATTTGTCACTACATTATTATTCTACTTTTTTAGACCAGTATTATTTGTTTTTACTCTTGGTCCCTGGGCTATTTAGTTTCAGATTCATGGCCACCCAAGCAGTTTCAGGTCTGTATTATGAACCTTAAATCAAATCAGTTATTGGTTGGTTACTCTCACAAATTTTGTGCTATCAATGCCCTAGCCTGTCTTTCAGATAGTACACCTTTGTAGCTAAATGGTTTGCGGATTGGTTGATGTCTAGATTTCTCTTTTGATAGCATGCAGAGTACATTCCTGTATCAAAGATGCTGGAATGTATGGTGGAAGGCTCTACATAGGCGCCAGCTCACCATCTCCATGTTCAATCAATTATGTAGGTGTTGTCTTCAACAGTAGAGATTTGCCATCAGTTTGTGGAGAGCAACATATCATCTTGGAAACAACCTGGGTTGTTTAGGGATTTCTCTGAGCCCCTTTGGCCAACAACTCAATTAGATCTAACCTAATCCCAGTACCGGAAATTTCATTTGGGGATGAGAGATGGACAGTGTTTCTCAGCAGTATAAGTTTCCTCTACTGAGAATTCTCTGTTTAGATCTATACCTCATTTTTTAATTGGATCGCTTTCTTGATATCTAGTTTCTCAAGTTCTTTATACATATTTTTATATTAGCCCTCTATTGGATGTGTGAAACAAAACAAGAATAGAAAATGTATAAGAAATAAAAAATTTATGCCAAATAAATGGTTCTTGTAAGAAGTGCTGTGTGTGTATCCATATATATAGATGATTAAGCCTTTTCTCCATTTCATGCTGCACTCAGGAACATGGCTCTAGTGAAAAGAACAGTGTTTAACATATATTCTTTAGCTGAATCTTTTTATGTTACAACATATACTTCCATGTTAATGAAATATTTCGTTCCCTAATTGTTCAAAAACTATTTTATTCTGAAAGAAAAAACTTCATTTCTTCTCACCATTTAGGTAATGGAATTTTAAAGTGGATACATTATAACAACCAACAATTGTTATAGTAACAATTGTATTATACAAAGATAAATAAAAATAAAATAAAAATCTAATAAATATTTCTATGGGCTTAACTGAAACTTTGAAGTGTAACTGTACCATACTTTCAATTATCTGCAATGTTGATCTGTGCCATATGCATCCATAAAAATATTCTTAAGACATTAAAGTATGGATTTGATGAAAATGAATTAACATATTAGTTCAATATATCTACAATTCAAATCACTTTTTTTTTAGACAGAGATTTACTATGTAGTCCTGACAGCCCTGGTTTTATAGAACAAGCTGACCTCAAACTCACAGATCTGACTGCCTTTGTCTCCCAAGAGCTGGCATGAAAGGTGTGCATCATTAAGCCCAGTCATAATCCAGTCTTAATAATAGTTTCCAATGTGGTGATATTTTATTTGTGCACCCCAATAAATCTTATCTGAGGATCAGAGGAAAAAAACAGCCACATATTATCAAACATAGAGGTCAGGCAGTGGTAGCACACTCCCTTAATCCTAGCATTCGAGAGGCAGAGATTCATCCGGATCCACATTGGGAACAGAGACAGGCATGGTGACACATGCCTTTAATTCCCAGGAGTAAGTCGTAGAGGTCTGGAAAAGTGATGTATCTTCCTGTACACTCACGCCTATATCCTTTCGGTGCCCTGCCATCTCACTTCCTCTCTCTGCCCAGCTCTATTACTTTCCTCTTTCTGCCCAGCTCTATCACTTCCTGTCTGTCTGTACAGACCTCCAGACCTCTATGGTTAATATAGTGGCTGGCTTTTTCCTCAGATCCTCAGATAAACTTTATTGGAGTACACAAATAAAATATAACCACACTCCACTTAATAAATAATCTTAATAAAATCTCCACTGAACTTGATAAATTAATGTATTAACTATGTTTCTCACCACTGTCACCAAAGACCTAACAAGAAACAATTTAAAGGAAAAAGAGATTCAGTTCATTATGGCAGGAAAAACATGGCAGTGGAAGTCTCACTTGGTTTGTTCACATATCATTGGCTGACCAGGAGGCAGAGAAACTAGGAGGTCATTGGCCCCTGACCCAGTTCTTCTGACTAAATTGTACTTCCCAAGGATTCCATAACTTTTTAAATCAGCACCATCAGACATTTATCAACCAAACACCTGAGCCTGTGAGGGGTATTTTCCAACTAAAACCTATTGGCTACTTTAAAATTTTATTTGGACAATGAATACCCATTTTCTCTGAAAATCAGGCAAAGTTATTTAAACTACCAGGCAACAAGAAGTATGACCAAGCTACAATTAGATGTGACAAGATCCTGTCAAAAATAGCAAAGAACAAAGAAACTGTCACTGACACTGGACAATTGGGAAATTAATGGAGAGGATATGAGAGGCATCATAAGCCCTGATGACTGATGTATTATTCCTCTAAAAAGTAGAACTCTAGCATTCTGTCACATATGAATCCTTAATATCAAGTGTATCAGTGATACAAATATAGAAAACTAAAACATTAAGAAAAGTGAAAGAAAATATTGGGAAAACTGATACATTTACTATCATCACAGCACACCTTCTACATAAAATACCAAAAGTAAAGCCAGCTCAATTCAAAGTTCATAAACCTGAGGACTTGCTATCATCTTTATCACCCTCAACCTTCAAAGCTCAGAGAACAACAGAGCAGGAGATTGTCGTGACCACCTCGACCAGCAAGGAAGACACAACACCGAGCTCTTCTTTCTGCCGTTTATTCAGGAACCTTGAACAATCTTCTGACCCCGGGGAAAGCCAGCCCACGCCCTTTATAGCCACTGGGCAACCAACCCCATAGTGCCACATGGACAATGCTGATAGGGTCAAACATACACAAGCAAGCCAGATTCTACGCCCAAGCCAAATAAGGAGTTGTTTATCCCAGAGAACATCCACCATCGGGAAGGCGGAAGCCGGACGCCGGCGCCATCTTTGAGGTGCGGCCGTGCATGGCTCTCTACAGGAGATGAAAGAAAGTGGGAGCTGGAGAAGAGAGAGTGGTGTGGGACTCTGACTTCTGAGCATGACATGGCTGTTGCCTGCTTCTACTCATAGCATCTGTGATTACCTGAACAAGATGACCCATCATGCAAGGTAAGGCATGCACAAGTCCCCACATTCTCTGAAGATTTATATGTACTTAGTTACTGGTTGCTGGAAAGGAAGATTTTCTTCAGTGGTATAGGGTTCCTACTCCTGTAAGCAAGCTTTGACTCATGTTCCTGAAAGTAAGTACAATGAAACTCAATGACTCATCATAAAAAAAAAACTGGAAGATATGGAAGGTATTCAGGGTACTAGGTGGGGAAAAGAAAATAATCTAACAGGTGGAGAAATGGGAATAGGAGAGGGGGACAGAGGTGAATATGATGAAAATGCAATATACGTGTATGAAAACATGTCACAAAAAATTTTACATAATTAATATATACTAATAAAAACAAAGGCAAAAGTATACTTTTAGGGTATTTAAGGAATTTATACTAGTCAAAAAATAAAAAGTAAGCAAGCCAATTAGAAATACCTGAGCTCAAAAACACAATTCTCAGAAGAGATACTAGTAGCCAGAAAGTTTACAAAGCTGCTAACCTCATTGTTATAAAAAGCTATGCAAAGTTAATTCCTAATGGAATAAAACACATTTCATTTATATTTATTAGAGGAATTTTACAAGTATAATAATTCCAAAATTTACACAGATGTTAAGCCATATTCTGGAATTTTCAAATATGGAGGGAATGTCATTCTGTATTATGTGAATGTGTGTTGCTCTGATTTGGTTGATAAATAAAACACTGATTGGCCAGTAGCCAGGAAGGAAGTATAGTATAGGTGGGATAAGCAGAGAGGAGAATTCTGGGAACAGGAAAGTTGAGCCAGGAATCACTAGCCGGACACAGAGGAAGCAAGATGTGAAGGCAGAACTGAGACAAGGTACCAAGCCACATCTCTAAACCTAAATAAAAATTATGGGTTAATTTAAGTGTAAGAGGTAGTCAATAGTCATCCAGAGCTAATGGCCAAGCAGTTTTAATTAATATAAACCTCTATGTGTTTACTTGGGTCCAGGTAGCTGCTGGAGTAGCAGGTGAGAGAGAGATTTGTTCTGACCACAGGCCAGGTGAGACACAGGAAAATTTCAGCTACACAAATAAACATGAATTTCTGTAGCTTTTGGGGAGTTTTTTTCTCTCTCTACACAGTTCAAATAAGTACCTCCTTAACCCAGTAATTCACTAATTTAAATATAATACAGAAGATTCTTGCTTCTGCTTGTGTGGCATGTACAGGAAAAAATTGAGAAGTATTTATAGCTTGTCTCCAGAAAAAGAATTGGAAACTTCCTAATTGCCGTTCAAAGGCATTTAAATAAACAAAGAATCATCCACACAGCAGTTAGACTGAAGCTAGAGACATGTTCAGTATCTGAATGAAGCTGTTCGGTATGGCAGATACTGGCCATATTTATTTTTAAATACTTGTAATGTAGCAAATCTGTAGTAAGGGCATTGTGAATGAAAACTTCCCTTAGATTTCTATACTGGAAAAGGTTTGTGGGACATAATTGTAAGTGACTGTCATTCATGCACACTCCAAGTATATTCCAAATGCCTTTGCCTTTTCATTTTTATTAATACGTTTTTATTATTTTAAAATATTTATACAATATATTTTGATCATGAACTTTCCCCTACCACAATTCTTCCAGATACTTCCTACCTCTCTTTCCTACTCCCTTACTAGCTGCCTAACTTCTATTGATATTTTAAATGAAACATACATATCTAAAAACTTAAAAGCTATCATAGACACATAAGAGAAAACATGCAATTTTTTTCTTCCTGTGTTTGTTACCTCACTCAGAATGCCTGTTTCTAGTTATATCCATTTACCAGCAGATTTCATAATTTTCATGAAAATTTTTAGAATTGAATTAAAATGAGAACACAACATATCTAAATCTATGAGACACAATGGCAAGGCAAGTTTATAAAACTAACTGCCTACATCAAAAACTAGAAAGATCTCATATTGCTTTATTTATTTATTTTACATCTGACCACAGTTTCCCCTCTCTCCTCTCCTCAAAATTCTTTCTCTTGCCTTCCCTCTGCTCTCTCCCTTCTCTCCTCTTCTCCTTCTATTCAGAAAAGGGCAGGAAATCAACAAAACATGACCTATCAAGTTGCAGTAAGATGAAACACTTCCCTTATATTAAGACTGGACTGGGCAACCTAATATGAGGAATAGGGTGGCAAAGGCAATCAAAAGAGTCAAAGACAGCCCCTGCTTGCACTGTTAGGAGTCCCACAAGAAGGCCCAGCTATACGACTGTCACATACATGTAGAGGGCCTAGGTCAGTCACATGCAGGCTCTCTAGTTGATGGTTCAGTGTCTCTGAGACCCAGTGAGCCCAGGTTAGTTGATTCTGTGAGTTTTCTTGTGATTTTTTGGCCACTCTGACCCCTACAATCCTTCCCCCCCCTTTTTTGGTGTGTTCTTCAATTCGGTGTGCCAATAATTAATTTATTGAGTATTTTTGCACCAATGCTTGTGATGGAGATTGGTCTGTAATTCTTTTTCTTTATTGCATCTTTGTATGGTTTGGGTATCAGGGTAACTGTAGCTTCATAAAAAGAGTTTGGCAATGTTTCTTCTGTTTCTATTGTTTGAAACAACTTGACGAGTATTGGTATTAGCTCTTTGAAATTTTGGTACAACTTGCTCTGAAACCATCTGGTCCTGGGCTGTTCTTTTGGTTGGGATACTTTTAATGACTGTTTCTATTTCCTTAGGGATTATAAGTCTATTTATAAAGTTGTTTATCTGGTCTTGATTTAATTTTAGTATGTGGTACCTTTCCAGAAAATTGTCCATTTATTTTAGATTTTCCAATTTTGTGGAATGCAGGGTTTTGAAGTATAGCCTGATGATTCTCTGGATTTTCTCATTGTCTCTTGTTATGTCTCCCTTTTCATTTCTGATTTCTTTTCTTTTTTTTTTTTTTTTTTTGGCTTTCGAGACAGGGTTTCTCTGTGTAGCTTTGCACCTTTCCTGGAACTCACTTGGTAGGCCAGGCTGGCCTCAAACTCACAAAGGTTCGCCTGGCTCTGCCTCCCAAGTGCTGGGATTAAAGGCATGTGCCACCACCACACGACCATTTCTGATTTCTTAATTTGGATGTTCTTTCTCTGCCTTTTGGTTAGTTTGGATAATGGTTTGTCTATTTTGTTAATTTTCTCAAAGAACCAACTCTTTGTTTCATTGATTCTTTGTATTGTTCTCTGTTTCTATTTCATTGATTTCAGCTCTCAATTTGATTATTTCTTGGTATCTATTCCTCCTGTGTGAATTTGCTTCTTTTTGTTCTATAACTTTCAGATGTGTTGTTAAGTTGCTAGTGTGAGATTTCTCTAACTTCTTTATGTGGGCATTTAGTGTTATGAATTTTCCTCTTAGCACTGCTTTCATAGTGTCCCATAAGTTTGGGTATGTTGTACATCCATTTTCATTGAATTCCAGTAAGTCTTTATTTATTTATTTACTTATTTATTTATTTGTTTGTTTGCTTCTTCTTTGACACATTGGTGATTCAGTTGAGCATTATTCAGTTTCCATGAGATTGTAAGCTTTCTGTAACTTTTACTGCTGTTGAATTCTAACTTTAAGCCATGGTGGTCCAATAAATTACAAGAGGTTATTCCAATTTTCTTTTGTATCTGTTGAGATTTGCTTTGTGACCAACTATGTTGTTGATTTTAGAGAAGGTTCCATGGGGTGCTGAGAAAAAAATGTATATTCTTTTGCATTAGAGTGGAATGTTCTGTAGATATATATTAAGTCCATTTGAGTAATAACATCTGTTAGATCCCTTATTTCTCTGTTAAGTTTTTGTCTGGCAGACCTGTCCATTGGTGAGAGTGGGGTGTTGAAATCTCCCACTATTAGTGTGTGGGGTTTGACACGCAATTTAAACTTCAGTATCGTTTCTTTCGCATATGTGTATTCCCTTGTATTTGGGGCACAAATGTTCAGAATTTAGACTTCATCTTGGTGGATTTTTTCCTGTGATGAATATGTAATGTTCTTCCCAATCTCTTTTGATTGATTTTAGTTTGAAGTATATTTTTTAGATAGATACACCAGCTTGCTTCTTAAGTCTGTTTGACTGGAAAGTCTTTTCCTAGCCTTTTAATCTGAGGTAGTATCTGTCTTTGAAGTTGAGGTGTGTTTCTTGTATGCAGCAGAAGAATGGATCCTGTTTTCATATCCATTCTGTTAGCCTGTGTCCTGTTATAGGTGAATTGAGTCCATTGATATTAAGGTATATTAATGACCAGTGGTTGTTAATTCCTGTTATTTTTGTTAGCAGTATGTTTGTATTTCCCTTCTTTGGGATGTCCTGCCTTGGAGTTATCTATTGCCTGTATTGTCATGGGTTCATCTAACTTCCTTAGGTTGGAGTTTTCTTCTAGTGCTTTCTGTAGGGCTGGGTTTGTGGACAGGTATGGTTTAAATCTGGTTTTGTCTTGAAATATCTTGTGCACACTGTCTATGGTGATTGAAAGTTATGCTGGGTATAGTGATCTTGGCTGGCATCCATGGTCTCTTAGTATCTGCATTACATATGTCCAGGTCCTTCTGGATTTCAGAGTCTCCATTGAGAAGTCAGGTGTTATTCTAATGGGTGTGCCTTTATAAGTCACTTGGCCTTTTTCCTTTGCTGCCCTTAATATTCTTTATTTTGTATGTTTAGTGTTTTGATTATTATGTGTCAAGGGAACTTTATTGGGGGATCTAGTCTATTTGGTGTTCTGCATGCTAATCTTGTATCTTCGTAGATATTTCCTTCTTTAAGTTGGGAAAGTTTTCTTCTATGATGTTGTTAAATATATTTTCTGTGCCTTTGAGTTGGTATTCTTCTCCTTCTTCTATCCCTATTATTCTTAGGTTTGGCCTTTTCATGGTATCCCAGGTTTCCTGGACATTTTGTGTTATGAAGTTTTTGGCTTTAGCATTTTCTTTGACTGATGAATTTCTATTGTATCCTCCACACCATAGATTCTTTCTTCTATCTCTTATATTCTATTGGTTTTGCTTGCATCTGTAGTTTCTGTTCATTTACTCAGATTTTCTCTTTCCAGCATTCCCTCGGTTTGTGCCTTCTTCATTGCTTCTATTTCAAATTTTAGGTCCTGAACAGTTTCCTTCACCTATTTAATTTTCTTCTTGGTTTTCTTGGCTTTCTTTAAGGGATTTATTGATTTCTTCCATTTTTTTGTCTTTTCTCAATTTCTTTAAGGGAATTTTTCATTTCCTCTATAAAGGCCTCTATCATCTTAATAAAGTTATTTTTAAGGTCACTTTCTTCTACTTCTGCATTGTGGTGCTCAGGCCTTAATGTTGTAGAACCTCTAGGTTCTCATGGTGCCATATTGTTCTTTATGTTATGTATTTTTGCACTAATTTCTACCCATCTCATCCTCCAATAGGTGCAAAAGGTGTCTGTATCTGCAGGAGCTGCACTTGGTCTAATCTGTGCTTGCTGTTTCTATGTCTAAGGGATTCACTCTTGGTCCAGTTAGAACTCTTGGTCTAATTGGAGCTGGCAGATTCTGTGTCTCAGGGAGCCTCTGAGGTCTTAGGAAGATGGGTGGGTTTGGGGTGGGAGTGGGTCTTGTAGATTGCAGGGTCCAATGGAGGTGTTGTGGGCTTGCCCACAAGGGTCTTTCCTGCTGCCCTTCAACTGGTGGGGGTTATGGGGGGCACAGGCTATGCTATGTTCTAGAGGCAGGACTATGGTTAGGTGAAGAGTCATTCACCTCTTGGTCCAATCAGACCTGGCCTCTCTCTATTTAATTTAGTGTTGGCTATCGACTTGCTGTATATTGCTTTTATTATGGTTAGATGTACCCCATGTATCATTAATATCTTTAAGACTTTTATCAGGAAGGGATTTGGGATTTTGTCAAACACATTTTTAGTATCTAATGAGATGATCCTGTGATTTTCTTTTTTCAGTTTGTTTATATGTTGGATTACATTGACAGATTTCAATATGTTGAACCATTCCTGAATCTCTGGTATGAAGCCTTCTTGATCATGGTGGATGATCTTTTTGATGTGTTCTTGGATTTGGTTTGCAAGTATTTTATTGAGTATTTTTGCATCAATGTTCTTGAGGGAAATTGGTCTGTAATTCTATTTCTTTGTTGAATCTTTGTGTGGTTTGGTTATCATGTAGACTGTAGCCTCCTAAAACAAATTTGGCAATGTTCCTTCTATTTATATCTTGTGGAATAAATTGAGAAGTATTGGTATTAGCTCTTCTTTGAAAGTCAGGTAGAAATCTGGTAGAATTCTATGCTAAAACTGTCTGACCCTTGGTTTTTTGTGGGGGGGGGGTGGAGTTTGTAATTATGGTTTCTCTTTCATTAGAGGTTATAGGTCTACTTGAATTTGTTTATCTGATCTTAATTTAATTTTTGTATGTGGTATCTATAAAGAAATTTGTCCATTTCTTTTAGATTTTCTAATTTTGTGGAGTACAGGTTTTTGAAGTATGGCCAAATGATTCTTTGAATTTCCTCAGTGTCTGTTATTATGTCCCTCTTTTTGTTTCTAATTTTGTTAATTTAGATAGTCTCTCTCCATTTTTTAGTTAGTTTAGATCAGGGTTTGTCTATCTTGTTGACTTTCTCAAAGAACCAATTCTTTGTTTCATTGATACTTTGCATTGTTCTCTATATTTATAGTATACTGATTTCAGCCCTCAGTTTATTTCCTGCCATCTACTCCTCTTGGGTACTTTTGCTTCTTTTTGTTTTAAAGCTTTTAGGTGTGCTATGAGATCTCTCCAAGTTTTTCAGGAAGGCACTTCATTTCATGAACTTTCCACTTGGCACAGCTTTCATTATGTCCCATAAATTTGGGTATGTTTATGCATTCATTTTCACTGAGTTCTAGAAAGTCTTTTTATTTCTTCCTTGACTAAGTGGTAATTCAATACAGTGTTTTTCTGTTTCCATGAGTTTGTAGGCTTTCAGTTGTTTCTAATGTTATTGAAATCCAGCTTTAATGCATGGTGGTCTGATAGAATCCCAGGTGGTTATTTCAAATTTCTTGTATCTGTTGAGATTTGCTTTGTGACCAATTATGTGGCCAGTTTTGAAGAATGTTCCATGACGTGTGAGAAGAAAGTATATATTTTTTATGTTTGGTAAAATGTCCTGTAAGATATATTAGATCCATTTGGTTTACAACATCTGTTAGTTCTGGTGTTTCTCTGTTTAGTTTTTGTCTGGATTATATGTCCATTGGTAAAAGTGAGGTATTAATGTCTCCCACTATCAATGTGTGAGGTTCAATGTGTGATTTAAGCTTTAGTAGTGTTTTCTTTACAAATATGGGTGCTTTTGTGTTTAGGGCATAAATGTTGAGAACTGAGATGTCATCTTGGTGGATTTTTTCTTTGATGAGTATGGAGTTTCCTTCTCCATCTCTTTTGCTTAATTTGGGTGGAAGTCTATTTGTTCGATATTAGAATAGGTACACCAGCTTCCTGGAGCCATTTGCTTAGAAATTTTTTTCTGACCCTTTAGTCTGAGGTCATGCCTGTCTTTGATGTTGAGGTGTGTTTCTTGTATGCAGCAAAAGGATGAATCATATTTTTGAATACATTCTATTAGTCTGTCTTTTTATTGGGGAATTGAGTCCATTGATATTGGGAGATATCAATTACTAATGATGGTTAATTCCTGTTATTTTGTTGTAGTTGTTGATGCCACCATTAACAGTGTGTGTGTGTGTGTGTGTGTGTGTGTGTGTGTGTGTGTGTGTGTGTGTGTGTTTTCCTTCTTTGAACTGATGTGAGGTTATTTATTGCTTGTGTTTTCATGTATATAATTATCCTCTTTGAGTTGGAGTTTTCCTTTCTTCTAGTACCTTCTGTAGGGCTATCTTTGTGGATAAATATTTTTTTGAAATTTGACTTTATCAAGGAATATCTTTTTTTCTCCATTGATGATGATTGAAAATTTTACTGGGTATAGTAACCTGGGTTTGAGTCTGTGGTTTATTAGAGTCTACAGCACATCTCTACAGTCCCTTCTGGCTTTTAGGGTTTCCATTGAGAAGTCAGGTACAAATCTAATAGGCCTGCCTTTATGTGTTACTTGGCCTTTTTCTTTAACAGCATTTACTATTCTTTCTTTGGTTCTATGTGTTTAGTGTTTTGATTATTATGTGGCAAGGGGTCTTTCTTCCCTGGTCCAATCTATTTGATGTTCTGTAAGCTTCTTGTAGCTTGATAGGCATATCCTTCTTCAGGTTAGGAAAATCTTCGATGATTTTGTTAAAAATATTTTCTGGGCCTTTGAGCTATGTTTATTCTCCTTCTTGTATTCCTATTATTCTTAGGCTTGATCTTTTCATAGTGTGACAGATTTCCTGGATGTTTTATGTCACAAACTTTTTAAGTTTAGTAGTATTGTTTGACCTATTTCTTTCTTTCTTTTTTTTTTTTTTTTTTGGTTTTTTGAGACAGGGTTTCTCTGTGTAGCTTTTGTACCTTTCTTGGATCTCACTCTATAGACCAGGCTGGCCTCAAACTCACAGAAATCTGCCTGCCTCTGCCTCCTGAGTGCTGGGATTAAAGGCATGCACCACCACCGCCTGGTGTCTATTTCTTCTATTGTATCTTCAATGCTGGAAATTCTGTCTTCCATCTCTTATATTCTGTCAGTGATACTTGCATATGTAGTTCCTGTTCACTTACTTGATTTTCCATTTCCAGAATTCCCTTAGTTTGTGTTTTCTTTATTGTTTCTATTTTCACCTTCAGGCCTTGAACAATTTTATTAGTTTCTATCAATTCTTTGTTTTTTCTTGGGTTTCTTGACATTCTTTAAGAGATTTATTGATTTCTTCCAATTTTTTGATTGTCTTTTCCTCAGTTTCTTTAACACCTCTATCATCATCATAAACTAGTGCTGTGGGATGTTCTGTATGTCAAATGTGTTGCTGATTAGTCAATAATTAAAACACTGATTGGCCATTGGCTAGGCAGGAAGTGTAGGCGGGACAAGGAGGAGAATAAAGCTGGGAAGTGGAAGGCTGAGTCAGAGAGACACTGCCAGCCGCCATGATGAGAAACAGCATGTGAAGATGCCGGTAAGCCACGAGCCATGTGGCAAGGTATAGATTTATAAAAATGGATTAATTTAAGCTGAAAGAACAGTTAGCAAGAAGCCTGCCACGGCCATACAGTTTGAAACCAATACAAGTCTCTGTGTTTACTTGGTCGGGTCTGAGTGGCTGTGGGACTGGCAGGTGAGAGAGATTTGCCCTGACTGTGGGCCAGGCAGGAAAACTCCAACTACAAACTTGCTTTTAAGATTATTTTCTTGTGCTTCAGTTGAATTGGAATATCCATGGCTTGGTATAGTGGCATGGCTGAGCTCTGGTAGTGACGTATTGCCCTGGCTATTATTGTTTGTGTTCTTACATTTATGTTTAGGCATCTGGATTTGGAGTGATTATAGGTGTAGGTATGGTGGTATTTTATTTGTACTGAAATGTGATTTTAATTGTATGTTAATAAATAAAGTTGCCTGGGGGGTCAGAGCTATTAGAGCCATAGAAAAAGCTGGGCAGTGTTGGTGCACGCCTTTAATCCCAGCACTTGGTAGGCAGAGCTAGGTAGATCTCTGTGTGTTACACAGAGGATACAGCCAACATTGACGAGGCACTCATGTGGTTGGTTTTACAACCAATGAGAAGGAAGAACAGAAAGTCTATGTAAAGACAAATGGACATGAAGTAGATCTCTTTAGGAGAGGTCTCTTGGCTAAAGAGGCTAGCTGCAGCAGGCGGGTAAGGCTCTTAGCTCTGATCTCTTGCCTTTCTTCTTTGCATTGGTTCTGTGTTTCTTCTTTAATAAAATTGTCAGTTACATCTACATTTGGTACCCAACCTGACAAGAATCCATTAAAAACCGCTTGGCTTGGCTTGGCTTGGCGGCAGGTCCAGTTTCCGGCCTGAGCAGCCTGGCTCCCTAGCTCATGCCCAGCTCAAGCCCAGGTTGGCTTGGCCTAAGGCCGGACTGACTGTAGCCCCAGGTGGTTGCACGCAGCTGGAGCTACTGGCTTAAAGCTGGTGCTACAAACAACTCAGGCCTGCCCTGCCAAACAGGGCCCCTGCCTCTAAAGCCAACGCACGTGGACAGAGCTTAAGGAAGCCAGAGCCAAGCCTTCACTCGGTTCAAGTGGGAACACGTGGCTGGATAGCCAGAACTTGTGGCTGCGCTTTCTTGCTCTCTCTCTCTCTCTCTCTCTCTCTCTCTCTCTCTCTCTCTCTCTCTCTCTGGATTCACACCTCGGACACTAGGTGGCTGTTTTGAAATTCCCTCAGATTTCAACTGTTCTATGCAGACTTGGTAAGTCACTTAACATATCAGATATTTTAAAGGAAACTATTTAAAAAAGAAATTTTTTCCACATTAAAAAAACTGGGTTTTCTGTGTACATTGGAAGAAAATTGGGCTTTGTTTGCAATTTTACGCAGTCTGACAATGGAACAACTGTATGAGAAGATTAATGTTGATGGAATTATGCAGTTTATTACTATGCTTATCCTCATTTTACTATTTAAAAAGATAGTCAATTTAAGTGCCAGGATAACAGTTTTAGAAAAATGTTAAAATTGTAAAAATGAATCATAGAGAAATTTAAATTCAGACAGGAGAAATTAACAGTGAAGTTGCTTCAAGATTGGATCATAAGGTTACAGAAAGAAAGCCTGTTTTCACACAGTCACCCTTAATTTATCTGGTAACCATACTGCAGTTGCCTAATCAAATGACTACACAAAATATTTGGGCCCCAATTGAAATGTTAGATTTACGGAAGATTTAAGGAGACAATACTATCTTATGGCATACATTCCCCATATGTAAAGCAAATGTTAAACTCTTGGTCAACATATAATAGGATTATACCACAGGACTGGCAGGAGCTGGAACAGGCTGTTCTTGAACCCAGTCAAAGGCTCCAGTGGCAAATCTGGTTCAGGGATGAGACTAAAAACAGAAAAACAATGGAGGGATAAAGGAATACAAGTCTTCCAGGATCAGCTTATTGGAGAAGGCCAATATGCTTCAGTACAAACACAATGTTTATATGATGTCCAAACCCTAATTCTATGTCAAACAGCAGCCTTGAATGCATGGGACAGAGTTGAGGAACCAGGAAAAAAAACTGAGTCATTTACAAAGGTTATACAAGGCCCAAAAAAATCATTCACAGATTTTTTACAAAGACTGGCTTCAGCAATAAAGAGAATGGTCCCAGATTCAGAAGTTAGTCAGATAATAATTGAATCTTTGGCCTTTGAGAATGCGAATGCAACATGCAAAACAATAATCAGGCAGCTAAAGAGAAGATCTGCACCTTTGGAAGATTGGATTAGAGACACGGTTAATGTTGAGGCTCATGACCATGATGATATGTGGGTAGGAGAAGGAATTTCAAAAAGTTTGAGGAATGTTAGATGTTTTGGATGTGGAAAGCAAGGACATTTGAAAAGGTACTGTAAACAGGTCATTCCTAGAAACAATATTTCTTCAAGGAACAATGGCAACAGAATGACCCGTCCTTTTGGAGCATGCGGAAGGTAGGGTAAGTGGAAACACTGGACCAACAAATGTAGATCAACCAGGGACAGGCAAGGTAATCCTTTGCCTCAGTCTTTGGGAAACTCCCAGAGGGGCCTCATGTAGGCCCCCATAGCAAATACAGTTCAAACCTTTCCTGCAGTCATAGAGGAAACCCCTACTCAGAGCAATTAAATAACCAAATGCCTATTGGAATAAATCATGCTGGTTGGGATGATGAAACAGAGAGAATAGAAAATTCAGGAGAAAACATAAAGAAATTTTTTTTGGCAAACTTCTATTAATGAACAAATACCAAAATTATCGATAAAAATAAATGGTTTTTTGTTGTCTGCTCTGGTAGACACAGGTGTGGATGTTGCCATAATTGCACCAGAATTTTGGCATCCAACTTGGCCTCTTCAGGAGGTAAACATTCAGCTGTTAGGAATTGGAACATTATCTCAGGTGAAACAGAGTGCAAGATGGCTCGAATGTATATGTCCAGAAGGACAGAGAGGAAAATTGAAACCATATGTAGCTAACATAGCTATGATCCTGTGGGGTCGAGACTTGTTGCAACAATGGAATACTCAGATTAACATCAGAAACAAATCATAAACTAGCACATTTCTGAGAGAAATATTAGAAGGCATTATTCTGAGTGGCCACCAGCCATCCATATTATACAAGAACAGGGCACAACAAATGATGATCTCCCAAAGACACCAACAGCTCTACCTTTAAATGGTTAACAGACAAGCCTGTATAGGTTCAGCAATGGCCTTTAACAACAGAGAAACTACAGGCTTTAGAAGAGCTGGTAGAAGAACAGTTAAATGCTCATCATATTGAAGAATCAACCAGTCCTTGGAATTCTCCTGTATTTGTCATTAAAAAGAAATCTGGTAAATGGAGAATGGTAACAGACCTTAGAGCAATTAATGAAGTAATTCAGCCAATGGGCTCTCTACAATCTGGAATTCCTTTGCCTACTCTGTTACCAAAAGGATGTCCTCTCATAGTTATTGATTTAAAAGACTGTTTCTTTTCAATACCCTTACAAGAAAAATACAGAAAGATTTGCTTTCACAGTGCCTACTTATAGTAATTCTCAACTGGATAAAAGATTTCAATGGAGGGTCCTCCCACAGGGAATGTTGAATAGCCCAACTCTGTGCCAATATTTTGTACAACAGTCATTGGAAGTGATACATAAAAACTTTCCTAAATCTATAATTTATCATTATATGGATGATAATTTACTAGTTGATTCAAATGCAAATTCTTTAGAAAGAATCTTTGAAGAAGTAAAGAAAATTTGCCTTGCTGGGAATTACAAATGGCTCCTGAAAAGATACAAAGAGGAGATTCTATTAATTATTTAGGAAATAAAATAGAGCTATAAAAAATTGGACCCCAAAAGGTACAAATTAGGAGAGATATACTACAGACTCTTTTTTTTTTTTTTTTTTTTTTTTTTTGGTTTTTTGAGACAGGGTATCTCTGTGTAGCTTTGCGCCTTTTCCTGGAACTCACTTGGTAGCCCAGGCTGGCCTCGAACTCACAGAGATCCACCTGGCTCTGCCTCCCGAGTGCTGGGATTAAAGGCATGCGCCACCACCGCCTGGCGACTACAGACTCTTAATGAGTTTCAAAGATTATTTGGAGATATTTTTCATCTACAAACTATTGTTGGGGTAAAAAATGATGAACTGAATAATTTGTTCAAAACCTTAGAAGGTGACAAGGACTTAAATAGTCCAAGAGAATTATCACCTGAAGCTGAAAAATAATTGGCCTTGGTAGAAAAGAAAGTACATGAAGGGCACGTGGATCATGTTGATCCAAAGCTAGATTGCATTTTGGTTATTTTACCTTCTAGGCATTCTCCTACAGGAATATTAATGAAGAGGGAAGATATTATATGGGAATGGATATTTTTACCACATAAACCAAATAAAAAATTAAAAACTTATGTGGAAAAAATCTCTGACTTGATTTGGAAAGGAAAATTGAAACTTCGTCAATTAGCAGGAATAGACCCAGCAGAAATTGTCATACCTTTAACTAAGGAGGACATTGAAAAATTATGGACAGAAAGTGAACCTTGGCAAAAAGCTTGCAGTAACTATTTGGGAGAAATTAACAGGAAATATCCCAAAAGTGATAGAATTGATCCTATAAAGAGAGGTGATTGGATCTTGCCTCGAATTGTACAGGAAAAACCCATATCTGGAGTTTGCACATTTTATACAGATGCCAACAAACAAGGAAAGGCAGGTTACAAATCAGAAAATTTAAGTAAAGTGGTTCAAAGTCCTTATAATTCAGCTCAAAAATCAGAATTATATGCTATTCTGTTGGTATTAATGGATTTTTCAGAACCTCTCAACATAGTAACTGACTCTCAGTATGCTGAAAGAGTAGTATTACATATTGAGACTGCAGAATTTATCCCTGATGCTTCAGAATTAACTTCACTATTTATTCACTTACAAGATACAATCAGGAAAAGGAGTCATCCTTTATATATAACTCACATTCGATCCCATACTGGTCTGCCAGGCCCTCTAGCACAAGGCAATGATGAGATTGATAAATTATTGATAGGAAATGTGCTGGAGGCCTCAGAATTTCATAAAAAACATCATGTCAATAGTAAAGGTTTAAAAAAGGATTTTTCCATAACCTGGCAACAAGCCAAAGAAATAGTAAAGAAATGTCCTACTTGTTCCTTCTACAATTAAATGCCATTACCAGCAGGATGTAACCCAAAGGGTATTCAAAGGAATGAAATCTGGCAGATGGACGTGTTTCACTTTACAGAATTTGGAAAATTGAAATGTGTACATACCATCAATACTTATACAGGATTTCAATGGACAACTGCTTTGAGTTCTGAAAAACCTGATTTTGTAATCACTCATTTGCTAGGAGTTATGGCCATCATGGGTATGCCTGCACAAATCAAAACTGATAATGCTCCATCATATGTCTCTGTTAAAATGAAACAGTTTTTTGCTTATTACAATATAAAGCATATTACAGGTATACCACATAATCCTACAGGTCAAGCAGTTATAGAAAGATCAAACAGAACTCTAAAGGATATGCTAAATAAACAGAAAGGGGTAACAAAACCCCCAGAAATAGACTACATAGTGCTCTATTAACTTTGAATTTTCTCAGTGCCAATGAGAAAGGAACAACAGCTGCAGAGAGACATTGGATAATAGAAAAAACTACAGAATTAAATCAGCCTATATACTTTAAGGATGTGCTGACCTCAGAATGGAAACCAGGGTATGTGTTACGTTGGGGACGAGGTTTTTTCTTTTGTTTCTACAGGAGAAGATAAGCTGTGGGTACCATCAAAATTGATAAAGGTTCGATTTGAACAAGAGAAACCTCTTAATTAGAGGAGGTGATAGTTCATCAACCAGTATGAACATCGAATTTAAACTAACTTATACCAGTAACACATGCCTTTTCATTTAATCAGATAATAACTTGCCAAAAAGGAACATCCCCAAAATTAGTCTTGGGGAAAGGTTTTTGTTTTTGTCTTTTAGGAGAATGAAGGCTAAGGAATCTGAAGAACACTGGACAAATGGGCAACTGAGAAAAGGGACAAATCATCTATCCCAGGAAACAGAGTGAAATGGCGTATGGGTATATCATCTAAAAAGTTTTATGTCTTCCTAAATGTTTGTTTCTGCTCTTCTCTAAAGATCTAACACTATTGGTCTTCTAATAGTCCCAGTTGAATTAAAATTTAAAGCTGACTTTGGAGTTGGAGAATGGCTCTCTCCTTCTTTAAACTCAAGCATGTTGTTAAAAGGAAAATGCAAACTTCCTGTATTATGCCAGAAGAAAAGACCCATCTTCTGCTATGGGACAGGAGAAAAGCCAAATTAATTAAGGGACTATACTATTACTAATCTCAATTCTTTGATTCTATTCTGATTCTTTAAACTTTTTTTAAAGTTTAAATTTTATATCAAAATTTACAAGATTAATATATATATATGTATATATATATACATTTTAAACTTTGTTAAGACATGAATGGTAATATAGAGTACTAATTCTAGAAAAAAGGCTTCATTTAGCTGCATATATATGTCTTTGTATTCGAGTCTCTTATCAGT
This sequence comes from Peromyscus californicus insignis, assembly GCF_007827085.1. NCBI lineage: Eukaryota > Metazoa > Chordata > Mammalia > Rodentia > Cricetidae > Peromyscus > Peromyscus californicus. The sequence goes on along the minus strand of NW_026294617.1, from coordinate 2,979,675 downwards.
TTTCTGCAGGAAATCACGGCCAGGCCTAACATCAACTGAAGTCTCCAGGAGGAAGATGGGGCTCCACAACAACAACAATTCCACGTGGATAATAATAATATCACTAAGCTGACAAACATCATCTACAGATCAGCTTTGAACTACAAAGTGCTCAGAGCCATTTTGAGATGACTAGCTGAGATGATGCTGTCTCAAAGACTACTTGAATAAGGACTTGAGATAAACCCTGAACTTTGGCATTATACACAGACTGGATAATGAAGGATATAGTTACCTTTTCTAGAATTTGACAATTAACCTAAAGTGTTTCTTTCAGGATAAAGATAACTTTGCCCATACCCAGCAGGAAGCAATTTTAAGAATACAACGCCCATATTCCTAAAGAGATGGTATGGGGCGAGTTGTTTTTTTGGTCTTTTTAATGGGTTTTGGGTCTGGGATAATTTTCATTGTTTAGGGGGGGTTGGTTACAAGTTGTTGTCAAGGGTTAGGAAAAAGGCTAAGCAAAGGAGATTAGATTTAAGGTTCTTGTTTAAAAAAAAAGAAAGAAAAAGAAGAAAAGAAAAGAAAAAGACAATTACTAGTTTTAAATACTTTACATTGGGTTGGACTGTTTTATATTGTATACAAATTATACATATTGAAATTGATATTGTTAGAAAATGCTATATGTATATTTCTAATTGTACTTATACCATTCATTTAACAATGTAATGCAATTTTCTGATACTTGAATGTTATTATTACCAACTATTATGATATAAAGAAATGAAAGTTAGTAGTTAGACATTACAATAGAACTTGCAGTCATATTAGATATGTTTTAAAAATTGAGCAGATACATTTTAGATAGACAGGTCATCTTCAAACCCTTCAGAGATCTACAGAATATGGCATTTAAAATGTTTTAATAACTTAGAAAATTTTTCTTTTTTGTTATGACTATGAGACATGTCGGCTCCTGGCAGTACCATCTACTTCAGAGAAAATATGGGCATTGAAGAAACTGCATATGGAGTTAACTTTCATTGTGGCAAAATTTAGCCACTGGACAACAAAGTATCCTAGAATCAACTGTTGACAAACAGGACAGACAGGACACGAAACAAAGGACTACTTATTCTTGCCAAAACAAGTGTGGTTATGGCTTTATCAAAAGGCATCTTCACAGCCGGGCGGTGGTGGCGCATGCCTTTAATCCCAGCACTCGGGAGGCAGAGCCAGGCGGATCTCTGTGAGTTCGAGGCCAGCCTGGACTACCAAGTGAGTCCCAGGAAAGGCGCAAAGCTACACAGAGAAACCCTGTCTCGAAAAAAAACCAAAAAAAAAAAAAAAAAAAAAAAAAAAGGCATCTTCAGAGGCCAGGACAATATGGCACCATCCCTGAAGTGCCCTTTGCAATTCGGAAAAGGTACAGTGCCCTTTTCTTCGAAGGCAGCTGAACAGGCAGTGGGCCGATGGCTTCTGATGTGCAATGGAACAGCAAATGAAACAGTTTTTCTTGAAGAGTAACTAAGCTCACGCCTCTCAATAGTAGAATGGCATTTAATAGAGGGATGTGAAGAATAATGGGATGCTGAGATGAAGCCACATATACACAGTCAAGAAGAATGGACAGCTGAATTAAAAAAACATCAACAATTTCCAGAATTTAAAATCCTGAATCATGACAGGACACTAGCTGCAGCAGGCAGGTAAGGCTCTTAGCTCTGATCTCTTGGCTTTCTTCTTTGCATTGGTTCTGTGTTTCTTCGTTAATAAGACGGTCAGTTACATCTACATGTAGGTGCCAGCTTCTAGGTTTGTTGTTTTTGGGTGTGTGCTTTCTGTCTTGATTTTTGTTTCCTCTCTGGTCTTCAGGCTGCCATGGTCTGTGGTTGAGTAGAAAATATCCACCCACATTGGTTGCTGGATGTTTGGTGTCCTGGATGGCCTCTGTCCCAGCATGCTGATCCAGTTTGGGGTTGGACTTCTAGCTATGTGTGTGATCTCTGATATGGCCATAGGCCTTCCGGGGTTTAGGATCCTGGCCTGGCTTCTGGTTGGGTAAAAGTCTTCTGCCTAGTTTTCAGGGTTCAGAATGCTGTTCTGGCATTTGGGGTTCAGGATGCTGGCCTGTCTTCTGATGGGGCAGAAGGCTTCCACCAGAGTTGTGGACTGGGATAAGGTGACTATGAGAAGAGGGTTAATTGGAGTTAAGTTGGGTGGTCACAGGCAGAACAGGGTGGTCAGGGGTGGCTTAAATGTTTTTCTGGGATCTGTCCTGGCCTCTGATGTGGTTGAAGGTTTCTGCCAGAGGTGTTGGCTGGAATATGTGTGGTTCAGTATACTGGCCTCAAGATCTCATATTGTTAATGTAATGATACCTTTAGAATCTTAGAAAATCAAAAGGAAATAGCACCCAATAAAAGGAGATGAGAAGAAATAAAGAAACTTGAGATTGAAATGAATGAAAGCGCCACTTTTTTTCTATCTTTGGGGACCTACATCACAGCGATATATGTGTTCAAAACTCATAGCTAAATTGGTACACGTTTTTCTCATTTCTCACTTTTATTTTTAAAGTTTTGCTTCCATAGCAAAAATAAATGTAGCGGATAATTTATAGAGAAGTACTTAATCTTCATATCAAAATATTATACTGAATATGTTGAGATCAACATTTTATGCATGGTAAATGGCAAAATTATTTCCAGATTGGATTCTGAAGCTTCATACAAGTTAGTATTCAATGATTGTTAATAGTCACAGGACACATTTCAGTGGCAATAATATTGTTTTTAATTTATATCTGTATATATTTAACCACTGTCTTGGAGTTAATGCCTGCAAACCCAGTGCACTGATTACCTTGAAATGTGTTGACAAAAGGAAAGTGAGGAGATGGATATTCACCATGTACTATAAATACTCAATTGCTGATGTATCCTTGGCAAGCAACTGGTTCAGCTGTGTCCACTGAGTCCTGCTGACATGGAAGAGTGTGCCAGAGTCAACATTGGACTGATTACCAATCTTTTTTACCATAATGCTCTGGTTTTCTGAGACAAATGTCAGACTCCATCCTCACAGCCCTAAAGGAAGGGGACATGCCCACCTCTACAGGGCACAAACTGGGAAGTCACACCCTGGTGCCTCTGTCTCACTGCATCTCATAAATCATAAAATAAATGACAATATATGTTTCTAGATACTTTAGGAGGTTTGTCCACAATTCAGTAAAGTGAATTCTTAATTATGCATTGTCCTTTTCATTCTGATTAGTGAAAAGAGAATGCACTTTATTTGCTTATGATGACATCTATTTACAATGAAAATGACACAAAATTGCTGTTAGTAGGCATTGTTACACCCAAAAATGGTCATAAAGTCATTTTTACATTTTAAATAAATGAAACTTTCAAAGTTGAAGATCAAGAAAATGACCAAGAACAATAGTAAAGGAATAAAAATTCAATGCACCATAAAACACAGGGACAGACACAGTTGCTCCACAAAGGGACAGATCACACAGATTAGACTGTGGCCAGGCAGTTGGTGCTGCAGCAGCTTAAGTCTACTGCTACAGCTTTACATTGGCCATATACTGGCAATGAGTGAGTGGGGCTATAAACTGTATTTATAAAATAAGCACTGGACCAGATCTGGCCCATTAGCTACAATTTGGCAACTTCACTCTATCAAATCCAGTGGTTTCAAAGTCAGTGTTCAAGACTGTATTCATTTTTAAAGGAGGTAGGACAGTCTTAAATAATTACTGTTATTTAGTAGCTGTTTCTTCAAATTAATGTTTTCTTTATAGCAAATAATAACCTTATTGAATATGACATCAAAAATTTGAAATACATTTATTATTACTTTGTACATACCATCCTAGATACATTTTCTCTCTTTAAATCAAGTTTAAAATAAATGTGAACACCTAAGAAACAGTATGATGACATTGACCAGAAGGTGAATAGGTAGCAATTTGCTGAATGGTCTGCAGGATCCATATCTAGTATGTAACAGGCAGATTGATTATTATGACAACTCAGACTGCTGTAGTGATCAGATTTCTCATGCTAGGCTGTGTTTGTTATGCCACAAGGAAGCCAACCTGTTCCTAATTCCCTTTGTGAATGTCAAAGGCAAATCTATTTTCTTCTGTATTTAGAAAGGTAAAAGACTCTTGAACAAACAGCTGCTGATCACTTCAGGAGCTTTTTAGCCAAAAATCAAGGTAGGAGAATATTTTGACTCAATCAACACACAAAACATAATTATCTCTTCATTGTGGATTCTCTACACTTCTCTTTCAAAGTCTGAGACTTCTCTGTGAAACTAAACAGCAGTGAACAAAATGAACCAGGTGCTTTCTGTCATCTGTGTTGTGACTTGTATTCTGAGAGTAAAATTTATGTCTAAATATTAAACAAATTTCATTTCAGCAACCAAAGCTGTGTTTACTTTGGGAAGAACTATGACATGGTAGAAAACTGGTTTCTCCTTTTTCCTTCCTGACCCTCTCTGTGTCCTTACAGTGTCTGGAATGAAGCACATCTTATTCTACAGAACCAAAGGAGGATAGAAACATATAGATTGAATAGTCTCTATTGGACACAGTTTTCCTAGAAGAAAGAATTGTCAGCATCTTTCAGCAATCAACCATGTGAGCTGATGGTGTTTTCCACCCAACAAGCCAAGATAGCTTATAAAGCTCTCAGGAATATGGAACACTGCTTTGAGGAAGAAGTGTGCAGTATATTTCTAAAAAGCAATGTGTTAGCCACATTGCTAGAGATTTCCAAAGATACCATGTGACTAGACATCATACTATGTAAAGTGCCAGAAAGGTACCTCTGTGTGATTTGCACATAAATAGGAAACTGGGCTTCTAGAAGAAACCCCTAGCCTTGAAGTAGAAATCAAGAGTTTTTGTATGTATTTCTTAGACCTAAAGAGATGGTTCAGAAGTTAAGAGCACTTGTTGCTCTTGCAAAGAAACAGGTTCAGTTCCTAACATCCTCATGGTGGCTCACAAGAGCCTGTAATTTCAGTTCCAGTGGATCAAGTGCTCTTTTATGGGCTCCATGGGTCTTAGGTGTGCACATAGTACACATACATACATGCAGACAAACATCCATACACATAAAATACAAATAAATAAATGTAATTTACAATAGAGCTGATTAGGTCTAAGCTTTTCCAGTAGAGGCATATGAAGAGAGGTCATGTTTATTAATAGGTTTTCTTGTAAAATAGGAGGTTTCTCTGCCAATGCAGTAAGTCAGATCAAGCCTAATTGACAAAGTAAAAGATCAGGTTTATTTGAGCAAAGAAACTCCTGGATGAGTCCTCCAGGCCCAGATATCAGAGCTGGAGAAGTCACATGAACCCAAGCTAAAGCAGAGAGCTTATATAGCCAGTAGATGAGGGGTGATGTTGTGTCCACCACAAGCTGGGTTTGTACCCAAGTGATCAAAAACTGAATGCTTTATGTGGAGTCTTTACACCTTGCTATCATAGCAAAGGCATTGCCTAAGGGTACTGAGTCCTTGGAGGACTGATGTCCCTAGCAGTGGATTATGACTACCTCTGCAGGGAGCTGAAGGGCCTCCAAGAACTTGGCTATAATGGGTCCATTGACAATGAGAGTGCTGTTGGTAGCGAGGAAGTCCCTTTCCTTCCAAAGGACAGAATGAGTATAGGTTATTAAAAAGACACATTTAGATTCAGTATAGATGTTAGCCTTTTGATCCTGTTGGAGCACTCTAGTCAAGGCAATTAATTCAGCCTTTTGTGAAGAGGTCCCCATCAGCAGACGGGTTGCTTCAATGGTTTTAGTGGAAGTGACCATTGAATAAGCTGCCTTGTAGTTTCCTGATCTATCTATAAGAGAGTTTCTATCAAGAAAGAGGGTGAGTTAGGGGTCTGTGAGGGGTTGGTCTAGGAAACCAGGCTGGGTGAGCATAAGTCCTCTACAGCCTCTGGTCATGAGTGGGAAGAGGTATCAGGGAAGAGAATTGCAGGGGCCCATGAGGAAATTAAGGGAAGAAGATGGAAGACAGAGAGTGTGGGGGTCAAGGAAAGGGTGGCCTCAAAGTGGCTGAGGATATAAATGTACAGGAAAAATGGATATGACTAGAAAAGTGTATGAGAAGAATCACCCTGAAAGAATACAGAGAAGTGGCAGGGTCTTAGGCAGAAAGAAGGGGCTCCCATCCACCCCATGATAGAAATTGGTGAGGGAACTATGGAACCTGAGTGAGAGATCAAAACAGAAACAATAGTGCCAGTGTCCACCAGGAAGGTGATGGACTTACCCGTTACCTGGAGTGTTACCGTAGGCTCTAAGAGGGTGATGTGAGTCTCTGAGTCTGTGTGTCATCAGTTCTCTACCAGGCTAAGGAGCTCAAAGCCTGGAAGAGGCTCAGATGTCTGTGCTGGTGATGCTGGACCTCTGTGGTGTGGAATAGAGCACTAACGAGCATGGGAGCATTCCAACTTCCAGTGGCCAGGCTGCTGGCAGAAGGGGCACAGCCTTGTTGGCAACTGGGAGTTGGGCAGCATCAGGACTAGTGGCCTTCCTAGCTGAATTTGAAGTAGACCCCTGGTGTAGTTTGACTCTGGCTGGGCCCCTGCTGAATGGAGCCTTGTGGACTTTCCTTGTTCCCTCTGCAGAGTACTGATGGCCTCAAGGCAGCTACCAAGGCATGAGCTTGGAGCATAGCCTTGTGTTGCAGTCCAGCCTGCTGGGAAGATTTACCTGACTCCTCTCAGGCATTAAAAACTTTAAAAGCCATTTTCACCAATTCCTGTACGGAGGTTTAGGAAATATCCTCGGCCTTTTTAGTTTTTTTTTTTTTTTTTTGGTTTTTTGGGGTTTTTTTGTTTTGTTTTTTGTTTTTGTCTTTGTTTTTTAATATCTAGCAATGACCACAAAATGAAATGGTAGCCAGGACGATGGCTTCTGCTAGGGAGGCTGGATCAAGGTGGGTAGAGTAGGTATGTAGGATGCCAGCATAATAGGGTAGAAGGAAGAGCAGACAGAAACAAATAGGGAGATAGAATCTGTTGCAGAGGGTATGGGTAAGTAGGATCCCAGAATGGCCAGACCAAATATCAAGAAATCTTAATGAGTAAAAAAGGCAAAGTGAGTACCTTTCAGTGGGCCCTGCCAAGGTATGCCATTAAGAGAACACACTACAGACAACAGAGTTAGTGCAGGAGGTTTGTTGGTGAACAGGGAGAGTGAAAGAGTGAATGGCCATCTTGGAGTAGGGACATGAGATAGGCAGGTAGAAAGACAAACAGCATCAAAGAGACAAGAGGAAGAAGAGAGGTGGGAGTGCCAGGGACTCAGGCAGCCCGGTCAGGGTGCAGGGTTCTGGGTCAGTCCTGGTTGAAAATGCCCCTGGAGCCAAGCCACCATAACCCCAGCCAACAAAACCTGGGTCACTGACCACAGGTTACAAAGGGAGGGGCAGAAGTGCAGAGCTCAAAAACCCTGGATAAAGGTGCTCAAACCATTTGTCTTATGGTGTGAGACAGCCCCAATTTGGATAAATTTTGCAGCAGACACCCCAGGGGTTACTGAGGATCAGATTTAGACTCAGTATTGCCCATTTCCAGGTCTGTGACAGAGACTGAAAACTAGGGCAAGGTGTCCCCACAAATACCTGGCATGTCAGGGTGGGGGTAGCATTTGGGAAGAATATCTCCTAACACAAAGGAGCAATGACTGTCTTTGCTCCAGAAACAGTTCAAGCTTGCCCTCTGAGGACATGCCTTGGCAGGTGATCCCGGGGGTCTTTGACTCAGACAAGGTCTTGACCCAGAAGAAGTACCTGGTACCTCTTTTAGGCGATGGCTTGGAAATGCGTGACTTACCCCAAGTCAAAATTTGATCACTTCTGGCAGAGAGGAAGAAGAGAGGAATATCTAGTCCACCCAGCAGGAAGATTTAATTCCTCCCATGTTTTTGGCACCAAGGTAATAGGTTTTCTGTATGGCTTCTTTACCAAAACAGTAAGCCAGATCAAGCTGAACTCAAAAAGTAAAAGAACAGGTTTATGTGAGCACAGCAACTCCCGAATGAGTCCTCTAGCCCCAGAGATAGGGGCCAGAGAAGTCAAATGCACTTGAACTAAAGCAGGGAGCTTATGTAGCCTGTAAGCAAGGGGTGATGATGTATCCACCATAAGCTGGGTTTGTGCCCAAGTATGGCCAAAAATTGAATGCTTTAGGTGGGGTCTTGGGCTGCTGGGAACTTCAAGGGAGAAGTTGCCATGGCCACCAAGAATGTGGAACTGGAATTTTTGGTGCCTTTTCTTTGTTGGAGATTCTATGAGGGGGTGTGGATTGGAAAGGAATGGGGCTTTCTGGATCAAGCAGGGGTGAGCTGGAGGTTCCAGTCAAACACTTATAGCAAAGAGACAGACAGCAATGAAAGCAATGAGTAGATATGTTTCAGAAAGTTCTAGACATTTCTGCAATGAATGTGAACAGTCAAAAAGGTTCTAGATGGCTCTCAGAAAACACTAGAGATTGTCACTATACTTGAATCACACACTTCACAGATTACTGAAGAGTCACCAACCAATCTGGTTCTACAAAAGATTCATGAACACTGATAATTTCATAATCTTAGTTAAACTTCAGGTTGTGTGCACTATAATCAACTTTCATATATACATATATAAAGTATACACAAGCAGTTGGTTGTGTGGATATGAGTTAAATACTCTGCTGTACATCTGTTTAAACTGCAGAACATTTTCTATAGATGCAGTGGGAGGTGTCAGGCAAGAACCATCTAAAGAAACCACCATTTAAGCAATGGATAAAACATGTTGCCCAGAGGGTAGTCCTAAAACCATGACCAGTTTTGAATCATATCTCTGTACCAGTTATTTTTGTCATTGATATTATAAGATGCCAGACAAAGAACTTAAGAGAATCAGGATTTATTTTGGCTCAGCGTTGATTAGTTACTTTTACATTGCTGTGATAAAATAACCTGACAAAAGCTACTTGAGGATAAATTTTTTATTTTGGTTAGTGGTTCTGGAGGGATACAGTCTGTCACAGTGAGGCGGACATGGAAACAGGGAAAGTATAGCAGAACAAGAAAGAAGCTTGCTGATCACATTTCATCCACACACAGGAAGCAGAGAGAGAGAAAAATAAAATAAATGGGAACTGAGACAGGTTATAAACCTTTAACTCTCAGTGATATATTTTCTCAAGCAAGGCTGTATCTCCTAAAGGTTTTCAAATAGCGCCAAACTGGGAATCAAATACATGAGCATATGGAAGACATTTTTCATTCAAATCACCATGCAGGTGAATAAAAGGTGCTGTCCATCATGTGAAAATATGTGGGGGCAGGACCATGAGGTGGCTGGTCACATTGCATCTGCAACCTAAAAGCAGAAAGAGTTTAATTAATATTGGTGTTCAGCTCCTTTTCCCTTTTTACTCAGCTCAGGACTCCAGTTCATGGGATGATACTACTCACATTCAGAGTGAGTCTTCCCTCATCCATTAAACCACTCTGGTTACTTTATCAAAGACAAACTCTGAGATGTCTCTCCTAGATGATTCCAAATCCAACCAAGTTGGAAAAAAAAAAGCATTAATCATATGTGGTGGTTTGAATAAGAATGAACCCCAAAAGTTCATAAATTCAAATGCTTAGTCACCAGAGAGTAGCACTACTTAAAGGGATTAGGAGGTGTGGCTTTGCTGGAGCAGCTCTGCCCTTGTTGGAGAAAGTGTGTCACTGGGGGTGGTGGTCTTTGAGGTTTCAAAGGCCCAGTGGTTCTCTCTCTTCCTGATGTCTGTGAATCTGAATTTAGAACTCTCAGCTCCTCCAGCACCATGTCTACCTGTGTGCCACCATGCTCCCTGTCACGATGAGAATGGACTAAATCTCTGAATTATAAGTAAGCCCCAATTAAGTGTTCTCATTTATAAGTGTTGCCATGGTCATGGTGTCTCTTCACAGCAACAGAACATTGACTAAGATGGAAATTTTTACCAGAAGCAGGTATTGCTGTGACAGGCTTGACTATGCTTCTTGTTTGATTGAGACATCATCACAATCTCCATATAGCTTCCAGAAGTAACACTATGATATTGCTACAAATTAATACATCTTAACTCAGTTCTTCCAACATCACAAGGAAGAGAAATTCAGATTTCTCAAATTCAGTGATGCAGGGTAAACATCACTTTAATGACTAAGCCAAACAGTGGTGGGAAGTATAAGAAAAAAAGCTGAAATCGTGTCAGTAAGCATGAGTGAAAACAAAAAGAATTCAGTATGTTTTGGGTCTTAAAAGTGTTACAATAGCTGGACGGTGGTGGCGCACGCCTTTAATCCCAGCACTCGGGAGGCAGAGCCAGGCAGATCTCTGTGAGTTTGAGGCCAGTCTGGGCTACCAAGTGAGTTCCACGAAAGGCGCAAAGCTACACAGAGAAGCCCTGTCTCAAAAAACAAAAAAACAAACAAACAAAAAAAAAGTGTTACAATACAGATCACAGAAGATGGGGTAGTACAGGACCCAGAATGCATAGGATCATAGCATAGCCTTTTTAACCTTCCAATTCCCAGATCATCCCTACTCTTCACCTGAGAAATAGGGTTTTGAATTATAAAATGAAAACTTATATTCCAATATCCTGATCAACTCAGCATACTGACAATTATAAAAGAAACATAAGCTAAGAAGTTCTATCTTTCTTACTCACTGGTCCAAAAATTACTCTTTCACTAAACACTTATGTGAGGTATCCCATAAACTTCTCCATAGATAAGGTATATGCCAAAAATTAAGAGCCTCTCATTATGTGTTTACTATAATATCACTGGGATTAATTTCTCTATACAACAAATAATTATACTTCAGCTTTTCCTTACATATAACTATGTTCTGACAATATAATCTTCAAACAAACTTGATAGGCTAACAGGGATCCTTATCTATCCAGGAAAGAGACTAAATAATGTCTAGTTACCTATCGTGAACAACACAGCTTATATGAAGGATAAAATACTAATCATTTGTAATCAAATTATAACTTCTGTTGAGGTCCACTATTCATAAATACCTACAGAATCCTTTATGCAGTACGTCTCACTGATTAAGGATATTGATATCCAGAACAATAAAAACTGATATGTCAACACTAACCACGAGTTTCTTGAAAAATGTTTTCATAAGAAACAATTGATAGCCAAGTATTCTGCAATTAATTTCATACTGCAAAGATGGAAAAAAGTCTTTCTGGACAAGTGAATAAAGAACATGTCTTTTAAAAGAACCTTCTTCAAGTAACTCCTGTATCAACAGGTCTCAGCAGGATCTAGATAGCAATTAACATATAATTAATTCTGCCTTCTCCTGAAGCACAGATGTCTTTTGCTCCTAAATAAAGGCAAAAATCCAGAGTTTTTTAACTCATTCTCTAAGAAGCAAGGGAGGAAGCTCTGTATGAACAAATGAAAACCCTAACTTGTATATTCACCCAGAAGCCATCTCACCATTCAAAGAGGTAATCTATAAGTGAGCCTCCTGGCAGACCAATATTTCCTTCAAATTGGATTTCTCTAATCCCTGAACTGTGACCAGAAAAGACTTCAGCCTGGAAAATTGATTTTTCAACTATACTTCCTGAGGACGCACCATGGCCACAAAATATAAGAAACAATAATTCTTTTTTTGTCCACTGCACTGACAATGTGAATTCACATGACATTTTATACCACTGAACAGAAGTGAGAAATAGTCTTACCATTAGTTACCTCTTCATAGTTAAGATTGTGTTCGCCAAGGGTTTTAATGTACTGTGTGGGCTGGTACCATACACACATATTGTATTCATTGTGAGTTCTTCTAGTTTTGCTCTCTATATATTGAACTGCTTGGCCATAGATTCTTCAAAAGCAAGAGGAAGGAAGCGTGAAAATACATATGGTCCCAGCCTAACTCTGTAATAGGTACATAAAGACAAATAAATCACAGGTCCAGGTCCCAAGGATCTGTAACCCTGTCAGTATCTTCTGTGTGCTCTGTGTCAGTACGTTAAGGTTCATGCTATTGTATGTTACCCTGTGTGAGCAGACAGACAAGACATATTTCTGAAGTCCCCATAAAGACAATACTGTTGAATCACACCAATCTCAGTGTGATCCCTCAAACCTACATGAAGGTAGAAGTGGAAAACTAAGGATGTAAAATTGTCTTCTGACTTCCACATGTACACTATGGCACAGCCATGCACCCCCACACACTGCCAATGCACACACATGTATACACACATGCACAAAATAACAAGTAAGATATTTTAAATCTAGGTAAGCTTATACTGTATATAATGAAGGGGCTGCTATTCAGTCTTAATGTCATAACTAATATCTTATATTTTAGGATAAATTGTAATGTAACATTAAGAGGTTAAAAAACTTCCAGGTAGTGGTGGTGCACACCTACAATCCCTGCACTTGGGAGGCAAAGGCAGACAGTTCTCTGACCTCAAGGCCAGCCTGGTCTGCAGAGTGAGTTTTAGGACAGCCAGGGCTACTCAGAGAAACCCTGTCTATAAACAAATAAATAAGCAAATAAGTAAGTAAGTAAATAAGGAAAGCAAGCAAGAAAGAAAGAAAGGAAGGAAGGAAGGAAGGAAGGAAGGAAGGAAGGAAGGAAGGAAGGAAGAAAGAAAGAAATGTATTTAAAGGACTTTTTGAGTCTACCAGGTTGATCTCAGTCCTTGGGGGAGGCTTTGCCCTGGAGGAGGTGGGAATGGGGGGTGGGCTGGGGTGAAGGGGAGAGGGGCGGGAGGGGGGAGAACAAGGGAATCCATGGCTGATATGTAGAACTGAATTGTATTGTAAAATAAAATAAATTTGAAAAAAAATTGCCTACTTTCCTGTACTCTCCTCTTTCAAGCCAGGTTTTTTAGGCTGGTGAGATGGCTGAGTGGGTCAAAGCACTTGTTATACAAGCCTGAAAGCATGAGTTCAATCCCCAACATCTGAGGAAATGTAAAAAGAGAGCACAGATCACACAAATTTGCCCTCAGACCTCCACAAGTGTGTCATGGTATGTGCTCAATCAAATACACTGTGTATACACAATAATAAAAAATGATAATGATAATAATTTTAATTAACATTTCTATCAAGGAAATGGAATCATATTTCTTTAGCAATTCTAGAAATAAAAGACTTTATTTTCTTCAATCACCTCTTTGATTTTTTTTCTACTTCTTCACAGTTTTTTAATCTGCAGACAATTCCAAAACAGGTAATTCCCTTAAGAACATGGGCACATTTAATTTGGAGCTATTAATTAATATATATTTACATTTTCATCTCCCTGACCTATCCCTCAGTCTCAGAAACTTTTATTAGTTATTTTTAATTTTTCCATTAGATTTTCTTTCTTGTCAAAAAATTAAAAACTCCACAGCTCCTTCACTGCAGTATTATTACTAACTTTCAGGTTACAGTGTATTTTAAGAGATTGTTACCATACTGATCTAGTCAGCATAGTATTGGATACTAAGTAATTAATGAAGTTTTGCCTCTATAAGAAGTTTGCAAGGTGCTATAAGATTTGTGTGAAATGTACTGTGGTAATAATACCAGTACTAATAACAGTAGAACAAATTTATCTTCCATAAACAATGTCATTGCTTGTTTCTTTCACTCTTAAAACCTGTCTGTGCTAGGTTCTACTATATATAATTGTCACATTATTCTTGTGAAATTCATATGTAGCATGCTGGTCCATGATTCATTTCACAACTCTGGAAAATCTTGAACTTCTGATCCTCCTGCCTCTACTTCCCAAAGTCTAGGGTTACAGGTTGTCTTAGTAATGGTTTCAATTTCTATTTTAAAACAGCATAACCAAAATCAGGTCAGAGAGGAGAGGGTTTATTTGGCTTCCACTTCCATGTTTCTGTTTATCATCAAAGGAAGTCAGAAAAGGAACTCAAACAGGGCCAGAACCTGGAGGAAGGAGCTGATGCAGAGACCATGGAGGAGTGCTGCTTACTGACTTGATCTCATGACTTGCTCAGCCTGCTCCCTCATGGAACCCAGGACCACCCAGCCCAGGGAACCCAAGGCACCACCCATGATGGGCTGGACCCTCCCCCATCAATCACCAATTTTTAAAAATTGCCCTACAGATGGATCTTATAAAGGCATTTTCTTAATTGAGGTTCCTCCATTTTGGATGACTCTAGCTTGTGTCAAGTTGACATAAAACTAGCCAGGACCCAGGTGTACACCACACATAGCTTATGTGGTACTGGAGATCACACCAATGGCCTTATGCACGCTAGGCCAGCACCCTACCAACTGAACCACACCCCCAGCCCTAGAAACCACTAATTACTCTTTGATGTGTACATTGTGGTATCTATTGAGTCCTTCTCTAGTCTTTATCTCATTTCAATGTGTTTACATTTTTATTTGATATACCATAAATGTATATACCTTTAGAGTACACTGTGACTTTTCCATGCATGTGTATGATGCATGATGAGTAGATTAGAGTAAGTTACTGAGCTATCATCTCAGGCTGGTACCACTTTTTTCTGTTAGGAACATTAAAGACCCTTTGTAGTGGCTGTTTTAAAATATTCTTTCAAGTATAGGTAAGCCCACCAGGCTGTGATGGTTCACGCCTTTAATCTCAGTGCTTGGGAGGCAGAACCAGGCAGATCTCTGTGAGTTCAAGGCCAGCCTGGTCTACAGAGCAAGATCCAGGACAGGCACCAAAACTACACAGAGAAACCCTGTCTTGAAAAACAAACAAACAAACAAACAAAAGAGTAAATAAGCCCTATTTATGCTGCAGTTATGTAGAATGTTAGAGACGTCATTCCTTCTATCAACCATGTCAGTGTAGCTACTAATCATCCTTTCTCCAATCTTCCTTCCCTCTGACCCTTTCTGAGCTCTAGGAGGAAGTACTCCACTTCTGTGTACATAATCCTCTGCTTTGAGTCATTTTCTGGCTCCCACATGCTAGTGAGAACATGCAGTATCTGCCTTTCTGTGACTGACTTATTTCACACAGAAGAATAATCCTGTGATATTATCCAGGTTTCTGAGTTCTGTTCTTTTTATAGCTAATATTCCATTACCACATGTGCTACATGTTCTCTATGTGTGCATCTATTTTATGGATGTCTCAGTTGATTCTGGATCTTGTCTGTTGTGAACAGTACAGCAAGAAGTAAGGAAGTCCAGCCACCTCTTAACTGTCCTGACTTAATTCATGTTGGACATAAACCCATGGTGAGAATTCTAGATCAGATGGAAATTCAATTTCTACTCTTCTGTTTGGTGAAATGGTCACATTCCTTTACATTTCTCTAGACAGTGAATGAGGACTCGTCTTTATCTACATTCTTAACAGCATTTGTCTTTTGTTTTTTTGTCTTTTTGATAGGGAAAGTAATCTCTAATATTCCATTAGTAGTTTCTTCAACTGCTCCATAAGGACTACTGAGATCTCAATTCAGGCAGAAATTCCATTCATCCAAAATTTTCTGTTCTTTTAGGGTGGTGGTTGGTAAAGTTCCTTGTAACATTACACCTTTAGTTGTGGAATGAAGTTTCCGCAGACTAGATTCAGTACGTATACCTCTTGCCCAGTAGTCTCAGAATGCTCCAGTAAAAGTTGCACGAAAAAACCTAACACATCACTTAAGATTTCAGTACAGCATCCAAACAAGTGCCTTCTCAGAATCTTTATAAAGACATCTGACTTTCCCGAGATGATACAATGCTGTCTGCAGGGGTGACTTTGTAAAATGGATGTTATAAAGGTAGAAGTAGAATCAATGGTCATAATTTGCCAAGAGATAGATCCAAGCTCAATATGTCAAGACACTTTTAACAGAGTTTTCCAATACATGGATTGCCTCTCCATGGGGTATTGGGTTAGGCTCACCAGGGAATTAAGCTAGAATTCAACCGACAACTTGGTATTAATGAGAAATTGGACTAAAAGGTCTTAAATGTTTCCTCACGTGCTGAAGTATGAGGTTTTAAGCCTCAGTCAATATTTGTTTTTAAGTCAGAGTCTTTCTATAAATCAGATGTGATAACAGATAGGTCTTTTCAAAATCAATTTTTATAATACTAAGGTATTTAGAGACTTTCAGGGATCAAAAGCTTGCAGAGGTTTGGGGGGTACCCTTTCATTTTCTTAAATGAGTAAGCACCTGAAAGAATCCATTCTTTAAGCTGAATTTGTTCTTTGTACTCTAGAAGAAAGAGACAAATCAGTTGCAATAGGTAAAAGGTATCTGTTAGATTATATGGATGGATAACAGTACTATGACTCTTCATAGTTATTGTCACCCATATAGGAAGTCACTCTAGGGCAGCTGCACTAAAGCCAGGGAGAAGATATGACTTTAGCTGTTGAAGTTGCTAGTGCCTGAGAAACAATTGTTTTCTGGGTCACAGGCCACTTTGAAGAGCCAATCAAATCAATAGACAAGGCATTACAAATACAGCACATCATGACAGTGACTGCTTTTTCACCTATTCCCACTTCTGAATCATTTAGAAAAGGTTATATTTTTAAAATCTTAAGCATGGAACAATTTCTTCATATTCCATAAATAATGATGCTATATTTATAGGTTCTTCAGACATTCCAAATCATGTTGGTTTCTGGCCCGCTGAGACTTAAAAATAGCTTGCTTAAATAAGATCTGGACTGTGCTGTGGCCAAAGCAGAAAGAATTGGTGAGAAATTTTATTCTGTATGCTAAACAAGCACATGAAGAACAGAACTTGGAACAAAGCTGGGGTCTAGACAGAGAATGGATCTCAGAGAGCGGAGAACTATACACAATGTGCCATGGTTCTTCACTTCTAGAATGTCATGATACAAAAGTCATGGCTACTGAAATGAGAGACCCAAGACCAGGGCCCAAGAGACTATACAATTACAACCCACCTTGAATATCTTGCCATCTAAAATATCAGAGTTAAGAGAACTTAGCCTGGCAAGTTCAGGAAAATTGTCATCATGCCCAATTAACTATTTAGAGAAATCAACCAGCTTTCCTGTAGCATATAACCCTCAAAAAATACACTAAAAACTTGATACCAGCTAGCAGGTGGGTTCATTTTCTCTGTCAAATTAAAAAAAAATAAATAATGTGAAAAGAGATCAGCACAAAGCAGAGCTTTACTGCTGAGCATTATGGATTTCATGGGTAAGGGTGGCTCTCCCAAGCTGAGCATTACAGATTTCATGGGTGAAGAAGGGTCTCTCAGAGACCACTTTGAGTGAGTTTGAGTTTATACTTGTTTTTAGGATGTTGCCCCATCCAGTGATCTTTCTCTCTCCATTCCTCAGCTGGTCTGACTGTCTATGATTCCCATGTAGAGTGGGGACTGGATTTCTGTCTCTATCCATGGAATTATCAATAACATACTTTTTGATTGGCTAGAGGAAGAGTGCCCCCCCAGCCTTCTCAGCTCTCTGTGAGAAAGATAGAGAGAGACCCACCACACACAGGGAAAATGGACTATTTTAGAGACATAAAATCTACTGCTAAAAAAATCCACAAAGAATTGAAAATTTGCTGCCTATTTCTGGAGAAAAATGCCATTTTACAAAATACAATCAGGGTTCACCTAACTCCTCTTCCTTCCATCTTAAGGATCCATGGCCTCAAACTGAATAAAACATAAACATCTTGAGAATTTTTCAAGTAAAGCCAAAAGCCTTCTTGGGCCTAAAGGACAAATTTCCCAATTTAAAAACTCTACAGACAAGACAAAGGATAAGGTACATTATTGTGGTCTGGAGGAAAATAAAGAGATGAACAGCACTAGGGGACAATAGAATAGGAGACTTAAAGATGGAGTCAAAAGATTTAATATAAGAGTACAAGTAGCTCCAAAGGAGAAATAAGAGCAGATGGAGGAGAAATAAACAAACAAATACAAAGGAAAACTTCCTATTGTTGGGTAGAGGCCTTAGTCTGCAAATTCTAAGTCTCACTGAGGGCTATATTAGTGAAAATTATAAACAGCTGAAATACCCTTCAAACTTTTGGAACTTGTTCTATTTGTAAAGAAAATGTTGCAGACTCCAGGTGAGAGATTAATTTAGATAAAATGGAAAGTACAGTCACATTATTATCAGAAATTTCACCTTCAGCGTGGAGTAACAAGCAACCAATGGAAAACACACACACACACACACACACACACACACACACACACACACACACACACACACACACCATATTAAAAGATTCACTTGTCTCTTAGCAGATGCCCTGACCTGCTGTTGGAGGAAAATAGAACCTAGCTGCAGAATGTATTCCCATATCCTATTACTTCTTCCTTCCTGCTATAATTGCAGAAACTTGCATGCATCTTCCCACTCTATTATTCTCTTCTTCATCTAGGATTTTGGATATAGAAACAGGAGCTGCTGCTTGTTGTAGAGGCACACTGCCCGGCAAAATTCATGCTGGAATTGGTAATTTCTTGCTTTCCAGTGGGAGAGGTTCCTATTGTTTTCAGATTCCCATAATAACTAAGTTCTATTTCACCAGAAAGTTGATAACCGTGAGAGCTGGAAGTCAGCTGTGAGATTTCTTTCCTTGACTCCCCATATAACTGGTACCTAGATCTAAACTGAATATCACTTGCTTACTCCATCTAATGGAAAAGTTAACAGTAGGAGTTGGGTATGGTCATCCAAGCATTAAAGAGGTAGAGGCAAGAGGATATGTAGTTCAAGGTTATCTTCAGCTGAATAGTGAATCCTAGGCCAGCCTGAGCCACATAAGACCCTGTCCAAAAAAAAAAAACAAAAAACAAACAGCAACCAGAAGGTAACAGCAGGAAAGTCCCTTCCTCCTGAAGGAAGATTTCATGTGGTATCCAGACATCCATGCTTATCAGCAGGGATCATACATAAGAGAAGCAAGGCTGTCTTTGTTTTACTTGAATCAAGACCAGGATTGCTGCATTGTGGGGATATTTGTGCACAGATGGTGCCAGCCCTCTGCAGACAACAGAAGCACAGAAGACCTCATCTGCAAAAACATGGATCCTATCTATGTGATATCATCTCACCCATGCTAGTTCTTTCTCAATAATATATATTCTTCATGCCAAAAACCAAAACCTTGCAAATACCCCTACAAACAACTCTTAAAACAGTGTGTTTGTCCCTGACTGCCCTCTGTTCTCCATAGAAGCCTCCTGCTGTTACTACTGCAGCCTGTGCCTTTCCTATTTCCATAGTTCTTCAGTTTATCCCTAGGCTCCAGTCAGACTGATCATGTCCCTGTCCTTCTCAAACAGTGTCAATGGTTTCTATTGCTCTTAAGATAAGGAAAAAGGGTGACTAGAGATGTTACCATCAATAAGGATAATTGTTATTAATAACACATGTACACTGTGCTAAGCACTTTCCCATTCTAGCTTTCTAATCTTCTCCAAAGTGGCATTGTGACCATTTTACAAACAGCAACAGTAAGAGCAGGTGAACAACTATTAAGAGGTGGAGCAGTTATTTAGATCTAAATCTCTTGTTCTATTGACTGAGATCTCTCCATAATACCAAGGCTACTAATAGTGGGCCTCCCTATTTCTATGGTTTGCTTAATAAATGTTGACATTTTAATAAGTTGTGCACATATTTTTTCCTGTCCATGAACTCCTCCAAATACTAAGCACAAAAAGTTAAATTATTTCATGCAAAACACACATTTGACAAGTTGACATAGGAGTAGGCTCTCTATGGACAAGGAGAGAAAAGGCCCCAGGGTGAAAACTGCAAGTTGCTCACACATGCTTCAGTGGGAAAAAAAAGACTATGGTTGAAAGGGATATTATGGACAACAAGCAAAGTTTGGGGCACTGTGGAAAGAGGAAAGGCTTTGGCTGATATAGCACTGAAAGACCCTAAACTTTCAGGCTTACACCCCCAAGCCCCAGGAAATAAGGAACTAAAAAGAAAACTAGTTCCAAGGGCCACCTGACTCAGCCACTACTCAATCACACCTGTAACAATATAACAATGTAAAAGATTTCTGTTAAGAGTTGTGCTCAACTGTGACTGGAATAGTTACAAGTGTTCCAGGAAGGACCACTGTGACCTTTGTGTAAACTCCACTCCCACCCTGGTAACCCCCTTGAGGTTTCAGGAAGAATGTGCATGTGGACATGACTGTACCCACTCTGTGACCAGACCATGATCTTGTGAAATGAAATTGTATGAGAATTGTAATCTTAGGGCTTTTGTGGGTTTTTCCTTTAAAAGCCCCCATGGGGCTGCAGTAAGATGCAGCTCTTGCTCTTAGGAGTACAGTTTGCCCGTCTGTACAGTCTCTAATAAACCTCTTGCTATTGCATCAACTGGACTGGAGTCTGGGTTCTTGAGGTGCCCACTCGAGACCTTAAACCTTTGGGGTCCAACATTGGAGGTCCCACCAAGATTTTTGGGGTGGCCCCGGACCCCCACTCTGCCAGTTGGAGGTAAAAGCGAGCTCGATCTATGTTTTATGTTATTGTGTCCTTGTCCTTTGTCTGGTTGATTTGGCATTTGTATTTGGTGCCTGCAGAAGTGTGCAGGACTTGTGTCTGGGACTTGTGTGGGAGAGCTGACATGCTCAAGGGTCCCCGGGTCCCCACTCTGGAGGTCTCCTCCAGAGTGATCTGAAGGAGAAGAGTCTCTCCTTCCTTGGGGGAGCAAGGCTGTTCGCAGCCATTCCCATTTGAATCTGTGTTTTTGGTTTGTGCTTGTGGAGCCAAATCAATCACCGCGCGGATTGTGTCTTTGTCTGTTTCTGCTCTTTAATTTCCTCTCCATTGGGCAACGACTAACTACCCCCCTAGGTTTGACTTTAGATAACTGGAAGGATGTCCTCAACTGGGCTCACAATGCCTCTCTGGACGTCAAGAAGAAGAAATGGATCACCTTCTGTTCCTCGGAATGGCCGACCTTTGGGGGTCGGCTGGCCGGGGGATGGGACTTTTAACGCTGACATCATTTCACAGGTGAAGGCTCAGATCTTTGACCAGGGACCACACGGACACCCAGATCAAGTGCCTTATATTTCGATCTAGGAGAGTTTAGCCAGAGATCCACCCGTTCCTCACTGCTTCACCTGTCCCAGAAACGCTGGGACCCAGACCTCCCCCTCTCCCTTCTCAAACTCCCCTACCCTCAGCTCTGCAGCCATCAGGCCCGGCTGCTCCCCAACCATTTCCCAGCTCTCCTACTTCCTCTCTTTACCCCCTTAAGGAAATCCAGCGTAAAGAATCTAAAGAAAAGAAATCCCCGGTCCTACTAGGGGACCAGGAGGATCTGCTCATGATGAAATCACCCCCCCTTATGCTGATCCACCCACTGGCACAGAAAAAAAAATCCTCCAAAAATGGCTCCGGAGGCAAACTCTCCCGGCCAGCGGAGACCACTCTCCCTGCCAGGATCCTTTCCTTCCCCCAAGCAGCGGCCTTGGCTCCCGCCATGATGGGGCGCGGGAGGAAAGAGACACTGGCTAGGCAGCCAGGGCAGAGCTGGCCAGGAGCCAGCTAGAGCCTGGAGGAGCTCAGAATGTGGGGGATGGTAGAGAACTAACTGCCCTTCCAGAGTCACAGCTGACAGGTCTGTGGGCCCAGCCAGGGCATGGAATCTCCCATGCTGTTGGATGGGACTCCCAAGACCTGCCCAAGAGCTAAAACCTGATCAGGATCTGGCTCCAAGAATGGAAAGTCACTCTCTATATGAGGCTAACCAACAGTTTCTTGTCTGTGGTACAGTGCTGATGTAAATTTAGATTTCTAGATTACTGAAGGGAATCACAAGAAAGACTTAGATATGGAAAGATGTAAAAGGTCAGTAAACTGTTTGTTCTTGTAACTGCTAATACTGAACTTGAGAGTTAATTCTGGTTGGTTTTCATCTTTAAAATGGCTAATGATTCTGCAAACTGCTTATGTGTGTATAAGGACAGGTATATGACTTGAAAATGTAAGCAAGCTTTAACTGTATGTATGTATGTAACTTGGATCCAACTGTTTGTATGTATGCAAGTAATTATTATTTTTAAAATATATATATATAAAACACCTAAGTACTTATGTCTTTACCAAATGTTCAACAGCAAGTTTCTAAAAAATTTAAATAGATAACAACATATGTTTAAGATATTTGATAAATATTAAAGCTACACATCAATGCTTTTATACACAGGAATATACCTTGCTCTGACAGCTAAACTTTGTAATTTAAGATTAATCCATGTAAAATGATAATGATTTTAAAGACATAAAAGGATCAAAGGAAACAGCTGAGGTTTGCAAATATATGGCAGGAAAATGTCTGGTTACAATGGTGGACCTTAACAGTTTTAAAAATTGCCAGTGTCAGGTGATGATCACCGGAAACACCAGCCATAATAAAATAAAACAGACAGACTATGTATGTGCTGCCAAAGGTAGGGTCAAAGAAATCATCCAAGCCTCTAAGTAAAAGAACCAAAAAGATTATGTTTTCTCCCCCTTAAAGTACATTTTTAAGATCTTAATCCTTTAAGAACAGTTTTTATAGTTAAAAACCAATGACTTAAAAATGTTTCTTCTTACCCAAGGTACATTCAAGCTTAAAAATGTTGTCTAGACTCCTTGTATTTGCTAAGTTTGTTAAACTTAAGTTATTTAGATAAGCTGATACATATATTAATATTTTGTTTTGGTTTCTTTACTGAACCTGTATTTGATGCTAAAAGAGCTTCAACTTAAAAGCATTGTTTTTAATAGTCAGTCTTGAGTAATCAAGTTTCTTTTTAATTGTAGTCAGGATGAATAAGTACTGATGTAATATTACAGAGATAAGTTTACTTATTTATTCAGTCCCTTGCATATGTTTTCAGGGTTGAGATTAAAGCAAGTAACTAGAAACAAAGTTTGTCTAGTCAGACACCTAGATGGCCCTCATACTTCAGAGATCTGCAGAATATGGCATTTAAATATTGATCTAAAAATTTATTATATCAGACAGGCTTCCAGATCCTAGCAGTGACCCAAGGTCTCCAAAGATGATTACGTACAAGGCACCACAATGTCTCTGCCTGGATTATGACAACACTAACCATAGGGCAAGATGCCCCAGTGCAACGCCTGCCGCCAGGACCCAGCCCAGACTGTGGACAAGCAGTAGGACACTAAAATTGATTGCACACTTTTGCCTGGTTGAGGTCAGTCTTCCGTGTCCCTATTCCACAGGAAAAATACTCTGCCTTATGGACCTGATGGTGGAAGAATATTGATGCTGTTCTGACTGGTGCCTCCAACACTATGGAGACCTGGGTAGGGATTGGTCCCTGTAATTTATGGGATTGGAAGCTTCTTGGTCTGCACTCAGATATAGTTTATCCTTCTCGGATCTCTGACAGCACTGATGGCTAGGCTAGCTCTAACTTTGTCAGCATGGCAGCATCAGACAACCAGATCCTTCTGCAAGGCCATAGCTAGCTTGTTAGCTCACTTTAAAAAAAAATGGTCTAAGATATAAAAGTTTAAATAGGTCATAAAGGTTCAGATATGAGTCTAAAATGAGATATGTTTCAGATTACTCTCCTGTTCTATGGTTCATAGCTTAACATTTAAGAGTCCTGATGAGCTGGTAGAGCAATGACTACTTACTGTTCAGTCACAAGCTCAACATTTTGGATTTGTTTTAGATGTCATCTAAATATGTCTAGATATAAACCTAGAAATGCTTCTCACCAGGCCAAAAATCTCTGTCCAACTTATACCTGGCTTTCTGGACAAAAAAAAAAAAATGCCCAAATCTATAGTTTCTGTTGGGACTCAAAGGTATGGGTCCACTTCTGCTGTTTTACAGATACCCATTACCTGCTTTGTCTACAATATGGATTTCAGTACAGACTGGTAATACTAATGTATCTAAAACTTTTATGTCATTTTGTAATAAGTAGGCCTCAAAGGACCAAAAGAGTCATAAAAACCTAGACCCACTTCACAGAGGTCAAAAGGACCCCAGATAAGTATTCCTAAAGATGGTATTTTTCCTCTTTCCTGGTCTTGGGACTACTGCTTTTCCCATTACTAAGGGTATGGACCTAAGGGTTCCAAATAAGTTCATAAATTTTAACTTCTGTTCCTAGTTTAAATCTGTCTCAACAGATTTCTACTTGGCTGGCAGACACGTCCAAGTTTCAGTTGCTGACTCCACTGCTCCAGATGACTGTGGGCTCCGGACTTGCTAAAGGCTAATGTGGACCAGCCCAGCTAACATGATTCTTCTCTGTCCCTATGGGGTCAGGCAGCTGCATGCTACTGACAAATGTCCCCTTGCCCAGCTTTTCAACCTTTGGGGGGGGGCTGACAATGGCGCCCCAATGCCAGCTCAAACCAGTTCCAGAAGAAAATATGTCGTCCCATATTCCTTGTTCAGAAAAGGCTGAAATGTTGGGTCAAAAGAAAACTCCCTGGCATAGAGACAAGACGGCTAACTATACATGGCCATTACAGGCCATGAGTTACTTATACAGGCCACGAGTTACTAAATTCCAGGAAATGTAATACCATAATTTTAAGATTAAAATTTGCCAAAAAGAAAATGGGGGAATGAAAGACCCTAACCCTTCAGGCTTATACCCCCAAGTCCCAGGAAATAAGGAACTAAAAAGAAAACTAGTTCCAAGGGCCACCTGACTCAGCCACTACTCAATCACACCTGTAACATGCTGTGGGATGGTCTGTATGTCAAATGTGTTGCTGATTGGTCAATGAATAAATCACTGATTGGTCAGTGGCCAGGCAGGAAGTATAGGCGGGACAAGGAGGAGAAAGAGCTGGGAAGTGGAAGGCTGAGTGAAGAGACACTGCCAGCCGCCATCAGGACAAGGAAGATGTAAAGTACCGGTAAGCCACAAGCCACGTGGCAAGGTATAGATTAATAGAAATGGATTAATTTAAGCTGTAAGAACAGTTAGCAAGAAGCCTGCCACGGCCATACAGTTTGAAACCAATATAAGTGTCTGTGTTTACTTGATCGGGTTTGAGCGGCTTGGGACTGGCGGGTGAGAGAGATTTGTCCTGACTGTGGGCCAGGCAGGAAAACTCCAGCTACAAATGGCGCCCAACGTGGGGCAAGAGTTTCCACCTAAAAACTGAGAAAAAAGATTCTAAAACGGAGCTAAAAACAGCTTCCTAATTGTCTCTCTCAAATGAGCGGCAGCTGCCGGTTTGAGCTACTGGCGGGTTCCTAGTGTGCGCGCTCGACCTGCCGCCATATGGCGGGAATGAGGCCTCTGCAAGTGGCACATTAAGCTGCATTGTGGATTTAGCCTTTGCTAGTACAAAACAAAAAAAGAGGTTTCTGGGCTACATGCTGCTTGGATAAAAGCATAGACCCACGATGGCTCCCAGAGCTGGCGGTAAGCATACCGCCGCCGCCACGTTGGGAAGCTGAAGTGGGCGGAGCCAGCAGCCACAGCACCAGCGCCGTTTCAGGCTTAGAAGGCTGCAGTTCAAAGCAATAGGCTCAAGCTAATACAAAAAAATAAGCCACATAAAGATGGCTACCACACAAAGAATCTGGATTATGTTCTCTTTGATATTCGTAACTAAAGAAAAACATTTGATTACAAAAGCTGTTGAGTTATGCCAAAATGTATATTTTAAAGGTACCTTGACTTCAAAATTTGGATATAAGGATATGTTGCTTTGGAAAGGAGATTCTGCTTTTGTTTCCACAGAAAGCCAGAGGCTATGGATTTGTTACAGATTAAGACACATCAGGTTTGACCAGCCAAGACCACCTGAAAGGTCTCCGATGACACCATGGCCCAGATGATCCAACATCCAGAACCGTTTCAAGGCAACTGGCTCAGATGATACAGCCTCACGGACTACTCCATGATCCTAAAATTTTCTTTGTTTCCCCAGAAGATACAGCGCCCCCCTCCAGCAGGAAGTAGTAAGAGAAGCTACGCCCTAATTCCCAAATATACCAAGCTGACTTTGGAGATGTGTAAAGGTTAAAACCTTCCTTTTTAAGAAAAGAAAAGGGGAGGTGCTGTGGGATGGTCTGTATGTCAAATGTGTTGCTGATTGGTCAATGAATAAATCACTGATTGGTCAGTGGCCAGGCAGGAAGTATAGGCGGGACAAGGAGGAGAAAGAGCTGGGAAGTGGAAGGCTGAGTGAAGAGACACTGCCAGCCGCCATCAGGACAAGGAAGATGTAAAGTACCGGTAAGCCACAAGCCACGTGGCAAGGTATAGATTAATAGAAATGGATTAATTTAAGCTGTAAAAACAGTTAGCAAGAAGCCTGCCACGGCCATACAGTTTGAAACCAATATAAGTGTCTGTGTTTACTTGATCGGGTTTGAGCGGCTTGGGACTGGCGGGTGAGAGAGATTTGTCCTGACTGTGGGCCAGGCAGGAAAACTCCAGCTACAGTAACAATATAACAATGTAAAAGATTTCTGTTAAGAGATGTGCTCAACTGTGACTGGGATAGTTACAAGTGTTCCAGGAAGGACCACTGTGACCTTTGTGTAAACTCCACTCCCATCCTGGTAACCCCTTTGTGATTTCAGGAAGAATGTACATGTGGACGTGACTGTACCCACTCTGTGACCAGACCATGATCTTGTGAAATGAAATTGTATGAGAATTGTAATCTTAGGGCTTTTGTGGGTTTTTCCTTTAAAAGCCCCCATGGGGCTGCAGTAAGATGCAACTCTTGCTCTTAGGAGTACAGTTTGCCCGTCTGTACAGTCTCTAATAAACCTCTTACTATTGCATCAACTGGACTGGAGTCTGGGTTCTTGGGGTGCCCACTCGAGACCCTAAACCTTTGGGGTTCAACAGAACAACCAAACTAGAGAGATAAATGAGGGGGCAGGACTCTGGGCCAATGACAGCAGGTCAGCTGCCTCCACATGAAGGCTTTGAAATATGTATACATAAATGTGTGTGTGTGTGTGTGTGTGTGTGTGTGTGTGTGTGTGTGTGACACCATTATCATTTCTTTTATTCTTGTTTCTAATTATAACAGAGACTGAATGATAAACAAGGGATGGCCTCTATTATGAAGTCTCCATATATTTCAGGAAACAGACCCTGGATCATCCCAAAGATAGTGAGGGAATTAAGAACAGATGCAGCTATGTCTTGGTAACTGTGAGAGGTCAGAGGTAACAAAACAAGTCAGTAATGAACAGCTAGCAGATAGTCAAGGTCAACAACTGTGAAAGCACAAGTCAGAGATGAATATAGGAGAGCTTCAACTGAGCACTGCTTTAAACCAGTTGATAATGAGTTAACCTGGTCTTGACTCATGAAAAAGAAAGATAGCCTTGCTTCCCTCACTTATGACCAGGAACAGATGTCTGGATGCCATGTGAAATCTCCATGGCCCTATGACACAGATTTAAGACAGTAAGTTAGGAAACACTTGGTGCCTATCTGGCTATAACAACCCTTGTTGATCACCTTTATTATGCTGTAACTTGCCTTTCTTTTCGATAGGAAGGTATACCACTTCTAATACACACCATTTAAGCCAATTTAATATAGCAATGGGAAAGACTTCTTGTCTTTAAGAAAGTCCAATACAATAATGCCCCATGGAAAACAAGCATTGGAGCCCTAGGTTGACACAAACTCCAGGAGCAGCCTCATGGAAAGACAGGGAACCAGTTAGAAACACTTGCATGATAAGGAACTAAAGCTACTACTTGGCTGAAGTGAAGCAAAATCAAGGGCCCTACTCAAGTTGAGGCTCCAAAATGTCAACAATCAGCACTGGGGTTATACCAGGAGCAGAAAGTGTAGGAGTCAGTAAGTGAAATAAAATGCACTAGTCAGAAGTAAACTGCTCACACCTCAGGAGGTGGAGACAGGGGCTAGTTGTACACTGTGGTAGCACTTTCACCATATCATTAGCCTTCTAATTACTGGGAGAGAATAAAGGAAACTCTGTTGCCACAGGCATGCGACAAGGTTACCTTTAATGCCACCTATCTGTTTGTGCTAAGGAGCTCAGTACCCTTCACTACTGACAGCTCTGCCACCTTTCAAGATTCAATATAATAGGATAAGGGGTGCTGTTACTTTTGTGAACCACTTACTTACATGGATCTCCCTGAAGTGCTAAGTTAAGGCAGAGAAAACTTAGTTGGGGAGGGTGGATTTTTGGAACGTTGGGAAATTATAATGACTTTTTCTTTCTATTTTGATGGAAAGAACCATATCTTATGGCATTTATCTGTGCAATCAAGGTATTATTAACCCCTTGGAATTGTTAAGATTAAATAGGTTACCATAAGAGCACTTGTTCAGCTATGTTCATATCAGCATTGTTTGTAATAGCCAGAACATGGAAACAACCCAGATGCCCTTCAACTGAAGAATAGATAAACAAAATGTGGTACATATACACAATGGAATACTACTCAACAGAGAAAAACAATGGCATCATGAGGTTTGCAGACAAATGGATGGATCTAGAAAAAATCATCCTGAGTGAGGTAACCCAGACTCAGAAAGACAAACATGGTATGTACTCACTCATAGCAGGATACTAGACATGAAACAAGGATGACTTGTCTGCTACTCACATCACCAGGGAGGCTACCTGGAAAACAGGACCCCAAGAAAGACACAGGGATCACCCAATGACAGAGAAATGGAATGAGATCTACATGAACAGCCTGGACATGAGTGGGGGTAATGAAAGGTGAGGGTTGAGGGAAAGAGAGCTTGGGGGAGCGGGAGATCCCAGCTGGATCAACAACAGAGAGGGAGAACAAGGAATAGGAGACCATGGTAAATGAAGACCACATGAGAATAGGAAGAAGCAAAGTGCTAGAGAGGCCCACAGAAATCCACAAAGATACCCACACAACAGACTGCTGGCAATGGTCGAGAGACAGCCCGAACTGACCTACTCTGGTGATGGGATGGCCAAACACCCTAATTGTTGTGCTAGAAACCTCATCCAACTACTGAGGGATCTGGATGCAGAGATCCATGACTAGGCCCCGGGTGGATCTCTGGGAGTCCAATTAGCAAGAATGAGGAGGGTTTATATGAGCGAGAATTGTTGAGACCAAGGTTGGATAAAGCACAGGGACAAATAGCCAAATGAATGGAAACACATGAACTATGAACCAATGGCTGAGGGGTCCCCACTGGATCAGGCCCTCTGAATGGGTGAGACAGTTGATTGGCTTGATCTGTTTGGGAGGCATCCAGGCAGTGGGACCAGATCTTGTGCTCATTGCATGAGTTGGCTGTTTGAAACCTGGGGCCTATGCAGGATTGTTTGGCTCGGCCTGGGAGGAGGGGACTAGACCTACCTGGACTGAGTCTACCAGGTTGACCTCAGTCTGTGGGGAAGGCTTTGCCCTGGAGGAGATGGGAATGGGGGGGGGGGTTGGGGGGAAGGTGAGGGGGACGGGAGGGGGGAGAACAAGGGAATCCGTGGCTGATATGTAGAACTGAATTGTATTGCAAAATAAATTAAAAAAAAAATAGGTTACCATATGTAGACACTAAATACCTGGAACAGAGAAAACATCTGAGAAAAGTTACAAGAGAAAAATTTAATATACTCCAAACATGATGGTGTTGCATAAGTCCTTCACATTCAAGGATCTTACATACAAGGTGGGAACTGACATTTATAAATGATGTTGACCTCTGTTCTAATTTCATTCCATTGCTGTGATAAAACTGGCCAAAAGCAATTTGTGCAAGAAAGGTTTTATTTGGCTTACAATTCCAGGTCATAATGCATCATTAAGGAAGTTCAGGGCAGGAACTGAAGCAGAATCCATCGAGGAATGCTGTTCACTGGCTCACTTAACTAGCTTTCTTATACAGCACAGACCCATATGCCTAGGGATAGAGCTACCTATATTGAGGTGTGCCCCCAACTACAATCATTAATCAAAACAATCTCCTAGACATGGCCATAGGCCAATCTGATCTGGCCAATTCCTCAGCTGAGGTTCCCCTTTCCCAGGTGAATTTAAGTTATGCCAAGTTGACAATGAAAGCTAACATAACCTCAGTTTTAAAATGTTAATCCAGTGATATGGCTTATCTCAATCTAGATCATATTCCTTCAGAGGCATTGGTATTTTGTAACAGAATTGTACTGTTGGACCTCTCCTGACCCCACATACCACCTCCACACACATACACATAAATAATAATAGATAATATAATAATAATAATACACTTATAAATAAAAAAGCTATTTTTTAATGCTGCCCAAGGTAACACTAATGTAATAAGTACATTTAAGAAACATTTAATCTTTGTCTGCCTCTTTATTTTCTAAAGACAGAGAGAAAGAAAGGATATGGAGTTGGATAGGTTTGGAGGTGAGGAGGATCTGGGAAGAGCTGGAGGAGGGAAAAGTGTGATCAT
The DNA here is from genome assembly GCF_007827085.1 of Peromyscus californicus insignis. Lineage (NCBI taxonomy): Eukaryota > Metazoa > Chordata > Mammalia > Rodentia > Cricetidae > Peromyscus > Peromyscus californicus. Next base: position 2,949,201 of record NW_026294617.1, on the reverse strand, counting down.
AATATATTGTTTGAAAAAATTTTATTGATCAAAGGAACATTTAGATGAATATGATTTTCTAGCACTTCATCAACACTGACCTGATCAATAAGGCAGACAGTTGGCATCACTTTGAGTCACGTCTACCTATGGGATAGCAAATAGCTCTAAAAGAGACTTCTCATGAAATCAAAGGCAGAAGCTGCAGGCAAGATTGTTCCATAGCCCACAAGGCAGATTCTGCCCCAAGGCTTTTAACAGTTGTATACATTTGACAAGGAATAGTTAGTAATCATCTTCACTCAGTTTAGGGCTTGCCATTTGCTCAGGTTTCTACTGTCTTTACATCCATTATAATTTAGATTCTAATTTACTTCTGTGTGAGTGGTTTTCCTTGATTTTACACTTTTCTCACATACAAGGTGAACACATAGGGACTTAAAATTAGAACACTTGATCTCTCCCTGTGCCTAACTAGCAAGATGTCACCATTGTCCCTTTCGAGTCACCAAGGGGCACTTCCACCACTTCCTCTGAACAATCATAGCTCTCAGCTCTTGTGTGTGAACACAATACAGACAGAGCAACTTTACCATCCATAGTTGCATTTTGAGAATGACAAAATATGAAAGGTGAAAGCAGACTTCAAAACAAGCACAGACTCCTGCCTTTACAGAAGGACACTACAGAGAACGGCAGGCCGTGTCTCCAGCCCTCACACAAAGAAAAGACTTCTCACAAAAGGAATCTAAGGTGGCTCAGGACCGCAAACCTCTGCACAGTTCAGAAGTTGGTTTTATAGGAAAGCAGTAACAGTCTACTTCCACAGCCGCTCACTTCTGTGACATCAGACTCTTTAATACCCATGTGTTCCACCTATCCCTATCCCATAACTTCCTTTATCCCACTCCACAGAAAGGGAAAGTTACAATGGCTGCTTTAAACCGCATCAATTGCCTGTGTTAGTTGACACTGCTCTGCCACCTGTCTCAGCTGCAGAGGCAGTTACATCCTCATCTGCCCCAGGTGCCTCCACCTTCAGCTATGCAATAAGCACACCCCTTAAAAGTGTCTGTCAGTCACAGTATGCTCTCTTGCTCCTCTTGCTTTCCTGTCTGTCCTTCTGTCTGTCTGTCTGCCTCTCTCATGCTCCTACTTTGAGAGGGCTTTTCACTCTCTCACTACCTTCTCCCCCAATAAACTTCTTGCACCATGTTGAGCAGCAGCATGGTCTCTTAGCCAGCCAGCAGAAGGTACCCACTCTTCCAAGTTTTTATCCTTTTAGCCTTCATAACAGCCATTTAAACAAGTGTAAAAGGTGATGCACGTGGTATGCCAGGGATTTCCTAGACTTAGGTAAAGGTGATAGGAATTCCAGCCACACTACCATGGTCGCACATGCCCTGGCGGGACACCTAGTCATTTCTGCCTAGTCATTTCCGGGTCATACATCCTACGTAACTCATGCACTGCGTGGTCATGTAATCGCTCATCATGACCACGTGATCTATGCGCATGCATGGAGTAGCCACATGGGCCTATGTGCGCAGGTGCAGGCTGGCCCTTAAAAAGGCAGGCCCCATGTTCTCCCCCACCCCCCTTCTTCCATATGAGTCCTTTCAGCAGACCTGATCACATCTATCCCTTTCTCCTTATCTGAATAAAATTCTTGTTAGTGGATTCTGTCATGTTTCGTGACTTCCTCGCAGGGTAAGAACGCCACTAAAAACCATCAAAAGGATCTCATAATCTGGGCAAGTAGAAAAAAATAGTGCATGCATGATGACTTTTATTACTTACGCTTTTTTTTTTTTTTTAAATTAGGACCTTGAAAATGAATTAACAGCTTTAACAAAAACTTGGAGTCAAAACTCACAGTAGAAACGGCAAACCAGAGAAGGGTGCCCTAGGAGGAACCAGGGCTCCAGGAATTAGACTAACTGGGAGGAAATATCAGGGACCAGTGAGTAGCGGAAGAGGGTGGACTGGGCAGGTAACATCGAGAATGTATAGATGTGGTGACTAATGGCACAGCTAATGAGCATCGTCATCAGAGAGGTCATTAGTAAGGTGAAGGCCCAGCAAACAGAGGATATGATGTGGTGGGGTATCTGTGATGTGACACTGGATAAATTAAAGGCCTCGGGCTCTTATGTGATTTTAGTAACAGAAGGACTATAGACTACACGAGTCACAATTTCCATAAAGATAACAATGACTAAGAACATTTGATATGGAGAGAGACTGGAGGGTGAGACCTTGTGCTTAACACATTGTAAGAATTACCTGTTTGTAAAGTACCTTCCTGGAGTTACAGATGGGGAAACCTGCATTCCCTGTCTTTCTGTTTCTCAGATAGTATCAAGCTAAGATTTATTGAAAGAAAGGTTTATGAAAATCCAGAGAGTTCTTCTGCATTTTGCTACAGTTCCTTTTGTTGTACTTCTTAGTTTTAATGTTTTGTTGTTGCTGAAGACACCATTGTCCTATCTAGTTGAGGCAGTCATCTGTTCTCAGCCTCCAAGAAGCTCAAGTAACAGGTGTGTGCCACCCACTCAGCTTTAGGATCCAGAACCCTTAAGCAGCATTCCTTACTCCACCATGCCAGACTTTAGAAAGGCATAAGGAAACTCATACAGGAATGAACAAGTCATGACCACTGTGCATTTGTACAATAGTTTGTGCTTATATGGTTTTATCCATAAAGGAATATAGTAAATGCCTTTAAAGTATTTACGGGAAACTTTCATTAAGAATGGTCTAAGAGTTAAAATCAGAACCTAGGTTAGTGTTCAAGAAATGAGGTGGTCTGAATAAGAATGGCCCCCATAGGCTCATATATTTAAATGCCAAGGGAGTGGCATTAGGGGGCATGGCCTTGTTGGAGGAAGTGTATCACTGGGGTGGTTTTGTGATTTCAGAAGCCCAAGCAAGGCCCAGAGGTTCTCCCTGCCTGCTGATGCAGATGTAGAACTCTCAGCCACTCTCCAGTACCATGTCTGCCTGTGTGCCACCATGCTTCCTACCATGATAATAAGGGAACAAACCTCTGAAACTGTAAGTCAGCCCCAACTAAATGTTTCCTTTTATAAGAATTGCTATGGTCATGTTGTTTCTTCACAGCAATATAACACCGACTAAGAAAAAAACCTAATAGACCCATCAAGGTTCAATTGAAAATAACTGGAATACTACATCACATGAAGGAAATATATATAAGGAAATCCAGGGAAAATGTTTGAAACCTTGCTTTACAATGTAATGTAACATTTTTTTCCATTAAGTTGCTTTGCAAGAAAAAAAGAGAAAAAGAAAAGAAAAAAAAAGTCAGCACAACTTAATTCTTGTGAACTACAGGATGTCTGAACCCCAATCCTGAGGTGAGCCCCCTTGTTTACTTTCCAGGATTATATCCCTTCCTTCATTGTGTAATTGTTATTTCAAAATGCTAGCCAGATGCACTTCCTGCTTCTGTAATACTGCTTAACTGTTGTTTACCAAAATTAATGCACATAAGGCCTCCCATGGCAGGAAATCCCCAGAGGTGAGGTAATTGTGGTCTGTGCCTTTAAAACTCTAGCCTGAGCTTTCCTGGGCCAGTGACTCTCATACTATCAGGAGAGGTTGTTACAACCCTATTGCTTAGCAAATTTACTTTTTGCAATCTAAATTTGAGTTTTTGTTTGGTGGTCTTCCTCATGGTCTCGAACTCCTTAATAACACAAAGAACTTTAATCTTTAATACCAAAAATGTGAGTCATTAAGAGAAATCACATTTAAACTGAACTTTAAGTTAAATCTTAACTCTGTTAAAGACACTATTAAGAGAATAAAAAATAACAGTCATATTATACTAACTTGGTTTATGAAACAATTTTATTACAAAGGATTTGCATCCACAATATACAAAGAATTTTAAAAAGTTGGCACTCTAGAAGAAAAAGAATCATATCATGCAATTTAAGAAATGGAGACATCAATAGATACTTCACTGAAGAAAATACTGACATGGAAGATGAGCTCAACAACACACATCATAGTCGTTAGGAAAACATAAAATTATAACCACAGCTGTAAACAGAGGCTTTTCTCTGTCCCATCCTTTCCTACAGCCACTTGTAAATACTCATTCAGAGGCTTAATATTAATTACAAACCATTTGGCCTATTGCTCAGGCTTATTGCTAGCTAGCTCTTATAACTTAACTTAACCCATTTCTATTAATCTATGTATTGATTGCCACGTGACTGTGGAGTTACTGGTCTGTTGGCATCTTGCTCCTTGGGTGACTGGATGGTATCTGTCCCTGACTTTGCTCTTCTTTTCCCTGTATCTCTGCTGGGATTTCCCGCCTGACTCTTATCCTGCCTTGCTATATGCCAGAGTAGCTTTATTTACTAACCAATAGGAGCAACATATATTCACAGTGTACAGAAAGACATCCCAAATCATTTCCCCTTTTCTGTCTAATGAAAAAGGAAGATTTTAACTTTAACATAGTTAAAATTACATATAACAAAACAGTTATCAAGCAGGAATTATGGTTATAATATTTAGTCTATTTATATTTGGCAAATTTAAGAAAATATTCTATTATCTATTCTATCTTTGTGAGTCTAAAGTTTCATATCTAATTTATTTTTTATCCTAACTAAGGAAAACTATAATTATAACTTCCTAGTCTTCAACTCCATCAAAGACTCCAGAAGGATGTAATATTACCTGAGTAAACAGAAAGTGCATTGCAAGCAATTTCCAAAACTTCAGAAATGACAGAGACATGTGTATTCATTTCACAGACACTGCAGCTGACATGAGAGACTAGGAGCCCAATGTGGTTCTGTTTCTGTACGTTAGAACCCATTTAAAGTTTTTTCGGGTTTTATGTTAATGTATGGGAGGCACATTGGGTGCCATTTTTAAACAAAATAGTTACTGCTACAATCCTCTCAAATCTTAGCAAAGAACATATTAGTTACAAGACTTAGACTCTTCAGGATAGGATAGCTATCGGAGTAATCTCTGTAACTGGCCAATTATCTATGATCTGGATATTTAAAATGTGTTTCTTGCTTGATGTTGTTCTTGTTGGTTGTAGTTCACCTTTGTTTATGTTATTACCTTTTCTTTCTTCTGGACAATACTTGATCATTGTTCTTACTGCATATAGTTTTATGTTAGGATTAGAACCTTATTTAGACAAAGAGGAAGCGTTATGGGAATTAGATCTGTTCAGCCAATGGTATTGGGATGACAAGCCCTAGGGTGTGGTCTTGTCTGCATACATAATTGCTTAAGAACTGAGGAGAGGGGTTGAGCTCCTCTCTTGGGTGGTCAGAGCAGAAGGAAGTGGCTTGTGGTTGGTCTTCATAACCTTTGGGCAGAACATCAGGACAATGGCAGCTGGATCAGCAGTATTTACTTTTTCTTATATCATGAGTGTGTTATTCCCATTGCACCCCTTAATAAATTATTGATCAGTCTTTTGTGGGTTATCACTTCATCAATGATGTACTGCTGCACACCTTTTTAAACAATTAATATGACAGAATGTATGCTCTCAAGTCTGATGAGGACACAAAACCATCAAGACTCTTTTACATTGCTCTTAAGAGTGCAAAATGATGGCCCCCTTTAGAAAAGAGCTGATCTCTTTCTTATAAAGCACACATGTACTTACAATACCACCTAGCTGCCCTACTAAACTTATTTACACAAGAGAAATGAAAGCTTAGGTCCACAAAACAATGATGAACTTGTTGAAATGTCTTGCTGGTCTAATAAAGCCTGGCAGCTTTCTCCAAAGCTCAACAACATAAGTATTACCCACCCCCAACAAGGAGACTTCCTGCTCTCTACCTGCTCTTATCTAGAGAATATCTTTGGACCCAGAGAACTGACCTTATCTGAAAGCTGTACCTAAGCCTAGATCCCTGATTAATCTCTAGGGTGACTCTTGGCACAGTTTCCTGTTAGAAATCTTTCCCCTACTGCACATATGGTAACTACTAGGAGCTCTGCTGTAGGACCCTGCTGCCACATACAAAGCTTTATGATAGGACTGTGCCACTTAATACAAACTAGGGTTTGTTCCTAAGTTCCCCAGTCCTATATATTTCCTGTACTCTGGAATAAAGCTGAGCTGATTCAGGGAAGTCATCTCCTAAAGGGTTGTCTCTAACATACCCTGTTCCCTGCTTCTGTTCCCTCCACTCTCATGGACCAATACATCAATGATCCCAAAGAAGAAGCAGAACTGCATGAACTAAAATTGCCTTTCAACACTTAATTCATAATTACTAAAATATTGGAAAGATAGGAAATAAATAAAATGTGTTTCCCTTGGTAAAAGCAATGGTATTCATATGGAAGGTTATGCTGTTGATCAACAGGTGGAAACCACAAACAGGAACAACAGCTATAAGAATCTCACTGGTGATGCCTAGTGAAAGCAGCCAGATTTCAAAACTATAAATGGTATGACCTCAATTATATGACATTCAGGAAAAGCCAAGACCTCTCAGACACAACAGATCAATGGTTTCAGGAACTGAGAACAAAGAAACATATGAGGAGATATTTTATTTAGGAGAGATTAATTCCTTCTCTGTCTTGATCACAGAATTTTATGCATTAGAAAAATATAAAGAACTATATACCCCAAACTGGCTTGCTGTAAATTAAATTATAATGCGAAAATTCTAAAGTGGCTTTTTATACACACATACCAATGTATAATATGGATGTATGTGTATATATTTGTTTCCTTTTGCACAATGAACTCTGTGTATACTGAGAGAGTGGTTTGGGGAAATTTTGGAGTTTTAAATAAAAAATTGTTTATTATTGTGTGTGCATATGAATAATATGGAAATAAGAATAAGAACCCAGCTTGTGGGGAAGGTCGGAGGACAACTTTGTGGAGTTGGCTTTTCCTTCCAGCTTAACTTGGGACCCAGGGGTTGAGCTCAAGTCACCAGGATTGCAACAAACATTTTTGCCTGGTGAGCAGTCTCACCAACAGGAAATTTGGATCTTTTATGAAATTATGGGAATCATAGATCCTTTCCTCATACAGTGCTTATGAAGAATTCTCATTCAGTTAAGCCAAATGAGTAACTGAAAGAACAGGAAATTTGCACGTGATCCTAAAATAATAGGATTTATAAAATACAAATGCCCAAATCCAAAAGGATGCCTTTCAAATTTGTCTCTGTGGGGAATTCCATCAAGAACTTTAAACTTGTACTGGTACCTAACTGTACCTAAGTTATAAAGCTACATAAAAATAGTAAGATGGCTCGTTAACTTAGTACACCTAAACTTCAAGGGTGCCAGTGAAAACTTTAGTTATCACTTTAAGCTACAATGTCACATGAAATTATAATAATAGAGGACTAAATTCTACACATTGTATGTGAAGACATTGTTCTAAACACACTAACTGATATTTATTCCCATTGATGATACAGAAAATCACTTCAGAACAGTGTAGAACAATGGAAAAATATCAATGAAATAACACTGTGCATACTAGAGCATTTCATATTTTACTTTTAATCCAAATTTTTGCAGACTGATTTGACACTACTTCAAAAAACTAAACTCCTCTTAAAGAATGCACTCCATAGTGATTGTTATGAACTGTTTTAATCACTTGCTGTGATTTTTGTAGCTTTGATAAGTCTCACATGAAAGAAATCAACTATGATTCAGAAAGCATTGAGAAAACAGTCTCCTTGAAAGTATGAAATGAGTGGAAATATTTCACCTCAGAGTACAGATAAATATCAAGATAAACTTTTAGCTTTTTAAAGTATAAATGTTTAGGAGGTTATCCTAATTTTCAGAAATATAACTGCTAATACAAAAGTTTCCTAGTGTTTATTGATACATGTTGAATTGGAAAAACATATTATAGTGAGATAGAAAATATACACAGCTGATTGAATTTCAGGGCCATGTATATTGCTCACAGTTACTAAGGTTTCATGCAAAGAAACTAATTGACAACGAAGTCCCTTTCTTGTAGCTGATGTTTTCCTATGTCCTGTCTGTCCCACAGTCAGGACAAATCTGTTCCACCTACTGGTCCTGCAGCCACAGGTCAAATGGCTTTATTTATCAACCAGTGAGAGCAGCATATTTTCACAGCATACAGAAAGACATTCCCCCAATCACTCTCCAATCTCTTAGAATGTAGCAGAAAATAGTATTTAAGGAAACAAATTATTTTGATTTGAAATTATTTAACCCTTTTAACTTTCCTCTGCAACATAAAGTTTTATTTTGCAGATTTAGACTCACAGGTTAGAGTTTGCCTGTGAGGCAATCATACATTTATGATTTTTATTGTCACATCTTTTTTGGTTGCTCATTGAACATTTGTCCTATGAGAGATTAGATAAAAGAGAAGAGAAGTCATTTGCTATTTAAAATACAAGCTTCTAATATCTGGAGAAAAGTTTAGCTCTTGTATAGCACACTCATGATGATGCTAAATTATTGTAATGTATTGATTGTGGCCAGTGCCACCATATAAACAAGATTTTCTTTCACTAAACACTAACCTAATGATATTTGCATTCCTTTTCACCTTTTGACAAAAACAATTGGTGTTTCTGCCTCTAGACTCCAACAAGTGAAGATGCTAGCTTTACGGGAAGTGACAGGTCATTCCTCCTTTATATTCAGCACACAGTGACTGGCTCATATTAGAAATTCAGTAAAAATTTATTGAACTGATGGAAAAGGAGAACTTATTCTCCATAAAATGAGCAAAATTATTATTTTGAACATTGCACTTCAGTCAATTTTAAATAAAATAGAAATTTCATTTTAGGAGAGAGTTGGGAATATAAGGAAAAGTTTATACACATTTTCTCCTGGAAATTTACCAAGATTTTTACAGCCTTTAAATAAAGATGTGAAAGCAAGAATGAGGCCTGCTGGGTAAAAGAAGAGGTTCAACATTCAATGTGAGTAGAAGGAGGATAACAGGGAGATATGATCAAAGTGTATTATATAAATATATGTTTATGAAATTATAAACTAATAAAGAATTACAATTATTTTAAAGTGTAGATATTTTACTCCAACATTCTCATTCCTAGGAATCAAACTCAAGAAAATCATTTTGTGTGTACTCAAAGACTCATGTGTGTTTCAAATAATAGTAACAAATAAGAAACCCTAGAAGCCATCTTGTAATTATATAAATAATTAACCAAATAAAATACAGCAAAATCACAGAGGAGGGCTGTAGCTGGAGATTTCTCCAGTCCCGCTGGGGTCCACAGCCACTCAGACCCAAGTAAACACACAGAGACTTATATTACTTATAAACTGTATGGCCGTGGCAGGTTTCTTGCTATCTAGTTCTTATATCTTAAATTAACCCATTTCTATTAATCTATAAGTTGCCACGTGGCTGGTGGCTTACCAGTATTTTTCATCTTATTTCTCATGGCAGTGGCAGCTGGCAGCGTCTCCTGACTCAGCCTTCCTGTTCCTAGAATTCTCCTCTCTGCTTGTTCTGCTTATACTATACCTGCCTGCCTGGCTACTGGCCAATCAGCATTTTATTTATCAATCAATCAATCAGAGCAACACATTCACAGCATACAGAAAGACATCCCCAGTAGAGGGCTCTTGCTAATTTCTGATGCAGTGTATTAATTTTCTTTCTTCTACATGAATTTTGCAATTTTTCAACAGCTGACTTCTTTTGGTATTGAACTATTACAATATATATAAAATCTTTTTGTAAAAAGTTAAAAATAATTGAAACAGGATAATAAGACTCACAACCACAAAATGACTAGTTTGCTCCTCTTCTGGCTGACCTAACATGCCAGTCATACTGACATGTCTCCACCTACTGGATGAAATGTATAAAGAAATCCAGCTAAGTCTCACATGTTCTCTTTCTTATTGGATGACTAGCTTTCATGGTACCAGAAAGCACAATGTAAACCTCTAAAGAAGGGAGACAAACAACAGTCCTACCCATCTATGATACCCATGAACCACATCAACAACCAGTGTGCCACGATAACCCTAAGGGTGCATTAGTGGCACACACACCTTGATAGTAACCAATGAGACTTAAGATACATTTGACAAGAGGGAAACCATGCTTGGTACTGGAAACCCAGCTAATTACTCTGTGCTAGTGAAGTTGTGGTTATTGGAGGAGAGTCTACAACCTCTAATTACTAACACCTAACAACAATTTATTAATGTTTGTCTGTACACCCACAGATAAGTGTAATCTTCATCCCTCATCAAAAAAACTTCTCTACAACAGATGGAGACCACTAAAGAAAATCACAATGAATCAAAATGCAAAGCTGAGTTCAATCCTAATGGACATATCTACAAAATACTTCTGCACCTAAGGCTCTGGGAATATTGCTGAAAGGGACTGGAAATGTTGTAAGAGTCAGAGTATTAGGAAATTTGCTGTGAGAGTGTGTCTCCTAATAACATCAGAAGCTGTACCCATAAAGTCTTGTCAACATGACTGACCAAATGTGAACTGAGCAAGGGGAACCCCAACAAACCTGCCAAACTGGATGCAGATAAGCCCATAAGGCCTCAACACAGTACAAGAACTGTAGGCAACTGAGGAAATCTGGGAGCAGAGGAGGTGATCAACTGTAGGGAAGAGCACATGAATTGGTTGTCCAGGGCCATACAGTCATCCCTGAAAAGATACATACAAGTATCATTATATGGACTGAACAGGTTATATTTATAAATATACGTGTGTATACATACACATATATACATGCAATAAGAATTAGTGGAAAAAAAGAGGACATGGATTTGCAAGGGAGTAGGAAGGGTTATATAAGAGTATTTGGAGGAGGAAAATGAAATTAGAAGACTATTATTATAATCTCAAAAAAAGAGACAGAGAGAGAGAGAGAGAGAGAGAGAGAGAAATTCAGCCATCAAGAACTCTAACTCTCCATAGCATCTGATCCAGGATAAGTCTCTGTTTTGTAATTCATCCTTAGATCACTAGAATCGAGTCAAATTGGAAAGAAGATCCTCTCATCACTACCCTTCTGACTGAGGTGCTTTTGGGATCACATTTCAGTGCATTGCCAAAGCCTTCTGTCCCAAGGTGGTATCCTTGTGACTGTGTGTGGTTATCTATGGTGTTTTCTGTGTTGTGAGGTGGTTGGTGATGATGATGGTAATGATGGCATTGATGGTTTTGATGGAGGTTGTGGCAGTGGTCCTGTGAAGTAACAGTGACAGATGAGGTAGTACTTATGTAATTTTCCAGAACCTCCAGACCTCAGTTCAACAATGACAATGTTATACATAGTACACTGTCATAAAACGTCCTGGGACTCCTATAGAAGAAGAGGCAAAACTGTAGCACAGAAAGAATATTGGGAGACAGAAGTTGCAAGCTCAGGTCATTCTGGCCCTCTATTAATAATAGTTTACTTTGTTGTTTGAGGTTCTCACTCAATTACCCTGCAAAATGAAGTTTAGTAGATTAACTCCTAGAGTATTTTTACACTGCATAACTTTCTTTGACTTCTCTTCTGAATTTTTAAGGAAAGACCCATACTGGATCACATATAACCTGAATTCTCTGTCAGTTGTGTAGCTATTTCCTCTGCAGAGAATGTCATTAAGACTCAGGAAATAAAGGAAGCTTGCAAGGCCCAGGAAGAGTCTAAAACTTACAGCTATCAGGCCAGGTGGTGGTGGTGCTCTTGTGCCCAGGTCGCAAGAACTCCAAGCAAGACCACCACAGAGCCAATATCCAATGCAAGCACACAGAGGTTTTTTAGTAACAAAGCAAGCCCCGGGCTTGGTCCATGTTCCAAACACTCGACATGGCAGGACAGCCCCGAGCATTCACTTGAAGGGGTTTATATAGGAAAGGTTTACATCCAGAGAGTTACATATCTTGAGATTGGATGAAAGGGATAGGCGTGAGGTAGTTCTTTGAAGTTACTGGCTGAACTATAAGCATGAGGTTACTGATGGCTAACAGGATTCAGGGTATCTACAGAGACATAAATTTTTCAATCCTTATGTCCAGCTTTTGCTAAACCCAGGATATATAGATTTATTGTTTCAGCCTTATCTTCCCATGAGTTCAACTTCTGGTCAGTTCTAAAACTGCTGGTCAGCAAATACCTTTAGAGGAAGTGGGGGGCATCTCTCTAGATGGCTACTGATTTTTCCCTTTCAGTGCATGCCTTTAATCCCAGCACTTGGGGGGCAGAGGCAGACAGATCTCTGTGAATTTGAGGCCAGCCTGGGCTACAGAGTGAGTTCCAGGAATAGCTCTAAAGCTACACAGAGAAACCCTGTCTCAAAAAAAAAATTTTACAACTATCCCAGGGCCCCTCTCTTGGGTTATATAAAAAACAACAACTGCTGGAAAGAGGGCACTCTCCAATTGGCCTAGGTTCTATAGTTATGCAGACAGCTCCAGGGATGCAGCTGTCATTTTTCTCCCAGTGATGAGCTGCCTTTGAGTAATCCACAATCCTGTAAGTAACTCCTCACCCATTCTCCTGTAAGTAGCATCAGTAACTGATGTGGTATTTGCTCCGCCCATGACCTTGGGCTATACTGGCCGAAGGAGGCGGTGCTTCTTGCCTTTGTACTTGACCTCTTAAAGAGAGGAGAGAGGGGTCATGTGTTTTCTTCTTCCCTTATTTTTTTTTAAAATCCTCGTATGATCAGACACTTGATGACCTGGTAATTCCGGGTCCTCTAGAACATCATTCAGTGCCCTTAACCACTGAGCCATCTCTCTCTGCTGTGGGATGGTCTGTATGTCAAATGTGTTGCTGATTGGTCAATGAATAAATCACTGATTGGCAGTGGCCAGGCAGGAAGTATAGGCGGGACTAACAGAGAGGAGAAAGGAGAGAACAGGAAGCTGGTTGAGAGAGACACTGCCAGCCGCCATCAGGAAAAGGAAGATGTAAAGTACCGGTAAGCCACAAGCCACGTGGCAAGGTATAGATTAATAGAAATAGATTAATTTAAGCTGTAAGAACAGTTAACAAGAAGCCTGCCACGGCCATACTGTTTGTAACCAATATAAGTGTCTGTGTTTACTTGATCGGGTTTGAGCGGCTTGGGACTGGCGGGTGAGAGAGATTTGCCCTGACTGTGGGCCAGGCAGGAAAACTCTAGCAACATCTCTCCTCTTTTAAAAACATGTGACCCCCTCCCTTCTTTTTAAGAGGTCATATATGAAGGCTAGAAGCACCGCCTCCTTCGGTCTGTATAGCCCAAGGTCATGGGCAAAGTAAATACCACTACAAACTGGTTCACTTAGCTAGGCCCGAATGAAAGTGCTCTTTTGGTATGTCATCAGTACACCACCAGAGGCATTATTTTAATGTTCCCCTTCTGGAAAAAGTCATACATTTCTCATTTTGCAAACAAAGTTTTAATGAGAAAACTTTGTTCTCATATAATCTCTGGTGGAATTTGGCTTATCATGACAGAGCTGAGTGTCTGCAGCTAAAACTGAATAAGAGCCAAAAATATTTGTTACCTGGTTCTTTGCAGAAAAGTCTTATTGAGTGCTGATCTAAAGACATGTTAAGCAGCATATGCTTTAGGTCCTATAGTTTTCATAGTAAATACAGTCAATGTAGTAGGGAATTGGATCAGTTTTGTTCATTAGTGTGTTCTAAATGCATACAGCAGTGCTTAGCATCAGGTAGACACCAAACAACTATTTAGAAATTAAACATATTGTAATGAAGAATTAAATGAGTTACAGCCTCTGCAGCTTGGAAAGGCCCATGCATCACTGTCCTGCCTGACAATATATTCTATATGCTGTGTAATTTAAAATATGCCTAAATGGAAGGAAGTTTATATATAGTGCCCTTCTCAGTGTTGTTTATGGCATGCCCAACTGTACATGGATCCAACTGCATACCAGGCTTAGCCAGCAATGAATTCCTAAAGGAATTTCAAATTTAGTAGCAATATGATACCTGTTCCCATTCACAAGTATAGGCTAAAAAAATAGACTCTCTTATTTCTGTAAAAACATACTTCAGAAGATAATAGAACCACCTAGAATAGAAAAGATTCATCAATCACACATTATACATTTAGTCTAAACCCATGGCTTCAGATTCCTCAAAGTTTGCTGACCTTATCTTTGTTTTTATAGACTCATTGCTCAGAGCAGTGTGCTCTGGTGCAGAACTACGCTTTACATAGCTTGCAGCTTTTGTTTTCATATACTGTAAATTTCTTCTTATGAAAATTCGTTCTCTTTTCTATTTATTGTTCATTTGATAAGCGAAAGTACATCCACCATGGTGCATGTAGGGAATTTTTTTTTAAATTTCATGTTATCAGATATGTGAGGGTGCTGAGTAACTACTGAGTAAGGACACAGTTTTTGGAATAACAGACCTGTTCACCAGTCCAATGCTCTAGATATTTACCCTGCTGCTATGTCTCAATTCCTCATTTAATAACGTCATGTTTAAAGAGGCAGACAACCTTTCCCTGTATTTAGTCTGTACATAGCCACAAAAATGGTTATTAAATCAACTTCAATTCCATCATGTACATATTATATATTAATGTCATGTTGCATAATGACATATGTAATTCTGGTATTGGTGTTATATATGTAAGAACATTGATTGCCAAACAGAAGAAGAAAATATTTTCATGTGTTATCTATGTCTTTTTACTTCAAAGTTTAACTGCTTCATGGGGTCACCCACAATCAAGACCATTTTTTTAATAATAAGTATGATTTTTTTCCTTGAAAATAAAGCTTACTGCCTGGGTTCACTATATTCTTTTCTAATAATGTCAGAGAGATTTGCTGTTCTTATCTCCCAAGAAGGTATGTAAGGATCAGCACTGCTGCAGGAACTTCACTAAATGGAGCCACTCAAACTTCAAAAATGGAGCCCAGCCAGCAAACACCACAAAACCACTAAAGCATATCTGTGAGGACACAGCAAATATGCATTGATTGCTGTTATCTGTGGAGATATTTTGTTTGTGCTCTAACAAATAAAACTTGCCTGAAGATCAGAATGTGGAGCTAGCCACTAGTTAACCATAGAGGCAAGGCAGTGGTGGCATACACCTTTAATCCCAGCCCTTGGGATCTCACACCTTTAATCCAAGAACTAGCGAGAAGGAAACAGGATGTGATATGGCTTGGCCAAGAGAGGAATATAAGGCAGGCAGAGACAGGACTTCAGCCCCACTTTCAGGCTGAGGAGATGGCAAGGTAAGAGGTGGCTGTGGCTTGCTCCTTTGTCTCTCTGATCTTTCAGCATTTATCCTGATATCTAGATTCAGGTTTTTATTATTAAGAACAATTAGGATTTGTGCCAAGTTATCATTATAAGTGTAGAAAATGTAATTTAAAAATTTCAATAAAAACCATGCTATAAAACTGTATAGAGTCCTATGCAAAGGAACATTGTCATTACTATAAAGCTTAATCAACATTGTGCTAAAAATATGAAAGCTTTTATTTAAAAATTTAGTTATAGATCTGTATGGTGGTACACAGCTACTATCCCAGCACTGAGGAATGGTCAGGATATCAAGGACAGGCTTGATTACATGGTGAGTATGTGGTCAAACTGAGTTACATGAAACTTGATCTCACAAAACAGGAACAAAACATGCACAAAATAAGACAAAACACCACAATAAAAATTAATTCCAAAACACCTGAGTGTTTCCTATGGTGTAAGTGATCTTAGTGTAGCCCATGATGAACTGAGCAGCACTCACTTCAGAAATCTACCTTGCTTTCTCTGCCTCCCATCCTGTTTAATCCAGATTGCAGCCTGGTTGGCAGCAACTCACAAATACTCTATATATCGTTTGTTTGTTTTTTTAAATGGAATGAGTTTTTTGCTTGGTTTTGCTGTTATTATTCAAGGCAATGCTTGCTATGTTGCCAAGGCTGGTCTGAAACTTGGAAACTCAAGTGCTCAGCTTCATCCTTCTAACTAGCTGAGACCTCAGATACATTCTGCAATGTCTGACAATATTGATGTTTTAAATGTTTATTTATTTTTTATTTCTATGTGTATGTGTGAGGGCCCAAATATGTATATGTACACTAAGTGTGTACCTGGTGCCCATGGAGGGCAGAAGACATCATCAGATCCTCTGGAACTGGAGTTACAGGCACTTGTAAGCTGCCATGTTGGTGCTGAGAACTGAATCTGTGTCCTCTGAAAGAGCAGTAAATGTTCTATCTGCTGAATAATCTCATCCATCTTTGTGTTTTAACATCTTTAAGCAGCCTTAAAACTAGGTGAAAGGCATTTGATGATATTCCCAGTGATTTGTGTTTCCCAGAAGACCAGAACCAGAGTTAAAATTTAAACTCGACTGTGAAATCAGGAAGTCTGCTCAGTACTCTCCCCTGATCCTAAGTTAATCACATTCTGAAGAATTCTGCATTTCCACTGCTGTTAAGGTGAATTACAGTAGAGGGAAATTCAGAAAAAAAATATGTTGTGTATCAAAAGAATCTTAATATATAGAAGAATGATAAATAATTGTGGGATTGTTAGGAAAGCAGCTGATGCACATGGAATCTTTCAAGTACCTAGAATTGACATTGATTTCTGGAAAAAGTTCAAAACTTCTTCTCTCACCTGAGAGAAACAATAATGCTGATCAAGATTAAAAACAGTGATACTAGAGTTTATATGGCTCAGTGGGTAAGAGTGCTTGCTATGCAGCATGAGTACATACATTCAAACCCTAGCACTGATATAAAAAGCCAGGTATGGCTGTATGCTCCTGTAACTCCAGCTCTGAGGCTTCCTGTTCACCAGCCTAGCTTCTTTAGTGAGAAACCTTGTCCAAGGTTATAAAGTGGAAAGTAATAGAACAGGACATGTGACAACCTTCTCTGGCCTCCACACACATGTATACACATGGTCAGACCTGCACATATTTGTACACACAGCATACACACAGACATACACACAGCTATTCATATACACACACCCTCATATGCACATAAAGACATTCACATACGTTCATATATATGTATTCACACATATACAATTACACACTAGCATACAGATATGCATGTGCACATAAACAATAATAATAACAACAGTAAGAATTACTTTGATTTGGCCTAAAGGCTGATGGTAATTATTCCATCTAGCCTTTGGGATAAACACATTTAAATCATTTCATTGCAGGTAGCTCTTTCACAGGGATTTGTCCTCATTGGTCAGGGCATTATTTTTTTCCCCTTAGATTTATTTTGTAGTCAGGACCGCCTGTGCTCAGAACAGGATATATCTACAGAAGGAATCTTGAGTAAGCCTAGGGACTTAGAGAAGAGACAGGCCATACTCCCTAGAACCTTCATCTCACTCTCTCAGAATGATACAATCCAGAGAACTGAGCTTAGAGTGCAGATTTAGAATAAAATGTGAAAGAATGGCCTTTTGTCTGCCTTGAGCCACCAAATAAAGTAGAGTCAGTGTTCATTGCTGACCTTACACACAGCTTCCTAGCCAGCTGTATGGAGCTGCTAAACCTTTCTCTAACATCGTCACTGAGGAGTCTCTGGCTTTACATTCTCTCTGAACATCTTCCTAGGCACTTAATAGAAGTGGCAAGGTCAAGGGATGTCCAGTCAAGCACTGGAATGAGGAGATAACTCTTTTTGTCTTCACCATTGTGACTAGCACACTGTGTTTCTGCATCACATGACTGCAGACTGGGAGCCAGAACTTACAGTTTGAGCAAGCAAACTAAAAAGCCACAAAGAAAGTGTTGATTTTGCTTGTGGCAGGAGCAATACATGGGCAGGATTTTCTTTTCCACTAGGGTCTTCTATCCTCTTCTTATATTGAAATATTTAATTGTTAAGTGAAGTTGAACCATATTACAGAGAGTGTTATAGTTACTTTTTTTTATTACCTTGACAAAACATCATGATCAATGCAACTTACAGAAGAAAGAGTTTTATTGGGGGACTTGCTTATAGTTTCAGAGGGTTAGAATCCATGATCATCATGGAAGGGAGTATGGCAGCAGGCAGGCATGCATGGTACTATAGCAATAACAGAGAGCTTACACCTGATCCACAACCATTAGACAGAGAAAGCCAACTGAGAATGCTGTGGGCTTTTAAAATCTCACCCCTTCCAACAAGTCACATCTCTTAATCCTTCCCAAACAGTTTTACGAGCTGTTGAATAAACATTCAAATAAATGGGCTGATGGGGTTCTTTTTCATTTGACCTATCACAGAGGGTGACCTACTTCACTCGGAATCTCTGATTTAAGTGCTATGGTCATAATAATTTTCATAGCAAGATCTAGACTCACATTAGACTAAATATGATCTATTTAGTCTAGATGATGTATAAAACTGATTGCCACATCTTTCTCTGTGTTAGCCTCAAGAAAGATTCCAAGACACTGGACATTCTATACACTAAAGATAAAAAGAAAAATTCTTCATTTTTGTATAGCTAAAAAAATTGGGCACCTTACAGCACACCTATCGAAGAAGAAATGTATTTAATAGCAATTAGTTAATTCTGTATATGTGTATTTGTATAGTATATGTATATTGTGTGCCTGTGGACTTCTGTGTGCACCAGTTTACACATGTGCTCTGTTACTCTTTTGAGGCTCAATCTTTCTGTTAACTGTTCACTGATCTTTGGCTAGGCTGCTTTGCCAGCAAGCCCCAAAGAACCACTTATCCTCATCCTTACCCCCAGCACTGGGGTTACAGGAGCTGGTGGCCATACGTGGCTTTTTATGTGGTCACTGGGAAACCAAACTTGAGACCTCATACTTACTTGCTAAGCCGTCTCTCCATTCTCTAAAGAAAATATTCACATCTCTGGAAGAGGTAGCAAAGGAAACCTACAACCCAGCAATAGTTTTAAATATGGTTTCAGAACCTTTTCTTTTTTTTCTTTCATCTCACAGAATCACAGAACTACTCAGTGCCAGGCATCTGGCTTCAGTGTTCAGTGTCCTCAGAAATTCATGGAAACAGCTCTCACAGCTCCACCTTCCTACAACATACATACACTATTATTTTCTTTCTATTCATGCACTTTTCCAAATACCATCTTTGCTCTTCCATTGCATCCTATATAACTTGCTCTTCTGCTTTTACTAATTTCCTGCCTCACCCCTTCCTCCTTTATCAGGGATACACAAGGTCAGAGAGGTTATCTGGTTGTTAAAAGGAAGGTGGGGAAGGTGGAGAAGGCAGGGAAGGATGAACAGATTTTAACAGTCACATTTTAACAATTTGTAAAATCCTCTTTATATCAATTTAATAAGACCCTGGTATAACCATCTTCACCATTATTGTCAATATTATATTTGAGGGTACATGTATTTTTTCTTCAGGTATATGCCTTTCCAATTGCATGGAAACCCACCTGCTCCTCCCTCTACCATCAACCATCCACTTCATATAGTGGTTTTAATATAGACTTAATCTTGCCTTGATGACCACCTTCACATCATTTAACAACTATCTCCAGCATCATTCTCAGAAGCTCTCACCAGAACCCTCAGGCCATGTTTCATTCTCTTCTCTGGTCCCTTTGAATCACATACACACCACAAACAATGCTTTTCATATTATGTTGCAACTGCATCATTATGTCTTTCTAATTAAGAACTAGAACTTCATTTTTACATATTTGTATAACCATGATTTTATTACAAAGAGTTTTGCCCACAAATTGTAGAGATGTGCAGCAGGCTTTCTTTGGGGCCACTAAAATATGGAGACTTATTATTAGTTATGAATGCTTGGCCTTAACTTAGGCTTGTTTCTTGCTAGTTCTTATAACTTAACCAGTTTTCTTTTGCTTTTGTTTTGCCTCAGGGCTTTTTGTCTTTCTTTCTGTATACTGCACTTTCACTGCTTCTCATGTCTGGCTGGCAGCTGCCTGGTTTCGGGCCCCAGGTTTGTTCTACTCTTCTCCCTCACTCTCTCCTCCTGCTTCTCTTGTCTTTTGAACCTGGACTTCCCCCACTTATTCTCTCTGCCCACCAGCCTCACCTGTCTCTCTTCTGCCTAGCAAAGGGTCATTCAGCTCTTTATTAGACCAATCAGGTGCCTTAGGCAGGAAAGGTTGAAAGAACAACACATTTTTTTTCATAATTAAACAAATTCAGCAAAAACAAATATAACACACCTTACAGTGTTAAACAAATGTAGCATAAACAAATGTAACACATCTTTGCCTAGTTAAAGTAATATTCCACAACAGAAATGCAGTTTTAATTTAGGCAAAAAAGAAAGCCACTGACTCACTAACTGAAAAGACTGGAGTTATATGACCTCAGAGTAGTAACAACAAAGGACAATGGCTCTTTCATCCCAACATCCTCTGATTAAGCCCCTTTGGGGAATAGGCTTGTCTATGAATTCAGCATTAGAGGAAGCTGTATGATCAGCTCAACCTCTGTCAAGTGCTATCACCATTGGCTCAGGAGACGTGCAGCATGACCATTTCCCCACAGGAAGTTTGAGGTGGGACTGTGTAATAAGAGCGAGTGCTGGTAGGGAGGGAAGAAGAGACGTAGCAGCAGTGCAGGTGATGTGAGAACCAGGGCAACTGCTTTGTCAGGTCTGGAATTTTGTGTGGCATTTGGTAACAGATAATGTTCAACATATACAAATACATACTATCATAAGGCAAACAGTTTTTGTTCTATATTCATCCCAGCATCCACAGATGTTGTCTAATAATGCTACTAGAACCTATCAATAGATTAACCAACACACTGGATTTAAAGACAATTATACACACTAATTAACTCAGATTTTATAACATTAAATCCTGATACTTCATCAACCAGTTTCATGAATCCAAGATATTTCCAACCCACGAGTATGAAAGCCCAATAATAACACCATTTTATAACTAAGTTGAACACCATAAAATTGCCTGGGTTGGGTAGTTCATATCTGTCATCTTTGTCCTTGAGAGGCAAAGGCAAAAGAACCAGCACAAGTCAAGACCAACCTGGGATAAAGGTGAATTCCAGCTCAGCTTTAGCTACAAAGAGACAACCTGTCCCAAAAACAAAAGTAAAATTAAAAGAAAGAAAGAAAAAGGGAGAAGAAAAGAAACCACATGAATACCCAAGAAGTTTTCCCAAGGTTTAGACAGACACTTAAACATACAACCCCACATTAATGTGCATGTTTATGTAAATTGATATACATATGTAAATAGAAATATTTAAAGGCAACTTCCATATTAGAGATATAATCTTAATTTATAGTAACAAAACTATAAACCCAACAAAGCATGTTTTGCAAGCTTTTATAGTAAACGTGTTCTTTTACTTCATTCCAGATATATAACAGAAATATTTTATCAAGTGAAATTGTAAGTTTAGAGTCCCCAGAATCAAAATGGCTAGGTGCCATTTTGTATCAATACAGAGGAATTGTCACAATGGAGATAAAAAAAGGTACAGACAGCAAAATGCAGGTAAGTGAAGCCACCCTCTTCCTAGATGCCAGGGCTTCATTGCTGAAAGATATCTTTCTTTTTCTTTTTCTTCTATTATTATTATTATTATTAAGAGATTTTCTATTCATTTTACATACCAACCACAGGTTCCCCTGTCCTCCCTCCTCCCACCCCCCAACCTTTCCCCCAACCCACCTCCCATTCCTACCTCCTCCAAGGCAAGGTCTCCCATGAAGTGCCTATGGTGAGACACTTTGGGCAGCCTTGGTACAGGGAGAGGGGGCTTGGAGCTGCCTCAACTGAATGTACCAGGCTGAAAGATGTCTTTAGCCATCAAATTACAAAAACATTCTAAAGCATAATTTTATTTTTTTAAAAAACAACTATTAAAATAAACCATTTATTTCACCTTGTTTCTATAAAAGAGGTCATTAGCCTAATAGTGTCCTCTCATTTTTAATAAAATCCTGAGAGTGACATGTGATCAGTTCAAATGAAAGCACGTACTCCCTCAATCATGCTTCCATGTTCCTCATGCTTCTCTGAATCCCTCTTATCCTCATGGTTATTCCCAGCAGTATCAGAAACCCAGAAGCTGCAGAACAGATATTTTGTTCAAACTTGTCAAAAATGAACAAGAGAAACAGCTATATACAAATAAAGCCATTACCAAATCCATAGGAGCCAAATGAGCTGCACAAGCTGTTAATTAATTTCATTTCTAACATTTCACTCACCATTTTCTTGAAAGTGGACATCTACATGAAGAAAAGAAATGTAACCACATGTAGCTATTATGCACAAAAATATTTTTAGTATACAAATACCAAACTTTTCTTGGATACCATTTGTATTTTCTATCCACATCTGGCTCTGCTTTCAATAAAGTTCAGTATTTGTGACAGCCTTTCTTTCAGAAATGAGAAGGCTTCATGCCGTGAGCATTTCAAATGTTCAGAAATACCAACTGTGATTCAAATGATTTATAAGGTCATCACCCAGGAAAAAACCAAGAACCCTGAATTTCCAAGCAGCCAAACACAGGGAAAACATGAGGAGATAGGCATGGATATGTGTGGGTGTGTGGGTGTGTGGGTGTGTGGGTGTGGGGGGGGTGGGGGTGTGTGTGGAGAAGTAGCTTCTAGAATAGATAGTAAAGCAAAGCAGTAATGAATGGCAGAAATGAAAATTAAGAATGTAGAAAAGGCAGTTAGTGCCTACCTTTTGAGGTTGATCCTGAACAATAAGTTGTACAAATCGATCTACTTAAGTAAATTTGAGTCACTGTGTAAACTAAACTGTCCATAAATAAAGACTCATTTTAGAAAAGTGCAAGTTGACTTACTCTATTCTTAATAATGTTGCCAACCTTTGTTTGGTACTTATGATCAGCCAGTGGGCTGGGTGCTTGATAAATGCACAGTTGTTCTAATGGATGTTTGATTTTAATGTTTTGAAATATCCTATATGTAGTTACAAATTTGATCAGAATTTACAAATTAAACATAAGCAAAAGGTCCTGAGAAACCCTCAGTTGCAGTGATTTCCTTTGGAAACTTCTTTTCCAGGGCTTTATATGCCAAGTTACTTGACTTCTGTCACATCCTGGCTTATAATGTCTCCTTCTCACTCAGCCCCCCCCCCCCCCCCCCCCCCCCGCCCCGCAACCACCACTTTAGTCATCAACATAGTGATGCTGCATCTCATTTTCCTCACAGGACATTCTCTGTGCACTGTTTATCCAGATGCACTTATTTATTATTCATTTATCCATTTCTGGTCTTGCTCCCCTTTGGCAGCCATTCTGTGGAAGTACCAAATAAATTTTAAATGAATGAATAAGAGTGTCTGATGTCAGAGACACAGAGACATAAGGTTCCAAAACATGCTTGATGGACTTCTGGTCACAGCTACCAAATCCCAGAAATTTGTTGTTTCCTTTTCTATTTTTTTCCATTTTGATGGCCTGCCAACCATGCTCCAGTCATTTTCCAGAGCAATGGAAAGAGTAAAGATTAATGTAGTAAAGAGAGAAACTAGACTTACATTGTAATGATGACAAGAAGTAAAATAAATGGTGCAGAGGAATAGCTATAGCCAGAGGAGTGCCTGAGATGCAGATAACCAAAGAGGTGCCCATAAGAGGCTTCCCAGGGGAAATGATGCCCAAAGAATTATATAAAAGTAAAAAAAAAAGTTAA
Organism: Peromyscus californicus insignis; assembly: GCF_007827085.1. Classification (NCBI taxonomy): domain Eukaryota; kingdom Metazoa; phylum Chordata; class Mammalia; order Rodentia; family Cricetidae; genus Peromyscus; species Peromyscus californicus. Next base: position 2,925,515 of record NW_026294617.1, on the reverse strand, counting down.
CCACTTGCAGTCACAGGGAATAAAAGATCTATGCTATAATTGTCACCCTCTCAGAGCTTCTCTGTTTGGTGCAGACAGCCTCCAGTGACAGGAAAGCTGGAGTCAACATGACTATGGCAGTTGTTCTGTTTTAGGGTAATGGTTAGATAGGCATGGAAAAAACAGGGAGCAGGGAAATATAATCATATCTGTGATAGGCTGTAAGAATTATAAGAAGGGAAATCAACAAGACTGAATTGCTTTTATAAAGAGAAAATTAAAAGGTGAAAGATAGCTTCCACACTGAAGACCTGAACAAACAGAGAGTAATACTGAGACAGAAAAAATAGACAGAAAGCACAGGCAAGACAGGATGCTATGGACAGCTAATGGTGTGAGCAGCAGAAATTACATAAGAAACTTGCTGGCAATGACATTCATTGGGCTATCAGATTGAAAACCCCAGCATGAAACATTAAAATCTAGAGTCCAGGGGTGAATTACAAACTACAGATGTAGATTCTGTTTTCATTGGTACATAAACATTATTATGCCAAAAAAAGAAAAAATGGAGAAAAACACTCAAGGAAATGCATATAGGAGGGAAATGTGGGTGATCTGGAGTTTCACAAAAGAACAAGAACCAGAAGAGAACAGGACAATAAAGTAAGAGTTAACCATGGATGCCAAGAAGAGATAATTCTAGTATGGGGAAGTATGCTTTCTACCTTATGAGGTAGAAAGCAAGTGTGGAATGAATGTGGACTGAATGAAGGGAGAATAAAGACAATGGACACTCTAAAACTTGTGTCTCTAACCTCAGAGGAGTCAAGATGACTGGAGAACAGGCATTGAGAACATCTGGGAGTCCAGTGCTCAGGACCTGAATGAATAACCTCTGGGTGTTCATGGATGGCAGTGATATAGAAACAGTATAGCAGAATCCTCTTGTGGCAGATTTCACTTTTGTGAAAGAGCAATGATGTGCTCAGTGATGTACAGTAAAGATTAGAAACTTAGGAACACCTATGGTTCAAAAGTGATGTATGGACTGGGGAGATAGCCCAGTCAGTAAAGTACCCACAGAATTATGAGCTGAGTGAGTTCAGATGCCTAGTACCCACATAAAAAGCTGGGCATGGTGGCAGAGACAGGCAGGTCCTTAGAGATCAAGACTAGCCAATCTTGATGACTCAGTGAGATTCAGGTTCAGGGAGAGACCTTGTCACATAAAGTAAGGTGGAAAGACACACGACATTAGCATCTTTCTTTACATGCACGTGCACACACACGAACACCCATAAACAGGCATCAATGCAGCCGGGTGGTGGTAGTGCGTGCCTTTAGTCCTAGCACTTGGAAGGCAGATCTCTGAGTTCAAGGCCAGCCTGGTCTATGGAGTGAGCTCCAGGACAGGCACCAAAACTACACAGAGACACCCTGTCCCAAAATCCAAAACCAAAAAGAAAAGAAAAAAACACCCCCCCCCCAAAAAAAACAGGTGTAAATGCACACACAACACATACACTGTTTTAAGTGTTTCAGGCGTGGGTAGATTACTCATTGTGCAAGCATGAGGAACTAAATCAAATCTTCAGAATCCACAAAAAATCCTGTTGTGGTTGAACATACTTAGAATCCTTGCACTGTGAGGTAGAGACAGGTGGATCACTGGTATGTGCTGGCTGCCAGCCTACCTCCAGGCTCAATTAGAGACCCTTTTTCAAGGAAATAAGGCGGTGGAGTAATAGAGTAGGTTGCTCAAGATCCTCCTCTGACCTCCATATGTGCATAGGCATGGACATCCACATCTACACAGGCATCATACACACATTGTAGACACAGACACATGTACACACAATAATAACAAATAAAATTAAAATTTTATGAACAGAAAAGAGATTGATATAAAATTCTAAAATCTTTTGTGATTCTATGTTAGGATAATATGCATATGATTAACTGCTTTAAGTATTCCATTGAAAACTCCCACACATCCAATGTTTCAAATAAAAATACTATAATTGTACATGCATACTGTCAGTCATCTAGATTTTGAAGGAACATATTGTATAATAGCTGCAAACCAGTGGAATGATTTGAATAGTAACAAATCTCTTAATTTATTACTCTGCTTTAGTATGAAGAGCATTCTCTTGCTGTTCTCTAAAAATACACAATTCATCAATTAAATTCCTATTTTTTAAAATGATATTCGTCCCTTGGGTTTATCAAGGATATTTAAAAATATTCTGCCATTGAGGATACAATCCATAACAGCATTTTTGACCACTCATTGGGAATGCATCCTCAATGAAGATTACAACTTGCCATTCCTCACACAGACTTCTTCATGCCAACCTTGAATGTCTCTATCAGTCACTGTTCATCTTGCACTTTGAAACATGGTCTCTCAGTTTTACCTTGAATTCTGAATTAGTCTAAACTACCTGGCCACCAAGCCCGGGTGGGAATCCTTCCTCCATATTCCTGGTGTTGGGAATACAAATGCATGCCACCATACCTAGCTTTTTTTAATGTGGATTCTGAGAAGTGAAACTCAGGTCTTTATGCCTACCAGGCAAGAACTTTACCTGCTGAGCCAGCTCTCAACCTTCTAAACACAATTTTAGCTAATTAACTTTGTTATGTTTCAAAATGCTAAAGGATCCAAGGTTGTAGAGGCTTTTTAAGAATCATAGAAAAATTAACTGGAAGATATTAAAGCAAAATTTACTGTCACAACTGATAATGCCCAAGTCAGCCATTTTGCCCATCTACCCCATGAGAGGAACACACTCACATCTGGGTTGCAAAGTGCCAAGCACAAAAATTAACAAGTTTCATCTAACACGGTGGTTCTCAGTCTGTGGGTCACAACCCTTCTGGAGGGGTTGAACATCTTTTTCATGGGAGCCACATATCATATATCCTGCATAGCAGATATTTACATTACAAAATTACAGTTATGGAGTAGCAACAAAATAATTTTATGGTTGGTGGTCACCACAACATGAGGAACTGTATTAAAGGCTGGCAATATCAGGAAGGCTGTAAGTCATTGATCTAACAACTCATATCAACTTTTTGCATGGTTTCCAAGAAAAGTAGATGTACAACTCCAAACCAAATTACTGGAGGCTTTGGTAGTATAGGTGACAACTAGTATTCAACAGGTCGACCCACCAGATGAGGGAGAATCCCCATTTGGTAAAGACCATGGGGTCACTGACTGTAAATTACTGGTTGTTTCTATCTGTAGTTTTTCTCATGTGCCACTACATATCTTCCCTAAAAACAGTTATGAGTATTTTTCCCACTACTTGTATGTTTATCTCATGTATATATTCTATCTATTGGGCACACATATAGCTGTGGATAGTTAGGAAGATGATTTCTGCTTAAGCTGTATAATTTTTATGAAAAGAAATAATACTAAGATATTTTTTCAAAACTGACATAGGAAAGTAACATTATTCTCAGTCACAAAGCTGACTTTAGATTTCAGAACAAATTTAAAACAGACTAGCTGTTTCTGCAAATAAAATACACAAGAACAAGTTCCCAAGTGACTGTTAAACCAAGGTCAAGCATGAAGCAACTTTGGAAGACATAATCCCCGGCAGAAATTGACTTTCTGCACATACTCCTAAACTCAAGGTTCAGCCAATGGACTGTTTATTGAGAGAAACTATGTGACTTATCATATGTAATGAGAATGGGTAAGACCCTGTATATGTAACTTCTAATTGTCCATAGTTTGGATGTTGAGGTGTGTGTGCTGAGGGGAGGTGTAGCTGAGTGTGCAGAGAGAGAATGTGTGGAGACTTGTAACTCTTGTGGAGACAAGGAAGACGAAGCTGTACAGAAAAGAGCTGTAACTGTTTATAGAGATGTGTGGATGTGTAGAAGGTAGATGTAGGTGGGGAGAGAGATATATCTGTGTGAAAAGAGATGTAATTGTATGTAGAAATATATGGCTATATAGGAGAGAAGTGTATGTATGTAAAGAGAGATAAATAGCTGTATGTAAAGAACATAGCTTTGTGGAGACAGATTTTCAGAAAAATATTTTTTAAGATGAAGTAAAAGAAAAAGTTGCCATCAGAAAGCGTGTTTCCTGATTTACCCTTCAGATGGAAAAGTCTAGCCCTCACCACATTCGTGTAATTTTTTGCATACCCTGGAAGTGGTCTTGGAGCAGGATCTCCAAAAGACCACCAGTACCAAATAGTTTAGTTGGGTCTAGAAATTACTTGCCTCATAAGTGAAAAATACTCACTGTCAATATGAGCCACATGTCAAAATTCAATGCTGATGCCACCGTCCAGATGTAGCTTAATTTAAAACACTTTGATTTAAACCGAGCAGTTAATACAGAAGGAATTCAGAGAAGCCTACCAATACATCTGATGGTTATTCCCTTCCTTCAAGGTTACCTAACACAAATTCCACCATCACCCTCCACCAGCTTCTGAATACAGCCATTTGTCCAGCCCAACTGAGATGACAGTTGGACTAAGGTTCCCCTAGGCCCCTGGGTACTTGAGTTGCAGCTCAAATCCAATGACCAGAGTATTGTTCTTTTTTTCTACCCAAATGGGAATATCAACTGACACACCTTTCAATAAAACTGCTGTGAAGTAGGAAGAGTATGGACACACACAGGATAGCAGATGGATACATCTCTGAGGATGACTTGAGCAAATGAACCAGAAAAAAAGCCCAAACCAAGATGTATTTCTCCAGGAGAAGAACAGCCTACTTGTGTAGATCATTGCACTAGATTGCCAGCTGTTTAACACTCAACTAAGTGATGCACCTTTTATTATTTTAGCACTCCATTTGTTAGATTCTTTTCCTGCGACTACCATCTGAGCAGATCTGGGTTGTTTTCCTCTAATCAACACCCTACTAAAAGAAAGAGCAAGCCCAGGTCATCCCAACTTGAAGAGCTTCCAAGCTTTTCTCTGTCCTGGAGCATCAGAACTTCATTCTATCCAGGAACCTCATTCAGTCACCAGCCAGAACCATTTGAAAGCAAAGAATTCTTATAAGAATTTTTAGCATGTATCCCCCTGTTTGCAATAATAAAAAAATACCTTCTGGAAAAGATGCACACAAATATTACTATAGTTTATTAGGAACAACAATTAGTGGAACCATTATAAATTTTATATTTTTCTGAGAGAGTGAGAGAGAGAGAGAGAGAGAGAGAGAGAGAGAGAGAGAGAGTGTTCTTAGTTCAGAGTTCTGAAGAGACTCTGACTTCTGAAAAAAATTGGGTCAAAAAAGCAAAAATCATTCTTCATCTTGAGCAGTACAAAGGGGAGAATGCATGTCCTTGAGGGAATTGATTTCATTAAGGTTGGAGGTAGAAGGTACCTCTCAGAGTTTGCAGAGGTCGGATGTTAGTGCAGAGCAAAGAGAGCAGTGCAGGCCAGAGATGCCATGGGAAAGAAGCATCATAGACAGAATACTTCTCACTTGCTCAATGAGCAAGGCAGAGGGCTCTCGAATTTATGGGAAGCCAGCTGAAGGCCTGGGCTTTCAGAGCCTGGGGTCTACAATGGGGTGTGATGATCCTTGGTGCTAGACCCATTCCACGCTGTATGGCACGTGGCAGACTTGTGGGGAATCTCAAAGTAGAAACAGTTCTTTTCTTAAACCCTCCACTGCCTACTAAGTCAGAGTTAACTGTGCTGATACACACAGAGCCAATGTTCTGGCTTTTGTTCCCCCACCAGGTGTGGTGCACTACAAGAGAGACTAGGAAGGGCCTGTGTCCACACAGGTGTCTTACAGTCTCTCTGTTTAATTCAGGTCCATTTAAACGATTCATGCATGCATTTTAGCATTTAGTAGGTTTTTAATTGTGTGGCGGGGGGGGGGGGGGGGGGTAGTGACCTAAACTAGTAATGCTGACACAAAGACTGCAGAGTCTTTATGGGACAATGACTCTACACATTTCCTTAGAAACTTAGTTAAATAAGAAAATGTTGTTTCACAAAGACAAATTTACAAATTTAAAAATACACAAATTCAATGTTGACACCAAACAAAATACAAAATGATTACAGATATGAAAGTGCTTATTGCCTTAACCATTGTAATAGTTACTTTTTTTTTCTCATTGGGGTAACAAAATGTCTGACAAAAACAGGTTCGGGGAAGAATGCTTTATTTTGGCTGTCATTTGAGTATTCAATCCATTATGGCAGGAAGCAGGGCTACAGAGAGTGTGAGGCCACTGGTCACCTTGCATCTCAGTTGGGAAGTGGAGTGAGTGTGAGGAAGAGATGGATGCTGGTGATCAGATCACACGATTTTTTACTAATTTAATGAAACATTGAAATATTTTTACAAAGAATATGCTGCCTGGAACTTATTTCTGAACACTTCAGTGGGAAAGACAGAGTATATAGAAGTAAATAGAGCAGACGTTTTTACACACTCCTAAAATTTCCCACAAGAAAATGTTTAAAATATTGTTGGAATAATGACGAGTCAAGTAAAAATTGAAGTTTAAAAATAGTTGTTTAGCATGTCATTTCTGAATAGGGCTTGCCCCCAGTGTGGAGCTGCCACTCTGCAGTCCAGCCCCTACTGCCTGCCAGCTGGGAGAAGAGGAGAGCACAGGGCAGTAGTACTGCCCACAGGCTGCAAGCACAAAGGTCAAGCCCAGCAAGCCTCAGGATGCCAGACATGAAGGGCAAGGAGCTGTACAGCAGCCAGAACGCCCTGCCTAGCCACAACACCACCCTGACTCTACACAACTGCCGGATATCCAAGACGAGTCTCAGCTATGGTCCAGTATTTATGCTGTATCACAAACCAGAAACCTTGAACCGGGCCAGCAACTCATTGCAATGTGTGTTTACATGTCATGCTGTTTGGGCAAATATATATATATATATATATATATATATATATATATATATATATATATATATATATATGCACTGTGTGACACACTGCAGTTTCCAGTGCCACTACCACATAAGAAAAAGTAATGGAGAGGTGGGAAAGAGGGAAGAATGTAGTGGTGAGTGCAAGGGAGAGAGGTGGAACTAGAGGTGGAATGTGGTTGTGGTGGACTGGAACATGTCATTGCTGAGTAGGGACCACATGGCAATGTACAGTAGCCTGGAGCTTGTGCAGACACAGCAATAGGATGTCCAAGATGAACTAAAGAATGGTTCATTTTCTGAATTGGACCTCCTTTATGGTCTGTGGTGCCTCTGGGGGCCATGTTAGTATCTGTGGCCCATGCTGCTGCCCCAGGACATTTTGAAGCCCAAGGTTCATGTAGATGTCCATGATCTGGGCTGCCACTGGAGGCCATGTGGATGTCTAAGGCCTAGGTGACATCAGTAGTCTGTGCTACCAGAGGAGGCCATATTGGTGTCTGTGGTCAGGGTTGCCACAGGGAACATGTTGATATGAATGGCCTCTGCAGTCACTTGAGACCATGTTGATGTCTGGGATCTGTGATGCCACTGAATGCCATGTCTGGGTCCATGGCCATACTGAGGCTGGTGGCTGTGTTGATATCTATATCCTGTATTACCACAGAAGGTTATGCAGATGTGTGTGGTCTGTGCTGCGACCGGAAGCCATGTTGATGTCCTTGGGCTGGGCTTCTGTCAGAGACTATATTGGTGTCTGTGGCCCATGTTGCCCTGGAGGCCATAGAGATGGCCTTGGCTTGTGCTGCTGCTGAGGCTATGATGGTAATACACTGTGGATGTGGACAGTGACCATGTGCATGTCTGTGGTTTGTATTCCTGCTGACTACAAAGGGCAAGGAAGCTACTTTTGCAGTTGGATCAATGACTGCAGACTCACAGTTGAGAAAGAGGAACATGGAAGGCTTCTGTGACAACCCCTACTCTCACACCACCCCACCTCCCCTGCCCCCCAAAAAGAAACAGCTTAGAAAGAAAGCCAGCTAAAGGAACTCTTAAAAACTGTGGTAAGGATGCTGAAGTGTAGCTGTCCACAACTGATAGCTTCTGGTAGGGGTGTAGGTTGGGAAGGACTCAGTTTTCTATAAGGGGCTGGCCATTGGGTGTTTGACCATGCTCCAGTGAGTATATGGGAGACACGAATGGAACTTGCTTTCTTCTTCTTCTTCTTCTTCTTCTTCTTCTTCTTATTATTATTATTATTATTATTATTATTATTTTTCTTTTCCTCCTCCTCCTCCTCCTCCTCCTCCTCCTCCTCCTCCTCCTCCTCCTCCTCCTTCTTCTAGGGGTGGCTCATAAAGGCCAGGGGATGAATCTGAAAGGACTGAGAAGTGAGTGTGATCAAGGTGCATCATGTGAATTTCACAAACAATCAATGAAAATATTGTGTTGGGAAAAATAATCCTACTTATGTTAGTCACTTGTGAAACTAAATCTGAGCTTTCAATAAATTGATTTTTATATGAAAAAAATAGTTATTTAGCTTTCACATGTTCAGAAAGTATTTGTTACCCCAAAGACAACTCAGAGATCCCAGACCAACAAAATCTGTGCCAAGACAACTTTTAAAAGCTAAGTAAGTGTGTAGATCTTCATTGAATTCAAGCTCCTCATGCATTTATTCAGGTCACATTAGTGAGCCATAGAGACAATCAAAGGAAGTCAGAACAGTACTGTGATCCCAGCACATTGGCCCTTTTCTGAAAAGAATTAAATTAGGTGCAAGTAACATTAAAAAAATTATTTTCTTGCCAGGTCATTACCAAACAAAAGAAATGCAGAACAAATCAGGGATAATGGCAAGGAGTCAAAACCTCTGAAGCCTAGATGTTAAAAAAAGGCCTGAGATAAGGCTGAAATAGCTTCAGTAATCTATGTAGATGGTACAATAAAGCTGAGGACAGGGAAAGTGTGTGCAGTGGAGCCAGGTTAATGAGAAGGAGGGAAATTACTTCAGAAGAACATACTGAGTTCAAACACAGAAGGGAGATCAGGGAAGGAGAAATGTAGATATTTTAGGAAGAGAAAATTCTGAGAGAAAAATAGCAAATGTTAAAGGTATGAGGATTTTTTTTTTAATGTAGAGAAGAAAAATGTCAGGCTGTCCTGCAAGACAAAGGTCTGAAGGATGGCTTTGGGGCAAACAGCATACATTTTTTGACCGCTGTGCAGTGAAAGGTCCAAATGCCACTTTCCTCAATCCCTTGATGGCAACACATTCTGCCAGTGGAGGATCCAATTGCTACAGCTCACATTCCAGTTACCTTCTGAACCTGCCTGCTGCCTTGGTTCAGTGTCAGTGTCCTGATGCAATTCTTCATCATACAAGAACCCAGGAGACAAGAATCATAAGGTGGAGCAAAAATGTAGAATGCATATTTTTTCTTGTTTATGCTGTAAATACAGGAGAAGCTCACCATTTTCACCTGTACCAATACGTATGTAAGCCTAGTACCAACCTCAGCACATTGGTTTTGAGTATTAAGGCGATACAGTTCAGAGGCAAAGGTAACATGTATTCAGACAGATCTCAAAGCCTGTCCTAACTCTGGCACCCACTGTGCTATGATAATCCTTAATCTCATTAATGCACAGATTACTTTTTTCATTTTTCATTTTTCATGTGATCAAGTACCTTCATGGTTTAATCTGGGATACAGGAGTGGAGGCAGGGGAGTGAAACAGGGGGCTGGAGATGTGGCTTGGTGAGCAAGATCACTTGCTGCTCCTCCAGAGGCTTCAGGTATGGTTCCTAGCACCTGTATCTGATGGTTCACAACCACTTGGAACCCCAATTCCAAAGGCCCTCTGCTGGCCTTCTCAGACACTGCATATGTATTACATACAGGCAGACACACATATATAAATAAATATAATAAATTTAATGATGTATTAATAATTACAAATAAATTTAAATAAATATTAATATTAAATATTAAGTTTTAATATTAATTAAATAAATAAAATAAATTTAGAAACCATTGACAAGCCTTTGAAATGGCTGGTCACACCATGTCTGATGTTAGGAAGCAGAGAGCATGAAGGAAGTAAGGCCAGGCTAAAAAACCTCACAGCCAACCTCTCAACCCTGTGGCCTACTTCCACCAGCTACTAAATGTTCCACAACTTCCACACCACCAGCTAGGAAAAAGAAGTGTTCAAACACATGAGCCTATGGCCAGGGCAGTGGGGAGGGCAGGGAGGGATTTCATTCAAAACACAGGAGTTAATTAGAAGTATTTTTTAAATAACAATTTTATTTACCAGACCTACTCTGGTGATGCGATGGCCAAACACCCTAATTGTCGTGCTAGAAACCCCATCCAACGACTGAGGGATCTGGATGCAGAGACCCATGGCTAGGCCCCGGGTGGAGCTCCGGGAGTCCAATTAGCGAGAATGAGAAGGGTTTATATGAGCGAAAATTGTTGAGACCAAGGTTGGATAAAGCACAGGGACAAATAGCCAAATGAATGGAAACACATGAACTATGAACCAATGGCTGAGGGGTCACCAACTGGATCAGGCCCTCTGAATGGGTGAGACAGTTGATTGGCTTGATCTGTTTGGGAGGCATCCAGGCAGTGGGACCAGGTCCTGTGCTCATTGCATGAGTTGGCTGTTTGAAACCTGGAGCTTATGCAGGGTCTCTTGGCTCGGCCTGGGAGGAGGGGACTGGACCTGCCTGGACTGAGTCTACCAGGTTGATCTCAATCCTCGGGGGAGGCTTTGCCCTGGAGGAGGTGGGAATGGGGGGTAGGCTGGGGGGAAGGGGAGGATGGTGGGAGGGGAGAGAACAATGGAATTCGTGATTGATATGTAGAACTGAATTGTAAAATAAAATAAAAGAAAAAGAAAAAAATAAAAAATAAATAACAATTTTAGAGTACCTAGCCACAATTCTGGGCTTCCCTCACTGATCATGTTGATTACTGGTCCCACCTTTCCAGAACAAACAGGGAATCGCTGATCAGACTCAGAAGCTTCCTAACGAGCAGCTGAGTCAGCCTGAGGAACAGCAGCTATTGAAGCCGATGGTCTATCTCAGCAATTCCCAATATTAATATATCTTGGTGACACCAGAATGCTGCTAGGGAAAATGCTGTTAACATTAAGCAGGTGTTCAAAGAAGATATACCTACGGGTGTGACCCAGAGATGTCCGTAGTCGTCTTCTCTTAGTCTCCCTGGTGAAAATCTTTCATCAAAGACAAGGTCCGTTGGAGATAAGATGTAATGAAAGACTGTGACATTTTGTAAAATGCAGAGAGTAAAACAGTCTATATATTTGCAATTTTCCATATCCAATAGAATATCAATGAATAGAGCACCATTCTTAAATTTTCATTGGATAAATGGGTATTACATATATACTAGGCTGCAGATGCAATACAAAACTTTGAACAAACAATAATGAACCAAAATTGATGAAGACCTTGCTATTACAGAGTTCCAATGAGTAAGTGAATAATTCACCAGCAAAGTATTAACAGAACTATTAAGTTTGGGCCATGTAACCATAAGCTTTTGCTAAGGTTTCATAAGCCTTATCTATATAATTTGTAACCCTCCTGATATAAATTGACATAATTGTAACAACTGTTCTAAAATATATAACAAATAAATACACTAAAAGTATTTTAGTAAAAAGACTTAAAATTCATTTTTCTTCCAGTGTCTTTAAGATATCTAATAGTGAGCCAGGCAGTGGTGGCGCACGCCTTTAATCCCAGCACTCAGGAGGCAGAGGCAGGCAGATCTCTGTGAGTTTGAGGCCAGCCTGGTCTCCAAGGCAAGTTCTAGGAAAGGCACAAAGCTACACAGAGAAAACTGTCTTGAAAAACCAAAAAAAAAAGATATCTAATAATATACCTCCAGTTTTATCTCATTTTTTTCAACAGCTTCAACAAACAGGTTGAATGTAATAAGTTTTAGATGTTCTTCAGGGTAATTTTCCAACTTTGAGATGTGTTCCTCTCTAAAACACATTTATAACTGATTTATGTCTAAGAACTTGGAAGGAGGAGAATGACAGGATTAGGCAGAAATAATAAAAAATCATCCATAAATATAAAAGGGTGTGATCTCCTCCCTAACACTGAAAGAGCCAAAATCAAAACAAGGAGGCAGTCTAGGAGAAAACTGTAAAATCTAATTAAATACAGCAAAGATTACAGGGTTCCCAGTGGAGAAAGACATTGTTTAGAACATTCTAAGGGTAATTAGATGTTAAAGATGTGTGGCTTTCCCTGTCTTTAGTTAATTTGTATTCAGTAGAGGCAGACATTAGCTTGCAGAATCAATCACTGATATCAACCCAAATATCTCTTGTTTAGAAACATGCAAATAAATTCTGTCCAGTGGAGTTCCAACCCTCTTTCCTCTCCCACTGTTGAAGAAGCAGCTTTATATCTATTAAACACAATTAAATGAATTTTTCTAATGAGTATGTGTACTGATTGGCTCTTTAGAATATCCTTTTTTACCAATGAACATTAACATTTCCAGTTCTTTCACTGAATTTTTAAAGCTTTATTTCTATTTTGCATATGTATGAATAGAGGTGTGTGTGTGTGTGTGTGTGTGTGTGTGTGTGTGTGTGTGTGTGCATGTGTGGGGGTCAGAGGACAAGCTGATTCTCATGAGTGCAGGTGGAGGACTGAAGATGGCACTGGATCCTCTTGAGATGTAAATACAGGTGGTTATAAGCTACCTACATGTCTTGGGACCCAAACTCTAGTCTTCTGGAAAAGCAGAAAGATTTTGAGCATTTTAACCCAACTCTCCTGTCCCTAACTAATGGATTTTAAAACAAAATGTTGAACAAAGACATTTGTGTGTCATCATTATATCCTTTTTCTAGCATACGCCTTTACCAAAAGTGTGAAAGCACAGCCCATGGTCTCTATGACTCTCTGGGAGTCATGACTACTGAGACAAGTTCACACCATAGAATGTACTGCTCAATCTGATAAAGGAATTCATTTGCTATAGGCATGGATTTGAAAGTGATCATTTTACTTTCTTGGGGAAAAAAAGAGTATAAAAGGCCATTTCAGAACTCCTGAAGAAATTTGCTTTTTTTCTGTAGCAGAAAAAAATTATTATATTAGACCTCACCAAAGGCTCATTTCAAATGACCATAAGGAAACACAGGCACATAACCCAGAAAGCACTTAGTGCTGTGCAGATGTATTTAGAAGTGTTCATCTAGAGAAATGAATCAAATTTTATTAGTTTACTGACAAGAGTTTTACCTCAATAAAAGTTAAACCAATATCTAAATAAATTTTCCTTCCTTCTAAAAGTTACTGCATATACATTTCTTTTGGTCATGCTTTCATCACATAATAAAAGGTATAAAATAAAATAAAGGAGAACAACACTTTTTTCATTACATGATTTAATAAATCTAAAAGAATTTATATTGCTATTGTAACAAGTACCTATTATGATATGATTATTCATAGGTTAGTTGTTGTAGAACCTAGACTCAGTTAGTGATCTGAGGATTGACATGAGACAGGTCTGAGACAGTAAGCATACATGGATACATAGGGAATGAAGTACACTGAGCTCCAAAGACACACCACTGAAACCTTGCACAAAATGCATATAGTTAGAATCAGATAAAACTGAAAAATTGGTCTTCATTTACCATGGTCTCCTATTCCTTGTTCTCCCTCTCTGTTGTTGATCCAGCTGGGATCTCCCGCTTCCCCAAGCTCTCTTTCCATCGACCCTCGCCCTTCACTACCCCCACTCATGTCCAGGCTGTTCATGTAGATCTCATTCCATTTCTCTGTCATTGGGCGATCCCCGTGTCTTTCTTGGGGTCCTGTTTTCCAGGTAGCCTCCCTGGTGATGTGAGTAGCAGTCCAGTCATCCTTGTTCCACATCTAGTATCCTCCTATGAGTGAGTACATACATATCATGTTTGTCTTTCTGAGTCTGAAGACCACATGAGAATAGGAAGAAGCAAAGTGCTAGAGAGGCCCACAGAAATCCACAAAGATACCCCCACAACAGACTGCTGGCAATGGTCCAGAGACAGCCCGAACTGACCTACTCTGGTGATGCGATGGCCAAACACCCTAATTGTCGTGCTAGAAACCCCATCCAACGACTGAGGGATCTGGATGCAGAGATCCATGACTAGGCCCTGGGTGGATCTCTGGGAGTCCAATTAGCGAGAATGAGGAGGGTTTATATGAGCGAAAATTGTTGAGACCAAGGTTGGATAAAGCACAGGGACAAATAGCCAAATGAATGGAACACATGAACCATGAACCAATGGCTGAGGGGTCACCAACTGGATCAGGCCCTCTGAATGGGTGAGACAGTTGATTGGCTTGATCTGTTTGGGAGGCATCCAGGCAGTGGGACCAGGTCCTGTGCTCATTGCATGAGTTGGCTGTTTGAAACCTGGGGCCTATGCAGGATAGCTTGGCTCGGCCTGGGAGGAGGGGACTGGACCTGCCTGGACTGAGTCTACCAGGTTGAACTCAGTCCGTGGGGAAGGCTTTGCCCTGGAGGAGGTGGGAATGGGGGGTGGGCTGGGGGGAAGGTGAGGGGGGGCGGGAGGGGGGAGAACAAGGGAATCTGTGGCTGATATGTAGAACTGAATTGTATTACAAAATAAAAATTTAAAAAAAAAACTGAAAAATTGAGAAATCGATCGTTGATAATACAAAGCACATAATTCCATGAAGACACTGCTTTTGTAGGTCTGAGGATTAGAAATATTGTGAATGAAGGAATGGAAAAGAAGCTACCTAGTGAGATGCAACAATTAAATAACTTTCAGATAAAAAACCTTGATGGAGGAGGGGAAATGAGAAAAATGCTTCTATACAAACCTATCCAGGAATACAAAAATTCAAACAAGATCCTTTCATGTTTTCTTTTTTCTTTTTTTCAAAGTCAGATGTCATCAACTGAAATCATCACAAGCCCAGACAGCTGAGGATGAATACATAGAAGAACCAACAATGTTGTGAAGAAGGTGTCAGAGCTTGGAATTAGAAAGACAAGGGGAGCCCTTTGAGAAATATGTTGGAGGCAAGGTAAGAATTTCATTCATTGTAGCAAAGTAAAGACACAGAGCCCAAGAGAGTTATTGGCACAGGACACATTAACCTGAGCTCTGGAGCTGTGATGACGCTGTGGTCAGTATGGATGGTGTATTGGACAATGCGTGGAAGTAAATGCTAAAGAAAGACAAAGTAGAAAACTCTCACTAGCAAGCCCATCTCTTCACTAGCACTAGAGTCTACTTCTTCAGGATTCCAGCATCTACAGAAGACCAGCTGAGACATCCAGTTTTGTGGGTTAAACAACTTCTGGATTTTTGGAATTTCCATTCATAGCCAGCCATTGTTGGGTTAGGAGGACCACAGCCTGTAAGTTATTCCAATAAATTATCTTCATACATGTATACATACATACATATATGTATATACATGAAAATGTATAATAAATTCTCTCTCCATATGTATGTATATATATATATGTATGTGCGTATGTATATGTATATGGAGAGAGAGATTCAATTTCTAAGTTGTTTCCCTAGAGAACCCTGACTAATATAGACGCCCTCTTCTGACTACCACAGGAACCGGCATACACATGTCCATGCATTAACAAACATGGCAATACATTCATACAGGTATGCACACACACACATGAGAGAGAGAGAGAGAGAGAGAGAGAGAGAGAGAGAGAGAGAGAGAGAGAGAGAGAGAATTGCTTTATGTTGTGCTTGCTTTTATATTTTTATTGAAAAAATATCTTTTATGCAATATATTCACATCACAGTTCCCCTCCCCCAACTCCTCCCAGATCCTCCCCACCCACCCAACTCCATGTCTTTTCTTTCTCTCTCTAGACAACAAACAGGCAAAAAATAGAATAAGAAAAATTGGAAAACAAAAGAAAGAAAACCACTAGAAACACACACAAACACACACATACAAACAAACAAAACCCATTAAAAAAAACACAAAATCTAAAACTGTAATATACAAGCAAAAAACAGTAATAAAAAAAATGCCCAAGCAAAGCAAAATGAACCAAAAAGTTCACAAAAGTGTTGTTAGGTTTGCTGTGTGTCAGTATCTACTGCTGAATATGGGGCCTGCCCCGCAGTGTAGTGTGTGTACCCAGTGAGGCTCCCTTAGAGAAAATCAGACTTTCCTTTCCTAGAAAATGTTAACTGGAGACAGCTTCTGGGTTAGAGATGGGAGCCTATATGCCTTTCACCCTTTCAGCACAGGGATCCCATCTTGTCTGGATCTGTACAGGCCCTGTGCATGGTGCCACAGTCCATATGTGCATTGGTCCTGTTGTGTGTGGAAGACACTATTTCCTTGGTGTCATCCATACCCATTGGCTCTTACAACCTTTCTGCCACCTCTTCTGCAAAGCTCCCTGAGCCCTGAGGAGAGGGTTTGAAGAAGATACACCATTTAAGACTTAATGCCCCAAAATCTTAAATATTGGGCCTTAAATCCAATTAGACAGTGGTTGGTTAATCCCACAGCCTTTGTGTCTCTATTGCACTGGCATGTCATACAGATCACCACTGAAGATTACAGGATTTATAGCTTAAGTGGTGGTTACATTGCTCCTGTGGTAGTGTGCAGAGTACCTTCAAGTATCACTAACACTAGGTAAATACTCTAGTTAGGCACCAGCTCAGCTTCTCTGTTCAATGAGATATGTAAGCATTGTCTTCAGCAATAGGGCCTTTCCATCAGTTTGTGTAAAGCAATCAATAAATCTTGGAAATAGCTTGAGTTTTGAGGGGATATTACATGGGACCTCTTCTGCCAATTATTCAACTAGGTGCAACCCACTCCTCACACTGGAAGTTACACTTGGTGAAGAAAGATGTCTAGTTGGGGAATTGCCTGCACAGTATTTGGTGACTCCATTTAGCTTTCTTTCATATATGTTTATATTTTAAGAAGCTGCTACAACAGTAGGTCTCTACAGAACCGTCAAAAATGGATGTTAGAGTTAGTTGTCCCTCCTCACATTCCCTCCTGTACATCTCTCTTCCATCCCCCTCCACATTTAATCTTCCCATTCCAGTTTCTCCATAACTATGCATTCTATTTTCCCTTCTTTGGAAGATTCTCCCTTCCCTACTGCCCCCTTACTTGATACCTTGCCTCCGTGTTAATGTGGATTGTAGCATGCCTATCGATGCTTAAAGGCTAATATCCACATATAAGAGAAAACATACAAATAATATTTTTAATTTATTTTCTAGGACAGGTAATAATATGTTTATACCTATACCTTCCTAAAATACAAAGCCAACATGGAAGTGCATGAGAATAACTGTCTTTTACACACACACACCAGATATGATTTCAACGAGAATATAAGAAACTGAGATTGGAAAGTGAGACAGAGTACTGTATGGATTTCAGAGCCACAGACATTGGTGTGAGAAAATGAGATACTTATTTATGTGATAGCACTATGTTTATATACTTTTTACCTAGTTTACAAAAATTTACAACAGACTCATTTGTGGCTCACATGCTGATCAAAGATAACTAAGGGTGTAGCAGTATTCAAAGATGTATATATATATATATATATATGAAAAACAGAGGTAGTTGTTTAGGGAGGGTTGAGTATGACATTTTTACAAAACAAAACCCAAAGTCTCCTCCCTATATTCCAGTAGTATAGAGAGGTGCTTGGCAGCCATGAAGAAAGATCCCAGGGTTTATGCAGGCTACCTGTAGACATTTACAGAGCACTATTTAAACAGACTGCAGGCTTTGTGGTGCTTAGCTGCTGTTTATTCACAGAATCTTCTTCCTCTGGCCAGGTCAACACATGATCCAAACAGTGCTTGTACATAATTACTCTCAGGCAACAGCACAGCAGAGAGCTAGAAATGAGAGTCTCAGTTGAATAGCATTCTCATGACTTGACAAATGCCCTTTTGCAACCCTCAGCACCCCCTACTGGAACATTTGCAGACACTGAATGGTGCTAGAAAATCTTGACAGAACTTCAGATACAGAAATGAGCTTTTTCTTCTTTGACTTTTTAGAATAGAATGAGTGTGGGTTGAGGGAGGGGACTGGGGATAGGTTGGCACAGTACCACTGCACCTTAAGAGTGTTTCCCAAACAGAAAAGAAGTAAACACCATAAGGGAAGGGATTTCTAAAGCTTGATACCCTTGTTATAAAGACATAAAGAAACATAACAAACCAGAGAGCAATGTATTTTTCAAATCCTTCCAAGGGATTAAATTTTTTCAAAGAAAAACTTACCAAAATAAGCAACAGAATGTGTTGTACATCTATTTATTTTACTCCTCACATTTTTTTTCACTATATTTGGCTTCTTTTCTAGATCCAGGTTACCTAGAAGTCCAACCTTGTTATGGTCCTCAGAGGCCAGGTTGTCGAGACTAAGGGAAGAGAGCCTGCTGACAGAACCCGTGGTAGAAAGGACATGGTTAGAATTCTGTCTCATCTTGACACTCCTAGGTGTGATCCTCATCAACATTAATAGTTCATTAGTATCATTACTAAATGGCATGGTATATTCAAATACTAATAAAATATTTGAATTTAAGATAATATAGGTCTGGTCAGGCATAATGATACATCCTGTAATCTCAGCATAGAGGAGGCAGAGGCAGGACAACTGCCACAAGTCTGAAGAAAGCTGGTCTATATAGGGAGTTCCGGGTCATCCAGCACTACATAGTTAAAACTCTCTCAATATGTGGAGTGGAGGTAACTCAGTGGGTAGAGTGCTTACGCAAATCCCTTGGTTTGATTCCCCAGCACCCTATAAGCTGGATTGGTAACCACAGCACTTATGGAGTGGTTCAGAATTTCAAAGGCATCTTTGGCTGGATAGCAAGTGTGGGGCCAGCTTTAGATAAAAGAGATCTTGTTTTGAAGGGGAAGGGCAAAAACATATGGTACCACAATACAGAAAAAGGGAAAGTAAATGTAGATGGTATTTCTGCAGCATAAATGTGGAGTATGTATCCAGCATTTAAAAGGAAATATTGGTTAGAATATAGGCTATTTCACACCAATAATGATGGGATGATACCAAAGAAAATCCATTTCTATTATTTTTTTCTTTCCAGTAGATGATACCCCAAACTTCTGTCCATGTTCTTGCTTATAGCAGTACACAAGTGCTGTTCGTTCCTCTTCCTTCTTATTCAATTTGTGTGTGTGTGTGTGTGTGTGTGTGTGTGTGTGTGTGTGTGTGTGTGTGTACCAGGAGTGTGTGGCTGCCTGCTGAGGTAAGAAAAAAAAAGTTATACTCCCTAGGGCTGGAGTTATGCTACCTGATGTGGGTGTTAGAAATGACCCTCTGGAAGAACAACAAGCACTCTAAACCACTGATACATCTTTCCAGCCTCCATTGTTTCTTTTTTTGATTGGTCAAAGGCCTAAATTCTTCTGAGATAAGCTGGAGTGAAGATGCTCACAGTTTTACCACTACTGTCAAACCAGACATTACTGATCAGGGACCCAGGGATTTATGCACACCTTCCACTTGGTCCTTGTTAAGGGACTCCTTAATCAATAATAAAAATTCCCTGGAAAAAAATGAATAATCAAATATGAATAAAAGTGATAAATCTAATTAGTATGATGTGGTGTGGCCCTAAATTATGGCTGGCTTCTATATTGTTGTCAAGAAACAATGCCATTTTTTACACAAAATTGACAGGCACCAGGCACACATTATTTCATTTCATCCTAAGAATTACAGTGATATATATATACTATTATTATGCCCATTCTTTGGATTAGAAAATGAATGTAGAACATTTGGATCACCTGTATGGTGTTCCAAGGCTCTCTAGTAATGAGTAATCTGACTCCTGAGCCTGCATTTTAATCATTGCTCTGTAATGAGTAAAAATCATATTATAAATATCCTAAATCAAAGGATATCCCTTCAATGTGTGCAGAAAAGAGTGTGAAGAATGAAGAAATACAAGAAAAGAGAAAAATGAGAGAGATTAGATTTTTTCAAGAAATCTGAGTGTAGATTTGAAATCTGAATGTAAATCCCCACAGCATCAGCTATATGATTTTCCAAAAATGATGAGACCATATGTTGGAGAAAAGAAGCCTCATTAAGGAATGATGACAGGAAAACTGGATATCCATATGTAGTAAAAGAAACAGATCCATTTCTCTCACTCTGAATGAAATTCAATTTCAAACAGATGGATGACCTTAATGTAAGACCTTGCCCTCTGAAATTATTAGAGGAAAAAGTAAATGCTTCAATACACAGACACAGGCAAGGGCTTCCTAACAGGACTCCAGTAACTCAGGAAACAATGTCAACAATTGACAAGTGGGACCCAATAAAACCTAAAACCTTTACACAGTAAATGAAACAATTAAGGTAAAACACAGAAATCTGTATTAACTACATACCTGACAGAGGATTAATACCTAGAATATGCTGAGAACTAGAAAAAGTAAACAAGAAATCAAACAACTGAATCAATACATGAGCTCACGAAGGGAACAAGTAGTTCTCAAAGGGTATCTCAAAAGATACTGGCCATCAGAGAAGTGTAATTAAAAACTAACTGAGATCCCATTTCACCCTGTCAGAATGGCATTCATTAAGAAAGGAAGTAATTCTGAGGATGCGAACAATGGGGAAGATCACACATGCTAGTGGAATGAAATAGTTCAGCTGCTGTTGAAGTCAGTATAGGGGTTTCTCAAAGAAAAATACAGAATAATTCTACAACATGACCCAACTATGCCACTCCTGGAAGTTTATCAGAAGGACTCCAATGCAGCATATCCCAGAGGCACTTGCACATCAATGTTTATTAAAGCACTATTCACAAAAGCAAACTTGTAGAATTTGCCTATGAGTCAGCCAATAGAAGAATGGATAAAGAAAATGGAATATATACACATATATTTGGGATTTTGTCAGTTATAAAGAACAAAACGGTATCATTTGAAGTAAAATGGCTATAAGTGGAAATAATTATATGAAATGAATTAAGTTACTCTCAGATATGTACACACACACATACACACACAGAGAGAGACCAGTGCAGTGCAGGGAGGTAAGAAAGTAAGAAAGGGGAGGGCAGTAAGGCAAGTTTGTAGAAAATACATATAAAATTTGATATATATTAAATAATTGTATGAAAATTTTCTTATGTAATGCAGTTACCACATGTGAGAACAAAGTACATACAAAGAAGTTTTAATTTTAGAGCATGCATATATATGGTATATATTAAGAAACAAGAATAAAACACTGAAGAGGTTTAAATAATAGCCAAAAAAAGGACAGAGCTCAATGACTGCAAAATTAACTGTATAGGGCAAGTCTTGTACCTTATAATATAATGTTTACAATAAGAGATAATAACTAGCTATGTATACCATTTCCCCCTGGGCTAGGAACTTGATCACAGTCTCCTTCCCCATCATATCTGCAGAACTTAGGCCAGTTAACATTACAAATACTCAAATCCTAGAGGTAGATGGGTGGATGGATGGAAGGATCCTTGAAATTCAAGTTAATGTTTGCGAGGAGACAAGGCAGCAAACAACTTTAAAGTAGTATTGCTTTATAATGATCATGTAGAATAAAAAGAACTATAATTTAAGATGAGGACTGATGGAAAGATGTTGTGCTGTTAATAATGTGACATGTTTCTCACATACATTAGTCAATTCTGAAATCAAATGATTACAAATATGTTATTGGTTTCTTTTAGCAACTGGGTCAAACAATACAAAGACTAAAAAGCTAGGAATAAGATCTGTTTTGGCAAACCATATATAATATAGCTACTAAATAAAGTATAATTAATCAGAAAGAAAAAACAAAGGATTTGTTTAAGAAATTTAACCTCAGGAAACCACCTACAAACATCCACTGTCTGATAGGAATATTATGGTGTTCCTTCAGTCGTGCCACTCAAAATGCTGCCTCGCTCATTTTAAATGGGTATTTGAAGAGCTTCATGGTCACTTGATCTCTGCTTTTAAAAGGTGTGTTTTTGTGAAAACACACACTGATGCTGTTCTAGTACCAAGATAGATTTTCAGAATTACTCTTACCAAGAGGTATGGATAATATAATTGCATATAACTTATTTCAGCCTGAGAATCATAGTCAGAGAAGACATTACTTTTCAGTATTCCCAATACATTGTTTTTCTCATTAGATTTTGCTGGCACAATGTCCTACCAACATGCATTCTTAAATAGTAAAGGTTTATATTCAATTGATTGCCACAAGCAATCAATCCCTTAAGCTATTTCGAAGTTGGGGACTGAGTTTATATATGCAGCAAACTGTGCAGGAAAATCTGAATTATCATAATTAGCCATGGACCTGAAGTTAAAAAAATACAGTAAACAAGTTGGAAGCAGTGAAGAAGAAAGTTAGTGCAATCATTTGATGAATTTTTTTTGGCATAGATGGAATCATCATTTCTTGCCAAAATTTAGCACGTTTTAAGAGTCATTATTTTATTTCATGATTTTATCCTCACAGAATATTTTAGGTGTCTGGTGTTGATTTCAAAGACAGGAAGATGCTTAGCCTTTTTGTATTTTTGTACCTTAATGAGGAATGAGGATCTTTTGTGCATTAGTTTCCCTCTGCTGCTAGAATGACTGCACACTTAGTACCTTATAACAATGTGTGTTATTGCAGTTCTATATACAAGAGGTATAGTTTAGGTCTCTCCAAACTAAAGTCAATATGTGAGCAGACTGTGTCCATTTCTGGAGACTCAAGAAGAATATCAGTTTCTTCTACAATACAGTGGTGAAGGGAATTCTGACTACATTCATAGTCTACAAGCAAAATGTATCTGGAAATAGAGTGGTCTATAAGAAGCACTGCATCACAGAATGGAACACTACCATATATCTATAGTTTTATAATCATGGAACTTTGTTTTCTCATTGACTGTTACTAAAGCCTCTATAAGGCTTTGGTTTTTCCCCGGTGGTTGGCAGATTTTTAACTGCTTGAATTTTGGAAGCAAGGTCCTCAATTTCTTGTTATCTGTAGCCAAAAGATATTTACCTACATGTTTTTGGTTCATGGTTTGAAAAAGAAAAACTTTTGACCAGCATGTGTTTTTTCACTAATGTTTTAAATAGCAAAATTAAAGGTAAGTCTACTAACTGACATAATTTTTTGTTGCTGAGTACAAATAATACAGTGATTTATTAAAAAAAAAATTGTAAATGTATTCTATTGCCAACAGTTCAGACACTGCCAGCAACAGCAGTGGGGTCTGTGCTTACAATTGATTAAGTGATATGTTTCACTTTAGAATACAGTTTTTGATAAATAAGTGTTAAGAATTCTTGCATTCTCAAACCTTGAATTCCTGGCAGAAGTCTTACCTTTTGCAGAATAATTTAAATAAATCCTCTTGGGTGAGGATTTCCAGTTTTAGCTATACAATGTTTTGGGAACTTACAGAAAACTTAGAGCTCTAGACAAACACAAAGACCTAAGACTACCTGGACAAAAGGCACATAGTATTTAAGGAGGCAGAAACATTTAAATGATAATTTGGATGAATTGGTGAAAATATTGAGTGTCTAATTTAAGAGATGATGGTGGGATAGCTCAGTGAGCAAAGGTACTTACCACTTAACATGGTGACCTGAGCTTGATCTTTGGGATATATATAATAGAAGAAGATTCATGTATACTTTTGCAAGTACATGTATGAACATGAACATCCATTATGTAACATACACATGTACACAATAAATATATAAATTTTAATAAAAAAATAAAGACAGACAAAAAATGAAGAATGCCTTTGAAGGGCTTATTAGTAGATTTAACCCAAAGAAAGAGTTGAGTTTATAGGAATAAAAATAGAGCCATGAAAACCAAATTCAAAGAAAAAAATAAAAAGATAAATGGAACAGAGAAGTCAATAATTACAGGACAATTTCAAAAGATGGCATGGAATTAGAAAAGAAGAAATATTCAGATTAATGACAAATGCTGAAACACCAGATCATGAAAGCTCTCTAACACACTGCGGATCATATGTCCCTCTTTCTTTCAAGGACCAACATGGCATGTGCAATGGTTTAAATAAGAATGGGCCCCTATAGGCTCATTAGTCATCAGGGAGTGGCACCACTTGAGAATAATTAGGAGGTGTGACCATGTTGGAGTAGGTGTGGCCTTGTTGGAAAAAGTGTGTCACTGGGGGTCAGCTTTGAAGTTTCAAAAGACCAAGCCAGGACCAGTGGCTCTCTCTTCCTTCTGCTTACAAATCCAGATGTAAAATTCTCAGCTACTTCTTCAGCACATGTCTGCCTGTGTACTGCCATGCGTCCTGTCATGATAAGAATGGACTAAACCTATATAACTGTAAGCAAGCCCCAATTAAATGATTTCTTTTATGTGAGTTGACACAGTTATAGTATCTCTTCACATGAAAAGAACACTGACTAAAAAAGAGTTGGTACCAGGAAGCAGTGTATTACTGTGATAGGCCTGATAATACTGCTTGTTAGTTGAATGTGAATTTTGGGACTTTGGATTAAGATAGCAGCTGAACAATTTAAATAGGGATTATTGTGCCATACTAATGGGAGCATGGAAGACAGTGTTGAGAGTGATTTAAACTTTGGAGGCCCTGCTCAAGAAGTTTTAGAGGGGAAGAATAATAGTAAGTGGCCTAGAAACAATTCTTGTGGTATTTTGATGAAGAATGTGGCTGCTTTTTGTCCTCATTCTAAAAATCTGCGTAAGGCTAACTTGAAGACTTTTATTTAGATTAATGGTGTTGACAGAGGGGGTTTCAAAACAACCTATAATTGACTGTGTCACATGGTTATAAGTGGCCACTTTTATGCAGATCTACAATGAAAAGGAGCATGCTTGAGCAAGGAAAAAATACAAAATACATAGTATGAGGAGAAAAGGAGCACTAGCAAGTGTAAAGGAGATAAGCCCAGGACTCAAAGTTATCAAATGTGAAAATAAAAACATGATGTTGAATGATAAAAGGGAGTGGGGGCCTCAGGTCAAGACCCTATCCAGATAAGCTTCTAACTCGTGGAAAGAAATTAAAGAAAAGGTTCAATAGTAGAGGAAACCATCAACAACAAAAAGCTGGTGCAAATATAATTGAAGGAAAAAGCCCTGTTTCAGCCCAAGCGTGGAGCAGAACTTGGCAGTTTCAAACTCAACAATACAAGAAAGGGTTTGCAGGATCTCCCTCTGTAGTTAAGGAAAGCCAGTGAAGTCAGGCATGTGTCAGGGGTGACCCCACATGGAGGCCCAGAGAGGCCATTACATGAAGCTGTGAAGGTGAACCCAAATTGCCTTAGAATCACCAAGATGTCGGAGATGCCAGAGTCATGGGATGTCTACCAAGGAAAACTGCTAACAGGGAGTGGCACCAGCCCAAGAGAGCAAAGTATGTTGCATTCAACAAAACTGAAAAGAGAACTGAAGAGCACTTTGACGTCAAACATAGAGATACAGAGTTTCGAGTTTGCCCAGCTGGTTTTCAGACTTCTTTTGGTCCAGTATTTCCTCACTATGCTTCCTTTTCTCTCTTTTGGAATCATAATGTATGTCTTGGGTCATTGTATGTTAGAAGTATGTGATCTGCTTTTTTATTTTTATTTTTCAGGAAGTTACAGTGAAGAGATTGCCTTGAATTTCAGCAGAGACTTTGAACTTTGGGCTTTAAAACGGTGCTGAGACTGTGATAGACATGGGAACTTTTGAAGTTGGACTGAATTCATTTTTGCATTATGATATGGCTACAAGCCTATGGGGACCAGGGAGTGGAATGTAGTAGTTTGAATAAGAAGAACCCTCAAGCTCGTAAATTTGAATGTTTGGCCATCAAGGAGTGGCACTATTTGAAAGGATTTGGAGGAATGGCCTTGTTGGGGTGTATGTGGTCTTGTTGGAAGAAATGTGACACTGGGGGTGGGCTTTGAGATTTTAAGAGCCCAAGCCAGGTTCAGTTGCTCTCTCTTCCTGCTGCGTGTGGATCCAGATTCTCTCAGACACTTCTTCAGCACCTTGTCTGCCTGAGAGCTGCCATGCTCCCATCCAAGATGAGAATTGACTAAATCTCTGAGATTATAAGTAAGCCCCAAAGAAGTGCTTTCTTTTATAAGAGTTGCTGTGATCATGGCAGAGAAACAGATATTCACAGGATACCCTGTAAGAAACTAGAGGAGAGTGAAGCACCTTGCTTGCAGAGAAACAGGACAATAATACCAATATGAACAATATTTAAAACATTGAACTTCCAAAGTGTCAACTATCTTCAGTGCTCCTAGAAACACAAAGTAGACCTTGAAATCCAAAGAAATTTTTCTTAAAAATAAAAGGAAAATATTTTCTAGGGTAAAACCTGAGAAAATTTATTGACACAAATATATCCTGCCAGCAACTGTATGTTCAAAACTGTGTTCAGGCAGAAAGAAAATATATGACAGATTCTCCTTATGTGTAAGAAAATGAAGAGCAATAGGCAGTAAGTCAGGAAAATACAAGCATTTTACTTTTTGTATAGAAACTACTTCTTATAATAAAAGTAATATTTTGGACAGCAAGATACAGTCCAGGAGGTAAGGGAGCATGCCACCCAGCATGATGACCTGAATTCAGTTTCTAGAAACTACTTTATAGAAAGAGAGAATGACTTCCCCAATTTGTCCTCAGGTCTTTATAAAAATGTCATGGCACATACTATAGTACACATACATATAGTTAATTAGATGGATGGATGGATATATGAGCAAATGTAAAAAAAATTAATAAATAAATAAAAGTCACATTGTATTGGGTAAATTAGCTTTTGATGCCAAAAAAAAAAATGTGCCACAAGATATGTGGCGAACACATCTGGAGTACTTTAAAGAACTTATAGCATATATGAGACTTTGCATATTGTTATGCAAAGGTGAACCTAGTTTAGCAGCCAAGGAGCTACTAGCAATTGTTAGCTGCTGGAAGAATAATACTCAGTTTTCTCTAAGTGTGTTCATCCTGGTAACTTGAGCATGCTCCAGTTGAGAGCTACACATCAAAGAATATTTAGGCAGCAGAAATTGGCCTTGATGACTTTAATTTTATAAAGGATGTAAGGTTGGATGATATACAAATTGGAATCAATCTGGAAAGGGTTAAGAGAAAAGTAAATAGGATGAAACATATTGTTTTCAATTCTAAAGAACTAATTTAAAAATTAAGACTGTATTTTAAAGCATGTAGAAATGTAATACTTTGCAAGATAACTAAAACTTGTGACTTTAAAAGGGAGGGTGGCTTGAGAAGAAGTACCCTGCATGGGTAATTCACGCTGGTCCCAGATGTCACAGATTTCAAATCCAAATTCCAGAGCCTGGTACATGATATTTCCTTATGAGTTGTTGGCCAGGGAACTTATAGAGGCTCATAAAATAAAACCTTAGACTTCCACCAAAACTAGATAGTAAGACAGAACTGTTGAAAATCCACACACTCTAGATACACAACTCAGAAAAACCAAGCTAAAACTAAACTAAGAGTTTCCTTCCTGCTACCTAGTGTTCATAGGTGCCAGAAAATGCACTATTGTGAAGAAAAGTCATCATACACAACTATCTAGAAAGATATGCAATAGTGGTATGGCTCTCCTGGAGGTAACCAATAGTATCCTGATTGGATCTAAGGCCTGCTTCATAGGATAAAATGCATGTTTGATACTGTAGAACTGATAATAGAGCCTACAGCTAGAAAGGAAACAAGACTTATGGGAGAATTTACTACTAATATTTTGTCAAATGGACCTGTAGTTGAACTATCTTCTAAATATGTGTTTATACCCATAGATTAGCACAACTGTCATCTTTGATTAGAGAACTGTCTTTCAGAAAAAGGCATCAGTCAAAGCAAGGACTTACAATTGATCACAGTACTGAGAATAGGTGACTGCTAAATGCCCACTCCAAAGTGAGACATCTATGTAAGCTCCCCCAGAGACAAGGTAGCGTCACAGAAGAGGAATAGAAGGACTGTGGAAGCTGAAGATTGTTAGGAATGTGGTGGGATGCTGTCTTCTGGTTATAACATAGCTTTTGCCATAATGAGCATACAACAACTACACTGCCTACATGGGACCTACAAAAAAGAAAGAGAAAAGAAGGAACAAAGGAAGGAAGAAGTGAATGAGTGAATGAACAAAGGAATGAAGGGAGGAAAGAACAAAAGAAGGGAAAATGTAAAGCTAGGAGGGGTCTACTTGAGAGGAAGGGGTTGGTGGGAATGGGAAGAGAATGATAGAGGACACTGGTGGTGAAAGTGATTACAGTATAACTTAAAACAGTCCTCTTTGGCAGTTTGTAGTCTGCAGTCCAGACATCCTACCAGATCACTGGTTTTTGCTTACAGACTCCCAAGGCTAGGACCAAGGTCATGGCCAGAACAGGTTCTCTTCTCAAGGCTCTGTCAAAATAAATAAGTAATACAGATTGTGTTCTCAGCACCAATAATAAAAAATGCTTGTAAAAGTATTATGTGAAAAACAAAATTTAGTCATTTAAAATGTTTAGTTAAAATTAGAGGGGAAAATAGCTACTGCCAAAAAAAAAAAACCCACAAAGTTGGTATTAATTCAAACGTATTGATCATAAATGATCCTTATAGATCAATTTAAAAACACATTGTGAGAGTGTGTTGTGTAACATGATATAGCTGCATGTTATATCACAGAAAAATCACTAGTGTTAAATATAAAGGGATAGGGAAGATGTACTGTGCTAACAAAATATAGCTAGAGTATCTCTTAAATTTAAGACAAAACAGACTTCAAAATATAAAACTTTTCCTGAATAAGAATCAACACAGCAACTGCTGTGGAGCTATCTCCCCCAGATTGAAACAAGGCTAAGGAAAGTCACAAGGCTCAGAAAGCTCCTGAAACTTACAAGGCTTAGGAGGCTCAGAAAATTAATTTTTCACAAAGCTTAAGTTATAAAAGCAGTAAACAGTTTTATAATTTAAAAAAGAGGAGGAAACTTTCCAGCAGAGATGTCTGTAAGCTGGGCAAGAATCTCCAGAGGGGTAGTTTTCATGTGTCATCACCCATATTAGAGTGGGATCATCAGCCATGCAACTAGACTTCTCCTGAAAAAACCCATAAGTCTGTGTCTTGCCAAGCCAGATTTGAGTGGGATCATTTGATCTATTGTTAGTATCATATTTGTAGTTGACATTCATACACATCTCCCCAGAAAAAGTCACAAGGCAACCCTAAAGATGTGTAGACCTAATAGCAGAATATGAAAATATGTGAGGAAAAACCTGATGATAGTTTAAGGCAAAGACAAGCCTGATATTCCAGTTAGAGACTTCAATCCCTGCCTTTCAGTGACAACAATGTGAATTAATACCACTTTGTTGTCATCTATGCTGTGCTCTATTCAGTATCAGAGGAACATGCATACTTCTCAGGCTAACAAGAAACATTCAACAATATAAACAATATCCTAGGATGTCAAGGATGTTAGAGAACTAACGAATATGGAAATCTCACAAAGTATGCACTCTCACCATATGGAATTAAGACTACACCTGAAAACAGAAAGACATGCTAGTTGGAAATGTATCCTGTAAGTGATAAGGAAAAACATAAATAAAATATGAATCATTAAGGCTCAGAGAAACTGAAGAATATTAATAGTAAAATAAAATAAAAATATAATTTATCAAAATTTAGCATGATTAGAAAAAATATGATATTACATGTACATATTAGAGAACAGGTAAGATAAAAAAAATTACAAGTCTGAGCTTACACCTAGAGAAGGTACAGAAGCAAGAAAATCTCAGCCTGCAGCAAACACAAGAAAACAAACAGAAAAGATGAAGCAGATGGATGACTTTGAAAATGGGAGAACATGAGAAATGTAATGAAAACAAGATTATTTTGAAATATTAATAAATAGTATAAAACTCTTGCTAGGCTAACCAAGAGAAAATGAATACAATCACCACTACTGCTTCTGTGGATAATAAAATAATATTATGAACACCTCTAGATATGTAAACTGATAATTTAGGTACAACAGATTATTCTTTGAAAGTTGCCTGTTAATAAAAATGTGTAGCATTTGTTTTATATCTGTCAAGTAAATTTTACATACTTTGTTACACTACCTGTATTTGTCAGGTTTCTATTGCTAGGATAAAGACAACTACCACTTGGGTAGGAAAGGTTTTATTTCATCCTACAGCTTATAGTCCATGGAAAAGGAGTCAGGGCAGAAACTCAAGGCATAAATCTGTAGGCAGGAGCTAAAACAGAGACTATGGAGGAATCCTTTTTACTTGATTGTTCCGGGTACTTTCCTATACAACCCAGAACCACCTGAAAAGGGACAGCATAGCTCCCAGTGGGCTGGGCCCTTCCACAAAAATTATTAATCAAGAAACTTCCCCCCAGGCTTGCCTCCAAGACAACCTTATGAGAACATTTTCTTTCCATCTTCTCAAATGACTCAAGCTTGTGTCAAATTGACATAAAAACTAATATACTACTCATGTCAAAGTTCGACACTAAGATGCTAAGAGGCACTAGAGAATTCTTCCTCCCTTTCTTTCCTTGACTTTCTCCCTTTCTCTGTACCTCTCTCTTCCTGTCTTCCTTTCGTCTCTCTCCATTTTTTTCGCTGCTGTATGAGGACACAGAAGAGAGTTAGAGAAACTAAGTGCCTGTTTTTAAAACTGTTTGGTCTGTTGTATCTTTTTAGCAACCTAAATAGAATGATACTAATGTGCTTATTCATTCATTCCATAGGTATTTGAAAGATATAACAACTTTAAAAAAAACTCCAAAATTAAACAAAGTTGGTTTCTCTAGTATATTTTTAACAGTTACTTGGAGAAGTATGGTACACATTTTGTAAACTTTCTCCTTGAAGTAAGAAGCAACCAATTAATGAAGAAGAATCATAGGATCATATCACTTAACACAGAAAATTATTTGACAAAAACAAGGAAGATTCATGATAAACATCCTCATCAAATTAGAAATGGAGAGTAATATCTTATATTTTATAAATAGCACAAGCAAGAAACCTGCACCTTACATTATACTGAATGGTAAGAAACAGGAAGCTTTCCCTCTAAACTCAGGAACAAAGTAGGATCATTAACTATATTGGTTGAAGTTCTCTAGAGGTACAGACTCAATGGGATGAAAATATATATATATTCTGGTTATAATGTATATATAACTACTGGTGACAGCCAATAGTAACTCAGTCCACAAGGTTGGGTGCTTCAGCACTCTTGATCTGGCACTGGAAGTTTGAAAGTTTCCTGAAGATCCAGTGGTCCCTCATCTACAATGGAAGTTTAGAAACACTGGTTCTATCTGCAAAGCAATCAACAGTAGCAAGTGGACCAATCAACTCATTAGCATAAGGGAAGACCTATCAAGCCAAAGGTGAGTCATGTTTCTTCTGCCACATTCTTTCTTTCAGAGGTTATAGCATAATCAGGGTGGGACTGCACACATCAATCAAGACAACCCAGATACTCCCTACTCACGAGATTCCAATTTGTGTCAAGTTGACATTAAGACCAGGCAAGAACTCATGTAACCCAGGCTGTCCTTGTATTCACTGTATATGCACAGATGACTTTGAACCAATGATCCTCCTGCCTCAACCTCTTGAATGATGTGATTAAATCCCATGCCCAATCTATGCAGTGCTGAGGAGCAAATTCTGGTCTTTGTGCATGGTAGGTATTCTACCACCTGAGCCACATCCTCAACCAAAATATTTTTTTATTGGTGAAATTATTAAGGCCACTCCATGTAGTTAAAAGGAGATTTATTTAATGGCGTAACTTTCAAATTAAGGGATAGATAGGTCACGGGGTCTGGGGAAGGTGTATCACAGTCCAGCGGTGTTCTCTGGATCTCTGCTTGGCCCACCTCCACCGTCCAGGGTCCTGAAACAGAATGAGAGCGCAGCCCATCCAGATCTCAGGTCTCCAGTCACCTCCCTTGGCCCCGCCTAGTAGGCATGACAGTTGCCAAAGTCTCAATGGGGGTTGGAACTTCCAGATCAAAGCTGGAATGGCTACCCACTACATTTTTTCATACTAGAAACAGAAACATACTATATACTGCCATTTTAAGAATGTTTATATCTTCCCCAAATTCATGTTCATATCCTTACTCCCAGAGTAATAGTATCAGATGGAGATGAATGTGCTGTTATTCACTATAGCAATTCAGGAACCAGTCTGCTGTAGGCAGTGAAGGAAAGGAACCCATGATGAAAACTCCAAGTTGCTCATATAGATTGCAGTAATAATGGGCTGGAGTTGAAAAGAAGGTTAAGGGTTAACATGGCAAAGTCTGGAACATTGAGGAAGATGTATAAGAGAGTTCCTGGAGTAGTATGAGATCACTAAGATAGACAGATAAAAGGAAGGACAGAGCTTTAAGTCAGTGATAGCAGGCTGGGTCTCCTCATTCTCTAACACCCTAAAGAACAGATGTAAGGCCTATTATTTCCTATATCTTTGCTTCCTATAGAGCAAACCCTTATAGACTGAGTAGACAGCCTTTAAGAAAACTTCCACCTACTTCAGCAAAGAGACCCAAGACCATCCCACAGACAAAGAGTTAGCTATGATTATCTAAGAACAGCTGAAGTATGGTGATATTTTATTTGTATTAAAATGTTATTTGTATGTTAATAAATAAAGTTGCCCGGGGGTCAGAGCTATTAGCAAGTCATAGGAAAGCAGGGAGGTGGTAGCGTATGCTTGTAATCCCAGCACTTGGTAGGCAGAGCTAGGTAAGTCTCTGTGTGTTCAGGGATACAGCCAGTATTGGATACACATGCCTTTAATCTCAATACCAATCATGGAAAACCTGGAGGCCTATACAGACAGGCTGTGACAAGGCGGTCATGTGGTTGGGTTTACAACCAATGAGAAGGCAGAACAGAAATTCTATATAAGGACTTCAGCACAGAATGTAGCTCTGGTTCAGAGAGGTAGGACCACTGCAGGAGGAAGGGTAAGGTTTTAGCTCTTAGCTCTGACCTCTTGGCTTTCTTTGCATTGGTTCTGTGTTTCTTATTTAATAAGAAGGTTGGTTACATCTACAAATGGTGCCCAACGTATTGGCAAGAGTTTCCACCTAAAACCTGAGAAAAGATTCTAAAATGGAGCTAAAAACAGTTCCTAATTGTCTCTCTCAAATGAGCAGCAGCTGCTGGTTTGAGCTACTGGAGGGTTCCTAGTGGGCACACTGGACCTGCCATATGACAGGAATGAGGCCTCTGCAAGTGGCACATTAAGCTGCATGGTGGATTTAGCCTTTGCTAGTACAAAACAAAAAAAGAGGTTTCTTGGCTACACGCTGCTTGGATAAAAGCATAGATCCACGATAGCTCCCAGAGCTGGCTGTAAATGCACCACCGCCATGTTGGGAAGTTGAGGTGGGCAGCATAAGCAGCCATAGTGCCATTTCAGTCTTACAAATGCTGCAGCTTAAAGCAATAGATTCACAATAAGACAGATTCAGATGTAATAGTTTAAAATGTGTATAAAAGATACGTAGGCTTGAAAGAGACAAAAAAGGTGATATATATAGTTATAGAAACAAATACATAGTTTCAAAAAAAAGTCTTTAAAGAGACAGTAAAATTAATATAAAAAACAAGCCACGTAAAGATGAATATTACACAGAGAATCTGGATTGTGTTGTCTTTGGGACTTTTAACTGCAGAAAAACATTTGATTATAAAAGATGTTGAGTTAAACCAATATGTATATTTTAAAGATACTTTGACTTCAAAATTTGGATGTAAAGATGTGTTGCTTTGGAAAAGAGTTTCTGCTTTTGTTCCCACAGAAAGCCAAAGGCTATGGATTTGTTCCAGATTAAGATACATCAGGTTTGACCAGCCAAGACCCCCTGAAAGGTCTCCAATGACACCATGGCCCAGGTGATCCAACATCCAGAATATTTTGAAGGCAACTGGCTCAGACAATACAGCCTCATGGACTATTCCATAATCCTAAAATTTTCTTTCTGTTCCCATAAGATACAGCGCCCCCCTCCTGGAGGAAGTAGTAAGAGAAGCTATGCCCAAATTCCCAAATTATATGTAATTTTACTTTGTTAAGGTTAAAACCTTCCTTTTTGAAAAAAAAAAAGAAAGAAAAGGGGAAGTGCTGTGGGATGGGCTATATGTCAAGTGTGTTGCTGATTGGTCAATAAATAAATCACTGATTGACCAGAGGCCAGGCAGGAAGTATAGGCGGGACAAGGAGGAGAATTAAGCTTGGAAGTGGAAGGCTGAGTCAGAGAGACACTGCCAGCCGCCATGGTGACAAACAGCATTGAAGATGCTGGTAAGCCATGAGCCACATGGCAAGGTATAGATTTATAGAAATGGATTAATTTAACCTGTAAGAACAGTTAGCAAGAAGCCTGGTATGGCCATACAGTTTGTAAGCAATATAAGTCTCTATGTTTACTTGGTTGTGTCTGAGCAGCTGTGGGACTGGCAGGTGAGAGAGATTTGTCCTGACTGTGGGCCAGGCAGGAAAACTCTAGCTACACTGAAGCTACTTCCTGGTAGAGAGAGCTTAGTGTAATGAAAAGCACTGAGACATCTGCAAGATTGTAGGATAGTAACATTGGCCAAATGACTAACACAATCCAGTCAAGGTCAATAACTAACAAATCAAAACTCAGAGGTTGACAAAGGCAGGCAGAACATGAAAAGTTCATGACCATCTCCCTAGCAGGACCAAGGAGATGTGTATAGAGTATGTGGGCCCCATTAGATCAGCCCATGTTAACCTGGAGAGTTGAGTAGTCTCATAGTATTTGCTTCATCCTTGTCAAGTTTCTTCCTTTATGAAAGGCCCTAGACAAAGAAGTCCAGTGACATTTTCCTCTCTTGGGAGCCGCTCCCACTCTTGAGAGTTTCTTTCACATTTCCTAATTTCTCACTTTTCCTTTATGTCTCCTAATAAAGCTTGTTTCTGTTCTTACTTTCACCAGAATCTACAACTTTAACCATTATTGGCATGAGAAAGTGGACTAAGGAGTCATTGTCCCAGGGCAATCTTTGGTGACTATGAGTGTCCAGCTCACTAGATACTTGATTCAAGCAAAACTGACCTAGAAAGGCCCTGTCATACTCAACAATCTTGCATCAATGAGAATACCTTCCACAAAAAATAGCTCAGAAGTAATCATAGAGGAAAATAAAAACAATTAAATATAAAGATTCTCAAGGAAAACAGAAGAAATACATGAATTTGAGTTTGGTGATAAGATTTTAAATTTAACACTGTTGCTATGATCTTTGAAATGAAAAATCAAGGGCTGGATATAATAATTAATGTATGTAATTCTAGCACTTTTGAGGCTAAGACAGGAGGTCACTGTGAGGTTGAGGACAGCCTGAACTATGGAACAAGTTCCAGGTCAGCTCTGGCTGCAGAGTGAGATCCTCTCTCAAGCACATACAAAGACAGAAAAGTCATAACTTAGATCTCACTAAAATGCTTGTTTTCCTCTCTGATACTACTATGAGAATGAAAAGAGGAACTATGGACTTGAGGAAATTATTTCCAAAATTTGTATTTTATATAAGATTGTATTCAAAATATATAAATACCTATCAGTAGCAAGAAATTTTAAAATGGCATTAGACCTGAATAGAAGCCCAACCAAGGGAAATGTGCCAATAGAAAATAATAAAAAGAAAAGATAACTCAATACAGAGATGGACTTTCAGGCTAACATAAAGTGAGGTGAAACCACACACTTACAAGCATGAGTGAATTTGAGGCGGCAGGACCAGCTTCTAGAAAGGGTACAGAGCAATAGGAATTTCCATTCAGAATGAAAACCACAACAGCTGCTTTGAAAGACAGCTTGACAGTTTCCTACAACACTAAACACAGTCTGCCATATGATCCAGCAGTTGCATACTTCAATATTTACCCAACTGGCTTGAAATAAAAGGTACACACACAAAAAAAAAACATGTGAATGATTGTGACATTTTATTTAGAATCATCAAAAGTGGAAAGAACCAGGCTTGTACTTTAAGAGGTAAATGAATAAGTTGCAAAATGTTCACAAAATGGACAGTTATTTAGCAATAAAATCTAGCAATTCATAAAACAAATGAATCTTCCATGATAAGTACTAATACACACTACAATAATATAACTAGAACTCCAACTTTCTGACATTCTTGATAGAGAAAGGCTAGAGATACCATAAACACTGTAGCATTGGTAAGTGGCGGGGGGATTGGTGAGTTGAGTAAAAAGACTGAAAAGATAAAGCTCTGAGGCTTTTCTTTTAGGATGGTGAGACTAGTCTGTGAACTTTACAATATAGAGTAGATGTTGACATATGCAAATTTAACAACTCATTTAAGAGTATGAGTTTCTCAGAATGAAATCAACTTCACTGAAGGGGAAATAAGATGCTTATCAAAGTCACTTTGAAAAGAACAAAGGCAAAGGGAGATAATAGTCAGTCAGACTAATACTCTAGATCAGTTGTTTTTAACCTGTGGGTCACC
Organism: Peromyscus californicus insignis; assembly: GCF_007827085.1. Classification (NCBI taxonomy): domain Eukaryota; kingdom Metazoa; phylum Chordata; class Mammalia; order Rodentia; family Cricetidae; genus Peromyscus; species Peromyscus californicus. Next base: position 2,888,919 of record NW_026294617.1, on the reverse strand, counting down.
ACACCCACAAGGCCTGTATTTCAGATACCCTACATATCAAGTATTTACATTACAATTCATAACAATAGCAAAATTACAGTTATAAAGTAGCAGTGAAATAATTTTATGATTGGGTGGTCACCACAACATGGGGAACTGAAATAAAGGGTCTCTGTGATATTGTGTTCCCTGAAATATTGTGCACCTTAATAAACTTATCTGGGGTCAGAGACAGAACAGCCACAATATTAAACATAGAGGATAGGCAGTGGTAGCACATGCCTTTAATCCCAGCACTTGGGAGGCAGAGCTAGGCAGAAATCCATGTGTTCAAGGATACAGCCAAGCACGGGGACTCACACCTTTAATCCCAGAAAGTGAGCCTTTAATCCCAGGGAGTTGTGGTAGAAAGCAGAAAGGTATATAAGGCATGAGGACCAGAAACTAGAAGCTTTTAGCTGGTTAAGCTTTAGGCTTTCCAGCAGCAGTTCAGCTGAGAGCCATTGGGATGAGGACACAAAAGCTTCCAGTCTGAGGAAACAAGACAAGCTGAGAATCTGGCAAGGTGAGGTAGCTGTGGCTTGTTCTGGTTCTCTGATCTTCCAGTATTCACCCCAATACCTGGCTTCAGGTTTGATTTTATTAATAAGAACTTTTAAGATTCCTGCTACAGGTCTCAGCATTGGGAAGTTTGAGAGTCACTGCTCTAAATGATAAATTTGCTTCCCGTGGAACAACAATTTGACACTGCAAAACCACCTGTGGTAGTTTGAATAAACAATGTTCTTCATAAGCTCACGTATTTGAATACTTAATCTCCAGGTCATGGTACTATTTGAGGATATTGTATATTTACAACATAGGGTCTTGAGAAAAGAAGCACATCACTGGGATAAGGCTTTGTAGCCTTATTCCTCTTCCAGTTCCTGTGTTATGCAATGTGATCCTCTAGTTTCCTGCTCCAACTGCCTGCATCCACACACTTCTTGCCATTATGGACTCCTCCTTTTGGAACTATGAGCCAAAATAAACTCTTCCTTGTACAACACTTCAGTCATAGTATTTCATCACATCAACAGGAAAGCGACTAATTCATCAACTTCCACTCTCATTAGATGTGAACTGTCTAGGCAAATAGGAGGAAGTCAAGGTTAAAGCCAGAGGGGAGAGGCTAATAAAATGTACACAGTGATAAATTAGCAATGAGACTTTGATATGAACCAATATTTCATTTAATTAAGATGATCATATATGGAAATAGAATATACATGTATTAATTATTCTTTATGCATAGTCCCTAATTCTGCCAGCTTATAGGACCTACAAATAAGGAGGCCCCAGAAGTAAAGAGCATAGCTTTACCCTAATCTTGCTCCATTTTTCAACAAAAGAAATGAAAGATCCTAGAATGATGGCAATACTAATAAGCTGACAAATACCACACAAAGATCAGCTTTAGACTAAAAACTGCTCAGGACAATTTTGAGATGGCTAGCTGAGATGATCCACCTCCACAGACTACTCAAGCAAGGACTTGAGACAAGGTCTGTGCTTTTCCATTATACAGAGACTGGAAAAATGATACAGCTAACTCTATCAGGACTTGACAATTAAGACAAATTTTTTCTTTTCAGGATTCCCTAAAGATGCCTTTACACCCAGACAGCAGGAAGTAATTTTAAAAACACAATTCCCACATTCCAAAGAGGTGGGGTGGATGGTTTTTGGTCAATTCAATGGGTTATGGATAATTGTCATTGTTTAGGATGGTTGATTGCAAATTGTTAATTGTTAATGGTCAGGAAAAATGCTAAACAAAGGAAATTGGATTCAGGGTTTTTGTTTGAAAAAAAAGAAAAAGGAAAAAAGAGGATATAGATAGACGTAGATCATTGAATCTACTCTGAAAAAAGAAGATACAGATATAGTACGATTTAAAAAGGTAAATTACTGAATCAACTTTTAAAAGACAACTACTAGTTTTAAATATTTTACATTGGATTGGATTTTTGTTTATTGAATACAAATTTTGTATTGGACTCACCAAAAATAGGATAGATAATGAGATTTTTTTGCCTGAATTTGTCAAATGTTAACGGACTGGACATTGTTAATATAATTCTTGACTATATATTGTATATAGTTTTTCTTATATTAGTTATAACTTTTTTATTTTAGACAAAAAAGGGGGAAATGTGGTGATAATTTATTTGTGTTCTAACAAATAAATCTTATCTGGGGATCAGAGGACAGAGTCATCCACTAGATTAGACATAGAGGCCAGACAGTGGTGGCACACACCCTGAATCCTATCACTTGGGAGGCAGTGATCCATCTGGATCTCTGTGAGTTCAAGGCCACACTGGAAACAGAGCCAGGCAATGGTGGCACATACTTTTAATCCAAGGACTTGAGTTCTCATGTCTTTGCTTGATAAAAACACATGCCTTTAATCCCAGGAAGTGATGGCAGGAAGCAGAAAGGTATATAAGGCACGAGGACCAGGAACTTAAAGCTTTTAAGCAGTTGACCTGAGATCCATTTGGGTGAGGACTCAGATACTTTCAGTCTGAAGAAACAAGATCAGCTGAGGGGTTGGTTAGGTGAGGTTGGCTGTGACTTGTTCTGCTTCTCTGATCTTTCAGATTTCACCCCAATATCTGTCTCCAGGTTTTTCATTAATAAGACCATTGAGCAATTTCTCTGACACACAAGTGCACAGAAGACTTCATCAGCACCCTTCAGTCCCTCCAAGATAATAAGACATAAGACATTCTGAGACACTATTGAAGTCTTGAGGAGATAAGGTTTTGGAATGACTCAAAGTGGAATTCTGGACAGGATCCTGCAACAGAAAAGGCCAATGGGGGAAAGGAGGAAATACATATAAACTGTTAATTTTAGCTAGTAAATAGCATCCACATAGTAATTCCCTAAATCCAAAAGTTGCCTAAAATTTAAAGTTTAATTTAGAACTTCTAGGAAAGAACAATGTCAATACATGATTTTTAAAAATGTATATAATCAGTTGCCCTGGGCTGAGAATGCATTCATGAGAAGACCTCTCATTGGCTTTAACCAAAGAATCACATATTGCCTCTGATGACTCTCTGCTTAGCAGTATCTCCTGAACAATTTGTTAAAATAGTTTCAAATCTTTGAGATATCTTTGAATAGTACAAAAATAACTTATTAGTGTATATTCATGATTTGGGGGAGCATCCACTGTGCACTTAATGGAGGTCAGGGCACAGCTTTGTGGAGTCATTTCTCTTTCTTCCATCTTTTTGTGGTATCTTACCTAGTTAACTTCAACTGTCAACTTGACACATCCTGGAGTCACCCAAGGGGTTTTCAACTAGGAGACCACCCTAGATCAGAGTGATTTGTGGTCATGTCTGAGACTAATTTCATTGGTGATTGATTTGCGATGACTAGCTCACTATGGGAGGTACTATCCTTAGGCAGGGGGTCTGGACTATAAAGGAAACCTGGCTGAGCATGAGCCAGAGAATGAGAATGAGCAAGCAGTAAGTAGACTTTCTCCATGCTTTCTGCCCCAAGGTTCCGGCCTTGAGTTCCTATCTTGACTTCCCTCAGTGACAGACTGTTACCTGGAACTATAAACTGACATTTACCCTTCCCTCCTGTAAGTTCCTTTTGGTCACAGAAACAGGAGTCCAACTGGGACATATGTGTCCCAGGAATCAAATTCAGATCACCAAGTTTATGATCTTAAGCACTTCTACCTGCTGAGCTATATCATGTCCCTAAAAAGAAACCTTTGCATAGATATACCTTACCCAGAAAACAATGAAACATCAAGTAAAAACATCTTCAAATACATGTGAAAGCAGAGCTGAAGTTAGTGCTGATCTCTAAAGTAAAATTAATGTGTTCATAATAGTAGAGTTTAGTAACTTCCATGTTGTAAGTGGATTATCAGTTTTAGTTCCTCTCAGTAACTTTTATGAAAAATTATATTGTCCATAACTTTCTCCAAGTAGAAAAATCATTCAAAATAATATTAACTTGGTATTTGAATAAATACTCTTAATGCAGAAAATATATAGGTTAACCAAAGAGACACAAAATCCCTAATTAAAACCAAGTTAGTTAAAGCCTTGTCTCTTATATCACATAATAAAATTCCAAGAGCATTAAGTTTTTGAAACACATAGATGAAAGCATAAATAGTCTAGGAAAATAAAGATTTCATTTTCATAAACTGAAGTTTGATGTTAATGATAGATCATGAGCAGAAGATAGTGATGAATCTGAATATTGTATGGTATTTCTATATGATAAAGTGATCAAAAGTTCAGTAAAATCAAAATAAAAATTATAGTTGGAAAAACATTTTGAAATTTTTACTATAATGGACTCACTTGACAGAAAAGAGTATATTTCAAATTTTTAGGGAAAAAATGATTTTACCTAAAAGTAGACTATCATATGATCAGGCACTTCAGCAGAAGTCAATTCCAATCTTATTCAAAGATGTCTCTTTAATGATGAAAGAAGTGCAATGACATTGAAACATGGATCCTACTGTTTTAAGCCTTTGGTATTTCAAAAATAAGTTATATTTATAATATAATATATTGGCATTATTAGTGCAAATAAGTATTCTCAAGCACTGTGCTTCTAAGAAATCAGTTGAATGATATCCACTAAAATCTTAAAGGCATATACTGGCCCATCATACATTCTCTCTAAAATAATTCAAGGATACATTTATATTCACCCTTTGGAATAAAAAGATACTTTGCAGCATTGTTCTTAAAAGGGAAGATTTAACCCAATGTCAAAGTCCATTCATATAAAACAGTGAATCAGTAGAATCCAGATTGTCAGACTTCATGCAATGACATGTAGTTACTTTTTTAAAAAAATCTATTTATTTATTTTACATCCTGAACATAGTTTCTCTTCTCCCATTCTATGCCCCCACCTCCCTTCCCCATCCCTAATCCATTCCTCCTCTGTTTCTGTTCAGAAAGGGGCAGGCCTCCTATGGATATCAACAAAATACAGCATATCAAGTTGCAGTAAGACTAAATGCCTCCCCTTGTATTAAGATTGGCCAAGGCAATCAAGTATAAAGAATAGGTTCCCAAGAGCTAACGTAAGCACCAGGGATAGCCATGCTCCCATTTTTAGGAGTTCCACAAATAGACCAAGTTACACAACTATCATATATATGTAGAGGGCTTAGGTTGGTCCCATGTAGGCTCCCTGGTTGTTGGTTCAGACTCTAAGTTCCTATGAGCCAGGTTAGTTGTTTCTGTGGTTTTCTTGTGATGTCCTTAACCCTCCGGCCCCTACAGTCTTTCCTCCCTCTCTTCAGCAGGATTTCCAGACCTTGGCCTGATGTTTGGCTGAGGGTCTCTGCATCTGTTTCCATCAGTTACAAGATGAAGGCTTGGTGATAACAGTTGGGGTAAGTCAACAATCTATTTGCAGGAGATGGCCAGTTTGGGCTTCATATCCACTATTGCTAGGAGTCTTAGCTAGAGTCATCCTTGTAGATTCATGGAAGTTTCACTTGCATCAGAGTTCTACCTGACCTGAACCCCCACCCCTTTTTAGCCATCTGTTTTAGTACTCTCCCCTTCCACCCATGCCCAACCGCATCCCTCAAGTTCCCATTTCTACCCACCCCCAGTCCACTCAGGAGATCTCTTCTATTTCCCCTTCCCACAGAGATCCATACATCCCTCTTGAGCCCTACTTGTTACCTAGCCTCTCTGAGTCTATGGATTATAGGATGTTTATCCCTTACTTTTAGCTAATATCCACTTATGAGTGAATACATACCATGTTTGTCTTTCTGAGTCTGGGTTATCTCACTCAGGATTTTTTCTACCTCTATCCAACTTGGAGATATGTAGTTACTTTTAAGACATAGTAAGTCAAATACATATACAGGAAGATAATGGTGTGTAAATAAGAGGGGTATACACACATTCACATAAGCAAACACTCACCCATGTGGTGATACTTTATCTGTGCCCCCCAATAAAGTTTATTTGAGGATTAGAGGGAAAAGCCAGGCACTATAGTAAACATAGAGGTCAGGCAATGGTAGCACATGCTTTTAATCCTATCACTCGAGAGGCAGGATTCCATCTGGATCTCTGCGAGTTCAAGACCACACTGGGAACAGAGCCAGACATGGTGGCACATGACTTAAATTCCAACACTAGTTAACCATAAAGGTCTGGAGGTCTGTACAGATAGACAGGAAGTGACAGAGCTGGGTAAGAAGAGGAAGTGATGAAGCTGAGTGGAGAGAAAAAATGAGTTAGCAGAACAGAAAGGAATATAGGCATGAGTATTCAGGAAGTAGGTCTCTTTGGAGACTGAAGGTTAGTGAGGTGAGGTCAGCTTGTGGCTTGTCCTATTCCTCTGATCTCTCAGCTTTAACCTCAATTTCTGGCTCCATATTTTTTATTAATAAAATTGTTTAGCAATTCATCTACACACCCATATTTGTGTCTTCATACCATCATATATCACTTGAATTCTAAAGCATAAGATTTTCTCCTTTTTGCAAATTGTATCTTCGGTCTATAGATTATGCCTACTTTGATTTTAGGAAACATCTAACAAGTCAATAGTACTTAAGAATCAATGGTTTATATACATTGTATCAATAAAATATGAGGGTGGATTATGCTAGAAAAAAAGACCACTATAATTTTAGAGTGAAGCCAATGAAGACTTGCTTCTTGTTCATGCTACATGTCAAACAATGTTATCTTCCACTTCCAATCATAGTTGATCCCCCTGCCTTGTTCATCCACCTTTTTCCACACTTGTTACACTCACAGTAAAATGAAGAAGATGAATTATGGTTTGATAAATCAGTTTATAGACTGCTGAAGAATGTCATTAGGCTTTGACCCCAGCATTTTTGCTGATAGTGAAATCTTCATCTCCAGCATCAAGGTTGAGGGTGGAAAGTCATACACAGATAGTGATATGTGTGGCCTCCACCCACATTTTATTGACAACAGAGGAGTCTATGGCTATATCAACCTCCCAAAAGATGGGTGTGTTATGCAGTCTTACTAGAAAGTTTATATCAGAATATTGAGGAACGAAGCCAGAGACTTAAATAGCTTCTGTTCCTCCACTCCACCTACTGCTTCCTTCAGAACCTAGAGTTGCAGCTTACTGATCTTTCCAACTTCCCTTTTTTACAGCACTTCAAATCCTCTCACTTTCTTAGGTAGAAATTTAAAACTCTTTATTTCTAGTCGTAAACAATTATTCCATTACTTTCTTTATATAAACTTATTAATATTAAAACTATCATAGTTCATGACTATGATATACTTCCACCATTCCATTCTGTAAAAATAAGGTTCCCCAATAACATTAGTCACTGCTGTGGGATATCTTTCTGTAGGCTGTGAATATGTGTTACTCTGATTGGTTGATAAATAAAGCTGTTTGGCCAATAACAATGCAGAATCAGGTTAGGTGGGACATTCAAACTGAACAGACAGGAGAAGAAAGGAGAGTGAAGAGAGAAGCCAGCCACTATCAAAGGAGCAACAAGATGCCAGCAGACCAGTAACACCACAGCTACGTGACAACATATAGGTTAATAGGAATGGGTTCATTTAAGTTATAAGAGCTAGCTATCAAGAAGCTGAAGCCATAGACCATACAGTTTCTAAATAATAAAAGTCTTTGAGTGATTATTTTATAAGTGCTTGTGGGACTATGAGTGGGAGAGATTTGTCTGGACCTTGGGGCGAGGGTGGGACCAGAGAACTTTCTGTCTACATTTGGTGCTCACTAATGGGCATTGATCCACATTGACCTAAGAAAGCTTAAAGATTCTGAATGCACAGAAGTGGAGCCACACCAGGCTTCCTAGTTTCACAGTCTCATGCCAGCAGCAGGTCAGAGATTATCTCTTGACAGCTGCCTGTAAGATGCAGCAGGCCACCAGCCACCATGAGCTAAGTGCCATGGCAGATTCCCCTGCAGTACACAGAGGTGTGTCCAAGCTGCACAGTGCACTGTGTGGTGGATTTAACTTTTGCTAGTACAGAAAAAAAAAAGGTTTCTGGGCTACTGTGGTGATATATTGTATACCCTAATAAACTTGCATGAGGATCAGAGGACAAGCCAGTCACTAGATTACTCATAGATGTCAGACAGTGGGGGCACACACCCTTAATTCTATCACTTGGGAGAGGCAGAGATCCATCTGGATCTCTGGGAGTTCAAGGCCACAATGGAAACAGAGCCAGACAGTGGTGGCACACACCTTTAATCCCAGCACTGAGACATACACATGCCTTTAATCCCAAAAAAAATGACATGGCTGGGCAGAGAAAGGTATATAAGGTGTGAGGAAACAGGAATTGAAGCAGTTTAGCTGAGATCCTTTCGGGTGAGGACTCAGAGAATTTCAGTCAGAGGATTCGTGGAGTTTGTGAGGTAATAGGTGGTGACTGTGGCTTGCTTTGCTTTCCTGATCTTTCAGCTTTCATCCCAATATATGGCTCCACATTTTTTATTATAAGATCATCTATGATTCAAACAACAGGCTACATGCTCCTTGATGGAGGCATAGACCCATTGCCCCCCCAGAGTCGGCAGTGAACATTGTTCTCAGAGCTGGCAGTAAACCTATCTCCACCATATTGAAAAGCTGAGGGAGGCAGAGTCAGCAGCCAAGGTTTCTGCATTGGTCCTAGCAATGCAGCATAGCAGTTTAAAATCTCTCCTTGTCAGAGAAGGATTATAGATTCACAATAACACAGATTCAGATGAAATAAAACTCTAAATGATTTATATTGTGTGTAAAAATGTACTTAGGCTTGAGAGAGAAAAGAGAAGGGATATAGATAATCATAAAAATAAAATAAAGTCTTAAAATAATATATTAAAAATATAATAAGCCACATAAAGATAGAAATTACACAGAGTCTGGACTGTGTTGTCTTTGGGATTTTTAACTAGAGAGAGACATTTGATTGTAAAAGCTGCTGAGTTAAACCAACATATATATATATATATATATATATATATATATATATATATATATATATATATATATACACATACATATATAATTTTTTAAAGGTATCTTGACTTCAAAATTTGGGTCTAAGGATATGTTGCTATGGAAAAGAGGTTCTGCTTCTGTTTACACAGAAGATGAGAACCTATGGATTGCTAATATGATTTGATCAATGAAGACCCCCTGAAAGGTCAATGCAGCCTCACAGACTACTACAGCCAAGATTTAACTATAATTCATAATTTTCTCAAGATCCCCATAATATTGCCAGCATCCCCAACCATGAAGAAGTAGTATGAGAATGCCCAAATTCCTGAAATACTATTTATAAATGTTTATTTTTATTCAAAGGGGGTTGATTATAAATGCAATCCCTTCCTCAAGAAGAAAAGTGGATACAGATATGATAGGATAAAAAGAGTAGATTATTGAATCTACTTTTAAAGAGCAACAACTTGTTTGAAATGTTATATTGCTATGGATTTTGATTCACTGATACAAATTTAAAGTTAATTTTGTTATACTGTATGTATATTTTTACTCTTGGTTAAGGTATAATGTTTATACAACTCATTTAAAAATGTAATGTATAGTTAAATACAAAATAATAGTCAAATTTATAGTCATGTTCGTTAATTTTTTCAGATATACAAAGATATATTTCATTTAGGTAGGTAATCTTCAAATACTTCAAAGACATACAGAATATGGTATTTAAAATGTTTTAAGAACTTAGACTTTTCTGGAAAGTGAGTCACATCTGCTCCTGGCAGCACCAGTTACTTCAAAGAGGATAAAGGGCATTGAAGAGACTCATTATGGAATTAGCTTTTGTGGCAAAAGTTATCCATTGGGCAAAAAGTGTCCTTGCATTGACTGCTTGACAGTATGCTGTATAAACTGGACATGCAGGACTCATGGAAAAGTAACCACTAAACTTGACCTAAACTGGGCAAGATTGTAGATGAATTTCTAAAGTCTTATTAAATAAAAAACACAGAGCCAAATACAAAGTTAAAAGCCCAAGACATCAGAGCATTAGTGAAGAACTGAGACTATCTTTAGCTTACCACTTACTGCCGTTGCTTCCTGTCTGATTTGTCTTTTTATTGCCTTTCTGTTCTGCCTTCTCATTGGCTCTAAACCCAACCACATGACTTCCTTATCAATGTCTGTCTATACAGACCTCCATGTCTCTATGGTTGGTACTGGGATTAAAGGTTTATGTCACCACGCTTGGCTGTGTCCTTGACCAGAGACTCTGCCTGCCATGTGATTGGATTAAGGGTGTGGGCTACCACCACCTGACTTCTGTTCCTGGCTTGCTAATGACTTCTGATCTCCAGGCAAACTTTATTTATTAACATACAAATAAAATCACATTTTAGCACAATTAAAATATCACCACATTTCCCCCAATTATTCTAATAAAAAGAAAAAAGGATAAAAAGTTATAACTAATATAAGAAAAACTATGTACAATAACTATATACAATATATACAAGCAATAAATACCTAAACAATGTCTAGTCCATTTGCACTTGACAAACTCAGAGAAAATATTCCATTATCTATGCTATCTTGGAAAGTTCAAAAGGTACCTGATTCACTTTCTATCCTAACTTATATTACTAACAGAACTGTCTTATAATGTCTTTCAAATTTATACACTTACACCTTTTTAATGGGTTTCTTTTCTGAAATTCTTAACAGGGAAAACTATAACTATAACTATCTAATCTTTAACTATAACTATAACTATCTAACCTTCAACTCACTATAACTATCTAATTTTCAACTAACTATAACCATACCTATCTAATCTTCAATTCCCTCAGAGATCCAAGAAGGAAATAATATTACCTAAAAAAATGTGAGTTGACAGAAACAGCCAGCTGCCTGGCAGGCACCGAGGTCTTTCTGCAACATTGGGGCATCATCTTCAGCCTATAGGCTTAGTTTATCTGACAGATTCATTGGTGGAGTAAGATGTATACAAGGCCTACAGTTCGATCTCACATTTGGTGAGAGTAGTCCATGTACCAGAAACACCTGAATTCCACTAGTGTCCTGTCATGATTCAGCATTTTAAATTCTAGAAATTGTTGATGTTTTTAGAATTCAGCTGTCCATTCTTCTTGGCTCATTTGTGTGGCTTCATCTTGGCATCCTGTTCTTCTCCACATCCCATTTTTCTCGGGTTGTAGGTGGCTTCATATCTTTCATTAAATGCCAGTCTACCACTGAGAGGTTAGACTCCATCAACTTAGTTACTCTTTCAAGAATAACTGTTTCAGCTGCTGTTCCACTGCACATCAGAAGCCATCAGTCCATTGTCTGTTCAGTTGCCTTCGAAGAAAGGGGAACTGTACCTTCTCTGGATTATAAAGGCCAGTTCAGTGAGGGTGCTATATTGTCCTGGCCTCAGAGGATGCTTGTTGCTAAGCCACAACTATACTTGTCTTGACAAGAATTGGTAGTCCTTTGTTTTGTGTCCTGTCTGTCCATTTTGTCCTTTCTGTCAGCAGTTGATTCAAGGATACTTTGTTGTTCAGTGGATAACTTCAGCCACAATGAAAGTTAACTCCATATGCAGTTTCTTCAATGCCCATATCTTCTCAGAAGTACATTGGTGCTGCCAGGAGCCGACATGTCTCATAGTCATAAAAAAAAAAAAAAGAAAAGAAAAAGAAAAAATTTCTAAGATATTAAAACATTTTAAATACCATATTGCGTAGATCTCTGAAAGGTTTGAAGGTGACCTGTCGATCTACAATATATCTGCTCAACCTTGAAAACATACCTAATATGACTACAAGTTTGATTATAATGACTAACTACTAACTTTCATTTCTTTATATCCTAATAGTTGGTAATAATAACATTCAAGGATTAGCAAATCGCATTAATTGTGAAATGAACTGTATAAGTGCAATATCTTGAATAAGATTAGAAATATACATATAGCATTTTCTAACAATATCAATGTAAATATATATAATTTGTATACAATATACAAAAATCCAATCCAATGTAAAGTATTTAATACTATTTAAAAGTAGATTCAATAATCTGTCCTTTTATCTATATCATATTTACATCTTCTCTTTACTTTTCAGAGTAGATTCAATAATCTACCCTCTATTCTATCATTTCTATATATCTTTTTTTCAAACAAGAACCTTAAATCTAATCTCCTTTGCTTAGCCCTTTTCCTAACCATTAACAACAACAACTTGTAACCAACCCTTCTAAACAATGAAGATTATCCCAGACCCAAAACCCATTAGAAGACCAAAAACCACCCACCCCATACCACCTCTTTGGAAATGTGGGCGTCATGTTCTTAAAATTGATTCCTGATGGTTGTAGGCAAAGGTATCTTTATTCTGAAAAGAAACATTTTGGGTTAACTGTCAAATTCTTAGAAAGGTAGCTATATCCTTTGTTGTCCAGTCTGTGCATAATGTCAAAGTTCATGGCTTATCTCAAGTCCTTGTTCAAGTAGTCTGTGAAACTGGATCATTTCAGCTAGCCATCTCAAAATTGCTCTGAGCAGTTTGAAGTCCAAAGCAGATCTGTGGGTGATGTTTTTCAGCTTAGTGGTATTATTATTGTCCACATGGAATTGTTGTTGTGGAGCCCCATCATCTTTCTGGAGACTTCAAATTTGATGTTAGGCCTGGTCATGATTTCCTGCAGAAAACTGATAGAGACTCAAACACAAAGACATGTACAGGCAGCTAATTGAAGCCTTTTTTCTAGAATTAGTTAGTACTCTATATGACCATTAATATCTTAACAAAGTTTAAAATATATATTAATCTTGTAAATTTTGATAAAAAAATTCATACTTTAAGAAAAGTTTAAAGAATCACAATAGAATCAAAGACTTTAGATTAGTAGCAGTAGAAGAGTCCATTAGGTTTTTTTTGTTTGTTTTCTCCTGTCCCATATCAGAAGATGGCTCTTTCTTCTGGCACGATACAGGGAGTTTGCATTTTCCTTTAAACAACATGCTTGGGTTTAAAGAAACAGAGAGCCATTCTCTAACTCCAAAGCCAGCTTAAATTTTTAATTGAACTGGGAATACAAGAAGACCATTTGTGTTAAATGTCTTTAGAGAAGAGAAGAAACAAATATTTAGGAAGACTTATGAAATTTTATAGATGATATACCAATAGGCCAATTTACTCTTCTTCTTGGGACATTTTTTTAGATGATTTGTCCTTTTTCTTCAGATGTCTTATTTGTCCAGTGTTCTTCAGATTACTTAGCCTTCATTCTCCTGAAATACAAAAACAAAAACTTTTCCCCAAGACTAACTTTGAGGAGGTTCCCTTTTGTCAAGTTATATCTGATTAAATGAAAAGGCATGTGTTAATGGTGTAAGTTAGTTTAAATTGGATGGTCATGCTGGTTAATGAGTTATCACCTCTTCTAATTAAGAGTTCTCTTTTGTTCAAATCAAACCTTTATCATTTTTGATGGTATCCACAGCTTATCTTCTCCTGTAGAAACAAAAGCAAAACTTCATCCCCAACATAAAACATATCCTGGTTTCCATTCTGAGGTCAGCACATCCTTATAGTATATAGGCTGATTTAATTCTGTAGTTTTTTTCTATTATCCAATGTTTCTCTGTAGCTGTTGTTTCTCATTAACACTGAGAAAATTCAAAGTTAATGGAGCATTATTCAATCTATTTTGGGGGGGAGTTGTTACCCCTTTCTGTTTATTTAGCATATCCTTTAGAGTTCTGTTTGATCTTTCTGTAACTGCTTGGCCTATAGGATTATGTGGTATACCTGTAATATGTTTTATACTGTAATAAGCAAAAAAAATGTTTTATTTTAACAGATACATATGCTGGAGCAGTGTCAGTTTCAATGTGTGCAGGTATACCCATGATGGCCATAACTTCTAGCAAATGAGTGGTTACAGAATCAGCTTATTCAGACCTCAAAGCTGTTACCCATTGAAATCCTGAATAAGTATCAATGGTATGGTGTACACATTTCAATTTTCTATATTCTGCAAAGTGAAACACATTCATCTGCCAGATTTCATTCCTCTTAGTACACTTTGGGTTACATCCTGCTGGTAATGGAGTCTGATTGTAAATGGAGCAAGTAGGACATTTCCTTACAATTTCCTTGGCTTGTTGCCAGGTTATGGAAAAATCCTTTTTTAAATCTTTACTATTGACATGATGTTTTTTATGAAATTCTGAGGCCTCCAGCACATTTCCTATCAATAATTTATCAATCTCATCATTACCTTGTACTAGAGGACCTGGCAGACCAATATGGAATCAGATGTGAGTTTTATATATAATTGATGCTTCCTTGTCCTAATTATAACTTATAATTGAATAAATAGTGAAGTTAATTCTAACTCATCAGGGATAAATTCTGCAGTCTCAATATGTAATACCACTCTATCAGCATACTGAGAGTCAGTAACTGTGTTGAGAGGTTCTGAAAAATCCATTAATATCAACAAAATAGCATACAGTTCCAAACTTTGAACTGCATTATAAGGACTTTGAACCACTTTACTTAAATTTTCTGATTTGCAACCTGCTTTTTCTTGTTTGTTGGCATCTGTATAAAATGTATGAGTTCCAGATATGGGTGTTTCCCATACAATGTGAGACAAAATCCAATCAGCTCTCGTTATAAGTTCAATTCTATAACTTTTGGGATATTTGCTGTTAATCTCTCCCAAAAAATTACTTCAAGCTTTTTGCCAAGGTTCACTTTCTGCCCATAATTTTTCAATGTCCTCCTTAGTTAGAGGTACAATAATTTCTGTTGGGTCTATTCCTGCTAATTGACAAAGTCTCAATTTTGCTTTCAAAATGAAGTAAGAGATTTTTTTCCACATGAATTTTTATTTTTTTACTCTGTTTGTTTTGTAAAAATAACCATTCCAATCTAATATCTTCCTTCTGCATTAAAATTGCTGAAAGAGAATGCCTGGAGGGTAAAATAACCAAAATGTAATCCAGCTTTGGATCAATACGATCCACGTGCCCTTCATGTACTTTCTTTTCTACCATAGCCAATTCTTTCTCAGCTTCAGGTGATAGTTCTCTTGGACTATTTAAGTTCTTGTCACCATCTAAGGTTTTGTTAAAATACTCAGTTCATCATTTTTTACCCCAACAATGTTCATAGATGAGAAATATCTCTGAATAATGTTTGAAATTCGTTAAGAGTCTGGAATCAATCTCTCCTAATTTGCACCTTTTGTGGTCTAATTTTTTGTAGATCTATTTTATATCCTAATTAATAGAATCCCCTCTTTGTATATTTTCAGAAGCAATTTGTAATCCCCAACAAGCTAAAATTTTCTTTACTTCTTCAAACATTTTTTCAAAAGTATCTGCATTTGAGTCAACTAGTAAAATATCATACATATAATGATAAATTATAGATTTAGGAAATTTTTTATGTATCACTTCCAATGGCTGTTGTACAAAATATTGGCACAGGATTGTGCTATTCAACATTCCCTGTGAGAGAACCCTCCATTGATATCTCTTAACAGGTTGAGAATTATAAGTAGGCACTAGGAAAGCAAACCTTTCTCTGTCTTTTTCTTGTAAGGGTATTGAAAAGAAACAGTCTTTTAAATCAATAACTGTAAGAGGCCATTCTTTAAGTAACAGAGTAGGCAAAGGAACTCCAGGTTGTAGAGAGCCCATTGGTTGAATTACCTTGTTAATTGCTCTAAGGTCTGTTATCATTCTCCATTTACCAGAATTCTTTTTAATAACAAATACAGGAGAATTCCAAGGGCTGGTTGATTCTTCAAAATGCTGAGCATTTAACTGCTCTTCTACCAGCTCTTCTAAAGCCTGGAGTTTCTCTGTTGTTAAAGGCCATTGCTGAACCCATACAGGCTTGTCTGTTAACCATTTTAAAGGTAGAGCTATTGATGTCTTTGCAAGATCATCAGTTGCTTTGCCCTGTTCTTGTACAATCTGGATGGCTGGTGACCACTCATTAGAATAATACCTTCTAATATTTCTCTCAGAAACATATGTTAGTTTATGATTTGTTTCTGAGATTGGAAGGATGTTATTCTGACTATTCCATTGTTATAATAGATCATGACCCCATAAGTTCAAAGCTATGTTAGCCACATATGGCTTTAATTTTCCTCTATGTAATTCTGGACCTATACATTTGAGCCATCTTGCATTCTGTTTCACTTGAGATAATATTCCAATCCCTAACAGCTGAACATTTACCTCCTGAAGAGGCCAAGTTGGATGCCAAAATTCTGGTGCAATTATTATTGCATCTGCACCTGTGTCTACCAGACCAGACCAAAAAAAAAACCATAATGTATTTGTATTGCTAATTTTGGTTTTGTTCATTTATAAAAGTTTGCCAAAAAAATTGCTTTATGGCTTTTCCTGAATTGTCTATTCTCTCTGCCTCAGCTGTTCTATCACCCAAGCAGTCTGGTTTATTCCAATAGGCATTTGGTTATTTAATTGCTCTGTGTAGGGGTTTCCTCTACGATGGCAGGAAAGGTCTGAAATGGATTTTTTGTGGAGGCCTGCCTGAGGCCCCTCTGGGAATTTCCCAAGGACTGAGGTAAAGGATTACCTTGTCTGTTCCTTGTTGATCTACATTCATTGGTCCAATGTTTACCCTTACCACACCCTCTGCATACTCCAGAAGGGAGGGGCATTCTGTTGCCATTGCTCCTTGAAGAAACATTGTTTCTAAGAATGCCCTGTTTACAGTCCCTTTTCAAATGTCCTTGCTTTCCACATCCAAAACATCTGACATTACTCAAACCTTTTGAAATTGCTTCTCCTATCCACATATCATCATGGCCATGAGACTCAACATTAATTGTGTCTCTGATCCAACCCTCTAAGGGTGCAGATCTTGCCCTTAATGACCTGATTATTCTCTTGCATGATGCATTCATATTCTCAAAAGCCAAAGATTCAGTTATCATCTGGCTAGCTTTTGTATTAGGGACCATTCTATTTACTGCTGAAGACAGTCTTTGTAAGGAATCGTGAAGGATTCTTTCCAGCCCTGTATAACTTTTTTTAATGACTCAATTTTCTCTCCTGGTTCCTCAAATCTTTCCAATGTATTCGTGGCTGCCATGAGACATATAATTAAGGTTTGGTTATCATATAAACTTTAAAAAAATGTCTTTGTATTTCAGCATATTGGCCTTCTCCAACAAGCTGATCCTGGAAGATTTCCACACCTCTAGCCCTCTATTGACTTTCTATGGTCTTAGCCTCATCTAGGTACCACATGCGCCACTGGAGCTGTGCTCTGGGTTCCAGTACAGTGGTTACCAATTCTTTCCAGTCTTGAGGGATAATCCTATTACAAATTGACCAGGGGTTTATCATTTTCTTTACAAATGGGGAATGCATGCCATAAGATACTGTTGCCTCCTTAAACCTTCTTAAATCTAACATTTCAACTGGAGTCCAATTATTTTGTACATGCACTTGATCAGGTAGCTGCTGTATGGTTAACAGATTAATTAAGTTTGATTATTTGAAAACAGGCTTTCTTTCTGTAACCTTATAATCCAATCCTGAAATAATTTCACACTTGAATTCTTCTGTCTGAGTCTGAATTTCTCTATAGTGCATTTTAACAGGTTTTTCTAAAGTTTTTAACCCGGCATTTAAATTGACTATCTTTTTAAATTGTAAAATAAGGATAAGTATAGAGCTGCCACCAGGACAAAGAAGATGTAAGGTACCAATAAGCCACGAGCCACTTGGCAAAGTATAGATTAATAGAAATGGGCTAAATACAAGAGTAAGAGCTAGATAATGATAGGCCTGAGCCAATGGCCAAGCAGTTTAAATAATGTAAGAGTCTGTGTGTTTTATAAATGGGCTCCAGGACTGGTGGGACTTGGTGGGAGCTGGAGGGAAATTCTCCAGCTGCAAATGGCACCCAATGTGTTGGCAAGAGTTTCCACCTAAAACCTGAGTAAATGATACTAAAACGGAGCTAAAAGCAGTTCCTATTTGTCTCTTTCAAGTTAGCGACAGCCTGTGTGTTTGACCTACTATCTACTATGGTGGGTTCCTGGCATGCACACTCGACCTGCCCTATGGCAGGAATGAGGCCTCTCCAAGTGGCATATTAAGCTGTGTGGTAGATTTAGCCTTTGCTAATACAAAACAAAAAGAGGTTTCTGGGCTACCCGCTGCTTTGATAGAAGCATAGACTCACTATTTCTGAAAGTTGATGGCTCCCAGAGCTGGCAGAAAATGTACCACCACCATGTTGGGAAGCTGAAGTGGGCAAAGCCAGCAGCGTTTCAGTCTTAGAATGCTGCAGTTTAAAGCAATAGGTTCACAATAAAACTGGTGCAGATGGAATAGTTTACAATGTATGTAAAAATGTACGTAGGCTGGAAAGAGAGAGAAAAAGGAATATATAGTTATATAAACAAATAATTTTTAAAAATAAAGTCTTTCAAAAAAACAGTAAAGGTAAAAAGCCACGTAAAGATGGCTATCACACAGAGAATCTGGATTATGTTGTCTTTGATATTCATAACTGAAGAAAAACATTTGATTGTAAAAGCTGTTGTGTTATGCTAAAATGTGTACTTTAAAGGTACCTTGACTTCAAAATTTGGATGTAAGAATATGTTGCTTTGGAAAGGAGGCTCTGCTTTTGTTTCCACAGAAAGCCAGAGGCTATGGATTTGTTCCAGATTAAGATACATCAGGTTTGACCAACCAAGACCACCTGAAAGGTCTCCGATGACACCATGGCCCAGATGATCCAACATCCAGAACCATTTCAAGGTGACTGGCTCAGACAATACACCCTCATGGACTACTCCATAATCCTAAAATTTTCTTTGTGTCCCCATAAGATACAGCACCCCCTTCTAGCAGGAAGTAGTAAGAGAAGCTATGCCCAAATTCCTGAATATACCAAGCTGGCTTTGGAGATGGAATTGGCTCACTCCCTCTCTAAACCCAGATATATTCCTAAAATAAAAGGTTAAAAGATTCTTTTGTCCCATAAAAAATATGCATAATTGATGTTGCATACATCCTATCAACATTAATCCTCTCATGTAATTGTTCCATTTTCAGACTGCCTAATGTGCCTAATGTTTTATAAAACAAAGACCAAAGACCAATTTCCTTATATTGCAAAGATATTTCCCATTTTTTTTAATGTGGGAAATTTTTTTCTCTTTTTAGTAGTTTCTCCCTTTAAGATATCTGATATCTTAATTGACTTACCAAGTCTATGTAGAACAGTTGAACTCTGAGGGAATTTCAAAACAGCTGCCTAGCATCTGAGATGGGAGAGAGAGAGAGAGAGAGAGAACAGCCACATGTTCTGGCTAAAAGCTAAAATCCAGCCACGTGCTCCCACTTCAGCTGATTCAGGCCTGAGCTCAAGCTCCAACCATGTGAGTTGGCGATCTGGCCGCAAGCAGCTCCAGCTGCGTTTAATCACTAGTAGCTATGGTCGAGTGCAGCTCTGACTGAGTGAAGCCAGACTGGACCGATTATAACTCTGGCCAGGCCTGGGGCCTGTAAACTCTGCCTGATCCTGGGCCTATAACACCTGGCCTGTGAGACCACCAACAGTTTTTTAATGAATTCTTGCCACATGAGCACCAATTGTAGATGAATTTCTAAACAGTCTTATTAAATAAGAAACACAGAGCCAAATACAAAGTTAAGAGCCCAAGAGATCAGAGCACTAGTAAAGAGCCAAGACTATCTTTAGCTTACCACTCACTGCTGTTGTTTCCCCTGAGAGAGAGTTTCTTCCTGTCTGACTTGTCTTTTTATTGCCTTTCTGTTCTGCCTTCTCATTGGCTCTAAACCCAACCACATGGTTTCTTCTTCACTGCCTGTCTATACAGACCTCCATGTCTCTATGGTTGGTACTGGAATTAAAGGTTTGTGTCACCATGCTTGTCTGTGTCCTTGACCACACAGAGACTCTGCCTGCCATGTGATTGGATTAAGGGTGTGGGCTACCACCACCTGACTTCTGTTCCTGGCTTGCTAATGACTTCTGATCTCCAGGCAAACTTTATTTATTAACATACAAATAAAATCACATTTTAACATAATTAAAATATCACCACACAAGATAGTCCTTCAGGTTCCTGCTTCACAGAGGAGACTGCTAGACATTCTGAAGGACACAGGGAGAAGTGACTGATGAACTTTGCCAATAGGCGAGACAATCCTTCAGATTTCCTGCTTCACTAAAAACTCTGCCAGAGACTCTAGGCCTATAGGCTGAAGATGGATGCTTCAACATTACAAAGGAATTTTTCATGACTGTCCAGGAACAAGATGTCTCTGTTATTTCCAGAATTATGAAGGTTGCTTGCAATGCACTTCCTATTTACTTAGGTAATATTAGAACTTTCTGGGGTTTTTGATGTAGTTGAAGACTCGTTAATTATAATTTTCCTTGGTTATGATAAACAAAAATTAGATATGAAACTTTAGACTCACAAATATAGGATAGATGATAGAATATTTTTTTTTAATTTTGCCAAATACAAATAGGCTAGATATTGTACCTGTAATTCTTGCTTGATAACTGTTTTATTATATGTAATTTTACTATGTTAAAGTTAAAAACCTTCCTTTTGATTATACAGAAAAGGAGAAGTGCTATGAGATGTCTTTCTGTAGGCTGTGAATATGTGTTGCTCTGATTGGTTGATAAATAAAGTTGTTTGGCCAATGGTGAGGCAGAATAAGGTTAGTTGGGTTGTCTGAACTGAAGAGACAGGAGAAAAAGGAGAGTGAGGGGAAAAGTCAGCCACTGCCAAAGGAGCAACAAGATGCTAGCAGACTGGCAATGCCACGGCCACATGGCAACATATAAATTAATAGGAATTGGTTAATTTAAGTTATAAGAGCTAGCTAGCAAGAAACTGAAGCCATAGATCATACAGTTTGTAATTAATAAAAGCCTTTGAGTGATTACTTTATAAGTGGCTGTGGGACCATCTGTGGGAGAGATTTGTCTAGACCTCAGGGCTAGTGCGGGACCAGAGAAACTTCCATCTACAAGTGCCAGTCTAATTATGATTTCTAATGAATATATTTTGAGAATTTTATTGATAGAATATTGGAGGAATAGCAACTACTGGAGGGGAACTATAGCTAGGCAAGTCCAGGTCAATGATATTTATTTAGACTGCAGAGTCATAAGTTTTGGGGAATTCTTTCTTCATTTTCAAGGAGTTAAATTTATTCTCTGTTCTCTGTCTTTTATTAAATAATTGAAATTATATTTGTCTCTAGATTATGGGATACTTTCATCTTGAAGACTTGATGTCAGCCTGAGGAAGTCCTAAGGTGAGGAAGGATTAAAGTTGTCCTTCATTTTCTTGATGCTATTTTCCATATTATGCCTTAATTAGGGCAGTAAAACACAAGATGACAAGATTGAGTAAAATTCTTAGATATTGAACAGGATTTTTAAAAATAAATAAAGCGTTCTATATCAAAGGAAAATCTAATTTTCTTCAATGTGGTCTCATTGGGTATATTAACCACTCATCACCAGCAGTATATGGTCAACACAAAATGAACATAGTGGTTTTCTCAGTAGTACTTTTATGGACTTTTGTCTCATATAACTATGTTTGGGTAATTCTTTTTGGTCTTTTATCTTACTGGCCTTTTGCTTATGTATTATGGTTTCTAATTTGATGTTTTTATGGGTTCTCTCTCTCTCTCACTCTCCCTCCCACTCCTCCATGTTTCTTGTGCTTTTTCTTTTATTTGTATTTTTATTCAGTTTTGTTTGGGTTTTTATTTGTTTATTTGCTTGTTTGTTTTCTAAGGAGAGGGAGATAAATAAAAGGAACAGAGTTGGGTAGATAGGAATATGGGGAGGATATGAGAGGAGTTGGAGGAAGGGAAACCATGATCAGAATATATTGTAAAAAAATTTATTTTCAACATATACATACATATATAAGTACATACCACCCTACATTCAGCCTAACAAGAATAAATATTAAGAATAAAACTTTCTTTAAGATTTTTCTATATTTGAGTCTAAGTTGCTGTCCTCATTCTAGTTTGTGGCTAATACTTTACCTAGAAATAAGATGGCTGCATAGTTAGGCTTGGTATTTCCTGCCATTGATTGTCAAACTTCTTCCACACCTCTTGGTGTTGTGATAACAAATCCAAATATAACTTGCTCAGCATCTGTTGTCCTGACCAGACTTTCATAAAGTGATGAAGGGCCTACACAGTAGAAACTCACACAAATACTGTCTTTGAAGTTCTCCACTCCCTTCATGTCCAGTGGATTTGAAGGTTTTTTTGTCTAGTCTCTGTTTCTGTGCCTAGTCTATGTTTTCTTGCTGATGTTCTTCCTCTGCCCACTCTTTAAATTCTAACCTGCATCCCTTGTCATCACAATCTCTTAGCATGTGGAAGCCCATCCACTAACATCATTCACAGAAACTTAAGTTCACCATGTTTTTAAGTGTATGTTTTATATACCTCTAGCTCCCTTAACATGTACACCTATAAAAATCACTTCCTTCTTGACTACCTTATTGATTTATCCTAAATGAAACTTAAGCTTGTTATGTGTACCTCAGTGGATATTGCATTTAGACTGCTCAGTTCTACCATCTAATATCTTTGGCTTGACCTCCTAATTATGCACTAAACCCTCTGTCCTGCATCTATGGCACTCTTATCAAAATATGTCAGAACCCACACCACTGAAGCATCCTAACCACCTCCCAGATGCTAGTCTTGTGCTGGCATTAGTCTCTATAATATTGTTAGAGTGTTACTGCAAAAAGGCCTTTACTTTTTCAGCTTTTGTACACTTTCTCGATTCCTTACCTTTTACTTTATACTACAGAAACACTGGACTGTTGTTCCCTTCTAGACAAATACTTCAGAGGTACCTTCTCTTGTTTTTACTATCTTCTTTGTCTAGAATGATCTTTTAGCTCATCCCCACCCCACACTCCCCCAAACCAGCTCTCTTTTTATGCTTCTGAATAAGCCAAGGATTCTGTATTGGTTAGCTTTCTATCAGAACAGCAAATCATTTGGGGTACCTAATAAGAAGATGTTATTTGGGTATACAGTTTTGGAAATTATGGCCCCCAAATTGGTTGACAACACTGTTTTTGTGTGTGTGGCAAGGCAACATCTCATGATAAGAACTCATGGCAAATTAAACCCATATAACCCATAGCCAGGAAAGAAAATAGAGAGAAGAGAGGGTTGGGATCTCACAGTCCCTACAATGACCAAAGGGATCCCATCATGCTCCACCTCTTAATGATTCTACTTCACTTCAGTAGCACCCCAGTGGGCACTAAGCCTTTCATACATGACCATTTGCAAGGTATTGCAGGTCTGAACTACAGAGGCATCTCTATATCATGGAGGTTTCATACTGCTTAGGAAAGTGGGTAGGAGCAATGGCAGAAATAGAAATAAGGAAGGAAAGGAAGAAGGAAGGAAGGAAGGAAGGAAGGAAGGAAGGAAGGAAGGAAGGAAGGAAGGAAAGAAGGAAGGCTGAAAAATTGCCATTGAAAAAAAAAGAACCCACTAAGAGTAAATGGTTCTTAGAAATAAGTAAAGTTCACTTTAAATACCAGAATTCCATCAGATCCTTCTAAAGAGAATAGCAGATGGAACTAAATGCCTTCCTTCTCTTAAATTTTTATTTTATTTTATCTGTATTTTGCCTGCATTGTATGTGCACCATGTATACTCCTGCACCACAGCAAGCAAGAAGAAGGCATCAGATTCCCTAGAACTGGAGTTATAGGTGTTTGTGAGTTGCTGCTGTTGTGGGTGCTGGGAATTAAATTTGAGTCCTCTGGAAGAGATTCTCTTAACCACTGAGCGATTTCTCCAGCCTCATGAATACCTTTTTTATACATTCATTGGAAATGGCATTTGGGAAGATGTTATAAATCCTGAGTTGGTTGACAATAGTATTTCTGAGAACTACACTGCCGTTGGGAATGCATTTATTCAAGCCATTCTGAAAAAGATACTCAGAAATTTTTTACTAACAGCAGAGCTAAGTAAAATTACCTCTATATTTTTCAAAAATTGATTACTCAGTGTGTGGGTTTTACAGACCTTTTGATTGTTCTGCTTCAGGCTACTTAATTGCTCATTAGAGAGTGGCAAGAAGGGGGCACATCAAACACCTCTACCACTTGCCAGCTCTCACAGTAAAACTGTATTAGTAAAGAGAATGAAACCATGGAGACTAAATGATGACTTTCATTATTGTATTATACCAAATTCTCATTATCACAGATAATGATGAATGGACTTTATTCATTCCATGCTTTTATAAGAACTTATTTTTGAAATCTCTGTCTTGCCATCACTGTGAATTTTGATCCATTCACACATACACTTCTGAAGCACATGAAGTAATCTGTCACTAATTAAAGTAAATATATAAATGATTGTGTTGTTAACTAACAGCAAGTTTCAACATTGCACCTTCCAGTAGATGGTCACATTGTTGAAACAATTCTTGAATAGCAATGAAATAGTGCCAAACAACTTAACTTAAATTGAAGAGGAAAAACCTGTAAGAAATCCAAGCATAGTAATTTCAGCTAACATAATTCTTTGTGTAAAGTCCTAAATACATGAAGTTTTTGTCTCTCTTTTTAAAAACCACTGTAGAGTTACATATTTCTTTTAAATGTATTATTGTCATTATTACCAATACTACTGTTATTATTGTGTGATTATAAGCATGTGTTTGTGTGTGTGTATGTTGACATGTGCATGCCACAGCACACATGTGAAGGTCACAAGTCATACTTTTCAGTTCTCTCTTTCTGATTTCTTTTAGACTTATTTTTATAGTCTGTGTATGAGTGTCTGCTTACATGAATGTATGTGCACCATGTGTAAGGCTGCCTGGTACCAGCAGAGGCACAAGAAGACATCAATTCCCCTGGAACTAGAGTTACAAGTTGTTGTGATCTGTTTAGATGCTAGGAACCAAAGCCCAGTCCTGGGAAAGAAAGCAAATGCTATCAATCCTCTATCCATCCTCCTCCTTCTACCCTACTGGAGCAATATCTCTCTTGTTTCTCTTGCTACACTATGCTTTACAATCTAGATCAGTAGTTCTTAACCTTTATGTAACTCTTTAATACAGTTCCTCATGTTGTGGTGACCCCCAACCATAAATTTATTTTCATTGCTACTTCATAACTATAATTTTGCTACTGTTATGAATAGTAATATAGCCGGGTGGTAGTGGTGCACACCTTTAATCCCAGCACTGAGGAGGAAGAGCCAGGCAGATCTCTGTGAGTTGAGGCCAGCCTGGTCTACACAGAGAGATCCAGGACAGGCACCAAAACTACACAGAGAAACCCTGTCTCAATAAATAAATAAATAAATAAATAAATAAATAAATAAATAAATAAATAAATACATACATACATAAATACATAAATACATAAATACATAAATAAATAGTAATATAAATATCTGCTATGCCGAATAGCTGATTTGTGAGCCCTGTGAAAGTGTCATTCAACCCCCAAAGGGGTCATGACCCACATGTTGAAAACTGCTAATCTAGGCCCTCTCTTTAAAGTTTCTGGATGATTCTCCTATCTCTACATCTCATTTCACTGAGGAGTGCTGGGGTTAAAGCTATGTACCATCACATCCAGGTTTTTTAATATGGGTCCCAGGCATTGAACTCACATTTTCAGGCCTTCACAGCAAGCACTTTTGCCTGCTGAGCATCATACTGGTCCAAGTTAGACATTTATAACTAATGTTCCTTCATAATATTTATCTTGTCATAATCTTGGCTTTTCTTATGGCTGGTATTGTCTCTATAATTGTGGAAAGTACTGATAGATCTTGTCCATGAAGTCAGTTCTATGAAAGACTCATTCTGAGACTTACACATGGTGTGGCCTTAAACAATCCTTGTTGACATCTAACTTAACAAGAGCAATTAACTCTGTTTAAATGACCATTCAGAATTAATGTTCTGAAATATAGCACATTTCAAAGGCTCCCCACATTATAAAAATTGCTAACTTTTACTTTGCCTCTTTCATAAATTGTCCTGGTTTCCTTTGGCAGAAGTAACTATTCACACAGTTAAATGCCATGTAAGTTTGTGTTAAAAGTTTATATTCTGTTATTCCTTGTCATTCAATAGTAGTATTTTCTGACTCATTTATCGCCTGTGTGGCTAATAGACTGATAAAAGCCCTTTTTTCTTGGACCCTAACAAACAAAGAAGAAACAGGTTTGTTGCCTGTTTTTTACACAAAAAGAATATATAGATGTGGATGCTGAAGAGATGGCTCACAGTTAAGGGCCTCTTGTTCTTCCAAGAAAGATACTGAAGTTCCCACCATCCATACTGGGTAAGTCACAACCACCTGTAACTCCAACTCTAACACCTTCTTCTGAGTGACATATAGCACTCATAACCACAAACATACAAACATAAATAAAAACCAAAAGTTTACATGGATGCTATAAACTTTTATACACATGGTCAGTTATTTAGAGCTTTAATGTTTTGTAGTTAGAACTTTGCTTAAAATATGAACAGCAGAATTTGGGTTCTTGGGATTGAATTCAGGTTCTCAGGCTTGGCAGCAAGTACCTTTATATACTGAATGATCTTACAGCCCCTATCTTTATTGTATAAAAAAAGAAAATCCCATGTGTGGTGATACTGTGTTCCCCAAAATATTGTGCACCCTAATAAACTTATCTGGGGTCAGAGAACAGAACAGCCACTAGATTATAGAGGCCAGAAAGTGGTGGCACACACGCCTTTAATCCTAGCATTCCAAAGGCAGAGATCCATCTGGATCTCTGTGAGTTCAAGGTCACACTGGAAACAGCCGGGCATGGTGACTCACACCAGGAAGGATGGCTGGAAGCAGAAAGGTATATAAGGCGTGAGGACCAGAAACTAGACCTGGTTAAGCTTTTAGTCTTTTAGGAGCAGTTCAGGTGAGATCCATTTCAATGAGGACTCAGAAGCTTCCAGTCTGAGGAAACAGGATCAGCTGAGGAACTGGCTAGGTGAGGAAGCTGTGGCTTGTTCTGCTTCTCTGATCTTCCAGTGGTGACCCCAGTACCTGGCTCCAGGTTTGTTTTTTATTAATAAAAACTTTTAAGATTCGTGCTACACCCATGAATAATAAGTACATTCTCAAAGAGCAAAGCACGATCAGTTAATTATGTCCACAGACCTCAGTGGTATTTTTCATGATGACATTATCACTATTTAAGCCATTTTATGAATGAATTCTGACAAGCATATCTCTAAATCAGTGACTTAAAGATGTTTGGAATCAGTAGTGTGTCAAGAAGATCAGAAACTACTTGATTAGACACATGCTTTCTTCTAGTTTATTTCATGCTTGTTGAAGGAGGAAAGAAAATAAATGTTATCATTCTTATCGATGGGGTTTTCATGTCTGTATTCATTAACAGAAAGGATGGGCTGGGTGGTGGTGGCACACACCTTTAATCCCAGTACTCAGGAGGCAGAGCTGTGAGTTCAAGGCCAGCCTGGTCTACAGAGCAAGAGCCAGGACAGACTCCAAAGCTACACAGAGAAACCCTGTCTCCAAAAACCAAAAAAGAAAAAGAAAAAAAAAAAGGAAGGATGGGATACCAAAATCTACTGGTGCAAATATTTCATTGGCTTAACAAATGCAAATTCTATAGTTTTTATTAAGCAATAGTAGTATTTTTTTAATTAGCACTCACAATGTACACTTGAGCTGCCTACAATTATTAATCAATGTTTTGAGTTTGTATTCTAATTTCAGTTTTAATTTACAATAAAATATAAAAATACAGGAAAGTACACTGGTTGTAGAACTATGATTCAAACTGAAGGAAGCAAGAGAAAACCCTGAGTGAGAGAAGTCCTGAGTGAGCGTGTATTAGCCTCAGACCCAGGAAGGAATGAAAAAGCCTTTTCTTTGGGGATGAGGCTCAGTAAGAAACAGCAAAACCATCTCTCTGGTGCATGTGTGGATATTGATAGTGTGTGCAGAAAATATCCAGCATAGCTTTTTTTTTCTTCTGGATATTTATAGCATGAAGACTACTCACCTGCAGAGACTGTGTCTACCAGGATTAGCTATGTCCATCTCCTTGATCGAGCTGTATCCCATAAACCCCGCCTCCTTTTTTATGTGTAATAACACCACCTCCATGTTCAGCTGAACACAACGGCCCTGATTACATGTTTGATTCTATTTAATAAACATTTTTGAACATCCAGAATGCTGCAGTTTCTTTATCTGAGAGCCCAGGCCACCCAACCTCGTCTTTGTTTCTACATTCCTTGTGCCTCTGTGTCTGCCTTTATTCCTTCACTGTCCCTTATTATGTCAACTTCCTGCATGGACACAACATCAAACGTTTTCACAAACTGAGTGTGCATGGAAAACACTCTTCTGAGTGAGGAATGACATCTGCAGTCCTCCTAGCACCCCTCTTTTGCTCCATTCACATCACTACTTCCTCTCCTTCCAATAACCACACTCCAGAGTTCTGAAGTCATTCTCTCTCTCTCCCCCTCCCTCTGTCTCTGTCTCTGTCTTCTCTCTCTGTCTGTCTGTCTCTCTCTCTCTCTCTCTCTCTCTCTCTCTCTGATGTGTCTGTGTCTGTGTACCTGTGTGTAATGTGTGTATGTGTGAACATGCCAGTGTATGTATGTTGACATGTAGAGGACAGAAAGAAGTCAGTTCAGCTGCTGGACATCTGGCACTAGCCATCTTGATTTTAAGTCAGGATCTCTCAATGGGATCTGGATCTGAAGACTATACTAGGCTGACTGGCCAGTGAGCCTCAAGAATTCACCTGTTTCTACTTCTCCAGCACTGGGATTACAAGTGCATGCCACACCTAGCTTTTTATGTGAATTCCATGGGTTCAACTCAGGTCTTTATGCTTGTACAGCAAGTATTTTACTAACTGATCCATCACTCAAACCCATTGATTAGCTTTATCAAGGAAATTTATATAAGTGCAATCATACTGAGACTGATGAGAAGGATCCAACCCTTTCTGGGGCATTAAGGCAGAGTTAAGCATTCTGGACATTGTTGAAAATGTTAGTTTTGTATGAGTTCTCTAGTCTTTGGTATGAACACACATCTGAAAACCTCCAGGATCAGATTACTCAGGTCTTTGGATGGCAAGAGGAAAACCCTTCAGCCTTGCAAACAAGAGCACAGAATCATCATCTGAGTGGCCCTCTATCTGGCAACTAACCACTCTGCTCTCCCAGCAGCCCAGGTATTTTGAACACTTTATGATTACTCTAATAACCCTCCAACTGAAAAGTCCTCTGGACCAAAGTCCTAAATCCTGTTCCAGGAGGCCTTGCTCAGATATGATAATTCCAGGAAACCTGTTCCAGCCTTAGAAGGCAGACATCCCAGGCAACACAAGTGTCATGACCCTCAGAAGACCCAGAAGCATGTGTTTCAAGATGAAACATTGCACTTTCTCAGTAACTCAGTGAAAAGCCAGTGGTTGGTACAATGGGAGTCTTCAAGAACAGCCTGTGATTGATAAAATTTGAACTTTCCTGTGATTGGTGAAAATACAAACTTTCATTTGAGTGGCATATCTAAGCATGTGCTCATTCCTGGCTATGTAACCAGAGAGCAGAGCTATTTTCCAGTCTACTGAAAGACACCTTCCAGTATTGCTCACTGGTATTGCAACATTAGGCTCAGTAAAAGTCTTCTCCAAAATGGTGTTTTCTTTGCCAACTTTTGACTCTTTGGTCCTACACAGATAGGTGTGCTGAACTGACAAAAGGAGGAAGCAGATTCTGAACAGTGATGGGAACAATCACTGCCTTGCCAGGGGCTGCAGCACGAAGACTGCAGCTGCCGACAGAAGCAGGTCTGGGAACTCTAAGCACAAGCTGGCACTGACTGCTATCACTAGCAGAAAGCAGCCAATGGCAAAGAAACTCAGAGCCATAATCCTCCAACCTGTGCACCAAGGTTGAAGTATTCTCTAAGTCTCTGACTTCTAAATCCAAGAAAGACAAGTTTCTGTTCCCAAGACTATGAGCCTCTGAGTCTGCTGCACAGACCACAGTCCTTTGACATTCAAGGGCCCAGGACATCCAAGTCTCACATGGCTCTCCTCACCTACTTGTGACTTCTAGACATACAGAGCAAAATGACCCATCATTTTATTGATGAAGTGAAATATGTCGTCATTCAGGTTTGCATCTTCATTCAGCCCTATTATTGTTGTACACATGAAGTTCATCCACACTGTGATGTGACTGTGTCTCGCTAATCATGATTACTGCTTATCACTGTCATATTCTAGTACAGACAGCTATCTGTGTCCTGTTGTTGAGGATGTCCATTTTTGTCCAGTTGGGAACAATTGCAAATAATGATGCTAAAATATACTTGCACATGGGCATCTGGTGATGAATATGTGGATTCACATCTATAACCTGTGTACATATTAGTGCCATGGCTGAGTCACAGGTCATGAACACACTCATGTTTAAAGGCAGTTTTCCAGAAGTCTCTGCAGAAATGCACACTCCTAGGACAGTGTGTGAGTACCCAAAATGTTCTACAGCCTCAATACCATGGTGCTTCCTGCCCTTAGCCCTTTAACTCAAGTGAGTATTAAGCTCTTATCTAACCCATGAGGCCCCAGGGAAGTAAAAACTTAAAACACACAAATAAATAAATATATGATAAATAGATAGATAGATGAAAGACAGACAGACAGATAAATAAAACCCTCACACAAATATTTAGTACTGATATTCAAGAAATGAAACAGAGATGAAAATTAGCATTCAACAATTCTTCATTAATAATAATGAACTTGCAAAATATCTTTCTGGTGATTTTAGTAACTACATTAATCTATTAAGGGTTTTCAAAATAATTTTTTCATTTAGATAGACTTAACATGTATATTCCACCATGTAACATGATACTTTGTGAGTCTGTGACAGAAATAAAAGTGAAGCTTACAAAGCCAAAACACAACAAATAGGTTTCATTCAACCTCTCCAAATAACAGACTTTCAAAAATCTAACACTTCCC
Organism: Peromyscus californicus insignis; assembly: GCF_007827085.1. Taxonomy (NCBI): domain Eukaryota; kingdom Metazoa; phylum Chordata; class Mammalia; order Rodentia; family Cricetidae; genus Peromyscus; species Peromyscus californicus. Next base: position 2,857,735 of record NW_026294617.1, on the reverse strand, counting down.
TTAAACTCATTCAACTTTGATGTTGCTGGGAAATACATGCAATGATACAAGCACACAATCAAATTATTTTTATGGACCCTCTTCTCAAGTCATTTAAGACTAGTAACAAGCTTGAGGACCGCATCTGTTCTGACAGAGTGCTGAGTACTGAGAGTACAGGGGTATTGCTGTAAGAGAGATGGAAGCCACAACACTTAGAAAACGTCCCATTGTGGATAAAAAATCAAGCTAATCTGTGTGGAAATACAGAAGGTATTCCTAACATGAATTTAGAGTGTTCAGTGTAATTGGTCTCATTCCTCAATTTCCTTTACTACCTTCCCACAAAGACTAGAACTGTTAATGCTGTTGAATTCCCAGTCATGTCTCACAATTAACCAGTGATTTCTGATGCTTTCTCTCATCTACCCTGCTTCTGCTCCTTGAAGTAACAGAAGACAAATCTAAAGCATTTTCTGTAACTTTTCATCCTTTCTCCATTTAAAAAAAACAAAACAATCTTCAAGTGTTCCTAAAGGAAAAAGTACGTGAAAAAGTTTAAAGATTATTGTTGTAATTAGAGACAATAATAAACCTGCCTATGACAAAGGTGTTCTAGACAATGTACCCTGAGAAAATAGCAGCATCAGCATGCCATCTCCTCTGCTCAGGATGTTTCTGGCATTTAGGAGAGGAGGAGACAACTGAGGGAGAGAATCTCAATTTAATAAAAGCATAATGTCCTCTCCCAGAAGAGGAAAATGGTTCCAAGTCATTAAAAATAAAATAAGAATTTGATTGAAAAAGATTACTTCACTCATATGTGTTCCTGAAATTATTAATACAATGTAGTCTTTTCAAAAGTAAAGATGTCAAATTACCTTTGCAATAGTTTCAAAATGTAAACGAAAGCTGAAGTTCTAGCCAAAAAATCTGCATTGAATCTTTCCAGGCGTATTAACTTTTTATAAATGTGACAAGGTCAGGGTTTTCGTTCTGAAAGGAAGAGAAGACACAATGGATTTTTATGTTCCACTTTATTTACTGACATTGAAATAATTTGATGGAAGATGTTTATTGGAAGACACACAGACAGTATAATCCAGGTTGGGAAGATGGATTCCTAGCAATTGCAGAAGTCAATGGCATTTCGCAAATGCTCTCGGTACTCATTATTGACTTTCAGGATAGATTTTCCTACTTATAAAATGAATCAGTGCTTCTTGAATCATTGATGAAACAGATGATGCCAGCTCACTTCAAACACCTACCAATGTCATGATAGTTTTACAGTTGGTCTCTGTTGCACAACTCTTCCTTCCACAATATCCCCTTTGAAAGTTAAGAAATGGGTGGGGAATCACCATCATCAAGACTTTGATGTGAGATAACCCAGACTCAGACAGACAAATATAGTATGTACTCACTCATAAGTGGATACTAGATGTGAGGGAAGAGATGGCCAGACTGCAGCCCACAACTTCAGAGAGGCTAGCTAACAGAGAAAGACCCTAGGAGGGACACATGGATGACCCTGTAAAGGAGAAGTGGATGAGATCTACATGAGTGAACTGGGAGTTGGGGGCAGAGGGTGAGGAGTGGGGAATGAGAACATAGGGAAATGGGAGGGTCGAGCTGGAACAGGGACAGAGTGGGAAGGTGGGGAGGGAGATACCATGATAGATGAGGACACCATGGGAATAGGAAGGGGCAGGATGCTGGGGAGGCTCTCAGGAGTCCGCAAGGATGACCCCACCTTGGAGTGCTGGCAGTGGTCCAGAGGGTGCCTGGACTGGTCTACTCTGGTGACCGGTCTAGTGAATACCTTAACTGCCATCATAGAGCCTTTGTCCAGTGACTGATGGAGGCAGAGGCAGAGATCCACGGCCAGGCACCAGGCTGAGCTCTGGGATTCCAATTGATGAGAGAGAGGAGGGATTCTGCAGGGGGGTGGGGGGATGTTGCGATCGTGGTGGGAAGACATGCAGAGATGACTGGCCACACTAGTGGAAGCCCATGAACTGTAGACTAGTGGCTGTGGAGCCCCCGTGGGACTGGACTAGGTCCTCTGGATACGGAAGACAGTTGTTTGGCTCCAACTGTTTGGGGGCACCCAGACAAGAGGATCGGGATCCATCCCTGCTGCATGGGCAGGCTTTTAGAAGCCTAGTGCCAGTGGGGTGGTGTGACACTTTGCACAATCTTGCAGTAGGGAGGGCCTTGGACCTGCCTAGGATCAGTGTGCTGGGCTCAGTTGACTCCCCACGGGAAACCTTGATTTGGGGGATGTGGGGATGTGGGGTGGCTTGGGAGAGAGGGCTGAGGGGTGGGAGGAAAGAGGAGATGGGATCTGTGGGTGGTATGTAAAGTGAGTAGAAAGTTTCTTAATAAAGAAAAATGAGAAAAAAGAAATGGGTGGGAAATCACCATCATCAAGACTTTGACCAAAATCAATAATATTTCATTATAAATTATATGTACACAGAGATAAATATGTGAAAAATTGTAGCTGAATTATGAAAAATTCAGAAAACAAGGATCTATTATCTCACATGATTGTGGGGGAAAACAGAATTTGTATAATGTCATCAAATATTAGGTTTTCTGTACTTTCAGTGTGAGAATAAAAGCTTAATTGGGTAAAACAAGAAGAAAAGTAAGTTATCTTCATAGGCTATAGAAACTTTTTGTAATGTGTATTATTGGTGCATGTGCACAATACAGTGTATATGTGTGTGTTCATGCTCATGTGTTTGTGTGTATGTGTCTGTGTGTATGTGTTGTTAGGGACTGAACCCATGGCCTTGCAGTTTTGCACACTGAAAGTAAATGATCTACTCCTGGGCTGCACCTAAGTTCCAATCTTTAGTCTTTCTGTCCTTTTGATAATGGTCATTCTCACTGAAATTATATTATGTGCTTTTCATGTGTGTTTCCTTAATGACTCTTGATGTGAGGTGCTTGTCCTATCCAGAATGGCTATTTGTATGCCTCTTTGGAGAAATGCCTATTTAGACTTAATGTTCATTTAAAAATCAAATGTTTAATTTTGTGGCTGTGGTTTTTATTAGTGTTTAGTTTGGAAAATCTTTGTTATATATTCTAGGTATGAGCTCCTCTCTGGATATATAGTCCACTAATAATTAATTCCATTCTGTACACTGTCTACATTGAGATTATGGCCTTAACAATCAAAACAGAATCTAAAATACTAAATTTCTCTCCCTGTCACCATGACTTTTCTGATATAATTTTGGCCACTTAATGCTTATTGTGTATATGTATATGAACTATATGACCATAAATAAGCAAATAGCAATCAAAATTCAAATAGACCCTAAAAATAGAAATTTTTGGTTTCATTTTAAAATGTAATTTACAGAAAGTCATTATGAAACAATAATATTCATGAATCAAGAGTGAAAAATAATAAAACGTCAAATACACAAAATTGAATTCATTTGAAGAAAATTATTCCTACATGTATTGGAAGAAGAAACTTACACATTACAATATTTCATTGTACTTGCATTTTTTTGCTCACTTTTTTGTGCTATTTTAATATCCAGAAAGTAGTTGAAGAGTTTTGAAATAAAAGTATATAAATAAACATAAAACTATTAATTTGTGATTGTTTTAAAGATAAACTATAAACTGTAGTAAGAGCAATAAGAAAAAATATACAAAGTCTTAACTAGGGAAAGATAGAATTAGTGATTTCTAACTTTAGCACTACATTCTTAGCAACCCATGTTAACAGACAAAGAACTCCATCTTGCTCCTGCTATTAGATGTTAAACACACTGGGAGAGCTCTCAGCTCTTAAGGATATTTTTCATGAGGAATTTGAACAAGAATTTTGAATAAAGAAATGGTTGAAAACCTCAATAACAACTTTTAATTTAGTGAATAGGACAAAAATCCTATTATTTCAGACCATTAATGAAAATTAAGACATAATAATTAAAGAATTCAACAATGAAAATTCTAAAGTAAATACGAAGAATAAAGTCAAGCTTATGTACCTTCTTATTTTTCAAGCTTTAACAAAAAATAGGATAAGATGAGAACTTTAAAGTCACAAATGTTTTGTAAATTAGTTCTATGGAAAATAATTTCATGCCCACAAGCATGCAAAAGTAATCCATATTTGTCCATTATATTAAGCAAAATGGTGCTTTCAGGAGGTAATTCATAATAGTGACAGGAGTACCTCTTCAAAATTACAGTGTATCCAGACAAGGAAATAGAGAAGCATAGACATCAGAAATATAATCAGAGAAATAAATATACCCAAGATTAAGAAACATATTTATGTTGCCTTGAGAAAATTCTCTCAGCTAAATTTTGACAAATGTCTGCAAAAGGTGTTTTCTAGAAATAATGAATGTCCAGCTTGTAGAGAGGTGAGTCTCTGGGTTATGGTGCTGGCCAGGCAGCCTGATTCCAAAGTCAGGCACACAACTTCCTAGCTGTAAAAGGTGAACTAATGTTGTAGAAACTCTAGCAATCAATTCTCCATTAAAATATGGTTACTAGTGATGATGATAGCATTTAAATTGTCAGGCAAGGTAAACATAGAAAGACAAACCAGGTAAGTTAGCATAATAACAGATAGATGATAGACATTTTATTAATGTTGGAATCATTCATTTTTTAAAATAGATTCTTCTCTCACACAATACATCCCAACCACAGTTTCTCCCTCCATCCAGTCCTGCCAGGTCCCACCATATTCCCCTCTCACCAAGATCCACTCCCCCTCTGTTTCCTCTTCAGAAAAAAGCATGCCTCCAAAGGACAAATGTCAACCAGGACAAAACAAGGCACGATAAGACAAGGCAAAAGCCCTCCTATTGTTTATTATTCTTTATTAATAAAAATTAATGTATTTTGGAACCTTTGTAGAAACAGAACCTCACCTCAAAAAGTATAAAAGATAGCTTAATCTAGAGCCAAATATGGGTGACCATGGCCTGAGAACACAGACAGAGTGAGGTCATTGCCAATTCCATGTCACAACATGAACGCAGTTTTATGAGATTTTTATAGTAACAGAACAAAGACAATCATAAATCAAGATACTTTTCAAACACATTGATGAAAACATCAGGAGCAGGTTACAGAAAGGTAGAGAAATCTCAGCTGTATGCTTTGGATGCCTTCTTATAATATGCTTAGCTTTTTGGTTGGTAAAACATTTGGTTTTGTTAAATTTAATACATTACAAAAGCTTTTTATCTTACTCACAGGATGTTAGGTTCTATAGAGAGGCAGGCAAGGAATGGCTATAAAAGGGGCTATAGATAGTCCAAGAAAAACTGTTATTAGGCTAAGGACCTGTAACATTCCAAACACTCCACAATCATTGAATTTCTAATACATTCATCAGCCAAGTAGGTAGAGTACATCTTCTTGCTGGAAACTTTCATTCACTCTAAATATATGACAAGTATGTAAGGTGTTTTACATTGAAATCTGAATGATTCACTCTCTGATTTTTGCCTTAAAAGTTGAAAATCTAAATGCAATATTCTTCAGTGAAAACCATTCATCAAGTACATTGGACCTAGGAAGAAAGGATAAATTTATAGCCATAAATTAATTTTTCTATAACTTAATTAAAAAAAATATATGTATGTATATGTGTCTACATGAAAATATGTGCACATATGTACAGATGCCAGTGGAAGTCAGAAGAGGATGCCAGATCCCTTGGAGTTGTAGTGAAAGGTAGTTGTAAGCCACCTGATGTGAATGCTGGTAACTAAACACTGGTCCTCTACAAGTACAGCAAGCGGTCTTAACTGCTGAGTCATTTTTCAGTCCCCACAACTTAATTTTTAATCACAGAATTTTGTCTGCCTACAAGTTTTATAGGAATAGATATATTTGTGTTCATTAACTTAATCATACACTTCACATTCTAAAAAATTCTCATTTATAAAGATTTGCATCATCTCAAATCATATTATATCCACTCAGGTTTATAATACTTTAGCAGTATTTCTTAGTGCCTTGTAAAGGTGTACAAACTCATTATGTAAAACAGCAAGTTGGTCTATGATTGGCATTATTGTCAAGACGTATCTTGAGTCCACTTGCATCCTATGTTATAGCGAGACACTAGACTGGAATCTTGTTCTTAAATTGAATAGCCCTGTATCTGGTGTGGATGGCAACAGGCATTATTCAGCTGGAAAGCTGATACTTCTAATAAGCATGCCAGGATAATTGTTTAAATACTTAACTTTGCTTTGCTGTTCCTTTTACATGACTTAAATGTGGACCTTTAATACAGAGTGACTTGCCTTGTATTAAATCCTAAACCAAAAATTTGAAGAAAATATTCTTATACCAATGTCATTAGAAATAGTTCCTTCAGTAGCTCATTCATTTTTTTCAAATTACTCAACCAAAATTAAGTGAACACTTATTTTTTTAATTTTTATTTCTCTAAAATAAAAAAAAGTGATGAGATTGCTGTGGGGTGTTCTGCATGCCATGAATGTGTGTTGTTCTGATTGGTTGTTAAATAAAATGCTGATTGGCTGGTAGCTGAGGGGTTTTAATTAATATAAGCCTCTGTGTGTTTACTTGGGTCTGAGCAGCCACAGACTGGGTGGGACATAAGAAAATTTTCAGCTATAAATGGCACCAAAATGTGGGGCAAGAATTTCCACCTAAAACCTGAGAAAGCTTTAAAAAAAAAGATTCTAAAACAGAGCTAAAAATAGCTTCCTAGTTGTCTCTCTCAGGCCAGCCACAGCCTGCAGGCTTGAGCTACTCTTGTGGTGGTGGTCGGGCTTGACCTGCAGCATGGTGGATTCTGACTGAGGTACACAAAGGCATCTCTAAGCTGCACATTATGCTGCATGGTGCATTTAGCCTTTTCTAGTACAGAAAAAAAAAGAGGTTTCTGGGCTACATGTTGCTTTGATAGAAGCATAGACCCACTGCCCTGCTGTAGGATAATGCTTTTGTACTGTGGTTTAATAAAACACTGATTGGCCAGTAGCCAGGCAGGGAGTATAGATGGGAAAAGCAGACAAGGAGAATTCTGAGAAGAGGAAGGCTGAGGATATGCCAACCCACCATCCAGGGAGCAACATGTAATGACACACAGGTAAAGCCACAGAACATGTGGTGACATATAGATTAACAGAAATGGGCTGAATTTAAGCGTAAGAACTAGTCAGTAGTTAGCCTGAGCTAATGGCCAAGCAGTTATAAATAATATTAAACATCTGTGTGATTATTTCATAAGCAGGTCACGGGACTGCAGGGCCCAGGCAGGACCAGAGAAACTTCTAACTACACTGCCTCCCAAAGTCAGTGGATAGCATGGCTCCCAGAGCTTGTGGTGAATTATCTCTACCATGTTAAAAAGCTGAGATGGGCAGAGTCAGTAGCCAGGGCTGATGCTTCAGTACTGACCACTGCAATTTAAAGCAATAGATTCACAATAAGGAAGATTCAGATGGAATAAGACTTTAAATGGTTTACACTGTGTGTAAAAACATAGGGTTGAAAGACAGAAGAAAATGAATATAGACAGTTATATAAAGAAATAGTTTTTAAAAATAATATCTTTAAAGAGAAAGTAAAGGTAGTATAAAAAATAAGCCATGTAAAGATAGATATTACACAGAGAATCTGGATTGTGTTGTCTTCGATATTTTTAACTGCAGAAAGATATTTGATTGTAAAGGCTGCTAAACTAAGATATATATATATATATATATATATATATATATATATATATATATATTAAAGGTATCTTGACTTCAAAATTTGGATCTAAGGATATGTTGCTTTGGAAAGGAGGCTCTGCTTTTGTTTCCATGGGAAGCAAGAGACTATGGATTTATTCCAGATAAGATACATCAGGTTTGACCAGCCAAGACCCCTTGAAAGGTCTCCAACAACACCATGGCCCAAATGATCCAACATCCAGAATGGTTTCATGGCAACTGGCTCAAACAATGCAGTTTCACAGACTATTTCAGTCAGGACTTGACCATAATTCTTAATTTTTTTCAGAATCTGCATAAAAATACAGCACCCTTTATCAGCAGAAAGTAGCCTAAAAAACTATGCCCACATTCCCAGAAATAGATTATAGATGTTTGTCTTTGTTTAGGTTGTTGGTTACAAATTGTTATTGGTCATAGTCAATCTCTTTCTAAAATAACAAAGGAGAATATGATATAGAAATATAGGATATAGATATGATAGGATGAAAGGTAGTTTATTGAATCTACTTTTAAAGAACAACAACTTGTTTGAAATGTTTTATTTTGCTATAGATTTTAGTTTGTTTATTGATACAAATTTAAAGTTTATTTTGATATATATATCAAATACATACATATATATATATATATATATATATATTTCTACCCTTGTTTAAAGTATTCTGTTTATGCAACTCAATTGAAATTGTAGTGTATAGTTGAGAAATACAGATTAATAATTAGTCATCTATGATAATCAAACTTGTAGTCATGTTAGTTATGTTTTCTAGGTATACATAGATATATTTCAATTAGGTAATCTTCAAACACTTCAAAGACCCACAGAATATGGCATTTAAAATGTTTTAAAAACTTAGACTTTCTGGACAGTGAGACACATCTGCTCCTGGAAGCACCAATTTACTTCTAAAAGAAAGATGGGTGTTGAAGACACTCCATGTAGAATTTATCTTCTTCTTGGCAAAAATAGCCATTTGTGCAAGAGACTGTTCTTGCCTGGACTGCTTGACAAAATGTTGTATTGTCTGGACATGCATGACCCATAGGAAGGTGACCACTGAACTTTGAAAGCCAAAATGGTCCTTCAGGTTCCTGCTTCACAGAAAAAAAAAATAGTCAGACATTCTACAGGATATAGAGAGAAGTGACTGAGAGACTCTAGGCCTATGGGCTGAAGACGGATGCCCCAACAATGCAGAACTTTGGGTGACTGTCCAGGCAGGCAGCTGTCTCTGTCATTCTAGATTTTTGAAAGTTGCTTACAATGCACTTCCTGTTTACTTAGGTAATATTATATCCTTCTGAGGTCTTTGATGTAGTTGAAGACTAGATAGTTATAATTATGGTTTTCCTTGGTTATGATAAGAGATAAGGTAGATATGAAACTTTAGACTCACAAATATAGGATAGATGATAGAATATTTTCTTTAATTTTGCCAAATACAAATAGACTAAATATAACTATAATTTTTGCTTGATAACTGTTCTATTATATGTAATTTTACTGTTAAAGCTAAAACCTTCCTTTTTGATTAGACAGAAAAGGGGAGGTGCTGTGGGATGTTCTGTATGCTGTGAATGTGTCGTTCTAATTGATTGATAAATAAAATGCTGATTGGCCAGTAGCCAGGCAGGAAGTATAGGCAGGATAAACAGACAAGGGGAATTCTGGGAAGAGAAAGGCTGAGTCAGAAGATGCCAGTCCACCATCCAGGGAGCAGCATGTAATGGCACACAGGTAAAGCCACGGAAAACATGGTGACATGCAGATTAACAGAAATGAGCTAGTCAGTATTAAGTCTGAGCTAAAAGCTGAGCAGTTTTAATTAATATAAGCCTCTATGTGTTTACTTGGGTCTGAGTGGCTGCAGACTGTATGGGATACAGGAAAACTTTCAGCTATATGAGATAAAAGCTTATTAACTTGGGAGGATGGCTGTTTATTATTTTCTTGAATACTATGAACAAAAATAGGTAACAAGGAGGTACAGTAGTTTTCTGTTTTGCAGATAAAAATAGAGTTTCAAAAAAATTAAATGGCTTTTTCTCAATTTCTAAGGCCCCAAATGGCCTAGTCACCTACCATCTCAGGGATGCTCAGCCCCCACCTGCCCATGCTCTGAACAGCTTCCTTCTCCTGTTCTGTCAATAGATTTACAAAGGAAGGAAATCCAGGGCTCAAGAACACAATACAATGGAAAATAAAAGCCATTCCTAGCAGCTTAGCTTAATATTCAGGAAAGGCATGTTGTAAAGTCAAGCATGCATTCTGTCCCTAACCAGGCTCACTCTCATTCAATCTGGTACTATATTAAAACTTAAAATATATATTTTAGAATTATTTTTATAACCTAGACCTTTCTTTGTTCTAGGTCTCTCATTCTTACTAGGAAACCTAAATTGTATCTTTGTCCAGATTAAATTTACCAAGAAATTTTGATTCTGAGCAATAATCATCTTGCAGGAGATTTCATGGTTGAAGAGGAAAAATGGACCTGAACCTGAATATTGCTCTATTTCTTTATGTGCCTCTAGTCTCTTGTGATAGAAAAAGGAATACAATTAGGTCCAAATTAAAAAAAAAAAAAAAACTAGACTTCTAAAGAGGAGATTTTTTTCTCAGTTTACCTTTCCCTTCTAAAAGTTTATAGTATATCTCCATATATGTTAAAATGTTTGTCTCAATATAGAAGGAAGTGATTTAGCATATCTGCCTTATTGAAGGTTTATATATATTTTAATTAAAACTTTCTTATCTGACTCTCTCATTTTCTTTTGAAATTATTTCCACTGACTGAGAATAATAAAGAGTCCTATGAGGAAGTAAACACCTCCTAACTCAGTGCCTGATTCACTGGCAAAAGACAGCAAGAATGTTCATCAACACCAAAGAGAAGGCCTTGTAGTCACTCCTGGACATTTTCTGTTTCTGGTTCTATGATGGATCCCTGAATAGACAATGAAAAAAAAAAAACATATAAGTGAGAAAAAGGTCCATAAGATTACTGATGATTATTCTATCTTTGTAATGTGAATGGAATTCTAAGCAGACCTAAAACACAGCATCATTAAAGCAATCATGAGGCCCTGAAAGGGAAAAGCATAGTTAAGCAATATTTGGAACCATACAGACTTAAATGTAAATGCTGGCACTTACAGATATGTACCTAGCTCCATAGAGACACCCATCTGACATGTATTTTCTGAACAGTGTACCTTGAAATGGCATCACAGCTCCTGCTCACTGGGTATTAAACAAGACTGCACTGAGAAGCTAGGCTTACTTTAAGCATGTATTTGTTTATTTTTTCAAGTGCAACATTGCCATCTACAGGACACAAAGTTGGAAAATTCCATGACTCCTTTACAGTATGTTTGACATGGCAACTAGGAACCACTGAGGTTGAAAATGCTGTATATGTTCACAATCAGTTCTGTCTGATCATCCTGCCAAACACTGTAGTTTACAAATTATCTCATCAAAGAAGTGACGAGAATACACAAAGTCAACTGCCTAATGGAACAACTTGGTTTTGGAAATTATTGGGGAGCCACTCAAATATTCTATTAAAACAGAACAACTGAGCTGGAAGAAATGCTAGAATCAGAGTGATGTATTAGGGGTTTTGGTTGTTTTACTAATATCAATCTACTTAAACTTTTCTGAAAATAAACTACCTAAAGCTCCTTATAGAGGTCAAGTAACAGGGCTGGAGATGGAACTCAGGCCATAGACTGGTTGTCTAGCATACACAGAACCAGTTTCCCAGTAACCTATAAAGTATGCATGAAGGTTCATGCCTGTAACATAAAGGGACAGAATTAAGAGTCATCCTCAGTTATACAATGAGCAACCTGGGCTACATGTGATCTTGTTTTAAAATAGAAAAGGAAAGTGTGGAGGAATAGAAGGTGGGAAGGTTTGTGACAAGGAGGACAGGAAAGGGGAGGGGAGGGGAAGGGAGGGGAGGGGAGGAGAGGAGACAGAGAGTTGGTTCAAATAATAAACACAGCAAATAGTCTTTCTCCAAGTACAAAAAGACAACTGACATTCTACAGCTTTCAATGAGTTTCATAAATTGACCAGACTTCTCAACATTCAAATGGAACAGAAAGTGTAGTCACCTAAGTCTGTTTGCAACTGGAGAAAAAAGGCACAATTAGGATTGACCCTAAGAAGGGTAGCTCATTGTCACTTTACATAATTTTAGCCAAAGTGAGAGAGAGGGAAGGGCAGAAAACATAACTCATTTTCCCCATCATGACACACTGAGAAAAAAACACAGAATATATAAATGGTATTAAGAAGCTGTTTTTGAATATTCAGTGTGACCTCAGTTTAGTTAAAATTTGAATTACAATATTTATTAAGGAAAGCCTAAATCTTTCAGGAAAAGTTATTGAATTTCCTAGCACATTTCTAATCTCAGTTCCTGAAGATATTTAATATTAAGATATATAATTAGCTCACGTAATTCCTTCAGTGTTGGTGGTCTACACAGTAAGCTATGGGTGGAAAGGCGATCACATGACCCTTGCCCTATTTTTAAAATCAATTCCCAGAGTAAAGAAAGCGAATTATGTAGTTCAAAGCCACTTCAATTATATAAAAGTATCTGAAATTGAGTTTATTTTGTTACCACAATGCTAACTAGAAAGTATAGCTAACTAGAAAGTCTGGTACCAAAGAAGATGCCTCATTAAAATAAGAAAGCAGAATATCCAGCACTGAGATTTAATTTGTGATTTTTTTCCCCCATGGTTTCTCATCTTGTTTCCACAGCAAATCCTCTGGGCACATGAACCACATTTAAATCTCAATATTAAAATAGAAGAATCTCAATCTAGGATGTCCTCTGTTTCCAGAAATATATGAATGTGGTGATATTTTATCTGTGTACCCCAATAAAGCTTATCTGAGGATCAGAGAAAAAAAGCAAGTCACTATAGTAAACATAGAAGTCAGACAATGGTAGCACACACCTTTAATCCTAGCATTTGGGAGGGAAGAGATCCATCTGGATCTCTGTGAGTTCAAGGCCACACTGGGAACAGAGCCAGGCATGGTGACACACATCTTTAATTCCAACATTAGTTAACCATGAAGGTCTGGAGGTCTGTACAGACAGACAGGAAGTGGCAGAGCTGAACAGAAAGAGGAAGTGATGTAGCTGGGTGGAGAGAGGAAGTAAGATGTCAGGGACAGAAAGGCACATAGGCGTGGATATACAGGAAGTAGCTCTCTCTGGAGGCTGAGGAGTTGCTAAGGTGACATTGGCTGTGGCTCTGATCTCTTGATTTTCACCCCAATATCTGGCTCTGGGTTTTTTTTCATTAACAAGACTGTTTAGCAATTTGTCTTACACACAAAAGATACCCCTTTTATACTCAAGTATTCCAACATTGCTAAACCCAAGTAGCATCTCTAATTCTCCACCTTATTTAATTCTGATGCATGGTCTTCTCATTTGCTGAAACACTGGCACAGTTGACTTTCAGAACATTGTGTGGTCTTCATTTCCCCCTCCAACCCCTTGGCCATGCATCTCTGCCTCTTCTTGCTCTATCTTCTCCCTTTCTTTTCTCTCATTCTTGAATGAGAATGTCAGCATGCAGGGACCTACCTTTGAGTCTTTTTCTTAGCAATACTAGAAGTAGATGATTAGTTCATCCTGTGCTTTAGAGAGCATCTTCATGTTGAAGATTCACAATTTGTCCAGAGGTAAATGTTGCCACCTTAAACTGTTAAGTATTTTGTATTTGTATTTATTATTTGATTTATTTAAAAGTTTTTTTTATTCTCCAAGACCTCTGTACTTGCTTTTCTTTTAAAGTTTTCCTTCCCAGAACATAATATTCTTCAGGCATATGATGGATATTGTAATTAACAAACTAATACAAAAATATAGTGTGAGATACTAGGATGCTATAGTTTAGAAAACAATTGCAATATATACAAGATGTATGAGAAATCCCCTAGTAATATTGAGGTTCATAGGATATGATTTTTAAAAATGGTTCTACCATACACACTTGTATTTACTTCATAGTCCTCATATGGCACCTCATGCCTAGACACTTAATTAATGATTTTAGAGTTTATTTAGTTATGTCTTCATGTTACCAAAAACCCTGCACTTCATACGCTATTGTCCATAGTACTAACCAAGTAAGAATATCTCTTCTGTGATTAACAATGTCCATTGATGTAGAAGATTTGATCCTTTCCCCTGGTGACTTTATTGAGAAATGAAGGCAATAACAACCTGCTCACAGTTGATTGAAGAGTTAGTTCAGTGAGGTTTAGGATTGTATGCATCGGCTTCCACAGAATCTTTGAGTGCCCCTATGAATGATGGACATTCTTTTTTTGTTTGTTTTTTTTTGTGTAGCATGAATCTTAAAAGTCCTTATTAATAAAAACAAACCAGGGAGCCAGGTATTGAGGTGAATGCTGGAAGATCAGAGAAGCAGAACAAGCCACAACTTCCTCACCTCGACAGTTCCTCAGCTGATCCTGTTTCCTCAATTCAAATGAATCTCAGCTGAACTGCTTCTGGAAAGCCTGAATGCTTAACCAGCCAAAAGCTTCTAGTTTCTGGTCCTCATGCCTTATATACTTTTCTGCTTTCTGTCATCACTTCCTTGGATTAAAGGCTTACTTTCTGGGATTAAAGGCATGAGTCACCATGCCTGGCTGTTTCCAATGTGGCCTTGAACTCACAGAGATCCAGAGGTATTTCTGCCTCTGGAATGCTAGGATTAAAGGAGTGAGTGCCACCATTTTCTAGCCTCTGTTTCTAGTGGCTCTTCTGTTCTCTGACCCCAGGTAAGTTTATTAGGGTACACAATATTTGGGGGAACACAATACCACCATATTTTTGTTTTTTCAAGACAGGGTTTATCTTTGTAGTTTTGGTACCTGCCCTGGATCTCTCTCTGTAGACCAGGATGGCCTCAAACTTTCAGATTTCCACCTGACTTTGCCTCCTGAGTGCTGGGATTAAAGGTGTGTACCACCACTGTCCGGTGACAGACATTCTTAAGAGGTAGAAGCAAATTAGAAACACTTGGTCTAAAACAATTTTAATTCCGCTCAAGCACTACTGAATCCAGCTCATCTTATGGTATAAACCCATTTAAAAACACATTTCAAGAAAAGTAACTCCATAAAATTGTTCCACAAAAAAGGAGGTTAGTTGTGGCCAAATAAAATTGGTGCAAATTCATGGATAAATGTAGAAATCAGAACTGTTCAAGTTTCTGAGACTTCTACAAGACATCTTAATTAAATGAATTTAGCCTGAACTTTGAGCACAGACACCTTTATGACTGTTGAGGGGGACCAGCCTCTTTAAAACTACTATTACCATGTATATATATACCATGGGAAATTACAAGTTAAATAAGGCCAATTAAAGAACATGGTGGGTTGGTGGACACTGCAAATACTCAGCAGACCAAATTGGCAATTAAGTTTTTAAACCTAATAAGTGAAATCACTAAGCAAAAAACATCCATAGGCATTTGAAAATGTGCAGAAGATTTCAAACCTTCCTCAGTCCTATAAATCCATAAGAAATTTGTATCATTTGCAAACATTTTGGAACTTTGATTCATAAACAGCTTCTATTTGTGAGTACTGGAGCATTTTCTCTGTGAAACTAAGTATTTAAAAGAGAATTATCTAAATCTTACAAATGCACCTTAAAATCATCAAAATGCAAGCCTAGACTATCTTAACATTTATTAGATATGAGATATGATCAAGTGAAAAAAGGAAATTAGATAAATAAATATTTGTAAAAAATGGAGGAAAATGATGAGATTAAAAGTCTGACCTTTGAGTTAAGAAAAACAATATAGTCAGTTTGTTTTTTTTAAAAATGGAGTATAAAAGCATGGTTATAAATGGTCATTCCATAAGGCCAACAAAAATTCTTTGAATGGTTTTTCATCCCAAAAGAATTGCTTTGATTTGAAATGCCAAGAAACTAGCATAACTTCTGACCTTTCAAAAATAATAAGAATATATGGTATGTTTACATAAATCTGGTATTTTCTTCCTTCTAAACACATACTCGCAGACGTCTAGCTGAGCCTACAGATACAGCAAAATTTAATCAGGAAAATTCTACAAAAATGATTTTGACTATAAAACATTTACATCTTCAAGCCTAGCTTATGCCTTAATGAGCTAAATTTCATCTAAGGTGCATGAATGTGATAGTGGAGAAACATTAGGGGGTAATTTGAATCTCATTCATTTGTTTTTTCTTTTTTCCTTTACTCAAAAGACCTATCAAGACATTGCTGAGTGTTTCAGGTGAAACTTGTCAAAGTGTTGGTGGTGGTGGTGGGAGGGGTTTAAAAAGTTAGGCATACAATTTTCTTTCTGCACAGCCAGAAATAATGGACAAGGAAATCTGGAAGGCTGAAACAATAAATGACATACATGTGAGAAACCATTCATGTCTTGTCTTGATCATTATCTCCAAGAAAGATTCTCTCTCTTCAGGTTTACTACACTGATGTTTCAAGAAAGATTTGTGAAATATTTGTTCCCCAATTCGGTGTTTTCATAGATAGATAGATAGATAGATTGAGATAGATAGATAGATAGATAGATAGATAGATAGATAGATAGACAGATAGATAGACAGACAGGTAGGTAGATGGTTGGATGCTAGAGATAGAGAGATAGACATGTGATGTAGACAGGTATAGACAGAGTTGCTAAAGGTTTTAACTGGACCTGTGTAGAATAGTTGCACAGCTACCCTCTGCTGTGGTCTACCAACCTCATTTATTCTTCTGCACTTTTAAAATAAAATCTTCTCAACTTCCACAGATAGTTGCTACAATTACTCCCTGCTACAAGCCTTAGAAAATTAGAGATTTCTTCTATTTCTTCACATTCTCACCACATTTGTTATTTGTTTTCCTGATGGTGGCCAGTCTAACTGGGGTGACATGGAATGTCAAGTTATTTTAATTTGCTTTTATCTTTGACTAGCAATGTTGAATTATTTAAAAAAAATATTTGTCAATCATTTGCATTTCTTATTTTGAAAGAAAAGAAGAATCCTTAGCTATTGTGGGTGGGAATATAAAGTAATCCATCCACAAAGGAACCTGTGCGGAGTCCTCTCAAGAAATAAAAATAGAAATAGCATAAGATCTTCCTGACTTACAGGAACATATTCAAAACACTGTTCATCCTGCTACAGACCACATGTCACATCTGTGTTACAATTTGACTCATTTATTTGCTTATTCAAATAATTACTGGTTTCCATGACCAGACTGTTTTAAATATGCTTGACAATTGTGTTCCCCTCAAGTTGATTTTCCTTTTTACTAAAGGAAACAACCTTTGTTTCACAGACATGATCCATAACTTATGTGAAGCAGGGTAATGGTTACTTTAAATAAATAAAGTAAATATAAATTTGCATAGTTTCATCAGAAGCTCAACTTAGCAGACACCCTTATAGGTGATATGAAGCAAAATAATATTAAGAAGTTTTTTTAATGATATAATAAACTAAAATTTATATAGGAAGAAAAGCCTTAGAAATATTGGTAAAGTAAGAAATCACTTTAAATACTTAGAAATTTGGAGGGTTGTGGTAACATCTTTTAGTCTCCAATTCTTGAAAGATTTATGCATGATTCTTGATGCAGTAAGTTTGTGTTTCAGTGGAGGGAGGGAAAGAGGAGGAGGAGGAGAGAGGAGATGGGAACTGTCTGTCAAGTGCCTGAGCAGTCAGTCTTGTACCTGCAGTTCTTTTTATCTGAAAATGTTCCTATGGAGTCATTGTATTGGTGAGAGGAGAGAGTGAAGAACTGGGAAAAAATAGCACTAGGTTAATAGCATATTTAGCAAACAGTCGAGGCATGAATTTTTAAGGATAAGAGAAATATATGGAATATGAGGGTTTGACTGAAAAGAAAGCAGTATGTGGCTCCTGGTGAAGGATGGAGTGATGTACACAGGCAAAGGTCAAATTACAAGTAATGCTTCTGGTTCTCTTCTCATTAGATGGACTGTGCGTATTTCTGGTTGGTCAGTCTGTGGACATGATGTCATGAACCTTGGAGTATTCATATCCTCAGTCCCAACATGACCACAGAACCTATTTTTCTAGGACCTTTGTTTTAATCGAAAAATATTTAGCAAAGATCATTCTAAGTTCCCAGACTGCTTCATATCTTAGTGTTTCCTTCATTGCCCTTTTCTCAAAGTGTAACATCTTTTCATTATTGTGTTTAACTTTTCTCAACCTGCTACTTAACAGATATAAAAATAGACAGTGCATACTTTGTCCCTTCTCATGTAGGGTTTATAATCTAGCCTAATCTCTTCTTTCGCAGTTCAATTTTGAAACCAGGATCACAAACATATGTGGAGAACAGAGAACAAGTACAAGATGGTACATAAAGAACAGATGAAATCAGACTAAGACAGAGATAAACATGGGACTGAGCATGAGGCTGAGGAGACAATTCTGGGGATAAAACATTTGTCATGCAAGCTTGAATACCTAAGATCAGATCCCCAAAGCACACACAAATAGACAAAGTCACTAACACACATCTCCAATCACAGAACCCCACTAGGAAATGGGAAGCAGAAACAGAGGTTGCCTGAAGCTCAGGGACCAGTTAGGCAGAAATGCAGCAACAGTGAATACCAAGAGACCTTGTCTCAAACAAGTCAAGGACTAACATACAACATTCTCTTCTATCCTCCACACTTGTATCCCCAATCCTGCCCCACTTACATATATATAGCATACATGTAAACACATGCACAGCACAGAAAGACAGAGAGAATTGTTGGTCTTGGACTGGGTCCTTGTAAGACTAAAAATACAAAAGTGTGGAAGACAAAGAGAAGTGTTCCTGGCATGCAATGCATACCTTCAAATTTTTGCATATAATGCAGACACTGAGTGCAGCATTAAACAGGAACATGATCTAGCTGCTAAAATAAAAAGACAGAGTACCCCAGTAAGCAGAATAAAGCATTCTAGAAATTGAAATCTCGCTTTCATCTTTCAAAAGCAAAACAGCAGGATTCTGCAATCTATTGCACTACCAGTTTCTCTTCTAGTTTAGAAATCTCAGATAGATAGACTTCACCTGACTCTCTCCTTGTTTGCTAAGGCACTGAAAATAATTAAACATATCATAGACAGGGTCTGTCACATTAAAGGGGGCAGGACCTCAACTAAGTGCAATTCCAACATACAACCTCAAATCTGACCGCCCCCCAATTTCCCTGGTTTGAAAATCTCTTAACTGATGAAGAAGCAGATAGTACTTCTGAGGATGCCATAGCTTTTAACATAAGCAAGTACTTCATCCAGTCTCAGGACTCCAGAATCCTAAGAGTACATTTTATACACATAACATTAAATATGCTAAAGTAATCGGAATAGAACATGGTTCTACTATAATAAATTTTACATGCTAATAAAATATTGAAAAAAACAAGTAAAATAAATTAACACATTAATTAAGAGTGATTTTAACAATGAAACAGGAAAAGAAATGATGTACATCATTTTGCAGTCTGCATTATAAAATATTAGAAACACTTTGTCCATACTTTTTTCCCCTTTTCATTGGCTAGAAACAGAATATCATGAAAATCTAACAGTTATTCCCATTATTAGAGACTCTGTTGTGTAACACATGATAAAATTAGAATCCTGGGTACACAAATGGTTTTATGAGGTAGAATTTTCATGTAACTTGGACTCATTACATTAATACTATGTGAGAAAACACACCATCCTTGATTTCTTGTATGTAGCAGTCTAGCCTTCTATTGACCAGAAAATGGGTTATTCAGGCACAGGGAGTAGAAGTTAGATCATGAAGATCTGTGATAAAGTTCAAACTTAAGGCAAGGGTCAGATGTGATGACAACAGAGTTCCCTAAGAGAAGTGGCAGCTTCTATAAGCCAAAAGGTCAAAAGAAAACAAGCTGCAAACAAATAGAAGTAGGGCCAGGGGGCATGTGGGAAGGAGCTGGTCAGGCACTAATGTAGAAATGTTGAGCCATTAATTAAACATATACATGTTTTGTTTTCATTTCAATTTTTGAAATTATGATGTTACAGTTGTGTTTGTAATGGTGTCATCCAGAATGTTATACCTGGACCTCTGCTCCACAGAATGATCATGGATTACTGTAGATTTGTTTTAGCAAGTGTTGAGAATTGTTCCTTTCTTTTGTCTTTTGAGTAACATGCACTGTCCTACACACTGTGGTCTGTGTATGCCTAAGGTTTCAAACAAAAGCACAGGCATGTGTGCAAAATGACAGAAGAGGAAAGGTGGCTTACCACCAAGAGAAAGACTTACCTAATGATGACTTTTAAGAAAACTTCAGATATGCTTGAAAACTCTTTTAAAGGTTCTAAAACTCTTAAAGAACGGTGTGCAAAGACCGGAATGCAAAGGAGAATGAGAAACATTAAAGATTTAACATTCCAGAGAAGAGAAGAGGCAAACTGGACCATCAGGAAGCCAGATCAAAGATGCTAGAAGTTAAGAAGAGTATATACCTAGGTCTAAGTTTAATTTTTCCTAGGGGAACATTAATACAGAGTTCTCAGGCAAAAAGAAGCAAAACACTAAGCAAGAACATTGAACAGAAAGGTCTTTCTGCATAGACTCATTTCTTTTCATTTCACCTTAAGTGAAAAGGAAGAAAAATATGTTAATAAAGCTCTGTTTTCTATGTCAAAGCCACTAGACTTAATGTCCCACACTGTGCTCAGGATTCTAATATTTTTGGCAATTCCTTCTTTATATACAGAGTGAAAAAAAATATTTCCTCTGGGTAGTTAAGGGTTTGTGACAGGACCTAAGTTGTGGTTGGTTAATCTCAGGTTTAGAGAAGCTGATGCTCTGTTCTTTGCCTTCTGTTTAATAAAGGAATGTGGCTTCCTGCATCCTTTGCTGCTGCCTTGTCTCCCACAGAGGGGAAAGAGAAAAGGTGACTTCAATACTGCAAGGAATCACCCCAACTTTCTCCTAAGCTAACTCTCTTCTCTAATGAAAATCCTTCAGAGCATACCCATTCCTGTCAGGATTTAGAACAAACTCTAGAACATACTTTAGGGGACCTGTTATCCTGTCTTTTCTCTCCTAGCCCCATCTTTCTACATTGTCAGTTATCTTCTTCAAATATGGTGGCCCTCATTTTATTTCTGTGGCTGTAATAACTACTTTAAAAAATAAAACCATTAGGGAAGAAGGAAGTTCATTTCATCTCACCATTCTAGGTTACAGTGCATCATTGTAGGGAATTCAAGACAGGAATTTCAAACAAAGAGTCACATCATATCCATAGTCAATAGGAATAAGAGATATGCATGCTCACATGTTCATTTCTTATGCTCAGTTCTATTTCTCCATTTTATGCATCTCGGGACCCTTTGCCTAGGGAATGATGCTGCCCCCAGTGGGCACACCAATTAACTCAAAACAATCCCCCCATTGATATGCCTACAAGCAAACCCAATGCTGATAATTCCTCATTGACACTCTTCCCAGGTAATTCTAGGCTGTGTCAAATTGACAAACAAGGCTAGCCATCTAACTGGTCTGGGGGGAGCAAAGGAAGTTATGAGTACATGTAGTACTGAGTGAATATGTTTGTGACATAAGACAGCCATGCCAAGGACTCTAGCCTCAGACAAATAGAAAAATAGCAAAGTCTTCTCACCAGAATGAGACTCAGAGGAATGGAAAAACCTTCCCTTCTGGTCCATTCATTGGATGCTGATAGGATGTGCAAAAATATGTCCAGCATAGCACTTTCTCCTAGGATATTTATGAACTGAAGATTGCTCTCCTACTGAGACTGCTCCTACTGAGATTAGCCAAACCTGCCTCCTTATCCAGCTGTATACCATAAGCTCTTCTTCCTTGTTTATCTGTATGTAATAACCTCTCCCCAGTTCAGCTATATGCAATAACCCTGCCTCTCTGTTCAGCTCTATGTAATAAGCACTCTGAGCTTAGAGGGCAGGGTGGCTATGATTTCTCCATGGGGTCTGAAGCCCAGACCACAGCTTCTCTCTCTCTCTCTCTCTCTCTCTCTCTCTCTCTCTCTCTCTCTCTCTCTCTCTCTCTCTCTCTCTCTCTCTGTGTGTGTGTGTGTGTGTGTGTGTGTGTGTGTGTGTGTGTGTGTGTGTGTGTTTGTATTTTCTTTATGCCTCTTCACTTCAATCAGGTCAAGTCCCTGGAGTGATATTCAATACAGAACTGATCATACAGAACTACTCAGAAGTCCTCAAAAACCAAACAACAGCAACAAAAAGACATATCCTTTCTTTCTTGCACCTTGGATTATCATTTGATCATTCCAGTGAATTCTCCCTCTCTTCCTATGCTTTATTTCCAATTTCTACTTTCTCTGAGAAGCATTCCTCAGCCTTCCCCATTCTGAAGGGTATCCTGTTGAACTCATGTAATACTCTGTGTTGTCCCCATTGTGACCCATCTATTTCATTTCCACTACTCTGTGAGCAGAGTTGTACTTGATTGTTATCACAATGTTAATGTCTTAGTCAATGTTCTATTGCTGTGAGGAGACACCATGACCAAAGCAACTCTTATACAAGAAAAATTTAGTTGAGACTTGCTTAGAGTTCAGGAGGTTTAGTCCACTATAATCATGGTAGGAAGCATGGCAGCACTGCTGTGGGATGTTCTGTATGGCAAATGTGTTGCTGATTAGTCAATAAATAAAACACTGATTGGCCATTGGCTAGGCAGGAAGTGTAGGCGGGACAAGGAGGAGAAAAAAGCTGGGAAGTGGAAGGCTGAGTCAGAGAGACACTGCCAGCTGCCATGATGAGAAACAGAATGTGAAGATGCCGGAAGCCACGAGCCATGTGGCAAGGTATAGATTAATGGAAATGGATTAATTTAAGCTGTAAGAACAGTTAGCAAGAAGCCTGCCACGGCCATACAGTTTGTAACCAATATAAGTCTCTGTGTTTACTTGGTCGGGTTTGAGCGGCTGTGGGACTGGCAGGTGAGAGAGATTTGTCTTGACCGAGGGCCAGGCAGGACCAGGAAAAATATAGCTACACAGCACACAGGCAAAAATGACACTTGAGAAGTAGCTAAGATCTACATCCTGACCCATTGACACAGAGAGAGAGAGAGAGAGGCTTGAAATGGGCTTTTGAAACCTCAATGCCTACCCCAGTGACACTTCCTCCAACAAAGTCTCATCTCCCGATCCTTTCAATAGTGCCACTCCCTGGTCACCAGGCATTCAAATCTATGGGCCTATGGGGGCCATTCTTATTCAAACCACCACAATTAGTATCTAACACAATGTTTGCTATATTGCAGGCAGCTAAGAGATATGTATTTAGAGAATACATATTCTGAAAAATAAAGCAACAAAAATCTTTTCTTTTCTTTTGGTAACAGCAAACAAACAAAAATTTCTCAACCAAGTTCCTAAACTCCAAGTGCTATTTATTGGTACAACCCATTGCTGCAGCTCCTGAGAAATATCCTACTTCTTTTTCTTGCATATTTTGAGGAGAAAACACTTTTTAGCTCTAAACAACTAAAATTTAAATTCATTTTCTGTGAACCTTTGGTTAAATAATTCACTTTGACATGTTTTAGATTTAAAAAAAATATTAAGGTAAAGACTGCATAAGGTAAATTTTAGGAAACCCTAAGAACTTTGTGAGACATATTTATATTACTCTGTACAAAAAGAAATGGGAACCCAGGTATGGAACACACACCTGCTACACCAGCACACAGGAAGCTGAGGCAGAAAAGTACGGAGACTGAAGCCAGCTTTAGTCCATAGAGAGATTTAGGCTACTCTGAGTTAGAAAGTAAGACTCTGCTTCCAGAAAAAAGAAAGAAAGGATAAATCAGAGTTTTCTGAAAGGCTTTTTGACTCATGAAGTATTATGAGTGATTTTGGTTGAATCTAAGATGGAAGATAAGACATGAAAGAATGTGTGTGTGTGTGTGTGTGTGTGTGTGTGTGTGTGTGTGTGTGTGTGTGTGTGTGTGTATGCTTGCTTCCTTTACGTGATTCATCTATCAACAGATTTTATATTCCGTCATTAGAAAAGGCCTCCCTCAAGCTACATCAGTACAGAGAAGTAGCTACCATGGCCAGTCCATCTCATGTGCTTCCTAAGAAAATGTTGGTGGCTTATTCAATATGTTTTCCACATAGAAGAATGATTGATTTTTTTTTTCAGATTTATTTGTTTGTGTGTGTGAAAATTTTCCTTCATGCACGCATGTGCACCACATACTTGCAGTACCCACAAAGGCCAAAAGGGAGCTTTGGATCGTCTAGAACTAGAATTACAGGCAGCTCTGAGCTGCCATGTGAGTGCAGGAAAATGAATCCAGACCCTTTGTGTAAGCAGCAAGTGCTCCTAACCACTGAGCCATTTCTCTGGCACAAATAATGATTTTTTTTTTTTAGGAGGAAGAAACAGGCATAAAATGAGACAGCTGACTGTAAATTTCACCATATTAAAGATGTGCTTCCCTGGGTTAATTTTCTTTTAGAGGAAAGCAGGCTATCCTCATGCTTCCTTTTACACATTCAAAGAGTTGTGGAGCCCCTTCCCTGCTTAGGGACTGAGGACTCCAAGCAAGCTATGTCCTTGTCCTCACAGCACTTAACAGAAGGTGTCATACATATTTTTAGAAAAAGAATATAATCACAGAAGGTAATGAGCACCAGAAGAGGATTAAGACTCTAGTATTATGCACTGTGTGTTATTCACTTTCAATAATCTATTGCTGTATATTCTTCCAACACTGATATATGCATGTTTGCCCTTCCTAATGACATCTAAGCAGATTCTCTTAAATGCTTCTATACACACAACACTCTTTCTTTAGATTTGTCATGGCATAGTAATAAATCCATTTTGCAATGTGATTCAGTGTACCTATATAAACTTATAACAAGTTTCATAAAACCATACCTACTGTTGCTACATCTGTATCACCTTGTATTTTCTATTTTGTAATATATTACTAAAAATAACTCCAAAAACCCTATAATGAGCAAAACATGTGTGATGATAATAAATGATCTTATGTCTGGAGTACAACATGGAAATTAAATTAAGGATCAGGAGTGTGACAGCAAATCATTGTTGTCAACAGGACAGGATTTGGAATAAACTGAAACCCAAGCCTCTGACAGTCTATTTTCTTAATCAAATTATTTGAATCAGAAAGACCCATGGTAAATCTGGGTGGAACTTTCTGGTGGCAGCTTAGATAAAAAAGCATGAAAAAAATAAAACTTTTTATTTTGCCTGCTTACCTTCATTCTTGCTGGCAAGTTCATGTATTGTATTGCTGCTATATTTCTTCATTGACATTAGAACCAGCCTTCTTCAGACTGCAATGGAAACTGAAGACCATCAGGACTCCAAGAATCCTTCAGGCCTTCAAAGACCAATGGAGACTGCTGAGATCTCCAGCCTCATGGACTTAGTAATTACAGGATCCTCATCCTTTCCAGTGTGAGAGAGCAACTGTTGGACTACCCAGATGATATTGTGTAAGCCTATCGAATAAAGCCCCTTCTAATTAATATTTATTCATTCTGTTAGCTATGTACCTTTAGAGAACCCTAACTAATACAGGGAGTGACTCGGGTTTAAATTTATATTCACTCTCTACTAAGCCTTGAACAATTTAATCAACCTATTCATCCTCTCTAAGCCTCAGTGACCTTGTACTAAGAGGGATGAAAGTTAATTTATCTACCTATAGAAGAGAATAAGAAATATGACTGTGAAAATATTATAAGCCAAAGAATGAAATAAATGTTACAATTTTTAACCTAGCCAAAGAAGTTAAAAATAACACTTGAAAGAAAAATAAAAACTTATTGAACTGTGGTCAGCTTTAGCAAACAATGAGTAGAGAGAACTTCAAGGGAAGTCAATAGACATCTCAGACTCACTAAATGAATTATTTCATGGGATAGGGTAATATTAGAATGTGTTACCAAAATAATATTTTTTATTTGTTTACTGAAGAGAATCTCTCTATTGAAATGTAGCTAGGGTATATCCCACCCCAATCCAAACAAGAGAAAAATAGAAAATACTATTTTTGAGATCTTACCAAATTGTATGATACTACAGGTGAAGTCAGATAAATAAATCTGAAATGACTATTTCAGTCAAAGCTCTTTCCAGTGCTGTGCCAAGAAGGTTGAAACAACCCTGACTGCTTACAGGGTTATATTGAGCATCTCAATGAAGTTGGTTGAATTAATCCACTGTTATTCTACTGAACGTGTGTCTTAGTCAGTATTCTATTGCTGTGAAGAGACACCATGATCAAGGCAATTTTTTTAAGAGAAAGGACTTAATTAGGGCTTGCTTTCATTTTCAGAGGCTTAGTCCATTCTCATCATGGTGGGAGCATGGCAGCACACAGGCAGATGTGCTGTTGGAGAAGTAGCTGAGAGTTCTACAACTGGATACACAAATAGCAGAATGAGAGAACCACTGGGCCTGGTTTGGGTCTTTGAAACCTCAAAGACATCCCCAGTGACACACTTCCTCCAACTAGGCCACACCTCCTAATCCTTCTCAAGCAGTGCCACTCCCTGAGGACTAGGCATTCAAATATGTGAGCCTATGGGGCCATTCTTATTCAAATCGCCACAAGGTGCCTCCCTGGCTGCAGAGTCAAGCACAATTTCACATTCTTTCTACCTTGACCTTTAGATTAGGGTCTGCCACAGGGAGATATTCAATGCCCTTTAGCAAGATGAGTTCAACAGACCCAATCTCAAACCTTCCAGGACCATAATCTTTTTTTTTTTAAGAAAATTCTTTTTTTATTTTTTTAAATTTTTCTTTATTAAGAAATTTTCTACTCACTCCTCATGTTATCCACAGACCCCCCTCCTCCCTCCTCCCAGCCCCCAGCCCTCATTCCCAAGCCACTGCACATCACCACATCCCCCAAATTGAGGTCTCCCATGGGGAGTCAGCAGAACCCAGCTCACTGAGCCTCGGCAGGTCCAAGCCCCTTCCCACTGCACCAAGGCTGTGCAAGGTGTCACACCACAGGCACCTGATTCCCAGAAGTCTGCCCATGCACCAGGGACAGATTCCGATCCCCCTGTCTGGGTGCCCCCCAAACAGTTTGAGCCAAACAACCATCTTCCATGTCCAGAGGGCCTAGTCTAGTCCCATGGGGGCTCCACATCCACCAGTCCACAGTTCATGGGTTTCCACTAGTGTGGCCGATCATCTCTGCACGTCCTCCCATCATGATCTTGACGTCTCTCGCCTGCAGTGTCTCTCCTCTGCAGTGTCTCTCCTCTCTCTCATCAATTGGATTCCCGGAACTCAGCCTGGTGCCTGGCCATGGATCTCTGTGTCTGCCTCCATCTGTCACTGGACAAAGGCTCTATGATGACAATTAGGTTATTTGCTAGGCTGGTCACCAGAGTAGACTGGCAGGACCATAATCTTAATCAAATCTTTCATTCAAAATGCTTAGGTGAATCCCAGGTTCACCTAGTAGAGGCAGGATGTCTACAGAGTACCAAAAGGAATAAGAGGTTTGACTTCTATAGATTTTTTTTTACATAGTCATCTAGAAGTTATAGTGAGTAAGCATAAAAACCTTCCATCCACAAAGCATGGTAAAAGCTCATATTCCTCAAATTCTGAGGTGGTTCAATAGCAAGGGGAAAGAAAACCAAATCTACATAACAGCTTGTTCCTGAATCTGGTTCTAAAGAGAAATGATACTAGGGATGACCCCCCAGAGATTTGTGACTCCTACCACTGAGATTCTGATAGACAGGCATTAGCCTTATGGACCTGCCACTAGGGTTGAACAAATAACTGAATGAAATGAATACAGTTGCACTGTATGCACTGAATTAAATAGACAAATGGCCAGGGTTCAGTACAGAGCTATATGATGCATAAGTAATCAGAGACAGAGACTGTATGTTCATTCAGCTGGAAACAAATCCTGACTCCCATTAAAGTTTCAGCAGGAATGTTGATCCATGTCACAAAATGTTTTATCAAATTCTCAGGCAGCCAGATCAATCAGCCTGTGGCTTTCCTCTGTCATTTGTGGGCAATCCAAGGGAATCCTTATTGCCTTAAGAGCTTTTGCAGTTCACACGTAGAGTGATGGCAAGCATTTCTTTCTGTTCAGGTGGCTGGATTCCTAGCATCAGGCTTATGGTACCAGGCTACTGCATCAGTAGTATCGACTGTCAGTAACTCTAATCCTGCCATGATACTGAGGAACTCTAGACAGATTGTCATTTCCCAATCTGTATATTCACAAACAAACAAAGATCACACATGTTACCATATTTCAAAGACCCTTTCAATCTGAGCTCTGAATTCCTTTTGCCTACTCAGGTTCTCACCTCACATTTGACTCCTTGCATATAGCAAACCATGTACTGCCTACAGTGGAACATGTCATACTACATCTCTGGAAACAATTAAGCTAATGACTGCTTTTCTGAGACACTCTACCTTTCTCTCTTTTCTTCCTAGAGGACACTTCCTTATTTTCTCTCCCTGACTCAAACAAACACTATCTATTCTCTGAGTTATTACCCTCTTGTCAAGAATTCACAGCATTTTTAATACATTCTAGTATATAGAAAGTAGCCCACATCGCCCATAGACTTGAGTCTCTGTTGAACCCTACACAATCTGGCATATGAACTGGTACATGAGTAATTTAAGTAAATACTGTTATCTCTTTTTCCCAAAGTAGAGTAAATACACTAGAGCAATTTTTAAGGAGAAAACATGAAGGTTGAAGCACATCTATCTGACTGGATACCAACAAGGTTGTCAGGAAGTTAAGCTGTTCCTTTCTTTCAGAGTGACTAACTCGTGCTTGAATGTGGCTACTGTCAGGCAACAGAAACATCTTCTTTAATGTAAGAGTTCCTACTTATGGCACAAGAATGAACTCTTACTTTTTTGATACTGATTTTAATGCAAACCTGTTGGAGCCAACTAGGTTTCCTAGTGGCTGTACCCAGCAATACTGCATAAGAGGTTGATTGGAACACAGGCCTGAATATCAGGTGTTTGTAAGGGTTTACACTTGATTATAACTAGCAAGGGAGAGGTCCTTTGCTCTACCCCTTGGCATTGTTATAAATAGATCTTTGGAATAAAGTTCTGGGCCAGTGTATAAGGATCCAGGCCCACCCAAGCTTAGCCTATGTTTTCTCTCTGTTTCTCTCCCCCTCTATTTCTAACTAAGTCTCTTATCCTTTATTCCTTAAGAGTCCCTGGGGAAAATAATTGTGGGGACAAGTCCCCCACACAAACCTACAGTTTTCTTCATATTCTCAGTAATGCATAATATACAACAAAAATTACAGACCATAATTTAGATATTATTTAGGCAGTCCAGGAAAAATTCATGTGTTTCATTTTGTTGACAAAATTTATATGAGTCAAAGGGGCAGGGGAAACATAGGAATCACTTTCATATACTGTTTTGTTCAATGTGAAGTTGTACATTTTCACCATCATGACAAAAGTTAATAAAAAGCTAGTCCCTGTTAAATGTTCCATCTAGCATTGTTGTGCCTGCTCCTGGGGTTCAGGCACTCTGATAAATCAACATAAGTGATTAAGTAATTAAGAAAGAAGAAATTTGAATCCTCAATACTTGACAATTTGGGTGGTTTACACAATGATTTCTGTAGGACCTTAATGGAAAGTCTTTCCTATCATGGGCAGGACAGGTTTCTCAGAAGACTTGGAAAAGGGATAGTGTTTCAACTAAAAGGTAAAATGACAAATGGACATTGAACTTAAATCAGAAAATCAAAGTTGGGACAAGAGAGATATCGTGGGGATGAAGAGTACTTGCTACTCTTGCAGAAGACCTGAGTTCAGGTTCCAGCATTCATTTAAGTAGCCCACAACTACCTGTGACTCCAGTACTAGTGGGCCTGACACCCTCCTTGGCCTATGAAGCACCCACACTTATTGGCACTATGCACCCCCCCACACACACACTTTAAAATAAATTAAATCTAAAAAATAAAAAGAAAGTCTAAGTTGAGGACCACGTAGACCCATTTCCTGAGACATTCTGTGTCTCTGTCTCCCCTCTAGTACCGTGAGGATAATAAGATCTGCCTATCTTCTGTCCCTCGCATATTTGCAGTACTCAAACAAGAGAGAATAGAGAAAAATATTTTCCAAATTATAAACCACCATACTGTGGGACATGGAATATTGTTACAAGTAGTCAAGTATATATAATAGCTTATGGCAAAGAATACATTATTTTCCTCAGTTTGTTTTGTTGTCTTGACTCTCAGCAATCAATCCAATTTTCTCTGTGTTCAGTTAACTATGTTTCTCACAAAGTTTCTCATACAGAAAGTTGTACATGTAACCAGTACAGGATAAACAAGCTGGTGCTAGAAAGGGCCATGTGAAAGAAAAGTAACTTTATTCTCTCCAGAAGTAAACCTGCTTTCTTGTTAAGGATTCTCCCAGAAGTGGACCATTTTCCCCCATTTTCCCATCATTTTTCCCTCTCAAAAACATGAACCCTGAACTCTCTGCATCTGGCCCAGAGTACACAATTCAAAATAACAGGTCCTCCTGGGAAGTAGTAGATACTGCATTGCACATTTGAGAAGAAAACCGTTAACAAGTACAACATTTAAGGTGCTGTATGCTATAAGGATCAGGGGACCTTTGCTTTGTGTTTCAGCTTCACTGGTGACACTGCTCTCTGAGCAAGCACATGCAGTGATGTGGTGTGTCTGCCCCATGTCTGTACCAAGCAGTAGTTTTATCATAAGTAAGGAATCTTTAAGTGAGCCCCAGAGACAGTATATATATTGTGTTTAGAGGAAGGGGTGAAAATCCATCCATGCTATGTAATTTAAAAGATTTTCATGCTGTTTGTGGGAAGCACTAAACTTAAATTCTGTTGTCCACATTAAAGAAAAAATGGTCCGGGTAAAGAAAGACAGATTTAAAATAGGGATTACATGTGGAATGAGCTTAAGTGATCGAGGAGTGCAGATAGGATAGTGACCATCACCCAGCATGTTTGAGGAGGTACACATTAGTCTGTATTTACAGAAAAGCGCTCTTCAGGAATTCTGAGTTACACATCCATTCATATGAATCTTTTTAGTTCTTTTTATTATGCAGTCTTTCCATCTCTCCTGGTCAGTTCCCAAATGCCTCCTGTTAAAGAAGAATTACAATCAGTCCTTATGTTTAAAAAATCATAAACTTGAGGGTAGAGAAAGGACAAATGAAACTGGGTATATAATAAAAAGGAGATATATGAGTCAAGATTTCATTGTGTACATTTTGTTTGTGCTACTGGGCCCAGAATAAATAAGCATAAACAAAACCACAAACAATTTTGACTTTAGGCAACTCTGCAGGGCAGAGTTGTGATTCCAGTAGCCTGTTCTTTGTCTCCCTACTCTTTGGAATATACTTTCAACGTAACACTGACTAAAATACTATTTCCATTAGAAACCGACCCAAGCTTGACAACAATAAGCTTTTGCAAATGCTGGTGTAAGGAATCAAGCTCTCTAGGAAATTGCTTTTAACCATAGTTTAGCATTTTACACTATTCATGTGTTCAAGGTTGTCGTTTATAGTTGTGTTAGATTACCCCACCACTCAAGCACCATGCTCCAACCATTTAGAATCCCCAGTGATGCTTGGTGTATTATTGGTATCCAGTGATCACTCACTGTGTTAGCTGCAAACACAGTGTATGTACAACTGAGAGCCTACAGCTGTGACTAGCCCATATGTCAATAGTGTAGCAGAGACCAGGGGCCTAGAACCAGACCAATGATTCTTTGTGATGAATGCCTACATGTAAAGATGTGTGGATAAAGGGTTTTACTGCATGACTCACTGTGTCATACTGAAGCCTCCATGATAAGATTTTCCCTTTCTTCCTTTTTTCTCTTAATTTTTATTGTGTTTTATTTGGGGAGGGGAGTTGCAGAGGCAGAAGGCAGATGTGAGGGGATACATGATGTGAAAGACAAAGAATAAGAAAAAAGAAAGTTAAAAAGAAATTTGTTTCAGTTTTGAGGTGTGTTCCTAATTCGCCCCCCTCTCTCTCTGTATGTCTCTCTCTCCCTTCTTCTTCCTTCCCTCCCTCCCTCTGTCTTCCCTCGTGTGTGTGTGTGTGTGTGTGTGTGTGTGTGTGTGTGTGTGTGTGTGTGTATGTGTGTGTGTGTGTGTGTGTGTGTGTGTGTGTGTGTGTGTGTGTGTATGCGCGCGTGCGCACGCTGGGGTTTGATCCTAGGATTTGTATATACTAGATAACTATTCTACTACTAAGTGATATCCCAAGCCCCAAAGTCACTACTTTTAATCAGGTCACAGGATGTAGAAACAGCAGAACCAAGCTCTCTACATCTCTTACCAAGAAAGAATGTTTTCTCTCAAAACTGAAATCAGGGTCTTGGAGGTAAAGACATGAACTCTGATAGACTCTGCTGTAGACCGTGATCAATTAATTTAAAGGGGTCCAGTTTTCAATTGTCTTCTATAATTTGTAAGGTTGAAGGAGTAATTTATTATGAGATGACATTAGATTTGTTTACCTGCATAGCAAAATGGAATTTAGAGGAAAATGAAAATTCCAGTTTTATAAAAGTATCAAATTACCTGTCCTAACATTCAGGGAACGGCTAAAGTGGGTTCAAACTCTTTATTGGTTTATCAGTCTATGGAAGACTTTAGTTTTCTTGGAGGACATTGTATTCTTCTCAAGGATTATTACATAGATCAGAACTGAATCTGAGATTCAGGTTATAGTCTCTGCCAATAGAAGTTACTTTGCATTTGACCTCTAATGATATGAGATGGGTGTGTCATGACTGTCCATAACTTGATTTACACAGGTTCCATGAGTCATTACTTCTGTGGTTCTGCCCTTCACCCACTTTAGTAACCCTTATTGGGCCTTTCCCTCTTTAGCCCTTTCTTGTCTTTTAAAATTCATCTAAAATCTTTTCTCCTTGTCCAACAGTGCTCCTAAAGTGGTTTTCCTCACACTTCCATCATCTGCTTCACACTGAGTCACAGCAAATGTCATGATCAAATGTGACAAGCCCTTAGCTTATGGTCTAGGTTATGAGCTGTGGCACAGGTGTAGTCTCCCAGTCAGGATTTATCACCAGCACTTTATATAATCCCTGGTACATAGAAGACATTTGGCATCCAACTAATATCTACTCAGTGGTTAAAAAGTCTTGAACTTCCAGAGCAAGATCACTTGGATGAGAGAGGGGACAGTAAGTATCCTGAAACGTCTCTTGAAATGTGGCAGAGGAACCAATAAGAGACATGCAATGAACAGAGGTCTGGCAGAGCCAGTGTTTACAAGAAACCTAACAGCCCGGTGGCAGTTGACTCTCTTAAGAGCACTGAGCATTCCACAGTGAAGTAAGAAGACTTGGAGTTTAAGATTTCTCTGGGGCAGTATGGTCAGACAAAAAAAATGTTGAGTAAAGAGATAGTGCACATAGGTGTAGCCAAATTGATATGAAATTAATACAATGTTCAAAAGATGGTGGCTTTGACTAGAAAACAGATCCAAAAGTTATTTGGTAGATAAAAATCATTGGGTATTCGTGTCATATTTGAATACACTCAGTAAATATTTATTGAATGAGTAAAGAATTAAAGCAGGAAGGGTAATTTATAATTGCTTATATTTGTGTATCTGAAAATGCAAACATTGTCAGAAGCTTAGCTTAATAGAAGATGCCTTACTTTGAGAAAGACAGAGAGAGAGAGAGAGAGAGAGAGAGAGAGAGAGAGAGAGAGAGAGAGAGAGAGAGAGAGACCTGCCTTTTACATTAGATTGGGGCTTCTTTAGCCTAAGTTTCTGCTGTCCTGTTCATACTCTCCAGTGATTTCTACTTCAGAAGCTTACCTGACACTTTGCTCTTGTCAGCCGTGGGAGTAGCCTGGGCATTTTTTTTTTTCTCAAGTGATGTCTCAGCTCCATGATTGACATACAGCTTTTATTCTTTGTAGGTTTCAAACCTCTTATGTCCCACCCCCTGACCCCTCTAAGATACAGCTGTTATGTTCAGAGCTTTCTTTCCTTACAATTAAAAACAATTGGGAGGGGTGGGAATGGAGAGAGGAAGAGGCAAACAGTGTAATTACATTTTAATTAAACAATGATTTACTAGAAACTGCACCGTCGTTGTCTTCAGACATGCCTCATGTCCATTATTGTGACATTGTCTGCTAATAGGTTTGAACATAAAGAATAACAAAGAGGCTGGGACTGGATTAATTGAGAAAATGTTTGCTTCCAAGCACAAAAACCTAAGTTTTATCTCCAGTACCCACATTAAAAGGTGGTCAAGGTGATATGTACTTGTAATCACAGCACTGGGAAGCAGAGACAGGAGCAACTCTTGGTTCTTTGACCAGACAGTCTAGTCTAATTGTGTGCTCCCAGCCAATGAGAAAACCTGTCAAAAAGGGAATAGATAGTATTCCTGAGGATGACATCCAAAGTTGTCCTCCATTTTCCATATACACATGAACTCATTTGTGTACATTATTATATATACATATATATACACACAAGCACTATTTTAAAAAATATAACAAATAAGAAACATTGAAAACTTCCTCACTAGATGTACTAGAAGCACTATTCTCAATATTCTCTTAAGAAACTTTAAATACTCTTGTCTAAAAGCATGGATTTTGATTTAGTCAAGAAATTGGATCTGTATCTTTAAACTCTTAAGTGCACTGATCAAATAAATGAGGTTGCATTGCAAGATTATGTCTGTGCTGCATGGACTAAGAGCATGATGAAAAGGAGGACACATACTTAGAGAAGGAAACAGGGAGTCTGAATTCCATCTCCATTGAAAGCACTTACTAATTTATGAGAAAGTCAGTGGGAAGGCTCGTCCTTTGGATGTGTACCCAAGATGCTCTAAATCCTCCCACAAAGATACTTGCACATCCATGTTTACAACTGAACAGTTTACAGTTGTTAAGAAATGAAACCTGCCTCGACATCCATTAATGAATGGATAAAGAAAATGTGATGCATATATACAATAAAACTTTATTCAAATGCAAAGAAAATTGAAATCATGACATTTTCAGAAAAATAGGTTGAACTGGAAGCCATTTTGTTAAATGAAATGAGGTAGACTCAGAAACTCAGAAAGTCAAATACGTGTTTTCTTTCACAAGCAAATCTTAGAATTTACTGTGTGTGTGTGTGTGTGTGTGTGTGTGTGTGTGTGTGTGTGTGTGTGTGTGTTAAGAGTCGTAGGTCACAAAATTACAAAGGGAATAATGACAAGGGAAGAAGAGATCATAACGAAGATGAAAGAGGAAAAAAAGAGGGTAATGAAATTAATTTCATATGAAGTCAAATATCTCAGGGTTGTTACGGCACAGAAGTGATGTGGGGGAGGGAGACAGACCAGGGAAGGAGAGTAAGGAGAGAAGGAAGAATAAGATCAAATTATCTACAAAAGTGCTAACTTAAAATTATTACTTTGTGTGCTAATTGGCTTCATGATACTACATGTCAATCCTTAGGCATAATCCCCAAGACATAATAAATCTATAATAAATATACAATCTTATTATTATTTTTCACTATGGCCTCTCATCTTTGTAATGAAATCAGGACCAGCATGTATATAGTCATATGGTTTGCTGTTTTCAGCATTGCCGTCACTGTCTTCCTCTGCCATTATCATGCTTTTCTTTCCAAAGGCATGGAATAGTTGCACAATATTTCATCTGTGGGGCACCTTCCCTGACCTTGCCCTGGGTACTCTTGAGGAGAGAGGGAGAAGAAAATATCAGGTAGAAAGAGAGACCCAGGTGATAAGAAGAAAGACATAAACACAAGATGGCTTCAGGAGGAACTGGGTCAATACCAAATGGCCCAGAACTTTATTCAAATGGGCTTTTTATAACAATGCGGGAGGAGGCAAAAGACATACCCCCTTTCTAGCTACAGACAAGTGTAAACCCTTCCAA
Organism: Peromyscus californicus insignis; assembly: GCF_007827085.1. Taxonomy (NCBI): domain Eukaryota; kingdom Metazoa; phylum Chordata; class Mammalia; order Rodentia; family Cricetidae; genus Peromyscus; species Peromyscus californicus. Next base: position 2,821,875 of record NW_026294617.1, on the reverse strand, counting down.
ACACCTGATACCCAGACCCGTGGTCCAATCATCCCCTTACGCAGCCATACAAGGTAAAGCAAGCTCAGATTCTCTGATCCTGAGTAATTTAGGCCCCCACATTCACCTTGTGAGTACACCTCACAATGTAAACCATTTCCTTTATCCTAAACCATTGGACATTGGCAGTGTTTTTATGTAATAATCAAAGCAGGTCGTAGCTATCACCAAATGAAAACTATTTTCAATGTCTTTGAATAAAATCAGGATGCATCATTGGGAGTAAGTTTGAAGGAACCAATGGCTTAAGCCATTGTTGGATTCATGTGTGGGGAGATGGTATATGTGTGTATGGTGTACGTGCACATGTGTATACAGGTACATGAGCCCATGTGCACACAGAGGGCAGACAGTGATGTTGGATATCCTGTTCTATCACTCATGGTTTTATTCATTAGGGAAACATCTGTCATTGAACATGGAGCTAGTTGATTGCCTATCAAGCCCTACCAACTGTCATGTCTCTGCTCTCCAAACAGCTAGGGTAATAGACATACCAGGATTATTATATGGCTATCGGGGACCCAAACTCAGGTCTTCAGGTTTTCACAGCAAGTGCACTTACCCATTGAGACATCACTCCAGCCCAAGAACCTTGATCTACACTATCAACTTGTTCTGTGCAAAGGCCATGTGATATATTTTCACAAGTAAGACTTATAGTTAAACAAATGTGAGGGTATTTTATTACTTCCTCCTTTCAAGAAACAGCTCTTTGCAGGAATCTGCAGGTAAGCCTGTAAATGCTGTGACCAGCAGAAAAATGAACTGTGAGAGGCAAGAAGGAAACATGGTTCAGCACAACTTACTTAGCCAGGCTGGTTCAACTTTCTAGAGTCTGACACTGAGAAGTTTATTTTTTACATATTTAAGTACAGTACAACTTTGGAAAAAAGTTTCCTCATAATTATCACAACACAGTTTAAGGCATGACTAAATCGAATCTCCTTTGCAAAGCACATGTCTTTTGCAAAGTACCTGTGATGTCTTTCACAAGAATGGGTTCTACTGACTGAGAAACAATGCTCAGGAGTCTGGGTGATTCAGGTAAAGATTGGCTCCAGAATAGCAAAAGATCACTAGGTTATTAAACAACATCCACTCTTGTGGTGGTATTGTGTTCCCAAAATATTGTGCACCCTAATAAACTTATCTGGGGTCAGCGAACAGAACAGCCACTAGATACAGAGGCTAGAAAATGGTGGCACTCACGCCTTTAATCCTAGCATTCCAAAGGCAGAAATCCATCTGGATCTCTGTGAGTTCAAGGCCACATAGAAAACAGCCAGGCATGGTGAAACAATTCTTTAATTCTAGAAAGTGAGCCTTTAATCGCAGGAAGTAAGAGCAGAAAGCAGAAAGGTATATAAGGCATGAAAACCAGGAACTAGGCTGGTTAAGCTTCAGGCTCTCGAGAAGCAGTTCAGCTGAGATTCATTCTGGATGAGGACTCAGAGGCTTCCAGTCTGAGGAAACAGGATCAGTTGAGGAACTGTCGAGGTGAGGAAGCTGTGACTTGTTCTGCTTCTCTGATCTTCCAGCATTCACCCCAATACCTGACTCCAGGTTTGTTTTTATTAACAAGACTCTTTAAGATTCATGCTACACACTCCCAGACTTCTGGAAGGAAAACAGGTACGCACATTCCTTCTGTTGAAGAGAAAAGCCTGTGTGTATAAAATTCATGGTTTCTCTGATGCTTATCTGTGAGTAGCACAGGGACCTTGTGTCCTTCTACATAAACCATCTCAAGGAAGTTGGGATTTCTCTGAGAACCTATTAATGCCATGCTTTAAGCATCTTAATACTTATCATGATAATTTTTGAGACAGTAAGCCCCATTTAGGGGGTAGATTTAAAAGCAGACTAATGTCGCACTGGAGACCACAATCTTGTCTGTCTCCATCTTCCTTTCTCTGTGCCTTGACAACCATTAGATATGTCTCTATGCTTCTTAGGAGTGACCTCCCATTGCTATCCTAGTAAACACATATGCAATTGTATATTTTAATAAGGTATATAGGAAAACTTTTTATTTTAAGATGGTGCAGTGGAAAAACTAGTTCTGACTGGAGGGTGGAAACAATATATGAGGAAGTGATGCCTGTCCTGAACTTGCTTTCTGCAGCAAGTTTAAAGTGTATGTGAGGACTTCAAAAGCAGCCAGCATACAAAAGAGTGAGTAAGTGTGAGTGAGTGGGCAGAACACTCAAGAGCTGCAAACCAAGACACCAGACTTTTATGGGCCTTTTTAACCATACTACAGCTGGTTTACCCTAACTACTCAGCAGATTTAACACCAGTTTAGTCAGTCTCTTTTTACTTGTATCTAGAGACCAGTGGGAGACAATGAACAATTACTCAAGAAAATTCTGCCTGAGACTATAAAGTTTCACCTGTTCCTCCCTGGACATATTGGTTTTTGACCTTGAAGAAGAGATGAGGGCCTCAAAGATTTATTGTTCATCCTGCATCAATTTCTGACCATCGCTAATCAAACCGTGCTTGTTTATGAATTGCCTGAAACAGAATTTTTGTCTACCAACTGTTTCAGTTGATGTCCTAAAGTGACCTGGCTTCCTGGAACATTTATTAATATCTGAAATAATGTTTAAGATAGCACATTCCCTGCTAAGAAAATACCTCTCAAAACTCAGCCCCAGAAACAAACTACATCATTACTCAGGCAACACTTGCAGAATCCCAACTGTGGCCCAAGTACACAATTTGTCCTTTTGAGGCAGGTAAATAAGTTATATTGCTCTCAAATTGCTAAAACTCAAGGCTGTACATGCAATGAGACTATCAACAGAATTGGCCTGCATTTGCCCACATCTGTCTTGAGGGGAAATAAGACTGATTTTTCATAGAGTGTCTACTTTTCATTTAGAGGAATGCCCTGTGGGTTGCAGAAAGGATCTTGGCACAAAATATAGTGCCATATTCAAGAAGTGGCAGGGACTGCAGCAGGCTGTCTTTGTGTGTAGAAGGAAGTGTGCATATTTCTTGAGAAGACTGGTTACATTAGACACTGTCTCTCAGTCTGCCTCAAAGAGCACCTTGATGTTGTTTATCTGGCTACAAGCACTTGACACAACCAACTCTGCTCTAATACACTGACAGATTCATTAGTCAGACACACCATATTATCACAATTTAGGAAGCATGAAATATATGCCTAAACAAAGGCAAAGCAGAACAAAAATAGCCTTTTAATCAGCTTTTAGAGGGGGTAAGGGTCAATAGATCAACAATCCTGCTAATGATTCAAGTTTCAACATCTTGCCAACAAGACACTTTAATTGGCCAATTTCCAGCTGTTCTGCCCAGCATACACAGTACGCAGTTTTAAAGAGCAGGACACAGGGAATATTGGCCAAGTGCTGCATACACAGCATTTAGAGACAGCTATGCATGCATTTCTTGTAAGAAAAAAAATTAGACACTCTAAAATATCCTATATGGATGGAAGAATTAGAAATAAAAATGTATTCACAGCTTGACAAGTGGGTAGTAAAATATTGATTTTTTAGCTACATAAAATAGGTGGAATACATGGACCTGGGAAAGAGCCATGGGTAGGAAGAAATCGTGTATTATAAAATGAGAGAGGACATGAGGCACACTGAGAGAGCAGAGTGGACAGGTTGCTCAAACAAGCTCTGAGCCCATCAGGTATCCTGGTTTAGCAGGGCCTGGGTTGGCGAGGAGGACCAGCCAGCACTTCACTGTGCTGGAAGTTCTCTGTGTCCAAGAGCATATAACACACAGCCTGAGGCTTAGGGGACCTGGTATTTAGACACTGTAGTCTAACTGTGTCTTTGGTGTCTCTGTCTCAGAATCTTACATGATAAATATAGACCCTGTCAATCTTCTAAGAAAGGCTCTCTCAGGCACCTGAAAGGCAAATCAGCCCCAATGGAGGGTCTGCTCTCTCTACAAAGAAAGGCAGCACCAAAGTTGGCATAGCCTTGTGCTTTTACTTGACATCTCTGAATCTCAAGGAACTTAGTTCTTGACTTACATGCAATAATGTCTGCTCTGCTGCCTAACCAAGGCTACTGAAAAACAAAAACAGGAAGTTCAAAAGTACTTCACAGATATTATGTGCCAACATGAAAAGGAAAACATATTTAACATTGGTTTGACACTGGGTACAATGGTGTTTCAAGAAGAACAGAGAAGTAAACAGTAAGAAACTGTCTTTGCACACATTTATAGAGGTAGTGCATGGGTAAGAAATCTAATGCCTTGCTGTCTGGCTGCTAGCTGCTTGGGAACAATGTTAGAGGGCCACACTGGAAATTTATGTGCATTCTAGTTTCTCCTGTCATTGAAAGAGTCTATGGTACATGAAAGAGCTTGGAGTAGGTGAATACCCTCTCTAAGCAATGGCTTTTGTCTGTCTGATAGTTTTGTTAGCATTTGTCTCTGACCTAAAACAAGAAAATCACTGGCTTTCCATTGAGAACCTTCTCAGACTGCAACAAGCATATGAATATCATGGGCATCCTCCAGCAGGTCTGGTGTAAGAACTGGCTTTCTAGATTTCAGACAAGCTCCAGAGTGGTGTCTATGTTTCCAGGAATGGATATGGCATTAACTTTTCCTGGGGAGAGGTGAATAAACATCTGTTTATCCCAGATAGTGCACCAGTGACAGATCAAAATAATAATAATAATATAATAATAATAATAATAATAATAATAAATTCCACCCATCTAGCTCAGTGAACCAGTGGGCTTAACTGGGGTAACTCATAGGAGCATGGACAGTGAGTTCCTTACAAGGGCATGGGTAACTTACAAGCAGCTACACTACCAAAGAAAACTCTCCTCCTGAGACTGTCCATGTAGAAACATGAATAGGCCCAATCTTGTGAGTATGACATGGTAATTGTGCTGTTGAGAGTCCAGGAAGGAATGGCTATACTATACCCGGAGGATAGGATTCCACAACAGAATACACTTGAAACAGCAAGAGAGAAAAACCTAAAGAACTAAAGATATCACTCAGTTTGAGAATAGAAAGTACTTTAATTTAAAACTCTAAAACAAGATATGAATGGAAGGCCACCAGATCTGCTCAGTATCATGAGAAGTGTGAGTTTTCACTCCCCACAAAAGTATCTTTTTAATTTTTTTAATTTACTTTACATATCAACCAGTTTCCCCTCCTTTCTCTCTTCCCGTTCCCTACCCCTACATCTGTCCCACCCCTCCCCCACATCCATACCTCCTTCTCCATTCGGAATGGGTAAGGCCTGCCATTGGAGTCAACAAAGCATGGCATACCAAGTTGAGGCAAGACCAAATTCCTCTCCACTGCATCAATACTGAGCAAGGCATCCCACCATAGGGAATAGACTCCAAAAAGCCAGCTCATGCAGCAGGGACAGGGCCTGATCCATAGCCATGGGCCCCACAAACAGACCAAGATACACAACTGTCACACACATGCAGAGGGTCTAAGTTGGTCCCATGCAGGCTCCGTAGCTATCAGTCTAGAGTCCCTGAACTCCAATTAGCTTGAGTCAGCTGTCTCTGTGGGTTTCTCCTTCTGATCTTAATGCCCTTGCTCATATAATTCCCCCTTCCTCTCTTCAACTGGACTCCTGGAGTTCTGCCCAATTCTTGGCTGTGGATCTCTGCATCTGCTTCCATCAGTTAGTGGATGTAGGTTCTATGATGACATTTATGGTAGCCACCATCTGATTATAGAAGACGGCCATTTCAGGCACCCTCTCCACTATTGCTAGGAGTCTTAGCTGGGCTTGTCCTTTATCAAAAGCATTTCGGGTGCCTGCCCTGAAAAACTTTCTCCCAGAGTCCAACAAAGGCACTTACAAGCAGCAGGATTCTAATCTTAAGGATATCAAATAAATCTATGCACACCATGCTCTTTTAGTCCATCACTTTATTATTCTAAGTAAGCTTTCTGATCTCTACTTTTCTCTGTTTGTTCTACTGCTTTTCTAAGTCTACAACTTCTTTTCAGTTCTCATTCTTAGCTCCTCTCTTGCCTGATTCCTTACATTTCTCACTGGAGACTCCTTGTAATCCTGAGAAGTTTCAAAACCCTCAAGGTCATTGTCTTCCTAAAATAGACAATAAGGAGCAGTGCCATTACCATGGTAACACAAGGTTCCAAGGTCTCAGGACCAGAGGGAGGAGGTGCAGTGCCCAGTGCAACAAACTCTGAAACATAGGGGTTTTATTTTGTTTGTTTGTTTTTCATCAACAAACTTGGCAAGCAAAGAATTGGCAGGCTTTTCTTAGGGTATGTTGTGTTAGTAGCCTTGGTGAGACACCTGTAACTTTGATCTTTTGCATAACTGTAATGTTTTACAAAGCCCTTTAGTCTAGTTTAAACTTGCTCTGAAGTAAAATTGAGCTAAATGTGGGCAGTTTGTGTTAGACTGAGGAGAGATTATTATTTCCTGAGTCACTGTGAGCAAAAGGAACAAAGGAGGCTTTAAGTGTCTACAGTATTATGGGAAAATATATCTGTCTATAAAGCATAGCCTAGGATATTTTCCCGTTTTTAAAAGAAAATACTTTATCACATCATGAAAAAAGACATCAACAACTAGATTCATACTTGCTTGAATCTAAAAAAAAAAAAAAAAAAAAAACTGAATGTTTTTTCATTAGACTGTATGTGGGCATCCTGTTCCCATGGAAATAGAAAGATACTATGGCTTCTAAGTATTGCACAGTCTGAAAAAAAGTCAAAAAAAAGAGTGGGGAGAAGATCACATGATATTGGGAACCATCTCACATTATGAAAAATCTACCAAGAAACATTTTAAAAAGAAAACCCTTTGTTTCTACAGTAGCTGTAGTTTGTAGTTCTTGAAATGACTATGTTCCATTGAAGACATCTCAGCAACAGGAAGCTTCATTTGAGCAATCCCATGTGCAAATATTAATAAAAAAATATATAAAATAATGCATCTCTTGCCATCACCCTGACAATCACGACCATATTTTGGAGCACTGTTTTGTCTGAAAAAGGATTAAGCTGTGAGTTTGGCCTGAAGCTCCATCTCTGCCCCCCCCGTTTGAATGCAACATCCACTAGAAGCTGGAATCTGCTAAAATCCTGGTTGAGGTACGGCGGAGTAGGGGGAGAAGTGTTGAAAAGACCACTCTGAGGGTTTAGATTCAGTCCAAATTTGCAAGCATCCTCTGGGTGCATGAGAGAGGTGTCTGTAAAGTTTCTGGCTGTTATTTGCTATACATCTGTGCTCTGTCCCACACCAACTGGCTGGCAGAGAGAGAAAGGCCCATCATCCAATGCAGTCACAGTGGTATGGCAGATCACTGATGGGCGAGCCAGAATGGATCCCGGGGAGGAAGGCTTGGGAGACACTGGCCTCCCTGGGGTTGGGTTGGGTCCAGCTGTGCAGGAATGAAACGGGCTCTCGTCTAGAGCTGGCATGAAGTTGTTGATGCCCATCACAGCTTCCACAGAGCTAGCTTCTGAAATCTTGGCCCCACGGCGGGAAATCGTGAACTGATTTGGATCTTTGCCATCCTTTCTCAGCATGTCTGGGAGGAGCCTGCAGTGTGGACAGGGGTGTCAGCTGGGAGAGCACTGCTTTCTCTTGCTTGGAGGGATGTTCATACAGCCAGTCGCACAGAATCTGAACAGACTCCTTGAGCAGATTGCCTCTCTTCCTTCTCTTGCCAGAGGCCGCTGAGGAGAAAAGGTCCATGGGAATATCCATGGTGTCCTCATCCTCAGTCTAACTGCCGGATGCTGTAACAATGCCCTTTTTGCTTTTCATTCTGTAACTCCTGACCCAGCGAGAGGTGAAGCTGGGGTTCCTAGGGGCCAGCAGTTGAAGTGGTGGGGGGAAGAGGGGAGGGGGATGAGTATATTTTCTGTATATCGAAATTATACAGCTAAAGGAAAAGTCATCTTCCTGGCCACCCACAGTTTTAGTTGCCTGTGGGAGCCTGTTCTCGGGTTCCTCGTGGCTTTACCCAGCAGGTCCGCATAGAGGATGATTAGGACCACAGGCCTGAGTGCAGGTGTCTGAGATGGTCTGCACTTGGCTGTGCTGGGGGAGGAGGTCTTTTGCTCCACCCCTTGGCATCTCTATAAAAACCCTGAAGAAGAGACAGTCGGGCCTGTTGGAAAAGGTTCCAGGCCCTCTCGAGGCTATCCTTTATTTTCTATCTGTTTATCTCTGCAAGATTCTCCACAATAAATCCTTCTATCTAATATTTCCTGCTTCTCACACTCAAGAAAACTCTGGGGAACTGTGGGGTTGGTGGGTAAACGCCCCACAGTTGCCCATGAGACTGAAATGTAAACATGAGGTTGCATATACAAATTACATGAAAATGCATGGTAATGGGGAGATATAGTGTAAATGCATAAGAAGTTTACAACAAGAAACAGCCAATTCTTTCAAAAAAGCAGTAATTCCAAAATGCCTTGCATGATGATTTCTCTACCATAACCCTTGGTTCTGAAAGGTTGACCTATTGAACATTAGTTGTCACCTGCTGTATACTTCCATGCCCTTTTTCTACCAACAGCTCCCAATAGTCCTTGTGGATTCCTGGGAGTTTCTGTGACACCAGAATTCTCCCTAACCCCATAAGAGCCCCCTCTATTAAGATATCGCTTTCACTGCTCTCCTTCTCCACCCTCTCCCAACTAGACCATTCAGATCCCTCATGTTCCCATTCCCTATCCCCTCCCCTCTACCCACCCTCTACTCCCAGTTTGCAGAGGAGATCTCATCTATTTTCCCTTCCCAGGGTAATCCATGAGTCCCTCTTGGGGTCATCATGGTTAATCCAGCCTTTCTGGGGCTGTGAATTGAGGCTGATTATACTTTTGTTTACAGCTGATATCTAATTATAAGTGAGTACATATCATGTTTGTCTTTCTGGGTCTCGGTTACCTCATTCAGGATGATTTTTTTTATACTTCCATCCATTTGCTTGCAAATTTTAGGATGTCTTTAATTTTAACTGCTGAGTATTACTTCATTGTGTACATGTACCACATTTTCTTTATCTATTATTCAGTTGAGGGGCATCTAGGTTGTTTCCAGGTTCTGGCTATTGCAAATAATGCTGCTATAAACATAACTGAGCAACCATCCTTGTGGTTTGATGCCTTGGGTATATGCCCAAGATTGATATAGCTGGGTCTTGAGATAGATTGATTCCCAATTTTCTGAGAAACTGCCATACCAATATCCAAGTGGCTGTACAAGTTTGCACTCCCACCAGCAGTAGAGGGAGTGTTCTCTTACTCCACATTCTCTCCAACATAGGCTATCATTAGTATTTTTGATCTTAACCATTCTAATATGTATAAGATGGTATCTCAGAGTCATTTGATGTGCATTTCCCTGATGGCTAGGGATGCTGAAGAGTTCTTTAAGTGTATGTCAGCCATTTGAGATTCTTTGGTTGAGAATTCTCTGTTTAAATCTGTACCCCATTTTTTAATTGGATTATTTGGTATTTGGATGTATAGTTTATTGAGTTCTTTATATACTTTGGAGATCAGCCCTCTGTCAGATGTGGGGTTGGTGAAGATCTTTTTCCCATTCTGTAGCCTTCTGTTTTATCTTAATGATGATATCCTTTGCCTTTCAGAAGGTTTTCAGTTTCAGGAGGTCCCATTTATTAAGTGTCAATCTCAGTGTCTGTGCTACTAGTGTTATATTTAGGAAGTTGTCTCTTGTGTTAGTTCATCAAGGCTACTTCCCACTTTCTCTTCTGTTAGGCTCAGGGTAACTGGATTTATGTTGAGGTCTTTGATCCACCTGGACTTGAGTTTTCTGCAGGACAATAGATATGGATCTGTATTCATTCTTCTACATGGTGCCATAGAGTTATGCCAGTACCATTTGTTGAAAATGCTTTCTTTTTTCCATTGTATTTTTGGCTTCTTTGTCAAAAATCAGGTGTTCATAGGTGTGCAAATTTATGACAGGGTCCTTGATTCAATTCCATCAGTCCACATGCCTATTTTTATGCCAATACCAAAATCTTTATTAGTATAGCTATATAGGAGAGCTTGAAGTCAGGGATGTTGATACCTCCAGTAGTTTCTATATTATACAGGAGTGTTTAAACTATCCTGGGCTTTTGTTTTTCCATATGAAGTTTGCTGTGGGATGTTCTGTATGTTAAATGTGTTGCTCTGATTGGTTAATAAATAAAACACTAATTGGCCAGTAGCCAGGCAGGAAGTATAGGTGGGACAAGGAGAGAAGAGAATTTGGGGAGGTGGAAGGCTGAGGCAGAGAGATGCTGCCAGCGGCCACCATGAGAAGATGTTAAGATACCGGTAATCCACGAGCCACGTGGCAGCTTACAGATTAATAGAAATGGGTTGATTTAAGATATAAGAACAGTTAGCTAGAAGCCTGCCACGGCCATACAGTTTATAAATAATATAAGTCTCTGTGTGTTTACTCGGTTGGGTCTGAGCAGCTGCAAGACTGGCAGGTGAGAGAGATTTGTCCTGATCGTGGGCCAGGCAGGAAAACTCTAGCTACAAAAGTTCAGTATTGCTCAATTGAGGTTTGTGAAGAATTTAGTTGGGATTTTGATGGGAATTGCATTGAATTTGTAGATTGCTTTTGGTAAGATTGTCATTTTTACTATGTTAATCCCATCTATCCATGAGCATAGGAGATCTTTCCATTTTCTGATATCTTCTTCAATTTCTTTCTTTCTTTTTATTTATTTTATTTTATTTTTGGTTTTTTGAGACAGGGTTTCTCTGCGTAGTTTTGGTGCCTGTCCTGGATCTCACTCTGTAGACCAGGCTGGCCTCAAACTAACAGAGATCTGCCTGGCTCTGCTTCCCGAGTGCTGAGATTAAAGGTGTGTGCCACCACCCCCTGCTTTCAATTTCTTTCTTTAAAGACTTAAAGTTCCTGTCATGTAAGTCTTTCACTTGATTGGTTAAGTTACCCCAAGGTATTTTATATTGTCCATGGCTGTTGTAAAGGGTGTTTTTCTCTGATATCTCTCTGTGCATTTATCATTTGTATATAGATGGGTTACTGACTTTTTTGAGTTAATATTGTATCCTACCACATTACTGAATGTGTTTATCAGCTGTAGGAGCTCCCTGGTAGAATTTTTTGGTCACTTATGTAGACTACCATATCATCTGCAAATAGTGAATATTTAACTTCTTTGTTTCTAATTTGTATCTCCTTGATCTTAGTTTTTGTCTTGTTAATCTAGCTAGAACTTAGAGTTCTGTATTGAATAGATATGGGGTGTAGCTAAAGTTTTCCTGCCTGGCCCACAGTCAGGACAAATCTCTCTCACCTGCCAGTCCCACAACTGCTCAGACCCAACCAAGTAAACACAGAGACTTATATTGGTTACAAACTGTATGGCCGTGGCAGGCTTCTTGCTAACTGTTCTTACAGCTTAAATTAATCCATTTCCATTAATCTATACCTTGCCACATGGCTCGTGGCTTACCGGCATCTTCACATTCTGTTTGTCATCATGGCAGCTGGCAGTGTCTCTGACTCAGCCTTCCACTTCCCAGCTTTATTCTCCTCCTTGTCCCGCCTATACTTCCTACCTAGCCACTGGCCAATCAGTAATTTATTTATTGACCAATCAGCAACACACTTGACATACAGACCATCCCACAGCAATGGGGAGAGTGGGCAGCCTTGTCTTGTTCCTGGTTTTAATGGAATCACTTTGAGTTTCTCTCCATTTAATTTGATGGCTGTTGGCTTTCTGTATATAGCCTTTATTATGTTCACGTATGTTTCTTGTATCCCTAATCTCTCAAAGACCTTTATCATGAAGGGGTGTTGGATTTTTCAAAGGCTTTTTCGTTATCTAATGACATGATCATGTGGGATTTTTTTTTTCAGTTTGCTTGTATAGTGGATTACATTGACGGATTTTTATGTGTTGAGCCATCCCTACATCTCTGGGATGAAGCCTACTTGATCATGGTGCATGATTTTTTTGTGTGTTCTTGGATTAGGTCTGCCAGTATTTTATTGATTATTTTTGCATGTTTGTGAGGGAGATTAGTCTGTAATTCTCTTTCTTTGTTGCATCTTTGTGTGGTTTGGGTATCAGGGTAACTGTAGCCTCATAAAAAGAATTTGGCAATATTTCTTCTGTTTCTATTGTATAGAACAATTTGAGGAGTATTGGTATTAGCTCTTCTCTGAAATTCTGGTAGAATTCATCACTGAAACCATCTGGCTCTGGGCTTTTTTTCTGTTGGAAGATTTTTGAGGACTGCTTCTGTTTCCTTAGGGGTTATAGGTCTATTTACATTGTTTATCTTGTCGAGGTTTAATTTTGGTATGTGGTACCTATCAGGAAAACTGTCCATTTCTTTTAGATTTTCCAGTTTTGTGGAGTACAGATTTTTGAAGTATGACCTGATGGTTCTCTGAACTTCCTCAGTGTCTGTTGTTATGCCCCCTTTTCATTTCAGATTTTGTTAATTCCCATACTCCTTCTCTGCCTTTTTGTATGTTTGCATAAGGGTTTGTCCATCTTGTTGATTTTCTCAAAGAACCAACTCTGTGTTTCATTGATTCTTTGTATTGTTCTGTTTGCTTCTATTTCTATTGATTTCAGCCCTCAGTTTGATTATTTCCTGACATCTACTCCTCCTGGGTGAGTTTGCTTCTTTTTGTTCTAGAGCTTACAGGTGTGCTGTTAAGTCATTAGTGTGAGATTTCTCCCACTTCTTTATGTGGGCACTTAGTGCTATGAACTTTCCTCTTAGCACTGTTTTTATTGTGTCTGAGTTTGGGTATGTTGTGTATTCTTTTTCATTGAGTTATAGGAAGTCTTTAATTTCTTTCTTTATTTCTTCCTTGAGGTAGTAGTGATTCAGCTGAGCATTGTTCAGTTTCCATGAGTTTGTAGGCTTTTTGTAATCTGTGTTACTGTTGAAGTCTAACTTTAAGCCTTGGTGATCCGGTAAGATACTGGTGGTTATCCAATTTTTGGAGGGTGTCTTTTGAGATTTTCTTTGTGACCAAGTATGAGGTCAATTTTACAGGGTTCCATAAAGTGCTGAGAAGGTATATTCTTTTGTGTTTTCATGAAATGTTCTATAGATATCTGTTAAGTCCATTTGAGTCATAATATCTGTTAGTTCCCTTATTTCTCCATTAAGTTTCTGTCTGGCAGATCTATCCATTAGTGAGAGTGGGGTGTTGAAATCTCCCACTATTACTGTGTGGGGATATGTGCTTTAAGCTTCAGTAATGTTTCTTTTAGAAATATGGGTACCCTTGTATTTAGGCCACAAATGTTCAGAATTGAGACCATCTTGATGGATTTTTCCTGGGATGATTATGAAATGTCCTTCTCCATCTCTTTTGATGAATTTTTGTTTGATGTCTATTTTGTTAGATACTAGGGTAGTTACACTAACTTGTTTCTTAGGTCCATTAGATTGTAAAATCTTTTTCCAACCCTTTACTCTGTGGTAATATCTATCTTTGAAGTTGAAGTGTATTTCTTGTATGCAGCAGAAAGATAGATCCTGTTTTCATATCCATTCTGTTAGCCTGTGTCTTTTTATAGATGAATTGAGCCCATTGATATTAAGAGATATTAATGACCAGTGATTGTTAATTACTGTTATTTCTTGGTTTTGGTGGTGGTGGTGGTAGTGTTTATGTGTTTCCTTTCTTTGGGTTTTGCAGGTGTGAGATTATCTATTGCCTGTGTTTATCTGGGAGCAGCTAACTTCCTTAGGTTGGAGTTTTCCTTCTATTACTTTCTGTCTGGCTGGATTTGTAGATAGGTGTTATTTAAATCTGGTTTTGTCATGGAATATCTTGTTTTCTCTGTCTATGATGATTGAAAGTTTTGCTAGGAATAGTAGCGTGGGCTACCATATCTTAATGTCTGCAAAACATCTGTTCAGTACTTTCTGGCTTTCAGAGTCTTCATTGAGAAGTCGGTGTAATTCTGATGTCTGCCTTTATATGTTACTTGGCCTTTTTACTTTGATGCTCTTAATATTCTTTCTTTATTCTGTATATTAAATGTTCTGACTATTATGTGTCAAGGGGACTTTTTGGGGGGCCCAGTCTGCTCAGTGTTCTGTAAGCTTCTTGTACCTTTATAGGCATGTCCTTCTTTAGGTTGGAAAAGTTTTCTATGATTTTACTGAATGTGTTTTCTGTGCCTTTAATCTGGAATTATTCTCCTTCTTCCATCCTTATTATTCTTAGTTTTGGTCTTTTTATGGTGTCCCAGATTCCCTGAATGTTTTATGTTAAGAATTTGTTGCATTTAACATTTTCTTTGACTGATGAATCTATTTCTTCTATTATATCTTCAACACCTGAGATTCTGTCTTCCATCTCTTGTGTTTTGTTGGTGATGCTTTCACATGTACTTCTTTTATGCTTACCCACCCAGATTTTTCCATTTCCAGAATTCCTCAGATTGTATTTTCTTTATTGCCTCTGTTTCAATTTTCACATCTTGAACTCTTTCCTTTACCTGTATAATTGTTTTTTCTTGGCTTTTTTTTAAAGGTGATTTATTTATTTCTTCCAATTTTTATTTGTCTTTTCCTCAATTTCTTTAATGAAATTTTTCATTTCCTCTTTAAGGGCCTCTATCATCTTCATAAATCATTTGTGAAGATTTTTAGGTCATTTTCTTCTGCTTCATCTATTGGGATGTTCTTGTCTTGCTGCTATAGAATCACTAGATTATGGTGGTGCCATATTGCTCTTTACGTTGTTGAATATATTCTTATTCTACTGAATACCCATCTGTGTTTGGGATAATTATAGGGACAGGTGTTGATTCTTGTCATGTCTTTGTTGGATGGGTCTTTTGTTCCTTTATTGTGTGTTTCTTTAATTGTCTTTTGGCTTTGATGACCAAGGGTCTTGGTGATTGGCTGCTTGTCAGGTTGAGTGGGGTTTATGAGGGTTTGGGTGCCTAGATCCAGCATATTGTCCAGTTATTCTGGCTGGTGTGGGCTTTACATATGCTTATGGAGTCTGTTCTTCCAAGTGGTATAGGTTTTGCCTGTGCCTGTTCTTCAAACTGGTGTGGGTGGCACTTGTGCCTATAGGACTGTTAATGTTGCTGGAGAGGGCTGTTCATGGGGAGAATGCTGGAGTAGGTGGGATTGGGCAGCAGAGTAGGTCTGTTCTTCCAACTGGTATAGGTGGCACTTGTCCCTATTGGGGCTGTTGTTCCCTCAACTGGTGTAGGTGGAGCTTGTGTCTGCAGAGGCTGTTGATTTTGCCAGGAATGGTTGGCTAGGGGGAGGATGATGGTTTCGGTGCATTTGGGTGGCAGAGTGGGTCTTGTAGGTTACAGAGTCCAATCAGTGGTGGCAGTGTTGGAGTGGCCTGCCTGCAAGACTTTGATCTGGTGGCTGGCTGCTGGGGGCTGAGATGGGCCAGTGATGGACAGGGGATGTGTCCTGGGGCTTAAGGTCTAGAGATTGGGGCAGTTTAGCTGGGAGACCAGTCCTCACCTCTTCTTCCAATTGGTGGAGGTGGTTCTTATGCCTCTGGGGGCTGCTGTTGTTGTGGGGGATGGCTGGCCAGGGGTGGGATGGTGAGTTCTGTGGGTTTGGGTTATGGAGTGGGTCATGTAGGTTACAGAGACCTAAGGCTGGCAGTCAAAAGTGTCTCTTATATTTGCTCTTGGAATTTTTTTCTATTTGGTTTAGTTTGGGGTTTTGTTTCTGTTTTTGTTCTCCATTTTTGTTTCTCTACATTTATTTCTACTGCATTTAGAATAAGGGCAAAAAGCAAATTTCATGTCCATTATACCTGACATGGCTATGAATCATGGAATCTCTTCCCTTGGGGAGTTGGTGTCTTATAAATCCCTGAAATGCCCTCAGCACTCATCCTATTGCCTCAGTTCAAACTATGTAGCTTCCTTGTATGATGCTAGTCTATTTTGTTTTAACTAATGTTTTGGTTAACATACAAAAATATGAATTCCATTATGACCTCAAATACTTTCCCTTTTTGTTTTCATGAAATATATATTCCTTTAACCACTTTTATTCTCCTTCCCACTCCCCCAAATTAAATACCAATAGCCCTCATATCATCCCATCAACAAACAGGCTAAAGAATTGAGTAGACATTACTTGAGGGGTGATATTTTGGACACTATTTTCATAGTAGTGGCCCTGAAATTATGCAAATCATATTCATCTTGACAAGGGAGGTAATTATCTTCTAGCTATAGACATTCTGTATTACCTGCCTCTTACATGAGTGAAATTTCTTCAACATAATTAGATAGCATCAACTCTCAGTAACACTGTTCAGATTTCAAAGACAGCACATTAACTGTGATTAAAGAATTTGTATACAGTAAAAACTTCAGTGCTGACTCTTCCACCCACAAGTCAAGTCATCACCAGTGAAAAGCCAGTGGGCATTATGAATGAACTGTTAACACCCTTTCTTTTACCACCTCTCAGATATTCATCAAACCCTATGGCAGTTGGTTCACACACAGACAGGAAACTATAGAGCTATATTGCCTCTTGGTCTCCAGGGGATGAACCAACATGACATTTTACAAATGTGGGCTTACCCAAAGAATAAATTAAAAAAGATGAGAGAAAGCACACTGAAGGAATAAAAAGTGAAATGAATTTTATCTCTTTGAAAGAGATGAATGAGTGTGCTGCTGAAGTTTAGAACAGACTGATTTATGTGAATATAATATCCATAATGAAAATTTTCAAATAATGCAAAAGCAAAGTCAACTTGATCAAATTGCTTTGTTTAAATTGCTTAGGAGAAAGAATGTCGCTTATTGAAGTGAAATAGAACATCAATTTCTATTTTTGATTGAAAACTAATTTAAAAAACACAAATCTAAATCAATTTTTCCTGCATTCAAGTCAAATAAATGAATTTAGTTGCCAAATTAAAAAAATTATAATCATTAAGTATTTAAGATGGTTTTTGTTTCCAGGAAAACAGTTTTCATGATGTTACAAATTAGTACAAGCTGACTAACTTCAAAGTATCTGACAAAGCCAGAGCTAAGAGAGATGCTGCTGTGTAGTTTATATGCAGATTCCAAAATATATAGAAGAAACAGTAAGGTGTGAAAATCCTGTCAGCATTCAAGAGACTTTATGAGCAGCCAGAGAAGCTTGGCAGTCAGGACACATGAAGAAAGTTGTTGAATGGAAAAGGTTTTTATCCTAAAAAGGAGATACCAAGGAATGAGAGGGAGGAAGAAATAATTGAAGAAAGAAGGGAGGGAATTCACATTAAAAGAATAAACAAAAATACTTTCCAACTGAAAGTGAATGGAAGTTCAAAACCTGATCTAAACTTAAAGGAATATGACAATTTCCCAAAGCATAGTAAAGATGGTTAGCCTTAGAAGTTACACAGTAAGGCAAAGGCAATCAACAGTGTTCATGATCCTTGGTGACTTATTTACAAAGAAATAAAACACTTAGCTCTTAGGGCTTGCAGTGTTCTAAATTATGTTATACAAATAAACACTGGTCATTTCTTTTTCTGTATGTATTTACAATAGGTAGAAGAGTGTGGTGATATTTTATTTGTGCTCTAGTAAATAAAGCTTGCATGGAGATCAGAGGACAAAGCCAGCCAGTATATTAAACATAGAGGTCAGACAGTGGTAGCACAGGCCTTTTATCCTAGCATTCGGGAGGCAGAGATTCATTCAGATCTTTGCGAGTTCAAGGACACACTGGGAACAGGGCCAGGTGTGGTGGCACAAATTTTTAATTCCCAGCACTAGTTAACCATAGAGGTCTGGAGGTCTGTACAGACAGACAGGAAGTGATAATCTAGGCAGAAAGAGGAACTGATGTAGCTGGGTGGAGAAAGGAAGTGAGATGGCAGGACAGAGAAAGGATATAGGTTTGAGTATACAGGAAGTAGCACTCTCTGGAGGCTGAGGAGTTACTGAGATGAGGTTGGCTGTGGCTTGTCTTATTCCTCAGATCTCTCAGTTTTCAACCCATATCAGGCTCTGGGTTTTTTATTAATAAGACCTTTCAATATTCATCTTACATCTAGTGCCCCAATATTTGTGGCATGAATTCACACAAAAAAGCCACTTGCTTGTGGCCTTACAGGCACCAGCTCAAGTCTGAGCTGCACATGGCTAGAGTCTCCACTCCACATGGGTTGGAGTTCCTAACCAGATGGATCCAGAAGGCTGGATCTTTCACTTCTTCTCTCCTGGTGAGTTGTGGGCTCTCTCTGGATCCATATTTCAGGCAGATACCACACTAAGTAGCTGTCTTGAAACCTGCTTGAACTTCTATTGTTCTACAAAGAGGAGTCAGCCTCACATCTGAATCATCATTGTCAGCAAATCTGGTGAGTCAATTAAGATATCTTAGAGGGAGAGATTAGTTAAAAGAGAAGTTGTTTCCCACATTAAAAAATGGGAAACATTTTTATAATGGAGGGTATTTGGTCTCCATTTGGTAAAACACTAGGCAATCTGAAAATGGAACAACTAAATGACAGGATAATTAATGTTGATGAGATTTACATAACATCAATTATGAATATTATTTGTTTGAGCATTGAAAATGTTGGTTAATTTGAGTGCCAAGATAAAAGTTTTAGAAAAACTTATTAAAATAAATCATAGAGAAATTCAGACCCAGCCAGAAGAATTTAAAGGTGAATGTATCTCAGCATTGAATTATAAAATTACAGAGAAATAGCCTAAGGTTTTCAAACAGCCAACATTATTCTATACAGTAACCTTACAAGAGCTGCCATATGCTTGAGGCTGTGTATGAGCTAACTTGACTCCTGTGGAAATGTTAGATTTGAGGTGATTTAAAGAAATTATATTCTCATATGGTATGCATTCTCCATTTGTAAAGCAGATACTAAAACCATGGTCAACCTGTAATAGAGTTTCCAAGAATGCAAAGATTTGGTTGAAGCAGTCTTAGAGGCTGTAACCAAGTTGCAATGGAAGACCTGGCAGAAAGATGAGGCTAAGACTACAGAACAATGATGTAGGGCTAAAGGTATGAAAATTTCCCAAGATCAATTTCTTGGAAAAAGTGATTATGTTAATATTCAAAGACAATCTTTATATGATGACCACACTCTAATTTTATGTCAAATTGTAGCCCTGAATGCTTGGCACAGAATTAAAGAAGCAGGAAAGAAAATTGACTCATTTACAAAAGTTATACAGGGCCCAAAAGAAACCTTCACAGATCTCTTACAAAGGCTGTCTTCAGCAGTAAACAGAATGATACAAAATTCAGAAGATAGACAGATAATATTTGAATCTCTGGATTTTGAGAATGCTAATGTACAATGCTAAAGGGTAATTAGGAGGCTAAGGGCAAGATCAGCACCCTTGCAGGAATGGATCTGAGATACAATTAATATTGAATCTCATGACCATGATGATATGTGGATCAGAGAGGTGATTTCAAGAGGTTTGAGGGGAAAATAATAATGTCAGATGCTTTAATTGTAGTAAATAGGGTCACCTAAAAAGAGACTGTAAACAGGGCATTCCTTGAAACAATGTTTTGTAGATGTAGCTCTAAATGGTCTTATTAAATAAGAAACACAGCGCCAAATAAAGAGTTAAAAGTCCAGAGATCTAGCAGTAGCCAATAGCTAAGACCACCTTATCTTACCACTAGCTGCTGTCCTTCCCCTGAGAGAGACCTTCTTCCTATGTCCTCTTTTTATTGCCTTTCTGTTCTGCCTTCTCATTGGTCCTAAACCCAACCATATGACTTCCTCATCACTGCCTGTCTATACAGACCTCCAGGTCTCTATGGTTTGTCCTGAGATTAAAGGTTCAGGTCACCACTTGGCTGTGTCCTTGAACACAATGAGATTCTGCCTGCCATGTGAGCGGATTAAGGGCATGTGCCACCACTGCCAGACTTCTGCTAAATGGCTTGCTCTTAGCTCTGATCTCCAGGCAACTTTATTAACATACAAATAAATCACATTTCAGCACAAATAAAATATCACCATAATGTTTCTTCAAGGAGCAATGGCAACAGAATGCCCCTCGCTAATGGACTGTACAAAAGGTGTGGTAAAGGCAAACATAGGACTAACTAGTGTAGATCAACAAGAGACAAACAAGGTAATATTTGCCTTTGTCATCAGGAAACTCCCTGAGGGGTCTTTTGCAGGCCCCCATGGCAATTTCATTTCAGTTCTTTCCTGCCATGATAGAAGAAACCCCTTCCCAGAGCAACTAAATAACCAAATGCCTATTGTAAAAAAACCATACTGCTTGGGGTGATTGAACAGCTATAGCAGAAAGAACAGAAAATTCAGGAGAAAACATAAAGTGAAATTTTGGCAAACTTTGATAAATGACCAAAATTAAAAGTATGAATAAATAATGTTGTCATTGAGGGTCTTGTATACACGTGTGCAGACTTAACAATAATTGCATCAGAATTTTGGCATCCAAATTTGTCTCTTCAGGAGGTAAATCTTCATCTGTTTGGCACTAGAATATTATCTCAAGTGAAACAGAACACAAAATGGGTTGAATGTATAGGGCCAGAAGGAGAGAGAAGAAAATTAAAACCATAATATAACTATGAACTTATGGGGCCATGATTTGTTACAACAATGGAATACTGAGATGTGTAGTAGGTAGCCATTCCATCTTTGACCTGGAAGTTCCAACCCCCATTGATGCTTCGGTAACTGTCACGCCTACAAGGCGGGGCTGAGAGAGGATGCTGAAGACTGAGATCTGGATGCATGGACTGTCTTGGTTCCTGGATGCTGGACGCTGGAGGTAGACCAAGCAGAGTTCTCCAGAGAACACCATCGGACTGCGCCTTGCCTTTCCCAGACCCTGTCCTATCCTTTCATTTTATGAGTTATCCCACAAAATAAACCTCCTTTTTAACTATGTGGAGTTGCTTTAATAATTTTACCAATAGAGATGAACATTCCTCCAACCTCAGAAACAAACCATAAAATAACATGTTTCTGAGAGAAATACTAGAAGGAATTATAAGGAACTGTCCCCGGCCATCCAAATTGTACAAGAACAGGGCACAACAGCTGGTGATCTTTCAAAGACACTAACAGCTCTACCTTGAAAATGGTTAGCAGACAAGACTGTATGGGTTCAGCAATGACCTTTAACAACAGAGAAACTGCAGGCTTTAGAAGAGCTGGTAGAAGAACAGTTAAATGCTCAGCATACTGAAGAATCAACCAGCCCTTGGAATTCTCCTATATTTCTTATTGAAAAAGAAATCTGTTAATGGAGAATGGTAACAGATCTAAGCAATTAACAAGGTAATTCAGCCAATGGGCTATTTACAATCTGGAATTCCTTTGCCTACTCTGTTAACCAAAGGATGGCCTCTTATAGTAATCAATTTGAAAGATTGTTTCTTCTCAATACTCTTAGAAGAGAAAGACAGAGAAAGATTTGCATTCATGGTGCTTACTTATAAAAATTCTCATCTGGTTAAGAGATATCTATGGAGGATTCTCCCACAGGGAATGTTGAATAGCCCAACCCTGTGGCAATATTTTGTCAACAGCCATTGGAAATGATATGTAAAAAATTTCCTAAATCCAAAATTTATCATTATATGGATGATATTTTACTAGCTGACTCAAATGCAGATATTTTGAAAGAATGTTTGAAGAAGTAAAGAAAATTTTGCCTTGCTGGGGATTACAAATTGCTCCTGAAAAGATACAAAGAGGAGATTCTATTAATTACTTAGGATATAAAATAGGTCTACAAAAAGTTAGACCCCAAAAGGTGCAAATTAGGAGAGACAGATTACAGACTCTTAATGACTTTCAAAGATTATTTGGAGACATTTCCTATCTATGGACTGTTGTTGGGGTTAAAAATAATGAACTGAGTAATTTGTTCAAAACTTTAGAGGGTGACATGGAGAATTATTGGCTGAACCTGAGAGAGAATTGGTCTTGGTGGAAAAGAAAATACAAGATGCACATGTGGATTGTTGGACCCAAAGCTTGATCGCATTTTCATTATTTTACCCTCTCAGCATGCTCCTAAAGGAATTTTAATGCAGAGGGAAGATATTATTTTGGAATGGATATTTCTACCAAATAACAAGAGTAAAAAATTAAAAACTTAGGCGGAAATAATCTCTGAGTTGATTTTAAAAGGATAATTGAGACTTCATCAATTAACCTGAACAGATCCAGCAGAAATTGGAGTACCTTTAACTGATGATGAAATAAAAAAAATTAAGGGCAGAAAGTGAACCTTGGCAAAGAGCTTGCTGTAATTTTTTGGGAGAGAGTAACAGCAAATATCCCAAAATTGATAGAATTAAACTTACAAAGAGAGTTAATTGGCCTATTGGTATATTACATATCTAACAGGATAAAATTTCATAAGTCTTCCTAAATATTTTTTGCTGTTATCTACAGACACTTTACACAATGGTCTTTATGTAGTTCCAATTCAATTAAAAATTAAAGCTGCCTTTGGAGTTGGAACATGGCTCTCTCCTGCTCTAAACCCAAGCATGTTTGTTAAAAGAAAAATGCAAAATCTCTGTATCATGTCAGAAGAGCCATCTGATAGGGGACAGAAGAAAACCAAAATTAAGGAACTATTCTATTGCCACTAATCTCACAATTCTTTTGTTCTATTTTGACTCTTTAAAACTTCTCTTGATGTATGAATATTATACCAAAATTTATAAGATTTATTATATATATTTTTTAACTTTTGTCATGATATTAATGGTCATATAGAGTACTAACTTATTCTAGGAAAAAAGGCTTCATCTACAGGCCTGTACATGTTTTCATGTTTGAGTCTCTATCAGTTTTCTG
Source organism: Peromyscus californicus insignis (assembly GCF_007827085.1). Classification (NCBI taxonomy): domain Eukaryota; kingdom Metazoa; phylum Chordata; class Mammalia; order Rodentia; family Cricetidae; genus Peromyscus; species Peromyscus californicus. The sequence goes on along the minus strand of NW_026294617.1, from coordinate 2,798,978 downwards.
CAGGAAGTCATGATGATGCCTAACTTCAAATTTGAAGTCTCCATAAAGATGACTGGGCCCCACAACAATGATTCCATCAGGATGATGATAATACCACTAAGCTAACAAATACCTCCCAAAGATCAGCTTTGGACTATAAATTGCTCAGGGTAATTTCAAGATGGCTAGCTGAGATGATCTAGCCTCACAGACTACTGGAGCAAGAACTTTTAAGAAAGCCCTGCAATTGTGCATTATGCAGAGGCTGGACAACAAATGATACAGCTACCTCTCCCAGGACTTGAAAATTAACTCAAAATTTTTCTTCTCAGGATCCTGTAAAAATGCCTTCACCTCCAGACAGCAGGAGTTCCTGCTGCCAGTAGAGATGACTGTATACAGTGCTGCCAGCTCCCTTCCCTTTCTCAGCAATTCATCTTTGCAGTTTCAGTTTAAGTACTCATTTACAACTCAGCCTTTCTGTTGATTAGCTTATTTAGAATAGCTGAATTCCTAAAGCACATGAAGGCTTGCCATGGAAAATTACTTGTCTGGGGACCACATATCAGTTTCTTTATTTTATTTTTTAACAGAAGCACAGGTGCTAATTAGATATGCTTTCCAGCTGCCCAAGCAAGATGCTGAGGTCCCCAACTGCTGTCAGTCTGATCATCATTAGCCTAAAGAGTTCCTCGATGAAGAACTTGACACACTTGACATGTCCTTGTTCTTTGCAAATAATTTTAAATGATTTCTTAATCAAAAGTACTATGTTACCCATTGCTAGTTGATCAGGCAGCATCCAGAGGAAGCAGGGACATTCTGAGTGCCCTGTTTCTTCGGTGGAGATCCCTGTCTCTAACAGGAGTGGGTACATCTGAGCTAGTGCCATCACCTTTGCATAAAATAAATTCATCTCCAGTTTACAGATTGTTTGCAGGCATCATAAAACCTCGATCTAGCTAACATTATTTTAATATTTTTCCCTTCTAGTAACTTCTGAAGACATGAAGAAGAGGTTATTTCTTTTGGGAAAAATTACCTCTTCAGGTAGGGATTCCTGCATATTTGCAATGTGATGAACAGGTTGTCAAAGAAGATGTTGGCAAACTAGAAAAACCAGTCCTGAAAATTCAGGAGGAAAATACTTGTATTCAAGAAATCTCTCCCCCAATGATGTACAACATTGCTCCTCTTTGTTTAAAATTTAAATTGCTTTTCTATTGTTCCTGATTTTTCAAATTTTGGATGAATAATTTCTTAAGTAAATAAAAAAGGTAGCCTGTGTGGTGATAACACACAGTATCAGCACTCAGGAGGCTAAGCCCTGAGGATCACAAGTTTGAGGTCATCCTAGCTACAAAGCAAGATGACAGAGAGGGGAGACAGAGGAGGAAAGGAAGGGAAGAGAGAAAGGAAGGGAGGAAGTAAGAAACCATTTCTCAATTTTATTTTATTTTAAACATATTTCCTGATTTAGTTTATTTTCCACTTGCTGTGATAAATTAAAGCAACTTGAAAAAGGAAGCATTTATTTTAGCTCATGTTTCAAGATATAATCCATAACAACAGAAGGATCTTGAAGTACCTAGTCACAGGTGTAATTTCCCAAACTCTGATTTGTGTTAAAGCTTCCTGGTTCTTCATCTTGGTTCTTTCCCAGACCTTGTTAGAATCATTAGAAGTAAGTAGTGCATGTCTGTTAGATCATATGGTGCCAAGTGTCTGAAGTGATGTACAATAGATCAGTGGATCAAAATGGACAGGGCCTGAGAAATACAGAGGAAAACCAATAAACAAAATGTAACATGACATATCATCTTTCTACCTATAAATCTACTAAAACAATAAAAGGTAGAATTATGTTGTCTTTTATTGCAAAGTCCTGTATTTGTGATTTTATGGCACAATATGGAGACAGCAATCGTTATATCAGGATTTCTCCTGTTTTAATAACACCACATAAAAAAATTTGCTGATATTTGGGTTTTATTTAAAAGAAAGAGAAATCCTTGTGTGTACTGTTGCTTGGTCAGGCTTTTTTTTGTCCTTCATTTAGTGATAAAATGTTAAATTTACCCTTCTAAGTCCTTAATATAATTGTAGTCACAGTACACAACAATTTTTAAAATACTTGACTCCAGGACTGGGGAGATGGCTCAGCAAGAGAAGTTCTTACTATGGAGAGTGATTCTACTGAATTAGCCAGATCAGCAAGCTCAGGGCTCTTCAAGAGACCTTGTATTACTAAATAAAGAGGAGCAAGATCAAGAAAGACACCAAATAACTTATAGCCTCCACTCACATGTAACACACATACAAACACACAATGCCCACACAGAAACAAATACACAAGCATGTACACCATACATATATAACATACAAAGAAACAAAAATTTACCTTACTATACTGAAAAAAAAACCTTCTAATTACAGTCTTCTTTTATCATTTTACAAAGTATCCACAAACTGTGTTCACTGAAGTGAGAGTTCTCCTTCTTGGCACATACAAAACAAAAGCAACAAATTAGATGCTCATAAAAGAATAAATATTTTAAAAGATTTGCATATATTTGCTTGTATGCAAATAAATAGCAACATTAGTTTAAAATTAAATATACCTTTAAAATATTATGCCCATTCCCAATCTAACTCTTGAATTCATTTTCAGCCTTATTAAATGGTTCAAAGGAAGTGGCAAATTTCCTCCTATACTATGCTGTGTCATTTGAAATTTCTACCCTGCAAGTTTTACTGACATGCCATCTGAAGTGCTAACTATTGTCTAGGAAGTATTCTTGCTTACACCCATCAGGTTCCACCAATTTCAAGGGAAGATAGATGAGAAGATACAAGCAAATCCATGACAGTCTAGGGCACAGATTCTTTGACTGGAGAAATAAGGAATGGCCAATTAAATACTTTTAGATCAGCAAAATTAATGATCTTCCATGCAGACACCACACCAAGGGTAAGTGTCGCGTCTGCCTCGACCAGCAAGGAAGACGCGACGCCAGGCTCTTCTCCAAGCAGTTTATTCAGGAACCTTGAACAATCTTCTGACCCTGGGGAAAGCCATCTTCTTCTTCTCTCTCACTCTCACTCTCACTCACTCTTACTCTCTCTCTCTCTGTCTCCTCTCTCTCTCTCTCTCTCTCTCTCTCTCTCTCTCTCTCTCTCTCTCTCTCTCTTTTCTCTCTCTCTCCCTCTCTCTCTCTCACTCGCTCTCTCTCTCTGATCTCCTCCTCCGATCTTCTATCTCCTGATCTCCTATCTCCTCTGATCTTCTATCTCCTCCGATCTTCCTCTTGGGGAAAGCCAGCCCACGCCCTTTATAGCCACTGGGCAATCAACCACGTAGTGCCACATGGACAATGCCGATAGGGTCAGACATACGCAAGCAAGCCAGATTAGGTCCAGGTGTGCAGAAGCAAGCCAGATAGATCCTAGCCTTAGCCAAATAAGGAGCACCTGCCATCGGGAAGGCAGAAGTCGGACACCAGCGTCATCTTTGAGGCACGGCCGTGCACGGCTCTCTACAGGTAAGATCTATTATGTCTTGTACCACAGAATTTCCTGGCCCACTGAGATGAAGAAGGGGCTTTGCTCTCTGATTTTTGTTGAAAAAGATGTAAGCAAGGAAAGAATCTTCAGCTAAGAAGCACAGAATGTGTATTAGTTGCTTTTCTTATTGCTGAGACCAGTTATCTAGTCAAATATAATCTATTGTAGAAAGCTTTTGGTTTTGGCTCACAGTTTGAGAGGATGAAGTCCATCATAGTGGAGAAGACATGGCAGCTGAAATGTGAGACAGCTGCTCACATTGTATCTAAGGTCAAGAGGTAAAGAGTGGAGAAGGGGGAACAGTCTATAAAATCTAGAGGCACAACTCCAGTGACCCTCTACTCCATCAAGGCTTCACCTGCTAATGCTTCTAACAAACTTCTCAAACAGTGCCATCAGCCAGAGATCAATGATTCAAACATTTGAGCCTATGGGAAACAGTCCTACTTCATATAACAACAATGGGTTAGTAATTTGGTTCAAAACTACAACCAAAATTTAAACAGTTCTCATATTCCAAAATCATTTTAGTCTACTACAGATCAAGCCTAGAACATCCTGTATTATGGCAAAGAAGACTAAGGAGCCAAAGTTAAGACAAAGCACATGTATGTCTTCAACTTGCAGAAATATTCATGAAGTGTCAGCAGTCACTACTGAACCAATATATAGAATAAATTCAATCCCAATAAAAATCCATATATTTCTCACTTAAATAGAAAAGAATCCATCTTAAAATTCATATGAAATTTTTAAACAATAACATTTAATAATTAAATGTAAGTGTTAAACCCGAAAGTTATACTTTAGGCTGTTGAGACGGTTCAGCAACCTGAGGCATTTGCCACCAAGCCTGAGGATCTGCCTTTGATCCTTGAACCCCATATGGTAGAAAAAGAGAACCACCTTTCACAAGTTGTCCTCTGGTTTCCATTGCAACACCTTGGTACATGTTGCTATTTATGTGAGTGTGTGTGTGTGTGTGTGTGTGTGTGTGTGTGTGTGTGTGTGTGTGTGTGTGTGTCAGAGAAGGGGAGAACAGCAGATGAACTTTGTCATCCTGTCTCCTGTTAGACATCCACCCCTGTGGTCGGGAGACATAGACTAACTACATATAAACAGACATACATGTAGACATAGACATGGGCACTGGAAGGCTGTGATCCATATGTGGTCACATCGTCAGTACAAGGTTTTTGTGATGTGCCTTTTGCCTTTGTGTGTATTTTCTTTGACTTCTTAGTAAGTCCATGGAAGAATCAAATTTATTTCAATACTCTGGGATTCTCTTGCTGGCATAACTGGATGGCACCATGTAGAAGAATGAATACAGATCCATATCTATTGTCCTACAGAAAACTCAAGTCCAGGTGGATCAAAGACCTCAACATAAATCCAGTTACCCTGAGCCTAATAGAAGAGAAAGTGGGAAGTAGCCTTGATGAACTGACACAAGAGACAACTTCCTAAATATAACACTAGTAGCACAGACACTGAGATTGACACTTAATAAATGGGACCTCCTGAAACTGAAAACCTTCTGAAAGGCAAAGAATATCATCATTAAGACAAAATGGAAGACTACAGAATGGGAAAAGATCTTCACCAACCCCTCATCTAATGGAGGGCTAATCTCCAAAATATATAAAGAACTCAATAAACTACATCCAAATACCAAATAATCTAATTAAAAATGGGGTACAGATTTAAACAGAGAATTCTCAACCAAAGAATCTCAAATGGCTGACATACACTTAAAGAACTCTTCAACATCCTTAGCCATCAGGGAAATGCAAATCAAATGACTCTGAGATACCATCTTATACATATTAGAATGGTTAAGATCAAAAATACTAATGATAGCATATGTTGGAGAGGATGTGGAGTAAGGGAACACTCCTCTACTGCTGGTGGGAGTGCAAACTTGTACAGCCACTTGGATATTGGTATGGCAGTATCTCAGAAAATTGAGAATTAATCTACCTCAAGACCCAGCTATACCAATCTTTGGCATATACCCAAAGGATGCTGAATTATACCACAAGGACGCTTTCTCTACTATGTTTATAGCAGCATTATTCGTAATAACCAGAACCTGGAAACAACCTAGATGCCCCTCAACTGAATAATGGATAAAGAAAATATGATACATTTACACAATGAGTATTACTCAGCAGAAAAAAAAATGACATCTTGAAATTTGCAGGCAAATGGATGGAAGTAGAAAAAAATCATCCTGAGTGAGGTCACTCATACCCAGATAGACAAACATGGTATGTACTCACTTATAAGTGGATATTAGCTGTAAAGGAAAGGATACCAGGCTACAATCCAGGCCCAGAAATGTTAGATAACAAGGTAGGCCCACTGAGAGATATATGGACATTCCTGGGAAGGTGAAATAGAAGAGATCTCCTGGGTAAACTAGGTGCAGAGGTGGGCGCAGGGGGATGCATGTTTGGGAACATGAGGGATCCAGTTGGGCAGATTGGGTTTGAGACAGACAAGGAGAAAAATGAAGGAGATATCTTCATGGGGGTGGGGGTGCGTATTTTGGCGTTAGACAAAAACCTGATGCCAGGAAAACTCCAAGGAATTCACAAGAATGATCGCAGCTAAGAATCCTAACATTAGTGGAGAAGGTGACTGAACTGGCCCTCTCCTGTAATCAAATTGATGACTATCCTAATTGTCAAAAGGGAGCCTTCATCCAGTAACTGAGGGAAGCAGAGCAAAGATCCACAGGCAAGCACTGGTCTGAGCTCTGCAAGTCCAGTTGAAGAGAGAGAGGAAGGATTGTATGAGCCAGGGGGTCAAAGTCATGACAGGCAAACCCACAAAGACAGTTGACCTGAGCTCATGGGAGCTCACAGAGTCTGAACCAATAGCGATGGAGCCTGCATAGGACTGACCCTCTGCATATGCGTGACAGCTCTGTGTCTTGGTCTGTTTGTGGAGATCCTAATAGGGGGATTGGGAATTGTCCCTGGCACCTGAAATGGCTTTTAACAACCCAGTCCCCAAGCTGGTCCTGCCTCAACTTGATGTGCCATGCTCTGTTGTCTCCCATGGGAGGCCTAACCCTTTCTGAATGGAGATGGAGGAGGAGTGGATGCGGGGGTAGAAGGGAGGTGGAGGAGAGAATGGGAGGAAAGGAGGAAGTAGGAGAAATTGTGGTCAGTATGTAAAATACATGAAAAAATTAATAAAAACATTTTATAAAGTCCAAAAATAAAAACATTTATGTATTTTCAATTTAACTTATGGAAGAGGAATATAAAATGTCTTTAGGACCCTGGAAATGATTTATGTGACACAATTTGGAAACACTTGTCCAAATTGTTCAGGATGTTTTGTTCACCAGTAATACTGAAGCTTGATAGGTAAATGAGTTGGTAGTTAAGGCAGAAGCCTGAGGTTGGGAAATTTGGTTTTTACAACTTGCTATGACTACTGGCTAGTACTTCTGTGTCAACTTGACCCAAGCTTGAGTCATAGAAGAAGAAGGAGCCTCAGTTGAAGAAATCCGTCCATGAGCTCCAGCTGTACAGCATTTTCTTAATTAGTGATCAGTGGGGGAGAGCCCAGCCTCTGGGGCTGGTGCCATCCCTGGGCTGGTGGTCCTGAGTTCTATAAGAAAGTAGGCTAAACAAGCCAGTGGAAGCAAGCCAGTAAGCAGCACTCTACCATGGCCTCTGCATCAGCTCCTGCCTCCAGGTTCCTGTCCTGCCTGAGTTTTTGTCCTGGCTTCCTCCAATGATGGTCTGTGATCTGGAAATAAAAACTAAATAAACTCTTTTCTCCCCAACTTTTTTTTTGGTCATGGTGTTTTGTTGCAGCAATAGGAACTCTAACATGATGCCACCAAATTATGTGTAGGCATTGTTAATTTCAATTGCCTCTTAGGACCTTAAAATCCTTGCTAAAATGAAGCAAGTGGGCCCTGCTATATGAAAGTCCTTAGGGAGGTCTTTGATAGATCTCTAATTCCTAATTTATCTTCCCATAATAATAGGATCTTATCCTAATACCGGTTTCATCTAGTCTCAGGGCCCTTCATAATAAAAACGTCATTTCCCATCTTCCTCTGCAACTAAGCATGGCTGAATGAGTACGTTTAAGCCAGTGACTCGTAAATAAACATGTCTATGACCTGCTTTCCACAAGGTAGAAAGTAATAAGCCTTCCTTAACAACTTGAAAAAGACAACATCACCTGATGATGGAATGGAAACATGCTATGAAGAGCCCTACCCTCTAATATAATTGAGTCACCACATAGGCCCTGGCATTGAAATCAATCCACAACAATAGAAAACAGTAAGCTTCAAGGCACCACAGTGAGGGAGTATTTTGGAAGAGCAGAATGTAACTGCTAGATTGTCTTTTGGCTTGAGAAATGCCATTGCAGATGAGACTGAATCTCTTGTCTGGCATCTGTGATACTCTGGACCTGATTCCCAGAACTGATAAAAGAAAAATGGGGGAGGGGTATCAGTGTGATACAGTGAAATACAATGTGATGTTAGAAATATTGAGATTGCCACTCAACTGAATAACTTTGGAGAAGGATCTAAAAAAATCTCTGAGCCTCAGTTTCCTCATTTTTCTACAATGTAGATAATTTGAGCCTTTTAGGTTATTCAGCAGAGAATGGTTGATCAACAAATGATATTCATAGAGTTTTGTGTGTTAACTGACAATAGCAGTAACTCTTCTAAGAGAAACCTGTCATTCAGCACTGTTGTTTATGGTGCTTTTCATCTTTAGAGATAATAAACTATTATCATGTGCATTAGTTATGTTTCTTGACACTGTGACCAAATACCTGATGAGAAGTATTTGAGAAAGAAAGAACGCATGTTCGTGTTCAGTTTGAAAATGAATGGAAAAAGATATACAAAGGAAAAGAAAAGGAAACATAAGTGCTCCTAGGTATGATGGAGGAGAAGGTTTGTTGTAGATAAAAAAGGAGAGCATAGTTAGAAACAGAGCAGAGACACCTGGGAGAGTCCAGAGTGGACACATCCTTGAGCCATGTAAGGAGAGGTGGAAGGGAAAGGGAGAGAGGGGATGAAGTGCCACAGCCCAAAGGTACAAAGAGGGCTGGTAACCAAAATGTTTGGACTATATAGGGAATAGCAGCCTCCTTTGCTGGAGAGTTGGGGGGCAGGGTATGTGAGCCAGGAGGTCCCTGTAACAAAAAAGGACTGAGGGATTGTAGGGAGAATGTGGAGGCCAGCATCAGCTTTGATATGATAAATATACACCTCAGCCATTTGACCCAGGTTTGAAACCTAACAGAAAGTATATTCTAACACAGCAGGGAAGACACGGTAGTGGAAGCAGTTTACAGCTGTGGTGCAGATGCGCATGGCTGACTGTGCATATCTCTGTAGACCACCAAACACAGAAAGGCTGAGATCAATAGCAGGGCTGGTCTCAAGACCAGCACTCCACAGCCCATTTCCTTTGGAACTTTCCATAAGCCTGCAGATCTGCACCAGCAGTTAGGATCAAGTATACAAACATGTGAGCCTGAGAAGGGCAGCTTACATCATGTAACAGGATGGGTCATGTTTAATTATTCTAATAGGCTGAGATCCTGAGCAGGCTTTAATCACAAAATCCTCTGCCTATCTTCCAGACCTAATCTTATAGGCAGAGAGCGGTGTAGTATGCTTGCAAATGGTAGATTAGAGTCTGTAAGTCTTTTGAATTACCCCCGGCTATAAAATGAGACTAGGTTTTTACAAAACTCAGCACTTGAAATTTTGGAAACTATAATGATGATGATCAACACCGAGATTTTTGAATAAATAATACCTTTGTGGAGACTTGCCTGTAATGTGCAGTCCAGACCTGACAGTGAAGAGCGGGTCCTCTTGCTCCTCCACAGCACCTCTCTTCATCATTACAAGCTCAAGCCAAGGCAGGCTGGAGGAAAGATCATCTAACCTCCTACAGGAAAGGACCTCTTATCCCTGGAGGCAAGTATGAAAGCTAATTTACTGAACAGCATGGAGATTTTCCTTTTTTTCTCTTTCCCCTGAAATTTCAGACATGCCTTAGGACAGAAGTAAATTACAGTACTGGCTGCTTTTACCCAAGAAGGATTTCTTTTGTTGTTGTTTTTTCTTTACATTTGCTCTGAAATATTTATCAGAACAAGGGGTTTTTCACTTCTGTTTGTTCATCAGAAGTCACACTCAGGAGATGCCATGGCACAAGAGTGTGTCCGCACAACACTCTGAGGATATGCCTCTTCTGAGTTACTGCCAGTACAGGTGGAAATCTATAATCCTTTTTCATTTTAAAATAAATACATGTCTAAACCTTCAGAGAATTGGCTCAGGTTTTTGAATTGTACATCAAAAAGCTGGCTAAATATTTCAATCATTAAACAGTTTTTACCCAAGAAATAAGAAGAAAATGACTCATCCCTGCCATTGTTATCTAATGTAGCCTTTGGAATAACAGTTTTGTTTTGTTTTTTTTCTTCAGGTAGCATGCTTAAGTCGGCTTTTTATCTGCTTGACATCTTTCTGTCAGAAGAGTTCTCACATCATTTTCTTCTTACCTTTCAAAACACTTCATTTTAAAATTTGTCACAGGATTTTCTAAGTTTTTTTAAGTTATATCACAGCATAAAATGTAAAAAGATCCTACTTTTCAAACATCTGCCTTAATAATGAGAAAAAGATTTAACTCCCTGCCTGTCCTTTATGAAGTGAATCTATATTCACTCATAATTTCTCACAGAATTCTAAAGTTTGGTGGACACTCAGGCTCATTAAAGTTAATGTAACATAACCATAAAAACAATAAAATGGCATGAGGGGCTCTCGTTAGGTCTTAAATCCTTCCCCAAGGCCTTGCTTGCTTTATATCAGGAGAAATTCTGATGGGAGATTCGTTTGTGCAAGAGTTAGTTCATTCCCTCTGACAAACATCTGTTATTGTAGAGGAGACACTCTGGCCTGAGTTCTGTCATCCTATAGGCCTAGTCCTGACATTCTAGATGCTTTCCAGTTGCCTTTTACTGGTTTTCTTGCAGTTTAAATGTTGAAGGGCAGCCAGTGATCCTCCATAAGCCACATTATGCCTTTGTTCATGTCCTATTGATTATGTCCCTAGCTCAGGTCTAGAAACATTCCATGATCAAAAGTCAAGGGCAAGACAATTTGTGTACCTGCCTGGAGTATTACAGACAGCTGGTGGCATCATCTATCTCAAGCCAGCATTTTAGGAAAGGGGAGAATATAAATGATCTCTAGATGGCAGAATTTTCTAGAGTAGTGGTTTTGTAACCTTCTAATGCTGCAACCAATTAATACAGTTCCTTGTGTTGTGGTGACCACCAACCATAAAATTATTTCATTGCTCCTTCAGAACTGTAATTTTGCTACCGTTATTAATCATAATGTAAATATTCAATATGCAGGATATCTGGTATGTGACCCAAAGGCTTCATGACCCACAGATTGAGAATCAATACTGTAGAGGAACAGAAGAGATAGAGTGAAAATATTATAAAGGGAATTATTGGTGTAATTATTAAGGCTACTTCACGTAGTTAAAAGGGAGGTTTATTTAGTGGCGTAACTTATAAATGAAGAGATAGGTAGGTTACAGGGTCTGGGAAAGACCTAACATAGTCCGGCGGTGTTCTCTGGAGAACTCTGCTCGGTCTACCTCCAGAATCCAGGGTCCAGGAACCAGGAGAGAGGGTGCATCTGGATCTCCAGTCTTCAAGGTCCTCTCTTGGCCCTGCCTTGTAGGTGTGACAGTTACCAAAGCCTCAATGGGGGTTGGAACTTCCAGATCAAGGTTGGAATGGCTACCCACTACAGGGAATTTTGACAGATTTTTGACTTACACATTGTGAGCTGTATAGCCCTACAGTGGCTGTCTTCATGCTGGGGAGACTGAGAACTCAGCAGCTGTTCATTCCACCTGGCTGGATGCTTTAGTGTTGCCAGTCTGGCACTGCAGGCATGGAGGGTTCCTAGAGAGTAACTGGTCTTGTGAAAGAGAATATAGAAAGGAAGACTCACAAATTGGAGGCCGTGTTGAGAAACTGTAGAAGCTAGGCTTTAGTGACAGTGAAGGACGGCAGTGCAGAGACTATGGTGAGACAGATGCACCCATTGCAAAAAGCAAAAGCAGGCAATGGAAAGCACTGCTTTCCCCTGACATTTCTTCTCTGAGGGCTGCTGCAGGAAGGTTCTGCCTACTGTCAGAAGAATCTTCTCCACTCAGTTGTCCCTCCTAAGTATGCCCTTGTAGACCCTCACAGAAGAGTATCTCTTAGTTGATTACAGAGCCAATCAAGTTAGCAGTTGAGATTACCCATCACCCATCACAGTCCTCAAGATCCTCAACACCTAGAAATTTCATATGCGTCCTTCCAGCAAAATTTAAGGTTAATCTTTCTCCCACTACAGAGGACTACTCCCCATGTTTTTCATTATTTTCATTATTTTCTCCTTCAGATCACATAGATCTTGCCATATCCTTAGACACTTTCTCTGGATTTCAAGGTTCATCAGAAATGCAATTTAAAAGCATTCATCTAAGACTGAAGTTAGAAGTTAGAAGAATATTGCTCCAAATGTAAATAACTTCAGTGTGTATGCCTGTGTTTTTTGTTGTGTGTGTGTGTGTGTGTGTGTGTGTGTGTGTGTGTGTGTGTGTGTTCTGGCAAAGTTCTCTGAGAGATTTGGGATTAAATTACTACATTGTGTTGCTGTGTTTTATAGTTTTATCGGGTCAAAGGTGGAGCAATTTATTTTCCAGCTCAGCTGGAATCACAGAGTACTTGAAAACTCATTTTAAATAAAAGATGTCATTAACCTCTTGAGCCAAAACAGTGATATGGAAGATTTGACTGAGGAGATTACTAATGAGATAGTAGCTCTAGATATGACCTTCACCAGCCATATTTAATTCAGCTCTGGCCCCACAGTGGATGGATTGTGATTGTGGTATACATTTACCTGAATGGAGGTCTCTGTTCTACTTAGCTTTAATTGCCAACTTCACACAACCTGGAGGCATCCAAGAGGAAATCATCAACTGAGGAATTGTGTAGATCAGATCAGCCTGTGGGCATGCCTTTGGAGGAATATCTTGATTGTTAACTGATGTGGGAGGGCCCAGCCCACTATAGCTAGTACCGTTCCTAGGCAGGTGATCTTGGACTGTATAAGAAAGGCAGCTTTTAAAAAATCATGAGTTTGAGAGTAAGACAGCAACCACTTTTCTCTGTAGTTCCTGTCTCTAAGTTCCTGCTTGAGTTCCTGATCTGACTTCCCTCAAGGACAGTCTGTGGCCTGGAAATACAAGCTCAAATAAACTCTTTCCTCACCTAAATTCCCTTTTGGTGTTTATCATAGCAACAGAGATGAAATTGTCACAAATCCTAAGTAGAAAAACCATCAGGCTGTTTTCAAAGTTCTGAGATGCTTCTTCCTGCCACTGCTAACCATTTACATTTTATCCCAATTCTGTTTTATCTTGCTCCTCTATTTCTTACAAATTTGTTCTTTCTTCTATTTTGATAGTTATGATTAAGAATGTTATCCCAGGGAAATAAATGAGGTATTTTTCAAAGGCAATTTAAACAACAATGTGGAAATCTCCAATTTGAAGGTATAGTAATCACATATTTATCTATGCTGCCTTTCATTTGGTAAGCAAGCATACTTTGGAGAAAGTGTGAAAAGAGAATAATGACTTACAGAATCATTGCTCTCAGAAAACTCACTATCTAATAGTGGAAGCAGAAGGGGTATCAATTATTTATGTCCACAAAATAACTATCTGAAATCTAACCAAAACAGCTTAGTGGTTTGAGAAAGTAAGTGTGTGTTTATTTAAGCAATGAGACTTTGAGCTTGGTGTTATAGTCTGGATCATTATGTGGCAATTATTTTGTACTTTATTGGGCTTACATGTCTGGGGCAGCTGGTTGTTGGCTGACGCAGTCTAGTCTGCAGCTATAACTCAGGCAAAATGGCCATGCCTTAGCCTTTCTTCATCTGCCATGACTTTAGTCCAGGCATATTCTTAAAACAATGCAGGAAACACACAGATACAGGCAGGAATATTTGAATTTCTGAATTTTCTGCCATGACTGCCAGCACATCATTGGCCAAACAAGTCAGAAAGTGGACAAAATAGCATGGTTATAAACCCTAGTTCTGCATAGGAAAACCCTTAATGTCACACAGTGTGGGGTAGAGAAAAAGGGGGCAGGAGCTGACTGGCATGACAGCTCACTGGAGAAGGTGCTTGCTGTGTAAGCCTGGTGATCTGAGTCTAAGCCCAAGAACACACATGGGAGAAGAACTCCAGCACATTGTCATCTGACTTAAACACACATACACACACACACACACACACACACACACTCCACAGGCAGTGACACAAGTACATCTACACACTTAAAAAATAACAATAATAAATGAAATCAAATACATTTTCAAAGAATCAGAAGGAAAAAGCTATCATTATCATTTGCCAGAGGAAGATGAGCAAATGAAATAAGATATTCTCTCTCTTTTCTTTAAGTGAAGGGATTAGTAAGCACTGTAAATGAAGGTAGACATAAATACTTTGAAATCCCAGTAGCAACTCTCACTATCTCCTTCCAAAAAATCATCCAAGTTTTAGCCACAGAAGTGAGATTCAAACCAGCTCCTAAATGATGTCCTCTGAGAAGGCAGGAAAAGTTTCTGAAGGTTCATAGGTAATGACAGAGAGATGACAGAGACATGCAGTGTTCAAGAAAATAAGGAATCAGTATGGTTGGAGTTGATTGGACCAAGAGAAAGTAAGAAATAGTGTTTGTGCTTAGACTGAACCAGATAAAGATCTCTAGCATGCCAGACTATCATTCCATTTACCTCATTTCCTTGGTTGAAAACCTCCTATGGAAAAGGCAACATTTTCAGTAATCTCAGTATTACACACAATGCTGACACATAGAAAATTTATGATAAATGTCAACTACTTTGACTTTCATGGTATTGATTGGAAAAAAAACATAAGTTGTGCATGGCATGGAATTGATGCTTAGTGATATTTGAAGACTTTCTTTCAAGCAAGAACAAGTCTAGAAGTCACCTTTTCTCCATCAACTTTCACATTTCTCAAATCTTAAGTGTATTTGTGGGCTTTGATGAATTTTAGCTTTACTAGAAAACCAAGATAATTTTATTGTTTTAAATTGTTTGACTATTTTTCTCATGGAACTTGTGACAATAGGGACACATCTATATTGAAGATTTCTCCATGATTTTTTCCTAAGTTATTTGGTGCTTGTTTACAAATTTTGATGTTAGAAAATAAGAGAAAGTTCAGCTTTAATGATACCACTAAAGGGCTGGGAGAGGAATGCTCCAAGCAGGAGGCACTGGGTTCTTTCATCCCCCTGTGAAATAGACATGCATTTTAGTCTGAAGTAGTAGTCTGGCTCTTTTCAATGTGCATATGAAGACGCAAGCTAAGCATAATATCAATGGTTCTGGCAATATCAACTATGAAACACTGCTGGGGCAGTGGCATTGCAAAGACTGGAGCACAGGGTTTCTAATAGACCAATGAGCTCTACAGAGTGGAACAGACACACTGCTATTTTGCCTTGAATTTAGAACATAGACCCCCCCAGGCTAGGAGGAAGCTGGGCAGTATTAACTTAGATATTTTTGTCCTAACCCAGAATCACATGACTCTGTTTCCACTGATATAACACTCTAAGTCCCAATCCATAATGCTTTTTCTCATTTTTTTTTTCTGTGAAAAAGGCCTAAGAAGCTAGAGAGGGCTGCAGAGCTAGAACCACAGTTAACAGCACCTGCTGTTTTACCATGAAGACACCACCTTGGGTCACGGTACAAATACCTATAACTTCAGCTCCAAATGGATCTGCAACATCTGGAGTTTACACTCACATATACATGCATGTACACACACACACACACACACACACACACACACACACACACACACATTTTTAAAAATGACTTGCTTGACAGTGTTTCTAGAGTTGCTCTCTTATGAAGGTACTACATTGTTAGTAAGAGAACTTGTCATTTCTGCAATAAGATCTATCAATAATAAAGCTATTGTTTTCATTGCCAAATTACTAATGTCTTATTTTCAATTTGGTTGAAAGGATAAATAGTTAATAAAGGAATGGCATTTTTTGTTGTTCTTTTAACAGGAAAACCAGATTACATTATCTGTCTTAGTGTTCACTATAGTGATGGAAGGACGGCAGACACATCAGCCAGTACTCAAAAAACTGTTCATTGAATGAGACTAGGAATTAAATAATTATTTAACATCAAAATCTACTCTATTCTTTGATCTCTTGGATGTCTTTAGAGAAAAGTAGAGTTTCTCTTAGTGTCACTAGTCAACATTTTTCTTCTCTACACATTCGTTCAGTTTCTCAAGTGCTAATGGTCCATGCAACTCTTTCATCTCCCAGCAGATGCTTTGCAGCATGGTAACCACAAAGACTTTGTCAAGCACTTTGTCATCCTTTGTAAGGCAAGCTCTACATGGTTTTAAAATACCACCATCTGTGCTCAGCCTGGTGATTTTACAGAGATATTTGGGGCCCATTTCAATGAGCACTAAACCTCTGTCGTTCTGACTGACTGTCTCTGGAGCTAAGTGGCAGCTTCCTGAACACTAGTGTTTTGTCTCCCTGTGGCTAGGGTTTTTTCCACTTCTCCTAAGAATTTAAAATGTTCTCAATTACTAAAACAATAACTACAAAATTCTCAAATAGTTCTTCAATCTTCTTTTATCCATATTTATAGGAAAAATAATGTAGTATGGCCAAAAGATGCCCCTGTCTCACTTACAATAAAGATTGATGCTTAATAAAAAGTAGAAATCTGAATAAGACAGATATTCTTACATCTAATACTAAAATAAAGAGGAAGACCCAAGAAAAGAAAGATAAGAGGAAGGGAAAGTAATATTTAACATAATAGCTCACTTGCCAAATTGATAATGCAAGTGAGTGCTTGCTGAGAAACCCTGAGAGAGCAGACCATTTGCTGCTATGAATCCATCATAAGGATTGAAAAGTCAGTCCTGAATACATCCTCCAGAATTAATAGATGCATAAATGCTATGAGCACAGAAATATGAAGTAGGATCTCAGATCACATTGACAAGGCTGACCCATTAGAGCCAGGAGCTCTGATGGAAATTGAAACCAAAACTCAAGGAGTTTGGTGATATTAGCTTTTGAATGTATTTGCTATTTCCTGCAGTGAATTTCTTGTGTGCTATTGTAGCCTTCCCATCTGATTCTGTTCCTAAGAACTTCTAACAATATGATTGATCATTTATTGGACACAACTCACCTTATACATATGGGGTATTTGGATAACATCCCCCAGCTACATGTGAAAACAGTCACACAGTCAAAACCTGTTCCCCACAACCAAGTCCTTGTTTCATTCTTCAGTGTAAACTTAGAAGTCTGCCATCCTGCATTTATCTTCATTGGCAGGTATTTGATCAATTATAAATATCCAGGCAGAAGTATCTCATTTGAGATATTCTCAGACACCCATGGACATAGAATTATAACATGTCTGGGTTTGTTTGATTCACAACCTTTAGATAGATAGGGAACAAATATGCTCTGGGCTCACCCCACCTGCAGATAGGAAAATGCTGCCTCAAGTTAACCTCACACTAACAAATTCTTAACTCCTTGTACTTTCACCTTGGTTTGTTGATCAGCTTATTATCTAACCACACTTAGGAATGCAATATTACCCATGAATTTCCCTTTTTCCCTTCTTAGATTTTCCTAATTGATTTAAGGTTTCTCTCCCTCTCATTTGACCACATTCCTTTTGAGAATTCACTGAGGATTTTACAAGTCATCCCCTCCTTGAGTCATAAAGAAACTCTTATCTGCTTTATGACCCTGAAAAATTTCAAGCCTTGTGACCTTGCTTTGGCCAGAGAATTGCTGATTGTGTGTGTATAAAAACTGAAAACTTCAGAGACTCGAGGTAGAACTAAGATAGAACAAAAAGAGAACAGCAGAGAAATGTGTGAGAGAGCTGAAAAGAAGCTGTAGATTTAGAATTAACTTAGAACAATAAAGTGAATGGACTGAAAATGCACTGTGTGCAAAGATTCAATTGATATTCCTAAAATTAGATTCCCAGCTGGTTGTAGATTATCCTGAGGACTCTGGGAGAGGGCTATTCGGTCTGGACCTCAATAACCCTTGTTATATAAAATATTTAGGGAAACATCAAAAACTATTCTTTATTACTCCAAATGAATCTTTAACTCTGATAACCATATACATTGAAGAGCCCTTATCCAAAATGCTTTAGACTAAAATGATACCAGATTTGGGTTTTTTCATATTGTAGAATATTCTCATATATGTAAAGGGTTATCGTCAGGCTACAACACAATTCTCAACATAAAAGTTCTTTACATTTCATGTTAACTTTGTACACAATAGCCTGAAGTAAATTTTATACAATATTTTTAGCTTTTATGCATGTTGACTACAATGCATCACTTGAGGTCAGACGTGAAAATTTCATACTGGGGCTCAAAAAAGGATTTTGGAACCTTCGAAGTTCAGATTTTTGACATAAGGATGTTTCAGTCTGCGCATGGAAAGAAATGGAAAAAATGAATCAACTAAAATATTTTGAGTAAATAATATATGCTAATAATCTTTTATGTGTCCTGATCAGAAATGATACATAGCTACTCACCTTCAGTTTGCCCAGCCAGGTGAAAAGACAGACATGGGTTGTCCAGGAAGTTCATGACCATGTATAATCTCCTATATCTTGGATGTGGCTGATCCTTGCAGGGTTCATCCATGAGAAGCTTTATGGAGTACAGTGAGTGAATTAGTCAATTTTCTGTTGCTATGATAAAATGTCATGACCAAAAGCAACTTATAGAAATAAGGAAGAGGCTATTTTGGCTTATAGGTCCAGACAGCTAGATGTCAATAATTGCAGGGAACACATGGAAACAGGAGCAGGAAGCTGAAAGATCACAACTCAATTGCACTCATGGAGTAGAGAATATAAACTGGAAGTGGAGCAAGGTAAAAACTCTCAAAGCCTTTCTCCAGTGGCATAACTCTTCCAGCAAGGCTCTTGTTCTAACGTTTCCTCTCCAAACATCACTACCTACTAGGGAATATGTATTTAAATGTGTGGGCCTATGAGGGACATTTCTCATTTTAATCAACACAGTGAGACTTTTTAAATTGGGGCCTTGTAGGAGTGGCCGGTTTATTTGGGTGCCAATGCCCTTAGAAGTGACCTAGGAATTTGTCATGCTTCCCTAAGTTAATTCTGAAAAGCAAAATGTTATAAAACAGTAAAGCTGCCCACTTCTCAGCCTCTAGCTTCCTGCTTCACCATGTGTATTAGGTATTTCCTATTGCTGTGACAAAACACTCTAACCAGAAGCAACTTGGGGAAGAAATAATTTATTTTAACTTTATTGTTCCATTGGAATCGTGTTTGTCATGGTGGGGCCAACATGGTATGGCAGCAGGAACAGGCTGCTTCTTAATCAAGACTTATTCACATGCAGGAAGCAAAAAGAGAACAAGAAGTAGGGTGAGGCTATAAACCCTCAAAGCCCAGACCCAATTATATACCTTCTCCAGCAAGGCTTCACCTCCTAAATGTTCCATAGCCTTTAAGACCAAGTAGGGATGAAGTATTCAAGTGCATGAGCCTATGGGAGACATTTCCCATTCAAACCACCACATGTGGCTCTCTCCATACACATACTTCCACCACTGTGACACCATGCCCAGAACTGAGCTAATGTTAACATTGTACCCTTAAGCAACACTGTGAACCAAATGCACATCTTTCCTTTGTTCTGTATTCATTCCCATTTATTTAGTTACATCAACAGAACAGGAGACATATATGCAACCTTCCTGAACCTTCAAGATAAAAGATTGAGCAATGGTATCCTTGTCCTATTTCATTAGTAAGGTATCTTTATTTGTCAATAAAACATTGTCAAAGTCACTCAAATGAGTTTTCTAAAATATCTCAAATTTTACCACCCAAACTCTTATAGTTACAGGGTTTAAAGTAATCAGTCTTGGACACATAGAATATTTGAACTGGAAGGAATGTTAAAGAACTTCAGATCCAAGTTTTTCATCCTTTCTAATTAATGCATAATGAATCTGGGACACAGGGTGTGTGGTCACACACAATTACACAGAAATGAACTATTTATTGTTTTCTCATCCAGAGGATTGAGAGAAATGAAACCTACTATGTATCAATGGTGACAAAAAAAAGGGTTTTTTTAATTCTTTGTTTTCCTTTATAGGAAAACATTGTGATCTTTAGTTTATATTCAAAGAGATAGAAACACAAGGGTATTTCATGTATAGCAGCTTTAAGTGGCATAGCCAGACAAGGAATTCAAGCTTTTACACCAGCAAGTATCCCTCTCTATAAAATACAGTAAGTTAATTTGGCAATATGTAATTTTATCTATAAGAAAAACTTCAATCTAAAAGAGATCTTCAATCTCTGTCTATGGGGTTTATGTACCCAATCCCCTAGTAGATGCCTAAAATTTCCATTTCATTTAGTACTGAACCCCATATATGCTATATTTCCTTACACATACATAGTTATAATGAAGTTTTAATTTGTGGATCAAATACAGTATGAGATTAAAAACAATAATTCATCATAAAATAGAGGACTTACAATAATATAACAAATTTACTATTGTGGTGATATATTGTGTCACTCAATATATTGTACACTCTAATAAAGTTTATCCGAGGAACAGAGGAAAAGGCCAGCCAGTATATTAAACATAGAAGTCAGGCAATGGCAGCACACACCTTTTATACTACCATTCTGGAGGCAGAGATCCATTCAAATCTCTGTGAGTTCAAGACCACACTGGGGAACAGAGCCAGGCATGGTGACACATGCCTTTAATCCCAGCACTAACCATAGAGGTCTGGAGGTCTGTACAGACAGACAGGAAGTGATGTAGCTGAGTGGAGAGAGGAAGTGAGATGCAGAACAGAAAGGCATATAGGCGTGGGTATACAGGAAGTAGGTCTCTTTGGCTGAGGATTTCCAAATGGTAAGAGCATGGCTGGATTCTTTCTGCTTTTCTGATCTCTCAGTTTTTACCCAATATCTGCCTCTGGGTTTTTATTAATAAGACCGTTTAGCTTACATACTAGCATTTTTACTCAGGTATTAAGTAAAACACAAGTTACCAGAACAGAAGCTCTAAGATACTGCAACAGACAGTGGATGTGATAATGGACGGCTCCTTAGTGATGGATGGGCAGGTGATTTCCACAGAGCTTCAGCATGAACACTACAGACAAGTAAGATTCATGTTCTGTGCAAAGGAGAATCAGAGGCTCAGGATTTTATCACACTCCTCAGAACAGCATACAACCTAACCCATACAAATTATATCTGGAATTTTCACCTCACTATTTTTGAAAGACAGTTGACTACAGAAAGTCAATGCCATTGAAACTGAGATCACAGAGAGGGACAGACCTAATGTGATTTCATCTCTCCTCCCTGGGGTCAGAAAAATCCAACAGTTCTCAAAATTTAACCCAAAATATAAAAGCTACTTCTCCATCCCAAGAGACTGAGATGCTGGATTTCTTTGCAGGTAGCTCATTTGATCTTGTTAAAAGTTCTTTCCTCTAGGCCAGTAAAACAAGTACTGTCTGCAGGGCCAGAGCACTCAAGGGCTCTGGTGGCAGATGATCAGTGAGATGTCTTTGTAAACATTGTGCTTCACAGGGGCTGTAAAGGAGAGGCTTTTATCACTACGTTTTTGTGATAAAACAGTGGGAGAAGCAACACTGTTATCTGTAGTAGGAGACTAAATGGCCAGACTGGGACCTGACTAGCCCAGGGCTGCAAAGCAGCTTCCCAGTCTGGGCCATCATTTTGACCATTTTTCACAATCTATTCTTTTTGCTGGAAAATAAATCATCAAACCCAGTGATGACCAAAGGAACCCTAAACTCAAAGAGGCAGTGGGCTGCTTAGGTGCAAGATTCTACTAGGGGTCAGAATCAATGGGGTGAAATATAAAGTCAGTGGCCTCATGACCAGCTATAAAACTTGATTTTCAATTTAGATTGTTTTTAATATTTAATAACATCACCTATCACTTCATAATATTGTTGTAGAAATTGTGTGTGTTTAATATGAAACACCTTAGGTACAAAGCCTTAAACATGGAAGGGAACTCTGCAGCAGGAATCCTGGCTCCTGAAGCTCCCTCATGTAGTAGATGGTAATCAACAGAGATAACCACAACTGGACAATGTGCAGAGAGTAAGAGAGTTTGGAATACTTAGTCCAAAATGGATGTCTTCATCAAACCCTTCCCCTCAAGGTTTGTGGAACTGTGTGGAAGTAGAAGCAGGAAGATTGTAAGAGCTAGAGAGAATGAATGACAGCAAGGAAACTTTGCTTTCCAGATACAACAAGAAATAATGTACAACAGGAAATAATGCACATATGAACTCACAAAGACTATGGCAACATTCACAGGGCCTTCATAGATCCAAGAAAAATGGGGCCCCAGTGCTGAGAGAGGAAAATGAACATGAGCTCCCATGAGGAACCAAAAAGCTATCTCCAATTTATAACCACTTAGTTTTCTCCAGTGATGTCTTGCTGGTTATATAAACCACACTTAAGGGCAGGCCCCATGCCCAAAAGGAAATAGCTAATACAAAATAAACTCAGTAATATTTTTTGTAGACTCATATTTCTTTGTTTGGGCATTTTTTGTTTTGTCTTACCGGTCTTTTGATTTCCAACATTGTGTTTCTATGGTGTGTGTGTGTGTGTGTGTGTGTGTGTGTGTGTGTGTGTGTGTGTGTTTCTTGTGATTTGTCTCTGTTTTTATATTTTATTCTGTTTTGTTTGCTATATGTTTGTTTCCCTGATTGTTTTCTAAAGAGAAAAAGAAAGGAAGGACATGAAGTTGGGTGAGAGGGGAGGTGGGGAAGATCTGGAAGGAGTTGGGAAAGGAGAAACCATGACCAGAATATATTGTATGGAAATAATTATTTTCAATAATACATATTATATTTATGTTTATACAAAAAATCTGGCTTATCAAATTTATTCCTTCTCCTTTAAAGCTAATGGATGCTATCATGGAATTCCAGAGTAATCACCTTGAAAACGTGTTCACAAAGGCCCATCTTATGCATTATCATATACTGTAGAATACTAACCACTAAAGACAGCCTTGCAAGGCTGGAAAGGCAGCTATAAATCCCTGATTGTGATGTAGGGATGGTGTTACAACTGATGAACAACTTGACCAAAGTCACAAAGGAGTCAGTCACTTAAACTGGATTTTACCACGTATGTTCCTTCTTAGTTTAGTACCCATTTCTGTGACATGTGCCAATGGAACATAGTCAGAAAGACTTCAAATCTGCTGTACATTTTACTGAAAACAAATTAAACTAAGAACTGACCAGGTTCACCTCTATCTAAAGAGACCTCAATGTCACAGTCATTGATAGCAAAACATGTTCCTACACAGCTGTTGGTTTTAGAAATAACTACTATCCTCTAGAAATAAATACAGCTGTGAGCATTCCCTGGCTACTGAAGGTAGACTTCCCCACAGATGCCCAATAGTTTTGTTATTTGTGAGTATTCCCTGGCAACTGAAGACAGGCAAACTTTCCCATAGATGCCCAGTAGTCTTGTTATTTGTTGACACTTGGAGACAACACACTTGATTTTATAGCATGTTTTCTGATACAATACTATGGTGGGGACTTCCAGGTCATTTCCAGGGTCTATTGAAGTAGACAGACAAGATGCCTGGGTCCCAGCATAGGTTTGTTTCTAGCCAGCACTCTGCTTTTGGCTAAGTCCCCTCATCCACATGAACTCCACTTTCTCTTCCTTCAATTTGAGAATTTCAGATAACCTATTTCCATGGTTGTTTTCAAATCTAACATTCCAGATTCTCAACTATCAGCCACCGACTTTTTGAAATCTCCCTAAAGAGTGGTAATTGCATGTCATTAAGTCTGATAAGACACAGTAATACTAACACCAAGGCTGCTTTCTTCCTGTCTTTAAAAATACTCTATATTCAACCATGTGTTACCTGGAAAGTACCTCCTTATAGACCCAGAGTCCCTTAAAGTCAGGCAAATCACTATCTCTGCCCTGCTCAGGTGCCTGGGAACTCCCTGCCTTGTAGTCTGTGCAGGTCTGGGTATGATGATGAGATAACTCGTGTTGGTCAAATGTTATATCTTATCTGTGGATATTCCAAGCTTGTTATGACACTTGATATCTTTCAGAGCTCTGGAAAGAGAGCAGAAGTGGTAGGGCTCCTTTAATGACTGACATCATCTGGCCCAGAAGAGTTGCTTAGATTTTTCTTAGTTTCTCTCTGCTCCACCATGAGGCAAAGACAGTTCTTATGCTTAGTTAGATGTAGTGTATATGAATTCCACTAATCTAAGCATAATGAATGCTCTACTCTTTTAGGATCCTGAATCGTATTTGATCTTTAGTCTCCAACATACAAGTTTGAGAGGAAATTTTATGATTCCAGTTGTTGCTCTGTCTGTACATTTTCTAGAACCCTGTGGAGATATCAAAGGTCAAAAAAATGTATACATAGAAACACAATTGTCACCACTATTTACTTCAAAAATCACCATCTCCTAGACCTGCACAGGCTCTCAATGCCAGACTCTTCCTGAGTGCTTGGCCAGTGCAGACATTAGATGTCTTCATGGCAGCTCCTACTACCCCTCTCTACCACCTTCATAAGATCTTCAATCTCATCATAAAATCACATCACAGGTTTTCACAGTAATCCAAAATAACACTGGCCCAAGGATATGCCTGCTTTTATTAGAACATCTCTACTCTGACTTTAATTCATACTTTAACATCTTAGCCCTGGAGGTTAACCAACATAACATACCTGTCATAATCCTAGATCTCATTAGATAGAGCCATGAAGAAGGACAACAGGCTCTGCTCCTTCATACAAAGGTACCTGATGGACAGTAAGACAATCAGCAAGATGAGAAGTTCCAAGAAAATATTAATAGAACTAAATGAACCACACATTTAGTTTGGCATTTTTAAAGATTTATTTATTTAGTTTATGTATATGAGTGTTCTGTCTGTATGTATGACTATGCCAGAAGAGGACATCAAATGCCATTATAGATGGTTGTGAGCTACCACGTGGTTGCTGGGAGTTGAACTCAGGACCTCTAGAAGAGCAGCCAATGCTCTTAACCATTGAACCATCTTTCCAGCAACCTTTAGTTTGGCTTTTGTAAATGAGTAAATTATCCTAAATTCAATTTTCTCATAAATATTTTTTATTTGTAGTAAATTCCACAAGTGTAAGCATAATGAGTGCTCAATTCCTTTAGGAGTATATATACTAAGTATAATATCAAATATATGTAATTTTGGAAGCTTAAAACATAATCGCTCTCAACATGAGACTTTTGGAAATGGAAATCAACTTCATGAAAGGTTTGAATGTCACCATTGAGGATTTATATGTCTTTGGCCTCTAAATTGCCTTATTTGCATTGTAGAAGTTACACTATAAATCAATCTCATCTCCCATGATGATCTGATGAGTGTTTCCAGGACCTCTCACAACATCCATCCTTTGGTTTCACACCCCTTGAGTTGTTCCAAACTACTCTTTATTCCCCAATAAGCTATATCACATCCTCATTGTTAACAGCAGTTTTAGCCTTTATCAATCTAAAAAAAAATATTTATAAGGCAAGCACCACATTCCTTTAGGAGGGACTGTAAGTCAGTAAGTGAAGCATAGAAGTAGCCCATGAATCTTCAGAAACACCAGCTTGAACAAGGCAGAGTCCTCTTTCCCTTGTCTGAAATGTCATTTCTTCTCGTTTTGCTCACAAAATTCCTATTTATTCCCTAAATAAGGCCAAATGCAATCTCCTTCACCTTCTCATCAAAATAGATTGTTTCTTCTCTATTGTCAGTGTCTCCCAAACTCATTGCTCTTATCAAATTTATCCTATTTTACCATTTTTTACTAGGTAAGCATGTATCTTTATTGTCTTCTCAGGTTAAAAAATACTTGCAGGCTGTAACTCATACCACTCATACTCAATATATGTCTACTAAATAAATAATAAATGATCTTTGGTGATACAGTTTGTTCTGCCTTAAACTGCCACCTTCCCTTTTTATTTCTGTCTATACCCTAAGACTCTCTATATCCAGGTCAGCTTTACCTGCTTTATTAAATCTTTCCCTGAAGAGCACAGGCATATTCAAGTAAATTCTCTCTTCTGTGTGACGACAGTTCTTGTCCTTTCCTCCTTCTCTAAGCCTGTCACATTGTTTTGTATTATGCTTTCCCAAACATAGTCTTTATTTCTCCTATGTTGTCTGTCTTCATACTCTGAAGATCATAGCAGGGTCTTTTCTTCTCCAAGTTACACTGGAACAAAATTGGAATGTAGAAACCATGGGGATTCCAAAAGTAATGCTTTTCTTCTCCCTAATTTAAGTGTTGACTGAGTGACAGTTTCAGCTTTCTGAGTTCAGGCATTAAAAAATGATGTTCACTTATCTAGGTCTCTGGGTTGTATGAGTGTTTCTATTTTTATGGTTAATATTACTGTTATTGCCATTGTTTTCTTAGTTACTTATTTTGTAGAGGGATAAACTCAGGTGGGCATATAATGTAGAAGCTACTACCATGTGATACACAAGTTCTAATGTAGTCTAAAGTAGTAAGTCAACAGTGTTCTCTCACTATTTACAATAGAAAATACCAGAAAAAAACAAGAGAAATTAGTTATTAATTCACACATTTTTCATATGCTTATTCTCTAAAATATAAGATATGCTTACATGCAGGAACCATGTCTTCCTCTTTCTTATAAACAGACTGGCAACATTTCTACTTGGTACATTCCCACTTAGGATTCATTGACTAATGAACAAATGAATAGGTAAACAAATAGCCATGAGTAAATGGATTTTATCCCTTCCCCAACCAAAACATATACCAGCCAGATCGTCCCAGCCTGTTAAGGATAAATTAAAACTAAGTGACTTATAATCAAGGCAAACCACTTTCTTTAAACTTTCCAATAACTTATTCTCACTACTGTATATAACTTACAAAGAGAAATGTGTTGACTGGTTGACTGGTTTTATGACAACTTGACATAAGCAAGAATCATATTGGAAGAGAAAATCTCAATTGAGAAAATGCTCCCACCAGACAGGCCCATGGTCAAGCTGATAGTGCATTTTCTTGAATGATGGTTGATATGGCAGGGCCCAGCTCATTGTGCATGGTGCCACCTCTAGGATGGTGGTCCTGGCTGCTATAAGAAAGCGGAATGAGCAGATTATAGGGAGCAAGGCAGTAAGCAGCATTCCTCTAATAGCCTCTACATCATCTACTGCCTCCAGGTTTCTGTTTGTTTGAGTTTCTACCATAACTACCCACAGTGCTGTGGAACCAACCATAAGGTGAAATAAGCCCTCCCCTTACACCAATGAAACCCTCTTCTATAGAAAGGTTGGAGTTCATGTTATAACATCACTCTTAAGCATGGTGTTAAACTTGGAAAACCATCTATGCATTTATAAACCTTCAGTGACTGAGATTTCAAACCAAATTATACTAGGTAAATGGGTATCTAGGATTGACACAACCATCTGGCATTATAATTAACAAGAAGTACATAAGAAATGAAGTATTGCTAAAATTTTGGTAGAAAGAGGTTGCAAGTACTAAACAAATAAGTGAAAAATCACTTCCTGTCAGGAAAATATTGGAGGTACTTGACTGTGTGTACAAGAGGCAGCTATCCATCAGCATGGAAGCTACTAGAACTGTGCAGTGATAACTACAGATGGCTTGGGGTAAAAGCTTCCCACAGAGTAAAGGCTTCAAACATCTGGGCTCTCAAGAAAGACACTGCATTAACTACAGGAACCAGAACCACTGTAATTAACCATAGGGCTGTCTGCCTACATAGATCCTGGAAACTACTTGAACAGACTTCCAGTTCAGTTATGGCCCATTAGCTGCCCTCATCTATGGAAAGATGCTCTCCCAGTTATAGGACTATATTCACACCCATGACAAAGCATCCTTTAGAAACTGGCTGTGACAGGACTAGTGAGTTGTTTTCACTTGGGCTTTTACTCAAACACTGTGACCACAAGAAATTAATCATGCAGGTGAACTTTTATAAGAACTGTCCAGAGTGTATAAAACTCTGCATGATCATCTTACCCTTGACAGCACAGAAAAAGAGATAGCAGTTAAATTAGAAATTGTCAAACCCAAGCAATTGTTGGGAATTAAATGGTAGTGCTAAAAACAAGTTATAAATGGAAATGCGCCATCCCTCTAAAGCAATGTTAAAACTTCATGACATTGCAGACATTTTCTGAGTCCCTGCTTGCAGAAGGGTTGAAGAGATTGCACTAGTAAAAATGTCAGCCTAAGAGTTTGTCTTGGACCTCATTACCTGAAAATACTACTGGGGTTTTTACACTCTTCCAAATGGCTATTTATAGCATTATACCCTGACCTTGAACACCACTTGACATATCACTACAAACCATTTAGGGAAAGGAGAATAACAAAATACAAATGTTGCAAAAGCATGAAATTCCTTGATTTGGGTGGGGGGGTTCTCAAACAAGAAACGTGGTAAGTTACTGGTTATGCTTAAAACTGAAGATGAGCTATTTGTTCATATTAAAACAAGAAAGCTGTTTGTAGAAAAAGCAGTATTGCTGTTGCTTCTCAGGGCTCCCTTATGGTGTTACTCAAGCTTTCTCAAGACTGCTAGAGTCTTAAAAAGACATTCCATATCTTATTAATTTGCAGGAAGCACTATATATTTAAAAATACTTTAACCTGAACAAAAATACAAAAAATGCAAAGTCACTATTGAATAAATACTAGTATTAGGTAGGAAACAAATATCTGAAGAGCTAACTAATGAAGAAATATGAGATGCTGAGAACAAGAGATGAAAGTGGGGAAAACAAGGACAAAGTTCTGAGTCAAGTGTGTTTCTCATCAGTGATGGAGGAAACATGATCTTTGGATTCTGATGCATCCACACTCATAACTTTGGAATATTTTAGCCTATCTGACACTCAATTTTCTCATCTGCATGAGAAAGTGTAGAGATACTTTTATCTCTTCATTGGGGGATTTTTAAGCAAATTTAATTGAACTTCCAAATTAATAGATTTCCTAGACTATACAAACAAAAAGCACTGAAGGATAATTTATGATTGATCAGGGAGGACTCCAGAGAGCACTTACCTACCAAAAGTCACACGCTTACATTTCAAGGGACATAAAACACAAAGCCAAGAAGACAGCCCTGATTGTAAATATGGAAACAGTGCATCATGCTTCAGTCAGAGAGAATTACTTACAGTCAAAAGGACTAGTGCAACTCCAAAATGATTCTCAAGCAATCAAGGTTTTCCTGTCTCCTTTCTAAAATGGAGTGAGAAAGCATGCACATCAGCACTTGGATGCTATGCTGGTTGGGTTCTTTTGTCAATTTGTGTAGCATGAATCTTAAAAGTTCTTATTAATAAAATCAAACCTGAGCCAGGTATTGGGTTGAACACTGGAAGATCAGAGAGACAGAACAAGCCACAGCTAACCTCACCTGGCCAACTTCTCAGCTGGTCTTGTTTCCTCAGACTGGAAGCTTCTGTGTCCTCATCTCAATGGCTCTCAGCTGAACTGCTGCTGCTCGAAAGCCTGAAGCTTAACCAGCCAAATGCTTAGCCAGCCAAATGCTTCTAGTTTCTGGTCCTCACGCCTTATATATCTTTCTTGCCTTCTACCACCAATCCCTGGGATTAAAGACTCGCTTTCTGGGATTAAAGGCATGTGTCACCTTGTCTGGCCATTTCCACTGTGGCCTTGAACTCACAGAGATCCAGAGGGATTTCTACCTCTGGAGTGCTAGGATTAAAGGTGTGAGTGCCACCATTTTCAATCCTCTGTATCTAGTGGCTGTCTGTTCTCTGACTCCATATAAATTTATTAGGGTGCACAATATTTTGGGGAACACAATACCACCACAAATTTGTCATTAATGGAAATTACCAGGGAAAAGTGAACATCAATTGAGAAATTACCTCTATTATATTGGCCTGAAGCATATCTGTGGTGTATTTTCTTCATTGCTAATTGATGTAGAAGGGCCCAGCCCACTGTTGGCAGTGTCATTCCTGGACAGGTATGATGTGTATAAGAAGCTGGTAGAGCATAGACGAGTGTTCCTTCATGGTTTCTGCTTCAAGTTCCTGGCCTATTTTCATCCCTGCCTTGCTTACATCCCTGTATGACTTTCTCTATGATGGACTATTACCTGGAAGTGAAAGCCAAACATTCTCTTTCCTTCCTCAAGTTGTTTTTAGTTATTGTGTTTATCAGAGCAACAGAAACCAAACAAGGACAAAATTTAGTACCAGAAGAGTGTGATTGCTGCTTTGATTATGAAGGATTTCAGGAATTCAGAGTTGGAAAGGACACTGAATCCTCAGAATACAATGGCTTCCTGTGGGAGCTTGGAAAATGAAAAAGTAGAAATAAATGGAGGCCTGGTTTGTGGTATCCCAGAATGAAGCAAGGATTATAGCAAGATTATTGGTATAATATTTGGGATTAAGAATCAGTGGATTATGAAACTTTTATTTTACTGGGACAATGGATGCAGTTAGCTGGAGCTGAAAATTTGTCTCTGATTAAGAACTCAGTATCACTGAAGCAAAATCTTCTGGGAAAAAAATTTTCTTAGGGTCAGCACACAGAGGTTGTTCAGAGGGACCGAAGGCTGTAGCTCAAGATAACAGTTGAACTTGGCAGTTTGTAAGAATCTCCCATGTGGTACTGGTTTTAGAGATACTATGGGAGAAGACTTGGAACTATGAGAGGCCACTATGAGAAAGCCTCAGTTAAAGACCTCAGGACATTTAAGATGGCAGGAATCATGGAATAACCATCAAAGACAGTGGCATGTAGAAAGTAGAGCTATCCTAGGACTAAGAGAGCAGCTGTGTGTCTTGTAGGTGGCAGAGCAGGAAAAGTGAAACTGCCCAAACCTTCTGGAGCCCAGAAAATCATAAGTGATCCTGAGATGTTGGACACTGAGCTCTTTACACCTTTGTTCTGATCTGATTGTATTATAATTGTTCCCTTATTCCTATCTTTTGGGATAAAAAAGTATATAATTTATCTTTATTTTACAGGAATCCACAGTTAAGACTCTTTGTGTTTAACTTGAACTTTTAAATTGCTGGAATTTTTTTTAACTGTTACGCTTTTAAAGTTGTATTCTGTTTTGTATTACTATATTAGCATGTGATCTTGGGGACAAAGAAATGAAAGCTTATTGTCTAACAGATATGTGGTTATATGTCATGTTGATAAGGAGTGAATTGTGGTGGTATTGTGTTCCCCAAAATATTGTGCACCCTAATAAACTTATCTTGGGTTAGAGAACAGGACAGCCACAATATTAAAAATAGAGGATAGGCAGTGGTAGCACATGCCTTTAATCCTAGCATTCCAGATGCAGAAATCCCTCTGGATCTCTGTGAGTTCAAGGCCACATTGGAAACAGCCAGGCATGGTGACTCATGCCTTTAATCCCAGAAAGTGAGCCTTTAATCCTAGGGAGTGATGTCAGAAATCAGAAAGACATATAAGGCATGAAGATGAGAAACTAGAAGCATTTGGCTTGTTAAGCTTTTAGGCTTTGAGCAGCACAGTTCAGCTGAGATTCATTCTGGATGAGGACTGAGAAGCTTCCAGTCTGAGGAAACAGGATCAGCTCAGGAACTGGTGAGGTGAGGTAGCTGTGGCTTATTCTGCTTCTCTGATCTTCCAGCATTCACCCCAATAACTGGCCTCAGATTTTATTTTATTAATAAGAACTTTTAGGATTCCTGTTACATCAAATTATATTGGTTAATTTTTATTGTCAAAGTTAACACCAACTATAGTTACCTGGGAAGGGAGAATTTTGGTTGAGAAATTGCCTCCATCAGATTGTCCTGTCATATGTCTGTGGTCATTTTTTAATTACTAACTGATACTGGAGGGATCAGCCCACTGTGAATGGTTCTACTCCTAGGCAGATGTTCTGGATTAAATAAGAAAGCTAGACGAATATGAACCAAAGATAGCAAGCCAGTAAAAAATGTTTCTCTGTGGCTTCTGCTTCAGACCTTGAGTCCTGCCTTGACTGTGATGTTGTACTATGACCAAATAAACTTTTTTATCCCCAGGTTGCTTTTGGTCATGATGTTAGTTTTTGTTACCTTGACACAATTTAGAGTCATTTGGAAAGAGGGAACCTCAATTGAGAAAACCTTTTTATCTGTACACAAGCCTGTGGGGGAATTTTCTTGATTCAGGATTAATGTGGAAGAATCCATCCCACTGTGGGCAATGCTATCCCCAGACAGGTACCATTGAGTTGTATAAGAAAAAAGACAAGCAAGCAATGTTCCTCCATGATCTCTGCTTCTGTTCCTTCCTCCAGGTCCTCACCTTGAGCTCTGACATCCTTCATAATGGACTATAAAATTAAATAATCCCTTTCCTCCCCAGGTTTCTTTTGGTTATGGTGTTTTTATCATAGAGCAATAGATAACAAATCAGGACAGCAACACAAAGGAAATTAAACAGATATGTTTGTGGGAGTCCACCTGAAGGACTCTGTGTGTTTAGAATTGTCCATCCAGTTGTGTTCTTCTGGTGGTAAGATTTGGGGCATGGGCTAAGTGGTGGTGGTGTATCTCTTTAATCCCGGAACTTAGGAGACAGAGCCAGGCAGATCTCTGTGAGTTTGAGGCCAGCCTGGTCTACAGAGTGAGATCCAGGACAGACACCAAAACTACACAGAGAAACTCTATCTTGAAAAAAAAAGAAAGAAAGAAAGAAAGAAAGAAAGAAAGAAAGAAAGAAAGAAAGAAAGAAAAACCAAAATGATTAATAATAATAATAATAATAATAATAATAATAATAATAATTAGGACACAAGGAAATCATATGGCTGTTATTTACTGTCAAGTAAATAATTATTAATATTTTATGCTCCAAAAACCTTGCATGTAGCATTTTAGACCCATATTAGGACATATGAAGTTTAAAAGCTCATATGTTCTCCAGACTGAATTGGATGACTACAGATGAACAAGGGAAGAGACTACAACAGACCACGCAGCACTGAGTTTGTGTGTGAGACATCAGTCAGAGTCATAGGTAATGCTCACATGTAGCTCATTGGTGCAACATCTACTAAGCATTCATGTGGCCCTGTATTAGATCCTTAGTTACACACACACATACACACACACACACACACACACACACACACACACACATACACACACACACACACATACACACACACACCAGAGGAGAATCAGCTTGATGTGGAGAACTGATCCTAGAGTGAAGGATGAACAAGAAAAGGCAAGTGCAGAATCTGTGAAAACACCCTTACCCTCTTACTTCCAACAGTGCCTAGGTGGGACTCTCCCATATGATAGGTAATACTTTCTCCTTAATACCTTCAAACTGTGAAGGAGGGCTATTTATTGCCTGACATTGTCTAACCCTAATATGCTTCAGTTGAGTGTTTCTTCAAATACCTGAATATCACAATGTTTTTACTGATTAAGTCTTATATAACATTTTAAGTTAATATTTTATGTTTTCTCCACAAATAATTTTGATAGACACTCAAAATTTGTATGCATTTATGGGGCTCAGCGTATCTTAAGCATTCACCTTTACACACAAAAACATATTCATGGATGAACTTGTGGCCATTAGAAGGTTTATGTCCTGGCCAAGAACCCACTTGTAGCTGGAGAGTTTCTCTCCAGGTCCCACCAAGCCCCAGCAGTCCGACAGCCCACTTATAAAATAAACACACAGATGCTTATATTATTTAAACTGTTTGGCCTAATGACTCAGGCTTTTAGCTATCTAGTTCTTACATCTTAAATTAATCCATTTCTATAAATCTATACCTTGCCACATGGCTCGTGGCTTACCAGCATCTTCACATGCTTCTTGTCATGGTGGGGGCTGGCAGTGTCTCCCTCCGCCTTCCTGTTTTCTCTGTTCTCCTCTCTGTTAGTCCCGCATATACTTCCTGCCTGGCCACTGGCCAATCAGTGTTTTATTTATTGACCAATCAGAGCAATTTGACATACAGACCATCCCACAGCACCCACTCTATGACTTCTACCCACATTTCCAACTTCCTCACCAGTTTAAAAACTGTGAAGTAGCACTATGTTTCTAGCTTAAGCAAATACAAAGCTAATCAGACAAGTAGTTTTCCAAATGAGAATCAGATATCTTCACAGTGCACCATATAAACAAATGCTTCACTGGATTAGAATAAAAATGAGGGATGAGCTAGATCAGCAAACAGTACAAATGCAATGAACTTGGAACAACGTGCCTGAAAGGGCATGTTAGGAAGGAAGATTCAGTTATACCAACCATCAACTGCCATGTGAAGTCAATGGCTTTGAACCTTATCAGTTTTATACCTTGTATTTATTTTCCTTAGGAGCGGTAAGTATAAGAATGTATATTTTATGTTTAATTAACTATGAGATTTAAATCTTCCTTGGCTCAAAACACAGTAATTTTTATATAGATACTGTTTTGAATTTACATGTATCAAAATTGCCTGTTTATCCTATAACTTGACAAAGGAATAGATTTGTTCAGTCACCACTACAAAGAAGATTCAACTCTCCAGTAAGCCCCAGAGTTGTCCCATGAATCATTTGACACTCATTTTTTCCCCAAACTTTAACACTAGAAATGACAATTAAGTTCTCCATCTCTATAGCTTTACATTTTGGTGGAATATTATTTTATTGGGCTCCTACACTCCATTGCCTTCTGATGCTGTCTTCTTTCCTTCAAAAATTTAAAGCTGAAGTATGTGGATAATCCATTCCCTTTTATACTAAATAGAGTTTCCATTCAATAGCTGTACCACAATTTGTTAATTCATTCATTTAATTAAGTGGCCTTGACCTTCAAAAATTATGAGTAGAGATGTTATAAATTTGACACACAGAGGTTTTTGTGTGAACATAAATGTTAAACAAATAGCATTGGGGTGGCTGAGTTACCACATAAATGTTTAAATTTACAAAAAAAAAAATTGCAATGGGAGGGACAGCTGCAGAATTACATCAGGCTTAAAAGAGCTTACTGACTTTGCAGAGAATCTAAATTCTGTTCCCAGTACCCACATCAGCCAGACATCAGGCAGTTCACAACTGTCTATAACTCCAGCTCCAGGGAGTCTTCAATGCCTGGCCTCTTCAGGCATCTGCACTCATATGCACATACCTACATCCAGACATGCACATACACATTTTTTATTAAAAATAAAAAAAGAGATGGCCTGGAGAGTTGGCTCTGCAGTTATATGCATCAACTGGTCTTTCAGAGGACCCAGGTTCAGTTCCCAGCACCCTTACATGGTGGCTTGCAACCACTGGTAGCTCCAGTTCCAGGGGATCTGATGTGGTGAACAAACATACATACAGGTAAAGCACCCATACACATGAAAAATAATAAGAATTAAACAAACCTTATAGTTTAAAAAAGAGAATGCCAGTGTTTGTGCATTATTTTCATTCCCTGAAACAGCATATGGGAGCTGCTGTTGCTCAGCACTTGGGGCCATGCCAATAGGCTGTGCAATGTAACTTACTACAGTGTTGATTTATAGTTTTCTAACAGCTAATGAAGACAAGCAATTTTTTGCACTTACTTGTCACCTGTGCATTGTCCTTGCTCAAATATTTGATCATGTATTTTTTTCACCTTTTGATTTGGGTTTTTGCCTATTATAGAGTGTTGATAATAAATTTATATTTTGAATTTAAGTGAGTTTAAAACACATAGATTGCAAATATTCTTCCAGTGTATAGTTTGTCCTTTAATTTTAATTTTCTTTTAAAGGTCATTTTGATTATGGTCAGTTTCCCCTTCTTATCTGTGTTTCATGCTTTAAGAATTATTGTCTATGTAGATGGTTTTTTTGGTGAAATTTTCCATTCCTATATCCATTTCCAAAGGGCTACTCCAGAGCCAGTGGGATGGCTAGTTGAGTAATGCAATTGCCACCAAACATGACAACAAGAATTCATTCCTGGGACCCACATGGTGGAAGGAGTGAACTGACAAACTGACTCCTACAAGTTATCCTCTGACCGCCACACATGCACCACAGTTTACAACACACACACACACACACACACACACACACACACACACACACACACACACAGTAATAAAGAAATTTAAAGAGTGTTAATCCATTCTTGTAAAGGTACTTTTCAAATAATTTATTTAAGTCTTTTTCATATTTTCCAACACTTACAGCATTGTGATGTTTTTCTTGTATATGTTGAAATATAGCTATTTTCACATATGCTGAAAATTACTGAATTATTGTCTAAATAACTTGAATGCCTTTGTGGCTCTCAGTCTTACTTAAATCCTACAGAAAATGTCAATGCTTTTGTTTTGACTAGGATTGATCTGTTTGAATCAAGGCTTCACACTTCAGCAGTTTTCTACAGATTGCTCCTAAAGTCTCTGTAGAACTGCTCAGATATGTCCCACTTGTGAACTTCTCAGGAGGTAGGCTGGATATTGACCATTAATATATTCCATGGCTCAATTCTCCAAGTTTACATATGGTTGTGAAATTTGCCTCACACACTGCATTTCATGGGTGAGCCCAAGAGCCCACTTAAATTTTAAAGGGTCACTTTATTAAATTTCTATGTTATTAAGAGCTCTATTTTCTGATTCCCTGGAGTTCTTCATTTTTGTCTGTCTGACCAGAATATTGGGGATTTAGTTGTCCATACTTTCTCCATATCTATGTGCATATCCAAGATCAAATTGCAGAAGGATTGAAAGGGGGAATGATGATGGGATTTCCTTCCTCCCTCTGATGACCATCCTTCCCTCCTTCCTCTGATGACCATCCTTCCCTCCTTCCTCTAATGACCATCCTTCCCTCCTTCCTCTAATGACCATCCTTCCCTCCTTCCTCTGATGACCATCCTTCCCTCCTTCCTCTAATGACCATCCTTCCCTCCTTCCTCTGATGATTATTCTTCCCTCCTCCCTCTGATGATCATCCTTTCTTCCTCCCTTTGATAATCATCCTTCCCTCCTCCCTCAGATGATCATGATCATCCTTCCCTCCTCCCTCTGATGATCATCCTTCTTCCTTCTGATGATCATGATCAGCCTTCCCTCCTCCCTCTGATGATCATGATCATCCTTCCTTCCACTGATGGGAAGTTAGGGTTTCTTTGTAGCTACAGTTTTCCTACCTTGCCCACAGTCAGGACAAATCTTTGTCACCCACCAGTCCCACTCAGACCCAACCAAGTAAACACAGAGACTTATATTGCTTACAAACTGTATGGCCGTGGCAAGCTTCTTGCTAACTGTTCTTATAGCTTAAATTAATCCATTTCTATAAATCTATACCTTGCCACATGGCTTGTGGCTTACCGGCATCTTCACATGCTGCTTGTCATGGCGGTGGCTGGCAGTGACTCCTTCTGCCTTCCTGTTCTTTATTTTCTCCTCTGTTAGTCCCACCTATACTTCCTGCCTAGCCACTGGCCAATCAGTGTTTTATTTATTGACCAATCAGAGTAATTTGACATACAGACCATCCCACAGCATTTCTTACTTGCTGTCACTTGACTGTTGCCATTGTCATAGGATGTCATAGGATGCCTTGAGACCTGTAGATACAAAGACAGGGTTCTATATTCTATCAGTCTTATCAAATCTCTTTGTTGTTTCTTGAGTCAGAGTTCTTTCTCGGCTTGGGCTAGACCTGGCTTCTGATTCCTGGATACACTGAATTCAGGTAAGAATGTACTAAAATAACTGTGTGGCAAAATCACCATTGGTTTTGTGGTAGCATGAATTCTGAAATTCTTCCTTTGATAGTCGTCTTTCTGTTGTTGTAATAAAATATCCCAAAGAAATGACTGAAAAGGAGGAAAGGCTTATTTGGGCTCTTAGTTTTATAAGATTCACACCATAGTCATCTGGACCATAGCTTGGTGGGAGAAGGGTGGAGTAGAGAACACTGCTGGGTCTTGTGGCAGCCAGAAAACATGAGTGGGGAAGAAAGGAGGAAGGAAGAGTGGGCAGAAGAAGGTGTTGGGTCCTCTGGAACTGGAGTTACTGGCTTACAGGCTGTTTTGAGGTGCCTAACATAGGTATTAAGAACTGGCTCAGGACCTCCAGAAGAGCAATACATGCTCTGGACCACTGTGCCATCTCTCTAGCACTGGTGAGCAACACTTCAGAGGAACTTCAGGAAGTAGGGAACTGGGGTGTTGATCTTAAAGAATATGTCTGGCTCAAGGGAGTGTCAGTCTCTCTGTCTCTGTGTCTGAGTTTCTCTCTCTCCTCTTCCTCCTTTTTCCCCCCATACACACACACACACACACACACACACACACACACACACACACACACACACACACACACACACACACACATACACACAGAGACCACACTTCAACCACAAGTCTCTGCAGGGCCTTCCAGACCCACCCTATAGCACGGGTTTGCTCTAACACCTCTCCATCCTGTCTGTTTCTTACATCCTCAAGCAAATGCTTCATGAATCTTGCACTTGGCTTTTATCAAAGCAAGACAAAATGAGTGTACTAAACCATCTTGCCAAGAACTGAAATACCCACCAAATGAATTTTATTTTATTTTAATGCATTCTCCAAACTTGAGAAACACAGTTGCCTTATACGCCTGAATAAAGTTGTACCTCTAAAGTTTAGCACTTAACCTCTATAAAGTTGCATCCAAGAGAACTAACTGCTTTGATTTGACTCTACAGATATGTGTGTTTCCCTGGCTCCAATCAAAGACTGCTCCCAGAAGTGAATATGTGACATTTGTCACTGTAACCAGTCTAGAAATATTATATAATCAAACATCAGTTTACTCTATCACCTTTTACAAAATTTCATATCTAATTTTCTCCTTTAAAAATGAATATAGCTCTCAGAAAAAAAATTATTTCCCTTAAAAATTAAAATGTTCTGAATTTTTCAATAACTTGAGCCATCTCCCTACTCACAAGTCTCACTCTCCCCTGTTTACCACAGAGCTTGAAGTCAAAGCATCATCCTATAAACGCATGGTTCTGTGACTGATCATTTCCCCGCCCTCTCACTTCCCAGCATTTCACTACATGTATATTCCCTGTAAGTCCTCACAGAATGAAGAGAATGAATCACTAATACCATAGTTACTGAAGACCTTAATAAGCATTTTCTTGGAGTTTTATATCTGTCCAGCAGGGGTTTTTTTTCTGTTTTTTTTTTTTTTTTTTTTTTTTTTTGAGACAGTGTTTCTCTGTGTAGTTTTGGTGTCTTCCTGAAACTTGCTCTGTAGACCAGGCTGGCCTCAAACTCACAGAGAACACCTGGCTCTGCCTCCTTAGTTCTGGGATTAAAGGTGTGCGCCACCACTGCCTGGCCTGTTTTTCTTCTGAAATTATTTCACAAGAAGCAAAATACCCATAGTCTTTCTCCACATTTCACATCCTACTCTCTTTCCCTGTGCGTTACAGGTGTCTGTACATGCTAATGGACTTTTTCTCTGGAATGGGGATCATTAAGAGAAAGAATTGAAGCAAAATGGACATTGAAAGATCAAGTTTGCTCCTGGCCAGAACAATAGGTGTTGATGCTAATGAGCATGTCAGTTTTTATTGAATTTACAGTTAGTGGACACATCTGAAAACTTTTTGCATGATTTTAAGACGCAATTACTTCAAAACCTTACCTATACTCCTTGAGGTTTCTTTTCCTTTTGATTAGAATTAGAACAAATTGCCTCCATGAAAGCCTGGACACTGATAGCAAGTTAGAGACTTCAGTGCATTTTCCTGGGAATGGAAAATGAGAGGCCATTTCCGAGACAGTTTCTCCCAAGAGAAGAAAAAAGCAAAACATTCTTTGCCCAGTTGCAGAGTGATTTCATGAAATTGGAAGCTGTGACTTTTCTACAAAATTAGGGTGATGTCAGCACTAACTTGGAATTGATGGGGTTCTATTTATTGCCTTTGCTCTGACCCTTACTCCACGTAGTGTCCCCCATCCAGGCCTGGAGCCCTTGTGTGTTATCTCTGCAACCTTGTCAGCACTCTTTGCCACTGAGCAAAATTTCTCTGTAAACACGGCAGTTTCTCTGCCTTGCTGTCTGGATTCCTCATCAATCCTGCTCCTGCCCTCTGGTCAGTTCTCCCTGCTCTGCATTTTCTCTTCTAGACAGCTCCTAGAAAGGAGGTTTCCTAAAATTCATTCACATCCTGTCTGGTTCTCCCATCTCTCCACATTTCTCTTCAAGCACGTCTTCATTTGCATTTTCTGTCACAGGTCCTTTTTTTCTTGTCAAGATACACAAGCTATATCCAGCAAAGTCATGTCAGGTTACCACATCTCTTTCAGAGAGGCCATCCTCTCTCAACACTGCTACTTTGGACCTAAGATATAGAGAAATGTATGTCATGCTGGGTGTCTGCCAGAAAAAAAGTAAAACATACAATCAGTAAGCTAGCCAATAAAAAAAGCATTTTGGGATATAGATATTGGTTTAGTGTGAGATATTGCTCACCCTAAGAAGCCCAAACACCAAGCTACAGTGTCCTTTGTCAACAGTATTCCAAATACCATCAATTGTCAATGTCTTACATTCAGTTTAGGGTAATTCTACAGCTATTCTATGTGTTCATCAGGACCCAAACAGTAAAGCAGCTAGCAAAAACTCAGAACGTAAAACCCCCAGGATGAACAAGGGGAAGCTTGGAACTTTTCTAGTTCCAAATCCTGTTTTTGTTTTTGTTTTTCCCTAATAATTATACAAGTCTTTGAGAGATAACTTAACCAAGGTCACAGCAGGAGGTCAAATCGAAGATGCATATTAATAGTCAGAGTATTATCATTGTGATAAAATTCCTGAGAGAAACAGCTTAGAGGAGAAAAAAAAAATCTCTTTTACCCAATGGTTTCAGAGCATTCAGTCAACATTGAGGTGAGATAGGACATGGCAGATGGGTGTGGGAGAACACAACTGCTCGCCTCACAGAAGCCTGGAAGCAGAAAGACACAGAGATAGCCAGGGCCCTCAGAGGCATACCCGTGGTGCTTCTTTCTTTTAGTAGGCCCTGCATGAAAGTTAGTGCTTTCATTATCCAGTCACCTCTCAAGGAGTAGGTAGAGTAGATAAGCACCCAGACTCCAGCATATGAGCCTTTAGGGACTCTGCTAGCACCATTCTTGTTGTTCGTTACTATCCCAAAAATAAAGAGAAAAGGCTTTTCAGTTAAACAGCTTTACTGTCAGCTTGTGCCTATTGCTGCTTTAGATGTTGCTAGTTTGCTGGATTTGTTGATCAGATCTAAAAGTCCGATACTGATGGAGTCTTTAAAGTCTTCTAAATATGGGCTCACATAATCTTCACACAGGAATAATTGATTTTCTTCCTTTCCTGTATGTCTTTCTCTTTTAAGTCCCTGGGATCAGGATGGGGGAGGTAAGAGACAAGAAGTAATCATCCCAACATGGAAAAAAAAAAAACATCTTTAAGTAGGGAAAAATGACATAACAGAAAATAATGTTAATTTGGAGGCCCAGTCAGTAAAGCGCTTGTCATGTAAGCATGAAAACTTGAAGTCAAACCCTGGAATATGAGTAAATGTCTGGGCTGATACACACCTAGAATCCTAGCACTTCAGAGACAGGAGAATCCATGGCACCTGCTGATGAGTCAGTCTAACAGAATTAACAAGCTTAGATTCAATGAAAAACCTTATCTCAAAACAATAAGGTGGAAAGTAATTGAGGAAGACACTGACACTGACATCAGCATGGGTATTGTTTATGTGCACCCTACACAGGTACAAATATACACACATACACACACACAATACAGCTGAGAAGTATTCACTAATTTTAATTTATAAAATAAAATAAACATGGAGAGAGAAAACTTTTTGTAATTTTGAATATGAATCTCAAAAAAAACAAAACATCAAAACGAAATATATAAGAGCTGTGGAAGTCCTGACAGCAAATGAAGACATGGAGGAGGAAAGTAATTATATCAGTGGAGTCATGGAAAACAGACTGTACAGTGCATGAATCATCACTCAAAACATTAATTCACTGGAGAAGAGAGGATGCACCCAGGAGCTGCTACAGAGCATCTTTTATGCAGACATGACTGGAGACTAGAGTATCAAATTCTTTACTTCCTTTTTTTACAAGTCCTACTGAGAAGCTTCTATCATTTGCTTGTTAAAATTTACATAATTTTGGTTAGCAATACAGTAATGGGTTTCATTGTACATTTTCGTGTGTGTGTGTGTGTGTGTGTGTGTGTGTGTGTGTGGGTGTGGGTGTGTGTGGGTGTGTGCCATCATACTTTGCTCTTATTCACCCCAAC
Source organism: Peromyscus californicus insignis (assembly GCF_007827085.1). Lineage (NCBI taxonomy): Eukaryota > Metazoa > Chordata > Mammalia > Rodentia > Cricetidae > Peromyscus > Peromyscus californicus. Next base: position 2,756,730 of record NW_026294617.1, on the reverse strand, counting down.
ATCGCCCCCCTTAGCCCTCCCTGTTGACCCACTTTCTGCTTCAAACACTCCCTCCTACTTCCATGTTATATATACTCAGACCTGCTGCCTTGTCACCACAACTTTGGACCTCGTTCTTTCCTCTCAGTCTCTTTTCTACTTCCAAGTCCTACACAAACACATGTAAATGTAAATGTAACTTGCACATATAAAAGAGAACACATGATATTTATCTTTCTGATTCTGACTTATTTAATTTAGCATCATGATCTCCAATTCCACCTATTTTCCTTTTCATGTCAAAATTTCATTCTGTTTTACAGAAGAACAAGAATCTATTGTGTATCTGAAATACATTTCCTTTACCTATTCATCTGTTGATGAACTTCTAGGCCGACTGTATAACTTGGTTATTATGAAGAGAGCAGCAATAAGCATGGGTGTGTAGGTATCTATGCAATCTGTTAACTTACAGTTCCTTGGATATGGAGCCAAGAGTGTCATAACTGCTAAGCAATTTTTACTTTTATTTTTGAAGAACTTCCCTACCGGCTTCTAGAATGGCTGCACCTTTTTACTTTCCTACCAGCAATGTATAAACTTCCACTTTCCTCACATACTCAGCAGCATTTATTGCCCTTTGATTTCTTGATGGCAGTCATGTTGAGTGGTGTGAGACAGAGTCTCAGTGTAGGTATAGGGGGAGGGACATTGTTGGTTTGTTTTGTTTTCACTCAGTAAATACTTATTGTCTTACCAGACAAACTGGTTTTGCTATACCTCAAGATACTGTGATGTACAAAAATAAACTCTGTAAATTCATGAAGTTTGCACTCTAGCTGAGTGTGGGAATAGACACCTAATAATGTACAAATGGAAACATGTATCTAGGTGTGCAGCTGAGCTTATACCACAATAAGCAAATCAAGGTCCATTCTTTCCCACAGATCCTGTCTTCTAGGCAAATAGCTGGAGGCCGGCATCACCATCATTCCTGACACCTGAATTTTGTTTGGTCGGCATCCTGTAATCAAGACTGTTGCCATCATGACTCACCATGAAAATTAAGTGAATAATTTAAGAAGTTATTAGTGCCATATTTATTACTTAGGTCTAAAAAATCATTACCAAATATTGGCAAAGCTTTTTGGAGGGAAAATTTTATTATATACTTTTATTTTTAATTGAAAATATTTTTATACAGTATATTCTGATTACAGTTCCCCCTCCTCAACTCCTACTAGATCCTTCCACTTCCTACCTACCCAGATGCACATTAGGTGCATTTTGTCATTAGGATACAAACAGGCATCTATATCATCATCATCATAAATAAGATAAAATAAAAACAAACTTTGGGCCCAGCAAAGATGCTTCTCTATCTCATTGTGGTTTTAATTTGCATAATCCTGATGGCTTAGGATATTGAACACTGTTTCAAATATTTATTGGCTATTCAAATATTATTGGCTAGTTCTTCCTTTGAGAACTACCTCTTCAACTCATTAGAGCATTGATTGACGGCATGATTTGAATTTTGTGTGTGTGTGTGTGTGTGTGTGTGTGTGTGTGTATTTTTAGTATTTAGTTTTTGTAGTATTTTATAGAGTCTAGATATTAATCCCCTGTCAGATGCATAGTTGGCAAGGATTTCTCCTGGTGTGTAGGCTGTCTCTTCACTCTGTTGAGTGTTTCCTTTGCTGTACAAATGATTCTTAACTTAATACAATGCCATTTGTCAATCCTGGAGTTGTTTCTTGTTCTATTGAAGTCCTTCTCACAAAGACCTTGCCTACACTTATGTCTCAAAGTGTTTTGCCTGTGTTTTCCTGTAGCAGTTTCATGGTTTTGAGTCTTACATTAGGGTTTTTTGCACATTTTAAATAGATTTTCTTTCTTCTAGAGCTATATGAATCTTGTTCAGTTCTTTCCCACCCAGATACTCCATTTTTCCTGTACCACTTGTTTAAAAAGCTGTCTTTTGGGCCGGGCGGTGTGAGCTCGAGGCCAGCCTGGTCCACAAAGCGAGATCCAGGAAAGGAGCAAAGCTACACAGAGAAACCCTGTCTTGGAAAAAAAAAAAAAAAAAACTTTTTTCCAGGGTTTGTTTTTTGACACCTTTGTAAAATATCTGGTGGTTGTAGCTTTGTGAGCTTATTTATTGGTCTTCTATTGTGTGCCATTGGTCTACATATCTATTTGTGACAACGAAACAGTTTTTGTTGCCCTAGCTCACTAACACAACTTGTGATCAGGTATTGGGATACCAGCACTATTGCTCTTTTTGTTCAGAATTGCTTTAGCTATAGGGTCTTTCATGTTTCCATACAAATGGTAGATTTTTTTCTACTTCTGTGAAGAATGCCATTAGAATTTTGATGGAGCTTACACAATTTATAGGCCACTTTTTGTAAAAAATGACCATATCTACAATATTAATTCTACCAATGTATAAGTATGAGAACACTTTCCATCCTCTAATGTCTTCTACATTTTGCTTAAAGTATTAATTATGATGTCTTTTACCCCCTTTGTTAGGATTATTCCTGTGTATTTTTAAACTATTGATAGTAGAATTTTTTCCATAATGTCTTTCTTGATGGGTTGATGTAGTGATACCTTGTATACCCTAATAAACTTGCCTGGAGATCAGAGGACAGAGCCAGCCACTAGTTTAGACATAGAGGCCAGACACTGGTGGCACACATCCTTAATTCTTTCACCTGGGAGGCAGAGATCCATCCGGATCTCTGTGAGTTCAAGGCTACTCTGGAAGCAGAGCTAGGCAGTGGTGCCATACACCTTTAATCCCAGTACTGGGAAGTACACATGTCTTTAATCCCAGGAAGTGACATGGCTGGGCGGAGAAAAGTATATAAGGCATGAGGAAACAGGAACTAAAGAAGGTCAGCTGAGAATCTTTCAGGTGAAGACTCAGAGGATTTCAGTCAGAGGATTGTGGAGTTGGTGAGGTAATAGGTGGTGGCTATGCTTCTATGATCTTTCAGCTTTCACCCCAATATCTGGCTCTGGGATTTTTATTATAAGACCACTTAAGATTTGAACAACAGGTTGATTGTTGGTATACAGTTAGGCTACTGATTTTTGTATATTGGTTTTTTAACTGTGCTACTTTGCTGAAACTGTTTATTAGAGCTAAATGGTTTATCAAAAAGCCTTTAGGGTTTTTCAAGTATAGGTCAGTACTTTCTGTCAATAGGGAAAATATTAATTATTATTTTTATTTATATGCCTTTTATTTCTTTATACTGTCTTATTTGTCTGAGCTATAGATTAAGTAGTAATTACCTAATAAATAAATAAAATTATTAATACGTGGCTAAGTTAGGGTTTCTATTGCTGAGATAAAGAACCATGACCAAAAGCAACTTGAGGAGGAAACGGTTTATTTTGCTTAAAATTCCACATCATAGTCCATCATCAAAAGACGTCAAGAAGGAAACACAAGGCAGTTACTCAGAGGTAAGAGCTGATACAGAGGCAATAGAGGAATGCTTCATATTGGCTTGCTCTTTCTGCTGTCTCACCTTCTGTCCAGGGGTGGCACCATCTTCCCAGGGATAAGCTGTACCCTCCACATCAACCATTAACCAAGAAAATGCCCTAAACATGCTGTGGGATGTCTTTCTGTATGCCATGAATATGTGTTGCGCTGATTGGTTGATAAATAAAGCCATTTGGCCTATGGCAAGTCAAGTTATAGCTAGACAGGAAATTGAGAAGAGGGCAGGAAAAAGAAAAGAGAGAAGAGAGAGACACCAGCACTACCAGGACAAGCAAGATGTGAAAATACCAATAAGCCATGGCCATGTGGCAACTAATAGATTAATAGAAATAGGTCAAGTTATAAGAGCTAGCTAGAAAGAATCCTGCCATAGGCCATGCAATTGGTAATTAATATTAAGCCTCTGAATGATTGTTTTATAAGTGGCTGAGGGACAGTGGGCCAAGTGGGACTGGAGGAACCTTCTGGATATGTAAAGGATTACCTAAAGACTATTTTATAGAGACATTATCACAATTAAGATTCTCTTTTCACAGATATGTATAGGTTTGAGTTAAATTGACAAAAAGCATCCAGCATGTGGATCTCTAGTGTACATAGGGGCCAGAAGTGTATCTGAAGTTTTCCTGGTCCTCCTTGGCCCATGGTCAGGACAAATCTCTCCACCCGCCAGTCCTGCAACCAAGTAAACACACAGAGACTTATATTACTTATAAACTGTATGGCCATGGCAGGCTTCTTGCTATCTAGTTCTTATATCTTAAATTAACCCATTTCTATTAATCTATACCTTGCCATGTGGCTCATGGCTTACCGGAACTTTACATGTTGCTTGTCATGGCAGTAGCTGGCAAAATCTCCTGACTGAGCCTTCCACTTTCCAGAATTATTCTCTCTCTTTGTCCCACCTATACTTCCTGCCTGGTTACTGGCCAATCAACACTTTGTTTATGAACCAATCAGAGTAACACATTCAGAGCACACAGAACATCCCACAGTACTTCCCCCTTTTTTTCAAAAAAGAAGGTTTTAACTTTCACATAGTAAAATTACAGATAACAAAACAAATATCAAGCAAGAATTATAGTTATAATATCTAGTCTATTTGTATTTGGCAGAATTAAAGAGGATATCTTATCTATCCTATATTTGTGAGTCTAAGGTTTCATATCTAACTTATCTTTTATCATAACTAAGGAAATTATAACTATCTAGTCTTCAACTGCATCAAAGACCTCAGAAGGATATAATATTACCTGAGAAATGGGAGAAGGATACAAGAAACTTTCAGGAGTCTTGCTAGAGTAGACAGAGATAGCTGGCAGCCTGGGCAGTCATCCAAAGTTCCTCTGTAAAGTTGTGGCATCTGTCTTCAGCCTACAGGGCTAGAGTCTCTCAGTCACTTCTCTCTGTGTCCTGTAGAAGGTCTGGCAGTTTCCTCTGCAAAATAGGAACCTGAAGGACCATTTTGTCAAGCAAAGTTCAGTGGTCACATTCCTATGGGTCCTGCATGTCCAGTCAATCAAGCAGTCCAGGCAAGAACAGTTTCCTGCCCAAATGGCTATTTTTACCAAGAAGAAGATAAACTCCATATAGAGTGTCTTTGATGCCCATCCTCCTCTCTGAAGTAAATCGGTACTGCCAGAAGCAGACATGTCTCACTGTCCAGAAAGTCTACATTTTTAAAACATTTTAAATGCCATATTTTTTAAGTCTTTGAAGAGTTTGAAGATTACCTACCTAATTGAATTTTATCTATGTCTACCTAGAAAACTTAATCAACATGGCTGTAAGTTTGACCATCATAGAAGACTAATTATTAATCTGTATTTCTTGATTATCCATTACAATCTAAATGAGTTACATAAACATAATACCTTAAACAAGAGTAGAAATATATATATATATATATATATATATATATATATATATATATATATATTAGAACAAATCAACCCTAAATTTGTATCAATAAACTAAAATCTATAGCAATGTAAAGCATCTTAAACAGGCTGCTTTTCAAAAGTAGATTCAACAATGCACCCTTCTATCCAATCTTATCCACATCCTATATTTTCATATCATATCCCCCTTTCTTCTTTAGAGAGAGATTACATTTATAATCAGCCTGCTTTAAATAAAAATATTGGTTTTTCTCTGTCCCACACCAGAGGGCTCTTCTGATATGGGACATAAGAATCTCTCAACCTTTTCTTTAGAAATATATTTGGATTTATAGAAGGAGTGAACCAATTCCATCTCTGAAGCCAGCTTGGTATATTTGGGAATTTGGGAAATTGGGCATAGCTTCTCATACTAATTCCTACTGGATGAGGGTGCTATATTCTTAGGGGGACACAAAGAAAATTTTAGGCTTATGGGGTAGTCCGTGAGGCTGTATTGCCTGAGTCAGTTGCTTTGAAACCATTCTGGATGTTGGATCATCTGGGCCATGGTGTTACCTTTCAGGGGGTCTTGGCGGGTCAAACCTGATGTATCTTAATCTGGAACAAATCCATAGCCTCTTGCTTTTGGTGGAGACAAAAGCAGAGCCTCCTTTCCAAATCAACATATCCTTAGATCCAAATTTTGAAGTCAAGATACCTTTGAAATATACATATTGGTTTAACTCAGCAGCCTTTACAATCAAATGTCTCTCTGCAGCTAAAAATTCCAAAGACAACACAATCCAGATTCTGTGTGTATTATACATCTTCACGTGGCTTCTTTTTTATATTACCTTTTGTAGCTAGAGTTTTCCTGCTTAGCCCACAGTCAGGACAAATCTCTCTCACCTGCCAGTCCCATAGCCTCTCAGACCCAACCAAGTAAACACAGAGACTTATATTGCTTAAAAAATGTATGGCCATGGCAGGCTTCTTGCTAACTGTTCTTACAGCTTAAACTAATCCATTTCTATAAATCTATACCTTGCCATGTGGCTCGTGGCTTAACAGCATCTTCACATGCTGTTTGTCATAATGGCAGCTGGCAGTGTCTCTGACTTAGCCTTCCACTTCCCAGCTTTATTCTCCTCCTTGACCCGCCTATACTTCCTCCTGCCTGACTACTGGCCAATCAGTGTTTTATTTACCAACCAATCAGAGCAACACATTTGCCATATAGAACATCCCACAACAACCTTTACTATCTCTTTAAAGACTTTATTTTTAAAAACTATCTATTTCTTTTTATAACTGCATACAACTGTATATATTTGTTTTTTTTCCTCTTTCAAGCCTATGTACAATTTTACACACATTGTAAACCATTTAAAGTCTTGTTCCATCTGAATCTGTCATATTGTGAATCTATTGCTTTAAATTGCAGCATTTCTAAAATTTAAATGGCAGCTGTGGCTGCTGGCTCTGCCCACATCACCTTTCCAACAAGGCAGTGGTACATTTACTCACAGCTTCAGAGGAACCATGCTTTCCACTGGAGGCAGTGGGTCTATGTCTCTATCAAAGCAGCATGTAGGCCAGAAGTCTTTTTTTTTGTACTAGCAAAGACTAAATCCACCATGCAGCACAATGTGCCACTTGCAGATGCTTCATTCCCGCCATAGTGCAGGTCAAGAGCACACACCAAGAACCCGTCATATAGTAGCTCCAGCCTATAGGCTGTAGCTAACTTCAGAGAGACAACTAGGAAGCTGTTTTTAGCTCCATTTTAGAATCTTTTTTTTTTTAAGCTTTCTCAGGTTTTAGGTGTTGTGGTACCATTTGTAGCTGGAGTTTTTCTGGTCCTGCCTGGCCCATGGTCAAGACAAATCTCTTCACCCACCAGTCCCATAGCCAAGTAAATACACAGAGACTTATATTACTTATAAACTGTATGGCCATGGCAGGCTTCTTGCTGTCTAGTTCTTATATCTTAAATTAACCCATTTCTATTAATCTGTACCTTGCCATGTGGCTTGTGGCTTACCAGTACTTTACATGTTGCTTGTCATGGCAGTAGCTAGCAGAATCTCCTGACTGAGCCTTCCACTTCCCAGAATTCTCCTCTCTCTTTGTCCCACCTATACTTCCTGCCTGGCTACTGGCCAATCAACACTTTATTTATGAACCAATCAGAGCAACACATTCAGAGTATACAGAACATCCCACAGCACAGAAGAGAGTATTAGATCCCCTTGAACTGGATTTTTGGATGGTCATGAGTCACCGTGTATGTGGTAAGAATCAAACCCTGATCTTATGTAAGAACAGCAAATGCTCTTAACCACTAAGCAATCTCTCTTGACCTAGTTAATTTTTAATGTAAGCATTAATTAATGACTATAAACATTCATTTTAGGACTACCCTCACTATATTCCAAAGCTTCCAGTAAGTGACAGTAATCAATATTTGACACAATATTTTGGATCAGAATTTTATAGCACATGGCCAATGAAAATCCCACCTCACTGTTTCTGGGGCCAAATATAATTTTTTCCTGCTATATAAAAATAAAGTGCCATGAGAAAGTGTTTTTATATAATGATGGAATTGAGTCAATACATCCAGTGCAGAACACTGCATTAATTGTTTATATTCAAGGGTTTTTACTCATATTAATGAGTAGTTTTAATCAGACTAATAAATGACTCATCTATTCTCTCATTCTTCCTATTAGGAAGAACAAGTACCTAGAATACTGGACCTCACTTGTGAATGAGGTAGGAGAAAGATGAAAGGCACCCACCATTGGAGTCTCCAGGGTGTTTATGTTAGTTTCCCAAAAGGTATTCTCTTTCTCCCCTTGTACTTACTTACACGTGAATTGTTTGGACTGAAAATAAAACATCAGTCTTCCTTTTTCTAAGTATTCTTTAACTAAAAGGGAAAATAGCCTTCTTAGTTTTAATCACATACAACTGCATAAGACACAATTCACTGGGTCACATCAATTTGTCTGAGATGTTCACCAAGGGTGCTTACAAATCCACTCCCAAACACTTAAAGAAAACCTATTGCTCAGAGAACTTTAAATTACTAGATCCATCTTATCAACAGCCTCTGGACTGTTTGTTTGTTTGTTATTTAAATAAGATGATTTGGAAAGGATTTTTATATCTTTGGTCTGGTGATTTGAAAAATATTTTTAGAGATCCTGCATTTGAATTCAAAATGATAATTGTTAGAACAAATGTGGGCTGGCATAATTTCAGACTGATGGACACTGATGAACATATTCTCTTAAAGAGAGTCTTTCCAAGCAAGTTGCTGTTTATATTTTGTCACTGGTGTTCAAGTCTATACTGAATATTTACAAGTTCTTGTCCTCTCACTCACAGAATGGAAATAAGTGTTCAAATACTTTTTGAGAAAGTAACCAAGTAATTTGATTCACAGCAAAACCAATAGAACAGGCCAGATGAGATAGCCTGTCAAGAATGAGAGTGGACAACATGATCATAAAACGCATGCAAGAGCCTCAAATATTGTTGAAGCTTTCTTTTATGGGGTTCAAGCAGAGTTTGATTGCTAATGGGAATACCATATGTAGTTCTCTGTTTTGATTGACCTGTTTGGATTCTATAAGTCTATGCTCAGTGCTGAAGTCCTGTCCCATTATAACTTTTTTGTTTGTTTGCTTGTTTGTTTGTTTGTTTGTTGTTGAGACAAGGTTTCTCCATGTTGTTTTGGTGCCTGTCCTGGATCTCACTTTGTAGACCAGACTGGCCTGGAACTCACATAACTTTTAAGAGATACTGTTTGGCCAAATGAACTAATTATTTCCCTGAGAAGATTATTGTTAGTCTTATCTTCCTGGATAAGAATTTTCTGGGATTAAAAAATTAAGGTTTGCTAACCAGATGCATGTTTGATTACACATAGGCATAAGAAGTTAAATAGAGGATTATCTATAAAAGATCATTTAGAGGGCACAGTTTGCCCTGTTCTGTATGAACCCAAAAGTAGTTCAGGTCAGATCAGTCCATTATCCTATAGTTCCCAGATATGTTCTGGGATGTGTTTCAAATAAGTGGGCATTATCAAGGGTTTTGTAAAGGGAGTAAACCAGGTATATGTGCAATTTGATTCTAGGTAAATTGTTTAAAGAGAGGATAGTGCATAACCTAAGTGGAGTTCCAGTTTGCAAAGTTATTCCCTATGCTTGGCTGTCTCAGTTTGAAGGGGTACACTGTTCAAAAATAGGAACTGAGGATAGAAAATGGCTCATTAATTAAGAATGCTGGCTGCTCTTTCAGAAGATCATAGTTCAATTCCCAGTACCTACATGGTGCTCACAACCATCTGTAACTCCATTTCCACTGGTCCAATGTCTTCACAGGTACTGCACAAAACATACATATAGGTAAAGCATCCATATACATAAAATAAAAATAAAGGTTAAAACTTTTAAGAGACAATGTTTGTCTAGATGAACTAATCATTTCCCTGAGAAAATTATTGTTAGTCTTATCTTTCTGGATATGAGTTTTCTGGTATTAAAAAATTAAGGTTTGCTAATGTGGGTGGCCTCATTATCTCTTCTGGGAGTTATATGAATATAGATGGTATCCTCTCTATAAAGGCCAACTGCTGATAACAACCACAATTCATAATAAATAAAGGAAGTAAATTTCAATGAGGTTAAAAACAAAACAAAAGGTTAGCTGATGCTACTGGCAGAAAAAAAAAAGAAGAGCCACAAGGTCAGTACCTGAGAGAGAAGTCATAAAGAAGGAAGCAAAATAAAAAACATATTTATGTGAGTTGTCATAGAAACCAGGAAAATTTTACTTGTATATTGTGTTAACTCAATGCAGCAGGATGGGCCTGGCTACAGAAATGAACCAGACAAGCTGGGAAAGGCAATGGTACCTGTGTTTTTCTAGCCATTTCCTAGTCAGCTCAAGGGCTGGGACTATAGGATAGAGCACCTCATGAAAAGAGTGAGAGGACTTGACCTCATCGAGACAGTCAGGAAGTACTAGAGAAGAAAGTCACTCCTTGGTTAACTGCCTCTGTTTGCCCAACAGTAGCATCTCCAGTAATGTGTGTGGCTATGCTTTTACCTCAGGATCGTTGGCTGCATTGGCCCATGAGGGTGGAGGTAATAGAAGTGGGGAACAGAGTTCAGGGAACAGGGTTCACACAGCTGTGGGTACAATGAAGACAGCCCTCTGGGAGACAGACTTCAGTGAAGCTGCTCCGCTTTATTACAGGGCATTAGGAATATATAGGATTGGGGAGCCTGGGAACAAACCCTAATTTACATTATGTGGCATGGTCCTATTATAAGGCTCCTAGCACAAGTCTTACTTATATGTGCTTCAGGGTAGGCTTCTAGCAGGAATCTGAGTGTAGGGTCAAACTAAAGATAAATCAGGCACCTGGTTTAGAGACAGAGTTCAGATAAGGTCAGTCCTCCCAGCCCAAAAACATTCTCTAGATAAGGGTAAGTAGAGAGCAGAAAGTTTCACAGGGGAGAGAGGAAGTCTCTGTGTTGTCCAGCTTTTGGAAAAAGCTGCAAAGCCATTATAGACTGCAACCTCTGAGCAGACAGCAAGGCCTTCCCACATCAAACATTGTGTATTTCCTGACACATACACTCAGAGTGAAGAAAACATAGCTTCTGTGATATTCTTTTTTGTATTTTTTTGTTTGCTTGCTTCTTTGTTTTTTTGTTTTATGACCAGAGTTGTTGTACATTGTATTTATATCTGTGCAGCAAGTGTATAAAGTGCCCACAGAAGCCAGAAGAGAGTTTTAGATCTTCTGAAACTGGCTGGTAGATGGTTGTTAGCAACTATGTGGGTGCTAGGAATTGAATCTCGGTACTATGGAAGATCAGCCGGGACTCCTGACCCACTGCTCCACCCCATTCTGTGGTATTCTTGAAAAAAATGAACAACCTAATTCTAACCATGAGATTTGGACTGTAATAGTTACTCTTATATGTCAATTTGACTGAATCAAACAGTAGCCAGTTGTTTGGCTCAATATTATTCTGGATGTTTCTATGAAGATGTACCTATGTGCACTTAACATTTAAATTGGTAAACTGAAGAAAGAAAATTACCCTCTACAATGTGGTTGACTTGTGAATCAGTTGAGAACCTGAATAGAGTAAAAGCTGTTCTTTGCTTTATAAAAGTGAAATATGCCTGGTGGCCTTCAAATAAGATCAGCTGTTGATCCTCCTCACTGGGTTGTCAGTTCTTCTTATTCTGCAACAGTTGCCAGCCTTCACATTCAAACTTAGAAGCCAGCAGTGCAGACTGTGGAATTGCCAGCTTCTGTAACATGCATGACCAGGCATAAGCACATATGTACCATTCCCAATTGGTTCTGTTTCTTTAGGAACCCTGACTAACATAGAGGCAAGTTAAGAAATACCTAATAGGAGGCATGGTATCCAACTGGTAACCCCACAATACAGACATCCTGAGTTAAACTTTGTGAGACACTATACAAAACAAAAACTAGTGAATATGGGAAATAAATTTGTAAAGAAGAAGGGGATTGAAAGAGATGGTGTAAATAAGAGAAGAGAGCAGAGATGAGTAAGCAGAAGGCATTGTATACAAATAAGAAATTATCACAGTACATTTATTAATAAAAAAGAGGTATCCTACAAAATAACCAACCAGTATTCTTTCAAAATCATAAAACACAAGGAAAAAGCAGGAACTTCCACAGATTGGGTCAGATTAAGGAAGCATACAGTGGACTGCAACAACTTGGATTGGGTTCTGGAACAGAAAGGTGGTTTGGAGGACATTGATGATATTCAAATAAGATCTATACTATACTCAAAATTGTACCCATGTCCAAATTCTTTGATAACTGTACTATGGCTATGTAAAATGTTATTTATCAGGAATAGCTCAGTGAAGATAAATAATGTGGTTTACAAGTTTTCTATACATCTAGAAACATTTTGGAATAAAAAATTAAAAATTCATTTATAAATTTATGTACACCCAATGGGCTAGGTGATAAAGAAGCATTTGACCAGGAACCACTTCTTCTACTTCCATAAATATGCCTTAAATGAGACACCAAATTGAAAGGTGTAAAAAAAGAGACTAGCATTCTCTGTCTGGATTGTCCTGACATGAAGGATCCATGTGGCAGGCCAGTATTGCTATGTAGAAGACAAGTGTTACATCAAGATGGGAACAGGGTCTTTGGTGCAAGAAATAGAAAAAGGCAGTGAAGCAGCCCAGAAAGTCAGAGAAAGCTCCCATAAGAGAAGAAGGGGTTGGGTGTTTAAAAGCCTGGGACTCCCCATCCCAGTTCCATCTTCTTGGTGCTCAGCCTCTTGATGCAGACCCAGGGTCTAGGGATCTCCTAGTTCTTCCTTGCCTTTCAGCCTTTCTTTTTAGCCCATATCAATCCCTTGGTTATGCTTTCCTATTCACAGAACAGCTCTCTACCAGAGACTCCAAAGCTACCACATTCACCTAAGACCCAGGATAGACAACAGCAAACAAATAGTTTGTTCACCCAACAAAGGTGAGATCAGATATCCACACCAAAAAATGCTTCAAAGGTCATATCTCTGAATGCCTAGATTCTATAACAAAAACAAAACATGAACAACCAAGATAATATGCCTCCTAGAGAAGCCACCAACTCTATTGAAATAGACCCCACCAAAAGTAATTTGTCTGAAACACAAGACAAGGACTTCAAAACAGCAATTCTGAATATGTTTAAAGACCTTAATAAAAGGGATTTAAATAATATCTTAATGAAGACCATGAAAACACAAAATGTTTAATGAAATGATGAACAAAAATCAAAACATGAAAGTAGAACTTGACAAGGAACTATAATCACTAAAGGAAACTCAAAGTGAGATAAAATTGGAGATAAAAAAAACTCAGAAGGTCAAATAGAAACCTTGGATATCAGCCTTCCTAACAAATTAAAGGGAATGGAAGAGATAATTTCAGGTCTTAAAGACATGGTAGAAGAAACAGAGAGTTCCGTCAGATAATATGTTAAATATAAAAAGATTCAGGCACAAAATACCCAAGAAACCAGAGACACTGTGGAAAGACCAAACATACAAATAATAGGTATAGAGGAAAGAGATAAAACCTGGGTCAAAGGCACAGAAAATATTTTTAACAAAATCATGGAAGATAATTTCCCCAATCTAAAAAGTGAGATTACTATTGAAGTACAAGAAGTATACAGGATACCAATAGACAGAACTAGAAAAGAAACTCCCCATAACACATAATCAAACCACTAAATATACATAACAAAGAAAGAGTATTAAAATCTGAAAGGGTAAAAGACTAAGTCACATTTAAAGGCAAGACCATGCGAATAACAGATGACTTTTCACTGGAGCTTCAGAAAGCCAGAAGGGCCTGGAAAGATATTCTACATACTCTGATTGTCCACAGATGACAGCCCAAACTGATATACCAGGTAAACTATCAATCACAATTAATTAAGAAAGAAAAACTTTTATGTTAAAAACAATTTGAAGCAATTTGCTGTTGTTTAACATTTGGTTTGTGTTCTGGCAGATAAACCTTGCTTGGAGTCAGAGGGTGGAGCTAGCCACTAGCTAGCCATAGAGGTTTGGAGGTCTGTACAGAGAGGAAACAGGAAGTGATAAGGTAGGATGTAGACAAGATCTGCATACTCAGGAAGGCAGGGGAAGTTTCAGCAAAGGCTGACATTGGACCAATAAATGAAAATCAACAAGGGACAGACAAGGTAACCCTTTGCCAATGGAAAATGCTGGCGGGGGGGGGGGGGTCCTGCAAGCTCCCATATGTCATCTTTGGTTCAGTCATTCCCTGTCACTCAGGGGGAAACTCCTCCCCAGAGCAATTGAAGAACCTAGTGCCTATTGTAAAAACCATACTGTTCTGCATGATAGAAAAGCTTTAGAAGATAAAACAAAAAATTTCAGGAGAAATCATAAAGCAAAAATTTAGGAAAACTTTTTATAAGTGATCAAAGATCAAAGCTAAAAATGAGAATAAATGACACTGTAATTAAAGGTTTTATAGATGCAGAAGAAAACGTAAAAAATAATTGCACCAGAATCTTGACATCCAAATTGGCCTCTTCAGGAGGTAAATGTTCAGCTTTCAGGGACTGGAACATTTTCTCAGATAAAATAAAGCATGAGATGGGACAAATGTATAGTGCCAGAAGGAAGAGAGGAAAATTAAAGCCATATGTGGCTAATATAGCAATGAATTTATGGTGATGTGATTTGTTACAGCAATGGAATACCTAGATTAACATTCTTCCAGCTTCAGAAACAAACCATAAACTAACATATTTTCTGGGAAAAATATTAAAAGGTATTATAAAGAATAGTCACCTACCATCCAACCTTTACATAAACAGGGCACAACAGCTGCTGATCTTTTGAAGGTACCAACAGCCCTACCACTAAAATGGCTAACTGACAAACTTGTCTGGATGGAACAATGCTCTTTGACAAAAGAAAAATTGCAGGCCTTAGAACAGCTGGTATGGAAACAGTTAAATGTTCAACGTATTGAAGAATCAGCCAGTCCTTGGAATTCTCCTGTATTTCTTGTTAAAAAGAAATGTGGAAAATGGAGAATGGTAACAGATCTACAAGCCAGTAATAAGGTGATTGAGGCAATGGGGTCTTTACAGCCTGCAATTTTCCTGCCTTTTTTTTATTACTAAAGGATGATCAATTATTGTTACTAATTTAAAAGACTGTTTCTTTACTATAGCTTTACAAGAACAGGATAGAGAAAAATTTGCCCTCACAATGTCTATTTATAATAATTCTCAACCTGTAAAAAGATGTCAATGGAAGGTTCTCCCACAAAGGATGTTAAACAGGCCCACCCTGTGTTACTATTTTGTACAACAGCCATTGGAAATGGTTTGTGTACAACTTCCTCAATCTATAATTTACCATTATATGGATGTCTTACTAGCTGACTCAAATGTAGATACTTTAGAGAAAATGTTTGAAGAAATAAAGATAATTTTGCCTTGTTGGGGATTACAAATTGTAACTAAAGGGAAAAAAGAGGATATTCTATTAATTACCTAGGATATAAAATAGGTTTAAAAAAGATTCAACCCCTAAAGGTACAAATCAGGAGAGATCAATTGTGAACTCTTAATGACTTTCAAAAATTGCTGGGAGTCATTAACTGGCTATGGCCCACAATTGGATTAACAACTCTAAAACTGAGTAATTTGTTTCAACCCTTACAAGGTGACAAGGACTTAGATAGTACAAGAAAAATATCAGCTGAAGTTGAGAGAGAGTTGGCTTTGGTAGAAAAGAAATTACAGGATGCGCATGTGGATCATTTGAATGATTAGCTTGATTGCATTCTGGTTATCTTACCATCTATGTATTCCCCTACCTGAATTTTAATATAGAGAGAAGATAATAGCCTAGAATAGTTATTTTTACTACACAAATAGAGTAAAATGTTAAAATAGAACCAGCAGAAATTGTGGTACCTTTTACTAATGATGAAATTTCCTCTTTGTGGGCAGAAAATGAACATTGACAAAGAGCTTGCAAAAATAAATTGGGGAGAGATTAGGACCATAAATCCCAAAAGCAAGAGATTTCATTTTATAAAGAGAACTAACTGGATCCTTCCTTACATTGTACTGGGAATACCAATTTCTGGAGCTCCTACATTCTATACTGATGCAAATAAATCAAAAAAGGCAGGTTATACATCAGGAAATTTGCATAAAGATACTCAAAATCCTTATGATTCTGTTCAAAAATCAGAATTATATGCTATTCTCATGGAATTATTAGGTTTTCCAGAACATCTTACTACAGTTATTGACTCTCAATATGCAGAAAAAGTTGTTTTACATATTGAAACTGATGAATTTATTCCAGGTGATGCATAATTGACTTTGCTATTTATTCAGTTTTAAGAAATAATCAGAAAAAGAAATTACCCCTTATGTATTAAATCCCATACCAGTCTACAATGCCCTCTAGCACAAAATAATGATGAAATTGATCAGCTATCAATAGGAAATGTGCTAGAAGCCTCAGAATTTCATAAAAACCACCATGTCAACAGCAAGGGTTTTAAAAAGGATTTTTTTCATCACTTGGAAACAAGCCAAGGAAACTAGAAGAAAGTATCCTGCTTGTTTCTTGTGTAATCAAACTCTACTACCTGCAGGAAGTAACCCAAAGGTACTCAAAGAAACAAAATGGATGTGCTTCATTTTGCAGAGTTTGGAAAATTAAAATATGTATACTACACCACTGATACTTATTCAGGATTTCAATGGACAACTGCTTTGAGTTCTGAAAAGCCTGATTCCGTAATTACACATTTGTTAGAAGTTATGGCCACCATGGGGATACCTGTCCAAATTAAGATGGACAATGCTCCATCATATGTCTCTAGCAAAGTGAAACAGTTTTTTGCATATTACAACATAAAGCATGTTACACATATACCACACAATCCTACAAGCCAAGCAGTTATAAAAAGATCTAATCAAACTCTAAAAGATATGCTTAATAAACAGAAAGGAGTAATAAAGAACCTGAGAGATAGATTTTATAATGCTTTATTAACTTTAAATTTTCTAAATGCTAATGATAAAAGAACAACAGCTGAGGAGAGATGCTGTGGGATGTTCTGTATGTCAAATGTGTTGCTGATTAGTCAATAATTAAAACACTGATTGGCCATTGGCTAGGCAGGAAGTGTAGGCGGGACAAGGAGGAGAATAAAGCTGGGAAGTGGAAGGCTGAGTCAGAGAGACACTGCCAGCCGCCAAGATGAGAAACAGCATGTGAAGATGCCGGTAAGCCACGAGCCATGTGGCAAGGTATAGATTAATGGAAATGGATTAATTTAAGCTGTAAGAACAGTTAGCAAGAAGCCTGCCACGGCCATACAGTTTGTAACCAATATAAGTCTCTGTGTTTACTTGGTCGGGTCTGAGGGGCTGTGGGACTGGCAGGTGAGAGAGTTTGTCCTGACTGTGGGCCAGGCAGGAAAACTCTAGCTACAGAGAGACATTGAAAAAATAGAACAAAACTACTGAATTAAATCAGTCTGTATACCTTAAAGATGTGTTGACCTCAGAATGGAAACCAGGATGTGTGTTACATTGGGAAAGAGGTTTTGCTTTTGTTTCCTCAGAAGAAGAAAAGCTATGGATACCCTCAAATTTGATAAAGATTCGATTTGAACAAGAAAGACTGCTTAATTAGAAGAGGTGATAATTTATCAACCAGCATGACCTTTCAATCTAAACTAACTTATAAAACTAACAAAAGCTATTCATTTTATTAGATATAACTTACCAAAAGGGAACCT
The DNA here is from genome assembly GCF_007827085.1 of Peromyscus californicus insignis. Taxonomy (NCBI): domain Eukaryota; kingdom Metazoa; phylum Chordata; class Mammalia; order Rodentia; family Cricetidae; genus Peromyscus; species Peromyscus californicus. The sequence goes on along the minus strand of NW_026294617.1, from coordinate 2,738,937 downwards.
CCCCAAAATTAGGGTTGGGACAAGAATTTGTTTTTGTCTTTTCATGAGAATGAAGTTATCCAGCTAAGAAATCTGAAGACCACTGGACAAACGAGACATCTGAAGGAAAATGATAAATAATCCAGAGAAAATGTCCCCCCAAAAGAGTAAATTGAACTATTGATATATTACAGTTCCAACAGGATAAAACTTCATAAATCTTCCCAAATGTTTGTTTCTGCTGTTCTCTACAGACAGAGAGGTCTTTGTGTAGTCTCAACTCAATTAAAAACTAAAGCAGGCTTTGGAACTGGAGCATGGCTTTTTCCTGCTCTAAACACAATCATACTTGTTAAAAGGAAATCCAAAATCTCATCTCATGTCAGAAAAGCCACCTGATATGGGACAAAAGAAAAGCCAAAACTAAGTAGCAAATTCTGTTACTCTTAATCTCATAATCCTTTGGTTTTATTTTGAATCATTAAAACTTTTCTTAAGGTATAAATGTTATCTCAAAATTTGTAAAATCAGTATATATATATATATATATATATATATATATATATATATATAGAACTTTTTGTTATGATATTGTCACATAGAGTACTAATTTTAGAAAAAGGCTTCATCTACCTTCCAGCACATAATTTTGGATTTGAATTTCTATCATGTATCTAGGAATTAAATTTTTGTACCCTGGATGTACATAGCAAAATATGGTCCTTTAACCTCTTTGAGATCTGTTGCATATGACATTTAAAATGTTTATGTTTTCTGCAGTGAACCATGACCATGCCTAATTGATTTTGAAGTCTCCAATAGGAGGATGGGGCCCCCCAACAAGGATTCCTCCTGAACTATGATGATTCTACTCAGCTGAAAAACACCACATAAGGATCAGCTTTGAACTACTAACTGCTCACAACAGTTTCAAGGTGGCTAGCTGAGATAATCCTGCCTCACACACTGCTCCAGCCAGTACTTGAAACAATCCCTGTACTTTCCCATTACACAGAGAATAGATAACAAATGATAAAGCTAGCTCTCCCAGGACTTGACAACTCTCTCAAATTTTTTCAAGGTCCCTGAAAGATGCCATCACCCACAAATAGCAGGAAGTAGTTTTAAGAACACAATATCTGCATTCCCAAGGGATGAGGTGAATGGTTTTGGGTCATTCATTGGGTTATGGATACTTGTCATTATTTAGGGGGGTTGGATAAAAGTTCATAGTGATAATGGTAAGGAAAAAAGCTGAAAAAAGGAGATGAGATTCAGGGTTCTTGTTCTAAAAAGAAAAAGGGATATATGGAAATAGGATAAAATGGTAGATTATTGAATCTACTTTTAAACCAAAAAAAACTATTAGTCTTAAATATTTTACATTGATATAGATTTTTGCATATTGATATGAATTTGTGGTTATTTTTGTTATACTGTATATTTTTCTACTCTTCTTTGAGATATTTTTATAGTGATAAAATTTTAAGGTTATTTTTGTTAGAACATACAGTACATAAGTTTCTACTCTTGTTTAAGATATTGTACTTATACAGCTCATTTAACAAGGTAATGTAAATTTGTAGTTCTTGAAAGTTATTATTACAAAATATTTAAAATAATAAACAAATGTAGGTTAGTAGTTTGTCACCTATTACAATCAAACTTGTAATTATGCTATGTATGTTTCTAAGGTCAAACAGAGATATATTTTAGATGATGGACAGGGGTCTGCAAATACTTTAGGGATCTACAGAATGAGGCATTTAAGATGTTTTAATAACATAAGGTTTTTTTTAATGACAATGAGAAATGTCTGCTCCTGGCAGCACCAATCTACTTCAGAGAAGATGATGGGCACTGAAGAAACTCCATATAGAATTTACTCTCCTTGTGGCAAAAGTTAGCCACTGGGCAAGAAAGTACCCTTGCCTTGACTGCTGACAGTATGGTGTCCAAATGGGACAAGCAGGGCACAAAAGAAAGTGACTGCCAAACATTGTCAAGACAAGACAGGACAGTCCTTCAAAAATCCTCTTCACAGAAAAGTCTGTCAGATATTCTAAGCCTGTAGGCTGAGGATGGATGCCCTGATGGAACCTTGGGTGACTGTCCAGGTTTCTGTCACTTCTTAATTTTAGAAGTTGTTTGCTCTGCACTTCCTGTTTACTCAGGTAATATTATATCCTCAGGTCTCTGATGGAGTTGAAGACTGTGGGGCCCAGCCCTCACTTTTTTCTCCAGGGTACTCTTGAGTAAGGAGAATTGAGAAATATTTAGATAGAAATATAGAGGAGAGAGACAGATAGAAACACAGGATAGCCTCAGGAAGGCCTGGGTCAAAACTCACCAGTCCTTTCTGTTTCTGCTAAAAGGATATTTATAGAAATATCAAGAGATGGAGCAAAAGACCTCCCCCTACCACAGCCAAGTACAGACACTTCCAAACACCTGGTAACCATGTATGTGGTAATCTATCTCCTTATGCAGCCTTGATGTGGAAACAAACCTCAGATCTTACTAGGAAACCTCTGTGAACCCCAAAAGAAGACTAGATAGTTATAGTTTTCCTTGTTAAGAAATTCAGAAAAGAAACTCACAAAAGAGGTATAAAGTGTATGATGTTGAGAGACATAAAAAGATAATTTTTGATTTGTAATGCAAGTTAGGATAGAAAGTGAATTAGGTACACTTTGGACTCACCAAGATAGGATAGATAATGCAGTATTTTGCCTCAATTTATCAAATGCTAATGGACTAGACATTGTTCATGTAATTATTACCTCTATATATTTTAGATAGTTATTGTACCTATTGTATATAGTTTTTCTATGTTAGTTAAAAACCTTCACTTTTTGTTTAGATCAAAAGAAGAAAATGTTGTGTGGTATTTTGTTTGTATTCTGACAAATGGAGCTTGTTTGGAGTCAGAGGATGGAGCTAGCCACTGGTTAACCATAGAGGTCTGGAGGTCTGTACAGAGAGGTAACAGGAAGTTAAAAGGTGGGACAGAGACATGATATTGGCCCTTTTGGATTGGAGGATTGGAAGAGGTAGGAAGTAACTGCTCCCCTGCTTCTCTGATCTTTCAGGATTTTACCAAATATCCCAATACTGATTTTTATTGATAAAATTAATTATATTTATGCATCAACTTCTCTCTACCAATCTAGCTCAACAGAAGGAAAACATTAGTCTGAAGATATAGGTAACTACCCAAAAGGACACAAGAAATAAATAATAACAGAACAATTCATCAAAAGTGGGGAAAAATCCATACCATAACAAAAGAAGAAAAATAAACATTGCTCAGTAACAACTCTTAATATTAATGATCTCGCCGGGCGGTGGTGGCGCACGCCTTTAATCCCAGCACTCGGGAGGCAGAGCCAGGCGGATCTCTGTGAGTTCAAGGCCAGCCTGGGCTACCAAGTGAGTTCCAGGAAAAGGCGCAAAGCTACACAGAGAAACCCTGTCTTGAAAAACCAAAAAAAAAAAAAAAAAAAAAAATATTAATGATCTTAATTCCCTAATATAGAGATACAAGCTACCATACTAAGTTAAGAAACAAAATTCATCTTTTTGCTGTATCCAAGAAACACACTTTACCATCAAGGATAAACACCGTCTCCTAATAAAAGGATGAAAATGGTATTTCAAGCAAATGGAACCAAGATACAAGTAGGCATAACTATTTCAATATATGACAAAATAGATTTCAAACCAAAATTAAATAGAAAAAATAAGGAAAATCACTACATACTCACTAAAGGAAAGACTCACCAAGAGGATATTACAATTCTAAACATTTACGCACCAAACACAATTTCACCCAAGTTCATAAAAGAAACATTACTACTGCTAAAAAAAAAAAAAAAAGCTATGTTTACACTAATACAGTGATAGTGGGTGACATTGATAATCTACTCTTGCCAATAGAAAGGTCATTCATTCAAAAACTAAGCAAAGAAACACAGGAGTATCATAAATCAAATGGACCTAATAAATAATATACTGTCTTCTCAGCAGCTCATGGAAATTTCTCCAAAATTTACCACATACTAGGAAACAAAGGAAGTCTCAACAAATATAAAAAGAGAAAATAACATTCTGCATGCTATCTGACCCCATGAATTAAAGCTGGATATTAACAACAATAGAAATGGCAGAGAGTATACAAATTCACAGAAGCTGAACAATTAATTACTAAAGGAAAATAGGGTAAGGCAAAGAAAAAAATTTACCTCTTTACACAATTGAATGAAACTGAAAACACTGCATATCCCAACCTGTGGGACACGATGAAGGCATTTTAACAAGCAAGCTCATAGCACTCAGTGCCTACATCAAAAAGCTGGAGAGATTTCATAATAATAACTTAATGAGATACATTGCCATTTTCTGATATCTTCATCAATTTCTCTCTTCAAAGACTTAAAGTTCTTGTCATACAGGTCTTTGATTTGTTTGGTTAGAGTTATCCCAAGATATTTTATGTTATTTGTGGCTATTGTAAAGGGTACTGTTTCTGTAAAACTTTTCTCAGACCACGGAGACCTATTGATTTTTTTTTAGTTAATCTTATCTCTAGCCACATTACTGAAGATGTTTATCAGTTTGTAGGAGTTTTCTGGTAGAATTTTTGGGGTCACTTATGTATACTATCATATCATCTGCAAATAGAGAAAGTTTGACTTCTTCCTTTCCTATTGTATGCCCTCAATCTCCTTTTGTTGCCTTATTGCTCTAGCTAGAACTTTGAATAATATATTGAATAGATATGAAGAGAGTGAACAGCCTTATCTTGTTCCTGATTTTAGTGGAATCGCTTTGAGTTTCTCTCCATTTAGTTTGATGTTGGCTATAGGCTTACTGTATATTGATTTTATTATGTTTAGATATGCTACTCATATCCCTGATCTCTCCATGAATTTTATCATGAAGGAGTGTTGGATTTTGTCAAAACTTCTTAGCATCTAATGAGATGATCATGTTTTTTTCTTTCAGTTTGTCTATGTGGCGTATTATACTGACAGATTTTCATATATTGAACCATTCCTCCATCTCTGGGGTGAAGCCTACTTGATCATGGTGGATGACATTTTTGAGGTGTTCTTGGATTTGTTTTGCCAGTATTTTATTGAGTATTTTTTAATCAATGTTCATGAGGGAGATTAGTCTATCTGTATTGTTGCATCCTTGTGTGGTTTGGATACCAGGGTAACTGTGGATTCATGAAAATAATTTAGCAATATTCCTCTGTTTCTGTTGTGTGGAACAATTTGTGGAGTATTGGTATTAGCTCTTCTTTGAAATTCTGGTAGAATTCTGCATTGATACCATATAGCCCTGGGCTTTTTTTTTTGGTTGTGAGGCTTTAGTGATGATTTCTATTTCTTTATGGGTTATAGGTCTATTTAAATTATTTGTCTTGTCTTAATTTAATTTTAGTATGTGGTACCTATCAAGAAAATTGTCCATTTCTTTCAGATTTTCCAATTTTGTGGAGTATAGGTATTTAAAGTTTGACCTAATGACTCTCTGGATTTCCTCAGTGTCTGTTGTTACGTCTCCCTTTTCATTTCTGATTATTTTTTTATTTTGATATTCTTTCTATGCCTTTTGGTTGTTTGGATAAGGGTTTGTCTATCTTGTTGATTTTCCCAAAGAACCAACTCTTTGCTCAACTATGTTCATAGCAACATTATTCACAGTAGCCAGAACCTAGAAACAACCTAGATGTCCTTCAATGTGGGAATGGATAAAGAAAACATGGTACATTTACACAATGGAGTATTCCTCATTGGTAAAAACTAAAATGACATCATGAAATTTTCAGGCAAATGGATGGCACTAGGAAAAAATCATCCCAAAGATCTTGAGTGAGGTAACCCAGACCCAGAAAGACAAACATGGTATGTAGTTACTCATAAGTGGATAACCAGGCTACAATCCACAGCCCTAGAGAAGCTGGGCAAGAAAGAGGACCCTAAGAGGGATTCATGGATTTCCCTGGAAATAGATGAGATCTCCTGGGTAAATTGGGGGTGAATGGAGTGTGTGGGAAATGGGAACATGAGGGAACAGGTTGGTCAAGTTGGGGGCAGGAAAGAGAGGGAGAGTAATGAAAGAGAGATTTTGATAGAGGGAGCCATTTCAGGGTTAGGGAGAAACTTGGTGCCAAGAAAACTCCCAGGAATCCACAAAATGACCCTAGCTAAGACTCCTAGAAATAGTGGAGAGTGTGCCTGAACTGGCCTTCTCCTGTAATCAGATTGGTGACAACCTTAATTGTAATTAGAGAACCTGCACCCAGTAACTGATAGAAGCAGATGCAGAGATCCACAGTCAAGCTCCGGGGGTCCAGCTGATGAGAGGAAGGAGGGATTGTGTGGTCAAGGGGGAATCAAGATCATGATGGGTAAACCCACAGAGACAGCTGACCTTAACTAATGGGAGCTCAGGGACTCTGAACTAATAGCTAGGGACCCTACATGGAATGAACCTAGACCCTCTGAATATGGGCGACAGTTGTGTAGTTTCTCTGTTTGTGGAACCCCTAGCTGTCAGATCAGGACCTGTCCCTGGCACATGAGCTGGCATTTTGAAACCTATTTCCTTTGCAGGGATGCCTCGCCCAGCCTTGATGCAATTTGATCCTGGCTCAAAGTTGAATTCCATGTGAGGCCTGCCCCTTTCTGAATGGAAGAGAAGTAGATGAGGGGATAGAAGGGAAATGGGGGAAGGTACAGGAAGAGGGGAGAGAGAGGAAACTGTTGCTGATATATAAGATAAATGAAAAAAATTAATAAAAAAATAACTTAATGACACACTTGAAAGCTCTGGAAATAAAAGAAGAAATAATACAAAAACAAGTAAACAGAAAGAAATAATCAAGTTCAGGGCTGAAGTCAATAAAATAAAAACACACAAAGAATCAATGAAAGAAAAGTTGGTTCTTTGAGAAAATCAGCAAGACTGACAATCCTCCACCCAACTTAACAATATACAGATCAAGAATATTCAACACCATAAAATCGGAGACCAAGGAAACTCAGACAATCGCAAAGACATATTTTAAAAATCTATATTCTACCAAACTGGAAAACCTAAAAGAAATGAATTTTTTGATGTGTTCAATTTAGGAAGTTTACTCAAGATGAAATAAACAATTTGAACAGACCCACAACCCCTAATGAAATAGAAGCAGTAATTTAAAATCTCCCAACCAAAAAGGACTGTGGCCAGATGGATTCTGCGCAGTTCTTCCAGACTGTTAATGAAGAACTAATGTCATTACTCCTCATCTTATTCTGCAAAATAAAAACTGAAAGAACATTTCCTAGCTATTTTTACAAAGTCACTATTACCCTGATACCAAACTCACACAAATAACTCAGCAAAGATAGAAAATTATGAAACAAATCTCTTACAAACATAGATCTTAAAAACTCAATAAAATTCTTGTATAAAGAATTCAAGAACACATTAAAAATATTATCCACCATGAACAAGTTGACTTAATCCCAGAGATGCAGAAATGGCTCAACAAATATAATCTGCCATATAAAGAGAGTAAAAGACCAAAAAACCACATTGTTATCTCACCACATTAAAAAAAAAAAGGCTTTTGACAAAAATCCAACATCTCTTTATGATAAAAAGCCTCTGAGAGACTAGGGATAAAAGGGACACATATTAACACCATAAAGGCATTTCACAGCAATTCCACAGCCAATATCAACCTTAAAAAAAAGAGAAACTCAAAGCACTTTTACTAAAATCAAGAACAAGTCAAAGATGTCCTCTCTCTTTCTCTCTCTCTCTCTCTCTCTCTCTCTCTCTCTCTCTCTCTCTCTCTCTCTCTCCCTATTCAATATAATACTTGAAGTTTTAACTAGAGTAATAAGACAACTCAAGGAAAGCAAGGGGATATTAATAGAAAAGAAAGAAGTCAAAATATATTTATTTTCGGATGATAAAAGTTTATACAAAAATAAACATAAAGGGTATACCAAGTAATTCCTACATCTGACAAACACTTTCAGCAAAGTAGAAGATTATAAAATTAACACTAAAAAATTAGTACCCTTTCTATATATAATTGACAAACAGACTAAAAAGGAAATCTTGGTGATTTTAACAATATCTCTCCAGAAAAATAAAATATTCTGGGAAAACTCTATCCAAGCAAGTGAAAGATTTTCATAATATAAAATTTAAGACATTGAGGAAAGAAATTGAAGAAGAAAACAGAATATGGAAATCCTCTCACACTCATGTTTTAGTCAGATTAATATTGTTTAAAAGGCCATCCTTCCAAAATCAACCAATGCAATCCTCATCAAAATTTCAACATTTTTCACAGAATTGAAAAATCATCTTCAGCTCATATGTAAATACCACACACGCACATGCACATGTGCACACACACACACACACACACACACACACACACACACACACACAGAGAGAGAGAGAGAGAGACAGAGACAGAGATAGAGAGCAAGAAAGAGGAGCTAAAACAATTCTGAATAATAAAAGAACTGCTGGAGGTATCATCATCCCAGATTTCAAGTTGTATTACAGAGCTATAGGAACAGCACAGCATAGCATTGGCATGAAAACAGACACAGTGACCAATGGACTAGAATTAAAGACAAACACAATCCCACACATCTACATATACCTGATTTTTTTTACAAAGAAGTCAAAAATGCACATTGGACAAAAAACAACATCTTCAACAAATGGAGCTGATCAAATTGAATGTAGATGAATAAAAATTGATCCATATACATTACCCTTCAAAAAATTCAACTCCAAATTGACCAAAGACCTCAATATACAACTAGGTAACATGAATCTGGTAGAAGGGAATAGGTTTAAAGTCATTAACAGGGGAAAGGGCTTTCTAAACAGGGCACCAATAGCATAGGCATTTTAAGACCAATAATTAATTAATATGACACAATGAAGCATAAAATCTTCTGTAAAGCAAAGGACACCATCATTTGAGCAAAGCAACAGCCTACAGAATGAGCAAAACCCTTTAACAAGTATACAACTGATAGAGGATTAGTATGTGTAATTTGCGAAGAGCTAAAAAAATACCTGAACATCAAGAAAACACCCCATTTAAAAATGGGGATATAGAACTGAACAAAGAATTCTTAAAAGATGAAGCATAAATGACTGAGAAAACTTTAAATTTTTCAATATCCTCAGCTACCCAGGCAATCAAAGCTACTCTGAAATTTTTTTTCTTGCTCCAATAAAAAGAGCAAGATTAATAAAACAAGGAATAGTACATGCTGGTGCAATTGTGGGGAAAAGGGAACACTATCCTTTGGTGGCATGAGTGCAAACTTGAGCAGCCATTATGTAAATCTGTGTAGAGTTCCCTCAAAAATCTAAAAACTGGTCTACCACAAAATTTAGCTATATTACTCTTGAGCGTATACCCAAAGGACTCTACATCTTATTATAGAGATACTTGCTCATCCATGTTTATTGCTGCTATATTCATAATAGCAAGAATTAGAAACAACCTAGGTGTCTATCAGCTGGTGAATGAATAAAGAAAAATGTGGTACATTTGCACAATGGGACATTTTTCAGTTTTTATGAAAACAAAATTATGAAATGTGCAAGTAAATTAATTGAGATAGAAACAATTATTCTCAATGAGGAAATGCAGACCCCCCCAAATATAAGTAGTACATGTTTTCTCATAGATGTGGATGCTAGATTTTAAGGTGTGTGTGCGTGTGTGTGTGTGTGTGTGTGTGTGTGTGTGTGTGTGTGTGTGTGCGTGTGTGTGTGTGTGTTTGTGTGGTGTGTGTTTCAAAATAATCACAAAAGTTTGGTAGTTAGTAAGGGCCCAGGTACAAGGAAGGTTTCTTCCAAGGATGAGAAAATACAGAATGGTGTTAAAAAGAGGTAAAGGGGAATTTAGAATAGGAGGAATAAATGGGAGGGGCATGAGTGAACAAGGTAAAGGAGGGACTTGAGGAGAGGCAGCTGACACTAAAAGCCCTTTGAAAAGCAATACAGAAATCTACTACTGTTAGAAGCTTCCTAAAATATATACATATATGAATGGATTTTAAATGTAGTCATCATATAACAGGGGAAACTGTCTCAACTACACATCTTGTGCCACCGAGTAAAAACTCCAGTCAGAAGTGGGATATTTCTTATTGAGTTGTTGGCCAAAGTGTTCCCATCCACTCCCTGAAACTAACAGGCTGTGGCCAAAGCTGTTGATTAACCCCCCACAACCTGATGATAAGGTCTTATTTCACCATTTATATCATCAACATGTAGAAATCAAGCTGGTTCCCAAAAGCTTCATTCCTATGAACTAGCATTTGAATGCTACTAGAGGAAAAAAATTAATCATGAATATCACACAGCTACAAATCCTCTACCCTATAATGGCAACCTGACTGAGATATATACTGGTGTAATAGTGACACAAATGTTATGGAAGTAACCAACCACTTTTTCAGAATTTTATTTATTTATGACCTATTCCATGAGATGCCAGACACTGCTAAAGTGGTCAAAAACCTGAAATTGGACAGATCGTGAGTCATAAAAGAAAATTATTATTCTGCTAAAAGAACATAGCAATAAAGTGACTCTTGGTGACATATTATCACAACCATAGATCAGTGCTTAATCCTCATCAGAGAAGCATCTTCTTGTAATAGATGGTAATTAACACAGGGACCCGCAACTGGACAGTGTGGAGCAAGAAACTTTGGAGCACTCAGTTCTAAATTGGGTTTTTGTTATTGTTGTTTTCAATTTTTTTATTATTAAGAATTTTTTATTCATTTACATGACAATCACAGATCACCCTCTCTTCCCTACTCCCACATCCCAGCATTCCCCATCCAACATGCCTCCCATTCCCTTTTCCAAGAAGGTAAGGCCTCACATGGGGAGTCAGCAGAGCCTGGTAAATTCAGTTAAGGCAGGTCCAAGCCCCTCCCACTGCATCAAGGATGTACAAGGTGTCCCACCATATGTAGTGGGCTCCAAAAAGCCAGCTCATGCACCAGGGATGGATCCTGATCCTGCTGCCAGGGGCCCCTTAAGCAGATCAAGCTACACAACTGTTTTCCTTAAGGAGAAGGCCTAGTCCAGTCCTATGGAGGCTCCATAGCTGTTGGTCTGAAGTTCATGAGTTCCCACTAGTTTGATTTGGTTGTCTCTGTAGATTCCCCATCATGATCTTGATACTTGTAGAATCCCTCTGTCCTCTCTTCAGCTACACTCCTAGAGCTCGGCTTGGTGCCTGGCTGTGGATCTCTGTATCTGCTTCCATCAGTTACTGGATGAAGGCTCTATGATCACAGTTAGAGTATTCACCAATCTGATTACTGAGGTAAGCTAGTCCAGGGACTCTCTCCACTATTGCTAGTAGTCTAAGCTAGGGTCATTCTTGTGGATACCTGGGAAGTTCCCTTGCACCCAGTTTCTGTGGTTACATTTTATTTGTACTTTCACAAATAAAGGTTGCATGGGGATTAAAGGAAAATGCCAGATACTATATTAAACATAGAGGTCAGGCAGTGGTAGCACAGGCCTATAATCCAAGCATTCAGGAGTCAGAGATTCATCCACATCTCTATGAGTTCAAAGCCACACTGGGAACAGAGCCAGGCATGGTGTCATGTGCCTTTAATCCCATCACTAATTAACCATAAAGGTCTGGAGGTCTGTATAGACAAACAAGAAGTTATAGAGCTGGGCAGAAAGAGGAAGTGATGTAGCTGGGTGGAGAGAAGAAGTAAGGTGGCAGGACACAGAAAAGTATATAGGTGTGAGTATACAGGAAGTAGCTTTCTTGGGCTGAGATTTTCCTAGTGGTAAAAACTTGTGGCTGGCTTTGTTCTATCCTGCTGATCTTTCATCTTTCACTCCAATATTTAACTCCAGGTTTTTTATTAATAAGACCATTCAGCAATTCATGTTACAGATGGCAATCCAATGTTTGTTGCATAAATTCACAAAAAAAACCACATGCCTGGGGCTCCAGCCTCAGCTGCACTTGTCTTTCTAAATGTTTGTTTCTACTGTTCTACACAGACACATAACACAAATGATCTTTATGTAGTCCCAGTTCAATTAAAAATTAAAGCTGGCTTTGGAGTTGGAGAATGGCTCTCTTCTTCTCTAAACCTAAGAATGCTTGTTAAAAGAAAATGCAAAATCTCTGCATCATGTCATAAGAACCACTTGATATAGGACAGAAGAAAACCAAAATTAGGGACTATTCTATTGCCATTGATCTCATAATTTTTTGGTTTTGTTTTGACTCTTTAAAATTTTTCTTAATGTATGAATTTTATATAAAAATTTATAAGATACATATATATATATGTATATATATATTAAACTTTTGTTACAATATTAATGGTCATATAAGATACTAATTAATTCTGGAAATAAGCTTCATCTAGCTTCCTGTACATGATTTTGGGTATAAGTTTTTATAAGTTTTCTCTAGGGAACCATGACCACACCTAACAGTGACTTTGAAGACTCCAAAAAGATGATGGGGCCCCACAATGACGATTCCACTGGGACTATAATGTCATGAAGCTGACAAACACCACCCAAAGACAAGCTTTGGACTACAAACTGCTCAGGACAATTTTGACATGTCTAGCAGAGATGATCCAGCCTCACAGACTACTCAAACAAGGACTTGAGACAATCCCTGCATTTTTGCATTATGCACAGAATAGACAACAAATAATACAGTTACCTCTCCCAGGACTTGACAATTAATGCAAAATTTTTCTTTTCAGGATCACTTAAAGGTGCCTTTGCCCCAAATCAGCAGGAAGTAACTTTAAGAACAGGATGCCCACATTCCCAAGAGGTAGGGTGGGTAGCTTTTGGTCTTTCAGTGGGTTATGGATAACTGTTATTGTTTAGGATGGTTGGTTACAAGTTGTTATTGTTAATGGTGAGGAAAAAAAGCTAAACAAAGGAGATTAGATTTAGAGTTCATCTTTGAAAAAAAAGGAAAAAAGAAGAAATACATAAGAGGTAGATTATTAAATATACTCTGAGAAGAAAAAAAGGGGAGGATATAGATATGATAAGATAAAAGGTAGATTATTGAACCTACTTTTAGAAGCAACTACTAGTTTTAAATATTTTACATTGGATTGGATTTTTAGTCGTTGTATACAAATTATGTATATTGACACAAATTTGAGATTGATTTTGTTAGGAAATACTGTACATATATTTCCAAACTTGTTCAAGGTATTGTACCTATACAGTCCATTTAACAATGTAATGCAATTTCCTAATTCTTGAAAGTTATTACCAACCATTTAGGTTAATAAGGAAATGCAGGTTAGTAGTTAGTCATTACAATCAAACTTATAGTCATAGTAGGTATGTTCTTAAGGTCAAGCAAAGATATATTTTAGATAGACAGGTCATCTTCAAACACTTCAGAGATCTACAGGATAAGGCATTTAAGATGTTTTAATAACACAATTTTTTTTCTTTTTCTTTTTCTTTTTTTTTTTTTGACAATGAGACATGTTTGCTCCTGGCAACACCAATCTACTTCAGAGAACATGATGGGCATTGAAGAAACTCCTTATGGAGTATTAGTTTAAATATTAAGGCACCTCCATATAGTTAAAAGGGAGGTTTATTTTGTGGGGTAACTTACAAGTGAAGGGATAGGTTACAGGGTCCAGGAAACATGTAGCACAGTCCAGCAGTGTTCTCTGGAGCACTCTACTCAGTCCACCTCCAGGAACCAAGAAAACTCACCCATCCAGAGCTTGGGTCTCCAGGGGTCCTCTCTCAGCTCTGCCTTGTAGGTGTGACAGTTACCGAAGCCTCAAAGGGAGTGGTACTTCCAGGTCAAAGCTGGAATGGCTACACACTACATCTCCCCCTTTTGTCTAAATAAAAAGGTTCTAACCTAATACAAGACTATATACAATAGGAATGATTATCAAATATTGTCCAGGAGTAATAAGGGATAATGACCTAGATAAGATGGAACTACAACAAATGCGAAAAATATCAAACAAGGGACACATACTAAAATCCAGAGAAGTCTGGAGCATAGGTAAATGGCATGTTACAAAGATCATTCCAAAAGGTGTCCTAAACTAAAGCACCTAAATCTAATACTTAATAAGTTCTATCTAAGATATTTCATATATACTAAGTTGTAACTATAACTGCTAGTCTTCAATTCCATCAAAGACCTGAGAAGGAATATAATGATACCTGAGAAATGAAAGATAGATGCAAGCAACTTTCAGGAGTCTTGCAAGAGTAGGCAGAGACAACTGGCAGCCTGGACAGTCACCTAAAGTTTCTCAGCATTGTTGTTGCATTCAAATTGGCTACAGACCTAGAGTATCTGATAGACCATTTTCAGAAGCAGGAATTCTGAAAGACCATCTTACCCTGTCTTATCAGGGTTAAGAAGTCACTTTTCCTTGTGTCCCACTTGTCCAGAAGGACAGCATTCATATTGCCAGCAGTTGAAGCAAGGGCAGTTCTTTGCCCAATAGGCCATTTTATGCCAAGAAGACAAACTTCCAAATGGAAATGTCTTAGAAGCCCAACATTCTCTCAGGATCAAATTGGTGATGCCAGGAGCAATTCTGTCTCATGTCAACAGAATTCTAAGTTATTTAAATGCCATATTCTCTAGGTCCATGAAGTGTTTGAAGATTACCTGTCCATTCAACCTATGTATCTATAAATCTGGATAACCTAAATAATAACTATAAAGATGACAAGTATAGGTAACTATAAATCTATAAGTCTTATCTACCTAAATAACCTAAGGACTAAGGCTTCATGTAAACAAGGTAAACAGTCTGTAAGCAAATGTATGGTAAAAGGACAATGACTTCAAAATTGTGACAATACACAAAATATCTTTAACAGAGGTAGGAATGTATAGTGCAATATTCAATATGACAATAATCCTAAATATATATCAATATACAAAATATCCTAAACAGAGGTAGGACATACATATAGTATGACATATATAAATTTACACTTGTATCAATATACAAATATTTCAAATAAGAGTAGAAATATATGTACATTATAACAAATATAGTTCGGTATTTGCATCAATATACAAATTATCTTAAACAGGAATATAAAAATAGTTTACACTTGTATCAGCATATAAGAATCCATAACAGTGCAAATTATCTAAGGCTGCTATTTTACTAAATTTGTTTACTAGTACATACAATAAACTACCATAATATCTTATACTTATCCATTCTACTTTTTCTTTTCTTTTCTCTTCTTTTTTGAGACACTTTTTCTTTTCTTAAGGAGAATACTGAGTCTAATATTTTCTTCCACCCCCAACCCTATAACCATCATCCATAACCCTGAGAAATATGAAATGTTTGGGAGAAAGAGCGTCGTTTTCTTAGAATTGCTTCCTGCTGTTTAGGGGGTGATGGTATCTCTGTTGGGTACTGTAAGAAAGCTCAGATAGTTAATTCTCAGTTAGACTAACTGTAGATTCTACAGCAAGCCTCAGAGTAATGGGTAAGACTGTCTGAAATTCTGGCTAGAAGTGTAGTATGGCATCATTCTGGACTGGGTAGAGTTGTTGTTGTTGTTGAGGCCCCATCTTCCTTCTGGAGACTTCAGAGATTGCTATTGGAAAACTTTATTTTTTACTGTGAAAAACTTGAACATTATTAATAAATCAAAATGGAAAGTTTGGATTTAAATATGACATCACATGTAAGAAAGGATTCCAAGAAATCAAAAGGAAGCATGGAGAGAATTAGAATCTTGAAGACAATGGTCCCTTTTTATTGATTTCCTTCTGTCCCACACCAGAGGACTCTATTGATATAGGACTGAAGAATCTCTCAATCTTTTCTTTTAGCAATATACTTGGGTTTGGAGAAGGAGTGAGCCAAGGCCATCTCCAAAGCCATCTTGGTTTATAATTGAATTGGAACCACAACTTTTTTAGATTGAAAGAGATATAGATGTTAGGCAGTGAGATTTTACCCTGTGTAGATTGGTACCAATAGATTCTTTGTTTCTGCTGTAGACATCTGTATATCCAAGGCCTTATGATTTCTGGAAGATGGGTATTTCCATTATCCTGGAAAGACAAAAACAGAACCCTAGCCCAACCTTTGATTATTAAATTTTTCTTACAACTTGTAGAGATGTCACATTGGTAGATGAGCTTTCACTTCTCCTCATCAAGGGGTTACTCATGTTTAAATCAAATTTTTATTAATTTTGTTAGTATCCATAGCTTTTCTTCTCCTGCAGAAACAAAAGCAAAACTCCATCCCCAACGTAGGACATATAGAGGTTTCCATTCTGAGGTCAACACATCTTTGAAATAAACCAGTTGGTTTAGCTCAGGAGTTTTGTCTGTTGTCCAATGTCTCTCCACAGCTGTTGTTCCTTTCTCATCAGCATTGAGAAAATTCAAGTTTAATAAAGCACTATGCAATCTATTTCTAAGAGTCATTGTTACCTGTTGCTGTTTATTTAGCATATCCTTTAAAGTTCAATTTTATCTTTCTATGACTGCTTGGCCTGTGGGAATGTATGGTATACCTGTAACATGCTTTATATTGTAAGAAGCAAAGAACTGTCTCATTTTATTGGAAACATATGCTGGGGCATTGTCTGTTTTAATTTGTACAAATACTCCCATGATGGCCATAACTTCTAATAGGTGTGTAATCACAGAATCAGCCTTTTCAGAACTCATAGGAGTTGCCCACTGAACTCCTGAATATTTGTCAATGGTATGGTGTACATACTTTAATCTTCCAAATTCTGCAAAATGAAACACATCCATCTGCCAAATTTCATTTCTTTGTATACCTTTTGGATTGCTCCCTGCAGGTAATGGAGTTTGGTTATAGAAGGAACAAGTAAGACTTTTTTCACAATATTCTTAGCCTGTTGCCAAGTGATGGAGAAATCCTTCTTCAAACCTTTGCTATTTACATGGTGTTTCTTATGAAATTCTGAGGTTTCTAGCACATTACCTATTAGTAACTGATCAATCTTATCATGACCTTGTCCTAGAGGCCCTGGCAGACCTGTATGGGATCTGATATGTGATATATCGGATATGTGATATATGTGATATGTGATATGTATAGGATGTTCAATTTTTCTGATGATTTCCCACAATTGTATGAATAATGAAGTTAATTCTGTATTATCAGGAATAAATTCAGCAGTTTTAATATGTAAAACAACTCTCTCTGCATATTGAGAGTCAGTGACTATAGAGGTGTTCTGTGAAGTCCATCAGTACCATAAGAATGGCATACAGTTCTGCCTTTTGTACAGAGTTGTGTGGATTTTGTAAGACTTTACTCAAGTCTCCTGATTTATATCCTGCTTTCCCTGATTTATTTGCATCAGTATAGAATGTGAGGACTCCAGAAATTGGCTTTTGTTGTAGAATGTGAGGAAGGACCCATTCAGTCTTCTTTATGAATTCTATTCTCTTGCTTTTGGGATAATGGTTGCTAATCTCTCCCAAAAAGTTACTGCAGGCTCTCTGCCAGTATTCATTATCTTTCCATAGTGATGAAATTTCCTCATTAGTTGAAGGTACTACAATTTCTGCTGGGTCCATTCCTGTCAATTGGCAAAGACTTAATTTACCTTTTTGAATCAAATCAGAGATCTTTTCTATATAAGTCTTTAACTTCTTATTTGGTTTATGTGGTGGGAATATCCATTCCAATATAATATTTTCCCTCTGCATCAAAATACCTGTGGGAGAATGTCTGGAGGGGAATATGACAGGAATGCATTTAAGTTTTGGATCCACACAATCCACATGTGCTTCTCAAATTGTCTTTTCTACTAGAGCCAATTCCTTCTCAGCTTTGACTGATAATTCTCTTGGCCTATTTAATTCTTTGTCCCCTTCTAGAGTATTAGCTAAATTTTGTAGTTTATCTTTGGGTATTCCCATGATACCCAGTAAGTTGGAAATGCTTCCTAACAACTTTTGAAAATCATTAAGAGTCTTCAATTGATCTTTCCTTAGTTATACCTTTTGGGGTCTAATTTTTTGTAGCTCTATCTTATATCCCAAGTAACTAATAGAATCTCCTCTTTGTATTTTCTCAGGAGCAATTTGCAGTCCCCAGTGAGGCAAAACTTTTTTTACTTCTCCAAATATGCTTTCTAATGTGTCTAACTTTGGATCAGCTAATAGGATATCATCCATATAGTTACAAATTATGGATGGTGGAAACTTTACATGGATTATCTCCAATGGTTTTTGCACAAAGTATTGGCACAAGGTAGGGCTGTTTAACATTCCCTGTGGGAGGACCTTTCATTGATATCTCTTGACTGGCTGAGAATTTTTATAATTATTTACTGTGCAGGCAAATTTTTCTCTATCATTTTCTTGTAAGCGTATGGTAAAGAAACAGTCTTTTAAGTCAATAACTATTAGAGGCCATTCTTTGGGTAGAAGAGAGGGCAAGGGCATCCCAGTCTATAGGGAGCCCATCAGCTGAATTACTTTATTAATAGCTCTCAGATCTGTCAGCATTCTCCGATTACCAGACTTTTTAATAACAAATACAAGAGAATTCCAAGGGCTGGTAGATTCTTCAATGTGTTGAGCATTTAACTGCTCTTGAACCAGCTGTTCTAAAGCTTGTAGCTTCTCTTTTGTCAAAGGCCATTTTCCAACCCAGACAGGTTTATTAGTTAGCCATTTTAAAGGTAAGGCAGTTGGTACTTCTGAAAGTTCAACAGCAGTTGTGCTCTGTTTGTGTACAACCTGAATGCTTGGTGACTGTTTTTTATAGCATGTTATGGTATTATTCCTAGAAACATGCATTGGTCTATATTCCCTTTCTAAGAGTGTAGGAATTTTAATCTGGGTATTCCACTTTTGTAACAGATCTCAGCCCCAAAGATTTACTGCTACATTGGCTACATATGGCTTCAGCCTTCCTCTCTGTCCTTCTGGCCCTATGCATTCAACCCATCTCGAACTCTGTTTTATCTGAGATAGGGTTCCAATCCCTAGAAGTTGGGCATCTACCTCTTGAAGAGGTCAATTCGGATGCCATGATTTAGGTATAATGAAAGTCACATCTACACCTGTGTCTACCAGGCCCTCCAGAACCATGTCATTAATTCGAATTCTAAGTTTTGGTCTTTGTTCATTTATGGAGGTCTGCCAAAATATTTGTTTTATTGTGTTCTTTGGAAATTGTGATTCATCTATCAGAACTGTTTTATCATCCATTGCAGTATCAGTTTTTTTTTACATTAGGCATTGTTTATTCAGTTGTCCTGGAGAGGAATTTCTTCCACATTGACTGGAAATATTTGTACCATGTTTGATTTGGGGGCCTGCAAAGACCCCCTGAGGGGTTTCCTGCCAGTAAATGGTTGCCTCGTATATCTATTTTTGATCTGCACTCACTGGTCCAATGTCGGGCTTTGCCACATCATCTACATGATCCAGGAGGTTGGGGTCTCCTGTTTGGGCTATTTCTAGAATGAGTGTTACTTCTAGGAGCACCCCATGTACAGGATGTAGCTCTCTTGGGCTGAGATTTTCCTAGTGGTAAGAACTTGTGACTGGCTTGTTCTGTCTCTCCGATCTTTCCGTTTTCACTCCAGGTTTTTTATTAATACGACCATTTAAAAATTCATGTCACAGGTTTCTCCCTATCCACATGATGGCTCCTCTATCATGGTGTCTCTTTCATTGTTCTCCCACTCCATCCCTGTTTCACCTTGACCAGCAAATTGGGTGTTTTTTGATTTTTGGTTTTATTTGTTTTTAATCAAACATCTCCCCTTATGGCTCAAAAATCTATGTTGAAAAAGAAGCAGAAAGATTATAAGTGGTAGAGGTGGTAGATGATGCCAAGGAAACAATGTCGACTATAACAGCATGTATAAGACGTATGCAAGCTTAAGCCAAACAAAATTCCAGCACTGAGAAGGGGAAGTGAATACAAAGTCCCACCCTCACCAAGAACCTATTTGCAATTGATATCTGCTGGGAAATAGAAAAGTGGTTTTCCTCAATGTAGAGTCACTAGGTATACCAACCACATTCCAGAAGAGTCCTTTGACCCAGGAGCCAACACAAAACAGACTCCAATTTTTATGTGTTATTTTTGTTTTGTTTAAGTATTTTTGTTTTGTTTTGTTGGCTTTTGTTGTTTTTATTTTCACTTTTTTTGATTTTGAAATTTGTTTTTGATAGATAACATAAAATTGGGAAAAGGGTCTAGAAGGAGTTGGGGGAAGGGAAAGAATATGATCAAAATATATGGTATGAAAAATTAATTTTAAAAAAAAGATGCCCAGGACTCATGAGGAAGAGTGGTGATGGCCTGGACAATGACAGCAATGCATTGAAGAATACAGATTGTGATGCCAACATGATGGTGCATTGGGTAAAGAGATCTGCCATCAGCCATGATGATCTGAGTTTTAACCTCCAGTGCCCCGCATTGTAAAAGAAAAAATTAACTTCTACAAGCTAATCCTTGACTTCCACAAGTATATTGTCACACACACACACACACACACACACACACACACACACACACACACACACACAAAGAGAGAGAGAGAGAGAGAGTAAATGAATAAATATAACTTATATGTTTTTTTAAGAAAATTTAGATTCTACAGAAACCAGGGTAGGAAGACAAATGCAGCATTGTGAGAAGCAACAATGAATGGAAGGATTGGAGCAGTGCATAATACATGCCCACTCAAGTGTATTCAATTATTTATCACCTATATTAATTGTGTTGGCCTTTGATAATTTCTTACATGTACTGTGGACAATTTTTACTACCCTCCTGTTCTTGCTGAACACTTCATTCTTTCCAGAAAAGATCCCTATTTTCCTGGCATTGTTTGTTCTGTTCTTGTTTTGTTTCCCATTGAGTTTAATTATGGTTGCTCACATAAACATGGATAGGGTTTCATTTACAGGAGCAAGTACAACTCAACAGTAGCTACATCACTGGAGCAAATGTTACAGAGTTCCTCACAACTATTAACTGTCAGTCAGTCCTCAGGGAGGGGTGGAGCATCATGAGCCCCTCCTTCATCCATAATAATATGTTACAGGAGCCAGTCTTGCACAGATCTTAGGGAGATAACCAGAGCTTTGTGAGCTCAGGGTGCAATGGCCATATTGTGTCCAAAAGAGAGAGTCTCACAGCAGAGATCCTCATCCTCTGGCATTTATATTCCCTCCACCCTCTTCTGTGATGGTTCCTGAGTCTTGTAGGAATGATACATATGTCCTGTTTGTGGCTGAACACTCAGAACTCACTTGTTCTCAACACTTTGAGCACTAGGAGTCTTTGCCTTGGCTATCACCTACTATAAAGAGAAAGCTTCCCTAACCAAGGCTGAGCAGACTAATCTGTGGTTATGAACATGGAAATATTTACTTTTTATTCTATGAAACCACAAGCCTTTTGTATGTCTAACTCTGAAGAGAAATGAAGGATTGTGAGATCTATATAACACAGAACCAGATGGAAAAGTTAAAATAAAAATTAAAACAAAAAAACCCGTTCATAAACAGAAAACTGATCTTTGAAATGTTTTGGAAATAACACCAGAGGCTGTGAACGTTTGCAGATGAATTACAATTCTGCATGTAGAAAGGGCTGGGAGGAGGAACTATTGAAAGTCTCTCCTCAAACTTTAGCATATCTTTTTATTTGTTTTATTTATTAATAAACACATCCTATGATTCCCACTACTCCATAGTTTCTCAGGAACAGGATATTAGTCCACAGAGAAGAAAGCCTCTTATACTAAAAAGTAAACACTTTTCAAAAAGCTTGAGTATTCATTGCAGAAGTGATTTTAGTGCCCAAGTTAAAAACAGGAAAAGTGAGAGTAAATAGGGTCAAATGTATTCCTGACAAGAGATTCAAAAACACACATTAAAATAAGCGTTGCCATAAATAATAGGAAAAGAGCACATCTATAGAAAGATTTAGACAAGCAACTGTAATGGAGTGAAGTCACCATACCCCATCAGCAAAACAAATAAAATTTAATGCTATTGAGAGCTGTAGAAGATTCAGTTTTGTTACAGAGAATAAAATATTAAGGATTCTTTTGTTAGATGGGGTTTTAACTAAATATGTGATTTGAGGTCTACCTTTTCTTCAGTTGAGTCCTGTAATCTGTCTCTCAGGGACTCACTCATATCCAAAGATAGAAGCCCCACAAATCATAATTTTTCACTATAAAATATTTTTGCAGAGGCCTGCCTGAAGGCATCCACAAGCCTGCCTGATGCCATGTGGCTTAGGTGGGCAAAGGACACCCACAGGGCAGCATGGTTCCATATGGTCCAGTCTGCCTGCAAGCATTCACCTTCAGAGCTGGTGACATTATGATGAGCAAGTAAATGGTAGAGAAATGGGAGAGAGGCAGAATGGTTCATGTGCTGTGGTAATAGGCATACTAATCTGGATGGCCTATGCTGCTACCCAGGACCATGGTAACATCTGAGCCTGGGCTGCAGTATAGGGTATGTCTGGGTTCATGGTCCTATGACAGCTGAAGTCTGTGTTGATATCCATGGCTCCTGATACCACCAAAGTCCATGCAAATACATGAGGTCAGGGCCATCACCTGAGGCCAGGTGGGTATCTGCAGGTCATGCTGCATCCAGGGCCATACAGATCTGAGTACTGCCACAAGGTGACATGGTGATATCTGGGCCAGGGATGCATGGGCCATGTCTGGGTCCATGACCCTATATCATCCAGAGTCTGTGTTGATTTCTGTGGCTCCTGATACCATCAAAGGCCATGCTGATGCCAGGAATTTAGGCCACCACCTGGGGCCATGTTGATGTCCAAGCACCATACTGCTACTGGATCCATGCTAATTTAAGTGGCATAACTGGCACCTGGGACCATGTCTGGGTCCATGGTCCTGCTGGAGTCTGTGGTGATGTCCATGACCCATGTTACCACAAGAATTCATGTGTGTTGAAATTTGAAGGCCATGCTAAACTGGCCCACCTCTCACTGGCCCTGGGATATCTGGCCCTGCTCCCAAATGGACACTGGAACAAGAGAAATGGCCACATCCTCCATGGAAGAAGTGGCCCCCACACTCAGGAAAGAGGTCATACCTCTCACCATGGGCATGAGAGAGTTGGCTCTAATGGCATGAGCCTAGGAGAGCTGGCTCTGCTTCTTGACTGAGAGGTATAGTCCTGGTGGCCCAGATCAACTAGCTCAGCTACTGCCTAGGCCCACATGCTGGGCCGTGGGTTGACCCACTCTAACATCTACCCCATCTATGACCTGCTGGTGAGAATGAGGGAACTGGTTCTGCACAGAAATGGCCTCAGAATCTCCATGACTCAGCAACAGTAGGATATTCAAGAGGAGTTTTGGTGAGAGTCCAGTGATGATGGTGTGCCAGAGGCCTTGAAGCAGATCCAATGACTAATTGCAATGGACATTTTGCAGATGAAACTGATTGGACAACAGGATATACTGTGTGACATACCACAGCTCCCAATGTCACCAGGATAACTGAAAATGGTGATGGAATGACAGAGGAGAGAGGTGGTTCTTTAGTTTGTTTTGTTTTGTTCTGTTTTTAATTAATTAAGCAGTCACGCTACAAGGGTGAGGAGTGGATATGGAAGGACTAGGAAGCAAGTGGGACTGGGGTACATGAGGTAAAATTCAAAAAATCAATAATTATGCTAAAATATTTTGTAAAAAGAAATGAAATGATTCTTTAATATTAAAACATCATGGTGGTAGTTTGAGTGTAATTGCCCCCATAAGCTCACAGGGAATGGTACTACTGGGAGTTATGGCTTTGCTGCAGTAGATGGCCTTGTTGGGAGAAGTGTGTCAGTGTAGAGGCAGGCTTTGAGGTATCATAGATGCCCAAGTCACACCCAGTATCTTAGTTCACTTCCTATTGCTGGCTGATCAAGATGTAGGACTCCACACAGTCATGCTCCCCGTCATGATGACAGTGGACTAAGCCTCTGAAACTGTAAGCCACCCAATTAAATATTTTCCTTTATAGGGTGTCTCTTCCCAGCAAAATAAACCCTAAGACAAATCATGAGAGATTTTATGGACTCATACACCAAGAGCATAAGAAGGCAGAGTTATTATAAGAGCCAGGGTTATTACGTCAGTGTGAAACTCAGCAGCTTGTTTCAATTGTCCGGGTCCAACAACACTCAATCAGAAGAAGGAGAGAACAGCATCAATAAAGAGGAAGTCTATATGGATGACAACACATTTTAGGGGTCCATTTGCCCTTTCTTGTAGGATTTTGCACATAATATTTTCATTGTTTATGAAGTAAGGTCATGAAAACAAGAGTTCACACCTGTGGAAAACATTTCTGACTGTCCCATTCTTCCCTAACTTCTCTTTGTAGTCCAGGGAGCATGATTTAAACAAAATCAAACATTTCCACTAAGGAGAAAGTCAAGTACCAAAGTCTCTTATACAGGATTTTGCATGTTCCAACAACTGGGATAATGACAACTTACTTCATAATGACTACTCCCAGCTCAAGAAAATTACAGGCATTTTTTTTAATGATGCAGAATTCTGACTGTCTTGGCTCTGTCTATTTCCCATCTTTCAAACTTGATAGTTAATCTTTTCATAAAGATAACCAGTATCTCACATGATTATAAAACCCAGCCACACCTGTTCTCCCTTGTTTTCTAGATGTTATATTTTTTTGTGTTTCATGACATGAGTCTTCAACCAAGGTCCTGAATATTGATTTACAATAAATATCACAGATGAGAAGGTGGCCCAGTGCCAAGGTTTTTACAGCTATCCCAGCCCATGGGCAACAGTACCATTGTCACAACCTTTCCAAATGTTCTGACTCTCTGTCCAGCATTTATATAAACACATTTTTTAATTGGCTGGTATGCCTTTAATTCAGTTATTCTATGTGTCACCATTTATGGGGCACTTCATCTCACAGTACTTCTCCCTAAAAAGAGGAAGGCAAGGAAAAAAGGTCTGGTAACATAGAATTAAGTAGACTTGTTCCAGAATATTCCAACAAAGCTGATTCCAGGAGGCTAACAACATAGACCACAAAGACATCTAGCAACTTAAAACTTCAGCAAATCACAATGTCTAGAAGCATGGAACATTTTAGAATCACAGATTTACAAGGCTTAAAGGGACTTTGAAGTTCACCAGTTCCCCTTCTGAAATTTCACATAGGAATACTGGGGCCTGGGTCAGCAAGGTGGCTCAGTGCTAAAGGGGGTCCTGCCAAGTTTAATGACCTAATTTCAATCACCCACATGGCAGAAGGGAAGAATCAACTTCCATAAATTGTTTCACGTGTGTGTGTGTGTGTGTGTGTGTGTGTGTGTGTGTGTGTGTGAGTGTGTGTGTGTGTGTGTGTGTGTGTGTGTGTGTGTGTGTGTATCCAACTGTTACAGATCTTATTTCTAAAATCATTTCTCAAACTGTGATTTCAGTTCCTACTTTGGTCGTTATGTGAATTTGCAAGAAATAAACTTTCCTTGAATGATTGGTTGCTCTAAAAACTTGGCATTCTGCAACCAGTGATCACAAAGTTGAGGAAAGTGTGAAATCTGTAGGTGATTAGATAAACGCTACATTGACCTGACCAAAATGACTGCTTTAAATCATGCTGATTATTTTATTGTGGTTTATTCTTTCCCTAGAGGTTAAGGACAAAATCATCTGAATTAGCTAATGACTTCACAAAATTAGGCTTTTCAGCATTATGTTGGAGACTTAAATAATAGAACAGATTTTGATATGAGACATAGCTTAGTCCCAATTTGTAACTTCAAACATCTTTTATTTCATCAAAATTCATATTCAACTTAATTTAATAATGCTTTTTTCCCTTGGCTTTTATGTTATATTTTGAGGAATGATAAAAGAGAGAAATCAAGGTGACCCAACATAGAGGTCTTTCATATTCTTTCTATTTTCTTCTACAACTAGACTTTTGCATGTTTGTTATTATTACAAATTTTAAAATAATGTCATCTCAATGAAAATGATTTCCAGAACCTGGCATCTCTCCCTCTTCCTTACAATATCAACCTTATACTTTTAGATAAATTTCTTCTTACTGAAATAGCATCTTGGGTGGTTCATTCAATAATCACCTATGGGTAGTAAACATCTTTCTCACTCTTCACAGGTCCATAGGCACCTGCGTTTCACCATCTCTCTAGAGGATGGAATGGGAAGGTGATAAAGGACAAGGCTACACCCTCACACATATGAGAGCATCAGTCCACTGCCCTGGGAATCCATGTTAATTTGTTTGTTTTGAGGTCATCTGTGTTTCTCACTGGCAGCTGCTGTGGTTTTCAGTCACAGCACAACTATCCCTCATCTCCATCACACTTTCCATAGCCTGATTGATAAACCTAGGTGGTTTTGTTTTCACTTACTCTCCTTAGCTCTTAAGTGTACTTTTATCTGAGGATGCAGGCGTTTTTAAAATATTGGTAGGTTCTCAGGTCTTTTAACATTGCTGTTTCCTTTAGTATGTGAGTCTCAGTTCTACTCCATAGTCTTATTCCTTCATTTTCTTTTAAAATATTTACAAATCTTAAATTTTTTCTATATCACTATTCTACATTGTGGGTACACCCTTAAATACTATCATCTTACTAGTGAATTCTTTTCATCATATCCAACCTCTTAAACATTGACTTATTTCAGTGACTATCTTTTTTTCTATGCATCCATCATATATAATTTCTATTCATATATATGCCCTATATTTACATCATTTCTCCTCTTCACTCTCCTCCCTCTAATAACTCCTGTGTCCTTTCTGCTCCTGCTCAAATTCATGGCCTCTTTTTCTTTAATTATTGTTGTTACATATATGTGAATAAATACATAAATGCAACCTGTTACAGATTCAGCCATACTGTAAACTCTGAGTTAGTATTTGCATTAATTAAATAAAATTAGCCCTGGGTCAGGAGACTGAGTTAGCAACTAGTTGAGAGAAAGTAATCACTGAGTATCAGGGACCATCTGGAAGAGATAGAGAGACATACCAGAAGTAGCAGGGAGGGATTTCAGTGGTGTGGCTCTTCTTGTTTGTTTATTTTGGCAGAGCAAAGGATGTGCTTTGGGGAGATGCCTGCTGGGAGAGAGTTGGCTAGTTGCTACTCAACCTCACTGAGCTATTAGGTTTTTCACCCCAGCCTTTGAAACTTGAGTCTTATTTATAAACAGAATGACAGAAATTTAGTTAAAGCTATCTTTAGTGGCAGCAACAGAAACATTGACTGTGGGAACAAAATTCCCATCAGGCTGTAGCCTGAATGTCCAGGCCACTGCCAGAGTAGCAGGCTGGTAACTGCACAGTTGCAAATGCTGGATAAAATAGCAGTAGATCAAGGCATAGCCTCTGTAGCAAAGATAAAACATTTGGTGCTCTAACAGGTGGCAGGATCGTACGGACAGAGAAGTCATGCCAGCCAACTCTGCCACAGTTGTCACCGGGGCCTCTCCATTTCAGCAATCGCAACAGGCAGTTGCCACTTCCCAGGATTCCAGAAAGCAGACTTGTATATGAAAATTGTGGGAGGGGCTTGAGTTCACCAACAACAACATGGCCAAACTAAAAACTCAGTAGATTTGGTAAGATACCTGGGGAGTCCTTTAAGAGAGAATTAAAAAATATTAAAAAGAAAAATATTTCCTACATTAAGAATGGGGAACATCATAACACATGTTTCTAGGACCCTGTATAGTGCTACTATGGATGGTTTGAAAATAGAAAGTTTAAATATGAGGGTAAATGACTTAGCTAGGATTGAAATAATTTGGTTGTAATTACTCTCAGTTTGGTAATTAATATTTTGTCCTTAAACATGGTTTGATAACTGTGCTAAATATCATAATTTGATTGATAAGATACAAGCTTTAGAAAGACTTACTACTGATAAGATAGAAGCCTTTAGAAAGACACATTAATTAAAGTAAGAAAAATTTGACTATTAAGATACAAGTCTTAGAAGGATTTACTATTGGTAAGATACTAGTTTTAGAAAAGTCTACTAATTAAAATAAGAAAAATACTAAGACACAGACAGAGGAATGTAAAGCAGAACCTGACACTCTATTGCATTATAAAACTGAAGAGGAGCTGCCTAAGGTTACTAGAAAACCAGTCTTAATTTATCCAGTTACTATACCAGATGATAGGTAGGCCCAAAGTTATAAAAAAGTTAATTGTAATCCTATAGAAATATTAGATTTGAGGAAATTTAAGGCAGCAGTTGTTTCATATGGTACACATTCATCCTTTGTGAAGCAAATGTTAAATTCATGGGCAACTAGGAACAGAATTATTCCATAAGACTGGAAGGAGTTAGTTACAGCAACATTAGAAGCTGATCCTCACTTACAATGGAAAACATGGTAGATCAATGTAGCTAAGGTCATAGAACATTGAAGTAAGGCTAGAGGTATGGAAAGTTTCCAATACCAGCTCCTTGGTGAGGGCCACAATATGTTGGCTTGCAAAGACAGTTTATATATTTGATGATCACATCTTGGTTCTATGCCATACAGTGGCTTTGAATGCTTGAGACAGGATTGAAGAATCAGGAAAGATGATTGAGTCATTTACTAAAATTATATAAGGCCCAAAAGAAGCCTTCACTGATTTTTTACAAAGATTGACTCCATCTGTAAATAGAATGATATCAGATCTAGAAGTGGGACAAATATTAATTTTTGGCTTTTGAAATCTCTTGAATTTCAGGATGCAGAAGGAAGATTAGGCCTTTAACGGCAAGATCAGCACCCATAAATGATTGGATCTGAGTTAAAGCCTATATTGGGACTTAGGATAATATGTGGATAAGAGAATTTATTTCCAAAATTTTAAGAAAAATAACAGGGCCAGATGTTTTAATTATGGTAAACAAGATGATTTGAAAAGGGATTGTAGACAAGGCATTCCTAGAAACAATGTATTTTTTCTACAGATAATCCAAACAGAAGGCACCAACCTTCTGAAATATTCAGAAGATGTGGCAAAGGCCAGTACTGGACTAATGAATGAAAATCAACATGAGACAGGCAAGGTTATCTTTTGGCATTGGCCTCAATGTCAAATTTGGTTTAATTATTCCCTGTCAGCATTGGGGAATCCCCTCCACAAAGCAATTAAAAGACTTAATACTGGTTGTTTAAAAACACACTGCTGTAGATGACAGAACAGCTTCATTAGAAGAAACAAAATTTTCAAGAGGGGCCATAGAACAAGTGTTTTGGCAAACTTCTATAAATGATCAAAGACCAAAGCTTAAAATACAAATAAACAGTATTGAAATTGAGGGTTTGGTAGACAGAGGTGCAAATGTAACAATCATTTTACCAAATTCTTGGCATTCTGATTGGTCTCTTCCAGAGGTAAATGTCCAGCTTTTAGGGACTGAAACTTTAATAAAAAAGGTTAAAAAAGTGCAAAATGGTTCAAGTATATAGGAACAGCAAGGCAGATAGGAAAATTAAAACCACATGTGGCTAATAAAGCAATATGAATTCATGGGGATGTCATTTGCTGCAGCAACAGAAAATAAAAATTAACATTCCTCCAATCTCAGAGGCAAGCCATAAACTAATGTAAAAATATTAAAGTTATTATCAAGAACAGTCACAAAATGTTTAGGCTGTATGTAAGCAGTGCATAACAGCTGCTGACACTTCAAATGTACCAACAGCCCTACCTTTAAAATGGTTAACTGATAAGCTTAGGTGGGTGGAACAATGGTCTAGGACATCAGAAAAATTGCAAGCATAAGAACAGCTAGTACAAGTAGAGCTAAATGCTCAACATATTGAAGAAACAACCAGTCCTTGGAATTCTCCTCTAATTGTTACTAAAAAAATAAATCTGGAAAATGGAGAATGTTAACAGATTTAAGAGCCATAAATAAGGTGATTCAGCCAATGGGCTTTTTACAGCCTGGAATTGCCTAGCCTCCTTTATTACCTGAGGAATGATCTATTATAGTGTATTATAGTATATTATAGTGATTGATTTAAAAGACTGGGTTTTTTATTATACTTTTTTCTACTTTTACAAAAACAGGATAGAGAAAAATTTGACTTCACAGTGCTTACTTATTATAATCCCCAGCCTGTTAAAAGGTGCCATTGGAAAGTTCTTGCACAAGAAATGTTAAACAGCCCCACCTTATGTCAATATTTTGTACAGCAGCCATTAGAACTAATTCATAAACAATTTTCCCAATCTATCATTTACCATTTTATGGATGATATCTTATTTGCTGATTCAGACACAGATATTTTAGAAAAAAAATTTGATGAAATAAAGAAAAATTTGCCTTGTTGGGAATTACAAATTGCTCCTGTAAAAACACAAAGAGGAATTTCTATTAATTATTTATGTTATAAGACAGGTTTACAGAAAATTCAACCACAGAAAGTATAAATAAGGATAGATCAATTATGAACTCTTAGTGATTTTCAAAAATTGCTGGGAGATATTAACTGACTATGGCCCACAACTGGATTAACAACTCAAGAACTAATTAATTTATTTCAAATCTTATGAGGTGATAAGGTCTTACATAGTCCAAGAAAACTATCAACTGAGGCTGAGAGAGAATTAGCTCTGGTAGAAAAGAAATTACAAGATGTACCTATGGATCACTTAGATCCAGAGCTTGGTTGTATTTGGGTTATTTTACCTTCTACTCATTCTCCTACTGGAATTCTTATGCAGAGAAAGATAATATCTTAGAATGGATATTTTACCACACAGAGTAAAAAATTAAAGACCTCTGTAGAAAGTTTTCTGAGTTGATTCTGATAGGAAAATTGAGACTTCATCAATTAGGAAGAATAGACACAGCAAAAATTGTGGTACCTTTTTACTAATGCTGACATTGCCTCATTGTGGGCAAAAAAATGAACACTGGCAAAGAGCTTGCAGTAATTTCTTAGGAACAAATATCCCAAAGCAAGAGACTTCAGTTTATAAAAAGAACTAATTGGATACTCCCTCATATAATAAAAGGAAAGTCAATTTCTGGAGCACCTACATTCTATACTGATGCAAATAAGTCAGGAAAGGCAGGTTAAAAGTCAGAAAAGTTAAGTTGAGTGACTCAAAGCCCTTATGAATCAGTTCAGATATAAGAATTATATGCTATTCTCATGGTATTATTAGATTTTTCAGAACCTCTTAATATGGTTATACTGATTATCAATCTGCAGAAATAGTTGTTTTATGTATTGAAACTGCTTGACTTATTCCAGATGATTCAGAATTAACTTTGTTATTTATTCAACTGCAACAAGTAATCAGAAATAGAAATCATCCTTTGTACATAACACATATCAGATCCCATACAGGTCTACCAGGCCCTCTAGCACAAGGCAATGATGAAATTGATCAGCCTTTGGTAGGAGATGTGCTAGAAGCCTCAGAATTTCATAAGAAGTATGATGTTAGCAGCGAAGGTTTTTCTATCATTTGGCAATGAGCTAAACAAATTATAAGGACATGCCCTACTTATTCTTTGCATAATTAAACTCTGTTACCTACAGGAAGTATCTCAAAAGGTACTACAGAAATGAAATTTGGCAAATGAATGTGTTTCATTTTACAGAGTTTGGAAACTTGAAATAAGTGTACCATACAATAGATACATATTCAAGATTTAAATGGACAACTGCCATAAGTTCTGAAAAAGCTGATTCTATAATTACATATTATTAAAAGTTATGGCCATTATGGGGTTACATGTACAAATTAAGACTGACAAGGCTTTAGCATATGTCTCTAGTAAAATGAAACAGTTTTTTGCATATTATAACATAAAGCATATTACAGTATAATCACATAATCCTACAGGACACACAGTTACAGAAAGATATAATGTACTTTAAAAGATAAGTTTAATAAACAGAAATGGGTAATAAAGACAGCTAGAGATAGATTACATAGTGTTTTATTAACTGAATTTTTTAAATGCTAATGAAAAAGGAACAATAGCTGTGGAGAGACATTGAATAACAGAAAAAAAACTGCTGAATTAAATCTGCCTATATATTTTAAAGATGTGTTGACCTCAGAATGGAAAACAGAATATGTGTTACATTGGCAAAAAGGTTTTGCTTTTGTTTCCATAGGAGAACAGTTATGGATACCATCAAGACTGATAAAGATTAGATTTGAACAGGGGAGACCTCTTGATTGGGAAAGGTTCATCATACAGCTTGGTCATTCAATCCAAACTAACTTCTAAGACTAACAAATGCCTTTTATTTGATCAGGTTTTTAAAAAATAAAGTATTTTTTTATAATTAAAAGATACTATGTATTCTGTTGCCAAAAAATATTTTGTCTTAACAAAGATATAATTTGATGAAAAAGGAATTCCTTATAGTTAGGGTTGGAAAGGGTTTTGTTTTGTCTTTCCAGGAAAATCAAAGCATCTAACTAAGGAATCTGAAGATCACTGGACAAATGAGACATCTGACTAAGAAGGACAAATCATCCAGAGAAGAATGTCCCAAGAAAAAGAGTAAATTTGGCCTAATGGTATTGTACATTTCAACAGGATGAAATTTCATAAATCTTCCCAAATATTTGTTTCTGCTACCCTCTACAAACATAAAAAGCAATGGTCTTTTTGTAGTCCCAATTCAACTAAAAGTCAAAGCTGGCTTTGGAGTTGGAGCATGGCTCTCTCCTTCTCTAAATCTAAGCATGCTTGTTAAAGGATCCTCCAAAATCTCTGTCTCATGTCAGAAGAGCCACCTGATATGGGACAGAAGAAACCAAAATTAAGGGACTGTTCTATTGTCACTATTCTCATAATCCTTTGACTTTATTTTGACTCTTTAAAACTTTTCTTAAAGTATAAACATTATCTCTAGATTTGTAAGATTAATATATATATATACATATATTAATAAGTATATATATATATATGTATATATATACTCTCTGTCATGATATTAACTGTCATATGGAGTACTGACTAATTATACAAATAGGCTTAATCTAGGTTCCTGTATATGATTTTGGGCTTGAATCTGAAACAGGTAATTAGGAATTAAGTTTATGTACCCTGGATACACTTAATTGGTTGTGGTCCTTTAACTTCTCTGAGACCTGTGGCATATGACATTTAAAATGTTTAAGTTTTCTGCAGTGAACTGTGACCATTCCTAACAGTGACCTTTGAAGTCACCAAAAGGATAATGCAGCCCCACAACAACAATTCCACCAGTATTGTGGTGGAGCCATTAAGTTGACAAATACCACCCAAAGATCAGCTTTGAACTACTAACTGCTCAGGACAATTCAAGTCAGTTAGCTGAGATAGTCCAGCCTCACAGACTACTCTAGCCAGAACTTCAGATGAGCCCTACACTTTCCCATTACACACAGACTTAAAAACCAATGCTACAGCTAGTTTTCCCAGGATTTAACCATTATCTCAATTTTCTCAGGGGGACCTCAAGATGCCGTCACCCCCAGACAACAGGAAGTAATTTTAAGAATATGACACCCACATTCCCAAGGGGTAGGGTGGGTGGTTTTTGGTTGTTCATTATGTTATGAATGTTTGTCATCATTTAGGGGGGGTTGGCTGCAATTTTTACTCGTTATAGTAAGGGAGGAAACTAAATAAGGGGGGTTGGATTCAAGGATCTCTTTCTGAAGAAAAATGAGGATATGGAAAGCATAGGATAAAAGGATAGATTATTCCATCTGCCTTAAACTAAAAAGCAACTATTAATCTTGAATATTTTACATTGGTATGAATTTTTGTATATTGATATAAATTTAAAGTAATTTTTGTTAGATCATACTCTATATATGTCCCTACTCTTGTTTTAGATATTTTTGTGTATTGATACAAATTTAAGGTTATTTTATTGCATTTTATATATATATATATGTTTCTACTCTTGTTTAAGGTATTGTATCTATGCAGCTCATTTCAAAATATAATATATAATTAAGAAATACAGGATAGTCAGTTAGTCATCTATAATAACCAAACTTGAAGCCACATTATGTATGTTTTCAAGTTTAAACAGAGATATATTTTAGGTATATAGATGGTCTCCAAACACTTCAGAGACCTACAGAATATGGCATTTAAGATATTTTAATAACCCAAGGATTTTCATGACAATGAGACATGTCTGCTCCTGGCAGCACTAATTTACTTCAAAAAAGGATGATGGGCATTGAAGAACCTCCATATGGAGATTGCTTTCATTTGTGTCAAAGTTAGCCACTGGGCAAAGAAACTGCCCTTGCCTCGACTGCTGACAAAATACTGTCCAAACTGAACAAGCAGGATACAAAAGAAAGCAACTGCCAAACTTTGCCAAGACAAAGTAGGGAATTCCTTTAAAATTCCTGCTTTACAGAAAAGTCTGTCAGATATTCTAAACCTGTAGAGCAAAGATGGATGCCCCAACATTGTAGAGGAACCTTGGGGTGACTGTCCAGGCAGGCAGATGTCTCTGTTGTTTCAATAGTTTTGGAAGTCTTTTGCTCTACACTTCCTATTTACTCAGGTAATATTATATCCTTCTTTGGTATCTGATAGAGTTGAAGGTGAATTAGATACAGTTACAGATCATTACCTAATTCAGAAAAGAAACTCACAAAGAAGATATAAAGTATATAAGGTTGAGAGATATAAGCTTAAATTGTTTATCTAAGAAAATGTTTTGGAAGTCTAAAAACATAGTTTCGAGTTGGTAATACAAGTTAGATAGAAAGTGAATTAGGTACCAAACTTTAGACTCACCAAGATAGGATTGATAATAGAGTAGTTTCTCTGAATTTGCCAAATAGGGCTGGACTGTACATTGTGAATGTAATCTTTACTTGATAATTGTCCTTATTGTATATTGTTTTACTGTGTTAGAGTTAAAACCTTTCCTTTGTGTTTAGACAAAAGGGGGAAATATTGGGGGACATTCAATCATACTGTGAACTCCGAGTTAGCATTTGTGTTAATTAAATACAATTAATCTTGGGTCAGGAGGCTGAGTTAGCAACTAGTTGACAGAAAGTAATCATAGAGCATCAGAGGGCATCCAGAAGAGGTAGAGAGATGTACCAGAAGTGGTAGGGAGGACTTTTGAGTGGCACAGCTTTTGTGTCATTTTGTTTTGTTTTGTTTTAGTGGAGTGGAAGAATGTGTTTTTGGGAGAATCCAGCAAGGAGAACTTAGCTAGTTGCTACTCAGCCTCACTGAGTTGACAGGTTTTCACCCAAGCTTTTAAATCTCAAGTCTTATTTATAAACAGAATGATAAAGATTTAGTTAAAGCTGCCTTTAGCAGCAGTGACAGAGCCAGTGCCTGCAGGAACAGAATTTCCACCAGCCTACAGCCTAAGCGGCTGGGCTGCTGCCAGAGAAGCAGGCCAATAACTGCAGAGTCACAATTCCTGGCTGAAACAGCAGTAGATTAAGGTGCAACCAAAATGCCAAAGATAAAACAACAGTTACATACACCTAGTGTTGTTCATATGTATTTGTTTTCAGGGCTGACCACTTGTTATTGGACAACCAATTTGGGGGCTCATCCCTGGAAAAGACTGATTCACCCTCATTTAGCAGTCATTAATTGCCTATAGCTCTTCATCTAGAGATGGACCCTGTGAGATTTCTCCCACTCCATACTGGCATTTCAACTGGTGTTGTCATGTTGTATTTTTGGACAACAATATTGTTGACATTTCAGGCCCACCACTTCTCTGTCATATACAGAAGACAGTCTCACAGCAGATGTCCTGATCCTCTGGCTCTTACAGTCTTTCTACTCCCTTTTCTTCCCTAAGCCTAGCTGTAGTTGTTGTGGTGTAGATGTATTCATTGGTGTCAGGCACCCCACAGTCAGTTGTTGGCTGCATTTTGATCAGTTGTGGTTTTCTGTAATAATCTCAGTCTTTTTTAATTTTCAATATTTCTAAGTGGTTCTTCTTCATGTCTACATAGTCTTTTTTCGTTTCCTCCCATCCCTAGTTATGTCCATTCCATTTCTTCCTTTTACTAGTTTTTTCTTTATCTCTTTGAACATTGTACATTAATTTTTTTAGACAACAATGTTTTTAATAAATGGAGTGAATCCACATTATAATATGATTTTATTGTCTATTATACTATTAGTTCTGTATGTGATTTATATTTTTGTTTACATACTCATCTGGGACTTTGAAATGTTTGTCCTCTCCCTGTGTGTTTAGACATCTCTGACTCAGATCTGTTCTTCTGCTTCTATGAGTTCTTCCTGGGACCCTGGACATATAACTCAGTCTATAAAAAAGCAGAAATATGTCACCAATTGCTGAGTAAGTGACTGGACCATCTCAGATGCTGGCTACCGGCTACATCAGCACATAAATGTATAGCATTTGATAAGCATTTTGACCCCCAAGAAAATTGAACTCCTGACTAACACTCCCTGCCTCTGACCTCTGGAGTCCACACTATTCTGTGATCATCAATTTATTTCTGTTCAATTTAGGACCAAAGTGTGGCTAGTTTCAACATAGATATTATAATAAAAATTATTTCAACCTATCAGATATTTCCACTTTTTTGTTCTAGACACATCAAGATTTTATTTCTTTACTGTCGACATGGCCTTGTAACTTGCTTTGGTAAAGAAAAGATGAGTGGCCTTAAATATGTCTTCTCTAGACCAAAGACAAACAGCCAGTTCATGACCCAGCGCACTACCTTCGTTACCGCAGCTGTTGGTGGTGCCTCCAGCGGTGCTTCTGCCACCCACAGTGCCCTGTGTGTCACAGTGGGAAGGGAGGCTGCACGAGCTAGAAACTCATTTTCAGCAAATGAAGTCCACGGTACTATTTCCCACTGCAGCCTACACCAGGCTACCCAGACTCAGATGTCGTGTATTTTCTTTTTCTTAATATTTTACTTCTTGAGGGGAGGAATCATGCATGTTCATGTGTCTGAGGACAACTTGAGAGAATTGCTTTTCTGTGGATCCGGGGGTTGAACTCAGGCCATCTGACTTTGTGATAAACACCTTCACCTACTGAGCCATTTTGCTAGTGACAATATTTTTTTCTTTTAAAATTTTCAAATATTTTTACTGTGTGTCTGTGGCAGAGAGACACTTCACAGCATGAATTTGCAATGTAATCTTGCTGCTAGTCCAATCCTATATCTCCAAGGAACATAGATACTGGGTTTTAAACAAAGCAAATATGCAAGAGACACTAAGTGAATAATACAAATGTTTGTTCACATGGCAAACTATGTGACTTCAGTAAAAAAGGCTGTACATTGAATTAAGTATTATCAAGCTCTTCCTCACTTACTTCCGATACATACAGAAAGCCTTTCTACCCCTCTTCTTTTCTGTGAAAGTCCGTTCCTATGAAACTTCTCACATTTATTTTTATTTAGCAAATAATATGCCTGAAGCTGTGAACAGGTAAGCTTTCCAGTTTTTCTTTCTCTGCTTTTCCATTTATTTCCTCGGTTCTTTGTTTGAAACACATTCTTTCTTCCTGTGATATCCCTTTGCTTTATGACTCTCCATTAGATCATCCCCAATAACTCAAAGGCATTTGAGTTATGCCTGGGGTTCTAACATCAACTGTGTGGGTCATAATCCAGAAAGCAATGCAGCCATCTGTTGTTCCATCCTCAGAAGTTACTTGCGTTTTAAATATTACTTTATTCATTCTTCAACAAATGTTGATTGAACATCTGTTATAACAAGTACTTTTATACTCAAGAAAAAGTATAATACAGTTTCTGATCTTGAGGCATTAAGAAGCTAAAAATTTCAAGGCTAAGTTATGATGTACATGATAATGCTGCTAATAAAAAGTTGCACTCAATGAAAATACAGGGAAGGCTCCAACTGCAGCATGAAATGCACTGTCAGCTGCTGGAAGACCTATATTGTAGGAAGAAGCAAGTGGGATGACTTTTCTGCTGATGATATGCATGGGTGCCACTTACTTTACTTCTGTGCAATAGGCATTCTTACTACAACAATGTCAGATTTATATTTCTGTGATCCTCCCCCTGTACCCTCTAGAAGAGAAAACTGTGTTGAATATTTTCAATAGTTAATATTCTCTGGAATGTTTCATAAAACTAATGGTTCTAAAAGGGAGTCTCATCTCAAAACCAACAAGTCAAAGGTTGTTTGATCTCTACAAATCTCTTCCATAGTAAGTACTAATAGCATTCTCAGGAACAGCTGTGTAAGAGATCTAGAAAGCCACTTCCTCCAGCCTTGACTCTGAATTCATACTGATAATATCTCTTTCATATATAGAGTTTGCAGAGGCTTGCACACACTGTCTAATTCTTCCTCTAGAACCTAGTGAGGAATTCTTATCAAATGTAGGGTTCATGTTAGTTCAGCTACGTCTGGGAACATAGAAAAAAAGGTCCGTTTCACTTCAAGTCCTGAAGAATAGCAGCATTTGGAACACCAGAATTCCCTATACACTTGCTTCAACTTGTAAAAACTTTGTAAGGCCTGGAAGACTATCCTTAAAGAATTGTTTGGAAATTAAATGATTGTGAACTAAAAAGGTTTTTTGCAATTTTAGTGTGACACATTTCAAAATCATTCTATATTCAAAGGTTGGGAATAGGAGAGAACTTGCTTGTTGGAGGCAGAGTACAACAAATTGGAGCACTTTTCTTTATCTCTGAGGATAATCTTTCTCTTTTTCCCTCATCACAAGTTCCTGTAGTACTCATATTGGTGATGGACTTTGCTAGTTTTCTTTTGCCCTTGTGCCATTTACAAATGTGGCATTTTTTCCCACCAACTGTCCTTCTCCCTTCTTCTACTTCAGCTCTCATCTAAATCCTGCTGCCACTGTGCTCACAAGGGCGTTATGTATACAAGCACAGCCACATTGTTTGTACGTGTCACTGAGATTAAAAAGGACATTATCAGCCAGGCGGTGGTGGTGCACGCCTTTAATCCCAGCACTCAGGAGGCAGAATCTGGCCGATCTCTGTAAGTTCGAGGCCAGCATGGTCTACAGAACGAGATCCAGGATAGGCACCAAAGCTACACAGAGAAACCCTGTCTCGGAAAACCAAAAAAAGGGACATTATCATTTGTAGAAATGTAGCCCAAATTAATACTGTAAATTCTTGACTTGGTGTCACATTTAAATGTCTTAAATTTAATGTCTTCCAGATAAAACTAGTATATTACTTGATTTAGTCTTTCACTCTTACACTCCCATGAATATCTGTGTTTTTTCAGGCTTCTCTGCAGAACAAGGCAGTCTGTCTTTTCACCATTTACATGGGCATACCCCATTTCCATAAGAAAGACTTGAAAGGGTCTAGAGCCATCGGATACCCCCAAGGGTATCTCATCCAAGGTTGCCCAATGTATGGCAAGTTTTCAAACAACAGAATAACTCACAACTGTATGAATGATGCAACCTTCTCATGGAAACATGGACTGTGATATGATTTCCACCATAGCTCTATAAATAATTCCATTCATTTGGTATTTATTGGTTCATTATAAGGATTCCATACTACTGCTGTTTTGAATTATTTTGTGACTTCTTTTCAAGTAAGTGTTTCATGTTAATCAAGAAATCAAAATGACCGGGTGGTGGTGGCAGCGGCGGCGGCGGCGGCGGCGGCGGCGGCGGCGGCGGCGGCGGTGGCGGCGGCGGCGGCGCACACCTTTAATCCCAGCACTCGGGAGGCAGAGGCAGGCGGATCTCTGTGAGTTCAAGGCCAGCCTGGGCTACAGAGTGAGTTCCAGGAAAGGCTGAGAAACCCTGTCTGGAAAAAAATAAATAAATAGAAATAAATAAATAAAATAAAAGGTAGCTTTAAAAAAAAGAAAAAAAAATCAAAATGTGGTAGGTGTAAAGGACGAGCAGTATTACACACAGCCCACTAAAGGAGATGTACAGAAGACCTGAGTTAGAGAAACAATGATTTTGGCCTGACCTTCTCCTTGGGTAGAGGATAATGAAGGAGAGGAGATGACTTCTACAAAGCCTTGCAGGGGAGGAGCTGCATCCAGATCCCCTGCTCCTAGTATTTATTGCTATAGGTTCATATAAACCCCACTGTTTCCTCCATCCTCTTTTAACAAAATTCCCCTGCTTAGAATAAGATAGGATGATCTAACCTAACTGATGAAAAATGTGGCCAAATTAAGTTGAGGTTTATTATTTTTAAAAAGTGTCCATCATTTTCCTTATGGGCAGCATAATTAGGTTGCTGTCCTTCACCATTCCAGGGATGATTATGATGCCATTTCTTGCAGATGGACTGAGCCAGAACTGCAAAGATAATGTGTTATTATAGGAAAATTTGGCTTTGACATTTATATGATAAATTTGGAGTCAATTAGATGAAAAATATTCTATTAGATAAAGTGAGTATACCAATGTGAAGATAGCCTACTGTTAATAACAAACTGAAATTAAGATAGAAGGAGGCTTAGCTCTTCAGAAGCTGATTTAATTGGGGGAGGAGACATAGTCTTGTAAACATTTGTTCTTCTAGCATGGTCTATTGTTTTTAGAATTTATAAAATCTAACATTATTGCCTTGTAGATAATAAAGCCCCACCCTGTGGTTAGCTCCAAGATGTGGTAGTTCTTGGTGTTAAAATGTAAAGTCAAACAGAATAGCTGTGCTCCTCTCCATTACAGTGCTATGGGAAAGAGGGAACAGAGGGAGCACAGAGATGAGGTTTTTGAGTTGAGGCAACAAGCCTGTAGCCAGGTAAGTAATGACTGCTTCTGAGTTCATCCTGGAAGGAGGATGTTGGATTAACGGATGAAGGAGACAGAGACTCATCTTCACAGTGTGCAGCTGCAGCTGTGGAGGTGCTGTCAGTGGCCAGCTGCCAGGGAGCTTCATTCTCAATTGAACAAAATGAGAACAAGTGTGTTCTAAGGAACAATCCTGCAAAGCCCAGCCTCATATTGAATTCTTTTTCATCTTCAATGATTTTGTGGCCCCTATGAATTTAAAATGTAAAATGAAATATTTATCAACAATCAAAAACAGACGTGTCCAACTGTGTTGCCCAAATTCAATGCTTCTTTCATCTCAGAGAGTGAAAGACCTCTTCAGAAGAGCATTCTCCCAACTTGAGCAAAACCTTCTTTCAGGGAAGATACTATGAATTTTAACCCTGTCTGCTCCAAGAGATGTCTCTAGGGAGCATGATTTTAACTTCAGTATAGAATTACATACAGTCTGTGGTCTCCATCTTACTCTAGGATGCAGATCTTTAAGCAGTCAAATATAATGATAATACTACATTTAAGTCCTACTGTGTGCCATGGACCATCACCAATAGTTTACATTCTTTTATTTGTTTATCTTGACAAATGACTTGAAAAGTATATGTTAATATTTGTCACCTTGAGAATAAGAAAGTGACATTTAAATATGGTGTATAAATTATTAGATAGTAGGGTTAAGAGACTGTTCAGTCAGTAAAGTGCTTGCTATGCCCCTGGGATAAGCAGAGACAGGCAGACCCCTGGGGCTCAATGGCCAGCAGCTCAAGTCAAATTACCCTGTCTAAGAAAAGCAATGTGGAGAGCAATTGATTAAGATGTTGATCTCTAGCCTCCACATGTACACATACACCTGGACACATGTACACACATATGTACACACACATCAACTACTAAGTATAAGCTGTGTTTAAATAGAGATTTATTTATCTCTGAAATACTGACGTTCCCACCAGCATGCAGCCCTCTTGCATTTGCTACCCAAACTTCTTCCTCACCTCACCTCACTTCTTGCTAATGTCCCTTAAAGGCCTCTCATAACTCATGGAACTGCTGGTGTGGTTCCATCTGCAGCCTGTTAGCCACGTACCTTTGAAAGGTGTGGAGTTAGATCTGTACTCTTCATGTCTCCATGTCCTTCTCCTCTGTCCTCATGCTGCTCTGTCAGTCCAGGTTCTGAGGCTTTGTGGGATGCTCTAATATAGCCTGCTACCTGGATCTCCTCACCATGGCTGGGTCCTTTTAAGAGGGTTCAGGTTGAAACTGATGGATGTCTACTCTCTGCATTGCTTCCTGAGACACTCTATCAGTATCACACCTTAACATTAAGTCTAGACTTTTACACTCTATTAATCTGATTAGTTCTTTCTATTCCCTCATTAAATTGACTAGTAAACTCAAACTAATGAAATTAATTTGACCTAATATCTGAAAGTGAACTGAAATTATTACTGTCCTCAAAATCCATCATTCTATGTGATTTCCAGGACCTAACTTATTGCTTTCCTTTTAAAACCATCCCTAAAGTCTAGAGACACTACATATATATAAATTAATTAAGAAACTTGATGATTTTCTAGCATCCTTAAGTTAACCAGGTCTCCAAGCTTCCAAGTCTAACACATTCCATTCTGCTGCACTAGAATCTTGGTAAGTAGAGCTACGGTAGGCATGTGTGGATGCATTTACTCCACACTTTCCATTCCCATATACAAACACAATCTTAGACATAGAAAAGCAGGCTACAAAAGGTGCAAACTACCATGGATGCATTTTTAAAAGTTATTTTCTCCTTGCAAGAGTTGGGGCAAAATAAAAGTGAAGAGTTCTTATACTGCAACTAAACTTAGGCCGTTTTCAGCTTGAAACACAATTATATTGAAGAAAAATGATGTAAGCCCTCTTGCGATAAGAAAGAAAAAAAAT
Source organism: Peromyscus californicus insignis (assembly GCF_007827085.1). Taxonomy (NCBI): domain Eukaryota; kingdom Metazoa; phylum Chordata; class Mammalia; order Rodentia; family Cricetidae; genus Peromyscus; species Peromyscus californicus. The sequence goes on along the minus strand of NW_026294617.1, from coordinate 2,696,110 downwards.
CTATAGGAGATCCACTTCCAAATTTAAAAAGATCAAGACTTGCTGCTAGAGGAACCATCAAAGCACAGATAAAGACAACAGAAGAGGGAAGAAACAAGGTGTCACCAAAACAATGAGACGCCAAAGAAGTGCTAAGTCTCTGCCTATCCATGATTATTTGAATGTAAATAGATTAGATTCTTCAGTCAAAATGTCTGAATATTCATCTGAAAGAATACCAAAAGCAGATTGGGCTCTGCCTTTCTGAAGAGGCTTCTCTCTTAAGGACTAAGAGACTAAAACTAAGGAGACAAAACCCTCTGTGCTAATGGAAACCATAAGAGAGAAGAGGTGAAGAAAATACAGGAGGATTAAAACTCTCTTGCAACTAAGGAATGGAAACCCAACACACCAAATCTTTTAGGATCAGGAAAACCAATTCAAAGAAAATTAATTTTTTAATGAAACCGCCAAAACAGAAGAAAGGTTACAATTAAGAAAACTTAATTCTATCAAATAAAGAAGAAAAAAAAAACTAACCTAGTGTTAGATGAATAAAATTAAATAATAAAAATAAGTAAATTAACAGTAAAGCAACACAAATGGTTTTCAAACTGGGGTTGGTTTTGTGAAAAGGCAAAATCAGCATTTCTATAGACAGATTAACCAAGATAAATCAGAAAAGATTCACCCATCAGAGAAAGGTCAAGACCTGATAGCTTCATTGCTGAATTTTAATAAATATTTTTAAGATAAATAATGCTAATTTTTCATAAACTCTTCACCAAAAAATAGGAAATACTTTTAAATTCCTCATACAAAATTAGCATTATCTTGATACTAACGTTAGACAAGGAAATCATAAGAGAGTTACAATCCAAAATACTTTATGAGATATGCAAATATCAAGTGAAATTCAACAACACATTAAAAGGATCATGCTCAAATGTGATTCATTCCTGGGATGCGAAGATGATTCAACATTCATAAATCAATAAAAATGAGTTCCACATTAATAGCATCAAAGACAACAATAATCCTGTCAACCTGACTGATTTACTATCACCATGGAAACGTATGTATGAAGACATTTCCAGAAGGAAGACACACTGAATGTGGGTAACAGGGTCCTGGAACAAGTGAAAGAGAAAGTAAGCTGAACACCAGAATTTGTTTCTCTTTGCTTCCTGGCTGTGGATGTGATGTAACAAGCTTCTCAGTGTTCCTGCTGCTGCCCTTACCTGCCATGGGGGAAAGAACTCTCAGACTATGAGTCAAATCAGCCTTCCCTTCATTATTTTGTTTTTGTCAGAGACTTTGTCACAGAGAGGAGAATGACAGCTTACGCTAATTTGAAATAAAACAAGGATAGATACTCTTTCTACTTTTATTTATCATAATATTCGAAGTTCTTGACAAAGCCATAAAGCAAGAAAAACAAGTAAAATCATGCAAATAAGGAAAAAAAAATGAAACTGTCACTACTACCTGCCGATAACAAAATATTATATATAGGCAACCTAAAGAATTCACGCAAACTTTTGAGAACTGATAAGTGAACTCAGTAAAACTGCAGGATACAAAATTGATATTTAAAACTCAGTAGTGTCATTTACTCTATCAATGAGCTTTCCACAAAAAAGAAACCAATGATCAATCCCATTTACAATAGTTACAAAAATGTTTAAACACTTAGGGATGTATGAAATAAAAGAGTCTGCAACAAGAGCTATAAGAAAGAAAGTAAAGAATACATGAGCAAATGGAGCTATCTCTCATGTTCACAGATGAGAATTAACATTGTTAAAATGCCCTGCCACTTAATAAAGTGCAAGTTCAATGCAATTTCTGTAAAACTTATAATATTGTTTTTCATAAACACAGAAAAATTCCCACAATTCATATGGAAACAAAATAACCAGGGCAAAAGGCAAATGAGCAAAAAGAATAAGTTGGAGGTATCATAATACCTGATTTCACACTATTCTACAATTTAATAAAAATACCACAGTAATGAGATAAAATCAGATTCACATGCCAGTGAAATGGACTACAAAGCACAAAGATAAACCCACACATCAAGAGAAAACTGATGGTTTACAACGGCATGATGTTGCCGGAATCTGAAGTGTGTCCCACAAGCTCATATCTGGACTGCTCAATCCCCAGCTTGTAGAACTTTAATGGTTTCGAAACTTGTAGGACTACTGGCAAATCTTTGAAGTTGATCCCTTGCCTTTCATTCTAGCCTGCAGCCTTTGCATCCTGTCTGCTACCATGTGGTGAAGCCATCACCTCATATTCCTAAATTCACAGCAGAGGAGCTCTGCTCCATCTTTTCCACCACAGTGGAACAAAAGCTCTCTAACCATGAGTCAAAATAATTCTATTGTGTCTTAAGTTGTTTCTGTTGGATAGTTGGTAACAGTGACGGTATTGATTACTTTTCTCATTGCGATAACAAAATGACTAATAAGAAGGAGGAGTGTCTTAGTTTCATTTTCTGCTGCTGTGATAACAACACTCTAGCAAAAACAACTTAAAGAAGAAAGGGTTTATCTGACTCACAACTGCAGTTAAAGTTCATTGCTGTGAGGGAGTAAAGGTGGCAAACACTCAAAGCATGGGTAACATCCCCAGTAAAGAACAAAGAGCAATGAATGATACACGCATGCTAGTGTTCAGCTCACTCTCTCTACTCTTAGTTCAGAATCTCCTTGTTAAGGAATGGTACTACTCCCAAGTGGTCAAGTCTTCCAACTCAATTAATGTAATCAAGATAATCCTTCAGACACTCCCACTGGAAAACCTAATCTAGATAATTCCAGGTGATTACAGACTGTATCAAATTAGCAATTAATACTAACCATCACAATGATTTATTTTTGGCTCATGGTTTGAGGGAACATGGGCCATTTGGTGGGAAAGGCCTAGTAATGGGAGCCTGAGGTAACTGACCACATTGCATCTGCATTTAAGGAGTAGAGAGAGATATATGCTAGTGCTCAGATGGATTTTTCTTTTGCTATTTTGATTTAGTCTAGGATCCACATCAGGATGGATCTGCCCCTTTCAGTTAACCCGCTCTGAAAAGTTCCATCACATACATATCCAAAAGTGCACTTTACTAATACTCAGGGAATTTCTGAGACTAATCAAGTTGGAAATTGATATTAGCCATCACAAGTCCACTCGCTGTCCACTTGACATCTAAATACATTACTTTAAAACCATAACATACTATTTCTGGTCCCCAGAGGTTCTCTGCCATCTCAAAACACAAAACGATTTTAATCTATCCCCAAGAGTCCCCATGTCTTAATAATTCCAACAGCGTTCAAAGTCTAGAGACTCTTCTAAGACTTGAAGCAATCTCATAACTATGAGCCCCTATGAAAATCAATGATAAGTTACATATTTCCAATATCCAATGGCACAAAGTAGACATTCCCATTCCAAAACTGAGAAATAGAGGCAGAACAAGGAAAATTTAGACCAAAGCAAGAATGAAAAAACAACAGGGCAAACACTAAATGCAACAGCTTTCTGTCCAATGTCAGTGTGATGTCACCATCTCTGCTCGAACCAACTTGGGTAGCTTCATCCCTCCAGATCTCTGGTCTACAGCACATGTAGATTCTCCCTTGGGCTGGCTCTACCTAGTGTCTGTAGCTTTCCTCAGCAAATATTTATGTTCTGGCATCTCTGAGTGTCTTGAAATTTTTTCTGCAGCTTAGGTATCACCAACATAGCTTTGTGTGAAGCCCACTCAAGACCTTAATGGAAGTAATATGACATTGCTGAACATTGCTTTCTAGGACTTTGGTGTAATCCTCCATGATCCCTGCCTTAGTTAGGGTTCCTATGCTGCAACGAAACATCATAACCAAAAAGCAAGTCGGGAAGGAAAGGGTTTATTTGGCTTATGCATCCATATTGCTGTTAATCACTGAAGGAAGTCAGGAAATGAAATCAAACAGGGCACAATCCTGAAGGTAAGAGCTGATATAGAGGACATGGAGGGATGCTGATTACTGGCTTGCTTCACATGGCTTGCTCAGCCTGCTTTCTTATAGAACCCAGGACTACCTGTCCAGAGATGGTATCACCTTCCATGAGCTAGGCCCAGCTTCATTGATTACAAATTGAGAAAATGCCTTTATAGCTAGATCTCATGGAGGCATTTTCTCAACTGAAGCCCCTTCCTCTCTGATGAATCTAGCTTGTATCAAGTTGACACACAAAACCAGCCAGTATGACTTCTATCTGCCAAACCACAGACAATATCAAGTTCTGCTGTCCCCACATGATATGGCCAAGACGGCTCACTTGGATCACAGCTGCAGCAACCTCTGTGTGCTTCTGTAACTGAACCTTGGAAAATACTTTCCAAAGTGGCTATTTCCCTATGTGAAAATCTGGAAGAGCTATTTACTCCATTTAAATTAATGAAATTTTTGTTGTTGTTTGGTTCATTTGTGTGGTAGTTTGGATAAGAATAGCACCCATAGGATTATATATTTGAATTCTTGGTCATCAGGGAGTGGTGCTACTTGACAGGGATTAGGAGATGTAGTCTTGTTAGAATAGGTGTGGCCTTGTTGGAGGAAGTATGTCACTCAGGATGGACTTTGAGGTTTCGAAGCCCATGCCAAGATCAGAGTCTCTCTCTGCCTGTTGCCTGTGGATCTGGATGTAGAACTCTCAGCTAGTACTTCAGCACCATGTCTGTCTGCATGCTGTTATGCTTCCTGCCATGCTGATAACCTCTGAAACTATAAGCCAGCTCGAATTATATGCATTCTTTTATAAGACTTATCACAGTCATGGTGTCTCTTCATAGCAGCAGAACATCGACTAAGACAGTTTGTTTGCATTTTGGATTTTATCACTCTGCAGTCCAGGCTGGCCTTGAACTATATAGCTCTCTCTGGTCTTAAACTCATGGCATGTACAAGGCCCTGAATTTTACCTGCACCCACAAAAGAAAAAGAAGAAAAAGATGGAGAATGAGAAGGAAGGAGTAAGAAAAGGGAAGGGAGAGAGGACAAAAAGAAAGACTTCATTTCCATGGTCTTTCCTTATTATCTTGCACTACACATTTGTATATAGTGGGGACATTGGTTATACTGCTTATTTGCATTAAAACAAAGTTATATTCTTAAATAGCTTAATAGCTGCATTCTACATTCATGTAAGAGAGTTTTAATACACTGTTATTAAGTGATAGTAAATATATATATTACGAAGTATGTCTTGACCTAGAAATGATAACTCACACTTGTAATCCTTTACTGAAGAGAATGCTCAAAGTTCAAAGGCAGCATACAAAGCAAGACTCTATTTTTAAAATCACTACCACTCCCTCCTGCCCCCCACCCAAAATGAAACATGCCCTGCATTTGTTAGAAAAGTAACATTGTCCCTACTGTAAGGTAAGAAAGCCTTGCACAAGACATCTCCAGTCCCAGATAGTCGTTCCTTGGCCCACATTCCATTTCTATCTTCTTCTTCCCTATCCTACATTTGGTTTTGTGGCATTGCCCTTTGTCCAATACATTTCCTTACCTTGATGGTGGAAAAGGAGGTTTTTTTTCTCTTTTCTCCTATCATTAATGAGCTTAGCTGACTTACCTTACATGTCACAGGCAATTGTCACATAGAATTTCAGCTCCTCCAACCAGGTGGTGGTATAGGTTTTTAAAATCCACAACAAAAGCCACAGTATGTGTGACCAGTGGGCTTCTCTTTGTCAACAACATAAAAAGCAGTTCATTTCTTTCCAAGGAGGGCAGCTTCTTTCCTTTTTTTCTACACAGCACACAAGACAGAAGAGGGTCTGCCACACTATTTATGGGAATAGCTTCTGATTGCACTTGAACCGAAGGCAGTCAGTTCTGCTTGAGCTCTGCTCACAACCTCCAGGAATCTGTCAGCCTGGAGTACAAGCATCAGATGCATTAAGGCCTAACTTTTTATTGTCCTACTGGTATCTTATCACTCCTGCTATAATAAAGAGTTTTATTTCAGAACCAAACAATTATTTGCAAGGATATGCTGTTAGAGCTAGAAAATTGGTTTATACCTCAAGGAGCTATGAGAATGAAAACAAAAAAGAGAGGAAGCAAGAAATCTCTAAAGTCGATTCTCTTACTACATTGATGCCTAGAGGCATAAAACACCAGATAAGAATTTAAATGCCTTCCATGAAGAGTTGTTCAAATGGGTTTTGATTAACCAAAGAATATTTTCAGAGAACTACTAAAATAATAGACCTGAGTTTAAATCTAGGAAGAAGCTAGGTAAGTTGACACTTAAGATATTCAAGTGCAGGAGACTATATTTGTATCTACCAGGAATTCATAAGGAATTCTTTTCAATAATTTGCTTCATTCTCTACTTGAGTTCAATGATTCATCACTCCATGAGTATAAAAGGGCAAAGACTTCCCCATCTTGTCATCTTGAAACCACCTTTGGTTTTTGCCCTCTTACCTGAAAAGATCCACAGGAAAACACCCAATCCTGTTTTAGGAACACAGGGTCAAAATGCCCCTGCATGTTTTGGGGTCTTGTTTAACTGTGTGCTTGCTTCCTTCTGCAACTGCCTACCAGGATATAGTTTTTCTGTGTTGTCTTGAAAAATATTCTGTAATATGCATTTGGGACTGACTTAATATAGACTCTCAATTAGAAATTTGGACATGCTAAGTGGTCTATGAGTCTTTACCCTGTAAGAATGAGTAATTCAATACTTGTTTTCTATGTGCTGTACACTCTGCTTGGGACTAGGAAGATCCTAGTCTTCTACAGGAAAGACAAGTAGATAGGCCGTTCTGAAGATGGTGAATATTCTGGCAGAGCTCTGACTGGATGTTACTGGATCCCACAAAAGGCATCCTTCCCTATACTATAGACAGGAGCATAGGATGTTTTCTCATTGTCTCAAAACTGAATCATGAATACTTATACAAAACAATTCAGCAAAGAGTGAAAGACGGGTCATTGGCAGCAACAGAAGAAAGAGAGCAACGTATTTGATAAACTGAAATTTTTAGAAAAACCAACAAAGTAACACAGAAATCTTGTTGCTCTGAACTCACGCTGTTCACCTGTTTAAAGCTAAATTTATAAGTCAAGCAGCAGTGATGCACGCCTTTAATCCCAGCACTCAGGAGGCAGAGCCAGGCAGATCTCTGTAAATTCGAAGCCAGCCTGGTCTACAGAGTGAGATCTAGGACAGGCACCAAAACTACACAGAGAAACCCTGTCTCAAAAACCATAAATCAATCAATCAATAAATCAATAAATAGATAGATAGATAGATAGATAAATTAACAAATAAAGAAATAAATTCATAAAGCAAGCTGAATTTATGTCCCTTGCTGAAGCTAAAGCTTTCCATTCTTTTTGAGTGGATACCTTTAAATTTTGCATTTGCTTGACCAATTTATTCACAAAGTTACACCACTTGCAAGTGTGTATTATATTTGCTGTTCATTTTCTTATTCTAATCTAATTGGCAATATATTGATCCAAGCCCTCTATACACTGCTCCTGGACTGTAACAATAACTGTCTTCATTGTGGTCCACAACACATTCTGCTCTTGCTCTCTCTTAAATGATAAGTTTTTTAACTTACTCATATTCATGTGAACACAAACCTGGCACGATTCTGCTTTGCTAATCAGAATCATTAGGTCCTTATTATATGTAGTCCTTCCCTTCAGTCAAGTGCCTGATTCATTCATTGTTATTTACCCACAAAGTCTTCGCTTGTGTCATAATCCATATTTAAAATTCCCCAGTTGAATCCTGGATATTCTTCAACAGACTTTCTCATTTCCCAATGCCATCTTGCCAATTCAAACCACACACACTTCCTCATCTCACAACCAATGTCATTTGGTATTTTTAAAAGAATTTGAAGAAATAAACCTTTATGTGTCCACTACCAATTAGCAAATTATTACCATATCTATTAGTCAGGAATTATTTTCCATAAGGAAATTGAGCTTAAAGATGGCCATGATCATATTGCTAATGTATGTGAAACCAAATCAATGGAACCCCAAAGTCTGGGATCTTTAACCTATGCCATATAGCCATTTCTAAATTAATTATCAATGTAGGCATCATCAGTATCAGTATCAATAGCCTAGAATTTGCCTTGTTACTGATAATCTAAGTAGGTGTTGTTTACCACTCCAGTTGGAAGCGTGAACCTGGGAGAGCAAGGCCTAAAAACAAGGCAGACTAATGTTTCATGTGATAGCCAACTTTATTCAGAGCATCAGACAATTCATTTTCTGAAGGTTAATAAGAGTCACCTGAATAAAGTATGCACAATCACAAGAACAAACCACACATGGCAAAAACATGTTTTTCCACAGGAGCACATGAATAACAACAGCTGAAGTAAACTCACTCCTACCTGCTGCATCTGGGAGGAAAACATAATCCAAGAACGATCCCATGTGTTGAAGAAACTGAGGTCACAAGACTTGTGTCTTCTTTCCTTAAAGTTTCTCACAGTCAGAAATCTCCTCACACAACCCCACTTTTGACCATGTTCCAACATACCCCCCTTTTTAATATTTTTTTTAATAACGGAATATCCAGAGTGGTTTTAATTTAAGATGTACTAGATAAATCTAGTCATTTGATGCATAGATATTCTAGAAACAAGCAAATTATAAACACAATAAATAATATCAGACTGTTGAAAACTTTAAGTGTAACTGTGGCACCAAGCACAGGGATCCAAACTATATCTAGCACATTAGTATATTAATCAGAAAAATCTAAAGAATAGCTTGAAAAGTGATCTCATGATTTGTAATTCTAGTATCTTATAGAACATAAGCCGCATACTTGCCCTTGATAGAAATACAGATGTTATAATGTCCTATGCAAACAGAAAGTGATTTAAATCTCAAGGAAAAGTTTAATGCTTTACCTTCTTCAGATGAATGAATGAGTCTATTATGGTTCCAAGATCCAATCATAAACACAGAGTCATTAGTAAAGTAATTTATCCCTTGGTGCATTGGGTCTTAACTTAAACCCAGCTGGGCAGATGATTTCTAATGATATGGTCGATTTCTCCTTTTGCCCTTTAGCTGCAGGTTTGCTGTCTTCTACTGTCTCCTCTCTCTCCACCATCCTTGATGGCCTGGAGCTGGAGATGCTGAAGAGGAATCCATAATGTTTCAGTGGATCTATCTGCAATGACAGATGTACACTCTCCAAACTTTCTCCAGGAGAAGTAAAAATAGGGCAGGTTAATGCATCAACTTTCTTATTTCCTTCTTCAATAAAACCAGGGAAATTAGAGCATGCACAAGTGTTAGTCTATTGCAAGAAATAATCCTTTAACATAAGCAGAATCTGAAACAATATTTAAGTGTATATGAATTAACCATAATAAATGAATCAGAAGAGCCAGTTCTACTTGTTGGGCTGAGGAAAAGGAAATATTAATATATTGATGAATATCTGGACCATGAATCTTCCCATACCATTAGATGAGCCATCAATAAAATAAGTATCTGCCTGTGGAATGGGAGAAGATTGGACAATTTTTGTAATTACAAATTCAGCTCATATGAGAAAATCCCAAAGTTTGCCAGCTGGACAATGATTTCCTATCCTTCCATAGTAATCTTCAAATGAAATTGAAAATCTGTAGAGTTCTGAAAGGCTCTTAAAAATTGATTGTTAGTTAAGGTTAATATAATACAATAAGGATCAAAACCATACAATTTTGACATCGAGTCCTTTCCTGATTTACTAATTGAGCAAGAAGAATAAGGTAAGCAGTTACTATTTCATGGCCTTTATGGTACAAATAAAACTATTGCAAAGGTTTATCCTCGTGTGCTATGATACCTGTTGGAGACAATTTAGTGGAGAAAATAAGTAAATTTAAAGGCAGCAAAGGATTCACTTGATATACAAATGCTTCTTTTAGTTTGGATTCAAGTAGCTGTAGATCTTCCTTTGCCTCTTCAAATGTGTGAGGACTGTTCAGTGCCATTTCTCCTTCTAGAACTTTAAATAGATTGGTTAGTGTATATAAACATTTTGATTTCACTGAAATTGTATGGAAATACCGAGCACAACTCCTGAGGCTGGAAAAGGTAAACAAATTCCTCTTCCTTGCAGCACCTCAGCTTGCCTAGGCTATAAACTCAGCTTTTTCGTAGGTTGTCCTAATTCCTCACCAAAAGTGGACAGAAGTCAGTGTTAGATTGATCATCAAATGTCTTACCTCATGTTTCAGGGTCAGTCTCAGGCAATGGAGGACACATATTTAAAGAGGCTCCAGTAACGGACCTGAGTGAACCATCACTGTTGTGGGCATAATGGTCAGTGACACTGAAAAATCTCTTTTTGATTCTTTTACCAATTTTAAGGTTTGATCACCCAGTTTATATTCATTAAAGGAATTAGTCATTTCTATGTCATGATTAATATCTTCCTTAAGTATTTTGATAACTGTTCAAATTAATGCCCAAGTGACCCAAAATTGAACAAGGATCTTTTCCCCTTGTTATTATTGCCTCTTCAATATTCTTTCAGATTCTGTCCCACACTTCATCATCTGGAAGCCAAGCATTATAATCATAAACAACTTGCAAGAAATCTAATAGTTGTGGTTTTAATGTGTGTGCTCCTCCTTTCCTTAAAAAGTGATGTACAAGCTCAGCATAGGCAAAGTCTTCCACGGTTCCTGCCCCATTGTGCTCACTCACCTGATAATCACTGTTTCATAAGATAATCAAGTCCCTGATTCCAGGTGCCACTTTTTTACTGCTCTAGAAGCGGTGGAAACTGGGAGAACAGGGTCTAAAAATGAGAGAGACTAAAGTCTGATGTGATAGCCAACTTTATTCAGAGCATCAGACAATTCATATTGTGAGGGTTAAGAAGAATCATCTGAATAAAGGATACACAATCATAAGGACAAGCCATACATGGCAAAAACATTTTTTTCCATAGAGGCAGGTGAATAACAACAGCTGAAGTCAACTCACTCCTACCTGCTACATCTGGGAGGAGCACAAAAACACATTCCAAGAACAATTCCACGTTCTGTAAAAACTGAGGTCACAAGACTCGTGTCTTGTTTCCTTGGAGTTTTCTTAGTGCTTAGAAATATATCCTCACACAACTCCATCCACAAAACTCCATTTGCTGGAAGAGCAAAGTGCTCCTCTAAATGCTGGAGTATGAAGCTATTCACAGGAAGAGGAAAGCTTCTCAGAGGCAGAAAACACAGCTTGTTCAGGAAAAGTTCTAAAACTGGGACCATGTTCCAACAGGTGCTGTCTGAGCTGATCTTCAAAATATCTAATACAAGCAGGAATTTTGCTACCTGTTCTAGCAATCTTATTTACCAAAATGAAATAAGTTTATAAATGCAAGCATCTTCGTATATCTGTAATGTAAAAACACATAAAACATTTCAGTTATCATAGTAAAGAATCATGGCATACATGCAAAGTTATCATTTATAGTCTGTGTATCTAACCACCATCACAATACTCCTAAGGAAAACCATGGAGGTGAGGAAATGGTTTAGTAAGTAAAATAAAATACATCATGAGGACCTGAGTTCAGATCCCCTGTATCCAGGTAAAAAGTAGACATGGTGGTACACACTCTATAATCCTAGTTCTAGGGAGGGAGGGACAGAAGGAACTCTTAAGCTAGCTGGCCAGCTAGTCTCACAGTGAACTCTAGGTTCCTTGAGACTTTGTCTCAAAAAGTAACATGGGAAATGATAGAAGAAAACACCTGACTTCAACTTGTGGACTACACACACACACACACACACACACACACACACACACACACACACGGACACACACGGACACACACAGACACACACTCACACATGGACACACATGGACACACATGCATGCATGCAGCCTTACACACATGTATACAGCAAAAACTATATATATATATATATATATATATATATATATATACATACGCTGTCCCACACACACAGAGGGGAAAAGCTAAATTAAGTTCAGGTGTAAAAAAAGAAAAACTGCCTGCCTCTGCCTCCCGAGTGCTGGGATTAAAGGCGTGCGCCACCACCGCCCGGCCTCTGTGAGTTCGAGGCCAGCCTGGTCTCCAAAGCGAGTACCAGGAAAGGCGCAAAGCTGCACAGAGAAACCCTGTCTTGAAAAAAACCAAAAAATGAAAAAAAAAAAGAAAGAAAGAAAAACCTTGGTTTGATGTGGTGACCTTTCCAATATATTAAAATAGACATTTCCATTCTCTAGAAGTAATTATAAGCTCACAATATAGAACACCAAAGTAGATTCAGAGGTCACCCAGTCATCCATGAGGTGTGTGATGGTAACAATACTTTCAGATTGAATGATCGGTCACATGTGTTATTACCCACAGGCAGACTACTATTGTGTTTTTCTCTCTGTCTCTCGGTATCCTTCATCTCAGAAAGCACTGGAGCATATAATTACTTGATTTTCACACAAATGGCCAATTGTCTCAAATAACAAGGAGATGAGGCAAGTTTAATTCTGAGAGCATAATTTCTATGACTGTCATTGGAAATATATCTGACTTATTTTTGCTTGACTCAAATGAACACATTTTTAAACGTTAAATTATTTGATTTGCTTACTCTAGAAAGTTCTCGTTGGTGACTAGCCCCTGACTACATTGTGCCTGAGATTTACCCAAAGGCACTGTGTCAGAAAAGAATCAGGCCAGCTACAATGAGAAGTATTAAGCTTAAAAGACTGCCTTGCATATGTTTCTTTAGGATTGAAGTGTGTCACTGCTAATTCTGAGAACCAAATCAAGTCGAATCAATGCATAGGAGCACCATGCATTGCAATCATGCTGAAAGTCCTCAGGTTGGGGCTATTCAGTAAATCCTCTTAGCTGACACATACATTAAGTAAAATGCTCAGAGGTGAACCAGCCTCTCTGCAGTTCAGATCTCCTAGTCACGGAAAAATTCTAATGCCGACACTTAACGCTATTAGAAACAGCAAAATAAATCCTTACTCTAAAAGGAATCTTAGTGACACTATAAATAATCTGTTGACATGAAATGGCATTAGACCTTCCCCAGGCACTTAGTTTTCATTATGCTGAGTCTTGTATTGCTCTGGAAATAATCTTAGCAGCCAAAAAATGTTTCAGTTCCTGACCTTGAAAAATTCTTGTCATATGATTTTGTCTTTAAAAGTACTGACTATGGAGATAGGCACCATAGATTCAAATCAGGGCCATGCTTCTCTCATTGACTATATAACATGTTATGGTTTGTTGATTTGCTAACTCTGATATCTTGTATATAAAGCAGTTATTCATACCCACCTCAGAGAAATTTGGAGCATAGCAGTGTGGTTAAGGGCATGGTCTCTGGAGCTAATCTCTGTGAGGCTTAGGCCTGGTGCACCACTTAGTGGCCATGTGAGCTTGGTCATTCTTCAAGGCTCCAGTGCCACCATTTGTAAAATGAGCCTCTTGGGAATGATGCATTATTAAATATGATAAGAAATAAATTAAGGCTGAAAGATTTAACAAATAAAATAAGATGCTCCATTAAACTTGAATTCCAAAAGGAATAAAAGCAATTTTTGTCCCATATTTATATTAAAAACTTCTTCATATAATAAATTATAATTAATTAAGCATCTTATGTTTTGTTTAGATTTTCTCACTATAAAACATACAGTTGAAAAATGTTTGTTTAGCTAATTGTCTTAGTTAGGGTTTCTATTGCTGTGAAGAGACAACATGACCACAGCAACTCTCATAAAGAAAAAGTTTAATTGGATAGCTTACAGATCAGAGGTTCAGTCTATTATCATCCTGGTGGGACATGGTGGCATGTAGGCAGACATGGTGCTAGAGAAGAAGGTGAGAGTTTTACATCATGATATGTAGGCAACAGGAACTGTTCTGAGCTAGATATAGCTTAAGCATAAGATAACTCAAACACCACCTCCACAGTGACATACTTTCTCACTTCAACAGGGCCATACCTCTTAATAGTGCCACTCCCAATAAAGCTTATGGGGGACAGTTACATTCAAACTACCACACTAATATTTATTACAAATTTAGTGACTTTACAAAGAAGTAAGATACAAAGTTGCAAGAAAGAATAAATTTTTCTTAAAGAAAACATATAAACAAAGAGCCAGTATATGGAAGCTATGTGACACAGTTTAATTATTTTTTTCTGGCAAAACTGACAAATGCAATGTCTGTAGTAATGAGAAAAATAATTCCATTTTCTGCACTTAGGAAAAATGTTAATATGTGCTAAGTAATATATCCATATAAACTAGCATTTAAAATCATGAGCGCAAGATTTAGCTTAAATTAACTGCTCAATAAATCAGACACTAGGAGGCATCTCTACCTTTTAGATGAAAAGATGTTGTCCCAATGACACTGACTCTCCATTCACATTGGAACAACTAGTTAGTTATTCAATAAATGCTAACTATTCATTAGGTTACTGCTGAGTGTCACTTATAGCAACGGGTTCAGAACACATGAGAAAAGCTACTACAGTAGGGTTAGAAGTGCTTCTACAAAGAACCAGAGGTTACCATAAACTCATTCTATCTACAAAATCATCAAGAAGTTAAATTCAATGTCCTTTTCTGGCCTCCATGAACAGCTGCATTCACCTTCACATATGACACACACATACATGTAATTAAAAATAAAAAATAAATCGTAAACAAAAGTAGATTACTTTGCACTCTGATTGGTGCCTGCAGCATGGTAAGAAAATGGAACTGGTATTCTTATTCCCAGCTTCATTATTTGTGTAAATATAAGCAGATAAAACTAAGTCACTCTGTCTTACATGTATCCATTCTGTATCCACCTGTTTCCTGTAAGAAATCAGTGCTGGGTGAAGAGATGATTCAGCAGTTAAGAGAGCTTGCTATTCTTTCAGCACCAATAGCAGGTGGCTCAACAAATTCTGCATCTCGAAGCTCCAAGAGATCCGATGCCTTCTGGCCTGAAGGGCACTTCATACATGTGCATCCCTGCATGCACACACACACACACACACACACACACACACACACACACACACACACACACATACTTAATAAAATAATAATAATAATAATAATAATTAATAATAATAATAATGATTTAAAAGAGAGGTTCCTTCTAGGGAAGCAAGTAGACTGACTTAAGATAGATCTTCATCTCTCTCTCTGTTCCTCCAGTGTTAATATTCTGACCCACCCCTTGAAATTCCACCCCCCCTTGGCACTGCCCTGCATCCTGATATAAAAGCCTCATTCTAAGGAAAAACTCCTACCCTCCCTATCTCTCCCTCTTCCCTCTCCTCCACTTTTCCCCCTATGAGGATCTCTCTCTCTCTCTCTCTCTCTCTCTCTCTCTCTCTCTCTCTCTCTCTCTCTCTCTCTCTCTCTGTGTGTGTGTGTGTGTGTGTGTGTGTGTGTGTGTGTGTGTGTGTGTGTGTCTTTCCTATCTTTCTCTTCATCTCTCTATTATAATAAACTCTCCATGTGGACACAGTGTCTGGGTTGTGAATTTCTGGCTACCTGCTGCCACCATGCCCTCATGGCATGCCCACCACTGCAGCTGCCCAGCATGTTTCCCTGCATGTTCCCCATGCCTGCACAATCATTCATAACGTCTAGATCTAATCCCAGAGTCTTATCCTCAATCCAGCAACACAATAGCTGTGTCAGCATTCCCTGACTCTAGTTTTACAGATCTCTAGCAGGTCCCATAGGTCTTTCTCTCTGTTTAGTCAATGTCCTTTTGCTGTCAATAGATACCATGACCATGGCAATTCTTATAAAGGAAAGCACTTAATTGAAGCTTGCTTACAGTTTCAGAGGTTTAGTTAGAGTTTCAGAGGTTTAGTCCATTATCAGCATGGCAGGAAGCATAACAGCATGCAGGTAGACATGGTGCTGAAGAAGGAGCTAAGAGTTCTATATCTGGAACTTCAGGCATCAAGGAGAACAACACTGGGCCTGACTTGAGAATTTGAAACTCCAAAGTCCACCCTAAGTGAAATACTTCCTCCAATAAGTCCACACCTACTTACCACACAGCAAGGCCAAACCTCAAAATCCCTACCAAATAGCACCACCTTCTAATGATCAAGCATTCAAATATATGAGTCTATGGAGGCTATTCTTATTCAGACCATCACATTCTAGTCCTTGGCTCCCATAGGCATGTAATCATATCATAAGAGAAAAAAAGCAAAATGTATTCAATCTGACTTCAAAAGTCTCAATCCATGTTCTATCACAGTCTCAATGTTGTTTCAAAGTCAAGAGTTCATAGTCTCCTCAGAGACTCCTGTAAAACAAAAATCAAAGAGCAGATCATATACTTCCAACATATAATGGCACAGGATATACATTAATTACAGTTCCAAAACATAGGGAAGGGAGCATAGTGAGGAAATACTGGACCAAAGTAAGACCAAAAACCAGCTGGGCAAATTCCAAATTCTACATCCCCATGTCCAATGTCAAAATGCTCTTCAGATCTCCAATTCCCTTCAGTTTTGTTGACTGCAACACACTTCTGTCTCCTGAGCTGGTTTCAATCCCTGTTAGCAGCTTTTCTTAGCAGGTATCCAACAGCTCTGGCATCTCCAATATCTTGGGATCTCCAAGGCAATCCAGGCTTCACCTTCACAGCTACAAGCAATGGCCTCTCTAGGTCTCCATGAAGAGACACCCCTGACACCTGGCTGGCCTCAGCAGCTTTCCTTAGGCACAGATGGAGATTCCATAACCCCTTTCTGTATCCTTGACTCTAAAGCCAGAACCACATGGCAGAAACTGCCAGGTTCTGCTGCTTGCTGGGGCAGGAACATGGCCCCCCTCCTCCAATTACATTTGTATCAGATTTATGTTTTTGATGGTTTCCTCCTTTGATTAAGCTTTTGTTTAATTCCTTTTAACAAGTTGGAAGCTTAACTGGGTGGGGTCTTGCCCTGAGGTCACTACTTCCTTTATTCCATTTGTCATCAAGCTTTTCTTTAATCTGTTTATCTCCTTGAGCATAGGATTTAGCTCCCCTGAACTCCCTGATGCCCCCTTTCTCCTCAAACTTCACATTTTGTATTTTCCCTTGCTTGGCTTGCTCCTTTTCCTTAAGTTCTGCATAAGACTGGCCTATAATAACCACAGGGAAGAGTCAATACTAGTCTGTCATGACATCTCCTCTGCCAACATCATTAATCCAATACACTTCAGTTTATCCTCAGGCACATTTTTTGACAAAGGCTAGAAGCAGCCACATTCTTTGCCAAAATTTCACAAGAACAGTCTCTAGACCACTTAGTAATGTTCTCCTCCCCTGAAATCTCCTGAGCCAGGCTGTCATGATCTACACCACTCGCTTTCACACTTCTACTAGGATGATTCATTAATCCCTACTAAAAGTGTTCAACTACTTCACTAATCCGAAGTCAACAAACAACATGGGCAGGCCTGTCACAGCGATACCCTACTCCTAGTACTGACATCTGTCTTAGTCAATATTCTGTTGCTGTAAGGAGACACCAGGACCATAGTATCTCTTACAAAGGAAAGCATTTAGTTGGTGTTTCATTACCGTTCAGGGGTACAGTCGATTATCAGCATGGCAGGCAGCATGGCAACACACAAACAGACATGATACTAGAGGAGCTGAGAGTTCTACATCCTGATCCTCAGATATCAGAAAGGAGAGAGACAATGGGCCCATCTTGAGTGACATACATCCTCCAACAAGACCACACCTCCTAATTCCGATTAAGTAGTGCCACTCACTAATGATCAAGCATTCAAATATATGAACCTATTGAGCCATTCATATTAAAATCACCACACTCTCCTAAACTCCCCCTTTCTTCCACTTGTTGCTTTATCCCAGGCCCCAACTCCAACAGGCATTCCTTGCTAATCCACGGGCAACTCCTGCTAAAGAGGCAGGTAGTCTGACTAAAAATATTCACTTTTCCCTTCGTTCTTACAGATCCAATCCCCCAGTCACATCCCAGCCCTACAGCAGAACACCTACTGCTGCTTCCCTGCCCACCCTGTTCCCATATTCTGTGGATCCCACAAATCTTCCCCTCTCACATTCCCTCACCCAACTCTTTACAATATCTCATCTCCCATCTACAGCAAGCATAACCTGTGAATCCACAGGATATTTCTACCTATGAAGCAAGTAGGCTGAATTCAGTTCTTCAGCTCTCCTTCTGTTTCCCCAAATCCAATATTCTAATCTCATATCCAGCTCTGTAGCAGACCACCTGCTGCAGTCTCCCTTTTCTCTCTGACCCCCATCCTCAATGGATCACAAGGATATTCTCAAACAGATTAAGAAAGAAATCATGGAAACAACAACTTTTGCAATAGCCTCAAATAATATGAAATAACTTGGTGTAACTCTTATATGGTAAAAACTTCAAGTCTTTGAAGAAAAAAATTGAAGATATCAAAATAGAGAAAAGATCTTCCATGCTTGTAGATCTTTAGGACTAACATTAGTAAAAAAAAAAAAAAATGGCCATCCTATCTAAAGGAATCATTGCATTCATTACAATTCCCATCAAAATTCCAACACAATTCTCCACAGATCTTGAAAGGATAATTAGGAGCTTGCTTTGGAACCACAAGAAAAAAATCACAGCTAAAACAATCAAGAACTGCTGAAAGTTTCACCATTCCCAATTTCAAGTTGTACTACAAAGCTATAGTAATAAAAACAGCATGGTATTGGAAAAAAAAAGACACATTGATCAGTTGAATTGAAACAAAGACCTAGACATAAATTAACACAACAATGAACACCTTGTTTTTGATAAAGAAGCAAGAAGGACACACTGGAAAAAAAAAACAGCATCTTCAAAAAATGGTGCTGGTCAAACTGGAATTCTGCATGTAGAAGAATCCAAATAGATCCACACTCATCACCCTGAAAAAAAAAAAACTCATCTCCAAATGAATCAAAGACCTCAACATAAAACCGGATACATTGAACCTGATAGCAAAGAAAGTAAGGAATGTCCCTGAACTCATTGGCACAGGAGAAGACTTCCTGAACAGAACACAAATAGCTCAGGCACTAAGATGAACATTAAATAAATGGAACTTCTTGAAACTGAAAAGCTTCTACAAGGAAAAGGACACCATCATTTGGACAAAGAAGTAAAATACAGAATGGGAGAAGATTTTCATCAGCTCTACATCTGAGAGAGGACTAATATCTAAAATGTACAAATAAATCAAGAAAAAAATATAAAAGAAAACCAAATAATCCAATTAAAAACAGGGTATATAGATGCAAAAGAGGGAACTCGAATGGCTGAAAAACACTTAAAAAAAATCTCCAACATCCTTAGGCATCAGGGAAATGCAAATCAAAACTATACTGGAAATCCATCTTACACCTCTTAGAATGGCTAAGATTAATAACACAAACAGATTATGTTGGCAAGGATGTGGAATAAGGGGAACACTCATCCATTGTTGGTAGGAGTAAAAACGTGCACAGCCACTATGGAAATCAATCTGTGTCCCACAATAAAATTTATCTGAGGATCAGAGGATAAAAGTTAGCCACTATTAGTAAAAACAGAAGTCATGCAATGTTAGCACATACCCTTAATCCGTCTGTATCTCTGTGAGTTCAAGGTCACACTAGGGAACAGAGCCAAGCGTGGTGACACATGCCTTTAATCCCAGTGCCAACCATAGAAACCTAGAGGTCTGTATAGACAGGCAGTGACAAGGAAGTGAAGTAGCTGGGCTAAGATAGCCAATGAGAGGGCAGAACAGCAAGGCAATAAAGGCATGGGTATGATAGGAAGTCACTCGTCTTTGGAAGCTGTGGCATGGTGAAATAAGATTAGCTGGTGGCTGTTCCAATTCCTCTGATCTCTGTCAGATTTTGACCCCTATTTCTGGCTCCATGTTTTTTATTTAATAAGACCACTTAGAAATTCATCTCCATGATGGTTCATCAGAAAGTTGGGAATCGATCTACCTCATGATCCAGCTACACCGCTCTTGGGCATATATCCAAAGAACATTTCATCCTACCACAAGGGAACTTGCTCAACCATGTTTAGTGCTGCTTTATTCATAATAGCTAGAAATTGGAAAAAAAAAAAAAACTAGGTATTCCTCAACAGAAAAATGGATAAAAAAATAATGTGGTATATTTACACACTGGAGTGAGTAGATGTCAAAAAACTGACATCAATTAAATATGCAGGCAAGTGGTTGGAACTATAAGAAATCATCCTGAGTAAGGTAACACAGACCCAGAAAGATAAATATGGTATCTATTTTCTTATATGTGGATATTAGCCATTAAGTAAATGATAACCAAGCTACAAGACCAGAGAGGTTATGTATAGAGGAAGGGACTAGGATGAACATGTGGATCTTCCTGAGAGGGGGAAATAGAATCAATTTTATGGGTGGACTTGGGGTGGAGTGTTGGAATGGAAGATTAGGTTAGGAAGGGAAGTGGAGAATGGCTTGTTAGAGGGAATTCAGGGAGAGACAAAAGGGATTGAGGGGAATTTGAGGGGTAATATGAAAACCTAATGCAGTAGGAACTTCCTAGAACATATAAAGGCAATCCTAATGATCCAAATAATGGAGGAGTCAGAGTTCCAACTGGCCATCCCTTGTCACCAAACAAAACTTCCAGTACTGGCACTGGGTTACATCCAATTGAGTTGTTGGCCAAGGGGGTCCCATAGAAAATCCCCAAACAACCCAGGCTGTTTTCATCAAGACAGTATGTTTCTCTCCAGAAACTTTTACCTCTACATTTTAGTGTCTTTAGTCTTTGGTATTGGAAAGTTACTCTTCAAGATACCAAAAGAGAAATGTAAACACCAACCCAGCCATGAAACTCTTGACCTACAATCTGTCCTGCTGCAAAATATGTTAGGTTAAAGGTGGCAAAAAGCTTGTGGGGGTAACCCATGTCTGATTTGATTTAAGGCCCACTCCATGACATGGAACCCATGGCCAACACTGCTTGGGTGGCCATGAGTCAGAGATTATATAGTTCAAAGACTACAGTAAAACCAAATACTGCTAGTCTGAAAGAAAGTAGTGATAAAATGCCTCCTAATGATATTCTGCTATACTCATAGATCAGTGCCTCAGTCAGCCATCATCAGAGATAACTCCTCCTGCAGCAGATGAGAACAAATATAGAGACCCACAGCCAGACATTATACATAGAGAGAGGGAAAGAGAGAGAGAGGGAGCCTTGGAACCCTCAGCACTAAATGGGATGTCTCCATCAAATTTTTCCTCATAGAGCTCAGGTACTCTTGTAGAAGAGGAGGCAGGAGAATATCAATAGAACAAGGCCTAACTCAGCTAAGCAAAGCTCATATGAACTCACAAAGACTGAAGAAGTAAGCACAGGGCATATAATGGTCTGCACCAGATTCTCTGCATATATATTATGGCTTTCAGTTTAGTGTTTTTATGGGACTCCTGAAAGCATAATTAAGTGGGTCACTGATTCATGTGCATTTCCTTGTGATCTTTTCCTTCTATTGGTTTGCCTTGTCCAACTTCAATATGATGGGTTTTGTTTTATCTTACCATATTTTATTTTGTTGTGCTTTGTTGTTAACCCTTAGAAGCCTGTTCTTTTCTAATGAGAGAAAGAAAGGAAGTGGATTCAGATGGAAGGGGAGGTGAGGAGGAACTGGGAAGACTAGAGGGAGGGTAAACTGTTATCAGAATATATTGGATGAGAAAAGAGCCTATTTTTAATAAAAGGAAAAACAGAAAATAATTTTCCCACATAACTTTTCATCTCCTTACTGAACAAAGGGTTTTTTCTTTGTGATCTGATTCAGATTGTAATAAATGTTATTTAAATAGATATTAAGTAATTTTATGTTATAATAAGTTAGTACAAGGTAGGTTTCAAACAATAATTTTTGTAGTAGAAAAATGAACCTGATCTAAAAATAGACTCAAAGTCTCAATATTTCATACAGCATTTTATTGACAGATGCCATTAGAACATTTGAACTTCTCTGGAAAGCAAGATTATGATTATCAACTGGGGCTTTTGACAGCATTTACAAGTTTACTTACTAAATGATTCCTGCATGTGTGAGAACCTTGGTGTATGTAACAGGAGCAGGAATTTCCAATTGAATGTGGCAAAATAAGTGTTGCCTAGCAATGCTTTCATAATGTGTAGCTATAGGAAAATTTTTTAGTAAAAGAGCTTCAGAGACATGTGACACATAGTCACCCAGTTGCCGTAGCAACTGATTACATTCTGTGAGCTGTTAATAGTCACACAGGGAGTAAGTACCTATAGTAGTTATTTCTTTTAATTTTCATTTTGAGATTATAATATACTTACAATATTTCTCCCTTCCCTTTCCTCCATTCACACCCTCCCATATAACCCTCCCCACTAGTCTTCAAATTCATGGCCTCTTTTTTCATTGTTATTGGATGCATATATGTACATGTATATCCATATATAATTCCTAAATATAACCTGTTCAGTCCACAAAATGTTATTTGTATGCATGTCTTCTGGGCCGACAATCTGTCACTGGACAACAATTATTAATGTGTTCTGCCTCCCTTGGAAAGACCACCTCTTCTGCTGCCAGCTTTCCTTGGTTGCCTATAGTTTTTGTGTGAGTTTTCCCATGTCCACTTTGGCAAGTTCATTTGGTGTCATACTTGTTCAACTTTTATTTGGGCAGTCATGTTGGTCAGTGTTTATGGGTGTAGCTTCTGATGTTACTAAGAAACACAGTCTCACAGCAAACTCCCTGGTTCTCTGTCTCTTACAATCTTTTCATGCCCTTTCAGCAATATTCTCTGAGCCTTAGGGGCAGGAGCATTTTGTAGTATTCTTTGGATCCACAGCTCTGCATATTTATTAGTTGTGGTTTTCTGCAGTGGAATTGAAACCCACTCAGCAAGAGGGAAAGCATGCCTTGTACTGAAAACCTAGCTAACTTCTCAGTGCAGTCATGATGATTAGAGAAGAGTCTCTTACAACCAGTTACTAAACCAACATAATCCCTAAAAGCCATCCAGAAACATTTGTCCTTACACCGCAGATGAGTGTAGTTTTCATCCTTTGACAAGAAAACTTGTCATTGCAACACATGCAGTCGTTAGTTTAATTGTCAACATGACACAATCTAGAATCACCTGGCAAGTGACTTTCAGTGATGAATTATCTTCATTAGGCTGGCCTGTGGGAATGTCTGTAGAGAATTCTTTTGATTGCATTAATTGAGGTGAGAATGCCTATCCACCGTGGATAGCATCATTCTGTAACCAGGGGATCTAAACTGTATAAGAGTAAAGAAAGCACACTGAGCACTAGCATGTATACATTAATCCATTGTTCTCTGCTCTCAACAGTAGATAGAATGTGACTACTGCTTCAGGTTCCTGCCTCCTTGACATCTTTTCCCTCCATGATGGAACTGTAATCCAGATATTAACCCTTTCTCCTCTAAATTGCTTTGGTCAGAGCATTTTATTCAGCAACAGGACAGGAAACTAGGATGATGGCAGAGTTGGCCTTGAAACTCAAAGGGCAAGCAGAAGCCTTTGAGTGACACAGTAGCAACATCTGTTGAAGTGGTGTTAGAGGTAGGAATTTCATGTGTGTTAGCTTTCGGGCCCTCCTAACCATCATCATACAACTGTCCTCCTGGAAAGCATAAGTATTAAACTGTAGATGGAATACACTGATTTAAAAATACAACCCTTTCTTCTCAACTCAGGCAATGGTACTTAGACTGTTGGGACAGAAATTTTCAGAAAGAAAGTGTTTTACACACTATGATACAGACTGAAATATGTTATAGGAAGTTTGACAACACTGGAGAGTTTTTCTAGACAACCCAAGAAAGGCAAAACCTACCTGAAGTTTGAAACTCATGGTTTTATTATTCCAACTGTAGTAGATTCATAATGAAATGTTACATATTCTATTTAATACAGAAAATGGGTTTATTTTATTGCTTGCAAAGGACATTGTTCAAGGGACTATTATAGTATTGAGTGTTATTCCTTCTGTGTGGGTTAAAGAAAAAAAGCTATGAGAGTGGAAAGCTGGGTGGCAAGTTGCTGCAGGCCTTGCTAAAGAATCAAGTGGCCAACAGGAGATGCTCCTGTGGAAAGGAAAAGAGAAGAACCTATGAAAAAAGATAGCATTTAATGCTTTAAGGTTATATACTTACCTTGTCCTTTGCATTCACAAAAACATTATTCAACACATGCCTGCCCTCTTGGAATCCAAACAGGATGGAGAGATCTGTAACAACAACCAGGAGTCATCTACAGAGAAGTCTACAGCAGGTGTTCTTGTTTGGTTTTGCTGCTGCAATAAAACTCTGATCAAAATCAACTTGGCAGAGGAAAGGGTTTATTTTCCCTGACAGGTTTCAGTCCATCATCAAGGGGAGAAAAGCAGGGACTAAAAGGCAGAAGCTTGAAACAGAAACCAGTGGAGGAAAGCTGCTTCCAGACCTACTCTCTATGGTTGACAAAGCTAGCTTTTGTACACAGTCCAGGTTCACCTGCCTAGGTATGACACTGCCCACAGTGGGGTACATTATCCTATGTCAATCAGTAATTAAGAAAATACCTCACAGACATGACCACAGACCAATGTGGTGGGGGCAATTCTTCACTTAGGGTTCCTTCTTCCCAGGAAGCACTGGATCTGTGTCAAGTTGACAGCTGAAGCTACAGAGAGAAATGACACCCAAAATACACTTGTGGAATGTGTGAGGAACATCCAGTTTCTCAGAAATATTTAAGGCTAAACCAGACATCCTATGATTAAGATGTTTGATACTTGAGGCCAATTCACCATGGCCCTTTACTACATTTTGGAAATGTCTAGGTTAGCTTTGAATCATCTCCCAAAGCCATTTTACCAGGAAAACATTTACACTGGAGCAAGCATTGGGTGTTCTACTTATGAACTCCACCTTTTTATTCTGTTGCTCATGCTGTTTGTGAATCACTTGTCTTCGGTTCTCCACTTAGACATGACTTACTCAGTTCTGCCTTTATTTATTCTGATTTTTGGAACAATTTCCAATCAACATACTCATGATTTTGTGGACCTTCCTCTTTTCTTTCTTTTCTCCAGTAGGGAGGACACTGGGTGAAACAGGAAGGAGCAGGTGTCTGGGAGAGAGCTCCAAATGTATTCAAACTAAAATTGAGTCAAATATGTACTCCCAGATATTTGCATTTCTAAGACATCCATTCAACAGAAGAACAGCAGTGCTTCTGTTTTTCCATTTGCTTAGACTCCTTTCAGTATTTATCTTGCACAGCAAGCTGCCTTCCTTCCTCCTCTGTCTCCCAGAGAAGTGCTCTAATCTGTTTAGTGGTCCTCCAGGATCCTGTTTAATACACTGTGTTGCCTTCCACACAGACTCTGTGTAATCATCACCAGATGAATGGCCCAGGCTACAGATGTTTCACTAATTATCTTTTCATCATAAGGATGTGCATTCCCACTTGTGTCCCTCTAAACTCCCACTCATGATAATAATAATGCCCTGTTCCCTTTGTGTGGCATCTCCATTCTACCAGCCTCCAGACTACTCAAGAAAAGCAGGAGTTGATCCCTGTCGCCTACCGTGATAGTTAATCACTCCTGATTCTGAGTAATCTCCTGTGAAATAGAAACAGTTGCAGAGCCAAAAGTGAAAAGTCTGATCATAGCCTCCTGAGACCACTGTGACAGCAAGAGTGACTCCTCATGGTGAGCTGTTCTAAAACTCCAGAATGGGAGACACTGATTTGCTTTCAAGGGCTCCAAAGGCACAGGTTTCTTAGTGTAAGCATGTCCTGTAAGATATAACTCTCCTTATACTCTTGACCTCACAGATGGATTACATGTGATTAAATTCTGTATGGTAATAGTTAAGGTGATGAGGCTGGTGTGTCACACAGAGAAGGATGAGCCAGGTCATGATCCCGGTATGCCACACTGGTGGGTGGCTTTTTAGTCCCTTCTTAATTTCTCCCATTTGTGTTATAGTCACCTTTCTTCGGCTTCATTCTACATAGTAAAGGAATCATGGAATTTGAAATTTACACTAGAACCTTAACTAACTTCCTTGCTGCCTCTCAGGAGCACCATATTCCCTCCTGCCTTTTCATACCCTGAACCCTCTATCCTTACTGCATCTATGAGCTTATTATTCTTCAAGGCTCACTGTAAATATCACAAGCGTTTTAAGTCCCTAGTATAGAGTGTTCTGAAAATGCAAAATCTAAAACAATGTTTGCCAGCAAGGAGTTTCCTATGCTCATGGGGGGAAAAATGGGTGTTGTGGTTTAAATGTGAAATGTCCCACCATAGATGCATGTATTTGAACACTTGATCCCCAGCTGGTGGCTCTGTTTCTGAAGACTGAACCTTTAGGGAGGTAGAACCTCATGGAGGAGGTGCATGCTACTACAGTCTCTGTGAGTTCAAATGTAAGTCAGTCCTGTTGTGTTTGGAAGCCACTGTGTCCTCGATATCTTCCATACCCACTGAATCTTACACTTTTTCTGCCTCTTCTTTCACATAGGTTCACAAATCTTGAGGGGAGGAGTTTAATGAAGACATCCCACTTAGGACTGAGTGTTCCAAGGTCTCTCACTCTCTGCATGTTGTCCAGTTACGGATCTCTGTATTTGTTCCCATGTACCACAGAAGGAACTTTCTCTAATGATGTCTGAGCAAGACACTGATCTGTAGGTGTATGTTGTTAGGAGTCATTTTATTGCTATGTTCCTTTAAGAAAACAGTAGTATTTGGTTTTCACCTAAGTCCATGGCCTATCTAGTATCAGGTCCTGGCTCCCTGAGCAGTATCAGGCATGAGCTCCATCTCATAGAGTGAGTCTTAATCCAAGCAGACAGTAGTGGTTAGTTAGTCTCACAACTTTGTGTATCAGTGTATCATGCAAAACTGCCCCCTTCATAGGTCAAAGAGTTTGTAGCTAGGTTCGTGTTTATCTTTCTCTGTAGAGAAGAATAACTGAAGAATACCTTCCAGTACTAAGAACACTAGTCAGTAGAGTGAAGGATCTAGTTAGGCACCAGCTCACTTCTCTATAATCATTGCAAACTCCACATATCCTGACAGGGTGTAACTGAGCCTCAGATTTCACCACAAAGGAAGATTCTGGGCCAGCCTTTGGAGCCTCACCTCACAGAATTACATCTGTATAAATCTTTTTCCTTCTCTCCCTATGGTGATGCAGACTGCTAAGAAGGGGTGGCTAGGAAGACTTCTACAACTCTTCCAGAGTTACTGCTATAAAACACTGAATGTATACTGATAGGGGAGATATATTGTGTCATTATTTCCTCTAAGTCTATATTTGAGTGGACTTCCCAACTAAAACATAATAATCTCGATATGCCTTGTTCAATTTGTAATATCCAATTAATAACATTGTTTGAGAAAATAAATAAAGAGTTCTTTATGATGTTCTGTGATGGTCTGTGTGAATCACCTTGACACCTCTGGACATGACAGAGAGGGATTATCTTACATTAATTGATGTAAGAATTCTGTTCCTAAGTTGGCAAGATGATTCATTGGGCAGTGGATCCTGAACTGTATAAAACAGAGAAAGTATGGGCCTGGAGAGATGGATCAGAGGTTAAGACCACTGGCTGCTCTTCCAGAGGTCCTGAGTTCAATTTCCAGCAACCATGTGGTAGCTCACAACCATCTGTAGTGAGATCTGGTGCCCTCTTTTGGTGTGCCTACATATATGCAGGCAGAATACTGTATACATAATAAATAAATAAAAACTTTTTTAAAAATACAGAAAATAAGTCAAGCACTTAAATGCATTTCTCCCTATTTCTTGACTGCAAGTTCAGTGTGACCAATCGCCTCAAGCCCCTCCTACTGTGATGTCGCCACCTTAAGGAACTATACATTTGAAATATGAACCAAATAAGCTCTTTTTCCCTTTGGCCATTTTTTGTCAAGGGATTTTATCACAGCAACAGAAGAAATAAAAACAAGTATCCAATGCCGATTGGTTAAAATTTAATGAACGAGTAAACTGTATTCAAAGGAAAGAAAATGATAAAGTCTAGAGTTTCTCATATTCTGAGAGTGATCGACTCTAAACCTAAACACATAAAGACCTTTAACCAACTGAGAAGACAAGTATGACATGCTGAAAAGAGAATTATTATGCTGTTCCTAGTATCATTTAGTCTTCTCAGAGTGTTTTTTAAGCATGGAGAATACATAAAGTGCCTTTGCATCACACTTAAACTGACAGATTGCATCCTATTTCCACAGGCCTTCCACTATAGGCTGTGTGTTAAACCTAGTCTGTTAAACTTGGACTTGGTCAAATAAATTTTATTCAATCAAGAGAATTGAATAGATCAAACTGGTAGTACCTTATTCTAAACCCAAGCTATAAGAATCATTCTATGCTTCTGATTATTCTTCTTCTACATCTACATCAACATGAGAACCTACTTCAGCTTCCCTG
Organism: Peromyscus californicus insignis; assembly: GCF_007827085.1. Lineage (NCBI taxonomy): Eukaryota > Metazoa > Chordata > Mammalia > Rodentia > Cricetidae > Peromyscus > Peromyscus californicus. The sequence goes on along the minus strand of NW_026294617.1, from coordinate 2,667,537 downwards.
TTGGAACAGAAGAATAAAAAGCACTTGGAACTGACTTCGCCCTCATTAACAGATAAAAGCCAAACCCAGCAGACACAGCCTCTGATCAGCCAAAGCCTAGGCAATCCCCCAATTGTGAGCTGAAGAATTAAATATCAACTGTGACTTTCATACTTGCTCCTGCCCCAAAAATCTTTAATCAACTATCTAAATATAATTATGTAACTGATTATTCTATTATGAGGGTTTTCTTGTCCCTGTGGCAAAATACCCCATAGAAGCAACTGTATGAAGGTAGATGTCTTAGCTGGTGTTCTACTGCTGTAAAGAGACACCATAGTGGGAAAAGCATCTAACTGAGGCTGCCTTACAGTTTCAGAGGTTAATATCACTCATTGTTATCATGACAGGAGCATGATAGCATGCAGGCAAACATGTTCCTGGAGAAGTGGCTGAGAATTCTACATCTTCCATTCACAGGCAGTAGGAAGACAGGGCCACTGGGCCTGGCTTGGGCTTTTGAAACCTGGTAGCCTACCCAAATGACACATTTACTCCTAACCCATCTCAAGTAGTGCCACTTTCTGATGACTAAGCATTTAAACATGAGACTATGGAGGCCATTTTTATTCAAACCAACACAAAAGACTTATTCCAATGTGTGGTTTCAAGATATTTCCATCATTCTTAGTGGAACACCACTGCAGCAGCAACATCTGGAGCTATTTGTTCACATCACATCAGACAGGAAGCAGAGTATGATGGGACGTAGTCAGAGATAATATATTAAAGTCTGGACTAGCCTTCATAGCTTTGAGCAGTTGGTCCCCAGCTACTTTGGGAGGCTATCAACCTTTGAGACATAGTGCCTAGCTGGTGGTGCAAACCCCAAGAGTGAGTTTTGAACATTATATAACTACTCTAGTTCCATTATAGTTCCCTGGTTCCTAACTTATCAAGATGTAAAGCCATTCTAACAGACTTCTGCTGCCATGAAATCCAGCACTCGTTCCCCATCAAGATGGAGGGAAGACATGAGTGTAAGCAAATCTTTCCTCCTTAAGTTGCTTTTGCCAGGTATTCTGTCACAACAATGAGAAAAGTCACTAAGACAGCTCTCATGGTCCCATTCCTAGTGATCTACTTCCTAGCGAGGTCCCACCTCCTACAGGTTCCGAAATGTTGTACACCACCGGCTGGGGCCCAAATGTGCTAGGGACGTTTGGGATATTGTGTGTTTGTAGCTAGGTGATACTGATATACAAATAAAAATTAACAATTTTAAAAGTCACTTAAGTATTTCAGAATGCTTTCTTTATCTTCGTATTACTGAAGTTAATTTCTGTGTTAAGGATCATTTGACTTCATGGTAAGAATTCAATTGTATTCTACTCAGGCTAATTCCAGTCACTTATGGATTTCTCAGTCAACTCGGTTTCCTCTACTCATTTTCCTCTAAGAGGACAGAGGCTTGATAGAGCAGCATATGTAGTGCTACCCCAACAAGGGTACTGTTTGAATGTGAAATATCCTCCACACTTGGTTCCAAGCTGGTTGTTCTTGCAAAGGACCAGAGTTCAGTTCCCAGAAACACACAGGGTAGCTCACAACCACCTGTAACTCTAGTTCCAAGGAATCTTACTTTCTCTTCTAGTCTTCAAAGGCCCTGCACTCAGATGTGCATACCCCCACACAGACACACCTAATTAAAAATAAAATCTTTAAAAGAGTTTAACTAGTGGCATAAGTTTTAAAAAATATAAAAACATAAACAAACAAACAAATTTTAAAAAAAATGTCCCTAAATAAGACATGTAGCATGTTCTTAGAGGCTTGGGACACTGTGGAAGTTCAGTCTTCTAGATATGCCATGGTCACTGCAATCATACAGCAGTCATGACCAACTACACAGACCTACATACACACAAAGACAGGAAAGCAGGAGGGTATAGCATGAATCTTAAATGGTTTTATTAATAAAAACAAACCTGGATCCAGGTACTGGGGTCAACACTGGAAGATCAGAGAAGTAGAACAAGCCATAGCCACCTCACCTTGCCAATTCCTCAGCTGATCTATTTTCCTCAGACTGGAAGCCTCTGAGTCCTCATTCAAATGGATCTCAGCTGAACTGCTGCTCAAAAGCCTAAAAGCTTAACCAGGCTCAAGTTCCTGGTTTTCACACTTTCTATACCGTTCTGCTTTCTGCCATCACTTTCTGGAATTAAAGGTATGAGTCACCATACCTGGCTGTTTCCAGTGTGGCCTTGAACTCACAGAGAACCGGATGGATTTCTCCTTTAGGAATGCTAGGATTAAAGGCGTGTGTGCCACCATTTTCTGGCCTCTATATCTAGAGGCTGTTCTGTTCTCTGACCCCAGATAAGTTTATTAGGGTGCACAATATTTTGGGGAACACAATATCACCACAGGAGGGAGAATGAGGAAGGGGTCTGCAGGAAGCTGAAGGGGCTAAAGAAAGTAATGGGGTAAATATAACCAGAATACATCATATACAACTGTGAAACTGAAAAAACAAAAAAATCAGCCTGACATGGTGATCTGTAATTCCAGCTCTCAAGAGGCTAAATCATGATGATTACAGATTCCAGTCTTGCCTAGACTACATAATGAGCTCTGGCCAAGCCTGAGCTATATAATAAAACCCTGTCTCAAAAACAAGTAATTTGATTGTTTGGTTTGATACAGTTTGGTGGGTTTTAGAAAAGGGGTCTCACTATATAGTCCATGTCAGCCTCAAACTCATGATAATCCTCCTGCCTCTGAATCTTGAGTACAAGGATTACAAACATGTGCCACCATGACTGGCTAATTAATTAATTCAATATAAAAAAGTTTTTTGGTTTTTTGAGACAGGATTACTCTGTGTAGCACTGGCTGTCCTGGAACTCACTCTGTAGACCAGGCTGGCCTTTAACTCAGAGACCTCATCTGCCTCCCAAGTGCTGAGATTAAAGGTGTGCACCACCACAGGCTGGCTTCAATACAAATTTTAAAGTGTTACTGGAAAAGTGTTACTGCAAATAAAGGAATGGACAAATATCCCACACAAACATCCAAACAAGCAAATAAAATAGTACATATACCACATGAAGCAGACTTCAAGTCAAAACCTATAAAATGATGAAGAAGATTCCTCTGAAATGACTTAGATATTCATTGACTAGAGGAATACAGCATGTGTAAATGTATATGCACCCAGATTCAAACACCCATTTTTATAAGGCAAGCACTGTTATATTGAGATAGAAAAATAGGTCTCAATGCAATGGTAATTGGAGACTCCAACATCACACTTCCATCATTGGGAACATTATCTAGACAAAAGATCATAAACCAAGGAATCCTAATGAGCAACTGCAGAGTATTTCATTCAACCATGACAGAATAAATATTCTTTCCATGAGTATATTTTCTTAATCCATGGTTTGTGGCTGTGACAGAATATCTGAGAGAAGTAAGTTATTATTTTATTTTTAATTATATGTCTGTGTTTATGTGAGCTAATGCATGTGAGTGTGTGTGTTTGTGGATCCCAGAAGAGGGCATTGGATCCCTTGAAGTTAGTTTTCAGTGATTGTGAACTACCTCATGTGCTGGCAACTGAAACAGAGTCCTCTGTAAGACCAGTATGCACTCTTAGCCATAAAGTCATCTCTCTAACCTCAAGAGAAACACTTTAGAAGGAGGAAAGATTTGGTTTTGCCTTGGGGTTTCAGAGGTTCCCATCCATGTTAGGCTGGCTTAATTACTCTGGCCTGAGGTAAAACAGAGTATCACCATAGCAGAAGCTGTGGTAGAGGCTGATGTCACTTCATGATGGCCAGAAACCAAAGCAACACAAGCAAGACAAACCCTTCAAAAGCCCACCTTCAGGGTCTAGTTCCTTCTAGCTGGGTCTCACCTCACACTGTTCACCATCTTTAATATTCCATTATTAAATGGACTCACTTTCTAATGTTCACCGTTTTTAATGTTCCATTCTATAATAACCCATCAAGGGACTGGTATCTATTGAGGCAGATAATATAACCACTTTGCAAATCCCATCAGCTAGCAACACCTACCCACATTCGGCCTGTCGGGAGGTACAACGTACAAATAAATACACAAGGAACACTCTCAAGGATTGATAATGTTAGGTCACAATGTAGATCTTAGGAATTCATATCCTACGTGTTCTCCGACCAGTTCAATAAGAATTGAACTTAGCAAGAGGAACCACGGAGACTGTACAAATAGATGACTTAATGACATATTCTTGGACCAGTAAATAAATAAGATTTTGAATGTTTTGACTGTGAAATGGTAAATACTTCAGGACATAGTTTAGTCTGGTTTCCCAATGTAATTGGGATATGTATTTGTAATAAAGCATCACATAACATCCCAAAGAATTATAATTTTAATGTAGCAGTTTAAAAGTTAATTGATTTTTTTAAATGAAAGTTAAATTTAAAATATTTTCTGAAAGAAAGAAAAATAAAAGCACAATACACAGCAAGAGCATACTAAGAAGAATGTTCATAGCAACAGGTGTCTATAACAAAAAAAATTCAAACAACCTCACAATGCAATTCAAAGGATTACAAATGAAAACAAATCAAACCCAAAACTGCCAGATGGAAAGAAATAATGAAGTTGAGGCACAAATAAGTAAAATAGATAAATTTTTGAAGTACAGAAGATCAGTGACAAATAGTTGTGTTGATTAATTTTTAATATAAAATAAATGTTACTTTAACTAAAATAACAAAGGAGAAAAAGTAAAATCACAAATAAAAAGAGAGGCATTCCAACTGATATCATAGAAAAACCAAGACTCATTAGGAACTGTTGTAAGTAAGTCTGCAAACTAATTGGAAATTTGAAAATGATGAACTTCTAAACACATAATCTATCAAAATTGACTCATAAAAATATATAAATCCTGAATAGCCATGAAATAATTAAATCGAGTTAGTAGTAGAAAGACTTCTAACAAAGAAATGTCTAGAACCAGCTGATGTTACTACTGAACTTTATCAGATTTTTAAAGTAGAACTAAAGTCAATTCTTCCCAAAGTTAAAAAAAATGGACCAACAGGATATCTCAATGGGTAGAGGTGCTTATCACCAAGACTGATCTGAGTTTAATCCATGGAAACCACCTAGTAAAGAGAGAGAACCAACTCCTGCAAGTAGTCCACTGACCTCTACACATGAGTGCACCATGGCACAAGTGTGCCCACACATATACATAATGATGTTTAAATGTAATAAAATTAAAACAGATTTTAAAATGGAATAGATAAATAAACAGATGAAAAGGAGGAGATTTCAAACTCATTCTGAGGTTAGCCTTACCCTGATACTAAAGTCATTGGGTATAAAATAACATAACATAATATAATGCAATACTACAATAACAAAGGGCTGGATAGATGGCTCAGAAGTTAAAAGGACATCTGGCTATTGTATAGGGCCTGAATTTGGTTCCCACACTCATATTAGTCAGCTCACAACTGTCTATAACTACAGTTCCAGAAGATTTGATGCTCTGTTCTGGGCTCCAAAGAGTATGCGGACTCACAAGGAAAGACATATGAGAAAAAATAATAATTTTTTAAATGTAGAAAAATAAAACACTGATAATCACTATCCCTGATAAACACAGATGTTTAAAATATCCCCCAGAAAATACGACAAATTGCATCCAATAGCACATCAAAAGGATTATACACAAGTGATGTTTAAGCAGAATTTACCTTGAAAAATCAAGAACAGCTCAACATACAATTTTTAAAAGATATAATAAATCATATCAACAGACAAAGGACAAAAGACATGATTTCCACAAATGATAGAGAAAAGGGCAATTGAATACAATCAGCATCCCTTCATGAGAGAAACACTCAACAAGAAGATATAGAAAGACTACATCAACATATAGCAAAGGCCACAAAGGACAACTCACCACCATCACCCAGAGCAGAGAAAGGCAAAAAGAATTTACCATGAGATCTGAAGCAAGAAAAGGATATCTACCTTCACCAGTCTTATTCAGCACAGTTCTGGATGTCTTGGCCACAGCAACTGAACAAGAAAAAGAAACTAAAAACATAAAAATAAGGAGAAGAAGCCATACTGCCCCTATGCATATATAGTGAAAAAGCATGTAGTGAAAAAACAGAAGAGCCAGGTGGTAGTGGCACACACCTTTAATCCTCATACTTGGGAGGCAGAGCCAAGTGGATCTCTGTGAGTTTGAGGCCAGTCTAGTCTACAGAGCGAGATCCAGGACAGGCACCAAAACTACACAGAAAAACCCTGTCTTGAAAAAAAAAAAGGAAAAAGAAAAAAGAAAGAAAAGAAAAAGCAGAGCATGAAAAAACTATTAAACTCATAAAATAATTTAGTAAAACTGAAGTATACAAAAATCATCATATAAAACCAGAGCATTGTCATTCATACAACAAACACAAAGTTGACTGAGAAAAAATAATCCTGTTTGTAATAGCTACAAAAATATAAACTGCCTAGGAACAAATATAACCAAAGATTTGAAATTGCAAGACATTAATTGAAAAGACTTTTTATGTTAATCAAGTAGGAGAATTAACATTGTTTGAATGGCTGTATTAGTATTTCAATGCAATCTCAATTAAAACACCAATAGCATTCTACATGGGACTAGAAAAGGTACCTTAAATCTCATATTGGCAGAAGCTCTTGCTTTTTCAATACAGTATCAGGAAAGAAGAACATCAGACATGGAAGAGTGAACTTCACTCCCATTTTTCATCCTTTACAGAAATGGACCAAACACCAGTATACAAGATTGAAACTGTGAAACTATCTAGAAGAAAATATGAGAAAGATTCTTGAAGATGTCAGTACAGGCAACAATTTTTTTTTTAAAGCTACAAAAGCACAGACAACAGAGATAAAGTTGATAAATGGTATTACACAGAAAAATCAGTAGAGTTAGACAGCTGCATAATGGAGGAAGTGTCTGCAAACTTTTCAACAGAAAGGGATTCACACCTATGATATAAAACAGACTACAAAATTAGCAGACACAGACCTAGTAATTCAATTTTTATTAAATAAAATTATCTTATTATAATGAATTTACGAACAGAAATATCACACAGCATGTTTAAGAAGGCCATTCAGATAGTTGCTCATTTCCTAACTCTATATGTTTCAGTGAATTTCTATACCCTTAGAATGTTTAGGGTTTATACTCTCACTATAAATTAAACTAGACACTTATCTATTAGTAACTCAAATTTTAAATGAGCAAGGAATCTGATGCCTTTCAAAAGAAGAAATAAAAATTCCCAACTAATATATGAAAAATGCTTGTTTCACTGTTAGGAAATGCAAAACAAAGCTACAATGAGAATCATTTCATCTACATCAGAGTGGAGACTAACAAAACATGAAAAGTAAAAGTATCTAGTGAGGATACAGAGAAAAGGAAAGTCTCCTATACTATTGGTAGGAATGGAGCTTAGCATAGTCACTTTGGAAAATAGTATGGAGGATCAAAAAAAAACTAAATAAAAATAGAACTAACATATTATTCCACCATATAGCTAAAATAAATAAAATCAGAATATCAAAGATACCTATAATCTTATGTTTATTGCCATGCTGTCCACAAAGATCAAGAAGTGATTATATTACCAATAATGATGAAATGAGTAAAGAAAATTTAATATATTGCATAGCATCATTGTGATATAAAATCCTATTATTTGCAGCAAAATGTCTAGAACTGGAAAATGATGTTAAGGGAAAAGATAAACAACCACACACTGCTTCTTGTAGCTAGAGTTTTCTCTCCGGATCCCACCAAGCCCCGGCAGTCAGACAGCCCACTTATAAAATAAACACACAGAGGCTTATATTATTTACAAACTGTATGGCCATGGCAGGCTTCTTGCTAACTGTTTTTATATCTCAAATTAACCCACTTCTATAAATCTATACCTTGCCATGTGGCTTGTGGCTTACCGGCATCTTCACATGCTGCTTGTCATGGTGGCAGCTGGCAGTGTCTCCCCTCCTCAGCCTTCTGCTTCCCAGAATTCTCTTCTCTGCTTGTCCTGCCTATACTTCCTGCCTGGCAACTGGCCAATCAGTGTCTTATTTATACAAAATGATATCCACAGAACTTCCCTCTTTTCTTCTTTTTCAAAAAGGAAGGTTTTAACTTTAACATAGTCAAATTACATATAACAAAATTATCAAGCAAGAATTACAGATATCCTATCTATCTTACATTTGTGAATCTAAGGTTTTATATCTAACCTATCTTTTATCATAACTGAGGAAATTGTAACTATCTAGTCTTTAACCAGATCAAAGACCTCAGAAGGATATAATACTACCTGAGAAATGGGAGAAGGATGCAAGCAACTTTCAGGAGTCTTGCAGGGTAGACAGAGACAGCTGTCAGCTTGGACAGTCATCCAAAGTTCTCTTGTAAAGTTGGGGCATCTGTCTTCAGCCCACAGGGCTAGAGTCTCTCAGTCACTTTTCTTAGTGTCCTGTAGAATGTTTGGCAATTTCCTCTGTGAAGCAGGAAACCGAAGGACCATTTTGCCAAGCAAAGTTCATTGGTTACCATCTTATGGGTCCTGCATGTCCAGTCAATCAAGCAGTCCAGGCAAGAACCGTTTCTTGCCCAAATGGCTATTTTTGCCATGAAGAAGACAAACTCCATATAGAGTGTCTTCTCTGCCCATCCTCCTCTCTGAGGTAAATCTGGTGGTGCCAGGAGCAGACATGTCTCATTGTCCAGAAAGTCTAAATTTTTAAAAAATTTTAAATGCCATATTCTGTAGGTCTTTGAAATATTTGAAGATTATCTATCTATCTGAAATATATCTATATATACCTAGAAGACATAACTATCATGGCTACGAGTATGATTATCATAGATGACTAATTATTAATCTACTTTTTAACTATCCATTACAATTTTAAATGAGCTATACAAACGTAACACCTTAAGCAAGAGTGGAAATATACACACAGTATAACAAAATTATCTTTAAGTTTGTATTAATAAACTAAAATCTATACTAATGTAAAACATTTTAAACAAGTTGTTGCTCTTTAAAATAGGTTCAGTAATTTACCCTTTTATCATTCCTGCCATACTGCAGGTCGAGCGCGCACGCCAGGAACCTGCCATAGTAGATAGTAGCTCTAACATGCAGACTGCTGCTAACTTGAAAGAGACATTCAGAAACTGTTTTTAGCTCCATTTTAGAATCTTTTTACTCAGGTTTTAGGTGGAAACTCTTACCAACACTTTGGGCACCATTTGTAGCTGGAGTTTTCTCTCTGGATCTCGCCAAGCCCCGGACAGCCCACTTATAAAATAAACACACAGAGGCTTATATTATTTACAAGCTGTATGGCCATGGCAGGCTTCTTGTTAACTGTTTTTATATCTTAAATTAACCCACTTCTATAAATCTATACCTTGCCATGTGGCTTGTGGCTTACCGGCATCTTCACATGCTGCTTGTCATGGTGGCAGCTGGCAGTGTCTCCCCTCCTCAGCCTTCTGCTTCCCAGAATTCTCTTCTCTGCTTGTCCCGCCTATACTTCCTGCCTGGCAACTGGTCAATCAGTGTTTTATTTATATAGAATGATATCCACAACAGCTTCTTGCATATGGAAATGAACAATGTGTATCTGAAAGCAGAAGAGAGTGGGATGATGAGAGCTAGATGTGGGGATGCAGAGAGATTGGATAATGGTACTAAATACAGGTAAAAGGGACACATTCTAGTGTTCATCCATACAACCGGTTCGTACAGTTCACACTGACCCTTGTTTATTTGAGAAGCAGTGGAGTGGAGCTCAAAACCTCCAAATACAAAGTAGCCATGAAATGATGTCAAGAAATGGCAATCATCTGATCCAATCATCCTGCAGGAACATATGTATCAATATTACATTATACCTCAAAAATGGCATGATTACTATAAGCTAACTCAAAAATAAAAGGCAGTCTATCTCAGGGCTTCTATTGCTGTGAAGAGACACCATGACCATGGCAACTCTTATAAGGAAGAATCATTTAATTGGGGTGGCTTATATATCCAGAGGTTTAGTCCATTATCATCATGGTGTGACATGGTGGCATGCAGGCAAGCAAAAGCTGGAGAAGGAGCTGAGATTCCTACATCTTCACTTGCAAGGTAACATGAAGTCACCTGAGACACTTAGTGTGGCTTCAGTATATTTTGAGACCTCAAAGCCCACCCCCACAGGAACATATTTCCTCCAACAAGGCCACACCTCTTAATAGTGCCAGTCCTTTTGGGAGCCATTTTCTTTCAAACCACCCCACAGCCTAACATGATTTTGTCATCATGAGATGCTTATGAATAGTGGCCAAGAGCTCTGAGCAGGCTCAGAGAGGGAAAACTTATAGCTGACACAGTACATTCAGGAAAACTTCATGGAAGTTTTTAGAGGTTAAAGACAAAATTTCTACATTCTGAGTGTTCCTGTGAGACTATAATAATGTGTTTGCATACACAGAAATCAGATTTGTGTAAACATGAGAGAGATAATGTGCTAACTTGGCTTTCTCTCAGATGCTGTCTTAATTGTGACCTTAGTGCTCTGTGAAAAACACTGGTCTTGGCATATACTGGATGAGGAAGCACAAACACTGGAAACTAGAGCAAGAAAAGACTCACACTGTCCATGGCAGCACCAAGAAACAAGATAACATACAAGTATAGAATTGTTATTACTTCCACATCAGCTTTCATTTGTTGCTTCCTCTCAACTGCACATTTAGTCACTAAGAGAGCATAACATCACTGGATCCAGGCCATTGTTCAGCACATGGACAGGGCCCAGCAGGCAGGCAGGCCATCATGACATTCCAGGAGGGACATGTGGAATCACTGGATTCTGGAGCATTCATAATTAATTCTCTGAACTTCTTGGCCACCAACATGAATAGGGAAGTGGTGACAGTGGATCAAGGGTCTCATCTTTATTCTGACAAACCAAAAGCAGAATGGTGAGCAAGTGACTGACTTGTTTCCTTGTTGATTTAAGAAAAATTAGGCCTGTGATATCAAAAGAAAGAGGAGAGTCAATGAAAGAACATAGATTGCTACATTTGCTTAACACAGTGTTGAGTTCCTGATCCCACTAGCTGAGGCCCAAACAGTGGCCTTTTAACCTACTCAAATTGACAAACCATCACTGATACAGTTGAGACTACCCCAAATGTTAGACTGGAATTAGCAGAGTCATGTTGCAGCATATTCCTGGGGCACGTGTGCAGTGAATTTTTTTATCCTGCCTGTGTCTCTTGCTTTGCTTCATATGAGTCCTCTATTTAGTTACGATTGGTCTTAAGGACATAAGTTCTCTTTCCTTACTTACATTTCTCTATGAGAAATGTCCTGTTTTCTCAGAAAAGACAGTAGAAGTTATCTTTGTTCAAACTTTTGACTGTTTAGATACCTGTGAGCAGCCACAATAGTATTCTTTTCTCTAAACAAGCAACACTAAAAACTCTAATGTCTTACCTCAGGCTTGAGTACAAACTTGACACAAAGTCCCACTGGATCTATCTAGAATAAACCTACTATATCCTCTTCAAACAAAACCTCATATCCTATGACAAAATTCCTTGAAGATATACATTTTATACATGTATATTCAATTTACCAAGTAAAAATTAAAATTATGTTATGTACATATCTATAAATGTACATATACTATACAAACACAACATATAAATATATTTATAATTATTTTGCCAGAAACTACAAAGAATACTAAAAACAATGAGACTCCATTCCTTTGTTTAAGGAAACCACAATGTAAATGGATCCTTTTTATACAGAAAGGATCCTTTTTCTATATAAAGTATTAATGAAAATAATACTAAATTAATTATTAATTATTAATGAAACTTATACTAAACACATATCCCTTGGTACTAGTTATTGTTGTATAAACTATATATGCATACAGATAGCTGGTACAATGTAGGTATTATGATTAAATCTGTTTTATAAATATGGAAAAGGAGACACAGAGAGCATAAATCGTATAACTCATAGGAGTCAGAATTAGGGCAGTGTACATTACCTTAATATACTACCTCAATAGAACACAAAGAAACTGAATAAACAAAAGCAGAATTAGGATTCCAATTCAGCCTCCATTAACCCTGAGTCTGTACTGTCTCATTACAACAAGAGAAAACAGAACAAAGAAAATGTCAAGGTTATCAGTGGGTATTTGGCAAATGAGTGCCACAAACAATATTTTTTTAAATACTGAAGGAGAATCTAACATCTGTGAACCCTTCCACAGGGCAGGCTTTGTGCAATCTGGAACCCAAATGCTGAATATACTTTGCGCTGTGGGTTTTACACCAATACTTTAATGTTTGATTGCCATCTAACATTATGCAGCCCTTCAATGGCTTACTTCACAAAATGAATCCCACATGTGCCAATTACCAGGAACCTAAAATTTGGGTCATTGCTTATTAACACCTCGGAGATTTTATCAAAAAATATTCATTCTCTGAGAGCCTTCTAGAGCTCACTGGGGGAAGGGAAAGAATATATTCTAAGTGCAATGTCTCTGTTAGGCTTGAATTATCTATGCAAGAGTTTCACCCTACAACCGCAATCAGAGAGGACTCTGTGCCACATGCACCAGCAGAGATCTACCACAAGCCCTCTTTCTGTTATTTTCTGCTATTATTTTCATTAGCCATGTATTTGGCCTGACTGGGGCCTTAACTAAGTGCTGTCTTTACAATGTTCTTAGAAAGAAAGCAAAGAATAAAAACAAGCAAAATTAGTCCTTTCATCCCTCCAGACAAAGGTATTTCAAGTACTTAAATGCCCCTATCTCTTCAATTTAAACAGCATACAAGTGAAATGTAAGTGGAATTCACTGTAAAGAGCCAAAATAGTGTTGCAGATAAGAACCACAGGTTTGCGTGGCTTCACCAGACTGCCCTAATCTCCCTAGCTCTTGGGTAGATCATCAGATAAATCAATCAGTTGTTGGCTTGGAAAAACTGAAGAAGTGGCCAGGAGCCCTTGTAGCAGGAAATTTCTCCAGTCCCACCCAGCTCCTCAGTCCCTCAACCACTTGTAAAATAATCACTCAGAGGCTTATATTAATTACAAACTATATGGCCTACGGCTCAAGCTTCTTGCTAGCTAGCTCATATAACTTAACTCAACCCATTGCTCTTAATCTATGTATCACCACATGTTCTGTGGCTTTACCTGTGTCCTATTCATGTTGCTCCTTGGATAGTGGGTTGACGTCAACTCCCACTCTCCTTTCTTCGCTCACTGTCTCTCTTGGATTTTCCCACCTGACTGATCCTGCCCTGCCATAGGCAAATGCAGCTTTGTTTATTAGCCAATGGGAGCAACACATATTCACAGCATACAGAAAGTATACAGCATCCACAGTACTTCCTTTTTTCTGTCTAATCAAAAACGAAGGTTTTAACTTTAACATAGTTAAATTATATATAACAAAATAGTTATCAAGCAAGAATTAGAATTATAATATCTAGTCTATTTGTATTTGGCAAAATTAAAGAAAATATTTTATCAACTATCCTATTTTTGTGAGTCTAAAGTTTTATATCTGATTTATCTTTTATCATAACCAAGGAAAATCATAATTATAATTATATAGTCTTCAAATACATAAAGACCCCAGAAGGATAAAATATTATCTGAGTAAACAGAAAGTGCATGGCAAGCAACATCCATAATTCTAGAAATGACAGAGACATCTGGCTACCTGGACAGTCATCCAAAGTTCTTCTGTAATGTTAAGGCATCAATCTTCAGTCTACAGGCTGAAAGACTCTGGCAGACTTTTAGTGAAGCAGAAAATTTGAAGAATTGTCTCTCCTATTGGCAAAGTTCATTAGTCATTTCTCCCTGTCTCCTGCAGAATGTCTGGCAGTCTCCACTGTGAAGGAGGAAACTGAAGGACCATCTCGCCTTGCAAAATTCAGGTTCTATGGGTTCTTCATGTCTAATTTATATAGCATCCTATCAAGCAATCAAGGCAAGGGCACTTTTTTGCACAGTGGCTAACTTTTGCCACAAAGAAAGCAAACTCCATAATGAGTTTCTTTGATGCCCATCATCCTCTCCTCTTTAAAGTAATTGTTGGTGCCAGGAGCAGGCATATCTCATTGTCTGGAAAAGTCTAAGTTCTTAAAACATTTTAAATGTCATCTCCTGTAGGTCTTTGAAGTGTTTGAAGATGACTTACCTAATTGAAATGTATCTTTGTATATCTAGAAAACTTAACTAACATGACTTTAAGTTTGATTGTCATAGATGACTAATTAATCTGTATTTCTTAATTATATATTACAATTTTAAATAAGTTGCATAAACATAATACCTTAAAGATAGTAGAAATATATATATATATATATATATATATATATATAATAACAAAATTACTTTAAATTTGTATCAATAAACCAAAATCCATAGTAATGTAAAATATGTAAGATTAATAGTTGTTTTTTCAATTAAAGTAGAATCAATAATCTACTCTTTTGTCCTATCATTTCTATATCATACATTGCTACATCATATCCCTTTTATTTTTTAGAAAGAGATTGACTATGACCAATAACAATTTGTAACCAACCTCCTCAACAAAGACTAGCATCCATAATCCATTTTTTGAGAATGTGGGCATAGTATTCTAGGCTACTTCCTGCTGACTGGGGGCACTGTTAATCTGTCCTGACTGGAGTAGTCTGTGAGACTGGATCATCTTAGCCAGTTGCCTGGAAGCCGTTCTGGATATTGGATCATCTGGAGACCTCTCAGAGGATCTTCCTTGATGGAACCATTTTAACCTGGAAGGAATCTATAGCTTCTCATCTTCTGTGGAAACAAAAGTAGAACCTCTTTTCCAAAGCAACATATCCTTAGACCCAAATTTTGAAATCAAGATGCCTTTAAAATACATATATATTGGTTTAACTCAGCAGGCTTCACAATCAAATATCTCTCTTTAGTTAAAAATCCCAAAGACAATCCTGCCCCTGGACTTCCCTTCTGGACAAGAGGTGAGTGTCTGCACTCAGCCTAGATCCCATCTCTGGGCACCAGCCACTGCAGGGAAGACCTGCCTAACTTGGCCCCAGGTTCTGGCCACCAGGCAGGTTCCCTTTTAGCCCTACTGGGAAGGCTCCCCTTCTCCAAGACCCCCAGCAGACCCTGCAATCTCCACGCCCTGCCCCCATGCCCATCTGCCCGAGACCCCAGCCACTTCCTGAGACTTAGAGACCGGCCCCCAGCTCCCATCCTGCCCTGGACTTCCCTGCTGGACAAGAGTACCCATCCTGCCCCGGAGTTTCCTGCTGGACAAGAGAGCTCCCATCTGGACAAGAGAGAGAGACTTCCTGAATCTATCAGCTCTGTCTGGACCAAGTATGCTGATAAGACCAAGAACGAACCACAAGGAGATGGGCAGACATCAAGGCAGAAGTACATACAACAAAATGAAGAGCAATACAGCATCACCAGAACCTAGCCCTCCTCCAACATCTAAACCTGAACATCAAAATTGGGAAGAAGCAGAAGAAAACAGCCTTATGAATAACATCATGAAGAAGGTAGAGGCTTATATAAAGGAAAAGATAAAAAAATGGGAAGAACGCTATAAAAAACTAGAGGAAAGGACAAATAAAGTGGGAGAAAACAATAAAACACTGAAAGAAAATCATGAAAAAGCAATGAAACAAATGAAGGAAACAGTCCAAGACCTGAAAAGGGAAATAGAAAAAAATGAAGAAGACACAAACAGAGGAAATGCTGGAAAGAGAAAACCTGAGTAAATGATCAGAACCTCAGATGCAAGTATAACCAACAGAATGCAAGAGATGGAAGAGAAGATCTCTGGCATTAAAGATACGGTAGAAGAAATAGATTCATCAGTCAAAGAAAACACTAAAGCCAACAAAGTCATGAACCAAAATGTTCAAGAAATTTGGGACACCATGAAAAGACCAAACCTATGAATAATTGGTATAGAAGAAGGAGAAGAGTACCAACTCAAAGGCACAGAAAATATATTCAACAAGATCATAGAAGAAAACTTTCCCAACTTAAAGAAGGAAATGCCTATGAAGATACAAGAAGCCTATAGAACACCAAACAGACTAGACACCCAAAAAAGTCTCCTCACCACATAATAATTAAACAACTAAATGTACAGAATAAAGAATAAAGAAAGAATATTAAAAGCAGCTAAGGAAAAAGGCCAAGTGACTTATAAAGGCAAACCAATCAGAATAACACCCGATTTCTCAATGGAGACTCTGAAAGCCAGAAGGACCTGGACAGATGTAATGCAGACACTAAGAGACCATGGATGCCAGCCTAGACTAATATACCCAGCAAAACTTTCAATCATCATAGACAGAGTGAACAAGACATTCCAAGACAAAGCCAGATTTAAACAATACTTATCCACAAACCCAGCCCTACAGAAAGCACTAGAAGGAAAATTCCAACCTAAGGAAGTCAGATACACCCTCAAAAACACAGGCAATAGGAAAAGCAACAGCAGTAAACCCCAAAGAAAAGAAGTACACACACACTACCACCAAAAAAATAACAGGAATGAATAAGCACTGGTCATTAATATTCCTCAATATCAATGGACTTAATTCACCTATAAAAAGATACAGGCTTACAGAATGGATATGAAAGCAGGACCCATCTTTCTGCTGCATACAAGAAACACATCTCAAATTCAAAGATAGACACTACCTAAGAATAAAAGGCTGGGAAATGACTTTCCAATCAAACGGTCTTAAGAAACAAGCGGGTGTAGCCATTCTGATACCCAGCAAAATAGATTTCAAACTAAAATGAATCAAAAGAGATCAAGAAGGGCATTACATACTCATCAAAAGAAAGATCCACCAAGATGAAGTTTCAATTCGGAACATTTATGCCCCAAACACAAGGGCACCCACATATGTAAAAGAAACATTACTAAAGCTTAAACCACATATAAAACCCCACACATTAATAGTGGGAGACCTCAACACCCCACTTTCACCACTGGACAGATCTCCCAAATCGAAACTTAACAGAGAAATAAAGAACTTAACTGATGTCATGACTCAAAGGGACTTAATCGATATCTACAGAATATTCCATCCTAACAAAAAAGAATATACCTTCTTCTCAGCACCCCATGCAACCTTCTCTAAAATCGACCACATACTTGGCCACAAAACAAATCTCAACAGACACAAAACAATTGGAATGACCTCCTGTGTTCTATCAGACCACCATGGTTTAAAGTTAGATTTCAACAACAACAAAAACCACAGAAAACCTACAATCTCATGGAAACTGAATAATGCTCAACTGAATCACCAATGGGTTAAGGAGGAAATAAAGAAAGAAATTAAAGACTTCCTAGAGATCAACAAAAATTAAGACACCACATACCCAAACTTATGGGACACTATGAAAACAGTGCTAAGAGGGAAATTCATAGCACTAAATGCCCACATAAATAAGTTGGAGAAATCTCACACTAGTGACTTAGCAGCACACATGAAAGCTCTAGAACAAGAAGAAGCAAAGTTTCCCAGGAAGAATAGACGCCAGGAAATTATCAAAGTGAGAGCTGAAATCAATAAAATAGAAACAAAGAGAACAATACAAAAAATTAATGAAACAAAGAGTTGGTTCTTTGAGAAAATCAACAAGATAGAAAAGGCCTGAGCCAAACTAACCAAAAGACAGAGAGAGCATCCAAATCAACAAAATCAGAAATGTAAAGGGGGACATAACAACAGACATTGAGGAAATCCAGAGAATCATCAGGTCATACTTTACAAACCTCTACTCCACAAAACTGGAAAACGTAAAAGAAATGGATAACTTTCTGGATAGGTACCACATACCTAAGTTAAATCAAGACCAGATAAACTATTTAAATAGTCCAATAACCCCTAAGGAAATAGAAACAATCATTAAAAGTCTCCCAACCAATAAAAGCCCAGGACCAGATGGTTTCAGCGCAGAATTCTACCAGATCTTCAAAGAAGAGTTAATACCAATACTCTGTAAATTGTTCCACACAATAGAAACAGAAGGAACATTACCAAACTCCTTCTATGGGGCTATATTACCTTGATTCCTAAACTAGACAAGGATATAACAAAGAAAAAGAAATACAGATTGATCTCCCTCATGAACATTGATGCAAAAATACTCAATAAAATACTGGCAAACAGACTCCAAGAACACATCAAAACAATCATCCACCATGATCAAGTAGGCTTGAACCCAGGGATGCAAGGATGGTTCAACATATGAAAGTCCGTCAATGCAATATACCATATAAACAAACTCAAAGAAAAAAACCACATGATCATCTCACTAGATGCAGAAAAGGCATTTGACAAAATCCAACACCCCTTCATGATAAAGGTCTTGGAGCAATCAGGAATACAGGGAACATACCTAAATTTAATAAAGGCAATTACAGCAAGCCAACAGCCAACATCAAATTAAATGGAGAGAAACTCAAAGCAATTCCACTAAAATCAGGAATGAGGCAATGCTGTCCACTCTCACCATACTTATTCAATATAGTACTTGAAGTTCTAGCCAGAGCAATAAGACAACATAAGGAGATTAAGGGGATACAAATTGGAAAGGAAGAAGTCAAGCTTTCCTTATTTGCAGGTGACATGATAGTATACTTGAGTGACCCCAAAGATTCAACCATGGAACTGATACAACTTATAAACACCTTCAGTAACATAGCAGGATACAAGATCAACTCAAAAAAAATCAGTAGCCCTCCTATATACAATGGACAAAGAGGCTGAGAAGGAAATCAGAGATACATCACCCTTTACAATAGCCAAAATTATATAAAATACATTGGGGTAACACTAACCAAGAAAGTGAAGGACCTATATGACAAGAACTTTAAGTCCCTGAGAAAAGAAATTGAAGAAGATGTCAGAAAATGGAAAGATCTCCCATGCTCATGAATAGGCAGGACTAACATAGTAAAAATGGCAATTTTACCAAAAGCAATCTACAAATTCAATGCAATCCTCATCAAAATACCAACACAATTCTTCACAGACCTAGAAAGAATAATACTCAACTTCACATGGAAAAACAAAAAACCCAGGATAGCCAAAAGAATCCTGTACAATAAAAAAAACTCTGGAGGCATCATGATCCCTGACTTCAAGCTCTACTATAGAGCTACAGTAATAAAAACAGCTTGGTACTGGCATAAAAACTGACATGTGGACAAATGGAATCGAATTGAAGACCCTGACATTAATCTGCACACCTATGAACATATAATTTTTGACAAAGAAGCCAAAAGTGCACAATGGAAAAAATAAAGCATCTTCAACAAATGGTGCTGGCATAACTGGATATCAACATGTAGAAGGCTGCAAATAGATCCATATCTATCACCATGCACAAAACTTAAGTCCAAGTGGATCAAGGACCTCAACATAATTCCAGCTACTCTGAACCTGCTAGAAGAGAAACTAGGAAGTAGTCTTAAATGTATTGGCATAGGAGATTACTTCCTAAATATAACACCAGTAGCACAGACACTGAGAGAAACAATCAATCAATGGGACCTCTTGAAACTGAGAAGCTTTTGTAGAGCAAAGGATATGGTCAACAAGGCAAAGCGACAGCCTACAGAATGGGAAAAGTCTTCACCAACCCCACATTTGACAGAGTACTGATAACCAGAATATATAAGGAACTCAAGAAATTAGACATCAAAATGCTCAACAGTCCAATTAAGACATGGGCTATAGAACTAAACAGAGAATTCTCAACAGAGGAAACTCAAATGGCCGAAAGACATTTAAGGAATTGCTCAACATCCCTAATTATCAGGGAAATGCAAATCAAAACAACTCTGAGATACCACCTTACACCTGTCAGAATGGCTAAGATCAAAAACACTGAAGACACCTTATGCTGGAGAGGATGTGGAGCTAGGGGAACTCTCCTCCACTGCTGATGGGAATGCAAGCTTGTACAACCACTTTGGAAATCAATTTGGTGCTTTCTTAGAAAATTGGGAATCAATCTTCCCCAAGATCCAGCTATACCACTCTTAGGCATATACCCAAGGAATGCTCAATCATACCACAAGAGCACTTGCTCAGCTATGTTCATATCAGCATTGTTTGTAATAGCCAGAACCTGGAAACAACCTAGATGTGCTTCAACTGAAGAATGAATAAATAAAATGTGGTACATATACACAATGGAATTCTACTCAGCAGAGAAAAACAATGACATCATGAGGTTTGCAGGCAATTGGATGAATCTAGAAAAAATCATCCTGAGTGAGGTAACCCAGACTCAGAAAGACAAACATGGTATGTACTCACTCATAGGAGGATACTAGATGTGGAACAAGGATGATTGGACTGCTACTCACAACACCAGGGAGGCTGTGGGAGCCCGTTCTCGGGTTCCTCGTGGCTTTACCCAGCAGGTCCGAATAGAGGATGATAAAAACCACGGGCCTGAGTGCAGGTGTCTGAGATGGTCTGCACTTGGCTGTGATGGGGGAGTAGGTCTTTTGCTCCACCCCTTGGCGTCTCTATAAAAACCCTGGGGCAGAGACAGTCGGGGCCCGTTGGAATAGGTTCCAGGCCCTCTCGAGGCTATCCTTTATTTTCTATCTGTTTATCTCCGCAATATTCTCCGCAATAAATCCTTCTATCTAATATTTCCTGCTGCTTGCACTCAAGAAAACTCTGGGGAACTGTGGGGGTGGTTGGGTAAACGCCCCACAGAATGGCGCCATGAACAGGGACTAAAGAAAAAAAGAAAAAAGGGACTAAAGAAAAAAAGGGGGGACTAAAAAAAAGGGACTAAAGACAAACGAACAGGGACTAAAGACAAAGTAATAGGGACTAAAGATAAAGGAAAATAATAGTTTTATTACAGAGTTTTTGGCGAAAGTGCTGAGTTCAGCCCTGCCAGTGGATAAGGCATGCCGGTGTTATGGAAAATATATATTTCTTATATATATTATTGAGAGGCAGGGGTTTTATCCTCGAGAGAAAAGGAAAGCGGACTGGAAGGATGTCCGATGCTGCAGCGAAATTCTCTTTCAAAATTTTCTATCTTCTATCCCTTTCTCAATTTCTATCTGAAAAATAAGTATAAGGCATAGGGTAGTAAAATAGTGTAGGAAAAACTTAGAAGTGTAAGATTGTGTAGGAAAAAAATAAGGCAACTAGACAGAAAAACTCTTCAATTTTCTAACTTTGGGGGCTATGAATGCAAACTGGGGGGGGAAATCTTTCTTTGGGCTTTATGGGTAGTAAAAAAAGCTCTTCTCTGAGCTTATGGGGAAGAAAAAGTTTCCTATGGAAGCTTTTGACCTGGGGACAGCTGAAATGCTAAGTCCAAGCGGCAGGAGAAAGTGATTTCTCCCTGAGGCAAAAATGGGGGTGTAAAAAGTCAAAAAGTTTAAAGTTGGGAAGTTTTGGGAAAAGTTGGTCTTTCTCTCTTGGGGAAAAAAATCTTTCTCTTAAACTATAAAGCTTTTCTTGGAAAATTTGGGGGAAAAAATCTCTCTAAAAAGCCTTAATCTTTCTCAAACTCAAAGCTCTTAAACTTAAAAACTAAAGCCTTGCCGGGCGGTGGTGGCGCACGCCTTTAATCCCAGCACTCGGGAGGCAGAGGCTGGCAGATCTCTGTGAGTTCGAGGCCAGCCTGGGCTACCAAGTGAGTTCCAGGAAAGGCACAAAGCTACACAGAGAAACCCTGTCTCGAAAAACCAAAAAAAAAAAAAAAAACTAAAGCCTTTAACTTTCTCAGGACAAAAATTAGAATCACCTGAAGATATTAGTATGGGGACCAACTGTGATTAGCTCTAAGGGAAAACAACCCTCTTAAGACAGCAAAACCTCTAAGTTCTGTCTTTCAAGCTTTAAAAATCCTCCCTGCAATGCAGGAGGCAGGGACAAGTTTCTAAAAATCTCTCTTCTAAGCTGTTTCTTCAAGCTGGTAAAAGACAGTGGGTCAGAGTACCCTGAGGGAAACGCTTGGGAGAGTGTTGTTGAAGAGCTACAGAGAGCCCAAAAGGGCAGAAAACCTTACCTGAGAAAAGCAAAAAACTTTGTTCAAACCTCCCGGGCAAGAATTTGTAAGCAAGTCTGGTAAAAAAGAACCAGTTGACTCTCAGACCCAAAAAGAACTATGGGAAATGACTGATATAAGGGAAATGATATAAAGGACTGATATAAGGAACTGATATTATGGACTGATATAAGGGAAATGCATTCTGGGAAAGGTAGTTTTTCCATTAAAGATGGCGACATTGCCCTGAAACACTTGTCAGCTCGAAAATACGTTCATGGTAAATTTAAAATACAGCTTTTAAAAGAATAAGGAGGAAAATTGTCTAAGAGTTTAAGTGTCAGTTCCAATGAAAAATTGAAAGGATACGGAACTAGGTGCTTCTCAGTTTGGGGCTCCGTTGGTAAAATGCCTTATTTACCCTAATAGCTGTGCAAAGTTTATGGTAGTTGGGTGACAAAAAGCTACATTTATGAGGAAACAAGCAACTTTAAAATCCTTAAGAAAGCAAGAGAGCAGTTTATACACTGAACGTTGTCTTAGATATGAAGAAACATGTTGAAATTAAAAAAATTCTTTACCTCTTGAACAAACTGCCTGCAATGAGTGATTCCTTTGCAAATCTAAGAGGATACAGGCATTCAAAAAAGAAATGACTGCTTTATAGATGGTAAACAAACTTCAGAAAATCTAGCTGTCTTACAAAAGAGTTGCTTCACCTGAAAGTTCCTTATAAAAAATCAATGCTAAATATCACAGCTGCTAATACCATCAGGAATTAAAGCTAATGAAGTGAAAATACTAAATACAGTTCGGAGCTGTGCCACTTGTGGCTTTACTAGCTCCTTTAGAAAAATACTTTATATCACCTAATAGCTGTGCAGTATTTGGCGAAGAGCTTTACAGCAGCTAAATATGGTAATTTCGCCCTCAGCGTGAAGTGAAGTTTTTCTGTAGAACAAACCAAAAGTACTACTGTAATAGAAACGTTTGTCTGAATTGAAGTACATAGGGGGAACTATTATGAATTTGGGTGAAGGGACAGCCTCTAGTTAAAAACTGTTTACCGCTGACAGTGCATCTCTGCCGGTCCGGAATGGCTGAGAGAACTGGCAACTTTGGAGTGTGGCTTCGTCCTGAGAAGGTTACAGTCCCCTAGCAGCAACTATCACAATTCTATAACAACACTCACTAAATTCCCAGTGCTTTATAGCAAAGCTGACTATAAACTCCAAACTTCAGAAATAATGTACGTACTTCCTGTCTAGTTAAGAAAATCTTTCTAATAGAGATAGTAATAATAATTAAGAATAAGAAATAGAAAAAGATGAAAATAAGATATGTGAGTTTGTAGAAACTATTCTCTTGTTATATCTCTGTTAAGAAATCTTTGGGTGTTTGCTAAGTTAAATATATGCTAATGGTAGCCCTATATAAGTTTGTAAAATAGATCTATAGAGTTCCTTTAAGAATATAAGCTTGCAAGAAGTATCTAATGTAATCTTAAGACATATAGTAATAAGCTTGTAAGAAGTAAAGATCCTAGTTATAAATGTAAGTTTAAATAAGAATAAGATGGAGTGAATATAAGAAATATATAAGAAGTAATAAGAAATATATTTGCTAAAGTAGTTCTATAGTTTCCTTAAGGAGTATAAATAAGTAGATGTTAATACGTTATATGTGAGCTTGTAAAGTGTAAATGTTGAATGTGAGTCTAAATGCTTTGCAAGGCAAAAAATGTTATATGTGAGTTTAAAAAGTGTAAATGTTAAGTGTGAATCTATGCTTAATGTATATGGTGAAAAAACCTGAGATACAGAAGTTAGTGTCCTAGCAGACTGCAAAGCAGGCAGTTTGAGTGGGTTTCAAAAGTTCCAGAAGCCGCTAAGAAGCTAAGAATGGCGGATGCCAGAACCAGCACAAGGCATCCGCAGCTGAGATCCGTGGAAAATCGACGCAACACAGAAAAACCTGAGCTAACATCAAAAACGGTGCGGTCTAGATACTACTGTACCTAAAAAGGTCTCTGGCTTGAGAATAAGTTCAGAGATGCTTGTTTGAACAAAAATTGTTAACTGCAAAAAGTTTTGGTTGAAAAATGTCTCTTCATATTTGGAAGTGAAAGCCTGATACTAGAATTTATTTCTTGTTTGAACTTTTTGAACTTAAAATGAGATAAAATTACAAAAAGAATTTGGTTATGGATTTCTCATATTTGGAAGGCTAGTACCAGAATTTATCATTTGAATTTTAAGACTTAAGAAATGAAATGAACAATAGAGATTTCATTGATATGGGACAATTTTGAGTTTACTTATAGTAATGACCTAGGAACTGTTTTCTGGAATTGGGTTAAAAATGGAACTGTTTAAATGAAGAAATTTATTATTTCTTCCTAGAATCAAGATGCAGTTTTGTGTATGCATATATGCTTTATTAATTGGTGATTCATGACTTGTTTTGTGGAACTGTTTATGTAAAAATGAAATTACTTACAGAACTGGTTTTGTGTTATAAATGGAACTGTTTAAATGGAAAAGTTTGGGTTTTATAACTAGGCTTGAGATTTTGCTTAAAAAATTATAACGAAAAGGGGGAGAGTTAATATTCCTTAGTCTAATTTCAAAAGTTGTTTGAGTGGATTAATGTCATGTTTTTTTAGTAAGAAATGCAAATGGGGTATATTAAGAGACTACTTTTAAAGTGTGTAAAGAGTTTTATTAAGAAACTGCTTTTGGATGTTTTGCTAAGTTTTCAAAGTGTTAATGGTTAGATTGAAAATATTGCTTTTCAATATGGGTTTGTAGGAATTGTATGAGTTTGGGTTCTTCTAACTAGGTTTGAGATTTTGTTTAAAAAATTATAAAGAAAAGGAGATTGAATTATATTTACCCTATTGATATTAATGCACCCTGGTCTTGTGGAGTTAAGGAATATTTAAGTTTGATGTGAATACATCGAAGTTTTTCCTATGTTCTGTTAGCAAGGAAATTCAAATGATTAAGAGTTAAAGTTGTAAGACGGAGAAAATTGTTAACTATATATAGCACCATATATGCTAATTCAAATGGTTCTGTTAAGAGTTTGCTTTGAGTTGTAAGATTGAGAGAATTGTGACTATGTATAGCAATATTTATGTTAACCTGTTAATGGTAATGATGAAGCTAAGGGATTCTTTAAGTTGGTAGTCGCCTTAAGAGTTTTTGGCTTAGAAAGGGCTTGAGGCAAAGACTGCTGTAGTCACCTTGGAACTAATTCAAAAGAGAAATGCCATCTTTATCATCCTCTACTCCCATATTGGGAGGTGTAACAGCTTGGAGATTGCTGTAAGCCATTAACAGTTATTTTTTTATATATTAAGAAAGGGGGACCTGTGGGAGCCTGTTCTCGGGTTCCTCGTGGCTTTACCCAGCAGGTCCGAATAGAGGATGATAAGGACCACGGGCCTGAGTGCAGGTGTCTGAGATGGTCTGCACTTGGCTGTGCTGGGGGAGGAGGTTTTTTGCTCCACCCCTTGGTGTCTCTATAAAAACCCTGGGGCAGAGACAGTCGGGGCCCATTGGAATAGGTTCCAGGCCCTCTTGAGGCTATCCTTTATTTTCTATCTGTTTATCTCCGCGATATTCTCCGCAATAAATCCTTCTATCTAATATTTCCTGCTGCTCGCACTCAAGAAAACTCTGGGGAACTGTGGGGGTGGTTGGGTAAACGCCCCACAGGAGGCTACCTGGAAAACAGGACCCCAAGAAAGACACAGGGATCTCCCAGTGACAGAGAAATGGATGAGATCTACATAAACAGCCTGGACATGAGTGGGGGCAATGAAGGGCGAGGGTCGAGGAAAAGAGAGCTTGGGGGAGCAGGAGATCCCAGCTGGATCAACAACAGAGAGGGAGAACAAGGAATAGGAGACCATGGTAAATGAAGACCACATGAGAATAGGAAGAAGCAAAGTGCTAGAGAGGCCCACAGAAATCCGCAAAGATACCCCCACAATAGACTGCTGGCAATGGTTGAGAGACAGCCTGAATTGACCTACTCTGGTGATGGGATGGCCAAACACCCTAATTGTCGTGCTAGAAACTCCATCCAATGACTGAGGGATCTGGATGCAGAGATCCATGGCTAGGCCCCATGTGGAGCTCCGGGAGTCCAATTGGCGAGAAAGAGGAGTGTTTATATAAGCAAGAATTGTTGAGACCAAGGTTGGATAAAGCACAGGGACAAATAGCCAAACAAATGGAAACACATGAACTATGAACCAATGGCTGAGGGGCCCCCAACTGGATCAGCCCTCTGAGTGGGTGAGACAGTTGATTGGCTTGATCTGTTTGGGAGGCATCCAGGCAGTGGGACCAGGTTCTGTGCTCATTGCATGAGTTTGCTGTTTGAAACCTGGGGACTATGCAGGGTCGCTTGGCTCGGCCTGGGAGGAGGGGACTGGACCTGCCTGAACTGAGTCTACCAAGTTGATCTCAGTCCTCAGGGGAGGCTTTGCCCTGGAGGAAGTGGGAATGGGGGCTGGGCTGGGGGGGAAGAGGAGGGGGGTGGGAAGGGGGAGAACAAAGGAATCCATGACTGATATGTAGAACTGAATTGTATTGTAAAATAAAATAAAATAAATCAAATCCCAAAGACAACATATTCCAGACTCTCTGTGTAATTTTCATCTTACATGGCTTATTATATTTTTTATATATCATTTTATTTTTAAAACTTTATTTTTATGACTATCTATATCCTTACTCTTCTCTCTCTCAAACCTACATACCTTTTTACTCACAATGTAAACTGTTTAGAGTTTTTTTCCATCTGAATCTGTCCTATTGTGTATCTGTAATTATTTTTTGACTAGGAGAAATTTTAAAATGTTGAGCAGCATGGCTAGGAGGAAAGCAGCTGCAGCCCTGACTGCTGGCTCTACCCCACTCTGCTTTTCAATATGGCACAGGTACTATAACTCATGCTTACTTCCACAATTCTGAGAAGCAGTATTAAGTTGTATGCCTGTGTTTTTAAGACTGTGGCTATGCTCCCAACCTCACAGACAGTGACTGAGAGAGGCCTCTTTGTATCACAGCCTGGCTAACTTAGTCAAGAGAACTTGAGACTCTTAATCTCAGGATCTTGGGTTCATGCCTCATGTTGGGTGCCAAATTGTAGCTGGAAGTTTCTCCAGTCCCACCCGTCCCTGCAGTCCCACAGCAGCTTATAAAATAATCACTCAGAGGCTTAATAGTAACTACAAACTGTATGGCCTATGGCTCAGGCTTCTTGCTAGCTAGCTCATATAACTTAAATCAACCCATTACTATTAATCTATATATTGCCATGTGTTCCATGGATTTACCTGTGTCCCATTTATGTTGCTCCTTGGATGGTGGGTTAGTGTCAACTCCCACTTTCCTTTCTTCTTTCACTATCTCTCTTGGATTTTCCTACCTGGCACCATCCTGCCCTGCCATAGGCCAATGTAGCTTTATTTATTAGCCAATGGGAGCAACACATATTCACAACATACAGAACGATATCCCACAGCAAGCCCTGCCAAGTTAAACCAATAAATATTTAACCAAGAAACTGACACAGTTCCTAGGAGCCACTGTCTCCTTTCATCTCCAACAAGCTTCATTGCATAAGAATTCTCCCTCACACTTTTCTCTCATGTCTAAACCTACTTGCCTTAAAGGCCAACTCAAGGCCCACCTTGAGATGTCTGTGATAACTGAAGTTGAGCATGCTGCCCTCCACATCTCTAGAATGTGTGTTTTCTTCATCTCTTACCTCAACTCTGCACTTGTCTTCTTGTACTAGCTATGTTTTAATGTGCATGTGAGGACTTTATGTAGTATATATACTATGTGCATGATTGTGTGCACAGGTGCATATGTACACATGTGCACATTCATGTGGCGGCCAAAGATAAACACAGCTACTGTCTACCTTTTTTTTCTGTACATAGATTCTCTCACTGGCCCATAACTGGCCAACAAAGCCAGGCCAGATATCTTCCTGCCTCTACCTTCTCAGGCTCTGGTTTTAAGCATGTTACCATCTGCAGATTTCTTTTATGTGGGCTCTAGGAGCCTAACTCAGATCCTCATACTAGTGCAACAAGCAAGTTAACAATGGAGTCATCTCCCCATCCCATTTCATATCTTAATAACACATAAAATAGCATGAGATGGTGAAGGTCTGTGATGGGAAGATGAGTTCAAATCTGTCCCTGTGATTATATCCAGTTTTACATTTGAATGACACCAATTTTCTCTTCCATAAAAATGGCATTAAGAATGACTGTAAAAGAAAAGAAAAAAAGAAAGAAACAAATATAAAGTAACTTGTGTCTTCAGAGCTCATAAACAGTGTGCCCAATCTACACAAATATTACTACAGCATTGCCCATTTCTGCTTTATATTCCTGGAAAACTTGAGTTTGCCTAGGACAGTGGTTCATACAGTGGGCATTCACAGTTTCACAACATTTTTAATAAGCAGTATTTAAGGATCTGGTTAATTCATATAACTTCACAACATGTCAGCAAAATACTTTGCAGTCATTAGAGCTGCACTTTGAGTACAACAGACTGCTCTATGACATTGGTCCCAAGTTTCAGAGAAGAGCAGCAGAGTTTATAGAGATTGAGGCTCTTATGGTGGACTATTTTTTCTTTATTCTTTTCTAGATTGTCTTTCTCTCCCATCACCGAAAAGAAAAACATATTATAGTATGGTCATAAAATTAAAGAATCAAGAGGTCTGGTAAAGGTAAAAGACTCATTGAAACATTATAGAGCTAAACATGGTTCAGAAGTCTTGATTTTTTTTCATAGCTTCCTTGGTTTTCATCTATAATTAGTCTAGGGTTGTTACAGATGATGTAATGAAAATAAATAAGTAAAAACCTACTAAATTTCTGGACGTCAACAAATCAAACATGAAAAAATGACTAAAGAGATGGTTCCATCAATACAGTAGTTGCCTCACAAGAACAAGGACCCAAGTTCAATTCCCAGAATCCACATTAATTAAAAAAAATGCTGCCCCCACAGCATGAGCATAGAAGATCTTCCTCTGCCCTTCACCTGAGGAGGGTGGCCTCAGTGGCCCAGAATGACTAGCTCATCTGCCATCCAGGCACACATCCAGGGCCTTGGTTTGGTCCACCCTAATATCTACCACATCTATGACCTGCTGAAGTGCATGAAGGGACTGGTGCTACAGAAAAATAGTCACAAGATCTCCATGACTGGGACAACAGCAGGATTATCTGAGAAGAGTTTCAGTGAGGGTCTAATATTGATGGTGTAGCAGAAGCCAGAGGCCTTTAATCAGACCAACAAATTACAATGAACATTTGTAAGTATAGCTGAGTGGACAAATAAATATACTGTGTGACACACTGAAGCTCCCAATGTCACTAAGATGAATGAAAAGGCATTGGAAAGGAAGAAAACACAGAGGAGAGAAGTGGGTTTTTTTGTTTGTTTGGTTGGTTGGTTGGTTAGGTGAGTGGTTTTGTTTTTAATTAATTATTTTTTATTTTCTTCTTAGAGGGATGCTATGTGTGTGACGGGTGCATGTAGAGGGACTGGGAAATGAGCAGGATTGGTGTGCATGACGTGAAATTTCCAAAGAATTAATAAAAATTATTATGTCAAAAAAAGAAGAAAAGTAAATAACAAAGTGGCTTATAATCTCACCCCTGGGGAAGCAGAGGTAAGTGAACTCCTGGAGGTCACTAGCCAGCCATCCTTGCCTACTTGGTGACCTCCAGGCCTGCCACCACCAAAAATGTGAACAGCACCTGAGAAGAATGACCCCAAAGATTGTCCTCTGGCCTCTGCATACAATGCACACATGTAAACATACATTTATATATACATTGGTACTTGCACACACACAAAACATATGCATGATAGAGAGAGGGGAGAAAGAAAGAACAAGAAAGAGAATGGAAGGAAGGAAGGAAGGAAGGAAGGAAGGAAGGAAGGAAGGAAGGAAGGAAAAGATAATGAAAAAGAAAGGAAAGAGAAATCTGAACATCACTGCCCACCTCAAATCGTACACTCAGGTTTCCCCCTATTCAAGCACTGTGATTGTGACATCACCCAGACTACATGCCTAATATTCTTTGTGGGCCAACCCCACATATGCTTTCTGTAGCCACTGTTTCCTTGTTGAAATAAGGAACAAAGAATGTTTTTGAACCTCACCTACTTCTGTGTTGGACAGGACTCATTGCATCCCTACTCTGTCCAATCAGCTCTTTGTGGAGCTATATAAAAGGACCAAGGTTTAAACTGACAACAGTAAGAGGGCGCTCATTGACCAGGCTTAGTGGACATTTATAGCAGGACTCAATTCACTAGCCTGAAGTGCCAGGGGTCACACACTTCCTCCTTGGTCCACTCTCTCTTAGCTGGGCAAAACCCACATCACTTTCAACAAGAAAAGTAGTCAAAGTTAAGAGCTGACATAGTCTGTGGGTCTATAAAGTTCAAGACAAGACTGAATATACAATACAAGTCATCTCTGATAATCATTGTGTTCTCCATCCTGACAGAGGAAAAGAACATTTAAATGGCCTGAGCTCTGTTTTCATGCTTACAAGATGGACAGTCTGATGACCTTTGTCTTCTCTGATCCTTCAAACTCAAGAACACTGGAGTGCCATGTCAGTTATACTCTTCCCTGAGCAGCTAAAGCAGTTTTTAAAAATGCTGTTGTCACTGTGTCAGATCAAGTGCAAAGGAGTGGAAATATGACTTGGGAGTCTCAGAAGGCATTAGATGGCAAGTTAGGCAGAATTAAATTCCACTTGCAGTGATTCCATAGGCTGCCCAGAGAGAGTAAAGGTATTCAATTCTCATTATTACTGCTGGATTTATGGTTCAAAATGAAGGTTAAATTAAAAAGAAAATATCATAGTTGATGTTCTAAATAGCTTTTTAAATTCCATATCCATGGTAATGTGCTTCAGCGTCTGATCCAGCTTCCCCAGCTTCAGGGACTCTTGAACTGATCAGATGGGCACATTGCTACTGAGCCAAGACATTTAAAAACACTTATGCCAGTCCTGTCTTAAGAAAACCGTAATCACTCTTCTCTATTCAGGTCTCAGGGATCCTCAAGGTCTGGGCTGATCTGGTACAGTACACCTCCAAACCAGCTTCTCTCATGAGTCTTTTCTCCAAATCAGTAGTGCCTTGCTGTTCTGCAGCTGCTATCTGACCCCAGCTTCTGTACTCTCCTCATTCTAGTCTCCTTCACCGCAAGTACCAAGATTCTCTCTGAAGATCTGATTGAGTCCTACCTCATCAGAAAACCTTCCTTGAAGTCTGAGCAGATGGCTCAATCAGCAAAATGTTTGCCATGCAAATGTAAGGACCTGAGTTCAGTCTCCTAGAACTCACATTCTGTGAAAAAGCCAGGTACAGTGGTACACATTTGTAACCCTAGCCCTGGGGAAGTAGAGATAAGTGCATCCCTGGGAATTGCTGGGTCTTGTGAAATTGGTGGGATCAGGCCAGTGAGAGAATCTGTTTTGTTTTGTTTTAAATATTGTGTTTTGTTTTGTTTTTAAAATCTTGGCTCCAAGATAACAAAAATGAAGAAACAATGGTCATGCCAAAAAGGGCCACAGCCATGTGCAGACAATTCCTTGCAGGAACGGCACCTGGTGTGTGACCAAGGACAAATCATTAGGAAGGTTGTCTTTCAGAAGATTGTAGAGACTGCTGCTGTCAAGAGAATTTCCAAAGCAAGTGTCTCCAATGCTTACATGCTTCCCAAGGTCTATGTAAAATTGTATTACTGAATGAGCTGTGCCATCCATAGCAAGATAGTCAGGAATCAGTAAATATAGTACAGCCTAAGAAGAATGAATACCTTCAACATGATTTACACCAACTTCTGGTGATATTTTATCTCTGTACCCCAATAAAGTTTATCTGAGAATCAGAGGAAAAAGCCAGCCACTATAGTAAACAGAGGTCAGGCAATGGTAGCTAGCATATTCCTTATGCCTTTAATCCTATCACTCAGAAGGCAGAGATGCATCGGGATCTCTATGAGTTCAAGGCCACACTGCAAACAGAGCCAGGCATGGTGGTACATAGCATTAATCCCAGCACTAACCATAAAAGTCTGGAGGTCTGTACAGACAGACAGGAAGTGACAGAGCTGGGCAGGAAGAAGAAATGATGTAGCTGGGTGGAGAGAGGAAATGAGATGACAGAACAGAAAGGCATATAGACATGGGTATAGAGGGGGTAGGTCTCTTTGGTAGAGGATCTCCAAGTGGTAAGAATGTGGCTGGCTTCTTTCTGCTTTTCTGATTTCTCAGCTTTTTACCCCAATATTTGGCTCCAGGTTTTTTTATTAATAAGGCCGTTTAACACTTCATCCTACACCCACTAGTGCTGCCTGAGACCTCCACCAAAGCTCATGTAAAGAGTTGGACTCACGTGGACAGAAGAAAAAACACCTGGGAAAAATGAAATGGAAGTTATACCAAAAGGAAAAAAGAAAAGGGGAAAGAAGGAAGGGAGGGAGGGAGGGAGGGGAAGAAGGAGAGAGAGAGAGAGAGAGAGAGAGAGAGAGAGAGAGAGAGAGAGAGGAAGAAAGAAAACAAGGTGGATGTCTTTCTGAGGAGCAACAACTGAGGTTGTTCTCTAGCCTCCACATGCATGTATACATGTGTCCACAAACACTGGTACATGCATGTGCTACTGAACACACGTGAATACAAACATGCACTCAACAAATCATCTTCTTGACCTCTCCAGTCTGCACAAGCATCACTTTTTGTATGAATTATTAGGACATTGCTAGGTTTAAAGGCAACTCACACAAAGTTCACTACAGACTAGGGTCAGCAGGTTTATTCTTGGATACCATTTGATTGCCTCTTTAGAAGTAAAACAGTTGCGATTACATAGTTTATCAATAAGGGGAATGAAATTTCAGCATAATTTAGTCACTATGAAAGCATGGGCTCTGTCAAACTCTCACCTGTCATATTCTCTTTACTACTGGTGGCTCATATCTGAAAACATTTTCTTAAACTTCCACAGAGTTCTTGATGGAAGAACTGACATATGACCAAACATGGGCCTTCAGTTCCAAGAAGGCAGCAATATAATATGTGGGCAAGATTTCACCAGATACCATGAGCCGTTCTGTCATGACCATTATATTTTATATTAATTTTATTTGTGTATGGGTGTGTTTATGTGCACATACGTGTGCAAATTTGCATGCCTCTTTGAACACTGGAGTCAGAAGATGGTATTGGATCCTTCATAGCTGAAGTTACAGGCATTTGTAGGACACTCCACTCATCATGTAGGTGCTAGGATCTGAACTCTGTTCCTCATGATTGTGTAGCAATCACTCTTAACCCCTGAGACAGCCTCCAGTCCAGTGTTATGATTTGAATAGGAAATGTCTCCCATGGGTTCACATACTGTGCTTGGTTGCCTGCTAGGAGATGTTGGAGAACTGACTCAATCCTGAAGACTCTGATCTAGTAAGTGGATTAGTCCCTTGATAGGGTCATAATATGTGGACTTATTGAAAGGTTGTGAGAAGTAGTAGTTAGTGACTACTTGGAGAAAGTGATTGCTGGAGACATGTTTTCCCATCCCTATACTCTATCTCCATTCACTGCTTCCTGATTCTTTATCACACCATCTACATCATGATGGAATTGACACCTTGAAACCATGACCAAAATAGGAAATTACTACCTTGAGCTGTCATGTCAGATATTATGGTCACTACTATGAGGAAGCTGGCTAACATGCTAAGGTGATGCACACCCCCCTTGATAGAACAGTGCCAGAGCCAGGTTAATGACATGAGAAGCTGGGTCATAGGGTCGCACCAACAATCTCCCTAAATGCACTCAGGTAAGAGCACTGTGCTGGCTGTGCAAATGCAGCTTCAGAGTGAGTCAGCTGCTGCCATCATGCAGCACACACCCCTCAGCTTCTTCTGCTTCAAATGCTTTGTCACTGAGTCACTGGATCAACTCTTTTCTCTTGTATAATATTAGAGGGACCAGCCTTAATATTATACATCCCAGGGGCTCAGGAGAGAGAACTACTAACGGCGAGGACTATTTTCAGGAAACAGAATCTCAGCACACCGAGTTCTATAGTCCACTTGCTTTAATTCCTCTGGCATAACATCCTTTATACCCAGCTTCAGTTCTGTTCTCATGTCTAGCTCCTTTCTTGGCTGATTTCTCTCTATATTTATCTACTGCTTCCTCTAAGTTCTATCTTAATTCTCTTGTCTTAATTCTGCCTCATCTAGGTCCTTTTCATCTTGTTCTTACCCAGCTAGGACTTCCCCATCTGGCTCTTCCTCATCTTCTATCTCATTCCTCTAGTACTTTCCTCTAGCCCTTCAATCTAATTCTTCCCCATCTCAGTTTGTTCCTCTCAAGTTCTTCCCTGTCTAGTTCTTCCATTCTCTTTTCTCTTCTCCGTCTCTCCGTGCCCTGGAAGTCCTGGTATATAAAGCCAGGCTTCCAGGGTCAAATGGAGGGGTGATAAGAATCACATAGGGAGTCAATAACCGTTAATTATCATTTGCAACCCCAAAGGGAAGTGACCAATGGGGAAATGAATTAACTAAAGGCTAAATTCGGGTAATATCTAAGAAGAGGGAATCTTATGTGCTCAACTATAGTCTTAAACGTGATTAGTAGAAAATGTTAAGAATCTATAAGTTGCTAGGTCAATGGGAGAAAATAAAACTGTCTTCTTTTTCCTGTGGCTCCTATCTGTCCAAGCTATCTGCCGTTTTTCTGCAGGGTGGGGGAAAGTGTGCTCAGTCGCTAGGCAACCTGTGTACAGCTATGTTAAACTATCACTTTAACCTGTGATAGTTAAAGGGAGATCTGGAACTGGAGGTAAGGTTTGGGAAAGGAGGAAGTAAGGCTTAACTGGCACATTCGCCAGGCCTTCTCAAACAGGTAGCCTGGATGCTTAAGTCTGTTCTTAGAGAGTACAAGGTATCTCTGATAAAGTATTCTCCTCCATCTAGGGATGGACCTGGCCAGATGCTGCTAATGATGATAATTACAGGGAGGCTTGTACTGGGGTTCTGACTGAGCATAGCTGTCAGCGCAGAAGGTTATCTAAATATTCCTAGAAGTGTTTAGGTAAGGAGTTAGCAGTCTATAAAGTTAGTAAGGCTGTAAGAAAAGAGGGTCCGAGCTGAATTGTGTAAAGCTATTACTTAACGTCCACCTGACCTAGGTGGTGTCTCCTTGTGGAGTTTACCTTAAATCAGGAGACTTGCATGTGGACTGTTATTACTGGTAGTCCTTGAAAGTGGCCAAGGGAGATATCTGATTCCAGAGAAAGCCTTTCCTGGGGCTGTTCTCCAAATACCTGGAATGTGTATGTCCAGAGAGTGATCAGTCCACACTGTTAGCCCTTCTTGGGGAAAAGTCAATTGGAAAAACTATGAAGGCACACATGACTTTCATAACAGAATACAGCTGATATATAACAAGCCAAGTAACACCAAAAACTCCTTGGGATTTGGCTTTCTCTGGAGGAATTCCCTGATTCCTCCAGGTAGTGACTTTGCCATAACCAGCTGAATTCTTATAATATATTCCTTTGGCCTGCAGCACTTTTCCACCACACTCATGGGTGTATTCACATTCTGACTGTAATTGCCTAGCTGTAAAATCAATGCCAAGATTGAACTCACCCTGACACACAAGTTACAGAGCGTCCATTTTAATAAAATGCCTTTTTCATTGTCAATGGCTAACAGTGGTACTACACACCCTGTTCTTGCTATTTGATGTGTGAGGTTTCTGAGTCCTTAGGTGTCTCAATTAAGGGAATAAATACTACCTTTAGTGAAACATTAGCAGCAACAGTGTTAATTTAAATGTAGATGTGATCTCAGCCTGGGATGATGGTTCACTGGGTAAAGCACTTGCTGTGGAAATGTGAGAACCTAAGTTCAAATCCATAGAATCCACAAAATAGTCTGGCATAGCAGCAAGTATCTTAGATCCCTGTGGTTCTGTAGCAAAATGGGAAGAGACAAGGGAGAATCCCTGGAAGCTTGTGAGTGACATAGCTTAGTGTCAACACAGAACAAAGGAGTCACAGTTTCAAGGTGGAGGCAAGGATCTACACCTTAGGCTCTTCACTGACCTCTACAGTCATACTGAACACACTGAGCACATCATATACACAGAAAATAAAGAAAATTTAATATGTAATTTCTCTATCAAAGGTAAATCAGAGTGATTTGCCTTGTTTTTCTTCAGCTCAACAGAGTATTGATGAAGCCTATGTTTTACCTCACCATGTAAAAAGTCAAGAACACTTCTTCCAACTGTTTGGTGCATGGTATTCATCCTAACAAATAAAAATCTTTGTTAAAGTTAATGATTCTTGATGTTGAGAGGTATTTTAGTGGCTAGGAACACTTGCTTCTTTTACAGAAGACCAAGTTAAGTTCCTAGGACCCATATCAGGCAGCTCACAACCACCTATAGCTTCAGTTCCAGGGCACTCAATGCCCTCTTCTGGCTTCTCTTCTCTCTCTCTCTATCTCTCTCTCTCTCTCTCTCTCTCTCTCTCTCTCTCTCTCTCTCTCTCTCTCTCTCTCTCTCACACACACACACACACACACACACACATTAAATAAAATTAAAATAGTTATTTTTGTTCAAAATCAATTATATAAATTGACATTTATGAATATGTTAACTGTTAATTTTTTTTTTGAGACAGGATTTCTCTATGTAACCCTGGCTATCCTGGAGCATGCTTTGTAGACCAGGATGGCCTTGAATTTGCAGAGATCCTATTGCCTCTGCTTTCCCAGTTTTGGGATTAAAGACATGCACCATCACTGCCCAGCAAAGAAGAACTTTTTTATTACTTTTAATTATGGGGGGGGGTATGTGCATGTGAGTACAGGTGCCAGCAGAGGCATAGGCATAGGATTCCCCTCCAGCTGGAGTTATAAGTCATTATTACCTGCCAGACATGGATGATGGGAACTGAACTCAGGTCCTCTGCAAAAACACTATATGTTCTTAACTACTTGGCCATTTCTCCAGATCCCTCTCACTGTGGATTCTTGATTTACCTGCACAGAGATATTGATGTAGGCACAATGAAAGAAGAAATGGGGCCAGAGAGATGACTCAGCAGTTAAGAACACTTGTTGCACAATCCTGAGGACTGGACTTCAGATCCCAGTGCCTATGTTATACAACTCAGACATTCCTGTAACTCTAACTCTAAGGGGTCTGATGTCCTTTTCTGGCCTCTGCACACTCACACAGATATATGTGCATGCATGCACATTCACTTACACACACACACACACACACACACACACACACACACACACACACACACACATTAAGTCCAAGGGAGGGAAGAGGAGTTGGGAAGAATAAACCATCTCAGAGAGAGTTGCTACTTGTCAGAAGTTGGGGTTTAGGAGTCTGTGTGCCTGACTCATTAACTGACAGAGATTTATAGGAACCAAAGCTGGAAGAGTGTTCAGATAAGGAGAGAGAGCTGTTGTCCTGTGATTTTATCCCAAGGGAAACTCACATTGATCACACTTCAGCTTCTGTCTCTCTAACATGGAAGATTGCCTTCCTTTCTGTTACTCACATGGCTCCATCTGAAGGTTTCCATCTGTCTCTCATAGGCTGTTGAGAACTGCAAAGTCTTTACAGTTTTGTGTCTTCAGTTCCCAGCCCTATGTTAGAACTGCCAAGCAAAAACTAAATTCTTAGAAATAAGAGGTAACAGAAGGTGTACTTGGTTAAATGATTTGGGCTTTATTGGGACTTAATCTACACTGAACACTATAAGCATATTAAGTATGTCAGCTTTAATCCTCATGCACTTCCACAGTTATGACTATTATACATTTGAAGTTGAAAAGCTAAGCAAAGGCTCTCCCCTTCCACCATCATCAGCAGCTACATTGAGACTAATATCCAGGACTGAAGATTCAGGTGGTTGATGAAAAGCTTGTCTAACATTCAGGAAGCCATAAGTTCAGTCCCTAGTCCCACATAGAATGGCATGATGGCCTGCATATCTTCTCTTCTCCCTCTGTTCCCCAAGATCCAACTCCCATGTATCATCCTCAGCTCTGTAGCAGAAAACCTGCTATGGTCTCCTTTTCCTCTCTGATCCCATCCCCAGTAGATCACAACGATCCTCTCCTCCAATCCCCTTCTCACACCTCATCCCATTGTCCAAGTCTTCAACACCAGTGGGCATTCCTTGCAATCACACTAGCTGAGCAGTTCAAAGAAACAGGTAAGCTAACTGAGGACCTTCACCACTCCCTACTCTCCTCCCAATCAAATCTCCCAGTTTCATACCTACCTATGCTACAGAACACCTGCTGCATTCTTTTCTCACATCCCACATCTCCTGTGGATCTCACAGACCTTCCCCTCCTAACATCCCTCTCCCTACTCATTATTTTATCTCCACCCAAAACTCCAGCAAGCATCTCCAGGCCACTAATCCACAGGCCACTCCTGCAAGGGAGGCAGGGAGGCTGATTGTAAATATACCCTTCTCCTTCTGCTCCTCAAGATCCAACGCTCCTGCCTCGTTTCTTGCTCTATAGAAGACCTTGCAGGTTACCTCTCTTCACTGTCTACCTCCTTTCCTATTAGACTAAATAAGCAGATCTGGGTAGAACATTCTGCTATTCTCCCACCTGTGAATGTCCGCAGATGCCTAGCCTATCCCAATGTCCAAGTGTCAGCACCTAATACCCAGAAATACATTTTATCTGAACACCCAGTTGTAGTGGGTAGCCATTCCAGCATGGATCTGGAAGTTCCAACCCCCATTGAGACTTCGGCAACTGTCACGCCTACAAGGTGGGGCCAAGGGAGGTGCCTGGGGACCCAAAATCTGGATCGGAGAGCGCTCTCTCAGTTGCGGGACCCTAGATGGTGGAGGTGGCCCAAGCAGAGCTCCGGAAAACACCGCTGGACTGTGATACACTTTCCCCAGACCCCACGACCTACCTATCCCTTAATTTGTAAGTTACACCATTAAATAAATCTCCTTTTAACTATGTGGAGTGGCCTTAATAATTTCACCAATATCTGGTGCTCACATGGGGCAAATTCCAAAGGCCTGGGTGGCTTCCACCCTCAGCCTCCTTCCTGGCTAGTGGGTACCTAAACCTGCCTGCAAAGTTCCATATAATTAGGGAACACCTACATGGTTCCATTCCCGAAAAAGGGAGCAGCTAGTCCTGTCTCAGCTCCCTAGCTTAGCCCCAAGACCAGCGAAAGAGGCACTCCCCGGCTTCCTGAATGCCAGTGCCGGCTCCAGCTCCCACCATCTTGACTCCAGCGAGCTGCAGTCAGCCAAGATCACCAGCAGGCCCTGCTTTGGAGCTGTACCAACGCCACCTGCTGGCTGAAAAGTGCTACTACACCCCCCCAAAACCACGAAAGGTAAGTAAAAGTACCTGATAATTTTACACCTTAAAATTGACTAACAAATTTTGAGTAATTCTTGTAATATGGCTGACATTACCTCACAAGAATTTGAAAACCTTTTTGCCTGTATGATGAATGACATCTTCCTGGAAATATACGACCTTCCTAAGGCATATCTGGCCTGTACCATTTTGGCATTCATTGTACTAATACACACAGTGTTCAAACACTGGTTTAATAACAAGAACAAAGATGAGTCATTATTGGGACTGATACAGGCTTTAAGCAAGAACAATGAAGGCTTACAGAAAAAGATTCTATCTCTGGAATCTGCTTTAATGGATAGCAATGAGACCTTACAGAAAAAGATTCTCTCTCTGGAATCTGCTAACCAGGATTTACCAGCTTTCAAAACTAACAATGAAGGCTTACAGAAAAAGATTCTATCTCTGGAATCTGCTTTAAAGGATAGCAATGAGACCTTAGAGAAAAAGATTCTTTCTCTGGAATCTGCTGATCAGGATTTACAAAACAGGATTGTACCAAAAATTGATCATATTGATAATAAATGTGAATATTTAATGGACAGAACACTCACTCTCCAGACACTATATAAGGAAGAAAGATTATCATTAATTGATAAGATAAGGTCCATGGAATCATGTGTTTCTGAGGAACATAAAAACTTCTATGATTCCATGAGAAATCTGGAGTCCCTTGTCAGAGAGGAGGTTCACTCCATAGAACAAACCCTAGGTGCTCGTTTGCAGGCCTTAGAAGAAAATCTCAGTAAACATGACAAGGGACCTAATAAGCAGAAGGGCAAGACCATAGAGGTTGTAACATCTCCAAATGGCTCTCACACAATGGCTTATCCTGTTATCATCCATGAGAAGCCAGCGGATGACACACACCCCAAGCCATATAATACATATACATTACAACCAATTTCAACAAGGGACTTTAAAAATATAAAGGAAGCAGTAGTTACGTATGGGATACACTCCACATACATAAGACAGATGTTAAACTCGTGGTCTACCTCACATAGAATCATCCCAGATGACTGGCATCAGTTAATTTCAGCTGTTCTAGAATATAGTCAGCAGCTACAGTGGAAAAGCTGGTTGAGAGAAGAGACAAAAAATTTAGAACAACAAGGTAAACTCAGAAGTTTTGTGATCTCCCAGGATCAAATACTTGGTGAGGGATGTTTCGCTGACAGTAATGTACAAGCCATTTATGATGAACATACAATATCCCTATGCCGTACAGCAGGTCTAAATGCTTGGGAAAAAATTCCAGAACCTGGAAAACCAACTGAGGTATACACAAAGATATTTCAGGGACCGCATGAACCCTTCACTGATTTTTTACAAAGACTGAACACAGTTATAGCAAGAGCTGTATCAGATAAAGAATTAATAAAAGTATTAACTGAGTCCTTGGCATTCGACAATGCTAATGCAGAATGCAGAAGAATACTTACACCATTAAAGATCAGATCAGCTCCTTTGGAAGAATGGATTCAGCATACTAATGGTGTTGAGTCTCGTAACTACAGTAATGAGGCTTGGATAGGAGAGACAAATCCCAGAGGTGAAAGAAGGCCCCGTGTTACCAAATGTTTTAAATCTGGTACACCAGGTCATATAAGTAAAAACTGTACGTGGGGTACTCCTAGGAGTAATACACCTTTTAGGAATAGCTTAAACAGGAGACCCCAACCACCTCCCGGATTATGTAGAAGGTGTGGCAAAGGCCGACATTGGACCAGTGAGTGCAGATCAAAAATAGACATACGAGGTAACCCTTTACTGGAGGGAAACACCTCAGTGGGCCTCTTGCAGGCCCCCAAATCAAATGTAGTATGAACATTCCTAGCCACTGTGGAAGAAATTCCTCTCCAAGACAACTGAATAAACCAATGCCTAATGTAAAAACCGATACTGCAATGGATGATAAAACAGCTCTGATGGATGGATCACAGTTTACAAAGAACACTATAAAACAAATGTTTTGGCAGACTTCCATAAATAATCAAAGACCAAAGCTTAGAATTCGAATTAAGGGCCTGGTTATGGAGGGACTGGTAGACACAGGTGCAGATGTGACTATAATTACACCAAAATCATGGCATCCAAATTGGCCTCTTCAAGAGGTAGATGTCCAACTTTTAGGGATTGGCACCCTATCTCAGATAAAACAGAGTTCGAGATGGGTTGAATGCATAGGGCCAGAAGGACAGAGAGGAAGGCTGAAGCCATATGTAGCAAATGTAGCAATAAATCTTTGGGGCCAAGATCTGTTACAACAGTGGAATACCCAGATTAAAATTCCTACACTTTCAGAAAAAGAATACAGACAAATGCATGTTTCTAGGAATAATATCATCACATGCTATAAAAATCAGGCACCAATCATTCAGGCTGTTCACAAACAGAGCAAAACTGCTGTTGAACTCTCAGAAGTACCAACTGCCTTACCTTTAAAATGGCTAACTAATAAACCTATCTGTTTTGGACAATGGCCTTTGACAAAAGAGAAACTACAAGCTTTAGAACAGCTGGTTCAAGAGCAGTTAAATGCTCAACACATTGAAGAATCTACCAGCCCTTGGAATTCTCCTGTATTTGTTATTAAAAAAAAGTATGGTAATTGGAGAATGCTGACAGATCTGAAAGCTATTAATAAAGTAATTCAGCCAATGGGCTCCCTACAGACTGGGATGCCCTTGCCCTCTCTGCTACCCAAAGAATGGCCTCTAATAGTTATTGACTTAAAAGACTGTTTCTTTACCATACACTTACAAGAAAATGATAGAGAAAAATTTGCCTTCACAGTACCTAATTATAACAATTCTCAGCCAGTCAAGAGATATCAATGGAAGGTCCTCCCACAGGGAATGTTAAACAGCCCTACTTTGTGCCAATACTTTGTGCAGAAACCATTGGAGATAATTCGTGTAAAGTTTCCACAATCCATAATTTATCACTATATGGATGATATCCTATTAGCTGATCCAAAGTTAGATACATTAGAAAGCATGTTTGAAGAAGTAAAAAAAGTTTTACCTCACTGGGGACTGCAAATTGCTCCTGAAAAAATACAAAGAGGAGATTCTATTAACTACTTAGGATATAAGATAGAGCTACAAAAATTAGACCCCAAAAGGTACAGCTAAGGAGAGATCGATTGAAGACCCTTAATGATTTTCAAAAGTTATTAGGAAGCATTTCCAACTTACTGGGTATCATGGGAATACCCAAAGATGGACTAAAGAAATTGACTAATACTCTAGAAGGGGACAAAGAATTAAATAGTCCAAGAGAATTATCAGCCGAAGCTGAGAAGGAATTGGCTCTAGTAGAAAAGACAATTTGAGAAGCACACGTGGATCGTGTGGATCCAGAACTTAAATGCATTCTTGTCATATTCCCCTCCAGACATTCCCCAACAGGTATTTTGATGCAGAGGGAAGATATTATATTGGAATGGATATTCCTACCACGTAAACCAAATAAGAAATTAAAGACTTATACAGAAAAGATCTCTAATTTGATTCACAAAAGTAAACTAAGACTTCGCCAGTTGACAGGAATGGACCCAGCAGAAATTGTAGTACCTTTAATGAAGAAATTTCATCACTATGGAAAAATAATGAATACTGGCAGAGAGCCTGCAGTAACTTTTTGGGAGAGATTAACAACCACTATCCCAAAAGCAAGAGAATAGAATTCATAAAGAAGACCGAATGGGTCCTTCCTCACATTGTACAACAAAAGCCAATTTCTGGAGTCCTCACATTCTATACTGATGCAAATAAATCAGGGAAAGGAGGATGTAAATCAGGAGACTTAAGTAAAGTGGTACAAAGTCCATACAGCTCTGTACAAAAGGCAGAACTGTATGCCATTCTTATGGTACTGATGGACTTCACAGAACCCCTCAATATAGTCACAGACTCTCAATATGCAGAGAGAGTTGTTTTACATATTGAAACTGCTGAATTTATTCCTGATAATACAGAATTAACTTCATTATTCATACAATTGCAGGAAATCATCAGAAAAAGGGAACATCCTATATATATAACACATATCAGATCCCATACAGGTCTGCCAGGACCTCTAGCACAAGGTAATGATGAGATTGATCAGTTACTAATAGGTAATGTGCTAGAAGCTTCAGAATTTCATAAGAAATATCATGTAAATAGCAAAGGTTTGAAGAAGGATTTCTCCATCACTTGGCAACAGGCTAAGGATATTGTGAAAAAATGTCCTACTTGTTCCATCTATAACCAACTTCCATTACCTGCAGGGAGCAATCCAAAAGGTATACAAAGAAATGAAATTTGGCAGATGGATGTGTTTCATTTTGCAGAATTTGGAATATTAAAGTATGTACATCATACCATTGACACCTATTCAGGATTTCAATGGGCAACTCCTATGAGTTCTGAAAAGGCTGATTCTGTGACTACACACCTATTAGAACTTATGGCCATCATGGGAATACCTGTACAAATTAATACAGACAATGCCCCAGCATATGTCTCCAATAAAATGAGACAATTCTTTGCTTATTACAATATAAAGCATGTTACAGTTATACCACACAATCCCACAGGCCAAGCAGTCATAGAAAGATCCAATCGAACTTTAAAGGATATGCTAAATAAACAGCAACAGCTAACAATGACTCCTAGAAATAGATTGCATAGTGCTTTATTAACCTTGAATTTTCTCAATGCTGATGAGAAAGGAACAACAGCTGCAGAGAGACATTGGACGACAGACAAAACTCCTGAGCTAAACCAACCGGTTTATTTCAAGGATGTGCTGACCTCAGAATGGAAACCTGGATATGTTCTACATTGGGGAAGGGGTTTTGCCTTTGTTTCTGCAGGAGAAGAAAAGCTATGGATACCAACAAAATTAATAAAAATTGGATTCAAACAGGAAAAGCCCCTTGATGAGGTGAAGTAAAAGATCATCCACCAATGTGACATCGCTATAAGTTGTAAGAAAAATTTAACAATCAAAGGTTGGGGTAGGGTTCTGTTTTTGTCTTTCCAGGATAATGGAAATACCCATCTTCCAAAAATCATAAGGCCTTGGATATCCAGATGTTTACAGCAGAAAGAAAGAATCTATTGGTACCAATCTACACACGGTA
The DNA here is from genome assembly GCF_007827085.1 of Peromyscus californicus insignis. Lineage (NCBI taxonomy): Eukaryota > Metazoa > Chordata > Mammalia > Rodentia > Cricetidae > Peromyscus > Peromyscus californicus. The sequence goes on along the minus strand of NW_026294617.1, from coordinate 2,622,678 downwards.
AAATCTCACTGTCTAACATCTAACTCTCTATCAATCTAGAAAATTTGTGGTTCCAATTCAATTATAAGCCAAGCTGGCTTTGGAGATGGAATTGGCTCGTTCCTTCTCTAAACCCACACACATTGCTAAAAGAAAAGTTTGAGAGATTCTTCAGTCCCATATCAGAAGAGCCCTCTGGTGTGGGACAGAAGGAAACCAATAAAAAGGGACCATTGTCTTCTAGATTCTAATTCTCTCCATGCTTACTCTTGATTTCTCAGAATCCTTTCTTACATGCTATGTCCTCTTTAAATCCAAATCTTCCATTTTGATAACAAATAAGTTTTTCTAATAGCAATCTCAGAAGTCTCCAGAAGGAAGATGGGGCCCCAACAACAACTCTACCCAATCCAGAATGATGCCATGGTAATCATCATCATACTACACTTCTTTCCAGAATTTCAGACAATTTTACCCATTACTCTAAGACTTGCTGCAGAACCTACAGTTAGTCTAACTGAGATTTAACTATATGAGCTTTCTCACAGTACCCAACAGAGATAACATCACCCCCTAACACAGCAGGAAGCAATTCTAAGAAAACGACGCCCCTTCTCCCTTAGGTTTCATAATTCTCAGGGTTATGGATGATGGTTATAGGGTTGGGGGTGGAAGGAAATATTAAACTCAGTATTCTAAAAAAAAGAGAGAGAAAAAAAAGGAAAAGAAGAAATGGTGGAATGGATAGGTATAGGTATAAGATATTATGGTAGATTATTGTGTATACTAGTAAACAAATTTAGTAAAACAGCAGCCTTAAATAATTTGCACTGTAATTTGCACTGTTATGGATTCTTATATGTTGATACAAATGTAAACTATTTTTATATTCCTGTTTAAGATAATTTGTATATTGATACAAATACAGAACTATATTTGTTATAATGTACATATATTTCTACTCTTATTTGAAATATTTGTATATTGATACAAATGTAAATTTATATCTGTCATACTTTATGTATGTTCTACTTCTGTTTAGGATATTCGGTTTATTGATATATATTTAAGATTATTGTCATATTGTATATCACACTACATACTCCTACCTCTGTTATAAATATTGATATATATTTAAGATTATTGTCATATTGCATATTGCACTATATACTCCTACCTCTGTTATAACATCTTGTGTATTGTCACAATTTTGAAGTCATCGTTCTTTACCATACACTTGCTTATAAACTGTTTACCTTGTTTACGTGAAGCCTTAGTCCTTAGGTTATTTTGGTAGATAAGACTTATAGATTTATAGTCACCTATGCTTGTCATCTCTATAGTTACGTTAGTTAGGTTATACAGATTTACAGATACATAGGTCAGATGGACAGGTAATCTTCAACCACTTCATAGACCTAGAGAATATGGCATTTAAATAACTTAGAATTCTGTTGATGTGAGACACAATTGCTCCTGGCTGCACCAATTTGATCCCAAGAGAATGTTGGGCTTCTAAGACATTTCCATCTGGAAGTTTGTCTTCTTGGCACAAAATGGCCTACTGGGCAAAGAACTGCCCTTGCCTCAACGGCTGACAGTACAAATGCAATGCTATCCTTTCTGGACAAGCGGGACACAAGGAAAGCGACCACTGTACTCTGCCAAGACAGGGTAAGATGGTCTTTCAGAATTCCTGCTTCTGAAAATGGTCTATCAGATACTTTAGGCCTGTAGCCAATTTGAATGCACCAACAATGCTGAGAAACATTAGGTGACTGTCCAGGCTGCCAGCTGTCTCGGTCTACTCTCGCAAGATTCCCGAAAGTTGCTTGCATCCATCTACCATTTCTCAGGTACCATTATATTCCTTCTCAGGTCTTTGATGGGATTGAAGACTAGCAGTTATAGTTACAATTTAGTAGATAGAACATATTAAGTATTAGATTCAGGTTCTTTAGGATAGGACACCTTTTGGAATGATCTTTGTAACATGCCATTTACCTATGCTCTATACTTCTCTGGATTTTAGTATGTGTTTCTTGCTTGATATTGTTTGCATTGGTTGTAGTTCCATCTTATCTAGGTCATTATCCCTCATTATTCCTGGACAATATTTGATAACCATTCCTTTGTATATAGTCTTGTATTAGGTTAGAACTTTCTTATTTAGACAAAAAGGGGGAGATGTAGTGGGTAGCCATTCCAGCATGGATCTGGAAGTTCCAACCCCCATTGAGACTTCGGCAACTGTCACACCTACAAGGCAGGGCCAAGGGAGGTGCCTGGGGACCCGAGATCTGGATCGGAGAGCGCTCTCTCGGTTGTGGTACCCTCGATGGTGGAGGTGGCCCAAGCAGAGCTCCGGAGAACACCGCTGGACTGTGATACACTTTCCCCAGACCCCGCGACCTACCTATCCCTTAATTTGTAAGTTACACCATTAAATAAATCTCCTTTTAACTACGTGGAGTGGCCTTAATAATTTCACCAATACCCAGTAGTCACAACTATCAGGTTTACAGAAAATTTCCTACCAGGCAACATACCGCCACTATGCCCTCCTAAAAACAGGAAACAAAAAGTGGAACAAAAACATCCCACACCCCATACCCCCCCATATATATATACATATATATATGTATATATATATGCACCTAGAATTATAATCTTCTCAAACCCAGATGTATAAACCCCAGTGTAAAAACACGATCAATAACAGCCAGGAAAATATGTCTCCAACAGAGCATAAGAACCTTAGCACAGCAGGACTGGATTATTCAAACACAGCTGAAACATGAGAAAAAGGCCTTAAAATATCCTTTATAGATGTCTTTAAAGAGGCAATTAATCAATTCCTTAAATAATCCAGGAAAACACAAACAAACAATGGAAGGAAATAAATAAAACAGTTCAAGAACTGAAAATGGAAATAAAATCAATGCAGAAAACCCATAATGAGAGAATTGTGGAAATGAAAATTTTAGGAATTCAAACAGGAACTGCTGAAGCAAGCTTCAGTAACAGAATATAAGGAATGAAAAAGAGAATCTCAGGCATTGAAGACATGATGAAAGAAATGGAAACATCAGTCAAAGAAAATGTTAAATCTAAAAACCTCCTAATGAAAAACATGCAGGAAATCTGGGATACTATGAAAAGACCAAATTGAAGAATAATAGGAACAGAGGAAGAAGAAACTCAGGTTGAAGGCCCAGAAAATATTTTCAATAAAATCATAGAAGAAAATTTCCTTAAACTAAAGAAGGAGATGCCTATCAAGCTACAAGAAGTTTGCAGAACACCAAATCGACTGAACCAAAAAAGAAAGACCATTGGCACATAATAATTGAAGTACAGAACAAAGGAAGAATACTGAAAGTTGCAAAGATAAAAGACCAAGTAACATATAAAGGCAGACCTAACAAATTCCCCCCAAGTGCCTGCCTTGAGGAGATTTCTATCAAGGTCCAGAACAGATGCTACAAGTGGCTAATCTGAGAGATATCAAATGAATCTAAGCACACTGAGTTCTTTAGTCCATTCACTTTATTCTTCTAAGTCAATTCTATCTACACAGTTTCAGCCCTGCCTTCACATTCAGCTCCTCTCTGTGCGCAGTTATCCTGTTTTCATAATTTTAGTAATCTCTTGTGCTTTTGACCTGATCTTCCTCCTTTGTCCCTTTGTCCTCCATCTATATTCTTCCTGGCTTCTTATCCTCGACCCTGATAAACTCTACAAAAGATCTGCTTTACCCTCTACTGAACCTCTGTGTTTCTATCTTCTCTTTGGCCATGTAGTTCTGTGTTCTCTCTTCCTGCCTCACCCTTCATTCTTCCTCTCCTTTCTCAGGCCATATGGTTCTGTGTCTCCTCTGGAATTCCACTCCAGTCCTTTCTGCCAAATATGCTAGGGTAATGGTGGCACAAAGCTTGTGAGAGGAGCCAAACAATGTCTTATTTGACTTAAGGCCCATTCCATGAGATTAAACCTAATACTGCTTGGGTGACCAAGAACCACAGTCTAGGTAGCCCAGAGACCTAGGGTAAAATCGAATACTACTAGTCTTTAAAAAAATAAAGTAACAATAAAATGATTCCTACTGATATTCTGCTATATCATAGATCAGTACCTTATTCAGTCACCATCAGAAAAGCTTCTTCCTACAGTAGATGGGAACACATGCAAAGACCTACAGCCAGACATTATACAGAGACAGAGAGAGTCCTTGGAACACATAGATCAAAATGGCATGGGATGTCACCATCACTTCTCTCCACTCAGAACTTTACAAGAGGAAATGGAAACAGTGTAAGAGCCAGAGGGCATGGAGGACACCAGGAAAACAAGGCTCTCTGAATCAACTAAGCAAGGCTCATATGAACTCACAGAGACTGAAGAAGCAAGCACAGGACTTGCAAGGGTCTTCAACAAGTGTCTTGGTTAGGGTTTCTTTTGCTGTGAAGAGACACCATTACCATGCAAATTCTTATAAAGGAAAGTATTTAATTGGGCTGGCTTACAGTTTCAGAGGTTTAGTCCATTATGATGATGGAAAGCATTGTAGTATCCAGGCAGACATGGTGCTGGAGAAGGAGCTGAGAGTTCTACATCTTGATCCACAAGCAGCAGGAGATTTGGTGAAACACTGAGCATAGCTTGAGCATGAGACCTCAAAGCCCACCCCCACAGTGACACACTTCCTCCAGCAAGGCCACACCTTCTAATAATGACACTCCCTGTGGGTCAAGTATATTCAAACACCTGAGTCTATGGAGGCCATTCCTATTCAAACCACCACATCAGGTCTCTGTGTATATGTTATGGCTTCCAGTTTAATGGGACTTCTGTGTTCATGGTCAAGTAGGTCTCTGATTCTTGTGCCAGCTCTTTGGGCTCCTTTCCTTTTGTTGGGTCACCTTGTACATTCTCAGTGTGTTGATATATGTTTTATCATATTATATTTTATTTTGTTCTGTTTTATTGTTATCTCTTGGAAGCCTGATCTTTTCTAATGAGAGAGAGAAAGTGAGTGGATCTAGAGAAGATGGGATGGGTGGAGGAAATGAAAGGAATAGTGGTAAGGAAAACTATAATCAAGATATATTGTATGAGAAAAGGACCTATTTTCAATAAAAGAAAAATATCTATACAAGCTGCCTCCCTGCAGCAAATAGAAAGCAAAAGCAGCAACCCATTTGTGATGATGGATGATGTCAATACTTAGTATCTCCATGCCCAGGAAAGTCTACTCTACAGTGCTTTTCACAATGAGCTTTCTACTATCCCTGATGCACTCAGCACCCATGAATGTCAGTAGTAGACTCACGGGCCTGCTTCTTTTTTTTTTCCTCTTTTTTTTTTTTTTTTTTTTTTTTTTTGGTTTTTCAAGACAGCGTTTCTCTGTGTAGCTTTGCGCCTTTCCTGGATCTCACTCTGTAGCCCAGGCTGGCCTTGAACTCACAAAGATCTGCCTGGCTCTGCCTCTCGAGTGCTGGGATTAAAGGCGTGCGCCGCCGCCGCCGCCTCCGCCGCCTCCGCCACCACCACCCGGCTACGGGTCTGCTTCTTCAACTTCAGCTGCCAATGTGTTTTAAAAAGAAATGAAATGAGAATGGAAATTTAACAATTTCCGGGCTACATGTCCTCTGCATTTCTCCATCTGACAAGACTTAGTAAGAGTTATTTGTGCAGACTTTGGAGGCTGGCCATCATTTCATGTCAGGGAATCCCACTACCCAATGACATTTTCTCCATATCTGAAACTCCCCAGTACACAGCCTAACCACCAAGCTTCTGGAAGAAACATAATTGAAATGTTATTTTTGGACCATCTTTAGCCTCTTTTCATTTGAGTTATACCACTTTATACCAATCTCAGAGGATGTTGAAGTCTGAAAAAGAGAATTCACTTATTCCCAATTTATATGTAAATATAAATGAGAACTTTAAGTCAGGGTCAACTTACTACTGATAATAAAAAATTTCATTCCCCCAATATCCAGCAAAAAAATCTCATGAGCTTTTCCAACTTAGTAATAAGACCTCTGAAATTTCTTAGAAATCCATATGCCTCCAGTATAACAATTTCATTGTTACCAAGGTTACAAGGCCATCTAGAACAAATGTGAAATACTTTATTTCAAGTCATTTTTCTAATTATAATCCAAATAAAGAATGACTTTGATCACAGCTCTATGAAAACTATAGCTACATTCTTATCTATGTCATCTCTCCATCATTCTTTTCAATACACAAAAAAAATATTTAAAATGTTTTTGGTATAACTGTAAATTCTGATCTTTTTATTTAATTTTCACTAATTGGCCTTGCTAAAAATGTTCTAGTGTTATTCATTCTCTTTTCCAGATGTACAACTTTCAAAACACAAATTGGGTTTTTTTTAGATTTATTTATTTTAATTTATGTGTATATATGTGTATGTATACCTTGTGGTATTGTTCAAATCTTAGATGGTCTTTTAATAAAAAACACAGAGACAGATATGTGGTGATTATTTTATTTGTGCTGAAATGTGGTGATATTTTATCTGTGCTTTAATAAATAAAGCTTGCCTGGAGATCAGAGGAAAAAGCCAGCCATTGTAAGTAAGCAAAGAAGTCAGCAACGGTAGCACCGCCCTTAATCCTATCATTTGGCAGGCAGGATCTCTCTGTGTTCAAGGCTACACTAGAAACAGAGCCAGGTGTAGTGGCACACACCTTAAATTCCAAAACTAGTTAACCATGGGGGGTCTGGAGGTCTGTACAGACAAGAATTGACTTAGCTGGGCAGGAAGAGGAAGTGATGTAGCTGAATGAAGAGAGCAAATCAGATGGCAGAACAGCAAGGCATATAAGTATGGGTAAACAGGAAGTCATGGCATTTCGAAGCTGCAGAGTTGGTGAGGTAAGGTTGGCTGGTGGCTTTCCCTATTTCCCTGATCTCTCTAAGGCTTTCACTCCTATATTTGACTCCATGTTTTTTATTTAATAAGACCATTTAGAAATTCATCTACACAGATATCATGGTGAAAGTTGAAAAATCAGAGAACTAGAACAGCCAACCACTAGTTCTTACCTCTACAAAATCCTCAGTCTAAATAAAATGATTTCCTGTTTCCTCACACCTTACACACCTTTCTCTGCCCTGCCATATTACTTCCTGGGATTAAAGGCATGTGTTCTTCCCAGTACTGGGTGTAAAGGTTTTTGTGACCAGTGCCTGGATCTGTTTCTAATCTAGTGACTGGCTCTGTCCTCTGATCCTCAGGAAAGTTTATTAGGGTATACAATATATCACCACAACCATGTACTTGCAGTATCTGTGGAGGCCATCAGATCCCCAAGAACTGGAGTTACAAAACATTGTGAGCCATTATGTGGTGCTGGGAACTGAACTTGGGTCTTTGGAATAGCAGCCAATGTTCTTAATTGCTGAGCAATCTCTCCAGACCACCCCAACCCTACATGCTGCATTTTTTTTGTGTGACAGATATGGGATTAAATTTTTAAGTCCATACCTGTTCCTGCTGCATTAAACTCTGTTGCACATGGCCATTGTCCTCTGAAACTGTCAGCAGCCATGATTATCCACAGGAGACCTGCACAATATTAGGCTCATTAACTTTCCATCATAAAAAGTGGAGAAGAATTCATGGCCATATACTTCCTGAAAGACTTATAGACATTTAATGGTTGCAACCGGAGAGGGACCCACAAGTCCTCCCTCTCCAGCAATATGTGACAGTTAGCAGTAGCTAGGAGACAGTCTTTTGCCAGTGTAAGCCTTCCAGAAGATGCCTTTGATTCCATAAGTGACCTCTCACACCCATTTCTATAAGTGACATCCAATAAGACTCACTGGTTCTCCAAGCTCCATGTGGAAGGAATCATTCATTTCTGTCATCGGTGCCCTGTCTGGGGTGAGTCCTCTTTTGGTCACATCTGTAGTGGTATTTGCTCTAGTGTAGCTGCTACCAACTCCATCTTTTGAAACTCTGACCACCACCGTGGTCATTTTGTGTGCATCTATTGTGACAAGAGCAGCCAGCCCTGCAGAGTGCCTGCAGATGTCCCAGGCAGTGCCTCTACTTGTTTGGTGTATTGCTTCATTTGTTGTGACCCCAGCAGCTCTGCCTAGTAGTCATGGGTAGGGGCTGTCTGGGTTAGTGTAATTCACAGAGCTCATTCAGGAAGCTGAGTCAGGTCACACCAGACCTGCCTTTTATGCTATGCCTGTGACACCTGCTGGCCAAACATCACTACTACACCCAAAACCGTCATGAGAACTGGAACATCTGGAATACCTGGGACTATTAGGACCAGGTCTCAGGGATTGCCTCTGAGATAAAATTACTCAATAATTTTACACCTTAAATTGATTAATAAATAAACAAATTAAGATTTTTCTTTACAAATTTTGAATATTTCTCAAAAAATGGAAGACAATATCACCACCACTCAGGAAATAAAAACCTTTTTTCTTTGTATATGAATGAAGTTTTACAGGACATATACAACCTTTCTGGGATGTATACAATGTTCATCATACTAGCAATTAGCATAGTAATTAATCTCATATCATTGAAAAATTTGTTTAATAATAACAGCAAAAATGAGACATTAAAGGGACTGATACTAGCTTTATAAACTGGTAATGAGGACTTAAATAGAAGGATTTTTTCTATGAAATCTGCTAATTTACCAAAGAACTTCAGGCTTTACAGAGTGATAATGATGACTTAAAATGGCAGATTCTTTCTTTGGAATCTGCTAGCTTACCACAAGAACTTCAGTCCATAACTGGAACCAGATTTAATTCTACTGGTAATAAATATGAATACTTAATAGATAAAACAATAACCCTTCAGAGCAATCTTAATGCCATTTAGGTAATTTCTAAGGAGGAAAGATAACCACTAAATGATAGAATAAAGTCTTAGGAATCATATGATTCAGATGATCATAAAAAATTCTATGATTCCAAGAAATCTCTAGAATCCTGTACAACAGAGGAGGATCAATCACTGCAACAGGTGGTAGTTCATCAATTTCAAGCTCTGGAGGAGTCTTTCAGTAAGGATAATAAAGAAATTAATAAGCAGAAGGGCAAAGCCATGCAAGTAATAATGTTGCCAAGGACTCATAAAATGGTTTATCCTGACACCATCTGTGAGAAGCCAGAAGATGATGCACATCCTGAAGAATATACAGAATATATATGGGAACCTATTTATTTGAGGGATTTAAAATACATTAAGGAGGCTGTAGTTACCTAGGGCATACATTCATCATATGTAAAACAAATGTTAAGTACGTAGTCTTCTATAAATAGAAATACACCAGATGACTGGGATCCATTAATCTCAGTTGTGTTAGAATATAGCTAGCAGTTACAATGGAAAAACTGGTTGAGAGAAGAAGCTAAGGCACTTGAGCAGCAAGGTAAAACAAGAGGTTCTGAGATCTCCCAAGATCAAATTCTTGGTGAGGGCTGTTTCACTGATACAAATATACAAGCTATCTTTTATGAGCACACATTATCCCTATACCATACAGCAGCTTTAAATGCTTGGAGAAAAAATCCAGAACCAATGAAACCAACTGACAACAGTCAAAAGAACCATTTACTGATTTTTACAAAGACTGACCAAGGCTATAAACAAGGCAGTATTAGGCCAAGAATTAGGACAAGTATTAACTCAGTTTTGGCTTTTGATAATGCTAATACAGAATGCAAAAGAATACTTACAACTTTAAAGGTCAGGTCAGCACCTTTGGAGAAATAGATGATGCAGAAGATGTGGCAAAGACTGACATTGGACCAATGAATGCAGATCAACAAAAGACATAGAAGGTAACCCTTTACCAGTGGGAAACACCTCAGGGGGGCCTCTTGCATGCCTCCAAATTGAATATGGTCCAAACATTTCCAATCACTGTGGAAGAAATTCCTCCCCAGGACAATTAAATAGCCCAGTACCTAATATAAACAGCAATACTGCACTGGATAATAGAACAACTTTGATAGATGGATCAAAAATTCAAAAAAAAACATAAAACAAATATTTTGGAATACTTCCATAAATGAACAAAGAACAAAGCTCAGAGTGGGAATTAACAACATTGTCCTGGAAGGACTGGTAGACATAAGTGTGTATGTGAATATAATTACACCAAAATCATGGCATCTGAATTGTCCTCTTCAAGAGGTAGATATCCAATTTCTAGGGATTGGAACCCTATCTCAGGTAAAACAAAGTTTGAGATGGATTGAATGCATAGGGCCAGAAGGACAGAGAGGAAGGCTTAAGCCCTATGTGGCAAATGTAGCAATAAATCTTTGGGGCTGAGACCTGTTATAGCAATGGAATACCCAGATTAAAATTCCTACAATCTCAGAAGTGGAATATGGACCAATTCATGTTTCTGGGAAAAATATTATAAGATACTATAAAAAACAGCCACCAACCATTAAGGCTGTACATAACTAAAGCACAACTCTCTCAGAAGTACCAATGGCTCTACCTTTAAAATAGCTAATTAAAAAATCTGTCAGGGTTGGACAGTAGCCTATGACACAAGAGAAATAACAAACTTTAGAACAGCTGGTTCAGGAGCAGTGAAATGTTCAACACAATGAAGAATCCATCAGCCCTTGGAATTCTCCTATATTTGTTATTAAAAAGGAATCTGCTAAATGGAGAATGCTGACAGATCTGAGAGCCATAAATAAAGTAATTCAGCCTATGGGATCCCTACAGAATGGGATACCCTTGCCCTTTCTTTTACCCAAAGAATGGCCTATTATAGTTACTGACTTTAAATACTGCTTCTTTACCATACCTGTACAAGAAAAAATTTATAATAATTTTCAGCCAGTCAAGAGATATCAATGGAAGGTCCCCCACAGGGAATGTTAAATAGCCCTACCTGGTGCAAATATATTGTACAAAAACCATTAGAAACAAGCCATGCAAAATTTCCACAATCTACAGTCTACAATTATATGGATGATATCTTATTAGCTAATCCAAAGTTGGGTACCTTAGAAAGCATGTTTGAAGAAGTAAAGAAAAATTTGCCTCACAGAGAATATAACTTGCTCCTGAAAAAACACAAAGAGGAAATTCTATTACTTACTTAGTATATGAGATAGATCTACAAAAAATTAGACCCCAAAAGGTACAACTCAGGCGAGATCAATTGTGGACTCCTAATGATTTTCAAAAGTGTTAGGAAGCATTTCCAACTTACAGACCATCATGGGAATACCTAAAGATGGACTAGTAAAATTGGCCAATACCCTAAAAGTGGACAAGGACTTAAATAGTCAAGAGAATTATCAGCTGAAGCTGAGAAGGAATTGACTCTAGTAGAAAATAAAATACAAAAGGCACATGTGGATCATATGAATCCAGGACTTAACTGCATTCTGGTCATACTCCCCTCCAGACACTTCCCCACAGGGATTTTGATGCAGAGGGAAGATGTTATATTGGAATTGATATTTCTACCATGTAAACCAAGTAAAAAGTTAAAGACTTATGTGGAAAAGATCTCTGATTTGGTTCTAAAAGGAATATTAAGACTTCATCAATTGACAGGAATGGACCCAGCAGAAATTGTAGTACCTTTAAGTAATGAAGAATTTCCTCTTTATGGAAAGATAGTGAATACTGAAAAAGAGCCTGCAGTAACTTTTTGGGAGAGATTAACAACCACTATCCCCAAAGCAAGAGAATAGAATTCATAAAGAAGACCGAATGGGTCCTTCCTCACATTGTACAACAAAAGCCAATTTCTGGAGTCCTCACATTCTATACTGATGCAAATAAATCAGGGAAAGCAGGATATAAATCAGGAGACTTGAGTAAAAGAGATTAACAATTGTTATCCCAAAAGCAAGAGAAAAGAATTCATAAAAAGAACTGAATGGTCCTTCCTCACATTATATGGCACAAACCAATCTCTGGAGTCCCCAACATTGTACACTGATGCAAATAAATCAGGAAAGGCAGGATATAAATCAGGAGACTTAAGTGGTTCAAAGCCCCTACAATTCTGTAAAAAAGGCACAACTATATGCCATTCTTATGGTACTAATGGACTTCACAGAACCTCTCAGTATAGTTACTGACTCTCAATATGCAGAGAGAGTTGATTTACATATTGAAACTTGTAGTGGGTAGCCATTCGAGCTTTGATCTGGAAGCTCCAACCCCCATTGAGGCTTCGGTAATGGTCATGCCTACAAGGCGGGGCTGAGAGAGGATGCTGAAGACCTGGGTTCCAGATATGTTGGGCTCTCTTGGTTCCTGGACCCTGGACACTGAAGGTAGACCAAGCAGAGTTCTACAGAGAACACCACTGGACTGCACCTTTCCCAGACCCTGTAGCCTATCCTTTCATTTGTAAGTTACCCCACAAAATAAACCTCCCTTTTAACTACGTGGAGTGGCCTTAATAATTTCACCAATAGAAACTGCTGAAATTATTCTTGATAACACAGAATTAATTTCACTATTTATATAATTACAGGAAATCATCGGAAATAGGGAATATCCTATATATATAACACCATCAGATTCCATATAGATCTGCCATGTCCTTTAGAACAAGGTAATGATGAGATTGATCAGTTGTTTTTAGCTATTGTGCTAGAAGCCTCAGAATTTCGTAAGAAACATCATGTACATAGCAAAGATTTGAAAAAGGACTTTTCCTTTACTTGGCAACAAGTCAAGGAAATTGTTTTAAAAATGTCCTACTGCTTTTTCTATAGCCAAACTCCATTACCTGCAGGAAGCAATCCTAAAGGTATACAAAGAAATGAAATTTAGAAGATGGATGTGTTTTATTTTGCAGAATTTGGAATATTAAAATATGTACACCATACTGTTGACACCTATTCAGGATTTCAATGACCAACTCCTATGAGTTCTGTGATTGTATACCTATTAGACATTATGGCCATCATAGGAATACCTGTAAAAATTAAGACTGACAATGCCCCAGCACATGTCTTAAATAAAATGAGACAGTTTTTTGCTTATCACAATATAAAGCATGTTGCAGGTGTACCACACAATCCAACAGGCCAAGCAGTCATAGAAAGATCCCATCAAACTTTTAAGGATATGCTAAATAGGTAACAAAAGAGGTAACAATGACTCCTAGAAATAAATTACATAATACTTTATTAACCTTGAATTTTCTCAATGCTGATGAGAAAGGGACAACAGCTGCAGAGAGACACTGGACAACAGAAAAAAACTCCTGAGCTAAACCACCCAGTTTACTTTAAAGATGTGTTGACCTCAGAAGGAAAACCAGGATACATCCTATGTTGAGGAAGGGATTTTGCTTTTGTTTCTACAGGAGAAAAAAAGCTATGGATACTAATAAAATTAATAAAAATTTGATTTGAACAGAAGAAAACCTTTGATGAGGAGAAGTAATAGCTCATCCACTGATGTGACGGCTCTACAAGTTGTAAGAAAAACTCAACAAACAAGGGTCAGGGCAAGGTTCTGTTTTTTGTCTTTATAGGATAATAGAATTACCCATCTTCAAGAAATCACAAGGTCTTGAACACTTAGATGTCTACAGAAAAAAGGAAAAACCTATTAGTACCAATATACTCCACAGGGTAATATGTCACTGCCTAACATCTATATCTCTTTAACTCTAGAAAAATTGTGGTCATGATTCAATTACAAATCATGCTGGCTTTGGAGATGGAATATGACTCTCTCCTCTAAACCCAAGCATGTTGCTAAAAGAAAAAAAATAGGAGATTTTATCTCATATTGGAGGAGCCAACTGGTGTGACTCAGAAGAAAACCAATAATCTAGGGACCATGGTTGTCAAGATTCTATTTCTTTCCATGCTTATCCTTGATTTCTGGATATCCTCCCTCAATTCACCCTAAATCCATACTTCCCATTTTGATATTAATAATGTTCAAGTTTTCCACAGTTGAAAAATAAGTCTTTCCAATAGCAATCTCTGAAGTCTCCAGAAGGAAGATGGGGCCCCACAACAATGACTCTATTTAGTCCAGAAAGATGTCATTGAACCTAAGAACATTACTCAATGATCAGCATTGGACTGATAATTCTTCAGGACAGTTCCAAAATGAGATGGTCCATCATACTGCATTTCTAGCCAGATTCTCGGACAATCTTACCCATTACTCTGAGACTGACTGCAAACTCTACAGCTAGTCCTATTGAGACCTAACTATCTAAACTTACTTACAGGACCCCACAGATACTGTCACACTCTAAATAGCAGGAAGTAATTCTAAGAAAATAACACTCCTCCCCCAAAGTGTTCATTTTTCTTGTGGTTGTGGATGAATGGTGATAGGGTTTGGGGTGGAACAATAAAATTTAGACTCAGTATTCTATTTTAGAAAAGAAAAAGGAGAATGGATAGGTATAGTATATTAAGGTAGATTATTGTATCTGCTAGTAAACTGATTTAGCAAAGTACCAGCCTTGGATAATTTACACTGATATGGATTCTTGTATACTTGATACAAATGTAAACTATTCTTATATTTCTATTTAAGTTAATTTGAATATTGATGCAAATACAAAACTATATTTGTTGTATTGTACACATGCTCCTACTCCTATTTGAAATATTTCATATATTGATACAAATGTAAAATTATTTTTGTCATAATGTATGTATGTTCTACCTTTGTTTAGGATATTTTGTATATCGATACATATTAAGGACATTGCTATCATATTGCACATTTCTACCTCAGTTTAAGATATTTTGTATATTGTCACAATTTTGAGGTCATTGTCTGTATATGGTAAATCTGTTTACAGACTGTTTACCTTGTTAATGTGAAGCCTTAGTCCTTAGGTTATTTAGGTAGATAAGATTTACAGAATTATAGTCACCCATGCTTGTCATTTTTATAGTTAGGTTCATAATATTTATAGAAACATATGTCAGATGGATAGGTAATGTTCATACACTTCATAGACCTAGAGAATATGGTATTTAAATGTTTTGATAACAAAATTCTGTTGACATGAGACACGATTGCTCGTGGCAGTACCAATCTGATCCCAAGAGAATGTTGGGCTTCTAAGACATTTCTGTTTGGAAGTTTGTCTTCTTCTTGGCACAAAATGGCCTGCGGGACAAAGAACTGCCCTTGCCTCAACTGCCAACAATATGATCACTGTCCTTTCCAGATGAGTAGAACACAAGGAAAAGCAACTACTGAGCCTTGCCAAGACAGGGTAAGATGGTCTCAAAATTCCTGCTTCTGAAAATGATCTGTTAGATATTCTAGGCCTGTAGCCAAATTGGATGCCCCAACAATGCTGAAAAACTTTAGGTGACTGTCCAGGCTGCCAGCTGTCTCTGCCTATTCTCACAAGAATTTTAGAAATTGCTTGCTTGCATTTTCCATTTTCTCAGGTATTATTATGTTCCTTCTCAGGTCTCTGACAGAATTGAAGACTAGATAGCTATAGTTACAATCTTCCTGTATCTTAGCTAGAACATATTAAGTACTAGAGTTAGAATCTTCAGGATAGGACAGCTATTGGAGTAATCTCAGTAATTTGCCATTTACACATGATCTGGATATTTCTGGACATTTAGCATGTCTTTCTTGTTTGATGTTGTTCTTGTTGGTTGTAGTTCCATTTTTGTTTATGTTATTACCCTTTGTTTTTCCTGGAAAACACTTGATAATCATTCTTATTGTATATAGTTTGCACTAAGTGTAGAACCTTCTTATTTAGACAAAAAGGGAAAACAGTGTTATTTGCTCTGCCCATGACCTTGAACTATAGGACCTGAAGGAAGCAGTGCTCATTGCCATTGTACACGACCTTTTGAAAGGTAAGTGAGAAGGGTCATGAGCCAGGTCAACTGGCTCCCAATCTGATCAGAGGACAACTTCAGCTGTCTACCCTCTTTTGCATTTGTGGGTGTATTTCCTCAATTTACATCTTAATAAATCCATATTACCCATTAAATAGACTCACATGGATTGATCTTAATACACATCTTCTCAGAAAAAGTTTATTCAACAAACTTATAAAGGCTGCTAAGCTTCTATGGCCTTAGTTTCATTGTCCATATAATGAAGACATTAGATACATCTGCAAGTGATGCTGTGAAGATAAAATGAGATAATATGAGCATACTTCACAATCTGAAATAGCAGTTTTTCCCCACATAACTCCATAGTGTTTCCATTTCCACTTCATTTGAATCTAGCAGGTTGAAAAAAAATGACATATCTGGGGTTGTAGTTCAGTATAGAGAACTTGCTTAGCATACAGAGGCACTGGATTAATCCCTAATGTTAAAAATTAAATAAGAAAGGCAGCATCAAGTGAATTCTGGTTAATTCTCTTTTCTTGTTTTTCTCTTTCCAATCTTCATTTTGTATGAGAAGATCATCTATTACATACCTGTCATGCTCCATTTTGTGTAATAACTTAGACTGGTGATTTCCTCAATAATCATGTCAAACTACAAACTGTCTTGATTCTGTTTGTTAGGAAACAAATATAATGTCACATGAACACAAAGTCACTTTCTAATATTCTTATGAATGATACAGCAGAGAGGATAAGGTTTCAAATTACATGTGTAGAAAATAAATGCAGAATCATTAACTTTAATTCCTTCCTTTCTCCAAAAGAAAACACTAAGCAAAATACTTTTTAAAAGAAAATGGGATGTAATTTCTTAAATATAGTTCCACATCTGCATTATTGTATTCCTAAAACAGGGCTGGAGAGATGGTGCAGCAGTTAAGATATGGTGATCTTACAAAGGATCCAGATTCAATTCTCAGCTCCATATAGTGGCTCATAAACAAATGTACCTCCAGTCCTAGGGATCAACACCTGCTTCTGGCCTCTGCAGGTGCCAGCCATGCATGTGGTGCACAGATATATGTACAAGCCAAATATTGATGCACATAAAATAATAACAAAAAATTAAGACATGCATTCAGAAGACAGTCTTGACTTTCATTTTAGTAATGGAAGGAATGGCAGGGTAAAGCAGAAGACACTAAGTTTCTCCTGAGACTTGGTCCTGCTTCTGCAATGAAGTGACATCACTATTTCAAGGAAATCATTAATTCTGATAAATCTCATGCTAGAAAATGGTGATATTTTATTTGTGCTGAAATGTGATTTTATTTGTATGTTAATAAATAAAGTTGTCTGGGGGTCAGAGCTAATAGCAAGCCATTTAGCAGAAGTCTGGCAGTGGTAGTACACGCCCTTAATCCAATCACATGGCAGGCAGAGTCTGTGTGTTCAAGGACATAGCCAGCTTGGTGACACATGCCTTTAGTCCAAGTACCAACCATAGAAACCTCGAGGTCTGTATAGACAGTCAGTGATGAAGAAGTCATGTGGTTGGGTTTAGAACCAATGAGAAGGCAGGACAGAAAGTCAATAAACAATACAGACACCCAGGAGTAGGTCTCTTTTCTCAGGGGAAGGATGGCAGCGGCTGGTAAGCTAAAGGCTATTCACTAGTGCTCTTGACCTCTTGGGCTTTTAACTCTTTATTTGGCTCTGTATTTCTTATTTAATAAAACTGCTTTTAAAATTACATCTACACCAGAAGTTCTGTCCAGCTAGTCCACAGTGCCATGGACCAGCCATATGTTCTACTTGCTTTTATAAATAAAGATTTATTAAAACACAGCCATATCCATTTATTACATGTTTCCATGGCTTCTATTAAAACTACAATGATGGAGGAGGTGAATAGTTAGAACAAAGACTGGAGAGCCCACAAGACAAAAACATGCTCACTATCCACACCTTACATAAATGTCCCACTTTGATGAATTTCAAATTGACAATATTGTTTCAGTTCTCTACATTCTGTTTATGAAATAATTTGTCATAAAATTGTTTACCCCTGTAGCTAGAGTTTTCTCTAGTCTTGCCTGGCCCACGGTCAGGACAAATCTCTCTCACCTGCCAGTCCCGCAGCTGCTCAAACCCAACCAAGTAAACACACAGAGACTTATATTACTTATAAACTGTATGGCTGTGGCAGGCTTCTTGATAACTGTTCTTATATCTTAAATCAACCCATTTCTATTAATCTATAAGTTGCCATGTGGCTTGTGGCTTACCGGTACTTTACATCTTCTCATGGCAACGGCTGGCAGCATCTCTCCCTTCAGCCTTCCACTTCCCAGAATTCTTATCTCTCCTTGTCCTGCCTATACTTCCTGCCTGGCTACTGGCCAATCAGTGTTTTATTTATTAACCAATCAGAACAATACATTTAACATACAGAACATCCCACAGCATACCCCGTGTTTTCCTCTAGACATTTTAAGTTTCTGTTTTTCAGCTTGGTGGTTTCCTCTTTCTTTATGTGCCTCCTAACTTCCCCCAAACAATTTCCATTATTTCCATCTACCCTACTCCAAAGAAGGTCATGAAAGAGCTAGATTCTTAGGTTCTGGGCCCTTTGGGTAGCTAGAAAAGGACAGAAACCAAAAAAAAAATCATTGGCTCATTGGATGTGACAGAGACTGGCAACAAATCTACAGTGGAGTGGAAATGGAGGCAGACAAGGCAAACAGAAGGAGGAGAAGTATAGCTGGCCCATCTACCATCAGATTTCTTGCTTTAGATATTAGGAAGGGTGGGTTCTGAAGAAGGGAGATAGTGTTTGAGCCTGAAAGAGAAGGTAGAGTTCAAAGAAGGTTGCCACCTTTCTTTGTAGACTAGAAGAACCCCCACTTTAGGGACCCCTGCTTCACAGACAGTAGACACTTTTATCACTGTGGGCTATGTATGGAAAGAGGTATTCTTCCTAGTGCTCCTGACCCGACAAGGCACTGGTGGGTAGAATAACGTTGACAACAAAAATAAGGCATCCTTGACTCGAAGATGAATTCATTTCTGGATCAAGAAGAAAACTGACCTCAGTGAGGTCAGATGTCACTAGGTGCTTGTTTTGGCCAGTTCTCCTATCCTAGATTTGGGGTGTTTCCTACTCCCATCAGGACCCAGCCCAGGTATTTCATTTGTATCTTGTCACCCTCAGAGTGGCACTCCTTGAACCTCTACTGAGATGGACTGTATGTTGCTGTTATCCTTGTTGTTTTAGTTCTCTTTTATTTCCTTTTTCTGTCTGGAAGCAGAAGGTATAAGAACCAGTTAAGTTCATTTATGTGATTTAAGCTAATATTTGATATTTCTGGTCTCTAATTTACAGTATAAAAATCTACCACTGGATCCTTTCACGTAAGAGAAAGTAAGTCAGTCATGGTGGCTTACATCTATAACCCCAGCTTCAGAAGGCACAGGCTGGAGGATTGCTTTGTGTATGAAGCCAGCCTAGACTGAATAGTTCACAGTGAATTCCAGGCAAATCCAGACTACAGAATGAGTCTTTCTATCAGAACTGAGAGAGGAGAAATACAGTAGAAGGGAGCAGTTTTCAAAAAGGAAAGCAGCTGCTTAAAAGGAACAAGGAGATGAACAAGAGACAATGTAGATGCCTATGATCAAAATAAATTACCTATGTATGAAAATGTCATATCACTGATTAATTTATATCATTTATGTATGCTACATTAATTTTCAAAAAGAAAGTATAAATTAGTGTCAAAAAGATTTGAAGCAATCACTTCCCTTCTATCATGAGATGGGTATTGTCTGATCCTGTAGCATTTGGAGACCTCTAAGGCCAGACTGATGATGTCAGCCCTTCATTTGAAAGGCCTACCTAAGCTGAAAATGGCAAGAATGGATGACAAAGGAAAGGAAAGAGACAGATGTGGTGCAAAGCGCTGCAATTTGTCACAAGTGGCTGAATTTCACAACCAGCTAGTAATCACTCTGTGTGTGTGTGTGTGTGTGTGTGTGTGTGTGTGTGTGTGTGTGTGTGTTCCCTCTCCTCTCTCTGTTTCTCCTCACCACACATCCACACATGCAAAGGGGGGGAGGAATACAAGCAGAGCCTGAACAGAAGTGTGTTCCTTACTGAACACCTACAAAGAAAATTGACATTGTCCCAATGCATGCACAATTCAAGAGGGAGGAAGTTTGCTTCTACTTTACCATTTCTCAGTGGATGGAGTATTCATTAGGTGAATGAAAATGACAGCATGAAAAGCAAATAGACCAATAAAAATTTCTAAGACATCATTTTAAGTTTTACAAAAGGGAGGTTATGTGGCTAATTTGATATTCAATAAAGAAATCAGGAATCTGTTATTTTCTAAATTTCAACTCAGAAAACGTCAGATGTAAAATGTGAAAGAACCACCACCAAGGAACTTCTAATTGAGACTTTTCATTTTTATCAAAAAACATCCTCTTTGTTACAGCAATAAATATTCACAAACACTGTGAAACCTAATATTCAGTGGGCTGATTTTTAACTAATAAACACTTAGGACAGGTCTTGGTCCAAAGCTACCTTCTCTTAAAAAACAAGTATTTAAACATACCCTCAAAGGAATTTTCCTCTCACTGTGAACCTTCCTAGAACTCATCACAGAAAACACAATGACACATGATGAGCAGGGCTGGAGACTGACCCAAGGCAAACCTCTTCCCACTGTTGGGAGTTGGCATAATTTCACCAAGAAAGGAGGCCAGTTCAATTCAGATATTGAACCTGCCAGATTCATATGTGATATATCATACTGTCAGACCATTCTGACAAATTGGATAAAGGACTTCTATCTTTAAGAAAAAGGAAGAATGGAGACACAGAAAGAATGGAGGGCAGGTCAGCCTGTGAGGCACAGGAGGCAGACAGTGTCACATCCCTGAAAGCTCATGTCCTAGGGTTCAACTTTCTAAGACATAAAGCACAGTGTTGTCTTCTAAGCTAGAGTTCCCCAAAGATACCTCAGAGATCTATGACTCAACTGGCAGTTTCAAATGGCAGAAAGTCATTGTCCAACAGTTTTAGAGATTAGAACTCTGCAATGAGTGTCACTGAGCTACCACTGTGTGGTCAAAGCCATCTGGAAGCTGCAGAAGAAGAAAGTTGGTTACTTGTCTCTTGCAGCTTCTCATAATAGACAGCTTGCTCTACTTGGGGCCAAGACTCTAACTTATATGGTACAGGTTTCCTTCTTACAAGGAGACTGGCTATTGTATCTTATAGCCTGTCTTAGGGTTTCTATTGCTGTGAAGAGACACCATGATGATGGCAACTCTTAAAAAGCAAAAACATTTAATTGGGATGGATTACACTTTCAGAAGTTTAGCCTATTATCATCATGGTGGAACATGGTATATGTAGGCAGACGTAGTGCTGGAGAAGTAGCTGGGTGTTCTACATCCTGGCTTTCAGGCAACAGGAAGTGGTCTGTCTCACTGGATGTGGCTTGAGCATATATAAGCCCTCAAAGCCCACTCCCAATGTGCATACTTCCTCCAACAGGGCCACATCTATTCAACAAGGCCACACCTCCCATTAGTATCATTCCCTTTGGGGGTCATTTTCTTTCAAACCACCATATTCCACTCCCTGGGCTCCAAAGGCTTGTAGTGTAGCCATAACATAATTCAAAAAAAATGTATTCAGTTCAACTTCAAAAGTCCCCATAGTCTATAATAGTCTCAAACTTCTTTTTGTCTGAAGTCTCTTCTGAGATTCATGTAATATCTTAACTGTAATCCCCTGTATAATTAAAATAAAAAAGTAGATCATATACTTCTAACATATAATGGCACAGGATACAGATTACCATTCCAAAACACAGGGACTGGAGCATAGTGAGGAAATATTGGACCAAAGTAAGACCAAAATCAGCTGCACAAGCTGCAAACTCTGGATCTCCATATTTGATGTCAAAATGCTCTTCAGATCTCCAACCCCTTTCTGTTTTGTTGACTGTAACACACCTCTCTCTCTCTCAGGCTGCTTCCACTCCCTATTAAAAGTTTTGCTTAGCAGGTATCCAACAACTCTGGCATCTCAACATCTTGGGGTCTCCAAGGAAATTCAGGCTTCAACTTCACAACTTCACACAGTGGCTTATCTAGGCCTCCATTCAGGGATACCCCTAACACACGCATGGCCTCAGCAGCTTTCCTTAGTCACAGAAGAAAATTCTATAGCCCCTTTCTTCTGTTTTTGATTCTAAAGACAGAACCATGTGGCCCAAGGTGCCAAGTTCTGCTGCTTACTGGGGTGGAACATGACCCCACTGTTCAATTATCTCTTCACCAGGTTTCTGTTTTTGAAGGTTTCCTTCACTACCTAAGCTTGGCTGTTTGGGAACTTGCTCTGTAGACAAGGCTGACCTCAAACTCAGAGGTCTTCCAGCCTCTGCCCTCTAAGTGCTGGAATTAAAGGCATGTACCACAATACACAGCTCTAGGATTTCTTTAATTCCTTTTCACAAGTTGGAAACTTAGATGGGTGGGATCTTGCCCTGAGGTCACAACTCCCCTTATTCCATTTCTTAATCTGTTTATCCCCTTGAACTCAGGACTTAGCTCTGTTACACTTTCCAGTGCTCCTTTTCTCCTCAGCTCGCTCATTTTCATCATAACTCTTTATAAACATGAACACTAGTGACCACACAACAGAGTCCACACTAAGTTCTTTTAAGATTTCCTCTGCATGGGGCTGAAGAGATGGCTCAGAGGTTAAGAGCATTGGCTGCTTTTCCAGAGGTCCTGAGTTCAATTCCCAGTAAACACATGGTGACTCATAATGATCTGTAATGAGATCTGGTGCTCTTTTCAGGCCTGAAGGGACACATGCAGGCAAAACACTTATATACATAATAAACAAATAAGTTAAGCACAGTCAGGTGATTTAAAAAAAAAAAAGATTTCCTCTGTCAGTGGAATTCCAAAACTCTTCACTTTCATTTCAGGCAAACTCTCCAGACAAGGGCAAAAGGCAGTCACATTCTTCACCAAAATGTCACAAAACCAGTCTCTAGGCCACATACTAACATTTCTCTCCTCTGAAGCCTCTTGATCTGGGCATCCACAGTTCAAATCATTCTCAGCACCATTGTCTTCCATGTTCCTATTAGAATGGCCCATTAAGCAACACGTAAAGTGTTTAACTGCTTTTCTAATCCCCAATCCAAAGGTCCATGTTCCTTCAAACAAAAGCATAGTCAGGTCTGTCATAGCAATACCCCTGACCATGGTAGCAACTTCTGTCTTAGTTAGGGTTTCTATTACCATGAAGAGACACCACAACCATGGCTACTCTTATGAAGGGAAAACATTTAATTGGGGTGGCTTACATTTTCAGAGATTTAATCCATTATCATCATGGTGGGACATGGCAGTGTGCAGGCAGAAAGGGTGCTAGAGAAGGAGCTGAGAATCCTACACCTTGACTTGCAGGCAACCACAAGTGGTCTGAGACACTGGGTGTGGCTTGAGTATATATGCAGACTCAAAATGCACTGCCACAGTGGCATACTTCCTCTAACAAGGCCACAGCTACTTCAAAAAGGGCACACCTCGTAAGAGTATCACTCCCTGCTGCAAGCTGCAAAAAATATGAAGTAGGATTTTAGCTGATTATGACAAGCTAATACCTGGAAGAAGCCAAGGGCTGTCCAGAGGTCAAGCTGAGGCTCAAGGAGTCTTGTTGATATTGGCTTTTGATTATTAGCCATTTCCTATTATGAGTTTATCGTGTGCTATTGTAGCTTTTCCATCATTTATTGGGCACCATTTCTACTCTGATAAAGGAATATTTAAATAACCTTCTGCACTGACAGCTATGCACAGCCAGAACCCCAGTTCAAGCCTCCCTGTAATTATCATCATTGGCAGCATCCAGCCAGGACCATCCCCAGACAGACAAAAGTATCTTATCAGAGATACCTCTGTACTCTCTAAGAACAGATTTAAGCATCCAGACTACCTGTTTGAGAAGGCCTGGCAGATGCAATAATTAAGCTTAACTTTTTCCTTTCCAAATTCTTATCTCTAGTTTTAGATCCACCCTTAACAATTAACTCAGAACTAAAGGTTCCAACTTACAGGTACATCTAGCTATGGTGGAAGTTGCCTAGCCAAGTTGCCTAGTGACCCAACACACTCACCAGAAATGAAGGGAGCAGAGATAGCTTGGAGAGATAAGGGTCAAAGCAATAAAAAGTCAGTTTTATTTCTGGACTAGGACTAGATGAAAAAGAGAGAAGAGAATGGGAGAACAAGATGGAGAACTAGGAGAATGAGATCGAAGAGGAGGAAGAGCTAGATGAGGAAGAGCCAGATGGGTAAGAATGAGAAGAAAGACCAAGATGGGGCAGAACTAAGATGAGAGAATTAAGGTAGAACCTAGAGGGGACAGCAGATAAAGACAGAGAGAAATCAGGCAAGAAAGGAGCTGGGCACATGAACAGAACTGAAGTTGTGTAGATAGGATTTTATCCCAGAGGAATAAAGTAGACAGACAAAAGAGCTCAGTGTACTTAGATTCTTTTCCTGAAAATAATTTTTGCCATTTGTAGTTTCTCTTCTGGGCCCCTGGGAAGAATATTATTAAGGGTGGTCCTATATTAATATTTGAGAACACCCTTTGGGGGCCATTTTCTTTCAAACCACCTCAGAGCCCCCAAGATAGTAACAATCCAGCATAACCTCTCTACATGAGGATCCTGAGAAAATAAATCCATGAAGACTCATTTAGATTTCTAAGGTAGCATGCCCAAGCTCTAGGGATTAGTCCCTGATATTTGGAGAAAATATTCTCTGAAGCACACTATGTCTGACAGCAAAAGCAGAGCCCAGGTGTGTGTGTGTGTGTGTGTGTGTGTGTGTGTGTGTGTGTGTGTGTGTGTGTGTGTGTGTGGCAGGGGTGTTTCTTGTAGGGGTCAGAGGTCAATGTCAGGTGACTTCCTCAATCACTCTTCTCCTTCTGAAACTGTATCTTTCACTGAACCTAGAATCCATCAACTCAGCAGCAACTATCTGGCCAGTGAGTCCCAAAGATTCTCCTCTCTCTGCCTCTATAACACTGGGCTTACAAATATGAGCCACCATGCTTGGATTTTTAAATGGATGTTGGAGATATGAACTCAGGTTCTCATGCTTGCATACCAAGCATTTTACCAACTGAGCCATCTCTCCATTGCTGAGACTCAATTTGCGTTACTTGAAGAATGAAAGACAAATCTCACTTCAGTCAAAATGGATATGTGAGCTTTACTGTTTCCAGATAAACTTTCAGCCCAGGGCCAGAGCAAATCTCATGTCAGCCTTAAGTCCTGGTTACAAATCTCCCTGTAGCTACCATACTAGCTCACTCCCACCAATTTCTAGAAGAGGAAGCATTGCCTATCTTTCTGATACACTCACAAATAATTTCAGGAAACTAGCCAGAAAAAGTTGTGGGCTTTATAATCAGATGGGCTCTGAGAAAGATACAAGGCAAATTTCTAAAATCAAGTTTCATTAGCTCTCTTGCTTTTAGACTTATGCACTCCATGTGACCACATTTTAACCTGTGCCTTTACAAGTCAACTGCATATTTGAATTACTGTTAAGAAAACATCCTCCAAACAACTGAAGGATGAGTAAGCAGTAACAGAGAGAACTTCACTCCATGCAACCACACTATTCACACTATATCTCACCATCCAAGCAAATGTCACTTGCACTGGCTGTCCTGTGAGGCCCATGAACTTATTTTCAGTTACCTCAGTTTTAAAAAATGAAGAAACTTTTCTCTGTCACAACACTTATTCTTGACATAATTTAGTTATCAGAGCCCAGAGGACACACATCACTCATAAGCAAGTACCTTTGGAGACACCAATAAACAAATACTACTCTCTAGAAGAATATCAGACATATTTGCACCACAGAAGATGCATTTGTTACTGTTCTAATTGCTCTCAGAAAACCTGACCAGAAGCAACTTCAAGGACAGAAGGCTTATTTGGGGCTTACAGTATAAGAGAATATATACACAATTAATACTATTCAGACTGAACAGATTATATAACAATAATTTTTTTTAAAGGGGTCATTTTTTTAAAGGAAATTGAAAGTGAGCAAGGGGTTGGGCATATGGGAGGCTTCAGAGGTAGAAAAGGAAAGGGAGAAATGATGTAATCACACAATAGCAGCAAAACTAAATGGGAAAAAAAAGATACAGTCCATTTTGGCAGGAAAGAAACCATGAAGAGAAATGTGAGGTGATTGGTTACACTGCACCCACAGTCAGGAAACAGAACGAAAGGAAAATGGGGCCAAACTCAAGCCAATAGCTCACTTCCTCCACCTCCTAAATGTTCTACAGCCTCCCAAAACAGCACTGTCAGCTGATGTTCACATCCTGGCAGACTGTGGTATGAATAATTCTTGACACATATTCCTACCATCATGGACAGAACTGCATAGTGCACTGAAGTCCTGACATCATAAGCTACAAGTATATACTTTCTTCTTTAGGGAATTTATGTCAGAACCTGTGGTCACAGCTTTGTAAAGTAACTGACACAGGGTATAAACCCCTTCCTCCAGGCTCAGGCTCCTATCTTGCTATTGTACTAAACTGTGCCTAAATCCCTCATAAATTACATCCTATCCAATAATGAATTTGCCCACTTTATTTTTCCTTTTTTTAGAAGACTGTCCTTGTTCAATAAGACAGATTAGAAGTAAAGAGTCCTGGGTTCAAGTTCCTGATCACTCAATAGCTAGATGCGAATCACATACTGTTGCTGGCTCCTAATGGCTCCCTCAGGGAGTGGGGTCAGAAGGTGCGACATCAACAGTGCAGACACCAGGACTCAGTTGAAGGCAAACAACAAACTCATTTATTTAATAACAAGAAAGGCCTTATATGCCCTCCTCCCAACACCCAGTCTATGTCACAATCTGGTGGCATTGTGTGGTTATCCTTCATTGGTTGGGCATGATCAGGAACTCTGACAGCACCTGTTGCTAGACCTTCAAGCAGACTCTCGGTTGGCTCATAAGGAAGTATGTTATGTGCATACCTTGGCAACTGGTCTGAGCCAATTTCCTCGACCCTATGGGCCTATCCTACTACAACACACAATACTCAACTGCCAATGAACATATTATCTTTCTAAATCTTTCTCTGTTTAAATAATATTAGAGGTTGTGAGGAGTGAAGTAAATGGCTTAGTTTAAGCATACACTCACTCATGAATACATGGAATTGATTTTAGTGGATTATATCCTCAGCTTATAGTGTCAGAACATTTTTACTACTTATCTAAGAGAAAGAAACAGGAGCCAGATGACATAGCCCCACCCACATGAAAGACTATCCCAGCAATAACTAAACCGGATAGAAGTCTACCCCCTTTTGGTACTAGAAATTTTAGTGTTTTCTTATAATGATAATGAGTTCAGCAGGTGGTGAAATAATATTTTTAAATAACATCTCAAAAATATCCTATTCTTTTTTAAAGAAATTCCTCATAGATACCAACAAACCAAGTTGCTAAAGATACAAATATGGGTTTGTTCTTTTTGGCCACTGTGATAGTTTGAATGAGAGTGGCCCACCTTTATACTCATATGTTTGACTATTTGGTCTCCAGTTGTTGAAACTTTTGGGGAAGGATGGGATGTTGGCATTGTTGGAGGTTGTGTGTCACTGGTCATGGGATTTGAGGTTACCTACACCTACACCATTCCTAAGAAACTCTCTCTGGCGTCTGGTTGTCGTCTCAACACGTAAACTCTCAGCTACTACTTCAGTGCCATATCTGCTTGGCTGCTGCCATGTTTCCTGCCATGATGGTCAAGGACTCACCCTCTGAAAATGTAAGCAAGCCCCCAATAAACTCTTCTGTAAGTTTCCCTGGCCACAGTGTCCCTTCACAATGGAAAAACAACTAAGGCAGCCATTTCAGTAACATGAAAATACATGTTATTGAAAAGGAAGCATTCAATAAAGCTCTGCTTTACCTTAATATTCATGTTGAACAGTTTCAGTTTTTTGATAGGAATCTCCTCTAGGCACAAGATTTCACAATGTAGCCCAGGTTAGCCTCTAACTCTGAATCCTCTTGTCTCAGCCTCCTGGGGTTACACACACATGCCACCGTGCCAGGACAGTGTGATTGTTTTAATATGTGTTCCTTTCATTCATGTGCCACATCTGTTCTAAACATTACACAATGAAAAGAATGATAGCTGAAGCAATAATTTCCTGGAATAATTAAGCTCATTTGAAAAGTCAGATTTAATGTCTGCAGCTGGGCTGCACAGGCATTACTGGGCTAACAGCTGCAAGTACACAAATGTCAAAGGAGAACCCTTGAAGAGCTAGCATCTTCCTCTCACAGCTGAGGTCTAAATGGAGTATTGTGCTGAATTACTTCAAGTCTATTTGTGAAACTCAGTTGGAGACATGTTTTTTATATAAACAATGTCTGAGATAAATCAGCCACAAGCAGCACACAAATTTGTATTTTTAGTTATTAAACACTTTCAGATCCAGAACTGGAATCTGTTGTTTTAACTCTGACACAGTGACTGCACCTTGAGCTACTGCTACTTCAGCCAGCAATTGTGTCTCCACAATTACCAGCTTGCCTCTCCACCAGTGGCTTGGCCCTTCAGGCACTGTTCCCACAGGCACTGGCCCTGTCGCTGCCCATAAAGGTAGCTTCAACTAAATCTCCATTGCTCTATTTATAAATAAGATTTGAGATTCAAAGGCTGGGGTGAAAATCTGTGAGCTCAGAGAAGCTGAGTAGCAACTAGCTTCTTGCTGGCATATCCAAAAGAGAGCATCCTTCCACTCCACCAAAGCATAAAAAGTTGTGGCACTTCAAATCCCTCCTAACTACTTCCTGCTCATCTCTCTGACTATTCCAGATGCCCTCTGATGCTCTATGATTACTTCCTCTCAACTAGTTGCTAACTCAGCCTCCTGACCCTAGGTAAATTTTATTTAATTAACGCAAATGCAAACTCAGGGTTCAGCATATAATCAAATATTCCCCCAACAAGAATCCAGGGAAAGCGTGTTACTTTAGACCCCCAATTTCCTGTATTTTACTAAATATACCACAATTTTTAATAGTTTATTACTAATTGTCTCTTGGCAGTGCAGAAATTATACTCATTTCTCTGACTGATCCCTAGTGACCAACTTTATTACAGAGCTTTTTGGCTGCTACAGAGTGGAAATGGACAACTAAGGAACCAGAATAAGCTGCAAAAATTCTTCCATATTAAAGACCTCAATTAAGGCACAGAAAAGTCTTCCTTCTAGGGATTAAGCCTCAATCACACTTGAAACAGTAGAAAAGCCTTTCTAGTTTTTGCACACTTAGGAGAAGGCATCATTCAAGATTTAGTGAGCTTTTAAGAATTAGGTAGAGGGCTGGAGAGTTGGCTCAGTGGATAAACCAATTGCTGTGCAAAAGTTGAAGACCTGAGTTTGACTCTCTAGGCATTCCTAGTACTGCTATGGGTAGAGGATGTGAGACAGCAGAATCCCTTGAAGCACTCATGCCAGTTAGCTCAGTATAGAGTGGCAAGCAATACAAGACCCCTGTTTTAAACAAAGTAGAAAGATGCCCAATGACAAGTTGTCTTCTGTATGCCCCACTGTGGTTGATACATTGTACACTCTAATAAAGCTTTCCTGGGGATCAGAGAACAGAACGGCCACTAGATTAGACATAGAGGCCAGACAATGTGGTACACACACTTTTAATCCTATCACTTGAGAGGCAGAGATTCATCTGGATTTCTGTGAGTTCAAGGCCACACTGCAAACAGATCCAGACCTTAGTGGCACACACCTTTAATCCCAGGACTTGAAATCTCATGTCTTTGCTTAGGAAGGATACACACTTTTAATCCCAGGAAGTGATGGTAGGAAGCAGAAAGGTATATAAGGCGTGAGAACCAGGAACTAGATAGAAGCTTTTGAGCAGTTCATCTGAGATCCATTCAGGTGAGGACTCAGAGGCTTTCAGTCCAAGGATACAAGATCAACTGAGGAGTTGTCGAGGTGTGGTTGGCTGTGGCTTGTTCTGTTTCTCTGATCTTTCAGCATTCACCTCAATATCTGGCTTCAGGTTCTTTTATTAATAAGACTGTTTAGCAATTCATCTTACACCCCCCACACACACACACAGTATGCACACACACACATGTGCAATATGCCCCCCACCCTGGGCACACACAAGTTAATTAAGTGAAGGAGCAACATGAAAATGCATGTAAAATCTAAATAATTTATTCATTTCAATTTAAGGCATAAAGAAAAGTATGGCAAGTTTAGTGGACTAATTGATTCCTCAGAACTGGAAAAGTCTGTGGTGCATGATAACCAACCACTCTGCACTCTCCTGATACATTCCTGAAAAGGGAACTCCAAGGTGACCAGGGTGTTTTTCCAAACGTCTCCAAGTTCCAAGCCCCAAATCCCTCATCTATAAATCAACAAGATCAAGGATGATCCCAAAAACCTCTGACTATTGTTAAATTGGAAGTAGGTGTTGTTCCATTTTAAGAAATTACTCTCTGCTCAGGTCTTAACTGACAGATGAAAAAGAGGGCACTTGTTTTAGGTACCCAATTCTCTGCTGGGCATGTACAATCCTCTCATCATGCTGTATGATGTGATGGATGGAGAAACAGAAGTAACTGGTCGCTTCAAGTAAATTTCCCCCATTGGCAGCTGTACATTTGCTTACTCAGCACCTATTGCAAACCCTCTGACATGCCAAAGACAGAGAGGAAGAACTTCATAAACTCATGAAAGAAGCAAGTGTCTCATTCACAAAAAGAAAGGGCAATGACTAAAAAGAAGAAAGTCAAGCTGAACACAGGCCCAGTCATGCAGCTCCCAGGAGAGGGAAATCAGAGGCCTCACCCAAAAAGGCAAGCCAGGTCGGTAGTTCATATTAATTGTCAGCTTGACAGGGTCTAGAACCATCCAGGAGATGGGCCTCTGGATATTTCTGTGAGAGGGGGTCTAGGTTGGGTTCATTGAGGTGAGAAGTCACATTCTAAATGTGGGTGGTATCATTCCATAGACTGGGAATGAGTTGTCATCCTACACAAAAATTAATTCAAAATGGACCTTAATGTAATACACAAAATTCTGAAACTATTAGAGGTAAATATAGGAAGAGCATTGCAAGATATAAGCAAAAGCAAGAACTTTCTGAAAAGGATTTCAATAGAACATAACAATCCCAAGAACTGACAAATAGGATTCAAATAAGTTGGAGGTTCTGCACAGCAAAATGTAGAGAAAAGGTTATAGAAAGAGAGAAAAATTTTGCAACTATACACCCAACATGGGGTTAATATCTAGAATCTACAAATAACTCCAAAAGCTTAATACAAAAAAGGCATCAAATCAATAGATGGGTTTACTTTCTTTTGCTATGACAAAAAAATACTCTGACCAAAAGAAACTTGGGGAAAAAAAAAGGCTAATTTCACCTCATACTTTTAGGTCACAAGTAATCAGGACAGAAATTTAAGGAAGAAACCTGACTCAGGAAAAACGGAGGAAAATTTCTTACTGACTTGTTGTCTCTGGTTTGCTCAGATCAAAGTAATGTAACTTAAGACTGCTTTGAGAACCTACCTCCCCACAGTCAGAATGACTACCATCAGGAAAACATGACTACAGGTATGATGAGGACTAGAGAAGGAGGACTTCTTGTGCTGGTGGATGCAAAAACTACTGGAGCTACTATGAAAATTGGAATGAAGGTTCTTAAAGGAACTAAAAATTCAACTGCCATATGATCCATCTACATCGCTGCTGTATATCTACATAAAGGAACTTAGATCAGCATACCATAGAAAGACTTACTATATTTATTGCTATACTGTTCATGACATCCAGACCAGCCTAGATGACCTTTGATAAATGAATGGGTAAAGCAAGCATAAGGCATGTACACCATGCTGTTTTATTCAGCTTTAAAGACTGAAATTATAACATTATTAGGAAAATGGATGGATCTGGAGCTCATTATGCTAAGTTAACAAAAAGGCAGACTCAAAAAGATGAACATTGCATGCTTTTGTTCACAGGCAAAATCTAGATTTAAATCTGTCAATGCATCTATGGTTGTGGATGTGGGTCGGTGTGGAAAAGTGACAAGGAAAGATGAAGTCTTAAGACAGGGAGGAAAGGAACAAGGCCAGGTAATGAATTATATGTGTCCTGAAAACACAAGGGGAGAAGAGAGAGGAAGGCTGAGGGAGTGGGATACAAATAAGAGTAAGTGTAATGCTAGGTACATATGAAGTCACAGGGAAACCCATCTTTTTTCATTTTAGTCAAAAACTTGACTGAAAAAAAGCTCACCACTCTCAACATTAGGCAGATTCAGTTTTAAACCTTGTTTTTAACACAGGACTTGCACAGATATATAAAAACACTTGGAAGTTGGACAAAAGAGGACTTTGCTTTAGACAACAAGAGATCTTAAAGTTATATGCAAATTCCATTCTGAAAACTAAATTGCAGTCTAGTGCTTTTGACCTTAACTGCAATTGTGAAGGACATCAACATTCTAAGTGATAGCTGGGTTTCTAAGTCATCTCAAACATATGCTTTACTGAAGTATAAATATCATAAAATAAACCTGAAAAAAAAAAAACAACCATAGTAAGAAACTGGGATTACACAAAACAGAAACAAATGAAATACAAAAAAAATTTATTTGTTGTGAAGTGAATGCTGGGTTTTGAAGAGATAAGTTAGTTTAATACGATGAAGAGAACAAAAATCCTTATTGAGCTTCTCAGCAGAATATTAGAAATTAAATTACAGATCCATTTTTATATCGTATCAAAAAATCGTAACAAGACCAGCAAAATGGTGAAGGTGTTTGCCAACCACAAGCTGGACAACTAGAGTTTAATCCCCTCCGTTGACATGGTGGAAGAGAACTGACCCTTGAAAGTTGTCCTCAGACCTCCACGTCACATACACACACACACACACACACACACACACACACACACACACACACACACACACACTAAATTAAAATGTAAAACAAAAACAGATTTTTTAATAATGGCAATCTTTTTCTAAGAAATGTGCATACCCTAACCACTAGCATAAGTTTTTAGTTCCAACTAGTGAAATGTGGAGGGAGGATTTGCAGGCAAGAAGAGCAAACCTGAGCAGGTAAGGAAAACTGTTTTGTCTGAGATAACTGGCAATGGTCAGTGAGATGGCTCAGCAGGGAAAAGCACCGGTGAATTATCAAAACTTACTGATATACCCATCACACAAAACTTGAAAATAATTGGTTAGGGTGGACTTGGGCTACTGTGTGGGCAACTTACGAGCAACAGATCATGGAAGAGAATAGAATTTGTTTCAAAGAAGGGAAAGAATACTGTGGAAATATTCACAGATCTTCAAAGTAGCACTCATAGGTTGTTTAAAAGGACAGCATGTACCTAAAGTGGAATGTTCTGGTGCTTGCTAACTTGAACAAGTCGTTGAACAGAAAGCATCACCAACAGTGGGAAAGTCTGACATGGCACAGTAAGTGGTCCCCACAGCAAATACGTGACAGTGTGTCATCTGCATCCAGTCAAAGAACACACCAGTACAAACCAGGAGATGTTCAGCATGAACAATTCATTGTATCCTGCAAGACGACTCATCATCATTAAATGAATAAATAATAAATAAATAGCACAGAGAATTTATGAAAGTTTTATGGATTAGGAGAGACCAAAGAGACTATGTATAGATAACAAATACATATCTTTTTGATTTTGAAATTGAAACACTAATCACAATATGTCAATATAACACAATGTGATTAACTATGAAGGTCATTTAAGGCATTATAGGGTGAATCTAAGTATGAAGACTGTAATAGACAGATGGTATTGCTAAATTTATTTTTAATTTCTCAGATATGGAGACTATTTTTCTTTAGGAAAGTCTATGCCATCAATAAATATTTAGAAATATTATTTTTCTGCTACCTATAATAATTTGGTAAAAGAAAAGTATATGTACAATGATTTACCAATGAGAAGGAAGATGACTTGAAAGGGTCACATGAGCCTGAGTTTTCCATGGATGAAGAATATGTGTGGATAGTTACATGGTCTCACAGTTTCTGGAAAGAGATGTTGAAAGGATAAGAAACATGCTCCAGATGAGGAGTTATTCTGTGTGCCTTTCAACAGCCTTTCCTGTAGCTTTCATGTTTTTCCATACAACACTTTGATTGGCTCAGGCTGCTTCCTTATAAATGCAATGCAATTGTGTATAATTTATGTACATGGTTGTGTATATAGAACATTTGAAATTCAGTTATTTATACTATTAAGATTGGTTTAGTGTAGAAAAGTGTGGGAATTTAGGAGGGTAGTTATATTTGCAGTACTCTTATTCATTATTATAACTGAGTCTGAGATACAATGACAATGTAGTGTCTGTGGTGATTAGTCTCAATAGTCAACTGGATGGGATCTAGAATCACCTGGAGATAGACATGTTGGAATGCCTGTGGTGGATTATCTTGATTACGTTATTTAAGATGGGAAGATCCACCCATTATGGGCTCTGATCCTAGACTGTGTACATTAAAAAGGGAAAAATAAGCTGAACACCAGCATTCATTGCTGATTCTTTTTTTATTAATTAAATTTTTTTTCATTTATTTTACATCCTGATTGCAGTTTTCCCTCCTTCCGTTCCCTCCCCTTGCCACCCCTCTACCCCCACCCACCTGACCCCTATCCACTCCTCCTCTGTCTCTATTCAGAAAGGGGCAGGCCTCCCATGGGTGTTAACAAAACATGGCACATGAAGTTGAGGCAGAACCAAACTCCTCCCCCTGCATCAAGGCTGGGTGAGCAACCTAGCAAGGGGAATAGGTTCCCTAAAGGCAGCTCAAGTGCTGGGGACAGATCCTGATCCCGCTGCTAGGAACCTCTCACACAGACCAAGCTACACACCTGCACACATATGAAGAGAGCCTAGGTCGTCGGTCCCATGCAGTCTCCCTAACTGTTGGTCCAGAGTCCATGAGCTCCGATGAGCTCAGGTCAGCTGTGTCAGTGGGTTCCCCCTTCTCTGCCTTGACACTTTCCTGGCTCCTACAATCCCTCCTCCCTCTCTTCAACAGGATTCCTGGAGCTTGGCCCAGTGCTTGGTTGTGGATCTCTGCATGTGTTTCCATCATTTACTGGATGTAGTTCTCTGATGACAATTAGGATAGTCTGATTACAGTAAATGGCCAGTTCAGGAACCCTCTCCACTATTACTAGGATTCTTAGCTGGGGTCATGCTTGCAGATTCCTGGGAGTTTCCCTGGCTCTAGGTTTCTCCCTGATCCTGAAATGCCACCCCCATTCAAGACATCTCTTGTTATTCTCCCCCTCCATCCTGCCATTGCTGATTCTTAACTGTAGGTTCAATGGGACTGGTTGCCTCAACCTCTTGTCACCATGACTTCCCTACCATGATGAACAATATTCTTGAACTATAATCCAAAAATAAGCCCTTTCTCCCTGAAGCTACTTCTGTCAGAATATTTTTATCACAACAGGAAGATTAATTGATGCAATATCATTAATGGTTGTTGCCCTTATGTAGACTGAAAATCATAAAGTCTTATAGATGAGTAAAAGTTTAAGGATTTCTAACACTGGAAACTTTATCCAAAGAGCCCTCCTTTTGTGTAACATAATATGCTTTAATGTGTCAAGTGGATTAAAATGATTAGATTAAAGAAATCAATCTAACTCTAGAGAAGCTAGGAACATCTTGGACACCCTGTTTCTGTTAAAGTTGCAGTTTCTATTTCCTCAAACATCTGAAACTCCCCTGCTGAAGCATAGCATAGAACCATGAGAAGTCAAAATACTGTTGGTTGTCTTTGAGGTTGTCTTTGAGGTTCTCAAACTAGAGGATCAGTAAGTAGGAAGAGAAGAGAGAATTCTGAGCTAGAAAACTTTCTCATTTTGTTCCGTTTCCAGCTCTGAAATAAGCTAGGTTTGTCTCATGGGAGAAATCATGTGGTCCTTCCAAGCATATACAAATTGTGATGGTTCATTTTGATTGTCAACTTGACAGGATCTAAAATCACCTGAGAGACCTCTGGGCCTGTGAAGATGTTTCCAGAAAAATTAAGTGAGTGGGTAAAGACTGCCCTAAGAATAGGCAACACCTTCTAACCTGAAAGTAGCTAAGGTATAAACACATCCCACAGAAAAAGTAGTGTTATCTGCCTACTTTAGCTTCTTCTTGAGTGACTATGTCTGTCCCTCCATCACCCCCAACACCCACCACCATTGATACTGCCACCACCATCATCTTGTGACATCAGACACTAGCTTCTTGGACCCTTCCTATATGTACCGAGACCATCAATTCTCCAGAGATAGTCCAAGTCTTCAGTGCCGGATTGGGACTGCTGAGGCCTTCAGATTCATGAGCTAAACTGCTACCAACTCCTCTTCTTCTGCATCTCCAGGATGCAAACAGCCTCTATCCTACAAGCCAACTAATAAGTGTGTGTGTGTGTGTGTGTGTGTGTGTGTGTGTGTGTGTGTGTGTGTGTGTCCATTATAATAACTCTGAAGGTATTACAAAAATAAAGTGACTTAGCTGGGTGGTGGTGGCGCACGCCTTTAATCCCACCAAACAGAAAGCAGAGCCAGGCGGATCTTTGTGAGTTCGAAGCCAACCTGGTCTACAGAGCGAGATCCAGGAAAGGCGCAAAGCCACACAGAGAAACCGTGTCTCGAAAAACCAAAAATAAAAAATAAATAAAAAAAATAAAGTAACTTAAATAGGAGAATCATTTCTAATTAACTCATCACTCAGAACATTTTAGTCAAAGGAAGTTGAAGATTTTGAGAATAAATTCCCAAGTACCAACATCTCCCATGTTTACCTCTTTCTTTTCTCCTGTTTCTACTTCCTTTCATTCAAAACACAACACTTGCTAACATCCAGTGGAGCACTTCATGGAAGAAAGTTCTAGAAGATGCAATGTGTTAAGGACAAAGAACATATAGTAAATTAAATAACTCTGATTTCACTTTGCTCTGCAGACAGTAAGGATTGTCTTGCATTAGTTACTTCCTCAAAGTCACAAAATTATTCATCATAAAGTAGCTCTTCTACTGATGACGTATATTCTCATAAGTTTTCTAGAAAGAATACACTGTTCCAAGTTAACTTATAATTTGGTAGAAGGACATGAATATTAACAAGAAATGTCACTATTTAAAGAAATCCTAAATCTGAGAAAGATAAATGGATCAAAGCTATTAAAAAATTTCAAAGCAGCTGAAAATATCAAAGTCACTAGCCTGAGATGAGAAAATTTAAAAGTGGATTTTCCTTCTGGGGTGGATGTGGGGAACAGTCAGGACTGTGATAACAAAAAGAACATTGTACCAGCAGCCAATCCTCATGTTCTTACTGAGGCTTAGTCATTTACTCACTTGGCTTGAGACAAGTCACATGACTGTACCCAGCCCCAGTAAATTAGATGGATGTATATTTCTTTTCAATTGTAACATCTACGTCTATCATTATTTTAAATTGCTATTATAACCTAAATTTCATTTACAATTCTGCTTTCTCTAAAACTAGAAAATTGTGAGTTGTCCTCCAATGTGATTATTTGCGATCTAGTTGATTGAAATGGATTTTAATCTCAAAATGAAATGCTTTTATTGCCTAACCCTTGACATGCAGTGCAGCAAAATTTCTCATCAGACTGCCAATGAACTGAGCACACACCTAGTCTATCCCCTGAAGACCTATTTATTACTGAATACTAATTTCATCATTCAATAGAAAATGCCATGATTTGAAGCAGTAAGTAAATGCATTCCGTTCCAGCTGTGGGGTTCAGCCTTTGCTGAGACATTTGGCAGAGCTGCATGCCTTTTAGGTTATGCATCACTGTGTTATTATGAATCAATTTATCTCATATACAACCAGCACATTTTCTTATGAACTTGTCTTAATCATCACAGTCCTTTCCCCTGCTTCAACCAAGAGGCACCACATTCATCTCTTCTGCCCTTTCTTCTCCCTAGGGAAAACCTGACAGGCAAGCAAAACAGAAGGCCTGATTTCTCCATCTAATCCCTCTGAGGCTCTATTTCTTTCTCTTTAAAGAGGGATCATTCATATCTGTTGTTTGCATTCAGATAAATACATGCCAACCACATTTTGCCTTTAAATATTTTAGAAAGCTGTGCACTCAACATTGATATTAAAAAATTATACACATTGACTATTTATATTACCTTTTCCAGCAATTCCTGTTCATGCTGTCATAGCAGAATAGTCATCTAATGCACAGGGACATTTGTTAGGTTCAATTATACCAAAAGAATGTCAAATCTCTATGATATCATCTAGTTTCAAACAGTGATGAATAAGATAAATGACAGAGCTTGGAGCTGTGGGATAGGTTAGTGAGGAATGAACTTGTTGCCAAGCTTTAATGCCTGAGATCAGTCCTTAGGACCCACATGGTATAAGGAGAGAACAGACTCCTGTAAGTTGTCCTATGATATGTACACACATCCTGTGGCATACACACACACACACACACACACACACACACACACACACACACACTAAATAAAATGTAATATAAAAAGCAATTTTAATACACAGCTTCTATTTTTGTCATATTTCTAGCTATAATTTAATTTTATTCACCCAGTTAAGGAATAAAATGTTTGTTATAAAAATAATACATATATATGTTTGATTTTTTATTTTTTTCTTATAAATCCTACAGAGGTATCTACAAAGCTCTGAGGCAGCACCAAGAAGAGCAGCTACTAATTATGTTAAGAGATATTCCAGGAAAGTTTCACAAGGAAGGCAGTAACTGATAACTGAAGAAGACACCAAGCAAAGAAGAAATGGGAACTGACAGAAGCACAAGCCATACAAGCAAAACACATAGGCCATAAACTACAGAATGAACATATGTATCACAAACAGAGGGAATGACAGGTAGATAAAAGTTAATGTATATGTTGAATGTCAAGGCCAGGGACCTTAAATGACCCTCTACAAAACATACCCAAGGAACAAAGTTGACCCATGAGCATCACTTACCCAATTTCTATGTTTTCTAAATACTGTTGTTGATGGCCTGCAGATAACTAAGTTGGAGACAAAGTTTCAATCAGATAGACTAGAAAGATGTCTTCTTACTGGGAATGGCAGCAAGGAAGAAAGATTCTAGATATAGCTAAGGAGAGGACCCCCATAGC
Source organism: Peromyscus californicus insignis (assembly GCF_007827085.1). Lineage (NCBI taxonomy): Eukaryota > Metazoa > Chordata > Mammalia > Rodentia > Cricetidae > Peromyscus > Peromyscus californicus. Next base: position 2,583,439 of record NW_026294617.1, on the reverse strand, counting down.
ACAAGATCAGATAAATGCCAATGAAAAAGTGGAGAGATTAGAAAGAAAGAAATGTCAGAAGTGCCTCTGGTGTATCTTAGGATAGACGTGGAGCAAAGCTCATGAGAGAACAAGTGTTGAACTCAGTATTCCTCTTTTATTTGCTTTTTCCATTTCCATGTCTGTATGATATCCATGTATATATGTGCATATTTTGGCATATATGTGAGCATATGTGTACAGAGTACACATGCATGTATTTGTACTGACATGTGAAGACCTAAGATTGATGCCAGGAAAACATCACTCTTCCATTATCCATTATTCACTGGTACAGGGTCTTTCAATCAACCCAGAGCTTCCCAGTATGGATATTCATGCTAGCCAGCTAGCTCTGGGGATCCACTGTCTCCACCTTCCAGGGCTGGAATTCCAGACAGCCTCCTCACTATTGTGCATTTACATGGGTTCTGGAGATCTGAGTTACAGTCCACATGTTTGCACAACAAGGGCTTTAACCACTGAGTCATCTCCCCAACCCTAAGTCCATTCATTTCTTAGAAAAAGCACCTAAATTCCAAATGAGGGATGAATGATAGAAAGACAAGATACAGATTTGAGACATACCAGTCCCTGAGGAGAGAACAGTAGAGAGATCAGGAGGATACATATGGTAGAATGAGGGAAGTTTGACAGGTGAAGAAAGGAAAAAAAGAGGAGATCCTCAGGATTGTGGGAGCCAGAGGGGTTGAGGACACCAGGAGAACACAGCCCACAGAATAAACTAGGCAGGGCTCATAGGGGCTCACAAAGACTGAAGCAACAAACACATGAAGAGGGACTAGGTCCTCTGCATATACATTAAGGTTGGGTAGCTTGTGGGACCCCTAACAGTGGGAGTTGGGGGTGTCTTTGACCCTTTTGCTTGTACTTAGGACTCTTTTTCTCTTATGAGGTTGTCTCATCCAGCCTTGATATGAGGTTTTGTGCCTAGTTTTATTGTAACTTGTTATGATATGTTAGATTGACATCCCTGGGAGGCCTGCTCTTTCTTTTCAAAGGAAAACAGAGGAGTGGATCTAGGGACTGGGAGGAGTGGAGGGAGGGGAAGCTGTGATCAGGATGTAATATATGAGAGAAGAATAAAAAATTTAAATTAAAAATGATGTGCTCTTGTAGTTGAATGTTTTCCTGTGTCCTGCCTGGCCCGCAGTGGGAACAAATCTCTCCACTCGTGTCCTGAAGCTGCTTAGTCCCAAATAAATACACAGAGACTTATATTAATTACAAACTATATGGCCATGGCCTATGGCTCAAGCTTCTTGCCTGCTAGCTCTCATAACTTGGCCCATTTCTATGAATCTATGAGTTGCCATGTGGCCATGGCTCACTTGTATTTTCACATCTTGCTTCTCCTGGTGGTGCTGGCATCTCTCTCCCCTCTGCCTTTATTCTTCTGGTCTCTCTCCTTGGATTTTCCCACCTGCCTCTAAGCTGCCTTGCCATAGGCCAATGCAACTTTATTTATTAACCAATGGGAACAACATATATCCACAGTGTACAGAAAGACATCCCCCAGCACTTTCCCTTTTCTATCTGACCAAAAAGGAAGGTTTTAACTCTAACATAGTAAACTTACATATAATAGAAGAGTTATCAAGCAAGAATTACAGTTAAAATATCTAGTCTATTTGTATTTGGTAAAATTAAAGAAAATATTTTATCATCTGTGCTATATTTGTGAGTCTAAAGTTTCATATCTAATTTATCTTTTATCATAACCAAAGATAATTATAATTATCTAGTCTTCAACTACATCAAAGACCCCAGAAGGATATAATATTACCTAAATAAACAGGAAATGCATTATAAGTAACTTCCAAAATTCTGGAAATAACAGAGACAACTGCCTGCCTGGACAGACATCCAAAGTTCCTCTGTAATGTTGGGGCATCCATCTTCAGCCTATAGGCCTAGAGTTTTGCACTTGCTTCTCCCTGTGCCCTGTAGAATGTCTGGCAGTCTCCCCTGTGAAGCAAGAACCTGAAGGATCATCTCGCCTTATCTGGCAAAATTTAGTGGTCATTTTTCCATGTGTCCTGTATGTCCAGTCTATGCAACATTTTGTTAATCAGTCCAGGCAAGAACAGTTTCATGCCCAAATGGCCAGTTCTACCAAGAAGAAGATAAACTCCATATAGAGTGTCATCAATGCCCATCTTCCTCTTTGAAGTAAATAGATGCTGCCAGAGCAGACGTGTCTCATTGACCAGGAAAGTCTAAGTTTTTAAAACATTTTAAATGTCATATTCTGTAAGTCTTTGAAACATTTGAAGATTACCTATCTAACTGAAATATATCTATGTATACCTAGAAAACTTAACTAACATGACTATAAGTTTGAATATCATAGAAGACTAATTATTAATCTGTATTTTTAATTATCCATTACAATTCAAATGAGTTACATAAACATAATACCTTAAACAAGAGTAGAAATATATATACAGTATAACAAAATTAACTTTAAATTTGTAATAAACTAAAATCTATAGCAATGTAAAACATTTTAAACAAGTTGTTGCTTTTTAAAAGCAGGTTCAATAATCTGCCCTTTTATTCTATCATATCTATATTATCCCCTTTTCTTTTTTAGAAAGAGATTGTATTTATAATCAACCCCCTTTACATAAAAATAAACACTTATAAACAATATTTTGAGAATTTAGATGTAGCTTGTCATACTACTTCCTGCTGGTTAGGGGCACTGTAAATCTTATAGGGATCCTGAGAAAATTAAGAATTATGGTCAAATCCTGACTGGAACAGTCTGTGAGGCTACATTGTCTGAGCCAGTTGCCTTGAAGCCATTCTGGATGTTGGATCATCTGGGTCATGGTGTCATTGTAGACCTTTCATGGGGTCTTGGCTGATCAAACCATATTAGCCTGGAAACAATCCATAGGTTCTCATCTTCTATGGAAATAAAAGTAGAACCTCTTTTCCAAAGCAATGTATCCTTAGACACAAACTTTGAAGTCAAGATACCTTTAAAATATACATAACTCAGCAGCCTTTACAATCAAATTTCTTTCTGTAGTTAAAAATCCCAAAGACAATATAATCAAGACTCTGTGCTATTTCCATCTTTAAGTGGCTTATTTTTATATTACTTTTACTGTCTATTTAAAGACTTTATTTTTAAAAATTATTTCTTTATATAACTATCTATATTCCTTTTCCTCTCTCTTCCAAGCCTACATACATTTTTACACATACTGCAAACTGTTTAGAGTTTTATTCTATCTGAATCTGTCTTATTGTGAATCTATTGCTTTAAACTGCACCATGGCTAGGACATAACCAGAAGCCTTGACTGCTGACTCCATCCACCTCAGCTTCCCAACATGGCAGAGGTAATTCACCACCAGCTCTGGGTTGGGAGCCATGCTCTCTGCAGATGCTAGGAGGCAGTGGGTCCTTGCCTCCATCCAGCAGCCTGTAGTGCAGAAATGTTTTCTTTTTGTTCTTCTATTTTTTTCTGTACTATCAAAAGCTAAATCTACCACACAGTGGGCTGCAGAGATTCGAGATGCCACTGTGTACCATGGTGGGAATCTGCCATGCTTTCTTAGGTCTATGTGGATCAATGCCTAATGGCAAGCACCAAATGAAGCTGGAAGTTTTCTTGTGTCCCACCCAGTCCTGTAACTGCTCAGACCCAAGTAAACACACAGCAGCTTATATTAATTACAAACTGAATGGCTTATGACTCAGGCTTCTTGCCTGCTAGCTCTTATATTTTAAATTAACCATTCTATTAATCTATGTTTTTCCATGGCTTACCAGTCTGCTGGGATGTTGTTCCTTGGGTGGCAGGCTAGCATCTCTCTCCCCTCAACCTTTCTTCTTCCTGTCTGTCTCCTTAGATTTTCCCACCGGTCTCTAAGCTACCTTGTCATAGGCCAATGCAACTTTATTTATTAACCAATGGGAACAACATATATTCATAGCATACAGAAAGACATCCCCAGCATGCTCCTCCATCTCTTTTATGCTGGTATTTTGACTGTCTTGATCCTGTGTAGGCCTTAGCATTAAAGAGATGAGATCCCGGGAAATCCTAGATAGGAGAACACTGAAAGATCCTGAGCTCCTGAGACAGATGAAAAGAATGAGAAAAGAGAGTGAAGAGACAAAGATGTTCAACAGAGTCATCACATGACAAAAAGCAGTGAGAAAAATGTTTATTTATGGTGGACTATTCCATTTCAATGGACTAGTTCCAGAAACATACATTGAAGAAAGCAGAGTGCTTTTGTGTGTCCATCTACAGCAAAACCCATCCCCTTTGCTTCCTTAGCCATATAGAATATGACTAAAGGTATAATCTATAATAGCTGGAAGCAGCTCTGAGACAAAAGCTAGGAGTGAGTCCCAGAGGATGTGCTGAGGAGGCTGCCATGGTCAGGGGATGAAAGTCAGCTGTGTGGAAGGAAACAACTCAGAAAACAGGAATTTCTGGGTGCAGGAAGGTCAAGGATTGTAGTAGGACATGCCCATAGGGTCACAGAAATTGCCTCAAACCAATTCTAGAGCAGGCACATAGCTTATTTCCTTATGAGCCCACCCGGAGTCTGCCTGAGGGTCTAGTAAGAGGCGCTGTCGGAGTTCCAGATCACTGTCAGAGTTCCTGATTGTAATCAGCCAATGAGGGACAACCATGCAATGCCACCATATTGGGACACAACCTGGGTTTAGGGAGGAAGGTATATAAGGCCTTCCCCATTATTGAATAAATGAGTCTGCTGTTTGCCTTTCACCTGACTCCCAGTGTCTGTGTCATTGATGTCATGCCTTCTCACCCCTTTCCTCTAGGGACCAAACAACAAAAGACCAAGTGAATGGATCCTGACACTAAGCCTGAGGGAAGCAACCTAGAAGAGGGACTGGGAGCCCAGAGACCAGGTAAAGGAAGGTTGTTAAGTGCTTTTAAATAAGGACAGTGATGGTGGACAGATTTTGCAATGATTCATTGAAGTGGTTTGTAAGTAAATAAAGAAGATTCTTCAAATAAAAGAAGTGCTTTCAAAGGTGACTTGCTCACTGGGATGTAGCTCTAAGGCTAAACGTACTCAAGCTTTAGTCACTCAATGAGAGGCAGTGTGCAGGATGAGCCTCAGCCTTACTATTCATCTCCAAAAGGTTTTCTTGCTTAGCAAGGAGCAATGCTTTGAGATGTAAAGATAAATGAATTATATTGGAACTACAATTTTATGAAAGACCAGTGACTGACACCCTAGCTTCTTTAAAAAAATAAAAAACAAACCCTTTGCCAACATAAATTAAAACTGGAAGGAGCCCCTCATCATGTGGGCCACCTTCAGCCTTCCTCCTGCTCCTTCCCCTTTGTTTGGCTGTACTGAATTCCCTGAAGCTTTAGTGTCATAGTCTCTTTTTCAGATCTGCGTCCCTGCCCTTGATCTCTACCTGGGTAATACTTATGAACAGATCCTTCAAATCAAAACACTTCCTTCAGGAAATATTTCTAAATCTTCACCACTGAGCTAAGTCTATACACAATAGGTATGGACTTCTATACCTGAATCAGTAGTTTCCAAACTGTGAGCATGCTGCATCCATTCTCCAAATGCCATTCAACCAACAGCTATGGGCAAAACAGAGTAAGTCAAAGAGGAGAAGAGCAAATGACCAGAAGCCAAGGAGGTTTGGGATAAGTCAGGGAGTGAAATCTACTTCTCTCATTCAGAGAAATGGTAAGGGATCATTATGAGAAAATATCCCTCTGGATTTTTGCAGAGTATCCAGAGGTAAGAATAGTGTCATGGGAGGCTGCCAGCAAGCTTTTTCCATGCTCAACAAGAGAATTTGCTGGAAGCCCTTCTTCTTGACACAAACTGATTTGCAAAAATAGAAATCCACTTAGTCTTGTAACTGATATTTTTGGAGATTCCCAGTAGAGTGAAATAATTTTTAAAGGATTGTTACTGCTTTTATAAGTTCAGTGAGGCTCGCCTGAGAACAACAAATACTGAGGTGGTGATGAGAGACTACCTCCCTCTAGTAGTTATACTAGAATCTTGAAAATAGTGCTTTCTCCCAGGTATGGGATGTGGACTCAGCCTTTTTCTGTTACTCATCACCACATCATTTTTATTTTCAAGTCTTATCAATCATACAATCACACAAATTAAGAACCAAGAATAACACTAAATACAGTGTAACTATTTTTAGCAAACTTTTATACTTCCTTAAAGAAATTTGAGGCAATAGTAGAGCAGACTCTATAGCAATTCACAGTAACAGACTGCAATGTTTAGCCACAGAGACAGAAATTGCTAGTAACATTAAAAATTCAGTCCTGGGACTTGGAGATTTTTACTGCATTTCCTAAACTCACTCTCCAGTGACTGAAATGTGAAGATCAATGGTTGGCACAAATAGTATCATTTTCACCCTCCTCTGGAAATTAACCAGCTCAGAACTGATAAAGCCCATAATTTAACACATAGGGCAAATTGCTAAAGCACTTAGCCAGTGAGGTACTAATCTTCCTTTCCCATGAACTTGAACTGACTCCTGACAGCAAAATCAATTGAAGAGATTTACCCCAGGGACAGCTTCTAAAAAGCAGTGTAATCAGGAGATAAGGGAATAGATGTGGAGAGCTGTCACAACCCTCTGCCAACCAGCCACTAGCTTCCCATAGCCTGAGCCTGCAGGTGTAAGCCTTCTCCCAAAGGTTCCACTGAACTCAACGTATTTAGAGGTTAAAAAACCTTTTCCCATACTGATGAAATCTTGTCACCTGAAATACTTGAGGTCAAGCAAATTTACCACCCTGGTTCCCAGGGGAAGCTACAGAACTGTAGAAAACAGCCTTACAAAATGCTTTGAGCTTCCTGCTCCATCTACTTGATGTCTGATAAGTTTGTAAGTGTCCATGGCTTCTTAAATGGAGTGTCGGCTTTAAACTCATGACATTTCCAGAAATTCAATATTTTAATCTTAAGAAATTTCCATTAAAAGCAAATAACCATTTGTTGCTTAAACTCACAAAAAAAATGAGTATAGCTTCCTTGCCCCACTGCTGACTGCTTTCTTGCAATATTGGCACCACTATCCACTCACTCCACAGAGTATACTGGGATGCAGCAGAAAAGACCAATATTTGTTAGTGTGAATCACTGCTGTACAGTTTTGTAGCAATATAGCCATGGCATATACTCACCCTCCCAAGACGAAGTTTCCTTACCTACATCTTATACTGACTGTCCCTAAAGACTGCTACCAAGATTAAATGGGAAAACACGAAAAAGATATCAAATATCAGCTATGGTACAAAAAAAAACCATAAACACCAATCTCCTGCATACCTTTGTGCCTTTTTTCATTTTTTTATTTTCCTGTGTATATGTGTGTATATAGTTTGCATATATGTGCACATTTTTTTTAATTGTGGGTGGGCACATACATGTAAATGCATATGGAAATAGGAGGTTGACATTGGAAATCACCTTCTATCACTACTACCTGACCAATCAAGGCAGAGACTCTTCATCAAATCCGGAGCTCACCAATGTGGCTAGCTTCGATAGCCAGCTTGCTCTGGGATCCACTCCTGTAGCTAGAGTTTTCCTGCCAGGCCCACAGTCAGGGCAAATCTCTCTCACCTGCTAGTCCCACAGCTGCTCAGACCTGACCAAGTAAACACAGAGACTTATATTGGTTTCAAACTGTATGGCCGTGGCAGGCTTCTTGCTAACTGTTCTTACAGCTTAAATTAATCCATTTCCATTAATCTATACCTTGCCACATGGCTCGTGGCTTACCGGCATCTTCACATGCTGTTTCTCATCATGGCAGCTGGCAGTGTCTCTCTGACTCAGCCTTCCACTTCCCAGCTTTATTCTCCTCCTTGTCCCGCCTACACTTCCTGCCTAGCCAATGGCCAATCAGTGTTTTATTTATTGACTAATTAGCAACACATTTGCCATATAGAACATCCCACAGCACACTCCCTCCACCTTCACAGGCTGGAACTATCCATGGGCCACCACATCCTCCAGGTATTTATGTGGGTGCTGATGACCCAAACTGTTCTCACACTGAGAGGTTGAGCACTTTAACCACCAACCTGTCCTCCCTGTATGCTTCTTCTCTTGAGTATTTGGTCCAAATGTCGAATAGTTGTGCTTCTTGCTAGTTATAGTGACATCAGGAAATCATACCTGCCTCAAAGGGGAATTATTATCATCCTCCCCAGATGTGTATTTAAACAGTCCACAAGTCACAAACCCTTCTCCAATCTGTCTTCTCCTCCTGCTTCTCTCTGCTTATGCCTACTACTACTGATTCTATCCTGTCTTCAAGCCAAATGAGTTTCTAAATTTATTCATTTATAAGAGAAAGGTTTTAATGTATTTGTTAGAGGTTATGATATCCCAAGTTAAATTATAACTATACTGTAAAGTTGACGTTTATAAAGGCTGTGCACATTTATTGAAAGTTAAACCAATGACCAGGTGTTCAAACTATGAATTGAAATATACACCAGGACTCCCTGAAATTGTGTCTCCAAACTTCTGCCAAGCAGATGATCAAAACTTATCCATCATGCCAGAACACAAACCTCAAAATCTGCGAACAGTCTGGAGACCTGTGCTGTAAGGTCTTGAGTTTGAAAGAGGAAAGACATTTTCAGGGAGACTGGAAAGCCATCAGAAAACACCTGGATGTGGACCAGGGGAAAGCCGGGGAGGGGAGATGTTGAATGCGCTCCCTATTATATTGCAGCAGTGCTTTGGGGTTAAAACATAATTATCTTTGGATTGGATTCATGGAAAATTGGCCTCTTTGAAGTCAAGGAAATTAAAAATAACTTTACAGAATGCTAAAAAACTTGTAAAAAGCAGTTTAAATGTGACCTAGTAATCCAAACTCAAGTGCCTGCATTAACTTCCCAAGAAAGGGTGCCTCAGTTCTGAAACACCCCCGATGACCTGAAACTTAAATTACATGGGCGCCAGTTCAGATGACTCTGGCCACTAGAAAATTCTTCTGGATCTAACTAGAGGTGATAATCATAATTGAGAATTAAGGCAGTCCCCAATACACAAATATCATGTATTTTCTTTCAGTTGTGTTTCCTGGATTTTATGCAAATATATGAAATTGTGTATTTATAGACAACATGAAAGTAGAAGAGTCTCTGTCTAAAAGAGAAATGAGATTAACAGGAGGCGGGGCAAGAGAAGATAAGACAAGAGCCTGCGGTATATATTTACATGAAATGGTTAAAGAATTTTTTAGTTTTTATTTTACATTTATTTATTTCTGTGAGGAACACAGGAACCATGGTGCATGCATGGCAGTCTGAAGACAACTTTCAGGAGTCAGTTCTCTACTACTGTGTGAGTCTCATGGATTGAACTCAGGACATCAGGCATACCAGAAAGCATCTTTTTCCACTGTGCCCTCTCAATAGCCCCTTTATGGGTAATTTCATAAACACAATAAAAGTATGTTCTAAATACAAGGAAAAAATTGAATTCATCCATATCTTCAGCCAATTTTGTTCCTGGACGTGCTAGTCCTGGAATGTTACTACTCAAGGTTCAATATAAAGTCTAATTATATATTTCCATGGACAACCCTTCAAATTTCAGAAAAAGATTACCACAGAACCTAAGCTTTCTCATTTTGAGACTGTGGTGGTTAATCTTCATTATCAACTTGACCTCAGCGTGTGTGTAAGAACATCGCCAGAGAGGTTTAACTGAAGAAGGCTGGTCCACCCTAAATGTGGACAGTACCATCCTATGGGCTGAGGTCCTAGAATGGATGAAGTAGAAAAGGAGCTGAGTACCAACATTCACTTCTCTCTACTTCCTGACTGCAGATACAGTTTGACCCAAACACCCCTGCACCCATGCCTTGACCACTAATGGACTGCATCCCTTTGATGCAGAGTCTAAATAAACCTCTCCTTCACAAAGCTGTTTCTGTCACTGTTTTCTCACAGCAATGAGAAAAGTAGCTAATACAGACTCTTTCCAATCCAATTCTTACATGGCATAGTTTATCTCTCTCTCATTCCTTGGCATTTGGGTGCACCTAAACCCTTTAAAGTAGTTCACTGAGGAAGAGAAAGAAGGTGCCATGAACATGGCCTTTCTGGACACTCATATGTATTTATATAACACTGAATTGTAGCCCCCTTTGCTTTGAAAGGCTCATAATAGGGTTGGCCAGTCGTGGACTTATCTAAATGCAATATCTTTTCTTTTAGAGGACAGCTTTTAAAATAATGAAGGAGGGGCCATGGAAAGGACTGAGTGGATATAAGCTTGGTGACATAAATTCAATCCCCAAAATCCACGGGGGTGGGGTGGGTCAGATGTAGTGACAAGCATCTCTAATTCCAGCTTCTCTGACAAGATGGGGGACAAGGCCAGAAGAATTGCCTGTAAGTTATGGAACTCTGGCCTGGAGTGCAGCATGGCAACAGAACAAGAGAGACCCTGCCCAGATACAGTGGACGAGAGTTGTTCTCTGACCTCCACACATGTACACACTCTCACACAAACATGCACATATATGCAAGAAAGTAAATAATAAAAATTTTAAAGGATGACTGATATAGATATGACAGGATGAAAGGGTAGATTAATGAACCTACCTTTAAAGAGCAACAACTGGTTTGAAATGCTTTACAATGGTATAGGTTTTAGTTTATTGATACAAATTTAATTTTGTTATAGTGTATGTATATTTCTACTCTTGTTTAAAGTATTATGTTTGTACAGCTCATTTAAAATTGTAATGGATAATTAAGAAATAGACTAATAATTAGTCATCTATGATAATCATACTTGTAGCCATATTAGTTAAGTTTTCTAGGTATACATAGATATATTCCAGATAGACAGGTAATCTTCAAATACTTTAAAGACCTACAGAATATGACATTTTAAATGTTTTAAAATTTTTTGACTTTCTAGACAATGAGACATGTCTGCTACTGGCAGCACCAATTTACTTCAGTGAGGAGGATGGGCATCAAAGACACTCCATATGGATTTTATCTTCTTCTTGGCAAAAGTAGCCATTTGGGCAAGAAACTGTTCTTGCCTGGACTGCTTGATCGACTGGACATGCAGGACCCATAGGAAGGTGACCACTGAACTTTGCTTGGCAAAATGGTCCTTTAGGTTCCTGCTTCGCAGAGGAAACTGCCAGACATTCTACAGGACACAGAGAAAAATGATTGGGAGACTCTAGGCCTGTGGCTTGAAGACAGATGCCCCAACTTTACAAAAGAACTTTCCAGGCTTCCAGCTGTCTCTGTCTACTCTCACAAGACTCCCGAAAGTTGCTTGCATCCTTCTCCCATTTCTCAGGTAATATTATATCCTTCTGAGGTCTTTGATGTAGTTAAAGACTAGATAGTTATAATTTTCCTTAGTTATGATAAAATATAACTTAGATATGAAACCTTAGACTCACAAATATAGGATAGACAGGATATCTTCTTTAATTTTGCCAAATAGACTAGATATTATAAATTGACTAGATATTGTAACTGTAATTCTTGCTTGATAATTGTTTTGTTATATATAATTTTACTATGTGAAAGTTAGCAAGAAGCCTGCCATGGTCATACAGTTTGTAAAAAATATAAGTCTCTGTGTGTTTACTTGGTTGGATCTGAGCAGCTGCGGTATGGGCGGGTGAGAGAAATTTGTACTAACCATGGGCCAAGCAGGACCAGGAAAACTCAGCTACAGATGACATATTTATTGGTATTTAATTTCAATATATTGAATTGAATTTCTCCTTTAGCTAATAAGTATGATTTAATTAATGATATTGTTATAAACAACTTAGACAAACAGACTCTATATAGCTTTAAGTCATTGACAAAAGTATTGAAAATTAGAAGATTAAATGTAGAAATTGAGTCTTGAAAAATGGTTCAGTCAATAAAGTACTTGCCTGGAAGTCTGAGGACCTGAATCTGATCCTCAGTGCCAAGATCTTAAATGTTGGGCACAATAAAGCACTTGTAGTCCCAGTGCCAGGCTGGCAGAGACATGCAGACCCCTGGGGCTGAATGGCCAGCCCAGCCTAGCCTATTGGCAAACTCCATGTTCAGTAAGAGACTTTGTCCTCTGGTCTACATAGCATACATGAGCATGCATCATGAATGAACACACACACAGTTCTCTCCAATTGTATAGAAGTCCATTATTTCAATAATGTTTCAAATCCGATCTGTGTGCCCACACCCAGTCCACAATTTAGGATAGCTTGCCAAATCCCTTGAATCACCTCAAACACATAGTATCATTTTTGCTATGATTTCTTGATAAGTGAGGACATTCCTCCAAAGAAAGCATTCAGGTCTTAAAGTGACACTGTGTGGATTTTGGTATGATGCCATAATCATTTCCACTTTGACAAGAACATGAAATTTTGCTTAATAAATCAATTAATCTAGTCACATTTAAAAGTGTTCTTTTCATTCCTAAATAAAAACTGAAATATGGTTGAAATTATGTATCCCATCTTATATTAAAATTACCAGCAAAAAAGTATGGGAAGGTGACTATAGCTGAATAAGTATGGTCAAATATCAAGAGGAATGAATGTTATGCTCAGAGAGACCATTTATTTTTTTCTACAACATTTAGGATAATTATCTGACTTCTGTATCATGCACGTTGGCTCAATTTCTACAGGATCTCTGCAATAACAAACAGCAGTTAAATTAATTTGTTTGAAATTTCTGCATAGTGTAAAATCTACTTCATAAGATTGAACTCTGAACTGGTAATGTTCTCACATTCTTAATTGCATTGTGTTTGCATTCTAACATCACCTCTCTTAGAACAAAAAACATGTATAATAAAAAATGACTCACAGAAATCTACTAGGTGATTTACAGTAAAACAGATCTTGCTGTCTGGCGTTGCCGTTCTACCTCCAGTATTTCTCTTGTTCTGATATAATGGAGAAATTGTCTAATTGTCAGTGGTACCCTCTGTCTGTGCATGACTAAACCATCACATGTACCTTGTCTAGTGATCTGTGATTTCTCTCAAGATCAGCATTCTCTGATGATCCCTCTATCATACAGTTTTCATTTTGTCATAGAATTACACCTGATTTGCATGCATTGGATGGTTGGTAATACAAAGAATCTGAATTATATTTGTAAGAACATCTCAAGCCTAATTGGCATGCTTACTTTAAAATGGAGTGCCTTGGGGTTTGGGGAGGTGGCTCAGCAGTAAAGTGCCTGCTACATAAAATGTAATGAACTGAGTTTAGATCTCCAGCACCATGAAAACTGGACATGGTAGTACCTGACTATTAAGTCTATCACCAGGGCTGGCTTTACTCTGTGCCTATAGATTTTCTCAGCATTCCTGCTAAGGAGTAGATGCCACAGTCCTGGTATCTTCAATGTTTTCAGGTCACCACTGTGAGGTTCAACCTTCAGAACTTTATGCAGGGCCTTCCCAAGGCATCCTTGCAGGCCTCACATTGGCTGGCCTCAGCAGCTCTCTAGAACTATATTATCTTACATGCCTACAAACCAGTACCATGTGGATAACACTACCAAGTTCTGTTGCCAGCTCAGGATGGAGACTGCCCTCTTGGACCACAATGATGTTGTTTGTTTCTCAACAATACATTCTTAGTGAATCCAAAGTTTTACACCTAAATTAACTTTCTATCATAACTAAGGAAAACTACAACTATTACTATTGTCTTCAACCCTATTAAAGACCCAGAAGGATGTAATGTGATCTAACAACAGAGGCATTTCACTGGCTAGACAGCCATCCCAAGTTCCTCTGCAGTGTTGGGGCATGCATCTTTACCCTACAGGCCTATAGTATCTGGCAGACTTTTCTATGAAGCAGGAATTTTGGACTGTCTTGCCTTTTTTTGGCAAAGTTCACCAGTCACTTTCCTCTGTGTCCTGCAGAATGTCTCGTAGTTTCTTCTGTGAAGCAGGAATTTTGAAGGACTGCCCTGCCTTATTTTGGCAAAGTTCCGCAGTCTTTTTCCTGTGTGCCCTGTATGTCCAGTCTGCACAGCACATTGTTAGCAGTCAAAGGCAAAATCAATTCCTTTGGCTAGTGGCTAACCTTGCCACAATGAAAGCAAACTTCATAAGGAGTTTCTTCAATGACCATCATCTCTGAAGTAAATTAGTGCTGGCAGGAACAGATGTGTCTCATTGTCATGAAAAACCTTAAGTTGGCAAAACATTTTAAGTGCCATATTCTGTAGGTCTTTGAAAGGTTTGAAGACTATCTATCTAAAATATATTTCTATATGATCTTGAAAACATACCTAACATATCTACAAATTTGATTGTTGTGAATGACTAACCATTAACCTATGTTTCCTGATTATCCTATATAATTTACAACAATAGCTTTCAAAAACTAGAACTTCATCTACATTTCCAAATGAACTGCATAGAATACCACAAACAAAAATAGAAAAATATATACAATATGCTGTAACAAACATAACCTTAAATCTCTATCAATATACAAAAGTCATTTAAACAAGAGTAGAAACATATATACAGTGTAACAAAAATAACTTTAAATTTGTATCAATATTCTCCTAAATGATAACCAATATCCATAACCCACCAAATAACCAAAAATCACCCACACCCCCAACTCTTGGAAATGTAGGCATAGTTTTCTCCTTACTTCTTCCTGCTGTCTGTAGATCCCTAAAGCATCTTTAGGGTCCCAGGGAGAAAATTTGAGATAATGGCCAAGACCTGAGAAGAACAGCAGTAATCTCTCCTGATAGATATTGCCTGTCAAGACTTAGGAGGTCTTGCCTGATCAAACCTGATCTGTATTAACCCTGAAGGAATCCACAGCCTCTCATCTCCTGTGGGAACAAAACTCCAAAGCATTTTTTATTTCCATTTGACAAATATATTTTTTGACTTCTTCCTTAAAATTAAGACATTCTTAAAATATCTAGATTGGTTCAATTTTGCAGCCCTGTTCACAATCCTATGTGTCCTGGCAGCTGTCTTTCATCATTCAAAAAGTTCAAAATCAGCACAATAACAAACAAGATCCACATTTCTTGAGTATTTTCCATCTCTACATGGCTCATTCTGTTCTACATTACTTCACTTCTCTCTCCAAAAACTTTATTTTTAAACTATTCATTTTCTTTCCATGACTATACCCTTTTTCTTTTCTTAAGCCTACACACATTATTAAACACACCGGAGCCTGTTTAGGGGTTTTACTCTGTCTGGACTTCTTTTTCTGCCTATCTCTAGTCCTTTTTGACCATGTGAGCACAAAACTGCTTACCTATACCTGGATTCTCCAAGTACAGCTCTCAGCTGGCTCTGCCCACTTCTCAGATGTAGTGATACTTTGTTATACTCTAATAAAATGTGCCTAAAAATCAGAGGACAGAGACAGCCACTAGATTAAATATAGAGGTCAGGCAGTGGTGACACACACCTTTAATCTCAGCACTTGAGATCTCAAGCCTTTGCTACCAGTATTTAGGAAGCACACATGCCATTAATGCCAGCACTAGGAGACAGGAAGTAATATGGCTGTGTAGAGAAAAGCATATAAAGTGTAAGGAGACAGGAACTCAAGACCCTTTCAGCTGAGGATTCAGAGGCATTCAGTTTTAGGATTCATGGAGACAGGAACTTCCCCTTTGGGCTGAGGAGTTGGTGAGGTGAGAAGTGGATGTGGCTTGTTTCCTCCCATCTTTCAGCATTTACCCCAATATCTGGCTCCAGATTTTTATTATAAGACCTTTTAGGATTTGTGAAACACTTGAGCTGTGAAAGCTAAGCTTGGTAGGCATTTTCACTTAGTGTTTTTCTTCCTACTTAACGTACTAGCTGCTCAAGGGCTCACTGACCAATAGAAACTGCCTGCTCGAAACTCTTAAAGGAACTGTATCCTATTCCTGTTTGTTTGTTTGTTTGCTTGCTTGTTTGTTTTTGAGACAGGGTTTCTCTGTGTAGTTTTGGTGCCTGTCCTGGATCTTGCTCTGTAGACCAGGCTGGCCTCGAACTCACAGAGATCTGCCTGACTCTGCCTCCTGAGTGCTGGGATTAAAGGCATGAGCCACTGCCGCCCAACTCATATTCTTACTTATAAATGCCTAACCTTAGATTGACTGGTTTCTTGCCAGCTTTCCTTAACTTAAATTATCCCATCTATCTTTGACCTCGGGGCTTTTCCCATTCTCTTACTTCTGTAAATCTTACTCTTACTCTGTGGCTTGCTGTGCAGCTGGGTGGCTGGCCCCTGGAGTCCTCCTACATCTCTGGCTCCTTCTCCTAGATTTCTCCTTCAAATAATTTCTCAGCCTGCCAGCCACAACTGTTATTTCTCCTGCCTTGCCATTGACCATTCAGTTCTGTACTAGACTGTCAGGTGTTTCAAACAGGCACAATAACACAGCTTCACAGAGTTAAACAAATATAACATAAACAAAAGCAACACACCTTAAAATAACATTCTACCACACATTGGCCTCTGTGTGCTGACCATGGGGAAATAATTTTCCAGGCAGTCAATTCTGAGCAGAGAACCCCTTCAGTGGCATTCTCAGTTTAAACTCTCCTTTCCAAGGGAATTGGCATTTTCACAAAGATGGGGCCTTGAGTGTGTGGAGGCTGGCTCCCAGGGCCCTGTCCTGTTGCTTGAGTGTAGAATAAATGTTTCTCTTTAATAATGTTATTCTAACCATCACAGAGGCTTTAACTGCACTCTTCTTCCTCAAACTTTAAACTTTGCACGTGAACTTTTCCTCACATTACTCCACATTTTTTGATCTTCCTGCTCTACTCTTTGATGTCTCTCATCAAGGACCTGGATGGGAACAGTCAACAGGAACCTGACATGCTGAGTGCTGTCCTTCTTGAAATTTTCTCCACTAATTAGTTGATTTATTTTACATTCAACTTTGCTCAAGCTCAAGATGCTGGCAGAATATAGTTAGATTCTTTTCCAAAACTGTATGTGAATGGTTCCTATACCTGTACCTGAGAGGGTCCTGTTCTTTTCTGACACTCCATGAGCCCAGCCTCCACTGTCTGCCTTTCTCTCCTCATTATTTTCTTCTGTGTTCCACCAGAATTGCCCATTAATCTCTGCCTGTAGTATTCAAGAGATTTTTAGTCAAAAGTTGTAAACTCTTCCAAATTCCTCTTAGGAGCCAATTCCAATGGCCTAAGAACAGATTCGTCAAATTTATCACAGCCATAGTCTACCTCTATGTAAAATATTCTATATTACTTACATGTCTCATTTCCAGGACAAAAATGCATGGCAATAGCAACTTATAAAAGGAAGGATTTATTTTGGCTTACAACTTGAAGATGCAGTCCACTGCAATAGGGTAGGCAGCAGGAGAAGTTTCCTACAACATTACATCTGTAGCCCAGAAACTAAGCAAGTTAAACAATGGTGGTTAGCTTTTTTTTCTTGTTTTTTTTTTTCTTCCTGAGCCTCCCATCATGGCATGATGATTCCTACTTTTAAGGTGGTTCTTCTCATATCTGTCTGTTGCACAGACACACCCTAGAAGCTTGTCTCCTTTGAGATTGTAATTCCTCTCAAGTTGACAATAAATATTAAACATCACACATAAAATTTTCTCATCCTTCATGAAACTTGAGGAATATTTTATTCATTTTTCTATTCTCCTTTGCCATAGCCTCTGGTCTCTTTGATGTACAATTACTTCTGTCACCTCTTATAACAAATGTCTGCCTTGCTTTCTTAGAAAATTGGGAATCAATCTCCCCAAGATCCAGCTATACCACTCTTGGGCATATACCCAAGGAATGCTCAATCATACCACAAGAGCACTTGCTCAGCTATGTTCATATCAGCATTGTTTGTAATAGCCAGAACCTGGAAACAACCTAGATGCCCGTCAACTGAAGAATGGATAAATAAAATGTGGTACAATACACATTGGAATACTACTCAGCAGAAAAAAATAATGACATCATGAGGTTTGCAGGCAAATGGATGGATCTAGAAAAAATCATCCTGAGTGAGGTAACCCAGACTCAGAAAGACAAACATGGTATGAACTCACTCATAGCAGGATACTAGATGTGGAACAAGAATGACTGGACTGCTACTCACGACACCAGGGAGGCTACCTGGAAAACAGGACCCCAAGAAAGACACGGGGATCACCCAATGATGGAGAAATGGATGAGATCTATGAACAGCCTGGACGTGAGTGGGGGTAATGAAGGGCGAGGGTCGAGGGAAAGAGAGCTTTGGGGAGCAGGAGATCCCAGCTGGATCAAGAACAGAGAGAGATAACAAGGAATAGGAGACCATGGTAAATGAAGACCACATGAGAATAAGAAGAAACAAAGTGCTAGAGAGGCCCACAGAAATCCACAAAGATACCCCCACAATAGACTACTGGCAATGGTTGAGAGACAGCCCGAACTGACCTACTCTGGTGATAGAATAGCCAAACATCCTAATTGTCATGCTAGAAACCCCATCCAATGACTGAGGGAACTGGATGCAGAGATCCATGGCCAGGCCCTGGATGAAGCTCCCGGAGTCCAATTGGCAAGAAAGAGGAGGGTTTATATGAGCGAGAATTGTTGAGACCAAGGTTGGATAAAGCACAGGAACAAATAGCCAAATGAATGGAAACACATGAACTATGAACCAATGGCTGAGGGGCCCCCAACTGGATCAGGCCCTCTGAATAGGTGAGACAGTTGATTGGCTTGATCTGTTTGGGAGGCATCCAGGCAATGGGACTGGGTCCTGTGCTCAGTGCATGAGTTGGCTATTTGAAACCTGGGGCTTATGCAAGGATGCTTGGCTCAGTCTGGGAGGAGGAGACTGGACCTGCCTGGACTGAGTCTACCAGGTTGATCTCAATCCTCAGGGGAGTCTTTGCCCTGGAGGAGATGAGAATGGGAGTGGGTGGGCTGGGAGGAAGTGGAGGGGGGGCGGGAGGGGGGAGAACAAGGGAATCTGTGGTTGATATGTAGAATTAAATTATATTGTAAAATAAACTTTAAAAAAAAGAAGTCTGCCTTTTTAAAGATAGTCTTACCATTTTCCAAGTATGTTTCACCTCTCAGTCTTAACAAGTGTTGTGAAATCATATAATCATTTTGCCACATATTCAAATCTCTCTGTGTCTTATTCATTTCACATATTCTAAAAACGTGAAAACCTCAAGTTTGACTTTCAGCGGCATTGGTGATTTTCCTTGTTAAATCCATGAACATTTCCCACATCCCCTATTGTTGTTTGCATTTTCCAAAGTCAAAGCCTATATTGGATTTCATGGTTGTCTTCTTCTGCTTCATATTCAATTCAAATCAAGTCTATCATTCTGGGATCTGAAGTAATGACTGAATACTATATTTTAGCCATACCATCTACTTTGCCATCCATTCTACCTCATTGCTTTATCCTTTCGATGGAAGAGTACTTGCCAAGCATGTGCAAGATTCTGAGTTCTACCAGGAATATGACAAAGCAATGTTAGAAGCCCTATTCCATAGATTTATCCAACAGATGTGTACTAAAAATATACTTATACCATGCACTTTGGTAACAATTACAGTTATAGTAATGGGGACATAGATAATATCCTCACTTTTTTTGATATTTCAAGACAAGGTTTCTCTGTGTAGCCCTGTCTGTACTGGAACTCACTGTGTAGACCAGGCTGGCCTAGAAATCAGAGATCTACCTGCCTCTGCCTCCTGAGTGCTGGGATTAAAATTGTGTGCCACTCCCACCAGCTTGTCTTCAATTTTTAATAGATGAAATCAAATAAGAAAGCAGGTTATTTAAATGTTTTTCTATGGTTCCCTCCTCAAGCAGAAATATCTACCACATAATTCTATAACTTCTAAAACTTCTATGTCATTATTTTCCATAAGTCTTCTGATAGACATAACCTCTCATAATTCATCAGAATAACACAAAGATTAATGGCATTTGATATATTTGTGACAACTCTGTGTCACAACTCATCTGCATTCTCCAGGAGAACAGAGCACTGTACAATTTACTATGTCAGAGCCACAAACACTACTCCACAAATATTCTATGACTCCATGACCCAAATACAACAAATAGCCATAAAACATCTCTATATACTCATCTTTGCCTTTCTGTCTTTCAAATTCATGACCCCTTTTATCAATAATTGTTTATATATATATGATATATTGATATATATATGATATATTGATATATATATATATACATACATTCTCAAATATATAAATACAGCCTGCTCAGAGTTGATGTCTCTTTTGTTGAATGAGTCTTAGACCCAAATAAAGAGCTGTTGGGCCAGGTGGTGGTGGCACATATCTTTAATCTCAGCATTTGGGAGGCAGAGGCAGGCAGATATCTGAGAGTTCAAGGCAAGCCTGGTCTACAGAGCTAGTTTCAGGACAGCCAATGCTACTCAAAGAAACCCTGTCTTAGAAAATAAAAGAGCTGTTGGTTATCAGCAAAGTACACATGCCACTACTGTACCTTTAGGACTATTGTTGTGGTTCATAAGTGTCATACCAGAGTGGGACTGTTGGTGGCTTCTCTCCTTTGGAATCTTGCATGGTACCTTCTGGTACCATGAAGGCTAGTCCTCAGAGAGAAGGCTTTCAGGTCAGTTTCAGTTCAGAGGCCTGAGTGCATGGTGTCTTCAGCAATGGAGACTTACCTCCCACATATAGGGGCAACAAAAGGCAGTAGCGATATCCTCTAATGGTTTGGAAGTCTCTTGGACATTCTTAACCAACAACTAAAAGGAAGGCTTCTTATGTTTGGGGTTTGGTGTTTGTTAGATGGTCTACGGCTCTTGGAGGGAGCATTGTCAGTCCAGATATGAAAGTTTCATTTAAACTTCATGTATATTTATATACCAACTTATCTGTATTCCAGGCACTTTGGTGGATATAGTTAATAATATGATTCCTTATGACTTTTTCAGATAGTCCTACTGTTATTTTACCCTCTTTCTTCTGTATTTATATCTCTCCCTTTTCCTAGTTAGGGCCCCCTGTTTTTTCCATTCCCCCTTCAGATCACTTGTATTCTGCTATTCCTCTCTCATTGCCTTCCCCCAACAATGACTCCTTTTTTTATTAAGAGATTTTCTATTCATTTTACATACCAACCACAGATTCCCCTGTCCTCCCTCCTCCTGCCCCCCAGTCTTTCCCCAACCCATCCCCCATTCCCACCTCCTCCAAGGCAAGGTCTCCCATGGGGAGTCAGCAGAGTACATTCAGTTGAGGCAGGTCCAAGTCCCTCCTCCCTGCACAAAGGCTGAGCAAAGTGAATGACTCCATTTTGATTTCCTACTTTCTCTAGTATATGTATTTACATCTGAAGATTTGAAGCTAGGAATCACAGATGAAAGAGAACATGTGGCATTTGTCTTCCTGGGTCTGGATTACCTGACTGAATATGACCTTTTCTAGATCCAGTCATTCACCTGCAAAGTTCATGATTTCATTTTTCTTTACAGCTAAATAGTGTTCCATACTGTATATGTACTACATTTTCATTATCCATTCATCAGCTGAACAGTATTTAGGTTGTTTCCATTTCCTAGCTATTGTGAATAGAGCAGTAATGAATGTGCCTTAGCTAGTATTTGTGGAGTAGGATCCAAATTCTTTGAGCATATGCCAAGTAGTGGTATAGCTAGATTATATGGTAGATTTGTTGTCAGCTTTTTGAGGAGTCTCCAAACTGATTTCCAGACTGGCTGGAACAGATTGCAACCCTACCAATAGTGAATAAGGTTCCCTTTTTATAACACCCATTCCAACATTTGTTGTGGGTGGGGTTGTTGATCTTTGCCATTCTGACTGGGGTCTGATGAAATCTCAAAGGTTTTTTGTTTGCTTGTTTCTTTTGCAATTCTCAAATTGCTGGGGACAATTATCATTTTTTAGATATTTATTAGCCATTCTTTTCTCTTCTGAGAACTCTTTGTTCAGATCCCAGGAAAATTTGTTAAATGGGTCTTTGTTTTTCCTTTGTGTCTTAGTTAGGGTTTCTATTGCTGTGAAGGGACACCTTGACCACAACATCTCTTATAAAGGAAAACATTTAATTCTGGTGGCTCACTTATAATTCAGAGACTCAGTCCATTATCATCATGGTAGGACATGGTGGTGCACAGCAGACATGGTGCTGGAGAACTAGTTGAGTGTCCTACATTTTGTGCAGGCAACAGGATGTGATGTGTCTCCCTGGGCATGGCTTAAGCATATAGGAGACCTCAAAGCCCAACTCCACATTGACACACTTCCTCCAACAAGACTACACCTATTCCAACAAAGCCACACCTCCTGATAGTGCCACTCCCTTTGGGGGCCATTTTCTTTTAAAACATCACACTTTGATTTTGAGTTATTTATGTATTCTGGATAGCAATCCTCTGTTGGTTGTATAGCTTGCAAAGATGGTCTCCCATTCTATGGACTTTCCCTTCACCTGGTTTATTGTTTCTTTAGCTGTACAGAAGTGTTTTAGTTTTATGAAGTGCCACTTATCAACTTTTGGCCTTAATTCTTGGGCAAATGGAATCTAATTCAGGAAATCCTTTCCTACAGCTCTATTCTGTAGAGTATAGCCTGTTTCCTTCTAGCAATTTCAGTGTTTCTCATTCAGCATTTCAGTCTTTCATCCATTTGGAGTTAGTTTTTGTATAAGGTGATTTATTTCATTCCTCTGCAAGTGGGCATCCAGTTTTCTCAGTACCATTTGTTGACCATGATTTCCTTTTTTAGAGTATGTTTTTGTATTTGTCAACTATTAAATGATTAAAGTTACAGATATTCATGTTTGGGTCTTCAATTTTGTTCCATTGGTCTACATGTTTGTTTTCATGCCAGTACCACATGTTTTTATTATGATGGCTCTGTAATATATTTTGATATCTGGAATAGAATCCCTCCAGCATTGTTCTTTTTGCTTAGAATTATTTTGACTATGAATGTTTCCATATGAACTTTGGGATAGTTTGGATTTTTTCCTTTGGGGTTTTTGGTTTTGTTTTGTTGTTTTGTTTTTTTTTTTTTTCCTGTGAAGAATGAAATGGACATTTTGCTTGGGAGTACATTGAATCTGTAAATGTCTTTTGATAAAAATGGTCATTTTCACAATAGTAATTGTATTAGTTCATGAAAAAGGGATACCTTTCCATTTCTTAGCATCTTTTTCCACTTCTTTCTTCAGAGGCCTCAAACTATTTTAAAACACATTCTGGTTCATATCATTTCTTTAAAAATAAAACCAAAAGTAAGGTGTTGCATTAGTTAACTTTTCTCACTGCTGTAACAAAACTTCTGCAAAAACAATGTGGGAGAAAGGGTTAATTTTGCTCATGGATGAAGGCCTCCCATGGTGATGTAGGCATGGGGCAAGAGCATGAAACAGCTAGTAACATTCATATTCAGGAATCCCTAAGAGATAAATGTTGTTCTCTGCTTACTTTCTCCTGTCTCACTTTTTATTCACTCAGAGATCACAGGCCATAGGGTGGTCCCACCCACATTCATGAAGTCTTCCCCCCTGTCTTAGCTAGGGTTTCTACTGCAGTGAAGAGACACCATGACCATGACAACTCTTAAAAGAAAGACATTTAATTAAGGTGGCTTATTTACAGTTTCAGAGGTTCAATGCACTATCATCATGACAGAGAACATGGTGGCATGCAGGAAGACTTGATTTTGGGGTAGTAGTTGAGAGTCCTACATCTTTCAGGCAACAACAGGAAATCAACTGGGACTCTGGAAAGTATCCTGACCCCAAAGCCCACCCCCACAGTGACACACTTCCTCCAACAAGGCTACACCCACTCCAACAAAGCCACCTCTTAATAATGCCAGTCCCTAGGAGATTATGGGGGCCAATTACATTCAAACTACCACACCTCTTCAGGCAAACTTCTCTGACAATGCTCTCATAGACATTCCTAGTAGTGTGTTCCTAGATATTATAAACCTAGTCAAGCTGACAAGAATACTAGTCATCACAGATGGGTAGCTGTCCTATGTATAAATAGTTCTGTGAGCTCCAAATTTCTCTTACTTGATTGTGCCTCATCCAGCCCCAGAATTGAGTGGGAACTAATCAAAGAAAGATGCTTTGATTCCATTTCAAAGCCACTTCAGAAATTAGAGTGCCAACTCACACATTCATCTCTAAGAATGCTTTCAAAATCATTACACTCTGTGATCAGCAAGCAGGAAGAGTAGGATAAAATTCAATATTTTGAATTCTCTGTGCCCTCTAACATCACAGTGGAGTGGCTCTCCTCTGCTACATTTGGGGTAAAATCATCACATTTTCCAAACTGAAGCATTAAGTGAGATAGTCGAAAACACTGCAAATTCATGCTAGGGAACCGCAGAATTTAAGATGATAGTGAAATCTTCACTTACCTATAGATGACTAGAGAGGCTGCAATTTCCAAAGCTTTCAGGTAGAGATGGGGTGAATGGAAACTGATTAAATTAAGTAAAAGTGTTGAGGATTCATTTTGGTAATTGCACAGCAAAGTAAATACATCCTTAAGTTCCAGGTACACACTAGTATATTTTTCTCATTTTTTTATCATATTCCCAAAATGCCATTAAGATTATTTATCCCATTCATTGTAGACACAAAAGCTCCTCTGTAGGTTCAAGTAGCATGAACAAAGTGAAACAACATAGAGAAAACCTATTCATCAGAATTTCTCTACTTCATCAAGGATATGATTCAAGAAGATGCTACAGTTATTTGTTTTATTTCTGTGAACTAAAATGGTAAAGAATTTCAGGTCTCAAGGAATACTCAGAAGAGAAACATAAAAACCATAAGGCTTCATCTCACTTGTATGTCTCATGAGTAAACATATAAAGAATCCACAGTCCTGCTTTCTATCTGAACATTTCTTGGACTTGAAAAATTAAAGGCACATAATACTCAACATTAAAAACAGACATTTACTTTTTCAAAATACTAAAAGCCAGAAGTCAGCTGATTATGACAAGCTAATTCGTGAAAGAAGCCAAGGGCTTTCCAGAGGTCAAGCTGAGGCTTAAGGAGTCTTGGTGATATTGGCTTTTGATTATTAGCCATTTCCTATTATGAATTTCTCGTGTGCTATTGTAGCTTTTCCATCATTCATTGGGCACCATTTCCCCTCTACTAATGGAATATTTAGATAACTGTTTGTGCAGTAATGTAGCCAGGATCCCTAACTTCAGGCCTTTCTGTCATTATCATCATTAGCAGCATCCAGCCAGGACCATTCCTGGATGGACAAAAGTATCTTATCAGAGATACCTCTGTACTCTCTAAGAACAGACTGAAGCATCCAGACTGTGGGGCATTTACCCAACCACCCCCACAGTTCCCCAGAGTTTTCTTGAGTGTGAGCAGCAGGAAATATTAGATAGAAGGATTTATTGTGGAGAATCTTGTGGAGATAAACAGATAGAAAATAAAGGATAGCCTCGAGAGGGCCTGGAACCTTTTCCAATGGCCCCTGACTGTCTCTGCCCCAGGGTTTTTATAGAGATGCCAAGGGGTGGAGCAAAAGACCTCCTCCCCCAGCACAGCCAAGTGCAGACCATCTCAGACACCTGCACTCAGACCTGTGGTCCTAATCATCCTCTATGCGGACCTGCTGGGTAAAGCCACGAGGAACCCGAGAACGGGCTCCCACACCAGACTAACTGTTTGAGAAGGCCTGGTGGGTGTGCTAATTAAGCTTAACTTTCTCCCTTTTCAATGTCTTATCTCTAATTTTAGATCTACCTTTAACTAATAACTTATAACTAAAAGGCTTCTACTTACAGGTACATCAAGCTGACTCAGGCTGCCCAGCCACTGAGTAGCCAAGATAGCTTGAACAGATAAGGGACCAAAGGAAAATAAGGCAGTTTTATTTTCACTCATCACTGACAGACTCCTAACACTTTAACTAACCACTTCTAAGAATATAGTTGAGCACATAAAATCCCCCTTGCTCAGATAATAACCAAATTTAGCCCTCAGTTGATTCTATTCCCCATTAGTCACTTCCCTTTTGAGTTGCAGATGATGGCTGGCAATTACTGCTCTTTTGTGTGGATCTTATTGCCCCTCCTTTTACCCTGAGGGAATTCAAGCCTGGTGACCTTGCTTTAACCAGAGCATTGCTATTGCATGGGTATATAACTGTAAACCTCAGAGACTTGGGAGGACTAGATGGAGAAGAGAAAAGAGAATGAAAGAACTAGATGAGTAAGAACTGGAGAGGAACAAACTGAGATGGGGAAGAACTAGATTGATGGGCTAGAAGAGAGGTCGAGAGGAAGGGGATGGAAGATGAGGAAGAGCCAGATGGGGAAGAACAAGATGAGAAAGGAGATGGGAGAGGAGCTAAGATGGGAAAGAACTAGATGGATGAGAACCTAGATGTGGCAGAACTAAGATGAGAGAATTAAGGTAGAACTTAGAGGACAGCAGATAAATGTAGAGAGAAATCAGGCAAGAAAGGAGTTAGGCATGAGAGCATAACTGAAGCAGTGTAGATAGAATTTTATCCCAGAGGAATAAAATAGATGGACAAAAAGAGCTTGGTGTACTTAGATTCTTTTCCTGAAAATAATTCATGCCATTCATACCGTCTCTTCTGGGCCCCTGGGAAGATTATTAAAGCTGGACCATAATAATTTTTGAGACAAGAAGACAGTGATAACAAGGTTGCTTTCCTCTAAGACACAGCTTCCTGGTTACAAGTGGCAGTCCTCTCATTGTGTCCTCACAAGCCCTTCATTCAGCAGGAACACATTTGCTATTATTTTCAAAATTCCCATAATATTGGATTAAGCCCATCACAATTATTATGTGTGTATATGTGTGTACATGTATGTGTGTGTACCAGTTTGTATGTATGTACATGTGTGCATATGCACACACCTTTTGTCTTAGTTAGAGAG
Organism: Peromyscus californicus insignis; assembly: GCF_007827085.1. Taxonomy (NCBI): domain Eukaryota; kingdom Metazoa; phylum Chordata; class Mammalia; order Rodentia; family Cricetidae; genus Peromyscus; species Peromyscus californicus. The sequence goes on along the minus strand of NW_026294617.1, from coordinate 2,556,399 downwards.
TTTCTTTTGCTGTGAAGAGACACCATGACCACAGCAACTCTTACAAAGGACAACATTTAACTGAGGTGGCATACAGTTTCAGTTTCGTTCATTAACTTCATAGAGGGACATGGTGATGCACAGGCACACATTGACTGGAAAGGGAGCTGAGATTCCTATATCTTGACCTGCAGGCAACAGGAACTAGTCTGTCACACTGAGCATATCTTCAGCAAAGGAGACCACGAGGCACACCTGAACAGTGACACATTTCCTCCTAAAGGCTACACCTACTCCAACAAAGTCAAACCTCCTAATAGTGACACTCCCTTTGGGGGCAATTTTCTTTCAAACTACCACATCCCATTTCCTGGCCCCCAAAGGCATATAGCCATATCATAATGCAAAAATGCATTCATTTCAACTTTAAAGTCCCCATAGTCTATAACAATCCCAAACTTATTTGAAAGTCTCAAAGTCTCTTCGAAGATTCAGGTGATCTCTTGACAGTAATCCCCTATAAAATCAAAATCAGAAAACAGATTATATATTTCCAACATATAATGGCACAGGATATGTGTTATCATTCCAAAATGTATGGGAGGGAGTATAGTGAGGAAACACTGGACCAAAGTAAGATCATAAACCAGGTGGGCAAACTCCAAACTCTGCATCTCCATGTCTGATGTCAAAATGCTCATCAAATCTCCAACTCCTTTCAGCTTTGTTGACTGCAACACATTTCTCACTTTTGGGCTGGTTCCACTCCCTGTTAGCAACTTTCCTGAACAGGTATCCCATAGCTCTGGCATCTCCAACATCTTGGGGTCTGCAAGGCAATCCAGGCTTCACTTTCACAGCTTCACACAATAGCCTTTCTGGGCCTCCATTCACAGACACCCCTGACACATGCCTAGCCTCAATGGCCTTCCTTAATCATGGATGGAGATTCCATAATACCTTTCTTCTATCCTTGACTCTAAAGCCAGAATCACATGGCTGAAGCTACCAAGTTCTACTGCTTTCTGGAGCTGGAGCATGACCTCCTCATTCAATGACATCTTCACCAGCTTTCTGTTTTCTATTTTTTCCTTCACTGTTTAAGCTTGGCTGTCCTGGAATTTTCTCTGTAGACCACACTGATCCCAAGATATTCACCAGCCTCTGCCTTCTGAGTGCTGGAGTTAAAGGCATGCACCATAACACCCAGCCCTAAGTTTTTCTTTCATTCCTTTTCACGAGTTGGAAACTTAGCTGGGTGGGGTCTTGCACTAATGTCACCACTATTTTTCTTCTATTTTTTACTCTGCTTATTTCCTCAAATACAGGACTTAGCTCCATTCCACTTCCTGTTGCTCCTTTCCTCCTCAAATTGTTCTATATCTTGTATTTTTTTTCTTACTCATCTTACTTCTTTTCATTATAAATCTTCATTAGCATTAACACTAATAACCACACAACAGAATCTATACTAGGCTGTTTTGAAATTTCCTCTGCCAACAAGATGAATCCAAATCTCTTCACTATAACCTCAGGCAGACTTTTTGGACAAGGGCAAAAAGCAGCCACATTCATCACCAAAATATTACAAGAGTGATCTCTAGGAAACACTAAAATTCTTCTCCTCTGAAACATCTTTATCCAGCTCCCTACAGTTCAAATCACCCTTGCTACCACTGGTTTCCATGTTCTTATGCAAAAGTATGGCCCTTTAAGCAGCTCTTAAAGTATTCAACTGTTTTTCGAATCCACAGTCCCAAGGTCCATATTCTTTCAGACAAATACATGGCCACACCTATCAGGACAATACCCCAGGCCCTGGTACCAACTTCTGTCTTAGTTAGGGTTTCTAATGTTATGAAGAGACACAAGGCTACAGCAACTCTTACAAAGGAAAACACTAAGTTGGATTAAAATTTTAGTATTAATCTACTATCATCATAGTGGAACATGGTGACAGCATACAGGCAGATGTGGTGATAGAGAAGGAGATGAAGTCCTACATCTTGACCCTCAGACAACAGGAAGTGGTCTGTCACACTGAGCACAGATTGAGCAAAGGAGATCTCAAGGCCCACCCCCACATTGACACACTTCCTTCTATAAGGACATACCTATTCCAATAAGGGGCCATGCCTCCTAATAGCACTACTCCCTTTGGAAGCCATTTTCTTTCAAACCACCACACCTGTGTATGTACATGTATATGTGTACATGTGTGTGCCTACATGTGTTTATGAATGTGTATGTGCCTGTGTGTGTGTTTGGGTGTGAGTATATATGTGTATGTGCCTCTGTGTGTGTGTGTGTGTGTGTGTGTGTGTGTGTGTGTGGTGGCAGTGTGTGTGTGTGTGTGTGTGTGTGTGTGTGTGTGTGTGTGTGAGAGAGAGAGAGAGAGAGAGAGAGAGAGAGAGAGAGAGAGAGAGAGAGAGAAGAGGGAAGCTTAAGGAAATGTGTTACAATAAATACAAGTCAGAAAGCAGAGTCCAGGCCACATACCAGTTGTTCTGCTGTTCCTGCAAGGGGCACACCTATCTGCTACTGCTGCTGCTTGTTCCCAGTGGGTGATGAGGAAGGTCCAGGGATGATCACCAAGCTGCACATTCTCAGTGGCTTCAGACAGCCCCTCCATAATCCAAGAGAGAGGGAATCACCTCCCCCCAGGAGCATCTCCTCCCCCTGGCTTCTTATCTAGTCACATCTCTTCAGGGAAGACCACCCAATACTTGCTATTGGCTAACAGACCAGCATCACAATTCCAGCAACATTTCCCCCTTTTTGTCTAATTAAGAAGGAAGGTTCTTATCCTAACATAATAAAAACTACATACAATAAAAACCATTATCAAGTACTGTTCAGAAGAAGGAAAATATAATCATCAAAAAATGAAACTACTTACAACAAGAACAATTATCAAGTAAGAAACACATTCTAGATGTCCAGACCATAGGTAATTGGCATTTTTATAGAGATTATAACATATAGGTATCCTTTCCTGAAGAACCTAGACTTGTACCTGATATGTCATTAGCTAAAATTTGGGAGGATCATAACTGTAACTATCTAATATTCAGTCTCATCAAATACCTGAGAAGGAAGATAATACCTGAATAAGCAGGAAGTGCAAGCAAGCAAATTCCAAAAAAAATTTAAGAAATGATAGAAACAGCTGGCTGCCTGGATAGTCACCCAATGTTCCTCTATGATGTTGGGGCATCCAACTTTGGCTTATAGGCCTAGAATATCTGACAGACCTTTTTTTAGAAGCAGGAAAATTGGAAGGACTGTCCTTCCCTATTTTGGCAAAGTCTGGCAGTCTCTTTTCTTTGTGTTCTGCTTGCCCAGACTGGACAACTTACTTACTGTCAGCAGTCAAGGCAAGGGCAATTCTTGCCCAAAAGGCCAGTTTTGCCAAAAGAAAGCAAGCTCCATATGGAGAGTCTTTGGTGTCCATCATCCATCCTCTCATGAGTAGATCAGTGCTGCCAGGAAAAGACATGTCTCATGTTAGAAAACTTGTAAGTTATTAAAACATTTTCAATGGCATATTCTGTAGGTCTTTGAAGTGTTTGAAGATCACCTATCTATTTGGAACATATCTCTGCATGACTATAAGTTTGACAAACATGGGTGACTATTAATCTGTAATTCTTATTATCCTATATAGTTTAAGGACTAAAGCTTCACATTATATAAATAAAAAAGCTATAGAGGAAATACCTTATGCAAAAATAGAAACAGATGTACAATGTAAGGACAATAACCTTGAAATTGTGACAATATACAAGAATATCTTAACCAGAGGTAGAAATGTTCAATGCAATATGGCAAAATAACCTTAATTTGTATCAATATACAAAAATATCCTAAACAGAAGTAGAAATGTGTATACAGCATGACAAAAATAATTTTACATTTGTATCAATATACAAAAATATCTTAAACAGAAGTAGGGACATATATACAATATAACAAAAATAATTTTGAAATTGTATCAGTATACAAAAATATCTTAAACATAAATAGATACATATATAGAGTATAGCAAAAATAACTTTGAATTTATATCAATATACAAAAATCTATATGAATGTAAACTATTTAAAACTGACTGCTGTGGGATGGTCTGTATGTCAAATGTGTTGCTCTGATTGGTCAATAAATAAAACACTGATTGGCCAGTAGTCAGGCAGGAGGAAGTATAGGCAGGACAAGCAGGAGAATAAAGCTGGGAAGTGGAAGGCTGAGCCAGCCGCCACGATGACAAACAGCATGTGAAGATGCCGGTAAGCCATGAACCACGTGGCAAGGTATAGATTATAGAAATTGATTAATTTAAGCTGTAAGAACAGTTAGCAAGAAGCCTGCCACGGCCATACAGTTTGTAAGCAATATACGTCTCTGTGTTTACTTGGTTGGGTCTGAGCAGCTGTGGGACTGGCAGGTGAGAGAGATTTGTCCTGACTGTGGGCCAGGTAGGAAAACTCTAGCTACAACTGACAGTAACTTTTTTAGTTTACAAATAAATTTAATAATCTGCCTTTTTATCTTAATATATCTATCCCCCTTTTCTATTTGAAATAGATCCCTGAGTCTAATCTCCTTTGTTCTGTCCCCAACCCTATAACAATTTACTACCAATCCCCTAAGATGACAACTATTCATAACCCTGGGAAAAACAAGAAAATCATTCACCCTACCTTTTTGGAAGGTAGGCATTGTGTTCTTAGAAATACTTCCTGCTGTCTGGGGAGGGCAACAGTATCTCTATGAGAACCTATAGAAACTGAAACAATGTTTAAGTCTTAGGATGACTAGCTGCAACATTGGTAGCCAGTATCTGAAGTTCTGGCTGGAGAGGTGCAAGAGGGTGGACCATCTCAGCTAGCTACCTTGAAATTGTCCTGAGCAGTTGGTAGTCCAAAGCTGATCTTTGGGTGGTGTTTATCAGTTCAATGGTTCTAATATATTCCAGGTAGAGTTGTTGTTGTAGGGCCCCATCATCCTCTTGGATACTTCAGAGATTGCTGTTAGGAAAATTTATTGCTCACTGTGGAAAAATTAAACATTGTTAATATCAAAACAGAAAGTCTTAATTTTAAGTTAGTATTATACCTAAGGAAAAGTTCTAAAGAGTCAAAATAAATTTGAGGGGAAAGAGATCTGTGACAAAAGTAGTCTCTAGATTTTGCTTTTCTTCTGTCTTATACCAGGTGACTCTTCTGATATAAGACAGAGATTCGGAATTTTCTTTAAACAACATGCTTGGGTTTAGAGAAGGAGAGAGCCAAACTCTAATTTCAAAGTTAGCTTTAGTTTTTAATTGAGTCAGGACTACAAATATTTTGAGAGGTAAAGATATTTTACCCTGTAGAAAGCAATTATACCATCATGCCAGATTGTTTCTTTTCTTGGTAATTTTTTGTGGACAGTTCTCCCTTCTTCTTTAGATGTCTATCTGTCCAAAGGTTATTGATGTCTTCCAGAAGAAAAATTTTATTCTCCTGTAAAGACAAAAACAGAACTCTGCCCTGACGTTAATTTGGTAGGTTTTTTTCCTTTCCACATGTTGAAATGCCACATCAGTTGATGAACAATCACTTCTTCTAATCAAGAGGTCATATCTTTAATAATTTTGATGGTATCCATAGCTTTTCTTCTCCTGTGGAAACAGAAGCATAATCCCTTTTGGAGTATAACACATATCCTTGTTTCCATTTTGAGATCAAAACATCTTAAAGCACACAGACTAATTTAATTCATTAGTTTTCTACTCTCCAATATCTCTCCAAAGTTGTTGTTCCTTTCTCATTAGCATTTAGAAAATTTAAAGTTAATAAGGCATTGTGCAATCTATCCCTGGGGGTCTTTATTACCCTTTTCTGTTTATTTGGCATTTCTTTTAAAGTGTAATTAGATTTTTCTGTAACCAATTGTCCTTTTGGATTGTGTGGTACACCTGTAATATGCTTTAGGGTGTAATATGCAAAAAACTGTTTCATTTTATTAGAGACATATGCTGGAACATTATCAGTCTTAATTTGTACAGGTATTCCCATGATGGACATGACTTCTAATAGATATGTAATTACAGAATCAGTCTTCTTAGAACTCAAAGCAGTTGCCCATTGAAAGCCTGAGTATGTATCTATGGTATGGTATACATATTTTAATTTTCCAAATTCTGCAAAATGAAGCATATCCATTTGTCAAATTTCATTTCTTTGAGTACCCTTAGGATTACTTCCTGCAGGAAATAGAGTTTAATTATACAAGAAAAAAGTAGGATTTTTTTTTTATACTTTTCTTGACTTGTTGCCGAGTGATGGAAAAATCCTTTTTCAAACTCTGGCTATTGACACGGTGTTTGTGTGTTATGTTTGAGAAATTCTGGGGTCTCTAACACATTCCCTACTAATAACTGATCAATTTCATCATTATCTTGTGCTACTGGGCCTGGCAGACCCATATGGGATCTGATATGTGTTAAACATACATGGGATGATTCCTATTCCTGACTATTTCCTGTAACCATATAAATAATTAAGCTAATTCTGATTCATCAGGAATAATTTCAGCAGTTTCAATATATAAAATAACTCATTCTGCATATTGAGAGTCAGTAACTATATTACTTTGTTCTGTAAAATCCATTAATACCATGAGAATAGCATATAATTCTGACTTTTGAACAGAATCACAAGGGCTTTGAGCCACTTTACTTAAATTTCCTGACTTATAAACTGCCTTTCCTGATTTATTTGCATCAGTATAGAATGTAGAGGCTACAGATATTGGAGTTCCCCATACAACATGAGGAAGAACCAATTGGTTCTTTTTATGAATTGAAGTATCTTGCTTTTGGGATAGCTGTTGTTATTTTCCCAAATTAACAGCTCTTTTCCAATGTACATTTTCTGCCCATAAAAAGGAAACTTCAGCATTAGTAAAAGATACTACAATTTTTGCTGGGTCCATTCCTGTCAATGGATGAAGTCTTAATTTTTCTTTTAGAATCAACTCAGAAATCTTTTCCACATATGTCTTTAATTTTTTACTCTGTTTGGGTGGTAAAAATATCCATTCTAAGATATCTTCCCTTTGCAATAAAATCCCTGTAGGGGAATCCATAGAAAGTAAAATAACCAGAATTCAGTCAAATAATCCACATGTCCATCCTGTAATTTCTTTTCCACCAAAGCCAATTCTCTCTCAGCTTCAGGTGTTAATTCTCTTGGACTATTTCAGTCCTTGACACCTTTTAAGGTTTAAAACAAATTACTCAGTTTTTGAGTTGTCACTCCAATAATGTCTCCCAGCAATTTTTGAAAGTCATTAAGAGTACACAATTGATCTCTCCTGATTTGTATCTTTTGGGATTGAATCTTTTATATCATAATTAACTAATAGAATCTCTTCTTTGTATTTTTTTCAGGAGCAATTTGTAATTCAAAGCAAGACAAAATTTCCTTTACTTCTTCAAGCATTTTTTTCTGAAGTATCTACATTTGAATCAGCTAATAAGATACCATCCATATAATGGTAAATCATAGATTGAGAAAATTGTACATGAATTATTTCCAATGGCTGTCACACAAAATACTGGCACAGTGTGGTGCAGTTTAACATCCCTTGTGGGAGAACCTTCCATTGATATGTTAATAGGCTGAGAATTTTTATAAGTAGATAATGTGAGGGCAAATTTTTGCCTGTCATTTTCTTGTAGAGGTATAGTGAAGAAACGGTCCGTCCTTTGGGTAACAGAGAGGACAAGGCAATTGCAGGCTGGAGAGAGCTCACTGGCTGAATTACTTTATTTATGGCTCTCAAAAATCTGTCAGCATTCTCCATTTTCCAGACATCTTTTTAATAACAAATACAGGAGAATTCCAAGGGCTGGTTGATTCTTCAATATGTTGAGCATTTAGCTGATTCTGTACCAGCTGTTCTAAAGCCTGTAATTTTTCCGATGTCAAGGGCCATTGTTCCACCCAGGTTTGTCAGTTAACCATTTTAAAGGCAGAATTGTTGGTACTCCTGAAAATCACTAGTTGTTGTGCTCCCCTCACTTTTTTGTACAGACTGAATGGTTGGTTGTTGGGCCCTGGCCCCCCATTCCTTGAGTAGCTGTTGCCTTGCTTGCTGATCTTGACCAAATGTCCTCCCTATGCTGATTCCCTGCTGGTTTTCTTCCTCCTAAAACAGCTTACCAGAGGTTCTTTGTTTGTGTATCCTGCATTTGGTGTAAACAGCTAGGATGCAAGAATGTAAAATATCTGTAGTGAACTTCTGCCCTCCAGGGTTCTCCCACTGTGCTGTAAGCCTGTATTTAAGGCCTCCTCCCTCCTTCAATAAACAGCATTAGGCATTCTGCTGAGAGGAATGACCCACTGTCTTGTCTCTGTTTTTAATCCTCAGCCCCTCGTTTGGACATGGTGAACAGGTAGTAATGCAGGTGTTACTGCTACAATTGGTGACTGTTCTTTACAATACCTTTTAATATTTTCCCCAGAAACATACATTGGTTTATGGCTTGTTTCTGAGATCAAAGTAATGTTTATCTGGGTATTTCATTGCTGTAACAAACCACAACCCCATAAATTTATTGCTGTGTTAGCCACATATGACTTTAGTTTTCCTCTCTGTCCTTCTTGCCCTATGCATTCAATCCATCTTATGCTTTGTTTTACCTGAGATAAGGTTCCAATCCCTAAAAACTGATTCTGCTACAATTATAGTTACATTTGCCCCTGTGTCCACAAGACCTTCAATTACAATGTCATTTGTTTATACCCTTAGCTTTGGTATTTGATTATTTATTGAAGTCTGCCAAAATATTCATTTTATGGTTTCTATTGGAACTTTTGTCTTATTTTCTAAAGCCGTTGTATAATCCAAAGCAGTATGGTTTTTTACCATAGGCACTAGGTCCTTTAACTGCTCTGAGGATGAGTTCCTCCCATGGTGACAGGGAATGACTGAACCAAGTTTGATATGGGGGCCTGTGAAAGGACCTCCCAAGGCATTTCCAGATGATAAAGGATTGCCTTGCTTGTCCCTTGTTGATCTGCATTCATTGGTCCAATGTAGGCCTTTGCCACATCTTCTGCATAATCCAGAATGTTGGGGCCTTCTGTTCGGGTTATCTGTAGATGAAACATTGTTTCTAGGAATGCCCTGCCTACAATTTCTTTTTAGATGACCTTGTTTACCACAATTAAAACATTTGACATTTTGATTTTTCCTTAAGCCTTTGGAAGTCACCTCTCCTACCCAAGTATCATCATAATTCAGAGACTCAATATTGACTGTGTGTTGGATCCATTCTTCTATTGGTGTTGATCTGATATTTAAAGGCCAATTATCTTTTTGAATTTTTACCATTCTCAGAAGACAAAGATCGAATTAGTATGCTTCTGAGCTCTGGATCTTATATCATTCTTTTTACCACTGAAGTCAGTCTTTGTGAAAATTCAGTGAAGGGTTCTTTGGGCCTTGTATAACATTAGTGTAAGTTTTGGTCCTCTTTCCTGATTCTTGAATTTTTGTTTTTGTTTTTTTTGTTTGTTTGTTTGTTTGTTTGTTTTGAAACAGGATTTCTCTGTGTAGCTCTGGAGCCCTTCCTGGAACTCATTCTATAGCCCAGGCTGGCCTCAAACTCACAGAGATCTGCCAGCCTCTGCCTTCTGAGTACTGGGATTAAAGGCATGCACCACCACTGCCCAGCTCCCTGATTCTTGAATCTTGTCCCAAGCATTTAAGGCTGCTGTACAGCACAGGGACAAAGTGTGTACATCAAATGTAGTCTGACTATCTGTATCAGCATAACAGCTCTCACCAAGTATTTGATCTTGGGAAATCTCAAAACCTCTAGCCTTACTTCACTGTTCAAGGACCTTAGCTTCTTCTCTCAACCAGCTGTTCCATTCTAACGGAGGACTATATTCTAATACTGCTGTGAGTAATTGTTATGTCATTTGTGTTACATAAATTCCTAAAGGACTTATAATAAAAACCCAGAGCCAAATATTGGGGTAAATGCTGAAAGATCAGAGGAAACAAACGAATAAGGCATGAGAGAAACTTTTCACCACCTCAGGCAGATTGGAAGACGAGATCCTAACTTCAGGAATCCTCAGACTGCATGCCTCTGAGTCCTCACTAGAAAGGTTCTAGTTCCTGTCTCCTCAGGCCTTATATACCTTTCTCCACCCAGCCACTTCACTTCCTTCCTACTGCTGGGATTAATGGCATGTGTGCTCCCCAAATACTAGTAGCAAAACCATGAGATCTCAAGTGCTAGGATTAAAGGCATGTGACTCCCAACTACTGGGATTAAAGGTGTCTGCCACCACTGCCTGGCTCTGTTTCTTTCCTAGACTGAATCAATCTTATGTAGTCCAGGGTGTCTTTGAACTCACAGAGATCCAAATGGATCTCTGCCTCCTGAGTGCTAGGATTAAAGGTGTGTGCTACCACTTCCTGGCCTCTGTGTTTAATCTAGTGGCTAGCTCTCTCCTCTGATCCTCAAGCAAGTTTTATTTGATATAAAATACATCACCACACATTTGGAATAATTTTGTACCAAGAGCACCTTATATTTAACATCAGCCTCACATATGCTGAATGCATACCATAGGAAATTATTTTTTCCTTAATATTCTTTTTTCTTTCATTTTTCTTTATTATGAAATATTCTACACACTCCACATACTATTCACAGATCATCATCTTCTCTCCTCCCACCCCCCCAGCTCTCTTTCAGAAAGCCACCCTGCATCCCCACATCCCACAAATCGAGGTCTCCCAAGGGGAGTCAGCAGAGCCCAGCACACTGAGCCTAGGCAGGTCCAAGCCTTTTCCCATTACACCAAGGCTGTGCAAGGTGTCACACCACAGTCACCTGGATCCAGAAGCCTGCACAGGGACAGATCCCAACACCCCTGCCTGGGTGCCCCCCAAACAGTTCAAGCCAAACAACCATCTTCCATATCCAGAGGGTTTATTCCATTGCCATGGGGGCTCCAGAGCCACCAGTCCCCAGTTCATGGGCTTCCACTAATGTGGCTGGACATCTCTGCACATCCTCCCATCATGATCTCGACATCCCTCTCTTCTCTCTCATCAATTGGATTCCTAGAGCTCAGCCTGGTGCCTGGCCGTGGATCTCTGTATCTGCCTCCATCAGTCACTGGACAAAGGCTCTATGATGACACCTACGTTATTTGCTAGGCTGGTCACTAGAGTAGACCAGTCCAGGCACCCTCTGGACCACTGCCAGCAGACCAAGGTGGGGTCAACCTTGTGGATTCCTGAGAGGTTCCCCAGCACCCTGCCTCTTCCAATTCCCATGATGTCCTCATCTATCATGGTATCTTCCTCCCTGCCCTCCCACTCTGTCCCTGTTCCAGATTGACCCTCCCATTTCCCTATGTGCTCATCCCCTACACCTTGCCCTCTGCCACACCACCACACCCACTCCACTCCTGTAGATCTCATCCACTTCTCCTTCACAGGGTCATCCATGTGTTCCTCCTAGGGTCTTTCCTTGTTAGCTAGCCTCTCTGGAGTTGTGGGTTGCAGTCTGGCCATCCCTTCCCTCACATTTAATATCCATTTATGAGTGAGTACATAATATGTTTGTCCTTCTGAGTCTAGGCTACCTCACTCAAGATGATATTTTCTAGTTCCATCCATTTGCCTGCAAATTTCATGATATCATTGTTTTTTAGTGCTGAGTAGTACGCCATTGTGTATATGTACCACATTTTCTCTATCCATTCTTCAGTTGAGGGGCATCTAGGTTGTTTCCAGGTTCTTGCTATTATGAATAATGCTGATATGAACAAAGTTGAGCAAGTATCCTTGTGGTAAGATTGAACAATTCCTTGGGTATATGCCCAAGAGTGGTATAACTGGGTCTTGAGGAAGACTTATTCCCAATTTTCTGAGAAACCGCCATACTGATTTTCAGAGTAGTTGTACAAGTTTGCATTCCCAACAACAGTGGAGGAGTGTTCCCCTTGCTCCACATCCTCTCCAACATAAGCTGTCTTCAGTGTTTTTGATCTTAGCCATTCTGACAGGTATTTTGATGTCTAGCTTTTTGAGTTCTTTATATATTTTGGAGATCAGCCCTCTGTCAGATGTGGGGTTGGTGAAGATCTTTTCCCATTCTGTAGGCTGTCCTTTGGTCTTATTGACCGTGTCTTTTGCTCTACAAAATCTTCTCAGTTTGAGGAGGTCCCATTTATTAATTGTTGCTCTCAGTGTCTGTGCTACTGGTATTATATTTAGGAAGTGATCTCCTGGGCCAATTTGTTCCAGACTACTTCCTACTTTCTTTTCTATCAAGTTCAGTGTAACTGGATTTATGTTAAGGTCTTTGATCCACTTGGACTTGAGTTTTGTGCATGGTGACAGATATGGATCTATTTGCAGTCTTCTGCATGTTGACATCCAGTTATGCCAGCACCATTTGTTGAAGACGCTTTCTTTTTTCCATGGTACAGTTTTGGCTTCTTTGTTGAAAATCATATGCACATAGGTGTATGGATTAATGTCAGAATCTTCAATTTGATTCCATTGGTCCACATGTTGGTTTTTATGCCAGTACCAAGCTGTTTTTATTACTATAGCTCTATAGTAGAGCTTGAGGTCAGGGATCATGATGCCTTCAGAGGTTGCTTTATTATACAGGATTCTTTTAGCTATCCTAGGTTTTTTGTTTTTCCATATAAAGTTAAGTATTGTTCTTTCCAAGTCTGTGAAGAATTGTGTTCGGATTTTGATGGGGATTGCACTGAATCTGTAGATTGCTTCTGGTAAGTTTGCCATTTTTACTATGTTGATTCTACGTATCCATGAGCATGTGAGATCTTTCCATTTTCTGATATCTTTTTCAATTTCTTTCTGCAGAGACTTAAAGTTCTTATCATGCAGGTCTTTCATTTGTTTAGTTAGAGTTGCCCCAAGGTATTTTATATTATTTGTGGCTATTGTAAAGGGTGATGTTTCTCTGATTTCTGTCTCAGCCCCTTTTTCTTTTTTCTTTTTTTTTTTTTTGGTTTTTTCAAGACAGGGTTTCTCTGTAGCTTTGTGCCTTTCCTGGAACTCACTTGGTAGCCCAGGCTGGCCTCAAACTCACAGAGATCAGCCTGGCTCTGCCTCCAGAGTGCTGGGTTAAAGGCATGCAGCACCACCGCCTGGCCCCCTTTTCATTTGTATATAGGAGGGCTACTGATTTTTTTGAGTTAATCTTGCATCCTGCCACCTTACTGAAGGAGTTTATCAGCTGTAGGACTTCACTGGTAGAATTTTGGGGGTCATTTATTTATACTATCATATCTGCTAATAATGAAAGCTTGAATTCTTTGTTTCCAATTTGTATCCCCTTGATTTCCTTATGTTGTCTTATTGCTCTAACTAGAACTTCAAGTACTATATTCAATAAGTATTGGGAGAATAGACTGCCTTGTCTTGTTCCTGATTTTAGTGGAATCGTTTTGAGTTTCTCTCCATTTAATTTGATGTTGACTGTCAGCTTGCTGTAAATTGCCTTTATTCTGTTTAGGTATGTTCCTTGTATTCCTGATCTCTCTAGAACCTTTATCATGAAAGGGTGTTTCAGCATCCAATGAGATGATCATGTGGTTTTTTTTCTTTCAGTTTGTTTATATGGGGTGTTACATTGACAGATTTTCGTATGTTAAACCATCCTTGCATCCCCGGGATGAAGCCTACTTGGTCATGCTGGATAATTTTTTTGATGTGTTCCTGGATTCAGTTAGCCAGTATTTTATTGAGTATTTTTGCATCAATGTTCATGAGGGAGATTGGTCTGTAATTCTCTTTCTTTGTTGCATCTTTGTGTGGTTTGGGTATCAGGGTAACTGTAGCCTCATAAAAAGAATTTGGTAATGTTCCTTCTGTTTCTATGGTGTGGAACAATTTGAAGAGTATTGGTATTAGCTCTTCTTTGAAAATCTGGTAAAATTCTGCACTGAAACCATCTGGCCCTGGGCTTTTTTTGCTTGGGAGACTTTTAATGACCATTTCTACTTCCTTAGGGGTTATTGGTCTATTTAAATAGTTTATCTGGTCTTGATTTAACTTTGGTATGAGGTACCTATCCAGAAAATCTCCCATTTCTTTCAGATTTTCCCATTTTTTGGAGTACAGGTTTTTGAAGTATGACCTGATGATTCTCTGGATTTCTTCATTATCTCTTGTTATATCCCCCTTTTCATTTCTGATTTTGTTAATTTGGATGCTCTCTCTCTGTTTTTTGGTTAATTTCGATAAGGGCTTATCTATCTTGTTGAGTTTCTCAGAGAACCAACTCTTGGTTTCATTGATTCTTTGTATTGTTCACTTTGTTTCTATTTTATTGATTTCAGCCCTCAATTTGATTATTTCCTGGCATCTGTTTCTCCTGGGTGAGTTTGCTTCTTCTTGTTCTAGAGCTTTCAGTTGTGTTGTTAAGTCACTAGTGTGAGATTTCTCCAACTTCTTTATGTGGGCATTGAGAGCTATGAGTTTTCCTCTTTGCACTGCTTTCATGTTGTCCCATAAGTCTGGGTGTGTTGTACATTCATTTTCATTGAAATCTAGAAAATCTTTAATTTCTCTCTTTATTTCTTCATTGACCCATTGGTGATTCAATTGGGCATTATTCAGTTTTCATGAGATTGTAGGATTTCTGTAATTTTTGTTGTTGTTGAAATCTAACTTTAAGCCATGGTGGTCTGATGAGATACAGGAGGTTATTTCAATTTTTTTGTATCTGTTGAGATTTGCTTTGTGACCAAGCATGTGGTCAGTTTTGGAGAAGGTTCCATGGGGTGCTGAAAAGAAGGTATATTCTTTTGTGTAAGGTTGGTATATTCTGTAGATATCTATTAAGTCTATTTGAGTCATAATGTCTGTTAGTTCCCTTATTTCTCTGTTAAGTTTCTGTCTGGCAGACCTATCCATTGGTGAGAGTGGGGTATTGAAGTCTCCCACTACTAGTGTATGGGGTTTGATGTGTGATTTAAGCTTTAGTAACGTTTCTTTTATTAATGTCGGTGCCCTTGTATTTGGGGCATAAATATTCAGAATTGAGACTTCATCTTGTCGGATTTTCCCTGTGATAAATTTGTAGTGTCCTTCCAATCTCTTTCAATTGATTTTAGTTTGAAGACTATTTTATTAGATATTAGAATAGCTACACCAGCTTGCTTCTTAAATCCATTTGATTGGAAAGTCTTTTCCCAGCCTTTTACTCTGAGGTGGTGTCTGTCTTTGAAGTTGAGGTGTGTTTCTTATATGCAGCAAATGGATGGATCTTGTTTTCATGTCCATTCTGTTAGCCTGTGTCTTTTTATAGGTGAATTGAGAGCATTGATATTGATGGATATTAATGACCAGTTATTGTCAATTCCTGTTATTTTTTGGTGATAGTGTTGTATGTTTCCCTTCTTTGGTATTTGCTGGTATGGGACTATCTATTGCCTGTGTTTTCATGGGTATATCTAAATTCCTTAGGTTGGATTTTTTCCTTCAAGTGCTTTCTGTAGGGCTGGATTTGTGAAGAGATATTGTTTAAATCTGGTTTTATCATGGAATATTTTGTTTACTCAATCTATGTTGATTGAGAGTTTTGCTGGGTATAATAGTCTGGGTTGGCATCCATGGTCTCTTAGTATCTGCATAATGTCTGTCCAGGACCTTCTGGCTTTTAGAGTCTCCATTGAGAAGTCTGGTGTTATTCGTATGGGTCTGCCTTTATATGTTACTTGGCCTTTTTCCTTTGCAGCTCTTAGTATTTTTTCTTTATTCTGTATGTTTAGTGGTTTGATTATTATGTGGAGAGGGGCCTTTTTTTTGATCCAGTCTATTTGGTATTCTGTAACCCTCCTATATTTTTACAGGCATTTCCTTCTTTAGGTTGGGAAAGTTTTCTTCTATGATTTTGTTGAATATATTTTCTGTGCCCTTGGTATTCTTCTCCTTCTTTATCCCTATTATTCTTAGGTTTGGGCTTTTCATGGTGTCCCAAATTTCCTGGACATTTTGGGTCATGACTTTGTTGGCTTTACTGTTTTCTTTGACTGATGAATCTATTTCTTCTACCGTATCTTCAGTGCCAGAGATCTGCTCTTCTATTTCTTGCATTCTGTTGGTTATACTTGCATCTATAGTTCCTGTTCATTTACTCAGATTTTCCACTTCCAGCATTCCCTCAGTTTGTGTCTTCTTTATTGACTCTATTTCAGTTTTGAAATCTTGAACTGCTTTCCTCACTTGTTTAATTTCTTTCTCTTGGCTTTCAAGGGATTTACTGATTTCTTCCCATTTTTTGTTTGACTTTTCCTTGATTTCTTTAAGGGAATTTTTCATTTCCTCTTTTAAGATTTTGAATATCTTCTTAAAGTCATTTTATGGTAGATATCTCCTGTTTCTTCTGTGTTGGGATGTTCAGGTCTTGCTGATGTAGGTTCTGATGGAACCATGTTGGTTTTTATGTTGTTGGCTGTATTTTTGCCCTGGTGTCTACCCATCTCTTTCTCCACTTGGTGCAAGCAGTGGTCTGTGTCTGAGGGAGCCTCTCTTGGTCTGATTGATACTCTTGATCTAGTAGAAGCTCTTGGTTTAGATGCTGATGGACTTTTTGTCTTAGAGAGCAGCTCTTAGTCCAACTAGTGCTAGTGGACTCTGTCTCAGGGAGTAGCTGCAGTTTGAGCATGTGGTAGATGGTGGTAGTCTGACCTGTCTGCAGGAGGTCTGCCTGCCAACTGGCCTCTTAGTCCAGTCAGGTGTTGGCAGGTTCTGTCTCAGGGAACAGTTGCAGTCTCAGAGGGTGGATGGGATTTGGGGGAGGTGGGGCTTGCGTTACAGGGTCTGATGGGGGATGGGGGTAGTCTGACCTATATGCAGGAGGTCTGCCTACCAACTGGCCTGAACCTGGAACTGCAGTGGGTGGTGGTGTAAGGGTGCAGGCTTGTGCCCCTGGGCCCAAAGCCTAGGGGCTGAGGTGTTCGGCTATGAGGATAGAGACTCACCTCTTAGTCCAGTTGGGTGCTGGCAGGCTCTGTCTCAGGGACTTCTTTAATATTCTTTAAAGCTAACATTTGTATAGTATCTCATTTATATTCTGTATATCCTTCGGGATACTTGTCATTTGATGGCCTTTCATAAACAGTAGCAGGATAAATCTTGGTTGGTGTTTTAACAACCTTATACCACTCTTCTCTAATTCCAGAAGGAAATGGTGAGGTTGGTTCTCCTCTGAATTTTTCTGTCAAAGTCTGAACACTTTTATTATTGGTTCCAAAAATTTTTTCTAAGGCTTGGAATTTACCCAGCAGTTGCCTTTTGTAAGGTTTGTATCTCCTGAGTAGTGACCTGTTCTAAAGCTTCATTTTATCAGTTATTTTTTGTTTTCCTCATTTGTAAATACCTCTAAAGTTTTTATCTCATCAGTCAAAGCAACCTTAATCTCTTTTTTGACTATTTGTAATCCTTGCATATTATCTTCTAAGTCCTTTATCCTTTCTGTCAATTTCTCATCACCATATTCCAAGGCCTGTATCCTTTCCATTCATTTCTGATTTGGGCACTGATATCAAATCATTTTGAAGGATAAGATATGAATTGCCATATGACCAAAATTGTATTGATCCCAGCTAGTAATTTTTTTCTAGCATTCTTTCCAGAGTAGCAGTAAGCAGGGTCCATTGACCTGGGAAAGGTTTTATGATTGTCCTTTTGCTTCCCTTCTTTTTATTTATTTGTTTATTTGTTTGTTTGTTTACCTCATAAAATTTGTCAAGTGACTTACCACAGGTCAAATCCTTGAATAATTGTTGTAGATTAGTACTGATGTTTCACCTGCAAGTAGAGCAGGTGCTGTGCCAAAGCGGGTCACTCAGGATCCACGTAGTACTCGTGTGCAAGAAGCAGAGCCAGTTCAGGAAAACACCCAGAGTCTATATGCACCTAGAGCTCAGAGTAAGCTGGGGAGCTACAGTGCATGGGGGTGAGATGCAGGTATGGGCACGCATGGTTGGGGGCCATGGGCATACTCCAGTATCTGGGTGTCTGGTGCAAGGATCACAAAAGCCAAGCACAAGGGTAGTGCACACAGAACAAAAGGCAAAGCCACAGGGCTGCAGGCTTCCAGGGGAAGCAGCAGTAGATGGAATCTCTGCCCAGTGAGACAGAAATGCAAGGCAGGGTATTACGCTGGATTGTAGGGTGGTTGTGCCCAATTGGGAGCATCCCTGCATGTATTGGTTACAATAGCCTGAACCCCATAGCAGATGGAGTTGCCACATCTGCCTGGACAGCTCCATGCCCTAGAGTGGAGATTTTAAAAGCCAGGGGTTAGGCACACAGAGTGTGAGCCCAGCTTATGGGTGGCTCAGGCAGCCACATTGGGGCCAGGTAATGAGGGAAGCTTAGGGAAGTGAGTTACATTTATTGGTAGACAAAATTTGTGCACAATAATTATAAGTCAAAAAGAAGAGTCCAGGCTACGTGGCAGCTGTTCTACTGTTCTGGCAGAGGGCACAGCTGTCTGCTACTACTGCCACTCATTCCCAATGGGTGATGGGCAATGTCCAGTGAAGGTCACTGTGGCTTCAGCAAGCCTCTCCACAGTCCAAAAGAGAGAGTGCCTCCCTGACTTCTTATCTGGTCACATGTCTTCTGAGATTACCATGCCCATTGGGCCAAGCCACTACTTACTATTGGCTAATGGACTGGCATCACAATTCTGGCAACTTTGTGTGGTGTGTGTGTGTGTATGTGTGTGTGTGTGTGTGTGTGTGTGTGTGTGTGTGTGTGTGTGTGTGTATGTACTGCTACTGGACACTGGACTCACACATGCTAAGCAAATAGTTCACCACTGAGTTGCAACCCCAACCTTTAATCTTATTTTAAATAAACTAACTTTTAATTATTCCCATTTCAAAAAAAAAAGTCTCATTCTAGAATACTGAAGACAAAACTCCAAGAGATAAATTTATGCAAAGTCCAATAGGGCAGCTGGATGATAATTCTGGAGAAAAGAAATGCCTTGTGTGATACTCTCTTGTCTACCATGGCCTAAGACAGAATGTCTAATTTCAGTTTTATTTATCAAAACCAAAGGTTTTGCCAACATCAAGATTTAGTGGTAATTTCAAGGATATAAGTAATCAAACAACAGTAAATGTTGAGTAGCAGGGTTCTGAGATACTACACAGGGTTCCCTGCATTCTTAGAATATCAGACATGCATTATCCAGCCCAGAGTAGCTGTGAGGTTTCTACTGAGGTAAATGGGAGCTTTTCTATTAAGTAGGAAGTATTAAGGATATAAAAACCCTCCATTTTATGTCCTATAGAGGATATTACCCAGAAATGTATGACACATAAATTCATATACCCTAAATTTGGTTACGAAGATGGCAAATCTTGGTTGTCAACTTGACACACTTGGAAAGTGGAAACCACAAATGAGAAAATGCCTCCATCAGATTGACCTGTGTCATAGTTACTACTATTCTAGTATCATGATCCAGATAACTTATGAAAGAATACACTTAACTGGGGACTTGCTTACAGTTTCAGAGGGTAAGTCCATGATCCTTACAGCAGGGAGCATGTCATCAGGCAGGCAGGCATGGTGTTAGAGCCGGAGATGAGAACTCAAATCTCAAAGTTGCAGGCAGAGAGAAAGTCTGGACCTGGCATGAGCTTTTGAAACCTCAAAGCCCACCCAGTAAAACACCTCTTCCTACAAGACCACACCTACTCAAACAAGGCAATACCTCTGTCTTTATCAGTGTTCTAATGGTGAGAAGAGACAGCATGACCATAGCAACTCCTATAAAGGAAATCATTTAATTGCAGCCTAGACTATGGGATGGTCCTTCTGGATGCTGTGAATTTTTCTCATTGGTTGATAATAAAGTTGTATTGGCCTATGGCAAGACAGAATAATGTTAGACAGAAGAATCAAACTAGGACTCAGAGGAAGAGAGGTGGAGTCGACACAGACACCATGAGCCATCCAAGAAGCAGGATGCTGGAAGACTGTTAAGCCACGGACCACATGCAATAAATAGATTAATAGTTAAATTAAGTATAAGTGCTAGTCAATAATAAGCATGAGCCATTGGCCAAATATTTATAATCAATATAAGTCTCTGTGTGATAATTTAGGAAGCAGCTGCTGGGTATTTGGGAGTTGTTGGCAGAACAGAAACCCCCCTTTGATTACATATGGTGCCCAGCATTCGGCAATTCCATCTTCATAAAACCCAAGAGAGCTTAAAATCAAGGTTCTAAAAGAGAGCCGAGAGCAGGTTTCTAGTCTCATGCCTCTCATACAGGCTTCCATACAGACAGACATCTCCCAGCCACTGCCTGCATGCTTGAACTGCCAGGATGCTTGAGCTGCTAGCATGAACTGAGCCAATGCACTGTGTGGTAGGTTTGGGATTTGCTCATACACATAAAAAAAGGTCAGAGATACACAGTAACAGCAGATTCAGACAAAAAGGCCTCTAAAAAGTCACAGTGTATTTGAAAATGTGCATAGACTTGGGAGAGAAAAGAGAAAAAATATACACAACCTTAGATTTAAAATACAGATTTAAAAATATTAAAGTCCTTAAAAAGGTAATAGAGTAATAAAAAATATGATAAGTCATGTAAAGATGGAAAATACACAGTCTGGATTGTGTGTGTGTGTGTGTATGTGTATATATATGTGTGTGTGTGTGTGTGTGTGTGTGTGTGTGTGTGTGTGTGTGTGTGTATACATATATATTGGTTTTTTGAGACAGGGTTTCTCTGTGTAGCTTTGGAGCCTGTCCTGGAACTCACGCTGTAGCCCAGGCTGGCCTCAAACTCACAGAGATCCACCTGCCTCTGCCTCCTGAGTTCTGGGATTAAAAGTGTGCACCACCATTGCCCCAATGCATATATTTTAATGCATTGTCTTTAGGTATTTTAACTGTTAATGAGTTAATAATAGACCTTGGATTATGGAAACTGCTATGTTAAACCAACCTATATATTTTAAAAATATCTTGACTCCAAAATTTAAGTCAAAAGATATGCTGCTTTGAGGGAGAATTTGTGTTTTTATTTCCACAGGAAATGAGAGGCTATGGATTCATTCTGAGTTAAGGAAAATCAGGTGTGATCAAGGAAGACCCCCTGAATCCTAATTACAGACATAGAAAAATCAACCTAAAGTAACTACAAGACATGTAACATATATTTTACCTGCTCAGACATAAAACAAATTATCTTTGACTGGCTTATGTACAATATACAGTTTATATTTGTAATAATACAGGTATATATATTACCCTTAAAAGTTTATGTATTTTTCAGAACAAGGTGACCAGGGACCAAAAAAAAAACGATGGTCCAGATGATCCAGCATCCAAAAAACTCCAAGGCTGAGATGATCAAACATCACAAAAATACTACATCCAAGACTTAACAATTATCCTAAATTTTCTCAGGGTCCCAAAAAGATTACCAGTGCCCCCAGTCAACAGGAAGTGGTCTAGAGAACTATTCCCACATTCCCCAAAAATAGATTATGGATGTTTGTCTTTGTTTAGGGTGTTGGTTATAAATTGTTACTGGTCATAGTCAATCTCTTTGTAAAAGAAGAAAGGGGGGTATGATATAAAAATGGTAGGATAAAAGGGTAGATTATTGGATCTACTTTAATCTAAAAAACAACTGTTAATCTCAAAATATTTTACATTAATGTAGATTTTAGTTTATTGATAAAAATTTAAAGTTAATTTTGTTATGTGTATATTTCTATTCTTGTTTAAGTTATTATGTTTATGCAACTCACTTAAAATTGTAATATACAATTGAGAAATACAGATTAATAGTCATCTATAGTAGCAAACTTATAGTCATATTAGTTTGGAATTTCTAGATAGGCAATCTTCAAACACTTCAAAGACCTATAGAATATGACATTTTAAATGTTTTGATAACTTAG
Organism: Peromyscus californicus insignis; assembly: GCF_007827085.1. Lineage (NCBI taxonomy): Eukaryota > Metazoa > Chordata > Mammalia > Rodentia > Cricetidae > Peromyscus > Peromyscus californicus. The sequence goes on along the minus strand of NW_026294617.1, from coordinate 2,534,412 downwards.
AATTCTTTGATGTGAGACACATTCACCCCTGGCAGCACCAATGTACTCATGAGATGATGGGCACCAAAGATAATCCATATGGAGCTTGTTTTCTTCTTGACAAAACTGGACTTTTGTACAAGAAACTGCCCTTGCCTCAGCTGCTGACAGTAAGTATGCTGTCCAGTCTGGACAAGCAGGATACAAAGAAAACTGACTGCAAAACTTTGCCAAGACAAGATAGGACAGTCCTACAAATTTTCCTGCTTCTGAAAAAGTTCTGTCAGATATTCTAAGCCTATAAGCCAAAGTTGGATGCCCCAACATCACTGAGAAAACTTGAGTGACTGTCCAGGAAGACAGCTGTTTCAGTCATTTCTTACATTTTTTGGAAGTCACTTGCTTGCACTTCCTGCTTACTCAGGTATTATTATTTTCCTTCTCAGGTCTTTGATGGAGTTGAAGACTAGATATTTATAATTATAGTTTCCTTAATAATGATAAAGGATAAATTATATGTAGAACTTTAAACTCACTAAGATAAGATAGAAAATAGAGTATTTTCTCTAATTTTTCCAAATACAAATGGATTGGATATTGTAACTGTAATTCTTAATAACTGTTTTTGTTGTATATAATATTACTATGTTAAAGTAAATCCTTTTTTGATTAGACAGAGAGGGGGAAATGCTATGAGATGGCCCTTCTGTACTCTGTGAATATGTGTTTCATCGGTTGATAAAAAGGTTGTTTTGGCCTATGGCAGGACAGGATAAGGTTAGGCAGAAGAATCAAACTGGGACTCAGAGGAAGAGGGGTGCAGTCAACACAGACATCATGAGCTGCCCAAGATGCTGGGGGACCCATAAGCTATGGACCATGTGGCAATAAATAGATTAATAGGATTGGGTTCAATTAAGTATAAGAACTAGTTAATAATAAGCTTGAGCCATTAGCCAAACATTTATAATTAATATAAGCCTTTGTATGATAATTTGGGAAGTGGCTGCTAGGTATTTGGGAGCTGCTGGTGGGATAGAAACTCCCCTCCAATTACAGGCCTGGTTATATTTTCAGAGATTCAATCCATTATCATCATGGCAAGAAGCATGGTAGCATGCAGGCAGTCATGGTGCTGGAAAAGAAACTAAGCATTCTACATCTGGATCTGCAGGTAGCAGGAAGAGAGAGAGAAAGAGACACTGTGCCTGGCTTGAGCATTTGAAACATTAAGCCCATACCCAATGTCGCACTTCTTCCAACAAGACCACACCTACACCAACAAGTCCATACTTCTGATGCTACTCCCTAAGCATTCAAATATATGGGCTTATTATGAGAGCCATTCTTATTCAAACCACCACAACCTCTTAATCCTTCCTAACAGTCCACCAATTAAGAAGCAAACAATTCAAATCTATGAGCCTATGGGGGCAATTCTCATTCAAACCCCCAAAGCCTCTGCGCATGTCTGTAGGGAATTTTCCTGATTACTCATTGGTACAGGAAAGTCTATTCCACTATGGATGATGCCATCCCTGAGGAAGTGGGTCTAGTATACATTAAAAATGTCACTTAACATAAGCCTGAAGCAAGCAAAAGGCATTTCCCCCATGGTCCATGCTTTAGTTTCTTCCTCTCGGCTCTTGCCTTGAGTTCCTAACATGACTTCCTCATTGGTAGACTCTAACCTATAATTGGCAGAGAGTGACAAATGAGCTAGACACAGTCCTTGCCTGTGAGGTTCACCACTAACAGGGAAGGCAGATGTTAAACCTTGAGGAGCTATTAGAATTAGAAATTCTAATTAGAAAGGAGAATACTGTAGACTAACCCAACAGAGAGGGCAAGGTGGTAGATGGGAGTTGAGCCAAAGGATGGCAATCAGAAAGACAAATTAGTCTTTTCCTTCCTCAAATTGGTTGTAGTCAGTATTTTAGCAACAGCATCAGACACACAAACTAGGATGGTAACCATATGCAATCTTATACCAGGAATATAAATAGGATTCTGGTCCCATCAAGCATCATTCAGTCATCAGCATGTTTACAAGATTCAATCAAATCACCTGCTTTGCTTTTTTCCCTAGGAACACCCCTCAGTGATAGAAGAGAAATGAGTCTGGCCACAAGCTTTAACTTATTCCCTAGGGACTCCATGCAATATAAACTCACTCTTCCATATCCCTCCTCTGTCTTCAGTATATTTTCATGGCTCATTCATGTCAAAGGTAATAAACTGAGTGAACTATTTGTATTAGGACATCTCATCACAAAGCAGCATGATGATGTGCTATGGTCATCTTTGCAAAAGAGGTCTCATTGTTCATTTGTCTTCACTCAACAGTTTCCAGATACTGCCTAAGTGCTGCATACTGTTAAAGTCTCTGGCAGAGAGTGACAAATGAGCTAGACACAGTCCTTGCCTGTGAGGTTCACCACTAACAGGGAAGGCAGATGTTAAACCTTGAGGAGCTATTAGAATTAGAAATTCTAATTAGAAAGGAGAATACTGTAGACTAACCCAACAGAGAGGGCAAGGTGGTAGATGGGAGTTGAGCCAAAGGATGGCAATCAGAAAGACAATGCTATTTCCTATGTGTAAAAGTCTTCCCTTTCCACTTCTTGAGTCTATCACCCCTTCTAATGCTCTGACACTTTAATACAGCTCCTCATGTTGGGGTGACTCCAACTATAAAATTATTTTTGTTGTTACTTTGTAACTGTAGTTTTGCAACTGTTATCAATCATAATGTAAATATTTGATATACAGGATATGTGATATGGAACCCTTGTTTAAAAAAAATGGGGTCATTCAACCTCCAAAGGGGTTGAGATCCTCTTATCTATCTGCTTGGTTCGTTAAGTGAGGGTGCACTAAAACCACCAAACTGTACCGCTCTGTGGGTGAAAAGAAAAATTTACTTCAGGAATCAAACTGCCAGGCTGCCTCTGAGAATAGAGGACATCAGTTTGGCAGGAAAGCAAGTGAATTTTACATGACAGTCACCAGGATGGATCTTTAAGCTGATACACGCTATTAAGATTAATCAAGAACTAAATGCCTTTCCCACAAGTGGTTTCCTGGTAAACAGAAACCCACCTCAGGAGATCCCTGAGGAATGCTGAGTTTAGTTTTCTGTTTACCCAGTCAGAGTCCTGCCCAGGCCCTTATCTTAGGACACTGTCCTCAGCACTGCCATTTTAGGGTCCACTTTGAATCTAATAGGTTCCTAATGCTTTGTTTTACAATACAGATTTTGCATGTATATTTATTTTCAAGCTCCTTCCTGCCATGTAATTGTATGGATAGAGAGGAGACAGGGAAGAAAGTATGATGTAAAATATTCCTTTCAAGAAAAACCTAGAACATTCTGGGAAAATGAAGGACTAATTTTTATCAAAGAGTAACTATTTTATCATGTCAAAATTTTTCCTTAATTTGAGTTGGCTATTGTTAATGAGGAAAGCTAGATTTATAAAAATCTAGATCTATAAACACACAGGATGAGTTTGAAGTGCTTTGACCTGCTTTATACTAAACAATTTTCCTAGCAAGGGTATTTTCTGTGGCACAAAATGAAACAACCATCCTGGCACATTTTGTCATGTGCCAGAAGATCCAAATCAATAAGCCGTGATGCCAGGGATTGAAAACCTGATGTGTTGGAGGTAGTTGACTTATTAATTATATATATAATGTGTATATATATATATCATTATATTAATTATATATTTATTCTATATAATGTATATATATCACATTGAGGAAAAAATTTGGGGGTTCTGATGGCTGTTCAAAGGCTGTCTGAGATGAACAATCCTGTTGGGGAGAAATAGAACAGGGAGCATGTCAGAGATTTGCCTCAGATGAAGGAAAGCTCTCCACCGAAGTGTTATTCTCTTCTGAGCAGGTTTGTTAGAAACCTGCTTCTCAGGTTAAGTTCAAAGAATCCTGTGATGAGTCTCCGTGATAGGCACTTCTAGGGTGTGGTGCTTGCTGTCAAAGAATATAGCAAATAACAGCAGGCTTTCTGCATAAGCAGTGTGGCTCCAGTCAGAATGTTATGAATGGTGCTTAGTAGTGACCCACGAAGCCAACTGGAATTTCTGAATCCATGGCATACACTGAGATGATATGAAGTTGAAAGAGGCCAGTGCTGTCCCTGCCCTTGCTAGGATGATAGTCTGCTTAGTGTGGAAAGGAATGGCACAAGAATGAGAGTAGTAGTGCATGCTTTCAATCTCAACAATCTAGAGGCAGAGGCAAATGGATCTATATAAGTTCAAGGCCAGCCTGGTCTATATAGCGAGTCCCAGGACCTCCAAAGGATACACAGTGAGACACACACACACACACACACACACACACACACACACACACACACACACCAAAAAGAAGCAAAGTTCTGCAACACAGTTATGGAACTGCTAGCCAGAACTATTTGAGGATTTCCTGAGAGGCAGTATCTAAGCCTGAAGGATGCATGGTGTTGAACAAGGGAAAACAGGGTTTCCAGCCTAAGATGACAAGGACCCACCAAAATAAAAGTAGGGTATTTTTTGTTTGAAAGTTTCACACATTTATATGACTGCCAATCATTTTTGCATCCCACCCTCACACCCAGAACCCTTCTTCTCAACAAGTCTCTCTCCTATTTTATCTGTTTCTCGTATATGGCTCACTGTATTTAGAGTTTCTAGCCCCAGCATGGGTGAACAGTTGTTTACTGCATAATGAACAACTTGTCAGTGGCTGTACCATTAAAGGAAATGGTAACCCCTACCTCAGCAACTGTGAACTGTCAATAATCTTTCAAGGAGTCATGGGGGTCTCAGGAGCCTCTCTGCTGTTCATGATGAACCATTGGCAAGCCAAATCTTGTGCAGATAACTGCAAATGCAATGAGTTTGTGAGTGCAACAGCTAAGAAGATATCTTTTTGCTACGCATTTCCCCACTCTTTCTGCTGTCTTAAATGATGTTCCCTGAGCTTTGGGGGAGGTGATAAAGCTTTTTGTTGATAAAAATAAAAGAAAACCAGACAAAATGTCTCACACCTATAATCCCACTAATAGAGGATGAGGTTAAAGATTAGCCATGAGTTTGAAGCTAGCCTGAGCTACATATAAGTGTATATTCCCTAAAAATAATAAATTTAAAACTAAATGAAAGTGCCGGGCGGTGGTGGTGCACGCCTTTAATCCCAGCACTCGGGAGGCAGAGCCAGGCGGATCTCTGTGAGTTTGAGGCCAGCCTGGGCTACCAAGTGAGTTCCAGGAAAGGCGCAAAGCTACACAGAGAAACCCTGTCTCGAAAAACAAAACAAAAAAAAAAAACTAAATGGAAGTATTAAATACTGCATGTTTTCTCTCATACAGGACGTGTGTGTGTGTGTGTGTGTGTGTGTGTGTGTGTGTGTGTGTGTGTGTGTTTGTGTGTGTGTGTGTGTGTGTGTGTGTGTGTGTGTGTGTGTGTGTGTTACAACTAGAAAAAGAACCATGAGAGGGGAGGAAGCAATCTTCTAAGAGGAATAAGAGAGAGGAAGCTAATGGGACACATGTGATATGAGCGCAGAGGGGCTATTGAGGAGGAGGAATGACAGCAGAGTGGCCACTCAAGTTTGCAGGGAGGAGGGAAAGTGGAAAGAACAACTCTCCATATGAAATTACCGTAATGAAACACTCTTTTTTGTATGGTGTTTAAACATTAACTTTTTAAAAGACATAAATGCATAGGCCAATGAGGTCAATGAGAACTGGAAAAAGAAGAAACAAGAAACTTGATTCCAAGCAGCAGAATGGACAGCTAAGCATTGTGTTTACCAGTAAACAGCACAAGGCTCCTGAATTCATACTCCCACTATCAGAAGAAGGGGCTTTTAAACACCAGCACTGGCTGATGCTCCACAAGGCGATCCAATCCCCTTCCCCAGTCTGTCCAACATAGCACATGTCTAGCACCTGTGCTGGAAAGATGCTGAAGGTTTTCTTATTGGGGGCATATAAGCAGGCCTCTGAAACAAAGGCAGCAAGTAGAGCTCAGGACTTTTGCTGGAAGTCAAGAGTCTGGCTGCTAAACACCTAATATTACATAAGCACCTACATATTCTGTGAATGGAAATCTTTTCCCATGGACTTCAACAACTGTGAAGATGAGATGGGCTTGACACTTACTCAAATAGATGAGTAACAAGTTTACCATACACTGAAGATGGTCATCTGCTGTGTCTACTCCAGTCACTTAAAAACTTCAAAGACAAGCTTTGTGCCTTTCTGAAGTGTTAACTATCCCTAAGTGCTAGACATTGTTAGAAATCATCTACAATGGAAGGTAGATATTAATTAATTTTAAAAAATAAACTGATGCCTGCCTGCCTTGTAGCATTAAGGAGCTGATTTATTTGTTTGTTTTTTTGTTTGTTTGTTAATTAAGGCCAGTTGCCAAGGCACAGACCTGTAATCCTACCACTGAGGAGATAAAGACAGGCATATCCCTAGAACTTGCTGGACAGTCAGTCTACTGGCTAAGTACTAGAATGGTAAAAGTCTCAGACTCAAAAAACAATGTGTATGGTATCTGAGAAATGACATTGGAGACTGTCCTCTGGCCTCTACACACACACATACACTGTCCTGGTTGGCTTGCTCTTGTTCATTTATTGTCAATTTGACACAAGGTAGAGCTGTCTTGGAAGAAGAACCTCAACTGAGAAAATGCTTCCATAATCTTGGCTGTAGGAAAATCTGTGGTGGGTGCGTTTTAATGAATAATAATTGATGTGATTGGATCCATCTCATGGAGGAGTGTGTTACCTCTGGGCTAATGTCCTGAGTTGTATAAGAAAACAGGCTGAGAAAGCCATAGGGAGCAAGCCAGTAAACAGCTTCCCTTTGTGGTATCTGCTTTACTTCCTGCCTCCAGTTTCCTGCCTTGAGTTTCTGTCCTGTCTTCCCTCAGCAGTGGAGTTGTCTGCATAACCCCTGACAGTTGTCTGCATAACCCCTAGAAGAAGGCTGTAAGTCTGAAATCAAGATATTGGGAAGACTACCTCCTTCAGGGGAATACTCAGGAGAAAAAATTCCTTGTCTCTTTTCTAGATTCTCCTGGATTTCTAGCTCATTGGCTTGTAAACCCATCACCTCATTCTATAAGGACATTAAATTGAATTAGAGACTACTTTAATAAAAACATTTTAATTTACTTGTCTCTGTAAATACTCTGTATCCAAATAAAGTCACACCTGAAGTACTAGGGACCTATACAATGTGCCTGGGAAAGAGGCATAATTCATCCCAAGATATAAGACAATAAATACACAGAGGTGATGGAGCCACAGATGGAAGTGGAGAACACTGATAGTGCCTCACATGTGTGGGCTCCAACACTGCCACATAAAATATCTTAAGAAAAACAGAAAGGAAAGAAAGAAAGAAAAGAAGAATGAGAGAGGGAAGAAGAGAGAGAGAAAGAAAGAAAGAGAAAGGAAGGAAGGAGAGAGAGAGGAAGGGAAGGAGAAGAGAGGTTTAAGAGGAAAGAAGAAAAGGAGAGATGGGAGGCAAGGTGGAGAAAGGGAAATTTATAGAAGAGTTTAGTGGGATGTGACTTGATCATTGGGGGAGCTACTGTTGGAAGAGATCAATGTAGTTCTCATGGAACCTCAGTTAGGTGCACAGATAGCATGTTGTTATGAAAGATGACTTGCCCTCTTCACTCTCACATACTTCCTAGTCCTATGAATACTCCTATACCATGCCACTCACCACTAATTTATTCATCTGTAAAGAAAAATATAATCATGACATCTGCAGGAAAATGAATGCATATGGAAATGTATTAAACAAGCAATGTAGACTCAGAAAGACAAAAATTGCATGTTCTTTCTCATATGCAGAGATATAGGAGATGATTACTGGTATAGGCTATGAAATTAGAAAGGAGAACATGAGAGGGAGGAAAAAGGCATTGAGGAAAAGAAGATAGGACACATGTGACATGCAAGGACAAAAGAAGCTGTCAGGAGTAGTGGACAGAAGAGGGCATAGGAGAACAGGGTGTGAACAAAAGCAAATTTTGTTTAAAAATGTCATAATGAAAATTAATACTGGGTATGCTAATCAAATTTTCCTTAATTGATAAAAAGTTAACCATCTTCATGCATTTTGTCATAGTAACCAAAAATAAGCTACTTCAAGAAGTTTGAGGAGGTGACAGATTTGCCTCCTAGAGAACTCACTGAAATCAGGCACATGAGTATATTCCTGGGTATAAATAGACTAAAGTAGGCTTGCCCCGGACCCCATCCCTGGGCACCAGCCACTCCGGGGAAGACCTGCCCAACTTGGCCCCAGGTTCTGGCCACCGGGCAGGTTCCCTGCTAGCCCCACCGGGAAGGATCCCCTTCTCCAAGACCCCTGGCAGACCCTGCAGTCTCCACGCCCTGCCCCCACACCCATCCGCCTGAGACCCAGGCCTCTTCCTGAGACTTAGAGGCTGGCCCCCAGCTCCCATCCTGCCCCAGACTTCCCTTCTGGAAAGAGAGAGAGAGAGAGGGAGATGGAGAGAGAGAGGGAGAGAGAGAGGGAGAGAGAGTGAGAGAGGAGCTCCCATACTGCCCTGGACTTCCAATTTGGACAAGAGAGCTCCCATCTGGACAAGAAAGAGAGACTTCCTGAATCTGTCAGCTCTGTCTGAACCAAGTGTGCGAATAAGGCCAAGAACGAACCACAAGGAGATGGGCAGACGTCAAGGCAGAAACGTATACAACAAAGTGAATAGCAATACAGCATCACCAGTCCCTAGCACTCCTCCAACACCTAGACCTGAACATCAGAAACTGGAAGAAGCAGAAGAAAACAGCCTTATGAATGACATCATGAAGAAGCTAGAGGCTTGTGTAGAGGAAAAGACAAAAAAATGTGAAGAATGCTGTAACAACTAGAGGAAAGGGCAAATAAATTAGAAGAAATCAATAAAGTCCTGCAAGAAAACAATAAAGTACTGAGAGAAAATCAAGAAAATTCAATGAAACAAATGAAGGAAACAGTCCAAGACCTGAAAAGGGAAATAGAAAAAATGAAGAAGACACAAACAGAGGGAATGCTGGCAATAGAAAATCTGAGTAAATGATTGGGAACTTCAGATGCAAGTATAATCAACAGAATGCAAGAGATGGAAGAAAGGATCTCTAGCATTGAAGATACAGTAGAAGAAATAGATTCATCAGTCAAAGAAAACACTAAAGCCAACAAAGTCATGAACCAAAATGTCCAAGAAATTTGGGACACCATGAAAAGACCAAACCTATGAATAATAGGGGTCGAAGAAGGAGAAGAATACCAACTCAAGGGCACAGAAAATATATTCAACAAGATCCTAGAAGAAAACTTTCCCAACTTAAAGAAGGAAATGCCTATGAAGATACAAGAAGCTTATAGAACACCAAACAGACTAGACCCCCCAAAAAAGTCCCCTCGCCACATAATAGTTAAACAACTAAACATACAGAATAAAGAAAGAATATTAAGAGCAGCAAAGGAAAAAGGCCAAGTGACATATAAAGGCAAACCCATCAGAAAAACACCCGATTTCTCAATAGAGACTTTGAAAGCCAGAAGGACCTGGACAGATATAATGCAGACACTAAGAGACCATGGATGTCAGCCTAGACTAATATACCTAGCAAAACTTTCAATCACTATAGAGGGAGTGAACAAGACATTCCGTGACAAAGCCAGATTTAAACAATACTTATCCACAAACCCAGCCCTACAGAAAGCACTAGAAGGAAAATTCCAACCTAAGGAAGTCAGATACACCCTCGAAAACACAGGCAACAGATAAAGCCACAGCAGTAAACCCCAACGTATAGAAGTACACACACATCACCACCAAAAAATAACAGGAATGAACAATCACTGGTCATTAATTTCCCTCAATATCAATGAACTTAATTCACCTATAAAAAGACATAGGCTTACAGAATGGATACGAAAGCAGGACCCATCTTTCTGCTGCATACAAGAAACACATCTCAAATTCAAAGATAGACACTACCTAAAAATAAAAGGCTGGGAAAAGACTTTCCAATCAAATGGTCTTAAGAAACAAGCGGGTGTAGCCATCCTGATATCCAGCAAAATAGACTTCAAACTAAAATCAATCGAAAGAGATCAAGAAGGGCATTACATACTCATCACAGGAAAGATCCACCAAGATGAAGTCTCAATTCTGAACATTTATGCCCCAAACACAAGGGCACCCACATATGTAAAAGAAACATTACTAAAGCTTAAATCACATATAAAACCCCACACATTAATAGTGGGAGACCTCAACATCCCACTTTCACCACTGGACAGATCTCCCAAATTGAAACTTAATAGAGAAATAAAGGACTTAACTGATGTCAAGACTCAAATGGACTTAATCGATATCTACAGAACATTCCATCCTAACAAAAAAGAATAAAACTTCTTCTCAGCACCCGATGGAACCTTCTCTAAAATCGACCACATACTTGGCCACAAAACAAATCTAAACAGATACAAAACAATTGGAATAACCTCCTGTGTTCTATCAGACCACCATGGTCTAAAGTTGGATTTCAACAACAACAAAAACTACAGAAAACCTACAATCTCATGGAAACTGAATAATACCCAACTGAATCACTAATGGGTTAAGGAAGAAATAAAGAAAGAAATTAAAGACTTCCTAGAGATCAATGAAAATGAAGACACCACATATCCAAATTTATGGGACACTATGAAAGCAGTACTAAGAGGGAAATTCATAGCACTAAATGCCCACATAAATAAGTTGGAGAAATCTCACACTAGTGACTTAACAGCACACCTGAAAGCTCTAGAACAAGAAGAAGCAAAGTCTCCCAGGAAAAATAGACGCCAGGAAATTATCAAAGTGAGAGCTGAAATCAATAAAATAGAAACAAAGAGAACAATACAAAAAATTAATGAAACAAAGAGTTGGTTCTTTGAGACAATCAACAAGATAGACAAGCCCTTATCCAAACTAACCAAAAGACAGAGAGAGAGCATCCAAATCAACAAAATCAGAAATGAAAAGGGGGACATAACAACAGACATTGAGGAAATCCAGAGAATCATCAGGTCATACTTCAAAAACCTCTATTCGACAAAACTGGAAATCCTAAAAGAAATGGAAAACTTTCTGGATAGGTACCATATACCTAAGCTAAATCAAGACCAGATAAACTATTTAAATAGTCCAATAACCCCTAACGAAATAGAAACAGTCATTAAAAGTCTCCAAACCAAAAAAAGACCAGGAACAGATGGTTTCAGCGTAGAATTCTACTAGATCTTCAAAGAAGAGTTAATACCAATACTCTCTAAATTGTTCCACACAATAGAAACAGAAGGAACATTACCAAACTCCTTCTACGAGGCTGCAATTACCCTGATTCCTAAACCAAACAAGGATACAACAAAGAAAGAGAAGTACAGACCGATCTCCCTCATGAACATTGATGCAAAAATACTCAATAAAATACTGGCAAACAGACTCCAAGAACACATCAAAACAATTATCCACCATGATCAAGTAGGCTTCATTCCAGGGATGCAAGGGTGGTTCAACATACAAAAGTCCGTCAATGTAATACACCATATAAACAAACTCAAAGAAAAAAACCACATGATCATCTCACTGGATGCAGAAAAGGCATTTGACAAAATCCAACACCCCTTCATGATAAAGGTCTTGGAGCGATCAGGAATACAGGGAACATACCTAAACATAATAAAGGCAATTTACAGCAAGCCAACAGCCAACATCAAATTAAATGGAGAGAAACTCAAAGCAATTCCACTAAAATCAGGAATGAGGCAAGGCTGTCTGCTCTCCCCATACTTATTCAATATAGTACTTGAAGTTCTAGCCAGAGCAATAAGACAACATAAGGAGATTAAAGGGATACAAATTGGAAAGGAAGAAGTCAAGCTTTCCCTATTTGCAGATGACATGATAGTATACATGAGCGACCCCAAAGATTCCACCAAGGAACTGATACAGCTTATAAACACCTTCAGCAACATAGCAGGATACAAGATCAACCCAAAAAAATCAGTAGCCCTCCTATATACAATGGACAAAGAAGCAGAGAATGTAATCAGAGATATATCACCCTTTACAATAGCCACAAATGACATAAAATACCTTGGGGTAACACTAACCAAGCAAGTGAAGGACCTATATGACAAGAACTTTAAGTCCCTGAAAAAAGAAATTGAAGAAGATGTCAGAAAATGGAAAGATCTCCCATGCTCATGGATAGGCAGGACTAACATAGTAAAAATGGCAATCTTACCAAAAGCAATCTACAGATTCAATGCAATCCCCATCAAAATACCAACACAATTCTTCACAGACCTGGAAAGAATAATACTCAACTTCATATGGAAAAACAAAAAACCCAGGATAGCCAAAGGAATCCTGTACAATAATACAACCTCTGGAGGCATCACGATCCCTGACTTCAAGCTCTACTATAGAGCTACAGTAATAAAAACAGCTTGGTACTGTCATAAAAACCGACATGTGGGTCAATGGAATCGAATTGAAGACCCTGATATTAATCCGCACACCTATGAACATATAATTTTTGACAAAGAAGCCAAAAGTGCACAATGGAAAAAAGAAAGCATCTTCAACAAATGGTGCTGGCAAAACTGGATATCAACATGTAGAAGGTTGCAAATAGATCCATATCTATCACCGTGCACAAAACTTAAGTCCAAGTGGATCAAGGACCTCAACATAAATCCAGCTACTCTGAACCTGCTAGAAGAGAAAGTAGGAAGTAGTCTTGAACGCATTGGAATAGGAGACCACTTCCTAAATAGAACACCACTAGCACAGACTCTGAGAGAAACAATCAATCAATGGGACCTCTTGAAACTGAGAAGTTTTTGTAGAGCAAAGGATACGGTCAACAAGGCAAAGCGACAGCCTACAGAATGGGAAAAGATCTTCACCAACCCCACATCTGACAGAGGACTGATATCCAGAATATATAAGGAACTCAAGAAATTAGATATCAAAATGCCCAACAGTCCAATTAAGAAATGGGCTATAGAACTAAACAGAGAATTCTCAACAGAGGAAACTCAAATGGCCGAAAGACATTTAAGGAATTGCTCAACATCCCTAATCATCAGGGAAATGCAAATCAAAACAACTCTGAGATACTACCTTATGCCTGTCAGAATGGCTAAGATCAAAAACACTGGCCGGGCGGTGGTGGCGCATGCCTTTAATCCCAGCACTCGGGAGGCAGAGGCAGGCGGATCTTTGTGAGTTCAAGGCCAGCCTGGTCTACAGAGTGAGTCCCAGGAAAGGCACAAAGCTACACAGAGAAACCCTGTCTCGAAAAACCAAAAAAAAAAAAAAAAAAAACACTGAAGACACCTTATGCTGGAGAAGATGTGGAGCTAGGGGAACTCTCCTCCACTGCTGGTGGGAATGCAAGCTTGTATAACCACTTTGGAAATCAATATGGCGCTTTCTTAGAAAATTGGGAATCCATCTCCCCCAAGATCCAGTTATACCACTCTTGGGCATATACCCAAGGAATGCTCAACCACACCATAAGAGCACTTGTTCAGCTATGTTCATATCAGCATTTTTTGTAATAGCCAGAACATGGAAACAATCTAGATGCCCTTCAACTGAAGAATGGATAAACAAAATGTGGTACATATACACAATGGAATACTACTCAGCAGAGAAAAACAATGACATCATGAGGTTTGTAGACAAATGGATGGATCTAGAAAAAATCATCCTGAGTGAGGTAACCCAGACTCAGAAAGACAAACATGGTATGGACTCACTCATAGCAGGATACTAGATGTGGAACAAGGATGACTTGTCTGCTACTCACATCACCCGGGAGGCTACCTGGAAAACAGGACCCCAAGAAAGACACAGGGATCGCCCAATGACAGAGAAATGGAATGAGATCTACATGAACAGCCTGAACATGAGTGGGGGTAGTGAAAGGTGAGGGTAGAGGGAAAGAGAGCTTGGGGGAGCAGGAGATCCCAGCTGGATCAACAACAGAGAGGGAGAACAAGGAATAGGAGACCATGGTAAATGAAGACCACATGAGAATAGGAAGAAGCAAAGTGCTAGAGAGGCCCACAGAAATCCACAAAGATACGCACACAACAGACTGCTGGCAATGGTCGAGAGACAGCCCGAACTGACCTACTCTGGTGATGGGATGGCCAAACACCCTAATTGTCATGCTAGAAACCTCATCCAACTACTGAGGGATCTGGATGCAGAGATCCATGACTAGGCCCTGGGTGGATCTCTGGGAGTCCAATTAGTGAGAATGAGGAGGGTTTATATGAGCGAGAATTGTTGAGACCAAGGTTGGATAAAGCACAGGGACAAATAGCCAAACAAATGGAAACATATGAACTATGAACCAATGGCTGAGGGGTCCCCACTGGATCAGGCCCTCTGAATGGGTGAGACAGTTGATTGGCTTGATCTGTTTGGGAGGCATCCAGGCAGTGGGACCAGGTCCTGTGCTCATTGCATGAGTTGGCTGTTTGAAACCTGGGGCCTATGCAGGATTGCTTGGCTCGGCCTGGGAGGAGGGGACTGGACCTACCTGGACTGAGTCTACCAGGTTGATCTCAGTCTGTGGGGAAGGCTTTGCCCTGGAGGAGATGGGAATGGGGGGGGGGGGGGGGCTGGGGGGAAGGTGAGGGGGACGGGAGGGGGGAGAACAAGGGAATCTGTGGCTGATATGTAGAACTGAATTGTATTGCAAAATAAAAAAAAAAATAGACTAAAGTAGACCTAAATATACTTCCCTCTTAGGCACCAGGACTATGGGTTAGCTTTTCCACAAAAAACTGTGACCTTGAACTCCCCTGTTACCTCAGCTCAGGTCCCTGAACACCAGATATAGCCGAGCTCTTAATAGCTACAAACAGCTGATTTATCCTTCAGGCTACAAATTATGGGGCCAAAGGACATCCAGGATGAGGCCAGGGTCATGAATCAAAAACTGCCTAAGCCAAACCACGTACTGAAAAGACCAAAGGCCAGGAGGCAAAAGACAAGTATTGGTGAAATTATTAAGGCCACTCCACGTAGTTAAAAGGGAGGTTTATTTTGTGGGGTAACTTACAATGAAGGGATAGGCTACAGGGTCTGGGAAAGGTGTGGCACAGTCTGGTGGTGTTCTCTGGAGAACTGTGCTTGGTCTAGCTCCAGCGTCCAGGGTCCAGGAACCAAGAGCGAGCCCGCACATCCTGATCTCGGGTCTTCAGCGTCTTCTCTTAGCCCCGCCTTGTAGGTGTGACCATTACCGAAGCCTCAGTGGAGGTTGGAACTTCCAAGTCAAAGCTGGAATGGCTAACCACTACAGACAAGTATGAACCAAAAGGAGATAAACAAAAGAGGTCATGTATTGTCAGCAGGACAGACAAGAAGTTGGGTGAGGTGGTGGCGCAAATGTGCAAATACACACACACACACACACCACACACACACACACACACACACACACACACACACACACACACCACACACACACACATACACACACACACATACACACATGAACTAATGACCAGAACAGACATTTCTCAAAAGGGTATATACAAATGGATATCAAGTATGTGAAAAACTTCAACATCAGCAGCTATCAGGGAGCATAAAGCAAACCCAACTCCTCTCACCCTAATTAAAATCAGCATGTAAAAAAGATAAAAGTGAACCAGGTGGTACACACTTTCAATCTCAGCACTCAGGAGGCAGAGGCAGACAGATCTCTGTGAGTACAAGGCCAGCTGAATCCACAGAGAAAGTTCCAGGCCAGCCAGGGCTACATGGTAAGTTCTTGTCTCAAAATAATAACAATAACAATAACAATAACTACTACCTTGGGAATCACTTTTGTACCCTGCTCACACTCATATCATCCTTTGAATAGTCTAGCCTACTTCTATCAGTCACTTATTGAATAGGCATGAACTGCTTAGACAGACCATGAGTGAGATAACAAGCTACAGAAGTTGACATGCCCTCCTCTGACCTTAGGACCTCGCAGGTGTGAGGAGAACTATGAAGAGCAGGATCTTGACTAAATTACCAAACAACTGAAAATCATTTTCTTTCCCTGGTTTAAACCTCATCCCGTAACAAACTCAGGAACATAGAATCAAATAAATAAAAGATTGTATCTGTGTGACTGCAAAATGCCTAGTTTTAATCAGTCCTATTTTTTTAATCATTAGGTCAAATTAGGTTATATAAACATGGCCTTGGTGGGCACAAGTCAGTTGAATCTCTTGCTTTCAAACTAATGTAGTAAATACATAGATACCAAGTGTTTGCTGTGTGTAGGACCTGACTGGGGGAGAGGTAGCCCTCTTGTCATTGTGATTCTCCACAGCCAGGCATCGTTTTCACTGCAGTGTCAGAATCAATAGACCAATATTCCATGTTCTCTTTTTTTATAACTGTTATGTGAGCTGAGGGAAGGAAATGAAAGGAAGTTTGAATAAAATCAAGAAAAGAAAAAGTTAAATATCTTCATCCTCTAGGGTATAAAATGTTATTTTTAAAAAGGCAAATCTAACACTTAAATATGTTTAATGGTAGAAAAATCTCAATTGGAAAATAATGAAGATTTTTAGGAAGCAGGATTTTGAAACAACACCTTATAAAATTTAAGATTAAAAAAGTGAAATATAGACAGAGATCCCAAAGTATTCTGATAGTTTTGTGCCTTTTGTATACTATTTGCAATGTTCTTTAATCCTTGTTTCATCACTAAAAACTACTGGGATAATAGGGGAGGAATTATGGAAGCATCTAGACTCTAACGGCAGTGAATAGCACTCAGCCTGTTGTGAAGGAAAAATATATTAGACAAACTTCATGGGCCCGGATCCCAGAGTTGCAGAATTAACTAACAGAACATAGTAGGTATGATCTTGTGCCATTGCAACTTAAGCCTGTAGCTTTATGGTAAGGGAATGAAAAATAATTATCAGAGTGTCCTGACCTCCTCTTTGATTTAATGGGCTTGTTTCTAGAAACACCAATGAAAAACAGCTCAAGCATTTGCCTAGGCCAATTATGCTTTATTATCGTTTATCCATTTTCCCTTTTCCACAGGAAATACTGCAACCTAACAGCATTTAACTAAGTTTATATTTTATAGGATAAGCCACACTCATTGTGATTGAGATTGCTTACAAGAGCAAGCCTATGAAATGCAAAAAAGGAAGATGAAGGCCGGGTCTCAGAACACAGTCCACTGATGGCAGTCCAGAATGGCTAGGGATCCTGAGCCTGATGGCCAAGGCAGAAGATGATACTTTTTGTATTGTTTACAAAAAGGGCATTTCACCCTCAGCCAATGCTGTAGAAACCACTTACAACCATGTCAAGAAAAGACCTGTGTCCCTAGACAGTCCTCTTTTTTAAAGAGTGGAGCAGGGTGGGAGGCTGGGTTTACACAAGAATGTATCTGCCTATGATGCCCTCCATGAGAGGGACCGTAGTCTTGAACTCTGTCTCCTCAACACTACTTGCTTATAGTTGTCCTCTCCTTAGCCTTCTCAGCTACCAAAATGTAGGATTCAAGACAGTATATTTTAACAAATTTCTATTTCTATTGTTAGTGTCTAGTTCTACTTCAAACAGGCTGGCCTCAACTGCCAGGTAGCAAGAACTACCTTAATCATCAATAGTCCTGCCCCATCTTCTGCTGGGATTACAAGTTTGTGCCGCCAGGCCCTGTTTATGAATTTGACTTTCAAAAATTTGCAAATCAATCAGTCATATGCTGCCTTCTTAGGAGTCAGTTTTGAGAGATCATGTCTATTTTTTCCTTCTCTGTCAACTTTTTTTACTTAAAGAGCCTCCTAGTATCTCAGGAGAAGTGTTTTTAAAAGTAGTTCTGGAACTGAGAGGTGTAGTCAGAAGATTTCTTGTGTCCTGGCCTGCCAGACAAATCTCCCCCAAGTAAACACACAGAAGCTTATATTAATTATAATTAAATATATATTAGTTATAACTGCACGGCCATGGCTCAAGCCTTTTGCTAGCTAGCTCTTATATCTTAAATTAGCCCATAACTACTTATCTATGTATTGCCACATGTTTCATGGCTTTACCTGGGTCCTTTTACAAGTTGCTCCTTGGGAGGCTTGCTGGCGTCTCCCTGGCCTCTCCTTTCTCTTCCTGTCTATCTGTTTGGATTTCACACCTGCCTCTAATCTGCCTTGCCATAGGCCAAATGGCTTTATTTATCAACCAATCAGAGCAACACATATTCACAGCATACAGAAAGACATCCACAGCAGAGAGAGGTGATGGTTCTTTTCTGAGAAACAGGACAATTTTCTGAGAGTGCAAGCACTCTTGATTCTTTCTACTTTTATATTTTTCTCACTTTATATTTTTAATAGCTTTAATGAGGTTTGAATGACACAGTACATTTCCTGTATTTATGCCCACAGTATGTACAACTATGAAACCATTACATGATCAAGATACGGCATAGCCATTGTTCCTGAGGGTCCACTGACACCTTTCAGATACTGATTACATTTGCAGGCAGCTGTCAATCTGTTTTCTGTCACTATAGAGTCACACAGTAATCTAGACTGAGAGAAAAATAGTTGCCAAACAATATACCCACCCTCACCTAGAGACCTATTTTTATCCATATACTCTTGGAGACCAAATATGTCCCATGAGAATTTATATGTTGAAACTAAATCGCAATGTGGTAGTATTTAAAGTTGGCCATTTGTGAGGCAGAGAGGTGATGGAGGCTTAGATCTCATGGGCAGGAATAGCTCTAGAGAGACACCTGCCCTTGCCAGTTGTAAGGACACTAACTATGGAGTAGGAAGCTGGCCCTCTTCAGACTCAGTCTTCCATTATCTTGCCCCTCCTTTCCAGACCCAGTTATCTTCCATTGTCCTGTCCTTAGACTTACGAGCCTTCAGAGTGTGAAAAACAATGTTTGCTTATAAACCGCCTAGTTAACGTCTCACAGTCCAAATGGACAAAGATATAGTCCTTTTCCTTTTACGTGAACCTTGATTTATACTTGAAAAGACCATGAAATCTCTAAAGAACTTCCCTCTAGTCTTTTGTGCAGCTAAGTATTGCTATGTGCTTAAATTCCTAGCAATTGCCCACATCATCATTTCCTCTTCTCCATTCACTGGCAAGGAGAAGTGTTGTATGAATCTTTTGGAAAGATGCTCAAAGGAGACCGACTTAACTGTGAAAGGGTCTTTTTCCCTTTTCTCTTATTTCTTTTCCTGCTGTGTGGAATCTGCCTGTAATAGCGGGGCTTGGCCTACAAGGTTACTTTGAAAATTGAAGCTTTCACTTACTTTGTGGAGCAGAGAGACAGGCCTGCATCTCTGACAACACTGGGAAGCATCTGCTCCCACCCTGCATCTCTCCCATCTGGACCTCTTTTGTGTGAGAGTGGAATCAATCCCTTGTTTGCTTAAGCAGCTCTAGTTTTCCTTGTTTTTCACATGCTGCTGACTACGTCTTAAGAGAAATAGCCGTGCTTCTATTTTCTGCTCTCTTGCAGGAGTCCCACCAGTGCCCTCTGCTCTTATGTCCATTTGCATTAGCTACCTGACAGAGTTCTTCCTTTACTCAGGTATGTTTCACTTATCTCCAACAGGGGATAAGTCATTTTGCTATGGTGAAGCCAGTGTCCTCAAAAAAAACAGTGAGCAAGTTATTGCAGAAAATCTAATCACCCAGGCTCCCACACAGAAATTCCTCTGATGGAATGGACTAGTTTTCATGGCGGTAACCTTTTACATGAAGGAGTTTTGTAAGTCATAGGGCCTTCAACATATTCGAAGTGATCAAAGGTAATCCACCAGACATTCTTTCCTCCATGCTAAGAAAAGAAGGAAGTATAAAACTCTAGACCTCCATGATGAAAGAAGAGTGTTCTTAGGGTAAAAGGAGACCTCCCAGGGGCCACTGAGATAGCAAGCCTGTGTTTGATTCCAGGAACCCGTGTAAACATGGATGGAGAGAACCAACTACACAAAGTTGTCCTCTGACCTCCACTTGTGTGCTGTGGCATGCATGCCTGAATTTCTCTCTGTGTCTTCCCCCTTTTAGCATCTCTTTCTCTCTCTCTTTCTCTCTCTCCTCCTCCCAAATACACACACACACACACACACACACACACACACACACACACACACACACACACACACACAGAGTCAGCCACCCTGCTCCACTCTGGTTGATCATAATGAAGCTGGGACATTGCAAGAACAGATTCCAGGTTCTTATTGAATTCTGCACAAACAGAAAATTAGAAAGGGGCTGGAAGAAGAGTTTCTGCCTCCAACTACAAATGAGCTCATTCATCGACAGTGGACTGCAACAAGCTCCTTCCTGGACTCAGAACTGGCCATCCTTGCTAGGCCACACTCCTGAACAATTCACATTCCTTCTGGAACAGGTCCTTCCTCAGCATTTAAATGCCAGCAGGAAGCACCTTGGAAATCTGAGCAGCAGCTACACTGCATGTTTGTGTAGTCCCAAGCCGCTGAGAGGCCTGGGAAACACAAATCTGTTCTAGTGGCACCATTAGGTGTTCTTGGTTCCCCTAGTCTCAGTGCCACTCCCTACATTTAATTTCCTCTCTTTGAAATACTTAGTGTGGTGATTTGAAAGAAAATGGCCCCCATGCAAATGGCACTATTAGGAGGTATGGCCCCTTGTGGGAGTAGATATGGCCTTGTTAAAGAAAGTGTGTCACTATGGGGGTGGGCCTTGAGGTCTCCTTTGTTCAAGTTATGCTCAGTGTGACAGACCACTTCTTATTGCTTGAGGGTCAAGATGTAGGACTCCCAACTCTTTTTCCAGAGCCATGTCTGCCTGTATACCACCATGTCCCACCATGATGATAATGGACTAAATCCCTGGAAGTATTAGACACCCAGTTAAATGTTTTTCTTTATAAGATTTGCCATAGTTGTGGCATTTCTTCACAGATAGAAACCCTAACTAAGATATAAGTTGGTCCCAGGACTGGAGTATTGCTCTAATGGGAATGACCATGTATTTGTCTGAAAAAATACGGACCTTGGCACTGTGGATTCGAAAAACAATTGAACACTTTAAATGCTGCTTAAAGGGCCATACTGCTGCATAAGAACACGGAAACCAGTGGTGGGGAAGGTGATTTGAACTGTAAGGAGCTGGCTTAAGATCTTTCAGAGAAGAATTTTAGTGTTGTCTAGAGATCATTCTTGTGATATTTTGGAGAAGAATTTTGCCCTTGTCCAAAAAGTCTACTTGAGGCTATAGTGAAGAGATTTGGATTCATCCTGCTGGCAGAGGAAATTTCAAAACAGCCTAGTATAGATTCTGTTGTGTGGTTATTAGTGTTAATGCTAATGAAGATTTGTAATGACAAGGTTAGGAAGGAAAAATACAAGATTTAGAACAATTTGAGGAGAAAAGGAGCACAAAGAAGTGGAATGGAGCTACGTCCTGTATTTGAGGAGATCAGCAGATTGAAAAGTAGAATAAAGGGAGTAGTGACCTCAGAGACATTATGGGCTAAGAGAGAAACCTGGTGCTAGAGAAATTCCCAGAAATCCATAAGGAGGACGCCAGATTAGACTACTAGCAACAGTGATGAGGATGCCTGAACTGGCCTACCCTGGTAATCAGATTGGTGAATACCCTAACTGTCATAGAGTCATCATCTAGTAACTGATTGAAGTGGATGCAGAGATCCACAACCATGCACTAGGCTGAGCTCTGGTAGTTCAGTGGAAGAGAGGGAGCAAGGCGGGGTCAAGATCATGATGGGGGAAATCTACAGAGACAACTGAACCAAGCTCAAAGGAACTCACAAACTTTAGATCGACAGCTGTGGAACATGCATGAAACTGGACTAGACCCTCCACATACAGGAGACAGTTGTGTAGCTGGGTCTGTTTGAGGGGCCCCTGGCAGTGGGATCAATATCTATCTCTGGTACATGAGCCGGCTTTCTGGATCCCATTACCTATTGTCAGACACCTTACTCACCCCTGATAAAGCAGAGAGGGGCTTGGTCCTGCCTCAACTAAATGTGCTGGGATTAGATGTCCCCCATGGGAGAACTTACCCTGTTGGAGGAAGGAATGAGGGGGAAGGGGACAGGAGTGGGAGGAGGAATAAATTTCCAATGAATTCCAATGAAATTCCTTATGAAAAGGAATTAAAGAAAGCTTAAATCCAGGTGTAGTGGGTCATGACTTTAATCCCAGCACTCCAGCGGCAGAGATGGGCAGATCTCTGAGTTTGAGGCCATCCTAGTCTACAGATTTAGTTTCTGGACAGCCAAACTTAGGCAATGAAGGAAACCATTGAAAACAGAAAGCTGGTGAAGGTGTAATTGAATAAGGAGGCCATGTTCCAGCCCCAGCAAGCAGCAGAACTTGTCAGCTTCAGTCATGTGGTTCTAGCTTTAGAGTCAAGAATAGAAGAAAGAGGCTATGGAATTTTCCTCCATGATTAAGAAAATCCGCCAAGGCCAGGCATATGTCAGGGATGTCCCTGAATGGAGGCCTAGAGAGACCATTGCATAAAGCTGTAAAGTTGAAGGATGGATTGCCTTGGAGACCCCCAAGAGTTGGAGATGCCAGAGCCATGGGATGCCTGCTGAGGAGAGCTGCTATCAGAGAGTAGAAGTGGCCCAAGAGAAAGAAGTGTGCTGCAGTCAATAAAAATGAAAAGATTGGAGATCTGCAGAGCATTTTGACATCAGACATGGAGAGGCAGAGTTTGGAGTTTGCCCAGCTGATTTTCAGTTTTGCTTTGGTCCAGTATTTCGTCACTATGTTTTGGAATAGGAATGCATTTCCTATGTAATTATATGTTGGAAGTGTGTTATCTGCTCTTTGATTTTGATTTTACAGGAGATCACAGTTAAGAGATCACTTGACTCTCAGAAGAGACTTTGAGCTTTAGACTTTTAATTAAGTTTGAGACTGTTGTAAACTATGGGGACTTTTGAAGTTGAACTGAATGCATTATTGCATTATGATGTGGCTACAAGCCTTTGTGGGCCAGGGAGTAAAATGTGGTGGTTTGAAAGAAAATGGCCCCCAAAGATTATGGCAAAATTAGGAGGTTTGCCCTTGTTGGAGTAGGCGTGACCTTGTTAGAGGAAGTGTGTCACTGTGGGGTGGGCTTTGAGTGCTCATATATGCTCAAGCCACACCTCCTGAGACAGACCACTTCCTGTTGCCTGCAGCTAAGATGTAGGATGCATTTTCTCTCTCTCCCTCACTCCCTCTCTTCCTCCTCTCTCTCTCTCTCTCTCTCTCTCTCTCTCTCTCTCTCTCTCTCTCTCTCTCTCTCTCTCTCTCTCTGCCCTCTCTCTGGAATCTTTGGGAGGTGGATCCTTGCTGAAGGAAGTATATCCCTCAAGTAAGACTTGAGGTCTTGCCTGACCTTGTGCCTATGGTTATATATTGTTCCCCCAATATGTTATGCACCCTAATAAAGCTTATCTGAGGATCAGAGGAAAAAGCCAGCCACTATATTAAACATAGAAATCAGGCAGTGGTAGCACATGCTTTTAATCCTAGCATTTGAGAGGCAGAAATCCATCCAGATCCCTATGAGTTCAAGGCCACACTGGAAACAGAGACAGGCATGGTGACAAACACCTTTAACCCCAGTACTAACAATAGAAGTAGGTTTCTTTGGAAGCTGAGGAGTTGGTAAGGTGGCATTGGTTGTGGCTTGTCCTATTCCTCTAAATCTCTCAGTTTTTACCCCAATATCTGGCTCTGGGTTCTTTATTAATAAGACCATTTAGCAATTTGTCTTACATCTGCCTTTCTCTCTCTCCCTCCCAACCTCCCTTTCTCCCTCCTATATTTCCTGTATGAATGCCATGCCTTCCTCACCATGATGCATTGCACACCTTCAAGAAATATAAACCAAAATAAGCCTTGTCTTCCTATCAGGGTGTTTTAGAATAACAACATAAAAGTAAAAGATCCCTGCTGTGGGATGTTCTGTACGTTAAATGTGTTGCTCTGATTGGTTAATAAATAAAACACTGATTGGCCAGTAGCCAGGCAAGAAGTATAGGCAGGACAAGGAGAGAAGAGAATTCAGGAAAGTGGAAGGCTGAGGAGAGGGACGCTGCCAGCCACCACGATGAGAAGCAGATGTTAAGATACCGGTAAGCCACGAGCCACATGGCAACTTATAGATTAATAGAAATGGGCTAATTTAAGATGTAAGAACTAGATAGCTAGAAGCCTGAGCCATTAGGCCAACAGTTTAAATAATATAAGAGTCTGTGTGTTTATTTTATAAGTGGGCTCCGGGACTGGTGGGGTTTGGCGGGAGCTGGAGAGAAAGTCTCCAGCTACAGATCCCTCAGAAATATTAGCCTTTTTCAAATACTATTCATTAATGCAATGATAGAGCCAAAAAGAGCAAACACTTTGGAGTGAGCATCACTCTGAGTCCCCACACAGTGTCTCATGACCAGCTTCCTACTGTGTCTTCTGAGACAGCCACTCTACTGGCCACTATTGCTGCATTTCAGGTATAACTGCTCTCCCCTAACTTTAATGTCTTTCCACCTACTGTCCTTCTTCAGCTAAATCTCATCCACTTTCTGTCATGAGGGACAAGAGTCAGCTTTTCTACAGACCTTGCAATGATGCCTGGAAGAGAAACTGGGTCATTTCTTCTGGAGTTTCCACAGCACTCCATGTCCTTGTCTCCTCTCACCTGCATCCTATCTTTCTCTAAGTAGTTCCCTATCCAAGTATGCCACTATACAAGAGCAGAAGGCTCCCTTGCTATGGCAGAAGACCTCCATTTTCCATGATGCCCAAGAAATTCTGCTCAGAAGACAGCCCCACACTCAAATCCAAAGACAAAAAGTAAGAAGGAAGTATTGTAACCAAAACAGAACACTTTGAGTCTGAAAGTCCTAAGTTGAGCTTGAACAGCAAAGACTTTGTTAAATCATTTCCAGGCACTGGATTGCCAAGATACAATTATCTCTGGGCAATGTGGAAGGGATTCCTGGCCTTTCTCTATATATTGGATTTTAATTCTCTCTTAAATAAATCTCACACTCAATGGGGGTTTTGACAGTCCTGGGGCTATTAATGAGAAAGCAAACTCTGGAAACCTAATTATCAGCTCAAAAAACATCCAGGGACAGCCATGTGAAGGTAAAGTGTGAAATCTGACCAGTGAATCATTCAGAGCTTGCTGTGTCTAGGTGTTTCCAACTAATGTAATCATTTTTCTCTAGGGGGCATTTCAAAGAATTTAAAGTGATCAGAGAGTAGATCAAAGGAAACAAGAGTAGCTAATTTTATACAGGCATCATCAAACAGAGAAAGGAGTACGATGACCTAGGGGTCACTAGTTCCCACCAGATTCCCCTCATTTTCCAACAAACAGCCATTAAATCTGAAGATGCAGAAGACCTCCTTTCAAAGGAAACAGTGGAAGGTTGCAATAAAAATGTGTGTTGGGGGTTCCATTGTATATTATTTGTCATTCAAAATAAAGTCTTTAGCTGACAAAGCTGTGTCTTTTTTAAAGATTTAACTTCTTTTTAATGGGTGTGTTCTCTGTGTGTGTGTGTGTGTGTGTGTGAGAGAGAGAGAGAGAGAGAGAGAGAGAGAGAGAGAGAGAGAGAGAGAGAGAGAGATGGAAAGAAAGAGAAAGAGAGAGAGAACAGAAGAGGACCTAGAGTTACATACAACTGTGTGTCACCCAATCTGGGTACTTAGAACTGAATTCGGATCCTCTGCAAGAGCAGTACACACTCTTAACTGCTGAGCCAGTTCTCTAGCTTCTAGCAGCATATAGTTTTTAACACACATTAACAACAAATTTAACCTGGATTACCAGCTCTTCCCAGGGAACTCAGTGATAATAATACGTCTAATAAGGCTAATTATTTTAGTATCTTTCCCTTTATAATATGAAATAACAAATTATTTTTGACTCTTCATAAGATCTATAGATCTCAGAGACAGTTCTGCATGCAATAAATAGTTAGGATTCAGTGTGGCAAGAATGGAATCTGACCATGGAGTCTGCCAGTTGCCAGCCAGGAATGAGCTCATGGGGCCCTAGAGACACCATTTCCTGGATGGAGTTTCTATTGCTGTGATGAAATACCTCAAAAAGCAAGTTGGGAAGGAAATGGTTTATTTGGCTTACATTCCTAGATCATAGTCCATCCATTGGAGGAAGTTATAACAGGAACTGAATCTGGGACGCAGGAACTGATGCTGAGGCCTTGGAGGGGTGCTGCTTACTAGGTTGCTTCTCCTGGCTTGCTCAGCCTGCTTTCTTATATAACTCAGGACCACCAGCCCAAGAATGGCACCACCCACCATGGGCTGGGCCCTCCCACATTGATCACTAAATGAAAGAATGCCTTACAGCTAGATCTCAATGCTGCATTTCCTTAGCTGAGACTCCTTCTTCTGATGACTTTAACTCGTGTCAAGACAATACTCAAAACCACTCAGTACAACTGACCACTTGTCAACTTGACACACAAACACATCACTATTAAGCCATAACTCATCTTTTTTTATTCATCGCCAAGATCTTACATTAAAATCATAAGTAATTTTTAAGGTACCACAGTCTTTGCAAATTCAAACATTAAAATTTCAGTCTCTTCAAAATATCCAATCTCTTTTAAGAGTTCAAGTCTTTCATCTGTGGGCTCCTTTAAAAATCAAGATTAAATACCTTATTCAAAAGGGAAGAACCAGAGCAGCATCACAATCTGAACCAAGCAGAATCAAACTCCAAAAGTATAAATAACTCAATGTCCAATTATCTGGGATTCAGCCACAGTCTTCTTGACTCCTCCAAAGGGCTTGGGTCACTTCTTCAGCTCAGTCCTCTACAGCACACACAGCATGTCTTCTAGGCTCCAGATGGCTCCACTGCTGCTACTTTTCCTAATCGTCTTCCCATGATACTGACACCTCCAAAATGCTGGGATCGTTTGCTGCAACTGGGCTGCACTTTAATCAGCTGCCTCTCATAGGCTCTCTTCATTGTGCTAAGCCTCGGCTTCTTTGCATGACCCCTTTATTCCTGAGCCTTCAACTACGAGTGAGGCTGCACCTTCATTTCTAGATTCTCACAGCCTCAAATGCTATCCAAGACCCCTTCATGCCTTCAAAACCAGTACCACCTAGGTGATTCTTACACATTACCAAGTTTGCTTGCCAGCACAAGGCACAATCTTGGCCACCTATGGAACATAGCTTCTCTGAACTCTCAGGAAACACTTCCCAGAAGATTTTACCTCAATGAAGCTGATCTCTTCTTTTTCTTCTTCTTCTTCTTCTTCTTCTTCTTCTTCTTCTTCTTCTTCTTCTTCTTCTTCTTCTTCTTTTTGGTTTTTTGAGACAGGGTTTCTCTGTAGCTTTGCGCCTTTCCTGGAATTCACTTGGTAGCCCAGGCTGGCCTCGAACTCACAGAGATCCATCTGGCTCTGCCTCCCGAGTGCTGGGACTAAAGGCGTGTGCCACCACTGCCCGACTGATCTCTTCTTTTTTTTTTTTTTTTTTTTGGTTTTTCGAGACAGGGTTTCTCTGTGTAGCTTTGCGCCTTTCCTGGAATTCGCTTTGGAGACCAGGCTGGCCTCGAACTCACAGAGATCCGCCTAGCTCTGCCTCCCGAGTGCTGGGATTAAAGGCGTGCGCCACCACCGCCCGGCCCTGATTTCTTCTTAATCACTGCTAATTTCTTAGCTCCAGGAGACAAGCATCAAGTATGCCAGCAAAGAAAATTTTTGCTGTACTTGTTCTGTTATCTTATTAATCACAGCTGATTATTTTCAGCCCCAGCTAACCAGAACCATAGAATCTTAATTCAAAGTAACAAATGGCCCCAATAGTCTTTAAACTTCCATCTGAAATTTCACAAACCAGACCTCCATCTTCTGCACTGCTCTACAACATTCCTATCTTCCAAGCTCCTAAAGAACACCCCCCACTGAGCTCTTAACACTCAATGGTTCTTCTAGACCAAAGTTCCAAAGTCCTTCCACAATCCTCCCAAAAACATGGTCAGGTCTGTTGCAGCAATGCCCCACTCCTGGTACCAATTTTTCTTAGTTAGGGTTTCTATTGTTGTGATGAAACATCATAACCAAAAAACAAGTTGGGAAGGAAAGAGTTTATTTGGTTTATACTCCCAGTTCATAGTCAATCATTGGAGGAAGTCATGACAGGGAATCAAGCAGGGCTGGAACCTGGAGGCAGAAGCTGATACAGAGGCTGTGGAGGAGAGCTCTTACTAAGTTGCTTCTCTTGGCTTGCTCTGCCTGCTTTCTTATATAATCCAGGACCACCATCCCAGGAATTATACCATTCACAAAGGGCTGGGCCTCCCCGATTGATCACTAAATGAGAAAACGCCGTATGGCTGAATCTCATGGGGGCATGAAAATTTCCTCAACTGAGACTCTTTCTTCTCTGATGACTATAGTATGTGTCAAGTTGACACACAAAAGCAGCCAGGACAGGTTTCACAGGATTGGGAAAATGGCATAGTAAGTATAAAAGTATATTATACCAGCACACAGACCTGAATCTAGATGCCCAGGTCCTATGTAAAATCCCAGACTTGGTCATGCATTCTATAAGCTCTGCCCTTAAGGAGCCAGAGACAGGAAGATTACTGCTGTTACTGGCCCACCAACCTAACCATAAATGGCAAACTCTATGTTCATTAACAGACCCTACCATAACATAATAAGGCAAAGAGTGATACATGACACTTAACATCCTTCTCTGGCTTTTGCATGTTTGTGCATAGGAACATGCATTCATTCACACACAGGTGTACACAAATGTGTGAACCACACACAAAAGAAATCAGTTAATTAATTAACCTTAATTTTTTGTTTCAAAAAGGAAAAATGGTTTTAAAGAAATATTATACTGTTGTTCAAGTACATCTCCAATGCTATGAAGGCTAGATTGCACTGTGCAACTGAGAGGATGGTTTTTACTCAGGCTCTTGCAACAAGGAGAGCATTCATTAACGAAGAATGTTTCAAAGATAATTGGAGGAATAAGTGGGATATTGGAGGCCAATGAACAAGAACATTATCACCTGATAAAAGTTATCAGGATGGGTGGCATGGGTTTCCTCTCAGAAACAGGGATACCCTCCCTGACCAAGCAGTCAGACTCCTCTGGGCTCCTTTCTCAAATAGGACCTTGCTCAGTTCAGAAGGAATTCCCCTATTACAGGTTTTTCTTTGGGCCACCTGCTCCTGAGTAATGACATGGAGCTTTTTATTAAGTATGTAAGCTTAATCTTAGCTTAGGCTTGTTCCCAACTAGCTCTTATAACCTAAATTAATCCATTTATATTGATCTGCATTATGCCACATAGCTAATTACCTCTCTTCTATACTGTATATCCAAGTTCCTCTGCATCTCTCTGGCAGATTCTCCACCTCAGATTCTTCCCCTAAGTTCCTATCTCTGCCTGCAAGTCATGGCTAGCCTCTTGTGCATAGCTATTAGCCATTCAGCTCTTTATTAAACCAATCAGAAGGTGCTTTAGGCAGGCAAGGAAGGGCAGAAATACATCTTCACACAGTGTGATCAAATACTCAACAACATTCCCCTGCCCTTAATATCAATGGATACCAGTTTTCATTCGGCACCTCCAGAACAAGCAATTGGACAGAAATGTGTGAACAGGAACAGAAGCTATGGTTTGATAAGAGATAGAACACTCCCAAAGATGTGGGAAACAAAAAAGAAACAAAGGGGAAAACAAAATGCTCAATGACTACACGACAAAGATGAAGTTTTATGCCAGATAGTCTGAAACTAAGAGTCACTTGCACAGTGATTCTTTCTCTGTTCTCTCTGTTACATGCATTTAATACAACTGTATGCATCACATTAGCATCTTAAATCTCTATCCAAGGATGTGGATTTTGTAACTATAATGAGCTACAAGGCAAAATTTGGCCACACCTGTACTGGTAACTCAAGCCTGTTGTCACATGCCTGAGGGATGGGAGTGGTGCTCTTCACCAATAGGTTTGTCCTCCTCCTATGCTAGACTTACAGATTTTGTGTAAGTCCTGCTGGGCCTTGCTCTCCACACATTCCCTTACCTCACCCTAAAACCAAACAAGCTCTTCTTGGAAGTTTATATGTTAGACTACACCCCTCTCCTTTAAGATGCTGGTCATTCTAACCAACCAGATCCCACAAGCAGGGAGTTCAGGCATGGTCCCAGATCTCTCTTCGCTTTTTTTCTCTTCTCCTCTCTTTCCTCTCTCTCTGCTCTCTCCCTTCTCTCTCTCTCTCTCTGCTCTCTCCCTTCTCTCTCCTCTCCTCTCTCCTCTCTCTCTATCTCTCTATCTCTCTATGTATCTCTCTATCTATCTATCTATCTATCTATCTATCTATCTATCTATATCTATATCTGTGTCCCCAGAGGCTCCTCAGAGCTGAGTTCATTCTGTCTCCCCTGTTGTAGCAGTCTTGACTCCAATTGCATGAATAAAGTCTTCCTTGTCTGTTTAATCCTGTCAGTAGGTACAGTTTTTCTTTAATGTTGGTTAGCCATTTCTAAGACACCAGTATGGGACAGGATTGCTCAACTATCAGTGGCTTCTGTAAACAAGTCTCAGTAAAGCTTAACAATGGCATAACACACAACAAAAAATGGCCTCCCACAGTAGGCTTCATCAAGTAATTTACGACTTTTAAATCAAACTTATTTCTGCCAGGAAGCAAAATGTTACTCAGCAAATGTGTTCTACAAGTACTCTGGGTGAGGCTACAAGGAGGGGAATACAAGCCATCAACATAGGGTGTGAGAGATTACATAATACTACATGAAGGGGACACCAGGCTGGTTAAGATAGAGCAAGAGAGTCAGCCCCCACTCAACCAGAAAAACTTACTTTATCACAAAAGAGTCAACTAACCAAAAATTTTCCTCTCTTGGACAATCATGACTCCTTCATAGAATTTCAATGCCATGATTTCTTCTGTTCTTCAGAACAAACACTGTACTTCCTTTTTATCAACTGTATATTTTTTTATCCTTTCAAATGTATATTATTCTTCCCTCTTTTAAATGTATACCACTTTCAGATAGATATTTTATAAATCTGACACCTCATTATAAATTTACCTTCCTTTCCACACTAGATGTCCCTTATGCTTTCTCTCTCTCTCTCTCTCTCTCTCTCTCTCTCTCTCTCTGTCTCTCTGTCTCTGTCTCTGTCTGTCTCTGTCTCTCTCTCTCTCTCTCTCTCTCTCTCTCTCTCTCTCTCTCTCTCTCTTTCTCTCAGCTGAGTGTTGAGAGGTCTCTTGTCCCCATCTAACCACAGGAAAAGCTTGAACAACTGAGTCTAAGAGAAAGCCTGAGAAAGCCTCTAGCAGGAGCAATGCCTTCCTTTCTGCTGGGTTGTTATAAGCAAAGACATCTTGCTTTAAAATTCTGAGTTTGAATCTAACAAAAACCCCGACAACAGGCATGAAAAGGAGTTGGTGAAGGAGTCCAAGAGACTCCCACAATATTGTAGGTTACTGCTGTTGCCCTTGGCTGACTCCCACAGGATGAAGGTAAGTCCCTGTTGCTGCAACACCATGCATTTGGGACACAGAACCCAGAGGACACAGGCTGGATCTGACATGAAAGCCTACTCACTGAGGACTAGCTTTCATGGTACCAGAAAGCTCCATCCAAGCTTCCATCCATGGGAGGAAAACAATCAATCATCTTACCCAGCTATGAGATCTATGAACTCTACTAGTGACAAATGTGGCACAGTAATCCTAAGAGTGCAACAGTGGCACTCATATCTTTGTGTTATCCAATAGCTCTCTAACAATATCCAATAACTCACTCAACAAGAAGAAAAATCACACCTGATACTAGAAACTTAGGCAACTGCTGAGGGCTAGTGAGGTTATGGATTTTGAAGGAGAGCTTAAAACATCTACTTTACTAAACCAGCATAATTCCTAATTACATTCTAAATGTTTGTCCTTATACCCACAGATAACTGTTACTCTCTTTCCTCAAAAAAGAAACATCTCTTAGCAACAAACAGAGGCCATTACAGAAAAGTACAGTCAATCAAAATGTAGAGAATAAGTGATTGTGCAGTGCATAGCCACAACTGATCCATCTGCAGCACAACTCCTGCACCTAAGGCTCAGGAAACAGCATGAAACGGGATGAAGAGACTGCAAGGGCCAGAGAAGTGAAAAGTTCACTGTAAGATTGCATTTCCTTGAAAGGACAGAGAAGCTGCACACATGAAGTCTCAACGACATGGCTTCCTAACAAGACCTGAGCAAGAATGACACCATGTATAGAAACGTGGAAGAGAAAAATCTCATAGGGCCCCGAACCCAGACAAAGAAAACAGCAATAAGGAATGCTGAGAGCACAAAACAGTCTTCCCCAGGGAAGTCACCCACTTGGTTATTTTATACCAAATTGTCAGCTCTGAAATCACCAAAAGTAACATTATATGAACTGAGCTTGTCATAGTTATATATTTAGGAATATATATGTAACCATTATTAAAGAAAAATAGGCCAGAGGCCATAAATTTGAAAAGGAGCAAGGGTAGAGGTTCATGGAAGGGGATGGAGGGATGAAAGAGAAAGAAAAAAATGATATAGTTGTATTTTAAATTTAAAAACTTAAATTTTTAAAAATATAAAAAATAAAGCTCTAGTCTGCAGTCCTTACTCACTCAACTGATGACTACACTAGAAATATAACTAAGGTGAATTTTCTAGAATCTGGCAGCATCAGAATTGAAGGTGATGGTAAGTCCCAGACAAAAGAACAGCTATGGAATCTTAAGTGTTAAACTTGTTCAGAGAATCCACCACGTCAAGTTCTGTGGATGTTGCTCAGTTGGTAGAGTACTTGTCTAGCACTCATGAAGCTCTGGTTTTGATTCCAGCACTATATACTGGGTATGATGGCATATACATGTAATCCCAGGGCTCAGGAGATAGAGGCAGAAGGATCAGGAGTCCAAGGAGACTTTTCCTACATATCAAGTTGAGGCTGGGCTGAACTACATTTCACACTGTTTCAAAAGAAGAAAAAAGAGCCAGGTATAGGGCACATACCTTAAATCCCAGAACTTAGGAAGCAAAGGCAGAAGGGTCTCTGTGAGCTCAAGGTCAGCTTAGTCTATG
This sequence comes from Peromyscus californicus insignis, assembly GCF_007827085.1. NCBI lineage: Eukaryota > Metazoa > Chordata > Mammalia > Rodentia > Cricetidae > Peromyscus > Peromyscus californicus. Next base: position 2,501,123 of record NW_026294617.1, on the reverse strand, counting down.
TAGTACATTCTAGGTCAGCCAGAGATATGTATTGGGACTCTATCTCAAAAAAGAAAAAGAGAATCCAACATGGCAACATTGGAAAAGTCACAACATTGGATAGTACTACATGCTATCAAAGTACAAGAAAAACCCATCGGACTGAGCCTCGACTAATAGTCTTTTCCCCTCCTGCCTTCCTCCCTCTTTTCCTTTCTCCTTTCTCTTTCCTTCTCTCCCACGCCTCATTTTCATCATCCTAAATTTGCCAGTCCACCTCATATCAGACTAGCCCTCCTGACTGACTGTCAGAACTGTCTTTTCTCACAGAACTGCTTGTGTCTTCCTGCAGGAGAAAACTTAAATAACAGCATGAAGAAGCTTGGATAGTTGGTTGCAAAGGAAAACTTCTATTCTCCCACTTGTAAATTTTTACATATCCTCCTTGAACTGACTCCCAAGATGCCCAGAAAACTGCAAGCCAGCACTTCTGCCTCAGCAGGTCTGTTCAAGAATCAGGGTCTGTGGGTAGTGATGAAACATACATCTTTGAGAAAACTTTCCCTTGTGAGTACCAGATAATAGCTCTGCCTATTAAATGACACTCCCTCTCTGAAACTTTTATTCTGCCTATAGATCACATTTTTGGATGAAAGTCTGGCTATTAAAGTAACTGCCAGGATATTATGGTCCAAAATGATTGCAATTTATAGTATTTCATAAATCATGACAAGATTGAAAATGCTTGTGACAGATGAGGCTTTAAATTGACATCCTGTCTCTTTATGGGCATTACAAAGGATGTTCTCATGGCATGCACACTCAACAGATGGATCTTCTTTTGCCAGTCAAAAAGTCCCCACTTTGTACAACACAAGAGACAGACCCAGACAGAAGAAGATCCTGGGTATCAGACAGCAGCTCCCCCCTGCCTTGTAAGAGGGGAAATTCAAACAGAAGGAGTGTGTCCTTGGCATCTATCAATGGTTTAAAAACTGGACACTACCCAGCACTGGTCAACTGCACAGGTTGAATCTCCTAAGCCCCCACTGAAACTGAAAACACCAGGAATTCAAATGAAGAGAAAAATAAATCTATCCTGTTTGGTGATCTTTGACATTGTTATGTTTTGTTTTAGAGACAGAATCTCACTATGAGTTCTAGTTGGCCTAGAACTCACTATGCAGACCAGGCTGGGAAGAGGCAAGGAACTTTCAATTTCCTTGGCAGAGATTGTAAGGAGGGGAGCAAGGACTCATACGGGAACCATCTATGAATGTGATCAGTCACCCACAAACCACAATGATCAGCATGCCACAATAAACTTGAGGTTTCAGTGCTGGTGACAATACCTTGTCAGTAATCAATAGCTCTTTAACTGGACTTAGGACCCACTCAGCAAGAGGGAAATCATGCCTGGTATTGGAAACATACACAACTACCTGGGGCAAATGGAGCCATGGATCTTAGAGGAGAAACTATAACCACAATTTTACTAAACCAGCATAATCCCTAACTAATTTCTAAATATTTGTCCTTATACTCACAGATAAGTGTGGCCCTCATCCCATCATGAAAACTTCTCTTAGCAACAGACAGAGATCATTACAGAAAACCACAACCAATAAAAATGCAGAGTTGTAAAGCCCAGTCCCAACACAACTTCTATACCTAAGGCTCAGAGACCATTGCAGAAGTGTGGCAGGAAGATTGCAAGAGGCAGAGGATGAGAGTTTACTGTGAGAGTGTGTCTCCTAGAATTTCAGAAGCTTCACCCAAAAAGTCTCACCAACATGACTGCCTAAACATGAACTGAACAAGGACGACACCAGCGGACACACTAATGTGGAAGGGGGAAAGCTCAGGAGACTTCACTCCTGCACAAAGAACTACAGGCGACAAAGGAATGCTAAGAGTAGGAGAAGCCATCTTCCCCAGGCCAGAGCACACTAATTGTTTTGTATTGGTTATCTACCAGTGGCAGACAAGAACTGCCCCAGTGTCACGTGGGAGAGTGAAAGCACTAGCACTGCCCCTCACCCCCTGCAGTGCACCCCACCTGGGGAGCACACTGGAACTGCCCCAGTGTCATAAGAGGTCTCCTGGGTAGTGACAATGAGGGAAAGCTGATGGACTGACCAATCTAGCTACTTACTAGAAGGCCCAGAACCAGGGCAATGAGGTGGCCCACCCCAATGTCCACCTCATCTATGAACTGTTGAAGCATGTGAAGGGGACAAACCTATATAAACCAAACTGCAGGATCTCCATGAAACAGGATAGCAACAGGATATCTAAAGGAGTCCCAGTGAGAGCCCATTATTGGTAGCATAGCAGAAGTCAGAGACCTTGAGCCAGACCAGTGACTTATGGCAATGAACACTTGCAAGTAAAGATGAATTAACTAAAGGGTACACTGTTCGACTCAATGAACCACACCACAGCTTCCATGACAAGATTCTTCTCATTTTTTTTGGAGTGGGGGGTCTGTTTTTTGTTTGTTGGTTTGTTTTTGTGATTTTGTTTTTGTTTTGTTTGTTTGTTTTGTTTGGGTTTGGGTTTTTCTTTTAAATTTGGGAGCTTCAGAAGAGGGGAGGTTGCAAGAGCAGAGAGCAGATGCAAGGGGATGAGGAGATAATGGGATCAGATTGCATGGTGTGAAATCCACAAAGAATCAATAAAAATAAAAAAAAAAGACTACCCCACTATAAATACCAGATACAGTGTTGCATGCTTTTAAGGCTAACACTGTATCTATACAGTCTAGCCTATTCAGTTTGAGTGAGATATCCTGTCTCAGAAACAAGAAAATAGGTGGCACTTGAGGTTGTCTTCTGACCTATACAACACACACACACACACACACACACACACACACACCCCTCCACTCTAGACAAATGAATAAAATTGGTTGCACCAGAGACCCACAGAATCTCCAATGTTCCAATACATTCCCATTTTGCAATCACTGATCTAAAAGACAAAAATAAATGACAGAAATGAAGGCAGCAGTAGCACATCAGCACAGACTGCAATGAAGATTTGTGAGTGTAGGTTTGGTTAGGACTATTGCTGCAGAGTGCTGGGAGACCTGCATCGTCTCAGGTGCCAAATTCAAGGACTATTGCTGCTCAGCTCCAGCCAGTTGTCAGAGGGATACCAGGCCCACTGTTAATTCACTGATTTGGTAGGAAAATTCAGGAACTTAGACAATCTCAAAGTGAGATTTCCTGTTTTTTAAGTGTTGAAGAATAACTCAAAACATTTTATAATACTATGCAAAATGTCTAACCTAATCAAAATAGGTCATGGAACTGTGAGTTTGTAACCTCTGCCCTATATACACTGATTCACACATCAGAATTTTCCCTAGATTGAAGAAATACTTTCCCACCTCTATCATGATTCCCCAGGAGCATTTGTTCAAGGCCACAGACAGCTTCCTAGAGAAGAGTCCTAATGGAACTCACAGTAGCAGTTGTTCTGAGACTTGCAAATGCCAGCTACAAACCAGCGAGTGTCATAGTCAAGCTGTACCTTCCAATTTTATATTTTGAGATGTATTTCCCTTGATGAAGACAGAAGGTGGCAGATCTCCTGCTCTGGGTGGAAGAACTAGGACACATGCCACCCTTTTGCTGGCCTATCATTGTGAGGGGATGCAGACTCTCAGCTACCATTAACTACAGACCTTCACCTGGCTGTATCTCTCAGAGCTGCTAAAGCACCTCTTTCATTTGCTTTTTCAGTACTTGCTGACACAAGATTCCAGGCAGCCAGGGAGGAAAGGGAAGACAGCCATCAGTCACAACTTCTTCCAGAAAGGAAGAAATGACTAACAGTAATTATACCTCTAAGACCTGTGCCGGAACAAACTTATTTTCTCTGTGAATTAATGCCAAGTGACCTACTTTTCTACATATCATTTATTATTTGTGCAGCTGCTTTATCAATTTTGAGGTTGGTTTGTTACATAAAGTGAGAAATTTTTTAATACAATAAAACTGCCTTCACTAAAGATAATGTAGCCACATCACAAAATATAAACTTATTCTTCTCTCTATGAGAAGACAGTATCTGTGAGCCATTTGGGGTTGTGAGAATGAGCTGAAAGCTGCTTCAGTGGATTAATAAAAATGAAAAGGAATATAAATACATTAACGTTTGGGCACAAAGCTAAGATAATATAATAAAACGCATTTTAGAATTTTAAAACTTGCTTGCTTATAATACTCTGGAGAATTTTGTGTCATATAGAAGTGCAATACTTGTTTTACAAGACTACATATATTTTCTATTTAAATTTATCTCACCCCATTTTTCATATGAACTATATCATCTGATTTTACCATGCTTTATTTATTCATTTATATGGCTATGAGATTTTATTTCTTGAAATCTTAGTAGAATGTTTAATTAAAAACAGATAATTAAAAATAAAACCACACAGCTCACATACATTTTGTTTCATATGCAATTATAAATATGTTTTCAAGGCAGTTATAAATGCTCAATCTATACACAGTGTCCTATTCTTCTGTGCAGCACAAAATTCTAAAGAAATTTTTTAAAAAGACTCTCTGTACAACTCTGGTCATTGAAGCCTTAAAGTTTACCCACCGAGGGTGCAAAGGAGTGATATATTCTGATGAATGTTAAGAGTAATTTTATTCAGAATGCAAGGAGGTTTCCCAAAGAAAATATAATTGCCAAAGGAAGGTAAGAGACAGTAGTTTGGAGAAGACAGCAAGAACCAGGAGGCAGGATATGACTGGAAAAGTGTAGCAGGCTTTTTTGGACCTCCATCCCCCACATGATATAGAGACATATTATTATATATGAAATCTTGGCCTTAACTTAGGTTTGTTTCTAACTGGCTCTTATAATGTAAATTAACTCATTTCTATTAATCTACATGCTGCCATGTGGCTTGTGGCTTTTACCACTTCTCCTGTATGTCCTGCTTCCTCTGTGTCCAGCAGGCAACCCCACTTTTCTTCCTCTCTATGACCTCTCTATCCATAGAAGTCCCACCTAAACTCTTCCTACCTAGCTATTGGTTATTTAGCTCTTTATTAAACCAATCACAGTGACAAATCTTCACACAGTGTAAAGGAATATTCCACAACATTTCTCCCCTTTTGTCTAAATAAAAAGGAAAGGTTTTCAATCTCACACAATAAAACTATAAGCAATAATAACAATTATTAGGTAAGAATTACATTTACCCTGGGTGGTGATGGTGCATGCCCTTAATTCCAGCACTTGGGAAGCAGAGGCAGGCAGATTCTTGTGAGTTCAAGGCCAGCCTGGTCTACAGAATTAGTTTTAGGACAGCCAGAGCTGTTACATAGAGAAAGCCTGTTTCAGGAAAATAAATGAAGAAGGAAGGAAGGAAGGAAGGAAGGAAGGAAGGAAGGAAGGAAGGAAGAAGGAAGGAAGAAAAAAAGGAAGAAAGAAAGAAAGAAAAGAATTATATTCACAATATTCAGTCCATTTGTATTTGGCATATTCAGAGAAACTATTCTATTATCTATTCTATCTTGATGAGTCCAAAGTTTTGTACCTAATTTACTTTCTATAACTAATTGAAACTGTAACTATAACTATCTAGTCTTCAACCCCCTCAAAGACCCAGAAGGATATATTAACTGAGTAAACAGGATGTGCAGAGCAAGCAACTTCCAAAACTATGAGAAATGACAGAAACAGCTGACTGCATGGACAGTCACCCCAAGGTTCCTCTGTAATGTCGGGGCATCTATCTTCATCCTACAAGCCTAAAATATCTGACAGACTTGTATGAATTAGGAATTTTGAAGGACTGTTCTACCTTGTCCTGACAAAATTTGGCAGTTGTCTTCTTTTGTGTCCTGCTTGTCCAATTTGGACAGCATTCTGTCAGCAGTTGAGGCAAGGGCAGTTTCTTTGCCCAGTGACTAACCTTGCCAAAAATGAAAGTAAACTCCATATGGAGGTTCTTCAATGCCCATCGTCCTTTTATAAAGTAGATTGGTGCTGTCAGGAGTAGATGTGTCTCACTGTCATGAAAAGCCTTATGTTATTATAACATTTTAAATGCCATATTCTGTAGGTCTTTGGAGGGTTTGAAGATTACCTATCAAAAATTTATCTCTGTATGGCCTTGTAAACACACCTAACATGACTATAAATTTGACTTTTATAAATGACTAACTATTAATTAACCTGTATTCTTCATTATCCTAAATAGCTATCAAGGACTAAAATTTTACATTACATTTTTAAATAAGCTGCAAGGTATAATACCTTAAGCAAGAATAGAAACATACATATAGTATAACAAAAATATCTTTAAATTTGTATCAATATACAAAAATCTATACCAATGTAAAATATTTCAGACTAGTGGTTGTTCAAAAGTAGACTCAACAATCCACACTTTTACATAAATGGAAGTTTCTGTCCCATCAGTAACTTCCAAATACCCAGCAGCTACTTGGCTTAATATTACTTATAAATGCTTAGCTTATTACTACCTAGCTCTTTCACTTAAATTAACCCATAATCCTTAGCTATGTTTAGTCACATGGTGTGGTGGTATCTTTTCTCAATACAACATTCTCATCTTGCTTCCTCATTTGGCTGGTAACTCCTGACTCTGACCTTCCTCTTCCCAGCATTCTTAGTTTGGCAGCCCTACCTAGATTTCCTGCCTAGCTATTGGACAATCAGTGTTTTGTTAAACCAATTCGAGTGACAAATCTTTACATTGTACAAAAGGATTATTCCACAGCACTTTTATCCAATCATTTCTATACTATATCTTCCTTTTTCCCTTCAGAAAGAGATCCCTGAAACGAATCTCCTTTTTTTAGTCTTCTCCCTAAACATGACCAGTAACATAACCAACCCCCTAAATGATGACAAACATCCAAAATCTATTGAACAACCAAAAACCACCCAACCCACCTCTTGGGAATGTGGGTGTCATGTTCCCTAGACAGCTTCCTGTTGTCTGGGGATTATGGCATCTTTGGGAGACCCTGAAAAAATTAAGATAATGATCAAGTCTATGGAGAGCTAGCTGTAATATTTATTGTTCAATATCTGTGCAATTAGAAACTATAAGTCTTATCTGCAGTCCTAGCTGGAATAGTCTATGAAGCTGGACCATCTCAGCCAGTAGCCTTGAAACTATTTTGGATGCATAAATCTGAGAAAAATGCAGCAGAGGCACTCTGACAGCCTGGATCACCTGGGCCACCCATTTTCATTGATGTCTGGTCCCCTTGCTCTAAAAATACACAAACTTTCAAAGGTAACATGTATATATCTGCATTAACAAAGTACAGAGTGTGTGTTGTATGTGTATCAGCCAAAGATGATTTTTTGTTTTATGTTTAATCAGGCAAAATCTATGTCACCTGTGTTGTAGAATATTAGTTGAAGATGTGTTCCATTTGTTTATGCTGTGGAATAACTGTTTATTATGCAAAGATGTGTTGCATTGTTTTATGTTGCATTTGTTTAACTCTGTGAAGCTGTGTTACTTTGACTGTCTAAAACACATGATTGATCTAATAAAAAGCTGAATGGCCAATAGTAAGGCAGGAGAAAGGCTAGGTAAGGCTGTCAGGCAGAGAGAATAAATAGGAGGAGAAATCTGAGGAAATAAAGGATAGAAGTGCAAGAGAAGAAAGAGGGGGACAGCCACACAGCCACACAGCTACACAGCAAGCCACAGAGTAAGAAGTAAAGTAGAGATATACAGAAATAGAGAAAAGTAGAAGCCTAGAGGCAAAAGAGAGACAGGATAATTTAAGTTAAGAAAAAGCTGGCTAGAAATAAGCCAAACTAAGGCTAGGCATTCATAAGTAAGAATAAAACTCTGTGTGATTTATTTGGGAGCTGGATAGTAGGCCCCCCAAAGAGCAAAGAGCCAAAAGAGTAAAGAATGAAAAACCAACTACAGTCTTGTAGTTTTCCTAGGTTTATTTCTTTATATCTGTAGCCATAATTTTCAGAGGGTCTCTCTCCCTGATCAAACTCAATCTCTATAAACCTTGAATGAATTCACAGACTTTCATTTTCTGTAGAAACAAAAGCATAACCTCTTCTCCAAAGCAATACATTTTCTGACTTTCATTTTAAAGTTAAGTCATTCCTAAAGTATCTGTTTTTAATTCAGCAGTCTCTCTTATAATCCCATGTCCCTCAGCAGCTGTTATTTGCTAATAACAGTAATCAAAAAATTCAAAGTCAACAAGATATCATACAGGATCCAGATTCACTGTGTATTTTTCATCTTTATATGGCTTATCCTTTTTTATATTATTTTATTCTCTCTTTAAAGACTTTATTTTATTATTTATAAACTATTTTTCTATGACTGTACTCATTTTCTTTTCTTTTTAAGCATACACACATTTTATAAATGCACTATAACCTGTTTAGAATTTTTCTCTCATCTACATCTGTCTTTACTGAGCATCTCTAGTACTTTCTGACCATGTAAGACAAATCTTAAACTGCTAAGCTGTGGCTAGGCCTTCCACTGCTGGCATATGACCTGGCAGCTGGCTCTGCCCACTTTGGGTTGGTGAGAGCAGAGCCTCATGCAAGTGGGCCCAGCCTGGAGCCAGTCTATCTGCATCAGCACTGATAGATGCTTCTACTTCTACCTAGTCTCCCACCAATGAGTAGTGAGTGCACTATCTGCAGGTTATAAACCCCATTATAGCTCTGTAGCAAGTGCTCTTAAAAGAGTCATCCCTGTATATGCTGCAAGCACCAAGCCTACTCAGACTTTTTTCTCTGGCTCTCAACATTCCTATTTCTGCTGACACCCAATCATGAAATTATTTTTGTTGCTACTTCATAACATTAATTTTACTACTCTTATTAATTGTAAAATAAATATTTGTGGAGATAGAGGCTTGCCTAAGGCATTGCAAACCATAGGTTGAGAACTTCTGATTTAGTACAAGACTCACAGTCATCCTCTGAAACTACATTCTATCCATGTTTTATAGGTAAGTAAATTGGCAGGATACATGAAGAAGTTTATCTAATCAAAGTCATAACATCAAAAATTCAATCTTGTTACTGGAAGTTTGACTCAAAAACCTGTTTTCACTTCTTATTTTTTTAGTCTCAATACTACTCAGAGGAAAATGCTTCTACTGTCTTTTATCATCAGGAAAAAAATAAACTTCAAAACAAAAGCCTACAAGCATGACCCTCTCACTATACCATGTTCATTAGTCACCTTGCCCTCCACAGTTAATTATAATCTCCATGTATTTTTAGTATAATCACCCTCAAAAATAAAGTCACCATCATCACCTGAACTTGACTAGTTTTGTTTTCACATGGTTTCAAATCACTCAATGAGAAACACAGTTTAAAGATAGCTACATAGTTACATTTAAAAAACAAAATTGTGTTATTACCAATAACTTCATAAACTCTACCAGTATGTATACAGCCTTCCAGCCAAAGTCTATGAAAGTGAAAATCAGTGTTCTAACAATCATGTTACCAGTTACAAACAAATCAACTGGGACAGAGACCCCTCCTCAACCATGGGCTGTGTTTGCTGCCAAAACTTCAGGTAGGTTACTCACTCATGGACCTACTAAGCTCTCTCAGTGACCTCACACCCTACCATCTTCCCTTCCTTCCTCATCAGTAGGTCCCAACCCCCAACTCAGATGAAGACCCTCTGCTCAACCATATGCCATACCAGCCAGAAGACAAGAGAGGAAACAGAAACCAAGGGACAAAACACCCATCCAAAAAAGACTAACTCAGAAATCAGCAACTAAACCTATAGCCCAAACTCTTATGCCTAAAGGCCATCATAAGAACACAGTCAACAACAGCCAGGGCAATAGCACTACCAGAGCACAGTTATCCTATTACAGCAAGCCCTGAATATTTCAACAGAGCTGAAGTACAAGAAAAATTACCTTAAAACCAACTTTATGAAAATGATACAGGCTCTTAAAGAGGAAATTAATAAATCTCTTAAAGAATGTCAAGAAAACATAGAAAAACAAACAGTTGACAGAAACTAATAAAAGTGTTCAAGATCTAAACATGAAAATAGAAGCAATAAAGAAAACAAAAACTGAGGGAATTCTAGAAATGGAAAATCTAAGTAGGTGAACAGGAACTACATATGCAAGCATGACCAACAGAATACAAGAGATGAAAGAGAGAATCTCAGCCATGAAGACATGATAGAAAAAAAAGATGCATCAGCTAAAGAAAATGTTAAACCTAAAAAATTTATGACACAAAACATACAGGAAATTTGAGACAGTATGATAGGATCAAATATAAGAATAATAGTAATAGAAGAAGGGGAATTCCAGCTCAAAGGCCCAGAGAATATTTTCGACAAAATCATAGAAGAAAATTTCCCTAACCTTAAGAAGTACATGCCTATAAAGGTACAAGAAGGTTACAGAACACCAAAAATATTGGACCAGAAAAAAAAGTCCCCTCACCACATAATAATCAAAACACTAAAAATACAGAACAAAGAAAGAATGTTTAAAGCTTCAAGGGAAAAAAGCCAAGCAACATAAAAAGGAAGACCTATTAGAATTATATCCAATTTCTCAATGGAGACTCTGAAAGCCAGAAGGGAAGGAACAGGTGTGCTGCAGACTCTAACAGATCACAGATGCCAGTCCAGATGACTATACCCAGCAAAACTTTCAATAACTATAGATGCAGAAAACAAGATATCCACAACAAAGTCAAATTTAAACAATATCTATCCACAAAACCAGCCCTACAGAAAGTACTAGAAAGAAAATTCCATCCCAAGGAGGCTAGCTACACCCATGAAAACACAGGAAATAATCTCACACAAGCAAAACCAAAAGAAGAGAAGCATTCACATGTATACACACACACACACACACACACACACACACACACACACACACACACACACACACTACCAACTACAGCAAAATAACAGGAATTAACAAAGATTAGTCATTAATATATCTCAATTTCAATGGACTCAATTTCCAAATAAAAAGACAGAGGCTAACAGAATAGATGCAAAAACAGGATCCATTCTTCTGCTGCATAAAAGAAACACACCTCAGGTTAGAGAGATGGCTCAGTGGTTAAGAGCACTGGCTGTTCTTCCAGAGGTCTGGAGTTCAATTTTCAGCAACCACATGGTGGCTCACAACCATCTGTAATAAGATCTGGTGCCCTCTTCTGGCATGCAGACATACATAAGGACAAGGTACCGAATACATAATAAATAAATATAAAAATAAAGAAAGAAAAAGGAACACACTTCAACACCCAAAATAGACATTAACTAAGAGTAAATGGTTGGAAAAAAAGATTTTCTATGTAAATGGACCCAAGAAACAAGCTGGTATAGCCATTCTCATATTCAACAAAATAGACTTCCATCCAAAATTTATTAAAGAGATGGGGAAGGACACTCATCAAAGGAAAAAATCTACCAAGATGATGTCTCAATTCTGAATATCTATGCCCCAAACACAAGGGCACCCACATTTGTAAAAAAAAAAAAAAAAAAAAAAAAAAAAGAAAGAAAGAAAGAAAGAAACATTACTAAAACTTGAATCACACACTGAACCCCACAAATTATCAATGAGAGACCTCAATACCCCATGCTCACTAACAGACAGGTCATCTAGATAAAAGCCAAACAAAGCCAAACAGAGAAATGCTGGCACTAATAGAGATTATAAACCAAATGGATCTAGAAGACATCTACAGAACATTTCACCCAAACACAAAAGAATATACCTTCTCAGCATCTCACAGAACTTTTTCCAAAATTGACCACATACTTGGTCACAAAGCAAGTCTCAGCATATACAAGAAAATTGAAATGACCACCTGTATCCTATCAGATCACCACAGATAAAAGCTGGATTTCAACAGGAAAAACAACAGAAAATCTAAAAACTCATGGGGAATGAACAACTCTCTACTGAATGACTACTGGGTCAAGGCAGAAATAAGAAAGAAATTAAATTAAATTAAATACCTTCTAGAATTCAATGAAACTGAATGCACAACATACCCAAATTATGAGACACAGTGCTAAGAGGAAAGCTCATAACTCTAAGTACCTTCATAAATTAATTGCAAAGATCTCATACTCACAACTTTACAGCACACCGGAAAGCTTTAGAATAAAAAAAAAAAAAACATATTCAAGAGTAGATGTCAGGAAATAATCAAAATGAGGGCTGGAACCAATAAATTAGAAACAAAGAGTACAATATAAAGACTCAATGAAACAGAGAGTTGCTCAAAAAACCAAAAAAGAAAAAAAAAAGAAACAGAGAGTTGATTATTGGAGAAAATCAACAAGATAGACAAATCCTTATCCAAACTAACTAAAAGGCAGAGGGAGAATAGCCATATTAACAAAATCAGAAAAAAAAGGGGGGGGACATAACAACAGATACTGAGAAAATCCAAAGAATCATTAGGTCATGTTTCAAAAAACCTATACTCCACAGAATTGGAAAATCTAGAAGAAACAGACATTTTTCTTGATAGATACCACTTGCCAAAGTTAAATTAAGACCAGGTAAACTATTTAAATAAACTTAAACTCCTAAGGAAATAGAAGCAGTTATTAAAAGTTTTCAAAACCAAAAAGAGCCCAGGAAACTAGGTCTTCAAAGAAGAGCTAATACCAATACTCCTCAAATTTTTTCATAAAATAGAAACAGAAGGAACATTGCCAAATTCATTTTATGAGGCCACTGTCACTGTGATACCTAAACCACACAAAGACTCAACAAAGAAAGAGAACAGAACAATTTCCCTCATGGACATTGATGGAAAAATACTCAATAAATACTCAAAGACTGAATCCAAGAACACATTTAAATAATCATCCACTATGATCAAGTGGGCTTAATCCCAGAAATGCAAAGATGGTTCAACATATGAAAATCTGTCAATGTAATCCACCATATAAACAAACTGAAAGAAAAAAAACACATAATCATCTCTCTAGATGCTGAAAAAGTCCTTGACAAAATCCAACACCCTTTTATGATTAGAGTGATCAAGGATACAAGGGGCATACCTAAATATAATAAAGGCAATATACAGCAAGCCTACAGCCAACATCAAATTAAATGAAGAGAAAAGTCAAAGCAATTCCACTAAACTCAGGAAAAGACAAGGTTGGCCACTCTCTCCACTTCTATTTAACATAGTACTTGAAGTTCTAACCAGAGCAATAAGAAAACTGAAAGGAGATCAAGGGGATACAAATTAAAAAAGAATAACTCAAGGTATCACGATCTGTAGATGATATGATAGTATACATAAATGACCCCAACAATTCTACAAGGAACTCTTACAACTTATGACACCCTTAGTGAAGTGGTTAGATACAAGATTAACTCAAAAAAATATCAGTAGCCCTCATATATACAAATAACAAATGGACTGAGAAAGGAATCAGGGAAGCAACACCCTTCACAATAGGCACAAATAATATAAAATATTTCAGTGTAACTCTAACCAAGCAAGTGAAAGGCCTGTATGACAAGAACTTCAAGTCTTTGAAGAGAGAAACTGAAGAAGCTATCAGAAGATGGAAAGATCTGCCATGCTCATGGATACGTAGAATCAACACAGCAAAAATGGCCCTTCTACCAAAAGCAATCTACAGATTCAATGCAATCCCCATAAAAATCCCAAAACCATTTCCTTATGGACATGAAAAGTACAATATTAAACTTCATATGTAAAAACAAAAAAAATCTAGAATAGTTAAAGCCATCTTGAACAACAAAAGAATTTTCCAAGATACCACTATCCCTTATTTCAAGCTCTACAACAGAGACCCTCAGAAGTCACATGGCCCCTGATGTCAACAGGAATCACAGACCTCAACACAGACCCTGGCTGCAGAAGGGCTTTGGACCCAGACATGGTCCCCACCACAGCTCAAGCCCAGAAGTCAACATTGCCCCTGGTGGCATTGCAGGCCAATCCTATCTACATGGCCCGAAAAGCAACATGGTCCTCGGGTACCAAGATGGCCTCAGGTGTATGCACAGACCCTGGGCATCTGCACTGCCTTTGGCAGTTACCTGAGCCACAGACATCAACATCGACCCTGGCTACAGTGGGACCATGGACCCAGACATGGCCCTCGGCAGCAGTCTAGGCCCAGATGATTCCATGGCCATGGATAGCAGTGCAGGCCACTCAGGTCAGCATGGCCCTGAAAATTACACATCCCTCAGACCCCAACATGGTCATAGGTGACAATCCAGAAGCCAGTCATCCTTGTGGCCTTTGGTGGGAATGCAGGCCACTAACATCAACATAGGTTCCAGCTGTGATAAACCACAGATTCATACATGGTCTCAGTAGCCTCTCGGGGCCCAATGTCATCATGGCCCCAGTTATTGCACAGGCCATTCAGAACGGCATCACCCCCAATGCAAAGTGACCTTTAGACATGAACATGGCCCCAGGTGGTGGCCCAGTCCTTGTGTATCCGCACGGCCTTCAATGGTACAAGAAGCCATGGCTATCAGCACAAGCCCTGGCTGCAGTAGGGCCATGAACACAGATATGGCCCCCAGCTGCAGCCCAGGCCAGGTCAAAAGCCTCTATGACCCCAGGAGGCAGCTCAGTCTACCCTGATCTGTATGGTCCCAGCGGCAGCATGACTCTCTAGCACCAATATGGCCTCCTGTGTCGGCCTATATCCCAGGCATCTGCACAGCCTTTGGTGGTAACAGGAGTCACTGACATCAACACAGACCCTGGCTGCAGTAGGGCCATGGGACCAGGCATGGTCCTTAGTTACAGCTCAAACCTGGACATCTCCATGGCCCTGGATGGCAGTCCAGGTCGCTCAGATCAAGGGCCTGAAGTAAAATGTCCCTCAGGCGCCAACATGGCCACATATGCCAGCCAAAGCCTGACGTCCTCATGGCTTTCAGTGGTAATAGGAGCCATGGATATCAACACAGACAGCGGCTGCTGCAGAGCCGCAGATCCAGATATGGCCATGCAGCAGCCCAGGACCAGACATCACCATGGTCCCATATGGCAAGCAGGCCTCCCATATCAGCCAATTCCTCACCACCTTTGCCTCTAAAGATCCAACTCTCACCACAGGACATGAACCTTTCTGCCTCTCGCTCCCTTCCATGCCCCTTCATACATTTGCTCACCATAATGGTGCCCAACTACCCTCGGCTTCTTCCAGCCTTCCTAGGACAAATTACCCTGGGGCAGCATGTGTGAGCCCATTTCTCCCTCATGATGTTCTTATATACTCAAAGGGCAGTACCTAGTCCAATAGTCATCAGAAAGGCTTCTGCTGGAAGCTGATGGGAGCAGATATAGGAGCCCATAGCCAAACATTACGTAGAGAGAAAGCCTAAATTGCAGATCTCCAAAGGGTCCCTCCCCTTGGGGGCAGGGAACCTAACAGAATGAGGGAGGAAGAATTGTAGGAGCCAGAGGAGCTAAGGATACCATGAGAATGAGGCCCACAGAATCAACTAAGCAGGGCTCATAGGGGCTCACAGAGACTGAAGCAGAAACCACAGAGCCTGCTTGGGTCTGTGCTAGGTCCTTTACACATACATTATGATAGTTTAGCTCAGTGTTTTTGTGGGAGTGGGTCTGACTACTCTTTTACCTGCTCTTGGGACCGTTTTCCTCCTACTGGGTTACCTTGCTCAGCCCTCATCTGAGGGTTTGTGCCTAGTCTTACCGTGTCTTGTTGTGCACTGCTCTGTTGATATTCCTGGGAGGCCTGCTCTTTTCTGAAGGGCAATGGAGGAGTAGCAGATCTAGGGGAGGTGGGAAGAGGGGACTGGGAAGAGTAGAGGGAGAGGAAACTGTGGTCAGGATGTATGGTATGAGAGAAGCATGAATTTTTTGAAAAAAAATTAATCAAAAAAAAGAACAACCTGAAACTCTGCTATTTACATCTACCTTTAAAAAGTCCTCTCATAACGACAAAGCAAATATTTTCTAACAACAAAAAAGGGAAAAAATAGAAGAAACCCATTCCTGTAGAGTAACTACCATGTAGCTCTCATTTGAAAAGACATCCCACCCAAACTTGTCTCTAATCTTATATAAACTATACCCTTGAGTGCCATAGTCAGCAACTATCATCTTTGTTTATTAAAGAAAAAGAATTGTTTTCTGTGTGCTAAGTTGTAAAAGGATGCAGAGATTCATTTGTAAGGCTAGTGAGAGCATCCAAAAGTAACCCTGAGACATTTCTGACATTTACAATGCTACCATTACCACCATCAACAATTAAGATCAGATTTATGGGGTATACAGTATTTCTTTTTTTTTTTTTTTTTTTTGGTTTTTCGAGACAGGGTTTCTCTGTGTAGCTTTGCGCCTTTCCTGGAACTCGCTTTGGAGACCAGGCTGGCCTCGAACTCACAGAGATCCGCCTGGCTCTGCCTCCCGAGTGCTGGGATTAAAGGCGTGCGCCACCACCGCCCGGCGGGTATACAGTATTTCAAAGCAAGACCATTCCCACTTATAGTAAGTGATGATACCACAGTTTCAGTGACTCCCAAATGAACAAAAATGGAATAGCAGCCTCTGGAGATGCCAGCCACTGGGCTATGTTGGCATTCTTCACATCTAGGAGAAAGTGAAAGTCCTAAGAGGAGGCATGAGAGTACCATGTACCTTAGAACCACATCAACCATGAATGATGCATGCACCAACAAAGAGCAGGAGGGGTTCAACTTATGCATCACCAGCACTGGAGACTCATCTGGACAAATGACTTAAATAAATGTAACTTTTGATGTTGCCAGTTACTTCTCGGAATACAGCTGTCTGTTGAATGGGTAGCCTTGTTAAATCCCCCACAGGAATTGTGGTTTGGTGAGATTTCAGCTCTCATGATTGTAATCTTCCTGTATTTTAGTCATAGGAATTTGAACCTTTCTAGATTTCAGAGTTCAAGATCATGGCATTTGGGATTGAGTCTTTCAGAATAATGACTAGCCCTGGGAAATACAAGAGCATTGAAGACGTTCTGTAAACCAAGAGGGAAAGGGAGGGGAGGATGACAGGAACTCTTAAGAAATGGTCTCACATAGTCTTTGCTGGCCTCCAGCTTTCTGTGAAGATGATTTCCTGTCTCCACCTCCTCAGTGCTGAAATATAGGCACACATCACAGTACCTGCCAGTGATCCCTACACTTGCAAGATGGAGGCAGAAGGGTCAGGAGTTTAAAGCCAATCTCAGCTACATAGGGAGTGTAAGGCCACCCTGAGTAACATGAGATATTGTCTCAAAAACAGAGGAGGAGGTGTCTTGGAATGTAGTCCAGTTGGTAGTTTGCCTAGAATACCAAAGTCCTGGATTCAATCCCCAACACTGCATAAGCAGAGCATGTGTCTATAACCCAGCACTTAGGGGGTAGAAGCAATAAGATCAGAAGCGCAAGATCATCCTTGTCAATGTGGTAGGGGCCAGTCTGAGATACATGAAACCATACCAAAAAAAACATAATAAAGACTAGTGGAGCTAGAGTTTTCCTGCCTGGCCCACAGTCAGGACAAATCTCTCTCACCCGCCAGTCCCACAGCCGCTCAGACCCAACCAAGTAAACACAGAGACTTATATTGCTTACAAACTGTATGGCCATGCCAGGCTTCTTGCTAACTGTTCTTATGTCTTAAATTAACCCATTTCTATTAATCTATACCTTGCCACGTGGCTCGTGGTTTACCTGCATCTTCGCATGCTGTTTGTCATCGAGGCAGCTGGCAGTGTCTCTTTCTGCCTTCCTGTTCTTTTTTTTCTCCTCTCTGTTAGTCCCGCCTATACTTCTTGCCTAGCCACTGGCCAATCAGTGTTTTATTTATTGACCAATCAGAGCAACACATTTGCCATACAGAACATTCCACAGCAGACTAGTGTGTCTATATTCGAGTAACTGGTATTAAAATTGTGCTCACCTGATGGGGGGAGGCCTCTTTTTATTACATACTTTGTTCCTCTCTAGACTAATTAGGAAATATATCTTTGTAACCCCAGCAATGAAGGTGACCACTAACATACATGAAATGGATGAAGAAACCAGCTCTGGCTTTCTTCTACCTCACTTGGGTCCTTTTCTGCGGTCCCTTTTATATCAAACATAACTAACAGATGAAGAATGGACCACTGTAATAATTTGCATAATAAATGTGCTTGACAAGAAACTGCATAACAGGTACCCACTGTTCTAAACCTAGGGTATTTTGAGTCATTTACCAGAGCATAGGATATAAATAAAAGGAGGAGGGGTCCAAACACTTCTGCCAAGTTTATCTGTAAATAGAAGGCTTAGAGTATGCAATTGGATTTTCCTGATACTTAATTCTTCAGCATGTTGTCTTTAAATAATAAATATATACATTTCAGGCAAATACCTTCACCAAAGTTTAAAAAAAAACTGATAGACAACCAAGCTTATTTAAACAGGCTAGTTACAATTCTCATCCTGATGGGTTAAGGGCTTTGTGTAGAATACACTGATCAAATGCAATTCATTTCATCATTGACACAAGATCTACAGGATCTGTTGTGGCCACATTGTGAGACCCCCAAGCAAGACTACCACAGAGCTGATAACTGATGCAAAACACACAGGAGTTTATTGATAACAAGCAAGCCTGGTCTTGGTCCGTGTCCAACACTTGACATAGTGGGTGGAGGAAGATGGCCCTGAGCTCTCAGAGTGAGGGGTATTCAAAGGGAAAACCCACAAGTGGCCACCTTTGTGTCATATGATTGAGTGAGGGTATGTTACCTTTGAATTTACTGGCTGGGGGTTACAGTTATCATTTGGGGCAGGCCTGGACAAATCCCAGGCTCTGTCCTTGAGCTGCCATGGGGGCTGGCTGGCCATGCATGTACTGACTGTGGGGGCTGACTCAGTGGCCCAGGCTCTGTCCTTGAGCTGCCATAAAGGCTGGCTGGCCTCATATGTTCACATTGACCCATGCATGTAGCTCTAAGTTGGTGAGGGTTCCCAAACAGTAAACAACTGGCTGAACCTTGAACAGTCAGAGTATGTGCAGAAACAGAGCTACTGCAAGGATGTCATAGCCCTCTCAGAAACTGCTTGCTCAAGTCTCAGGAAACTGAAATTGAGGCCTGATCTCTGAGAGAAGACTGACAGCCTGTTATGGCATCTGCTTGATCCTTTCATTTCTCCCCTTGAGTAGTGTATCATCTCCAATCTTGGAGATGTTTCTTTTTGGTAAAAGACTTTACCACCAAGGTAGTAGATCACTTTAGAGACTAATTGGATCAGGGCATAAGAGTTTTCCCATTATCAACGGCAAAGTGAGCTTTCCCTTACTCAGTTTTTGCCATTTGCAAGTGTGTCATGGGTTTGATTCAGGGGCTGATATTGGGATTCTAGCATCCTCAATTCAGTGGTACCCAGACAGGAATCTTCATTTAGTTAAGGCATCAATGACATAAGAGCCAACAGTGATTAGCAGAAGCACAAGGGCCAAAAGCCCTGTGATGGTTGACAAAGTTCCTTATCCTGAAGGAACTTGGAAATGAGAATGGGGATCAGTTATTACTTTATCTCAGGCTCCCTATGACAAGAAATTCCCTTTTGATCTAACATTCCAGGGGGGGAAGGGCAAAGTGTTCTCTTCTGTAATTGCTTCCTGTTGACATTGAGATATTGTTGTCAGAGCCTTGGAAAGCCAGAATGTTAGTCAAAGACAAGAGGGAACGTTTTATTGACCAGCTGAAGAGATGGCATTTATATCGGCTGAACTGGTCCATATCAGCTTTCAGCAAGTTCAGGGCTCATCGACTGTGGTGATATTTTATTTGTGCTAAAATGTGGTGATATTTTATTTGTGTGTTAATAAATAAAGCATGCCTGGAGATCAAGGGGGAAAAGGCCAGCCATTTTTAAGTAAACATAGAAGTCAGGCAGTGGTAGCACATGCCCTTAATCTGACAAAATAAGGTCAGTCTTTCCCAAGTTCCTCCCCCATAGGGAAAATTTCAAATTATGGGCCCAGCAGCCAGGACTGATGCTGTCCTGACACCTGTATGAAGACTACAGGAGCCTGGGATGGTGGCAATCTGGGTAATGGATAGTCTCTGTCATTTTTTCTGATCATTGTTCCATATCTTCTTTGGAGACCTTAGGAGTCATTGCTAGGAGCTGGGAGTTACTTGGCAGGCAGGGTCTCTGTGTGTTCAAGGACACACTAGTGAACAGTCAAGTGTGGTGACACATGCCTTTAATCCCAGGATCAACCATAGAGACCTGAAGGTCTGTACAGACAGGCAATGACAAGAAAGTGAGGTAGCTGGGCTAAGAGCCAATGAGAGGACAGAACAGCAAGGCAATAAAGGCATGGGTATGACAGGAAGTAGCTTCTTTTGGCAGATGCAGAGCTGGAGAAGTAAGGTTTGTGGCTATCACTATTTCCCTGATCTCTAAGGCTTTCATTCCTATATTTGGTTCCATATTTCTTATTTAATAAGACCATTTAGAAATTCATCTACAGTCAGCAAATGATGCTTGGATGTGTCTGTCAGTCAAGTAGAAACCTGGTGAGACAGATATAAACTAGGAACAGGAGTTAAAATTCATGAATTTATTTGGAACTTTCAGATCCATAGTCTCAGTAATTGCAGTATTATCAATTTGCATTGAAATCCATACTGTAGAAAAAGCAGGTAACAGGTATCTGTAAAACAACACAAATAGACTCATATTTTTGAGTCCTAGCAAAAGCTACAAATTTGGGTTAAAAATCATGTACATTCTTTTCTATCTAGAGAGCCAGATATAGATTGGACTGAAATGTCTTTTGGCCCAATGAAGAGCATCTGTAAGTCTATACTCAGAACCTGTTTATCTCTTTCTCTCTTTTAAAGAGACTTAGTGGCTTTAATTAATTAATGCATTGATCAATTAATTAATAAGGTGGCTGCAACCTTGTAGAAGATTCTGGTTGACTGATGTTACTAAGCTGACAAAGCTATAGCTAGCCCAGTCATCAATGCCATCAAAGATCTGAGAAGAATAAATTTTATTTGAGTGCAAACTTCCAAATCTATTAAAAAATGACAGAGACTATCCATTACCCAGATTGCCACCATCCCAGGCTCCTGTAGTCTTCATAGCATTGGCAGGACAGGTGTCAGGACAGCATCAGTCTTGGCTGCCAAGCCCATAACTTAAAATTTTCCCTATGGGGGAGGAACTTGGGAAAGACTGGCATTATTTTGTCTATTTTGGGCCAAACCCCTGGCAGCAGGTATTGAGTTGGGGCATCTTGCCCAGAGGTCAGTGTTATACACAATTCAGGTGGCATCTTCTTATCATTGTTCCATATCTTCTTTGGAGACATTGGGAGTCATTGCTAGGAGCTAGGAGTCTCTGTTTGTTATAGTAAGCTTTTTATCAAATAATTTAAATGCCATATTCATCAGATCATTGACAGGTTTGAGGACCATTATCTATTAAATATATCTGAGCCAAACAAATCTAGAGCTAATCTTGAAAACATCTCTAAGTTTGGTAACAATAACCAGGCCAATTTGTTATCCTGTAGATATACTAGTCAAATGCACCTCTCAGGTTCTGCTTTTTCTTCTTATTTAAATAGCTTATAATTAAATAAGAGTTAACAGTTTACACTTTAAACTAGTATCTGTATAGTTGGATGACTAGTATTAACTTGTATTCCTTAACACAGAGGACATGCAAACTCAGACATTCAAAACCAAACATACATGTGGTCACATTTTCACCCATACCTACAGAGTAGACTATTTTTAAACTAGGAATCTTTGGAGTCCCAATGTAACAGCAGAATAACAAGAAAAAGAAATCTGAAACATGTTTTATTCTTTTATATATCTCAAGTCAATTATTTTTTCATTACTTAAGCCTTTTTATCCTCAGACCTTTTTAACTTGCATTTACATACTTTCCTTCCTCCCAAAACATTTTTTCATATTTTCATACCTAAAACCTTTACATCTTAGACCCTACATAAACTTTACTTATACTCAAATCTCACAACTTACTTAAAGTTCCACATTTTTATAACTCAAACTACTTCCTCAGACCCAAAATGTCACATACTCAAACTCTCACAACATGTTTAAGCCTTCAAATTTTTACATCTTAAACTGCTTCCTCAAACCAAAAAATCATTTATTCAAACTTTCATCCTCATATCTCAAGTCTTCATATTCTTATAAAAACATTACATCCTAAAACATCTTTTTTTATATTTAATTCATTGAGCTATCCTTTACTTGGAATTTGATACAGTTTTTTTTATCTTGATCAATAATAATTTGTAACCAGTTCTCTTAAATGATAGCAGGTATTTGTAACCCATTGAACTCAAAATAACCAAAATCCATGTATCTCTAACTGTTAATTCAACATTTTTCTTTTAAGCAGTACCAAGACAGAGAAGGGTTAACAAGGATAGTTGCTGGCCAACAGAAAAGAGCTTGAAGTTGTCACAGTGAAGAACTTGGCTTAGGAGGGAAGGGAGGGGGATCGGTGGGCATAGAGTGTGTCCTTGGCTGCCAGTGTTGCTGAAAAAAAGTTTGTGTTAGCTCCTCTGACTACAGTCAGATTCTCTGCTCAGTGTTCACAGTTTTTGTCAGTTGCAGGCAGTCCCCATTGCCCTGTCCATAGCTCCTATCTCCGCCTGCCTATATGTACCGAGAGCATGTACCCCCACCCTCTGTGAGAGCAGCTGGCTGGCTGCAGGCCTGATAGCAAGAGAGCTACATAGGGATTGAGTTAGCCCTTGGTATGCCTCTCTCTCCTTTTCTTCCAGGAAAACAAGGGAGGTTAGTAGACAG
Source organism: Peromyscus californicus insignis (assembly GCF_007827085.1). Lineage (NCBI taxonomy): Eukaryota > Metazoa > Chordata > Mammalia > Rodentia > Cricetidae > Peromyscus > Peromyscus californicus. The sequence continues at coordinate 2,478,247 of NW_026294617.1, read as the reverse complement.
AAACAAATAACATTTACACAGACAATCCAAGTACCGGTACATCAGCGCTGAGACGATAGCCTCATTCACAGTACACAAGCTCCACCAGGCAGGAGCTACCTACCTGCTTATCTCAGTTCAGTCAGGAGGACCCAGTTCCCTCTATTGTGGGCAGTGGCTCGCACATCCTTCCAGTGGGCTAGGCAAAGGTCTAGGGGAAAAGAAGGGGACTGTCCCATAGCATCCGTCACAGTCAAGTCAACAATAAGAACAATTAACACACTACACACAAGGGCACACGAAGAAACTTTGCCCCAGTGAGACAACCAACAAAGCTCCAAGAACAATGACAGCCTGATGTGCTCTGGGGGAGAGCGACCCTCTAGGCTCAATCATACCAAAAAACATCCAGACTCGAGGCTCACTGTCCTTGATCAAATAGACATTGGATCTTTCACATCCCCATCAATCAGACATGCACCAGAGGCTTCCACATCCCCGCCTCCAGAGCCCTGAACATGGGTGAGACCCCCTGTGATCCCGGCTCACCCATGCATCTTCTGGCTGGCTGCCACAGGCACTGTCCATTACTGGATCACACACAGACCTTAGCGCGCCTCAGAAAATGAACATACAGAGTCACACAGAGACAAGGACAAACAAAGACACACAGAAACTTACCAGCCAGTTAGGAACCCCTTGGATCGGGGTATGGGGGTCACGGAGGATCCAGGACAAGCCCCCAAATGTTATGGCCATATTGCAAGACCCCCGAGCAACCCCAACCACAGAACCAATAACTGATGCAAAACACACAGGGGTTTATTGATAACAGGCAAGCCCAGGCTTGGTCTGTGTCCAACACTTGACACAGTGAGTAGAGGAGTATGGCCCTAAGATCTCAGAGTGAGGGGTATTTAAAGGGAAAAAACCACAAGTGACCACCTTTGTGTCATATGATTGAGTGAGGGTGTGTTACCTTTGAATTTACTGGTTGGGGGTTACAGTTATCATTTGGGGGCAGGCCTGGACAACTCCCAGGCTCTGTCCTTGAGCTGCCATGGGAGCTACTGCAAGGACTATGTCATAGCCCTCTCAGAAACTGCTTGCTCAAGTCTCAGGAAACTGAAATTGAGGCCTGATCTCTGAGAGAAGACTGACAGCCTGTTATGACATCTATTTTGGTCCTTTCAGATACTTAGTTCATATGCTCTTGCAAATTACTAGAAATACCAAATTCCCAGTGGCAAGTTATAAAATTAGGTAGCATAAGACAAAAATTCTGAGAGCACATTAAACAAACACACCTCCAGCAAATGTCCCTACCCCTCCTTATGCAAAGGGATGCATCTTGTCTTCACAGTAACTTGAGATCTCTCATGTTCAACATTGTAAATAATCCAACTCACTAGCTTTGTTGGACTGCATTTCCTGCTCATTCAATCCTCTCTTACAACAAGGTAAGACAGTACTGTCCCAATAACCAAAGAGGGGTTGGCAAGGTAGAGGGAATATTGGTGTGATACATAATGGCTAGCTATAGATAGTACTAACAACTTAGAGCTGAGAACAGTTCTGTCAGAAAAATCTATTGTGTGTATGTGATGGTTCATCATCATTGTCAGCTTGACTGGATTTGAAATGACCTAGGAGACACACCTCTGTTGCTTGAGTTTTCCTGCCTGGCCCACAGTCAGGACAAATCTCTCTCACCCGCCAGTCCCAAGCCGCTCAAACCCGACCAAGTAAACACAGAGACTTATATTGGTTACAAACTGTATGGCCGTGGCAGGCTTCTTGTTAACTGTTCTTACAGCTTAAATTAATCCATTTCTATTAATCTATACCTTGCCACGTGGCTTGTGGCTTACCGGTACTTTACATCTTCCTTGTCCTGATGGCGGCTGGCAGTGTCTCCCCTCCCAGCTTCCTGTTCTCTCAATTTTCCTCTCTGTTAGTCCCACCTATACTTCCTGCCTGGCCACTGCCAATCAGTGATTTATTCATTGACCAATCAGCAACACATTTGACATACAGACCATCCCACAGCACACCTCTGGATGGTCTTTGAGGGCACTTTCAATGATATTTAACTGAGGAGAGAAGACCCACCTTGAATGAGGTTGGCACCATTCCCTGGCCCTGGATTCAATAAAAAGGAGAAAATAAGTGGAGCCCCAGCACTCACCATTCTCTGCCTCCAGACTACCCGTGCAATGTGACCAGCTCCTCCCACCATGTCTTCCTCACCATGATGACTATACCTTCTGACTGTGAGCCAAAGTAGACCTTTCCTTCCCTGAGTTGCTTCTGGTAAGGGGTGGGTTCCAGGAACAAGAAGAGTAACTATTCATGTTATCCTATTCTTTTCTAGGTGTGTGTGTGTATGTGTGTGTGTGTGTGTGTGTGTGTGTGTGTGTGTGTATGTGTGTGTTTTGCATTCACATGAGTGTGCAGATGCATGGAGGGCCAAAGCAGGGCCTCAAATATCTTCTATCATTTTCAACCCTACTGTCTTCCGACAGGGTCTCTCATTGAACTAGAGGCTTGCCACGTCAGCTTGGCTAGCCTGCCAGTGTTCTCTCAGAATCCTGCTGTCTCTAACACTAGTGCTGGTGTCACAGGGTACACAGTCCTGCCTGGCTTTTTATGTGAGTGGTAGGGATTTGAACTCAATTGTTCATGCTTTCAGCAAGTGCTCTTACCCACTGTGGTGGTTTGAAAGAAAATGGCCCCCTGATGGGAGTGGCATTATTAAGAGGTGTGTCTTTGTTGGAGTAAGTATGGCCTTGTAGGAAGAAGTGTGTCACTGTGGAGACAGGCTTTGAGGTCCCCTATTCTTAGAATATTCCCAATGTAACAGTCCATTTTCTGTTGTCATCTGATCAATATTTAGCCAGCAACTTGTCTGCCTGCACACTGTTGTGCTTCCTGCCATGATGATAATGGACTGAACCTCTGAACTGTAAGCCACCTCAATTAAATGTTTTCCTTTATGAATTGCCATGATCCTGGTATCTCTTCACAGCAATAGAAACCATAACTAAGATACCCACTAACCCAATCTCTTCGATGCTGAATTCATTTTTCTAATAAACAGAATCCTTCAGTTTTTTTTTTAAATTGTGACTTTAGTTTTGATCACTTTCTCCAACAAACAAACAAGAAAGTTTCTAAACACCTCTGTCTAGGCCAATATGTCTATTCAGTATTATTGCTTTTTTACATATCCCTGGATATATAAAGAACCCTGGAGGTTCTTTTCAGATGTGTTCCCTACCTGGGCTTTGTTGCCCACATCTAATATTCTCCAACCCCCATACTTCTGTTTTGTCCGCAGGACCCTGTACACACTACTTGCCGCATTTGTGAACTGGTCAGAAGTTCAACTGCTGCTTCTCCTCTGCCATGCTCTGGTGTGTAGGGCTTCATTCCCATCCAGGCACACTAGTTCTTACATCACTTGACTGAACTTCCCTACAGTCCATGGCCACTCAAAGGTAACAGTCTGCTTAAGATTCTCAACTGCAGAGACTGCAGAATGTTTAGACAAGAAATTCATTTTGATATGTACCTTGAAACCTGAAACAGAAAAAAAAAAAACCTGAAACAGGTTTCAAATACCAAAGAGTAGGGAGCTGATACATACTGTGGGAGTATGTCAGTCACCACTGTGACAATATGCTTGAAATAACCTAAAAGAAAGGAGACTAGAGAGATGGCTCAGTAAGTAAGAATACAAACTACTGTTTTAGAAGATCAGAGTTTCATTGTAAGCATCCACACCAGGCAACCCAAAATTACCTATAGCTCCAGGTGATCGAGATGCCCTTTCCTGGCTACCTCAAGTACTTATACTTAAATGCATATACGCTCATACAGATATATACACATACACAAATTTAAATAAATTTTGAAAAGAAAGATCTGTTTGGCTCATGGTTTCAAACATTTTGTTCTAGGTTGTTTGACCTGGTTGCTTGAAGCCTGTGATGGAAAGGGCAGGAGCATGTGGCAGAGGAAGACTGCTATGTCATGGCAGCTAGAAAGCAAAGATAGAAAGAAAGAGCCAGATATCTGGCCTCCCTCAAGGGTACAACCTCAATGCTCTGACTCTTTTCCACTCCACTTCTTTCCAGACTCCACTATCGGCCAATAGCGCAGCCAAGTGAAGACAAACTCTTCACCACATGTGCCCTAAAATTCCACAGGACACTCAGATGAGCCTAGCTTAGCAGCCACAGCACCTGCACACCAGCCACCTGCTCCACACTTGAATCACCAGTCCTGCTGTCTGTATGCTCCACTCTCCCTGTTATATTAACTCTAGGGAGGCTGGAACTCTAGTGATGAAGAAGGCCAGAAGGAAGAGACCACTGCAGAGGACAGGACCTGTATATTGAAAAGAATCGTAGATCACTAAAACAAACATTTATAATTAAAAACACACTAAGCACGTGTCTTAGTGGGAGTTACTATTGCAGTGATAAAACACCATGATAAAAGCAACTTGGGGAGGAAAGGGCTTATTGGATTTACATCATAGACCATCACTGAAGAAAGTCAGACCAGGAACTCAAGTAGGTCAGGGAGGGATCTGGAGGCAGGAGGTGATGCAGAAGCCATGGAGGAATGATGCTTACTGGCATGCTCCCCATGGCTTGCTCAGGGATAGCATCACCCACCATGGGCTGGGCCTCCCCCATTTATCAATCATTAAGAAAATGCCTTACAGTTGGATCTCATGGAGGCATTTCTTCAGCTGAGGCTCTTTCTTCTCAGATGACTTTAGTTTATGTCATGTTGACATAAAACTATCCAGAATAGCACAGAAAACTTGTAGAATAGCTTTTAATTCCTTTATACCCACTCTTAGCAGTCTCAAGGCTATGGAAACAGGCTCTAGCTGTTTGAATGAAAAATGTCCCCAGTACACTCACGTATCTAAAGACTTGTCCCCAGATGGTGACACAGCTCAGGGAGGTTATTGACTCTTTAGGAGGCACAGCCTTACCAGAGGAATTGCATCACTGAGAAGCAGACTTTGAGGGATTATAACTTTATCCCACTTCCTGCTTCCTGTGTTCAGGTGACGATGTGAATAGCCAGCCTCCTGCTCCTGCCGCCATGCTGTCTCATTCCGACCATGATGGACTCTATGCCTCTGGAATTGGAATCCAAAATAAATTATTTATTCCTTAAGTTGTATTTGGTCATGGTCTTTTATCACAGTAACAGAAAAGTCACTAATATATAGGGCCTCAGTCTAGCCAGCTGTGTAAGAGGTACAGCAGATACACAGGGCCTTCCGATGGTTGGATGAGGTACACATGCACAGAAATTAATCACTATCCAGCCCAGAAGATGTACAAAGCTGCTTCTCACTACGTTAAAATTTAAGCTACTTTCAACTCTCCCACATCCATAAAATTTAGAATTCTTTCTTGGAGGAGCAGGCAGTGTTCTCATAAGGACTTTTCTTTTTAAGTTAGTGTGTGCATGCAGGTGTGTACATGTGTTGGTGTGCATGAGCCTGGGTGTGCAACTGTGGAAGTTAAAAGTCAACATTAGGTGTCTTCCTCCATTCGTTTCCATGTTTTTTATTTTTGTTTTTGTTTTGTGTTTTGTTGTCATTTTGTTTTGTTTTATTTTTGACAGGATCTCTCATTGAACCAGGAGCTTATCAATGGTCTAGACTAGGCGGCCCTTGGATCCTCCTGTCTCTGCCCCCAAGTGCTAGAGTTACACACTACCACACTAAGTGTTTTATGTGAGGACTGGGGATCTGAACTCAGGCCACACATTTATTTGGCAAGCGCTTTGCCCACTGAGCCACCTCCTCTGCTGTTTGGATTTTAACCCTTTCCTAATCATCTGCTGCTCTTCAGTTCTATTTACTATACGAACATAGATGTGATTCTTGTATAGAATCTGTTGTAGTGAGAACTTCCCAATAGCCCAGCATAACTTTGTTTACTGTATCACAAATCAGGCTGTAAGTAGGGGAGTGGGGAGGCAAGACAGGGCTGGAAGAAACACCTCAATGATGATGTTTGTTTTAAAATGATCTCATAACAAATGGACAATCAGCTTCCCTTGTTTGATACCATTTCTGCATTCAGGAAACTAAAATAACAATGGCATCGAAGTCTCTATTCCCTGATCTCCATGAACTGTCATCAATGTGCACATATGTATATTTGCCACCTCTCTGTACTGTGTTTGGAATATTTGTTTAACTAGGCAAAGGTGTGTTACATTTGTTTATGCTGCATTTGTTTAACTATGTAAAGATGTGTTGCATTTGTGTTAATTAAATAAAATTAACCTGGGCTCAGAGAGGTGGGGTTAGCAACTAGTTGACAGGAAGTAGCAGGGAGGAGCATAGCTGGAATTTTGTAGTTGGGGCAGCGAGGAAGGAGAGAGGCTTCCTGACACCAGCAAAGAGAAAAGATAGCCAGTTGCTACTCTAACTCTCTGAGCCTTGTGGGGGAACAGGATTCCCTCAGGCTGAGGGGAGGGGGGTACTGAGGACAGCCACTGTGAGGAAAGAAAAACACACCCTCCAGAGGTCTCAGAAGTGTTAGGTTTATAACAGCACCAGCCTGAGACCAGAAGACAGGCATCAAAAATGACATTTCAAACATCATTGTTTCAGTGTCAGCTCACAAGTGTTGTGATAAGAATAAAATGCAAACCTTCACTCATTTCAGAGCAAACACTGAACAACTAAATGATTTACATGACGACAGCAGAAGTGAAATCCACGTGCTTCATGACCTTTTCTCCAACTCTAACTTCTGGAATTGAACTACAGTATTCCTAGGTTTTCCATATCCCATGTGAGCACACACAAAATAATATTTCAAAATGACCTTTCAAATCATAAGGCTGGGTGTCTGTATATGAGACAATTACATATATATAGTGAATTACTTTAATTGCAAAAATTCATAAAAATGAACTGCCACACAAATAAGTCTTGAAAGTTCTTTGATATAAACTGTTAGTAAATGCCAAATGAAGCAAAGATATTTTCATTGTCAACAAAATCTCCTGCCTTTGAAAGTTAGAATATGTCATTTCAATTAAAGGGGAGGGAGGGAGAGGAGGAGGAGGAAAAAGGAAGGGGAAGGATGCAGGGAGGGAGAAAAAGCACAGCTTCCCCCTCAGATGCCAGAGTGTCAAAGAGCTAACTCAAGCAGCACAGAGGGCTACGCTAATGGAGCCATGGAAATGAACGCATCTTTAAGAAATCTTCAAAGTGGCTTTGGGATTGAATTTAAGAAGTAAAATACATGCCTGGCTTTTGTGTGTTGTTTCTGTTTGGTTGGTTGGTTAGTTTACTAAATCAGAATATTTACCATTGCTGAGGGAAGCTGTTGAGTTCAGGCTGCTGTTCTACCTCCACACATGGGAAAGTGTCCCTGCTAACTCCAGAGGTTGGACATCAGTAATGCAGCATTGCAACTCAAGCAACAGATGTCCACTTTTGAACAGAAAGAGATGTATTCGATGTCAGCCAATCAACCGATGAATATAGATTCACAGTTTACTGTTTAGGCATGATCCTTCTAGAACATGCTCTTTGGTGAGATTCATTGTCCCAAGTGAGGAATTCTTAAGCAGACATTTCTAAAGCAGACAGTATCTGAGAACAGCTGGTTCATGGTACCATGAACTCCTTATCAGCTTCTACAGACTGCTCCAGAGTTTCCAAAAAATTCTTTTAATCAAGTACAAGCTTAAGTAATTTAAGAAAACTACAATTGTTTATTCCAGACTTCTTTCTTCTTGTTAATAAAGAGCTTCAACAAGAAAAGTCTCTACCCCATGGTGCTTCAGTTGGAATACATTTACAAAATTAACTTGAAAAAATTGGAGTTGATTAGTTCCATTAGCTATTCTGTCAACAAACGCAACTCATCCAATCAGTCATAATTAACGCTGATGTTTGATGAGAGACTCACACAAGGGAAGCTGGTAGACATGCTGAACTGGCCCTCCAGGGATCTGGGTGAGATTGGCTCTTTAGCTTCAAGTTGGAAAAGGAGAGTGTGTGTTTGCTTTAGCCAAGTTGGCAAAAGAAATGCATGCCCAGCCACTCATGGGTATGGGATTGTTTTGTGCATATTTAGCAAACTTGGCAGCCAGACTTTAGTTTTCTCCAGGAACATGGTCTAAATTCTAGAATCCTGGCACTTCAATGAAGTCAAATGCCAACCTAACCTGTGCTTCTGATTTAGGCTCCTCAGTCCAAGAACATTAGAGAACATCACTCATCAAGGGCAGCAATAATTAAATTACTGTGTTTACGTGGCTTAATACAATCCATTAGATGATAGAAGAGAGGCAGAGCTCATCACTGGGTCATGCCAGACATCACCCAGACTAGCAAGGTGGAAGCTTCTGGAACAGTGTGCTGTGCACAGATGTGTAACATCCACATGAAGCATCCTCTGCTCCCCACAACTCATTTTCCACCAAGAACAAAGGCCACCTTTTACTTTCCTCAGATCTGCTATTTTAAAAAACAGACAGTATTTGGATTGTTGTTGTCATTTGTTTGCTTTCATGTGTATGTGGTGCATGTGTGTGGGTATTTCACAGGTGTGGGGGCACATGTGTGAAAAACGTACCTGTGTGCATCATGCATGTGGGAGCTGCAGGTTGACATCATGTCTTCCTTAATAGCACTGCACCTTATACAGTGATTCTGGACCTCTCACTTGAGTCCAAAACTCACCAGTTCAACTAGTAGAGACAACCAGATCAATCTGGGGATTCCCTGCCTTTACCTCCTGTGTGTCTCCAGCCTGGCATTCATATGGGAACTGAGGACTCAAACTCTGGTTCTTACATTTTTATGACAAGTTCTTTGACCCACTGAGCCATCTCCCCAACCCCTGTTTGTTTTTTAATTATGGAAATAGTCTTTAGTTGTCCTGGAAATAAAAGAGGAAGTCGGAGGTGGTGTCATAATTAGCACCAAGGATCCCCGAGACTCTGCTCCCTAGATGGATTCTCCCTCTTATTATATTTTCCATACTTTCTTCACAGCTGCATAGTTCACATTGACCTGCAAAAACATAGATCTCCATTCAAAATCTTCTTCCTCTATTCCCTTCCTTTGCTTCCTTTTTTATGTCTGGCCCCACCCTGTCTCTTTCTTTTTTGTAAGGTCAGGCTCTGCTGCTCAGGTGGCCCTGAATTCCTGGATGAACTTATGATCCTCCTACTTCACCCCAGCAAGCACCTGGGTCTAGAAGCCTGTACCATCACTCCTGGCTTTCAATGATTTTCATTTTTAATCCATAATGACTTAATGTATTGTTTTTCAAAGAAAGTTATAATAACTTTATACAGTCACTTGTGTGCAGATTTTGGACTGTCTGCCCTGCTTCTGTTCTCTCATCCCTTTCCAACAAAGCTACATTTCATCCAGACCTTTTACAGTGTAAACTAAAGAGAAGTTTATCTGGGTTCCTGCCTCAGGTTCTCAGGCAGGAAGATTGTAAATTTATGGCATCTGGCTATTATCATATTTCTTGATCCTTGGGCTCTGATTTCTACTATCTTTTCTCTACCAGAATCATCTCCCCACAGCCTCTCCTCCCTAAAGCAAACACTCTTCATTCAACATCTACTAGAACATTTGACTAAGTTGACAATCCATGATTCATCCTCTTCCTCCCCTGAGAACTCATAGTATGCCATTTCTCTGGATGTTCCTAGCAGCCTCTTAGGTTTCCCCTCCTCTGCCTCATAAATATGAATTTGCCCCTCACCCTTTCTGTGGCCCTTCAACCTCTTATTCACTCTCCCTTTAGATTACCATTCTACTTCTATGTGAACTGTTAAAACTAAGCTCATTGGTGTGGTGTGGACAGTAACATCCAGGTTATCACTGAAACAAAGGCTGATGTGTCTATTGCTCCAGCCAGGAGAATGCAGGCAGTAACATTCAGAAGTGTCAATGCTATTTAATAGTAACTAATTTTAAGTCATATTTTTATATTAAACCAAACAAGAACAAATACCAAGGTGAATGCTTAAGTTTTTTTAACTAAATGTCAAGCTCAGTGGAAAAACAAAAAAAGTAAATGTTTGTAAAACAAACACATGTGTATGAAAGAATAAATTACAAAACTAAAATCAGCTTCAGATTTTTGTAACTTCACAAACAGTTCATTATGACCTTGCCCAGGTGTCTTAAAGTCTGTATTGAAAACTGGGTTCAAGTTTCTTCCCAAACCTGCTTCATTCCTAAGGATGGCATCTCTGTGACTACTTCCATGCATCTGATAGTGGCTCTATCTGAAAATCCTGTATCATTGTGGTTCTTATTTCTCTTGATTGATGTGTTCAAGCAGTTACTAAGCTACCTCTTGTTTACCCTTTCATCCATTTTCTTGTGTCCTTCTTATCTTGATTATCCATCATCTAGTTCCTACTTCATTATTTTTAATTTTTTCTTATTATATTTATTTATTTGTTTTGGTGGAGGCTCTCATGCCATGGCATATGTGTGGAGACCAAAGGACAATTTGTAGGACTCAGTGCTCTTCTTCTACCATGTGGGTTCCAGGTGTTGAATCAAGTCAGAAAACTTGGCAACAGGCACCTTTACTCACTGAGACATCTCCCAGACTCAAGATCCTACTTACTTTTGCTTAAAGTATTCTAATTGTGTCTGGAGGGTTATTCTTGTCAACTTGGTTGAATCATGTAGGAGCTTAGTGAAGCACCTCTCTGAGTGGATCCAGGAATCTGATGGATGGAGGAAACCTCTCTAGATATGATTAGATATGAGATCTCTGGTATCGTCAATGCTTAATATGATGACATTATCAAACAATGGTAAAAGGTAGGAGTGGGGTTCTAGTTAGAGAAAGTGGATCACTGAGGGCATTTCCTTCTTGTTCTGTCTTGCCTTGGACTATTAGCCTTTTCTCTGCTCTTAACCTACCATTAAGAAGATCCTCTGCCATATGGTCCCACCATGAGGTTTTTCCTTACCACAACCCAGAAGCAAAGAGCAAAGTGCCATAGACTGAGCCCTCCAGAACTATGAGCCAAAAGAAATACTTCCTCTTTAAATTGGTTCTGTCATGCATTTATTTGATCATGGCAAAAAAAATTAATTAAAAAAATAATTACATTGGTTACTTTCCTCCTGCTGTGACAAAAAGTGTGACAGATGCAGCTTAAGAAAGGAAGGTTTATTTGGCTCATGGTCTGAGGGCGACCATCGTATGGGGAAGGTGCACCATCAGGAGCAGCAGGAGTTGCAGTGTGTCTGCACTCGGGAAACAGAGACCAACCAGAGATTGTTCTAGTATACTTTCTATTGTTGTGATAGAACACTCTCACCAAAAGCATCTTGGGGAGGAAGGGGTTTATTTGGCTTACATGTCCCAAATACACTAAATCACTGAGTAAAAGCAAGGCAGGAACTCAAGCAAAGGCCATGAAAGAATGTTGCTACTTGGCTTGCTTCATTATACCCAGGACCACCTGTCCAGAGATGACACTGTCCAGAGTGGGCTGGGCCCTCCTCCATCAATCACTAATCAAACAAGCACCCATGAAAATGTCCCATAGACATGTCTACAAGGCAATCTGACGGAGGCCCCAGTTGAGGTTCCCTCTTTCTAGATGGCCTGAGCTTGTGTTGAGTTGACAGAAAACTAACCTCAACAGTGGTGGTTCCCAGTAGTTTCCTCTTTTTCCCTTTTTTAGTTCAGTCTCAGACTTCAGCCCATGAAAAGGTACTGCCCATGATCAAGGTTCCCAGAAAAACCTCAGAAGCATTCTCCAGATACACCTAAATGTGTGTCTCCTAGTTAATACCAAATCTAACCAGGTTGGCAATGATTAGCCATCACAACATCCCATTGTTTTGTATCCACATAAATTAGACATAATTTTGTCATCTTCATCATCTCATAAGCTTCCCCTGATTCCCAACATCTAAGGCAATAAGATAGAATTCTTCAGCCTGGTAAACATAATCTTACTGTCCTTTGCTTCTAATCTGCAAAGTTCTTTAGGTGCTCACAAAAAATTATTATTGGAGTCTTGTGTCGACATTAAAATTTTCCTATGTATAAAGGGAAAAGTGATGATCCAGGCCATTAATCACAAGAACATCTCAGTGGGTAAAGTTTGCGTCTGAAGTCTGCTCTAGCGCTTCCAAGAGAAGGTCCTCCCTCCCGGGGTTGGCATATGTTAAGTGGGCTCCATCATCTGCTGCAGAGGCAAAGGCTTAACTTTGCCCAGTGCCCTCTGTCTCTGTGTTATGCACTGCCAGCTCTTTGGGGCCCCATGGATTTCCATGTATGTGCATGTTTTTTGTTTGTTGTTTTTGTTTGTTTGTTTTGGGGGTTTTTTGTTTGTTTTTTTGTTTTGTTTTTTGAGACAGGGTTTCTCTGTGTAGCCTTGTGCCTTTCCTGGAATTTACTCTGTAGCCCAGGCTGGCCTCGAACTCACAGAGATCTGCCTGCCTCTGCCTCCCAAGTGCTGGGACTAAAGGCGTGAGCCACCACCGCCTGGCTTATGTGCATGTTTTTGCCTCCCTGTAATCTCAGCAGGAACCAATGAACCTAGGATATTACACTGTAATATTCTCAGATATTTTCCTTCAGGGTAAGTTCTGAGATGCTGGCATGAGCTAGGGAAAATCTGTGATCTAATTTAGAACGAGTGACCATGCTGTCTTCTCTCAGACTTTGCTGGGGTCACAACTCTTATTTGAGGAAGGTTTTCTTTCAATCTCTCAATGGTGTTTTGTTGGTTTTGTTTTGTAGTTTGTTTGTTTCTTCCACTTTACCATTACCAGATTCACTTAGCAAAGGCAGAAAATATGAACACTGCTCTTCAGCTGTCACTCTGTTAAAATGCCACAGTGCACAGTGACTTCACTTTAATCTCTCCGATTCTCCTCTAGCAAGACCCTTGTGCCCTCTCTGGCTTTTTACCTAGACTTTGGAAGGGGCTATGTTGAAGTGATTTAAACAAAAATCTCTAAATTGACAGTCTTCGTGTTCTGAAAGATTTTGTACCCCACTATCCTTACATTAAAATCCTCAGTGCTGCCATTAACACAAAACCAAGATCGATTTTTCATTTTTCTCTAGACAATTTTACCCATTTTAGTTCTTGTCTCATGTCAGCTACAGAGAGTTGCTATTGCTGGTTCATTGGTGTGGTTTGTGTGTGTGTGTGTGTGTGTGTGTGTGTGTGTGTGTGTGTGTGTGTGTGTTTTCATTTTCTCCTTTGGCCTCACAGAAAAAGAAAAAGAAAAACAAGTTCTGGGCTATAACAGGAATAGCAGGTAAAAATTTTGGTCTTCTCTGTTAATTTGAAGCATAGTTACATTAGATGTGGAGGCCATCAGACATAATTTTGCATAACAAGCAATTGGATTAAGTCCAACTGAAGATAGAACCAGGAGCTGCAGACAGACAACATTATGAACATTCTAGCTAGGATCCGAAAGATTACAAATACCACAGGAGTTTGAAATTTTCCTAATACTCTCCTGTCACCCTCCAAAAAAATTGCAAAAAGTTGTAATTTCACAAAAGAAATTTCTCTGAATACAATGGCCGCTTTACTCCTAGACTAGCATGTCAGGCACATATCTACAGAAAGAACGGAAGTGAGAAAGAAATGTATCCAAAGCACTCTGCAGAAACGTGCACAACACTGCGGGACTGACTGTCGGAAGCCAGCAGACCTGGTTCTTGGCTTCTGTTGTGGTTTAGACAGGAAATGCACCCCCACGGGCTCCTGTTTGAACACTCGGGCCCCAACTGGTGGCACTGTTTGGAAGGTTGTGGAACCTTTAGGAGGTGAAGTCTTGCTGCGGGTGTATGTTAGGGAGGGACTTTGAGAGCTTATGGCCCCACTTCCTATTCTCTCTCTGTTTCCTGCCTGCTTGTGCAGTGTGGCCTCTTGGTCCTCCTGCCCTGCCTGCCCTGCCTTGATGGCCATGATGACACTGTCTCCCTCTGGGACTGTGAGACAAATAGACCTTTCTTTCCTCCACTTGCTTTTGTCAGGGGTGTTCTATCATAGCAACAAAAACAAAACTAACATAACTTCTTTCTGGCAACTTCTTAAAGTACCTTCAGCCAAATTCCAAATATGACATAGGAAAAAAGCATAGAATATTCAAGCCTGTGACTTACAAGCCACTAAGTCAACTCTTGGGTGGTTCTTGCAAATGCCAGCAGAAGATCTTCTGATTACTAATTGGAAGCTCCTCAACAATGCAATCAAAATGACTCAAGGTTCTTAAAATAAGATAGTTGTTGTTGTGTAATTCAGGAGATAGGCCAGATAGAAAGCAAATAACAGTGTCACCCAATATAGCAAGGAGAAGGACTAGCAGGCCAGAAAGAAGTTTTGGAGGCCCAGTGGCCTCAAACATTTCAGTCAAAACAGCAAAAATAAATAAACCTCTCAATTGTATTCATACCTAGGTTTCATCCAAACACAACCTCAATTATTTGCTTAACATAAGCAATGTGGGGGTCTGAGGAGACAGCTTATCAGTTTAAAGTGCAAGGACCTGAATTCAATCCCTGTAACCCAGTAATCAGGGTTATCTAGCAGAGCAACACTGAACTCATAGTGCGTGTGTGTGTGTGTGTGTGTGTGTGTGTGTGTGTGTGTGTGTGTGTTTGTGTGTGTGTGTTAGAAGGAGATTAATTAGAGTGGCTTACAGGCTATGGTCTGTAGTCCAACAATGCCTATCCCCCACAGGAAAGGCCAAGAATGCAGTAGTTCAATCCACAGGGCTGGATGTCTTAGCTGGTCTTCGGATCATATTGGAGTTCTAAAGAAACAGGTGCTAATTCCAGGGAAGAAATGCCTCAGCAGCAGAGTAGATAAGCTTACCAGCAGGAGTGAGGGCAAGCAGGCAAAAAAAAAAAAAAAAAAAAAAAAGCTTCTTTCATAGAGGCTTAGAGGTTTCCACCAGTTATGGCCCATTTTAATGTCAGTCTTCCCACCTCAAATGACCCAATCAAGAAAATCCCTCACAGGCCTGCCCAGCTGCTTGAATTTTAGTTGATTATAGATGTAGTCAAGTTGACAACCAAGATTAGCCATCACAATAGGTTAAAAAGCAAGCAAACAAAAAAAAAAAAACAGTGGGGCAAGAGACTGTAATGGGGAGTTCCAGACAGGTCAGTCCCTGGAGCATGTGGTTCAGCCACCGAACACACTGGGCAAATACCAGGCCAGTAACAGACACTGATAAAAGTGGGTTGCATCTTAGAAAGACACCTGAGTGTGGTCTGGCTTTCACATGCATGCATCTGCATATACACATACACATTTACATATGTTAAAAAACAGTCCTATTAAGCTGGGCATGATGTCACCCACACTTGTAACCCAGGCATGTAGGAGATAGAGGCAGGAAGACAGTAATTTGAAGGCCAGCCTATGCCACACAGTGAGACCCTGCCAAAAATAATCCAAGTGACTGAAAGATGAGTATAGACCAGGCTGAGAATGCATGCTGTAATGCTCAATCTGGACTGGAAAAAAAAACCAAAAACAAAAAAACAAAAAAAAAAACCAATGAGTATAGTGGTGAGAATGTTACTAAAATCTTTAATCAGAATTCAAAATACACAACTCTTTTCTAAGCCCAGAACAGTGTTCTCGTCCCTCTAAAATAGCAAAGACTTCCTGCAGATCATCAGAATAACTGTTTAAGCCTGATTAAAAGGCATATCAGTTTCCAGGAATGGGTTTTATTTTTCAATCTCATTTTCCTCTGTGAAAACCTTTATAAAAATCTCAATTCTGTGTCTGACCACATAATTTAACAGAATGCTGTGCTTCCATAAGACTATTTCCAACACAGTAGATTGTTCATCATGAATATAAATGTAATCCATAGGCTTCAACAAGATTTGGTACACTTTGGGAACCATCTTAAAATAAAGTATATAAATTGTCACTGAAAATTACACTACCACATTACCTGTATTTTGGATTGTATTGAGTAAGTCTTTCATGTACTCAACCCATTCAACAGAGATAATTAGATAGCACAGGAAATGCTAGCATTATAAAATCAAAGAATTTAAGACTCCTTGAGAGTTGTGCCACTCAGCTTTAAGTAACTGTGAGGCATGACTGCCACCTACTGGTAAGGATTAAAATTGCACTATCTCACAACTTCATCCTTGTGCTAGATGAGGCTTTCCCCTAACATTAGGCGGGCAGCTTGTGGATAGTTTTGTAAGAAAACCACACGAGAATTACTTCCCTTGGCCATTATGTTTTGCCTTGTATATGCATTAAATACAGGGGCATTTTGTAAGTTTGTGGAGCAGCAATTTCCCTTTATTTTCTAATGTATTCATTCCACTGCCCCTTGAACAATACTTTAATATTCATGTTAAATAAAGATGAAATGAGAGCCAGAGATCTGGCTCAGTGATTAAAAGCACACACTGCTGTTGCAGAGGACCTGAGTTTAGTTCCATCCAAGCACTCATGTTTGTAACTTCAGCTTCAGGGGCTCTGATGTCTCTGGCCTCTGCAAGCAGCACACACACATACACACCATTAAAAACAATATAAATCAAAAATCAAGAAGAAATGAACAAAGTAACAACATGGTTTTCAGATAGTGTAACATGTTGATTGATAACCTATGTTTTAAGCCTAAAGAGTTATATGGTAAAACTTCCTTATACTCTATGTTGGCCCTTTTATGAGTCTCTTAATTTTTTTTCTTTTTCAGACATGATCTTGTGTATCCCAGGCTAGCCTTGAACTCACTGTGTAGCCAAAGATGACCTTGAATACTTGATCCTTCTGCCTCAATCTCTGGAGTGCTGGTATTACCACACCTGGCTTTATTTGTTAAGTTCTTTAAGCCTTGTCTTGTTTATCTCCAAAATGGGATAACCCACTGTGATTGGAACAATTAAAAGGAAAAGTGTTCATAATGTGCTTGGAACAAAATAAGTACATGGTAACAATACCATGGTTTTAATGTCACTAAGGTATCTGTTGGTAACTTTATAAAGATGTTAGGGGTGTTAACTGTGCATGTCAAGAGTTCATTTCTCTATTTTCCATGTTCTCAGTTCCCAATCTACATCTTACTACAAAATCCTACACCACCACTGAGTGAGGGCAGGCTCCATGCAGGTATGCACTGAGCATAAGTGTTCACACGGTCATAGATCCTTGGGGTTATTAGGAGCTAGGCTGTAATATTCAAATCACTATTTTAAAAATTTCTAACAGCACTAAGAATTGCTTGACTAGTTCTGAGCTCTCCCTGGAGGGGTTTGCAGAAGTATTAATTTATATTGCAGCAGATATTACATTTTGTTGCCTGCCAAGGTCCTATCTTGTATGATCAGGGAACTATCTGCTCATGTGCCTATGTTAGAATGTCAGTCAGACAATAGGACTCCAGTCAGCATGAGCACTGCCTGCTTATGAAACACAGAGAAGTGCAGGAACACAGTGCAGAGGAAGAATTGGTTTTGACCCCAAAGTGAGGTAACATCATACAGAGCTAAAGTTCTCTCCTCCACAGGCTCTGCTGCAGTCATATTCTATTCTGGTCCTAAGACATTTCTAATATAACGTAATTGGGTCCCCATGATATTCTCATTTACACTGATTTGAGAGAATAGTTCTCAAGGACTGTAGGATTGGCGTATGGAAGGTGCATGTGCAAGTGTGTACACGTGCATGTGAAGACCACAGGACAATCTTGGGTCCTGTGTTTTGAGACAGGGCTTCTCACTGCCCTAGAACTTGCCAAGTAGGCTAGTTTGGCTGGTGATCAGTCCCCAGCAATCCTCCTGTCTCCACTGCCCCGGCACTGGAATTACAAGCCTGACACCATACACAGCTGTTTATATGGGTTCTGGAATCGCACACAGGACCTTGTATTTACATGGACCTTTACAGGACCTTGTATTTACACTTGATTAAACTACCTCCCCGGCCCTCTCAAGGACTTTAGAAGAGGGAAGAGGATACTTCCTATAAAGTTCAAACAAGCAATTTACTCTGGACTCTGATTTAAATGCTAAAATATTCCTTATCAATAACCTGGCAGGCTCCTAAGATTAATCTTTTATCTTAGAGCCTACAATCAATCAGGACCCATCCCTAGGGACAGATGGGATCACCTTCATTTGAGTGTCATGGACTGCACGGAGGAAGGGAGAAGGCTGCTCTGCTTTGAACATGGACACTGTCCCCCAGAAATCTACAGGAGAAAGGCTTGATAAGCTGGTTGCAATGGGAGGTACTGGGGACCTTTAGGATTGGGAGTGGGGGAGTCTAGTAGGAAGTCCTTGGGTTATTGCAGACATACCCTCCAAAAGAAGTGAACATTTTATCTTCTTCAGCTTCTCACTCAAGACATGATCATTCACTCTGACAGTCTCCACCATAAAGTACCTCCATTACCAGAAGGCTAAAACCTGGGCCAAGTCATCTTCGCCTTGAACCGTCACAGTCTTGAGCCAGTATAAACCTGGCTTTAAAGTAACTTGGGTTGGGTATAGCCTTCCAGTGAGAGAAGGCTGACTGAAACAGGAATACAATCCAGGTTTACTTTAAAGGACAAGAAAGCAAGGCAGGTAGCTAAAAGTCCCCACACCCAGCACACATAGATGTCACCTTTGGTTTCAGAAAAATCAAGGTCACATGTTGAACTGTTTGTGATTTTTAATGACTTTTTTAATCCTGGAAAGCCAAGTATAGTGGCACATTATTTAATAGTAGATGCCAAGGTGTGGGGAGGGAGGGTCATCCGAGATCATCTGATCCAAGGAGCTTGAGGCCACTGTGGGCAACACAGAGAAACCCTTTGTGAAGAAAAAAAAGATACCCTAAAAAAAAGATACCCTAAAACTCTGTGTGTGTGTGTGTGTGTGTGTGTGTGTGCAAGTGGAGTTCAAAGGTCAACCTCAGGTGTTGTTCCTCAGAAGCCATCCATATTGTTTTTTGAGACAGGGTCTCTTCATGGGCCTGGAGCTCACCAGTTCATCTAGGACGGCCAGTGAGCCCAGGAACCCTCCTGTCCCTGGCTCCTCAATGCAAGCATGTGCCACCACACCTGGCTTCTTACTTGGGCCTTCATGTTTATGTGGCAACAGTCTGCTGACTGACACATATCCCGAGCCCCAAAACACATTTTTAAGAGAATTCTTTCTGACAGTCTGCATATGAAGAATCAATAAGTACTGATAGAAACATCACATGTTTAGATCTGTATTAACACAGCATCTCTGTGAGTGTTCATTAAATACTATACTGATCTGAAACAAGAAGCATGCATAAGTTAAAACTCTGAGTGGGTGACTGCTGTGTTTGAGTCTCAGTTTCTCCATCTGTGAAGTAGAAGATGACACGGAAAACCACGTATCCTTTCACAGGGTTTATATTCTGCTCTGCAAATCATAGCCTTCTACATTACTGTCCTAATGAGTTGTTCTGTTTTTGTTTTTTGTCTACTTGACATAAGCCAGAGCCATCTAGGAAAAAGGAACCTCAATTGAGAAAATGCCTCCAGTGGATAGACCTATAGGCAAGTCTGTGAAGCATTTTTTGATTAACGATTGATGTGGGAAGACTCAGCCAACACGAGAGTGGGCTGGGGAGGGGCAGTTCCATCCCTGGGCAGGTGGTCCTGGCTTATGTGAGTAAGCAGGCTGAGCAAGGCATGGAAAGCAAGCCAGTAGGCTGTGTTTATTCATGGCCTCTGCTTTGTTTCCCACCTGGAGTTCCTGTCCTGAGTTCCTGCCTTGGCTTCCCTTCATGATGGCCTGTCATAGGGAGGTATAAGTCAAATAAACCCTTTCCTCCCCAAGTTGTTTTTGGTCACAGTTTTTATCACAGCAAAAGCTAGCAAAGTGAAACAGTCATTCGTGGAAGTTTTGGCCTCCTTGCTTCTGAACTACCATAACAACTGACAGAATGCACAGCAGTGAGACAGCTTCTTGCCTTCCAGAGCCTTCACTGGGAAGACAAGGCAGAGAAGAAAAGGGGAGAAAATAGGGCAGCACATGGTTGCTAAGCAACCATGGAATGGAGCAGAAGAGGCAGCATCTGAGCAGTGGGAGTTGGTTGGTAAGGGGGAAGGTCAACTTCAAACTACATGTAGAAAGACAGGTGTGGCTTCGAAGATAGATCAAAATGAGGAAGGTGGTGTGAGTAGTGTTGTGGCTCAGGACTTAATTTAATGTTTATACAACTGAGCAGATAAAAGGGATGGTGATGGATGAACACTAAGAATAGTAGTTTTATGTACGAGAATTTGTGAAAGGGCCAGTACACACACATGCGTGTGCATGCAAAAATCAGAGCATAACCACTGGTATTATTTCTCAGCCACCTTTTCTTTCTTTTTGAGACAGAGTCTCTCAAATACTAACCAAGTGGGCTAGGCTGGCTGGCCAGTGAGCTCCAGGGACCTGCCCGTCTCTTGTTCCTGGCTGGCCCTAGTGCGGGGATTACAAGGGTATGTCGCCAAGCCTGATCTTCATGCTTGTGGAGCAGGTAGTTTACTGTCTGAGGCATCTCCACAGGCACAAAGACCGTGTTTGACAGCATGATGGCTGAAAGATCCTGTGGCTCATCCCAGCTCCAATACTTAATGTATTTTCCACAATAATGCTAGAAAGAGCCATCAGTGGTAGTCCACATTTTACCCTCAACTTACTTTGCCCTTAGTTTAAAAAAAAAATGATCAGTTTGAGACCACAGCACCTTTGACGCAGCTCTCTGCTTCTTGGAAGAGACATTCCTCCATGTATCCTCATGCACTTGAGAGTCTACTCATCCCCAGTGACCAGCCTCAAAAACCAAAACTGTTGATAACAAACCTGTATCTTCAGTCTAATGAAAATGGCTTTCTGCTCCCATCAACCAGGCCTTCCTGGGTTAGGGACTAATGTATGGCTTCACAACTTAGATCATCTACTTATTAAATAG
Source organism: Peromyscus californicus insignis (assembly GCF_007827085.1). Taxonomy (NCBI): domain Eukaryota; kingdom Metazoa; phylum Chordata; class Mammalia; order Rodentia; family Cricetidae; genus Peromyscus; species Peromyscus californicus. The sequence goes on along the minus strand of NW_026294617.1, from coordinate 2,457,268 downwards.
AATCATCACAGGAAAATGTTGGTGTTCCTTATCAGCCCCTGAGCTTGATAGATGGACATATTAGAGAAAGAATGCAGAGGCAGCTTTTGCCTTCTAACTTAACTTAGACCAAAGGGCTCTGTTGGAAAGTAATGTAATCCCTGCCCTAGGTTATGTGCAATTCTGCATTTGATTTCACTGAAGAGAAGAGAACAAAAGGGACAGGCGGAGAGGGGCAGGGGAGAGAGAGGGAGGGGGGAGAGAGAATTCATAAAAGAACATTGACAAGGTAAAGGTAGATCTCCATAGCAGTTGGAAGATAGATAGACCTGGCTAACCTCCTACCCTACCCCAATATGCATACGGACCTCCATCACTGACAAGCCAACATTTCCTGATAGCTGGTCTAACCAGCATCTATCTGGAGTTTCCTATAGTCTCTGGGGCTCAGGCATGATGCCTCAGTGAGACAGAAACATGAAGCACACACACACACTATCTCAGCTCTTCAGCATTGCTCACTCAGAAACAGAATTGCTGTCAGTCCTCACTGACTGCTGAACTCCCCAGGAAGCCACAGAACAGGACTGCTGAATGTCATCACCAGCCACTGTTTCCTCACCTACAATTGTCAAAAATGCCTTTTGATCTGTGACCTGCATTTTAAAACTGACATCTGGTGGCTAGGGTGGTAATTAGACATCATTTAAAAGTTATTTCTGCCTTGTTAACTGGGTTGCTCTGTGATCAAATTAAGGGATAATTTAGAGAAACTCAGGCATATTGATTGTATAATCCATAATGTGTATAATTAATAACTATCCCTAAAAGCACTCTGTGAGGGATGGTAAGAATTCACATTAGACAATAGTCGGGGCCTGGATGGTACTTTTTCCCCCGGTGATTTTATTCACAACACATACAAAGGAAAGCGTTCAGATTCAGTGGCAGAACTTGGCAATGCCTTGATGTTACTTAAGACCAGCAAAGGACAGACAGGCATCAAGTGGTTTCTGCCCCTGCTGCTGTGACAAAGGCCCTGCCTGACAAAGGCAATCAGAGGAAGAAGGTTTACCGCGGCTCACAGTTTAAGGTGCCGTCCATGATGGTGGGGAGTTGAGGCAGCAGGAGTAGGAAACAACTGATCACGTGGTTTCTGCAGTCTTCCGGAAGCAGAGAACAACAAATGCTTGCCTGTTAGTGCTCAGCTTGCTTTCTCCATTTTACATGGTCCAGAATCTCCCTGCTCAGGGAATGACCCTGCCCACAATTAAGATGAGTCTTCCCATGTCAATGACCATAATCAAGAAAATCTCCCACAGGCATGCCCGGAGGCCCCAAATCCCCCGCCAGGCATGCCCGGAGGCTCATTTCCCATACAGTCACATTCAGAGGCCCATTTCCCACACTGGCATCCAGGGGCCCATTTTCTTGGTGGATTTAGATTTTGTCAAAGTGACAAGACCAATCATCACAAGTGGGAAAATTCTTGCTCTGGGTGCCTGAGATGTCATCTTTCTTGGAAGGGACCCTCAGCCACTAGCTTGTTAGTGATAGTGTCACTCACCAATTTTGAGTTATAAAAGGGGCTTGTCCCAGCCAAGTTGGTCTACCTTGCAATGCACTGGTACTAGTAAAATATTATGTTGTGATTTAAAAAACAATGACAAGTGCCAGGTAGTGGTGACACACACCTTTAATCCCAGCAATCGGGAGGCAGAGGTAGGCAGATCTGTGAGTCAAGGCTAGCCTGGTCTACAGCGTGAGTTCCAGGACAGGCTCCAAAGCTACACAGAGAAATCCTCTCTTGGAGAAAACAAAAACAAAACAAAAAAACAAAACAAAAAAACAAGTATCATACCCCTTGAATCTTACTCCACTGTTGCAGAATATTTGTTTAACTATGCAAAGATATATTTGTTTAATTATATAAAGGTATATTGCTGTTTTACCTTGCCTGCCTAAAGCACCTGATTGGTCTAACAAAAAGTTGAATGGCAAATAGCAAGGGAGGAGGTATAAGCAGGACTTCCAGACAAGCAGAGTAAGTAGGAGGAAGAATTTAGGCTGGAGGAAGAAAGAAAAAGAGACACCAGGGAGATGCCAGGGGCCAGCCAGGCAGACATAGAGGAAGCAGGAAAGTAGGGCATACAGAATGAAAGGTAAAAAGCCCAGAGGCAAAATGTAGATGAATAGAAACAGGTTCAATTAAGTTAAAAGAGCTAGTCAGACAAGCCTAATAAGGCTGAACATTCATAATTAATAATAAGTCTCTGTGTCTTTATTTGGGAGCTGATTGGTGGCCCAAAGTAAAACCCAACTACACTCCACTGTTTAAAGCCACCTCACATCCCCCAAGATATGTGTGCCTACAAACACCAACATGATTTATTATTAACTAGGATTGCTGTCCCAAACTCCTTTCTGTTCTCCTACCCTGTCACTAGGCTAGAACTTCCCTGACACAAAGTACCTCTTAAGCTGGCACTTCAAGCAAGTATAAGGTCTTATTCTGTGACATCAGCCTGGCTAATCAGGATTTCAGAGAACCCAATAATACCAGGACAGAAGGAACTCTAAGAAACAAAAAAAGCAGAGGTTATCAATAAAGAAAAAGTCAGTAAGAGAAGAGAGTCCATGCCCATCTGCATACTGGAGGAAGTGTTGTCTGGCTATATATTGAAAGAAGTGTAACCTGGCTGTATGCTGCAAAAAGTGTATCCTGACTGTATACTGCAGGAAGTGGAGCCTGACTGTATACTGCAGGAAGTGGAGCCTGACTGTATACTGCAGGAAGTGGAGCCTGGCTGTATACTGCAGGAAGTGGAGCCTGACTGTATACTGCAGGAAGTGGAGGCTGGCTGTATACTGCAGGAAGTGGAGGCTGGCTGTATACTGCAGGAAGTGGAGCCTGGCTGTATGCTGCAGGAAGTGGAGCCTGGCTGTATGCTGCAGGAAGTGGAGCCTGACTGTATACTGCAGAAGTGGAGCCTGGTTGGGGTTGGCACAGGTTGCCAGGGCACCTGCACTACTTACTACCCTTTCCTACACCCACTATCCCATTATGTGCTGAGGCAGCAACACCATCACATCAGCTTGCACCTTATATTTGCTGAGATCGGCATTCTGTGGTGAGCTTAGCTTGTTTTTTAAGATTTGTTTGTGTTGTGTTGTGTGTTGCCTGTGTGAGTGTAAGTGCATATGTATGTTTATGGGTGTTTGTGCCTGTGTACTCATAGAGATCAAAAGTGAATGTTGGGTTCGATCCTCTATCACTCTACACCTATTCCTTTGAGATAAAGTCTCTCCCTGGACCTTTGACTGGTATTTCCTCAGCTATACTGAAAGTCTTTTTTTAAACAGGGTCTTATTATTCAGCCCTCACTGGCCTGAAACTCAATATGTAGGCCAGGCTGGCCTCAAACACACAAAGATCCTTCTGAATGCTAAGATTTCAGCCATACACCATCATGCCCAACTCAGTAAGTGCTCTTAACTGCTGGGCCATCTCTCCAGTCCTTTAATAAGTATTATGCATATGCTGTTTTGTAGATTTAATAATTAAAATAATTCAGGTAACATGTGGCTATAATCTCAATACATGAAAGGTAGAGGCAAGAAGTCAGGAGTTCAAATCTTTTTTGGCTACATGTTTGTGGCCAGTCTGGCTACTGGAGATTCTGTCTCAAATAAATGAATTTTAAAAGCCCTCTGGTGATGTAAGTATCATCTGCAAGTTTAAATAAGGACCTGAAGATGGAGAGGCTCAGTGTTGGACCCCAAGTGGTAAACAGTGGGACAAGGTTCCATCAGGCCTGTGTGATCTCCAGGCACAGGCTTGAGCTTCTCTGAAGATCCACCTTGCTGTACATCTTTTCTTCTTGACAAAGTTTCGAGGTAGAATGGGAGAAGAATTAAATATAGCTAGTACTTTAGACTGGTTCCCAGACAGTGTTCTATTTTAATATGGCCTCCCATGTTAATCAGCTAGTGCTACCATAAAATCTAATACAGATTAGGTTATTAAACAGAAACAACTTTTCTCACAAATCTAGATGTTTCTGAACAATATCAAGGCATCAGGTCTTCTGGGGACTCGCTCCTTGAGTCACAAATAGCCATCTTCTCCATAAAACTTCATGTGGTCTTTTTCTCTGTGTGTTTCTGTGTCCTGGTCTCATTTTTTTTTATCATATTGCTGCATTTGAGTCAATAACAGTGACTTAACCTTAATTGCCTTTTTAAGAGCTCTAAACAGAGTCAAAGCCTGAGTTTCTAAAGGTAAGGACTCATCATTTGGATGGGAGATAGGAGGAAGATTAAGCCCAGCATCTAATACCCTCCCTCTCCACACACATATGCTCACCCTTATCTCTAAACTTTGAACAAAATCTGCTAAGTACCATCTTCAGTAAGAGAACAGCATTAGGAAATTAAAGACGATGGAGTTAGTGGAGAAAGTAGAAAGGAAGAGGGCTGTGGAGGATTATTCTTGATACATAAGCATGAGGACCTGAGTTGGATTCCTAAAATCTACTTTTAAAAGCCAGGTGTGATAGCACCTGCTTGCAATCCCAGCACTGGGGGGGTGGAGATAGGTGAAAACATGGTGCTCACTGGCCAGCCTGGCCAAACTTGTCTGTTCCAAGTCCAACAAAAGAACCTAGATCAAAAAACAAGGTAGAGAGAGATGGAGGAAGACCTGTGGCCTACATAGACATCTACACAAACATGTATCCACACACATGAATGCACATACACACAAAACACACACACACACACACACACACACACACACACACACACACACACACATAGTATGTAAAGTGCTTGTCATGACAGCATGAATATCAGTTTGATCCCCAATCTTCACATTGAAAAAAAAAGCCTGACATAGTGGCACACTGTAGATGTAACCAACCGTCTTATTAAATAAGAAACACAGAGCCGATTCAGAGAAGAAAGCCAAGAGGTCAGAACTAAGAGCCTTACCCTTCCTGCTTCAGCCAAGAGAGCTCTCCGAAAGGGACCTACTTCCTGTGTGTCTGTCTTTATAAAGACTTTCTGTTCTGCCTTCTCATTGGTTGTAAACCCAAACACATGACTGTAGAGACTTTAGAGACTTCCAGGTCTTCTATGGTTGGTATTGAGATTAAAGGCGTGTGTCTCCAATGCTGGCTGTATCCTTGAACACACAGAGATCTACCTAGCTCTGCCTACCAAGTGCTGGGATTAAAGGCATGCACCACCACCGCCATGCTCTTGCTATGGCTCTAATAGCTCTGACCCCCGGGCAACTTTATTTATTAACATACAATTAAAATCACATTTCAGTACAAATAAAATACCACCATAGCACACCCTTAAAACTGAAACATTGGGAGACAGAAACAAGGATAGATGAGAAGATTCAGAGACTCACTGGCCGGCCAGCCTACCTAAATTAGCATGTTCCAAGCCAATGGTAGATGTCACCTGAGGAAGAGCACTTATGTTGACCTCTGGGCTCTACATTCACATACACATATATCACATACACAGGACTCATGAACACACACACATTTATTTATTTACTTATTTATTTATTTATTTATTTACCTATTTATTTCAAAAATGAAAATTTCTAGGGCCAGCAAGATGGTTCAGCAGGTAAAAATGGCTGCCATCAGGCTTGATGATGAGTTCCATCCCTGGAACTCAATATGGTGGAATAAGAGAACTGACAGCTTCAAATTGCCCTCTGACCTCTACATGTGCACCATAAAGAAATGCCCCACAGACATACAAATAAATAAATGCAAAACTTAATAATGATAAAATTAAAAGTATACAGAGATAATTCAAACAGTCTCAGCCCCGTTCTATAAAATCTACTAGACATGCAGTAAAGAATAAAAATGAGCTTCAAGGAAAAGAGGCAAGGACACATTTGTCTCCTCTACTATCTGAGGGGGACAGTACTGCAAACTCCATTGTTTGGCTGAAGAGACCCTGTAGTCTTTGGAAAGTCCCAGACTCAATCCCCTATGCAACAGAACTTCAAATTGAAGATACAGCAAATCTCCTATCAATTGACAAGGATTTTCAATTAAAAAAAAATCCCTGGGTTCTCCTAAGTGGATCTTGTTCACACTTAACCAAACTCTATGTCACTTGTACAGGTCATTTTGTCCCATGGTGCAGAGGGAGGTTTTCCTCTGGTTCTAGTGCTAGGTGTTTGGCTTGTCTAGAAGAGCCGATTGACAAGGCCCATCATGCAAGCTTGTGTCACACATCAGCTGGTCAGCACAGCTGAGGAATATCTGTCCAGAATGCTGCATCAGATAAGGCAACAGCAAAAAGACATTAACAACATTAACAATTAGATTAAACAGTGGGGAAGGGGAGAAGGGAGAGAGGGAGAGGGAGACCAAAAGAACATAAGCCAATACAGTTTTTACAATTTTTTTAAGACAGGGTTTCTTCGTGTAGTTTTGGTGCCTGTCCTGGATCTTGCTCTGTAGACCATGCTGGCCTTGAACTCACAGAGATCTACCTAGATCTGTCTCCTGAGTGTGGGATAAAAGGCGTGCACCACCGCCACCCAGCCCAGTTTTTACATATTTGCTTTTGAGACAGGGCTTTGTGTCATTCAGGATAGCCTTGATATCAGTAGGTAACTAAAGATGAGCTTGACCTTCTGATTCTCTTGCCTCCACCTCTTAAGTCATGTGCCACTAGGCCTGGTTATACAGTGACAGGATGCGAACTCAGGGTTTGTGCATGCTAGGCAAGCACTCTACAAATCCAACTCCACCCCCAGCCCCAAAACAATGTATTGGCAATTATTTCTCAGACAGTAAGCCAACATAGATGCTCAGCAGATGAAGTTTCTCATCTCTTTGGAATCATACAGAGCAAGTCAGTGCAGAAAAAACAGAAAGAAAGACAGCGAGAAAAAGAGAGGAAGTATAGCTCCTGGATGAGAAAATAAATCTAGACTGTCAGCATCAGGGAATCACAGCACCAAAAACAAGGGTACCAAGGTCAACAGGAGGAATGAGACTCAAAGCTCAACAGCATACCATCCAACCTTTGTGTTCCAGCAGAAGAAGGCCCTGGTAATGGGCAGTGCCAGCATCAAGATAAGGATATGGGTTGTTTTTTATCACCAAGACCATAAATGATTACAGCAAAGCATGGAAACCAGTCAAGCAGAACAGTTAATGCAGGTATTTATCAAGGAGCAAGAATTAGTCAAGGCGAGTTAAAGTAGCAAGCTCTGAGGCTTATGTTGAAGAAAAATAAAATAGCAAAAACCCAAATAGAATTTAAAAAACCCAACAGATACATGAGGGACACCAGTAGAAGAAGAGTGGAATAGGGCCAGATGTGAGCAGATACTCTAAAATATATCTGTGAAAATGTCATAATGAAGACCATTTTTGTATACTAACTAAAAACCAAATTTAAAAAATAAACAGAAAAACTCAGATGTATAATAACAAAATATAGAGGGTAATAGGGCTATGTGATATCTTACACGCACACACATCATACATGCTATGTATACAAAGATGACATTGAGTTTGTGACACCCCATCTCCCCCTCCTGAGTACTGTAATCACAGGTGTGTAAACCACCCTGTCCAGTTTCATGCAGTGCTAAGGACTGCACCCAGGGCTCCATATATTGTAGGCAAGGGCTCTACCAATTGTGCTGCATCTTCCACTTAAACTTGTTAATTACATTAACAAGAGCAATCCCAAAGATGGAATTAAGTTTCTTCTCCTCTTAAAGACTAGTAGTTCTGGCCAGGTATCATCACATAGAGAATACATTCATTGGAAGGACACTGGAAGGGTTTCATGAATCCCATAGACTTTGTTGGCAGTTTCCTTCAGAGCATTGATCTTCAACCTTGATGCCTAATAGACTCACATGGTAACCTTGGAATATAAACAATACACAGCCTCTATTTAGATGAATTATGGTGGACTCTCTGAGTAGTGTCTATAAATAAGAACACTTATAGAGTTCCTTGGCTGTTTTTCAAGCATCACCATGAGTTAAGAACTACTCTTCTAGAATGGTAGAACTAATATCAATCATTTTTTGATTCCCAGGTTCATTTTTTCCTCAAAATTGTAAAATTGCAAGAAGAGAGACTGTAAGTGGCACTGTTTAGATTGTCAGGTTAGCACTAGGTTAAAAATTAGCAACTGTCTAGAAAGCAGGGTCATACTGAGTCCAGGGAAGAAGGGAGTGCTCAAAGCAGGCTGAATTCCTAGGCGCTCAGCAGCCACCCAAAAATTGTCACATCACCCATAGCTGATACGGAAAATGCTTAATTGATACTGCTCTCTTCACTGAGAACTTATACAGACAAAATGGCAAGACAGAACTCAGATTCTTGAAGAGCAGCACTGGCTGATACCAAGTCATTTTTAAGAGCACAAAGAGTCTCAGGTGTCCTGGAGGACTGACAGTGGGGGAAGGGACAGAAGAGACAAGGAATCCAAAACTTGAGCATCTGCTAAAGTACAAATGACTGCCACATAACAGGGCAGGTTAGTAAGCTTTGCCTTACTTTGATGCCTCCTTACACAGAACCAGAGATGGGAAATCTGAGTGTGCACAACTTATTTGATGATCAGGAAAAGCATCGGTAGTAGGGTGAGGACCTCAGACAGGAAAGATGGATAATGAACATTTTGTTATAAATCAAACTACCCTGTTCAAAAGTGGAGCTTAGCTCTTCCATTGAGGAAAATGTGGGAAGTTGTAAAGAATTATCCTATTCAGGGTCAGGGGCCAGGAAACTTATACATCACCTGCCATTCATCACAGACAGAAGGTTTCTGTGGCAGAAACATAAGGCCTTAACATCCAGCACTGTAAGCCTACTGGATACTTGAGGTGATGCTGGCATTGCCCTCAATGAAACAAGGAGACTGGATAGAATGAGCTCCAACAGAATCAGTTGTGACAGGGAAGGGCTGAATGAGGAGAGCAGATAAAGTAGGGGCTGACATAGTGATGCTTATATTTGAGGCCCTTGTCCACAGCAGTGTAAGATGTGTGTATAAATGTTGTGCTTTTCACAACAGAGTGTATATACTAGCTGTAATAATCAACTGATGGCTTTCACAGTTAAAGCACCATGTGAGCATTTGAAAATGATATGATTTATGGAGTTGCTGTCTTGTGTCCCAATTCAACCAGTTATGAGTGCAAAGTCTTCATTTGATAGCTTAACTTCTGCTTAGATATTCAATGAGACACTTATTACTACCCAACTTGGCCAGGCATTGTTGTACACACGTGTAATCCCAGCACCTAGGAGCCATAGCAAGAGGTTCATTGTGAGTTTAAGGTCAGGCTAGATTACATAATGATAATAAGTCTCAAAAATAAAATTAAAAAAAAATAAGAAGGCCTTGATAGATAGCACAGCAGTTAAGATCAATTGTTCAAAAATTTGAAGACCAGAGTTCAGATTCGAACTCCCACAGAAATAGCCAGGTGTCTTTCATATAACTCTGACCCCAGCTCCATGGGAGGCAAAGATAGGAGGGTCACTGGGGCTTGCTGGCTTTAGCCCAGCAGAGAAAACATAGCTCCAGGCTTATGGAAAAGGCCTATCTCAAAGGAATAGGTGGAGGGTGAAAGGGATACACCTGACACCTCCCCCAGCCTCCATGTGCATTCACAGATGTGTTCACCCACACACATGCACATATACTCACATAAACACACACACACACACACACACACACACACACACACACACACACACACGAATAAACAAATTTCAATAATAGTAACTCAGTATTACTGAAATCACAAGCTCTTGAGACTGTAGAGAAAATCTACCAAATAGAAAGAATCCAAAGCAACTATTCCCTGAGACAGAGACTGTCAGCACCCGACTGGACTAAGAGGTGAGTCTTTCTCCTCATACTTGAACACCCCAGCCCCTAGGCTTTAGGCCCAGAGGCACAACCCTGCGCCCCTACACCATCACCCATTGCAGTTCCAATCTCAGGCCAGTGGGCAGGCAGACCTCCTACACACAGGACAGACTACCACCATCCCCCATCAGACCCTGTAACCCAAGCCCCACCTCCCCAAAACCCCACCCACCCTCTGAGACTACAACAGTTCCCTGAGACAGAGCCTGCCAGCACCCAACTGGACTAAGAGGCCAGTTGGCAGGCAGACCTCCTGCAGACAGGTCAGATTACCACCATCTACCACACACTAAGACTGCAGCTACTCCGTGAGACATAGCCCAGTAGCGCCAGTTGGACTAAGAGCTGCTCCTTAAGACAAAAAGTCCATCAGCATCAACTAGACCAAGAGCTCCCACTCGATCAAGAGAATCAATCAGACCAAGAGAGGCTCACTCAGACACAGACACTGCTTGCACCAAGTGGAGAAAGAGATGGGTAGACACCAGGGCAAAAATACAGCCAGCAACATAAAAACCAACACGGCTCCATCAGAACCTACATCAGCAAGACCTGAACATTGCAACATAGAAGAAACAGAAAATATCTACCATAAAAATGACTTTAAGAAGATATTCAAAATCTTAAAAGAGGAAATGAAAAATTCCCTTAAAGAAATCAAGGAACAGTCAAACAAAAATGAGAAGAAATCAGTAAATCCCTTGAAAGCCAAGAGAAAGCAATTAAACAAGTGAGGGAAAAAGTTCAAAATTTCAAAACTGAAGTGGAGTCAATAAAGAAGACACAAACTGAGGGAATGCTGGAAGTGGAAAATCTGAGTAAACAAACAGGAACTACAGATACAAGTAAAACCAACAGAATGCAAGAGATGGAAGAGCAGATCTCTAGCATTGAAGATACAGTAGAAGAAATAGATTCATCAATCAAAAGAAAACACTAAAGCCAACAAAGTCATGAACCAAAATGTCCAGGAAATTTGGGACACCATGAAAAGACCAAACCTAAGAATAATAGGGATAAAGAAGGAGAAGAATACCAACTCAAAGGCACAGAAAATATATTCAACAAAATCATAGAAGAAAACTTTCCCAACTTAAAGAAGGAAATGCCTATAAAAATACAGAAGGGTTACAGAACACCAAATAGACTGGATCTAAAGAGAAAAAAAAAGGCCTCTTGCCACATAATAATCAAACCACTAAACATACAGAATAAAGAAAAAATTAAGAGCTACAAAGGAAAAAGGCCAAGTAACATATAAAGGCAGACCCATAAGAATAACACCTGACTTCTCAATGGAGACTCTAAAAGCCAGAAGGTCCTGGACAGACATTATGCAGATACTAAGAGACCATGGATGCTAACCCAGAGTATTATACCCAGCAAAACTCTCAATCAACATAGAGTAAGCAAAATATTCCATGATAAAACCAGATTTAAACAATATCTTTTCACAAATCCAGGCCTACAGAAAGCACTTGAAGGAAAAATCCAACCTGAGGAAGTTAGATACATCCATGAAAACACAGGCAATAGATAGTCCCATACCAATAAATATCAAAGAAGAGAAATATATAACACTATCACCAAAAAATAACAGGAATTAACAATAACTGATCATGAATATCCAACAATATCTATGGCCTCAATTCACCTATAAAAAGACACAGGCTAACAGAATGGATATGAAAACAAGATCCATCCATTTGCTGCATACAAGAAACACACCTCAACTTCAAAGACAGACACCACCTCAGAGTAAAAGGCTGGGAAAAGACATTCCAATCAAATGGATTTAAGAAGCAAGCTGGTGGCTCGGCCTGGGAGGAGGGGACTGGACCTACCTGGACTGAGTCTACCAGGTTGATCTCAGTCCTCAGGGGAGGCTTTGCCCTGGAGGAGGTGGGAATGGGGGTGCGATGGGGGGAAGGGGAGGGGGGGGGCGGGAGGGGGGAGAACAAGGGAATCCGTGGCTGATATGTAGAACTGAATTGTGTTGCAAAATAAAAAAATATATAAACTCAAAAAAAAAGAAGAAGCAAGCTGGTGTAGCTATCCTAATATCTAACAAAATAGACTTCAAACTAAAATCAATTGAAATATATCGGAACGACATTACATACTTATCACAGGGAAAATCTGACAAGATGAAGTCTCAATTATGAATATTTATGCCCCAAATGCAAGGGCACCAACATTCATAAAAGAAACATTACCAAAGCTTAAATCGCACATCAAACCCCATATGCTAGTAGTGGGAGACTTCAACAACCCACTCTCACCATGAATGGACAGGTCTGCCAGACAGAAACTTTACAGAGAAATAAGGGAACTAACAGACATTATGACTCAAATAGACTTAATAGATATCTACAGAATATTCCACCCTAACACAAAAGAATATACCTTCTTTTCAGCATCCCATGGAACCTTCTCCAAAATCGACCACATGCTTGGCCACAGAGCAAATCTCAACAGATACAAAAAAATTGAAATAACCTCCTGTGTCTTATCAGACCACCACGGCTTAAAGTTAGCTTTCAACAACAACAAAAATTACAGAAAGCCTATAGTCTCATGGAAACTGAATAATGCCGAATTGAATCACCAATGGGTCAACGAAGAAATAAAGAAAGAAATTAAAGATTTCCTAGAATTCAATGAAAATGAATGTACAACATACCCAAACTTATGGGATACCATGAACGCAGTGCAAAGAGGAAAATTCATAGCTCTCAATGCCCACATAAAGAAGTTGGAGAAATCTCACACTAGTGACTTAACAGCACAACTGAAAGCTCTAGAATAAGAAGAAGCAAACTCACTCAGGAGAAACAGATGCCAGGAAATAATCAAATTGAGGGTTGAAATCAATAAAATAGAAACAAAGAGAACAATACAAAAAATTAATGAAACAAAGAGTTGGTTCTTTGAGAAACTCAACAAGATAGATAAGCCCTTATCCAAATTAACCAAAAAACAGAGAGAGAGCATCCAAATTAACAAAATCAGAAATGAAAAGGGAGACACAACAACAGACAATGAGGAAATCTAGAGAATCATCAGGTCATACTTCAAAAACCTGTACTTCACAAAATTGGAAAATCTGAAAGAAATGGACAGTTTTCTGGATTGGGACCCCATACCAAAGTTAAATCAAGACCAGGAAAACTATTTAAATAGACCAATAACCCCTAAAAAATAGAAATGGTCATTAAAAGTCTCCCAACCAAAAAAAGCCTAGCACCAGACGATTTCAGCACAGAATTCTACCAGATTTTCAAAGAAGAACTAATACCAATACTCTTCAAATTGTTCCACACCATAGAAACAGAAGGAACATTACCAAATTCTTTTTATGAGGCTACAGTTACCCTGATACCCAAACCACACAAAGATGCAACAAAGAAAGAGAATTACAGACCAATCTCCCTCATGAACATTGATGCAAAAATACTCAATAAAATACTGGCTAACTGAATCCAGGAACACATCAAAAAAATTATCCAGCATGACCAAGTAGGCTTCATCCCAGGGATGCAAGAATGGTTCAACATAATAAAATCTGTCAATGTAACACACCCCATATAAACAAACTGAAAGAAAAAAAAACCACATGATCATTTAATTGGATGCTGAAAAAGCCTTTGACAAAATCCAACACCCCTTCATGATAAAGGTTCTAGAGAGATCAGGAATACAAGGAACATACCTAAACATAATAAAGGCAATTTACAGCAAGTCAACAGCCAACATCAAATTAAATGGAAAGAAACTCAAAACCATTCCACTAAAATCTGGAACAAGACAAGGCTGTCCACTCTCCCAGTATTTATTCAGTATAGTACCTGAAGTTCTAGCTAGAGCAATAAGACAACATAAGGAGATCAAGGGGATATAAATTGGAAAGGAAGAAGTCAAACTTTCATTATTAGCAGATGATAAGATAGTATACATAAGTGACCCCAAAAATTATACCAAGGAACTCCTATGGCTGATAAACTCCTTCAGTAAGGTGGCAGGATACAAGATTAAAAAAAATCAGTAACCCTCCTATATACAAATGAAAAAGAGGCTGAGACAGAAATCAGAGAAACATCACCCTTTACAATAGCCACAAAATTTAAAATACCTTGGGGTAACTCTAACTAAGCAAGTGAAAGACCTGTATGATAAGAACTTTAAGTCTCTGAAGAAAGAAACTGAAGAAGATATCAGAAAATGGAAAGATCTCACATGCTCATGGATAGGTAGAATCAACATAGTAAAAATGACAATCTTACCAAAGGCAATCTACAGGTTCAATGCAATCCCCATCAAAATCTCAACACAATTCTTCACAGACTTGGAAAGAACAATACTTAAATTATATGGAAAAACAAAAAACATAGGATAGCTAAAAAGAATCCTGTATAATAAAGCAACCTCTGGAGGCATCATGATCCCTGACCTCAAGCTCTACTATAGAGCTATAGTAATAAAAATAGCTTGGTAATGGCATAAAAACTGACATGTTGACCAATGGAATCGAAATGAAAACTCTGACATAAATCCACACACCTATGAACATATGATTTTCGACAAAGAAGCCAAAACTGTGCCATGGGAAAAAAAAATTATCTTCAACAAATCATGCTGGCATAACTGGATGTCAACATGCACAAGATTGCAAGTAGATCCACATCTGTCACCATGCACAAAACTCAAGTCTAAGTGGATCAAAGACTTCAACATAAATCCAGTTACACTGAACTTGATAGAAGAGAAAGTAGGAAGTAGTTTGGAATGTATTGGCACAGGAGGCCACTTCCTAAATATAACACCAGTAGCACAGACACTGAGAGTGACAATTAATAAATGGGACTTCCTGAAACTGAGAAGCTTTTGTAGAGAAAAGGACATGGTCAATAAGACCAAAGGACAGCCTACAGAATGGGAAAAGATCTTCACCAACCCCACATCTGACAGAGGGCTGATCTCCAAAATATATAAAGAACTCAAATAGCTAGACATCAAAATACTGAACAATTCAATTAAAAAATTGGCTACAGAGCTTAACAGAGAATTCTCAACTGAAGAATTTTAAATGGCTGAAAGACATTTAAGGAATTGCTCAACATCCTTAGCCATCAGGGAAATGCAAATCAAAACAACTCTGAGATACCATCTTACACTTGTCAGAATGGCTAAGATCAAAAACACGGAAGACAGCTTGTGCTGGAGAGGATGTGGAGCAAGGGGAACACTCCTCCACTGTTGGTGGGAATGCAAACTTGTTCAACTACTCTGGAAATCAGTATGGCGGTTTCTCAGAAAATTGGGAATAAGTCTTCCTCAAGACCCAGTTATACCACTCTTGGGCATATACCCAAGGAATGCTCAATCTTACCACAAGGACACATGCTCAACTCTGTTCATATCAGCATTATTCATAATAGCAAGAACCTGGAAACAACCTAGATACCCTTCAACTGATGAATGGATAAAGAAAATGTGGCACATATACACAATAGAGTACTGATCAGCAGTAAAAAACAATATCATGAAATTTTCAGGCAAATGGATGGGACTAGAAAATATCATTTTGAGTGAGGTAACCCAGACTCAGAAGGACAAACATAGTATGTACTCACTCATAAGTGGATATTAAAAGGGAGGGAAGGGATGGCCAGACTGTAACCCATAACTCCGGAGAGGCTAGCTAACAAGGAAAGACCCTAGGAGGGGCACATGGATGACCCTGTGAAGAAGAAGTGGATGAGATCTACATGAGTGGACTGGGTATGGGCAGATGGCAGAGGGTGAGGAGTGGGGGATGAGAACATAGGGAAATGGGAGGGTCAATCTGGAACAGGGACAGAGTAGGAGGGCAGGGAGGAAAATACCATGATAGATGAGGACATCATGGGAATAAAAAGAGGCAGGGTGCTAGGAAGCCTCTCAGGAATCCACGAAGTTGACCCCACCTTGATCTGCTGACAGTGGTCCAGAGGGTGCCTGGACCTGTCTACTCTGGTGACCAGCCTAGCAAATAACCTAGCTGTCATCATAGAGCCTTTGTCCAGTGACTGATGGAGGCAGATACAGAGATCCACAGCCAGACACCAGTCTGAACCCCAGGAATCCAGTTGATGAGAGAGAGAGAGAGGTACTACAGGAGAGGGATGTCAAGATCATGATGGGAGGATGTGCAGAGATGACCGGCCACACTAGTGGAAACCCATGAACTGTGGACTGGTGGCTGTGCAGCCCCCATTGGACTGGACTAGGCCCTCTGGATATGGAAGATGGTTGTTTGGCTCAAACTGTTTTGGGGGCACCCAGGCAGGGGGATTGGTATCTGTCCCTGGTCTATGGGCAGGCTTCTGGGAATCCAGGGTCTGTGGTGTGACACCTTGCACAGTCTTAGTGCAGTGGGAAGTGGCTTGGACTTGCCTAGGCTCAGTGTGCTGAGCTCTGTTGACTCCCTATGGGAGAACTTGATTTGGGGGATGTGGGAATACTGGGTGGTTTGGGAAAGAAGGCTGGAGGGTGGGAGGATGGAGGAGGGGGGATTTGTGGATAGTATGTGGAGTGAGTAGAAAATTTCATAATAAAAAATGAAAGAAAAAAAGAAAGAATCCAAATATTGGTTCTCATCATCATCTTCTGCATCATCATTAACTAACTAAAGGTGTCTGCATGTTGCACAAAGTGAAGTGATCTCAATTCTATAACCGTTTATCTCCACTAATCCATGTTAAAAGTTAATGTAGTCAATATCAATAAAGGGATAAATGGGAAAGAGAGGTGTGAGAGAGAGAGAGGAAGGAGCAGGAGAAAGAAGGGGGCAAAGAGAAATAGGAGCATGAGGAAAGGAAGAGAGGTGGATGTTTATGAGCCTCAGAGTAAAGACTGTAGAGCGAAGGGTTACTTCTTTGCCTTGTTTGTTCTATTTTCTCCTCTTCTGTTTCCAGATCACCTAAAAGCAACTGTTTAGCTATCTTGATGGTCCTGGCTGTTAGCTGGTGGGAGCTTAAATTCCCCTGTACACATGCATGCACAGTGCAGAGCCTGTGAAACTGGATGAGTTCCTAGCATGGAAGCCCTGCTTTGTGAGTAGAATACAGAGGGCACAACTGAGAGATGAGATAAATGCACACATCTTCTCAAGTTGAGCAGCCATTCCCATCACACTGGGCTGGGGGCCTGCTGGGGCTATACTGTTGAATACAATAGTTGGCTCTCAGATGGTCCATAAAAGGAGGAAATAATTTGGTATCAGTTAGGTAAAGTTTTTGTGTGTAACTCTTCTTCCTCTGCTACAGATTGGGGTAAATTGTTCCTGCTAAACTAGATGCTGTGTGTGTTTATACAGAGTTGAGGAAGCTAAGACCTTTCTCAACTTCCTGAGCATTGAAAGATCTATCTCTATATAGTCTAACCTAGAGATAAGTGGGTCAACCTCTTGCCTTAGAGTGGGGCAAATGGTCATTTATTTAGAGCAGTGGTTCTCAACCTGTGGGTGATGAACCCTTTGGGGTCACATATCAGACATCCTCCATATCAGGTATTCACATTGTGATTCATAACAGTAGCAAAATTACAGTTATAAAGTAACAATGAAATAGTTTTATGATTGGGGTCACTACAACTTGAGGAATTGTATTAAAGGGTCACAGGATTAGGAAGGTTGAGAACTACTGCTCTAGAGGAACTTCTCCCAGCTGTGTTCTGAGTCCTCACAATTGTTCATAAAAAGTCATCAACTGTACAACCTCAGCTTGCTCAGCTCTGGTCTCTCTTTCTTTCACCAACTTGGGCAAGTAATTGTGTATTAGTTATTTTGGTTCTCTTTCTGTCTCTCCCTGTCTCTCTGGCAACATTTTATATTCAAACTATAATATCCAATAAGGGCCTTTTCCTGAAGTGATAAGGCAATTCCAGGATGTGGTAACCCCAAACCCCTCCTCTACTGTTTTCTTATACCTGCCATATGGAATTTTGGGAGCTATAGTCTATAGGAGGACCTCTTAATGGATGTCAGGCAAGGAGTAAAGGGAGGGAGCTTGGAAGACATAATACAAATACTGATGGGTCTGAAGATAACTCAAATGAAAAAGGCAGTCACCTGCTTTATCACCTGGGAAAGATGCAGAGTTCCAGAGTTTTAGCTAGCACCCAGTTTAGTTTGTCTTCATTCTCTGTGTCCTGGTTCCATGATAAAGGATGTGGAGCCATAGAATAGTTTTCAAAGTCTGGCCCAACCATGTTGCAGAAAATATTATCAGGACTCAATTATATTTTTAATCCCCAGTTTAGACTTCTAGTTATTTGTGGGGGGTATCTTGTGTATGTGTGTAAACCTGTTTGGGGAGGGGTACATGTGAATATGTATGCACTCATGTAGAGATCAGTTGGTTGAGTTCATCTATTGCTTGTAGAAAAGTTTCTGTACCCCAATATTGGGTTTCTCCACCAATGCAATAAATCAGATCAGGCCAAATTACTAAATCCAGGTTTAATCTAAGCAAAACATTCTCAGGCAGTCCCAGGAAGGAGGAGAAGCCATGAGGGGAATCACCAGGGGAAGTATATGGGCCAGACCTTAAGTACCCTCCAGGAGTGGAGCCGCTGCTTGCCAGGTTTTCTCGGGGGTGGGGTCTGGAGAAGGCAGCTCCAGGAGAGATCCCGAACATCCCAGCCTTTCAGGGTATATATGGATGCAGGTTCAAGTCTGGCTGCTTCCTGCCAGCAGGGAACAACATAGGGAAGGGGAAATCAGGAGTCAGTGGGAGGTGCACAGTGGGAGGTGTGGTGAAGAAGCATTAAATTAGCTGCCATCCTGGAGACTTCAGGTACCTGTTTCTTGAGGAGGTAAATAAGGCATGTTGCTAAGAGAAAAAACAGATTATTAGCATTGGCCTGTGAACAAGGCTAGCCATGGGAAAAAGAATGAAATGGAAATGTGCCCTGGTTGTACAGAAGAGGCAAGGGTGGATGAGCCAGATGAAAGAGCACATATGCCCTTGAGTCTGGAGAGGTGGTGCCAGCACTGATGTTCCAGGAGCTTGTGTGGATGGCACACCAAATCAGGAGTACAGGAGCCATCATATCTGCTGTTTCCCCAGAAGTGAGAAATGCTTCAATCCATCCTGTAAAATGTTAGGAGATAACATAGCTTTTCATGAGTAAGCACGTGGATGAAATCAACCTGTCAGTACTCACCCCGTTGGTGTCCTTGGAGCTGGTGCAGGGGCTGGCTGGTGTATCTGGAGGGCCCCTGAGGGTTGGCTTTGGCATGAAGAGAGAAGTGGACCTGTTCAGGAACATGCAGGTGTTTGTAAAACAACTGGAGCAGATTTACATCTTGGAGTCACAGCAAAAGGCTATGGCTTTGGGTTAAAAGGTATGAACATTTTTCCTAGGGCCTGGTTTCAGCCTCATGAAACACACCTTTAAGTCTATAACCAGAGGAAATTTACTGAATGGAAGAGGTCAAATGAGTGAAGGAGGAGGAGGGAGAGGGGCTGAGGAGCAAGGGAGGAACAGAGTTGAACATGTCTGCAGGCTTCCATATCCTTTCTAAGACTAACCTGTCTCTAGAAGCTGGGACAAGTAAAATCCATGGAAATTTAAGGACTCCTGAAATTGTAGTCAGTGCTCTATCAGTTTATAAGTACCCTAGCCATCAAATGCCATCAGATCTGAGAAGGATAAGTAAGAAGTGAGACAACTTCCCAGCTACCCAGGCAGTCCCAGGTTTCTCTGTGGTTGTTGGGAGACAGAAGTCCCAAAGGCAGTACCAGTCCTCAGCTGCCAAGCCCAGAAAATCTAATAGACTTTCGTGTGTGGTAGGAATTTGGGGAGGGTTACCCAGACTTGGTAACATGGAGCAACTAATCCCCCCAATGTCCTGTTTTCCAGTCTGGGCAGGGTCTTGGTACTGGTTTAAAGTGCAGAGCAGTTTCTTGCTGTGTGGCTGCCTTTGTCACATTTAAGACAAGTTTCCAGGTGGTAGTTCTTCCATGTTCCTTGGAGGATGTACAGAATGCTGCTAGGAGCTAGCATGTCTCTATTTTTATTAAAATGTCATATTCTAAGATTCCTGAAGCATTTGAGGATCAGGGTGTAATTATCTGTTAGGTATAACTAAATTAGACAAATGGTGTTTAGGCTTAACTTTGAGAGCATATGTAAGCTAAATATGGACATACAGTTTACCCAATTAGTTACAGCTTACCAATGTTAGTAAAAGTGAGAAGATTAGAAGGAATATCTCAGTCACTAGTGTTCAGTCATGGTCCTAAGATATAATCATAAGGCAAAACCAAGTTAACATTGTAAACAATTTAGCGCTTTTAAAATCAATAATAAGGAAATACACTTATGCTATAAAATCTGGCTTTTTAGCAAGATACATCTTTGTACATGATGCATCATTAAACCAGCATCATTTTAAATTCTACCTTTTATAAACATTGTTGTTTATAAACATTATAGGACAAGAATTATTATACAGAAAAAATATATCAGAGACCTGACTTCTCCTTGGTAGGACCAGCCCATGTGGTTACCCTCACGAAAGATGGCAGTGAAGCATATGTCCTCTCTCTTTAACATTAACCAAAATGGTGACTAGCCACATGTTGTAAGGTATTGACAGACAATGTGGTGTTTTCCAGAGCAGTTTTAATCTGGAGTTACAAGTTTTACAGATTTTAAAACATACCCATTTTTCAGCTATTTTTCTTTGTAATAAAGTAGAACATCATAAAATTACTTTTTCTGTCATTACATCAGGTTCAACAAAGCCCAGAGGCAAATCCTGAGCCCAGACAGTAAGTTGTGAGCATAGCTGAGACACAGGGAACACGTAAACTCAGGCATTCAAAACCAGTTAAAAACAAGCATACTCAGGCCACATTTCCATCTCTACACACAAAGTAGATGGGACTTTTTAACAGGAAGAAAAACAGACTTTCAGATGAAGCAGCCCACAGCAGGTGGGTAGAATGTTAGCATAATACAGGGAGAAGTGAAAAACAGAGTAACTGCAAGCTGCCCAAGACCGAAGCAAGCTGGAACAAGAAGGTAAAATGCTCTTGAACATAAAATAAAACCAAATACTAAAAAATCTGGAAATTTCTTTCCTGAAGAGAACCCCCCGAAAAATGTTCTTGCTTTTAAGATATGAATCTGCATTCTCATTTTTTTCCTGAAGGGAATTCTCAAGAGATGATTTATTAATTCCACTGCACTTTTTAATAAAATAAAAGAACAACTAAAGAAAGCATAAAAGCATTCTTAATTTAGTCAGGAACACCCAAATTAAGTTTCATCTGTCTAATTTCAACCTTGAGGAACTCGGTTCATAGTTGTGCCCAGTACCAAAGAGCATACTAGTCTGTCTTCACTATGAAGAATAGTACATGTCCATCTAGAAGCAGGCAGAACTATCCCTAGTCTCTATCCTTACTTTAGAAATGAGAGTTATAGTCGTCCATGGCTTATTTCTGTATGTCACAATATTTTTCTTGCTTCTTCTGGGTCTAAAATGCCTTGGTATTCTCACTGCTAAATCAGGTTTTAAACTAAGGGAAGAAAAAGTATTCATTGTGATCTTCCTTCTTCCATCCACCTCAGTGGAAAAGAAGCAAAAGATTTAAGACTCAAATCTATTGCCTCACTAGCATAATTTTTAAAAGAAAAGAGTTGGGAATGGTTGAGCATGCCTTTAATCCAGGACCTGGGAGGCTGGTGATCTCTGTGAGTTCAAGGTCAGCCTGGTCTACACAGAAAATTCTAGGACATCCAAGGCTACACAGTGAGACTTGGTTGCAGCAACAAAATAATAAATAAATGCTAGACAGACAGACATGGAATAGAACAGAAAGAAAGTATTGACTAGATACATTTGATATCTTCCCTTCTCTTTTTGGTCTTACTGAAATTAAATCTTTCCAATAAAGTCTTTCATTTTCATTAACCTTCAGAGTTTTCTATCCTTTACTACAGTAACAAAGGGCAGCTGGCAGACATGAGTATGATGCCTGTAAGCCCTGTAGTCAGGAGATGGGGGCATCAGTCCACACCAGCTATATAACAAGACTGCCACAGAAAAAAAGAGAAAGGAAAAAAGGAAGGAAGGAAGGAAGGAAGGAAGGAAGGAAGGAAGGAAGGAAGGAAGGAAAGAAGGAAGGAGGGAAGGAAGGAAAGGGAGATGAGAGGGAGGGAAAGTCACACACTTGTCCTTACTATCCACATACACAGCTCACTGCTCACACACTGGGGTAATGATACCTCTAGATCCAGACTATTGCTACTCTATTCATATCGGGGGAGGGTGTTTGTGCACACTATTCTATACTTACAGCCAGATATGCCTGCCCTCTGTCTCCAATAGTCCATTTGCTATCCCCATCAAGGCTCACTCTAAATGACTCTTTCTTAGCAGGGCATGGTGGTACACACCTAAAGGCCTAGCACAGGGAAAGCATAGACAGGAGAATCATCACAAGTTTGAGGCCATTCTGGTCTATATAGTTTTAAGTCAGCCAGGACTATAAGTCAAGATCCTATATCAAAAATAAAATGTAATGCAACATCTGCTTCTCTATTAGGTCCCCATTCTCTACATTAGAATAAATTCCTCACTCTACATTCAACAAACAAACATTGAATACCTAGTGAATGTTGGGCCCTATTTTAGGAGCAGGAACTATAACAGGGCAAGTGCATTAATCATAGCATGCATCTACAGAATGAGATAAACATTAACCTCATATCAACCTTTACAGATAGAAGTTACCTACTTAAGTAGTAAGATGCACAGAATTTCATGGAACTAGCTCTTAGAAGGCCCATTTGCTCCTTTTGGAAAAAGAAATTAAGCTAAGCAAATCTCCAGGAAGAAGAGGGAGTATCATGATTACTATAGAATGTGCATGCATGTCCCCAGGCAAGGAGAGAAGAGGACTCTGAAGTCCCAGATGCCTCTGGAAGGTAGGTCTCTAGGTCTTTCAAGAAATGTTGCCTGGTACTCTGTTGTGAAATATTTTATTACACTGTGTAAAGATGTGTTACTGTGGTTGGTTTAATAAAAAGCTATATGGTCATCTTTAGCTGACTTGTATACACCACAAATTCTATACTTGTGTTAATACAGATATACATATGTTACCTTTAAAAGTTTGTGTGTTTTGGGGGAAAAAAGAACCCAACACCAATAAAAACAAGACAAATAACCCAGGTATTCCAGCCTCTCAAAATGCTTCTGTTGCAGTTTTATTAAAATTCTGCATCCAGAGCTTCAAAGCTGCTAGCTCAGATGGTCTAGCCTCACAAACTATCCAGCCAAGACATCAGATAAGCTCTACACTTTCCTATCACACAGAAACTAAAAAAAAAAAAAAAAAAAAAAAAAAAAAAAAAAAAAAAAAAAAAAAAAAAGTACAGCTAGCTAGCTCTCCTAGAACTTGACTATTATCCCAATTTTCTCAGGGTCCTCTAAAGATTCTGTCACCCCCAGACAACAGGAATGTCTGAAGAATATGACACCCACATTCTCAAGAGGTGGGGTGGGTGGTTTTTGGTCATTCAATGGGTTATGGATGTTTGTCATTCTTTGGGGGGCAGTTACAAATTGTTATTGGCCATGGTCAGGGAAAAAAGCTGATCAAAGGAGATTAGATTCAGGGATCTCTATCTAAAGATGTGGTATAGAAATGATGGGATAAAAGTTTTGAACAACTACTAGTCTCAAATATTTTACATTGATACGGATTTTTGTATACTGATACAAATTTAAGGTTATTTTTGTTATACTTTATATGTGTTGCTACTCTTCTTTAAGTTATTGTACATATGCAGCCCATTTAAAAATGTAATGTAACATTTTAGTACTGGAAAGTTCATTAGGATAATAAAGAAAGACAGGCTAGTAGTTAGTCATCTATAACAATCAAACTTATAGTCATTGCTGTAGAAATTACTTTAACTGTATAGAGATGTGTTACATTTGTTTATGCTTCATTTGTTTAACAATGTAAGGATATGTGTTTAATTATATAAAGGTGTGTTGCATTTGTTTCATCTTGCCTGCATAAGGCACCTGATTGATCTAATAAAAAGCTGAATGGCCAATAGCTAGGCAGGAAAGGAATAGGTGAGGCTGGCAGGTAGTGAGAATAAAGAAGAATGAGAGGAAGAAGAAGAGAGAAGAGAATGAGGGAGAAGGAGAGGGAAACACTTGGGGGCAGAAGCCAGGCGGATGCTAGACAGACAGACATGAAATAGAAAAGAAAGAAAGAAAGAAAGAAAGAAAGAAAGAAAGAAAGAAAGAAAGAAAGAAAGAAAGAAAGAAAGAAAAGAAAAGAAGGTTAAAAAGCTCTGAGGAAAAACATAGATGAGGAGAAGCATTAAGTTATAACAGCTAGTGGAACAAGCATGGGATAAAACCGAGTATATAGGGTGGTTTTATGTGTCAACTTGACACAAGCTATAGAGTTATCAGAGAAAGAAGCCTCAGGTAAAGAAATGCCTCCTTGAGATCCAGTTGTAAGGCATTTTCTCATTGAGTGATCAATGGACAAAGACCCAGCCCATAGTGGGTGGTGCCATCCCTGGGCTACTGGTCCTGGGTTCTATAAGAAAGCAGACTGAGCAAACCATGAGGAAGCAAGCCAGTAAGCAGCACCCCTCCATGACCTCTGTATCAGCTCCTGCCTCTAGGATCCTGTCCTGTGTGAGTTCTTGTCCTGTGTAGATGGAAATTTTTCCAGTCCTGCCTAGCCCAGCAGTCCAAATGAATCTCTCCCACCTGCAGTCCTACAGCTGCTTATAAAATAATGACTCAGAGGCTTAATATTCATCACAAACTATATGGCCTATGGCTTCAGCTTCTTACTAGCTAGCTCTTTCATCTTAAATTAACCCATTCCTAATAATCTATATGTTGTCACATGGCTGTGGCATTACTAGTCTGCTGACATCTTCTTGCTCCTTTGGCAGCAGCTGGCATCCCCCCCACACACACCAACTTTGTCCTTCCTTTTTATCACTGCTTGGATTTCTAAGCATGATGAAAAGCAATGCTGAAGTGTAAGCCAAATAAACCCTTTCCTCCCCAACTTGATTTTTGGTCATGGTGTTTTGTCACAGCAATAGAAACCCTAATTAAGACAATTGGTACCAGTGTAGTAAATTATTCCTGTGACTGACTTGATCATGTTTTTGGGAGGATTAAGGAAGGACTTTGGAACTTTTGGCTAGGAAAGCCATTAAGTATTGAGACCTCAGTGGGATGTTATGTGGAATTTGGAAGATAAGAATGCTAAGAGCAAATGCAAAAGATGGAAGCCTGGCTTGTAAAATTTCAGAGGGAAGTTTAAAGGACCTTAACTGCTGATAGAATGCTGTCCAAATTGGACAAGCAGGACATAAAAGAAGGCAACTGCCAAACTAAGAGGGAACAGAAGTCTGGTACTAAGTCAGGTTTATTAACAAACAGGCAAAATCAATGCAGTACATTCATGAATACAGAACAAAGCTGCACCCCTGACTCTTTGTTCCCAAGGGAGAGATGGAGACCAAATTGCAAGCCACAATTCTCTGTCATTGCTCACTGCCAGCTCTGCACAGCCCAAGAGAGAGCACAGGTCAACCTGCCTTGGCCTTTTATTCTGATATGCAAGACACGTACTCTCCAATGAAGACTCCTCCCTAAGCTGCTACTTACTATTGGTTATCAAGTCAGTGCCAATAATTTCCACAACCCAGAACTTTGCAAAGACAAGTTAGGACATTCCTTCAAAGTTCCTGCTTTACAAATTAAGTCATGAGAAATTCTAGGCCTGTAAGCCAAAGATGGATGCCCCAACATTGCAGAGAAACCTTGGAAGATTGTCCACACAGTCAGCTGTTTCTGTCATTTCTATAGTTTTGGAAGTTGTTTGCTCTGCACTTTCTGTTTATTATCTGTAATATATATCTGTAATATATCCTTCTTGGGTCTTTGAAGGGGTTAAAGACTAAGTAGTTACAGTTTTACAGGTTTCCTTGTTAACAAATTTAAAAAAACTTACATAGGACATGTAAAATTTATAAGGTTGAGAGACATAAAAAGCTTAAGTTGTTTATCTAAGAAAATATATTGAGTTCTAAAAAGATAGTTTTGGGTTAGCAATATGTTGCCATGTGGCTGTGGCTTACTGGTACTTTCACATCTTGCTTCTCCTGGTGACAGCTGGCATCTCTCTAGACTCTACCTTTCTCCTTCGTCTCTCTCTCCTTGGATTTCCTGCCTGCCTAAAAGCTGCCTTACCTTGGGCCAAAGCAGCTTATTTATTAGCCAATGGGAACAACATATACTCACAGCATACAGAAAGACATCCCCCAGTAGAACCTGAATGTACAAGTGTCTCTGGGGTTGGACATTGACTTTAAAGATGTGCTTTAAGCCAAAAGATGATTTAATGAAACCTGAATTGCAGCAAAGCTCTTTTCCATGCCATTAGAGGATGGAAAAGATCTTGTGCTATCTTCCCATGTTGCCATCCATGATGGTAAATGCTTTGAGCTTGTTTCCATCATATCCTACTCTTGTTCATGAACTGCCAATCTAGTGCAGCCCACTACCTCAGAATTTATCATTTTGAGTAGGTAAACTCCACCTGTAGCATCCTAGGATCCCAGCTAGGTCTAAGAATTAAATTGATAAGAGCAGGAGGAAAACATACAATATTATTTAATGAAACTTTAGGCAGTGTGGGAGCTCTGATTCTGAAATGACAAACTATTTAAACAGAGTCACTTATCTACAGAATTTGATGAAGAGCATTCAACTGTGAAATTGAGATGGGGCTTAGGCAAGGTGCTTGATTGAGAAGTAGCAAGGAATGTAAGTTATCATAATTTCTGTTGTGTGTAAATTTTTTTTTGGCTTCAACTTTCCATCATTGATACCCTGAATGCTATTTTACAAGAGGAATCTTTCATGTAAGAATTTTATCCCTTTTAAAAAATAGAATGCTTTTTATTCAAACTGCCAGAGTGACACATTTTTAACTCTCTCATGATCATTTTTGCTCATTTCCATGTACAGACACTAACTTTAATTTTTCAAAATTTATGTTTATTTGAATGTTTAAAATTATATTTCCTGTTAAATCAGTAGTAGGGTTCATTTTTCTATAGCTTTCATTTCATGTGTTTTAATACATGAATTTGGTTAACTTCAATTTTAAAGTTTTTTAATTGAATTTTTATTTTATGTATATGGGTGTTTTGCTTGCACATACATCTCTGCACCACATAGATGGAGTGCCTATGGAGACCAGGAGAAGAGAATTGAATCCCCTGGAACTAGAACTACAAATGGTTGTGAGCCACCATGTGGATGGTTTCCTGGATCCTCTTAAAGAACAGCTAGTGTCCTTAACTACTAAACCACTCTCCAACCCTTCAAATTAAAACTCTTAATTATTCTATTTATCTATCAAAGATATTTCACTGCATCATCATACAAATTATCTAGGTAGAAATTATTTAGATTTAAGTGTTCAGCTACTTTTGACAAGCTCAGGGTTAAGTCAAGATGATTCGGATAAAGAAAAGGCTTTGCTTGCCTTGTATATAAGAAATAAAATATACAGGAACTTAGGAATCAACCTGAGAAGTCCACCATCAGATAGGTAAAGAACAGTAACATACATTCATAGAGGAACAGTATTCAGCCTTTCTAAAAAAAATTTGTGTCATTTGAGATAATGTGTGAACCTGGAAGACAGTAGTTGTAAGTGAAACAAACTAGGCATAGAAAGGAAAATATCAGGGGCTAGAGAGATGGCTCAGGACATACTATGCTTGTGGAGGAACTGAGTTTGGTTCTCAGCCCTCATGTCAGGTGGCTCAAAATCACCTATAACTCCAGCTCCAGCAGATCTGATGCCCTCTTCTTACCTGTATGGGTACCACCTGTGTGTATGCATGCACAAAGAGACACATACACATGATCTTAAAAAATAATAATCTTTGTTTAAAAATAAGAAAGGGGAATACTACGTGGTCTCATTTGTATGTGGAGTTAAAAACACATGAACTCAGTGACAGAGGTCATGGCTGGCATGCCAAAGGCCCTGGGTTTGATCTGCATCAATAACAGGGAGCTCACAAAAGCAGAGAACAGACTAAAGTTACCAAGAATTGGGATGAATGGTATTAATCAGAAAGAGGTTTTTCAGGATATAACATCTCAGTTCAGAGTAGAGGAATAAGCTCAAGAGGCCACCATTCAACATGGTGGCTATAGTTAATAGCAAAGCATTTACACTGAGAAATCACAGACAGTAAGCTTTTAGTTGTCTAAACACACACACAATACATACAATACAAAGTAAGGCAAATTATAATTATCTTGATTCAGCCATGCTATGTGACAATTCACACATTTCACAGCATCATGTCCTACATTCGAAATCTAAAAGTTGTGCCAGTAAGATGACTCAGCAGTGCCTGCCATACAACCTAATCCCCTGAATTCTACCCCCAGAACACAAGTAAAAGTTGAAGGAGAGAACTTACTCCACAAAGTTGTCCTCTGCCCTCCACACACATACCATGGCATACACCTGCATTCTCACACATACACAATGTGAATATGCATACTCACACAATACTAAGTTTTAAATTTTAAAATCTGTTAATGAAAATATTTTTAAAAGAAGTTTGAAAAACGTAAGTTCAGGGTCTGGCACTAGCACTGGAATAAAAAGTAAAGGTTTTAAACCTTGCCTGTATGATGGAGAAAGGTTATAGTTAAGCCAGTATTTGGACAACAAGGTGTCACACATCTACCTCTTCTGAAACAGCCCCTTGATGGTTCTATCCATAAAACACTATTTACCAGTGTTATCTCGCATTCCCCTCCACAAATGTAATAACTTTCCTTTCATTGTTTGAGGATGACTTGTGTCAGTCCCCCAGAGTGTCTGTATAATACATATCCCACAGGTTTTACTTTTGCAAATCACTGCTTTGGGGAGGAGAAGGGAGGCATTCCAGGCAAGCTCCACTCATTTAATAAATTTGGACACCAAACAGGAGATACATTTTCTGATTGCTATGTTATCTGTACAGATGGAAGACAAATTATTCTCCCTATAGTTCTTCCATTTGTATATTTGATAAAGTTAATATCTGTAAAATCAGTTGATTTGTACTGAACTAAATTACCCTGGAATAATAATAAGATTGACTTCAATGTCTTTTGACTTATTATCCCTGGCAGTTGGAAAGAATTACAATAATACATGAAATCACTTTATAGGATATATTTAGAGAGCAAAGAACATTAATGGAGAGATGGATTTTAGTGTAGTTTTTGCCTTTTGGCTGAGATTTCTATTTTCTGCCACACATCCTCTGAAATGAACTGGAGGTACACAATGTAAATTGATTTATCTGCACCTGAAGAAATCCTTGAGGTTTAATTGCTTCTGTGGCATTTATGCTTGCATAAATAATTCAATGGTAAACTAATCCAGCTTTTATAATTATCTCACACAGAAGCACAGGGCTCCATCCCAAAGGACTTAATTGCAGCTTGATGAAGTTATTAGGGCACTATGACCAATAAGCCCTACAAAAATTTTTGAAGATATAAAGGGGAAAAAATCCATAACCTTCAAGCCAAAGTTCTTAGGAAGAAATGTGACATTTGCAGTTGATTCTTAATGTTCTGTCTTCAAGAAACATTGCCCTATTGACTAGCAATTTCGTAAAATATGCATGTCATTGGATGTGGTGGCACACACCAGTTATCCCAGCACTTTGGAGGTGGAGGTAGGAGCAGCAGAAGTTCAAGGTCTTCCTCAGCTACCATGAGTTTGAGGACAGCCTAGACTACATGAGATTCTGTCAAAGATGGGTGAGACTGGAGAGAGAGTTCAACCATTAAGAGCTAAACTTCACAACTAAAACTTCAAAGCTAGCTTGATACCTAGATGACAGACAGATAGATAGATAGATAGATAGATGGATGGATGGATGGATGGATGGATAGATAGATAGATAGATAGATAGATAGATAGATAGATAGATGATAGATGATTGATAGAGGGACTAAATATGTTGTCTCAATATCATTGGTGATTCCATAGCATACATTCTTTAAACTCTAACTTGAGTGACCCTTCCCCAGCTGACATATTCCCTATATTGACTGGTACAGATAGTAAGCTTCCATATAGGGTTTCTGATATTTTTAAGATTTCATTTTTATGTGTAAGGAGGAATATGAACATGTAAGTATCCACAGAGGTCAGAAGATAATATTGGACCCTCTGTAGCTGGAATTACATGCTTATATGCTGGCTGACCTGGGTGCTGGCAATCAAACTTGGGCCCTCTGGAAGAGCAGGTCATACTCTTAACCACTGAGCTATCACTCCAGCCAGTCAAATAGGGTTTTATATATTGTCTTCAGTCATTATGTGTTGAGCACATAATGCATTTAATCCTTCTACTTCTATATCTAGGATACTTCAGTATTTCATCATATAAAATATCCGGGGGAAAATGGTTTAGATTTGCTACATGTCCCATTGCTCCAGATTATCTCATAAAGTTAGGCTAAGCCAGGGCAGTTGGATGAAGGAACTGAGCTGGCTTTGCGTGTCTCCCTTCTTTGAACACACCATCCTTTACTTCTTCCCTGAGCCAATGATATATTCCTGAACATAGCGTTCCTCTAGCCTAATACCTGGAACTTCAACTTACTGGATTTTACCAAGCAAGTGTCAACTCTTGGTCTTCTTCAACCAGGACCCTGTCTCACCCCTGTGGCAAGTCTTTCTCTTTCCCTCCTGCCAGCTCCCAAATCCTGACACAGACTTATTATTATTCATTATGAAATCTTGGCATTAGCTTAGGTTTCTTCCTAACTAGTTCTTATTGTTAGCATTCTGGCCCACCCAGCATCCTGACATCATCATCCTGTGGTGGGGGGCCCTTTGAGCCATGCCCTAAAGTACTGCCCCTAGTGAGGTAGCAGGTAGCTGTTACACCTGCCTATGACCTTGAGGTACATGCCCCTGGGGCATGGACACTGGGGGACCCTGAAGATGTGGGATACATGTATGCTTTCCCCTCTTTGCTACCTCATGGTTTTGGATGCTGGTATGGACCAGAGCAGAGCTCACCAGAGAACCATGTTGGACAATGTCTTACCCTTCCAGGATTCCATGACCAGTTCCTTTATTCTGTCTTGTGAGTTAACCCCCAAATAAATTCGTTTGATCATTAAGCAGACTCCATGGATTGCTAGTGATATAATCCCAATATTATCCTACATTAAGTCCCTTTTATGAGAAAACTCTTCCCCCGCTTCTCTCTATTCCCACAAGGTGCACACTTCACTTCCTTTCTCTGTCTCTGTCTCTGTCTCTCTGTCTCTCTGTCTCTCTCCTCCTTCCCTACCTTCCTTTCTCCATCCCCCTTTAATGATAAAAGTTTTCACACGAGTGCCACCTGCATGATATGTCATTCCCATGGCTCCCACCTGCTGTGACCACCACCTGCCATGTCTGCATGGCATGTCACTTCCTCACCCACCGTGTAGATGATCCTTGGTTCCAACACGCCAAGGTCTCTCTCCCACCATTTTTACACCATTGGTGCTATGTGACTCAGCAGAGGCCCTCCTGGCACTTTCTCCTGCCTGCTGGCAGTCTGAGAAACACTAGGACCCATGGAACCTTCAACACTCATTTCATCCAATACCACCATAATTGGTAAGCCCCCATTCTGGCCATTTCCCATGAATGAGGATTCATCTTGTCTCAACTGTGGTTTCTCACCTTTTGGCCCCTTTCATAAGCCTTGGTACTGAGTGACCACATACCCCTTGGGCTTCACCCTGGCCCCCGCTCTCTTTTTGATGAATCATTGAGCAGCTTGCACCTTTAAATCAATCCTCAATTAATCTCTGGGACACCGGAGAGGAAAAGCCATTGGATCTCATTTCCCTGTGCTGTGCCTCAGTCATGGGAAATATGCCTTCTGCCAGCGATCCAATAGATCCAAAGATTCTTGGTCTGTACACTTCCATCCCTTCCCCCATTGTCTGTCCTGTTCACTCTCCTTGGGCTTTAGCCCACTGGATGCCTGCCTCCTGTGGCCGGCAGAAATGGAAGACCTAGGCTTGACCGCTCCGCTTCCACCAGGGCTACAGTTTAGCCTGCCTTGCTTTTACTCAAAATGTCTCATTCTTCTGTTCTGTCTCTGTCTGGCCCCTCCCTCCTGTGGCTGCCACTGCTGCTGCCCATACCTTCTTGCTCCAGTACATGAAGCTTGAAAGTTTCCTGGGAAGTTTTGTCCATTGTTCTGTTAAAAAAGTTTATTTCTTGGGCTGGAGAAATGGCTCACAGGTCAAGAGCACTGGCTGCTCTTCTAAAGGTCCTGAGTTCAATTCCCAGCAACCACATGGTGGCTCACAACCATTTATAATGAGATCTGGTGCCCTCTCCTGGCATGAAGGCACACATGCAGTCAGAATACTGTATACATATAAATAAATAAATCTTTAAAAAAAAAAAAACAGACAAATGGATGGATATAGGAAAAAATCATCCTGAGTGAGGTAACCCAGACTCAGAAAGACAAACATGGTATGTACTCACTCACAGGAGGATACTAGATGTGGAACAAGGATGACTGGACTGCTACTCACATCACCAGGGAGGCTACCTGGAAAACAGGACCCCAAGAAAGACACAGGGATCGCCCAATGATGGAGAAATGGAAGAGATCTACATGAACAGCCTGGACATGAGTGGGGGTAATGAAGGGCGAGGGTCGAGGGAAAGAGAGCTTGGGGGAGCAGGAGATCCCAGCTGGATCAACAACAGAGAGGGAGAACAAGGAATAGGAGACCATGGTAAATGAAGACCACATGAGAATAGGAAGAAGCAAAGTGCTAGAGAGGCCCACAGAAATCCACAAAGATACCCACACAACAGACTGCTGGCAGTGGTCAAGATACAGCCCAAACTGACCTACTCTGGTGATGGGATGGCCAAACACCCTAATTATTGTGCTAGAAACCCCATCCAACTACTGAGGTATCTGGATGCAGAGATTCATGGCTAGGCCCCGGGTGGAGCTCTGGGAGTCCAATTAGCGAGAATGAGGAGGGTTTATATGAGCGAGAATTGTTGAGACCAAGGTTGGATAAAGCACAGGGACAAATAGCCAAACAAATGGAAACACATGAACTATGAACCAATGGTTGAGGGGTCACCAAGTGGATCAGGCCCTCTGAATGGGTGAGACAGTTGATTGGCTTGATCTGTTTGGGAGGCATCCAGGCAGTGGGACCAGGTCCTGTGCTCATTGCATGAGTTGGCTGTTTGAAACCTGGGGCCTATGCAGGATCCCTTGGCTTGGCCTGGGAGGAGGGGACTGGACCTACCTGGACTGAGTCTACCAGGTTGATCTCAGTCCATGGGGGAGGCTTTGCCCTGGAGGAGGTGGGAATGGGGGGTGGGCTGGGGGGGAAGGTGAGGGGGGACATAGGGGCGAGAACAAGGGAATCCGTGGCTGATATGTAGAAGTGAATTGTATTGCAAAATAAAAATAAAATTTTTTTTTAAAAAAGAATATATCAAAGCAGAAAAAAAAGTTTATTTCTTATGTGCAAATGGAAATGTGTGACTGATGTGGCCATGTGACTGGGTTTCTAACTGATTTCTGAATGCTTGAGATTATCTGTTTCATGTCTCTTGGGAAAAAAAAAAACACATGACCACTTGGGCAGGCGCCATCTTGATTAAGGTCAAAGACAGACAGGTCATATGGCCTTATTGTCATAGGACTCTACTGCCATCTTTACTAAGGGAAGTGGGAAGTCACTTCCTGTTCATGGCCCAAGCATAAGTAGGGGCAGCACGCACTTGTGTGGATGGGGGCCTGGAGACCTATTCTCTTCCTCCCTCCTGGGCCCTCAGGCACTAGCTGTGCCACATGCTGGTGATAAGGCTGGAAAGGACTTTGGAAAAACATTTTCCTGCTCAAAGCAAGTCAGTTTTCAGTTCCCTGTGGGCAGGACAGCAAACTCCTGTTGCTCCCACTGACCCCAGAGAACCAGCTTTCCTGGCTCTCCTGCTCCAGCAACCCCCTCCCATGCCAGTGGGTGGGGCTTCTCCCATGCTGGGGTAAGGTGGCAACATTTAAATGCTTGGGAGGTTATGAAAAAGGTTTTCTTGCTTTGTTGGAAAGATAGCTATTTCTAAAAAAAGTTTTGTACCTTGAGATTTACAGCTGAGGGTTACAAATATATGACACAGAGTTTCAAAGAGAATCCAGTTGCACTGGTGTACCTTAACAGTTTTGCTGGGTGATAGCCACCAGAAGCACCAGCCACAATGGAATAGAACAGGCTAAGATCTAGATGGCAGGGTATGTACATGCTACCGAGGGTGGGACCAAAGAAGTGATCCAAGAGGACTATGAATAAATCCCAGATATTAAACTTTAGATTGTTTGTATTATTGGAAGTTAGTTTTCCCTTATATGGATTATGATTATGCCTTGTTTTTTCCCTCTTAAAATAAAAGAGTGTGTTTTATTTTTGATATTGCAAGAAGACATTTGAGAGATTTTAAACCTTTTTCAAGAACAGTTTTTAAGATATTTAAATTTATAAGACTATGGCCAACTTGTCAGCTCATTTTATATAAAAAAAATCAAGGCTTACTTTTTCTAAGTTACTAGGTCTTTTGATAAGAAAATGTTCTAAGATATAAAAGTCCATGCAAGCTTTGAGGGTCTCAAAAAATGATTTAAGATATAAATGTTAGTTTAAAATATATAAATAGATAATTTAAATGCTTCAGATTACTTTCTCCTTCTATGATATTGTTATATTAAGATTTCAAAAGTTCAAATTTTAATATTAATAGAATTCTGATACTGTTTGGGCCACAAGTTCAAGATTTTAGATTTTCTTTGGTTATCTTACAAATAAAAACTTAAATGTATGAGTCTACTCCTGTTATTTTATAGATACCCATTACCTGCTTTCTCTACAATTTGGATTTCAATTGATTGGGAATACTAATATATCTAAAACTTTTATGTCCTTTTATAAAATAAGAATTTATATAACCTTCAGAGCATCAAAAGAAGTCATAAAACTTGGATCCACTTCACAGAGGTCAGAAGGACTCCAATAGTACAGCTTGAGTTTTCTCCACCTGTCTATTCCTGAGGATGGTATTTTTCTCTCTCCTGGTCTCCCTTCCCCAATTACTAAGACTATAGGCCTAAAAGTTCCAACTAAATTCATAAATTGTAACTTCTGTTCCTAATTTGAACTTTTCCCAACAGGTATCCTCTTGGCAGGCAGACACATCCAAGCATCAGTTGCAAACTGCAACCTGCTGACTTCAACCTGTGAGCCATGGACTTACTTAAAAGCTGAAATGGGCCAACCCAGCTGATTTCAATGCTTCTTGTTTCCAGCTGGGTCAAATCAGTTGCTTCTGATAAATGCCTCATTGCCTAAATTCTCCCCTTACCTTTGATTAGCCTTTCATCATTGTTGGGCTCCGACTATCTATGCCCCATTTCAGCTTGAAATAGCTGTAAAAGAGAGTATATCATCCCTGGCCCCAAAACAGGCTAAAAAGGCTAAGTCAAAGGGAAACTCCCTGCCAAGGGGACAAAATGTCTACCTATAATGGTTATTGACAAACTAGGAAACTGGGCCCAGAGTTGTCAATTGATGGATTTATTAACTAAAATGGTTCTACCATAAGATAAAACACTCAACCTTTATGCAGAACCAAAGAAGTATTATATGGGCTTAAGAAATTGTTATTTCCAATGATATCATGAAATTTGCAGGCAAATGGATGCATCTAGAAAATATCATCTTAAGTGAGGTAACCCAGACTCAGAAGGACAAACATAGTATGTACTCACTCATAAGTGGATATTAAAAGGGAGGGAAGGGATAGCCAGACTGCAACCCACAACTCCAGAGAGGCTAGCTAACAGGAAAAGACCCTAGGAGGGACACATGGATGACCCTGTGAAGGAGAATTGCATGAGATCTACATGAGTGGACTGGGTATGGGCAGATGGCAGAGGATGAGGAGTGGGGGATGAGAACATAGGGAAATGGGAGGGTCAAGCTGGAACAGGGACAGAGTGGGAGGGCAGGGAGGAAGATACCATGATAGATGAGGACATCATGGGAATAAAAAGAGACAGGGTGCTGGGGAGCCTCTTAGGAATCCACAAAGTTGACCCCACCTTGATCTGCTGGCAGTGGTCCAGAGGGTGCCTGGACCTGTCTACTCTGGTGACCAGCCTAGCAAATAACTTAGCTGTCATCATAGAGCCTTTGTCCAATGATTGATGGAGGCAGATACAGAGATCAACAGCCAGACACCAGACTGGGTTCCAGGAATCCAATTGATGAGAGAGAGGAGAGATACTGCAGGAGAGGGACGTCGAGATCATGATGGGAGGACGTGCAGAGATGACTGGCCACACTAGTGGAAACCCATGAACTGTGTGCTGGTGTCTCTGGAGCCCCCATGGGACTGGACTAGGCCCTCTGGACATGGAAGACAGTTGTTTGGCTTGAACTGTTTTGGGGGCACCCAGGCAGGGGGATTGGGATCTGTCTCTGGTGCATGGCCAGGCTTCTGGGAATCTGGTCCCTGTGGTGTGACATCTTGCACAGCCTTGGTGCAGTGGGAAGGGGCTTGGACCTGCCTAGACTCAGTGTGCTGGGTTCTGTTGACTCCCCATGGGAGACCTCGATTTGGGGGATGTGGGAATGTAGGGTGGCTTGGAAAAGAGTGTTGGGGTAGGAGGAGGGAGGAGGGGGGTCTGTGGACAGCATGAGGAGTGAGTAGAAAATTTCTTAATAAAGAAAAATTTTAAAAAAAGAAATTGTTATTTCTATATGATCTGACTGTACTCAAGGGGCCCAGCTGTACTACAGGACCCATGCAAGGCCTTAGGAGAGCAATGCTGTTTTAAGCACTTGGGGGATCATTAGAAACTCTATGGCCCTGCTAAAAAAGTAGATCTATGACAGAGAAAAGCAGAAGCAACAAGGAAACCATCCTGGTATATGCCTTAGCTAGCTCTTTAGTAATCTTGCTTCTTTTGAACCTTTTTACAGGGGTAGCCTAGGATCACCTACATATCAGGTGTTTGAATTGAGATTCACAATGACAAAACTGCAGTTATGAAATAGCAACAAGTCTCAAATATTTTGGATTGGTATGATGATAGAAATGTAAAGCTATATTTGATTCAATTCTGGTTTATAATATTCTCTATATGATAATAGAAATTAAAAGTTATAAAGATCTATTCAGATTAACAAAAGCTAACTCAGAATTACACCTATGTCTTTGCCAAGTGCTCAACACCAAGCTTCTAGAGAATTTAAATAAATGATGGAATTTGATAAGCAAGATATATATTATATAATGGAGTTTCTGGTCCCCCAAGAGCGTGTTTTTCTCAGAGTTGGACCATACCCCCAACTCACAAGCTCTTTTTCTTAGTCTTATGAAATCTGCTAAAACATTGAAGACTGTTAGGGAACGTAAGTTATAGTCAGTCATTCATACCTAATAGACTGTCCTCAAATACTCAGAGATCTGGAGTATATGGCATTTAAAATGTATAATTAAAAAGCTTTTTGTGATAAAGAGACATGCTGGCTCCTGGCAGCACCTTTATTTCCTCCAAAGAAGATGGATGGGCACAGAAGAACCTCTACCCAGAACTTGCTCCAGAGTGGCCGCACCAGCCACTGAGCAAAAACTATCTTTCACCTCAACTACTGCTTTTTGCCTCAACTGCTACCAGGACCTTCTTCAGACCATGGACAACAGAACTCTGGGTAACCCATTGCCCACTTTTGCCTAAGCAAAGTAGGCTGGCCCTCCCCACAAGTTCCTATCCTCCAACTGTTGGATCTTCTGAAGCCTGGCAGCTGAAGACTGATGTTGTTACTCTGAGGCCTCTGCCCTCAATGATCATGGAGGACCCTGGGGTGGTTGTCTAGGTAGTCATCAGGTGAGTCTCTGACACTTTTAATCCCTAACTCAGGTAAAATTTGTCCTTCTCAGATCTCTGATGTCATTTGACAACCAGGTTTTGTCAGTTCAACAGCAGCAACCAAGGCTTCAGCTATCTTCTCAGTTTTCTATGTAAAATTCACAGGGCTCATTCTCTTAGAGCTAATACTAAGTCTAGACAAAGTTCACCTTGCTACCAGACTCAAAAAGGGATAACTCACTTTGCAATGATGGCTCTCGGTGTCTCCTGGTGAATTAGGTAAAAAGAAGGTGCTTTAATGTTTGTTTATATGAAGACAGGAAAGCTGTCTCACTTCTGCTCATTTACTTATCTGTCTCAGATCTGATGGTGTTTGATGACCAGGGTACTAATAAATTTTTTCCAATGAACAGTTCTCTCTCCCAACCACAAGGCTACAAGCAGCTTGGTAGATCATTAGCAAGTTTCCTGTTTAAAGTACAGACATGTGTCCCTCATTCATAGACTTCATGGTACAGGATAAACTGGTTTCAGATGTAACTTCAGAGATTCAGAGTTTTAATATTGATAAATGTAGTTTTGATAAACAGATGAGCACTGACTACAGTCTTAGGAATCCTTAAATTTCTGTGGATTTTACTGGTCCCAGCTTTTAAAGACAGGTTATCATTAGAGAGGGTATGGAAGCCTCCCTCCTCCTCCTCACCCACTCAAACACTTCCATTCAGTAAATTTCCTCTGGTTATAGATTTAAAGATGTGTTTCACTGGGCTAAAACCAAACCCTAGAAAATGTTCATACCTTTTAACTCAAAGCCATACCTTTTGCTATGACACCAAGATATAAATCTCTTCCAGTTGTTTTACAAACACTTGCAGGTTCTTGCATAGATACACCCTTCCTGCCAGACTCATGCCAAGGCAACACTCTCGAAAAGGCCCTCTAGATACATCACCAGCCATTGTACCAATCGAGGATACCAACCAGGTGAATACTGGCAGGTTAACTTCACCCACATGTCCACTCATTAAAAACTCTATTTCCGGGCTGGAGAGATGGCTCAGAGGCTAAGAGCACTGACTGTTCTTCCAGAGGTCGAGTTCAATTCCCAACAACCACATGACAGCTCACAACCATCTGTAATGGGATCTGGTGCCCTCTTCTGGCCTGTAGTCATACATGCTGTATACATAATAAATGAATAAACAAACAAACAAATAAAAAAAACTCTATTTCCTAATTTGTTGACACTTTTACAGGATGGATAGAAGTATTCCCTTCTCCAGAGAACAAAGATGTAATGGCTCCAGTGCTCCTAGAACATGTCACCCATCAGTGCTGCTACCACCACTCCAGACTCAAGGGCATATCTAGTCTTTCATTTGGCTCAACCACCCTTGCTTCTTCTTTACAATCAGGCCACTTATCCATTCCATTCTTTCTTGCAGCCACATCATTCTTCCCATGGCTAGCCCCATTCATAGGGCCAGTGTTAATAAGCTATTTTTTCTCCTAGCAACCTGCCTTCTTAGCTCCTTCAAGGAACAAATGCCCAAGGTCTCCACAATGATAGCTAACTGAATGCTTCTTCACTCATAGCTCCCACTGTGCATGACCCCAACTCCCAACTTCCCCTCCTCACTTTGTCCCTAATCAGCAGGAAGCAGTTTCAAGAATTTGGCACCCTCATTTACCCACACACTTGCTATCCATAACTCATAATAATCAAAAAGGGGGAAATGTTAGCATTCTGGCCCACCCAGCATCCTGACAACATCATTCTAAATAAAGTCCCCTTTAAGAGAAAACTCCTCCTCCCCTCCACTATTCTCATGAGGTGTGTACTATGGTGATATTTTATTTGTATTAAAATGTTATTTGTATGTTAATAAATAAAGTTGCCTGGGGGTCAGAGCTATTAGCAAGCCATAGGAAAGCAGGGCAGTGGTAGCATACGCTTGTAATTCCAGCACTTGGTAGGCAGAGCTGGGTAAGTCTCTGTGTGTTCAGGGATACAGCCATTATTGGATACACATGCTTTTAATCTTAATACCAATCATGGAAAACCTGGAGGCCTATACAGATAGGCTGTGAGGAGGCGGTCATGTGGTTGGGTTTACAACCAATGAGAAGGCAGGACAGGAACTCTATATAAAGACTTTAACACAGGGGTAGCTCTGGTTCGGAGAGGTAGGACCACCGCAGGAGGAAGGGTAAGGTTTTAGCTCTTAGCTCTGACCTCTTGGCTTTCTTCTTTGCATTGGTTCTGTGTTTATTATTTAATAAGAAGGTTGGATACATCTACAAATGGCGTCCAACGTGGTGGCAAGAGTTCCCACGTAAAAACTGAGAAAAAAAGATTCTAAAACGGAGCTAAAAACAGTTCCTAATTGTCTCTCTCAAATGAGCGGCAGCTGCTGGTTTGAGCTACTGGTGGGTTCCTGGAGTGTGCACCCGACCTGCAGTATGGCCTGAATGAGGCTTCCTCAAATGGCACATTAAGCTGCATGGTGGATTTAGACTTTGCTAGTACAAAACTAAAAAAGAGGTTTCTGGGCTACACGCTGCTTGGATAAAAGCATAGACCCATGATAGCTCCCAGAGCTGGTGGAAAACCACCACCATGTTGGGAAGCTGAGGTGGGCGGAGCCAGCAGCCACAGCTGCTGCAGCTTAAAGCAATAGATTCACAATAAGACAGATTCAGATGTAATAGTTTACAATGTGTGTAAAAGATATGTAGGCTTGAAAGAGACAAAAAAGATGATATATAGAGTTATAGAAACAAATACATAGTTTTAAAAAATAAAGTCTTTAAAGAGACAGTAAAGGTAGTATAAAAAATAAGCCACGTAAAAATGGATATTACACAGAGAATCTGCATTGTGTTGTCTTTGGGACTTTTAATTTCGCAATTCGAAAAAGGTACAGTGCCCTTTTCTTCGAAGGCAGCTGAACAGGCAGTGGGCCGATGGCCTCTGATGTGCAATGGAACAGCAGCTGAAACAGTTATTCTTGAAGAGTAACTAAGCTCACGCCTCTCAATAGTAGACTGGCATTTGATGGAGGGATATGGAGAAGAATGGGATGCTGAGATGAAGCCACATATACACAGCCAAGAAGAATGGACAGCTGAATTAAAAAACCATCAACAATTTCCAGAATTTAAAATCCTGAATCATGACATGACACTAGTGGAATTCAGGTGTTTCTGGTACATGGACTACTCTCACTCAATGTGAGGTTGAACTGTTGACCTTGTATACATCCTACTTCACAAATGAGTCTGTCAGATATGCTAAGCCTATAGGCTGAAGATGATGCCCCAGCACTGCGGAGAAACCTCAGGTGACTGTCCAGACAGCTGTCTGTTTCTGTCAACTCACAAATTTTTTGGAAGTTGCTTATGTGCACTTCCTGTTTTTATTTTTGTTAGCTAATATTATTTCCTTCTTGGGTCTCTGAGGGAGTTGAAGATTAGTTAGTTATAGTTGAAGGTTAGTTAGTTATAGTTGAAGATTAATTAGGATACATTTTGGACTTACCAAAATAGGATAGATAATGAAATTATTTTCTCTGAATTTGTCAAATAAAAATGGACTAGACATTGTTTAGGTATTTATTACTTGTATATATTGTATATAGTTATTGTACTTTTGTATATAGTTTTTCTTATATTACTTATAAGCTTTTTCTTTTTTTTTCTTTTTATTAAAATAGAAAAGGGGAAATATGGTGATATTTTATTTGTATTAAAATATTATTTGTATGTTAATAAATAAAGTTGCCCGGGGGTCAGAGCTATTAGCAAGCCATAGGAAAGCAGGGCAGTGGTAGCGTATGCTTGTAATTCCAGCACTTGGTAGGCAGAGCTGGGTAAGTCTCTGTGTGTTCAGGGATACAGCCATTATTGGATACACATGCTTTTAATCTTAATACCAATCATGGAAAACCTGGAGGCCTATACAGACAGGCTGTGAGGAGGCGGTCATGTGGTTGGGTTTACAACCAATGAGAAGGCAGGACAGGAACTCTATATAAAGACTTTAACACAGGGGTAGCTCTGGTTCGGAGAGGTAGGACCACCGCAGGAGGAAGGGTAAGGTTTTAGCTCTTAGCTCTGACCTCTTGGCTTTCTTCTTTGCATTGGTTCTGTGTTTATTATTTAATAAGAAGGTTGGATACATCTACACACTTCAGGGATGGTGCCATATATACACAGCCAAGAAGAATGGACAGCTGAATTAAAAAACCCATTCTTCTCCATATCCCTCTTATCAAATGCCAGTCTACTATTGAGAGGCGTGAGCTTAGTTACTCTTCAAGAATAACTGTTTCAGCTGCTGTTCCATTGCACATCAGAGGCCATCGGCCCACTGCCTGTTCAGCTGCCTTCGAAGAAAAGGGCACTGTACCTTTTTCGAATTGCGAAGGCCACTTCAGGTATGGTGCCATATACACAGCCAAGAAGAATGGACAGCTGAATTAAAAAACCATCAACAATTTCCAGAATTTAAAATCCTGAATCATGACATGACACTAGTGGAATTCAGGTGTTTCTGGTACATGGACTACTCTCACTCAATGTGAGGTTGAACTGTTGACCTTGTGTACATCCTACTTCACAAATGAGTCTGTCAGATATGCTAAGCCTATAGGCTGAAGATGATGCCCCAGCACTTCGGAGAAACCTCAGGTGACTGTCCAGACAGCTGTCTATTTCTGTCAACTCACAAATTTTTTGGAAGTTGCTTATGTGCACTTCCTGTTTTTATTTTTGTTAGCTAATATTATTTCCTTCTTGGGTCTCTGAGGGAGTTGAAGATTAGTTAGTTATAGTTGAAGTTTAGTTAGTTATAGTTGAAGGTTAGTTAGTTATAGTTGAAGATTAATTAGGATACATTTTGGACTTACCAAAATAGGATAGATAATGAAATTATTTTCTCTGAATTTGTCAAATAAAAATGGACTAGACATTGTTTAGGTGTTTATTACTTGTATATATTGTATACAGTTATTATACTTTTGTATATAGTTTTTCTTATATTAGTTATAAGCTTTTTCTTTTTTTTTCCTTTTTATTAAAATAGAAAAGGGGAAATATGGTGATATTTTATTTGTATTAAAATGTTATTTGTATGTTAATAAATAAAGTTGCCCAGGGGTCAGAGCTATTAGCAAGCCATAGGAAAGCAGGGCAGTGGTAGCATACGCTTGTAATTCCAGCACTTGGTAGGCAGAGCTGGGTAAGTCTCTGTGTGTTCAGGGATACAGCCATTATTGGATACACATGTTTTTAATCTTAATACCAATCATGGAAAACCTGGAGGCCTATACAGACAGGCTGTGAGGAGGCGGTCATGTGGTTGGGTTTACAACCAATGAGAAGGCAGGACAGGAACTCTATATAAAGACTTTAACACAGGGGTAGCTCTGGTTCGGAGAGGTAGGACCACCGCAGGAGGAAGGGTAAGGTTTTAGCTCTTAGCTCTGACCTCTTGGCTTTCTTCTTTGCATTGGTTCTGTGTTTATTATTTAATAAGAAGGTTGGATACATCTACAGTGTACCTCTGCTCTCTCTCTCTCTCTCTCTCTCTCTCTCTCTCTCTCTCTCTCTCTCCCTCTCTCTCTCTCCCTCCCTCCTTCCCTCCCTCCCTCTCCCTCTCCTCTTCTTCCCTCCCTTCCTTTCTCCTTTCCCCCGTCTAATAATAAAACTTTTTACATGTGTGCCACCTGCATGATATGTATTTCCTATGGCTCCCACCTCCTGTGGCCACTGCCCATTGTGTCTGCATGGCATGTGTCTTTCTCACCCACTGTCGAGCTCCTCAGTTCCAACCCAGCAAGGTCTCTCTCCTGACATTTTTACACCACTTAACTAAAATTAACCCATTTTTTAAATATACACACTTTTTATGTAGCTTGGTTACCTTTACTCTGTACTGCCCATTCTGCTTCCTCTTCATGTGGTTGTTGACCCCATCTTTCTTCCTCTCTGAGTCCTCTCTGTCCCCAGAAGTTCAGCCTAACCTCTTCCTGCCTTTCTAATGGCTATTCAGCTCTTTATTACACCAATCACAGTGACACATCTTCACACCGTGTAAAGGATATTCCACAACAAACCCTAAAAAATATACCCCATCTCTTGACAATTACAACAGGTGAAAAGAGTGACAATGTTATGGCTTAATACATGCATTTTTTTCAGCCAACTCTATCCCTAATGGGAGCATGTAGGAATTGGTGTAAATCAACTGTATATCAACTGGTGTATCAATTGGTGTAAATCAACTGCTTGGAAAGGCTGAGTGGTTTTCCCCATCTCAACAAGAGAATATCTCATAAAGGCAGGTTCAAGCCAGTCAGCCTGCCCACCAGATGAGCAGAGCTTCATTCTGTTCATGGCTCTGTAACTAGGTTTTAGAACTGCACCTGACAAATGGTGGGTTCACAATAAAGATTTCTCAGGTGAACAGACTACTCTGCACTGCAT
This sequence comes from Peromyscus californicus insignis, assembly GCF_007827085.1. Taxonomy (NCBI): domain Eukaryota; kingdom Metazoa; phylum Chordata; class Mammalia; order Rodentia; family Cricetidae; genus Peromyscus; species Peromyscus californicus. Next base: position 2,412,775 of record NW_026294617.1, on the reverse strand, counting down.
TTCCTCCCTATAAATAGAGACCTGTAGTAGCACTTTCTTGTCAGGACCACCAGCTCTCAAAAATGACACAGAGACTTATTATGAAAGCTCAGCCTTAGCTTAGGCTTGTCTCACTAGCTTTTATAACTTAAATTGACCATTTTTCTATTAATCTGTGTTATACCATGTGGATTTCACCTCTCTCCTATTCTGTGTGTCTGACTCATTTTGTGTTCTCATAGTGTCTCTATCTTCTTCCCAAAGTCCTCTCTGTGTGTGAAAGTCTCACCTATACTCCCTGCTTAGCTATTGACCATTTAGCTCTTTATTAAACCAATAAGAAGGTTCCTTGGCAAAGACACATCTTCACAGTGTACACAAAGATTATTTCACAACACAGACTATTTCCTCTGAGCAATGCACTCTCTGGAACACCTTGTTCACCTTTCCATAGCTTTCCAGGTAACTTTCAAACTACTTCAGCCCCTCCCTCCACTGTGAAGCACTCTGTCCACATTAACATCACACAGGTGACTCTCACCCCACTTCAGCACCTCCCTCTTCTGTGAAGCACTTTCTGTCCATATTAACATCATGTAACAGCAACTGAGTTGTGCTCTAACTTATAGTGGCTGCTGATTTGTGTTTGTCTTCCCTCTCAGTTCCTCTCAGTATTCCTTATTTTAGCCAAGCCAGGTGTGCATGTTAGTCTGCAGGTGGGAAGCATTTATGATGAAGATTAAGTAGCTAAGCTGCAGCATTTTGGCAAGCAAACACATTGAATCCTTTCAACTTTTGCTATGGATGACAGTGGTGGAAAGATAGAAGAAAAAGTAGGGGGTGCGGTGGGGAGAGAGGATGTAAAGCCAAGGAAGATTTCCTCTAGATGTTTATTCCTTTTCTACAGAAAGTTAGTAGAGCCCACAGAGCCACCCAAACTACAGGGCAGGAGATAATTCACTATAGTGAAGTGCAACACAGTTGATTTCTAGTGAGGAAATCTGCACCATCTAGAACTGGTGCATAAATAATTTAGGCCATCTGTCTGGTGGTTTTTGCTATGTCCTAGCCATTCAGGAGCCACACCTCTCAATTAATTTTAAATCCAGTGACTCGTGCTGTTTGAGGAAATAATGTCCCTTTCCTTCACCATGTGAATTTACCTATTTTTCAGTTTTAATTTCATTATGAAGCTGAGACTTTACTCACTTAACAGTGAGAAAGAAGCTAATGACAGGAACACTCATCATGAAGACATTACCAGTGTGGTTAGGCCAGTTCTTCATAAACTGGAGAGCCTATAAAGAAGCCCACAACTCAGGCTCATACCTATAGTTCCAGCACCTGGGAGGCAGAAGCAGGAGGATTGGGGAAATTCTGAGTCCAAATGTGGGTTGCAATGTGGGTTTCCAGGTCAGCCAGAAATACATAGAATATTGTTTCAAAAAAAGACTCATAATTCAAGTGTCTTTTTTTTCTTTGATCTTTCATGTTGTTTTCTCAGTTTGCTCATTTTGAGAAAAGGTCATGATCATCCTGCTTCAAATTCTAAAAGCCTGTGATTACAATGGGCCTGCACCTAAGAACAAGTCTGTCTGTCTAGACACCTTTCCCCATCCCTGACTTTAAAGAGCACAGAGACTTTTCCTGAATCTATTTCTTATCCCCTTCCCAACATACATTGTAACTGATTTCTAACAGATTCTACACATGACCTCTGGGATAACTTTTACCAATATGTTCCCACACCATTAGCATCTTCTGAATGTCTAGATGATTAAGCAGAAACTTTGGCATTTTCTAGTGTTCTCCTTCATCTTCTAAGGTATGATGCAAAAGGCAAATTATCAGTATTTACTAGTTAAACTAAAGCTCATTCAAATCTAAGTTTGGAGATGCATAAGTATTTTCAGAATTAATAACAATAACAGTTAAGGACAAATGAAATGGCTAAGCAAGTAAAGGCACTTGCCACCAAGCCTGACAACTTGAACTTGATTACTGAGATTCACATGATGGGTGGGGAGAACTGACTTACACAAGTTGCCCTCTGACCTCCATATGTGTGCTGTGCTGTGGCATGTGTGTACCTACATACTGGCACACAAACAATTTAAATAATATAATTAATAATTTTTAAAGAAAAACAAAACTATGACTTAAAACATGGTTTCTGAGCCTGGCATGGCAATGTATACCTGGCATTCCAGCTCTTAGGAAACAGAAGCAGGAATGTCACTGCAAATTTAAAGTCAGATAGTAAAACATAATCTTGAGATATACAGTAAAGCCCTCTATCAAAAACAAAAACAATCATAGTTGGATTTTTCTTTAGGCTGCCAGCTCACACAAAAAAAATGATATGGAAACATTATTAAGTGTGAAAGCCTGGCCTATAGCTAAGGGTTGTTCTAGCACTTATAACTTAAATTAACCCATTTACATTAATCTATGTTGTATCAGTTGATGTTACCTCTCTTCCATTTTGTACCTCCTGTTTCCTCTGTGTCTCCTGGCATTTCTCTGACATAATCCAAATGCCTAGGTTCCTCCTCCTCTTCCTTTCTCTCCCCAGAAATCTCAACTATACTTCCTGCCTAGCTATTGGCCATTCAGCTTTTAATTAAACCAATCACAGCAACACACCTTCACACAGTGTACGAATATCCCACAACAAACAACAAAAGAAAAAAATGAAAAATAAAAAATGAAAACCAAACACATGATTTTCTTTTTTTTGTGGGAATGTGTGTGGGGTTATATATTGTCTGCATGTATGGGAGTGAACATGTGTATAAAGGTGTAAGTACACATGCACATGTTATGAATTCATAAAGTTAACATGGAGTATCTTTGATGATCTCTCAAGACAGTGTCTCTCAGATTAACTCAGAGCTCATCTATAGACAAACCTAGCTATTCAGCCTGCCTCAGGCATCTCTGTGTCTCTCCCTCCAAACTGCTGAGATTACAGACAGGTGCCACACCTTCCTAGCTTTTGTCTGCATGCTAAGAATTGAAACTCTAGTCCTCACAATTGTGTGGCAAGCATCTAATCCACTGAGCCATCTCTAGCCCCTAAAGCTATGATTCCTTAAAGCTATGATCTAAAGGTGGCATTCACTAGGCCTGCCTTCAAATTGTGTGACAATTTTCATGGTTCATTTTTTTCTGAAAGGAGTGTAATTGACTCTCATCAGCTTCTCAATGGGATATTTTTCACCTCTAAAGCTGAAAAATACCTTCAGTAAGGTGGCAGGACACAAGATTAACTAAAAAAAATCAGTAGCCCTCATATATAAAAATAATAAAAGAGGCCCCGGACTTCCCTTTTGGAGCACAGGTGAGTGCCTTTCCTTGCCCCGGACCCCATCCCTGGGCACCAGCCACTCCAGGGAAGACCTGCCCAACTTGGCCCCAGGTTCTGGCCACCCAGCAGGTTCCCTGCTAGCCCCACTGGGAAGGATCCCCTTCTCCAAGACCCCTGGCAGACCCTGCAGTCTCCACGCCCTGCCCCCACGCCCATCCGCCTGAGCCCCATGCCCCTTCCTGAGACTTAGGGGCCGGCCCCCAGCTCCCATCTTGCCCTGGACTTCCCTTCTGGGGAGGGAGGGAGGGAGGGAGGGAGGGAGGGAGGGAGGGAGAGAGAGAGAGAGAGAAGCTCTCATCCTGCCCTGGACTTCCAATTTGGACAAGAGAGCCCCCATCTGGACAAGAAAGAGAGACTTCCTGAATCTGTCAGCTCTGTCTGAACCAAGTGTGTGGATAAGGCCAAGAACGAACCACAAGGAGATGGGCAGACGTCAAGGCAGAAACATATACAACAAAATGAATAGCAATACAGCATCACCAGGCCCTAGCCCTCCTCCAACACCTAGACCAGAACATCAGAAATTGGAAGAAGCAGAAGAAAACAGCCTTATGAATGACATCATAAAGAAGCTAGAGGCTTGTGTAGAGGAAAAGACAAAAAAATGTGAAGAACGCTGTAAACAACTAGAGGAAGGGGCAAACAAATTAAAAGAAATCAATAAAGTCCTGGAAGAAAACAATAAAGTACTGAGAGAAAATCAAGAAAAATCAATGAAACAAATGAAGGAAACAGTCCAAGACCTGAAAAGGGAAATAGAAAAAATGAAGAAGACACAAACAGAGGGAATGCTGGAAATAGAAAATCTGAGTAAACGATTGGGAACTTCAGATGCAAGTATAATCAACAGAATGCAAGAGATGGAAGAGAGGATCTCTAGCATCTACAGTAGAAGAAATAGATTCATCAGTCAAAGAAAACACTAAAGCCAACAAAGTCATGAACCAAAATGTCCAAGAAATTTGGGACACCATGAAAAGACCAAACCTACGAATAATAGGGGTCGAAGAAGGCGAAGAATACCAACTCAAGGGCACAGAAAATATATTCAACAAGATCCTAGAAGAAAACTTTCCCAACTTAAAGAAGGAAATGCCTATGAAGATACAAGAAGCTTATAGAACACCAAACAGACTAGACCCCCCAAAAAAGTCCCCTCGCCACATAATAGTTAAACAACTAAATGTACAGAATAAAGAAAGAATATTAAGAGCAGCAAAGGAAAAAGGCCAAGTGACATATAAAGGCAAACCCATCAGAATAACACCTGATTTCTCAATGGAGACTTTGAAAGCCAGAAGGACCTGGACAGATGTAATGCAGACACTAAGAGACCATGGATGTCAGCCTAGACTAATGTACCCAGCAAAACTTTCAATCACCATAGATGGAGTGAACAAGACATTCCATGACAAAGCCAGATTTAAACAATACTTATCCACAAACCCAGCCCTACAGAAAGCACTAGAAGGAAAATTCCAACCTAAGGAAGTCAGATACACCCTCGAAAACACAGGCAACAGATAAAGCCACAGCAGTAAACCCCAACGTATAGAAGTACCCACACATCACCACCAAAAAATAACAGGAATGAACAATCACTGGTCATTAATTTCCCTAAATATCAATGTACTTAATTCACCTATAAAAAGACATAGGCTTACAGAATGGATACGAAAGCAGGACCCATCTTTCTGCTGCATACAAGAAACACATCTCAAATTCAAAGATAGACACTACCTAAAAATAAAAGGCTGGGAAAAGACTTTCCACTCAAACGGTCTTAAGAAACAAGCGGGTGTAGCCATCCTGATATCCAGCAAAATAGACTTCAAACTAAAATCAATCAAAAGAGATCAAGAAGGGCATTACATACTCATCACAGGAAAGATCCACCAAGATGAAGTCTCAATTCTGAACATTTATGCCCCAAACACAAGGGCACCCACATATGTAAAAGAAACATTACTAAAGCTTAAATCACATATAAAACCCCACACATTAATAGTGGGAGACCTCAACACCCCACATTCACCACTGGACAGATCTCCAAAATTGAAACTTAACAGAGAAATAAAGGACTTAACTGATGTCATGACTCAAATGAACTTAATCGATATCTACAGAACATTCCATCCCAACAAAAAAGAATATACCTTCTTCTCAGCACCCCATGGAACCTTCTCTAAAATTGACCACATACTTGGCCACAAAACAAATTTAAACAGATACAAAACAATTGGAATAACCTCCTGTGTTCTATCAGACCACCATGGTCTAAAGTTGGATTTCAACAACAACAAAAACTACAGAAAACCTACAATCTCATGGAAACTGAATAATACCCAATTGAATCACCAATGGGTTAAGGAAGAAATAAAGAAAGAAATTAAAGACTTCCTAGAGATCAATGAAAATGAAGACACCACATATCCAAATTTATGGGACACTATGAAAGCAGTACTAAGAGGGAAATTCATAGCACTAAATGCCCACATAAATAAGTTGGAGAAATCTCACACTAGTGACTTAACAGCACACCTGAAAGCTCTAGAACAAGAAGAAACAAAGTCTCCCAGGAAAAATAGATGCCAGGATATTATCAAAGTGAGAGCTGAAATCAATAAAATAGAAACAAAGAGAACAATACAAAAAATTAATGAAACAAAGAGTTGGTTCTTTGAGAAAATCAACAAGATAGACAAGCCCTTATCCAAACTAACCAAAAGACAGAGAGAGAGCATCCAAATCAACAAAATCAGAAATGAAAAGGGGGACATAACAACAGGCATTGAGGAAATCCAGAGAATCATCAGGTCATACTTCAAAAACCTCTATTTGACAAAATTGGAAAACCTAAAAGAAATGGATAACTTTCTGGATAGGTACCACATACCTAAGTTAAATCAAGACCAGATAAACTATTTAAATAGTCCAATAACCCCTAACAAAATAGAAACAGTCATTAAAAGTCTCCCAACCAGGCCGGGCGGTGGTGGCGCACGCCTTTAATCCCAGCACTCGGGAGGCAGAGCCAGGTGGATCTCTGTGAGTTCGAGGCCAGCCTGGGCTACCAAGTGAGTTCCAGGAAAGGCGCAAAGCCACACAGAGAAACCCTGTCTCGAAAAAACCAAAAATAAATAAATAAATAAATAAATAAAAGTCTCCCAACACAAAAAAGCCCAGGACCAGATGGTTTCAGTGCAGAATTCTACCAGATCTTCAAAGAAGAGTTAATACCAATACTCTCTAAATTGTTCCACACAATAGAAACAGAAGGAACATTACCAAACTCCTTCTACGAGGCTACAATTACCCTGATTCCTAAACCAAACAAGGATACAACAAAGAAAGAGAACTACAGACTGATCTCCCTCATGAACATTGATGCAAAAATACTCAATAAAATACTGGCAAACAGACTCCAAGAACACATCAAAACAATTATCCACCATGATCAAGTAGGATTCATTCCAGGGATGCAAGGGTGGTTCAACATATGAAAGTCTGTCAATGTAATACACCATATAAACAAACTCAAAGAAAAAAACCACATGATCGTCTCACTGGATGCAGAAAAGGCATTTGACAAAATCCAACACCCCTTCATGATAAAGGTCTTGGAGTGATCAGGAATACAGGGAACATACCTAAACATAATAAAGGCAATTTACAGCAAGCCAACAGCCAACATCAAATTAAATGGAGAGAAACTCAAAGCAATTCCACTAAAATCAGGAACGAGGCAAGGCTCTCCGCTCTCCCCATACTTATTCAATATAGTACTTGAAGTTCTAGCCAGAGCAATAAGACAACATAAGGAGATTAAGGGGATACAAATTGGAAAGGAAGAAGTCAAGCTTTCTCTATTTGCAGATGACATGATAGTATACTTGAGCAACCCCAAAGATTCCACCAAGGAACTGATACAGCTTATAAACACCTTCAGCAACATAGCAGGATACAAGATCAACTCAAAAAAATCAGTAGCCCTCCTATATACCATGGACAAAGAAGCGGAGAAGGAAATCAGAGATACATCACCCTTTACTATAGCCACAAATGACATAAAATACCTTGGGGTAACACTAACCAAGCAAGTGAAGGACCTATATGACAAGAACTTTAAGTCCCTGAAAAAAGAAATTGAAGAAGATGTCAGAATATGGAAAGATCTCCCATGCTCATGGATAGGCAGGACTAACATAGTAAAAATGGCAATCTTACCAAAAGCAATCTACAGATTCAATGCAATCCCCATCAAAATACCAACACAATTCTTCACAGACCTGGAAAGAATAATACTCAACTTCATATGGAAAAACAAAAAACCCAGGATAGCCAAAGGAATCCTGTACAATAACACAACTTCTGGAGGCATCACGATTCCCGACTTCAAGCTCTACTATAGAGCTACAGTAATAAAAACAGCTTGGTACTGTCATAAAAACCGACATGTGGACCAATGGAATCGAATTGAAGACCCTGACATTAATCCGCACACCTATGAACATATAATTTTTGACAAAGAAGCCAAAAGTGCACAATGGAAAAAAGAAAGCATCTTCAACAAATGGTGCTGGCAAAACTGGATATCAACATGTAGAAGGTTGCAAATAGATCCATATCTATCACTGTGCACAAAACTTAAGTCCAAGTGAATCAAGGACCTCAACATAAATCCAGCTACTCTGAACCTGCTAGAAGAGAAAGTAGGAAGTAGTCTTGAACGCATTGGCATAGGAGACCACTTCCTAAATAGAACACCAGTAGCACAGACTCTGAGAGAAACAATCAATCAATGGGACCTCTTGAAACTGAGAAGCTTTTGTAGAGCAAAGGATACGGTCAACAAGGCAAAGCGACAGCCTACAGAATGGAAAAAGATCTTCACAACCCCACATCTGACAGAGGGCTGATCTCCAGAATATGTAAAGAACTCAAGAAATTAGACATCAAAATGCCCAACAGTCCAATTAAGAAATGGGCTATAGAACTAAACAGAGAATTCTCAACAGAGGAAACTCAAATGGCCAAAAGACATTTAAGGAATTGCTCAACATCCCTAATCATCAGGGAAATGCAAATCATAACAACTCTGAGATACCACCTTACACCTGTCAGAATGGCTAAGATCAAAAACACTGAAGACACCTTATGCTGGAGAGGATGTGGAGCTAGGGGAACTCTCCTCCAATGCTGGTGGGAATGCAAGCTTGTACAACCACTTTGGAAATCAATATGGCACTTTCTTAGAAAATTGGGAATCCATCTCCCCCAAGATCCAGCTATACCACTCTTGGGCATATACCCAAGGAATGCTCAACCACACCATAAGAGCACTTGTTCAGCTATGTTCTTATCAGCTTTGTTTGTAATAGCCAGAACATGGAAACAACCTAGATGCCCTTCAACTGAAGAATGGATAAACAAAATGTGGTACATATACACAATGGAATACTATTCAGCAGAGAAAAACAATGACATCATGAGGTTTGCAGACAAATGGATGGATCTAGAAAAAATCATCCTGAGTGAGGTAACCCAGACTCAGAAAGACAAACATGGTATGGACTCACTCATTGCAGGATACTAGATGTGGAACAAGGATGACTTGTCTGCTACTCACATCACCAGGGTGGCTACCTGGAAAACAGGACCCCAAGAAAGACACAGGGATCGCCCAATGACAGAGAAATGGAATGAGATCTACATGAACAGCCTGGACATGAGTGGGGGTAGTGAAAGGCGAGGGTCAAGGGAAAGAGTGCTTGGGGGAGCGGGAGATCCCAGCTGGATCAACAACAGAGAGGGAGAACAAGGAATAGGAGACCATGGTAAATGAAGACCACATGAGAATAGGAAGAAGCAAAGTGCTAGAGAGGCCCACAGAAATCCACAAAGATACGCACACAACAGACTGCTGGCAATGGTCGAGAGACAGCCCGAACTGACCTACTCTGGTGATGGGATGGCCAAACACCCTAATTGTCATGCTAGAAACCTCATCCAACTACTGAGGGATCTGGATGCAGAGATCCATGACTAGGCCCTGGGTGGATCTCTGGGAGTCCAATTAGCGAGAATGAGGAGGGTTTATATGAGCGAGAATTGTTGAGACCAAGGTTGGATAAAGCACAGGGACAAATAGCCAAATGAATGGAAACACATGAACTATGAACCAATGGCTGAGGGGTCCACACTGGATCAGGCCCTCCGAATGGGTGAGACAGTTGATTGGCTTGATCTGTTTGGGAGGCATCCAGTCAGTGGGACCGGGTCCTGTGCTCATTGCATGAGTTGGCTGTTTGAAACCTGGGGCCTATGCAGGATTGCTTGGCTCGGCCTGGGAGGAGGGGACTGGACCTACCTGGACTGAGGATACCAGGTTGATCTCAGTCTGTGGGGAAGGCTTTGCCCTGGAGGAGATGGGAATGGGGAGGGACTGGGGGGAAGGTGAGGGGAATGGGAGGGGGGAGAACAAGGGAATCCGTGGCTGATATGTAGAACTGAATTGTATTGCAAAAGAAAAAAAAAAAAGAAAAAAAAAGAGTTGCTGTGGTTGTGGTATCTCTTCATAGCAATAGAACAGTGACTAAGACAAGTACATTTTTGGAATTCAACAGCTGGCTTATCAGTCAGAAGTGCATGCTATTCTTACAGAAGGTCTAAGTTCAGTTTCCAGCATTTATGCCAACAGCACACTTCCCAACCACCTGTAACTCCAGCTCCAGGAGATCTGGCACCCTCTTCTAATCTCTGTGAGTACCTGCATTCATACACACATACCCACACACATACATATAACTAAAAATAAATACTTTTTTTTTTAAAAAAAGAGCACATTTATACTTTTATATCAGAGGAAAGAAATCTGTATTTACACAAAATAAATACTTCAAGATGGGCACAATACTAATGGTTGGTTTGCTCTGAGTCAGTGTAGGTGCTTCTAAGGGCGGAGAGTACAAAGCTTATTGGATTTAGGAAGATACAAAGCCAGGTGCAGAGAGAGGGAAAAGTGCTGGAGAGGAGAGGCAGAAGATCACCAACACCTGAGATCTCAGAATCATGGCTGACCTGAGCAGGAGGGGTGGACGAAACATTGGCATGACCCCTGCTTTTGTTCTCACCCCCTGCATAATCTACTGGGATATTATTAGTCCATTGTGTCCTCAGATTGTCTGCTGTACAACTAAAGCGTAACTAACGGCTCAGTTCCAAGATCGGTGAGAAGGCTCACTGGGTATAGGTGCTTGCTGCCCAGGCCTGACAACCTGAGTTTCACCCCTGGAACCCAGAGCTGGAGGGAACGGATTCCCACAGGTTGTTCTCTCACCTTCACTATTTCAGCTTAGCATGCCAATCCAGCCTCCAATAATAATAAATTTTCATCCTAAAGAAAGTTTCAACTCTTATCTTGGTTCACTGGTGTCTGTGGTTATGGGGAGCATAAAGTCTGATATTCTACTTCCAGTTAAGTGTACACTATGTGGAAAGAGAATTTTCTATTTTTGTTGTTTGTTTGAGACAGGGTTTCTCTGTATAGCACCAGATGTCTGGGAACTCAGAGATTCACTGCCTCTGCCTCCTGAGGGTTGGATAGAGAATCTTAATTTTTAACTAGGAGGCTATTTGGATACAAAGAAAATGTGGACCTCAAATCTCTACTTTATTTCTCTGATCAGGCAGGTCCAGGACACAACAGGGTGAGAAGCAATGACCTTGGCCGCAGCCACTCCAGCTTCTTCCTCACATCGACTTTACTCTGACGCCTCTCAGGGGCTGAGATGATTCCATATGCACCTCTGTACCAGTGTGTCTGCTCACTAGCCCTGCCTCTGCAGCAGGGAAGCCTGATGCTGCATTTTCCTTCAGATTTGAAGCTGCCCCAATCATTTGTTTTCTGAGCCACCATAAATTTGGAGACTGTTCACATAATAAGTTCACATCCTTGCTTCTCCCTGATCTGAATTCAGATCCATCCTTCTGGCATCTGATAAGAAACATGTTTATCATCGATATATTTATTTCTACTAATTATGGGCTTCACTGTGGCAATTATCTAGGCGCATAATCAAAGTGGCATCAGAGTGTTAAAGTTGTAAAGTTTTATTAATATGCACATAAACACCATTCAAGTGCCTCCCAAGAAGTGCTGCCCCTGTCAGCTGTCAGAGCAAGACTGCACCAGCAACAGAAAAAAAATTATATATATATATATATATATATATATATATATATATATACAGGACTTATATATGCTGCAATCTTGAACTTGATAATTAAAAATGACAAAATGCAAACTTTAAAAAGAAATGAAATCAACTTTTAAATGTGCAGTAGTATTTATTGCTGTTTATTTTTTCCTTTCAGGAAAACAGTAAAATAATAGCAAAAAAAAAAAAAAAGGAGAGTAGGAGAGAGAGAAGAAATGAAAACATGTCATTTTTCTTTATTACTGATGATAGTATTAGTGTTGTGATCTGCAGTGAGGGTATTCCATTGTAAAACAGGGAACCAACCTCTTAAGTAGTAGAAAGAAATAGAACTTTCATGTACCTCTCAATGTATTTTCTATTACTTAATACAATTTGAATACCTAAGTTGTCCCAATAGTTAAATTGAGTGTGGGTTCATCTTTGGGGGTGGTAGTACACACTTGTGATTCCATCACATGGGGGGTACAGGTAGAAATTCAAGATTATTCTCAGCTACACAATGAGTTGAGGCCAGTCCAAGCTACATGAGGCCTTGGCAAAGGAGGAAGAGAAGGAGGAGGAAGATGAATTAGGCAACAATAGATGAACAGATGAAAAATATAAATGCTAACTTATGACCAATGGCATGATTTATCATGTAGTCAGTGATAAAGCTGAGCAAAATTGTGCTTTACTTATTTTCTTAGGCCTACATTGTAGTGGTATTTGTTCTGCTCATGACCTTGGGCTATAGGGCCTGAAGGAGGTGGTGCTTCTTGCTTTTGTATATGACCTCTTAAAAGGAAAGGGAAAAAGGTTAAGCACCCCTTCTCCCTGCTGCCTGCTTCCTGGTGTGATCGAACTCCCAGTCAGATCAGAGGACGACTTAGCTGTCCACTCCATTCTGTGTTCATGAGTGTATTTCCTCAATTTACCCTAATGAATTTCCCAAATACTCCTTAAGCAGACTCTTGTGGATTTATCGCATTACTAAATCCTTTATATTTAGCAGGGAAGAGCAGAGATGTGACTGGGTAGTATGTTGGAATATTAAGGGGCTTTTATTCTCCCCCTTATTGAGTTTTCCTCCATTCACCTTTCAAATTGACTGTGTGCACATTGCCTTGGGGAAGGAATTCTTTCCTTTCCAAAAGGTTAGCCCAGGCTAGAAACCCTGTCACACAGACAGGCCCAGGGGTCTGTTTCCTAAGTGACTCTAGATCCTGCCCAGTTCACAATTACTATTAACCACCACAATGTCCCATCCTCCCCTTGACTGATGAGTGGGCTGGGGTCACTGACCCCTCCCTCAGGCAAGCCAACATCAGTTTACTTGCTGGGGTCTCCATCTTTATGACAATGCTGCTGATACACTGTCCATGGAGAAAGGAAGGACAACCCTGGCAGGTTGCCACCATACATACGCAGGGAACTGCCTCAGATTATGAAAGCTAGACCCACCCTGCTTTTATACAAACAGTCAGCAGGACTCCAGTCAGTCCAAGCAGTGAAAAAACTCTGAATCCCATGGGAACTGCTATGTTGTTACCATGGTTTTATAGAAACAGCTGGATTCACCATCTTTCTTAACAAGAGACACCCATATAGGATAACTTTCATCTGTGTCGAGACAAACATTTACCAAGCTGCTCCCAGGAACAATAAACACTTCATATACTCAGTTATGCCACTGAGTCCTTACAACCAGCCTGGAGGATATATGCTATTACCCCAAATTTATAAATGAGAGAAAATAACTTTAGGAAGTTGAGTGATTTGTTAAGGTTATGCAGCTTGGAAAAGATTGATTTGTATTTCAAAACCAGGTATGTACAATTGCAGAAACACTCTGTGCCTTGAAGCACAGTCTCTGTGGGGCAGAACCTGAGCTCTTGATTTTGCATGGTAATGACAGAACTCTTCAGAAATGATGCAGCCCATAGCCCAAAACTGGACTGTCTTAGGCAGGACAGTCCCTGTCTCGATGTTTAAGATGCTAATGTCACAGCACACCACATTTTCCCTGATGCCTCCAGGAAAATTACACAAGAGCTTCTCCTGAGAGCCACTCCAATACAACAGAAAAGATTCTAAATTCAGTGTTATTAAAAATGTCTAAGTCAGCCGGGCGGTGGTGGCGCACGCCTTTAATCCCAGCACTCGGGAGGCAGAGCCAGGCAGATCTCTGTGAGTTCGAGGCCAGCCTGGTCTCCAAAGCGAGTTCCAGGAAAGGCGCAAAGCTACACAGAGAAATCCTGTCTCGAAAAACCAAAAAAAAAAAAATGTCTAAGTCTGGGCTTATAGAGTTGGTTGGCACCTACTGCTTTTGTGGAGGACCCAGGTTCACTTTCTAGCACCTACTTTGCAGCTTACAACCATCTATACCTCCAGCTTCAAGAGGTCCAATGACCCATTTTGATTTCTGAGGCTTCTTGCATGCGCATGTTACACATACATACACACTAAATATATTTTTAAAAATCTAAATCAGTATGTTTGTTTTTGTTGATTTTTTTTTGTTTTGAGATAGTTTTGCCATGTAAACAAGACCTATCTTGAGTTCACAATCCTTCTGCCTCTTGAGTGTTGAAATTATAGACATAGCCCACACAGAGACCAACTTGAGTCATCTGAGGCCCTGTTTCAAAATACCAAAAATAGAACCAGTGAGATGGCTCAGCAGGTAAAGGTGCTTGTTCTGAAAGCTTGGCAACCCAAGTTGCACCTTTGGAACCCACATAAATGTATACGCAGAAGTTTCTTTCCCACTGCCTGTTCCTAGATACCCAGCAGCTGCTTCCCAAATTACCACACAGAGGCTTATATTAATTATAAATACTTGGCCATTAGCTCAGGCTTATTACTAATGAACTATTACACTTAAATTAACCCATAATTCTTATCTATGTTTAGCCACATGGCTTGGTACCTTTTCTCAGTACATACAACATTCTCATCTTGTTTCCTCTGCATCTGGCTGGCAACCCATGACTATGGTGATATTTTATTTGTATTAAAATATTATTTGTATGTTAATAAATAAAGTTGCCCGGGGGTCAAAGCTATTAGCAAGCCATAGGAAAGCAGGGCAGTGGTAGTGTACGCTTGTAATTCCAGCACTTGGTAGGCAGATCTGGGTAAGTCTCTGTGTGTTCAGGGATACAGCCATTATTGGATACACAGGCCTTTAATTTCAATACCAATCATAGAAAACCTGGAGGCCTATACAGACAGGCCGTGAGGAGGCGGTCATGTGGTTGGGTTTACAATCAATGAGAAGGCAGGACAGGAACTCTATATAAAGACTTTAACACAGGGGTAGCTCTGGTTCGGAGAGGTAGGACCACCGCAGGAGGAAGGGTAAGGTTTTAGCTCTTAGCTCTGACCTCTTGGCTTTCTTCTTTGCATTGGTTTTGTGTTTATTATTTAATAAGAAGGTTGGATACATCTACATTTGGCGCCCAACGTGACAAGAATTCATTAAAAACCGCGGCTTGGCTTGGCGGCAGGTCCGGTTTCCGGCCTGGGCGGCCCAGCTGCCTAGCTTGGGCCCAGGCCTGACTGACCCGCAGCTGGAGCTACAAACAACTCAGACCTGCCCTGCTGAACAGGGCCCCTGCCTGTAAAGCCAAGGCTTGACTCGGCTCAAGCGGCTTCTCTCTCTCTCTCTCTCTCTCTCTCTCTCTCTCTCTCTCTCTCTCTCGCTGGATTCACACCTCGAACACCAGGTGGCTGTGAAATTCCCTGGGATTCTACTGTTCTACCCAGACTTGGTAAGTCAATTAACATATCTATTTAAAAGAGAATTTTTTTCTACATTTAAAAAAAAAATGGGCTTTATGTGTACATTGGAAGAAAATTGGGCTTTGTTTGAAATTTTAGGCACTCTGACAATGGAACAACTATATGAAAAGATTAATATTGATCAAATTATTCAGTTTATGACTTTTCTTATCCTCATTTTACTATTTAAAAAGATCGTCAACTTAAGTGCCAGGATAACAGTCTTAGAAAAACTTGTTAAACCGGTAAAAATGAATTATAGAGAAATTCAAATTCAGACAGAAGAAATAAATAGTGAAGTTGTTTCAAAATTGGATCATAAGGTTACAGAAAGAAAGCCAGTTTTCACACAATCACCCTTAATTTATCCAGTAGCCGTACAGCAGCTACCTGATGAAGAGAATGAACAAAATACTTGGGTTCCAGTTGAAATGTTAGACTTACGAAGATTTAAGGAGGCAATAGCATCTTATGGCATGCACTCCCCATATGTAAAGCAAATGTTAAACACCTGGTCAACTTGTAATAGGATTCTACCAAAGGACTGGCGGGAATTGGCACAGGCTGTTCTTGAACCCGGACAAAATCTCTAGTGGAAAATGTGGTTCAGTAATGAGGCTAAAAATATAGAAAGACAATGGAGGGATAAAGGAATACAAGTCTGCCAGGATCAGCTTATTGGCGAAGGCCAATATGCTTCAGTACAAACACAATGTTCATATGATGTCCAAATCCTAGTTCTATGTAAAACGGCAGCTTTGAATGCATGGGACAGAGTTGAAGAACCAGGAAAAAAAAACTGAGTCATTTACAAAGGTTATACAGGGCCCCAAAGAATCTTTCACAGATTTCTTACAAAGATTGACTTCAGCAGTACAAAAAATGGTCCCGAATTCAGAGGCTAGTCAGATAATAATTGAATCTTTAGCCTTTGAGAATGCAAATGCAGCGTGCAAAAGAATAATCAGGCCGTTAAAGGCAAGATCTGCACCTTTGGAAGATTGGATTAGAGATACAGTTAATGTAGAGGCTTATGACCATGATGATATGTGGGTAGGAAAAGCAATTTCAAAAGGTTTGAGCAATGTTAGATGTTTTGGATGTGGAAAGCAAGGACATTTGAAAAGGGATTGTAAACAGGTCATTCCTAGAAATAATGTTTATTCAAGGAACACTGGCAACAAAATGCCCCTTCCTTCTGGAGTATGCAGAAGGTGTGGTAAGGGAAAACACTGGACCAACGAATGTAGATCAACAAGGGACAGACAGGGTAACCCTCTGCCTCGAGCTTCGGGAAACTCCCAGAGGGGCCTCAGGCAGGCCCCCACAGTAAATCCAGTTCAAACCTTTCCTGCAGTTGTAGAGGAAACCCCTACTCAAAGCAACTAAATAACCAAATGTCTATTGGAATAAATCATGTTAGTCGAGATGATGAAACAGAGAAAATAGGAAATACAGGAAAAAACAAAAAGAAAATTTTTTGGCAAACTTCTATTAATGAACAAAGACCAAAACTAACAATAAAAATAAATGGTGTTTTGTTGTCTGGTCTGGTAGACACAGGTGCTGACATTACCATAATTGCACCAGAATTTTGGCATCCAACTTGGCCTCTTCAGGAGGTAAACATTCAACTCTTAGGAATTGGGACATTATCTAGAGTGAAACAAAGTGTAAGATGGCTTGAATGTATAGGTCCAGAAGGACCGAAAGGAAAATTAAAACCATATATGGCTAACATAGCTATGAACCTGTGGGGTCGAGACTTGTTACAACAATGGAATACTCAGATTAATATCCCTCCAATCTCAGAAACAAATCATAAATTAGTACATGTTTCTGAGAGAAATATTAAAAGATATTATTCTAATGAGTGCTCACCAGCCATCCATGTCATACAAGAACAGGGCACAACAACTGATAATCTTCCAAAAACATTAACAGCTCTACCTTTAAAATGGTCAACAGACAAGCCTGTATGGGTGCAGCAATGGCCTTTAATAACAGAGAAACTCCAGGCTTTACAAGAGCTGGTGGAAGAACAGTTAAATGCTCATGATATTGAAGAATCAACCAGCCCTTGGAATTCTCCTGTATTTGTTATAAAAAAAAAAATCTGGTAAATGGAGAATGGTAACAGACCTTAGAGCAATTAACAAAGTAATTCAGCCAATGGGCTCTTTACAATCTGGAATTCCTTTACCTACTCTGTTACCAAAAGGCTGGCCTCTCATAGTTATTGATTTAAAAGACTGTTTCTTTTCAATACCCTTACAAGAAAAAGACAGAGAAAGATTTGCTTTCACAGTGCCTACTTATAATAATTCTCAACCAGTTAAAAGATTTCAATGGAGGGTTCTCCCACAGGGAATGTTGAATAGCCCAACTTTGTGCCAATATTTTGTAAAACAGCCATTAGAAGTGGTACGTAAAAAATTTCCTAAATCTATAATTTATCATTATATGGATGACATTTTATTAGCTGATTCAAATGCAGATACTTTAGAAAGAATGTTTGAAAAAGTAAAGAAAATTTTGCCTTGCTGGGGATTACAAATTGCTTTAGAAAAGGTACAAAGAGGAGATTCTATTAATTATTTAGGATATAAAATAGAACTTCAAAAAATTAGACCTCAAAAAGTGCAAATTAGGAGAGATCGACTACAGACTCTTAATGACTTTCAAAGATTATTTGGAGACATTTCTCATCTAAGAACTATTGTTGGGGTAAAAAATGATGAACTGAATAATTTGTTTAAAACCTTAGAAGGTGATAAGGACTTAAATAGTCCAAGAGAATTATCACCTGAAGCTGAGAAAGAATTGGCCTTGGTAGAAAAGAAAGTACATGAAGGGCACGTAGATCGTATTGATCCAAAGCTGGATTGCATTTTGGTTATTTTACCTTCTAGGCATTCCCCAACAGGAATATTAATGCAAAGGGAAGATATTATATTGGAATGGATATTTTTACCAAATAAACCAAATAAAAAATTAAAAACTTATGTGGAAAAAATCTCTGACTTGATTTGGAAAGGAAAATTGAGACTTCGTCAATTAGCAGGAATAGACCCAGCAGAAATTGTCGTACCTTTAACTAAGGAGGACATTGAAAAATTATGGATAGAAAATGAAGCTTGGCAAAAAGCTTGTAGTAATTTTTTGGGAGAAATTAACAGCAAATATCCCAAAAGCAATAGAATTGATCTTATAAAGAGAGCTGATTGGATCTTGCCTCGAATTGTGAGGAAAAAACCCATATCTGGAGTTCATACATTTTATACAGATGCCAACAAACAAGGAAAGGCAGGTTACAAATCAGAAAATTTAAGTAAAGTGGTTCAAAGTCCTTATAATTCAGTTCAAAAATCAGAATTGTATGCTATTCTGTTGGTATTAATGGATTTTTCAGAACCTCTCAATATAGTAACTGACTCTCAGTATGCTGAAAGAGTAGTATTACATATTGAGACTGCAGAATTTATCCACGATGCTTCAGAATTAACTTCATTATTTATTCAATTGCAAGATACAATCAGAAAAAGGAGTCATCCTTTATATATAACTCACATCCGATCCCATACTGGTCTGCCAGGCCCTCTAGCACAAGGCAATGATGAGATTGATAAATTATTGATAGGAAATGTGCTGGAGGCCTCAGAATTTCATTAAAAACATCATGTAAATAGTAAAGGTTTAAAAAAGGATTTTTCCATAACCTGGCAACAAGCCAAAGAAATAGTAAAGAAATGTCCTACTTGTTCCTTCTACAATCAAACACCATTACCAGCAGGATGTAACCCAAAGGGTACTCAGAGGAATGAAATTTGGCAGATGGACGTGTTTCACTTTGCAGAATTTGGAAAACTGAAATATGTACACCACACTATAGATACTTATTCAGGATTTCAATGGGCAACTGCTTTGAGTTCTGAAAAAGCTGATTCTGTAATCACTCATTTGCTAGAAGTTATGGCCATTATGGGTATACCTGCACAAATCAAAACTGATAATGCTCCATCATATGTCTCTGTTAAAATGAAACAGTTTTTTGCTTATTATAATATAAACCATGTTACAAGTATACCACATAATCCTACAGGTCAAGCAGTTATAGAAAGATCAAACAGAACTCTAAAGGATATGCTAAATAAACAAAAAGGAGTAACAAAAACCCCCAGAAATAGACTACATAATGCTCTATTAACTTTGAATTTTCTCAATGCCAATGAGAAAGGAACAACAGCTGCAGAGAGACATTGGATAATAGAAAAAACTACAGAATTAAATCAACCTATATACTTTAAGGATGTGCTGACCTCAGAATGGAAACCAGGGTATGTGTTACGTTGGGGACGAGGTTTTGCTTTTATTTTTTTTTTTTATTTATTTTTTTTTTTTTTTGGTTTTTCGAGACAGGGTTTCTCTGTGTAGCTTTGCGCCTTTCCTGGATCTCGCTGTGTAGACCAGGCTGGCCTCGAACTCACAAAGATCCACCTGGCTCTGCCTCCCGAGTGCTGGGATTAAAGGCGTGCGCCACCACCGCCCGGCGGTTTTGCTTTTATTTCTACAGGAGAAGATAAGCTGTGGGTACCATCAAAACTGATAAAGGTTCGATTTGAACAAGAGAGACCTCTTAATTAGAGGAAGTGATAGTTCATCAACTATCGTAAACATCCAATTTAAACTAACTTACACCAGTAACACATGCCTTTTCATTTAATCAGATAACTTGTCAAAAAGGAACATCCCCAAAAAACCTTGGGGAAAGGTTTTTGTTTTTGTCTTTTAGGAGAATGAAGGTTAAGGAATTTGAAGAACACTGGACAAATGAGACAACTGAAGAAAAGGAACAAATCATCTATCCTAAGAAACAGAGTGAAATGGCATATGGGTATGTTATCTAAAAAAATTTTATGTCTTCCTAAATGTTTGTTTCTGCTTTTCTTTAAAGATTTAACACTATTTAACTTCTAATAGTCCCAGTTCAATTAAAATTTAAAGCTGACTTTGGAGTTGGAGAATGGCTCTCTCCTTCTTTAAACTCAAGCATGTTGTTAAAAGGAAAATGCAAACTCCCTGTATCATGCCAGAAGAAAAGAGCCATCTTCTGCTATGGGACAGGAGAAAAGTCAAATTAATTAAGGGACTATTCTATTACGAATCTCAACTCTTTGATTCTATTCTGATTCTTTAAACTTTTCTTAAAGTATGAATTTTACATCAAAATTTACAAGATCAATATATATAGATATATATACATTTTAAACTTTGTTAAGATATAAATGGTCATATAGAGTACTAACTAATTCTAAAAAGTCGCATATATAGTCTTTGTGTTCGAGTCTCTTATCAGTTTTTTGCAGGAAATCACGGTTAGGCCTAACATCAACTGAAGTCTCCAGGAAGAAGATGGGGCCCCACAACAACAACAATTCCACGTGGACAATAATAACATCACTAAGCTGACAAACATCATCTACAGATCAGCTTTGAACTACAAAGTGCTCAGAGCAATTTTGAGAAGAGCTAGCTGAGATGATCCAGTCTCAAAGACTACTTGAATAAGGATTTGAGATAAACCCTGAATTTTGGCATTATACACAGACTGGATAATGAAGGATATATTTACCTTTCCTAGAATTTGACAATTAACCTAAGATTTTTCTTTCAGGATAAAGATACCTTCGCCCATACCCAGCAGGAAGCAATTTCAAGAATACGACGCCCACATTCCCAAAGAGGTGGTGTGGGGCGGTTGGTTTTTTTTTTTTGGTCTTTTAATGGGTTTTGGGTCTGGGATAATTTTCATTGATTAGGGGGGTTGGTTACAAGTTGTTGTCAAGGGTTAGGAAAAAGGCTAAGCAAAGGAGATTAGATTTAAGGTTCTTATTAAAAAAAAAAAATGAAAGAAAGAAAAGAAAAATGTAAATACTTTACATTGAATTGGATTGTTTTATATTGTATACAAATTATATATATTGAAATTATATTGTTAGAAAATGTTATATATATTTTTCTAATTGTACCATTCATCTAACAATGTAATGCAATTTTCTGATCCTTGAATGTTATTACCAACTATTAGGATATAAAGAAATGAAAGTTAGTAGTTAGATATTATAATAGAACTTGTAGTTATATTAGGTATGTTTTCAAGATTGAGTAGATATATTTTAGATAGACAGGTTATCTTCAAACCCTTCAGAGATCTACAGAATATGGCATTTAAAATGTTTTAATAACTTAGAAAATTTTTCTTTTTTGTTATGACTACGAGACATGTCGGCTCCTGGCAGTACCAATCTACTTCAGAGAAAATATGGGCATTGAAGAAACTGTATATGGAGTTAGCTTTCATTGTGGCAAAAGTTAGCCACTGGACAACAAAGTATCCTCGAATCAACAGGACAAAATGAACAGACAGGACATGAAACAAAGGACTACTGATTCTTGCCAAAACAAGTGTGGTTATGGCTTTATCAAAAGGCATCTTCAGAGGCCAGGACAATATGGCACCATCCCTGAAGTGGCCTTCGCAATTCGGAAAAGGTACAGTGCCCTTTTCATCGAAGGCAGCTGAACAGGCAGTGGGCCGATGGCCTCTGATGTGCAATGGAACAGCAGCTGAAACAGTTATTCTTGAAGAGTAACTAAGCTCACGCCTCTCAATAGTAGACTGGCATTTGATAGAGGGATATGGAGAAGAATGGGATGCTGAGATGAAGCCATATATACACAGCCAAGAAGAATGGACAGCTGAATTAAAAAACCATCAACAATTTCCAGAATTTAAAATCCTGAATCATGACATGACACTAGTGGAATTCAGGTGTTTCTGGTACATGGACTACTCTCACTCAATGTGAGGTTGAACTGTTGACCTTGTGTACATCCTACTTCACAAATGAGTCTGTCAGATATGCTAAGCCTATAGGCTGAAGATGATGCCCCAGCACTGCGGAGAAACCTCAGGTGACTGTCCAGACAGCTGTCTGTTTCTGTCAACTCACAAATTTTTTGGAAGTTGCTTATGTGCACTTCCTGTTTTTATTTTTGTTAGCTAATATTATTTCCTTCTTGGGTCTCTGAGGGAGTTGAAGATTAGTTAGTTATAGTTGAAGGTTAGTTAGTTATAGTTGAAGATTAATTAGGATACATTTTGGACTTACCAAAATAGGATAGATAATGAAATTATTTTCTCTGAATTTGTCAAATACAAATGGACTAGACATTGTTTAGGTATTTATTACTTGTATATATTGTATATAGTTATTGTCCTTTTGTATATAGTTTTTCTTATATTAGTTACAAGCTTTTTCTCTTTTTTTCCTTTTTATTAAAATAGAAAAGGGGAAATATGGTGATATTGTATTTGTATTAAAATATTATTTGTATGTTAATAAATAAAGTTGCCTGGGGGTCAGAGCTATTAGCAAGCCATAGGAAAGCAGGGCAGTGGTAGTGTACGCTTGTAATTCCAGCACTTGGTAGGCAGATCTGGGTAAGTCTCTGTGTGTTCAGGGATACAGCCATTATTGGATACACATGCCTTTAATCTTAATACCAATTATGGAAAACTTGGAGGCCTATACAGACAGGCCGTGAGGAGGCGGTCATGTGGTTGGGTTTACAACCAATGAGAAGGCAGGACAGGAACTCTATATAAAGACTTTAACACAGGGGTAGCTCTGGTTCGGAGAGGTAGGACCACCGCAGGAGGAAGGGTAAGGTTTTAGCTCTTAGCTCTGACCTCTTGGCTTTCTTCTTTGCATTGGTTTTGTGTTTATTATTTAATAAGAAGGTTGGATACATCTACACATGACTCCACCCTTCCTATTCTCAGAATAGTCTGGTAGTCCCATGTATACTTCTTGCCTAGCTATATAATTCTAGTGATCAATCTTCAGAGTATACAAGAGCATTATCCCATAGCATAAATGAGGATGAAGAGAACCAAAACCATAAAGTTGCTTGCTGACCTCCACTGGTGTGTCCATAGACATACACAGTAAAGAATAGAAACACAAAGTCCACAAGACTGGCCTAAGGTTACATGAGTTGTCCCTTTCAGAGACATTTTTCTGCTATGGCATCATACTTTCAGCAGATAATTGGAGAGCCCTTGAACCGGGACCAAATGTTCATATATGTATCTTTTTTTTCCAGCAAGTATTCTTGTAAAGAAGTTGCAGACATATATCACAGATCAACCCCCACCTCCCTTCTCTCTTGAGTGATTGCTTGGCACCACTGATGTGGCAATAATCAGTTGTTAAATGTTTATTTACTTTAGCTGCCAAGGTTTGGGTGAGTCACTGCACTTTTCCTGGCATCTGTGTTCTCATGTATTAAAACAGTGGTGCAGTAGCTCTGAGGTCAGCCCCACCTACATTTCCAATTCAATCATTCCTGTGCTAAGACCATAAAAGCATAACCTGTTATTGTACTTTCTCATAAAAAACACTTCAAACTTGTTGACATTCACTCTTTTTTAGTTTTTTTTAAACTCACAATTCTTATGTTTCACTGAGGTCCATCATATGTAATATTTATATGAAATGCATTTTTAATTCATCCTTAATGTATTGCCATTACTTTTGCAATTTGCCATTCTCACTGTCCTAGTAAATGCACAAAGCAGCTACTAATAGGAAAAAGCTTCAGGTCCTGTAAGCAATTAGGTTAACTTGTCTTGATGATAACTTTGATTCCTTTTTTTCCATTATCACATTTTTAAGAAACTGCCTTAATCACTCTGAGTAACAGAAAACCATAGGTCATAAATACATTCTAGTGATGACAAAGCTTGGATTTATGGGAATATACAGTTCTACTTTATTTGTATAATAGTAGCCCTTAAAAAATATAACCTAGTAAATCAACTTACTTGTAACAAATTCAAGGTTTGTTCTAAAAACAACTCTTATGAATTTTCATACATTTTCTTTTGAAAGGAAAAAAGCTTTTACAATCTGAGAATTTTGTCTTTGCTTCACAATATTTGACATCTGTCAAGTGTGTCCCACTCTGTGTAGGATGTTCTACTCAGTGTAGGAATCTGGCCAGTCTTCAGGGAGACCCTTAGCTCTTTAGTTGCCATACCACAAAATAGGGCAACTCCTGAGAGGCCAGGGGAGGTACACAGTCACTCAGATCCAAGCCAGACACTCCTCCCTTTTGGCTCCTTCTTTAGGCAGAGGCATTGACCCAGCTGAAACTCCAAACTTGTGAAAGCTTGCATATGTTTTGGCATCAGCAAACTTCTATCTCTACAAGCATAAAGTCAGCCCTCACTAATTGAGTTGTTATATACATCGGTCACTTGTCTCCTTGCTGTGACAAAATAGGTTAACAACGAAGTTTAAGAAGTGGAGCAGTATTTTGGCTCACATACTTTCCCCACACAAAATAAGCAAATAAGCAAATAAAAAAAATGGATGATAGCCAGAAGAGCAGTGACGGGGAGAGAGAGAAGAGAGAGGAAAAGAGAGGGAGAGGGGGAGAAGTAGGGAGTGTGCACAGAAAAGAAATGGCTGCATGGACAGCAATTTTGATGACCCTGAAGATGAAGGAGAAAGCTGTGAGTCAAGGAAGGTGGGCAGCATCTAAGCCAGTGTTTCTCAACCTGTGGGTCAAGATGCTTGGAGGTCATATATCAGATGTTCTGCATATCAGATATTTACATTGCAATTCATAACAGTGGCAAAATTATAGTTATGAAGCAGCAATAAAATAATTTTATGGTTGGGGGTCACTGTATTAAAGGATTGGAACATTAGGAAGGTTGAGAAGCACTGCTCCAAGTGAAAGGGGTTGAGTCAAAAAAGATAGCCCTGCCAAATTTTTAGTACAGACTTGGATTTACTACTATAGAATGTAATAAAAGTCCAAGGAGAAATTATATTTTTGGAATTAGTTGATTTTGACACATTTTAGTGGACTACAATATCCAATATCCAATATCTGCTCTTGATTTGTATTCTAACAGGATGTGTGCTAGGTCTTTAGCAGTGTTTTGCATACCTGGGTGACTTGTCTTGATACCAAAAAATTTTTTAAAAAAGCATCACAGCAAGTACAAAAGGATTTTTAAAAAATTACAGAACAGACCTTATGAACATAGAACAAAACCTTAGCAAAGTAACCCAAAAAACTACCCTAAGAATGTGAAGTTAGTTCAACTTGTAAAACCCAATCTATGTAGTTAAAGACATCAATAGACTAAAGAGGGGAAAACATAGTATCTGAGTACACAGACAAAAGCATTTGTAACTCAGTATTTATTCATAATGAAATTTTCAACCAACTGAAGAGAGAATAGTGATTTTCAACTACACAAAAAGCCCCTGGAAAAAGTTTATGGGCATCAAACATTTTAATAAAGGAATGGATGTTGATCCTTCTACAGTCAGATAAAAAAGGTAAGCTCAGATCACTCCTACTCAATACTATATTACAAGTCTTAAGTTAGAGCAGTAAGAATATGAATATATATGCATATATATGTTTGCATATAAATATGCAAATAGACCCTCTGCCATACAAGATACAAAGTCAGCATAAATAGGTTCTCTGTAACATTAAGTTGTTAAGGAAAAGCAAATTGAAGCCACAATTGGATACCACCATACACCTGATAGCAATAGCTTCTATGAAAAAAAAAAATTTAGAAATTATAAATGCTAATGAAGATATGGAGTGATATTGATTCTCTTTTGATTCTGATAGGAATTAGATTTTAAAAAATGGTACAGCTACTTAGTACAGTACAGTTTCTTATAAAGTTAACCTTGTTTATACCACATGACTCTTGTGCTCCAACCCACATGACCTTCAAATTTCTGACACAAAAAACCCTGTGCATTATAACATGAATCTTAAAGGGTCTTATAATAAAAAACCCAGAGCCAGATATTGGAGTGAAAGCTAAAAGATCAGAGAAGCAGAACAGCCAGCCACTAGCATACGTCTATGAAATCCTCAGCTTCAAGAGAGTGAGTTCCTGTTTACTCATGCCTTATATAGCTTTCTGTGTACTGCCATATTACTTCCTGGAATTAAAGGCATGTGTCACCACTGCCTGGTTCTGTTTCTGTCATGTAATTCAGTGTGGCCTTGAACTCACCAAGATCCACATGGATCTCTGCCTCCCGAATGCTAGGATTAAAGGCATACGCTACCACTGCCTGACCTTTATGTTTAATATAGTGGCTGGCTTTGTCCTCTGATCTCCAGGCAAGCTTTATTGGGGTACACAATATATCACCACATTTCCCCTTTTTTTGTCTAAAATAATAAAAGAAGGTTATAACTAATATAAGAAAAATACAGTAAGTACAGTAAGTGTATACAATATATAGGCAATAAATACATCAATAATGTCTAGTCCATTTGCATTTGACAAATTCAGAGAAAATACTCCATTATCTATCCCATCTTTGTGAATCCAAGGGATTGTATCTAATTCACCTTCTATCTTAATTTGCATTATCAACCCCAAACTATCTTTTGATGTCTTTCAAACTTGTACACTTTACACCTCTTTAGTGAGTTTCTTTTCTGAATTTGTTAACAAGAAAAACTATAACTATAATTATCTAATCATCAACTCCCCCAGAGACCCGAGAAGAAAATAATATTAACTGAGTAAGTAGGAAGTACAAACAAGCAACTTCCAAAAAATGTGAGAAATGACAGAAACAGCTGGCTGCCTGGACAGTCACCCAAGGTTTCTCGGCAACGTTGGGGCATCCATCTTTGGCCTACAGGACTAGCATACCCAACACACTTTTCTGTGAAGCAGGATTTCCTGAAGGGCTGTCCTGCTTTGTCTTGGCAAGGTGCAACAATCCTTTCTTTTGTGTCCTGCTTGTCAGTTTTGGACAGTATACTGGCAGCAGTCAATGTCAGGGCACTTTCTTGTTCAGTGGCTAACTTTTGCCACAAAGAAAGTAAATTCCATATGGAGTTTCTTCAATACCCATCATCTTCTCTGAAGTAGATTGGTGCTGCCAGAAGACATGTCTCATTGTCATAAAAAAAGAAAAAAAAATCTATGTTATTAAAACAACTTAAATGCCATATTCTATAGATCTCTGAAGTGTTTGAAGATGACCTGTTTATCTAAAATATATTTCTGTTTAACCTTAAAAACATACCTAATATGACTACAAGTTTGATTGTAATGACTATTAACTTATATTACTTAAACCCTAATTCGTTGATAAAAATAACTTTCAAGGATTAGCAATTTGCATTACATTGTTAAGTGAACTGTATGGGTATAATATCTTGAACAAGATTAGAAATACATATACAGTATTTTCTAACAAAATCAATCTCAAATTTGTATCAGTATACATAATTTGTATACAATGTACAAAAATCCAATCCAATGTAAAATATTTATAACTAGTAGTTACTTTCTAAAAGTAGATTCAATAACCTACCTTTTATCTTATCATGTCTATATCCTACCCTTTTTTCATTTCAAAGTAGATTTACTAATCTACCCTTTATCCTATTATTTCTATATCTCTTTTTTAAAGTAGATTCTATAATCTACATCTTATCTATATCCTCTTTTTTCTTCTTCTTTTTTAAAACAAAACCCCTGAATCTAATCTCCTTGTTTAGCTTTTTTTTCCTGACAATTATCATTTAACAACTTGTAACCAACCATCCTAAACAATGACAGTTATCCACAACCCACTGAATGACCAAAAACCATCCACCCCACCTCTTGGGAATGTGGGCATCATTTTCTTAAAATTACTTCCTGTTGTCTGGGGGTGAAGGCATCTTTAGGGGATCCTGAAAATAAAAATTTTGAGTTAATTGTCAAGTCCTGAGAGAGGTAGCTGTATCATTTGTTGTCCAGTCTCTGCATAATGGGAAAGTGCAGGGCTTGTCTCAAGTCCTTGATCAAGTAGTCTGCAAGGCTGGATCAGTTCAGCTAGCCATCTCAAAATTGTCCTGAGCAGTTTGAAGTTCAAAGCAGATCTTTGGGTGGTGTTTGTCAGCTTAGTGGTATAATAATCATCCTGATGAATTCATCTTTGTGGGGCCCCATCATCTTATTGGAGACTTCAAATTCACTGTTAGGTGTGATAATGTTTCATTGCAGAAAATTGATGGAGACTCAAACCTGGAAATATCATGTACAGGAAGCTAGATGAGGTCTTTTTTCTAGGATTAGTTAGTACTCTATATGACCATTAATATCATGACAAAAGTTTAAAATATATATATATATTTATTATAAATTTTGATATAAAATTCATACCTTAAGAAAAGTTTTAAAGAGTTAAAATAAAACCAAAGAATTAAGAGATTAATAGCAATAGAGTAGTCCCTTAATTTTGGTTTTTCTTCTGTCCCATATCAGGTGGCTCTTTGACATGATACAGAGATTTTCTATTTTACTTTAAGAAGCATGCTTGGGTTTAGAGAAGGAGAGAGCCACATTCCAACTCCAAAGCCAGCTTTAATTTTTAATTGAACTGGGACTACACAAAGACCATTTGTATTATATGTCTGTAGAGAACAGCAGAAACAAACATTTAGGAAGACTTGTGAAATTTTATCCTGTTAGATATGTGATATACCAATAGGCCAATTACTCTTTTACTTGGGACATATTTTCTTGATGATTTGTCCTTTTTCTTCAGATGTCTCATTTGTCCAGTGTTTTTCAGATTCCTTAGCCTTCATTCTCTTGAAAGACAAAAACAAAACCCTTCCCCAACCCTAACTTCCCTTTTGGCAGGTTATATCTGATTAAATGTAAAAGATTTGTTAGTGGTATGTTAGTTTAAATTGAATGGTCATGCTGGTTGATTAACTATCACCTCTTCTAATTAAGAGGTCTCTCTTGTTCAGATGTAATCTTGATTAATTTTAATGGTATCTATAGCTATTCCTCTCCTGTAGAAACAAAAGTAAAACCTTGTCCCCAAAGTAATACATGTCTTCATTTCCATTCTGAGGCCAGCGCTTCTTTAAACTATACAGGCTGATTTAATTCTGTAGGGTTTTTTTTCTATTCTCCATTGTCTCTTCAGAGATGTTGTTCCTTTCTCATTAGCACTGAGAAAATTCAAAGTTAATAGACCATTGTGTAATCTATTTCTGGGGGTATTTATTATACCTTTCTGTTTATTTAGCATATCCTTTTGAGTTCTGTTTGATCTTTCTATGACTACTTGGCCTGTAGGATTATGTGGTATAGCTGTAATATGCTTTATACTGTAATAAGCAAAAAACTTTCATTTTACTAGAGACATATGCTGGAGCATTGCCAGTTTTAATGTGTACAGGTATACCCATAATGGCCATAACTCCTAGTAAATGCATGATTACAGAATCAGCCTTCTTGGAACACAGAGCGGTTGCTCATTGAAATCCTGAATAGGTATCAATGGTGTGGTGTACATATTTCAATTTTTCAAATTCTACAAAATGAAACACATCCATCTGCCAGATTTCATCCCTCTAAGTGCCCTTTGGGTTACCTCCTGCTGGTAGTGGAGTTTGGTTGTAAAAAGAACAAGTAGGATATTTCCTTATAATTTCCTTGGCTTGTTGCCAAGTTATGGAAAAATCCTTTTTAAAACCCATACTATTACATGATGTATTTTATGAAATTCTGAGGCCTCCAGAACATTTCCTATCAATAGTTGATTGGTTTCATCATTTCCTTGTGCTAGAGGGCCTGGCAGACCCATACAGGATCGGTTGTGAGTTATATATAAGGGACGATTCCTATTCTTGATTATTTCTTGTAACTGAATAATAACAAAGTTAATTCTGACTTATCAGGAAAAAATTTAGCAGTTTTGATGCATAAAACAACTCAACATGTAAGACCACTCTTTTGGCATGCTGAGAGTAACTATATTAAGAGGTTCTATAAAATCAATTAATACCACCAGAATGGCATATAATTCTGATTTTTGGACAGAATTATAAAGTCTTTGAAACACTTTACTTAAATTTTCTGATTTGTAACCTGCCTTTCCTAGTTTGTTTGCATCTGTATACAATATAGGGGCTCCAGATATTGATGTTTCCCATACAGTGAGAGGCAGGATCCAGTTAGCTCTCTTTATAAGTTTAATTCTCTTGCTTTTGGGATATTTGTTGTTAATCTTTCCCAAAAAATTACTGCAAGCTCTTTGCCAAGGTTCACTTTCTGCCCATAATTTGTCAGTTTCATCATTAGTTAGAGGTACTACAATTTCTGCTGGGTCTATTCCTGCCAATTGATGAAGTCTTAATTTTCCTTTTAAAATCAACTCAGAGATATTTTCCACATAAGTTTCCAATTTTATACTCTGTTTATTTGGTAGAAATATCCATTCCAATATAATATCTTGCATATGCATTAAAATTCCTGTGGGAGAATAATTAGAGAGTAAAATAACCAAAATGCAATAAAGCTTTGAATCCACATATGCATCCTGTATTTTCTTTTTCACCAAAGCCAATTCTTTCTCAGCTTCAGATGATAATTCCCTTGTACTATTTATGTCCTTGTCACCCTCTAAGGTTTTGAACAAATTACTGTTATCATTTTTTACCCTGCTAGTGGTCTATAGATTGGAAATGTCTCTGAATAATCTTTGAAATTCAATAAGAGTGCGTAATTGATCTCTCCTAATTTGCACCTTTGGGGTCTAATTTTTTTATACCTATTTTATATCCTAAATAGTTAATAGAATCTCCTCTTTGTATCTTTTCAGGAGCAATTTGTAATCCCTAACAAGGCATAATTTTCTTTACATCTTCAAACATTCTTTCTAAAGTATCCGCATTTGAATCAGCTAGTAAAATGTCATCCATGTAATGATAAATTATAGATTTAGAAAATTGTTTACATATTACTTCCAACAGCTGTTATACAAAATATTGGCACAGGGTTGGGCTATTTAACATTTCCTTTGGAAGAATCTTCCATTGATACCTCTTGACTGGCTGGGAATTATTACAAGCAGGTACCATGAAGGTAAATTTTCCTCTGTCTTTTTCTTGCAAGGGTATTGAGAAGAAACAGTCTTTTAAATCAATAACTAGTTCAGTCAGTAGAGCATGGGACTTTTAATCTCAGGGTCATATGTTCATGTCCCAAATTGGACACCAGATGTAACACAAATCTTAAAAGGTCTTATAATAAAAACCTAGAGCCAGATATTGGGGTGAAAGCTGACATCCTGCCTCTGGCTTACTTCTATAAAATCCCCAGCTTCAAAAGAGCGAGTTCCTGTTTCCTCATGCCTTAAATACCTTTCTGTGTCATGCTATATTACTTCCCTGGGGTTAAAGGCATGTGTCACCACTGGTTCTGTTTCTCTCATGTAGCCCAGTGTGGCCTTGAACTCACAGAGATCCACATGGATCTATGCCTCCTGAGTATAGTATTAAATGTGTATGCCACCACTTCCTGATCTCTGTGTCTAATTTAGTGATTGGCTCTGTCCTCTGATGCCCAGGTAAGCTTTATTGGGGTACACAATATATCACCACAGTGCATGAATGCTGATACAAAATTGATTGAAAATTGTCAAATACAGGGAAAAGGCAAAATGTCCAAGAACAGAAAAATGGATAGTCAAGCTGGATGAAATGAAGCACCCACTAACCCAGCATGGCTGGTGAGCCATAGATTCTTTTTTAAAACTGAGTGAAGGAACAAATGTGAATGTAAAGCTGTTCTCTCTCTCTTGCACTCTGTCTCATGTGTATGTGTGTGTGTAAATATTTCAGCTATGTGATACCTGGGAACTGAAAACTATGTTGAAAATACAATATCAACTGTGGACTGAAAGTAGAGAGCAAAATTGACTCCAGTGTCTGCAGATAGAAATTTTCATAGTGATTTGTATTTCTCTATGGTGTTTTGGTTGTTGATACACAAATGGCTCTATTTGTGATAAGCCACAGAGGTGAGAAACTATGGAGTGAAATTTAGGACACGCATGTTTAGAAGTGATTCTATACTGATGTCTGGAAGGATGCAGACTGATGGTAGACTCCAGCACACATTCACAGACTATGGTGCTGTTAATACTATGCCAACTATGCAATTTTACCAATGATGTCTCAGGAAATAATCATACACTATGTTTCTAAGAGTTTTAATCATAAGTCACCCTTTTGGTGACCTTTTCCTCTTGTCAATGCCTCTCATTATTCACCCAATCATCTGTTTTCCTGGCCTAGAGTTAGGCTCCATGGATACAGACAGTAGATGGTCTTTGCACTCTAGTGACTTGGTCTCAAGTATTTCTCACTCTTCTGAGTGAGGAACAATTCTACAAACAACCAAGGCTGGAAAACAGAGGCACCTAATTTAGAATGAAGGCAGAGAAGTGAGCAATGAGCAGGTAGGTAACTAGTCATAAGCTCAGTTTGACTTTATCTGACAAGAATACATTCAGCTACATGCATACACACACAGCACAAAAAGACGTCAAAGTAGGACAGGGTTTTGCTAGGATGATGGGGTCATCAGGAGTGATGGAGGAAGAGAGGATGATGGGGAAAATATGATCATAATACATCCTATACTCCCAAGTATAAAACTGTCAAAATAAAGGGGGGGACTAGAAGGAGGAGGAGATGTAGGGTTTTTTGTTTAAGATTATGTATATGAATTTATTACCTGCTTTACTCTGTTATCACATGTGTGTATGTGCCCATGAAGTCCAGAAGAGGGCATCAGATCTCCCCAGGCCCTGGGGATAGGATTCATTGATAGAATACTTGCTTAGCATGTGCCTTATACAGACGGGAGGTTGGAAAGGGGAAGCAAGGATTTGCATGCAAATGAGGGGGAAAGGCAGAAACAACGTTAAGAATAAACTACCCAGGAATTATGTGGTTTACAAAGAACAGCTAAACTCAAAGTTACCAATAGACCATCCCTCAGTCCCTGTCACTCAGTCTCCACCCCAAGCCAACACAAATCTTGCCTGAACACCTTTAACCCATTGCCCTCTATAAGGGCCCTCTTTGTGGTAGTATGGCTTCTGATTTGCTCAAGAACCTCCTATGACATATACTTAAGTGATACCTAGTGACTGGTGCCCTTGCCACAGCAGGTAGGCCACAGATGGCTCCCTCCAGAGACAGAAGAGTCTTCACAGACACCAGCAACAACTCACAAGTGTAAGCCACACCTGTGCCAGGTATATCCTGACTACAAGCCCCCACTCCCTGTATGTGGAATGCTGCCTTGTAAAATATGACTATTGAACTCTCCACATCCAGGGGCTCTACTGGTCTTCATCAGTACTAAGTCAACTACTTCCCCAAGTATGGAGAGCACTACTGGAGAAAAAATAAAAACCTTAAGTGGTATAAAGTGGTGCTATTACAGACTCAGGGTGACTCATTTTAGCAAGGCCTGAAGAATCATGAAAAGGGACTCAATTACAAGCTCTATTTTTATCATTATTTTTAGCTAAAAGAAATGTGAATGGGGACTGGCCAGGACTTACTATGGTCTGGTAAAGATTCATAGGTAGTAATTCACCACAAAAAAAATTACCAAATTTTAATGCTATGGAATCTTCTGGAATCTAGATACTAAAAACCAATCTGTGGAGAGAAAGGGCTACACTGGCCTCACACATCAACATGGAAGAGAGCACAAGGCTAGAGTGCACCTCATAGGGATTCTGTAAATTCAACAAGCTCAGCACACCTGGAGAGAAGATGTGAGATGAGACTGTTGCTCACTCTGTATCCATCCCACTGAAGTGGGCCTAAGAAGGGATATCATATCTCTCATTGGGACTCCTGGACTTAGAGTGATAAGTAAATTCTGAGAAGAAAAGGTGACCTGAATATGATAGTTACATATAACACAAGACTCAGACAGACCACTGGGCAAGGAACAGAATTCACCATCCTGCAATAAACATGAAATCCACAGGATGGTTGCAAAAGCAGAGTTTAAGAATAAAGTCAGTATCCAAGTGGGCACTGAACTCAGCATATGCAGCTGAACTGCATATCAGTTGCCATTGTGAATACAAAGCACAACTTGACTCTCAACAAAAGGGGGTAAACCTCGTAACTGGAAGCTTTTCTCTATCCCACCCCTCCTGCAACCATTTCCAAATAATCACTCAGATGCTTATATTAATTATAAATGCTTGGCCGATGTCTCAGGCTTATTACTAGCTAGCTCTACATTTAAATTAACCCACTTCTATTAATCTATGTATTGCCACATGGCCTGTGGCTTACCAGTTCTTTCAAATTTTGCTTCTTGGGTGGCTTGCAGCTTCTGCTAACTCCACCCTTCTTCTTCCCATCATTCTCAATTTGGCTTTCCTTGCCTAACTTTCTATCCAGCTATTAGCCACATGTCAATCTAGCATCTTCCACCAACATGGTCAAGGGAAGAAAATGGTTACACTTCACAGGCCTCCCTATGTACTAAGCACTGTGCTTTACAATATACATAATGCATACAACCAGATGCAGTTGTCACTCCCAGAAGACAAGCAGAAACAGTATGCTGATCAGATTATCAAATTAATTTGAGCTTGCCTTTCATGACAATCCTTTAGAGAAGTTTAGCTAGTATCTATCCACTGAATGTTCTCATCAGTAAGCTGAGACAAGATTCTTTTGGGGGAACCTCTTCTTTTTTCCATGTACCCCTATCAGCAACCATGTCACAGTGGTCTCAAGATTTGCCCCTATTCTTTAGGAATTTAGGATAGACATGGATAGGGACATCTCTATTTAGATTTGTGTCATTAAAATTTTCTCATGTGCACAGTTTACTTGGGTGATCTATCATCATAGCAGATTTATTAGGTTCTTGGTTGTCAGATATTAGGATATCATAACCAAGTCACTAGTTCCAAAGTAGCCTCCTGAGAGTTGAACTGAGTGATAAAAGGCACAAAGACAACTGAAATGCTCTGAAACATAGTTTATTCTTAGAAAACTGGAAGAATGAAGAACATGGGATTGAAAGGCACAGGATTCCAAAACCTCCAAGTTCTTGCTCTCAGTAGTTAACTGCTCACTCGGCTCACATTTCCTCATGAGAAATAGGATGAACACTTGATACCTTTGCCTTTTATAGTTAAGAAAGCTGGGAGAACTATTTAATAGAGATGCTGCAAAGTGTAAGTGTACTGTGAGCCAGAGGGACATTCAGTGTCTGTGGTGGTTTGAGTGAGAATGCCCCCCCCCCCATAGGCTCAAGTGTTTGAACATTTGGTGCCCAGTTGGTGCAACTGTTTGGGAAGGATTAGGAGGTGTAGCCTCATTGGAAGTGTGTCACTGGAGGTGGGCTTTGCAATGTCAAAGGTCCACACCATTCCAGCTGGCTCTCCTGCCCCATGCACATGGATCAGACAAAAACTCTCAGCTACAGTTCCAGTGCCATACCTGTCTGAAGCCATGCCCCCCACCATGATCATGGATACCTCTGACAATGTAACCCTCCATTAAATGCTTTCTAAGTTGCCTTCATATTTTTTTCATAGCAACAGGAAAGTAACCAAGACAGTGTCCTAAGGACAGACTCACACCATTCTACAGTCCAAGGACTCAGACCCTCTGCCTCATATCGATCATTTCCCTTTACACAGAACCTCAAATCAGGCTGCATTATTTGAATCTATCATCAGTTGGCTCAGTTTCAATTAACAGGAATGTTAGGTAGGCAGTCCTAATTCTTTTCTTTTACAGGGCACTACAGACTACCATCCTCTAAAGTGTCACTTCACAAGAACAGTCTGTTTTTGACTGGATCATTACTGCATTTCCAGTGCCAGGAGGAAATGATGAAGAAAGAAGACCACTTACTGGGGAGGGGAAAATGACTTCAAAAATGCCTTTAAAATGATCACAGAAAATAATCCCAAATGTCTGCTAGGACAGCACATGAACTGGCTTCCAAAAGATCTGGCAAAGGTTTCCAAAGTGGTGGCATAAGCCAGTAATTTAGGATATGGAAGTAGAATTACAAGACTAAGCCGAACTTGGACTATGTTTCAAGATTCCATCCCCAAAAGGAAACCCTGTGGAACTGACTCTACACATTCTCTCTCTCTCTCTCTCTCTCTCTCTCTCTCTCTCTCTCTCTCTCTCTCTCTCTCTCTCTCTCTCTCTCTCTCTCTCTCTCACACACACACACACACACACACACACACTTTTAACAACATCTTAATTGTATTTTTAGCATTCAATAATTAAATGACATTTTAATAAAAGGCTGGGTCTTTGGACTGTCATCCTGGCCTCTCCCTCTCTTGTACCTGCATGGAGTAGATGGTAAAATCCTTCCCAGGGGTTCCTCTTCTACAAGTTCTTAAATGGTTCCCTTTAAAAATGAAGTACAATAATTGACCTTCATGGACTCTCTGAAGTGACTTGAAGCTAAGCTGTGCACCAGAACAAACCAATAAATCTCTTCTATCCACAGGTTTTCTTTCTGTGTGTGTACCAGTTTGTAATAAAAGTCAATAAAGTGTCCATGGAGGAAGTGAACTTCAGTGTGTAACAATGTGGCTAGAGAAAGTCAGAGGGGCAGGATGTGGACCAGGGAGACAGCTCAGCATGTAAAACCATGGGCTCCATGTGCCAGCACCCATATACAGTGGCTGTGCCTATACTTCCAGCTCTCCTATGAGGAGATAGGAGGCAGAGATAGAACTGGCTGAAGCTCAAAGTCCAACTAGCCTGGATTATGTGGCACAATGACAGCAACAATGGAGACACCCCACCTCAAAACAGAAACAAAAAGCCAAGGTGACTTCCACACACGATGAGGCGCTTGTACTCATACACAAAATAGAAAAAACTTATTTAAAAATGGCAGCATGGTGTGCTTTACACAACCAAGTTCTGTTCTCTAAGGGTTTTAGACAGACTGACCACAGTGTTAATCTTTATGGTTAATCTATGAAGTAATTACCTCTAGCACCATTTTATAGAAGAGGAGATATGTCATACAGTCATAAAAATTGAGCTGAGCAGATAGTCAGACATGCTACATCTACAAGCTGGAGAAAGGACACCAAAGTCCCCAAGGATCTGACATGGAGGGCAGTTGAGGAAGCATACCCTGAAGCTGTTTTGAAGAACATATCAAACTGCTAACAATGGATATGAGCGAGAAACTGGTTACGGCTTAGGTGCACATGTTGTTATACTTTATATTCGACTTTCCTCATATGCACAAATTGCAATCAACCTCATGCCAATGCTAGCCTCACTCCCCAGTTACCCCCTGCACAAACAAGCTCACAAAAGCACACTTACTGACATACCACATCCTGTTAGGTCAGAGGTGAGTCAGGAACTCTTTACACTTTTACAAGAATTCTAATGCACATTCCAGGTA
Organism: Peromyscus californicus insignis; assembly: GCF_007827085.1. NCBI lineage: Eukaryota > Metazoa > Chordata > Mammalia > Rodentia > Cricetidae > Peromyscus > Peromyscus californicus. The sequence continues at coordinate 2,375,064 of NW_026294617.1, read as the reverse complement.
TACTATTTACGTTAAAATTAACTTATCTCTATTTCTATTCACATCTGAAGACTTACTTTACTTTAGCAATGTCCATTGTCCATGCTTATCACTGTAGATTCAAATATTTCAGCCAACCCAGCTTGAAATATTAAGACTAATACTACATAAGTAACTTTTCTTTCATGGGGACGGAGGGATGGAGGAGCGTTTCATGTAGACCAAGCTGATCTCAGACTGGATATGTGGCCTTACTGACTCCACCTCCCAAGTGCCAGGATTACACGTGTGCAGCCGCATTGCTCACAGGCATGTTTCTGTAAGCTACATTTGCTCTGATAATTTTGTGGTCTCTCTGTGTCATCCCCACTAATCATGCAGATGCTTATTTTTTTTCCTCCCCTCCTGTAAGTCTCCTCACGTGACTGAGGTTGTCTGTAAAACAGGTGATGCAGAAGGTGACTTTCTGGCAGTGCACAGGTGTTTCACTTTCCTGAATTATGTACTCTGAAGCTGGTGTCTCCAGGTTTTGGGTTTGCAGGAGTTGGGTTCCCCACGGCAGTGCCACCCAGCCCATGCTTGTCCTGGCCAGCAAAGTGGCAAGCTGTAAGCAGCCCGTTGTGACACTGTTAATCATTGTGTTATTTTAAACTAAGTAACTGTGATTGTTTTCTAGTGCTAACTCCATCCCACTGGTCCTACTTCTTAAAATGAGAATTTCCCTTCCCACCTGATCATACAAACCCAACAACCAAGAAACATTAGTAATTGTCAGCTGGACTTTACTAAACACTTTGTGTTTAATATATTTTAAATTATAAAGAAATTACAAGGAACTCCTAAAAAATTTAATACAAAAATATTACAAGTTAGGACAATTAAGCATTGATAGATGACATTTAAAGAAGCATGCAGGGAAAGATAGCATAGGGTTAACATTTTCACTGTTGACAGAGCCTCAGTACAGCAGAGAAAAGCACCACAAAACCAAGTGTCTGTCCATTATGGCTTTTCCTCTACTGTAGTTTTCAAATGAATATATAGGAAAAAAATCCAGTAAACTTTAACCTAATCAGCTACATATTATAGTAGGTAAGAAATCTAATTCATGGTAAAGTATGAGAACTAGGAAATTAAAAGTAACCCCCTGCAATGGTGGCTCAATGAATTTCTGCTTAACTTCAGGCTCATATGGACTCTAATCCTTGGCAGCCCAATGCTTTCTGGAAAAGTATAAAAACGATGTCATTAACAACCTATGCCATGCTATAGAAGTTAACCTCTTGAAAACTAAAGGTTGTTAGCTTTAGCAACTGCAGTGACAGCATAACAAGGCTATATCTGCCTGTTCCTATCAAGGAAACTTAAGAAAGGTGGAGGACATGGAGAAGGCAACTTGACCAAGAAAATGAAGAACATTTCCAATGGTTTTATTTTGACAAAGTCTCTGTAACTACAGAAGTGTTGAGAGTAACGGAGGTTGGGAGGGGTGCTTTGAGACTTTCCTCATAGATCATAAGGTTTTACGTATTATAAGCAATTAGCTAACTTTTGCAGTATGCTTGGTTTATGTGGAGGGAGAAGTTCCTGCCCTGAAAGCCTTCAGCCACACACTTGGTGTGTCTTGTGTCACTGCATGTTAAGCTAACAGTGAATCTGAAGTCTTAGTTCATGTGAGACATCCTCTAAATAAACAATCTGTTTTTCAAAATCACTCAGGAGTATCATTATCCTTTAGCTGATTACATGCTATTATTTAACAAATATAGAAAATAATCCCTTCATTTTAAAAAATCTTATCCCCTGCAAGAAGTAATAAAATAGCAAAAACTTTAATTTCATCTATGGACTTCTTTAAAGTATACATTTTGGAAACAATGTTTATGAAAACAGTGATTCCCATGGCAGTTATATTCACTGGAGATAGAGCTAGGACAGATAGGTTGTAGTAGGGAAGACTCTTGGAGCAAAATCATTTATTCTACACTGAACAGTGGGAGATAAAAGCAATTGAAATGTAAACAGGAAATTGTAAACAAACACCATCCCTCTCTTTACTTGACTAAATAGTCTATACAAACCACATCGGTATCAAAGGTTTTATATATGTACACAGCCAACATAATATCAAAATATATTTTATTCTGGACCTCTTTCAGATCTGATTCAAATTACAGTTGTCAAAGCAATACAATGCAAAGGGGAAAACTGTAACAACACACACACACACACAAAAAAAAAATGTGCCTGGAAAGGGTCAAAGGGTCATTGGGGACAAATCATCGCGATGTGGAACCAAAATACATCGTAAGTGTCATTGACATGGTCCAGGAGAGATAGACATCTGTATCAGTCTTCCTTACACAATCATCATGAAAACTGAACAATAAAGTTCTTTAACATGTACAAAAAAAAACCTGTCATGGGCTGGTTTACACTTTTACAACAGTTTTAACGTTAACTCAGGAACTAAAAAGGATGCAGACATCATCACCCAGTGCTAGGATATGCTCACAGAATCAGACCCAAAGGATTTGCCAAACCCAAATGAAAACATTATATATAGTGACAATGTCAAAATCAGGAGAGAAAAATCACTTCTGTATTTAATGACGGCAGAGACACACAATGAAGTCTGCCTGTTTGTAATGAGATGAAGAAGTACACAGGACACAACATGCAGAATGTTTCCTCCAACTTATCCAGAAATTCCAAAGAAAACACGAAACAGCTTGGTAGGTTTAAAAAAGAAAAAGAAAAAAAAAAAAAGCCTAGTTATTCACCCTGCTTCAACACTGTCACAGAAGAGCAGAAATAAAGAATGCTATGGACACCTCAGAACTGCTAAAGACGACACCAGATTCTAAATGAGTGGATTATAAATGTGAGCACTTCCTTTTTTTCTCTCTTCTACATTCAATTAGAATCACATATTAAAAAAATGATATTAAACCAGGCGGTGGTGGCGCACGCCTTTAGTCCCAGCACTCAGGAGGCAGAGCCAGGCTGATCTCTGGGAATTCGAGGCCAGCCTGGTCTACAGAGCAAAATCCAGGACAGGCACCAAACTACACAGAGAAACCCTGTCTCGAAAAACCAAAAACAAATCAAATCAAAACAAAACAAAAAAACTGATATTAAGTGTGACAGATACTTCAGAGCTATTACTGGAAGTAGTTCATACCTTCCCTCCTTGCTGATTTCAGAGAAAGGGAGGGAACCAAAAAACAAATGAAAAATCACCCCCAGGGTCTCTGTAGGCTGGCTGCCAGCCCCCAACGCTGGCTTTTGCTGGTGTGCCACGATGTTGGTCCACGGAGGCAGGATTTCTGCAGCAACTATGCAAGTACAGCTCTTAGCTCATGGGAATCCAGCTGTTGTGGAAATGTGCAACATGCTTACAAAAACATAAATGGTCTTTAAAAGAGCAAGACAGCACTGTCTGAGATGGTTTTCCTATGCATCTGGTGACACTTGTCATGTCTGCTTGCAGAAGCCTGGTCATCTGTGATTCCATTAAACAGCAAAATGTCCAGTCCTCTGTGGGTGTGGGTCTCTGCTCCTCATTCATATTTTACATTACTCTTTTTTAACAAAATCATTCTACATAAACAGATAGCTCCTTAAAAATAGTACTCTCTCATTAAATCTGATTTGACAGAAAGAATCTTAAGGAAAAAAGGAGTGCTTTATAAGTGAAAAGTACAAATCTTTGGCCTGTCTCTTGACATTTTAATGTCAAAAAGCAAAAAACCTTCATGTGATTCAATCTATTGATTACTTTTTGCACCATAATTTGTTTTTTTTTTATACCACAAAAGGAGGCACTTTCAGTATCTGTAAAAGGTGTTTAATCCTAAAACATACTCACCTAGAGGATAACTCATGAAAACAGAATTTGCTACACTCTAAGACCTATTCCAGTTACCACTTCTAAAGTCATTTGAAAGTCAATGATATTACCTGGTCATGGAAAACAGAAACAGGGCAGATCTACATCTCCAGGGGTCTCCACATGGAGAGCAGATTCCTTCTTGCTTTTAAAGGCTGCTCCCTCTAGTCTACTTTAATCAAAGAGTTTTCATTTAAGTCTCCTTATTCTCTTTCCTTATGATTAAGTTCCTTACAGTAAAGTATAAAACAAATGATCTAAATGAACACCATAGAAAGACTCCTGGACTCAGTGGATCTCCAGAGTAAGCTCTCAGAAAAAGACAAGAGGGAAAGTAAAAAAAAAACAAGACAGAACTTCATATGCTGTGTGACATGGTCTCCCGTGATCATCTGACTGCTCGGGTGGAGACACGGTGCGGTGTCTGTGGAGCAGCATTGTGGCACGTCAGCAGGCTACGGTGACAGAGAGAAGAGCAGCAAAGCACCCAGTCCTATGCTCACAAAGAACCAGCCTAAAGATGGACACCTTCAGACAAGTCTGCACGGGAGGACCCACGGCTTCGGGACAGCAAAGTTCTGCACTCACGCTCTGTTACACATCCTATCACAGCTAGGTGCTGAAGTCAAACAGCCAAAGAAAGAATTAGGAAAAGAAGCCAAATCAACAAACACACCCAACAGGAAGCAAGACAATATCGTAAAATTCAGCTGTCATTTTGGCAGCTGTATTGCAGGAATTTGTGACTGTCTTTGAATCAGCTGGGAAGAATGTCAATGACTGTATGCAAATGAACAAAATGTCCATATCAAAATACAAAAGCACTATCAATAATCACCTCTGACCTTCAGGTTTAGATTCAGTGCAATTGACAAACGCATCGCTGAAGGAGATGCAGCTGAGGCAACTCAAAACGTTTGTGTCTATTCCTGGGAGCACATTTAAAAATTATTGCACAGATTTTTTTTACTTATTTATTATTTTTTTTAAACAACAACAGAGGCCAACAGATGTGACCTCTCGAAGTAAAAGCAGAATCTCAAGTGCCAGACACTTGGCATTGTAGATTTCCTACAGAGCCCCAGAGCAGTGAGCTCTAAACATCTCAGTGTGATCCAACCCTAAAAATACCTGGCACAAACCATAAATGACTGCCTCTCTGGATGCAAATTTTAAAAATATTATTACAGTATCATAGTCCCCACTAACAACAATGGGGGAGATATAACAATGTATAGTGAAATTTAAGTGTATTCATCCTCTTCACCAAAAACAAATGCCACCCTACCTCAGTGATGCCAAGACTTTCATCAATCAATGCTGTTTTGTAAAGAGCAAAGCAGCAGATACTGAGCTTCAAAGCTGCAAGGCTGGGTTAGAGCCGCTTAGACAGAACACAGGTTGGGACTCAGGAGTCAAAGGCCTCAAAATAACTAGTTGCACAAATAGTGTTATAAATTTGCTAAGCAATTTCTTAATAAAAAATTTAAAGATATAAATTTGACAACTGTTCTCTTCAGAACTGACATGCCTGGATTCTTCTGTTAATCTTGACTGTCTTCTTAACCACCTTCACAAACATGGCCTCTGGTGAATATTTGTAGGTATATTTTACTTTTAGCTGAGCACAAGAAGAGATTTGATTGGATACTTCTATCTTTAAAAAAATACTTGATATAAACAGAGTAAAAGACATGATATAGTAGTGATTACTGGAAAACAGCAGCTTAGATCTATGTTGCTTGACAAAGTGCAGCCTCGGCACCACAGACGCAGGCACAGCGGCCACACTTCTCCCTAAATTCTCAGTCACTGCTACTCAAAACACCTCAAAGCAAGCCTTTAAAAGTTGTTTTTAAAACTAAGGTAGCAAACATTTTGCCATGTGATGGCAGTGTTATATGCCATAATCTTGCTTTGTAAAAAGAAAAATAACGTGAGATTTTTAATACTGGAATCTGGTTACATTACATATTTAAGCTTCTATACAGAATGATGGACACTTTGAGAAGCTAATCCTTATCCAGAAACATTTTAATCTCTTAAGAAACAAGTAAAACAGACAAATGGTAAAATAAAAAATAAAAATAAAAGCCCCAAACTATGTTGCTCCTTCTCACAATAGTGCACATTTTGACCATAATTTTGTTATGGCTACAAAACACCAGAAGAATTTTTTTAAAAAAAGTCTCTTCTTTATGGTATTTAAAAAAAAAATTGTGCCCTTCTAGTCTTTAGTTGGCAGAAATGCGTCCCCAAGAAGAAACTATTTTATTTAAGCCACATCACTCACACTCACACTCACTCTCACACACACACACACACACACAAAGAACAAAAACAAAAAACCCAAAACAAAGATAACATAATACCCTTTGCTGATGTGTCTTAGAGAATAACATGACGAGAGTCATGTGGTTTCCTTTAATTCCAACTCCTCCACAATATGCACCAACTGAATATATGCTCTGGGAGCCATAAAATGTACCAAACATCTACCTTTTCCAAAGAATGCAGTAAAATATTTTTTTGTTTCTTTAAAAGGTGAGGAAAAATAAAAGCAAGAAAATGATTCACTCCCTTACTTCATGCATCCATAATCTAAACCAAAACAAACTTGAAAGCAAGAACAAACTACTGCCTCGCATTTTTGTTAAGTCCATGTTCTCTGTACATACAAACTGTGCACTACTGAAGGGGAAAAGAATATAATCCATGGTGTCTGCTGATTTAAAGGGGAGAAACAAGGCTGTCATAATGTCCAAAACTGGTACATGTGTGGTTTGCTCTTATAACGCATATTCCATCTCTTCTGCTTTTCATATCCAAACTTCTAACTGCTACTTAGGGGCACAGCAGGTTAGATCCCAGCACTTGGTGAGCAGAATTCACAAGCTGGGATGAGACTGTCATCTTCAGGGTACAGCTGTGTTCATATACACTGCATGTATCTATTTCTCTTAGATTTGGCTGTAGTGGACTGGCCATGGTTCAAGTGGGACTATAGCAGTACGTGGGTCAGGGATAGTCTTGTGGCTATGTACACATTCATAGTCGGTCCATGGCTTCCAACTAGTAACGCTATTTCCGAAGGTCTAAGACACAAACCTGTAAGAGAATACAACAGTCAGCCAGTGTCCAGAAATCTACCGTACATTTCAAGCTTGTATACAGATCACAGTGTAATTTACAAACTGTTTCTAAGTTGAATATTCATAAAATGAAAGCAACAAATCATAGAAAGAGATTTCATTGAAGGGTGTCAGATCACTCAGCTGTGTGGTGAGCCCCGGGAGCAACAGTTACTCAAGAAATGCTGCTGTAATTTTTAGGAATCAATCTTTACAGCCAGTAAAACATACAAAGCATTGTTTCTAACTCTCAGATCTTATATCTCAGACATCAAAATTATGGAGGCCATCTCATTGAACAGCCCCGGGACTCTGCAGCTTCTCCTGCTTAAGAACAGTGGAGGACACACTACCATTTTTAAAAACAATCTACTAATAGCATCCGAAAGGTCTCATTTTCAAATATCTCCATGAAGAAAGCAATCTCAATTCCACAACCTTAACACTTCCTCCACAGAGAGGAGATTTGGGGGGAAAGGGCTTTAAAAATACCAATCACTAAGAGATACTTCACTACATTTAATTTCACAAATGGAGATTTACACTGAAAATTGCTCATTACTTGGTTATGAAGATTCTCTGAAAAGTCACCCTAAGTTTTATTTTATTCAAAGGTAATGGACTATCCAGCACATGTAGCCCAGGGATGATGTCAATACCATCACTAAAAATTTTTATTTTGCAAAGAGCATGACTGTGAATCCAACATGCTCCCTTTTCTTTAAAAATTCATGGATATACTCACTGAACCATCTGATGCACTGGCTCCAACTTTGTCTCCTGCTGCATTCCAGCAAACTTCAAAAATCCCACCTGTTCCCCTGTAACTGTGAACTAGAGCACCTGTCTGAAAATATGAAAAACAGAACCCTAAGAATTGTTACAGAAATCAAAATAGTGAGATAAGAAGATTATAATGTGGGAGAGGGACTCACGAGCCCTCCCCACGCCCACAAGGATCTATGAGCAGTTAATGGCTGCTGAGGGAGGAAGAGCCATTTTCTTTAGTGGTGTAGCGGTTGCCCATGTTCCTACAAGCACCTCTATTTAGATTTGCTGTCTTCTCCAATCCCCAAATGCCATTAAAGGAGGAAGACTAACCGGGAAAAGGGAAGGAGTCAGTGGGAGTGTGACAAAAAGGTGGGGGAGGGGAGAACTTTGATCAAAATGCATTACATCATGCATAAGTACATAATAACAAACCTATTATGAAGTATAGTTACCATATGGTAATTTTAAAAAGGAAAGAGAAAAAGAGTAAGGGCAGGGAAAGAGAAACCCACTTAGGAGGCTAGCATAGTAGAATTATTACAGTGATTCATATAAACTTTGATAAAGTAATTCAGAAAGCAATATATGGGCTCAAGACAAACTGTCAAAGACAACAGAACTTATGACTAGATTGGGTCTGAGGATGAGTCAAAAATAAAAAAATATATTATTGCATTATTTCTAGCAATCAGAGGTGGGACTTGGTTTCAAATAAAAATATAGGCAGGTTCTGAAACTCCAGGAATGTGCTATGGTAACCCCTTCACAGATATGATCAGACTCTTCTGAAGGGATGGTTCCAGTACAAACTGGTTTTCCAGTGTTCACGACCATTCCCCACTAGGATTTTGAGTGTCTCTGAAACAGCTACAGGGGCAGGATATTAAGTACACTAGTTACTGAGAGATGTATGCATTTTGCCAGCAAAAAAGAAAGCATCACAAAGTAAAAAATAAGAAAGACACAGTGTTCATGCTGTTTACAGCATGTTTCCTTGAGTAGTATGAGTGGGTCAGGGACAGTCCAAGGAAGAAAGATGTACACATTCTTCTTGAAGGGTGTTACAGAAGCCCCTGAAAAATGTTTCCAGAAATGAATGCTAAGTATAGCTATTTTACTCTTCCAACAAAAACAAAAGTTCAGCTGCTACTGAAGAACCAAAGTCAGACCAGAAGTGTACTTTCCCGTGAAGCCACAGGGCAGAGGGCAGTGGCTGTGCAGTGGCAGCCAGAAGCTACGAAGGTGCTTTGCTCTGACAAAGCACGTAAGTGGCCCCTGCAGCTCAGTGGTGATCTGATGATTTCCTTTAGAACAAAATGCAAAAAGCCACACCTTCACACACTACTATCCTAGCACACAGGCTCAAACACCTTCGCTTTGACTTCCTCTTCAAATTTAGCCCGATACCATGTACAAACCACAGATGTGGTGTGATCAGAAAAATCTGACTGCAATTTGAGAAATTTTCTTCTTTCCTATAAGTTTTCATATTTTGAGACTGATGAAAAAAGGCTGAGTATAGTAGCCATAAGTATCTGTGGTTACTGAGAAAACAAAGGGACAGCCAGCAAGACGGAGAGTGACTAAGTTGTAGAAGGCAAACCCTGTAGACCTACAGCAGATGGATGAATGTGGGGTTATAACAAATGGCCGCCCACCTGCCCAAACTACTTACCTACTTACCTACCTACCCACATCAAGAACATCTACCAATCTATCTCTAAGTTGAAGCAGGACAATTGCTGTAGGATGGTCTGTACGTGCTCTTGATTGGTCAACAAATAAAACACTGATTGGCCAATGGCCAGGCAGGAAGTATAGGCAGGACTAACATAGAGGAGAATTGAGAGAACAGGGCGGGGGGGACGACACACGACACTGCCAGCCGCCACCATGACAAGCAGCATGTGAAGATGCCCGTAAGCCACGTGGCAAGGTATAGATTTATAGAAATGGATTAATTTAAGATATAAGAACAATTAGCAAGAAGCCTGCCACGGCCATACAGTTGTAAGCAATATAAGTCTCTGTGTTTACTTGGTTGGGTCTGAGCAGCTGTGGGACGGGTGACAGAGATTTGTCCTGACTGTGGGCCAGGCAGGAAAACTCTAGCTACAGACAATAATGAATCCAAACATGCCACAGGCAGAACTGTGATGTGAGGGTTAGTGGGTCACATCATCTTATGTGAAAAAAGACACACACACACCCCCATACACCATACACTCAGGAGACACACTATGAGCAACAGCAGAGCATGTACCTACCACCAGATGCCATCTGCCATTTCACACTCAAGTTTAAGAAAGTAAAGGGGCTCAAAACAGTGGACAGCACGACAGCACTCAGCTGACCACATACCTTAAATGAGCTACATTTCACTGAAATTATTTTGGCATAATGGATTCCAATTGGAAAAATCTTCTGAACATTTAGCAACGACTAAAAAGAACACATACTTTAAAAGACAGCATTCACACACATGTAAAATCCACAAGGCACTCAAAAATTTACTGAAGAAATAACAGACAGGTAAAGGGATGCAGCATATTCTTGGGTAATGAACTCAAAGTAACCTATAGACTTAAAAACAAATCCATAAATACATACTTATTTTTAGAAATGCTGAAGATTAAAGTGCCAACAACAGAAAATATGAAGAATGACAAGGGCCGGACACATACCATGGAGAGTGGTTAGGCCTGCACCGTGGACTCAGCTATGTACAAATGTACCTAAGGCACAAGAGAGAACTGGGGGCTGAAGATGCAGTTCAGTGCAGGGTGCTCACCTGGGACCACTAAGGTCCCTGTGCAACCTTCTGAACTATTAGGCAAGGAGCAGGCAGCGAGCCTACCATGTGCATGGTTTATGGACTTGGTATAGGTGATAACAGTAAGGGACAATGAATGACTCCAAGACAACTGCCTATCCAAAAGATGACTTTCTTTATGGATCTTACACCACACAGATCAATACCAAAGGGACCACAGTCAAAATCAAGCTTAAATACTGAAGGAAAATAACATCAGAGACCCCAGTGACATAAACATGTACATATATATTTGTTTATATACAAAGCTATAAAAAGTACCAATCTGAACACTCACTTAAGAGTGATAAGTGAACAAGACAGAAAGGAAGACTGCTGCAATGGTACCCAGGATGTCCAGAACATAGAAAGACCACCAACTAACCAATAGTGAAAAATGAACAGGAGAGCTGTACTGTGTCTACTCTAAACAGAATGTGCAACTGAATGTATGATTACATGTACCAAACCACAAAAATGTTTAGCAGACTGAGAATCTGGGATACAGGAAATATGGAAGTACCAAATATGGGTTCGCTTGGTAGCAGCTGAGAATGAATAGACACCTCATGAACTGAGTTTCTTTTGGGAGTACACAAAAACAAACATGCACCCACAGAGATATGCACAGACTCTTGAACATAATATCCATATAAGCATTCGACAAAGCAATTCATTTGCATAACAAAATGAACCAAACCACTGTTTTAGACCTTCATGAACTTGTATGATTATAAACCAGAAACTACTAGTGCAAATCACAAGCTTTAAAAGATGTGTACGCGGGCGGGCAGTGGTGGCGCATGCCTTTAATCCCAGCACTCGGGAGGCAGTGGTAGGTAGATCTCTGTGAGTTCGAGGCCAGCCTGGGCTACAGAGTGAGTTCAAGGAAAGGCTCCAAAGCTACACAGAGAAACCCTGTCTCAATTAAAAAGAAAAAAAAATGATATGTAAGCATATCATACCATTTATATACAATTTTACCACACGGTATATACATTTACTATGGGAATGGCTGACAGCTCTTCATGACTGATGCAGAAAGGAGTTAAATACTTTAGCTGTGTCAATAAAAACAATTTAGTTGAGATCGCTATGAAAACCAGAAGAAAGATATCTACAACACACATGGCAAAATACCTTTATAAAGTAAATCTGGATATTTATGTTAACCATATTATTCATATTTATGTTCACTACCATGCACACATCATTGTTCAGTTTTCAGAACTTGAGCTGGATGCACCAGTGCTCTTTTAGGAACACAAAGTTAAAATTTGGAAATGATGGTTTTAAGTATGTACTTCATAACAACAGAGATTGTTTGGCATATGTTCATAAAGAAAAAAATGAAAGAAGAGAGGTAAGACATTATTTAGTAAGATATTAAGATAGAATATTTTTATTTTAAACCAGGAACATGCTTCTAATATCAGTACTTTGAAGGGGAAGCAGGACAAGTTCAAAGTCAGCCTGACTACAAAGTGAGACCTCTCAAACAACTGAAACTACCTACAATCCAGCTGAAAAAGGAAAGGACATGCTCTAAAAGGACCCTCAACTACACAGGAATTAACTCCAAGCACTGATAAAGGAGATTACATGAAATCAATGCTTCTGCAGCAAAGCCAACACTCAGCAGAGTAGACAGAAATGGAAACAGGAGGAAATCTGTCCCAACCATATTTCAGACAGAAAAATAGAGAACACATAAAAAAAAAAAAGCAACGAATAAATAACTCATCCAGTCAATAAATGGTTAACTGAATAAGTAACTGACAAAAGTAGAGACATACACAGCCAATAATTGTTTCCCTAAGTTTTCAACATCCTTGGCCATCAGAGAAAGGTGGACTGAAACTACTTCGAGCTTCCAATTTCCATAGTCAGAATGGCTGCCATGAGGAAAACAAGTGTCCGCACGCTGGCAGGAGTGCAAACTCGTCCAACAACTACAGGAATCAGAGCAGGACCACACACAGGCTGGTGTGAGTACACACCTGAAGGACTTAGTCAACACACCGGAGACACACATGCACGGCCACATTTACTCCTATACTATTCAAGATGACCAAGAAATGAAACTAGCCTGGATGTTAATAAACAGATGAATGGAGAGAGAAAAGGAAAGCACATTTATGAATGGAATTTTACATAAACTTAAAGAAAAAATTAAAACCATGACATTTTACAGGAAAATGGGTGGAAATGGCAATTACTGTTAAGCAAAATATGCCAGACTCAGAAAGACAAATAACAATGTTTCCTTTCAAGAGGATCTTAGATTTTAGTGTTTTGTTTATGTGGGTAGAGTATACATCATGAACTAGTGACATCATAGACAAGGGGTTATGAGAAGGGATTAAAGAAGTCTTAATAGGGAAAGAAGGTAATTAATCCATGTGATATGAAGATGGAATGGATGCTGGAGAGACGTGAAGGTAGGGATGGGTGGAAGGACCAGACAGGGGAGTGGGAAACAGGCTCCACAAAAACAAAATATGTAAACAGTGCCGTAACGAGCCCTTTAATTTCAATGCTAGTTTTTAAAGTAAAATTAAAATGAATTTTTAAAAATGTTCAGAGAAGTCAGCCCACACCCTTAAGTGTGTAAGGAAACACTCAGCTTCATTCCCCACTGAAATGTCATCCCTCTACCTAGAAGCTGGACCTCTGCTGAGTGTGACCCAGAAGTCACGGTGCTTTGTGCTATAAGCTACTCAGTAGGAGCGAAAAAGAAGCTATTAAGAATAGTTATTGTGGGGCATGAAAGCAGAGATGGCCAAAGCTCCTCAGTGCGGACCTTCCTAAGCCATAGGATATAGCACTTAATGGAAAATACTCAAGTAACTCATGAAATTAACTATGGTAGAAATCTGCTACAGAAAGGGTTGCTGGTAATGTATTTAGTATGCCAGACATCAACAAAACCTTGAGAACACAGCGGGCAGTGTATGGAGCACAAAAGCTCACACACTGAAAAGCTGTAAATGTGAAAGCAAAAGCAACATGCTGGCTTCTATTTTGGGGGCATCTCTTTACAGTACCATCCCAGAAAAGGCAGCAGGGTGTTAAATCTGGTTCAGTCGTGCAATTTTGTCTTTTAACCTCAACAAACGTCAAGTGCATCATAAGCTTCTTCATTTCATATCTACTATGCTGTTCAAGAATAAAACAAGAGATCTAATTCTAAATTCTGATTTGTGCATAAAAATGCAACTTTCAATCAGTGTTGATTTAGCTCTAAAGTGCCCCCAATGTACTCTCAGGTTTTTAAAACTAAGAATTAAACTGATGTTACATGAGGAATAACCAAACTATAAGTAAATAGGTAAATGCTTTTAACTCAGTAAGTGTAGTTGACTTTAAATTACTGGGACATACCTGTGTGTTCCAGATGTGCACACACTTGTCAAAAGAACCGCTTGCCAGATATCTGCCATCAGGACTGAAAGCCACACTGTACACGGGCTCTTGGTGTTTTGTCAAAGTATGGATGCAAATCCCTCGGTCTACGTCCCATAACCTAACTGTAGAATCAAAGGATGCACTGAAAATGGAAGGGAAAAATTTTATAAGTAATCAAATATTCTCTTGGCCTTGTCCGCAGCCTCCCACATTCTGCCAATCCTTAAGCGCTAGCAGATTACACTGTTAAAATCCCAGTACTATAAAAACTGGAAGGGAAACAGGAAAAAGCTGAAGCCCTGGCTCCTGTCCACTCACTATCCTCCCAATGGTCCAGGTTATCGGTCCGTGGTTCTGAGTATTAAACTGACTGTATTTTGGGATTTATCTCTCTCTCTTTAAAAAAAAAAAAAAGCTGCAGACACAATAGTTTTATTATTTTATGCCCCAACGATCTGTATGTTCGCTGAAATAGGGTCGCTATAGAGTCCAAGTTGATTACTATGTTAGGCACACTGGCCTAAGTGCTGGATTATAAACACAAGCCAAGCCTAATTATTGGGTTTTATTCAACAGATTAAATTTTTTTTTAAAAAAAGCCATTAAGTCCTGAAATACTAATGTTAAAAATACCATGGTTAAAGGTTCCCATTGAAATATATTCCCCTCAAGATGTGCTCCCTGTTTTCTGCCATATTTTCCCAAAGTTTTTATTCGTGAGAGATTCAATAAGAAAAGTGAAACAGACACGTCACCTTGCTAGCATAAGGTTGGCATTTGGATTATTTGTCCCTGGTCCTGTTGGACTCCATTTAATAGTATAAATTTCTTTATTATGTGCTTGCAAATCATGAACACAGTTATCTTGCTTCATACTCCAAATCTACCAAAAGAAAAAACTTGGTGATTTTTCTATACAACAGATACATTTAAAAGTGCTATCTTTTCTATACAAAATGAGTCACATAAGCAAACATCAGAGGAAGGACCACAAAAAAATTTAAAAGTAGTTGAATGTATTTAACATTATTCCATAAAAATGTATTAAATTCTTCACAAATACTCCTTATTGCAAAACTTGAAGGCTGGATTAATTACCTCTAATTGTTCTAAGATTGTTTTGAATAGCTGTAAATTGCACAAACCTTAACATTTAGAAAGTCCTTGGACTAGGGTTACATAGTAATTCAGTCTGCGTGAGGCCCTGGGTTCAATGTACATGCATGCGCTCTCTCTCTCTCTCTCTCTCTCTCTCTCTCTCTCTCTCTCTCTCTCTCTCTCTCTCTCCCTCCCTCCCTCCTCTCTCTCCTCCCTCACCTCTCCTCTCTCTCTCCTCCCTCACCTCTCCTCTCTCCCTCCCTCCCTCTCCCTCCCTACCCCCTCCCTCTCTCTGGAAATGCCATAAACAGCTAAGAGAACAATACCACAGTGCTTTGTAACTTAGATGTACACAATCATAGGAAATGAATCTGACCACACATTTCTACAACTTTTTTCTTTGGTCTTTTCAACAGCACAGACAAGCCTGACATACCCCTTCCAATCTTCTTTACATCCTCTATCTTCTTTGGTCATTTTCTTGATCTAGAACTCTGTTCTTGAGGTTTATCATCCTATCGCCTGCTGTTCATAACACACTACTCATTCTACTTCTGCTTTGGAATCTTTTGTGACTCCAAATTCTTTGTAAGGTTAAGAAAAGCTCCAGTTTAGAGCCTGAGGTGTCTAATTCCAGGCTGTTCAGCTTGAAGCTCAATCCATGACACAAGCTTCTCTGGATACTGGCCTCCTTCCACAGTACAAGCTTTAATGCAGGGGTTGGGGATTTAGTTCAGTGGTAGAGCACTAAGGCCCTGGGCTCGGTCCTCAGCTCCGGGGGTGGGGGTGGGGGTGAGACAAAATAACAAGCTTTAATGCACGTGCATAAGAAGAAAACCCAAAGACAAGACAATTAAGCTAGTGTGGTGGTATAGGCCTATACCCAGTGCTTGGTAGGATGTGAAGGACCTCGAATTCAAGACCAGCATAAGCTACATTGTGAGATTCTGACTCAAAAATACAAAGGAGAAAGACACAGCTCAGCATTGGCATGCTTTCTTAGCACACCCAAGTCCTCCATCTGATTCTCAGGATGAAGGGAGGGAAAGGAATACCTAGTTTGTACACAGTAAAAGTGATTTTTTTCCCTGCATGACTATCCTACTTTTAAGGGTTGTGACTACAGTCACTGATACTGCAAGGCTGAGGATACAATGTTTTCAGGAGAGCATGTGTGGCATGAGGAGGCACAAACATCCAGTCATTCTAGAGATTGGCACCAGGCTAGTCTTTACCTTACAATTATGTTTTCACTTCCTGTGGTAGGAAAGGTATTAAGTTTTGCTTTTAGTCACATCACATTTGTGCTCCTAAATGGTTAGTGCCCTGTCTCAACTTGATTGAGTCATGGAGAATCCAGATACTTGTTTCTCAGTAAGAAAGAACACAGCGTACTGCATTCTCCATAGGGGTGGGCAGTATTTATGTAGACAGCAACCACTATCTTCTCTAGCTTCACTATCGAGCTGAAATATGGACCTTCTGCCTGGCCCTTACCCTGTAGCCCTGGCCAGCATTCCAGCTTCTCAGGCCTTGAGCTTCAAGTCTGGAACTGCATGGCTGGCTGTGGAGGCGTGAGTGAGAGCGGCTCCCGTAGGCTTATATATTAAACGCTTAGTCCCTGGTTGGTGTGACTATTTGGGAAGGATTAGAAAGTGTGGCCTTGTTGGACTATGTGTATCAATGGGGGTAGGCTTTCTGATTTAAAAACCCCATTCCCATTTAAGCGCTCTCTCTCTGCGGTCACAGTTGTTGATATAGGCGAGTGCCATGCCTGTCTGCCTGCCTGCTGCCATGCTCCTTGCCACAATGGTCAAGGACTCACCCCAATAAACTCTTCTAAAAGTTGCCTTCGTCGGCCGGGCGGTGGTGGCGCACGCCTTTAATCCCAGCACTCGGGAGGCAGAGCTAGGCGGATCTCTGTGAGTTCGAGGCCAGCCTGGGCTACCAAGTGAGTTCCAAGAAAGGCGCAAAGCTACACAGAGAAACCCTGTCTCGAAAAACCAAAAAAAAAAAAAAAAAAAAAAGTTGCCTTCATCATGGTGTCTTAGCACAGCAATAGAAAAGTAACTAAGACATTGGCTGTCCTGGGCATCCAGTTTGAAGACAGCAAAGAATAGGAAGTCCCAGCCTCCATGATTGTGTGTATAGATTTTCTTCCTAAGTCTCTTATAGATTAATGTATGCTCTTATTGCCTCCTTACCAGTGAGAACTGTGACAAGTACAGCAGCACAATACACCTGTACAGCCATTCTATTAATAGAATTTACTATAGTCACATATCTGAGTATTCCAGGGGGAAAAATTAACCATTAAAAAGCTAAAGTCTTCCATTTAGGTTTTAAGTATCAAAAGGGCATTTTAAAAAGCCTAAGCCAGATGTGGTAGGTAGTACATGCTTTTGATCCCAGTATTCAGGAGGCAGACTCTGAATTCAAGGCCAGCCTGGTCTACATAATTGAGTTCCAGGGCATTGTGAGACCTTGACTCAAAAAAAAAAAAAAAAAAAAAAGCACCTGGAAATGCCTAGTCACATATGGGACACACTTCACCCTAAAGCACGCACTACCAGAATTACCTTCAAGGTCATGTCATCGGAACACGAGGCCAGGAGATTGCCAGTTGGGTCCCATTTGATAGCGTTTACTTCATTCTAAAAACAGCAGTAAATATTTATATTTTCATTTTATAGAACAGGCTGTTATTTAATATGCATACTCAAAAACTATTCTGAAATACTACTTGCTCAAAATAATCATTTTACAGGAGAGAAATGACTTCTTACCGTGTGTCCCTGGAATGTTTTGATAGGTCTGTCTTGTCCTAATTTGCAGACATGAATGCACATATCTGTACTACAAGATGCAAAGGTGTTGTTGCTCTGCCAGTCAACATCCAGTGCTGGGGCTGGAAAGCAACACAGGTTAGGCTTGCATTGTGCACAGGAGGGTCACACACGAGTTAACTCTGAAGCATGGCTAGATATTAAGAATTCTAAGCAGTAAGTATTTTTTTGCACTTTTATATACAATTTGTGTGTGTGTGTGTGTGTGTATTATATTTGTTTTTAATGTGCACTGGTGTTTTGCCTGCATGTATGTCTGTGTGAGGACATCAGATTCCCTAGAATTGGAGTTATAAACAATTGTGAGCCGTCATGTGAGTGCTGGGAATTGAACCCAGGTCCTCTGGAAATCAGCCAATGCTCTTAACCACTGAGCCATCTCTCAGTCCCTACTTTACGCTTTTTAAGGTACAAAGAAACAATTAAAAAAAGATAAAGCTATCTAAGTATCAAAAATGCCAATAACTTTCAGCTGTGTGGTCACTGCACTCAATCACTCACACTGTGCACCGGAACACTGAGTCTTGGCTTCTCTTCTGTGTAACAATAAAAGTCTAGACTGGTGATTAACTCTTTTTATTTCTATTTTATTTACCTGTGCATGTATGATCGGCAGAAGCTTTGGTTTTATCACTGCTATTGTTTTAAGCCAAGGAAGTCACTGGTGACCCTGGGGCAACACCACTTGCTGCTAGGACCAAGTAAGGAGCCGCTTGTAGGAAGAATGCTACAGATTGCAACTCAGATAAATGGTGCTCAGAGTCATTCCCATTGTTAACTAACTACTCCACCGAAACAAGGACACTGCATATAATTCACAAATATATTTTCTTCTAAATAACTCTTGTAAAATTCCTTTTTAAGAAAAATCAAATGACTCTTAAAATGGTTAAATTTAAAATCTCTAAAGTCCAAAAGTTGGCTAGAATTTAGTATGCAGCCCGATTTCAGCTCAGAGAGGACTGCAGATGTCCTTTCCCCGGCAGCAAGCAGCAATGGCTCTGTAACTGGGTTAAGTGTGAACACATGGAGAACACTGTCTTCACCCTCCAGGCAGCTGTGGTGAAGGGGTTTTCACAGGGGAAATAACAGCACATTTAGACTTAGCCCCAGTAAGACACAATTCCTATGGTCTGCCAAACTAGAAAAAGCTATTTTCTGAACCTTGATAGTCTGTCAACCCCACTTAGAGACAAGAAGAAAGAGGAAGGTGAAGGATATTTCCCCATTTGCATTTCACAGAAATTTCCTAAACCCATCTCTTACTTCACTCTCACATGTGGATAGGTATGACTTCCAGGGAGTGCAACCTGCCATCAGCCAGCGGATGTGGCCACCCTGGTCAGCAGCATGTGATTGCTGGCATGGCAGTTCTCTTCAGGCTGCCCTCAGGTTCACCCTGACCACAAGGCTAACAAGCTGCCCTCCACTTCCTGTGGTTCCTAGTCCTGCTTGTGCTTCAGAGAAGAGAGGGTCAGGAGCCCAAGGCCCTAGACACACTGCTGTTGCCACTTGCTAGAAGAGAAGGTCAGGAGCCCAAGGCCCTAGACACACTGCTGTTGCCACTTGCTTAGCCTGCTGTCACTGGGCAGCCTCTTCTCGGTGGTTCAGATTCCCACTGGATTAGCAGCACCTTCCATCGCTCTGCAGTCTCTTTCTTGCAGTTGCTCCTCTCTGGTGTGACCTCACTACCCCTAATGGTCCCTCTTCCCAACACTGCTACAATGACTTCCTTCTGCTGAAGTCCTTTTCTTGGATTCCCAAGTATAAACCGTCTTCCTGCCAAAATCTTGATTCAGTAAACATTGCAATATTAACATTAACTACCATTCTTTTAAATGGTATTTAAATTTATTTCTTTAATTAAAAAAAATAATTCTAACACTAAGAAGTGGGAAATAAGGTAGGAGGAGGTAGCTGGAATTTTTAATTATTTTAGAAAATAGATAATTACACACAAAAAAGTATGAAGAAGGCCAAATATCTGACACGACCTATGAGAGCCGGAGTGGCTGCAAACATGAGAGGCGGCTGGCAAATAGCCAGCTGCACTTAGCAAGACATACCTTGGGTTCAGGGACAAAAACAAACCGCATAACTAAGAAATTCAGCTAGGAACGCTGAACTGAGTGTTACGATGAAAGTGTGCCTCACTTTGAAACCAACCCAGGGAAGCGCTAGGGAAAAAGACCTAAGAGAGGCCTTGGCCTAAGAGAGGCCAAGCAGTGTAAGTTCTTTGGGACCACAAATCTAAACTAAAACAAACCCAGTATGTGAAAGGTCTGTTTATTATTATGGTCACACTTTACACATTTAGAGGAAGTTAAGAAAGGTGAAGTAATTTTCCCTGCATGATACTTTTATCATACAGTTTCAAAAGTCTTAGAGCTAAAATGAAAAATTCTCTCTTCTATTCTGATTTATTTTTATTAATCCACAAACATTCCATGATTTTTTGCAAAGAATAAACCTATAAAGAAGGCACATTTACTTCTTACTAGTATTTTTCTTTTTTAAAAATTTGTTCTTTGACAACTCACTGGCATGTTTAATGGCCAATGGTGCTCAGAGTTTTTCATTATTTTTAAAATTTGTGACCAAATGTGATTGCTTGGAGAATGACATCACAGAGAATCAGGAGGGAGCCTGATTACAGGTGTAGCTGTACCTTCAGTGTGATGGTGATTTCAACGGTATATACATATGTAACAATTACAAGGCAAATACATCCAGTCCATTATATGTCAATTATTTCTCAGCAGAACTTTGTTAAAATACAAACTTCTTATTTTGAAAAACTTCAGTTCCCTCCCATTCTCTCTCTTCATCCCAACCCCTCCCTCTCAGGTTCTTATTTGTGTTCTGGTTCTTATATAAAAGAGCATCATATCCCTTAGCCCAGTATCTCATAACACACATGTGCACATGCATACACGAGGTAGGAACAAATGGTCAGAGGCTTAACTCTATCCCTCAGCAAGCTCGGGTCAGAAGTCTGAGAAAATATACTGAGGAACACCTTAAATGGGTGGCATTCATTGCACTGTGGCTAAGCATGCACACGTTCCCCCACCCCTCCAACTTTATATCACTCCCAGGAAGTATGAGGAAATGTGAGACTACCCAGAGACCAAAGAATAGTCTACCTGGGAAAGGACTAGAAGCCAGGGTGAACAGAAGCAGAAGAGGTAATAAGGGTGCTGTATAAATGTGAATCAGTGTGGTAAGCTCTGATAGAGTTAAAATATTTGGTGTCTAATACAACGTCTGCAAACCACTCTACCCAGATCATACTGAAAAAACATTTTGCTCCTAGTTGTTTGGTCACAGCTGCACTTCTAGCTCTTTGAAAGTGGCTGTTCATTACTAAAGACATGAGGATGACAACCACCGCCACCTGGTCAGCTTCCAGTGTAGAACCTCAGAGCACAAGTCTCGAAGCAGCAACTATTATCAGGTAACGCTAAAAAGACTGCTCTGACCGTCCTCATGCATCTTGTTGCAGTCAACATTATTTAGTTACTGAAATCAAGACATTCAATAAGAAGCCAAACATAATGGTACACACCTATAACTCCAGTACTCTGGAGGCTGAAGAAGGAAGAGTGTTATGAGTTTGAAGCCAGCCTGGGACATATAGCAAGATTTTGATCCTCCCTGACTTCTCAGATAACAGAATTAGTCAGTCAGAACAGGTGCAGTGGTTCCAGGCTGAAGGAACTGATGGCACTGAGCTACCTACCCAGAACATGGGTGTGCACCACACAGGAAGAATCCCACAGAAGACAGAGAAAGCCTATCTTTGATTGCACAGACACATCAATCAAAAATGCATAAGATGGCAATGTGTAAACCTGTTAACAGTTGAATTTATCCCCACGTAAGACATTTTTCTTATTCTTGCAATAACTAAATGGCTATCAAGAACCCTCACTTACATATAGTGAAAATGAGGCTCCAAAGGTTAAGTGACGTGGGAGCGTCTCAAGTGGAGAACATACATTCATGGCCAGACCTTCCAATTCTACAACACCACCCCTAACCACACCACTCGGGTGCTTTCTTACAGTACACTTCACAGAAAAGGAAACACCTGAAAGCTGTGGCACACCTCCTAAGAGAACTGGTACTAAGAATGCTGTCTGACACTCAAGGTCCTGAATGACGTCCACGAGGCCAAAACTCTAATTAGAGAAACAGAAGAGCGCTTCAGCTTCCGTGTGCATTGTCAAGATTTACCTGAATGGAAAGGAAACTGCTGCTTAGCTTCACCAGTGTGTGCATCCCAAATAATGGTAGTCTGAGATTAAAAGGAAAAGAAAAATTAATTTCTCTGATGTTAAAGAGTGTGTGAGTTCAAGAATGGATGCCTGACTGTCCTGAGGCAGAATGAAACTTTAGAATGAACTTCCTCTTCGCTGTCTTTACTCCTCACAGCACAAGGCCATCTGCACTCACACTCAGGTCGGGGGAAATGACCATGATGCAGCTTAACTTTCCCGTCATTTTTCACCAACTTACTTTCATTAACAATTATTGTTTGTCAACAAAGTGTCTGACATTGTATTAAACTGCTTAAAAGATTTCACTGCAATGTGCATTTAATATGAGTTTTTACAGCTCTGGACTTAAAAGGTTATAGTCAAATCACCTAGTTCGAAATACTGAAATGTTTCTTTTTTGAAGCTTACGTGGTCAACAAAAAAATAAAAAAAAGGCTATTTACATTTCTGATACCACTACAGGCAGGTCCTGAAGCTGCCTATGACAGAGACAAGTACTGGCTCTTCTCCCTCCCCAGATTCCTTCATCCCTTTATTAAAACCACTCACTAAAACTGTAAGTCTAAGCCAGTTTATGCCCCTCCCCCAACATCCTCCAACTGATTAATTGCCTGTTCTTTGCTGAATCAAAAGTCTTAAACTAACCTCTTTTTAGGGAGGTGTGGTAGAGGGGGAATGAAGGAGAGAGGAGCCAGTTCCAACCAGTTTCTATTCACTTCCCAAAGCAAGGAAGGAACTGTTTCAATAAGCACAGGAGAACATGGATGGCCACAGAGTCACTCTAAAGCCACGGTCACCACTGAGATAAACTGGGAAAGCACAAAGTACTTAGTGATGACATTTCATTAGGTTCCAATCCCAGCAAAAATGAAGAGTGGTCATATCAACAAAAGCTATGATGAGTCGATTCGGGAGAACAAGCAGACAACAAGAAATTATTTCTATTACTGTCACTAATTCATACTTGAATGAACTAAAGTCTGTTTAAGTGATTATCAGCAAAGAAAACAATTACTTTCAAATACAGTCCTTATAGAGCTTAGCTAAATGTTCATTTACCTTATCTACGCCAGCACTTAGGATGAAATTTCCTTTCTTATTCCATTTTAATGCAAATATAGGGCCTTTATGCTGCCCCAAGGTGCTGGCAAGATTACCTAAAGTTAAAAAAACAAAAACCTTTAAAATCACTTCAAATTTTATAACTTAGAACATCAATAAAGTTAGAAAAATACATACCATCTTTAGTCCATATTCTGGCAAATCCATCATATGACCCAGTTGCTAGAAGTGTGCCTTCACTCTGCCCGGGAAATACACTCTGTTCATTATACAATTAAGGCCATCTAATTACTACAAATATGTCCCAGGCACAGGAGACCCTTGTCTACGTGTGAGTGCCAACAAAGGTGAGGATCGCCCTTCCCTGATGAAGCCAGTGTTCTTTGAAAGGCCCACCCCAAATCTGAGCGCTGGTAGTAACCGCTGTGGTGTAGTACTGAGAGTATCCCTCTGCAGAACATTTTCAGATGCCCATGAGTGAGGGCAGGGGCAGGTATTGGACTAGAAGGACATCAAAATACTTTTATAAGAAGTGAAAAGCAAACTCTTCCTAAGGATTTTTTAATTCTGATTAGGACTTTAGGAACATGGAGCCAGGTTGACTGTATAGTATCAAATCCTCAAATGCCTTCATTCACAGACCACTTAAAACAAGAAGAGAGCACTCACATTCCAATCTAGAGAAGTGACATCCTTGTTGCTGGGAACATCCTGTCCTCCTTCCCGTATGCAGTGTCTGAGCACCAGCTGCGTGGGGCCACTTGTGCTGTTCTCACTGAGATTCCATATTCTTGCTGTGGAGTCTCCAGACCTTCAAAGTCCAAAAACAGGTTTAAGTTCTCTTGACACTCTCAAGTACTCCAGAATTCAACCCATACATTTAGCATCTGAATAAGAAGCAGACTACCAAGCATAAACATTTCTAATATTTTTCCTATTCTACATTTTAGAGCCCCTACCAAGTAATTCTAAAGTTACTTCACAAAAAAAAAAAAAAAAAACAAAAAAAAAACAAAAAAAAACTAATTTACTAAGGCAACATGACCACAAGGAAGCAACAAGTTTCTGGAAAGTGAAATATATATATATAAAATACACAGCAGCCCACTCAGTAAGGTCACCTTAAATGGTACTGTACAGCTGGGTATAGTGGAGCACGCCTATTAATCCCAGGACTCTGGAGGGTCAATGGTTCAAGGCTAGCCTCAGCTAAACAGTAAACCTTGTCTAAAACCAAACAAAATAATACCCAACATCTAGAAGCTGTTTTGAAAAACCTACCCTGATGCCAGGAGATCACTAACAGGGTTCCAGGCACAGATGAAAACTTCAGACTCATGGCCCCGAAGCACAACTGCTTTATTGGGAGGGATTTCAACATCCCCATCTACTTCCATCATGTCGGTGTGATTATCTGCATCATGAGAAGCAAGTCTTTGTCAGAGGGAATCACATTTCTAGCAAGTGTGATTGTATTAGTTTTAACCATGTGAGTGTTCATGGACACAGAAGTGGATATGGAAGTGGCAAGCGAGAAAAGGGGTGGATAAAAAGGAGTGAACCTCAGCATGGCAGAAATGATAAAGTGGCTGATTTCAACAGTCTACAACAATACGATTCTGAGTTTCTGCCAGTAGGGGTTGCTGATATCATTCATATAACATGAGATTCATCTCTATTCCTCAATGTCAGAGCCTTACTATACGTTTAACAGAGAATATTGCAAATTTTACCTAGAAATCAAATGCAGATTCTAAATTCATTTAAGAGTAGAAAAGGGGTTCAGAAACATCTTAAAGGAATATACAATGAATTTAGCTTTTTGGAACCTTAGGTGTAAAATCTGAACTGTGTGATGTAAGTTGGGGATAGAGGTAAACACTGGGTATCATTTCAGCTCTAAGAATGGAACATTCTAGTAAGGCAAAGTGTTTTCTGAGAGTCTCTAAACATTCTTAGCTCACTTGTGATGGTATGTGCTCCATTCTCCTCCCCATTTGCTGTATTCTCTCCATTTTTTGCAGATCCTTGCTGGTTAGTGGCTGCAGCGGCAGCTGCAGCAGCGGCTGCATGCTGCTGTGCAAGCTTGTCTCTGTAGGCTTGTTGTCTTGTTTGGACTACATCAGGCATAACAGCATCTATCAGGGACAGAGACTCAATGGGTCGGCCATCAAATAAGGTGCCATCCTGAGGTTGGAAAACCAGGAAAGAAAAATGAGATGCAGCTTTGAGGGTGACATGCATTCCACTAACAGAATGAAGGGCTTCGTTCTGGAGAAAACCTAGTAATTTCTGAGCCTGAACAGGAAGGAGGGAAGGGAAGAAGAGCACTGCAAGAGGCAGATGTAGACAGCATCTACGCTTCACTAGATCCTGCTCAACTAAGAGGCCACTCATAAAAGCTTAAACAGATAATAAAATGCAAATACAAAGAATTCAGGTAAAGAAGGCTGCTAGTAAAAAACATCAACCAGTAAGACTAGGTTATAAACAAGGAGGCAGCATCTCCATCAGTACTCTGAATCCAGGCCTTAGAATAAATAAGTGCACCTGTACAGAACCAGGGCAGAGGTTTTCCTTGTTGGTTTTCTTTAAATATTAGAGGGTAACAATCACAACATGTATGCGATCTAGATGTGTGTGATATACAAACTTGCCATTTGGTGTAAGTCTAGAGCACTTGCAGATGGTGCTAACTGTGGCAATGTGGGACCCATCCTTGAGGATACCAAGAAGTGCCCAGACTGCTTTAAACAGCTAAAACCCTTCCATTCACTTTGGGAGGTGGGGGTGGGGCGTGTTCACTTCTCAATTAAAAAATAAAGGGAATTCCTCAACATGTCCTGAATCCTGTATATATATTAAACTTTCTGGCTAGAACAAAGTTCTGCAGACTTCTAGGAAAGAGCAGGCAGCGTGTGTTTTGAAGACCGTAAGATCCTTGTCTCAGCACTTCATGTTCCCAGTATCCACCTGTACAGTCCAAAAGTAAATGAGTTTGGCTTTGTTACAAAGCTGATTTATAGAATTAGGGAGCAGGTTAAGATTCTCAGGCACCAGTAGCATGCCAATACCTGAAACAAACACACTACTTACACATGAACCTCAGACATGCAGCTCTGAGCAGCAAGAATTGGCAACAATTATATATAATTGGCTTCCATAAGGGTACATGAAAGTAACAATGGCTTTCCAACCCCTTGTCATCCATTTGTTCCCAGTACTATACAGCAGTTTCTTATGTGTTAAAAATTATTTCCTTGCACTTACTTAAAGTATAACCTCTCTCTCTCTCTCTCTCTCTCTCTCTCTCTCTCTCTCTCTCTCTCTCTCTCTCTCTCTCTCTCTCTCCCCCCTCCCCCCTCCCCAAAGGAATAACCTAGGGACACCAGTCACTGTGTAGAAGCCCACATGCACAGCTGGTGCAACCTGCTGTACATTAGGAACAACAACAATCTGCCTGAACCCAGTGAAATCAAGGTCAGATACTGAATAAACAAACACATTAAGAACCAGAATCAACGTTTGAAATGAAACTCATCTGCCTTACCTCATTTATGCTAACTTCTGCCTCTACATACTGTAGGCCTTTCTGGATGATAGAGATCAATGCAGCAGGTGGGACAAGGGCACCATTTATATTGGACTGACTTATATGGCTCTCTATACCAAAGGTAAACGCGGAATGAGAAAATCCTAAAAGCAAAAGAAAAGATGTGAGAATTTACTTTCCTCGTAACTGCACATTAAATTACAAAAGAAAAAAAACTTGGTAATCTTTCATAATCACATACCATCACTTGAAATTGTAAATGGACAGCCAAAGTGAAATATGATTTTAAACAAATAACTCAATGTACTGCTAGTAATTTTCTGGCATCTACTGAGTTACATGGCTTCAGTTTTCCTAAACAACAGTAACAATCAAGAAAATGTATCAAATGTAAACACTGAAAAGCCTTGAGAACAACACACCTCAACTGCCTCATGAGACAAACTGAAATGAAGATTTATGTGGCAGGTTATATTTCTGTGGTATATTTAAAATTTTAGAGACAAACTATCAAACACCTTCAATGTTTTGTGGCTTTAAAAGACTTAGTTAATAAAATGCAAGCTGTAAAAAAATAAAAACAAAGCAAAATGATAACAGACTTGGACTGGAGATGGGGCTCAGTTAGCAGCGCTTGCCTGGCACGTATGAAGTCCTGGACTCCAACCCAGCACTGATCAACTGTGTGCAGTGGTGCACACCTGCACTGCCAGCACACAGAAGGTGGAGGAAGGGAGAGCAGAGTTCAAAGTTATGCTTGGCTACACAGTGAGCTAGAGACAAACCTGGGCTATAGGAGACTGTTACCAAAAGAAAGAAAAAGCCAAATTATAACACTTAAATTTTTTATATAAAATTATTATTTTTATATATCCATGGACTGTTTTAAAAAAAATACTAATTTTACCACTTAGTAATACCACTCATCTAAACAAGTGTTTAAGAAAAGAACTACCAAATGAAAATCCAGTTTCTAGGTCTCCTTTAACAATTAGTCCCAGCACTCAGGAAGCAGAGGCAGAGGCACATTACACAACACTATTCCAAGACAGTCAGGGGCTGGCTCCACAGAAAGTCCATCTCAAAAAATTAAATAATTAAAAAAAAAATTCTTACAAAGCATGAAACTCGCATAATCAGTCTCTTTGCATTAGTGTCATATTTTGATGAAAGTCCAGTCCAGATAGCAAAGTGAAGCTCCAGTAACGGACAGGGTGGTTGCTCTCTGTGAAATCCCAACACAGTTTACTAAGTTTTCAAATGCTGTACACTTCCAAACAGCATGTGGCTGGGAAAGGCTCACGGGTGGCCAATGTACACCTGGCTGAGTTCTCCTCGAGGCTTTTACTTCTGCTAACCACTCCTATTTTAATGGACTATCTTAATGGTCCACAGTGGGAGAGGGGAGACAGGCATTTCTCTAAGACTTTGGTTGTAAACTCATGATTTCACCCACAGACTATCTTGTGGTTAAGCACATTCAGGAATTTTGTGTTTAATCGGAAGTCACAAAGATGGCTGAAGCAAATGTGGCTGTGAGACAGGAGAGGAAGATACCATTCTGAGTTCCTGAATCTGGGTTGGTAGGTTCCAGATCACCAGCACAGAAGGACAAGACTAAGTCCAGGAGGCATTAGGAGAGACGACTAGACGTGAAGCAATGAAGTTAGAGATTTGGAGATTTCAGTCCCCAAATAAGTTCTTCAACAAACCAAAAATGGGGTAGGGGAACCACTTGGGAAGACTTTGAAATAGAAGATGTCATTTTGGAAAGCATACTAGATCTTTATTACACTGTATTATGAATTAAAGTTGGGGAATAGTCACAAGACACAGTAAGGACTCAGATCCATTCTGCATCTTGCTTCTCTTGAAAAGTCAAAATATGGCAGCAAGATTATACTTGAGAGCAGCAGTCATCACTGCTCAGTTGTTCCTTAGGGGCTGAGAAAGAGGAACAGGCATATTATGAAATACTAAGGCACCTCACTAGTTTTACCATTAGGATTGGGAAGGTGGTTATATTCATTTTTGAGCATAAACTGAGTAAAACCTGTTTTCTCTACATTCTCCTTGAATATAGCAGAACTACCAGACTGCAGGCCCTATCCAACTTTCTTCTGGTTCAAGCTTGGTGATCTGCCCAAGAATGCAATGCTTTGCAGTGGCAGGCAGAACTGCGCTTTAATAAGGAAAGCTGAGCATGGCTAGCTTCTGTTTCCCTAGTCCTAGAGAGAGGCTCATAGGCATCTCAAGCCACTGGAAATGTGTTCCAAGTGATCTTAAGTAGTAAGGGGACAACCTAGAGCAGCTGCTGGCTGGCTCTCCTCTCCATCCTGCTACCCCAGGGAAGGCCCATGTGAGCACATCTGATTGGACATTCAACTGGAATGGCTTCTCTAGCTCTACTCATACAGGGTTGCTCAGTGTCAGGCCTCATTTCCTGACCATGAGGTCAGTACACATACTGCCACTTCCTTCGGCTTCTAAGTTCAACTATCAAGTCAGACCATCCTACCTGTGCATTCTTGAAACTCTCTCTCTGCACCTGTCCTTGTCTTCTAGAACCTCACCCTCTGCTTGGATTGTTCCTGTCTTAAATCCTTCCCTCCCTCCTTCCTTCAGCTAGCTGACTAATCAACTTAATACTGTCAGCATCACTTCATACCCCTACTGGTAATCCCCTTGGCCATCACAATAAAGACCTATATAGCACAGACACAGCTATTTCTGGAACTTAGTCCTACCTTTCTCCACAGCTCCACCTCCCCAACTCCGCTGGGCAGCCCTACTCCCAGTGCACACACTAAGTCTACAGGCAGGGTGGTTGACCTCTGTGAAATCCCATCCAATGGCATCCAGAGACTTCACCATGCTTCACTACCCAATGCCTCTGAGCCTGAGAGTCTGCTTTTCCCTCCCCTATCAGTTGCTCCTGTGATCTTACAATTCACACATGTACATGATAATCAAACCAAACCAGTTACACTGACTACTTCATGTGGAAGCCAAGGAAAGGGTTTAAATACATTAATACTTTAACTCTGGGAAACACTAATAAGTTACCTGTTTAATCATCTGTTAAGTCAGAGTGCTACTACACGGTAACATATTTTGGCATATGTAAAAAAAAAATCTGTCACTCCACAAACGCCATAGTCTTTGTGAAAAGATAACTAAAACTTGAACCAAGTTTATGCTCCTGTTAAATTCCCATTCATTTGATGAAAACGCTCTTTCAGGGACAGCCTCAGATTTACACAGGAGCAAGGGGAATTGCTTAAATTTGCAAACTGTTGAAATCTGGCTTATTAAAAGCAGCAGTCTTTCTTTTCACAGGTAAAAGTACAACTGACATAAGCAGTACCTCATAAATGCATGCTAGGATAACTAAGGACGGGAGGCAGAGGAGCTCCTCAAGAGGGCTGAGGTAGAAACCAGGAAGTCAAAAGTCAGTCTGGCAGAGTGTGCATGAATGTGTGTGTGTGTCTCAGTCAGACAGCTACTGTTTTTCTACACTGCTTGGTTAAGCAAGTGCATTCCATGGACAAGTTGGGTACTAAGAGGAGAAGGAGCTCTCCAAAGCCTGGCAACTCGACTCTGCAAGCACAGAAGACAGGCGTTTTAGAAAAAGAAAAATGGTTCTTGAATATCATGCTTATAGTGTAGGGTGCTTGGACAAGCAAACTACCTCTTGTTTCCCTTAAGGCAAAGCTTAAATGAACACAGCAGTGTCCTAGCAGGGAGATGAAGTTGATTTATTCAAGGTCCGCTTTAAGCTTCACGCCAGTAATGTTCAGAAACTGCATTCTGTTCACACTACTCACACTCCTTTAGCTGTGTCTTCTAGACCCACCTTTTAGAAAAGACAAAGTGTTGAGGTGTTAACAGAATGTTCAATTCTGCACAGCTACAGACAGCACTCACACACTAAATATACAGTTCTGTGCTGTAAATTTTAAAAATTAAGTTCAGAACTGAGGAGTAAACTTGGTGCTAGAACAGTTATACACAAAGGCCTGGCTTGTTTGATCCCTAGCATACTCCACACCTTCAAACTGACAAAAAACAAGCTCACTCAAACTAGTTTAGAGTTTATATGACTATTATTAGACCCTCTGAACTATTTAACCAGGATCACAACATTGAGCCAGGGAGTCATTCATGCCTCAGCACAATACCTGGGCTTTTACAATGTTCCTTTGTAAGGACTCTTCCCTTGGACGTCTGTGCATATGACTTTTGCCATGTGTGGTTTTGTTTTGTTTTTTTCCTCCTTCTTAGGAAAATTTTCCTCAAAGGGTATGTGTGTGTGTGTGTGTGTGTGTGTGTGTGTGTGTGTGTGTGTGTGTGTGAGAGAGAGAGAGAGAGAGAGAGAGAGAGAGAGAGAGAGAGAGAATTTTAAAGGATGTCCTTATGACCACCATACTGCTTTCCAAAGAACTATGCAAATATAAAAAGTCACTAACAATATATGCTTCTTTATACTTCTGCCACACAGTCAAAAGTAACAACAAAACACAAAGAAAAAGGGCAAGATTAAGAATGAGCAAATACTCTGGCAACTATTCTAATGGACTTTTGTCTTTAAAAATATTACTAGACCCAAAAAAAGAAAAAAGCCGGGTGGCAGATGTCTGTGAGTTCAAGGCAGCCTGGTCTATAGAGCAAGTTCCAGATAGGCTCCAGAAGCTACACAGGGAAACTCTGTCTCGAAAAACAAAAACAAACAAACAAACAAACAAAAAACTAGAAATGAGAAACAGAAACTTCCTATTCCATACAAAATGGTCATATGGTCACTCCACTTACAAAGTAAGTGATACTGATTTCAAAGTATAAAAGTCCTTGAAACTGCACTGTCGTTTGGTTCCTGACATTATAATAACACTATCGAGGTTAACAGAAAACCGTCAAATGAGAGAAATGAATGAACTGTGACTGGTGGTATAGAAGCTTAATGTTAAACACCTTCCAGTTGTTCTGAACCTATTATGATCACTTTTTCTAAGTTAAAAACAGTAACACGGGGCTTTGATAGGTGATCTTGTAACAAAAACACAGGCCCAGTATTGTGTGTCTGAAATGGCCACATGTGCTACTGACTTTAGATTCTGGAACATCTGCATGCCTGTAATGAGACTGTCTCTTGGGGATGAGACCCATATTTAAACAAATTCATTTATGGTATATAGCACCTGTTACAGAAAACCTAGAGGTATTCTTTGTAACATTATAGTTAGCGCGGCCTGTATATTAACCGAGTCCTGTCAACCTAAGGTCAGATGAGGAATTTTCTACTTGCATTAAATTAGTTATCACATGATAGTAGATTTCGAAGCATTCTGGATTTCAGATTTTTGGATTAGAGGTGCCCACTTATCATTTGGATAAGCACTGTATCACAAAGTGGTGTGGCCTATATCTAGGAGACCTGATACTTTTCGAAGAGGTCACAAAAGTAAAGGGTGGGGTACAGGAGGGATGACATGGAGACGGACTGCACCATGAATCCCAGTTCTAAAACCATGAGGGTTTTCTTCCTAAGACTTTCCAACATCATAATCTAGTGATTTAATGTCTTAGTAGTAGTAAGTGCATTTTGATTTTTGCAATTTTTACTTAGTCAATCATAAGATGCATCTGTTTCATGGCTTTTTAGAGCTAATTTCATTATCAACAGAGATGTTGCAGAGCTCTTGAACATGTGCAATGACAGTCAAATCTGTGAAGACTTCTAGAATCAAACATACAAAGGGAGCCAAATGAAACTTTATCTTGCCTTTCCCTCAACCCCCACCCACACCCCCAAGACAGGGTTTCTCTGTGTAGCTCTGGCTGTACTGGAACTTGCTCCAGGATGGCCTCAAACTTCTGAGATACACCTGTCTCTGCCTCCTGAGTGCTGGGTTTAAAGGCGTGTGCCACCACCGCCTGGCTGAAATTTTATCTTCTTAAATAAAGCAGTTAAAAGAACAAATACCAGAAAGTTCACAAGAAATTACCAGGGAAGATTTAACACCCCCACCAAACAAACAAAACGGAAAGTGGGTAGGGTGGTAGGAAAGATCCAAACCAGCTTAGCTCTAGTGAACTCTGTGCCTGGCTTAATTACATGACTCATCATGGACCACTGCGTGGCTACTGCACAGGCTTGCCAGGTAAGTCAATAGGGCAATCAAATTCAC
Organism: Peromyscus californicus insignis; assembly: GCF_007827085.1. NCBI lineage: Eukaryota > Metazoa > Chordata > Mammalia > Rodentia > Cricetidae > Peromyscus > Peromyscus californicus. The sequence continues at coordinate 2,342,041 of NW_026294617.1, read as the reverse complement.
ACCCTGGGGCAAACACTAATGAGAGGAACACTGGCTTAAGTCAATCCTTACTTCTATGTAACAAATGCTTGGAACTTTTAAGTTATCTCAAACAGAAGAAAAAATTATTTCCTAAGAGGTATTTGCTGCACTGGGTTGGCTGGCTTCCTAAAAATGCTCAATGGTGAGGACTCCAGCAACTTTCTTATCACGAACTTAACTGAGACACAATTAATAAGTACAAAGTTACAACTTAATAAATGCCCAATGATAAATAATACTTTTGTCTTCATCTTGACATTTCAGGGACAGCCAATTTGGAAAGGCAAGCCCAGCTGAATATTTAAAGCTACCATGATATCCCTTTCAACAAGCAACCCATCTCTGAAGTTAGCATTCTGGGGCAAATCATGTTTTCTAGTGTTAATAATAGTATAAAATATTTTAAGACTAAAAATAGTTCCATTCCCTCTAGTTATGGATACCACAGTCTAGTCAACATTAAACACGGTATTCAGGGAACAGATGTTACAAGTTCTTACTGAAAAATGTTATTTCTCAGCCAATTATTTATCAAAACAGAATCAAAGCTTCCTAAAGCATTTCTCTCCTGAGAGCCAAAACCAGGCATTTTAGTCAAGTCATTTCACAGACTAGTTCTCTAAGCATATCTGTCATGGCTTCCTCTATCTCCCGGACTCACTTATTACCCAGGCGACATGGTAAGGAGTAAGAAGGCTAGGTGCGTGTGCGTGTGTGTGTGTGTGTGTGTGTGTGTGTGTGTGTGTGTGTGTGTGTTAGATATTTCAAGAGAAAAAGTTAAAACTCAAGCAACATATCATATTTCTTAAATAGTTAACTGATTGGCATGAGCAACCCTGAAATCAATGGTGCATACAGACAGAACTGAATCCCACGGTTCCAGAGATGATCACAATCATGTAACATTAGATGGTAGAACCAAGGCTGAGCTCTCTGAACTCAAGGTAAGTACCCCGTTCTACAGCCAATGGGGTTTGCTGTGGCTGGCATACTAGGTCGCCTTTCCAATACACCAAATGAGACTTTGATTAACAAATCCCTGTCCACCAGTCCTTCACACTGCTTTCTGCCTGCTTATCCCAAAGCTTCAAAATTGCGGCTTGACAGGCAGTCAGATTCAAGAGGAGAAAGCCACGGTGTCCCCTCAACAAATCCTTTCCATGATGAGCAAAGTGTTATATCACAACTTGTAAACACTTTCACAGGGTATGCTTGGAACAGTCATGAAGGCCGAATCTGCCAAAGCTTCCCAGCAGTTATTCTCTGTTGGGTGGTCACTCTTGCCTCCCTGCTCTTTCTATCACACATCATCTTCTCAGTTACTCAGAGAGAAACAGCGGTAATTTTTTTGCTCATTCCAGCAACATTTTCACTCTCAGGGTTATTTATATCTGATCTCTTTATCTAGAAAACTCAGATGATCAATAATATCACAATATTAATTGCAAACCACATTCAATGCCAAAATACATCAATCAGAATTCAGATCAGAATATATTTAATAAATTGGAATTAATACTTAAGAAAATATTCTGAAAAATATTAATTTAGCTTTTCAGATTCTAACGATAAGTAGGAAAATTAACTGTGTACATGCGATATACATTACCAAGTTGATGGTATCTGAGTTCTTACTAAACATATACACCTTACTTATTAAAAATGACCTCTGAGCATCAAAAGACAAACTGCTAGTTATCTATATAAATATTTGCCCGAGATGATCCCGTCATATTTGAAAGAGTCAGAGAGTTAAACCATGCAGCAAACACAGCTTTAAAGTGGCAGTCCAGACATCAAGAAACAGACGAGCTCAACAGTTTGGACTGGTACAAATTTCAAATGCATAAAAAATTATTTTGAGAATAGCAAAAGAATTTGAGGCCTATTACTTTACAGAAGTACTCACCTGACTCTTGCAAGTACCTATATACCAAGAAGTTGACCTCATCACTGCTTATACTCATCTTTATTTCCACTTAAACCATGAGGTCACAACACAGGATATAACCCTAAAAATAAAACAAAGTTAATTATTTTCTCAGTAAAATTATATTAAAACAAAATGTAAACAATGTTGTAAAAAACATTTGATTTTATTAAATGTTAAACAAAGGTTCTTCATTGCTTGCAATATTAACATAGTCACTTCCATTGCTGGTAAAAATGATTTACACGATCAAAACATAGCTAGTGCTATTTTTCTATAAGATAACATCCTGTCAAAAAGGAAAAGATTCACAAAGACCTTCAACACTGCATGTAATATAAAACTTACTCCCTTAAATAGAAAAAAACAAAAAGCAAGATTTAAGACTCAAGAACATCAGTCACTGAAAAAGGGCACAGCTTTAAAGCGCCGAGCAGGGAGGCTTCAGCCACCTCCTCTGGTGCTGTGATGTCTACACACCTGGCAGACTTGCTTCCTGTATCTCAGAATCTCATAACATGGTGTTCGAGTCATGATCTAGGTATGTGTAAAACTAGGAGGCTGGAACACAGTTCTTAGAATGCCACACTCTTACTGGATAGGGTAGGGTAGGACAAGAAGCATACTACAACATGACTTAAGTATATATAATCATAAATCTATTCTCAAAATTTAAAAAGTGGTCAGAAAACTTCTTGTAAGAGCCAAACAATAAATATTTGAGTTTCTGCCAGCTGTACAGTCTGTCACAACTACTCAGTGTTACCATGTGGTGCAAAAACAGTAAATGCAAACAAATGGACATGGCTGTGTTCCAATAAAACTTTATTTGTGGATAATGAAGCTTATATTTCACAGTAATTATTGTGTTAAATATTAGTCTTCTCCCCCGCCCTGATCCCCCCAACCCCCACTGCAGCACATTTTTTTTTTTTTTTAAATGAAAGGAAAAAAAACAAAACCTCCTTTTGATTTTGGTCCTTTTGAGGAAGGTGGTGGGCTGGAATTGACCCATTGTGTATCGATCTGTTTTAAAAAATCTATGCTGGTATTTACTCAGAATAAAGGTGCATCAAACATGTGGGCTTGTGCTAACTGTCCCGCTACAGCATGGCTCTTGTGTATGGATGGCCCTTGCGAATCACACTGGGTAGATCTGGAAACGGAGGTGAAAGGACATCCTGGCAGACATGTTCCAGAGTAACTGCACCACAACCATCCTGATTCATAGAAGTGCCAATGGTCTGCTCCTTGGTTGAAGAGAATTAGATTTCCACCTACTTGTGGTACTGTGTGTGGATTAAATGTGCTAACAGAAACAGTACTGAAAAGGCCGCTGAGGTGAACCTGCTGAAGGGTAGCAAGCCTCAGAGACCTGACAAACACAACAAGGTTATGGCCATTCACCCAGAACCTTCCTGGTTTGTGGGAAAAAGGCACTTAGTTCACTGCAACTTGGACAACACTGAGTGCATACAAGTCAGGGCAGTGTGCCTAAGCAGGCAAAGGATGTAAAATACGGGTGACTCACAGGTACCATCCATAGCACAGTGAAGAGGATCTAGTCATTTAATTTCAGTCTTTTGAGAATAGCTAATTACATCTGTTACTACGGCATACATACTTCTTCCCATTAGTTTGGAATAGTAAGGAAATGAAGGGGGTGGGGTGGGTATACAGAGCCCTTGCTAGACAATAGGTAAAGGATCTGGTTAAATATACGTTGATTTTCCTTTTCAGTATTATCTTCCTCACTTCAATATGGCAAGACTCACATATAAGAAAAGGCTATGTACTCCAAAATACTCAAATACTAATATTTTTTTCCTTTTTCTCTTTTGGTTTTCTCTGTGTAGCTTTGGAACCAGTCCTGAAACTTGCTCTGTAGACCACGCTGGCCTCAAACTCATAGAGAACCACGTGCCTCTGCCTCCCCAAGTGCTGGGATTAAAGGCGTACTCCACCACCGCCTGGCATCAAATACCAATTTCTGATGACTACTAGAAGTGCAGGACACAGTGAATAGATGAGACCACTGAGAGAAACTCAGCAGTAGGAGGTCTCTCCCATGTCACCAATCTGTATTAACAGTGGAAGCTATCACAATAGTTTACACACAATGTTATCTTAACAAATGGCATCACATCCTCAAAGGCAACCAGCACATGTCATACACAGACTATAAAATCTCTACTGAAATCTCAGAAATACACAGCATCTTCTACTAGTACAATCCTGACTGGGGGGTGAGCTCTCAAACCCATGAGCAGATGAAAATCTGTGGTCATGTTGCTCACTAGGGCCACATGAAGTACTATGCCAAGTTGACTTTGTGAACCCAAGATACACTGTGGCAACAGCACCTCTTTAACATGGTGGGCTTATAATACCTTTCAACTCCAAACTCAAAATAGCATAACTAGGAACACAGTCTGTGTACAAGTGTATAGGAAGTGACCTACCTTGGATGTGACTGTAATGGAGACAGGGTCTTTCAAGGTCTCTAAGTTCAAATAAAGCAATGTGGGTCTTACTTGGTTGGTTCCCAAGTTGAGACACATCAAGGATACATGGGCACAGAAGAGCCTCAGAAGACACTGACCATAAAGGTCCCTTGACCTTGGATCACCTAGGAACCTGAGAACAGGCTTCTTTTCGCCACTCAATCAGTGGGATTTGTTACAGTATCTCTAGCTAATATAAAATTACTATTGTTTGGTTTTGTTGTTTAGGGGGAAGGCTTAGCTGTGGTACCCTAACTATTATCAACCTCCTGAGCTCAAGTGATCCTGTTGGGATTTCTACATCCCAAGTCACTGGTACTATAGGAACGCACCACCAAATGTGGCTTTATCACTACAAAGTCTGAAACTCTATGTAATCATTCTTTGATACTTGTAAACTTGACATCTGAATTCACAGAGCCTGAATCTGTTCTTCAGAAACAGACTTCATCTTTGAACACAACCATGCCCCTCAGAATCACTCGAAAGGAACTCGGTATATTAGCACCTAGTACCTCCTGCCAGCCAGTGCCCTACTCTCCCCGCAATAAACAGCACTCAATACTGGACAGCACTGAAAGTACTCTACTCTCAATTTCCTACCTAACTAAAAATAATGAAGACCTCACCAATGTTTGAGGTAATGTCAATTTGTGTACTTAAAGTACATCCAAGGAAGGAAAGTTTTCAGACATTCTTAGCATCTTCTAAAACGTATCTTAAAAGACAAGTAATTTCTAGTATTTTAAGACTAAATCATATCCTTCTTTAAAAGCCCATTTGTAACCTGCAAAGCCAAGAAAACATGAAGATCTTAATGTGATTAGACAATCTCAGGAAGAAACCTCCTGAATGAAATGCATGTTCCAGGTTCTTTGATAACTAATCAAAAATAAATTTAAACCCCAGTTTAACAAACATCAAATCAATTCTTTTTCTTCCAGTTTTTTTGTTTTTGTTTGTTTTTGTTTTTTTTAGTCTATGAAGCCCTGGATGGCCTGAAGCTCACTCTATAGATTAGACTGGCCTCTAACTCACAGAGATCCGTCTGCCTCTGCCTCCCAAGTGCTGGGATTAAAGGCGTGCGCCACCACCGCCCGGCTTACACTTATTTTTTTGTGTGTATCAACACTATGGCTTGTGTACATACGGTTTAAGGATGGCTGCTGGCAGTCTCTCTAATCAAAACAAGAACTCCCAAGTTGGGGAGACAGCTCAGTAGTCAAAAGCACTGGACACAGAAGCAGGAAGGGTGGAGCCCGGATCCCCCATGCCCACAGGAAAGCTGGACATTGTGGCGTAAGTTCCTAACCCCAGCATTTCCAGTGTGAGATGGAGAGCAGAGACAGGAGTACCTTGGAAGCTGGCAGCAAAAAGCAAGCCTGGAGGTGAGGATTCATCATATACATTCACACTACGGCACACTGACTAATGCCCACAAGTACACATGTACCATCTGGGGGGGTGGGGTTTAAAAAAAGAAGAAACCTGACTCCTAAACTAAAGATAAATGCTATTTAAACTGTATTTTCTATTGTAAGATTCATTCCACAAAATTCACACTAAAATGGAAAAAATCCTTTATAAAGTCAATGGATCTATCTACATCTCATATATTTTACAAGGCATAATTAATACTTTAAATATAATGCTCTAGTGCAGACAGCCTACAATATCTTCACATGCAACAGCAACAAATACAGATCAAAGAGTAAAAGCAGAAAAAGCAGAAGAGAAAACAGTCACCGTCTTCGTCTGACATACAATCATCTTCAGGTTAGTCTTTAAAGAGTACACGTGGCAAGATGTTCACTTACACAAAAGGGTACTTTCTTTTTGTATTTATAGTTAATTTTGTGTTGTTTTTTACACAAGAGAGTCACAATTGTTTTATACTAGCAAATACTAGATTGGAATCCCAAATAAGCCATTTCAAAGGGCCTTAGCAATGTATCTAGCAGAATTTACAATCAGAATTTACAAGAGTCAACTTCATCAATTAACAATAACTATTCTCCTACTGAAAAGACCTGTGGTGAACTACTTCAGAGTTCAGATGTTGTCTGTAACTTCCAAACCATACAAAAAAAGTGTTTACAAAACTATCTACAAATCCCTTTAAAAATGGAGAGTATACAGGAACTTACTGAGTGTTGAATTACTTAGTAAACTCTAGTTCAAACACATAGATGGGGCACTGAAGGGAGACATGAAATCCAGTAGACAAAGCAGGTCACATGATACATTTTCTCAATGATCTGGTGGAAACCAACTACAGGATTCAAGGTAAACAAATCATTTTCTTGCTGAAAAAGAATGTGAGAAAGCCCAGTGTGGGAAGTCGAACCAGGAGCAGCATGAAAAGCTCATGGGCATAGGAAGCAGCACTACCACCTCATACTAAACCAATCCAGTCTACTGTGGCAGCTTCAGGCTTATGAGACAGCCCACACTCTCCAAAGACGGGTCAACCAACAGAACAGGCAAGCACTGTGCTCTTAACTCGGGCACTGCAAGAAGAGTAGAGAAAACCATGCTGGCCAAACCAAAATTATAATGATGTTTTTGAAAGCATTTCCAGAATAAGGAGGCAAGTAAGCAAAACTAAGACTACCGAACTTAAGTAAGTTGAGAAAAGTGCTCACACATTGTTATACTTAAAATTATTGCAAAAACCAAGAGTGAAAATTTGTACCAGATGGTCCTGGTAGCTAACAGGTGACAGACAGAGACTAAGTAAGTGTCTAGTGTAGTGCTTCAAAAAGAAGAAAACTGTAAAGAAGGAATCAGCACTGACCCTAACAGACAATGGGAGCCGGTTCAAGTCAAATGAATAGAATGAAGCTGCATTTAGTGTTAAGGGACAATACAGAGACCTCGGAAGTGGGGAAGAGCAAGAAAGGTGACAGCACTTCCTCCAGGGTTGTCTGCTCTAAAAAACCAGCAGACAGACAGACAGACAGACAAGCCCACAGAAGAACCAAAGCAAACACACAAAACAAAAATCCACTCCATAACCTGCTGTGGGATCTTCTGTATGGCAAATGTGTTGTTGATTGGTCAATAAATAAAACACTGATTGGCCATTGGCTAGGCAGGAAGTGTAGGCGGGACAAGGAGGAGAATAAAGCTGGGAAGTGGAAGGCTGAGTCAGAGAGACACTGTCAGCCGCCATGATGACAAGCCGCATGTGAAGATGCCGGTAAGCCACAAGCCATGTGGCAAGGTATAGATTAATGGATATGGATTAATTTAAGCTATAAGAACAGTTAGCAAGAAGCCTGCCACGGCCATACAGTTTGTAACCAATATAAGTCTCTGTGTTTACTTGGTCAGGTCTGAGCTGCTGTGGGATTGGCGGGTGACAGAGATTTGTCCTGCTGTGGGCCAGGCAGGAAAACTCAAGCTACAATAACCACCCAAGGCCAGACAGGGTTTAGCCCTTGTAGTATCCTGCCAAGGAAGTTACACTATCTCTAGCTGTTGGAGATGTACCCCCCCCCCCCCCCACCTCACAGCAAATGTCTCACTGTTATGGCTGTGGAGGCACTCACAGTTTTAAGTCAAGGATAGTAAACACATGTGTGCATGGCAAAATGCGATCAGCGTGGTACTGGGTCTCAAAATGAGATCTACAGAATTTTATGGCATCCTGGGGGCAAACTTCCTTTCATACAATGTTACTTTTTTCACCAAGGCTGTGACATTTGCATGGACATTACCAAGCAAAGATGAGCTTCCCACCTCACAGGTAGGAACATGTGTTATGAATTTTCCATCACTATGCATGACAACAAAACCAAATGAAAAGGTCTCTCTGAAGAATTAATTTTATTAATATCTTAACACCAGTTTGACTTTTAATATCCTAGTTAACAAAACACCAAGCTTACTTAGACCTTTGCTTCTAGGGCTGATTTGGCTGTACCCTCATTAGTTTACACTTCAAAAAACACAATGGCTTCTCAAGTGGCATCCCACAGATATTTCTTACAAAATGAATGAGGTAAACTCTTACTCAAGAAAATATTAACGATTTGTTGGCGAAGATTAAACTGAAGCTTTTAAATGAAAAGTTTATGATTTTGGAAACACTGTCATAAGTTTGCTAATGGCCCAGTTCCTAATCTTAGTGAGTAAAGGGGTGAATTAAGGTGTATCACAGGCTTGAAAAATCGTTTTCAAATGGCCAGTACAAAATGTACAAAATTATGCATGAATAGAGGGTATATTAAAAAGTTTGAGAAAGGGCCAGGTGTGGTGGTATGCATTATTAATCCAGCACTTGAAAAGCAGAGGCAGGTGGATCTCTGAATTTGAGGCCATCCTGGTCTACACAGCAAGTTCTAGGCAAGCCAGGGCTACCATAGTGAGACCCTGTTTTGGGAAGAAAAAAAAAAAAGGTTTGAGAAAGGCTGGTATATTTAAATATGAAAAAATTACAAAAGGGGGCAGAGAGCTCGGCAGTCCAGAGCACTCTTCCAAAGGACCCAGCCCTGGATAGGGGAGGAACTCCAGACGATCAGGTGCTCTGGCCTCTTCAGGAACATACCTCCCACACACAAATAATTAAAAATAACAGCAAAAAAAAAAAATCAAAAACATATACAAATTTCACTGATATAATTTTGGAGCTGGTGTCACAGTGAGCCCTTAAAAAGAACTGTTCAATTGCTGAGATTCAGGCTAGTAATAAAGAAGACTATCAAATTTATTCCAAAAATAAATTCTGATTTTAATTTGGAAACTTTCCAACTCTCTTTGCACAGCCAGGCTCCCCATATGTTTCAACTGCAGCAACACATCTTCACACCCGAATCTAGAACAGATGTGAATACCCAGCTGTGCATCAAGCCAGAGATTAGAGGATTTGCAAAAACATAAAACAATGTCGATCTAAATACTTTTCTTGGAAAACACTTTTATTTCATAAAACACATGATTTGTGTTACTATGTTTGCATGGAGTTTTGTTAAAATATGAATTATATATTTTTATACTTTTAGAATCTCATACAGTAAATACCAATACTACATATAACCCACATTTTTAAAAAAGAGCCTTTTGCAGTTAATAAACTGTGGACACTTGAGGACTGCTGGTATAAAACTCCACTCCTTCCTGCATTCCAGTTATCATCTCTGCCACAGTCAGTTTTCTGGGGAGAAGGGGAACTACCTCATTAGGGCACAAGAATTGTTTAGATTTTAACCTGACCTAAATCTTTCATTTATGCTCATGTGAGAATATGCATTACCCCAATGTACTTAATAATAGAATGAATACTAACTTAAAAGTCCTAAGTATCAGTATGCAGAAGATCTAGTCCTTATTAAATATATGGCATTTAACTGAATCATCAGAGAAGTAAAAATAATAAATATTTCTGAGACCACACCTCTGTATATGGAGTTCTCTACAGACATTCACAAAATTGAAAATACTGAAAATGAGTGTTTTAAGTCATGCACTCCACAAATATTTTACTGAGTTCTACATTATATACCTGCCATTGTTCTGTGCTAACACAGAGACTCATTAACATTAAAAATAAAGAGGGAGGTGAGAGAGTTGGCTCAGTAGTTTAAAACACTTTTTGCTGTTAACAGGGGACCAAGATTCAATTCCAAGCGTCCACATGGCAGCTTACAAAACCATAAAGCCAGTCAGTCCCTCCTCTGGACTCCTCAGGTAGCAGGCATGTTCACGGTGCACAGACAAACATTCAAGCAAGACACTCATACATGTAAACTGAAAATAAACTGAGGTCAGTCATGGTGGCATAGCCTTTAATGCCAGCAGTCGGGTGGCAGAGGCAGGCTGATCTCTATGAGTTCAAAGCCAGTTTGGTCTACATAGTGAGTTCCAGGACAGCCAGGGCTATGTAGAGACCCTGCCTCCAAATAAATAAATTAATTAATTTTGAAAAAAAAAATTTTTTTAGTAACAGGGAAAACAGCTGAGGAGAAAATATAAACAAATCACAATGACAAGTTCACGATAATGTCACTGAAAACAAGCATTCTATGTGCTAACTGAAAAGAATTAAAATCAAAGGAAGGGCACACATTAGAAAAAAGAAACAGCAGCATGGTGCTCTCTCCCATGGGCTTTTGTTCCCAAAGAGATCATGTTCAAGGCTACAAAGGAGTGTAGCTTTCTTTAGGATGTGTGTGTGAGAGTGTGTGTATACCTACACACAAACATTACACACACGGAGAAAACAAGACACAGCACTGCAGAATCATATTTTACCATACACCACACCTGACAGTGGCACAGAAATAAAGAAAGAGGCACCAGATGAGCAACAATTTTAAAATTCTTTTCAGGCAATTTAACAAGTTACAGGTGGTACAATCATATGTGACATTTTATACGCTAAAATGTCAGCAAAGGGGTCAAGAAAACAGAGGCGTAAGTGTTACCGGAATTATTGACAGCAGCTTGCTAGCCAATTGTAAGGAGTGGCTTGGCCCACTGGGCACGGTCTTCTCTGGAGAGACGTGACCAGAAGAGAAGGGGGGTTGGGGGCTTGCTCTCTCTTGGACGGTGTCAGCGAGCAACTGAGAAGCGTGGCTGGCAGTTTGGTCACCTTCTCCCTCGGGAACAAAGAGGCGGCAGCAGCTGGATCAGCAGAGTCGTGGCAGCTTCGTTCTGTATTGTAAGTGTATTGTATTGATTTTACCTGTTAATAAACTCTGACTTGATCCCAGACTGCCTTCCCTCTTTACCTGGCACCAACGTGGCAGTCTGACCATGCCATCTCAGGGCACGCATGCTGTATGCCCAACCCCTGGCTTTTGTTGTTGTTGTTATTGTTGTTTTCTTCAAGAGAGGGTTTCTCTGTGTAGCCTGTCCTAGAACTCACTCTGCAGCCCAGACTGGCCTCGAACTCACAGAGATCCACCTACCTCTACCTCCCGAGTGTGGGGATTAAAGGCGTGCACCACCACCTACTGGCTCCAACCCCTGGCTTTTAAAATCCCTTTCTGGGATGCAGAGCTGCCTGGACACATGTAGCAGAATCCATCTGGGCGACTTTAGCCAATACACCCAGGAACGTTCCTAATCTGCTCTGTAGTCAACCAAATCTCCCGCCTTGCGTTTCTGCCTCCCCACTGCCTGGAGGCCCGTCTCCTCCCCAGTCTGGGCACCTACATACACAGAGTGATTCCCTGAACTGGCTCTGCTGCAAGGCTCAAGCACTGTGGAAATCCTGAGCATCCGCTCAGCATGCAGAGCCTGACCTGCTTTGGCGGAACACCGGCTCCACAGGCTGGTCAAATATGAATACTACATCTACAACAATTATCTGGGAAGGTGAAAGGAAGGGAGGGAGGGAGGTTAAAAAGAATAAGGGGGAAGGGACAATCGTAAAACCTTCCCAGGCCAATGACTACAAATATCACAACGCAGGAAATTAGGACCCTGCTCACTGCTACTATGGATGGAATGCTAGAAAATTCCTGATGAGATAAGCAACCTAGCTAAGGATCAATACAATTTCGGTCATAATGGTTTTTAGTCTGGCAATTCATATCTTATCCTTAAAAAAAAACTAAACATGAGAAATTGACTGAAAGGATACAGGCCATGGAACATGATATGCAAGACTTACAAATAATTACTAAGGTAAAGAGGACAGCTTTGACTAATAAGATAAAGGCCTGAGAGGTATTTACCAATGAACAAAACAAGAAAATGGCTGATAAAATGCAGGCGTTACAAACAGTTACTAAGAAGGATAAGACAGCTCTTACTGATAAGATGAAGTCATTAGAGTTATTTATAAATGAAGAGAACAAATAAGTGACTGGTAATATGTGAGTTGTAGAACAGCTTACTAATCAAGATACACAACCCTTAAAAGAAACAACTACTGGTAAATTACAAGCCTTAGAAAAATTTATTAAAATTGATAAGAAAAGCATTTAGACACAGAAGAATTCAGAGGAGAAGCAAAAATCACCATTACCTTATGGAATTAGAGAAGAGCAGCCTAAGGTTGTTAAAACACCAACTATGAGTTATCCCATTACTATTTATGAAAGACCAGCAGATGACAAGTATCCCAAAGGATATAAATGGGATCCTATGTAAATGTTAGACTTAAGGAATATTAAGGAAGCAATAGTTTCCTGTGGTGTGCATTCAGCATATGTGAGGCAGATGTTGAATGCAAGGTGCTCTCAGAACAAAAATTACTCCAAAGAACTGGACACAATTAGTTGCAGCAGTATTGGAATATGGTCATCAGTTAGGATGGAACAGCTGGTTGAGAGAAGGACTTAAGGCCCTTGAACAGCAAGGTAGGGTTACAGGTTTTGAGATTTCCCAAGATCAAATCCTTGGTGAGGGCTTTTATGCTGACATAGATGATGAACACACCTTGTCCCTATGCCTTGCAGCAGCCTTAAATGCTTGGGACAAGATTCAAGAATCAGGAAAAAGGTCCGAACCATATACTAAAGTTATACAAGGCCCAAAGAACCCTTCACTGGATTTTTACAAAGATTGACCTCAGTTGTAAAAAGAATGATATCAGATCCAGAAGTTAGATGAGTACTAATTCAACCTTCAGCTTTTGAAAATGCTAATTTACAATGCAGGAGGATAATTGGGCCTTTAACTATCAGATCAGCACCCACAGAAGAATGGATCCAATACACAGTCAATATTGAGTCTCTTAACTATGATGATACTTGGGTAGGAGAGGTGATTTCCAAAGGCTTAAGGAAAAATCAAAATGTTCAATGTTTTAATTGTGGTAAACAATGTTATCTTAAAAAGAAATTGTAGGCAGGGTGTTCCTAGAAACATTTCTTCTTGAGATAACCCGAACAGAAGGCCCTAACCTTCTGGATTATGCAGAAGACGCAGCAAAGGCCAACATTGGACCAAAGAATGCAGATCAGCGAGGGACAAGCAAGGCAACCCTTTCCCATCAGAAAAAGCCTTGAGGGGTTTCTCACAGGCCCCCATGTTGAACTTGGTTCAGTCATTCCCTGTTACCATGGGGGAAACTCCTCCCCAGAGCAATTAAAGGACCTAGTGCCTATGGTAAAAAGCCAATACATGATACAATAGTTTTAGAAGATAAAAACAAAACATTCAGGAGAAATGATAAAACAAATATTTTGGCAAATTTCAATAAATGATCAAAGACCAAAGGTAAGAGTGTAAATAAATGACATTATAATTGAAGGTCTTTTAGACACAGGAGTAGATGTGCCTATAATTGCACCAGAACCATGGCATCCAAACTAGCTTCTTCAGGAGACAGATATTCAGCTTTTAGGGATTGGAACCTTATCTCAAATAAAACAAAACACAAGATGGGTTCAATGTATAGGACCAGAAGGACAGAGAGGAAAATTGAAGCTATATATGGCTAACAGAGCGATGAATTTATGAGGCTGTGTTTTGTTACAGCAATGGAATACCCAGATTAACATTCCAATCTCAGAAACAGACCATAAACCAACATATGTTTCTGGGAAAAATATCAAAAAGTATTGTAAAGAACAGTCACCAACCATTCAGGTTGTACAAGAAAAGGGCACAACAGCTGTTGATCTTTCATAGGTACCAACAATCTATCTTTAAAATGATTAACTGACAAACCTGTCTGGGTGGACCAATGGTCTTTGACAACAAAAAAATTACAGGCCTGAGAACAGCTGGTACAGGAGCAAAAAATTGAAGAATCAATCAGTCCTTGGACTTATCCTGTATTTGTTATTAAAAAGAAATCTGGAAAATGGGGAATGCTGACAAATTTCAGAGCCATAAATAAAGTAATTCAGCCAATGGGCTCTCTACAGCCTGAAATTCCCCTGCCTTTTCTGTTACCTAAAGAATGGTCTATTACAGTATTGATTTAAAAGACTGTTTCTTTAATATACCTCTACAAGAAAAGGATAGGGAAAAATTTGCCTTCAAGGTGCCTACTTATAATTCTCAGCCTGTAAAAAGATCTCAATGGAATATTCTCCCACAAGGGATGTTAAATAACCCTACCATATGCAAATATTTTGTACAACAGCTGTTGGGAATAATTTGTGTAGTTTCCTCAATCTATAATTTACCATTATATGGATAATACCTTATTAGCTGATTCAAATGTAGATACTTTAGAAAAAAATGAAGAAGTAAAGAAAGTTTTGCCTTGCTTGGGATTACAAATTACTCCTGAAAAAATACAAAGAGGAGATTCTATTAATTACTTAGGATATAAAATAGGTTTACACAAAAATTAAACCCGAAAAGGTACAAGTCAGGAGAGATCAACTGCATACTCTTAATGACTTTCAAAAATTGCTGGGAGACATTACCTATCTACAGTCCACTATTAGAGTAACAACTCATGAACTGAGTAATTTGAATGAATTATCAGCTGATGCTGAGAGAGAATTGGCTTTGGTGGAAAAGATATTACAGGATGCACATGTGGATCATTTAGATCCAGAGCTTGACTGCATTCTGGTTATTTTACCCTCTACAGATCCCCTACAGGGATTTTTAATTCAGAAGGAAAAATTTATCTTAGGGGATATTTTAACCACATAAACAGTGCAAAATTAAAGACATACGTGGACAAGGTTTCTGAGTTGATTCTAAAAGGAAAATTGAAGACTTTGTCAATTGACAGGAATGGACCCAGCAGAAATTGTAGTACCTTTTACTAATGCTGAAATTCCCTCTTTATAAGGGCAGAAAATGAACACTGGCAAAGATCTGCAGCAAGTTTTTTTTGAGAGAAATTAACAACAGATATCCCAAAAGCAAGAGACTTCAATTCATAAAAAGAACCAATTGGTCCTTCCTCACATTGTATGAGGAACACCAATATCTGGAGTCCCTACATTCTATATGATACAAATAAATCAGGAAAGGCAGGTTGTAAATCAGGAAATTTAATTAAAGTGGCTCAAAGCCCTTATGATTCTGTCCAAAAGTCAGAATTATATGCTATTCTCATGGTATTAATGGACTTTAGAGAACCTTTTAATATAGTTGTTGGCTCCCAATATGCAGAAAACGAACTGGAGAGACGGCTCAGTGGTTAAGAGCACTGGCTGGTGTTCCAGAGACCCAGGTTCAATTCCCAGCACCCACATGGCAGCTCACAATTGTCTGCAGCTCCAGTACCAGGTGATCTCACACTC
Organism: Peromyscus californicus insignis; assembly: GCF_007827085.1. Taxonomy (NCBI): domain Eukaryota; kingdom Metazoa; phylum Chordata; class Mammalia; order Rodentia; family Cricetidae; genus Peromyscus; species Peromyscus californicus. The sequence continues at coordinate 2,326,415 of NW_026294617.1, read as the reverse complement.
TCATACCAATGCATATAAAAATAAATTATCAATATGCAGAAAGAGTTGTTTTATACATTGAAACCGCTGAATTTATTCCTGATAAATCTGAATTAACTTCATTATTTGAACGATTACAGGGAATAGTCAGGAATGGGAATCATTCCATATCCATAACATATATCAGATCCCATATGGGTCTGCCAGATCCTCTAGCATAAGGTAATGTAATGATGAAAATGATCAGTTAGAAGTAGGAAAAGTGCTGGAGGCCTCCGGGTTTCATAAAAAACGCCACATCAATAGCAATGGTTTGAAAAAGGATTTTTCCATCACTTGGCAACAAGCCAAGGAAATTATAAGAAAATGTCCTACTTGTTCCTTATATAATTAAAATCCACTACCTGCAGGAATTAACCCAAAGGGTAATCAAAGAAATGAAATTTGGCAAATGGGTGTGTTTCATTTTTCAGAATTTGGAAAATTAAAATATGTACACCACACCACAGATATATATTCAGGATTTCAATGGGCAACTACTTTGAGTTCTGAAAAGGCTGATTCTGTAATTACTCATCTATTAGAAGCCATGGCCAACATGGGAATACCTGTACAAATTAAGACAGACAATGCTCCAGCATATATGTCTCTAGTAAAATGGAATTTTTTTCTGCACATTACAAATAAAGCATATTACAGGTGTACCACACAATACAACAGGACAAGAGGTTATAGAAAGATCTAATTGCACTTTAAAGGAGATGCTAAATAAACAGAAAGGGTAATAAAGGCCTGAGAGATAGACTACATAATGCTTTATTTAAATTTTCTAAATGCTAATGTGAAAGAAGTAACAGCTGCATAGAGATACTGGACAGTAGAAGAGACTATTGAATTAAATTAGCCTGTGCACTTTGAAGATGTGCTGACTTCAGAATGGAAACCAGGATATGTGTTATGTTGGGGAACGGGTTTTGCTTTTGTTTCTACAGGAGAAGAAAAGCTATGGATACCAACAATATTAATAAAGATTCGATTCAAACAGGAGAGATCTCTTGATCAGGAGAAGTGATTATTCATCAACCCAAGATTAATAAAGATTAGATTCAAACAGGAGAGATCTCTTGACTAGGAGAAGTGATTGTTCATCAACTGATGTGATAATTCAATATGTCAAAAGAAAAAACTCAAATTAGGATGGGGGCAGGGCTCTGTTTTTATCTTTGCAAGAAAATAAAAGTATCCATTTTGAAGACATCAAGGACCTTTGGACAGATAGACATCTAAATAAGAAGAGAGAACTGTCTGGAAAAAATTACCAAGAAAAGGAATAATCTGGCTTAATGGTATAATTACTTTCTACAGGGTAAAAATCTCTTTACCCCTAGAAATATTTGTAGTCTCAACTTAATTAAATACTAAAATTGGCTTCGGAGTTGGAGAGTGGCTCTCTCTTTAACGAAACCCAAGCATGTTGTTAAAAGAAAACTCCGAGTCTCTGTCTCATATCAGAAGAGTCACCACCTGGTATGGGACAGAAGAAAACCAAAATCTGGGGACTACTATTGCCACAAATCTCTTTCCCCTCAAATCAATTTTGACTCATTAGAACTTTCTTTAGGTATGATACTATCTTAAAATTTAAACTTTCCGTTTTGATATTTATAATGTTTAAGTTTTCCACAGTGAACAATAAATTTTCCTATCAGCAATCTCTGACGTCTCCAAAAAGATGATGGGGCCCCACAACAACGATCCTACCTGAATTGTATTAATGCCATTGAGCCGTTAAACATCACCCAAAGATCAGCTCTGGGCTACAAACTGCTCAGGACAATTCCAAGAAGGCTAGCTGAGATGATCCACCTTCTTGCATCACTCCAACCACATCTTCAGATGAGCTTTAACCATTACTCAGAGACTGGCTATGAATGTTGCAGCTAGTTCTAAGACTTAACTGTTGCTTCAGTTTTTTCAGGGTCCCATAGAGAAACTGTCATGCCCCCCTCAAACCCCTGGACAACAGGAAGCAATTCTAAAAACAGGATGCCCATGTTTCTCAATAGGTGGGGTGGATGGTTTTGGTTTTTCTAAGGGTTATAAATAAATGTCATCTGTAGGGGATTGGTAATAAGTTGTTATAGGGTTGGGGGTAGAACTAAAGAGATTAGACTTAGAGACCTCATTGGAATAGAAAAAGGGGGGGATAGACATGATAGGATAAAAATGTAGATTATTAAATCTACTTGTAAACTAAAAAAGCAACTATCAGTTTTAAATAAATTACATTGATATGGATTCCTGTATATTGATACAAGTTCAATATTTTTGTTATACAGTATTTATGTTTAAGATATTTTTGTATATCGATACAATTTCAAAATTATTTTTGTTATATTGTACATATGTTCCTATTTCTGTTTAAGATATTTTTGTATACTGATACAAATGCAAAGTTATTTTTGTCATATTGCATTATATATTTCTGCCTCTGGTTAAGATTTTTTATATTGTTTTATATTATTTTATATTTTTATATATTATATTTTATATTTTTATATTAATTTCGAGGTTATTGTTCTTATACTGTACGTCTGTTTCTATTTTTGCCTAAAGTATTAATTTTATAGCTTGCTTATTTATATAATGTGAAGCTTTAGTCCTTCAAGCTATATAAGTTACTAAGAATTACAGGTTAATAGTCACCCATATTTGTCAAATGTATAGTCACGTTAGTTAGGTTTTCTAGGTATACAGAGATATGTTCAAAATAGGTAATCTTGAAACACTTCAAAGACCTACAGAATACGGCATTTAAAATGCTTTAATAACTTAGAATGTTTTTGACGTTAGACACATCTGCTCCTGGCAGCACTGATCTACTGCCGAGAGGATAATGGGAACCGAAGACACTACATGTGGAGTTTGTTTTCTTTTTCTCAAAACTGGCCTTTTTGAGCAAGAAACTGACCTTGCCTCAACTGCTGACAGTAAATACGCTGTCCAATCTAGACAAGCAGGACACACACAACAAAAGTGACTGCCGAACTTTGCCAAGACTGGGTAGGACAGTCCTTCAAATTTTCCTGTTTCTGAAAATTCCGTCAGCTATCCCAGGTCATATAGGCCAAAGATGGATGCTGCAGAGGAACCGTGGGGGACTGTTCAGGGGCCAATTTCTGTTTCTGTCATTTCTTACATTTTTTGGAAGTCGCTTACTTGTACTTCCTGCCTACTCTGGTAATATTATTTTCCTTCTCAGGTCTTTGATGAGATTAAAGACTAGATAGTTACAGTTAGTCATCCCAAATCTTAGCTAAAAACATATGAGAAACAAAACTTAAGAGTCTTCACTTACTTGATAATTGTTCTTGTTATATGTAGTTTCATTTCTGTTAAGGTTATTACCTTTCCTTTCTCCTGGACAAATACTTGATAATAGTTTTTATTGTATATAATTTTATTATGTTAGGATTAGAACCTTCCTTCTTAATTAGACAAAAAAAAAAAAAAAAAAGGAGAAATGTTATGGGAATTATTGATGCCAACCCGCTAGCCAATTGTAATGAGTGGCTTGGCCCAATGGGTGTCGTCTTCTCTGGAGAGATGAGTCCCAGTAAGAAACCAGGGAAGGAGACACTTGCTCTCTCTTAGATGGTGCAGAGCTGGCAGAGAACCACTGAGAAGTGTGGCTGGCAGTTTGGTCCCCATCTCCCTTGAGAACAAAGAGGCAGTAGCAGCTGGATCAGCAGCATTGTGGCAGCTTCGTTCTGTATTATGAGTATACTGTACTGATTTTACCTGTTAATAAACTGACTTGATTCCAAACTTCCCTCTTTACCGTAAGTGTCTAACAAGGTCAAAAACAGAGCATACACACTGTTGGTGGGAACTACATGAAAACTGTGGATGAATTAGAAAATGCTCAAACATAAGATGACAGGGCACTCTTTTTTTTTCCAGATCCCTATGCATAAGCTATTATTACCATAGACCACTGAGAAGCCTCGGAAAAAAAGAACTGTAAGCTGAGCCCTCCCACCTCCATCCAACCTACTAACACACAAACTTCCAGTATTGAGATTGGTCCAGTAAATAAACCCTCTACCTTGAGAACTGCCTCCTCCCCAACTCCCCAGAACCCTAGCAGTATTCTAAGAACAGAGCACACAAACAGTATGTTTGGGTATCTGTAATTTACCCCATAAAAGCATCCTTATCACTGTAAACAGGATGGCTTAAGAGTAGCAGGCCTTCAAGCCCGAAGTACTCAAGTTCACATCCTTTGGCTGCAGCTTCTGAGTGGCCAGAACCAAGCAGACAGAACTCATCTCACAGCCATAGTGACTACAGCTCAAAACTCAGCACAATGGTAGGCCTTTCAGGAGTCATTGCAGTCATCCAGATGTTTCCCTCAGCTCAGAGCAGCAGAGGTTCCTTCTCTGATCTTCATGTGGCCAGCATCCACTCTTCTCTATGTGTCTGCCCAAAGTTTGCTGGTTTTATCAAAACTCTATCTACACTGAAGCCAGCTTGCTCTGATGACTCAGTTTGAGCTGAGTACAACTCCAAAGATTCTGTTCCCAACAAGATGTCATTCATAGTCCTGAAGGAATTGGGGGGGGGGTATTAAAAGGACTTTTTAGTAACACGTTATAACTTTCAATTTCCCTACTAATCAATAAGCTTAGTATAATGAGGTTTAGATCAGATTTCCAAGTTCGAAAGAACTACGCCCAATGGTTATAAGGTATGATTCCCCACCTGAGCAGACTGAGCCTTCATCCTAGTGGCTCTTGTTCAGCAACTAAAACCCTCCACTGCCACTCAACAACATAAATTATCCTCAAGCCTACTACTAATTTGAATTAAATAAAAAAACAGATAAATAAAAAATCAGGTTAAATTTGTAATAATGGAAATGTCTCAATAAGACAAAAAAATACTTAAGATTTCATCTCTTCGTGGTATAGCACTGTACTCTGTAAGCTACTTCTGTTTGCAGAGCACACAGCAGTAAAGTTGCTGTGGGATGGTCCGTATGTCAAATGTGTTGCTGATTGGTCAATAAATAAATCACTGATTGGTCAGTGGCCAGGCAGGAAGTATAGGCGGGACAAGGAGGAGAATAAAGCTGGGAAGTGGAAGGCTGAGTCAGAGACACTGCCAGCCTCCACGATGACAAACAGCATGTGAAGATGCCGGTAAGCCACGAGCCATGTGGTACAGATTAATGAAAATGGATTAATTTAAGCTGTAAGAGCAGTTAGCAAGAAGCCTGCCACGGCCATACAGTCTGTAACCAATATAAGTCTCTGAGTTTACTTGGTTGGGTCTGAGCAACTGTGGGACTGGCGGGTGACAAAGATTTGTCCTGACTGTGGGCCAGGCAGGAAAACTCTAGCTACATAAAGTAGAGCCTGTCAGATTATCCTGTACATCATCCATGTTCTACGAGCCTCCTCCCTTAGGATCTTTCTGCTCCCTCCCCAGCAATGGTTCCTTTCTAGTTTCCTGGATTCTACAAGTACTGGTGATATGACGGGGGAAAGGAAAATAGTGGAGAGGAAGGTTTAAGTGGCCAGAGTAATGGGAGGGTAGTGTAGAGAAGGAATAGAGGGAAAGATAACACTAAGGATATTAGAGAAGGCCGTATGGAAGCCACATGCATCACCTCCTCAAGAACTCACACCTCAGTATAAGACATTGAGACTAGATTTCAACGTGAATTATGAGAACAGTGTTCATGACACCCAGGGTAACAACATCTTACTGGCTGGTCAGTTATCAGTACCACTGAAAGGAATGTAACTATAGTTTTGGCTGATAATTCTTGGCTTTTGGTATTTCGCTCACACAAACTGCTCTCTTATCTCTTCTCAGATCTTGGCCAAACTCTTGTATCTGTTTTTAATTCAACTTATGAAGTTAAGTTCATGACTGTGTCAATATTTCCTGTCATAGTTACAGTGCCTGATTAGACCACGGGAGCTAAAGATAAGCAACTGCCTTACTGAAAGCTTTCCCTTAAAAACAATGATCAAATCTAAGAAACCATAGTGACAAAATTCAACTTTCAAAGTAACAAAACTAAAGATTTGTGGGTAGTGTGCAGTGGGGCAGTGCAGGGAGCCAGCTTTGGACCCCATCTATTCTAGGTAGGTGTTGTACCACTGAACATTACATCTGTAGCTAATAACCAAGTCTGTAAGGAGGTTAGCCTACATAGTTGGTTAGTACTGGAAAACAAGCTGAAAATGGTGAAAGGCAGCTGATGAGTGAAGAAAAAAACACATTCTGTGTGCTCATTTAATTTTTAAAATTTAATCTGTTTAAAAACTCACAGCTCACCCTGTGTGTAATGTCACCCAATCAAGTCATACATCAAGCTATAGCAAGAGTGATGGTGCATGTGATGTACACAACCTCTGTGTTCATTGTTTTTTTTTACTCAAAGAAATTACACTTCTGAGGGCAAAAGACCTTAAGGATCTGAGGCTGCTACTGGTTTTCCACCTCCTGTCTCCTAAATGTAACTAACTGCTTACATCCAGCTCAGAGTCCAGGATCTGACAAACTCAACTATGGTCTAAAGTGAAGATGAGTCAGCTGCCTTTCTTGTTGCTCACACTGATGCCAGGTTCTTATCTGATGAACTCGAAACTCCAGAGGTGTGAGAACTAACAGACTTAACTTTGTAGAAGGAATCTATCACAATTCACTTAGGACATCTTCTGGGGACATAGACAGAATCAAGCATTTAGTGCAAAGAAAACTTGTTAGCAAGGGACTGCTTACAAAGAGGCCAGGCCGGGGCTATGGAGCATTGTGACCAAACCAGTTATTTTAAAACAATTAATAGCCGGGCAGTGGTGGGGCACGCCTTTAATCCCAGCACTCGGGAGGCAGAGGCAGGCAGATCTCTGTGAGTTCAAGGCCAGCCTGGGCTACAGAGTGAGTTCCAGGAAAGGTGCAAAGCTACACAGAGAAACCCTGTCTCAAAAACAAACAAACAAAAAATAAAAACACAATTAATAAATGCTAATCAAAATTGTTAAAAGAATGGCATTTTTTTGCTCATTTTAATGCAAATTACTTTAAATGATTCTAAAATAACTTGTCATATACACAATTTGTTTCTTAGTCATCAGAATATTTCACCTTGGCAATGCATGATATACATAAAGCAATATTTGGAATTTTTTCCAGTTTAAAAAAAAAAACAAAAGCAAAATAAAACTATCATGGTGGAAATGAAACTGTGGCCCTAGGATAGAAATCTCTCAAACAAAACTTTCACTTATACTAAGTACATTTTCAACTATACTTTTGAGATTATGACTTACAGTCTTAGCAAGGTGATTGAATGGTGGTTACTGGGGCTCCCATCCATCAGGAGCTACTTCAGCATCTGTTCCACCTGTCTTCCCCTCCCATCACCATGTCACAGACTTCAACATTAAGGTATTTATCCTGTGTGCATATATGCGTGCGTGTAAAGAGTGCGGGTGACCTCAGGTAGCAGTCCCTCCTTACCCCTTCCTAAGAAGACACAAGCTCTTTGTTGTTGGCTGCTGCACATGCCAGACTAAGTGGCTCATGAGCGCCCAGGGAATCATCTGCCTCCACCTCCATCCACTAAGGAGCAATGGGATGTTCATACTGGTTCTAGGGATCCAAACTCAGGCTCTCCATTGAGTCATCTTCCCAGCCCAAGACATTTAATAATAAAAAATGAACAGACTGGATATTATGAACAATGCTGACCCTATAAAGTGTAAGGCAGCTCCTGTACACACTAAAGATGACCAATGGCTCCCTCGGGTCAAAACCACCCTGGAAGAAGTCACCCATCAGAGACCAGCAGACAAACACATCTTTGGTACAGAAAAAACTAGTTGATGTGTGAACTGGCACTCCCATTTGATTGCTCCTGGATAAACTTCCTACTTGAGGGAGATGACGGGGAATAAACTCAAGGTCCCATCCATGCTAGGCAGGTGCTCTGCCACTCAACTACAATCCCAACCTCTTACCTCCCACTGCAGGAGTAAAACACACATTTTTAGTCTACTTCTAACATCTGAAGACCAAAACACTTGGCATAGATACAGTTTGTCAGAACAAAAACAGTTGGAGCCGAGCACAATGCAGCCTCTGCTCTAACAGCTACAACAGATGGAAAGGATGTACTGTAATTTATTGCCATATATTTGGGGAGAAAGACAAAAGGACAAAAAGTAGTTAGTTGGACATGGTGCTCACACTTTGGAGATGAGTGTAAGAGGAAATGTTCAGGACCAGCCTTGGTTATATAGCAATTTTGAGGATACTCTGGGCCACATGGGAACACCTTTGCTTTTTTTAAAGTTCTTAGTACAGATAATTTCATGTCATTTTGTTGCGGTATATTTGATTGCACTGTGAAAGCTGAGACTGTGTTAATAAAACCAACCTTGGGTCAGGAAGCAAAGCCACCAACTAGTTGACAGAAATTAGCCATAAGAGTATAGAGGAGCCAGGGAGATGGATAAAGAGATGCAGAAAAAGAATAAGGAGAGACTAGGAGTTTTGGCAACCTTTTTGGTTTGGGACGGGTGGAAGACCAAAAAGGAAGGTCAGCTGGTTGCTTCTCAGCTTCTCTGAGCTAGCAGGTTTTCACCCCAACATCTGATTCCTGAGTCTTTATTGGTAAATAGAACGGTAGTGACTTAGTTAAAAGCTACATTTGGCAGCAGCCACAGAGCCGGTGCTAGCAGGACCAGAAATCCCACCAGGCTACCACCTGAGCAATGGGCACTAACTTCGAGTCCTCAGGGCCACAGAACAAAACATCAGTAGATTCAGGTGCAGCCACTAAGCTGATGAAAAACATCTGACGCCCAACGTGGAGCACCAAATGTAACAGGCCTTTCTTTGGATCACCAGCTCCTGAATAATGACACAAAGACTGCTTATTAATTTTGACAGCTTGGCCTTAACTTAGGCTTGTTCCCAACTAGCTCTTAAAACTTAAATAACCCATTTATATTAACTCTACTTTCTGCCACATGGCTTGTTTCCTCTCCTCAGTACAATATGTCCGACGACTTCCTCAGAGTCTGGCTGGCAAATATCCCACACCCCAGATCAGAGTCCTGCCTATCCTCCTGCTTAGCTATTGACTGCTCAGCTCTTTATTAAACCAATTAGAAGATGCCTTAGATGGGTGACGTAAAACAGCAACACATCTTCACACAGTGTGATTAAATATCCAGCAACATCATTTACCTTAAGAAAATTGCTTAGTCTCTGTTTCACTGGGAACATGTGTTTCAGAACTCGGAAAGGAAAACTTAATAGAAACAAGAGGTGATGGAATTAATGGGAAGCAAATCTCATCAACTACAAACTGTATTTTAATAGTAATATTTGATAATAATAGTAGTTTTTGAACTTTATCAAAAGTTTTTCATCTTTATAGAAGATAGTAATATTTGATCTTTCATTATCATTCACACACTATATATATATTTATACATATACAGATATATTATACCACTCTATCATGATAGCTTTCCTAAGAGAAAGAATAAAGCTGGACATCCCAGCAATGCATTATTTTTGTAGCACTGTGCCTCTTGGTCACAGCTCCATAAAGGAACCACACAAATCCAAACAAACTGTGACTATCTGTATTAGCACACTTGAACTTATATCTAAAATGCAGACTTTTGTGTAACACAGGTATGTGTTCATGTGTGTGTACACATATATGGGCATGCAAGTGACAGCCAGGGGTCAAAGGTTGGAGTCTTCCTTAATTGTTCTCCAGGTTACTTTTAAAGGCAGAGCTTGTCACTAAGCCTGAAAGCACAACCATCTGACTGGAATAGTTGGCCAATGAGACCCAGGATCTTGCCAGTCTCCATCACCTCATACTGAGTTACAGATGTGTACCTATGACCAGCTTTGTGTGGCTTCTGGAATCCAAACCTACACCCTCATACTGGTATAGCAAACACTTTACCCACTGACTCTCTGCTGGATCCCTAAAATGTAGACTATGTTTAAGTAAAGTCTTGTGAACTCAACTTTGATAATTTCAGCATAAAAATTCATACAGCACATCTTTCTTGAAAAAAAACTGTCTTAAAACTATTTATAAGTGATAATTTGATCAAGTGAGACAGTAAGCAGAAAATGAAAAGCATTTAAAAAACCTGTTCACATATGATCCCAAGTACTGCATGCATGTGGGTACCCATCCAGTCCAAGTATGTGCTTCATACAAGGTTTCGGTCTTTTTACTGTCATTCTGAAGTACAACAAGCAGCACCCCTTACCTGCTAAGGAGTCTACAATTCCTAGTTGCCCTAAAAGAGTAGATGGTTGCACACCATACATATACTTTACTTCTGTCTTATATAATAATTTAGTTATAAGAAAAGTACAGTAAAAGATTAAAAATGTCAACATAGCACTATGGTCCAGCAACAGCCAAGCTGGTGGACATCATATACAGTTTGGATACAAGGACAGAGATATTCACTCTCTTGGTAGATAAGACAGCTCAAGATTTCAAACAACCTAAAACTTACAAAATGTATATTTCTGCAATTTGCCACATAATATTCTCAGACTGCAAGTGACCAGCTCCCCTTAATTCTTGAAAAAAAGAAAGTCAGATAAAAAGGAATAACTAAGCACACACTTAAGCAAGTGTGTTCTGTCTTCTCACTTCTATTGGTATTTACATTCTATATTTTTCTATTTCCCAAGTAATTCAGAGCTAAGAGCACAGAAAGAAGAATGTTACCAATGAATCATCTGAACTATTATTAGTAAACTGATCCCAACTGTGACGACTGAATAAAACATTCACTAACAGGAACCTGACTTAGACACCTTCCCCTACTAGACTTTATTTTAACATTTTATGAAAAACATAAGACATATAAATAAAAAAAATGCTCATAAAGCTACTGAATAGACTAACATTTCCTTGTATTTATTACCAAAAACAAGATAGTCATGTGCAAGCCCACCCTCAAAATGAAGCTTTAAGATGAATCCTAGTGGTCAAACTGACATTCTGGTTCTTCTGTTGCTCAGTGCTCCATTGTAGGGATATGGCAGTGTGTTCTGGAAGAGATATATCTATCACCAGAGCTCAGAGCAGTCTGGTAAGCCGCCCCTCCTTCCTCATGTATGACTCCATCACAGTTTATAAATTCTCAACACCTTCCCACCTCCTCTGCCAACAGGAAACTGTTCCTGGGCAAAGGTCTACTTGCTTTGGCTCCTGCTAGCTTGGGTTTGCCCCACAGGTATTCACAGTGTTCATTTTTTCATGGGTTGTCCAGAAACTGCAGTTGCACTTGTGGGGAGGTCTTCTATGTAGGAGCCACTACTCACTTTCCCTAGTTAAAACCTTCTACTATCTGTAAAACACACATAGTGATACCACAAATGACATACCTTTATATTTTCTACCCTTAATATTTTGAGTAAGTTACATTCAATTTTAAAAGCCAAGACACAGGGCCTGCTGGCACATACCTGCAATTCCAATATCTAGGAGGCTAAGGCAAGAGGATTACTACAAATCTGAGCCCAGCCTGGGCTGGAGAGGAGTTCCACCTCAGTCTAGCCTGGACTACATAGCAAAACCCCTGCCTCAAACCTATTCCTTACTAAGGGGGGATAAAAAGAGGCCAAACTAAATTAGGAAGTACTGTCACTAGAAATTGGAAAGTATGAGAAAATACCCAGACCAGACAGAGACTTGCTGATGTGGCTCCTATAACTTTTCATAAACCAACACAAGTTCACCCAAAGATGTGCACATGAACACTTAAGCATCAATCAAGACAGGCTCCAAAGACTGGTGAGACATGACTCACTGCTAGCAGCTAGGACTGGGTCTAGATTCTAAGTCTAAGCATCTTTGTTACCTATTATAATTTTTGAAATTAAAAACAAAATTTAAATTAACACTGTCCAGAGACAATGGGACTCCACACTACTCAACATACAAACAAAAGGGAGCAAGGGACATTGGCGAAAGATGCTAAGCCTGAGAAGATGTCATAGAATTTATCAGAGAAGCCCTAGGCAGGAAGGAGTCAGCCCAAAGGTATCAACAGCAGAAAGCCAAATGGAAATTTCCAGGCTAAAAGAAAAACATCACAGACAATATAATGTGCAGAAAACAAGCAAAGAGAATAACAGATCTTCCTAAATAAGAAATTACAACAGAGTAAGGAAAAAAAATGTTTTAAAGAACATTTAAAAATAAGTTACATTTAAAAAGTAAGAAAACAGTTTTAAAAGAAACTTTTCTGAAATAATATTCTTTTAACTCTTAGTAATAGTAGTGCAGATTTGGAGACCTCTCCCATGCATACTGTCACCTCTGGTACCCCCATCCCCTGATCCTGCAGCCCCACTCAGTGATCACCAAGAATCTTGTGCAAACTTTGTGACTCACCTCCAAACATTATTCTGGGATGAGGCCCACCCCTCCCTGAGGATCCATAGGCAGTTCATAGTTGCTACGAGAGGGAGAGCCATTTTATTTACAGCCACCAGTCAAGTTATCCATGCTTCTGCAGATAACCCCTGACCCATGCTTCTATAAAAACCCTAATTAAATATATTTGGTCATTACCTCATTTAGAGAGGAGTGAGGGAGGGAGTGAGGGAGGGAGGGAGGGAGGGAGGGAGGGAGGGAGGGAGGGAGAGAGAAGGGAGACATGAAAGTACAAGGGAGGGTAGTCAGGTAGAAGAAAGGGAGCAGAGGAAACAAGAGGGGTCTGAAAGAAGGTAATGGAAGATATCAAAATACCTTATATACATGAAAATGCCTTCCTGAAACCCAGTAGGTATAATTAATATAATCAAACTGAAAACGAAGAACCACCTCTGCTCTGTAATACAATCCAAACCAGGAGGATTGTCCCCTCTCCTCACATCAGTACTGGGGCATGTTCTTTGGTGCTGTTTATGGTTTCACAGTTGGAAAGGAGTTGCTAGATCATGCTCATGTAGCTCTCTCTGCCTGACAAGACTTGGAACACCACCACTCCAAAAAAAAAAAAAAAAAAAAGGTAAGCCATAATGAAACCACTTACGTAAGTTCAATGTGTTCTTGAAGCCACATGAAAAATTTTAAAAGTAGAATTTGTTTCAAACACATGTCCTTGACATCATCATCTTACACAGAAGACCGCCCCCACCTGTATTTCCCTGTCTGTACTTCTTTTACTCAGAGCCAACAATGACCAGAAAACATTTAGTGGAAGTTTTAAATTGTTTTTATTATATTATAGCTACGGTTGTTCTGGTTTCATTATTATTGTCATTAATCAAGATCCTTTTGGACATAATTCATAAATTAAACTTTATTATGGGTGTGTACGTGCAGGAAAACTTAATATACATAGAGCATGGTGCAAACCATGCTCAGGAGTCCATGAAGGAACACACCACATTTGCAGGTTTTTAAGTTACTTAGAATTTTTAAAGTAAATATTTTCTTTAAAAAAATAAAATAAAATAAAATAAATAAATAAAAACAAGGTTGTCTGCCATTTTACAAAACCACCATAATCCCTAACAACAAATTTATTCTTATACAGGCTGATAAGTGTAGTCTTCACCCCTCATGAAGGAAACTTTTCTTTGTAACACATGGAGATCATGACAGAAAATCACAACCAATCAAAATGGAGAGTTGTAGAAGCCCAGTTCCAACTGATACATCTGTAATACAACTGGACCTAAGACTCAAGGATCATTGGAGGGGGGAGTGGGGAGCAAGAGGAACAGAACGGAGAGTTTGCTGACACGGTGTTTTCTTAGGAATGTCAGAAGCTACACCCATAAAGTCTTACCAACATGACTGCCTAAACATGAGCTGAACAGGGACTACAGCAATGGACATGCTAAAGTGGTCAGGAGAAAGTCCAGGAGGCCTCAGTTATACACAAAAATCTACAAGCAACTAAGGAATGTTCAGTGGGAGAAAGAGTCTTTCCCATGGGAAAGCACACCAACTGGTTATCTAATACCAATGGCCAGCCCTGAAAACATCCACACAAGTAACAGACTAATAAGTAGGTTGTATTTATGTATTTAAGAATACACACACACACACACACACACACACACACACACACACACACACACGCAACAACAATTAATGAAAAAAGGAGCCATAAATGTGAAAGACAGCAGAGAGGAGTATATTTTAGGGTTTGGAGGGAGGAAAAGGAAGGAAAGAAATAATATAATTATAATCTCAAAAACTAAAAGAAGCCATTAAAACTAAAATAAATTAGGTTGTCAACACAGTGTGCATTTTGTCTCTCCATCACATATAGTGACTACTCATTATCAAGTGTGCAACTGTTGCTGACCCCACGGCCAGCAACAGAGCAAGTCTATAGAGTAGGAGGGTATCAACAAGCTTCAATGAGGTAGCCATCTGCCTAACTCAGGAAGGTGGCAGTAACAGTGGTGTATGTGCTGTCACATGACATGAAGATAGATAAAGAAAAATCTAGGTTTGAAATAAATCTCCACCCCTAATATATGACTAGAACTCACAGTCTTTTAGATGGCTGATAAATAGCAGACATGATGCTTTAAAACAGATGTTTAATCCCATTGCCCAGGAGGAAGAGGCCAGGTAGGATGACAGTGAAGACTGTCTCTAACACCACCAGCACCACCACCACCAAAACAAAAACAGAAACAAAACTCAAGTCCTTCTTTTTAGCCTCCAGATATGGTGGCATATTAACACTTGGAAAGGCAGAGAGGCAGGAGGATCAGGAATTCAAGGCCAGTATCTGCTGCATAGTGAGCTTGAGGCTAAGCCTGGATAACATGAAACCCTGTCTCCAAAACCTTAAAACAAAAGCATGACTTCAACTAACCAAAAATGAGACAGACTGGTTGAATTAACTAGAGTTAACCTTCTTTTCTCCAAGAAACATGCCATATGGCTAATGAAACTCACAGACTATGAGCCAATGGATGGGAACAATCTATCAAGAGAACAAACTGAAAACAGGCTACACAGCTACTCTGACAACTGATAAAGTTGGTTCATCCAAAAGTAGCCAGGGAGAATGAAGGTCATTCGTGCTTAATAAAGGGAACAGTTCATCAAGATGTAACAACTGTAAATGCACATCCACCAAACATTATAGCTCCCAATCTCATAATAAATACAGCAGTGAACAGAAAAGGTCAGAAAGGTCCTTATATAAGAGTGGGGGATTACATACCCTAAATTTATCGTAAATGGGGAAAACCAGCAAAGAAAACCAGTAGCTAAACTATAGCACAAAGTGGGCACAACTACTACCTACTGCATAGTGCATCCAACAGAAACAAAGCACATTCTCCTCACCAGCCAAGGAAAACTCCCAAAGTTGATCATATTCCAGGCCACAAACCAAGTATTACCAAATGCAAAAGAATCAAAATAACCTCTCTTATCCACCAGATCAACATTCAATAAAATTAGAAATCAATTGCTAGAAAGCTGAAGCAACAACAGAAATACATGGAGACTGAACAATATGCTGTGGGATGATCTGTATGTCAAATGTGTTGCTGATTGGTCAATGAATAAATCACTGATTGGTCAGTGGCCAGGCAGGAAGTATAGGCGGGACTAACAGAGAGGAGAATTGAGAGAACAGGAAGCTGGGTGAGGGAGACACTGCCAGCCGTGTAGTGGGTAGCCATTCCAGCTTTGATCTGGAAGTTCCAACCCCCATTGAGACTTCGGCAACTGTCACGCCTACAAGGCGGGGCCAAGGGAGGCGCCGGGGGACCCGAGAGCTGGATAGGCGGGCGCTCTCTCTGTTGCGGGACCCTGGATGGTGGAGGTGGACCGAGCAGAGCTCCAGAGAACACCGCTGGACTGTGATACACCTTCCCCAGACTCCGCGACCTACCTATTCCTTAATTTGTAAGTTACGACATTAAATAAATCTCCTTTTAACTACGTGGAGTGGCCTTAATAATTTCACCAATACAGCCGCCATCAGGACAAGGAAGATGTAAAGTACCGGTAAGCCACGAGCCATGTGGCAAGGTATAGATTTATAGAAATGGATTAATTTAAGCTGTAAGAACAGTTAGCAAGAAGTCTGCCACGGCCATATAGTCTGTAACCAATATAAGTCTCTGTGTTTACTTGGTCGGGTCTGAGTGGCTGTGGGACTGGCGGGTGAGAGAGATTTGTCCTGACTGTGGGCCAGGCAGGAAAACTCTAGCTACAACAATATATCTTTAGATGACCAATGAAAACGTCAGCAGAGAAAAAAGTTCCTAGAAACTCCTAAGCCAGGGCATTTGGAGTACAGCTAAAGCAATAGCTGAGTGCTTACATTAAAAAACAAAACAAGCAAACTAACAAAAGAAAGATCACAAATAATTGAATAATGCACCCCAATATCCTGGGAAACAAGAGAATCCAAATGCAAAAGCAACAGATGGTAAAAGATGATACAGGATCAAGGCAGAAATTAGTGAACCTGAGACTAAAAATAACAGTGAACACAGTCACGTCAGTTAGTTCTTTGAAAAAATAAGTCAGAATAACAAACCCTACCCTAACTGGCCAGAAGAAAAAAGATAAGACTCAAATTAATAAAGTTAGCAGTGAAAAGAGGTTACTACAGACTTCAATTTAGTAAGTCAGTCATTTAGGAATTCTGTAAAAAATTTACACTCTAAAAGAATCTATATGGAATGATATATTTCTAGGCCATGCATGACCTACCAGAATTAAGAAGATAAAAGCAGCTTGATATCAGTGCCACTTAAGTAATATTTTAAAAGCTTCTCAACAAAGAAAATTCCACATTCCAATGGACTGGCAAATTCTATCAAGCTTTTAATTTTTTTACACTTATTTTCTTGAGGAAAGAAGAGGTTGTCACATCTCAAATATGAAGTTCAGACACTTGGAGTAGTTCTCTCCTTCCTACCATGTAGGCTCCTCAAACTCATTCTACTACAGCATTACATCAATACCCACACTGGAAAAGGACACAAAGAGAGCAAACTAGTGACAATTTCCCCAATGAACGCATATGTACAAACTCTCATAAAATTCTTACAAATCAAATTCAAGATACACTAATCACACGCCATGACCAAGTTGATTTTATCCTAGAGATGTAAGGTTGGTTCAACATACACAGAACTCAGCACTTAAGGGGATTTAAGGGCAGCGCCCTTCATAATAAAAAGTCCAGAAGCAGAAGGAACACACCTCAACATAACAAAGGTTATATGCAACAAACCAATGGCCAATTGAGAAAAAAGCTGTTTCCTCTAAAATTCGGACTGAGACAGGGACCCTATTCTCTCTATTCTTATTCACCATGGTGCTGGAGTCTTACCAGAGAATAAGGCAGGAGGAAGAAACAAAGAGAAAGACACAGACACAAACTCCTGAGGTCTTACCTAGGTTGCTCTTTAGGATGATCAATTGCTGGTGTGCAGAACCTGGACACATCATCCAACTTTGCTGAGCAGCTGGGCAATTCAGCACAAAGCGTGGGGGAGTGGTGGCAGCAGCAGGGGTTTTCTCTGCCACAGGTCAGGCAGGAAATGCTGAGCAGAACTGGCCTGCCTTCCTCACAGCCTGCCTGCACATCAACAAAGGATGGGCTGATATACCTTCCCAACACTACTCTTCAAAAGACACCCAGTATTCACACACTTTCCTTTCTAGCTCATCTATACCTGCCCACCACAACTTTCTGGGTGTATTTGAAAATAAATGGCTTTGATTAAGGGTCCGGTTCTATAGGAATCAAACCTAACAGAGCCACCCTCATGGTTCTGCTTGTAGTTTTGTTAAAAGAAATTAGAATTTGTATGTTGTGGGATGACTGCAGAATGGTTCACAAACTTATCTGTGAAGAAAAGATTGCTCTTGGAACACTTAGAGAAAAAGATGTGTAGTCTTAATATCTTGACATCTGGCAGAGATGCCAATCAGAAGCACAGTGACAGTCTCATCTGATTAAAAGATATACCTAATTAAAAATTTTTTACTTATGTGTATGGGTGGTCTGTGTGCCAAGTGTATGCCCAGTACCCAAGGGGGCGAGAAGAGGTTGTGAGATCCCTTGGGACTGTTGTGAGTCACCTTGTGGATACTTCAAACTGAACCCAAGTCCTCTAGAAGAGCAGCAAAGGCTCTTACTCGCTTAACTATCTACCTCTTTAGCCCATATACCTACATTTTTAAAACTAGACAAAGTGTATACTTTGAGTTGTTTGTTTTCTTTTTTTAAGCACTTACAGGGAAAGGAAAAGACAAGAATATTTACACACCATGAATTGGTATCCATGCTTAATTTAAAAAAAAATAAAAAAATTAATTTCTATATACTAGAAGTAAAGCAAACATAGTCAACCAAATGCCAAGTCAGGGCATGGGGCTCACACAAGGTTTGCCTAAATACTTTAACAAAATATGGGCATCACATCTGTCATCCCAGCACTCAGAAACCCAGGAAGCTCCTCATCAGTGACTATTAGGTCAGGTTGGTGACACAGTGAGATCAAGGCTACCAACATGAGCCTCAGAGTGAGACACCTACCCTCCCACACAAACAATTTCAAAACACACACTAAACATAATGGCAAACCAGTAGGGTATGGGGGAAGAGAAAAATAAATACAGAGGAGCACTGGCCCAGCTGAAAGGGCCAGGAGGGCCAGGAGGGCCACGGTGGCATACTGTAACCTCAGCATTTAGGAGGCTGAGAAAGAAAACTGAAATGTAGGGCAGCCTGGACTACATACATACATACATACATACATACATACATACATACATACATAAATACATACATCACACACACACACACACACACACACACACAATCTCAAAGAACCAAATTTTATGTTTAATATATTTAATTACATGTCATTTTATTATACTTATTTTATTATCCATTATTAAATATAATTAAAATACTGGATAAAAATTAATATGGTTGTTAGAAATAATTATGTTATATAGTTATATTATTCATAAGTAACCAACATAGCAACTATATAGTTAACATTAGCTATGATTAATATGATTACTAATATGTAACATACTGGTGAATTTTTCCCTAATGGTGTGTTTATTTTTAAATATTTTATAATTTATTACATGTATTACATGCATACGTACAAAAATAAATACCATTAACAGTTTTTATCCTGAAAACACTCGCAAAGAATTTGTATTTAAAAAAAAAAAAAAGCTAAATTTGTATCAGAAATTCCATCCACACATAGAGATTGCTTCTCCTTATCCAGAATCAACCCACATCATAAGCCGAAGAGACGAATACTGTGGTCTCAGTACAGTTTTGTCCTTAAAACCACAGGACTTCTTAGAAACAGTGATGACTTGGGGAATGGGACAAAAAGTGATGTTAGGAACGTCTTGGTGAGACAGCATGGGCTCCATCAATGCCTACTACGGCCACTTCAAAGACAGGAAAGTCAACTTGAAAAGACTCCTTCGTCAAGAAAATCTCACATCAATAAGAATAAAACCACAAAGCAATAAATATGTCAAATGTTCAAATCCACAAGCTCACAATAGCACTTCAATAAACCCTACCTTCTAGGAATATGGAAAACAATATTTGAAATTTTTGAAAACCAGTGAAAATTTTGAAAACCAGAAATTTCTGAAAACCATACCCTGTGTATGTCTTTCCTGTACAAGCCTAGGACACTGAGTGCCTGGGAGAGGTTTTCTTTACAGAAACACTGGACTAGAACATTAATGTTTGTACACACTCACGGAATAATGAATTTGGAGTCTAGACCATGATCACCAATGATTATCCTCAACTATTAGATGCTTCTTCTGGGATGTACTAGTAAAGTTTACAGATAATTCTACTTCCCTAGCACTCCAGACAATGAGAGATGACAGCAAAATTAGATTAAACCCTTAGAACTAGCTGTTGATTTGCAGAAAATACAAGGGAAAAAAATTAACATTTCCCTAAAGAGACACAATTAACAAAACAGAGAGTCAGGGAGACTTTACAGATAGACAGAAAGGGATTAAGTAGACTATACACAGCAACCAGGCATCTTGTTGCTGTTCTATGAAAACATACTTAAGAAAAATTCAAGAAACTTAAATGGCTATTAAAAATTGTCAGCATCTCACAATGCTGTCAAAGGTGCTAGACAACTAGCACCTGAAGCACAATACGAAATTCTCAAAAAAGTCAAACAAAAATACCTACACGATCCAAAGGCCTGCTCTCAAATTCCAAAAAGAACTTAAAATCTGAAATCAGGATCTCAGATAACTCTACCAAGGAAAAAACCAAAACAGAAGCAATTCAAATGTCCACGAAGCACAGCAATAAAGCAGAGAAAAGAAGTACATTCTGTGCATAAAACGGTGTGTTATTCGACCTTTGAAAAGGAGGAAATAGCCCAGGCATGGTGATGCATGCCTTTAATCCCAGAACTCAGGAGGCAGAGGCAGGCAGGTGGATCTCAGTGAGCTCGAGGCTTGCCTGGTCTGCATAGCAAGCACCAGGCCTGCCAGAGCTAAATGAGACCATTTCCAAAAAAAAGAAGAAGAAGAAGAAGAAAAGAAAAAGATAAAAGAAGAGGAAACAGTGCCCTCGGCTATAGCACAGACGGACTTCAAGACACCATAATACAGAAACTGAAGAGGACAACCAGAAAGAGACAAGTGTTAGGACGCTGCTTCCAGAGCCCTGAAGTACCCAAATCCAGAGAAAAAGGAGTGAAGGAGCTACAGGCTTACATGGACTGTTAAGAACAATCATCCACCGCTGACACTTGCACTAACAATGATGAAGATAGCACCTGGTGATGTGGTTTCAAGAATAAATATACAGTATACTTATATTCCTTCTCACACCAAAAGAAATCAATGACAGTTTAAGGCAGAAGAATGGTACTGATTCTACAGTAGTCTTTAACTTCTAATACTGAAATATTCAGGACTAAGCCTGATGTGTTAATGACCACAATAATCAGGGGGGCACAGCAAAGAACAAGTAGTCAGAGGGAAGATCTGTACCAAAGGCCATGAGTAGGAAAGGGAACTATGACCTTTCTCTCATTTTGAAGTCATCGTTCTTTACCATACACTTGCTTATAGACTGTTTACCTTGTTTACGTGAAGCCTTAGTCCTTAGGTTATTTTGGTAGATAAGACTTATAGATTAATAGTCACCTATGCTTGTCATCTCTATAGTTACGTTAGTTAGGTTATCCAGATTTACAGATACATAGGTCAGATGGACAGGTAATCTTCAAACACTTCATAGACCTAGAGAATATGGCATTTAAATAACTTAGAATTCTGTTGATGTGAGACATAATTGCTCCTGGCTGCACCAATTTGATCCCGAGAGAATATTGGGCTTCTAAGACATTTCCATTTGGAAGTTTGTCTTCTTGGCACAAAATGGCCTACTGGGCAAAGAACTGCCCTTGCCTCGACGGCTGACAGTACTAATGCAAGCTATCCTTTCTGGACAAGTGGGACACAAAGAAAGCGACCACTGTACTCTGCCAAGACAGGGTAAGATGGTCTTTCAGAATTCCTGCTTCTGAAAATGGTCTGTCAGATACTTTAGGCCTGTCGCCAATTTGAATGCACCAACAATGCTGAGAAACATTAGGTGACTGTCCAGGCTGCCAGCTGTCTCCGTCTACTCTCGCAAGATTCCCGAAAGTTGCTTGCATCCATCTACCATTTCTCAGGTACCATTATATTCCTTCTCAGGTCTTTGATGGGATTGAAGACTAGCAGTTATAGTTACAACTTAGTAGATAGAATATATTAAGTATTAGATTCAGGTTCTTTAGGATAGGACACCTTTTGGAATGATCTTTGTAACATGCCATTTACCTATGCTCTATACTTCTCTGGATTTTAGTATGTGTTTCTTGCTTGATATTGTTTGCATTGGTTGTAGTTCCATCTTATCTAGGTCATTATCCCTCATTATTCCTGGACAATATTTGATAACCATTCCTTTGTATATAGTCTTGTATTAGGTTAGAACTTTCTTATTTAGACAAAAAGGGGGAGATGTAGTGGGTAGCCATTCCAGCTTTGATCTGGAAGTTCCAACCCCCATTGAGACTTCGGCAATGTCACGCCTACAAGGCGGGGCCAAGGGAGGCGCCTGGGGACCCGAGAGCTGGATCGGCGGGCGCTCTCTCTGTTGCGGGACCCTGGACTGGAGAGGTGGACCGAGCAGAGCTCCAGAGAACACCGCTGGACTGCGATACACCTTCCCCAGACTCCGTGACCTACCTATTCCTTAATTTGTAAGTTACACCATTAAATAAATCTCCTTTTAACTACGTGGAGTGGCCTTAATAATTTCACCAATATTCATGTTTGAAACATCTTTAAAAAAGTAAAAATAATCATATAACCTATTGGCCAATGAGTCCTAATAACTTGATTCCAGAATTCCAGAAAGAATATAAAACAAACTTGCAAAGAAAAATACTGTCAGTCCCGCTCATGTGAAATGCATTTTAAGAGTTGAGGCACAGGAAGGCACAAGGAGGGCAGCAAAGGGATCACAATCTGTAAGAATGATAGGCAGCGCTGGTTACCACACAGAAAGGTCATGGTCACAACAGAACCCAGTATCGGTATCAGAGCTTTATTGAGGAAGGGGGGTAACGTGAGGGTACAAGAGAGAGAAAGATGGTGGAGGGGAGAGTAAACAGAACAGAGAGAGAGGGTGGGGTCTGAGTCACAGCTCTTTAAGGGTTCCCATGAACATGGGCAGGGAGGCTTACGGAGCTACAGGACACATGCGCTGATTGCGTCACCATGCAGAGCACACGTAGTCACCAGGTAAGAAGCAAGACCCTTTGCTTAACTCCTGAACTACGCCTGCACAGTCATGCAGCTGGAGTGAGGGCAGAATTCTAACACAATCCCCACAATGCTTCTAGCAGTCAACAGTATATGCATGTGGTGGAAGATGGAAAATAGCAATCTCTTCCTTACACTGTTTGCACACATCCTTTATACTCGGAGCCTTCCTTACAGCTCCTGCTATGTGGCCACAAAGTTTAAGTGAGCCCCTTTAGCCAGTGGAAGGCCTTAGCCCTTCTTTGTGGGTGTTATTAAGTACAAAACAAAGAAACTATTACTTGCACACATGCATCCTGATGTCTAAGTGACAAGTGAGCAGGAAAGACTGTGGATCATTGGAGACAGGGAGGGAGGGAGCAGCGAGGGAGGGAGGGAGGGAGGGAGGGAGGGAGGGAGGCAGGGAAGCAGGGAGGGAGGGAGGGAGACGGAGGGAGGGACGCAGGGAGGGAGGGAGGCAGGGAGGGAGGGAGGCAAGGAGGCAGGGAAGCAGGGAGGGAGGGAGGCAGGGAGGGAGGGAGGCAAGGAGGGAGGGAGGGAAGGAGGGAGGGAGGGAAGGAGGGAGGGAGGCAGGGAGGGAGGAAGGGAGGCAGGGAGGCAGGGAAGGAGGGAGGGAGGGAAGGAGGGAGGGAGGGAGGGAAGCAGGGAGGCAGGCTCCAAGTCTAGGGCAGGACAATCAAGCTTAACCAATATTCAGAGCAGTGCACAGCTGAAAATTCAGTAAAAGTTTAAGTGGTGGTTTGAAAGAAAATGGCCTCCAAAGAGAGTGGCACTATTAGAAGGTGAGGTCTGGTTTGGAGGGAGTGTGTCACTATGGCTGTGGGCTTTTTTGAGTCTTTTGCTCAAGCTTCCCTTTATGTGACAATCCACTTCCTGCTGCCTGCAAGATATAGGACTCTCAGCTATTTGTCCAGCAACACATCTGCCTGCATGTCACCATGCTCCCAACATGATGACAATGGACTGAACCTCTGAAACTGTAAGTGAGACCCCCCCTCAATTAAATGTTTTCCTTATAAGAGTTGCTGTGGTCATAGTGTTTCTTCACAGTAACAAAAACCTAACTAAGACAAAAGTTGTTGCCAGGAACCAGGGTATTGCTGTGATACGCCTGACCATGTTTTCGTTTGGAGTAATATGGACTTTGGTACATGGGTTAGGAAAGCAATGGAGCTGACTGTGATTTGATGAACTGTGGGGGACTCACTCAAGAGGTTTCTGTTGCCTAGAGATCATTCTTGTGATGAAGAAAGTGACTGCCTTTTGTCCTTGTCTGAAGAGTCCGCCTAAGACTAAAGTGAAAAATTTTGGGATTAATTCTGTTGGCAGAAGAAATCTCAAGACAGCCTAGTATAGACTCTGTAGTGTGCTTTTTAGTGGTAACTCTAATGAAGATTTATAATGAAAAAGAGCAAGCTGAGCAGGGTAAATTACAAAATGTAAACTTTAAGGAAAAAAAGAGCACCAGGAAGTGGAATGGAGCTAAATCCTATGTTCAAGAGATAAACAGATTAAGAGATGGAATAAAGGGATTGGTAACCTGGGGCAATATCCCACCCAGCTAAATTCCCAATCCGTGAAAAGGAACTAAAGAAAAGCTTAGAGCTGGGTGTGGTAGTGCATGCCTTTAATCTCTGGCACTGGGGAGGAAGAGGCTGTCGGATCTGAGTCTGAGGCCAGCTTGGTCTTCAGGACAGCCAAGCTTAGGTGGTAAAAAAAAAAAAAAAACAGCAAGCTGGTGAAGATATAACTGACCAAGGGGGCCATGTTCCAGCCCCAGTATGCAGCAGAACTTGGCAGGTTTGGACACATGGTTCTGGCTTTAGAGTTAAGAATAGAAGAAACAAGTTATAGAATAAAGCCCCTGAGGCCAGGCATGTGTGTGAGGTGCCCCCTGAATGGAGGCCAAGAGAGGCCATTGTGTGAAGCTGTGAAGTTGAAGCCTGGACTGCCTTGGAGTCCTCAAGATGTTAGAGATGCCAGAGTTATGGGATACCTGCTGAGGAAAGTTGCTAACAGGGAGCAGAACCAGCCCAAGAGAAAGAAGTGTGGTACAGACAACAGAGCTGAACAGAGTTGGAGATCTGAAGTCCGTTTCAACATCAAACATGGAGATGCAGAGTTTGGAGTCTGCCCAGCTGGTTTTTGGTCTTGCTTTGGTTCAGTTATTTCCTCACAATGCTCCTTGCCCATGCTTTGAAATGGTAATGTATATCCTGTGCCATTACATGTTGAAAGTATGTGATCTGCTTTTACATTGTGATTTTTACAAGATTACAGTTAAGAGATTGCCATGAGTCTTAGAAGAGACTTTGGACTTTAAAACAAGTTCGAGACTGTAATATGTTGTGTGATATTTTCTTTGTGTTCTGACAAAGCTTGCCTGGAGATCAGAGGGTGGAGCTAGCCACTAGTTAACCATTAGAGACCAGGCCATGGTGGTACACACTTTTAATACCGCACTTGGGAGGAGGAAGCAGGAAGATCAGGAGTTTAAGGCCACCCTGGGCTATGTGAGATTGATCCAGTCTAAAAGAGAAAGAAACATGGCCAGGCGTGGTGGTGTACGCCTCTGATCCCAGCACAGGGGAGATGGAGACAGGAATATAAGGCGGTGGAGACAGGATCTCCCTAGCCAGTCTGAGGATTCATAGAGACAGGATAGCCCTCATTCAGTCTGAGATGTCATAGAGGTAAGAAGTCTCTAAGTGGTCGCTGCTCTGCTTCTCTGATCTTTCAGCTTTCACCCTCGATATCTGACTCCGGGTGTTTATTGTTAAGACTAATTAGGATCAGGCTTCAGCAATAGACTGTGGGGACATTTTTGGATTGAATGCATTTTTTAACATTATGATATGGCTGTAAGTTTTGGGAGCAGGGAGAAAAACCTAAGACAGTTTATTTCATTTCTCAAATTTTCTATTTACTATTTTCAGATCATGGTTGATGTAGGTAATAAAATAATCAAGTCAGAATGTCAGGAGAGACTACTGTGCTCTATGCACATGGGCAGCATAACAGCTATAGCATTTGAGGTTCCTGAGGAAACCACATTCTGAACCGTCTCTAAACACATGACACACTGATATATGTACAATGGCTTCAGTGTTCTGAAAGACTGGATGCCCTCTGTAGCCTCGGCCTCTGGCTCTCTAGCACTACATATACAACAAATCATAAGTTTATAGTTTGTGATGACATAAAAACCTTTTTGGAGATTTTCAGCAAAATTAGCAAATGTTTGAAATAATCCAATTTAAAACACAGCCTATGAGTTGTTTCAAACACAAAAGCAGTAATACAGTCTACATAATGGCAAACTCCAGGGGGAGGAGGGCCTTAGAAGATAGCAGCCTACTGCCACAAGTTAGGACTCCAACAACCAGAAAACTAACTAGTCTTGAATGAAAGCTTCAAATAAAACAAGCAGGTTTCCTCAAAGCAAAAACTCACAACCCAGGGAGCAGAAGGCAGGGGAGGACAGGAAAGGAGAGAATTCGATTCTTTCGAATCTAGAAGGATGATGATGCGGCCCAGAAGGTAAGGGCACTTGCTACAGGAAACCATATAGAAAGAAAACTGGTTCTCTGGTCACCATGTGGAGGAAAATGTTTGGAAGGTGCCAATGAATGGCTGGTAAATGGTAGAAGGATGGTAATGGCTGCTGGAGGGGTGGGTGGGGTCCTTTCTTCAGAAATATAGCCACTGGTAAGCTGTGCCTGCTCCAGCAAATAGCCCCACACTCACTAACCAAGATTAACCATGACTAAGCCCATGGCTAATACGGTAGCACACGCCTTCAATCCCAGGACTCAGGAGGCAGAGGCAAGCCAATCTCTCTGAGTTCTAGGCCAGACAAAGCTAAACAGGAATACCTTGTCTCAAAAAAAAAAGAAAAAAAAAAGAAAAAGAAGAAAAGGCTTTTTTAAAAAAAGGGGGGGGAGGTTAACAAAGAAGGAAAATTTCAGAGAGAGTGGGAGGGGGTTAAAAGAGAGAAATGGAAAGAATTAATTAATTAAAAAAATTCTAAGCTAAGACACCTAAGGCAAGGGAACCTTGCTGTTAGCCAGCGTGCAAGCATCTTAAGGAGGCCCTGCTAGCTCTATTTTAGTCACCTACTCAATTATTCCAGTTCGTGATAACTCCTGATCCCTTTTACTTCATGAAGACACCTCTGCGAATTCTCCTCCAACTCTATAAACCTCAGTTTCTACAGTTCCATGACTTAATGTCTGAAACTGAAGTTTGATAAAGCATTTTAATGACAATGTTTGGTAATATACTATGCAAATGTTTCCATGTGGAAGACACACACAGAAGAGACAGGTGTTTGGCTGCATCCAGCAAGAGTCTGATGTAAACTGAGTCAATAGCATGTTCAAAGACCAAGAAAAGCATTCATTCGACTAGTTACTTATCCCCAAACACAAAACAATATTAAAACAGGACAAAAGTCATTCTGAATGCTCACTTGTGAAATCATTTAGCCTATAATTAAAGTAAGTCTTAGGAATTTAATATAACTCCACTATCAAAGTCAACAAACATTGCCAAAAGTCAGAGAGCCCGGGTACATTCAGAAGTGTAGTCATTATTACATGACAACTGAGATTTATAATCCAAAATGAAACACTTCTAAACCTTTCTAAAGAGGTAAAGATGTCTCTCCCTAAAGTTATCAACTAAATAAAAATGTACTATCTTACATATTTAACTGCATATTAACTAGGAACATCAGGATAAGCAAAATTCCCTAAAACTCACCAAAATGATGGACAAAAAAAAAAAATGAACTATTACTAACAATATTAAAATTTTAACAATAACAATAAAAATCTATTCACAAAATATAGTTCACTTCACATAAGATCATATTTGCATCACATTTTTTTTTTTAATCTTGATGTGGTGGTATGAATGAGAACGGCCCCCATGGGCTCAACATTTGAATGCTTTGGTCCTAGTTGCTGAAACAGTTTAGGAAGGACTAGGAGGTGTGGCCTTGTTGGAGGAGATGTATCACTGGGGGTGGACTTTGAGATTTAAAAGCCCACATCATTCCCAGTAGCTCTCTCTGCTTTATGGTTGTTGTTTCAACATGTAAGCTCTTGGCCACTGCTCCAGCTCCATGCATGCATGCATGCCTGTCTGCCACCTGGTGCCATGCTCCCTTCCATGATAGTCATGCACTCTAACCCTGTGAAACCACAAGCTCCCATTAATGCTTTCTTCTGGGTAATTTGTCTTGGTCATGGTATTCTAATCACAGCAATAAAAAAAGTACGATACTGATAACCATAAAAATTACAGAAAAATGAGAATCTTCAAAGCAGGGGTTCATTTTGCTAAAAGTTCTAAACTCTTCTCAGATTGTTGAGAAATTCTTATTTCTCAAAAGTCTCTTTAAAAGAAGAGTAAGCACAGCTATAAGTCACTGACATGGGACCGAAGGAGAAGGGAAGGCATCTTACCATTGGCAGTGCATTGATGTGAGGATGTACAACTGGATATCTGACCACCAAACACAAATTGCTGAGGCTAAGAAAAAACAAAAGAGTTTCAGTGTTTCCAAATTCAATTTAAGACTTCCCATACCAAATACTGGCATGTTCCAAATACTCATTTATAGGCTTTGGCATCCCACCAGTGACTCTCCACAGGGTAGCTATGTCACAAATAACAGCAAATGCTAAGTTCCTACATTCCTGAGAGGCTAATGCAGCTAACATCCAAGGAAGGTCATACATGACCCCCAATTCAGCTCAATCCCAGGGAGTACAATTGAATTAGGGTGCAATAGGCTGTTCATCAGACATGACCATGAGTCATGAAAGTCATGTGAACTTGCATTTTATATATTGATTCATGAGAAACATATTTAACTGGTTTTGGAATTATTTCAATCATAACACAGCAGGAATCAATCTCAGACTTTACAAAAAAAAGACTCTACCTCTACTTTTCTCAATGAGTAAAGCACAGCACATCATACCCACAAAACTTCTGCAACATAAAAGCTATGTTTTATATGCCACATCAAAGAGGGGACACTCAGAAAAGTCACTGATCATCAATGCAAAGTACAGGCTGATGCCACCAAGAGGAGTAGAGCCACAGTGGTATGCTTGGAATGTGTCCTACATCCGAAATTAAGACTCAGCATGTCAATCAAAAATAAGCAATATCCATAAAACCCTCAAATCCCTTTAGGTTTGTTCCTCTGGTTTCACTTCTCACTGAGCACCCAGGTATCCTGGTGCATGACCACACTTACTAGAGATCCAGGAATTCGAGTTAACATTAGACATCAAATATTGAGTTACAGAAGATCATGTCAACATACATCACTCCACTGGCCTCCAGTTCTTTAAGCTGTTATGAAAATATGCCTAGAAGGTGTTTTAGTGTG
The DNA here is from genome assembly GCF_007827085.1 of Peromyscus californicus insignis. Lineage (NCBI taxonomy): Eukaryota > Metazoa > Chordata > Mammalia > Rodentia > Cricetidae > Peromyscus > Peromyscus californicus. The sequence goes on along the minus strand of NW_026294617.1, from coordinate 2,297,097 downwards.
AAACACAGGTTTTAAGTATGAGGAGCTAGGACACACTTGGAGAACACTCTACACAGAACTACTGAATCCCAACAAAACCTAGATGCCACCAAATTGCTTACCTTAGGGTGATTCACAATGAACATCGTTTACCTTACTATATGGTAAACTTTTTAAAAGGATTTTTTTAAATTTATTTATGTATATATGTGAGTGTCCATGTGTGCCTGGTATGTATGCAGGGACCAGAAGAGGGCACTGGATTCTCTGGAGTTGAAGTTACAGATGGCTGTCCATGAGCTGCCCATGCCGGTGGTGGGAACAGAAAGGCTCTTAACTGTGAGCTATCTCCCTTGCCCAGTTTTTAATAATTCTGAGCTATCTATTAGCAGAGTATTCTTCTTATCAGGAGAAAAAAAAAAAGTTTTGCTTTGGCATACACGCTTTCTACTTATTTACATAAAATTAACATATTGCTAAATTATGTGATTTCAAAATACACAGGTTAGATAAATAAATAAAGTAAAACAGGTTAGATAAATTGCTTACAAACTTTCTAATTGTAGCTTCAACATTGTGACCTTTTTTTATATGTGTTCTTAATCAATGGCTTTTTTTTTTTCATCATTAAGAAATATTTTAAGTCAGGCATTGGTGGTGCATGCCTGAATCCCAGTACTCGGAAGGCAGAAGTAAGGGGATCTCTGTGAGTTTGAGGCCAGCCTGGTCTACAGACTGAGTTCCAGGAAAGCCAGAGTTATGTAAAGAGACCCTGTCTCAATTTTAAATAAACAAATAAATAAACAAATAAATAAATGAATGAGTAAATAAATAAATAAATAAACCCTTAGGGCATAGCTTTCTCTTAGACTAAATGTCAGCATCAAAAGGAGTATGTCTGTGTCAGACCTTCTGAGAATCTTTAGTTCCAGACATCTATGATGATTAGATCTAGCAGGTGGGTGTTCATTTTAGTTTCTAAGTGTCAGTTCCAGCACCCTGTCTGTCCTGTTCTTGTTTCAATCTGCAGTTTCTTTGTAAGAATGTCCTTGTAAAAGTCAGCAAAAAAGTAGATACTATACTAAAAATCCACTTCAGTGAACAAATGAAGTCACAGTGATCACTGAAATCCATGGAGATTCTGGAAAATGGAATGACAAAAAAGGAGAGCAGTGTATTCTCCACCACCCACCACCATCCACAGACAGCGCTTCGGTCTCTATTATAGATGTCTCTTCCATCAGGGACAGCTGCAGTGCAAACCAGAGCCCTTATCAAGTCTCAGAAACAAACGCTGTCTTGTCTAAAATGAGCATCAGTAAACTAACAATGATTTCCACCCACAGACACCCCGCACTTTGTGCACCTAGCCATACATATGAACCACCATACACATAAACTACCACGCATTACTTGGGAAAACACTGAGCCAGCTCATTCCAGTTAGTTTCCTTCTCTCCAGGGCTCTTTCCTTTCTTGGGGTCAGTGTGAATTTTCCTCACCATCCCCAATAGATGTATTTAGTATAAGTTCTACTAATTATCTCTCCTCAATATCCTTTAACTTTTCCTTATACTACAGTTTTTTAAGGTAAATACCACTTAAATGGATAAGTAAGTATATGATTCTACAAGATCAAGGACAAGCAGGGTAAGAGACACAGCTGTATGCAGACAATTCAACCTAAGCACCGGAACTTCAGAAACATTTAGGGCCACACTACTTTCCAGTTCAGGTGTTTTCTGAGTCAAGTCAACACATTTACCTGTGGCCAGCCAGCTGCTATGCAGCACACTTCGAAAGCAAATCACAGGAAAGGAAAATTTAACTTTGTAAGACACAGATACAAACTGGCAGGAAAATTACGAACATTACCAGTGTGCTTTAATCAATGAAATTAAACTAAGACAAGTAATCCAAGTTTTAAAGAAGCTTCATCCTGTACACCTGTCTTTTAATTTCCTTTTGTTTTCCAGAGAAATGGCCTTACTCTGCGGCCCAGATGGCTTCTAATGTGCAATCCTCCACATCTGTGCACTATGACCTGCTTTACCACTGTAGTTCTGATGTCAGTTTCTCCTCTCCCCTGGCCTTCAGTCCTCTGCAGTCTGTAACTGCTATGGCACTGACATTCTAGTACTGGAATGCCCTCTGCAAAGGTTCTGCCCTCATACCTAGCCCCAATCTTTTCTCCAGGGTTCAACCCACATCAGACTGGAAGAGGCGGAGCTCTCTCAACAAGCCTCTCTTTCCATACTGTCTAGCATGTGTCCCCAGCAGTTTCTGAAGACCAGGGCCCATTCGCTCATTTTGCTGTTCCTCTAGAAAACTAAGAAAAGCACCTGGAAAACATGTCGCTCTTGGGATCAAATGTCACAATAGCACAGACCGGATGGGTGCTCCTGAGGAAGAGAAATGCAGCACAGACTGACCAGAGGGGTGAGGAGGAAGTGGCTGCTGCTGCTCTTTTCACGCCACTTCCAGGTGGCAGGGAAAGGCTGACACTCCACTAACAGAAACTAAAGTGCACCTCATGGATATCATTACAAAGCTAACTTCGTGGAGTGCTAAATTTAAGTTCATTCAGTCTGCAAACAAAATATTTTGTTTTTAAAGCTATAATCAACATTTTATCTAAAGTGAATAAAGCATTAATCTTAGAAAAGGCCTTTATAGACATTGGACTAAGTAAACATTGTCCAAGCAATTCCACCAACACGTAATTAAGCTTTTTTTTACATGTTAAAAAAAAAATCTGCAAAATGACAAAATGTATCTTGACTGGTTTCTAACAGTAAACTCATTGGCCTCACTGATACCTTTGAAAAAGCAGTGGAAACTCTGGCTTCTCCCCCAGGAAAAGTGCAAACACAGCAAACACTTTACAGGGAGCAACGTATTCTAAAGTCCAGTCTCCTGTGACAAGTGCAAGGAAATCTGAGCACTTAAAGAAACAACAGAACAATGAATGTCCACTTTGTGTGGAGAATTTGGAAGTAACATTTGGAATTGAGGAAAAATTAAAATCTTACCAGAGCTGATTGTGTTAATTAAGATTTTTATTACACAGATGTAGCTAGCATACCCAGCTGGGGTTCAATCCCAAACCATAAATAAGAAGTACAAGATTTTATTAAATGAATTCCTGGGGGAAAATGTCAGAGAATTCCAAGTGAATCCCCTGGTGTACAATCTGCAGCATAATAAATGGACTAACTCCAAGGGGTGACTTTTAAAGGCAGCTATATATGTAAATCACAGTTCTGATTGGTCTTTCCTCATTTTTTACATTTTACAAAAAAAAAAAAAAAATTATCCTCAGCATGGCAACCCCTGACAACCTTACAGAAGAAGAAAGCCTTTGAAACACTGTATGCTGTGCCTGAGCTGACAGTCAGTCATGCACACACATGCAGGAACCTGTGCTCGCCTGACACCACAGGATAAGGTAGAATAGCGCCCCCTGCAGGAAGAGGGCTCCATGAGCACCTGTGCTTGCTTTCACTTCCCACTGGTTTCAGTTACTTGGGGAAACTGGAGCCCAAGAGTTGTGTATTATGATCTGAAATTTTTTAAAACTAAGCAATTTTCAAGACCACATATCCATATACAGACATCTAACCACCCAATTACTACTTTCAGCTGGGTTAGTCTCATGGGTGCATAATACAGTTGGACCTGTCATTAAACATCAAAATAAACCAGTGTGCAGAGGGATAATGCAAAAAGTAACTGAATATTTCAAAATTTGTCTGCTCAAATTCAACTACAGCGAAGTTCCTAAATTAAAGTGTAGTCTACTGTGAGTCAAATTCGTTATTAGCCACCTCCCAGCTTTTGGGAGGTAGAGAATCAGGAGTTCAAGGCTGGCCTGAGCTACATGAGACTCTGTCAAACAAAATTAACAAGGTCAAACTTATTTTAAGTTTAGGTTTTATAAGTTTTAGGTTTCAGCCAGGAATGCTAGCACATACTCACAACCACATTGTTTAGTTCAAGGCCATCCTCAGCTTAACAAGTTAAGGCCAGCCTGAACTACTCAGATCACGTCTCAAAAAAAAAAAAAAAAAAAAAAAAAAAAAAAAAAAAAACAGAAAAAGTTCACTGTCAATAATAGAGAATTTCAACAAACTTTAGCTGTTACTAAAAAACTGACCTGAAAATTCATGTAAAAACGCCCATTACTTCTAAAGATTCATGTAAAAACATAGATTACTTTCTTAAATGTTTGAGTACATCATTATTGTTCAGTACAACAAATGGCTCCTCTCCTCTCAAATTAGTGATACAGCTCACAATGCCTAACAAATACTACAGATCTGATAGTTTTCTTGGTGACACAAAGTCAATACAGACTGTGCCTTACAAGCAAACAGTGGTGCAGAGGATGAACAGCTGCACGGGGGAAGCTGCAGACCCTGCACATGATCTAAAAGCTGACAGGAGCAATGATAACTCTGCTGCCTAAAAAAATGCGGGTACACTGGCTTGGAAAGTAGAGGAGCTGACAACTTCCCTGGGTCCTACTAGATCCCACTCCTCCCAAATGTTGGACAGCTGAGTCATAGTATCAAGACTCTGAACAGCTGCAACTACAACAGCGCAACACAGGTGAGCAACTTACTGTGAGGAGAAGACAAGAGCACACCCAAGGATGCTCGGGGACTGGTGACTGCTGTGGAAACACCTCTCCAGACTTCAACCTACACCACCCTGGGTCCTCACCGGGTAATGCCTCTAGGCAGCAGTTCTCAACCTGTGAGTTGTGACACCTTTGGGAGCTGAATCTCACAATAGCAAAATTAGTTATGAAGTAGCAATGAAATGATTTTATGGTTGGGGGCCAGCATGACATGAGGAACTGTATCAAAGGGTTGCAGCATGAGGAAGGTTGAGAGCCTCTGCTCCAGGGTACTGCACATCACTTGAGCTTCAAAGCCTCTCTAGGTGACACTGGAGCAGTGGTGGAGCACTGGCTGTGAGGGGAGGGGCAGGGATCCCTGTCATATCCTGCTGGAAGGGAAGCACAGCGATAGCTCCTTTCAGTATTAGACTGCACAGCAAGTGGTGCTGAGAACTCGAGAGAAACACACCAAGAGTGAACTGACAGCTATAGTCATCTCAAGACTAATGACGAACCAGAAAAACTCAGTGTCATTCCAAAAATCAATTACAGAGAGGCCACAGAAGAGTACAAAACAAACAAGCTACCATGGAGATTTTTTAACAAGAGGCATAAAAGAAGACACAACATGAATGTTCTAATCTGCATTTTGAAACACACAGAAAACTTGAGCTTCTGGAGTTAGCCAATCTTTAGCAGAAGTTAAGGAAAGGTTCCTCTTCCCCTACTCAACAGAGCAGAATGTGTTCCACAGTAAATGAAGTGGCAAACACAGCGCTCCCCCATCTGTCTGGGCAGCTCTGGGAGATGTACTTCGCATCACAAGGTTGCTCACCTCAGCAGGACATGCAGCAGGTACAAGATCAGAAGATGAGCACTGGGAAAGTTTAACAGGGCCTTTTAAGGACTCCAAAGAGGAGGGAGAAGCACCTCTGCCTTAACATTAAAGCATGGCCAGTTGTGGGGGCTTGTCCTCTAAAGAGCACTAGGGCCCTGGAAAGCTGCTTCACTCTGCCCTGCCTGCATGCAGGGAGGCAATCTGGTCAGGAGTCCATGTTAACACCTCGGGGTGGTGTTAACTCCAACACCACACTGAAAATCATACCAGGAATGTTAATGTTCACAAAATGGGTTATTTCTGTTTCAAGCACTCTAATTTCTTTCTCTGAAATATCTGTTGAAACCTTCCATTTCCTACACATTATAAAGCAGCAATTCCTAAGAGAGATGGTTGGTAGGCATTATAATGTAAAGACTATATTATGGAAAGTATCACAGATGTTATTAAATGGTAATGAGAAACACAAATAAGAACTGTTTCTGTAAATTGTTCATAATGTTCAATTTTAAATTTTATTACCAGTGTGTATATGACATGTGTGTATTCAAGGGCACATGCCCACTCATGCTATGGTACATGTGTAGAGGTTAAAAAAACAGCTTTTAGGAGCTGATTTTCTCCCTTCCAGTGTGGGCTTCCAGGACTCACTCAGGCTGTCAGGAACCCATTCACTACCTGAGTCATTTACATAGTTCATAAAGATGTTCCATTTTTTTTCCCAAGTCATGTGAACTAGAAAATGTCACTGAAAGAGAATAAACATGTAGTCACATAATCCCTAATATAGTTTAGACAGTAAACTTTTGAATAGCTACAGATCTTGCAGCATTCATAGACAGATATTTATACCTGTCACCACTATTTTAAAAATATTTCACTGGTAAAATTAAGACAGCCAAAAGCTCTTTCAAGTGTGGGAAAGCCCCTCCATAGCCTTGGCCTTGTTCTGTGGGGTTCCCCCAACTATATCCCAGTATGCACTAAAGAAAGATGAAGACAAGGAGTGAGACCTGCTTGAGAAATGTGCAACTCTGGGACCAGAGAGATCGGCTGGTCAGTCCTAGAACACAACTGGGAGATGGAGACGGGACACAGACAGGAGACCAGATGACCTTAACAGGAAAAGAAAAGAGACTCTGGACATAGGCCAGTCTAACAAAATCATCCTGGAGAGAAAGGGTCTCAGCAAGAACTGTCTAAGAAATATTCTCCCAGGTAGTGTTAAAACATATACACATACATACCTTTCCATTGGGATGATGAAAGCCTGTGGACAATTAGCTTTAAAGAACTCCTCCACTGACTTGGAATCAACTATCAGAACACACACTCTGCATAAGCCACAGCTAGCACCCACTGCAGAGAAAGGTATGGGCAGGAAAGGCTGGCAGAGCATCCCCAGAATGTGTGCTCCAGGGTTATTGTCCTTACACCTATGCCTACAGCCACTGTAAACTTGTTACCTCGTTGGTTTAATAAGGGAGCAGGAACTTACAGGAGATGCATGGTTTAAGAACCACAAACCTTTGGCTGGACTGTTCTGTGTTAAGTACATCTGCTTTTGTAGAGAGCTAGAGTTCAATTCCCACTGCCCACACTGGGCAGCTGACAATGCTTGTAGATCTAGCTCCAGGATGATCTGGTGTGCGCGCGCGCGCGCGCACACACACACCCCCCAAGCTTACAACCAGCTTGCAGGCACAGCTTCCAAGGAACCCTTGGGACGAGTTCAACTCTACTAATGCCCATGCTCCTTCATTCCAGCCCTGACCCATGTCCCTAGCTAGTGGGCAGCATTGATGTAGGAGTGCTGAAATGTAAGCCACAGTCATCTGTCCATAGGAGGAGAAATGAGGCACTGTGGTAGTTTGAATGTAACCAGCCCCCATAATCTCATAGGGAGTGGTGCTGTTAGGAGGTGCGGCCTTGTTGAAGGAAGTGTGTCATTGTGGGGACAGGCTTTGAGGTCTCTTTTGCTCCAGCTTCCATCAGTGTGACCTTCAGTCAACTTCCTGTTGTCAGCAAGATGTAGGACTCTCAGCTACTTCGTCAGCACCATGTATTCCTGCATGCCATCATGCCTCCCCCACAATGATAATGGACTGAATCTCTGAACTGTAAACAAGCCACCCCAATTAAATGTTTTCCTTTATAAGAGTTGCCATGGTCATGGAATCTCTTCACGGCAACAGAAACCCTAACTAAGACAGGCACCTTGGTCCTTTTTCCATTCTGGCTCTAAGATGCCAGCATCTGATGCTCCAGCTAGGTTCTATATACTGACACATCTACAAACACCATCTGGGTTTGACTGTATAACCTGAGATCTTCTGAACACTTCTCCCCACAAAAAGAAAAAAAAAAGACACAAAAGATGGGCTCAAAGAAGAAAATAAAATAGAAGATCCCCTGCCTTCTGCTGCACAGCCTAGAATGTTTTTTAATTAACAAAATGTTAAGGTGGGGAAGAAGGTGACTCATCTGGTGAAGGAACCTGTTGCCACATCTGACAATCTCAATTTGACCCCCAGACCCACAGTAGATGGAAGGAGAACTGACTCCTGCAAGTTGCGCGCCCCCCCACACACACACACCTAAAAAAAATCTAAGCCAACAGAAACAAAATTCTATACATAGCACCGAAAAATTATTTGAATGAGAAGATTGAAGAAAATTAAGCATAGTTTAGCTCAATATTCTTTGTTTTACACATTTAAGGCCTAAGGTAAAGAGATTGAGGACTGCTCTTCCAAGGGTAACTAAATGAATACTCTATCCTGTAGTTTGTATCATTTAAAATAAATCTCAGGCAATTATTACTTCAGGTCAGAGCTGATTGGCAATGGCCAGGCAGGAAGTATAGGCGGGACTAACAGAGAGGAAAATTGAGAGAACAGGAAGCTGGGTGGGGGAGACACTGCGAGCCGCCATCAGGATAAGGAAGATGTAAAGTACCGGTAAGCCACAAGCCACGTGGCAAGGTATAGACTAATAGAAATGGATTAATTTAAGCTGTAAGAACAGTTAGCAAGAAGCCTGCCACGACCATACAGTTTATAAGCAATATAAGTCTCTGTGTTTACTTGATCGGGTTTGAGCGGCTTGGGACTGGCGGGTGAGAGAGATTTGTCCTGACTGTGGGCCAGGCAGGAAAACTCTAGCTACAAATGGCGTCCAACGTGGTGGCAAGAGTTTCCACCTAAAACCTGAGAAAAAAAGATTCTAAAACGGAAGTCAGTGGAGAGCTCAAACAAGTAACAGCAGCAGCCTCAGGGCACTGTGAAGGCATGGTCCTGCTGCTCCCCTGGAACTCTGTAGATGAGCCAGGCTCTCTAATCAACAGTGTCACTACTGTTGGTTTTTGTTTTGGTTTTTTTTTATGGTTGGAGGAGGGCATTATGTATAGAGGTCAGAGGACAACTTTCAGCAGTTTTTTCAGTGTGGGATCAGTCTATGCCAGTGCGCCTTGAGGGCATGTGCACCACAATCTGACCCAAGTAGGTTAGAGTGCTGAATTCCTTGGCACTGTAAGTCATTACAAGCTACTCATTTGGTGCTAAGAACCAAACCCAAGAGTATCAACTATTCTTAACGCCTGAGCCATCTCTCCAGCCCCTCTGCTCCCCATAGTTAAAGGGAATGGCTGGAAAGGCCACTTCAGGAAATCAGGCAGCTGAGGACAGGTAGGTCTTCCTCTGCTGTGAACTTCTGGTCCCAAAGTCCCAGAAAGACAGACTGGAGAAGCAAACATTCTTGCTGGACAACATGATGCACCTCAGGAGCTTACTGCAAAGCTGATCTCCATTTCACTGTCTGCCATATTCCCTGGTGTCCATCATGACAGAGTCCACATGAAGACTGAAGACAATTGCATCCCGGGCCCACTTCCTACTCCTCTTTCTGCATCTCTGGGTATCTCAACATTTTGTATCTCTGTGCCAAGGTCAAGCTGTTTCACCTGTAAAGCTTCCAAAACACAATGTTAAACACAAGTGCCCTTTCACAACAATAACACATTTGCTTTCCTTTTCAGATTCATCTAGTCTTCTTTTTTTTTTTTTTCATTTTAGTTTCAATTTGCTTGCGTGCATGTGCACATACATGGGGGGGGGGCAGTTTAGGGAACAACTTTCAGGAGTCGGTTCACTCCTTCTACCCTGAGCTCTGGAACGGAACTCAAGTGATCAGGCCTGCATAGGAAGCTCAAGTCCTCGCTTGAGCCCAAGCCAGCCATTCTTCAAAAACTACTAGGAAATCAACAGAAAAATCTGTTTTTTCTCTCACAAGGTAGAACGGAACTTCAAAGCTCTACCTCTAGTGGAGGAGAAAAAAAAAGGTTGGCAGTCAGCTCCACCTAGTCTGTGCAAATGTAAAGACTGGAGTACTGCCTGTTAGCATTTAGGCATCTGTACTGGCCTGCCCTTAGGGTCCTGACAAGAAATATCCTCAGCTGCAGCCACTCAGAACACCCCCTGTGCACATTCACTGCCATTTCCTTATAAAAGGCGGGTCTTGCCCACCTCCTGTCTCTTTCTCTTCCTTTGCTCTCATCCCAAGGGACAGGTCTCTGCCCACTTCTCTGCCCCTTCTCTCCCCTCCCCTCAGTAAACCTCCCATGTGGGTCCTGTTGTATGGTGTGACTCCTTCCCGCCGTTTTAAAAATACAACATTACCTACTTTCTGAGATTTCCAATGATAACCAAGTATCTGAGCAAGTATGCAGTCAGACCTAGGAACTGAGATGTGCTTAATACATGGCAGTCATGTCCTAGATCTTCATCCTAGATTTTATATGTGGTGAAACACTGGCTAATCCACCCTTTCTAGAACCACTAATGTGATGTGGTTTAAAAAAAAAAAAAAAAAAAACTACACACACTAATGGGAGTGTACAGGTTACTAAAAACAAAAGCGGGACTTTGTTCTTAAACACAGTTATAAGTATTCTGAAAATCTCAATATAAAAAACAAGATGGGTCACTACCATGGCCCCAAAATTAAGGAGACTCAACTGACCCTGGAGTTCAAAGCTAGCCTGGCAACACACTGAGACTTCTTTAAAAAATAAAAAAATAAGCCATTTAAAAATGCTCATTGGTACTAAATTAACGAAACAACCTCTAAAACAACACAAAACAAAACCTCCAGTCTAACTTTATTCAACAGTATTCCTATTTCCTGACTTCTAAACACTAATAAGCAAATAAAACTTCCGCATAGGGGCTGGAGAGATAACTCAGAGGTTCAGAGCATTTGTTGCACTTGCAGAAGAGCCGGGTTTGATTCCCAGCACCAGTTTACAACCATTCAAAACTCTAGTTCCAGGAGATCAGTGCCTTCTTCTGGCCTCCGAGGCACCAAGTATGCATGTGGTATACATACAAACATGCAGGAAAACACTCCTACATACAAAGTGAAACAAGCAAGTCTTTTTTCAAAAATTGTTTTTAAATTACTGCCTAAATCAGCAAGATTGAATTCTGGAGAGACTATTTTCATGTTAGCAAATAAAGGGCAAACTTAAAAGGCTTCGATAGTGCCTTCTCCAAAGTCACACAGAACTTTTCAAGGTCTTGACAGTCACCCAGAGCACTCTGAATACTGCCTATTTCATCTACATATAACATCAAAATAATTTTAAAACATTAACAGGAACCAATTTGTGGATTCTCACAAATACATGGGGGGGGGGGGCAGGACCTTCCTTCTGTAAGCACTCACTAGTCAAGATGCTGGCCACCGGGGCAAACTAAATGTACATCCAAGCCCTGAGAGTGTGCATCTTCACCAGTAACCAAGGTGTTAACAAACCGATCCAGTCCAACTTCAAATTCCTCCAGTATAGAGACTACTCAAATTTGAAAGAAACCTGAAAGTCCCACCTGGAAAGCTAATTCCACTTTACACATCACTGGGGAAGAAGCGTAAGGCAAAACCGGCTCTTTCTTTCACAGGACAGAGGAGCAGAGTGAAAAGGGAGAACGAGCTCAATGCCTACCTAGGGGCATGCCAAACAAAGCCAATAGGCATTCTGATCCATTAACTTGCTGCAAGTTTTTGCTATGCAACATAGTAAGCAAATTGAAACCAGGAGTCTAGGGCCAATGGCCATCTATATATTTCTTAATAGAGTATAAATTGTGGCTTGCCCTCACTCCCTTACTAGCTTATACATTATTACCAGCCAGAAACTCAGGGTTTATTTGTAGAAGTGTAAAGTAATGACTGCCCTAACTAAGGCAGTAAGAAAGTGTCTGCATTCCAGCCAAGACATAAGAGCACATCCAGCTTCTGAGACTTCAAAATTACTTCATTTCTTCAGAGCATTCAACAGTCACTCTTCATTTGGCAAAAGTTCACTGAGATGCTGGAGCAGTGGTACATGCCTATAATCCCAGCACTTAGGAGGCTGAGACAGGAGGATCAGGAATTTAGGCACAGTCTTGAGCACAGAAAGACCCAGCCTCAAAAACAGGAAAAGAAAAAGGGGGGAAGGGAAGGCTCCTCACTGCTTCATTCCATGGGTTCATTACTTCTATAGCCTAGGTACTGAAATCTTTCCAGTTTATCCTGCACCAACAAATGCTTTTCCCTGAGTACAGAAGCTAATAACTCAAAATGACCTAATAAGGTAATTTCTCTACTTTTATCAAAACTATATTCCTAGACAAAATTGAAACACTCAAAATAATTTCATTGTTTTAAAACAAGCCTTTAAAGACACGGTGAGAGACGGAGTTAGAAGACAGACTCTAGGGCTTCAAAAGGAGCTGTCTGCAGAGTATCTTGTCAGGTTATCACATTATGCTGTGAATACCACACTTGCTTGTTCACTCACCAAATAGCTAGCTGTTCACTGAATGAGGACAAGAGGCCACACAAGATTTTATCTGCTAACAGCAGAAGTGAGAACAACTGAAGGTCTCTATTTTCGTTAAGATGAACTAAATGTACACATCATACATGCTCCTCTGGGTGCACTGCCAGCAGCGAGAACAGCTCTAAATGCCAGCTTGAGAAACAGGAACAACTCAGCAGAATTCCAATAATGAAGCTGGAGTTGTGCTTGTTTAGTTGGTTGGCTGGCTGGTTTCTCCAGACAGATTTTTTCACTTTGTAAACCGGACTGGCCTTGAACTCACTATGGAGCCCAGTGTGACCCTGAATTCATGGCAATGTTCCTGCCTCAGCCATCCAAGTGCTGGGATTAGAGGTAATAAGCCATCACACCAGGCTGTTGATAATCAAGTTGCGAGACAGACAGACAAACTGCAGTAGTCCCACATGTCTATACTCAACAACAAATCCAAACATGGTACTCTGAATAAAAATGTTCTCTATAGACTCAGGCATTATTCCAACACCTTCTCCCCAGCTGTTGGTACTATTTGAAGAAGCTATGGGGAGGTGCAGCCTTACCACAAGAAGCTGTCGATGCAGGGCAGGCTTTGGGAGTTTAATGCCTCACCATTTCCAGTTCACTGAGTTTCTGGTATGTGGTTGAGACATGACCTCTCAGCTTCCTGCTCCTGCCACCTTGAGTGCCACTTCCTGCCATGCATCCCCACCATGATGGGCTCTTATCCTTTTACAACTGCAAGCCTAAATAAACGCTCCCTTCCTTAGGTTGCCTTCGGTTGTGATGTTTTATCATAGCAACAGAAAAGTAAGTAATATACCAAATAATTCTATCCCCAGAAACTCAACCTCCCATGGTCAGCTGTGGTGGCTGATCTCTCCTCTCTCCAATCAGTGACTTGATTCCTGTTTAACTATGGTCTTATTTGTTGTGATGGCTAGAATTAACTAAAACCCAAATGGCTGGGCATACCTGTGAGGATTTTTTTTCCTTAATTAAATCATTTGAAGTGGGGGAAAAAACACTTCTAATCCAGATCTTTGAGGTAGGATGATCCACCTTTAATCCGAGATAAGCCTTCTGCTGATAGCCTATATAAAAAGACTTGGAAGAAGGAAGCTTGCTCTCTCTTTGCCTGCTTGCTCTCACTGACAAGTCCATTCCTTCCTTCACTAGCATTAGAGCTTACTTCTTTGGGATTTCAGCATACACTGAAGACCAGCTGAGACATCTAGCCTTGTGGACTGAACAACTCTACTAGATTCTTGAACCTTCCATTGGTAGACAGCCATTGTTAGACTAGTTGGACCATAGTCTGTAAAGCATTCTGATAAATCCCCTAGATGGATGGATGGATGGATGGATGGATGGATGGATGGATGGATGGATGGATGACGGACAGATGGATGATAGATACATACATAAATACATACATATTCATTCTGTAGGGTCTGTTTCTCTAGAGCAGTGGTTCTCAATATGAAAATTACCATCCCTTTGAGGGTCAAACAACCCTTTCACAGGGGTATCATATCAAATATCCTACATATCAGATATTTACATTACTGTGGTGGGTAGCCATTCCAGCTTTGATCTGGAAGTTCCAACCCCCATTGAGACTTCGGCAACTGTCACGCCTACAAGGCGGGGCCAAGGGAGGCGCCTGGAGACCCGAGATCTGGATGGGCCAGCACTCTCTCTGTTCCGGGACCCTAAACGGTGGAGGTGGACCGAGCAGAGCTCCAGAGAACACCGCTGGACTGCGCTACACTTTCCCCAGACCCCGCGACCTACCTATCCCTTAATTTGTAAGTTACGCCATTAAATAAATCTCCTTTTAACTACGTGGAGTGGCCTTAATAATTTCACCAATACATTACAATTCATAACAGTAGCAAAACTACAGTTATGAAGTGGCAATGAAATAATTCTTTAGTTGGGGATCACCACAACATGAGGAACTGTATTAAAGGGTCACAGCATTAGGAAGGTTGAGAACCACTGCTCTAGAGAACCTTGACTAACACATTTGTAAATAGATGTGTAGGATAAATGGTTAGCAAAGGGAGCGCAGAGGCCCTGCAGCAGAAGTCCTACAGAGGAAGAGATACTGGTACTCTGTCTTTGTTTCTTAATCACCATAGGATAGATTGTTTAGACTGTTCTGAACTGGCAAGGGTACTTGCTGTGCTGTGCTTCCCATTGCTCCAGAACCAATATCATACTCTGGTGGCTTGAGTGTCCTAACACTCCAGACCAAGCACAGAGCACAGAAACATGTCCAAAGGACTCTTTGGCCTCTGGACTGCATCTGTATTTCTTTCTTTCTTTCTCTCCCCCAACCCCCAAACTTTCTCAGGCCCTATGTAGCAAGGCCTAAGCCACTTTCTTCAAGGTCATTTACTAGTGCTGCCAAACACATTACCTTTACTTCCACAAGCTTTAAAATTTGTTATATCAAATATCACAAATAAGAGAACAGGGATGCAGTTTCTCAAACAGAAAGCCCCTTGGGGCTTCCTAAGCCAACAGTCTACAAGCCATCTCCTCACAACACTATATACATGACCAATATAGAGCAAGAAACATTTCATCAACGTTTATAAAATACCTGAGGGGCAGGTTCCTATTTCACCAACCCTAAGTGCCATGCCTAATAATAAGATCCTGGTGCAAAGCACAGAACAGATAGACTTAATGTGTTGTTACCTGTTTAATTATGTAAAGATGTGTTGCTGTTTTACCTTGCCTGCCTAAGGTACCTAACTGGTCTAATAAAAAGCTGAACAGCCAATAGCTAGGTAGAGGAAGCGTAGGTAGGGCTGGTGGGCAGAAAGAAAATGGGAGCCAGCCAGCCAGGGGCCAGACAGACAGACACAAAGCAAGCAGGAAAGCAGGATGGACAGGATGTAAGTGAAGTAAACAAGCCTCAGAGTAGCACACAGATTAATAGAAGTGGGTTAATTTAAGTTTAAAAAAAAAAAAAAAAAAAAAAAAAACAAGCCTAACCTAAGCCTGAGCATTCATAATTAATATTAAGTCTCCATGTCCAAGAAAACCTGCTACATGTAGTGTCCAACATTGGGCATGTATTTTTACATAGGGCCTGAGAAAGTTTGGGGGTTGGGGGAGAGAAAGAAAAAAACCAACACAGCTTCCTAATAGCTTGGTGCTCATAGCATTCAGAGGCACAGCTCTGTGACACAGTGATCACTTGAGCAGCCGGCATGTTAAATAGAAACAAGCTAAGTAAAAACACCTGCCATAGTGCAGGCACCAACCTCCTAGAGCTTGGGCAGTTAAATGCAGCCCCAGAATAAATGTAGCTCTTGGCCAGGCCCACAGGGCATAAAGCTCAGCTCTCACAGACCCAAGGGGGGCAGAGTCAACAGTCAGTGCAAAGCCATGCGGTGAGTTTAAAGTTTGGCTCCTGCAGTCAGAGAATGCTACAGGTGCACAGTAAAGCGGGTACATCCCAGGAGGGGGTAGGGGAACCTGTAGGCAGAAGTTTCTCTCCCACCTGCCTGTTCCAAACACCCTGTTCCCAAATACCCAGCAGCTGCTTCTTAAATAATTGACTCTGAAGCTTAATATTTACTTATAAATGCTCAGCTGGTAGCTTAGGCTTATTACTAACGAGCTCTTATACTTAAATTAACCCATAATTCTTATCTATGTTTAGCCATATGGCTCAGTACCTTTTCTCAGTCTGGCATTGTCATCTTGCTTGCTCTGTGTCTAGCTGGCGACTCCTGACTCTGCCCTTTTCTCCCCAGAATTCTCCTAGTCTGGTCGTCCCACCTATACTTCCTACCTGGCTACTGCCAATCAGTGTTTTATTAATACAATTGGAGTGACAAATCTTTACAGTGTACAAGAGTATTATTCCACATCAGGAACCAACCTAAAACAGAGAACAGTGTTTCAAAATGTGTGTAGGTACTTAAGAAAGAAAAGAAAATGGGTACAGACACAGAAAAAAATAAATAAATAGTTTAAAAATAATCAAGTCTTTAAAGAGAGAGTAAAGTAATATAAAGGGGAAAAAGCCAAGCAAAGATGGGAAACACATAGAGTCTGGATCCTGAAAGGTGCTGTGTTGACTTTGAATTTTTTGAATGCTGATGAGCAAACAATAGCTGCTAAGAACCACTGGACTGTAAAAGGGACTGCTGAATTAAACCAGCCTAGATACTTTAGGGGTGCCTTAACTTTAAAATGGAATTCAGAAAACTGTATTGTGTTGGAGGAGAGGTTATGCTTTTGCTTCCACAGGAAACAAAAAGCTGTGGATTCCTTCCAGGTTAATAGAGATCAGGTTTCAACAGGGGAGAACCAATGAAAATCTTGGCTACAGACATAAAGAAAAAAAACAAGGAAAACTATAAGACAGGTAACATACATACTGATCCCTCTGCATGGGAGACTAGACAACCAAATGTTACAACTAGTTTTCCCAGGACTTGACCATTGTCTCAATTTCCTCAAGGTCCTCTAGAGATACCATCATCTTCAGACAATAGGAAGCAGTCTAGAGAATACAATGTCCACAGTCCCAAAAGGTGGGTGGATGATTTTTGATCATTCAGTGGGTTACGAATGTTTGTCATCATTTAGGGGTATAAAGGAATATAGGATAAAAAGACAACTATTAACTTCAAACATTTTGCATTGGTATGGATTTTGGTATATTGATACAAATTTAACATTATTTTTGTTATACTGTATATGTGTTTCTACTCTTGTTTGGGGTATTGTGCATATGTAGCTCATTTAAAAATATGTCTAATTAAGAAATAAAGGTTAGTTAGTCATCTATAATAATCAAGCTTGTAGTCAAGTATGTCTTCAAGGTTAAATAGATATATTTTAGGTAGATAGATTCTCTTCGAACATTTCAGAGACCTACAGAACATGGCATTTAAGATGCTTAATAACCTAAGGCTTCTCATGATAGTGAAACACATCCGCTCCTGACAGCACCAATCTACTTCATAAAAGGATGATGGGTATCGAAGAACCTCCATATGGAGTTTGCTTTCACTGTAGCAAAGCTAGCCATTTGGGCAAGAAATTATCCTTGCCTCGACTGCTAATAGTATACCATCCCAACTGGACATGCAGGACATGAAGGAAAAAGACTGTCAAATTTTGCCAAGACAAGGCGGGACAGTCCTTCAAAATTCCTGCTTCATAAAAGAAGGTTGCCAGGTTTTCTAGGCCTGCAGGCCGAAGATGGATGCCCCAACACTGCAGAGGACTTGGGTGACTGTTCAGGCAGCCAGATGTCTCTGTCGTTTCTCTAGTTTGGGAAGTGGCTTGAACAGCACTTCCTGTTTACTCAGGTAATATTATAATCCTTCTAGGGTCTTTGATGGAGTTGAACACTAGACAGTTATAGTTACAGTTTTCCTTAGTTATGATAGAAGGTAAATTAGGTACAAAACTTTGGAATCACCAAGATAGGATAAATAATGGAGTATTTTCTCTGAATTTGTCAAATACAAATGGACTGGATATTGCAAATGTAATTCTTACTTAATAATTATTCTTATTGTATATAGTTTTACTATGTTAAAGTTAAAGATTTTCCTTTTCAGACAAAAAGGGAGAAATGCTGTGAAACAGAATATTTATTTAACCATGTAAAGATGCACTGCATTTGTTTAAGCTGTATTTAAAGATGTGTTGCCTTTTGTTTATTCTGCATTTGTTTAACTATGAAAAGATGCGTTGCTGTTTTACCTTGGCTGTCTAAGGCACATGATTGGTCTAATAAAAAGCTGAACAGCCGCCGGGCGGTGGTGGCGCACGCCTTTAATCCCAGCACTCGGGAGGCAGAGCCAGGCGGATCTCTGTGAGTTCGAGGCCAGTCTGGGCTACCAAGTGAGTTCCAGGAAAGGCGCAAAGCTACACAGAGAAACCCTGTCTCGAAAAACCAAAAAAAAAAAAAAAAAAAAAAAAAAAAAAAAAAAAAAAAAAGCTGAACAGCCAGTAACTAGGCAGAGAAGAGATAGGCAGGGCTGGTGGGAAAAGAGAAAAGGGGAGCCAACAAGCCAGCCAGCCACAAAGGAAGCAGGAAAGAAGGATGGACAGTATGTAGATGAGGTAAATGAGCCTCCGGGCAGCACATAGATGAAAAGAAATGAGTTAAGTTAAAAACAGGGAGGGGGGGACCTAGCTAGAAACAAGTCTATGTGTCATGATTTGTCCAGGTTTCCAACTTGCACCACCTTTAACCCGGCTCCTGTGTCCAATGTTGCCTTCTTTGTTTCAATATTCCTTTTCTGATGACATTTCCCTTTCTCTCTACTATCTGGACCCTGTATACCTTCAACGTCATTTCTCAAACTCAGGTAACTCAGCTAACTGCTACAGACTATGTCCTGTTAGTGGTACTCCTCCCCTTAAACAAATGCTGCAGTCCAACATGCTCTGGCCAGTGCTGGGCAGCAAGATCCAGAAGCATACAAAAGATCTTCATGTTTCACAGTCTAACTGCTATTCTAACCTCCTCTAGGATTACCTCCCATATTAATCTGATCCTAACTCTCCATTATCAGGTTCATCCAAACTGAACACACACTTCAAATCACAGGCTTCCCTACTCATACTCTTTTCTACATTTCTAAGTAATGCTAGGTTTTCTATTTATTTTAACCAACATTGTATAGCACAGTACCTCTGTATATTATGTATGGTGATATTTTGTTTGTGCTCTAACAAATAAAGCTTGCCTGGAGATCAGAATGTGGCACTAGTCACTAGTTAAACGTAGAGGCCAGTCAGTGGTGACACACACCTTTAATCCCAACACTTGGGATCTCATGCCTTTAATCCCAGTACTTGGTAGGAGGAAACAGAAAGTTATATGGCTGGGCAGAGAGAGGAATATAAGGGAGGTGGAGACAGGAGCTCTGCCCCTTTTCAACTGAGAAGTTATCGAGGTAAGAGGTGGCCATGGCTTGCTCATTTTTCTCTCTGATCTTTCAGCAGGTTTTTATTATTAAGATCAATTAGATTTCGTGTTACAATTGTGTTATCTCAAGAGGCAGAAATTTAGCCATATTTTACAAACAGCTCTAAGAGGTTACACCATCTAGTCTACATCTATACAATTATTCATAACAGTGACCTACCCCCAAGAGCTAAGATACTCAGTCATATATTTAACAAACACTAAACTGTTTTCTGAGAACAAGATTTCAAGACTTCTGGTCCAGAATTCTTTGCATTCTAACTTGTGGCCTTAGCCATGCGTTCCCATATTTATGTTAATTAAATCCACTACATTGAACCCAATTCTAAGTAACAATCAGTCAAATATTCTTCACAATCACCAAAGCTATAATAATCAAGAACAGCTGAGAAGCTGACCAATCACAGACTGAATGCAGGGATATTGGTGTGTCGCAGTGATTCCCCAGCATCTGACAGAGAGAAGGAAGGGGGAACAGGGAGAAGGAGTAGAGGAATAAGAGGGGGATTTAATATATTTTGGTAATTGCTGGTGCTAAGCAATAGAAACATGAAAATTCATATTATCTCATATACTTTCAAATTCTGTATAATAAACATTTTACAATAAAAACATTCCTTGAAGAAGAAAAATTGCTAGAAGTCAATCTCTTTCTTCCCTTCTATAGCCATCCTCCAGAAATCAGCCCAATTTGAATTCATGCATCCTTCAAGGGTTGGCTACATTTGAAAGTGTACTTACTACTTTTTTTAGCCAGATACACATATTAATGAGGGGAAGGGTCTGTCTTATCTGGTGATTAATATAAACTTCATGGTCCAAAATATCAAGTAGCACCTTCCACCCCTGGCTCTGAATCTGGCACCTGAAGAACCAAACTCTCACAACTGCTATGTGAGAACCGCAGAGGAAAGCTCTGTTGTAGTCAAATGTCTTAGTTTCTAGAGCTGTGAAGAGACCCCCACTATGACCACAGCAACTCTTACAAGGAAAACATTTAATTGGATTAATTGGAAAACAGTTTAGAAGTTTAGACCATTATCGTCATGATGGGAAGCATGGTGGTATGCAGGCAGACATTGTGCTGGAAAGGTAGCTGAGAGTTCCAAATCTGGATCCACAGGCAACAGGAAGAGTGACACTATGCCTGGCTTGAGCATCTGAAACCTTAAAGCCCACCCCAGTGACACACTTCCTCTAACAAGGCTACATCTCCTAACAGTGCCACTCCCTATGAGCATAAGGGAGCCATTTTCATTCAAACTATCACATCAAACAACCTTTATATCTGACATACCTTTTGATTTTAAGAGTGTTTTACAGTGTTTGTATGGAAATTACAACTAACAAAGAGGCATCAATCACCAGGAACCTAAAATTACGAGCCCCAGAGATACGGAGTTTGAAGGAAAGAGAATGAAGGAAAACCCTCACACACACACTCACACTCTCACACACTCACACACACTCACACTCTCACACACACACTCTCTCTCTCTCTCTCTCTCTCTCTCACACACACACACACACACACACACACACACACACACACACACACACACACAGGCAGCCTCAACACCACAACCAGAGTTGCTCACTGCTATGACCATGCTCACTAAGGGAATACATTCTACCAGGTACAGCCAACAGGTGTACAAAAATAAAAATACTCCCTTTTGACGGGGTAAGCCTTTGTCAAGACATCTAGGAATTCAGATAAAATTTTCACCACTGACTCAAGTAACAGAGGCAGTGATACTACGGAGATAAGAAGCAAAGTCAGCAAAGTGGCATTCACACCCCAGCATACCATCAGAGTGGCCTCCAACTCTAGTGTCAGCTTTGGTCATGTACTCATCTTAACTCTGGTGCACTTGAACAAGATCTCTGATCTAAAATACTGATTATACTACCAGTGTGCCCACACTAAAGCCATGGGTGGAAATTGAACTTCTCTGGAGTAGCTTTTCAGGAGTGGAAAAACAGCTATTTGATCAATGACTTCTGGCAGAAGGGCTTAATGAGGAAGCTGCAAGAGGCAAGCCATTCTCTCAAACAGTGGTCACAGCTGGAACCCAAGAACAGATCAACCCACCACAAGTGTGCAGAAAGGCTTGGTCAACTGTTAGTCTTTCCAATCTCATCCACTGAGGTCAAGCAATTAACACCAACAACTAAACCTTTCAAAGTCAATGGCATTTAAAAATAAAAACAGAGCTTATTACCCTTGAAAGTGGGGTACTCTTTAACACATTCAATTAACAAGATTGCTAAGCACTATAAGCAAGAATGAAGCCACAATGTGACACCCTACACTGTGTGGCTTATTCTGTAAATGGCACGGGGGCGGGAGAGGGGTGAAGTTCTGACTAACTCCAGCTAGGATCCAGAGGAAAAAAATCTAAAGAACACAATCTAGAAATGGGTCTTTGTGGTGCTTTGAATAAAACAGCCCCCATAGGCTCATAGGGAGTGGCACTATTAGAAGTGTGGCCTTGTTGGAGTGTGGCCTTGTTGGAGGAAGTGTGTCACTGGGGATAGGCTTTGAGGTTTCAGATGCTCAAGCCAGGCCCTGTGTCTCACTCTCTCTTCCTGCTGCCTTCTGATCCAGACCTAGAACTCTCAGCTCCTTCTCCAGCACCATGTCTGCCTGCATGCCACCATGTTTCTCACCATGATGACAATGGACTAAACCTCTCAATTGAAAGCCAGCCCCAATTAAATATTTTCCTTTATAGAAAAGTTGCCATGGTCATGGTGTCTCTTCACAGCAATATTAATCGTAAAAGTCTTTCAAAAAAAAAAAAAAAGGAAAATCTTAATTAGTACATTTTAACAACTTAAAATAAATGTAACCACTTATCACTAAAAACAGTATTTTACTTTTTTATCCCCCTGGACAGAAGCTAGGACCTCCAACATTCTGGGCCAGAGTATTACCACTGAGATACAATTCTGTCCACCTTTCACTTTCACTTTCGAGATGGGATCTCACAAAGTTATCCAGGATGGCCTTGGGGATCTTTGTATAGCCCAGGCTGCACCTGAACTTGTGATTCTCCTACACCAGCATCTGAAGTAGCATGGATTACAGGCTGCACCACAAATTTTTTACCTTCTTAATCATAAGTGTACATTACACAATTGTTTTAATTGAAGCCTTTAAAAGTGTACAGGTTCTCCACTGTACATGGCCACAATACTGCAAAAAAAAAAAAGTTTTTATGCAAATTGTTCCTATCCAAGAAATTCCAGGCTTTGCTCAAAATGAGAATCTAGAAAAATCTATGACAAGAGAAAACACCTAAAACTCAACAGGAAAAGATAGATTTTAACCAACACATAAGGACTACTCCACAAAGCTTTTCTTACTTCAAAGGGCTGGAATGTGGCTCCACAGTACACTGCTAGTTAAACTGTGGAAAGCCTTGGGTTCTATCTCCAGCAAAGCCAAAAAAACAACAACAAACAAGAAAAAAGGAAGAGGACAGAGACTATTCAAACACTATCACTTTGAATTAATATATATGCATGTGTGTGCACATACACACATTCATGATACACACATTCATGATCCCAAACTTATTTTGAGAAATATAGTACTCTGAAGTTCAAGCCTTACAGCTAAAATTCAGATTCTCAAACTACTATGCCTGAAAGCTGGGCATTTACACACTGAGTCCACTCAACCAGTATCATCAAGAGAACAGGGCTGCGGGGATGGCTCAAGCTGAAGAGTGCTTGCCTTGCACGCATCATCAGGACCTGGGCTCATTTGGAAACCTGTAAAAAGTCCCAGCAAAGTCAAGGTAGAAGGCAGATCCCAGGGGCTGCTGGTCAGCAAGGTCCCCATGGTCCTTTGCAGTACCTGGGAAACAAGATTACTTTGATCAGGGAAAAGGAACAGGCTCTGACACCGACCTCCAGGATGACACATAACAAAGCTAATCAAACACGTGTCCTCCCACAGTTCAGTCACTTGAGACAAAACCCCTCACTTTTCTTGCTCTCATTTCACTACGTGTCACTGTTTAGGAGAAGATGAGCCTTGAGGGGAAAAGCTCTTGAAATGTGGGTGTCACCTAGAAAGGAAATGGAAACCCTAACAAACAGCCTAGAGAGTAAGTAATCCAGTGATCCAGGCCATGGCCCCTGGGCTAGTGCACAATCCTTTCTGTGCTGACTGCAAGTTACTTCAGTCTGCCCTACCAGACAGTTATAATCAGCAATCTCTTCTCTGGGATTCACCTGGAACTTCTAACTGGAGGCTCAGGAGCTACTCCAAGATTACCTCTCCTCAAACTCCTGGAAAGCCTGTCTTTCTCTCAGTCTCTCATCTCTGAATGTAAATACTTGAGTTTCAGTTTTGATATTTGAATGTAACAACTACAAAAACCTACTTTCTGGAAGAAGAAAAAAAAAATTCAGAAACTCAATGTGTTCCAATCTGTTTCCTTCTCCACACAACAGGTCCTTATTTACAGCAAGCTTCCTTCAATATTTACTGTTTACCCTCTTAATTTGGACAATGAGATGGTAGGATAACTCAAGATCCATTTAAGTGTTGTTAAGTTATTTAAGTTCCTAGAAAACTTGTGAAAACGAGCTAGAGGCAAGTGAGGAAGTACTGGCTGGTGCCTGAACTCCTGGTCCTGAGGAATTTGAGGTATGAATATGCACTTCAGGCCAGTCTGAGCTAAAAAGCAAGATATGGTCTCAAAGGACAACAGTGTTCATGAGAGCCTGTGGTAAAGGTGGCTGAAAGATGACACTGTGGCACAAGACAATTTCATATGTATAAAGAATCATCACAGCCTGAGCTGGAGGCAAAAAAAAAAAAGACATCTTTATGACCTGGAGTAAGGCACTGTTTTCTTAAATAGGGTTAAATCCAACAACAGCCAAAGGAAAAAAGTGGCATCCTAAGTTTTCAACTTTCTAGTTCAAAGGGCATGAGAAGGTAACCTAGGAAGAAGAAACCAGTGAACTGCTCCATAGGGACTTTGCTGTGGAATAATGCTTTTGTATACTGGTTTAACAAAACGCTGACTGGCCAGTAGCCAGGCAGGAATTATAGGCGGGATAAGTAGACAAGGAGAATTCTGGGAAGGAGAAAGACAGAACAGAAAAGACACTGCTAGCCACCGCCAGGAGAAGCAAGATGTAAAGTACCAGTAAGCCACAAGCCACGTGGCAAAGTAGAGATTTATAGAAATGGGTTAATTTAAGATGTAAGAGCTAGCTAGCGAGAAGCCTGAGCCATTGGGCCATATAGATTAAAAACAATATAAGTCTCTGTGTGTTTATTTGGGTCTGAGCGGCTGCAGGGCTCAGCTGGACACAGGAAAACTTTCAGCTACAGACTTTGTATCTATAATATATGAAGAAGTCCTACAACTTTTTAAGAAAGAAGCAACTGTACAATACAAACAGGCACTCCATGGAGCATGCAGAGGATCAATCAGCAAGCACAGGAAAGAACGCTCAGTGTCACATACCAGAGACTCTATGACCCAAAGTGCCCACCAGAAGAAACTATGAAAAACAGGAAGGAGTATGGGAGACTAAAACCCAGCTCCAGCTGATGGATATGGATAACAATATACCTGGGGCAGACCCTATGTTGGCAGTTCAATCCTTACAATATTGACTATGTAACTGACAGGCGTCATGCTTTCACAAAAATGAAAACACACACCAAGGTATGTGTCCTGTTCATACACATTACCAATTACTACAATAGCTCATTTTAAATTCTACGTGGGGCCATGCATGATAGCACACATCTTTACTCCAAGCATTCAGGAGGGTATCTCTGAGTTTTAGGCCAGTCTGGTCTACACCTAGAATCCCAGGCCAGCCTGTAAGATCCAGGCTACATAATAAGACTCTACCTCAAAATAAATAAGATAAAATAAAAAATAAATTCTAGGTGTGAATAAAAAAGTATACATAATGTGGGAAGGAGAAGTGCTGGTAATTTTGTCTTCATGATAACTCTAATAGTTCCTTGAAGTAATCCAATTCTTAGACTTCTAAATTTAAAAATAAAGAACTTAATCTTCAGGCTGGTGAGACAGCTCAGCAGGGGCTCGCCATCAAGCCTCATGACCTGCCTCTGACGCATATGGTGGAAGGGGAGAGCTGACTGCCTTGAGCTGACCCTTACTGGTGCGATGCTGTAACATTCGTGTGTACATACACATACAATACATACACTGTATGTACACAGTATACACACACACAGTATACACATACATTATACATACACAGTACACACGCACATATACAGTATACACACATACAGTATACACACACACAGTATATACACACACACACTATATACAAACAAAGGTAGTTTTAAATTTTAAATGATTTTTTTTTTCAAAATTACTCTTCAAAGTGACAAGATTTTATGCTTACATAATCAGCTTGAAAAGAATGACTTTAACAAGAGTATGGAGCAGTTAACAGTTATACTGTCCTGATAAAACAAAAAACAAAAAGCACATTTAAAAAGACTATTTGGGCTGGAAATACCTGCTCCTCTACAGAGGCAGAAGACCTGCTAAAGCACAGCTGGGTTCTACCAACAGCATTTCTCAACAAGCTACCAGGAGCTCTAAATTCTGGCCGGACCCTCAGAGCTACTACACTTCAAGATCATCTCAGATTATCCTTTGGAGAATGAAATACTAAGGACCCAGTAATCACTTGTCAGACTTCACTTATCAAATGGGTGTTCATTCAGTAACAGAATTAAGATACAAGGGAAGCAGCCCAGGGGCTATGTCAAAAACCACATGCAGAGCTGAAAGGTGGAGACCACTGCAACTTCAGAACCAAGATATCCTTTGCACCCAGGCACAAAGAAGGAAGCCAGAGCTTGTGCATGACCCAGGGCTAAAAAGTATCCATTATGAGGATGGATGTTGATCAACCTGAGGATATTCCTAATAAATCATAGGTACACACTGGGCGTGCACATGAGTGCGTGCTGTGGTACAACATGAGCAGGCCTAAAACAGCAAAGCTGTTGAAAGAAATGACCATTCCTACTGGAACCTACGATGCTTGATGCAGGTCAAACTATCACCTCAGAAACATACTTCTGGACACAAGAGCTCACCGTGAGAGGCAAGGTGCGCACACAGTGTAATGGGTTTAGGAAGGCAAGGACCAGGCATTACTATTGCCACATTGCACTGGAAACAATATAGCCAATCTAGCTGGCCCACCTGCTCTGAAGTGCAGGATGGAGAGTGGTACCCCAACGCTCAGCTGGAGTCCACACTCACCCAGTGTGCAGGCACACTGATATGAGCAAGACACCCCAAAAGTGTTGTTTAAACAAGATCAACAAAACTGAAGCAAGCTTGAACTATGCAGCTGAGAGCACAGAAAAGCCAATGGCCTTGGCTTTCAGTCTCTACGCAGTAGAGGAAGCAAGGTGGAGCAGCAATAAGGTGGAGCAACGATAAAGCAAAGCTCTCAAGTTCTAATTCAGAAGGAAAAGGCTCACAAGAAAACCCTCTTGGGGCCGGGGTGGTGGTGGCGCATGCCTTTAATCCCAGCATTCGGGAGGCAGAGTCAGGTGGATCTCTGTGAGTTCTGAGTTCGAGGCCAGCCTGGGCTACACAGTGAGTTCCAGGAAAGGTACAAAGCTACATAGAGAAACCCTGTCTCGAAAAACCACAAGGGGGGGGGGGGACCCCTCTTGGAAGAACACCTTAACTCAACATGCTGCAGATCTGTCAATGTCTGACCAGGCTTTAGGAGAACTTAGTAAAAACTCTAATGAGGTACCACTAGCTACATAGTTAAGACCTTATCTCCAAAAGCCACATGCTGCAATACAGAATTTAAGAATGGCTTGGCCACAGCCTGAAGCCATACTGATGTCTGCCAGCCATGCTGCCACCTGGGGCCATACTGATATAAGTGGCCTGCACTGCCACCTGAGGCCATGTTGATGTCTATGGTCCAGGCTGCCTCCGAGGGCCTTGTCTGGGTCTGTGGTCTCACTGTAGCCGGGAGCCATATTCATGGTCTGTG
Source organism: Peromyscus californicus insignis (assembly GCF_007827085.1). Classification (NCBI taxonomy): domain Eukaryota; kingdom Metazoa; phylum Chordata; class Mammalia; order Rodentia; family Cricetidae; genus Peromyscus; species Peromyscus californicus. The sequence continues at coordinate 2,269,760 of NW_026294617.1, read as the reverse complement.
TTATTGCCAGAACCATGTGGAAGTCCATGTCTGTAAAGCACAAGGAAGCTACCTGTGGTATCGATGACTGCTGATGCAGTTGAGAAAGAGGAACATGGAAGGCTTCTCTGACAACCCCTATTCCTACCCCAACCACTCCCCCATAAAAACGTAGCAGCCTAAACAGGAAGCCATAGAAGAGAACCCTTAAAAAGTATTATAAGGACACTGAAGTGTAGCTCTCCACAACTGATGGATCTAGTAGGGTTCTGGGAGGGAAAGCACTCAGTTCTATTTAAGGGGCAGGCCACTGAAAGTTTGACCATGCTCCAATGAGTACACAGAGAACACAAACTGGACTTTGGTTGTTTGTTTGTTTGCTTGTTTGTTTGTGGGGGAGGTCACAAGGGGAGGTGGACATGGAAGAACTGAGAAGTAATCAGGGTGCACGATGTGAAATTCCCAAAGAATCAATAAGGATATTATATTTGGGGCCTGCAGAAATGTTCTAGTAAGACAGAATACGATACCAGATGAGTCCATTTGCCTATGCAGTGGAAAGGGGCATGAAGGAAATGGTAGCTGCAAGTAATACCCTGTGGCTGGGTAAATCCCCACAACCATCACTTCAGGGTGAGCAGTGTAGTCAAGACCTGTGCCACAGAGCCTAATTTAATCATCCAAAGCAATAAGGAGGCAGAATTCTTCTATTAATCCAAACCAGTGATTGAAACTAGCTGAATACGCAAGACTATCCACATACATCCTACACAAACCAGACCTCATATATAATCAAAATACTGAAACAGAATCAAGAGAAAAACACACAGACCATGCCACCTCTACTCAAGAGAAAGCTGAACTGACAGCAGAAATACTAGATAAAGAAGACTGTTAAAGCACAGATTACTAGCAAGGTTAAAAAAAGGTAACAATAACAAAGGGTCAATACAACACAGAAATAAACACTCAGCATTCATAAACCTAGTCACATTACTTCAAAATAAATGACGCAAAAACAAAGTTTCACAAAGAAAGAAAACCTGTGTTTCCAATGGCTGAGTGATTTGAGTATATGATTCTCAGCAGTTACTAAAGAGGGATAGAAAACTCAGGAAAGGCTAAATGAAAGACTTGAATATTATCAAACAAATCGGCCTAACAGATATGAGAACAATGAAATTAAGTCAGCAAACAGCAGTGGAGAAATCTCAGGAAACTAATCAGAAATTGAATAATGCACCCCTAAAAGTCAATTGTTCCAAGAAAATATTGGGCTGGGTCGCACAATCCCAAGGACACAAGGGCAGGAAAAGTTCAAGTTCCAAGCCAAACTGGGGTATATGGTAAGACCCTGGGGATATCAGTTGGTAGAGTGCTTACTTGGCATGCACAAAACCTTGAGTTCCATCCCCAATATTGCATAAACCAGGGGTGGTACATACCTGTAAATCTCAATACTGGAGAAGTAGAAGAAAAAGATCAGAACATCTGTTACACATTAACTTCAAGTCCAGCCTAGGCCATACAAAGCCATGTGTCCAAAAAAAAAAAAAAAAAATTATGCCATTAAAGCAAATCAGACTGATAGTGAACACCTAATATATGAAAGAATACATTTCAAAATTTATGGAACTAATTTAAATTAAGAATGTCCAGCAGATCAGGGCACAGTAGGTAAAAGTAACTGCCACAATGGCTTGAGGACTGGGTTCAATTTCCAGAACCCAGTAAAGGGCCAGACGCAGTGGTGAGCGTCAACGCAGTGGTAAGCCCAGCATTCCTATGATGACGTTGAGTGGCAGAGACAGGAGAAACCAGCCAAGAGCTCACAGGCCAGGTGTCCCAGAGTATTCAGTGCAGAAACAATGAGTGACTCTGCCTCAAAGGATCCTGAGAGTGGCCTTCCGACCTCCAAACAGGCACTCTGGCATGCATGTACCCATAATCACATGCGTGAACAGAAACAAAATAAACATTTACAAAAAAAAAAAAAAAAGAATGTCCAGCTGGTTAGAGTGATGCATGCCAGGAAAGGGAAAAAAAATTGTAAATAATACAATCCATCAGAAGCAATTAACTCCTTCTCATCTCCAAGCAGAACCTATCACAAATGCCAACAGCCACCTGGTAAACAGGATGGGAATTCTCAGAACTTCCCACCTTAAATTCTGTGGCATAAACCTCAGCTACCTGTCAAGGCGCCCATTGTTTACCATCTATTTTAAAGGGAGAACACAATTTAGCTTCTAAATAGGCAACCCATACACAAGCACAAGTGTCTCATACACCATGCATATGAGAGAGAGAGAGAGAATAGTAGGTCACTGCCATGGACAGCCACGGCTCCTGGCATGACCAGCTGTTGTTTAAAACCTTCTACTCATTACTAGCCAGGACAAATGGCTGTTCTCAGTGAGGAACTGGAATGAATGTAACTGGTCTCCTTTCCTATACAAGAAAATGGAGGTTTAGAGTTGGCAGTGGTGGTACATGTCTGGGATCTCAGCAACCAAGAGGCAAAGGCAGGAAGGCAGTGATTTTGAGACTAGCCTAGGCATCATAGTTCCCTTCAGAGGCTTCAAAATAGCTTGTTGGCTCATGACACCAGGTGCAATTACTTTGCAATTTTCTACAATTGCTTAACTAATACAAGGAAAGCTACTTGAAGTCTCACCACTGCTTGAAAGCAGACACTGGCAAACTGTGGCCACTGGCCACATCCAAACTGTTTTTCTAGATCCTCCAAGCTGAGAACGGTTTTACATTTTTAAGTGACAAAGGAACAAATGAATATGAAAATGGTATGAATTTCAATCTTAGTGTCTATCATGAATAGGATTTCTGGAGCAGAGCCACATCTATTTAAATACTCTTTATGGAGGTTTCCCAATATACCAGTGACTTAAGTAGCTATCACAAATATCTGCTACGTGACTGGCTCTTACTTAACCCAGTGTGCTGCCTCTGCTCTATAATTACTCTACTGTAACAGGGAACACCTAGGAATATAAATTCTGAAGCAGACATATATGAAATCATAGCAACCCAGGGTATCTACTTACAGAGCACGGCATGTAAACTAGGCTACACAATTCAGTAACTAAAGTTAAACCACAACTGCTTTCTCTCTCATCTGCTTTGAACAGCAAAGGTAGATAAAGCTGCCACATAGTATTAAGTCACTAGGATTTTTTTGTTTTGTTTTGTTTTTTTGGTTTGGTTTGGTTTTTTTCCTTTAATTAAAATATACTTACACCATTCTCCCTCTCTCCTTCCTTCCCTTCTGCCCCACGTCATTCACAGCCTCCTCTTCTTTAACCATTGTTGTTCATATTCATACAGTGTTACTTTGCTTTCTCCTGCTGTTGATAAATACCATAACTGAAAGCATCTTAGAGAGGAAAGGGTTCTTATAGTGGTGGTCCATCATGAAGAGAAGTCAGAAACCTGGATGCAGGAACTGACACAGAAACCATGGACGACGGCTTGCTAACTTGCTCCCCATGGTTTATTCAACTTGGTTTCAAGCCATAACCACTAGCCCAGGGGTGGCACTGCCACGTCAATCATTAATCAACAAAATGCCCCACAGACCTGCCGACATGCCAACGTAAAGTGAGGTATTTTCTCAACATTGAGGTTCCCTCTTCCCAGATGATCCTAGCTTGTGTCAAATTAACAACAACAAAAAAAAAACTAGCCAACACACATATAAATAAATAAACACATAACTACAACCTTCAGTGTTTGTAGGGACCAGAGAAAGCACTGAGTGAATGTGTTGCCAACATACACAGGCCATATCAAGGACCTAGCCTCAGACCCATAGAGGCATGGCAAACAAATACTTCCTTTTGGCCATGTGTGGATGTTGATAGTGTGTGCAGAAAATATCCACCATACCCAGCCTGAAGACCACTCCCTTACAGAGACTGCTCCTATCTAGATTAGCTAATCCTGTCTCTTTGATCCAGCTATATACCATAAATCCTTCCTCATTTATCTGTGATTACCCCACTCCTTATTCAACTTTATCCAACAACCCACCTCCCTACATATGCAGGCAACACTCGCCTCATCAGCATGGCTCTGGTGTCGTAGCTGAACCTGACTGGGGCAGCAAAGGAATGAAGAAAAGACAGACAGATGGATACATGAACAGAAAGCTGGGATCAGGTGGTCCATGCTCTCTGCTTAAGAAAGTGAAGCACCCAGGATGCTCAGTACATTAATAGGGAGGTGGGTGGACACTTTCTGGAGCTACAGACAACTCTGGCTGAGCACTACACTATATAGAACAGGAGACAGCCACTGACAATCCTGAAAACCAGCCTAAACTTCCTGGTCTAGTTTCCTGCTATGATAACACTCTTACCCAAAGCAGCTTAGGCAAGGAAAGGGTATACTAGGATTACACTTCCAGGTCATAGTACATCACTCAGGGAGGTCAGGGAAGGAAATTAACAGAAACCATGAAGGATGCTGCTTGCTGGTTCACTCATACACACAGCCCAAGACAACATGCCTAGGGCTAGGTAGGCTGCTGTATCATTAAGGCTAACTAGGACACTCCTGAAAGTAGTACTGTGCAAGCAAGAATTCTTCTATACACAAGTAAACACAAGTTAAAAATGGTTACATCCATTCTATGACCACATCCATCTAAACTACTAATACCTCTAAAGGACATCTTTTCACCTCCAAACTGAAACTACAGAAAAGACAATGTTCTCTGAAGTCACTAAAAGTCAAGGACTTGGTGCTGGAGGTGTAGCTCCATTAGTGAGGTCACATCCCTAGGATGTACAAGGCCTGGCAGGTGGAGGCAGGAGAATCAGAACATCAAGGTATCTTTGGCTACACAGCAAGTTAGAGGAAAGCATGGGCTATGAGACACTGTCTTTAAAAACAAAACAAAGCAAACAAACAAAAACATCCTCAGTGAGGCACTGACTTATGCTCTTATCCTAAGTCCATGTAAAGACCACTCTGCATCCTGGGGAACAATGAATTCTAGATCACACTGAGCCACAGAATGAGACAAAGCACCAAAGGAAAGACAGTCTACTAGATGTTTTAGATATTATGCTTTCAAATTCAAATCAAAATTACATTAGTTTTTGGTTTTTCAGACAGATTTTTCATTATGTAGCCCAGGCTGTCCTTGAAGCAATCTTCCTGCCTCAGCAAAGGAAACAGCTTATTTTCCAACCTCAGTGAACAAACAAGTTCCTTGAAATCACAGAAACAGTAAATAATATTCACTTTAGTGAAATTGCAGTACACATTTTATAAAGAGCCCTCAATTTAGAGTAAGAGCACATCTCAAACTCCATTACCATGACTGCATAATTAAAAAAAAAAATGTTAAGAGACCATAAGTAGTTTAATATACGATGGCAATTCTGGTCACAGCAGCTACTTAACACCAGGGCAAAAATTCCCATCACATTACAGCAGCACCATTCTCTGCTTCCTCATAAAGCATAAACAGCATCCCCTGTCAAGAACAATTAAAAAAATGAAGGATGACCCCAACAAACACTCATCAACACCGCTAAGTGAGAGCCTCTAGCACCAGAAAGGTGGGACACACTGCTCTACCAGCCACACGTGCTGCTGCCAGGCACACAGACACAGCAAGGCAGTGTCTACTAAGGTTTGACAAACTAGTTTGGCCTCCGTGTCCCAGGACACTAATCGTGCACTTGCTAGTTTCAGAAACATCAGTATATTTACCTGTTTAAAAGTTGTGAAAGCCTTACCAATAGATCGAGTTCATAAATATGTTAATGTTTCACCCTCACAGATTAAATGTAATTTAAAATACAACTAAAGAGGAAGATTTACATGTGACACTGAGTGCAATATTTAATCTGAGAAAAGGGGAAAGAAAAGGAAGGGCAGGAGAAACAAGAGTGCTTCCTCTTGGGGACCTCTAGGCCAGAAGGCAACTGGAAACTGGCTTTGCTGCTTCACCGTCCCCCCTCCCCCCAGGTGTTATGCACAGACTTCAGAGAGGACTCCAGTGCAGAACCACTCCACTGGGTCCCTCCCTCTTTCCACTTCTACTTCCAACTTCAGGACAAGTCCCAGCACTCAAGGTTTCAGGGATGCATTCCCATAAATTCTCCTTTTTCATCAAGCCCTCATAAAACACGTTTAAAGACCTAAGACATTTTCTAGGATACAAAGGAAGTATATACTGAACACTAACCAAGTAAACACAAGATTGTAGATACATAAACACCAGCAACACTGGCGTTTGCTTTCCCACAGCTTCCTCTCATTTCTATGTACACCATGGGTCAATTAAGATTAACTCCATTTTTCTTTTCTGGATTTTTAGGACAGGGTCTTCTATTTCCCAGTGGCTCCCATCGCTCTGTAGTCGAGCTTGACTTCCTGCCTTCACCTACTGCATGCTAAGATTACAGGCATATTATGCACCATGCCAGCTGGATAATTCCATTTCTCAATTAATAAAATGCAAGTAAAAGATTCTTAACCCAACAGTAGCCAAGCAAAATGCCACAAAGGAAAATCTGGTAAAAGAATAACACCAGAATGATCCCTCACCGTAGCACGGAGCAGGGCTGTGAATATTGAGAAAGCAGTAAACTGTTTAGCTACACGTATGAATGGAGTTTATTTGTATTTTCACCTTCTCTATTTGACATGAAAAGTAGAGTTATTGACAAGATATTCTGATTTCTTTAAGCTTAGGACTCCTTAACACTGTAAGGAGATTAATCTGGGGGAGAATGTCTTATTTTGATTTCATAGCACATTCATTAAATGTAGGATACCATCTGAAAATAATTCATTTTATAATTACTGTTGGGTCAGACCAGTGTCAGAATGTGCAGACAACAGTCAGAACTTGACCTGAACCAACAGTGGGCCTTTCAAAGTCACAGACACGGTAGATTTAAGGGAGGGACTCAGGGACAACAGAATCTGAAACATTTGCCAAGACTCCTAAGCCTAGAATGGAGAAAAAAAAACAAAAACAAAACACAAAAACAGACTAGTTCTTCAACTGCAAAGTCACCTTAAGGGCCTCACACCAGCGGAATTTCTCTCACCAGATTCATTCAAGAAGCATTCCCAACTAGCACACTCTACTGCACAAAGCAAAGCAGACACACCGGTAGTTCCAAAGTAGATGCTTCAATCATCATACTTTCTCTCTCACATATGTACAAGAGCAATAGAAAATGCTAAATTAAGCCTGGTATGGTGGCACATACTTGTGACTCCAGCAGCTGGCAGCTAGTTAAGGCTAGTCTCAACTACTTGGAGATACCCAGTATTAAAAATAATAAAACAGCAAAAAAGAAACCAAAGAAAAACAGAAATTGCTAAATTTAAAGGTATAAAGACCCTACTTAAATGATATGAAAATGGTGTTAGCCCTACAAGCAACTTTCTTCTTGTTTTATGAAGTCCAAAACCTTAAGCATTCTGTCTGACACAGCACTAGACTCACTATGATCATTTCAAACTAGGGGATTTTCAAATGGATGCTACACAATTCAGAAGAAGCAAGACAGGGGCTGGAGAGATGGCTCAGCAGTTAAGAGCACTGAGTTCAATTCCCAGAAACCACACGGTGGCTCATAACCATCTATAATGAGATCTGGTGCCCTCTTCTGGTATGCAGGCATACATGCAGGCAGAATACTGTATACATATCAAATTAAAAAAAAAAAAAAAGAAGCAGCAGCAGCAAGACAGACTCCTACCTACAACCAAAGTTTTCGTTTAAGTTGCTGTGATTTCTGACAAACAGGCTTACAAAAGGCTATCTCATATCACAATGAGCTAACTTAACTGCTGCTACCCATAAAAAATTAATAATAATAATTTTAAAAAAACTGTAAAGTATTGCAAGCCCCATCCTCAATTAAGAATCTCACACCACGGCCAATGAGATGGCCCAGCAGGTAAGGGCACTTCCTGCCAAGCCTGGTGACCCAAGTTTCATCCGTGATGAAAAGATCTCAGATCTCCACAAATACAGTGGCATGAAGATCCCTGAATGAGTGGGTAAGTACACACACTAAATACATAATCCCTTAAAATTTTTTAAAGAATTGTAAACACAGTCTTTAAAAAAATTAAAGAATCAGCAACAATAAGCAAATGAAGACATTTCACATCATTTGTCATGAAAGAAATTCAAAGTCAGTACACACACACACACACACACACACACACACACACAGAGAGAGAGAGAGAGAGAGAGCTGAAAATACTAAGTGTGAACCACAACATGGAGGAGCCAGAGACCTCAAATACTGACAGCTGCTGTGCAGGTTGGCATAACCATCTTGAAGGCCCCTCGGCAGCTATCCACTCAAGTTTAACAGACTATGTCTATAGCCCATCAGTTCCATGTCTAATCTATAACATGCAGCAGTTTCACTCAGAACAGCCCAAGGCAGAAATCCAAAATATCATTTCTATCCCAAGGACAACACCAAAGAGTGGATGATACCATGCAAAGAAGCAGGTACCACGAGCCCAGTACAACCTTTGCAGGACCATGGTCACAGCAGTGTGGAGGTCACCCAGTTCCTGAAAGTAATACCAAAAGGCAGGCCATCTGGTCACACACAGAGCTCAAGTCCCTGGAGAAGGGCTTTCTCTCTCTCAACCCTATGAAGTCACATAACTCATGTTTTCCTGTACTATCTTTAAGATGAGTCAAGCTGATCTTTGATCAACTGATACAGGAGCAAGTCTGTGCTAGTCTGTGCCAATGGCCCAGCAATTGTTCAAGGGACCAAAGCAATCACATAGGTCTAGTTGTTAAGGGCTCCAAGGGAGTAGTTACCCCACCCAAGATGCCACTATCCTGGAAAATTATCCAATTGTACCCATGTGAAGAGACTTCATGGGAACAAAATGGCAAATACCAGCCAGCTCAGTCCATGCAAGTTAGCAAGCTGATATGGCTCTGTGCTGTGAGCCACCTTTCTACTCCAGAAGGTCATCTTACGCCCTATGCCCAAGAAGCGCCTGACGATAATCAGCACTGACAGGTAAACGGCACTACAGGTTGCACTACCAGCTCTGGCAATGTCACCAAGGCCAGTCTGACGCTATCTCCAAGATCCACCTGGAAAAGAGTTGCTGCTGCTGCTCACCAAGTCTCCCTCAGAATCCATCCATCATCTTATAAAACCCACAGGAGCTAGACGTGGTAGTACATTCTTGTAATCCCAGCATACAGGAGGTAGAGGCAGAAGGACTTTAAATTCAAGTCAGCCTGGACAACATGAAATGCTGTCTTTAAAAAAATTAATAATCAACAACAAATCGTTTCTGGGCAGAGGACCTAAGCTACAATTAGGGCTTTTATTATACAAGACAGAGCAAAACATAGCTTGGGCAGGACGACATTCCTTGTATGAGGTGACTACCTCCCTGAAGTTCTTAACACCCTGACTAATTTGACTACTGTGGTCCACAGTAGTGAAGTCAAAGCTTGTAGGGAAAGAAAAAGACAGGAGGAAAGAAAAAAAAAATCTGGAAAGAAAGAGGTGGGGGGAGAGGACATGACACAGCACAGTCATACAGCAAAGCCCCAGCTACCTAGCAAACTGGAGGAGGGTTGCTTTTGAACAGTCTAGGCAACATAAAAATAATGTGAGTCCAAACAGTTGCACATGTAACCTGTAGGGAGCACAACCTAGCGCTGTTAGTGTGGTGGGAGGAAAGGAGCCAGCTAGAGCAGCAATGCACAGTCTTCCTCTGGTTGGCCACCATACATGTAAAAAAGGCATTTTAAAAAATCATGCATGGGCACATGGTTTTTAGGGGGGTGCCGGGGAGGCTGGCTGGTTAACTGATTTTGAGACCAGACTCACCACACAGTATATGCTACCCTAGAACTACATGCGATTCTCATGCCGCAGACTCTGAGAAGGGCTGAGCCCCTACGCCTGGTTGGCCACACTCACTGATGTAACAGAAACTAGAAAGGAACTGCTCTGGGTGCAGAGAGGGAAAACTGAACGGGCATGTGGTCTGAGGGAACGAGGGTAAAGAAAGAGACTGGAGTGGGTCACAGATAAATTCTAGTCAGATAATGCTGTCAGGACCAATCAAGCTATACAATTACCATCTGTTCATTTTACTAAAGTAAAATTATCTTCAACTACAACATTTACTGAGCTGCACACAATGTGTGGCCAGCACTTCCCATTGCACAGGGCAGTAAGAAGACCCTCAGAGCTACCAAGCACAGGGCAGCACCATGCTCTTGGGCTTCCCAGCCTGTGAGCCAGTAGCCAAAAAAAAGTTTTAATATTAACAAATTGCCCAGTCATAAATATTTAATTGCCCGGTCATAAATATTTTGTTATAACGGAAAATAGACTTAAGACAGCACCCAAACAAATGAAATATTTATATATAAATCCACACTACTCTCAAGATGTAGGTAAGCAAAGCACACTAAAGTCAAAGAATCGAGTAAATAGGATGTTTCTATGTCTACATACAGGAACAATCAATACTGTCAAGATACCACTTCCCAAATTGAACAAAGATTTAATTCAATCCCGGTCAAAATCCTGACAAGTTTGTTTGTAGAAAACTGACTCCAAAATTTTTATGTGAGTTTATACACAAAAGATCCAGAATAGCCAGCTTAATACTGAGGGAGGGAAAGATGGCGCTGGACCTCATGACTGTTAAGCTGTATTGAAACTGAGACTAGTGAAGGACAGAGGATAGGGCTCCCAGAACAGTAAAGACCACCATGCTGCAGAGGCTTTTCCAACAAACGCTGCAGGAGTGACTGCAATAATAACGAACCCTGGGTGCTGGAGATGTGGCTCAGTGGTTAAGAGCATGGGCTGCTCTTCCAGGGGACCTGGGTTCGATTCCCAGCACCCACATGGCAGCTCACAACCATCTGTACCTCCAGTCTCAGGGGATGTAACTTCCCTCTCCTGGCCTGTGAGGAGGGTACCAGGCAAACACTTGCTGCACTAACACAGATGCAGACAAAAACATCCATACAAATTAAATAAATTAATATTAGAATCCAGACACAGACCCCCACACTCATCACAGCAATGAAGTAGATCAATACCTAAATGTGAAACACGGAACTATTTAAAACTTCTCAAAGATAAAGAACCCAAGACAGCTCAGGATCACAGGAGTGACAGGACCTGATAAGTTGGAATTCATCTAAATTTGCATTTTCTGTTCTGTAAAAAGACAATGTCTGCAGAAAGAGAAGAGGCTAGAAAACACAGAAAAATGTTTGCAAAAGATATCTGACATTAAACAACTACACAAAAAGCATAGTTTTTCCAGTAGCTGTGGTTCCAAACACAGGGCTTTACATATAGCAAGAACTACTAAAACTTAGGAGTAAGAAAATAGCTGGGTCTGGGAAATGGCTCAGCCATCAAGGTGTTCATGGCACCAAGCATGAGGCCTAATTTTGAACTCCCAATGCCCAGTGTAAAAGCTGGGTAGAGTGGTACATATCTAAAAACCCCAGGGCTGGAGACAGCCTGCTGGCCAGACATACTAGCTTCATCAGTGCTAGGTTCAGTGAGATGCCCTGACTCAAAAAGTGAGGAATGCACTTGACTTCTGGCCACCACACTAGCATGCATGCACATGTGCATACACAAAATAAATAAACATAAAGGAAAGAAAAAGATACATAAATGAAGGTTCAGCATATGAATCATCTATACTAACCAGGAAAATAAAAATTAAAATGTGACACTACCACACACCTACTAGAACAGCCAAAATCAAGACTCAGATACACCAACCACTGAGAGGATTCTGTGGGGCAGGATGCTCTTGTTGCTGCTAGGAATACAACAGAGACACTCTGGAAGACTGCTTGCTTGTTGCTTATAAAATGATACAGCCTTAACACATATTGCAACAATTTTGCTACTTGGGTGTCTATACGCGCGCACACACGCGCGCGCGCGCGCGCACACACACACACACACACACACACAAAAAAAAAAAAACCCTGTATGTCTACACAAAGATCTACATGTGGATGTTCTGGCAGCTTTATTTATAACTACCCAAACTTAGAGCTAACCAAGATATCTAGTAGGTCAACAAATGAAGCCAGGTTCAGGCAGACAATAGTGTGCTCTTCACTATAAAGGAGCTATAAAGGGTTAAGAGAAGACACGAGGGAAATTTGAATGTATATTACTCTAAGAAATGACTGTGAAAAGGCCACATACTGTATGAATCATCATAGCTGTAATCATAGCCTGAGAAAGGCCAAACAATGAAGACTTAACAAAGATCATGGATAGCCAGGGTCTGGTCGATGGGTACAGGGTAGGGGATACTTTGCATAATATTGTATGTAAGATGAGCAGCAGCTTGACATGGGAGTCTGGGTGATGTTAGCCTGTCTAAACTACAAAAAATCCAACTCTGGTAAAGAATTCAGTCACTGGAGATGAAGCCCAAACAGGGACACACCTCTGCTCCTACCTTTCAACTTCAATGTGAACCTAAAACAGACCTCAACAAACCAACTCTTTTTAAAAAATTGTCACAGAGCAAAATCTCAAAATTACTACTCTCAAGTTTCATGAAGAACTTAACAACTTCCAGGGTTTTTCAAATCTGAGATGAAATAAAAATATATAAATACGATGGCAGCCAGACATGTTATAAACCAAATGCCTCTCTCTCACAGATAAATAAGTCAACAACAACTTACCAGCCTGTCTTTGTCTTTTTTTCAGGTCTCCCACATTGTGGGCAGTTGCTCTGCCTGAGCCATACCATTCATGAATCTTTTTTTTTTTAATTTAAAAATTTCAAATTAGATACATTCAAAACACCAACCAAACAGCTGCAGCATTTTTACAATGCTTTTTTTTTTTTTTTGCAGTTAGAGTGGCATTCAGTGAATAGAACAATTCTTACCCAGCAGGTGCATCAGAAGACAACTGAAGACCTAAAACTTAACCTATATGTAACATGTATGCTCTATGCATCAGTAAAAAACAGCTTTAGTTTCCAAGACAATCACAGCCCAATTCTGTGTCGTGCCAGGATACTGGCTATGGACAATGCCAACAGCACAAGGTTATCTAAAGACACACTTACTAGTGTGCTAACTACACCAAAATAAGACACACACCATATTGGTTTAAAAACAAACTTTGCCACCTTACATTTCAATTTTTTCTTTTTTTTTTTTTTTTTTTTTTTTTTTGGTTTTTCGAGTCAATTTTTTCTTTTAGAGGCATAATTCGTACAAAGGGGTGTTAAATACTTTATAGCCAAGAAAAACAGCTGGTAGAGCCTATTCCATCTTTGTCTTCCTCACGATTTCCAGCCATGAAGTAAGTTCCTTAGTTCTGCAGAGCTCCTCCAGCTCAGGTGCCTTTTGGACAACACTCAAAAAATAACCAGAAGACATCTGGGCCCTGGGGTCCTTGTCCTCCTTTCCCTTCAGGAAGCAAGATGGAGGTTTTCGGTTCTCTTTCCTAACAAGCCACATCTGCCACAGCTTCCAATTCTCCTCTGTGTCAGGGACAGTCTTCCACCTCTAGTGCCGCTGCTTGTGTGCCATGGTTTGCACAAAGAACACGAAGCCGGGCGGTGGTGGCGCACGCCTTTAATCCCAGCACTCGGGAGGCAGAGCCAGGAGGATCTCTGTGAGTTCGAGGCCAGCCTGGGCTACCAAGTGAGTCCCAGGAAAGGCGCAAAGCTACACAGAGAAACCCTGTCTCGAAAAACCAAAAAAAAAAAAAAAAAAAGAACACATGGTAGAGGGGGCATGGGAGAAGTAGAATAGAGAGAAGAAACAATGTAAATGTATTTTAATTAAATTAAAAAGAACACATATGCTGCCCGTTTGCTTCTGATGAGGACCCAAGAATCCCTTTCTATAAAACTGTATTTAAAATTGTATTTAACTGCTCACATGGCTCACAAAATTCTAAGAAATATGCTTCAAATAAAAATTAAAATGAGCCGGGCGGCAGTGGCCCACGCCTTTAATCCCAGCATTTGGGAGGCAGAGCCAGGCTGATCCCTCTGAGTAGCCTGGGCTACAGAGCGAGATTCAGGACAGGTACCAAAACTACACAGAGAAACTGTCTCAAAAAACCAAAAAAATTAAAATTAACTAAATAATCTTCTAAATGCTCCAAATTATAGCTCATTTGATCAGTTTCCCTGCCTCCTGGCATCCCTGCACACAGGCATCCACCATGACCTTCTGTCTACAAAACTATATGTTTGACACAGTATCAACACACTTTTTAAGGTAATCTAAATGTATAAAATAAAATTCCAACTACTTCTGAATTTGCCTATTAAATCTTAAAACTTCAATTATTTGATCTGGATTTTAGGTATTCATGCAATGGCAATCTTTAGCTTCTTTGACGACTCCAGTAGACAAGGAGAGGTGAGCAAGATCCAGCAATGAGGCATCCAGCAATGGGGCTGGCTTGGCCCTCCCTAACAAGCAAGCCACTCAAAACAAGCAATAAGCTTTTCTATTCCATTTCCAAGCTACAGAATTTACCATTTTTATTATTTGAGGACTCCTCAATTCCTAAACTTTGACTACATGTTTATATATATATATATATATATATATATATATATATATATATATATTACATGTATTCTATCAAAATGAAAACTCCATTTCAGTTGGTTAGGACTTACTACATTTTGTTAGTTTCTTGGATGAAACTGTTTATTAATACCAAATAGAGATTTCACCACTTTATATGCTCACATCAGCAAAGACCAAGACTGAATATTAACCTCTGTAAAGACTTTAAATCTACAATTTATACCTTGTATAACTTTTTTTTTTTTTTTTTTTTTTTTTGGTTTTTCGAGACAGGGTTTCTCTGTGTAGCTTTGCGCCTTTCCTGGAACTCACTTGGTAGTCCAGGCTGGCCTCGAACTCACAGAGATCCGCCTGGCTCTGCCTCCCGAGTGCTGGGATTAAAGGCGTGCGCCACCACCGCCCGGCTTCCTTGTATAACTTTTAAAAGAAAAATTATGACTGTGATTCCACACACACCAAAAAAAAAATCCAAATCTTACAATTACTTGTGCTTTTTACAAATATGATTTAATGGTGTTCAGAATGAGAAACCATCAAGTTATGTTTCATTTACTATAACAGGCATTGGAGAAGAAAAGATTAGGAGTAAAACTAGGGGCTAAAAAGAAGGCTCAGAGGGTAAAGCTCTACAAAATGAGGAAGGGATACAGATCCCTAGAACCTTCATTAAAAAGTCAGTGTTCAGGAGGCAGTGAGAGGGGATTCCCAGAGGCAGCTAGCTAACCAGAATAGGTCATCAGTGAGAGAGCCTGCCTCAATGAGTAAGATAGAACATGACTGAAGACACTCAACGTCTACCTTGGACCATCACACAATTACACACATACACGTTTCACAAGCTGTCAGTATTGACTTAAAATTATTCTATATTAGCTTCATTGAATTTTGCTTCCTGGGTTAGAATAAATGCCTTTATCATTCCAATAAAGGAGACTCAGAAGTTTTTGGAGAAAGGGCTAAACTAGTACCTGTGGAATAGGAAACGCACGATAAGCCTGGAATACTGTTGTATCAGAAAGAAAGAAAGTGCTGTAAGAAAACCAGGGGTAATGAGTTCTTAAAAATACAGAAGCTACCAGTGGCAGCAAGGTGGCACATGCCTTTAATCCCAGCACTCAGGAGGAGAGGTAGGAGGATCTACTATCTACTAAGGCCAGCCTGGTCTACATCATAAGCTCCAGGACATCAAGGACTTACATAGTGATGAGACCCTACCCCCACCTCCCCCAAAAAAGGAGCCCTAAGAACAGGCTTAAAGGGGCTAACCCTGGGACAACTCTAGGAAATAAATATAGCAATAGTATGAAATTAAAACCCAAAGGACAAAGAAATCTACACAGGACCACAGAGGCTGAGTGAGTGACATACTAAAACATACATGAACAAACAATCTCTTAAAGAGGAAAAAAACATCCAGCTATTGCATGGGGGGAGGGGCGCAAACCAGCACAAGCACTGCCCAGAAAGACCTGACGACAGGTGCTGAAGCTGCGGAGAGAAAAGGCCATCTGTATCTCCCCAAAACATTGATGTTCTTTTTTCAGGTTGGGAGCTGACTGGAGGCTTTACACTAGAAGAACACTGGCTCTCTCAGGAGCTGAGCTCCACAGTGGAACACACACAAATCACTTTCTAGTGGCAACACCTGGATTTGGGACCAGTCTCAAGTCATCAACTTCAGCATCATCTCCCCACACTGACCTCACATCCTCCACTAGACAAAATGAGATAAGCACACTGAGACCTCACCAAGTACCCACAGCCTCGATTCAATCAAAGAACAACAAAGAACAATCAAAGACAAACAAATTCTCTTCAAAACTGTCAAGATAGTGAAAACACAGAGGAGAAAGTCCACGACAGGGGGGAGTCTAAGGAGACAGAAAATACAGCATGGGATCCTGGAGCATCAGGCAGACACCAGTGGGTAAAACAGGAAATGCAAGTAACAGCTAAGGAAGGGGGATTAAATGCACAAGGAAAAGTCAGCCTACCTCTACAATTTTTCTTACTCCAAACCTAAATCTCTCACAAAATAAAATAAATTCACAATACCAAACTTACAGAACAAGTGTGCATAATTATAATTAAATGAAGATAACGTGGGGAAAAAAATTAAAATCTTTAGGAAAGGGCTACAGCTGTAGCTCTGAGGCAAGGCATATGCCTTATGGACACACTCCAAAAGAGAAAAACAACAGACTTTTAAACTAGGTATGATAGCAAGCCTGCAATCTCATCACTTGGGAGGTGAAGGCAGGAAGACCACTAAAATCATCCTCAAAGTCATCCTCAGCTACATATCAATCAAGTTCAAGGCCATCATGAAACACGATCTCAAAACAAAAAAACAAATTCTTTTAAAGTGACTAAGCTGGAATTCAGTAGCAATAAGTAGGCTAGAATCAGTTCCTAGCTCAGTCTAGCTCTCTAAGGCTGATCTCAAACTAGTGCTGGGTTCAAGGACCCTTGGTTAAGGCATTTGAATGCAAGGGGTCCTCACTGCCCGGCACTCTCTCCCAGTCCTGACCTTCCTACTTAGGTTCTATCCATTAGCCAACGGGACCAGCCTTTCTTTTCCTGCTCCCCAGAAAATGGAGGCGCAGTGCAAGCCAGAAAGCATAACCAGCAACGAGCTCTTTCTCCACTGCTTCCTGAGCTCCCCACTGCTTATATTTTTTTACAATTTCGTAAATGTATATAATGGATTCTGGCTACTCTAACCCACATCCTCTCGACACTCTACCTGTCAATTCCCCACCCCACTAGCTTCTTCCCTAGAAGTATCTTTCTCACATTTTTGTCTTCTTGTTTTGTTTTGTGGCCCACTGAATTTAATGAAGGTCATGGGTACAGAAATATCCAATGGAGGCTGGTAGGTTCCCAATGCTTTCTTCAGACATAAGAACACAGATTACAATACAGCCAGAATGCGTGCCCTCATCCACACCGACCACACACTGTGTACCAGCTCAACTTCCTTACTCTGCAGAATTAGTGTCCCTGCTCAAACTTACACTAGTTGCAAAGCTGAAACCAGGCTGTTTTGCTCAGAACAATCCTCCCCAGATCCATCTCAAAGAAAATGCCCTCCAGCAGAGTAGAAGCTCACCTGCCTCCTGCTCCTTACAACTTGTGCTAGACATAAACTAAACTACTTGCCAGAAAAGACCAAGCTGGTACATTTATGCCAACACCCTCTTTCCCTTCCCTTTACCACTCACACATCACTCACATTTGTCTACTACAAAATACTTCTAACAGGTGCAGACTATCAATTAGTTAAAAGGGCCATCTCCTGAAACTTTCAGTTTTTAAAAGATTACAAACACCTACAATAAAGTGATTTTACTTTAAAAATTACAAATGCAGAGGATTTTCTCAAATTATTTAATATATTTTAATACAATGCTTCTAAAATGTGTACACAGAGCAAGGTGAAACCTTAATGCTTAAACAGTGGTTTGATTTTCAAAACCGCCCTGCCAACATGCATTAGAGGAAAAAATCATTCTCAAACATGTTTGGTTGGTCGGTATTTCGTTTAGTAGTCTCTACAGTTTAAGAGGATATGACTAATGTCTCTAAACTGCTCGTGAAATTAACTAATACGAGTTTCTCTTCAGCTAGCTATGAGTTTTTCTTTGAGGCTAATTCTAAGCCAAGTATCCGAGAAATGCATCAGTACAGCACATCTTCCAAGTAATCTCACCAACATGTTTGGTCATACATGTAGTTAAAGGACTGGAAGTAACGAGATGGAGAGAACAACTCCCAGTCCAGGGTGTTAAAGATGAAGCAAATGGAATTCAAAAGAGGCGCCCAGAGGAGGCAGGCGGCTCACCTTGAGAATCCCCAGCAGTCAGGTGAGGGCGGCAAGAGGATCACCCTGAGTTTGAGATTATCTTGAGCTAGAGTGAGGTGCAGGACACCATGGGGTACAGAGTGAAACCTCAACTAAAGAAAAACACAAAAGAACAGCCAGGAGGTGGTGGCACATGCCTTTAATCCCACCACTCAGGAAGCAAAGACTGGCGGATCTCAAAGCTTGAGGCCAGCTTGTCTACAGAGTGAGTTCCAGACAGCCAGAGCTGCACGGGGAAACTGTCTCAAAAAAACCAAAAACAATAAAAAGAAAAAGAAAAGAAAATCCAAGTATGGTTCCCAGCACCCATATCAGGTGACTTAACTCCTGTTCCAGAAGAGGCTCCAAGGACTCTGGTCTCCATGAACACCCGCACTCATGTGTCCCACACACAGAAATCCATACGTACACATAGTGTAAAACAGATAGAATAGATCTTCATTAGATTTATTTCTGCAGAAATCACAATGTCCCCAATATCTGTATAAAGAACTCGCTGGCCTCCCCTAAGTGCCTTCAATACCACTAGGTGCCCACTGTGGAGCTCCTTCTGAGGACAGGCGCTGTCAGCACCACACTGCCTACACGGACTGAAGAAAAGTACAGCTACTATCAAGAGTACCCTTGGTTCCCATTTTAAAAACAGGCTCATCTGGAAAAGCTGGGTGGCAGAGGGGAAGAGACACATGTCACTTCTGAATAAATAACAATCTTTTTTTTTTAGAGGTTTGAGTTTCTCTGCAGCCTCACTTGTTACTGTTTTTTTAAGAGATTTTTCTATTCATTTTACGTACCATAAATAACAATCTTAAGTGACATCCAGAGTAGACTAAGGCCCAGCCTTCCTTCTATAAATGGCTACCTACTACTTCAGTCCCCACACTCATCTCCTGGTGCAGCACCTGGAAGCAATCAATTCTGATACAACCATGTGCCCTCCTCAGCTATACTGCTCAGAGTCTGCAGGGGTGTTCCAGGTAAAGTGAAAAAGTCAAATTCAGACACTCTCACACTTCCAGTGGGTGAAGGGCAAGACTACTAGAAAGGCTGCTGTGGTCAAAACATTCCCGGTGCTCAGACAGGCCTGGTTTGGTTGTTCGGACAGCCCAGCTGGCCTGGTGCTCTTCTCCCAGGGGAGTCCTTCAGTCAGAGTTCTATATTCCACATGCCAATGAGGCTCCTTTTTGAATAAAACCAAAAGCTACAGCACAACTCATCTGATTCTGACTCACTGTCAACTTTAGGAAGTACATCAGAGTTAAACACCACCACATCACAGCTAAGTGTAGCTAAAAGTAAACTACAAAATTTCCTCAACTCACTTCAATATAACTGGTGATATTTAGCCCACCTCCTATTACTGAGAAAAATGAAATGTATCTTATTAAAATCTAATATCTTAGCACAAATATTTTATTATCAGTTTATCAATTATCCCTACTAACTAAACACCTGCAGATCCTGTTCCAGGTACTGGGGAGAGTCACAGGGAAGACAGAACCCATCCCTGATGTGGGATGTCTTTCTGTACACTGTGAATATGTGTTGTTCCCATTGATTAATAAATAAAGCCGCTTTTACCTATGGCAAAGCAGGGTAAGAGCCACGAGTGAAAAATCCAAGCAGAGATACAGGGAGAAGAAGGGAGGAGTCAGGCACAGACACCATCCAGTCACCCAAGGAGCAAGATGCCAGCAGACTGGTAACACATGGTCACACGACAAAATACAGATTAATAGAAATAGGTGCTGTGGATGATTGATTGATAAATAAAACACTGATTGGCCAGTAGCCAGGCAGGAAGTATAGGTGGGACTAGCAGAGAGGAGAATTGAGAAAACAGGAAGGCAGGAGGAGACACCAGCCTGCCGTCCAGGAAGCATTATGTAAAGGCAGCAGGTAAAGCCACGGAACATGTGGCGACATATAGATTAACAGAAATGGGCTGAGTATAAGAGTAAGAGCTAGACAATGGTAGGCCTGAGCTAATGGCAGAGCAGTTTAAATAATATAAGTGTCTGTATGTTTATTTTATAAGTGGGTTACAGGACTGCTGGGGGTTGGCAGGACCTGGAGAGAAAACTCTAGCTACAAATAAGTTAATTTAAGTTGTAAAAGCTAGTTAGTAAAAAGCCTGAGCAACAGGCCAGTTTGTAGTTAATATTAAGCCTCTGAGTGATTATTTACAAATGGCTGTGGGACAGGGCAGGACAGAAAAGCTCCCGTTTACACATCCCTATTCTCATCAAGTTTAAATTATGCAGAAAGGGGATGAGGGAATCAATGGAGGAAGGATTTTTCAAGGTAAAATGGTAACAGAAATGAGGGGCCACAGGGGTCACATGGGGTGGGCGTCACTTCAATGTACATGGCAATCTCAAGGCTGAGCCTGAGAATAAGAACAAAGCAGCTAAGATGAGGTAGGAACAAGTACACCAGGGTATGGAGCTGCTGGGCTGACCAGGCAGTGCCAGAGGGGAAGGCGGTACTCACATACTAAATAATAACTGCCCCACTTTGGGATCTATGTATTAACATTGTTTTTGTTTTGAGCCACAGTTTCATGTGGCCCAGGCTGACCTGAACTTGCTCTGTAGCCAAGACTAGCCTTCAACTCCTTGACCCTCCTGCTTCCCCCTCCAAAGTGTTAGGATTACAGGTGTGAACCACCATTCTCAGCCTTTTTGTTTGATGGTTGGCTTTTGGAGACCAAATTTCACTATGTAGCCCTGGCTATCCAGGACTCACTATGTAGACCAGGCTGGCTACTAGTTGCAATCCTCCTCCTGACTCTGCCTTGTTGAGATTACAGATGTGGCCCTTTGAGGAAATAGAAAGGGAAGGTAGCTGACCTCATTGGACAACTGCACAGTGCCAGTCAAAAGCACATAAAGGTGTTTTCTACTATACATTATAAAAACAACACAGACTGGTGGAAAATTTATGCAAAGTCCAATGCTGAAGACAACAGGGATTTATAAGGGGAAAACAGGACATTCAAAACCCATACAACTTTAAAACAAAACATTACCAAAATTAACAATCCAAATTAAAACACTAATAAATATTTTAGTGGCTAACTTCTCATGAGAAAAATATTCAACTTCAAGTAGAAAAATAAAAATCTAAAAGAATTAAAGAATTATTTGCTGCTGGGGTAATGCCAGCATCCGGAGGCAGCGGCTGGGGTAATTAATCCCAGCATCAGGAGGCAGAGGCTGGGGTAATTAATCCCAGCATCAGGAGGCAGAGGCTGGGGTAATTAATCCCAGCATCAGGAGGCAGAGGCTGGGGTAATCCCAGCATCAGGAGGCAGAGGCTGGGCAGGGACACAACTGCAAGTATGAGGCCAGGCTATTCTTACATATCAATTCCCAGGCCAGCCAGAACTACACTGTGGGGCTCGCTCTCAAACATGAAAGGGGGGAGAGTGAGACCCTGAAAAGATGCCAGTAATCTCCAAGTTCATGATCTCTGCTGTTGCTACTCAGGCAAAACAAGAGGAGAGGCCGGGAGGATGCAAAAGCCGGAGCAGCTGTCTCGTTACAGTCACAGGACTTTTTCCCGATTTCCCACACCCTGGACCTCTTTTGAGCTTGTCCTCAATTGTCCACTCTACTTAAACCTATCAGAAATGGGAGCTATTTTGCAAATAAAGGAAAAGAAGTTGGTAAATTAAATTTTTCCAATTTTTCTTTGTTCCAAACTCACTCAGCAGCTTTCTTCGCACTATCCACACTGACAACTAAATCCTCACACAGCTTCAAACCACAGCCATTAAGTTCCACCGTGTACACATACATTTTTATTATATTATTTGTGTATATATGTGATGTCACATATGCATGTGGGTACAAGAGTGCACACGTGCAGGTCAGAAGACAACGTTGTGGAGTCATTTCTCTCACCGATAGGATTTTCAGAGAAAGCCAGGCATGGTGGCTCACCTATAATGCCAGCACTCAGGAGACTGAGGTAGGAAGATCAGGAGTTCAGGGCTAACCTGGGAGACAAAAGAAAGTCAAGGACATGGCAAAATAAATGTGATCATGATTTGTCTACATTCTATCATGCAGAATATCAATTTCTCATTCTGAATACTGATTCTAAACTGATAAATAGAAAATTATACTTATATATTACTTTAAATGCACAGTTCCCAAGTTCATTGAATTCATAATAAAATAATTATTAACTATTACAAACAATTTATAGTTTTATAAAGAATGGTCACAGGACATGGAGAAATTCTCCCTGCTTGCTCACTTTCATAGTATTGCAAGTTGCTATAAAGGCTGCCAGAGAAGAAAAGTCATCAGCATCTCACCCAGTTGTGAACTCTGTGAGCTAGAGTAATAACTAGCCTGGTGAAGACAGGCCCATAGGTCTAATAATAGTGACACACTACGTTATGGGGTAGCCAACGGCTTTCTTTCTTTTCTTTTCCCCTTTTTTATTTCTTCCCCCACTTTTTATTGGAATCAAGGCCAGTTCCATGGGGAGAAACTTTTGCCAGGCACTCTAAGTTTGGCCAAGAACCCATGACTTCAGAGTTCTAAACCCCAGGGGTGATTATTACTTACTAATATGTTGCTAACTGGACATAACATTAAATCACCTCTAGACACACCTATCTGTACCCATGTTAGTGCAGCTCTCAGTTCTCGTCAGACGAGCTTCTCTGGGCAGTGGAAGACAGTTAATGCACAAGTAGTCAAAATACAGAGGGTCTGTGGTGTGCTCAGCCACACCAGAGTTCCCAAGGTTCAGGGAATATCAAAGAAGAGTGGGTAGGGAAAGACTTTACGAATCAGAGATTCAAGCCAGGCGGTGGTGGCGCACGCCTTTAATCCCAGCACTTGGGAGGCAGAGCCAGGCGGATCTCTGTGAGTTCGAGGCCAGCCTGGGCTACCAAGTGAGTTCCAGGAAAGGCGCAAAGCTACACAGGGAAACCCTGTCTCGAAAAACCAAAAAAAAAAAAGAATCAGAGATTCAGGAGGACTAAGCTAAACAGTATCTTCTAAACATGACAGGACCGATGCCCTCATAAATTCTCAGCAGCTGTGGTTGCCTATATAATTATCAATGCCAGTCATTATTCCAGTATAAAAGGGAGAGGAGCTCATTAGGCCTCAGCCCTACCCAAGTTGATAATGACAGTAGATGGCTTCTGGGAGAGAGAGAGGGAGAGGGAGAGGGAGAGAGACAGAGAGAGACAGACAGAGAGAGTGTGTGTATTTTATTTAAGGGTAAGTCAATCATGTTCCAGTGGATGACATCATAACAATGTGCACATGGGCAGCAGAAATTGGACTGGGTAGAGTTTAAAAAAAAAAAAAAAGAAAAATTAACAATAAAAAAAAGGAGAACATGAAGTTGGGAGGGGAGCTAAAAGGGCTAGATCCAGAAGGTGTTAGGTGGAGAAATGGGGAGGGAGATGCAGTCAAAATACAATGTAAAATACTATGATAAAATAAAATAAACTTCAAAGGGGGGAAGAGGTTTTTTCCTGGGGGAGGGGGATAAACGCCCTGTATGTGCACAGGCGAGCACATGCATGTGGGGACAGGTCAGTACTGGGCATCTCCCTGACTACTCGCTACCCACCTCGGGGAGGAGAAGGCCAGGCTGGCTTGCCCAGTAGACTCAATACTGGGATTCAGGCACGGGCCACCACACCCAGCTTTTATATGAGTGTGAGACCCAAACTCGGACCACTCACGCTTGCACGGCAAACATTCTCCTGACTGCACCATCTCCCCAGTCAGTTTAAACAATGTTTTTAGGCAAGGCATGATAGCACACGCCTGTAACCCCAGCACCTGAGGAGACCGAAGCAAGAGGATCAAGAGTTTGAGACCACAGCCTGGGCTACCTAGTTCTAGCCCATCCATGGCTACAGAGCAAGACCCATGGCAAGAACATTTTATTTAAAAAGATAAAATAAAATAAAGAACTGTTTTAAATGAAAACAAAAGCCAGGCATGGTGACCATATCTGTAGTCCCAATGCCTGGGAAGACTGCCTTGATTTCAAGACCAACCTGGGCTAAAGAGTAAGACCTGACTCAGGCAAACAATTTTTAAAGAGAAACGAGGGCTGGCAAGATAGCTCAATAGGTAAAGGTGCTTGCCAGGTATCTAACTCCATCCCTGAAATCATGTAAAACGAAGGGACCAACTCCACGAGGTTAAATGACCTTAAAATGCACTCAGCAGCACTCTCTCTCTCTGGTACACACACACACACACACACACACACACACACACACACACACACACACACACACGACGGAGAGGAGGAGAATGTCTTCTAAAGAAACAGGAACATACAGAAAATGACTGCAACCCCTGTCCAGCCCCTGCATGCTTCCTCACTTCAGTTACTTCTGCACACACAGAAGACCATGTTGTTTAGTCCAGGTTTTTTTCAATGATCATCTATCATACTAGTTTTCATGAAATTAACATGTGCCCTGGAAATGACTGGAGAAAGCAGTGCAGCTTACCTCCTAAGGTAGCAACCTTCTTCCTAAAACATCAGTGTTACCAAACTCAATATAAGGCAACAGACTTGGGGATCACATTCTATAATCTCAAAATTTGGGAAGGAATTTCAAATGTTCAAGGTCAACCTCCACCACACAACAATATACAGGCCAATATGAGCCACATGAGAACCTGTTTCAAAATAAATAAATAGATAAATAAATAAATAAATCAGCAAAAAAAGTCTACATATTTCAAACACAGCAAAACTCTACACTGGCCAATCTATTCTAAAGTGAGCCATAAACAAGAATTAACAATCACCAAATGCCTTCTCATCAATGCATCTATAGCTTCTGCTGATTCCCAGAGGCCAGCAGGCTGGAGGGATGGTTTGATGAGGACTGGAGTTCAACTTTCAGCACTCACATCAGATGGCTCACATCCATGTGACTAGAGCTCCAAGGCACCCAACACCATTCCCTGGCCTCAGAAGACACTATGTTCACATGTACAACCCTACACTCAGCACACAAACACATAATTCTTAAAAAAAAAAAAAATTTTTTTAACTTTCTAAAGGCCAGCAGGCAGCCACCAGCATGAACGGAGGAACTCCTCTTTGCCAGGCCCCATACTGCCTACTTTACATGCATTCTCATTTCAGTCCTCAGAAGCAATCCATCAGCAAAGAACTACCCTTTATTTCCACTTCCAGATGTGGAAACCAACTGTAATAGTCACGTGATCTCACAAAACCATCCACAAGATAGATAGGAGTGACAGGACTCAAGTCCGCAGCGCCTGGAGCCAGCTCTTCACACAGTGGCAGCTAGAGAAAGTCTGCTGCCAGTGCACAGACCCAGTCCGGTCTCCAGCTACTGCAGGAGGCACCACGTCAGAAGACTGACATCTCATCAGTTCAGTAGACTTTGGCATGAAAACAGAGAATTCAACTTGCTCCAGCTGAAGCTGAAAATGAGGTCACAATAACTACAAGGCAAGCCCCTGCATCAGTAATCTAAATTGCTGTGGATAAGTACAAGTGACACAACTGTAAGTGACAGCCATTGTAACCAAAATCAGAATAGAAATCTAATGTTTCCATGGAGTCAACACAATTTTCATGTCAAAGCAAGATCCACGCAGAATCCACGCAGCAACGTAATCCTGCAAACCAGCTTACCATAATCACTCAAGTCAACTAAAAAAGCCTCGGAGAACCTGCTTTCACCTGATTCCCAAGCCCCTGACAAAGGAGTGCCTTTGAAGTGAGATTACTGAGGTCTTTCTGAAACAACTACAACTTTTTATTTCTAATTATCAGCTTTAAACAGGACTCAAAATTCAGAGATTCATCAATGGCCTGATGACTCAGCTACAACAAATACCAACACGTGGTGTGGTAGCACAGGCCTTGAATCTCAGCATCTATGAAACAGAGTTCAAGGCCAGTCTGGTCAACAAAACAAATTCTAGGCTAGCCAGAGCTGTATATAGTAAGACTGTCTCAAAAACAAGAAAACAAAACAAAACCCAACAACAACAAAATTCCAACACATTTCATCATATAACAACTCTAATTTTGTCAATGAATCTGAGGAATAAATGGATCTGGCTCTTTCTGAACAGGGGGAAAGGAGGAAGAAAATAGCAGATCTGTCTCCTTAAAAGGTTGCTTGTTTTGAGGTAAGGACTCAGTATACACCTCAGGAATGCCCTCAACTGGCAATTCTCCTGTCTAAGCCTCCTGAGTTTGGGAATTGTAGGCATGAGGTCTCATGCCTGGCTCTTTGCTCTTCGAATTATCCAAATTAAACGATTAAAACTTCTTTTATTCTTCTTTTTATTTTTACTTTTGAGCTTTGTATACCAGGCTGGCTTTGAACTTAACAGATCCACATGCTCTGCTTCCTTGCTGGAATTGAAGGTATGCCACCACACCCAGCCTAAAAGATTAAAAAATGTTTAACTGAGGGCTGGTAAGATGTAGTAGGACAGGCCCATAGGGTCGAGGAAATTGGCTCAAACCAGTTGCCAAGGCATGCATATAATGTACTTCCTTATGAGCCAACCTGGAATCTGCCTGAGGGCCTAGCAACAGGCGCCATCAGAGTTTCTGATTGTGCCTAGCCAATGAGGGGCAACCACGCAATGTCACGGGATCAGGACACAGCTTGGGTGCTGGGAGGAGGGTGTATAAGGCCTTCCCCTTTATTCAATAAATGGGTTGCTGCTGGCCTTCAATTGACTCCCAGTGTCTGTGTTGTTAACGCCACTCCTCCTCACCCCCTCCCCTGAGGGAGCCATTAAGATCCTGCAACAGTAGGATGGCTCAGCAGGTACACTACCAAGTCTTAAGATCTAAATTCGATGCCCAGGACCTCCACACAATGTGCATCATGGCATGTGCTCCACCTCCAATAACTAAATATCCATTTAGATAAAGTATAATTTTACAAAAGTCTGAGCTGGGCATGGTGATACATGCCTATAATCCCAGCATTTAAAAGGCAGAAGATCCAACACTTCAAGACCATCCTTAGCTATATAACAAGACCAGCTGGGCTAACATGAGACTGTCTCAAAAAATAAAAAGTAAAATAAGTAACAGACTTGGAGCTGGCAAATGGCTCAGACTGATCACTAGAACCCACATGGTAGAAGGACAAAACTAGGCAAGTTGTTCTCTGACCTCCACGGTATACCACACCCACTCACCCTCACACACTCACCATTCACACACAAAACAAATGTAATCAACGTTTAATATTTTTAATTGAAAGACTTCACATTTCAACACAGAAGTAACAAACTGAGTATACTAACTCAATTATGAGGTGAATGAGTGAGAAAACCTTAGGTAGCATATCACTTCATTACCTTGATATAAATTTACAGAAAATAAATGTTTTCTACTCTGTAAGCACAGGTCTTTGGATTTTTGTTTTGGGGTTTGGTTCTTTTTGGTTTTTTGGAGGGAGGGGTGTTAATCATCCATTGAGTTCAATTACCAGCACTACAAAAAAAAAAAAAAAAAAATTAAAGAACTGGCAAGATACCTCATGGGCAAACAGGCACTTGCCACCAATCCTGAAGATCTGAATACAACACCCAGAAGCACCAGGGTAGAAGGAGAGAACTAACTCCACTGACTCCCAGAAGTCGACCTCCACAGACAAGCAGCAGCTGTGGAAGTACACACACCATAAACGTAAAAAATAGTAACAGTTCTAATAAAACTCGAAATAAATTTGTTGGCTTAGCACCAAATCCATGTTAAAATGCTGCCACCGTTCAAGCAGACACACAGACCTCCCACCTCCCTGACTACCTCTTCACAACACTCCACCTCCTAGAACACTGAGGAAAAGGAGGAAACCACGAATACCTTTGACCCCAGAGCAAAAAAAAGAGAGAGCCCAAAGCTAGTCTAGCCAGCATGAGGCCCTGGGGTCCACCACAGCACTGCATAGACAGAGCACTGGTACCCTTCCGCAATCCTCGCACTCAGGAGGTGGTGGCAACTCAGACGTCCAATATTATCCTCAGCTAGACATCCAGATGGAGGCTGTCCTGGGACTACACAGAACTCTAACTCAAAAAAAGAAAAGGGAAGGAGGGGGAGGGGAAAGGGGAGGGGAGGGGAGGGGAGGGGAGGAGAGGAAGGAAAAATAATCACAAAGATTAACATCTAGTTCCTAAAAAGTAAAATTACTATACTAGTTAAAAATTTCGAACATCCTTTCTTAAAATACAGAGAAAGAGCCAGGCATAGGGTCACATCCTACAATCCCATTATTTGGGAGACAGACAGGAGGATCGGAGTTCAAAGTCAGCCTGGGTTACATGAGACCCTGGGTATGTGGGAGGAGGGTGGACAAATCTAAAAACCCAGAGTATAATTTCACATAATTACTGAAGCCAGACCTGGTGGAAACATCTGCAACCCAAGTGGTTGGGAGGCCAAGGCTGCAGGGTCAGGAGTTCAAGGTCAAACAGCACTACAGAGCACTGTCATGTCTCTAAACCACAGGAAGAAAAATCAAAGAAACACTCTACTAAGATGCTGGAATGATCATCTCTGAGTTCATCACCAAGTTCTCTTCTGGTTTTTAAATTCTACCTCCTCTGGGGAACACAGGGAGGAAGAGGCTACACACTAGAGGCAGACTCCACAGCTCCACTGGCTGATGCCCACCCAGCACCCATTCTTCCTCCTGTGCTCCTTAAACCGGATCTTTGCAGTTCCTTCCTTCACCTGAGCACTCTGGACTCTAGGGCATGCCTTGTGTTCATTCTGAGCTACAGTTTCAAAGCAGCATTTAACTCATTTTGTTCAACTCAGTATTATGCTGGAAAGCACACATTTTTAAACTCTAAATTAAACATTTTGGAAGGACATAACATCAAATTAGTTGCCTTAAAATCAATTACCCTGGTGGGTTAGAATGAATACAGCATTATCTTGCCATAAAAACCTTCGGAGAAGAGATGGCTAAGACAACGTTCTTCTGGTACATTAAACCCACTTACTTACACTGAATACACAAACCTATGCTAAATGTTAATATGTTAAAAGTGATGGCTCAAATCAAGTTCCAGTGTTCATCAGAATGTTATAACCAAAGAAAGGCCAAAAACACAATTTTATTTATAAAAGACCAAGAGAAAAATATTAGGTTCAATGGACTGTCGTAGTGACACCCAGGAAGCAGGGGCAGGGCTGCTTCAAGTCCCTGGCCATACTAGGACACGTGAACAGTGAGACCCTTTCCAAAAACAAGCAAAGCAAGCCAGGAGGTGGTGGCATACCCCTTTAATCCCAGCACTCTGGACACAGAGCCAATTGGATCTCTATGTGTTTCAGGCCAGCCTGGTCTACAGAGCAGCCAAGGATACCCAGAGAAACCCTATCTGGGGGTTGGAGGGTGGGGAGTGGGGGGAGACAGGGAAAAATTAGAAAAGAAATAAACACAAGGAACATCTATCTAGAAAGCAAAGTCCTTTCCACTTTTAAGGGACCAACAACAGGAGTAGCACACCTTGAACAGCAGCACTGAAATAGACAAATGATCAGATTCAGAACAGCCTCAGCTATACTCAGTGCAAAGGAAGGCTGGGCTACATGAGATCCTGTCTCAACACACACCAATTCCGAAATCATAAGCATCATACCTGGCAAACACACAGGTTGAACATCCCTAATTAGAAAACCAAAAGTCCAAAATGCTCCAAAAATCCAAAAATTCTTAAGCACCAAACACAAAACTCCACCCAGACATCAGGTAACAAGACACCAGAAAAAGCAGACAACACTAAATATGAAACCACTTTAGGCTATGGCACAAGGTGCACATGAAACAAAATGACCGTCACATTCATACTTGGATCCCATCCCCAAGATCCCTTGCTTACATGCTAAAATCTGAAGGAAAAAACTCAAAACACCTCTGGGTCCCAGGCATTTCAGGTAAGAAACAGTCACTGTGTACAACTGGATGAAAAGGAGAGGGTAACACAACTCCTAACGTTTGATAAATAAAGTCACATTCTCCCTTAATGCTGCAGCTAGTATCCCAGCGAAAAGGACAAACATTTTCACCAAGTTTTCTCCCTTGTCCACTCCAGCATTAAAGTCAGAAAGACGACTCTAGCCCATCAATGCAACAGGGAGGACGCACTGTTCCCTTTAATAGAGGACTTAACAAACAACCCGGGGCAGGAGGAGGAACCCCTCACAATGGCACAACAGGGCCTACCCCCACAAGCAAAGTGAGAGGGAATCAGAGAAGAACATGTCAGAACTGTAAAAGAGGCTTCTCAAAGTGTGGGGCTGAAACTAGACAAAAAAAACAACCAAGGGAAGGAAGGCAGAGTAAAACCCAGGCAGTAATAGACATGGCAGCTACAGGATCTGAGAGGCCGGCAAGGGTCCACCTGGAAGAGGGCATGGAAACTGGAATAGGTAGAAAAGAGCCCTAAAAGCCAGGCTGAAGGCCATGAACTCAGTCCAGTTGGCAAGAGGCAACTATTTGGGGTTTTCCAGGGGGGACCTAAGTGATTAAAACCAGTAGAAATGACACTGTCAATAGTTACATTAGATGAGAAGAAACCTGTTCAGAAAAAAACAGGAATATTAATGCAAAGATCAAACCTAAAACTCCCACCACATTCATGGACTTCCTGTGGACTCGCTGCCAGAAGACAATCAGAGCCACACACACTGTGCCCAAGCCACTGCTCCTGCCCCTCACTACCTGAGCCTCTGTTCCTCAGTTAAATTTAGGGTACCAGCTGCTCAAATTGTCACAAGGACTTGTCAAAGCACCAGTCTAGTCCTGACAGACAGACACGTGACACACAGCACTAGTGCTGCTGAGAGTGGTAAAATGGAAAAAAAAAATTATGGGACTGAGACCTGCGCAAGGTTCCTAAGGAAAGCTGTCCTGACAGCCGAAAACAGGGAGTGCAGACCCAATACAGCCACCTCTAAGACAGACCACAAGTTCTGCCAGACTTGGCTTCAACAATTCCTTTTTATTTAAACACTTGAAAATGTTTCCAGTGGAACACAGACTTGAAGCCTAAGACCAAGTGTCAGAAGAAACAGCACCCGAGGTATGGGAAAACCCACCCCCCTATAACCACACCAATCAAGGAAGCGTTGACAACGCAGTCTAATTCTTCATGAGCAAGCCTCAATCACAACTTTGAGAAAAAATAAATTATGCTATGTTTATTTCAAGAATGTTGCCCACAAACGCAGGAAACTGACCTACTGAGAGCTTCATGTGATATTTATGCCCCCACAGCAGCAACAAAAGGAAAACATAACACAAAGAAACCACCTCACGAAACCAAAGGCACGGCAGGACGTTCAGGCAATGCTTGGCAAGTCAAACAAACACTGTTCTAAACACTACACATACACCAACTCCATTGTCTCAACTGTGACACAAGAGAGGAGACTTAAGTGGCAGCTCTAGTCTACCCTCAAGGTCATGACCTTTAAGGGACAGAGAACCAAGAGGATCTTTGCTCAAACCACTGCACTACAACACAACACGGTAAGGCCTTTCTTTCACAAGTTTTCAGAAGCACACACTTCTGAAGACAGTTGGCCACACTCTTCTTTGCTCTCCATTCTTAACTTTCTTTCTGCCACCAGTATTTGGAGAGGCTACCATTAATATTCAACAGAAGCTGCAGGACTCAAGCACGGTGGCAGAACTCCTGGACTAGCCATCCACCATGGCATCCCCTGACAGAGGTATCGCAGAGCTACAGTCCCAATTACAAGGTCTGTCAGGAAATCGGAAATCCAAGCCTGGCAAAGCATCAGGGAAATGTGTCCTAAATGGTCATCTAGAAAGCGCATGGAAAAGGGGTCAGAAAGACCAGGGTGGAGTCCCTTGTCAAGGACTAATCAGAATTACCTTCTGAGCACTTCTCCACCTCATCACCCACAGAGAAAGCCAATACAACACTCACCACAAGGGATTAGTCTAAACGACAGCTGCACTTCACACCTCCTGGAGGTGGCTCAGAGTCCTTGTCCCCTAGCTCTCTGGTAAAAGGGCAATCAATTGTACTCTTAGGATGCCAAAGGCAGTAAGCAGTGAAACCTCCTGAGCATCAGCTCTCTACAGTTCCTGTTGGTGGCAGTCTGGCGGGGAAAGTGAACCGTTCACAGCTACACAGCCACAGGGAAAGGAAGGTCTGCTGCTCCTGGCCTTCCTCTTACCACTTTCAGGGCTGTGCACTGTAAACGGTATTTCTGAAAATGAGTCCAGTTTACATGTACCAGAACAACACAGTCCTCACCAACGCCAAGGATTCTGCCATCTCTCCCCTGAATTCCAATGCATTTCTCTCTGTTCGTTTTTTATATAAGTAACAAATTACTTCAACTAACTCCATCTAAATGAACTTAGTGAATCTCCACAGTAATGTTCCATCCTAGGAGAAACTGTGTGAGGGACTCAATTTGTACACAGCCTCTGACCACAAGTGAACCAGCACATTTACTCAACAGGCTGAAGCTCCAAAGGTCCATCTGGCACACCCCTTTTTATCAGAAACCCCATGTTTATAAAGCAGTAGCTACCCTTTCTGCTCACTGGCTGGAAAGTTTCCCAGTTCACAGGAAGCATTTATTTCTTATTTTCTTGGCAGACAGGTATTATGATAATCAATCCTGCAAAAACCTTAATAAGATAGACTCCAAATATCAAAAGGAGTTCTTTGGCATACATAAAAAAAAGTTAAAGTGTTTAACAGTTCAACAAAAGTCAACACAAAATATAATCTCAAGGCTGGGCTGTAGCTCAGAGGCAGAGCACTTTCCAATAATGCCAAAAAAACACATCCAAATTAAGAAACTCCATTAACCACCAATGTCTCTTATGCTAACAACATGTACAGGTTAGAAGTGTGCTTCAAACGGTGGGTTCAGGTGCAAGGATGAGTGGCTTAACTTTTTACAGAAACTGTTTCCTTCCCCCACGGGTTAATGTTTGTCCTCAATCCTAGAGATCTGACTGTATTCAAACTACAGGAAAAAGGGAAAGTGATTTGAGAGTTTAATGTTTGTGATTAGACTTCATGCCTTGCAGGACAGCAAAACTAGGACTGAAATATTCCAAAGCAGCAAAAAAGCCCCGACTTAGCCTCTAACTGCACATAGAGCCTGCCTAACTCCTTTCAGGCACGTTTTCATCCTACCACCCCTCCCCCATAGGTAAATGCCAACTGTTTCTAGAACTCTCAATGATAATTTGGGAAGCTTGCCATTGACTCCCACGATTCAATACAACTGATACACAA
The DNA here is from genome assembly GCF_007827085.1 of Peromyscus californicus insignis. NCBI lineage: Eukaryota > Metazoa > Chordata > Mammalia > Rodentia > Cricetidae > Peromyscus > Peromyscus californicus. Next base: position 2,235,973 of record NW_026294617.1, on the reverse strand, counting down.
TGTTTTTGTGCAAAGATGCCCTACTTCCCCAGACTATAAACTTATTAAAGTGGTGAGAACATACAGTCCCAGGAAGTCAGGATTACTGAAATACTCCAGTAAGCATGGCTCTTATTTAACAAAAATGAACATGAATCACACAGGGAATCCCAAAACTCACTCACTACCTTCAACCGGCCATCCAAATACTCACTGAAAGTCATTTTAGCTCAGTTAAATCAGTATGATAGGGCCTTGTACTACCCCCAAGTGATTTGGGAAGGGGAGGAAAAAGACGTTACTTTACACTGATGGACGAGCATTCAGTCTCAAGATTCAAACTAAAACTAACACATCATTTCACCCATCATGTTTTATTAACATGTTTAGACCAGTCTAAGGTTTCTATATGGGAAACAAGAAAGCCAACAGTAAACTTCCCTAATTAACTGCAAATGACATAAGTAGGAAAACCCTTCCCCCTGGTCCTGTGAAGTCTAAGGTTTTAAGGAAACACCAAACTAAGGAAATGTCATGTTTGCTACGTTCCAACACTTCTGTGTGATCACCAAATTATTTTCAGTGTTCAGTAACCCAACAAAGAAAGTTTCTTAAAATCACCCAACCCAAATGTTACACGAAACAGACCATTTTCACAACCTAAATTTAATCCAAATTGAGAACTTCCAAAATTACCAAACACTCTAATACACGCACGGCTCGCCTCGAGCTGCCTTTCAAAATGGAATATTACACTGAAATGAAAGTCTGCCCCTGTTCAAAAAAAAAAAAAAAAAGACATCGGTTGCAAAGAGGAAGTCACCCAGCAAACGCTCACAACCTGGCCTCTCTACACTGTCAGAAGATAATGACTTGTGTGCCACCCTGAAACTTACCAGGAAGCTGGTAATAAGTTTGCCAACTGTATACACTTCTGACCCAACTTTACCGAGGCTGTGGCCAGGGCCTCCTTCTGGAGAGGCCACAGACACAAGGTGCCCACACGCGCGTCCCGAGCGAGCGAGGCCTGGCCGCGCCCCTCCCCCGCCCGCGCCCCAACAGCCGCCCGCAGTCCCAGCCGCCGCCCGGGGTCTCCGCGCGGCGCGGCCCGGAGGGGAGCGCGACCGGGTGACTGCACCCTGCGTGCCCGAGCGCGGACCGGCGTCCATCCCGAGCCCGGCCCGCTACCCCGCTACGCCAGCCTTGGGCGGCCGCGGCCCCGCATCCAGCCTGCGCCCCCACGCCCGCTCGCCAGAGCCGAGCGCCTCCCGCAGCCCGGCCACCCCGACCCGGGAGGGGGGGCAGCACGTGAGCGCCGCCGCCCCTCCCCCGCGCCCAGGCCAAGTTCGCAGCGCCCGCCGCCCCCGGCCCGCGCTCACCTGCTTGGCGACGCTGTCCCCTCCCGGACGCGCGGCGCTCCCCTCCTGGCCGCCGTCGGCACCCCTAGGCGCCCTGGGGTGCGGGCGCTGACAGCCGGGCGGCGGGTCCGGCGGGGGAGGGGCGCGGGGGCAGGGCGCAGCACCGAGGCAGGAGGGGAGCTGTTACTAAGGGAGAGAGCCAAGCGCGCGAGCGGCCAACGGCTCCGGCTCGGCACCGGGGAGCGCAGGGACCAGCCAGGCACAAATGAGCTCCGGGCCCGCGGCGGCGGCGGCGGCGGCCGCGCAGCAAAACAAACCCGAGCGGCCTGCGCCCGGCGCGCGGGGAGGGAGGAGGGAGCGAAGGGGGAGGGGACGGGGAGGGGGAGGGGAGGAAGATCCGCGGAGGGGGAGGGGAGGAAGTAAGGAGGACCCCCCGGAGGGGGAGGGGAGGCTGGGAGGAGGGGAGGGGGAGGGAGCTTGGAGGAGGAAGGGGGAAGGGGGAGGGGAACCTGGAGGAGGAAGGGAGGGGGAGGGGAGCCTGGAGGAGGAAGGGGGGAGGGGGAAGGGGGAGGGGAGCCTGGAAAGGGAGGGGGAGGGGAACCTGGGAGGAGGAAGGGAGGGGGAGGGGAGCCTGGAGGAGGAAGGGGGGAGGGGGAAGGGGGAGGGGAGCCTGGAAAGGGAGGGGGAGGGGAACCTGGGAGGAGGAAGGGAGGGGGAGGGGAGCCTGGAGGAGGAAGGGAGGGAGAGGGGGAAGGGGGAGGGGAACCTGGGAGGAGGGAGGCTTAGAGGAGGAAGGGAGGGGGAGGGGAGCCTGGAGGAGGGGTGGAGAAAGAGAACGTGGAGGGGGAAGGGAGCCTGGAGGAGAGGCGAGGGGGCAGGGAGCCTGAGCCTGGGAGGGGGAGGGGGAGGAAAGGGGAGGAGCGCCGGGGGGAGGGGCGCGCCGGAGGGGCGGGGCCCCAACGGAGGCAGCAGCGCTGCGGTGGGGGCGGCGGCTGGCTGGCGGCTCCACTCTCCGCTTCCTCACAGCTCTGCTCTCCCTGCACCCTCCCTCCCTCGCTGGCTGGCGGCGCTGGGGGCTGGGCGCGCGGCGCCTTCGTTCCAGAGCCCGCAGCCGGGCTGTCCCGCGGCCGCCCAATCCCTGGAGGCAGCGGGCAGGTGCTGGAGCGGTGCGCCGGCTCGGGATGGACATCGCGTGCAAAGCGCCGCACACTCCGTTGCGTGTAAACACTCCTGCTCGGAAGCGTACCTGGAAAGGTGCTTCATCTGCAGGGAGCGAGTTGCCGGATGGGATCCGAGCACCGCGTGTCGGGGAGGCGCGCACATGGCGAGAGGGGTTTGGTGCTAACGCAAAGCTGTAATTGAAGTATGTGTGCCCACATGTGCGATTTGTCGTCTTCTGGGTCTGTTGGGAAGGTTTGGTGGATCAGTTCACATTGCGCGAAAATAAAGCCATAGAGTGAATGAATGTTCACTAAAGTATGCACCGAGGTGTGGCATCCACGGGAGTTTATCTCCTACTTTCTGCATGCGTGTGACACGTGAAGGCGGTTTCTGAAGCGGTTCGGCTGCTCAATAAAGTCACAATGTGATTGGGGGAGTTCAGAGGGCTTGTATTTTGCTTTTTAAGGAAAACATTTTTAAACACTGCGTTGACCTTCCTGAGCTTCTCAGAAACCTGGAGCGTAAGAAACAACCTTCCTTTTAATTCTGACATATGACTTGAAACTCTGCTTTGCAGCTACTATGTCTTTAAAAATATTTTTCAACCTTCTTAGGTGAAAGGTTCTGCTTTCAAGTTGTCAAAATATTTGAATATATGTGTGTGTGTGTGTACATACACTGGTCTTTGTTTAGTGCCTCAAGCATAAATTTTCAAAGTGTCGTTTGAAGTCACTTTCATGGCTATAGACTCAGTCCTGCCTAATAAAATCAGTGACTAGATTTTTTTTCAGTCAAGGTCAGTGTCTCCCCTATAGGCCCCCTCCTTGCCGGCAGCAGTCTGTTATGACTGAGATCACTGGAAGAGAGTGGAAGAGTCACCAAAAGAAAATCTGTGGAGTTGGAAATGCCCTATCTACCAGAAAGTTCAAAGCCTGAGCCTGGGTGTCTTTGGAGCGATAGTCACATGTGAAAGGGGGAATGTTAGATTAAACAATGTCACCTGATGGGAATTTAGATAACAGTTTCCAAAACAGAGCTGGGTGTTCAGAGGGAGCTGATTTTGCCTTTTAGTGGCCTGCCAAAGCTGAGACCTGGCTCAGTCCTTCAGCTGCCCAAAGGATTTAGTATCTTCCCATTTGGCAAATTGTTTAAGAACTGTCCAGTGGTACGTATGTCCACTCAATATAAACCTCTCTTCAGTAAGTAAAGTATATCTCACTGCAACCAAGGTTCTTTGACCACCAGTGAGCCTCTAAACTATTTTAGGGTGGTGGAGTGGGTAGGCGAGCTGAGGTTCCCCTTGACGTAAACAACAGCTACAAGAAAATGAGACCACATTGTGAGTGAATAAAGATGTATTATACCAGTCTTTACAGCCAGGCCAAGCAGGTGATTCCAAACCCTCCTGTGAGACAGCTCTTCCGGCCAGTTCCTGGACCCTGCAGTTCAGTACTGAACATTTAGAGTGCTGAGAATCTGAATTTGTTAGGCACAGTGTCTTAGAACAGAGACTGCTTTATTTAAATGCCGTGACCGAAATCAAAGTTGGGGGCCTGTTCCTTAAACTTGCTCCAGTAAAGTGCCCTTTAAGCTGTTTTGTTTTGTTTTGTTTCCTATTTTGTTTGTTGGTTGGGGGTTTTGTTTTCATGGTTTGTTTGGTTTTTGTTGTTTCTGAGAAGGACTTTTCTGTGTACCACAGCCTGATCTCAAATGCTTGGCAATCCTCCTGCCCACCCTCCCAAGAGCCAAGAGACTATCTTACCATTATTAAACATTACCTGGGACTTTGAGATTGCTCAGCAGGTTGATATGCCACCTGACCACCTACGTTCAGTTCAGTTCCTATGCTTCAATGGCAAGACAGGAGGCAGGAAGCTTTTCTGCTAGCTAACCGGAAATTCACAACTCAGCAGGAATGAGACTCTTGGGAGTTCACGCCTTAATCTCAGCATTTGGGAGGCAGAGGCAGGCAGATGTCTGGGTTTGAGGCCAGCCTGGTCTACATGGTAATCGCCAGCCAGCTAAGGCTGTGTGAGACTCTGACCCAAAATAAGGAGGAAGGTAACAGTCCAGAGGTTGTCCTCTGGACTCACCTCTCACTGGCCTGTTTGCACCTGCGCTCACACTCAACAGAGGCCCTGGCATTATTGTAGATGCTCTACTTACCACAAACAAAATGTCTAAATGCAGAAAATGCTTGACCTACCGGCTAGAGGGAGTTAGCTGAGCCTGAACCTTGGCCGCTCTGGTTTCTAGATGGAGGAACCCATCTGAAAGCTCAGTGTGGCTTCAGCATTTTTTAAGTTTTTTTTAATCTCTGTGTGGTATGTGACAAAACTTTTCCTTATGAGATGAAACACTCATCTCACCCCAGGTAAGGAACCCACAACAGACCAAAGTACAGATACCAACAAAGTCCAATGAGTTTTATTGGGGTTGCTTACAGAAGCAGAAATGACTTAGAGACAGCTGTATCACTAAAGCCCACCCCAGCATGGGTGGCAGCTCACAAAACTAGGCACCTGGAGCATGGTGCACAGCCTGAAGGCAACTTAACAAGGTGGAGAGTGTTCTTTTCAGGCACTTCTATTGGCCTAAACCTCTTCCTGGTAGCTTTGCTGGTCTCACAACTGGTCTCCAAGTCTGCTTTTCTCCTCTCAAAATCTTCTGAGTACCACAGCTTCATTTCTCTGAGAGGGACTCTCAGCTTCTATTGTTTAGCAGGGAAGAGCCCAGTGAATCTGGTCAGTTTCAGGGAATTCTTGAAACTATTTTTTTGTTGTTGACCTCCCTGCTTAAGGAGCTTGCATTGGCCTGGATGGAACGTTTTAATCTCAAGGAGACTGCTGTTGCACAAATCCTGATTGGTCTTAATAAAAACCTGGAGCCGGATAACAGGGTGAAAGTTGAAAGATCAGAGAAGCAGAGCAAGTCACCTCACCAACCCCTCAGCCTGCAAGAGCCTGAAAAGACCTGAGCTCCTGTCTCCTCCCACCTTATATTCTTTTCTGGGCCCAGCCACATCACTTCCTGTCTCAACCTTCCTAGTGCTGGGATTTAAGATATGTGATCCCAAGTGCTGGAGTTAAAGGTGTATGCTACCACTGCCTGACCTCTGTGGCTAACTGTGGCTAGCTCTGTCCTCTGATCTTCAGGCAAGCTTTTATTTCTTAGATTACAAGCAATATATCATCACAGACTGTTAAACAGCAGCGAGAGAGAGAGAGAGAGAGAGAGAGAGAGAGAGAGAGAGAGAGAGAGAGAGAGAGTGTGTGTGTGTGTGTGTGTGTGTGTGTGTGTATGTGTATGTCCCCTGGAGCTGGAATTAAAGGCATTTGCCTCCCGAGTATTGGGGTTAAAGGTTTGTGCTACCACTGTCTGGCTCTGTTTCTATCCTAGACTGAGTCAATCTCATGTAGTCCAGGGTGTCTTTGAACTCACAGAGATCAGATCTCTGTCTCCCTAGTGCTAGGATTAAAGGTGTGTGCCACCACTGCCTGGCCTCTCTGTTTAATCTAGTGGCTTGTTCTGTCCTCTGATCTTCAGGCAAATTTTATTAGGGTACACTATATCACCACATTTCCCCTTTTTTGTCTAAAGTAATAATTAATCCTTACATGCCTTTAATCCCAGCACTAGACATGTTGAGAAAGACAGTGATATGGTGGGCAGAGAAAGGTGTATAAGATGTAAAGAGACAGGAACTAGAAAGTCTTTCGGCTGAGGAAAGCTTTTCAGGCTGAGGAGTCATAGAGGTAAAAGGTGGCTTGTTCCTTTGTCTCTCTTATCTTCAGACAAATTTTATTAGGATACACAAAATATCACCACAGTAATCCAGTTGGTAGAATGATTGATGTCCTCCTCCCAGGAACCATCTCGAGCACTGCCTAAACCAAACCTGGTCCTGCACACTTTTAATCCAAAAACTGGGGAGGTCGATACAAGGGAATGAGAAGTAATCATGTAAGGAATTCTAGAACAGTATGCGCTATTCTCACAAAAATCAATGAATGAATGAATAAATTAAATAAGTTTTAGATGGGCATGGTGGCACATGTCTTTAACCCCAGCACTTGGGAGCCAGACCCAGGTGGATCTCTCTGAATTTGAGACCAACCTGGTCTCATAGTGAATTCCAGAGATTGTTCATTGGGTAAAGGCAATTATTACCAAGCCTGGGAAAAAAAAAAAATCACTGTATACACACACACACACACCCCTCTGGCTAAACAAATCCTGACTTTAATTCAAATAATACTTCACCCAAGGAGCATTATACAGCAAGATTTTAAACTACTATGATGCTTTAAAATGTTTACATTATGTAGCCCACATAATTAAAGTATTCAAAGCAAATTTAACAGTATGTAGAAGATGTTTGGTACCACAACTATTAGCCAGTGCTGTAACTCCTGCCTTTCATTTTCAGCACTGAGTAGCTCGTGTTTGCTGAGCTTCCATAGGCATCCTTCTGAGGTACTGTGATGGGCTTCTGTTTCCTTCTGACTTGTGCAGTTCTGTGGTCAGGACTGATTTGAGCAGCTTGGCCAGAGTCTAGATCTCAGCACACAAGCTTCTTTCTCCATCCATCTGTGCAGACTGTACTCTTGTGACCTTTCATCATCAGCATGACCATGTCACAGTGCTCCTTGACCTGTCCTGATACAGTCTGTCAAACCCACCAAACTACATGACAAAAAGCCTGATACCTCACCTCTTGTTCTCCTCCTGGCTAGTTGGAGACAGCCACCCCAACCCTTCCAAGGGAGGGACACCCCCTTTCTTCTTTTCTCATGCTAGAGCCCTTAAAATGGCTCTGTGTCAGTCAGCTGTTGCTGTCTTTGCCTGACCCAGAGGCAGTCCTCATATCCTTTTTAAGTAAATAAACCTCTTGCTGCTGAGAATCTGTGCTGACTCCAACGCCCCTTCAATAGAATCAATGGGCTTTATTTGATGGCTTTCATTTGAATAAAAATAATAAAATTATATTGAAAGAGTTTCTTTTTTTAAGCTAGCACTAAGGGAGACTGAGGCAGGAGAATTGGCACAATTTTAAAGCCAGCTTGGGTTACACAGGGAGTACCAATCCAGCCAGGGCTACTTAGCCAAGATCCTGTATCAAGAAAGAAAGGCCCTCTTTAATCCTAGCACTTGGGAGGCAGAGGCAGGCAAATCTGAGGCCAGCCTGGTCTCCATATGGATTCTAGGACAGCCAGGGCTATACAAAGAAACCTTGTCTTGAAAAACCAAAAAAAAAAAAAGAAAGAAAAGGGGTCAGGAAAGATGACTTACCAGTTAAGAACACCCATGTCAAGTGGCTCACAACCACCTATAACTTCAGTTCCAGGGACTCAATGCTCTGTCTGGCCTCCACATGCAACTGAACATATCCACATGCAGACACACACATACACATAAATTTGTAAAATAAAAATTTGAAAGAAAAAAACATACCTACCTTATAAACTATTCATATCTCTCAGAATATAGAAATAGCAGTTTGTATCTTGTTTGTGATTCATTCAGAACAAAAAGACACACACACACACACACACACACACACACACACACACACACACACGGCGCATTGTCTCACCAACCACCTACTTTTATTGACAACCTTGTACTGCTCTGGCAGCATGAAAAGCTTCATATTGTATTGACATCATTCGAATGTATTGCTATCATTCAACAAACATTTATTTATGCTTAGTGTAAGAAGGCACTCAGAAGCTGTTCACAGTGAACGAACAGCACCTATACTTTTTGTGTTTACATTTCAGTCTTGTACTAAGTGGAAGTTAAGAATATAAAGAAACTTTCTAAAAAATGTATCCAAGTTGCTTTGTAGGCTCAGCTGTGTGGTGATATTTTATTTGTGCTGAAATGTGGTGATATTTTTATTTGTATGTTAATAAAGCTTGCCTGGAGATCAGAGGTGAAAGGCCAGCCATTTTAAGTAAACAAGAAGTCAGGCAGCACACGCCCTTAATCCCTTAGCAGGCAGGGTCTCTGTGTGTTCAAGGCCACACTAGGGAACAGAGCCAAGCGTGGTGACACTCGCCTTTAATCCCAGTACCAACCATGGAGACCTGGAAGTCTGTACAGACAGACAGAAAGTGCCAGAACTGTGTAGGAAGAGGAAGTAAGGTAGCTGGACTAAGAGCCAATGAGAGAGCAGGATAGCAAGGCAATAAAGGCATGGGTAGACAGGAAGTAACTATTTGGAAGCTGCAGAGTTGGTGAGGTAAGGTTGGCTGGTGGCTTTCCCTATTTCCCTAATCTAAGGCTTTCACCCCTATATTTGGCTCCTTGTTTTTTATTTAATAAGACCAGTTAGAAATTCATCTACACAGCTGGGAGAACACTTACCTAGCATGCATGAAGTCAGGGTTTGATCCTCGGCACTACACAGAGAAGGTTAAAAGAGGATAGATGTCCAAGGCCAATAACTGCACATAAAATCTATGGTCATCCTGGGCTATGTGAAACTGTCTAAAAATAAATAGATAAGAATAAACTAAGTTGCATTATGGTTTAACTTTTGTCACAAAGATAATATAAAATGGTTTAGGGAGGTTTGTCCTCTTTTACTGCTGATATTCAAGCAGAGCATTTGAATAAACTGTCAGAGACCTAGCTTGCAAGCATGAAGCCCTGAGTTTGCTCATCACCCACACAAATGCTGGGCATGGGCCAGGAAGATGACTCCTCAGGGGAAGGTGCTTTCTGTACAAGTCTGATGAGTTCAGTCTCCAGAACCCATTTAAAGGCAGATAACCAACTACATGAAGATGTCCTCTGACTACCACATTCATGTGTACATGTACTCCCACACTTACCACACACATTTGCACACCCATGCACTCTTGCTCTCAAACAAACATGTACAAACTTATATACACCCAAAAGAGCCAGGTTGTTCTACTCCGCAGTACATAGAGCACCTCCAGCAAAGCTATCAGATGGCTTTCCCAGCTCTTTCTGTCCTAGTCAAGCCCTCCTCACTGCCACTCCACAGGCCAGGAACTGGTTAGATAACCACACTCAAAAGTGAAGTCATAAAGCCAGGCCGTGGTAGCACGTGCACCAGCACTCAGGAGGCAGAGCCAGGCAGATCTCTGTGAGTTCAAGGCCAGCCTGGTCTACACAGCAAGATCCAGGACAGGCACCAAAACTACACAGAGAAACCCTGTCTTGAAAGAAAGGAAAAAAAAAAAAAGTGAAGTCCTAACGAAGCTTAAGCAAAATAAGGTGGGGAGTTAACATGGTGCATTGTTTTAGATAAAGAAGGTTGCTGAGTTATATTGACACATGAGCAGAACATTAATGACACAGAGAACAGAGTGTCCACCATCAGGAAAGGGACATTACAGGTAGAGGGAACATTAAGTTCATAGAAGCAGGTAAAAGCACAACTGTTGTATGCTGGGAATGAGAGCAAATGTCATCTGGTTGGTATGAAGCAAAGAAGGGTGAACGGGGCTTGGCCTCCCTCCTTTAAAAAGGGGTGTGGGGTCTGCTTCCTACACAGAGGACCAAGTGGGAGAGGATGAGGACTGAGGCTGGCTGAGGACTCTCACAGAGATTCCAGAGAAGATGGTGTCAGGAACTGGTTAGAGAAATCAGACAGTGTACAGACAGGATCTTACTCTGTTGCCAGGATGGCACACAGTTCACACAGTGCTTGGAGGCTGGCCTTGAACTTCTTTGCTCTTCCTATCTCAGCCCCCAAGTACTAGAAGTACAGGTGTAAGTCCCTATGCCTGGCTCAACTGCACACTTGTCAAGATAAAAAAAAAAAGAAAAGAAAAGAAAAGGAATAGTTTTTGGTATGTTGTTGAAAAGGAGAGTCCAAAGATGATTACTGAGTTTGGACCAAGAATATGCAGAAGAATGAAGTTGCCGTTTGCAGAGGTGGCGGGGCGGGCAATTTTTTAAAAAGTGCTTGTTTTTAATAGTTTGATGAGTCTGAGATGTCCCCAGGAAAACGTTGACAGGCAGGCAGATTTGCACATCTAGTGTTCAGAGAAGGCAGGAAGTGGAGACAGGACTCCGTGACTCACTACGAATCTGGATTCAGTCTCAGGAACCACGGAGTGGAACAAGAGAACTGACTTGCAGAAGTTGTCCTCTGACCTCTCCTCCAGTGCTGCAGGACACACACACACACACACACACACACACACACACACACACACACACACACACACACACACAGAGTAAATATAATTTTTTTAAAAAATTTTTAAAAAATGGTGATGTAAACATAGTGAACTAAACAACCATTGTAAACCAAGAAGCACTGAGTTATCCAAAAGCTTCAATTGTCTTCTACTTCCAGTGCTTTTGAGTTTTGTTTTGCTCTGTATTTTTTTCAGACAGTATTTTATGTAGCCCAGGTTGACCTCAAACTCAATATGTAGCTGAGGATGACCTTGACCTTCCTGACTCCTCCTGGGATTATGGGCATATACTATCAAGCCTGGCTTAAATGGTTTATTTATTTAATTATTTATTTATTTTTGAGACAGAGTCAGGCAAGCCTTGAACTCCCAGAGACAGATAAACCTGCCTCTGTTCCACAAGTGCTGGGATTAAAAGTGTATGCCATTATGCCCAGATAAAAGTTTCCTTTTATTAGGAATATCCTGCTAGGGCTTTCACTTGGCCCACCCCAACATCTTCCCCATCTAGGAACTGCTGGAGCACATGAAGGGACCAGCCCTATACATCCATAGCTGCAGGATCCCCCATGACTCAGGGCAACAGCAGGACATCTGAGAGTCTCTCTGAGGATCCAGTATTGACAGTGTAGCAGAAGCTAATGAACATTCACAAGTAAAGCTGTTTGGACTGGGCTGATTAGACATGACACACCTCAACTTCCAATGCCACCGAGATGAATGAGTATGTGATAGAGGTAGAGGTAAGACGGAGTGGAATGGTATATGCACAGAAACACTGTGGTTGATAGAGGAGCAGGTCATTGCCCAAAGGGATTGATGAGATTTTTGTTGTTGTTTTTGTTTCTTTTCTCTTTTCTTTTTTATTAACTTTTTGTGGGGGAGGCTACAAGGGTGGAGGGCAGATACGGAAAGACTAGGGGATTAGTGAGATTGGTGCACATGATGTGAAATACCCAAAGATTCAATAAAAAAAATGTTACTTAAAAATAAAAGGAATGTCCTACTGATCTTATGTAATCACAGGTCAGCAAGCAGTGACTTTGTACATGTGAATATACTGGTTCTTAGTGTCAGTTCATAAAGCATAGTCCAAGGCTTCTCCAGACATTTTGTGTACTGTTTCTAATTTTCTCAACACCCAAAAAAGGCAGTGTCTTCCTTAGACAGGAAGGCATAAAAGTCAAACATGTTCCTCACAGTTTGGGGGGCTAGGAGGCCTGGGATCAAGCTATCAGCATGGTTAGGTTCTTCCTGTTCCCAAGAACATGAACTTAAGGCTTCTGAAGGCACAGTCTTCATTTCCATGGAGGGAGACTGTGCAGGTTCAGACTAGAAAGGGCAAGGACTGCTAAAAAAATTACTTTGATGTTTAGGCTGTGGGTGTGGCTCAGTTGATAGGTGATGACCTAGCATTCAGTAAGCCCTGGGTTCCACAGTGCAGAAACACACATCTAAAATCCCAGAATAAAGAGGTGGAGGGAAAGCAGGAGAATCAGAAGTTCAAGGTTGTCCCTGGCTACATACAAGTGAAGTTTGAGGCGAACATGGGTCTCAAAAAAATTTTTTTTAATAGTTGGTGAAGAGAGGAAAGAAAGGCGAAGTGGGCAGAGCTGCTTAATGGAAGGACCCATCATAACAGAATGTGTGTCACCTGTCCTACATGAGCATCTAAAAAGTATTCACTGGATACAGATAGGATATAAGTCAGTCCGGTGTGCATCCTCTGTTAGAGTGTGTCCTGGTTAGGGAAGGAAAGTCAGTGGCCCACCATCTCCCTGCCTCCCCCACCTCTCCTGCTACCACAGGAGAACGTGGTTACTTGGTTACCTGCCATTCTGTAGTAAACTTATTAGTTATGCCTTTGAAAACCTGATTATTCTTTTAACCTTTGAAATTTGAGTTATAGAGCTTAGCACAGTGACACTCACCTGTAATCCCATTACTCTGGAGACTGAGGCAAGAGGATTGCCACAAGTTCAAGGCCTACTTAAGCTAATAGTGAGAACTTGTGTCAAAATGGCAAGAAAAGTAAAAGTATAAGTTTAAAAAAACTAACTGTTCCTTTTAAAAGCATGTTTATAGTTTGGCGAATTGAATTCCCATATATTAAACTGCGTGTATATGTTTAATGAGCCCAATTTCCTTTTTAAAAATATTTAAATTGCAGCCAGGTGGTGGTAGCGCACACCTTTAATCCCAGCACTTGGGAGGCAAAGACAGGTGAGTCTCCAAGTTTGAGGCCAGCCTGGTCTACAGAGTGAGGCCAGGACAGCCAGGGATACATAGAGAAATCCTGTCTTGAAACCAATGAAAAGCTTAAGTTGCTGGGCAAGTAGAATCAAAAGCAGTTTTCTACTGCTCACAAATATGACTGACTGGTTTTAAAATGTATCTCTTAAGTTCTCTCGAACATTACAAAAATATTTATAGACTTAATAAAACTCACATCTTCATCTATAACCACAAATCTAAATCAATTATAGCTTTACTTGTTTTACATTGGCTTTACAAGATAATTTGCTATTCTTTTATTTAAGAAAAAAAATTGCATTCATTTATTGTATGGAATATGTACACATGCCATAGTGCACATTTGGTAATAGCTTTCATCATGTGGGTCCCAGGGATCCAGCTCAAGTCATCAGGTTTGGCAGCAAGCACCCTTAACTTATGAGCCATCTCAATGTCCCTGTTAGTTATTTTAAAATGTTAAATTACCTTGAAATTTAAAAGGGTTAGCCAAACATAGTCTTATAATCCTAACCCATAGGAGGATCAGGAGTTCAAGACATCCTTGGCTATCTAGTGAACTGCAGGCCAGCCTACACTACTTGAGACACTGTTCCAAAATGAAAACAATCAGAAAAAGAAACAAAGAAAAAAAAATCCCACAAAGTTAAAATACCAAATACAAATATGAACAAATACTTTCAAATAAATAAAAATAATAGTACTTAATAGTACTATGGTGGTCTGAGTAGGAATGACCCCCATAGACTTGTATTTGAATGCTTACCCCTTAAGGAGTGGCACTATTACAAGACGTGGCCTAGTTAAAAGAAGTGTGTCACTGTGGGGGTGGGCTTTGAGGTCTCCTATGCTCAAACTATGCACAGTGTGGCACAGAGTCTCTTTCTGCTGCCTGCAGATTGAGGTTTAGAACTCTCAGCTACATCTTCAGCAGCATGTCTGCCTGCATGCCGCCATATTTTCCATCATGACCATAACAGTGTAAACCTCTGAACTGTAAACCAGCCCCAGTTAAATGTTTTCCTTTATAAGAGTTGCCATGGTCATGGTGTCTCTTTCCAGCAATAGAAACCCAAACTAAGACAAGTACTATGACTTTAATTTGTGTGTTGCTTTCTTCAGCTTTGTGTTGTCTTGTGTCTAAAAGAAAGTTATCCTTAAATAAACAATTCTTCTAGTACAAGAGATAGCTCAGTGATCAAGAGCACTTGCCTATCTTCCAAAGGACTGTAGTTTAGTTCCCAGCATCTCTATCAGGCAGTTCACAACAGTCTATAACTTGGGCTACAGGGGATTGGATGCCCTCTGTGGCCTCCCTAGGTACCTCACACATATGCTGCATGCTCACACAGGTAAATAACACATGGATATTCTTGCAAATAAAAATAATAAAGAGTTCTTCTGTCTCAAGTAAGCTGAGATGCTATCTTGGTTTAGATTGTTACTTCAAATTACATACGCTGAGTAGCTTCTAGCCAACAGAAATTTCTTCTCAATTCTGGAAGCTTGAAATCTCAAGATGCTGGTTCCGGCGGAGTTGATGAGTTGGTGTAGGGTGAAAGCCCACGTCTGAGCTCAGCTAACACTTTCTTGCTGTCTTCTTCACTGGGTACAGAGGACAAACTAGCTCATGACTCGTTAGGAAGGCTGCCGAACCCCTTAGTGAGGGCTGGCAAAGAAGCTCCACATCTTATGCGATCTTTGGCATTGGGTGCCAATATATGAATTTGGGATGGGGGCACAAATATTCAGATAACAGGAGATTCCAGTTTATGGAGTGGCTGACTGTGCTGGCAGATGCTGGCTGGAGACAGAAATACACAGGGCAGTATTTCTCAATATGGTCAAAAGATGTTGGACCTTTCTTGACCCCAGCCAGTGGGAACTCTTGCACTTTCAGAGGATGCTCTGGAAGCAATTCCTGTTGACAGTTCTGTTTGCACTGCTTCTTCCCAATGGTTTGGATCCTACCTATGAGGCTCCTGATACAACCCTAGACATGCCATGGGTTCATGACAGTGGCTAGCCCTGCCATTGTTACACAGTCCCAGACACACCATGCTTACAGGCACTAGAATAGAAGCTTGCTGTACTTTCTGAGAAGAATGCTCAGTGTTTTGGTGATTTAACAGTTATTACAAGCACAGTCATTCCTTATGTCAGCATTTCTCAAACTGTGTTGAACTCAAGATGGTACTTAATTCATGCTTCTGAAAGTAAAGGATTAGATTATTTAAAACAAACAAACAAATGAGAAGTTGGAGATCAGCTGGTAGAGTGCTTGCCCAGGAAGCACAAAGCACCAGCTGTGTATAAAAACCAGGTGTGGTGGTGCGTGTGTATAATCCCAGCTCTCTACCAACTTGGGTGAAGAGAGGAGGACCAGAAGTTCTCATGCTTACTACATAATGAGTTTGAAGCTAACCTGGGCTACATGAGACCCGTCTCTGAAAAATAATAAGTTAGGAAATACCACATTAAACTTGCCTTCTAGAAATGTATGGTGTCCATTAGCATGATAAAAACTGAGAAAGCCTTATATAAACTCAAGAGATAAAAATTTATAAAATGAGTCAGTGAAGTGATAAAGGCACTTGGCATACAGCCTGAGTTAGATGCCCTCAGCCCACATAAATGTGGAAAGAGGGCCCTGATCTTCACACATGTGCACCCACACACCCACCCACATATCCACACACACAAAAATAATAATAAATAAATAAAAACAAATACTTTTGAGCCTCTTTCTCTATATTTGTGTGTAGTTTTTTAATGAATAAAATGTATTTATTCTATGTGCTTTTCACATCATATATCTTGATCCCACTCATTCCCCAACCCTTCGAATCTGCCCTCTGCCCCTGCACCCCCCCATAAAACAAAATTCAAGAGAAAACAATGAAGAAAATAAAATGAGAAAAAAAAATTGAAAAGAGAAGGAATTAAAAATCTCCTCATGGAAGCTGTAGTGCGACCCAGCAAGTCACACCACATATTCCTTGGTCCATACGTCTCTACTTGCAAGTGTTCATTGCAAAGAGTCACTGGTCTGGTTCGAGGCCCCTGGTCTCCACTACATGTTCGATGCTGGGCCCCCAGTAAGACTCTTCCTGGACATCCCACTGGCACCCTGTGTTGTGGAGATCCTGCAGCTTTGGGTCTGTGGGTCAAGTCCCTTCACGTGCTCCAGCAGGTCATAGATGGAATGGATGTTGGCGCAGGCCAAGTCATAACCCTGGGTCTGGGCCTGGGCAGCTGTAGGGTTGGTCCGCCAGATGGGAAGTGGGACAGCTGTCCCATTCTCACAGTTTTGGAGGTGGCTCACACACACCTCTGCTGGCAAGGTTGGCTCTGCTGTGCTGCCCTGACGAGGTGTGGGGCCTATTTTCTGGAGTGTTGCAGCTGGTGAGGGTCAGGGATAGCTCTATTACTCTTATGACCACAGGGCCAACTCTCCCCCATGCCCCAGGCATTGATTGGGGGCATGGTGGAGATCTTTCTATGGTGTGTGAGTGCTTTTGTTTTTGTTTTTGACAAAGCCTCTCCTGGAACCTTGTATACTTTGTGTGTTCCAGGCCAATGAGAACAGGGTGGGAACAACACCAGAAGCTGATCTCTGGCATCCATAAGCATGCATGTGCATGTAAGCACACGCACAAAGAACAAAAGGAGAGCTGGGGATGGTGACCCATACCTGCAATCCCAGCACATGGGAGTTAGAGGCAAGAGGTTCAGAAATTCAAGGTCACCTTAGCTACATAGTTCAAGGCCAGCTTGGGCTACATGATATTCTATCTCAAGTCCTGTGACTGCACTCTAACCCCCTCAACCAGAAAAAAAAAAAAAAAAAAGCTGGAAGCCTTGTCAACACATTTCACCTGTTTCTTAGTCTCGCCAGGCCTGTGGAGCTGGCCTGACCTAAGTTTGAAGTGGACTTTTCTTTAAGCTATACTGGTGTGAAAAGCACACTGTGTCTAAAACTAGACATGACACTGCTTAAGCCTCAAATATTAAGCAACAAAGATAGCTGATACTTTATTGGCTACTTACCAAAAGCTCAAAACAATGTCATACAGATGAAATAATTTAATCCTTACAATATTCAATGAAATAGGAAATACTGTTATTTCCCTCCATGATAAAAAAAAAAAAAAAAAAAAAAAAAAAGCCACTGGTCTATTAGAGACCAAGGTTTCCAGAACTAGGTTTTTATCCAGGGGACTAAGTTCAAGACTTTGGTGTCTTGAGCCAGCATCTCAAGCAGTTCAGGCTGGCCTCCAACTCACTATGTAGGTGAGAATGCCCCTGCCTCTACCTCCTGAGTGCAGAGATTAGCAGTATGCATCATCATACTGGGGTTATGTAGTACTGGAGTTGAACCCAGGGCTTTTGTGCATGCTAGACAAGCACTCCACCAACAGAGCTACATCCCAAGTCTGAGTTCAAGACTTTAATTACCACCTCATACAGTGGGCAGATCTAAGCCCAGCAATGGAGACAACTAGTGAAGGGCTTAGAACCCAAAAGCACTTTGGGTTACTATACTGAGTCCAGGGGCCTCGTGAATCTGTTCTTGGACCCAAAGGGGATTGTGTCTAGAGTATGCCTCTCCACTACCCTGGGCAATGAAAACCAGGATTCTCGATGCTTGGAGGTGGGGTGTCCCTATTCCTGGTTCCACGGAGGAAACCCAGAGAAGGGCAGTAGTGGAGGAGATGAAGCATCCTGTTGATTGGGAAATGCAGCTTTTGGTGGCTTTGCCTTTGAGCAGAAAGGCAAGCTGTATTTGCTGAGTAAGATCAGTAGCTGAGGACTAGATCAGTTCCTTTCTAGAGGGAATTAAGAGGGGTCAGGAAAACTAAGTGCAGGCAAAAGGGAACAGGAACTCTGAACTGGGCTTAGCAAACGTTTACCGCCAGATAGTAAAGTTTTAGGCTGTGCTTTTCTTATATTTTTGGTTGTGAGCCTAGCCTTTAACGGCTGAGCCATCTCTCCAGCCCATGTGCTTTTCTTTATTGTCCTTTTCCTCCCTCTTAACCATTTAACAGAATAGAAAATGTTCATAGCAGGAAGACTTAGTCTCTATGTTACATTTTGCTGTTTTCTGCTGTAAGCATGCATGCACACACACACACACACACACACACACACACACACACACGCGCGCGCGCGCGCGCGCGCGCACACACGCACACGCACACGCACACGCACACACTTTACAGTCTGATCTTGGCCTCCTCAGCAGTCTTAACTGCTTCTCCTTATAGAGAACCTTCCTATGACAGAGAAAGGGACTCAGATAAGGAAAGGGAATAGAAATCTGACTGATGATGCCTCTTGCAACCTGTGCTCTGTTCTACTGAGCTTCGTTCTACTGATGTGCAGAGCTAACTTTTTTTAACTTTCTTTTTATTTATTCTTTATGTCTTTCACATCATGCATCTTAATCCCATTCATTTCCCCGTCAAGCACTAACTCTTGTTTGGCAAGCAGACAGTTTGGCATTTTTATGCCATGCACAGCTGCACACATGAGCAACTGGGCAAGAATTCTGTTTCATGCCACATTTTGTTTGGGAACTGGTGCCCACAACAATCCTGCAGAGCCATGAACCTCAGCAGGGTTGAGTTCTAGGAGAAGTGGATTTGAACTCTTTCATTCTTAGGACCCTCAAATGGAATATGTCCACATCTTTGAGAAATTTGCCCTAGCAAGAAGGAAGTAGTCACCTTAACTCTGTTGCATCTCATTTGAAGAGTTCAGCTTTACAGAAAGGAGCCACAGTGATACAGACCAGTGTTTTTGGACAACTGTTTGTCCAATTGTCTATCCAAGACTCTCTCTCTCCCAAAGCCTTGGATATGAACTGCTAGCAACAAAATCTATTCAAGAATATATTTCTGTTTCTATTTTTTTTTTTTGAGACAGTGTATGTTGGGGTTACAAGCGTGTATCACCATAACCAGTTTTGTGAAATGCTGGTGATTGAACCCAAGACCTTGATCCTGTTAAGCAAGTCCTCTGAGCTACACCCCTAACCCAAGTGAAATGTATTATCAAACAACACAAAGGCATAATTTTGAGTTCTGGATAGCAGGGAGAGGGGTGATCATTTATTTTTATTTTTAATTTAAAAAAATCCCCAAAGTATGTTTACTTATCAACAATGATACAATTTAGAATTATAACATACAATAATAAAAACAAACACATTTCTCAGTGTTTTCAAATTCCTGGCAAAACCCCAGAGAACTCCATACCCTTCCACAGAGATACTGATTCTCCATTTTATTGTGCTCTATTCACTATAGCAAGGAAATGGACCCAACCTACTTGTCCAGCACAGATGATGGATATGCAATGATGGATATTGTGGTAGTTTGATGAGAATGGCCCCCATAGGCTCATACATATGCTTGGTCCCAGTTGGTGGACTGTTAGGAAGGATTAGGAGGTGTGGCCTTGTTGGAGGAAGTATGTCACTGGTGTGGGGTTTGGGGTTTCAAAAGTCTTCTTCTCTCTACCTGACGATCAGAATGTAAGTTCTTAGTTACTGCTCAAGCACCCTGCCTGTCTGCCTGCCTGCTGCAAACTCCCTGTCATAATGATCATCTGAAACTGTAAGCATGCCCCCTTTAAGTGTTTTGTTTAATAAGCAGCCTTTGTCGTGGTGTCTCTTCACAGCAATAGTACAGTAACTAAGACAGATAAAAATGGAGTATCATTCGGCTCTACAAAATGAAATCATAAATTTACAGAAAAATGGATGGGCTTAGAATGTATAATATTAATAAAGGTATTCTGGTTAGTTTTTGTCAACTTGACACAAGTCAGGGTCTGGGAAGAGGGAATTTCAGTTAAGAAAATGCTTCCATTAGATTGATCTATAGAGAATATAATGTAGGGAAGTCTACGGGGCGTTTTCTTCAATAGTGATTGGTGTGGGAGAGCCCTGCCTACAGTGGGTTGATGAACTAGCCTCCATCTTAGGCTTAAAAGTCATCTTACAGTAAAGACAAACTAGGTTAATTCCTGTTTATGACTAAATCTCTGTTTCTCAAGAATTGGGCTATGCCCCACCTGTAACCTTAATAACAAATTCTGTATTGCCTGTTCCAGGAAACAGCAACCATGTCTTTGTTTCAAAACTATCTTGCAACCAACCCTACCTTTGTTTCCAAAGGTCATTATGACTACCTTGTTATGACCACCTTGCAATCATGTCTTTGTTTCAGGAGGTTATTAAGACTAACTTGTTATGCTTATGTTCTGTTCCTATTACTCCAACTATTTTGCCCACCAAATTCCCCATTTGGAAATCCCCTACCCCTGAGCTATAAAAACCTTGTCTTCTTCACATCCAATTCTGACCTCTTGAACCCCCGCCTTAGGTGGAGGCAGACTGTGTGCACTAATAAAAGCTTTCTTTAATTAATTGCTTGCTTTAACTAATTTGACCTTGATTTGGGTCAGTCGTCTTTCTCCTCAAATCTTTGAGATTAACAGGGTGATGTCATTCCTGGGTAGGTGAGTCCGAGTTATATAAGAAAGCAAACTGAGTAAGCAAAGGGGAACAAGCCAGAGAGCAACCTTCTTCTATGACCCCTGCCTCCAGGTTCCTGCCCTGACTTCCCTGACTAATGAGTAAACTGAAATAAACCCTTTCTTCCGCAAGTTGCTTTTGGCCATGGTATTTTATAACAGCAAAAGAAACCTTAAAATAGAAGGTCATCCAATCTCAGAGAGAAATAATTGCATGCTCTCCCTCACATGCAGATCCTTGCCTATAATGTGTACATGTATATCAGTAAACAAATATATATGGGTACAGTGTAGCATTTAGAAAGAACAAGAATGAGCAATAAAAGAAATAATATGTACACTGAGGAGTTCACGTGTATGGAGTACTTTGTGTATAGGAGTTCACGTGTATGGAGTACTTTGTGTATAGTCTTTGTGCTCTCAAGGTATAATATATTCTCAATGTGAAGTAAGGCAGTGTCCACAATGTGATTCCATGAGGGGCTGTTACTATACTGAGACCTGAATTTTACATTGTCTTTCATTGAATGTCCCTGTAGATTATAGTGCATTGTAAGTATTGCTGAACTTAATGTGCTTTATTCTTTAAAAAAGAATCCTTGATGTTCATATTATAGAGAATGGAGACTTTAAAATGTGTTTAATATCATAATTTTGAAAACTGAAAATACCAGGAAATACTGATTTATTGCCCTTGAATCTCAAAAGAGAGTTTACTTTAAACAACAACAAAAACCACACCAGAATTGTCAGGAAGCCATAATTTCCAAATAATTATAAGAGGTTTCCAGTGTATTTAACCTGATAGAACATGGCAGAGGTCTTATCAGGTGGCTGGTACATACCTAAGGATAGAAGAGATTTTGGGTTGTTCTCAATTCATTAACTTTTTAATTTAAATTTCTTTCTTTTTTTAAAAAAGTATTTATTTATTTTTATTTTACAGCATTGTTGTTTTGCTTGCATGTATGTCTGTGTGAGGCTGTCAGTTCTTGGAGTTACAGGCAGTTGTTAGCTGCCATGTGGGTGCTGGAGTTGAATCTGGGTCCTCTGAAAGAGCAGTCTCTCCGGTCCCTAAATTTTTTTCATACAATGTATTTTGATCATATTTTCCCCTTCCCCAACTCCAAGGTAACAGTGTCTTACTCCCAAACATGACTGAAGCACAAATGGATTCAAAGAGTCTATGACAGCTTGCACAAGATCCGCACAGGTTCAATCCAAAGTCTCAGCATGGTGAAGGGGAAGTGAACACAAAGTTCCACCCCTAACCAAGGTGGTATTTGCAGTTGATACCTGCTAGCAAAGAGAAAGCCAGCTTTCTCCAATGGAGTCTCACTGAGTATATCAACCACACTGCAGGGCAGACCCCATGCCCTGGAGTAGTTGGCCAATACAAAATAGCTCCAAAATAACTCATTTATGTGCACATGGGTGTGTGTGTGACATTTTTTGCTTTATTTGTTTTCTGTTTATTTGATTTTCATTGTTGTGTTTTTGTGAGTTGTTTCTCTTTTTATTCTTTTTGAAACTGAGAAAAAGAACATAGAGTTAGGTGAGTAGGGAGGTATGAAGGCTCTGGAAGGAGTTGGGAAGGAACATGTTCAATATATATTGTACAAAAAAATTTTGAATAAAAAGTTAATTTAAAAAGTAAAATAAAATAAAAAGAATAAAAGAAAAGAAAAAGAAAATAAATTAGATTTGCTTATAAGAATTTAGGTGAGGGGTTATTTACCTGGGCATGGGAGCCTTACTACCAACCACAGCACTAAGGGACATGGCTCTTTCCCTGTCCTGCTGGTACAACCACTGACTGTCCTTACATCCTCAGGAATTATGGATCTTCCTTAGATCCTGTCCCATTGGTGATGGATCCTGGACCTGCACTGTCTTATACAGGTCTCATGAAGGCAATCCTAGATGTGTGAGTTTCTGAGTGCGATGGCCCATGCCATGCCTGGAGACAGCATTCTACAACACTCCATCCTTTCCTGATGAAGCTTTTGCAAACATTATGCCCCTGCTGGGATGTTTTCTGAAGAGGCACCTTTTCTCTCATCTTTTAAAAAAAATATGAGGTTAGAATATTAGTAATAGAAAATATCCATCTCATATCTGTCAGCAGAGGTTCAAATATTGTTTTATGCAGAGAATTATGCACACACACAGAGATAGATAGATAGATAGATAGATAGATAGATAGATAGATAGATAGATAGATAGAACGAACTACAGGTAGATTAGGGCAACATTGGTAAATACCTTTTTTTCTTTAGAATCATTTTATTGATAGTGTCTGAGATTATAAATTTTATTGGACAAATTAACATGATTTGATATCACCTCCACTAACACAAAAATATATGTATCTTATTTTATTCAATTCTTTAAATCCTGAGGACAGAAAAGCACTCACTTTCTAGTCTACTACTCACTTGTATCCGAATTTATCAGATTCCTTTGTATTACAATCATAGTGAGACCATCTGATTAGTTTTGACCAGTCAGCTGCAAGATAAAGGCTATTTGCAACTTTTCATCTGAGAGAATCAAGAAATGATCAAGAAATGTTTTTTAAATTAAATATCTTTTTAAGAGTCACTCTGAATGTTGGTTTCGCTGTATCTAAAATGGGCCTAATAATCTCTATTTCACAGACATTGGTTAAAAAATTCAGTAATACTAGGCCCCAGACCGCATCCCTGGGCACCAGCCACTCCAGGGAAGACCTGCCCAACTCAGCCCCAGGTTCTGGCCACCAGGCAGGTTCCCTGCTAGCCCCACCGGGAAGGATCCCCTTCTCCAAGACCCCTGGCAGACCCTGCAGTCTCCACGCCCTGCCCCAACGCCCATCCGCCTGAGCCCCAAGCCTCTTCCTGAGACTTAGAGGCCGGCCCCCAGCTCCCATCTTGCTCCGGACTTCCCTTTTGGAACACTGACTTCCCTTTTGGAACACTGGTGAGTACCCTTCCTTGCCCCAGACCCCATCCCTGGGCACCAGCCACTCCAGGGAAGACCTGCCCAACTCGGCCCCAGGTTCTGGCCACCGGGCAGGTTCCCTGCTAGCCCCACCGGGAAGGATCCCCTTCTCCAAGACCCCTGGCAGACCCTGCAGTCTCCACGCCCTGCCCCCACGCCCATCTGCCTGAGCCCCAAGCCTCTTCCTGAGACTTAGAGGCCGGCCCCCAGCTCCCATCTTGCTCCGGACTTCCCTTTTGGAACACTGTGTGCGGATAAGGCCAAGAACGAACCACAAGGAGATAGGCAGACGTCAAGGCAGAAACATATACAACAATATGAATAGCAATACAGCATCACCAGGCCCTAGCCCTCCTCCAACCCCTAGACCTGAACATCAGAAATTGGAAGAAGCAGAAGAAAACAGCCTTATGAATGACATCATGAAGAAGCTAGAGGCTTGTGTAGAGGAAAAGACAAAAAAATGTGAAGAACGCTGTAAACAACTAGAGGAAAGGGCAAACAAATTAGAAGAAATCAATAAAGTCCTGGAAGAAAACAATAAAATACTGAGAGAAAATCAAGAAAAATCAATGAAACAAATGAAGGAAACAGTCCAAGACCTGAAAAGGGAAATAGAAAAAATGAAGAAGACACAAACAGAGGGAATGCTGGAAATAGAAAATCTGAGAAAACGATTGGGAACTTCAGATGCAAGTATAATCAACAGAATGCAAGAGATGGAAGAGAGGATCTCTAGCGTTGAAGATACAGTAGAAGAAATACATTCATCAGTCAAAGAAAACACTAAAGCCAACAAAGTCATGAACCAAAATGTCCAAGAAATTTGGGACACCATGAAAAGACCAAACCTACGAATAATAGGGGTCGAAGAAGGAGAAGAATACCAACTCAAGGGCACAGAAAATATATTCAACAAGATCATAGAAGAAAACTTTCCCAACTTAAAGAAGGAAATGCCTATGAAGATACAAGAAGCTTATAGAACTCCAAACAGACTAGACCCCCAAAAAAAGTCCCCTCGCCACATAATAGTTAAACAACTAAACGTACAGAATAAAGAAAGAATATTAAGAGCAGCAAAGGAAAAAGGCCAAGTGACATACAAAGGCAAACCCATCAGAATAACACCCGATTTCTCAATGGAGACTTTGAAAGCCAGAAGAACCTGGACAGATGTAATGCAGACACTAAGAGACCATGGATGTCAGCCTAGACTAATATACCCAGCAAAACTTTCAATCACCATAGATGGAGTGAACAAGACATTCCATGACAAAGCCAGATTTAAACAATACTTATCCACAAACCCAGCCCTACAGAAAGCACTAGAAGGAAAATTCCAACCTAAGGAAGTCAGATACACCCTCGAAAACACAGGCAACAGATAAAGCCACAGCAGTAAACCCCAAAGTATAGAAGTACCCACACATCACCACCAAAAAATAACAGGAATGAACAATCACTGGTCATTAATTTCCCTCAATATCAATGGACTTAATTCACCTATAAAAAGACATAGGCTTACAGAATGGATACGAAAGCAGGACCCATCTTTCTGCTGCATACAAGAAACACATCTCAAATTCAAAGATAGACACTACCTAAAAATAAAAGGCTGGGAAAAGACTTTCCAATCAAACGGTCTTAAGAAACAAGCGGGTGTAGCCATCCTGATATCCAGCAAAATAGACTTCAAACTAAAATCAATCAAAAGAGATCAAGAAGGGCATTACATACTCATCACAGGAAAGATCCACCAAGATGAAGTCTCAATTCTGAACATTTATGCCCCAAACACAAGGGCACCCACATATGTAAAAGAAACATTACTAAAGCTTAAATCACATATAAAACCCCACACATTAATAGTGGGAGACCTCAACACCCCACTTTCACCACTGGACAGATCTCCCAAATTGAAACTTAACAGAGAAATAAAGGACTTAACTGATGTCATGACTCAAATGGACTTAATCGATATCTACAGAACATTCCATCCTAACAAAAAAGAATATACCTTCTTCTCAGCACCCCATGGAACCTTCTCTAAAATTGACCACATACTTGGCCACAAAACAAATCTAAACAGATACAAAACAATTGGAATAACCTCCTGTGTTCTATCAGACCACCATGGTCTAAAGTTGGATTTCAACAACAACAAAAACTACAGAAAACCTGCAATCTCATGGAAACTGAATAATACCCAACTGAATCACCAATGGGTTAAGGAAGAAATAAAGAAAGAAATTAAAGACTTCCTAGAGATCAATGAAAATGAAGACACCACATATCCAAATTTATGGGACACTATGAAAGCAGTACTAAGAGGGAAATTCATAGCACTAAATGCCCACATAAATAAGTTGGAGAAATCTCACACTAGAGACTTAACAGCATACCTGAAAGCTCTAGAACAAGAAGAAGCACAGTCTCCCAGGAAAAATAGACGCCAGGAAATTATCAAAGTGAGAGCTGAAATCAATAAAATAGAAACAAAGAGAACAATACAAAAAATTAATGAAACAAAGAGTTGGTTCTTTGAGAAAATCAACAAGATAGACAAGCCCTTATCCAAACTAACCAAAAGACAGAGAGAGAGAGCATCCAAATCAACAAAATCAGAAATGAAAAGGGGGACATAACAACAGACATTGAGGAAATCCAGAGAATCATCAGGTCATACCTCAAAAACCTCTATTCGACAAAACTGGAAAACCTAAAAGAAATGGATAACTTTCTGGATAGGTACCACATACCTAAGTTAAATCAAGACCAGATAAACTATTTAAATAGTCCAATAACCCCTAACGAAATAGAAACAGTCATTAAAAGTCTCCCAACCAAAAAAAGTCCAGGACCAGATGGTTTCAGCGCAGAATTCTACCAGATCTTCAAAGAAGAGTTAATACCAATACTCTCTAAATTGTTCCACACAATAGAAACAGAAGGAACATTACCAAACTCCTTCTACGAGGCTACAATTACCCTAATTCCTAAACCAAACAAGGATACAACAAAGAAAGAGAACTACAGACCGATCTCCCTCATAAACATTGATGCAAAAATACTCAATAAAATACTGGCAAACAGACTCCAAGAACACATCAAAACAATTATCCACCATGATCAAGTAGGATTCATTCCAGGGATGCAAGGGTGGTTCAACATATGAAAGTCCATCAATGGAATACACCATATAAACAAACTCAAAGAAAAAAACCATATGATCATCTCACTGGATGCAGAAAAGGCATTTGACAAAATCCAACACCCCTTCATGATAAAGGTATTGGAGCGATCAGGAATACAGGGAACATACCTAAACATAATAAAGGCAATTTACAGCAAGCCAACAGCCAACATCAAATTAAATGGAGAGAAACTCAAAGCAATTCCACTAAAATCAGGAACGAGGCAAGGCTGTCCACTCTCCCCATACTTATTCAATATAGTACTTGAAGTTCTAGCCAGAGCAATAAGACAACATAAGGAGATTAAGGGGATACAAATTGGAAAGGAAGAAGTCAAGCTTTCCCTATTTGCAGATGACATGATAGTATACTTGAGCGACCCCAAAGATTCCACCAAGGAACTGATACAGCTTATAAACACCTTCAGCAACATAGCAGGATACAAGATCAACTCAAAAAAATCAGTAGCCCTCCTATATACAATGGACAAAGAAGCGGAGAAGGAAATCAGAGATACATCACCCTTTACTATAGCCACAAATGACATAAAATACCTTGGGGTAACACTAACCAAGCAAGTGAAGGACCTATATGACAAGAACTTTAAGTCCCTGAAAAAAGAAATTGAAGAAGATGTCAGAAAATGGAAAGATCTCCCATGCTCATGGATAGGCAGGACTAACATAGTAAAAATGGCAATCTTACCAAAAGCAATCTACAGATTCAATGCAATCCCCATCAAAATACCAACACAATTCTTCACAGACCTGGAAAAAATAATACTCAACTTCATATGGAAAAACAAAAAACCCAGGACAGCCAAAGGAATCCTGTACAATAACACAACTTCTGGAGGCATCACAATCCCTGACTTCAAGCTCTACTATAGAGCTACAGTAATAAAAACAGCTTGGTACTGTCATAAAAACCGACATGTGGACCAATGGAATCGAATTGAAGACCCTGACATTAATCCGCACACCTATGAACATATAATTTTTGACAAAGAAGCCAAAAGTGCACAATGGAAAAAAGAAAGCATCTTCAACAAATGGTGCTGGCAAAACTGGATATCAACATGTAGAAGGCTGCAAATAGATCCATATCTATCACCGTGCACAAAACTTAAGTCCAAGTGGATCAAGGACCTCAACATAAATCCAGCTACTCTGAACCTGCTAGAAGAGAAAGTAGGAAGTAGTCTTGAACGCATTGGCATAGGAGACTACTTCCTAAATAGAACACCAGTAGCACAGACTCTGAGAGAAACAATCAATCAATGGGACCTCTTGAAACTGAGAAACTTTTGTAGAGCAAAGGATACGGTCAACAAGGCAAAGCGACAGCCTACAGAATGGGAAAAGATCTTCACCAACCCCACATCTGACAGAGGACTGATATCCAGAATATATAAGGAATTCAAGAAATTAGACATCAAAATGCCCAACAGTCCAATTAAGAAATGGGCTATAGAACTAAACAGAGAATTCTCAACAGAGGAAACTCAAATGGCCGAAAGACATTTAAGGAACTGCTCAACATCCCTAATCATCAGGGAAATGCAAATCAAAACAACTCTGAGATACCACCTTACGCCTGTCAGAATGGCTAAGATCAAAAACACTGAAGACACCTTATGCTGGAGAGGATGTGGAGCTAGGGGAACTCTCCTCCACTGCTGGTGGGAATGCAAGCTTGTATAACCACTTTGGAAATCAATATGGCGCTTTCTTAGAAAATTGGGAATCCATCTCCCCCAAGATCCAGCTATACCACTCTTGGGCATATACCCAAGGAATGCTCAGCCACACCATAAGAGCACTTGTTCAGCTATGTTCATATCAGCATTGTTTGTAATAGCCAGAACATGGAAACAACCCAGATGCCCTTCAACTGCAGAATGGATAAACAAAATGTGGTACATATACACAATGGAATACTACTCAGCAGAGAAAAACAATGGCATCATGAGGTTTGCAGACAAATGGATGGATCTAGAAAAAATCATCCTGAGTGAGGTAACCCAGACTCAGAAAGACAAACATGGTATGTACTCACTCATAGCAGGATACTAGACATGAAACAAGGATGACTTGTCTGCTACTCACATCACCAGGGAGGCTACCTGGAAAACAGCACCCCAAGAAAGACACAGGGATCGCCCAATGACAGAGAAATGGAATGAGATCTACATGAACAGCCTGGACATGAGTGGGGGTAATGAAAGGCGAGGGTCGAGGGAAAGAGAGCTTGGGGGAGCGGGAGATCCCAGCTGGATCAACAACAGAGAGGGAGAACAAGGAATAGGAGACCATGGTAAATGAAGACCACATGAGAATAGGAAGAAGCAAAGTGCTAGAGAGGCCCACAGAAATCCTCAAAGACTCCCACACAACAGACTGCTGGCAATGGTCGAGAGACAGCCCAAACTGACCTACTCTGGTGATGGGATGGCCAAACACCCTAATTGTTGTGCTAGAAACCTCATCCAACTACTGAGGTATCTGGATGCAGAGATCCATGACTAGGCCCCGGGTGGATCTCTGGGAGTCCAATTAGTGAGAATGAGGAGGGTTTATATGAGCGAGAATTGTTGAGACCAAGGTTGGATAAAGCACAGGGACAAATAGCCAAATGAATGGAAACACATGAACTATGAACCAATGGCTGAGGGGTCCCCACTGGATCAGGCCCTCTGAATGGGTGAGAGAGTTGATTGGCTTGATCTGTTTGGGAGGCATCCAGGCAGTGGGACCAGATCTTGTGCTCATTGCATGAGTCGGCTGTTTGAAACCTGGGGCCTATGCAGGATTGTTTGGCTCGGCCTGGGAGGAGGGGACTAGACCTACCTGGACTGAGTCTACCAGGTTGACCTCAGTCTGTGGGGAAGGCTTTGCCCTGGAGGAGATGGGAATGGGGGGTGAGGTTGGGGGGAAGGTGAGGGGGACGGGAGGGGGGAGAACAAGGGAATCCGTGGCTGATATGTAGAACTGAATTGTATTGCAAAATAAATTAAAAAAAAAATTCAGTAATACTAATAGTGACTGCACTGTTATGTGGTACAAAAGAAATAAGTAATATTCTGGCTATAACAAGTTTTACATGTCACTTTTCCAATTACTCCCTATTGTGTCTCCATTGAAAGTTGAACTAGTTGAAGAACAGAAGGCAGTTAAACATCTCAGCAAGTTACAGAGCTCATAAATGGAGAAGCTTCTATTTAAATCTAGGCAGAGTTCAGAGCTCATGGTCTTAAATGGATGTTTACTCTGTTTGATTTACTTAAGTATTCCACATGCCAGAGAATGTGAAGACTTAGGGTAAGGATTATGTGACTGTACCCAACTATTTCTATTCCTGCTTGTGGTTCTAACTCACGGGACTTCAGCCAATGCTTTGTGATAAAATCTTGCCATTGGTCAGTATCTTAAATAAGGTATCTCAACTTGATTCAGTCTAAAACAGGAACATAATAATAATAATAATAATAATAATAATAATAATAATAATAATACATTAGCAAAGCTTATCATAACCACCATAACCAAGAACATTAATACATAGTACCCATCCCCCCCAACAAAGATATGCCAGAAAATTTGAAGACAATCAGGGGAAAAACAATAATGGTGTTTAGAGTCACAGTTAATGTATATTGTCTGACATGAACATGGCAATGTCATGGACTCTAATGCCTCAGACCATGTGTTGTTCGAATCTTAGATGGTTTTATTAAACCCACAGACAGATATTAGGGTGAAAGCTGAAAGATCAGAGAAGCAGAGCAAGCCCCAGCCACCTATTACCTCACCAACTCCATGAATCTTCTGACTGAAATCCTGAGTCTTCACCCAAAGGGGTCTCAGCTGAACTATTTTAGTTCCTGTTTCCTCATTCCTTATATACCTTTCTCCACCCAGCCATGTCACATCCTGGGATTAAAGAAGTGTGTACTTCCCAGTACTGGGATTAAAGGTATGTGCCACCACTGCCTGGCTCTGTTTCTAATGTGGCCTTGAACTCAGAGATCCAGATGGATCTCTGCCTCCCAAGTGATAGGATTAAGGGTGTGTGCCACTACTATCTGGCCTCTATGTCTAATCTAGTGGCTGGCTCTGTCCTCTGATCCCCAGACAAGTTTATTAGGGTATACAATATATCACTACACACATGGAAGTGGTAAAGCCTTCCCCTGGTGAGGTTCAGACGGATGGCAAAGCCTTCCTCTAGTCCAAGTATGAGTTTTTACCAATGACTGACCAGTGTGCACAGAAACTATCAACCACTTCTTCTGCCAGGATGTTTACAGCCTGAGACTGCCACTCTAAAGAGACCTCTTACTGAGAAGAGCTAAACCTGTCTCATTGTCCTGCTGTATAGCAGAAACTGCCTCCTCGATACATATAATAAACCCGATAAGGCTATGGGCTGCTGCTGCAGTTGGTGCCTTTCATCAGAACAAGCACATCCCACCAGATCCCATCTTTGCTGTGAGTGCATCTGTGTCTCTGTCTTTTCTTCATTCCCTCATTGCAGCAGACAGGTTTCCAGGACCAACCCATGCAGAGCACAGCAGTCTCTCCCAACTGACTGTATCTTCTGCTTTGAGGACCCAGTACCCTCTTCTCGCCTCCCAAGGTGTTCAAATACATGTACATACACACAGTCACACACATATACATAATAAATAATAAAATAGATCTGTTTTTGAAGCCATGAAACTAAAAGGGGATTGGTTGGGAAGATGACAGGGATCAGCAGGGATGATATTTAGAGTTAAAATGGTATTGATCTTTAAATTTTTCAAATCAGAGCCAAGTTCCTTTTACCTTAAACCTCAAAATTTGTGACTTAAAAAAAATACTGGGCTGGGGGTGTGATTCAGCTGGTAGAGTTCTTGTCTAGTGTTCAGGAAGCCCTAGATTCAATCTCTCTCTGCATAAGCCTGATGTAGTGGTACATGCCTGAAACCCCAAAACTTAGGAGATAGAAACAGAAGAATAAAATTCAGGGTTACCCCTTGATACAATGAAACTCTGTCTCAAAAGAGAGAAAAGACAAGAGGCGAAAAGGAAGGAAGGCACACAGGCAGGCAGAGAAAGCAAGTACTGGTAACTGGAACATAATCCCAATCTATATATGTGTACACATATCCTTGTGAGGGAAAAATATAGTTTAGGGGTTTCTTTTATTAAAAAATATTATTTTTATTTGTGTGTGTGTGTGTGTGTGTGTGTGTGTGTGTGTGTGTGTGTGTGTGTGTAGGTATTCACAGAAGCTGAAGAGAGTGCCAGATCTCTTGTGAGCCACCTGATGTGGGTGCTTGTTGGAACATGGTTCAGGAATAGTCATATGAGTGGTTGTAAGAATATTCCAAGGAAACAAGACAAGAGTCTTGTGACTTAGTATCTTCAAAACATGGAATTATTCTTGGAATGTGTTTTTGTGTTCCTTCCAGATGTAGCAGATAGGAGTGAGTTTACGTCACCTTACTCATTATTACTTGTGGCTGTAAATTTTTAAACTATCCTTTATATGTCTCTATGGAAAAACACATTTTTGCCACATGTGCCTTGTCCTTGTGATTGTATACAGCTTGAACACCTTACTCATGAGACCTTTCTTAACCTAAGAGTGTGTACTATCTGGGGCTTGAATAAGGCTGGCTATTGCACAAGACTTTAGCCTGCTTCATTTACGGGCTCCATTCTCCCAGGCCCCACCACCTCCAGAGCAGTGTCAGGCTGCAAAGTCAGGCCCTCTGGAAGAACAGCAGTGTTTGTTTCCCTTCCCTCTCTCCTCTCCTCCCAGTCCCTTACCCCCAACCCCCTCTGCTCCTATCCCCCAATCCATTCCTCCTCCATTTCTGTTCAGGAAAGGGCAGGTATCCAACGGATATCAACAGGACATGGCATATCTGTAGGCAGAGTTTCCCTGTTCAAACTGTCTGTTCCCAAATACCCAACAGCCTCTTCCCAAATTACCACACAGAAGCTTATATTAATTATAAATGATCAGCCAATCGTTCAGGCTTATTACTAACTAGCTCTTACCCTTAAATTAATTCATCATTCTTATTTATGTTTAGCCACAAGGCTTGGTATATCAGTACAGCATTCTCATCTTACTTCTCTGTGTTTGCCCAAGACTCTCTGACTCTACCCTTCCTCTTCCCAGAATTCTCCTAGTCTGGCTCTCACATTCAATCTCATCCTGCCCAGCTATTGGCCAATCAGCTTTTTATTAGCAAATGAGAGTATTTATTAGCAAATACATATTCACAGTGAAGAAAAGGATTATTTCACAGCACATATCAAGTTGCAGTAAGTCTAAGCACCTCCCCTTGTATTAAGGCTGGGCAAAGCAACCCAGTATAAGGAGTAGGTTCCAAAAGCCAGTAAGAGTCAGAGACAGCCCCTGCTCCCACTGTTAGGAGTCCCACAAAGGACCAAACTACACAACTGTAACTCATATGCAGAGTGCCTAGGTCAGTCATGCAGGCTGCCTGGTTGTCTGTTCAGTCTCTGTGAACCCCTATGAGCCCAGGTTAGTTGGTTCTGTGGCTTTTCTTGTGGTGCCCTTGACTCCTCTGGCTCCTACAATCCTTTCTTCCCCTCTTCTGCAGGATTCCCCAAGCTCCACCTAATGTTTGGCTGTGGCTCATGTGCAGCAAGTGTTCTTAAACACTGAACCATCTCTTCAGCCCCTGGGGTTTGTCTCTTATGTGGAGATTTTCTTTGCTTGATTCAGTATTCATAAAATAAACCATTTACAGACAAGTTGAGGAAAATAACTCTAGCTTCCTGATGGAAAATGGAGATGGAAGAAGTAGGCAGAGCCTTGTTCTAGTCTGAAAGGTAGACAGTGTTTAGAAGGCTTGCCAATCACTACTCATGACTCATGCCTTTCTACCCACTCTCCATCTGAAAGCTTTTAGTTCTGTGAGGGCTTCTTGTGTCACCAAGGGTTGTTCAAGCCAAGGCTTCCCTCTGTTCTTCAGTCCAATGCCTTCTTTGGTCATGAGGACCCTGGGCAAGAAAGACTAGGCACAGTAGAAAGTTTTCGCCCTAAACTGACCTAGATTCTAAGTGACTCATTGCGTGTTACCACTGAAGTGTGAATCCTCTCTGCTAGTCTTGCACAACTCATTCTCTCCTGCTCTTGACATTCTGAAAGCAACCTTGCAGCTAGATGCCTACAGATGTTTTCTCCTGCAAACAACTGGAGCTCAACAGAATATGAGGCACTTCTTGTGTGTTCCCTGAAGACATCCTCACCTCTCTCCCAGCACTCAGCCTATCTAGCAGCGCTTGGTGCTAGGCCCCTGCAGAGAGGCCAGGCAACTGTGCCTTCTCATTACAGCATCTGGTTGCCTTCCTTGCAGCCAGGCTATGCTCCCAGGGTGCTTGGAAGTCCTAACCAGAGAACTGAAATTGCCTTCAGAATGGGCTCCTTCTGCAAACCCGTTTTCTGGAGGCCAAGGTTTGTCTGTTCCAATGCTGTTGGCATCTCAGCTGCCCTACATTCTCACACCTCTTCCTCAATCAGCCCTGTTCTCCTTTCAAGCTTCGCCTTCTCCCTTCCTGTCCTCAGCTTTCACTGAATTTTCAGTTCCTCTGTTCACTTGCCAGTTATGATTCTCAGCTTTAATTCAGGTCTTTTACCTATGTCTATTAAGATCTATGGGACTAAGCATACACTTTTAGTCCCAGTGCTTGGCAGACAGAAACAGATGGATCTCTGTGAGTTCCAGGCTAGCCTGGTCTACATAGTGAGTTCTGGGACAGCCAGAGCTACACAGTGAAATGATGTCTTAAAAACAACAACGGAAAGATCCAAGGGCCTAACTTTTTCTTCGTTCACCTCTGATCGATCACTCTAGCTCCCCACCCCCATATCAAGCATTCTTACACATATCCACACTCAAGCATACTACATTAGAGGAAGCAGTGTACATCATGTAATGTCTGTATTATGTGTACATATTCCTTTTGATGGGAAGTAATGCTAAAGCCATTGAGTAATAATGAAAATGGTCATTGCAGTTTTTAGGACCCTCCCTGCTTTTTAGACCTCCCAGGGATCTAAAATGCAGGATAACCAATTGCAGACTTGCTGTGTACCATTGTTGAGCACTGCGCATCTGCAGCTTCCTGACCCTTGTTTGTCCCCAGCCACACTAGCATTGGCCAATTCTATCAACACAACACAAAACCACTTCCTCCCAGGAGGAAAAAACCTATTGCTATCTCTTTCTCACCCCTCCCACCAGTATCCACTCTAGGGTCCCAGTTAATTCCTTCTCATGAGGTTGGACTTGGTTATTCAGGTAGCTGGGTCTAATCCATAGATGCCGTTGTTTATAAATACCACCTTCTTAGGAAGAAGCATCTAGCAAGTGCTAAGGCCAGTTAGACAATGAAATGAGTTATGGAAGGAGGTTTGGATTCACATTCCCTAGTGGTCTGTAAAAGCAGGACAGACTCTCACTTGTCCGGTGATTATGTGGGATACTCCTGATAGCCAAGGGGCCAAGGGGACAGACTGGCTCATCACCCATGACTAAAATTTATGAACCTCCTGGGAATTCATAATCCTGTGCTGGATCCCATAGATATAAAGAAATCTTTTAAAAAACGCAGTCCTTTCCCCCCCCACCCCCCCACCCCTCCATCCCCCCACCCCCACCAAATATGAGGAAGGGTATATGGGGAGGTTGGAGAAAGAAAAAGGAGAGTGAAATGGTATAATTATATTACATTCAAAGGATGATAAAAAAAATGGTCCCCCACTCTTGCAGGACATATGAATAATGTTCTATTATAAATTTTCTTTGCTTGGAAGCTATGCAATGCAATATTTCTGCCCCTTGCTTTGAGAAAAATTCTCCTACATCACAGGATGGCCTTGACTTTGCTATGTAGAAAAGGATGACTTTGAACTTTGAAGCCTCCTCATTCTATCTCCCAAGTGTTGGGAGATTACAGGTTTGTGGCACTAAAACTATTTTATGCAGTGCTGAGAGTAGGTTCCAGGGCTTCAAACCAAGCCAGGCAAACTTTGTACCAACTGGACTGCCTCCCCTGTCAATGATCACATTTTTTAGCTCATATTTCACAGGAGTTTGTGAATGATTTATAAGGTGCATGGACAGCAGAAGAATTAAATGGGACAGGAAGTATACAGTGGCCTCAGTTCTACCACACAGACAACAAGAAGCTACTGGGTTTGGTCCCAAATGATTCTTCACTTTATGATACCTGGAAATTCTTGGTTAGGGTGTAATTAGGGCCAGGAGGCAAAAGACTGCAAGGAAGTGGGAAGAAAGTAAATGATTTGACATTTTCTCTATCAGAGGTATAACATAATATCTACCAGGAGTCTGTCCGAGGTGGTCTTTTCACTGGACAAATAAAGATCTGTTTACTCCCTGCAGGCCTGCTGGCTGAGAAATGTCTATGTTCATAGGCATAGCTAGATGCTGGGCATATTCTATCCTGTACAGCCTTCATGGCTAATGTTTTGTCACTCATCTACACTGTCCAGAGTGAGTAGCATGATGATGCACACTGAGGAAGAAGACATGGTGGGAATTTGAGGCCAGTCAGAGCAAATGACATATAAAGACCACATCTCAAAAGCAGAAACAAAACAAAACCCCAAAAGTACTATTATCTCAGCACTTGGAGAGCAGAGGCAGGAGGAGTTCAGGGTCATTTTAAGCTACATAGCAGTTCAAGGCCAGCCTGGGTGACCTGAGACCGTGTTCTAAAAAAAGAAGAAAAAAAAGTGATCAGTTACTGGCAGAATGGCTCGGTGAGTGGGGGCACCTGCCACCAAGCCTAGTGACTTCAGTTTGATCTCTAGGCTGGAATTCGAGAGCTGATTCTGGAAAACTGTTGTCTGACCTTCACAGATGTGTATGTATGCACACATATACACGTGCACACATGCATACACACAAATGCATAACAGACATACTAATAAAGTAAAAATATTTTGTAAAAGAAAGGAAAGCATGACCAATGACAATGTTTGACTCAACTTTAGAAGAGCTAATGATACGCAAATCAAACATCATTTTTTGAATTACTTTTCTATTGCTGTGAAAGGACACCATGACTAAGGCAAACCAAGGCATTTAATTTAGGGGCTTGCTTACAGTTTTGGAGGGTGAGTCCATGATAATCATGTTGGAAAGCAGGAAGGCATGTCTCTGGAGCAGTAGTTGAGAGCTTTACATTCTGATCCTCAGGCAGCAGGCAGAAAGAGAGAAAGAGAGAAAGAGAGAGACCCTGAACCTGGTATGGGCTTTTAAAACCTCAAGGCCCACCCCCAGTGACACACCTCCTCCAACAAAACCATATCTACTTCAACAAGGTCATAGCCCCTAATCCTTCCCAAACAGTTCCACTGGTGACTAAACTTTTAATTATGTGAGCCTTTGGGGGCCATTCTCATTCAAACCACCACAGTCATTCTAATGAATTCTTTGGGTTAAGTTTACTGGATTTTTCCCTTTCCAGGAAACAGGGTATGGTTAGTTAGGTGAGGTGCGCGCGCGCGTGTGTGTGTGTGTGTGTGTGTGTGTGTGTGTGTGTGTGTGTGTGTCTGCTTTTTGTCTGATACTAATTACTATAGTTGGTTACTTCCATTAACTCCAAAGTCAGTGAACTTCTGGAGGGTAATTCCTAGGCTATCCCCATCTAGTAAGTTCATTGGCTTGATTTTTTTTTTTTTTTTTTTTTGGAGTGGGGCATTTGAGACAATATTTCTCTGTATAGCCCTGCTGTCCTGGAACTGACTTTGTAGACCAGGCTGGCCTCAAACTCAGAGATCTATTTGTCTCTACTTCCTGAGTTGTTGATATTAAAGACATATGCTACCACACCCAGCTAGTTTGATTACTTTTAACTTTTAACTAAATTATGTCACTTTGATTTGTACAGGCAGACAAATGTAGAATACAAATTTAATTTTCCAATAATTTAATCAGAAATTAGCTACTATAAAGAAGAAAATAGACATTTAACTTCTTTACTCAAATTGCATATACATACACTTAGACCTTTTTAATTTTTATTTTCCTTATTATTTTGTGTGTGTCTTATATGATGTATGTGCATGCATGTACATGTGCACATGTAGAAATCAGAGGACAATTTTGGAGAGTTGGTTCTCCCCGTTTACTGTGGATTCTGGGGAGTCTATCTGAGGCTGGCTTTTCACTGGACAAATAAGGTTTCAATAAATTAAACTTGACAGATGTAAACTAAATGACTCAGGTAGTTAAGCTTGCTGAGCCATCTCCTGACCCACATCTGAATGTCTCCACAGGATTCTGTGTATGCGTACATACACATGTCCAAGGGATCAGTGATGCAACTGATCAAATCTTCCACCTTAGCCAGTCATTTAAATCTATTATGTAATTTCTTTTTTTTTTTTTTTTTTTTTGGTTTTTCGAGACAGGGTTTCTCTGTGTAGCTTTGCGCCTTTCCTGGTACTCGCTTTGGAGACCAGGCTGGCCTCGAACTCACAGAGATCCGCCTGGCTCTGCCTCCCGAGTGCTGGGATTAAAGGCGTGCGCCACCACCGCCCGGCGTAATTTCTTAAATATTTCAATTTAAGCTCTTTTTAAATATTTTATTTTTAATTGTGTAAATAAGTGTCTGTATATAGCTGTGTGCCTATGAATGCAGTGCCCCTGGAATTCCTGAAGCTATAGTTACAGGCAGTTGTGAACTGCCCAGTGTAGGGGCTGGGAGTTTAACTTGAGTCCTCTGCAAAAGCAGGAAATGCTTACAATGTTTGAGTTATTTTCCCAGCCCCCAAATAAAACCCTTAAGGTATTATTTAATCTATTTAGCACTCTAAACTTTCAAAACATTGCACACTCAGCTTTTTCAATACATGAGAAGTGATGTGAGTTTAAAATTGTTACTTTTAAAGCTCTCATACACACATATATTACATATTGAGCATACTCCTTTATCTCATCTCTCTCCAATCTCTTAGATCCCTCTGTTCCCTAGACAGCTTTACTTCTGCTTTGATGTCATATGCGCACACAGGATTTTTATGAATCTATACAAAAATCTGAGAACTACAAATGATAGGAAACATGATGTTTATCTATCTGTGATGGGCTTAATTTGCTTTATTTGTGCATGTCCAGTTTCAACTATTCTTTTTTCAAAACATAACTTTGTTCTTTGTGGCTGAAGGCAGTTCCATTGTGTAATATATACATATAATACACACAACATATATAATATTATATAGTATATATACATATAATATATATTATACAATAGATAATATTATATAATAGATACATATATATACATATATATTTCTCTTATCTATTCACCCTTTCTTTAAATATATAATCTCTCTTAGAAAGATTTTTTTATGAAAGTTTCTGTCAGGTTAAGGGGATTTTAAATATAGGAGAAAGGATAACAGCAAGACTTTTCATTGACTCTCCTACCAGGAGATCATCCCAAACCCAGAGATGAGCTAATTCTGTTTCTTTGTAGTCAGCTGGTATTGTGGGTCTATTTCAGGAGCACATACAGATGAATTTGGAGTGCTATTAAATACACAAGGGAGGAGCACAGTGCAACAAGTGTAACAGTGGTAACTCCTAGGATCAGGCTGAGGCCTTAGAGCTAAGAGAAGATGCCAGGAGATTTAGCTTCTGTGTTTCTGTATTCCTCCTGCTCCCTACTCCTCTCACAAAATTCCTCTTAAAATGTTTTAGTCCACATCAATCCCTCTGTCCATTTGTGTCTCTAGGCCCCCTAGTTCCATTAAAAAGCCTTATTTCTTAAAATTCTGTCAATTCCAACCTTAACCTCAGTCTGGACCTCAACTTTTATCCCAGCCTTGACCCCAGCCTTGACTTCTTTTCTCCCTTCTAACCTCCAATTTCCAAAGTCAGTCTTCTTTTAAGTCTTACTTTATCAACGGGGCTTCGTCAACAGGGCTTCTATAAATGCTAACTGTTCTGCTACGAAGGCATGTAATCTCACTGAACACTTGACAGGCAGATTCTGAAGCTTCTGTGTTTTTGTGTGGCCACATTTTGGACATACTTTTTAGAAGTGGGAGTGTTAATGTTATATTTATGGATAAAACATGAAAACATGAGGCAGTCAGACACTGAAGTAGATACTTATGAGGTGAGACCAAGTAGTATAAAGAAAATTTGCTGTGAAAGTTAGAAAGTAGGATGAGATGAGGAAAGTAATGAAGGGCACTGGGGATGTGACTCAAAGGGTAGAGTGCCTGCCTAGCAAAAGCAAAACCATGGGTTCGAGACTCACCACTGCATAAACTGGGTAGCAACACCTATAATCCTCAATCTCTGGAGTGGAAAGGAAGCAGGAGGATCAGAGAAGTTTAAGGTAATCCTCTGGAAATCCAGGTCACCAGGCCTATATGAGTCCTTGTTTAAAAAAGAAATAAAAAACACGAAGGAAGGAAAGAAGCAAGAAAGAAAGAGAGGAAGGCAGGGCACTGTACCACCTCCCTCTCCTCTGACCTTCTAATGTATACTGTCATTTCATTCTTGTTTGTCTCTGCCCACTGAACGTTCTTACTGTTGTTATTGACTTATAAGTCTCCAGAAAGGCCCTATAGAGAGCCATGTGATGAGTATGTATGT
This sequence comes from Peromyscus californicus insignis, assembly GCF_007827085.1. Classification (NCBI taxonomy): domain Eukaryota; kingdom Metazoa; phylum Chordata; class Mammalia; order Rodentia; family Cricetidae; genus Peromyscus; species Peromyscus californicus. The sequence continues at coordinate 2,195,643 of NW_026294617.1, read as the reverse complement.
CCTGAAGGGCCAGTGGATGACATATGCATGCAGAATGGAGGAGACTGAAAGATGGACTGGACTGAAGCAGGGCTCCCTTGGTGGTGGATTAGAAGAAAGACTTCATTATGAAAATGGTTTTTATTGGTTTTGCTTTGTTTTGTTGGCATCACAGGTGTGCACCACCACACCTGATTTATACAGTTCTGGAAATTAAGTACAGGGCTTTTTACATGCAGAGAGCACTATACCAATTGAGCGGTGTCTCTACAAGATACTAGAATTTTGTTTGTTTGTTTTTTTGTTTTTTTTTTTTCAAGACAGGGTTTCTCTGTGTAGCCTTGGCTGTCCTGGAACTCACTCTGTAGACCAAGCTGGCCTCGAATTCACAGAGATCCACCTGCCTCTGCCTCCCAAATTCTTGGATTAAAGGCATGCACCACCACAACCCAGCTGATTTTGTTTTTGTTTTTTAAGACAATGTTTCTCTGTGTATCCCTGGCTGTTCTGGAACTTGCTCTGTTTACCAGACTGGCTTCAAACTCAGAGATCCTCCTGCCTCTGTCTCCTGAGGGCTGGGATTAAGGTGTGTGTCATCACCACCTGACTATACTATAATGTCAGTAAAAGCAGAATACTTCTTCTGGTTCAGCGGCCACGTCTCCCACAAAGGTCTTTAGTCGGGCTTTTTCCTGACTCATGCTATGATCATAGTACGAGTTCATAATGTCACCGGGGTGTTCTTAGAGTTGTCTTCTAACAGGCTTCCTGACTTGCAATTTCTGCTTTGCTCTTCTGTCTCCACAGCAACACCACAGCCAGGAAGTCCATTCTTTCCGTGTCCTAAAGGACTGCTTTAAATGATGTAGCCTTCCTGTTTAAGAGCCATAATGGACTTCTAGTAAATACCTATTTAATCTATTCTGTCTTTAGCCCCTGCTTTCTCTCCCTCTGCTTTCCCCAATCTTCAACTCTCTCCAGCCAGTAATCTGCCTTCTCTATGCATATTTAATGTTTCTAGTCTAGTCCAACAGGGCTACTTGCATCAATTGGGTAGTACACAAAGGAGAGAAATATTGTCTGTAGGTCTCTGTATTCTTCTTCAACCCTATGTCTCCCCTGTCTCACAGCTGGAAACCTTAGAGCATGTTTTCTCATTCTCTTTTGCCAGCATGGTTTTAGATTCACCAGCTCTTCCAAGAAAAATGGATTGGTGACATTTGGAAGGTGTAGTGGTCTGAATGAAAACGACCCCATAGGCCAATACATTTGAATGCTTGGTCCTCAGTTGGTAGAACTGTGTTGGAAGGATTATGAGGCATGGCCTTGTTAGAGGAGGTGTGTCACTGGGGGTGGGCTTCGAGGTTTCAAGAGCTGGTACTGCCATTCTCAGAAGCTCCCTTTTCCCTGCCTCCTGCTTGTGGATCCGTTGTGAGCTCTGAGCTACTGCACCAGCACTGTGCCTACCCCCTGCTGCCATACTCCCTACCACAATGGTCATGAACTCACCCTTGGGAATTGTAAGCCCCAATAAACTGTTTCTTCTATAAGCTGCCTTGGTAATAGTGTCTCTTTAAGCACTAGAAAAGTAACTAAGATGGAAGTTACTAAGTAACTAAGTAACAAAAGTAACTAAGGCACCATCTGGGCCTTTTCCTGTCAGTGGTTATGGGAAGCCCTTGAAGTAGACTGATCTCCAGTTGGCTTCTGGAATCTGTGAGGCTTTTTGAAGGAATGTGCCAGGTAACTTCCCATTCAACCTGAAGAGACAGGACAAACAGACCACATAAGAAATGACCTGTTAGGTATACATCTGCCTTAACTTTCTTTGTCATCACGACCACCACCACCACCACCATGCAGGGAATGGAACCAAGGACCTCGTGCATCCCAAGCAAGCATGCTATCATTGAACTACATGCCTGGTCCTCTCCATACACTACTTAATGGAAATTGGAAAGAGCACATCATTAAGAATTTAGAGGAAACCAAGGTATTTTAAATAGCAAAGAGGTAACAGTCTGACTTGATAGAGCATGGTTGTCATCCTCACGTTTAGGAGGCAGAAGGTAGAGGGTCTCTTCATGGCCACATAGTAAGTGCCAGTATTTCCTTGTCCCAGTGTCACTTTACTACAGTGCTATATTTGCATCTTCTGTACCTCAATTCTTCAATGATTTGCAGTTGGTTCCGAAAGAGGAAGAGTAAAACATAGCATGTACTTGACTTCACTTGAGAATAGTTCTGGCTGCAGAGACAAATAGCAAGACATATCTGCTTCTCTACATTATCAATGACACTATACAGAAAATATTTTTTAACCAATGAATTCTCCCTATTCTAGTCTCCAAGTTGTTCAAAATAGAGCTACATTTTTAAATATTATAATTACACACATACACACCCACACTTTTGAGAGAAGGTCTTCTGTATCCCAGGCTGACCTCAAAACCCCTAGATAGCTAAAGATGACTTTGAACTAGCCTCCATCTTCTATGTGCTCAGATTACAAGCATAACCATTTTAAAGTTTAATTTTTCCTTTTTTTGTTTTTTGTTTTTCGAGACAGGGTTTCCCTGTGTAGCTTTGCGCCTTTCCTGGATCTCGCTCTGTAGACCAGGCTGGCCTCAAACTCACAAAGATCCGCCTGGCTCTGCCTCCCGAGTGCTAGGATTAAAGGCATGTGCCACCACTGCCCGGCTAAAGTTTAATTTTTAATGATACAAAGAATATGACTTAAAACATTTTTATATGGCCTCCAAAAACAATGTCTAGTGCATGGAATGGCATTCTTAGTCATAAAATATTTGAACATTGTATACTGACCTTCTGCACAAATAGTTCATGTGTCCATATACTTAGACTTTGAATCATGTGAATATGCACACATTTAAGTGGAGCAGTGTTTAAAGAATGTGCTAGAGTTGTTGTAAAACCTGAACTTCATATTTACCTGTTATGCAGGATCTCAGAACAAGTCAGTAACAGAACTCATAACATGCTCATTCCATCCCAGCCCTTGCTCACAGAAGAGATAAGCACCTTTGACTTACCAGAACTCTAGGCATCATGGGAAAGGTAGTAATCTATGATGTATGCACAACAGCTTTCCTGCTGGACCAGAGAGCCTTATCTTCTGCAGAGGTTTCAGTATTTTTTCTGTAAATATAAACTACTTCCTCTGTGCACCACAGTAACTAAATTATTGATAAACACAGCATGGAAAAGAGGTCATTGGTGGAACTATAGATCTAATATTGGGTCAGCTAGAAGGACTCACTCCTTTCTCCTAGAAAAACACTGCCGCACACTTTTATTATTATAACTTCTTTCACCATACTCCCCTAAATGACCAGTCAAAGCTCGAAATCTGTGATTCTCAACCTTCCTAATGCTGTGACTCTTTAATACAGTTCCTCATGTTGCAGTGACCCCCCAAACATAAAATTATCTTCATTGCTGTTTCATAACTGTAATTATTCTATTGTTATGAATCGTAATGTAAATATTTTTGGAAATAGAGGTTTGCCAAAGGGGTCAGAACCCATAGACTGAGAACTGCTGCCCTAAAGGAAAGAGAAACTGACATTTATTATGAAACTCTCAGTTATTTTTAGGAAGGGTCTTCACATAAGCATAGACCACCAATAAATATACAATTAATAAAAATATACATACTACTCATTGCTGTGGGATGTCTTTCTGTATGCTGTGAATATATGTTGCTCCAATTGGCTAATAAATAAAGCTGCTTTGGCCTATGGCAAAGCAACTTAGAGGCAGGCGGGATATCCAAGCAGTGATACAGAGAAAAGAATGGTGGAGTCAGGGGAGATACTGAGAGCTTGCCAGGGAAGCAAGATGTAATGCAACATAGGTGAAGCCACAGAACACCTGACAATACATAGATTAATAGGAATAGGTTGAATTAAGTTGAAAGAGCTAGCTAATATAAGCTGGTGCCATAGGCCAAACCATTTGTAATTACTATTAAGCCTGTGAGTGATTATTTTACAAGTGGCTGTGGGACTGTGGGTAGGAAAGATTCATCCAGACTGCTGGGCAAGGCAGGACTGGAGAAATTTCCATCTACAATCCATAATTTTAGATTTACAAATCACATACATAAAAGAGTTCACCAAAAAGTGCACTGAGAACATGTGTGGTAGTTTGAATGTAATCAGCCCACATAATCACATAGGGAGTAGCACTATTAGGAGGTGTGGCTTTGTTGAAATGGGTATGGCCTTGTTGGAGGAAGTGTGTTACTGTGGGGATGGGTTTTGGAGTTTCCTATGGTCAGGATACCACCCAGTGTCTCACTCAACTTCCTGTTGACTGCAAGATGTAGGACTCTCCAGCACCAACCATATCTGCCTGCAAGCTGCCATGCTCCTTGCCATGATGATAATGGACTGAACCTCTGAAACTGTAAGTGAGCCCCCTCAATTAAATGTTTTTCTTATAAGAGTTTCTGTGGTCATTGTGTCTCTTCATAGCAATAGAAACCCTAACTAAGACAACATAGTTAATAATTTTCTCACCATCTTTAACTTTGTTTGGGCTAAACTTTAGGTCAACTGGAAAAGGTTACCCCTCAGAGTTGTGAATGTCTGGATCTGTCAATGTGTTGTATTACTGTGTTAGTTACAAACAAAGTAAGTGTCCAACTATGAAAATCATAATGCAAACTTGAAAATATCCTATTGTTGGTTGCATTTTTACTGTTTACCCTTTGTGGGGGGCCTGCCACCAAGCTCCCAAATAAGTCACACATGGAGGCTTATTATTACTTATGAATGAACGCCTGGCATTAGCTTAGCTTATTTCTAGACAGCTTTTCTCAACTTAAATTGTCCTATCTATCTTTTGCCCTTGGCCTTTTACCTTTCTCTATTTCTGTATACTTTTCATTACTAATTACTCCATGGCTGGCTCTGTAGTTGGATGGCTTGCCCCTGATGTCCTCCTCCTTCTTTTCTCATTCTTCTTCTTTTCTCTCTTTTTCTTCTTCTATTTATTCTCTCTGCTTGCAAGCCCTGCCTATCCTTTCTCCTACCTTTCCCTGTCTTGCTATTGGCCATTCAGCTCTTTATTAGGCCAATCAGGAGTTTTAGACTGGCAAAGAAACACAGCTTCACAGAGTTAAACAAATGAAACATAAAAGGATACAACACATCTTTGCATCATTAAACAAATGTTCCACAGCATAAATGAATGTAACACATGTTAAAATAATATTCCACAACATCCTATAATCTCATCTTCAAGAGAAACATACTGTGAGTGTGTAATTCTGGTGCATACTTGCTGTGGCTCTCATGAAAAAGTCAGAATCTTTGAGAGATGAATCTCTCATCTCCCATTAAGATCTAGGGATTGAACTCAGGTCATTTGACCTGAGTCACATGCACTTCTGCTTGCCAAGCCATTTCACAGACCAACCACTTTTTTTTCCACTGAAAATAGTTTTTTTTCCTTTCAATACAGTATATTCTGATTATGGTTTACCCTCTCCCAACTCCTCCCAGACCCTCCATACCTCCCCACCCACCTAAATCCATACTCTTCTTTCTCTCATTAGAAAACAAACAAGCACCTAAAAAGCAACATAAAACAAAAACAAAATAGGACAAAGCAAAGAGAAAAAATAAAGAGCCAAATGCTAGTGGTAAAGTTATGTTTTAAGTTTAAATTACTGTCCTTAAGAGATCTATAAAACAGAATGCCTCTAATCTGTAAGCCCACTCTGTCATCCAAGGACAGATAACTGTAACATGAGTTGCTAAACAGTCTTATTAGTAAAAACCTGGAACCAGATATTGGAGTTAAAACTGAGAGATCAGAGGAATAGACAAGCCACAGTCAACCTCACCTTACTGAAGCCTCAGTCTCCAAAGAGACCTACTTCCTGTTTACTCATGCCCATATGCCTTTCTGTTCTGCAATGTCACTTTCTCTCTCTGCCCAGCTACATCACTTCCTCTTTCTGCCCAGCTCTGTCACTTCCTGTCTGTCTTTACAGACCTCCAGACCTTTATGGTTAACTAACATTGGAATTAAAGGCGTGTGCCACCATGACTGGCTCTGTTCCCAGTGTGACCTTGAACTCACAGAGATCCATATGGATAGCCTTTTGGGTTTTGCCTTTCTAAGCATCAGACTAACAAAATTTCAGACCATTCTCTTGAAATCCTGGGTATGGACCTGGCCAGGGTCCATTGTCCTTGCCAGTGTTAATAAAGCTTGCTTCAATTTTGGCTCAAAAGTTGTGGTAGTGGTCTTATTCTTACTTGATAGAAATAGCATTTTCTGGAGGCCCCAGCAAGACCAGACCACCCACTCAAATTCTAAAGCTGGACTTTCACTCAGGGATTCTGGGGCTGAAGACCTGCCTCAGGAGTTGTCCACTTTGAGATGTTCCTAGGCTCCAAGGTGTGCTTTCAGTTTCATGGACTATCAGAATGAACTACCAAGCTGAGAAAAGCAGCAAGCACCTGCAGAGACCTCCCCTGCCATGTCACATCTGGTTCTGTTCTATGGGATCCTGATCTGGGGACATGGAGGGGCTCAATAGGATCCAAATGCTCCTGTCCAGGGCTAAAAGTGAGATACCGCCCACCCACCAGGTTCTGGTTGTTTGTTTTGTTTGAAAGTTTTGTTTGTCTGTAAAATCTGTAAAAGTAGGCCTTGCACCTGGCCTGGGCAGCCCAGTAGAGCCAATCATGTTAGCAAAGGTGTGGGTGAGCCAGCCTTGAAATTTTAAGCATGGGAGAGCTGTCCCTACTACTCATTTGACATATGACAGTATGGGTAGGGGAGAGATGCCCTCCCTCCCTCCCCCACTCATCAATACCTGAGGCAGGTGGGAGAGCTGGCCCTGAGGTCATAAGGGCAGGAGAGCTGCCCCTGCTCACCAAAAGCTGCAACACTCAGGAGAGCAGGCCCTGCACCTCACCTGGGCAGCCCAATAGAGCCAATTCTGTTGTCAGAGGTGTGGGTGAGCCAGCCCCAAAGTTGTTAGCATGAGAGAGCTGTTCCCACTACTCATTTGACATATGACAGTATGGGCAAGGGAGAGATGCCCTCCCTCTCTCCCCCATCCATCAACACCCAAGTCAGGTGGGAGAACTGGCCTTGCTCCTCATCAGTGGCAGCACTCAGGAGAGTGGCCCCTATGCCCACGTCTGAGCAATTCAGTAGAGCTGATCCTGAAGGTGTAGGTGTTGAGGATCCAACCCTGAGGACATGAAAGCAGAACTGGCCCTGCTCCTTGCTCATTGCTGCAAGGGGCGAACTCACCAGGGCAATGCAGGAAAGCTCACCCTGGTGCTGAGGACAGGGGAGAGCTGGTGGGCTGACCAATCCTGCTACTACTCAGGCCCAGAACCAGGGTTATGTGTTGGCCCACCACAATATTCACCCTATCTGTGATCTGCTGGAGCACGTGAAGGGAACGGTCCTGCAGACCCAAAGCTGTAGAATCTCTACAACACAGGGCAACAGCAAGAGAACCAAGAGGAGTTCCAGTGAGGGCCCAGCATTGATAGCATAGCAGAAATCAGAGGCCTCGAACCAGATCAATGGCTCTCTGCAATGAACACTTGCAAGTAAAGATATATGGATAAAAGGATTTACTGTGTGACTCACTGTGTCACACGGCAGCTTCCATGACAAGATTGATTGTTCCTTTTCTTTTTTCTTTCTTTTTTCTCTTAAATTTTATTTTATTTTGGAGGAGAGGTCACAAGGGCAGAGGGTGGATACAAAAGGATAGAGAAATGAATGGGATGGAGATGCATGATGTGAAAGACACAAACAATAAGTAAAAAAAATTAAAAACCTGTAAAATCTGTAACAAAAGTTAACTTAAAACTCATAACACAGGGGTTGATGGTTAAAAATCAATACATAGATAATCTTAAAGGAACCATGTGGTATGACACCATCTTGGGACATAAGCAATATGTGGCTTGCCATCATCTTAGCTTCTGTCCCTCATCGGGATGGAGGCAGTCACATGGCTGGCAGCCTCTTTGCTAGGGTTGGAGAGGGAGTATATCAGGTGACTTCAGTTATTTATTTATTATGTACACAGTGTTCTGTCTGCATGTATGCCTGCATGCTAGAAGAGGGCACCAGATCTCATTACAGATGGTTGTGAGCCACCATGTGGTACTGGTAATTAAACTCAGGATGTCTGGAAGAACAGCTGAGCCATCTCTCCAATCCATCACTGCCATCTTGATTAAAGGTGACCATGTAGTATAAACAACCAAGGAAACCAACCAAATAAGGTATTGAAGTTGCTCCTCAACATGTTCATATATAAGAACATACCTCATGTGGGCAACAAAACTTTGTAATGTAAGTGGTATTGGTTTTAAAGACATGCAGGGGACATGACCAGCAGCTGAGACCTGGTACTGTGTGGCAGCACTGGAGTTCCTAAATAGAACACAGCAGAGGGACACCAGCAGTTTTGGAGATTCTGGTACTATGCAATGACCACCAGGAAAAAAAAAGCTGCAAAGAAACGAAGCAGGCTGGGGCCTAGAAGACATTAAGTTTATAAAATGTTTCATATTTTGATGTTTTATATTATGTTAAGTTTATAAATTGTTTTATTTTATGAGCACCAAACACTTTGTCTTTGCTAACTTTGTTAAGCTTTAACTATTTTGATAAACTAAGTCATACAAGAAACTGATATTCTGTGATGTGTGCTATATAAAAGGACCAAGAAACTAAATTTGCCCATCTCCCCATGGACTATATTTATGATTTAAGTTTTATTTTGATACTAAAAGAGCTTCAATTCAGAAATTGTTTTTTTTAATGCTCAAACTTAATAGAGATAAAGCTGCAAATCCTAATCTTACAAAAAAACTACTAACTTATTGTAAACTGTTCAAGGTAATTAAGACATGCAAGTTAATGGTCAGTCAACTCATAAAGGATCGAATTCTTTAACGTCCTTAGAACTATGATTATAGTCATGCTAAGTTCACATGCAATTCATTTACAGTGACAAGCTTTATTTAGCCTCCTGTAGTTGTTTAACTCAAGCTAGTAACAAAAAACAAAGTTTGTTTAAAATCAAGTATACTTAATAGATTATGGTACTCAAACTGTTCAGAGATCTGCTCAATACAGCTTTTAAAATGTTTGATGGATAAAGCTTCCTATGGGAGACAGAAATGCCAGCTCCTAGAGGTGATCCTAAGGTTTACAAATAAGACAGATAGGGCACAGACCTGGTTTGTAGTAAGGCTAGCCACTGGGAAAAATACCCCAAGCTTTGCCCGTCACCAGGACCCAGTTCAAACGGTGGACAAGAAGGAAATTAGAGAGATGATTGCCCCACTTTTGTTAGGTAAGGTAGGCCAGTCCCCCAAGTTCCTCCACAACAGAAAATTATCTCATATTTTCTGGACCTGGCAGCCATAGGCTGATGCTGTCCTGGGACCTCTGCCCCCAACAAAGCCATAGAGTCCAAGGGAGTCTAGGGCAACCACCTAGGTAGTGGATAAGTCTCTGTCACTTTAATTGATATATAAGCCATTTGTATTATACTTTCTGCTATAATTCATCCTCAGATCTCTGATGGCATTGCCAGCTAGGCTAACTGTAGCTTTGGCAGCACCAGGCAACCAGCTTCTTCTCCAAGGCTGCAGGTAATTTGTCAGTTCATTTCCTATGAAAAACCAGAACTTACTTTTCCTAGAGCTACTAGGTTTTCTGCTGAGAAAGGCAGGCAGGTTTGCCTTGCTAACAGACTTCATATTAAAAAATAAACAGGTTTCAGATGTAAGTTTTTACAAACTTGTTTTGCAATGAATGCTTTCAGGAATCAACCACTTGTGTCTCATGGTAAATGACTGAATAAAAAAGATTTTACATTCATATAACTTTTGAGGGTCTGAAAGTGTTCTAAGCTATGTAAAGGTCTGAGATGTGAAAGTTTAATTTCCAAGGGTCTAAGAAAGTGTTTTAAGTTATCTAAATGAAAGTTGTAAAGACATAAAGGAAGTGATTTAAGGTAATGAAAATGTTTCAGATTTCTTTCCTCTCTATGCTATAATATTAAGATTTCAAACATTCAAAGTTTTAACATTGATCAATGGAGTTCTGATAAGCTGGTAAAGCACTGACTATTATTATCAGTTACAAGCTCAAGATTTCAAATTTCCTTTGGTTGTCTTCTAAGCATATACTTAAAGGTGCTTCTCATCAGGTTGAAAACATCTCTGTCCAATCTTTATATATCCAGCCATCTGGATGGGGAAAAGAATGTTCATGCTTTTTAACCCAGAGCCATAGCAAAGCTATGACTCAAAGATGTGAGTCTACCCAGCTGCTTCTTCTACTATGTGGATTTCAGTACAGATTACAAACACTGGTAATGCTGATATAGCTAAACCTTTTATCTTTTTTTGTAAACTAAAAACTTCATATAATCTTCAAGGAGTTGAGGGAGTCATAAGACTTGGATTCACATCAATCCAGGTCAAATGGACTCCAAATAAGTACAGCCTAAGTTTCCCTACCTGCCTATTCCTGAAGGTGTGATCTCTTTCCTGGTCTTGGGATTCCTCACCTTCCTCCACTAACAGGACTATGGGCCTGAAAATTCCAAATGTAAGATTTTTCTTAAAGTTCCTAAACTTTAACTTCTGCACCTAGTTATATCTATTTCAGGAGATTTTCACTCAGGTGACAGATACCATCTGGGAATTAGCTGAGGACTACAAACTGCTCCAAATGGCTGTGAGCCTTGGACTTGCTGAGAGCTGATGTGATCCAGTCTAGCTGATGTGATTGTTCCCTGTCTTTTCAGCTGGGTCAGCTAACCAGATGCTTCTGATGAGTGTCACATTGCCTGGATCCCCTCCAGGCTTTGATTAGCCTTCCAGCCTCCTTGTGCCCTGACTACAAAGTCTTAATTTCAGCAGGAAGTAGTTATAGAGGAGAATACACCCTCTATAAAAGGTTAGAATGTTAAGCCTGGCATAGGGGACAAAATGGCTACCTATATTGCCTATTGGTATACAAGGGAAGGTACCTATTAAAACCAAATAGACAAAGATCTATCAGCAAGTAGATTCATTAGCTGAAGTAGTTCTACAATATGATAAGGCCCTTGATCTGCTCTGTGTAGAACAAGAAGGTTATTGTATGGCTTTAAGAGAAAATTGTTTCTATATAAAAACCACTCAGGAGTCATTAGAGATAGTTTGGCTCTATTAAAAAAACATTGCAGAACAAAGGGGATGCTAGATGAAATTAAATGATTAGTTTCCATTCTCATAGTAACTCTGATATAAGCCACCACAGGGCCTTTGGCCTTTCTGTTTCTGCTGTTTACTATTGGCCTCTGCATCATTAATGCTTTAACTATATACATTAACTCCCATCTGGTGCCATTAATCTGATGATTATTAGATCCCAACCAATATAAACAGGTATCCACCACAAAGTCAAGGATTTGATTCAGGATACAACTCAAGGAAGAAATGTAATGGCTAAAAAATGTTTTAAGTTTAAACTAATGTGCTTAAAAGATCTATAAAACAGTCAGACATGGTGGCATATGCCTTTAATCACAATACTTGGGAGTCAGAGGTAGGCAGATCTCTGTGAGTTCCAGGACAGCCAGGACTGTTACACAGAGAAACACTGTCCAGAGAAACTGAGAGAGAGAGAGAGAGAGAGAGAGAGAGAGAGAGAGAGAGAGAGAGAGATTGAGAGAGAGGCATATATAAAGGAACCGGTGGAGTGTGAGGGGCATGGTGAGGGGATAAAAGATATGGAAGGGGGCACAGCTATGCTTTTTGTACAAAATACACATGTAAAACATTCAAAAATTCAAAAATATATTTTTTACTTCTTATTTAAATTGCCTATTGCTCAATTCATTAAACTGTTGATTTGATTTTTTTTGTGTGTGTTTTAATTTTAAGAGAAGGTCTCACTGTGAAACCCTAGCTGAACTGGAACCTACTCTGTATCTTGGAACCTGAGAGCTTCTGCTTCAACTCCTAAGTGCTAGGATTACAGGCATGTACCACCATGCCCAGCAAATACATTGGGTCTTTTAAAATTACATTTTATTCTTTCTCAAGTCTGGTTGAGATTTTCCTGTTGTTCAAACAAGTACCATGTGAGGAATGGCAAGCAGGCGGTACAGAATACAATCAGCACCCAGTCTCTTGCAGTTTCTGAAGTCTATGATTTTTTTTTTGTCAGATATTCTCCTAGGTGCTAGAAAAATACACACACCGTTGACAGGTCCAACTCCCTATCTCTATGGGAAACACGATAATATAAAATATTTATGCAAATGAGGCTCTTCCTGTGAGAATAAGACAGAAGAGACTGATCCACAGGTATATAGCCAGCCAAAGAAAAATAATTTAGCACACAGAGCTAGCGCATACCTTCTGTTTCCAGAGTATCTGATCAATGGTGCACTAGAGGAGGCTCAGGAAGCAGATGTAGTGTTTTCATTTTTTTTTTTAAAGAGGAGAAAATATTTCTAACTTGCTTTGGTTCTCAATACTTACATTTTCTTTCTCTTGAAATGCATAGTGATTCAGAGTCAAGATTTAGAGTCTTTTTTATTTTAAAAGTAAATAGTAAGGGACCTTCGATATATGGATGCTTAAAGTACAAAAGAGAACATAAACGTCGAAACCTAAAATCATTATCTTAAGCCAGTGGTTCTCAACCTTCCTATTGTTGCAACCCTTTAATACAGTTCTTCATGTTGTGGGGACACCAGGCATGAAATTATTTTGTTACCACTTAATAACTGTAATTTTGCTACTATTATGAATCAGAATGTAAATATCTACGTTTTCTCATGGTCTCAAGTTACCCCTGTGAAAGCAACTCCCTAAGGGGTCATGACCCATAGGTTGAGAATTGCTGTCTTCAGCAGAAAGAAGGTCTCCTTATCAATTTATCAAGACATGTAAGAGCCAGACAGGGTGCCACATGCTTGGGTTGGAGAGTGTCCTTTCCAGGTGCTTCAGTTAGTCTAAACCTCTTCCAGGTAGCTAGGCTGATTTCTGCTTCTTCCAGGCAGGCAGCTGGTCTAGTCTCAGACTTTGCAGCTCAGCTGATTTGAGTCTTCTTGTCAGCTCTGCTCTTCTGAGAATCTTCTTTGCAGTTTAGCTCTGCTTACTCTGACAGGGAGGGGACTAGTGAATCTGGTCAGTTTCAGGGACTTCCTGAAGCTACTATTAGTAGTTTATCTTTCTGTTTAGAGAGTTTACCTGCGAACCTGACACCCAGCCTTCCCACCTCAACCTGATCTAGAAATGCTCTTACAGATAAACCCAGAGGTGTGACTTCTAGGTGACTCTAGGTCACGTCAAGTTGACACTCAGTAGTAACCATCACACCTGGAACAGGAGAATGGGGGAAAATCTAAAGATTCAGGCAAAGCATGTTTCCCTAGAAATCTGGTATTTCAGGAGACATTAAGCAGGTTAAGGGAGGCATGCAGAGGGAAGATGACACCAAGCAAAGGAAAAAAATCTTTGTACAGCTTTTTCCTGGGGAAAAGGTGGCAGTTTGGGAGGAGATATGAAGGAAGACAGATGGAGCTGGCATGCAGAAAGCCAGGGAGATGTGAACAGCCCAGTGGGGCAGGCAGAGGCTCCCCAAAGGGCTCACAAGCCACAGAGAGAATTTTGGTGTTTATCACAAGAGCAATGAAATGCAATAAAGAATTCAAAGCAGAGGATCAGATACAGTCACATATTTGTTTCAGTAAGATCTTTGAGACAGATCAATTCAAGGGATATAGAGTGGAAATACAAAAGTCAAGACACTGTTGCAAAGGGTTGTATATTTATCTGCTCGGTTATTTTTTTGAGACAGGGTCTCTTGTATTCCAGACTGGCCTTGCTTAAACTTACTATGTATCCAAGGATGACCTTGAACTCCTGATTTTCTGCCTCTACCTCCTGAATGTGCACATGAAGAGATTACAGGTATGCATCATCATACATGGCCATTCACATGGCAAGCTGCACCATATGTGAGAGAAGTTTGTTTTGTTAATATCCCTGGGAACTCAAGATGTACTTTGACCTTCGACACTGACTTGAATTTTGCCATTTCAGTGTGGATATCCCATCTATCCTAAAGACAGGAACTTGTTTAACTTCCAAATATAACCCATAAGAAACATTGGCACTTAAATCTCCTTTGCCTGTTACAATGTGAGATCAAAGACAAGAGGGAGTGGGTCTTATAGAGGGTATCCAGATAACTAGATAATAAAAAATTGAAAGGTTGTATAAAAAGATCATTAGATATAATAAATATTTATGGGACCCATGAGAGAAAAGAAAAGAATATGAAGAACCGTGAGTAAAAACAGAGACTTCTCTGAAGTACTTCCTGGGGGGAGGGGAAGTAGTTTTCAGGAAGGAGTCTGGACTTTAGCAATCAAATCTCTTGTCTTCTTTTCTTTATTTTGCTTTATTTTTCTGTTTACTCTTGGCTGTCCTAGAATTCTGTAGACCATGCTGGGTCTTGAACTCAGAGATCTGCCTGTCTGTGCCTCCCAAGTGCTGGGATTAAAGGCATGCATCACCACCTGGCAGCAACAGACTCTCTCAACCTGTCTCTCTGTCTCTGTCTTTCTTATATTTAAGCAATAGTTCAAGAATTGGAAATGTAGCTCAACATTAGAGCACTTGTCTAGCATATGCAAGACCCAAGGTTCAAATCTCAGCACCACAAAATAAATAGCCAGCCTGAGGACGATGCAGTGTAAGAGACAGTTGTGGGTTGTCCTCGGTGCCCCTGCACTGTTGCTGTACACATCTGAGGTGCTGGCCTTAGCCAGGTGCTAGTAGAAGGGGAAACATGGACGTGAAAGACAAACATGTTCCCTTTTAGAGCAAAGCCAAGTTGAAAATGGTTCTGCTTAACATATGTATTTATTTAGTTGTAATATACCATTACCCGAGGCATGGAAACAAACCAGAGACAGATAGCATTCTCAACCACTGTGGAGTTTAAAGAAAATGGCCCCCAAAGGGAGTGGCACTATCAGAAGGTGTGGCCTTACTGGAGGAAGTGTGTCACTGTAGGGGTGGGCAAACCTCTGAAACTGTAAGAGAATGCCCTCAATTGAATGTTTCCCTTATAAGAGTTGCTGTCACCATGGTGTTTTTTCACAGCAATAAAAACCCTAACAAAGACAACCACTGAACTGTGGGTAAAATGAGACCACTTATATATAGCTTACTATCTATTGAGGAAAAGATATTAAACAAGTTATTACACAACATATTTAGTTACAGTTTGTAACACAATGATTATAAACGTAAGTGGAGGTGGGAATGCTGTTAGGGTCAATGACAAAGGAGTCAAAGCAGGTGTTGGGGATCCAGTACACCAGTTTTCTGAGGAGAGAGCATCAGGACAAAGATAAGAAAAGATAAACAGTAGCAGGGAAAGAACATTCTTAGCCAAAGAAGGACATGAGACATTCTAGACAATCAGAGATAGTGGTCCAGAGAACCAAAGAGAAGTGGGAGAAGAACAGTCCACTGTGGGTGCTAAAGTGTGTGCTGAGAAAAGAGAGCAATTGGGGAGAGTGTGCAGGAGTTCACCAAGTGTTCAGCCAGATCAGGCAAAAGAGGTATGTGCTGGGAAGAGACCAGGAGTAGACGAAAAGCGTGAACCATGGATGGGAAGCTCTGAGTGGATTAGAAGGATGTATTTTCTTAGTGTCCTTGTTATCTGAAAGTGTTTTTTTTCTACCCTCAAAAACAAATTTTAATTTGGTTAAAAAAATATATATTGCAGATGACTCCTCTCCCAAGTATACTAAAGACATTTGTTAATTCTTTTTTAAAAATAATGTCTAGATCCCCTGAGAATGCAGCTGCTCCCTGAGACACAGACTCTGCCAGCTCCGATTGGACCAAGAGGTGAGTCTTTGTTCTCCTAGCCGATCACCGCAGCGTTTGGGCTTTAGGTCCAGGGGCACAAACAGTGCCCCTATACCCACACCCATTGTAGCCCCAGTTGCAGGCCAACAGGCAGGACTCCTGCAGACAGGCCTGACCAAGCCCCCAATGGCCCCTGTAACCTACAAGCTCCACTCCACCCCCTAAACCCACCCATCCTCTAAGACCACAGCTGCTCCCTGAGACATAGACTCTGCCAGCTCTGATTGGACCAAGAAGGGCTCTCTGAAACAAAGACACCATTTTCACTGATTGGAGGAAGAGATGAGTAGATGCAAGAATAGTAGTGCAAGTAGTAATGCAAGTAGTGCAAGAATACATTCAACAACATAAAGAGAAATATGGCACCACCAGAACCTAGTGGTTCTAGATCAGCAAGACCTGAACATCCCAATGCTAAAGAAGCAGAAGAAAACAACCTTAAAAATGACTTTAAGAAGATGATACAGCCCTTTAAAGAGGAAATGAAAACTTCCCTTGAGGAAAAGACAAACGAAAAAATTGAAAGAAATCAATAATCCCTTAAAGAAAGCCAAGAAACCAAGAAAAAGCAAGTAAATGGGTGAAGGAAACAGTTCAAGACCTGAAATTGAAATAGAAACAGTGAAGATGAAAAAAACAAGAATAAGGGAATGCTGGAAATAGAAAATCTGAGTAAATGAGTAGGAACTACAGATGCAAGCATAACCAACAGAATGCAAGAGATGGAAGACAGAATCTTTAGCATGGAGGATACAATGGAGGAAATAGATCCATCAATCAAAGAAAACACTAAATCCAAAAAAATCATAACACAAAACATCCAGGAAATCTGGGATACTATGAAAAGACCAAACCTAAGAATAATAGGGATAGAAGAAGGAGAAAAATACCAACTCAAAGGCACAGAAAATATATTCAACAACATCATAGAAGAAAACTTTCCCAACATAAAGAAGGAAATGAAGATAAAAGAAGGTTACAGAACACCAAATAGACTGGACCCAAAAAAGAATTCCCCTTGCCACATAATAATCAAACCACCAAACATACAGAATAAAGAAAAAATATTAAGAGCTGCAAAGGAAAAAGACCAAGTAACATATAAAGGCAGACCCATAAGAATAACAACTATGTAGCTAGAATTTTCCTGCCTGGCCCACAGTCAGGACAAATCTCTCTCACCTGCCAGTCCCACAGCCGCTCAGACCCAACCAAGTCAACACAGAGACTTATATTGTTTAAACTGTTTGGCCTAATGGCTCAGGCTTCTAGCTATCTAGTTCTTACATCTTAAATTAATCCATTTCTATAAATCTATACTTTGCCACATGGCTCGTGGCTTACCGGCATCTTCACATGCTGCTTGTCATGGCGGCGGCTGGCAGTGTCTCCCTCTGCCTTCCTGTTCTCTCAATTCTCCTCTCTGTTAGTCCCGCCTATACTTCCTGCCTGGCCACTGGCCAATCAGTGTTTTATTTATTGACCAATCAGAGCAATTTGACATACAGACCATCCCACAGCAGACTTCTCAATGGAGACTCTGAAAGCCAGAAAGTCCTGGACAGATGTTATGTAGACACTAAGAGACCATGGATGTCAGCCCAGACTATTGTACCCAGCAAAACTCTCAATTGCCATAGATGGAGTAAACAAAATATTCCATGAAAAAAACAGATTTAAATAATACCTATCCACAAATTCAGCCCTACAGAAAGCACTAGAAGGAAATATCCAACCCAAGGAAGCTAGATGCACCCATGAAAACATAGGCAATAGATAATCCCACATCAACATATCCCAAAGAAGTGAAACATACAAAACTACCACCAAAAAATAACAGGAATTAACAATCACTAGTCATTAATATCCCTTAATATCAATGAACTCAATTTGCCTATGAAAAGACACAGGCTGACAGAATGGATATAAAAATAGGTTACATCCTTCTGCTGCATATAAGAAATGCACCTCAGCTTCAAAGACAGACACTTTCTCAGAGTAAAGGGCTGGGAAAAGTCTTTCCAGTCAAATGGACTTAAGAAGCAAGCTAGTGTAGCTATACTAATATCTAACAAAATAGACTTCAAACTCAAATTGATCAAAGGAGATCAGGAAGGACATTACATATTCATCACAGGAAAAATCCACCAAGATATGTCTCAATTCTGAACATTTATGCTCCCAATACAAGGGTACCCATATGTGTAAAAGAAACATTACTAAAGCTTAAATCACACATCAAACCCCACACACAAATAATGGGAGACTTCAACTACCCACTCTCACCAATGGACAGGTCTGTCAGACAGAAACTTCACAGAGAATTAAGGGACCTAACAGATATTATGACACAAATGGACTTAATAGACATCTACAGAACATTCTACCCAAACACAAGAGAATACACCTTCTCAGCATCCCATGTAATCTTCTTTAAAACTGACCACATACTCAGTCACAAAGCAAATCTCAACAGATACAAAATAATTTGGAGTAACCTCCTGTATTTTATCAAACCACTGTGCCTTAAAGTTAGAAATCAACAACAACACAAATTACAGAAAGCATACAATCTCATGGAAACTGAATAATGTTCAACTGAATCACCACTGGGACAAGGAAAAAATAAAGAAAGAATTAAAGACTTCTTAGAATTCAATGAAAATGAATGTACAACATACCCAAACTCATGTGATACTATGAAAGCAGTACTAAGAGGAAAGCTCATAGCACTAAGTGCCTACATAAAGAAGTTGGAGAAATCTCACACTAGTGACTTAACAGCACACCTGAAAGCTCTAGAAGGAAAAGAAGCAAACTCACCCAGGAGGAATAGAAACCAGGAAAAAATTAAATTGAGGACTGAAATCAATAAAGTAGAAACAAAGAGAACAATACAAAGAATCAATGAAACAGAGTTGGTTCTTTGACAAAATCAACAAGATAGACAAGCCCTTATCCAAACTAACTAATGGGCAGCGAGAAAATATCCAAATTCACAAAATCAGAAATGAAAAGGGAGACATAACAACTAACAATGAGAAAACCCAAAGAATCATCAGGTTATACTTCAAAAACCTGTACTCCACAAAATTGGAAAATCTAAAAGAAATGGACAATTTTCTGGATAGGTACCATATACCCAAATTAAACCAAGACCAGATAAACAATTTAAATTGACATATAACTCCTATGGAAATAGAAGCAGTCATTAAAAATCTTCCAACCAAAAAAAAAAAAAAAGCCCAGGGCCAGTTGGTTTCAGTGCAGAATTCTACCAGAATTTCAAAGAAGAACTAAAACCAATACTCCTCAAATTGTTCCACACAATAGAAACAAGAGGAATATTACCAAACTCTTTCTATGAGGCTACTGTTACCCTGATACCCAAACCACACAAAGATGTAAAAAGAAAGAACTATAGACCAATCTCCCTCATGAACACTGATGCAAAAATACTCAGTAAAGTACTAGCAAACAGAATCGAAGAACACATAAAAAAATCATCCACCATGATCAATTAGGCTTCATCCCAGAGATGCGGGGATGGTTCAACATATGAAAATCTGTCAGTGTAATTCACCATATAAAAACAAACTGACAGAAAAAAACATATTATCATCTCTTTAGATGCTGAAAAGGCATTTGACAAAATCCAGCACCCCTTCATAATAAAGGTCCTGGAAAGATCAGGAATACAAGGAACATACCCAAACATAATAAAGACAATTTACAGGAAGCCAAAAACCAACATCAAATTAATGGAGAGAAACTCAAAGTGATTCCACTAAAATCAGGAGCAAGACAAGGTTGTCCACTCTCCCCATATCTATTTAATATAGTACTTAAAGTTCCAGCTAGAGCAACAAGATAACAAAAGAAGATCAAGGGGATACAAATTGGAAAGGAAGAAGTCAAACTTTCAGTATTTGCAGATAATATTATAGTATACATAAGTGACCCCAAAAATTCTACCAGGGAACTCTTACAACTGATAAACACTTTCAGTAATGTGGCAGGATACAAGATTAAGATTAACTAAAAAAAAAAAAAATCAGTAGCCCTCCTATATATAAATGATAAATGGCCTGAGAAAGAAATCAGAGAAACATCACCCTTTACAATAGCCACAAATAATATAAAATACCTTGGGATAACTCTAAACAAACAAGTGAAAGACCTGTATGACAAGAACTTTAAGTCCTTGAAGAAAGAATTTGAAGAAGATGTCAGAAAATGGAAAGATCTCCCATGCTCATGAATAGGTAGTACGAACAAAATAAAAGTAGCAATCTTACCAAAAGCAATCTACAGATTCAATGTAATCCCCATCAAAATCCCAACACAATTCTTCACAGACCTTGAAAGAACAATATTCAACTTCATATGGAAAAACAGAAAACCTAGGACATCTAAAAGAATCTTCTACAATAAAGCAATTTCTGGAAGCATCATCATCCCCGACTTCAAGCTCTACTATAGAGCTATAGTAATAAAAACAGCTTGGTAATGGCATAAAAACTGACATGTGGACCAATGGAATTGAATTGAAGATCCTGACATTAATCCACACACCCATGAACATCTGATTTTTGACAAAGAAGCCAAAACTTTAAAATGGAAAAAAGAAAGCATCTTCAACAAATGATGCTGGCATAACTGATTGTCAACATGGAGAAGAATGCAAATAGACCCATATCTACCACCATGCACAAAACTCAAGTCCAAGTGGATCAAAGACCTCAACATAAATCCAGCTACACTGAACCTGATAGAGGAGAAAAGGGGAAGTAGCCTAGAAAGCACTGGCACAGGAGATCACTTCCTAAATATAATACCAGTGACATAGACACTGAGAGCAACAATTAATAAATGGGACCTCTTGAAATTAAGAAGCTTCTGTAAGGCAAAGGACATAGTAAATAAGATAAAATGACAGCCTACAGAATGAGATAAGATCTTCACCAACCCCACTTCTGACAGAGGGGTGATCTCCAAAATATATATAGCACTCAAGAAACTAGACAGCAAAATACCAAACAATTCAGTTTAAAAATGCGCTACAGAGTTGAATAGATAATTCTCAACAGAAGAATCTCAAATGGCTGAAAGACATTTAAGGAATTGCTCAGCATCCTTAGTCATCAGGGAAATGCAAATCAAAATGACTCTGAGCTAGCATCTTACACCTGTCAGAATGCTAAGTACAGAAACACTGATGACAGCTTATGTTGGAGAGGATGTGGATCAAAGGGAACACTTCTCCACTGTTGGTGGCAGCGCAAACTTGTACAGCCACTTTGGAAATCAGTATGATGGTTTCTCAGAAAATTGGGAATCAATCTACCTCAAGATCCAATGATGCAACTCTTGGGCATATACCCAAGGAATGCTCAAGCATACCACAAGGACACTTGATCAACTATATTCATAGCAGCATTATCTGTAATAGCCAGAATCTGGAAGCAACCTAGCTAGCTCTCAACCAAAGAATAAATAAAGAAAATGTGGTACATATACACAATGGAGTACTACTCAGCTGTAAAAAACAATGACATCATGAAATTTGCAAGCAAATGGATGGAACTAGAAAATATCATCTTGAGTGAGGTAACCCAGACTCAGAAAGGCAAACATAATATGTACTCAATCATATGTGGATACTAGATGTAAATCAAAGGATAATCAGATTGCAACCCACAATTCCAGAGAAGCTAGGAACAAGGAGGACCTTAAGAGGGACACATGGATCGCCTTGGGAAGGGGAAACAGGGGAGATCTCAGTGAGTAAACTGGGGATGAGAGGGACAATAGAGCGGAGGGGATGAGAGAGACAATAGAGGGGAGGACATAGGGGATGAGAACATGAGGGAACAAGATGGGGGAGGGATGGAATGGGAGAGCAATGAAAGAGATATCTTGATAGTGGGAGACATTATGGGGTAAGGGAGAAACCTGGTGCTAGGGAAATTACCAGGAACCCACAAGGTTGACCCTAGATTAGACTATTAGTGGAGAGGGCCTGAACTGGTCTACCTCAGTAATCAGATTGGTGAATACCCTAACTGAAATCATAGAGCCTTCATGCTGTAACTGATGGAAGCAGATGCTGAGATCCACAACCAAGCACCAGGCTGAGCAAGAGGGATCAAGATCATGATGGAGAAATCTACAGAGATAACTAAGCTCAAAGGAACTCATGAACTTCAGACCAATAGCTGTGGAACCTGCATGGGACCGGACTAGACCCCCTGCATACAAGAGACAGTTGTGTAGCTTGTTCTGCTTGAGGGGCTCCTAGCAGTGTGATCAAGATCTACCCCTGGTGCATGAGCTGGATTTCTGGATCCCATTATCTATGGTGGGACACTTAGCTCATCCCTGATGAAGTGGGGAGGGCCTTGGTCTTGCCTCAACTGAATGTACCAGGCTTAGCTGCCCCCCATGGGAGAATTTACCTTGTTGGAGGAGGGAAGAAGGAGTGGGGTGGGTTGGGGAGGAAGGCAGGTTTGGGGGGAGCAGAAGGAGGGATGAGAGGGGGATCTGTGGTTGGTACATAAAATGAATAAAAGAGTTACAAAATAAGTGGATTCAATAATCTATCTTTCTATTCAATCTTTCTTATATCCACACCCTCCTTTTTTTTTCAAGATGAGAAAGAAGGACAGAGGAAAGAAAAAGAAAGAAGTCCCTAATCCAACCTCCTTTGCTTAGTTTCCTCCCTGACCATGACTAATAACAATTTGCAACTAACACTCCTAAACAGTGACAAACATCCGTAACCCATCAAATGACCAAAAACAACCCACTCCACTTCTCAGGAATGTGGGCGTCATGTTCTTGACATTACTTCCCATATCTGGGGGCTACAGCATCTTAGGGGACCCTGAGAAATTTGGTATAATGGTCAAGAACTGGGACAGCTAGCTGTATCATTTGTTATCCAGTCTCTGTGTGATGGGAACATTCAGGGTTTATCTGAAATCGTGGCTGGAGTAGCTTATGACACAGATGACCTTAGTTAACAGCTTTGAACTTGTCCTGAGCAGTTTGAATTCTGAAACTGAACTTTGTATTGTATTTGTCCAGGTGAATTTTTCATTGCAGGGCCCCATCATCTTCTTGGTGACTTCAAATGTCACTATCAGGAATCATCACAGTTCACTGCAGAAAACTGAAACATTTTAAATGTCATATGCAGCAGATCACTAGAAGGCTAAAGGACCACAATCTGTCAAATACATCCAGGGTACACAAACTTGGTAGTAGTTACCTGCTTCAGACTAAACCCCGAAATCACATACAGAAAGTCCGATGAAGTTTTTTTCTGGAATTAGTGAGTACTCTACATGACCATTAATGTCATGACAGAAAGTTTATATATAGACATATAATTACCTTATAAATTTTGAGATAATATTTACACCTTAAGAAAAGTTTTAAAGATTCAAATGGAAACCAAAGAATTATGGAATTAGTGACAATAGAATAGTCCCTTAATTTTGGTTTCCTCTGTCCCGTACCAGGTGGCTCTTCTGCCATGAGACAGAGATTTTGGATTTTTCTTTAACAAGCATGCTTTGGTTCAGAGAAGGAGAGAGCCACACTCCAACTCCAAACCCAGCTTTAATTTTTGATTGAACTGAGACCAAAAAAAAAAAAGATCATTTGCTCTTTATGTTAGTACAGAGCAGCAAAAACAAGCATTTGGGAAGATTTATGAAATTCTACCCAGCTGGAAGTGGGCTATACCATTAGGCCAATTTTCTCTTTTTCTTGGGACATTTTCTCTGAATGATTCATCCTTCTTCTTTGATAGTCTCATTTGTCCAGTGCTCTTTAGATTCCTTATTCTTTTATTCTCCTGGAAAGACAAAAACAAAACCTTGCCCCAACTCTAACTTTTGGGAGTTCCTTTTTTGGCAGATTATATCTTCGTTAACACAAAATGTTCTTTGACAACAGAAAAAGTATTGTATTTTGTTAATAAATATTTTTTTCATACTTGATCAAATTAAAGGTATTTGTTAGTCTTATAAGTTAGTTTGGATTGTATGACCAACAACTAAACCTCTCCTAATCAAGAGGTCTCTACTGTTAAAATCTAATTATCCATCTTGAGGGTCACCATAGCTTTTCTTTCCCTGTGGAAACAAAACCAAAACCTCTTTCCCAACATAGCACATATCCTGATTTCAATTCCGAGGTCAACACATCTTTTAAGTATACAGGTTTATTTAATTCAGCAGTTTTTTCTGCTATCCAATGTTTCTCTGCAGCTGGTGTTCCTTTCTTATAAGCATTTAAAATTTTAAAGTTAATAAAGCACTGTGTAATCTATCTCTGGGGGGTTCTTATTATCCCTTCCTGTTTATTGAGCATATCTCTTAAAGTGTGATTAAATCTTTTTATAACTGCTTATCATGAAGGATTGTGTGATATACCTAGACTATGCTTTATATTGTAATATGCAATAAAAACTGTTTCATTTAAAAAAAGTCTATTATTTTAGTCACATTTATTCACTTTATGTGTGTGTGTGCACACATACATACATGCATGCATGTGTGAATGAATGTTTACACCTGTGCCACAACATCCATGTAGAGGTTAGAGGACAACTTGTGGAAATAACTTTCTCCTTCTACCATGTGGGCCCAAGAGTTGAATTCAGATTGTATGGCATGGTGACAGGTGACTTACTCACTGAGCGATCTCAACAAAATTTGTTAGTTATTTTCTAAAAATCAATGCCATCGGTGTGAACCCATAATCCAGTCAGTTATCATTCTTTTGAAGACTGTTTCATGCCTGCAAGTTTTTGACATTTTCTTCCTTCTTTTCCTGAGACTATTGAACTTCACCAGCTTTGTTGATTTAAAAATTCCATTTTCATTTGTCCTGCTCTGCCTATATCCAGCCACACTTGTCTATGAAGCTTTCTGACTTTCTTCAGACCTTCAACTTTGTATTTTTGTTCTTAAAAATAATTCCCCATGGCCGGGTGGTGGCGGCGGTGGCGGTGGTGGCGGTGGCATGCACGCCTTTAATCCCAGAACTCAGGAGGCAGAGGCAGGTGGATCTCTGTGAGGCCAGCCTGGGCTACAGAGTGAGTTCCAGGAAAGGCGCAAAGCTACACAGAGAAACCCTGTCTTGAAAAACCAAAAAAAAAAAAAAAAAGAATCAAGCTTGTTCTCTGATAACTTGGAACATGGAGATAATGCATTCTGATTACTATTACCCCATTCTTTCTTATCACCCTCCTATCAGGTATAATATGCATGCAATAAAAGAGTCATATTTTCAGGATTGAACATGCCACCCAAAAGTTCCTCTGTTCAGTGTAAGGATATGGGAGGTGACAAACCTTTAAGAAGTGAGGGCTTCCTTGGAAGGAAGGGCTTCTTATGACCCCTGAGACTTGTCAGTTATTGTAAAAGTTTCTTTTTAATTTAGGATTTTAAAGATTTATTTAATTATGTGCCTGTGTGTGACTGCATGGGGTTATGTGCACATAAGTACAGTTCCTGCAGAAGGCATAAAAGGGTGTTGGAGTTACAGGTGATTGTGAGCTGCCCAGCATGAGTGCTAGGAAACAAACATAGGTCCTCTGAAATCAAGTGTTCTTAACCTCGTAACCAATTCCTCCAGTCCATAAGGTTATTTCAAGTGTCGGTTACTTTAAGAGTAAGACCGACCCTGCACAATCCTTGACTTCTCCTTCTGCATGAGATTCTCCTTTGCTTTTGTTTTGTTAACTTATGTGTGTGGTGTAGGTGGCCTAAACCTCACTATCCAGTCAAAGCTGACCTCGAACTCCTGCTGTTCCTGCCTCCACTTCCAAGTGCTGCCTTGACTGGTTTATGTGGTGCTAGAGATCTGACCAGTACTTTGGGTATGCTAAGCAAGCAATCTACAAGCCACATCCCTAGAGCTTGCACAGTGCTATTTGGACTTTCAGTATCAAAACCGTGAGTTAAATAAAATAAACCTCATTTTTAAAGGGAGGTATCTGATGGGAGCCATAAGCCTAAGTCACCCTTGACACACATGCCGCCATATTTGGGCTTCTCTCTTCTTTTCCTAGATCTAGGCCTTGCTTAAGTCTCCACAGCACCAGAACCTCTTCTCATAAATACCAGAACTTCTTCTCAGAAATCAGGTGACCATGCTGCAGTTAGGCAGTTAGGCAAGAATAGATAATCATAGCAACATTTCCTGCTGGCTGAACAACCCATGATTAAAGTCCCCTCCCTGCTTGCACCCCACTTTGCCCCCTCCTATATATGCCTTAAGAGGAAAATAAAATTTTGGAGTTTGATCAGACATCCTGTCTTGTTCTCATTCTTTGTGTCTCTTGTCCCTCTCATTCACCAGCCCTCCCTTCAGGTCCCCATTGAAGACCCTGCTGGCCGGGACAGATATCCTGCTTTGAGTATTTTTCTTTGTTCTCTTCTTTTTTGAGACTGGTCTCATCTAGTCCAGGCTAGCTTTTTCATTCAATATGTAGTTGAGTTCAGATCCTTCTGCCTTTATCTCCCAAGTGCTAATATGTAAAGTATGTATGACCAAACCTGGTCCCCCAACCTACTTTTAATCCATCTGCTTGATGTATTGAAATATTTTCATAATGTGATTATTGATAAAATAGTTTTTATGGAAAGAATGCAAACTTCTTGTTTTTTATTTAATACCATTAATTTGTATTTTATTATATATCATTCTTTTGAGACAGATTCTCTTGTGCCTCAGGCTGGCCTAGAACTTGGTATGAAGCTAAAGGAGGGTGACCATAGTTCTCATGCTCCCACATCCTGAGTATGGGCATTATAGCCATGGTTCAGCATGCCTGGATTATTCATTGCTGAGGATCAAGCCTGGGGCTCAGTGCATGCTAGGCAAGTACTCTACCAACTGACATTCTCAACCTCTACATCATTAACTTTTAGTTCCTTTTTTCCCCCTGTCTTCTTATGAATTGAGGAGCTTGTTTTGAGTTTTCTACTTACACAGTTTTGGCTTTTGTCTTTCTTTGTTTCATTTTTATAAGATTTACTTTAGAGCTCCCACACACATCTTTAATGTCTAGCTCTAAACAACATTACCATCTTCCTTGAGCTGTAATGATTTCACAATTTGTGAACATGGCTGAATTGTTTCCAGAATCTTCTTCTCTTTGTTTCTGACTGTGGTGGACCATAATGTGGGAGGCCAGCTCCCGCTTTTTCAAGGGTTCTTATGAGTAGGAGAGAGGGATAAGAAAATATTAGATAGAAAGATAGTGAAGAGGAGAAAGACAGAAACACAGGATAGCTTCCAGAGGACTTGGGTCAGTACTCAATGGCCTTTTCCATTTATTCAAAAGGGCTTTTTATAGCAATTCCAAGGGGCAGGGCAAAAGACCTCCCCCCTGCTAGATCAAAGCACACCACACAGCCAAGTGTACATCCTTCCAACACCTGGTGACCACGCCCCTGGTCAAATCATTCCCTTATGCAGACCTTCTAGGTACAGCCAACTCAGATTCTTGGACCCTGAGTTAGTTCACACTAGGAAACCTCTGTGGGTCTCTACACCATAAGAAATGCTTGGAGTAAGATTTTGAAGGCAAAAGTTAACCCTTGGTAGTGGCACAAGCCTGCTTTCCTGGAGCTCAGGAGGCAGAGGCAGGAAGATCCAGAGTTCAAGGTCATCCTTGTATACATGCCAAGTTCCAGGACAACAAGGCTGCTTGAAACCCTATCTGCCCCATATCCCAAAAGTGATGAAGTTAAGCAGCAGATACATTGCTTTCATTTTACTTCATAAAGTTGTATGTAGACAGCAGGAGTAGTGGTAGCTCATTTGTGCTGTCCTTATCCTTTGGATGCCTTTCTGATCTGGGCAGAGTCAAGCAGGCCAAATCCACTCCCACTCCCCATCTGGCTGCAGCTGCTCTGACTCCTGCTTCCCTATGTGTTTAACTCTCTAAGAAGGGTGCCAGCTTTTCTCTTGGAGTACCCCCTTCTTTAGTTTTGGAGGCATGAGGAGATGAAGCAATGTCTAGTTCATCCAGATTAAACTGCCCAGTTGCTAATACAACGTGGGCCCTTCTGGTGTATTTTTCTCCAACTGTCTCCAGATAAATTATATATTTCATTGCAAGACCTCAAAACAGAAACCTTACCAGGCTTATTAGCTAGCTGCCCCTATTAACAAATTAATTCCCTATAATAAATACTAGATTAGAAATCTATGTCAGTTATTTACTGCTGGATAACAAATTATGCCAAAATGTAGTGCCCACAGACAATTA
This sequence comes from Peromyscus californicus insignis, assembly GCF_007827085.1. Taxonomy (NCBI): domain Eukaryota; kingdom Metazoa; phylum Chordata; class Mammalia; order Rodentia; family Cricetidae; genus Peromyscus; species Peromyscus californicus. The sequence goes on along the minus strand of NW_026294617.1, from coordinate 2,167,389 downwards.
CAGACACTAAAACAAGGAGTGATGGCTTAAGCCTGTAATCCCAGCTCTTAGGAGGTAGAGGACAGAAGACAAGACATTCAAGGTCAGCCTGCCCTACATAGCAACGTTGAGGCTAGCCTGTAGACCATGGTGTCTACATGTCACCATTACCACTGCCAACAACAACAACAACAAAAAAGAATGGATATGGAAAAAATAATCCCTCTTGTCTTCTATGGGCCAGAAAATAACCAGTGGTTTCACTGAGCATTTGCCTTAGGGCTTACTGTGAGGTTGCTATCTAGATGTTATCTGTGGTCACTAAAGGAAAGGTTATAAAGGTGCCTCACTCACAGAGCTGGGAGGATGGAATCTGTCACTGGGAGAGGCTGAACTCTTCCCCACAGGGTTCACTCTGCATAGTTGCTGAATATCTTCATAATATAGAGAAGACAACTTTTCCAGGGAGCACCCACATGTAGTATACACGTATACTCACAGGCAAAACACAAATACACATAAAATTCAAAATAAATAAAAGTCAATTATCAGGTTAGTTTTCTCCTTCCACCAGGTGGGTCTGGTGTATGGAACTTACATCACTGGGCTTGACTTCAAGTACATTTTCCTACTGAGATATTTTGTCAGCCCCCTTCTTAATTTTTTATAATTAATTATACATTTCAGAATCATTTGTCAATTTTGGGGCCCAAAAGCCTGCTGGTATTTGATGAGAATTTCATTGAATCCATAGATCAATTTGGAGGGGTTTAATTATCACAATATTGGATATTGGTAAAAGGAGATAAACAAACACATTGTATTTCACTATATCTTCATTTATTCAGGGTTTCTTTACTTGCAGAAGTGTTTCATAGTTCTTGCTGTGCAGTTCCTAATCATGTGAAATTTTCTAGTGAATTTTTTCCCTTGAATATTTACCACTTTGGCTCTGGGAGTGTGTGGTTCTTTATAGTTTCTACTTCTGTCTTTGTTACACTCACATTTCCTTCTGGTCCTTGGCAGTACTTACAATGGCTGTCTGTCAGGTAGCAGGCACTTTTTCATTTATGTTTTATAACGACCTCTCTTTTTATAAAATACGATTTCTTGCTTCTTGCATGTTTAGACTGCTTTCAGTAAAAGGCTTAGCCTAGTCTGTATAACAAGTTGAATTCTAGAACAGCCTGGGCTACAAAATGAAGCTTTGTCTCAAACAAAATGAAAATAAATAGGCTTATTTTAATGACATTTTTATTTTGTTAATTTACTATATTTTAATTTTTATCAAGTTTCTTATCTTCAGGACTAGGAATTGGAATCTAATTCTTTAAATTTATTTTTTAATAACATGTATATGTGTGTGTGTGAGCATGTGAGTGCAAGTGCCCATGGAGACCAGAGGCATTGGATTCCCTAGAGCTGGAGTTACAGATGGGTGTGTGACACCTGATGTGGGTGCTGGGAATTGAACATAGGTCCTCTGCCAGAGCAGCAAGCACTTGCTAACAGCTAAGCCATCTCTCTAGCCCCATGAAAAGAAGCTTTTTGCATTTGGTCTATGTGTATTCATGTATGTGTGTGCTTATGTGCTTATGTGCAGGTGTGTGCAGAGGTCAGAGGCTGCCATTGGGTGTCTTCCTTAATGGCTTATCACTTTACTTATTAAGGCAGGGTCTCCTGTTGGACCAGCGCTTACCTGTTCAGCTGGCCTTTCTAGCCAGCTTGTCTAGGGATTTCCTGTCTGTACTACCAAATGCCAGGATTACATGCAGGTGCTGACTTTTATGTGGGTTGTGGTGATTTGAACTCAGCTGAGCTGTCTCCCCAGTCTCCACTGTGAGGCTAGCACAGCTCACCCCTGTCCACTTGATGCAGCCCTCTGTAACCATTTGTGACAGTAAAAGGTCATTCTGCACCCCTAAGTGTCTCAGCAGTCACTGTCCTTTCTTTTCTGTTCTTGCTTCCGTTGTTCCTTGTTGTCCTTCTGGTCCCCACTTCCCTGCAGTCTGCTTTTACTCCAAAGGAGTTCCTACTCTGCAGCACTTCTATTAAGCTGCTGTTTCCAGCAGGCTAAGGTAGACTTCTGAGATCCTTTCACTGTGGTGTTTGCTGCCTTCCTCTCAGTCATCTAGGCCTTCCCATAGTTCACTGTCTGCCATTGACCATGCTCTTCTGAGGTTCACCTTCCCAAAAGGGTCTCTGAAAGTTCTTTCAGGCAGAAGGTCAGGTGACATGGGAGTAGCCTTACTTGCTTGTCTTTTCTGGCAGATTGCAATCTTCCTGCAGGTTTCTGAAGCAGGTCTTTCATTATCTGGCCCCTATGTGGTTGTTTTTGGTATTAAATTTCCCCCATGACCAGAGGTGAAAGCTGTCCATGTCCCATTCAGCTCCCATGTGTCTCTGCTAGTAAAAGCATTTGCCATATTGAATGCCACTGTAATGAAGGGAGACAGATTCATCCGAACCCCTTGGCTTCCAGATGTAAGGCAGGCAGTGCAGCAGGTGTTTAACCAACGTCATCATTCAGTTCCAACACTGAGGGAAATCAACTGTATTGAAAACCTAAAAGACATTCCTGTCAAATGCAATGTGGCCTTTCCCTGACAACACTTCAAGAATAGTTCTTATTTCTTCATCTAGTATTATTATTTTAAACAGGTGGCTTGAGGCTTCATAAAGATGGTTATATTGGTTGGGAGACAAAGTTTCAAGGGGATAACAAAAACACCTTGAGGAGCAGAATAGCTGCTGCACAGAGGGAGCTGATGGGACCAAAGGGCAGGAAACTTGGCAGCCTATACACACACAGAGGTGTCTTCTACTGAGGGTCTTTCAAGAGCTCGGTGCACCCTCGGACTCCTTAATTACTTCCAACTGTTCCAGAGACTTTGATGATGTTTTTAACTTTCTCCAGATGTATGCTCACTCATGACCCTCTTGCCCTCCCCCAGAGCATTTCTGAATGCTTGCATTCCTGGATGCTTACTGTGTAAGAGGTGAATGGGAGAGCAATTGCCCAGGGCTGTTTTTCCAGGTGAGCTGGCCCTGAACCAGCCCTATGCTTCCAGGAGCTCAACCCAGAGCATTAGTGCACAACTCACTACACTTTAGATACAAAAAGCATGTAGTGACAATAACTTGCCCTTCAGTGGGAATTTCCTACTTTAAACTGACTCTGCTTATATAATATGTCCAAACTGAAATGTTCATCTGTGTTCTAGGCTAAGTGGGTTTTGTTTTTGTGTTGGATGTTGTATTTTTAAAATGATGGTCATGGTGGGTGGCAGCCTCAGAGAGAGATACACCCTGCAGATCTCACTCACATGGAGAGTTTTATTAGTGGTGGTGGGGGGAGAGGAAGAGGGAAAGGGTGTGCATAGTGGCCTCATGGGAGAGAGAGAAGGAGACAGAGAGGGAGAGAAAGAGAGAGAGAGGACAGGGCTGAGGAGAGAAGAGACAGGAAAGGGGGGAAGAGGGGAAGTGCAGATATGACCTTGACCTTGTGGGAAGAAAGAGGAAGAGAGAGAAAGCAGGCAGGGCCCCACCTTTTATGAGGTACGCAACACATGCACAGAGAGACCATGAGCGCATGATTGTCAGGACCCTGAGCAGGCCAAGGTACTGCCTGCACACTGGCAAGTGTATGCGTACAGGGATGACACACCCTTTATCAGGTCCCCAAGAATGCTAACATTCTTCCCTTTTGATTATTATAAAAAGGTGAATTATGGATAGCAAGTGGGGTGGGAAATGAAGGTGCTGAACTCTTGAGCCTGCTTCGTGCTGACTTGGGACGAAGTGGGGATGGGGAAGTTGTTCCCAATAGTTCTGTTTTCCATGGTCTTAAGAAGGTCTTGGCAGTAGTTGAGGTGAAAGACAGTTTTTGCTCAGTGGCTGGTGTTGCCACTTTTGGAGCAAGTTCCATGTGGTGGTATTTTACTTGTACTGAAATGTGATTTTAATTGTATGTTAATAAATAAAGTTGTCTGGGGGTCAGAGCTATTAGAGCCATAGCAAGTGCGTGGCGGCGGTGGTGCACGCCTTTAAGGACCTGGAGGGCGGTACATTCAGGCAGTGACGAGGCAGTCACATGTTTTGGTTTACAACCAATGAGAAGGCAGAACAGGAAGACTTTAAAGACAGACACACAGGAAGTAGGTCCTTTTCGGAGAGCTCTCTTGGCTGGAGAGGATCCCTGAATCAGGAAGGGTGAAGCTCTTAGCTCTGACCTCTTGGCTTTCTTCTCTGAATTGGCTCTGTGTTTCTTATTTTATAAGACCGTTGGTTACATCTACAGTTCCAGGTGGAGGTTCTTCTGTGCCCATCCATCTTCTTTGGAGGAAATAAGGGTGCTGCCAGGAGCTGGCATGTCTCTCTAACATAAAAAGCTTTTTAGTTAAACATTTTAAATGCCATATTCTGAAGATCTCTGAGCATTTGAGGACTGTCTGTCTATTAGGTGCGACTGACTGACTATCAACTTGGGTTCCCTAACAGTCTTCAATTGCTAGCAGCTTTCATAAGGCTAGGACTCACATTCTGTTTCTGTCAGGTTTAGCCTTAAAAATGTGATTTTGAATAAAGAAACCAAAATAGACATTCTGTGGGTAAAAACAGAACAAGTTTGTACCAAACTGGTAAGCTGTCTCCTGAGAAGGCAAGGAAAAGTAACAGGGGAAATATCCCAGCCAAATGGGAACAGGACAAAGAGGGCCTTGTGAGTTGGGGTGTGGTCCAAGTCTGAGAAAAGGACCCTCTTAGGGGACTAGAAATTCCATTATAGAATATATATCTTGTTTATCAAATACCTTATTTATCAAATATATACCACCATTTATTTAAATTCTCTAGAAGCTTAGTGTTAAACACTTGGTAATGACATAGGTGTTAGTTATTAACAAAAGTTAGCTTTTGTTAATCTGAATAGATCTTTATAACTTCAAATTTTTATTATCATATAGAATATATTATAAGCCAGAGTTGAATCAAATCTAGAAGATACAATGGGGAGAGAGGTCTTTAACCTTAGTAAACTTTAGTAAAAGATGACTGCCAGCCACATGGCAGTCTACATCACAATGAGGTCAGGGGAACAAAATCAAATGTTATTTAGGTTTAACTTTGAGACATGTACAGTTTTCCTAATTAGTTACAGCTTGCCAATATTTGTAAAAGCGAGAAGGTTAGGCATATATTCTTAAATTGGTCTTTGTTAGCCTGAATTGAACTTAGATAAGGAGAGACCCTTTATTAGATTGTTTATTGGGGGGAGGGAGCGGGAAAGAGGTGCAGAGTGGCCTGTGGACAGAGAAAGAGAGGGAAGGGGGAGCACGGCCTGAGGAGAGAAGAGAGAGAGACAGGAAAGGGGGCAGGGGAGGTGCAGATGCAACCTTGATCTTGTGGGAAGAGAAGAGGAAGACAAAGAGGGTGGGGCCCCACCTGTTATGAGGGGATGCAGCACATGCCCAGAGAGACTACATAGCAACGAGCGCATGATGCTGTCAGGACCCTGTATAGGCCAAGGTACTGCCTGCACACTGAGGAGCCCTATGCGTGCAGGCATGATGCGCCCTACTAGGTCCCCAAGGGGCGGGTCTGAATGCTAACATTGGCCCTGCAGTTTTCTATCACTCTGTTTCTTAGGTGATAGTGTGAAGGTTTTTTTAAAAAAAATATGTATTTAAATAAATATAAATATATATCACAATTCATCATAATTTCCTTTAAATATAGGTGAGAAAATGGATTAGCAAGCAAAAGCATTAGAAGTCTGACAGTGGAATTCAGTTCCCAGAGCCAGTGGAATTCAGTTCTCAGAGCCCAAGTTAAACAACAAAACCAAGACTCTGGGAATGGTGACCTGCATCTAGAATTCCAGCACTCCATGGAGAGATAAGAGGTGGATAAGAGCACCGTGTTCTCCTCTCTGGTGGCCCCATCTTCTTTCATGGCGGTGCTTCCTGGTCTTTTGCATGTTTGCCTACCCCTGGAGAAGACCCTCCACACCGAGCTACTATGGAGCCATGTTCAGGTCTCAGCCGCAGTATCACTTCTGCAAAACCATCTCTCCAGACTCCCTAGGCCACAGAGCACATAGCACTTTCTTCATGGTCCTTGACGCCATTTGTGGCTGTACTTCCAGTTATTATAATCAATTAATTTATTTCATTTCTGAGAGTACTAAATTCATCTCTGCACCCCAAGATCAAGTGTGTTCTGCTCATTGTTTCTTAGCTAAGCAGAGTACCTGATGAAAGTTAAGGTTGCTTGAACATAGATATTAGAATGACAAAAAGAGATTTGAATTGAATTCTTCTTGTACTACACAACAAATGCTTACATTTATAGCCTAGAATATGAGTGTTTGTACACAAAGGTATATATCTCTCAGAATATTTATACAAGTGAGTGACATCACTTTTAATAGATACCAAATTATTAGTTTCTCTACATGTCTATTTTTTCCTGGTAATATTTTATTGAACACACTTCAACTTACCTGTATTTTAATAAATCACTGTTTACAAAAAATGTTATAATGAGATACTGTGTTTCTATTCCTCAGCCTCATTAACAACTTAGAACATCAGGGTGAGTAATATTCTTTAGGTAACAAACATATGGCTACATTAAAAGGACCAATATTGATATAACAGATTCTATGAATCTAAGTTAATGTATATTTTCTTATACATATGCAGAATAGAACGTTACCCTATGTTATAGATACAATTATAGTGTACAGGGTCTATTTAAGTTGTTATGCATACACAGACACACACATGCATGCATACATATGTACACATCTCCAAATATAGCTTTTTTAGAAGTTTATACAAAGCAATTTATTAACAGAAAATAATTTGAGACGTCCTGTTCACAGATGGCAATCACAACGATTCCCTTTCCTTCAAGTACTGTGAGAAGGTATGCCCAACCTGCCCAAGCTTTATTCCTGAGAATGCAAGAGCTCTGAGGGTGACGGGGCTCCAGGTCTTGGGTCCTGTTTCCTCCTGTTGCCCAGAGTTGATATGCAGGGCAGTGAGGCCCAGCTCCTTGCACCTCTGGGCCACATCCTGGGCAGCCAGCATGGCTGTATCTGGAGAGGACTCATTCAGCCTTTTCCTTCATCCACCAGTTACTTGGCAGATGGTTTCCTTGCCAGAAAGATTGGTAACGTGAACAAAGGTATCATTGAAAGAAGCAAAGTTCTGGCAGATACCAAATACATTCTCTCCTTCAGCCACTTGAGGTCCAAGGACTTATTTTCTTTTCCTTCCCTTTTCAAGGGGCTGTTTTTGAACGTCATCTCCAGACTACTCCACCAGAAAGATTATATATAACTTTTTTGAGACAAGGTCTCATATATCTGAGGCTGACTTTGAACTCCTGATTCCCACGCCTTCACCTTCCAAGTGTTGGGATTACAAACCAGTCTTAGATTGTTACATAATTGTATAGTCCTAAAATCCCCTAGTATTGGGCTAGAGTTCTTAACTAAAAACAACAAAGTCCACTCTGACTTGAGCAGCAAAGGTGTTAAGTACTCGCAGCACTGGGTCATCATGCCTCCAGCTGAGTAGAGCCCTGGCTTACCCTTGAAGTTTTCAACAACAACCTTTCCACTTGCAAAGATATTTGTTGCAGAATATTTGTTTAACTATGCAAAGATGTGTTACATTTGTTTAATTATATAAAGATGTGTTGCTATTTTATCTTGCCTGCCTAAGGCACCTGATTGGTCCAATAAAAAGCTCAATGGCCAATAACCAGGAAGGATGTATAGGTCTCCCAGACAGGGAGAATAAGTAGGAGAAGGAATTTAGGCTGGAGGAAGAAAGAAAAGAGATGCCAGGGGCCAGCCAGGCAGACATAGAGGAAGCAGGAAACTAGGGCATACAGAATGAAAGTTTACAAGCCCTGAGGCAAAATGTAGATGAATAGAAACAGGTTAAATTAAGTTAAAAGAGCTAGTGGGACAAGCCTAAGCTAAGCCCAAGAAGTCACAACTAATAATAAGTCTCTGTGTCTTTATTTGGGAGCTGGTTAGAGACCCAAAGAAAAATCCAACCACAGGTATGTTAGTTCAAATGATAAACATAGCTGACCTTACACAGGATTAGAATTGGAGAAACATATTAGGCTACCAGGCATAATAATTTGAGGCAAACCCCTGAACTAGACTAATGATAGAGCTGTCATCTGTCACTATAACTGGCTCCAGAACCACCCTCACAGGTCAGACCAGAGAAAGAAGCTGGTAGAGAATGCTCCTCACTCTAGAACAACAGTTTCTCAGTGCTGGATTGAGGAAGAAGTCTCCAAATCATTCATACAATACAAAATTCAATTCTCTGTATCTACTCCATTGTTCCCTACAGCAAGACACAGGTAGCTAACTGCTCACATACCCTACTCCACCCTCTCCAGGGTCTCATGTAGTATCAGCTGGCCTCTACCTTGGTATATAGCCAAAGATGACCTTGAACTCCTGATCCTCCTGTCTCTACCTCAAATGCTAGGATTATAGGTGTTCACTAACTACCACACTTAGTTCATGTGGTGCTGGAAATTGAACCTAAGGCTTTGGGCATGCTAGGCAAACACTACCAATTGAGCTCAATACATCCCCAGCCCTGCTTGCAATATTTTAAGAGTTATAAAGTTACTATTTTAAGATTCTATCTAAAGAAAACAAGACAAAGTAAGAAACAATCAAAAGCAAGAAGAGTCTTTAAAATATTTTGAACAATCACAATAGACATTGTTAGCCTGGACATGCATGCATTTCCTAAACTTAATAAGAAATAGGAACACAGGCTAGAAAGATGGCTAGGTCAGTCCCTTCCCAAGAACCAATATAAAAAAGCAGAAGAGTTAGCATGAACTTTGCCTCTTAGTGCTGGAGAAGAGAGACAGCAGGTGCCTAATCGAAGCAGCAAGCTTCAGGTCCCAGTGAGAAACCTCTTTTAGAAAGGGTGAGGCTGCAAAATGGCTCAGTGGGTAAAGGTGCTTGCCACCAGGCCTGGGGACCTGAGTTTGATTCCTGCGACCCACATTGGAGCTGGAGTTGTTAACCTTTTTATCACAGTCACCCCAGGAACTGCTGAATGTCCTCAAGAGAAAGGTTTGATCACCATTTCTGAAAGGGTTTATGCATGAGCCTATCAACCAGGCCTTCCCCTCCCTACACTGAGACCTCTATCTGAACGCAGCCAGAGACAAGCATTAGCCCTGTCATGTGGCATTATAGTCCTAAAGGACTAACCAGTCTTCTGGTAGCAGGTTAATTACACCAGGCTCTTGCACCTAAGGAGAGCTGGAGTCTGTTCCCTCTGAAACTACACATTTTAACATTGTTTTTGTCCACTTGGTCTAGCAAGTTTCTCTCTGTCCCATCTCTGACCTTGACCAATGACATTGTAACTCACAAATCAGTACTTCTGCCCCCAAGATTTTATTTTATACCTAATGGACGCTGGCAATTGCCAGTCTGGGCTGTTACCTGGAACTCAAGACAGATTGAATGGCCTCATCAGAGAGAAAGACCACTTGGGTCTGGGAAAGCCAGAGGGATTTGGGAGTTTGAGAATATGAGTCACCAGACTTCTTAGTGTCCCAACAAATCACTGACTGGAAGATACTTAGAGAAATTAGGAGATGGTGAAATTCAGAAATGTTGTAACTCAACAATCCATAAGATAAGAAGGTGTCATAATTTCAGTCTCTGTAGCCCTGTAGCCACAGAACACAAGGCATTCTTTTTAGAGGTCATGTGGTTCTCTAAGCCAACTCTGTCTGGATTAGTCAGACTTCTGTTTTCCTGAGGATATGGGAAAAGATTTCAAAGGAATTGGCTCTTTCCTTCTTGGGGGCTGCCAATCTGAATCTATCTGTAGGGAAGACAATATGGTGGAGACTCAAGAGAGAGTCCTGTTCAAGCTCTGAAGACAGACCTCCCTCTGCTCTTACAGCCACTCTCTTCTCTTAGCATTTTCGACGGATTGTGTGCGGCCCACCTTTGTTAGGGACTCCAAGCCGATCAGTATAATATCACTTAAAACAATGCCTTTAGGAGGGCCAAGGGCAAAGTTTAATTGGTAGAGTGCTTGCCTAGTGTGCATAAAGCCCTGGATTCCATCGATAAATCTATAAATGCAGCCTAGTGATGCACACCTTTAAATCACAGCACTCTGGAGGTAGATGCAAGGTGATCAGGAGTTCAAAAGTCATTTAATTCTACATAAGGAGTTTGAGGCCAGCCTGGGATACACAAGACTGTCTCAAAGAACAAACAATACCCTGGGCCGCACAGATACCTCTCAGTTGGTAAATAGCTTTCCCTGAAAGTTTGAGGATCTGAATTTGATCCCCAGAACCCAGGCAACAAAATCTGGTTGTGGGGACTGGAGAGATGGTTCAGTGGTTAAGAGCACTTGAGTTCAACTCCTATACCCATAAGGTTGCTCACAACCATACATAACCTCTAGACAAGCATGTAATGTACATATTTATATACATATATAGGCAAAACACTCATACACATTAAATAAATAAATAAAGCAAAATTGAAAAAATCTGATTGTGCTGGTACACATTTGTAATGTTAGTGTTGGAAAGGTGGAGATAGTAGATCCCTAGGGCTCATGGAAGCTCCCCTATCCTGCTAGACAAATATTAGAGCAGTGAGAGATTCTCTCTCAGCACCCTGTAAAATGAACAAATAAACAAAAAAAGGAAAAAAAATAAGAAAATGTTTACAGAGCCTGAGAAAGGATGCCTAAGGCTGTCTTCTGGTTTCCATGCATATATATGTGCTCCACCCCCATGCACTACATGCATACATACACACAAATATGCAAATAAATAAGTAAACAAGTGAAAAATAAATAACTTCTTAGCTACACCCTGACCTCCATTGGACCAAATATGTGGGTATGGTTGGTCTAGGTAAGTTTACATATGAAAGTAACTATCACACTGTCTTTGCTTCTATAATAGCAGCATCCAGGCTAATCTGGATTTTTCCTCCACATGATCTCCTCTTAGTGATTAGGAACTTGGTCTTCCAGGCTTGCCAAGCTCTTCCTTCCATGTGACCACAGTTCTCTAAAGCAACTCTTCCTACTATTGCAGAGGTCTGACTCCCACAGTAGCTTTTAATCTGACCCCATCAGATAAGCTTTGCTTGAGGGCAATGTTGCTGTGAGATGTCTTTTTATATGCTGTGAATATGTGTTGCTCCCATTGGCTAATAAATAAATCTGTTTTGGCCTATGGCAAGGCAGCTTAGAGGCAGGCAGGAAATACAAGCAGACATATAGAGAGAAGAAAGAAGAGTAGGGAGAGATGCCAGCCACTGCCCAAGGAACAGCAAGATGCCAGTAGACCGGTAATCCCACAGCCACATGGTAAAACATAGATGAATAGAAATGGGTTAACTTAAGATGAAAGAGCTAGCTAGCAAGAAGCCTGCCATAGGCCATGCAGTTTGTAAATAATATTAAGCCTCTGAGTGATCATTTTATAAGCGGTTGCAGGACCTCAGGGCCAGACTACACTACACAATGTTGCTTAGCCTCAAGTCTGCTATAATTATCATCCTGGTCACGGTTCTTATCTGCAAATAACAGAGTTCATCTGGGCTAGTTTTAGTTGAAATGAGCTTAATAATGGCTATCCTGTGGCTCATGGGGCAATAAAGGAAACTGGAAGAAGCACTGTTGCCATTAAGTCACACTGAAGAGTGAGCCTCATGAGGAAGCTGACCCATGGCTGCCAGCTGTAGACCATGTTCAGAGCTAAGGAGGAAGCACCTAAGCCCCAGACCCATGTGTGGAGGTCTAAGAGGTTATTATTTCCGGGAAAGGATGGGCAGAACTGTTCCTCTTTTTTCACTCTAGCTTGAGGAAAATGTGATGGGTAATCTTGACTCTCAAATCAACATCAGGTCCCAAAGAAAACCAGGACAAGCCTCACTCAGTACCTGTGGCCCCTCCCAGCACTTCCCACTCTGCCCTTGGGCTGGGCTTCCATTTCCTCCCCACAGTTTCTCTTTCCTATATAAAACCTGCTATTTCGGCCTTGGAGCAGACATAGATAAATTTGGTAAGTGTCCAGAGCCTTGGCCTTGTGTTTATAACGCTTCTTCTTATAGATATTAAAATGAAATGGTCCAAATCCTAGCACATTTCAATGTAAAACTTTGTGCTGCTCTTGGCTCCTGGTCCTCTCTCTTGCCCCTCTCTCTTTTCTTCCTCCACCCCCCATCGCTCAACCCCCATTCTGTTTACTCTCAGTTCAGTCTGGACTCCTCCAGCCTGACCTAGGGCAGTCATGCCTTCATTTTCAGTCACTCAGTTGGACTCAGAATCATGTAGGTCCTAGAGATTCTTTAGGAACACCTCTGGGTATGTCTGTGAAGGAATTTCCAGAGAGGAAGATCAACCTAAATATGGGCAGCACCATTCTATGGGCTGGAGACCCAGATGTAATGAAAGAGGAGGAAGTGAGCTGAGCTGACACCTCTGCTTCCCAGTCTGCCGCACACAAGCTGTCCTGCACAGCACTCCCTCCTCCCTGCCAGGATAGACTGAACTTTCCAAAACTGTGAACCCATAGAAATCTTCCTCCATAAGCTGTTTATCTGAGGCATTCTGCTTCAGCAACAATGAAAGTAACTAACATGTTGACATGTAGAATACATAGTTTGAAGATGGTGGTGACCATCATACTTCTTTTGTCTTGCTTTGGCTCTTCTTCTTTCTGGTGCTTTTAAAAGCTTATGTTAATTATGTATAATTGTGTATTTCAATATGCCATTTTATTGTATTCACCCTCATCACCTCCTGCTGTTCCTTCCCACTCATGATGAACCAAAGTCCTTATACTTCTCAGCTAGACCCAGTCTACTCTCATATCCTCTTTCCTTTGTGTGTTTTTCAGTACGTCCAATTAGGGTTGCTTACAGGGGCACGGGCATCATACCCGTGGCTTCACTACTGAAGAAAATGTCTTTTTCTCTCCCTAGCAGCCATTAACTGCCTTAAGATCCTCAGACTTTCATGAGTGCCTCCCACCTGCACGACAGGTAGGAAGACCTGCCTGAAGCCAGTCTGGGCTACACAGAAAGATTTTTTTCTTAAGAAGATAAAAAATAAAAACAAAATCTTATGGAGATCTTGCAAGGTAATCCCAGCGGCTGTGAGCTCAAGATGGCCATGACCAAGTTATTGCCAGAGGACACTTTGTTCCTTCCTCGGGCTCTTGCATTCTTTTTGGCCTTTCTTCTGCACTTTAACGAATTATGAATCTCTTCATTAACTACAGCCCATTGCAAAAAGAAGCTTCTCAGACTGAGGCTGACAGCAAGAGTAATCTACAGGCATAAATGCAATTATTTAGAAGGTAGCTTGATGCGCACATTATGTCCATTTAGCAAAACAACAGCTACAGTTTCTCTACAAGGGACAGCAACCCCCACCCCTAGCCTCCCACCCCCCTGTCCAGCCATCACTTTGGCCAGGTTTCCAGTACCAGACATGAATTCTCTTCTGGGCAGTGGCCTCTGTTCTAATTAGAAAGTGGCTAGATCCCCCAACAGGCATGCCACTAGAGCTTGATCTCTCAAGTGAGCAGGTAGGTGATCCCCCTGCCTCAGCCACCCAAGTGTGCTAGGATTGCACGAAAATACTATGACAGCTGGCTTTATACTTTTTCAAAATCTTTCATTCAGAGGCTCCTCTACTTTCTGTTTCCATTGTAAAACTATGACTCATATTTGTGAGTGCACATGATCCTGACCACATAGTTGGTTTTTTTTTTTTTTTAGATAGAATTTCTCTGTGTAGTTTTGGAGCCTGTCCTGGAACTCAATTTCTAGACCAGGCTGGCCTTGAACTCACAGAGATCTGCCTGCCTCTGCCTCCCAAGTGCTGGGATTAAAGGTGTATGCTACCATGCCTGGCCCAAGCACATAGTTTTTATGTAAAAACAAAACAGAATACTTTATGGACTTGACAATATGTAAAGGGAAAATCATAGATGCATGTTCTTTTTTATGTGCAAATTAATTTTACTGAAGTAAGCAGAGAATGGTTGTTTTGTTTTTTTAAGATAACTGAATCATATTTTTGAATGATTGATCTGATTCACCAACAGATCATTTGATTTAGATGCTGTTTGAAAACACCTAGTGGCTGGATGACAGAATGTTTAACCATGCCTTGTAGACCTATCCCAATTTTGAAGCTTCAATATGTTGAAAACCTTTCTATCCTCTGCTGCTGTTTATCTGACCATGTAGAAATTAGAAATTTTATTTTGCTGTAAGAGAAATCAGAAAAAGAGACATTTAAAGGGGAAAAAATCCCTGTTATTCTCTTTACATGGAGCTGGCTCGCTAGCCCCATTCTCTGTGTTCACTCAGTGGAGCCTGGTTGACTGCTCATTGTTGAGGAGCCCTAACTGGACACTTCTAATGTCACTTCTATGAAGGAAAGGAGAAGAGAAAGTGAAAAATACCTGTTAGCTGAGTTGCTCCTCTCTTTACGCTGGTTTCCCAGAAGGCTCACTCAGTGACATCATTTACATATGATGGTCAGAATATATGACAATATCTACTAGGGAGCTTCCTCAGAAATCCAGCAATGTCTTTGCTTTTTGTTATTTATTTTATTTATTATTCATGTGTGGGGATGGGGGCACATGACCCAGTGTACATGTGGACGTCAGAGGACAGCCCTGTGGAGTTGACTCTCTACTCCCACTTCTAGCTGGGCTACCATGACGGAACCCTTGTTAGGCTTGTGTGGCAAGTGCACTCACCTGTGGAGCCATCTCACTGACCCTGTTAACCAATTTAACAAATGAAAGAAAATGAGAATAGAAGAAATTATAAATCTTTACCTCACATAGCATAGGAAAAAAACTGTTATTTAAAGAAGAGCTATGTGCACTCTTCAGGTTTGCACTGCGGAGGAGGAGGGTTTCAGAACACTAGTACTATGAAGCATTGTGACAACAGAATGCAATAGAATGCCTCAACACTGAATAGTTATATAAATCTTTGGAGTTATATAAATAAAAATAAAATAGGGATTTTATAAATAAAAATAAAAAAGGGATTCTATATCTAAATTCCACTAGGAGAGATCTCTGTCTCCTCCCAGTGCTTCAAAGTATGGTGAATCTTTTGTGGAATCATTAACTATTGGTTCACAAAAGCATGGAGTTTGAAAGGTAAGAATTTAAATTCTGATTTTTCCTAAAATGAAGAGCAATATAGAACTATAGTTTTCATCAATAATTACACAACAATAAACAACCTTTTGTATAATATTAAAGGTCCAGCCTTAATATTATACCATCCCAGCCCCCCACCCAATGGTGAGGGGTTCTGGGAAGTGAAAATGAACAGGTGAACAACATGAGGAAGACCATCAGCTCTTTTTCTGGCTAGTAAACCAGCTTCAGGTAGCTGGGCACAGTCTGACTTCAGTACAAACAAACATAGCTTAGTGGGTAACTTTCCTGCTGCAGAAGTGAGTTAAAATAGTTTTCAGGTGAAAATCTGAGTTCTTGGACTTTCTCAACAGCTGTTGATCATTATACTAACAAAAAACCAGGTGTCACTTTTCATCCTATCAAAATAAACTTATTTACTAACAAACATGTAGAATGTGTTTGTGCTGTATTTTTTCTTATCTGTAAGCTGGAAAAAATAATTATATCTACCTCATGGAGTTGTAATTATAGCAAGAGTTAACAAATGAAAAATCCATATGTAGAAATGTTCTAAGAGTTTCCTGCTGGTGTCTAAGCAGTTGAGAAAATAAGGTTCTTTGGATAGAACCAGTATGAGATTGTCCAGTGGTGACTTTCCCACCTGGCGAGAATGAGAAAACTAGGGTTTGAAACAGAGTTCTGTCTTTGCTTAGTTGGCAATGAACACATTACTTCCCCTGCTCTCTCCTGTGGGCCTGAGCAGGATGAAGGGAAAAGCTCCATTTAGAGCATTAGCAGTTAGCGCTTGGTGTGGGACCCTCTGTTTCCTCTTCTTACTTCTAAAGTCTCTTTGCCCTTCTTGGTCCATGGTTTTCTGCTTTAAATTTCAAGACTGAAAATGACCTGACAAAGTTATTAACAAGAAAGTTACCTTTACTTCCCAAAGTGTTCCTGGACCAAGCTGATGAGGACATGAATTTGGCAGGTCTGGGAACTACCCTCTCCTTAATAGAGGAATAATGACTAGCTGTTCTGAACAGGGGGTCTACCTCAGGATTGGAATGAAATGCAAGATCTCCAAGTGGGATCACTTTGTTGAAGAATAACACAGGAACAAAGACATTTGAGCCTCAACTCTGCTTCTCAGTGGTTGTGTTTCTTGCATGGAGCTGGGTGTCAATGAGGATGGCAACATTACTGTATTTGACAGTGGTTCACAAAAGCTTTTGTGACAAACAAACAGTAGCCAAAGCACATTGTCTTAACAAAATCAATACCCCTTTCTTTCTTTGCAGGTGTGCAAGCTTTTGTTCCAAACATTTCACGGCCAGCAGAAAGGAAGTTTGCGGTACACATGCTCCATGTTTTTGAACAAAAGCTGAGAAAAATGTCTCTTTCTCACATTCCATGTGCTGGGACTTAGTTGACTGTACAGTCTTTTCCTGCTGTCACAGTGGCCATAGTAGGGATCTTCAGCTTGATAGCTATATGGCCAGCTGAAGTTCTATTCCTTTGCAGGAGAAGGAATGTTGAAAGGTAACTTGCAAGATGCCTTACCTGCTCCCCTTATGGTATTTGGAGAAGAACAAAGACTCATAACTCAGTAGAAAAAGCACCAGGCCCTTTGTAATCTTGGTTTTATGGTGTTGCCAACATGCTAAGTGGGAAAACCACACAGTTGGTTGCTGTGGGTGAGAGGGCACATAGCAAATAGGGCAGGTAAAGGGTTTATCACTGTTTCACATCCCTGTGGACATGTATGCTCTTCTCTTAGGATTGGGAATGTTCTCAACTCCGATTGCTTGAGGAAAAAGCATCTTTCTTAGCATTGTGTATATGTTTGCATGTGTATATTACTTAAAAGTCACAAGGGGAGTTGTGATGTGGCTTGGTAAAGTGGATAGAGTACTTGTCTAGCATGCATGAAGCCCTGGGCTTGATCCCCGGGACAGTATAAAGTGAGCAAGTGGCACACGTCTATAATCCTAGCACTCCAGGAGGTGGAAGCAGGAAGATAGAAATTCATCCTTGGCTACGTAGTCAGTTTGAGGCCAGTCTAGACTGATGAAATTCTGTCTTAAAAATTAGTAAGCAAATACTTAAGTACTTAAAGTACTTAAATAAATAAATTCTTGAGAAGAACACGGAAACCCAAAGGATAGCAAAAGCAAGCCAGTAGCTCTGTCAGTTCTTTCCCTACTTCTGGACCACTCATAAAAGTTTGTCTCTGTTGGGTTATCTCTGAGACCGTTGTGCTCAGCAGGGTCTTCTCACTCTCATCCTGGTCTTTCTTCTTTGAGCACAGTGCGTCTGCTTGAACTGGCTTCGCCTATTATCTTCCATGTTAGATAAACTATTCATCTCCTTTTCTCATAATTTGAAAAGCATGGCATCAAATGATCTCGAAGTCTACAGCTCTAGGATTCTAGGTGTGTCCACAGTAGCCTTATGTCGCATCCGCCTCGACCAGCAAGGAAGACGCAACACCAGACTCTTCTCCAAGCAGTTTATTCAGGAACCTTGAACAATCTTCTGACCCCGGGGAAAGCCATCTTCTTCTTCTCCTCCCCGGGAAAGTCAGCCCACGCCCTTTATAGCCACTGGGCAATCAACCCGGTAGTGCCACATGGACAATGCCGATAGGGTCAGACATACGCAAGCAAGCCAGATTAGGTCCAGGTGCGCGGAAGCAAGCCAGATCCTAGCTTTAGCCAAATAAGGAGCACCTGCCATTGGGAAGGCGGAAGGTGGATGCCGGCGCCATCTTTGCGGCACGGCCATATACGGCTCTCTACAGCCTTACTCCAGAATGGAACACACAGGCCTCACTCAGATCCTTGAGTTCCTAACACGAACTGACCACTGCTGGGACAGCCCTCTAGTTTCCTTGTCATGGGCTGACATTCAGGCAGAGAAGAAATGATTGTGGAATCTCTGTGAATACAGCAAAGATAAAAAGAAGCAAAAAGCAACCCTGAAGATTATTCATTAGCTGTTTGATATCAGGAAGCCATAGTCAAGTGTAAGCCCTGCCCAGTGACCTGACACAAGACTAGCTGTCTATACAAAATTGGGGGGTAACGATCTGAAGAGTGTGCCATGAGCTGAGTGATGTCACTTGATGACATTGCACACAGCAACATTTTCAGAAACAAGAACCTGCGTATAAATAAACAGAACCTTTTCCTTCCTCTTCATTGCTCAGCTTGTGCATGTGGCAAACTTTGGGTTCCAGTCCAGCTCTGTGCTGTGTGCACTTTGGACACAGAAGCTATCTTATCTTACATGGGGATATTGATATCTCATTTGCAGTACTGTGGGAGGATTAGATCTGATAACTGTGGTGAAAACATTCTGTATCTAGCACAAAGTCCTCAAAATGTAAACGTGCATTTGTCATAATGAATAATGACATCGTGTTCAAGCAAACAGCATTAGAAAGAATGTATTATTTCATTCCCAAGCTATACAAATGCATTTGTATATAATCAGACAATCCATGTTTATTAGCACATCCATTTATTCCCTCATTGACTCCATACTTCCTGCCTGTAGAACATTAGTCCCTGGGGATGGAGGAGGTATATGAAGAGAAACTGGCTAAACTAGAGTAGAACAGGGGGCTGGCAGGATGTAAAAGTGCTTGCTGCCAAGCCTGGCGTCCTGAGTTTGATTCTTGGGACCCTCATGGTAGGAGAGAACAGAATTCCACAAATCCTCAGACCTGCACACATACCATGGCTTGTGGATCAAATTTGAGCTGAGTAAGTAGTCTGATCCTAGGACTTGGTTTCTTTGTGGGAAAATGCAGAATAGGAAGCCAACCCCTTCTTCAGTGGAGAGACTTATGGTCACACAGGGGGAAGATGGGGCTTAAGTCTGACACAATCATAGGCAGGACATCCAGAGCTCTGTCCCTGCCTGGGAAATGGAAACTGATTAGATGCATATTTGTTCTCCCAGGTTCACCTCCTAGATTGTTCACTGGTTCCTTTCCTGTTGACAGCTCTAAAGCATCTTTTACTAACGATCCAGGTCTCCTAAATGCTCTGAATAAATTCCATAGCACCTTGGACTGAGTTCATTTAGTTGTTCATAATTGGATGAGTAGACCTCTGTAGATTGTAGACCCACAGGCTAGTACAGGGGTGGTCCCGAGAGCCTGCCCAGCACAGCACTGAAGGGAGAAGGACCTTCCTTCCTTCCTTCCTTCCTTCCTTCCTTCCTTCCTTCGCGTCTTTCTTGACAGAGATTCATGTAGCTGGCCTACAGCTTCTGATCCTCCTGCCTCCATCTCCCTATTATTAAGATTACAGTTATGTGCTACCATGTCCAGTTTGTGTTACTGCTGGGGTTTGAACCCAGAACATCATGTAAGCTAGGAAGGCATTCTACTAACTCAGCCACATCCCCAGCTCCCTCCCCAGATGACAAAATAAAATAAACTAGAACTGTTGTTTCACCCTTGAATATTTTCTTTTAAAGTCATAGTAGAAATGGAAAATGACTTAGTGTGCTATATGCGATTCTGTTGAGATGATACATAAAATGCTTTCTTAGGCAGGTAAGTGCATGGGGCTGTTTGCCTGTGGCCTCCCATTTAGATAAATGTTCATGGTTTATTCCAAACTTGCTTGTAATGAACACAAAGTAAAATCTAGTGTAAACTTGCTCATACTGACTGGGTAGAGATCAGAATTTTTCAACGTAAGTCAAGTCTTGTCCTTCGATCTCTCTAAGTTGTCTTAGAAAACAGTAACAATGAACAGACAGGGTTTTTCTGTGTAGTACTGGCGGTCCTGGAACTTGCTTTGTAGACCAGTCTGTCCTCGAACTCACAGAGATCTGCCTGTCTCTGCCTCCCAAGTGCTGGGATCAAAGGTGTGCATCACCACCACCCGGTGTAGCACATTTTTTTTCTTTTTTCAAAATTTCCTCTCTTATTGAGTGTCCCTACCCCAGTCTTTTCCTCTTCTGGGAGGCTCTTACATCAGAGGAGAGAGGGTTGCATGGATTTGGCAACCCAGAGAGATGGAGCAAGGATAAAGTTCAGGGTTCCTGCTTGTAGAAGCTTGTGCCAGAGGCCTTCCCTCTAAGCTGCAGTAAATCGCTGCTTGACCTGCTCTGGGTTTCTCTGTGTCTGTGACACTGATTTGTTTCAAGAACTCTTGCTGGACAAGCTACCTAGTGTGTATTTTTCTTCTTTATGTTAGAACTTTCAGACTTAAGTGGCATTCAGGTGTGTACCTCATAGTCTGATACTCTCTGGTGACAGTTCTGTCCCTCTCTGTGGTCCCCTCCTGACACGGTTTGGCCAAGGCCTAGGGCCTGAGTCCTGGTTGCTGGCCGTTTTGCAATCTACACTCGTTTGTTTACACAGCTGTTAACTCTTTTTCTCACGGATAGTTCTTTCCCTCTTTGTTTTTTTTGAGACCGGATCTCTTGTAGTCCAGATTGACCTGGAGCTAGCTACTTCACCAAGAATGACCTTGAACTTCTGATCCTTTTGCCTCCACCTCCCAGGGTGTTGGAGTTGTAAGTGAGCAGCACCACAATCAGGTCTGGGTGCCCAGCCCAAGCCTCTGTGTGCTAGGCAGGTACTCTACTAGCTGAGCTACAAACCACTTTCTTTAAAATACTGTATTTTTAAAAGATAAGTAGAGTCACAGATGTGCAGTCACCTAAAGAGTTTTCAAAAACTTTTGAATTTTTTTAGGGCATGCATTCCTCACAAATGAATACTATCAAAAATTAGTGATTTCATGTTAAATATCATAATCTCAAGATTGAGGTTCTCATGAAAACTCCTCCAGCATAATAACAAAGCTAACCAGCAACTGGTTAAGTCTCAAAGTTTAAAAAGTATTTTTCCAGGCAGAGGTAGGAATCAGGAGTTAAGGGCTATCCTTGACTACTTATCAAATTTTAGGTCAGCCTATATAAGCTCCTGTCTCAAAAAATCCAACAACAAAAAGTACTCTTTTTTTTTTTTTTTTTTTTTTTTTTCAAGATAGGGTTTCCTGTGTAGCCCTGGTTGTCATGGAACTTACCTCATAGACCAGGTTGGCCTCAAACTCAGAGAACTGCCTGCCTCGGCCTCCCTAGTGCTGGGATTAAAGGCGTGCGCCGCCGCCGCCGCCGCCGCCGCCGCCGCCGCCGCCGCCGCCGCCACCACCACCACCACCACCACCACCAGGTCAAAAGGTACTGTCTTATGAATTACTAATTGTTCTCCACAGTGCTGACATGTCACAGGTAGTGAGTGAATCAGGGTATACAGAGGACAGAAGATGTGGTTGCAGATTCTAAGGGGCATACTTGAAGGATCCAGGATTGGAAGTCACAGAGCTTGCTCAACTTGCTTTTCTCTGAGAGTCACAGGATCTGGCCAAGACTTGGAAGCCATGACTACACAGGAGTGGGCACTGAGGGTGGGTGACAAGGTCACTTGGCTGTCCATGTTATCCTGAGTTTCTTAGTTCATTTAGGATCTCCCCAGACTCTTCCTTTCTGAGAGCAAGTACTTGAATAAGACTAGAAACTTCAGGCAAGGTCTCTGCTTGGGTGTGCCAAAGGCTTGCCTGGCATTGCTGGCTGGCGGTGGAGGCTGAGGTTTGCCTCAGCAACTGTTGGGCCCGCATGGCAAGAACCCCAAGCAAGACTAAGTTTTTTTAATAACAAAGCAAGCCCCGGATTAGTCGGTATTCCAAACACTCCACATAGAGGTGGAGGAGGACGGCCCCAAGCACTCACTTGAAGGGGTTTATATAGGAAAGGTTTACATCCAGAAAGTTACATATCTTGGGATTGGACGAGGTGGGTAGGGGTGAGGTAGTTCTTTGAAGTTACTGACTGAACTATAAGCATGCGGTTACTGATGACTAACAGGATTCAGGGTATCTACAGAGACATAAATTTTTTACTCCCTATGTCCTGCTTTTGCTGAACCCAGGATAGATACATTCAGATTTATTGTTTCAGTCCTATTTTCCCATAAGTTCAATTTCTGGTCAGTTGAGTCCATTACTCCCCATATCTTGTTTTACCAAGTCCAGGATATATAGATTTATTGTTTCAGCCTTATCTTCCCATGAGTTCAACTTCTGGTCAGTTCTAAAACTGCTGGTCAGCAAATACCTTTAGAGGAAGGCGGGGGGGGGGGGGGGGGGGGGGGGGGAAGCATCTCTCTAGATGGCTACTGATTTTTCCCTTTCACAACCATTCTGAACTGTTGTTTGTGAAATTCAAAGTTGGTCTATAAATAGCACCTTAGTTCAGATGTTGCAAAAATGAACTAAAAAATATTTTTAAGGAAAGAAGTCACTGAGCAGAGTCAACTAGAAGATGTTGAAAGCTAGTTCTGCAACCTTTTACCCTTCATCATTTGGGACAGAAAAGGATTAAAGTTGGAGAGGCTAAGGCTAGATGGAAAGTGGAGTCCAAGATCTCAGAGAGTTGTCACTGTGTTGGTAAGGCTCCTTATGGTGGAGGGGAAGGGAGAAGCACTTCAGGACAGTCTCTTGGAGACCTTGACATAGGTTCCTGCAGTTGGAGGACAGCTAATTAAGAAGTACAGAACTCAACCCTGAGCACTCAGACATGAGCTGCCCTCATGCATGCATGGCTGTGCTCTAGGAATTGGCTGCCTGGGTTATCTAGGGGGCAGAACGACATGATTCCAGCCCAGTATATCCTAGGAGGAGAAAGAGCTAGTTCTGTCAGATTCTGCCTCTGACCAACTAGGACAATAGAAAGGCTTCTGGAGAAAAAGGCTGGAGGTTAACATTCCTGAAGGTCTTCATTGCCTGTTTGAACATATTAATTTACAAACTTCTCCAGAATGGCAGATGGAAATCCACAGAAGTGAGGGGTCTCGCAGGAACCCATGACGGATCTCACATAAATGAATTAGCCAAAACAGTGTCGTTGACACCTGTCAGTAAGAAATTTCCTGTCTCTTGGCTCCTTCTTTCTGGAAATGTCTTTACTGTTTGAGCAGGGGACAGAGGCAGAAGTGGGAAATAAAGAGCTAGATTAGCCTGGAGAGATGGCCCAGCAGGTGAGGTACCCACAAGGGCCCAAGTTGTCTATGCCTATAATCCCAGGATAATGGTTGGGGTGGGGGCAGAGATGAGTGGATCCTTGGCGTTCACTTGCCCGTCAATCGAGCCAAAATGTCAGGCTCCAGGTTTAGTGACTGTCAAAAAAAAACCCCAACCAACCAACCAACCAACCAACCAACCAAACAAACAAACAAACAAACAAACAAAAACCAAAATAAAGACCCCAAAACAAAACAAAACAAAAAGCAAAAACAAACAAACAAAAAGTCCATCAAGATGGAGAATCAATGGAGGAAGATATTTTGATATCTACCTGTGGCCTTTGCCTCTGTCCTCAGTGCAGCTACACACACAGCTGCACATGCATATGAGAGACAGAGGCTACTCTAGAAACTAGATGTAGTGGCTCATGATTGTAATCCCAACATTCCAGAAACCAAGGCAGGAGGATTGCCATGAGTCTCAGGCCATCCTATGTTACATGGTGGGTACCAGATCAGCCAGGGCTATCTAGCAAGATGCTATCAGACCAAAGCCCTTTCTCTTTGGGGTCACTAAGGAAGCCCTCCCGTCACACACTTTGGAAGGAGTTCTGAGTTTTCTTAACCCAAGATTTATCAGATTAACACCATGGCAGACCTGCCTGGAGGGACACAGCTAGCAGGGACCAGACAAGGATGTCTCTAAATCCAAAGGGGGAAGGCCAGTCTCAAAGAGCAGGCATGGAATGAAGGAAGAGGTTTTAGGGTATGTTTCATGGGTACTATGTCTATATATAACTTTTCTGTGTCCTGAATGAGTTGATCTGAAGAAGTGTTCCTTAACTGCAAAACACAAAGCACAAAGTTAGCACTGTGCTGTCAGTGTCTCTCCAGCTACCAGGACCAATGCCAGTCATTAGAATGGGAAAACAACAAAACAAGACAATGAATGTTCTTTCCCCTTCCTCACTGTGTCTGTGGTCACTTAGATCTTAAGGCATGAAATTTGAAGAAACAAAACTCTTTCCTCTTTCACAAAGCTATGGCAAACTTTGACCCAGCCACCCCCATCTGATAAAGCTCTTATTTAGACTTTGAGCAGAGAAGAGGAAATAAAGAAAGCCGGTGGAGGACGTGCCAAAAGAGGGGTTAAGGAACAGAAAATGAAAGAGGAAGTGGGAGAAAGGTTACTGTGGGCACAGAGCAGCCCTCATGATCAGCAGGGAAGACTTCAGAGGGATGGCTTCTGCATTAGCAACTCTTAAAGACAGGAGGACCAAGTCCCCAGCTCTGTGACTTACTGCCCAGCACTGCACCAGGCTCACCTGTAGTTCAAGTGTGACTTGGGTGGGGTGTATTCATTTTCTACCGAGGTGTTTCTTCTCTCTCTCGTATATGTGTGTGATGGTGGGTGTCTTTCTCATTTTTCGTCTTATTTTTGAGACAGTGTCTTTCATTAAATCTGGATTCACCAATTAGCCTATACTAGTTGGCCAGCAAGCCCCAGGGATCCTCCTGTCCCTAACCCACAGCACTAGCACTGGAGTTGCAGCTGCATGCCACTGAGTACTGTAGGTGTTGGGATTCAAACTCAGTTCCCATACTTGTGCAGTAAGCTTTACCTACCAAGCTACCTCTCTGTCCCTAAAACAGTCTCTTTGTTTCATGTGTGCATTCTGAGACAGGGTTTCAATATGTATATAGCCTTGACTGGCCTAGAGCTCACGTTTTTGCAAAACAAAACAAGGGACCATTTAGTCCAGGTTGGTTTCAAACTTGTTATGCAGTCTGAGGGTAGTTTCTGTTTCTGATCCTCCTGCCTCTACTTCCTAAGTACTTAGGTTATAGGAC
This sequence comes from Peromyscus californicus insignis, assembly GCF_007827085.1. Classification (NCBI taxonomy): domain Eukaryota; kingdom Metazoa; phylum Chordata; class Mammalia; order Rodentia; family Cricetidae; genus Peromyscus; species Peromyscus californicus. The sequence goes on along the minus strand of NW_026294617.1, from coordinate 2,142,287 downwards.
TATGCTACCTTATCTGTTTTGTAAGGGGCTAGGGATGGAACCCAAGGTTTCATGATTGCTATGTGAGTACTCTAATACTTGGTTTACATACCCAACCCTAGAAATGATACTTTGATGATAGAAATAAAGGAGATTTAAATAATACACTGTTAGGGGGTGTGGCTTTGTTGGAGTAGGTGTGGTCTTATTGAAGGGAGTTTGTCTCATTCTCTTCCTGTTGCCTGTCGATCTGGGTGTAAAACTCTCAGCCCCTTCTCCAGCACCATGTCTGCCTGCACACTGTAATGCTTCCATTCATGATGATAATGGAGTAAACCTCTGAATTGTAGACCAGCCCCAACTAAACATTTTCCTTCATAAGAGTTGCCATGGTCATGGTCTCTTCACAGCAATAAACCCCTAACGAAGACACATACCAATGTCTTCTGAGTGTGCATATGAAGTGACTCTAATTTCACATATCCTACCAGCAGACAAGACCAACTCCAGTTTGAAATCTACTTGTGGGCCAGTTAATCAAATTAAGAAACTCTCTTAAATTGAGGATGATGGCTCATACCTGCCTGTAATTCCAGCATCAGAAGACTGAAGCCGAAGGATTGTTGTGATATCTAAGTTAGGGCTACATAGCAAGACTCTGTTTCAAAAAACCAAAACCCAAACAAACCAACAAACCAAAATAAATAGAAGGCTCCCAGTAGAGACTTAATCAAGGCCAACATTTCTCAAAGTATATTTCATGAGCTACTGAGCTCATCAAATTCCTTTAATAGGACAGTTCTGTGTCAGAAAAAAACTGAGTTTCATGCCAACAACATGTGAAGTATCACAAAGTATGAAGATGTTCAAGGCTCTGAGAATTCCCTCCCATGAAACATGGACATCTGTCTCAGTGTTAACCAAGTAAACCCGGCCCTTACAAAAAAGATTGCTTGTGTTTTTTCATTTTGCATATACACGGAGGTCATAAGGCAACTTTTTGGAATCATTTCTTCCCCCACTTTTACATGGGCTCCAGGACTGAACTCAGGTTGTCAGATTTTTGTGATAAACATCTTTATACACTGAATTATGTCTCTCTTCTTCAGTGGGCTCTTTTTACATGCAACTTTTCTTTAGCACTTCAGCCTCAGAGTTAGTGTTTGGGGGGGGGGGGGTGGGATATACCAAGGCATCCTTTTACCAGATTATGTTATTGACCTGAAGTTACCAGTCTGTCATCACCCAGAAAGCCCCATTTGGTGTTTATCCCACACTCTCAATTTCCCCCCAAGTAAATAAACCCACAGTTTCTGTACAGTGAAACCAAGCAAAATTACATAAACATATCAAAGTATAGGAGATATGTACTGCTAAAGATTCTTTAATTTTGGTTGTTTCCACATGCATATCCATCTACCAAGTGAATTTCCTTAGAGAAATGCCTGCAGCAACACCAGCAGCCAATCAGAACTTCTGAGTAATGTGACTTAGTCACTTGCTAGACTGATCTGATCTGATTCAAGTCTCAAAGAAAAGAAATATGATGTTACAATTAATTTGTATTAATGGGCACATAGAGGTATGTTCAATTGCCTCTAGAAGTTTAGGATGTCTTTCTGACTCTAAACTCCTGTGAGTACAGGCATTATCTATAGATGGGGCATATAAACAGTTCATTAAAAGCTATGATTCTGTTTCTGTAGCATGTGCTGTTTTTCTTTATTGGCATACAGGAGTGAGTTTGATTGTGACATTTTCATAAATTTATATACCACACACATTGTTTTGTACCCAAGGGCCCATGAATCTATCTATTAATTTTATACTCTATAAAACCCTTGGGACCACAGATAGAGATAATGTATTGTAAAAAGTTTGGAAACAATCAGGCCGGAAATGTAGCTTAGTTGGTGGAGCACTTGTCTAGTATGATGGGACCCTGGCTTCAGTCCCAGCCTTGTAGAAAGTGGTGTCGTATGCCTGCAATTCCAGTACTTGTAAGACAGAGGCAGGAAGATCATAAGTTCAAGGTTATCATTGGCTGCAAAGTTTGAGGCCAGACTGTGCTATATGAGACTCAGTCTTGGAATATTTTTTTAAAATAAGAAAATGATAAAGCATGACAAATCTGTTAGTCTTTAAGGGGACATTTTTATTCCCATTTAAAATGTCAGGAGAATCATATCTATAAATTCCACTTTACAAATGACAAAGAAGTTCTATGCTAATGATATCATTTAATTCTCTGCACACAATCTGAGCATTGAAGAGTGTCACATTATATAATTTCCAGGATTTGTCTCCCTCCTCCTCCCTTCTTTTCTCAAGTGTTAGAAATCTGTTATTAACCAACTTATGTACAAATGGCATTTATTGGTCAGACACTCCAAACACGAGTACTTTGTTTTGTTTCATAGACTTCTAGGAAGCACTGACTAGTGAGATCCAAGAAGAGCAGAGATGTCACCGGGTCTTGAATGCTGATAGCAGAGAATGGGAGGGAGAGTTGCTACATTCTCCTCCTCCTCCTCCTCCTCCTCCCTCCTCCTCCTCCTCCTCCTTCTCCTCCTGTGCTGACTGAGTCCCTCATGGCTTGGGCTAAGTAGTGGAAGACATGCTTAGCAGAAATACTTGAGTGTACTTAGAAGTGTTGAGCCATTTGTAAGCATATTTCAGCTCAGTCTTCCTGACAAGGCTGTAAACCATCAAGAAGAGGTATGGCCTAGTTTAATTCAATCTGGAGATAGTCTGTGGCTTTCTCCATAGGAGCTATGGGGCAGGGCCCTCACATGTGGATGGGCAGCCTGCTCCTGTAGTAAAGGTGGGGGCTGGGAGAGTAAGGAGAGAGGGAATAAATTGGAAATGTGTTTTATTTAAATAAATAAATTGGCAGATAATTCTGCTGATGTGGATTTCACATACTGCCTCAGGATCTACATGGTTTGTGCCTATTGTATCTGTCTGTCAGAAGAGCCCCCAAGCCCACATGGATAATTGTGTACCCATCCATATCAAGACAAGGATTACTATTAGTGGAAACCCTGTGAGTCTTTGTCTTCAAAGTGTCCAAATCTTGCCTAAAAAAATCTTGCCTTCAACCTAACAAAATGCAAGCCCTGATATGTTTCATACCTGAAGTACAGACACATAACAGACATGTTCTCTTCTCCTCCCATGTTAAATGAGACTGGTAAGGGAAGAACTATGAGGAGACAACTCATGACCAGATAAAGGTATCAGCCAAGACTTTCCTTGTATAATAATGGATAATGAGATAAAGGCTTAGAGTTTGGGTTAGACTTTCAACTCTAACTGCCTAAGCTGTTTCCTCCCTAGGTATGTCTGTCTGCAAATGTCACAACCACTCTCCCTGGAGGAAAGGGGAGTGGAGAAAATGTGGGGAAGAAAAGCCACAGTTCTAGGAATTAAAATGAGTCATTGTCTTCCAGGCAAGTATGTAGGGCAGAGCAGACTACCAGGATATCATACTATGGTCATTAGGGGCATGGTGACTTGTGCTGTTTGAATTTTCTCATTTCTTGTTACTTACCATTATTCAAGGGCATATTTCAACTGTGTTAAGGGAACTTTCTCTGCACCCATCTCCTCAAACCCTCTGCTTTCACAGTAAGAGCCCAGCATTTGTGTCTGGTTTTGATAATGAGTCTAGACTAACAACAAGATGGGTAAGGGAAAGAGAAAATCTCCCCTCCCCCTTTGTGGTTTATGGTGTTAGAGACTGTAGGAGACTGTGGCAGGTGTTTAGAAATCACCGTGAGTCATTCTGTATCTCAACTTGTCTGGACAATGGTGCTAGATCTTCAATCAAACATTATTTTAGGTGTTTCTGTAACAACATCTTTGGGTAAGATTAACATAGAAACCAGTGGATTTGGAAGACAACAAAGTTACTTTCTACAGCAAGATGGGTCCTATGTAGTCAGTTGAAGGTATTACTGAAGACTGATGCTGACCCAGCATGTTTAGACTTACCAAGCCTCTGTTATTGCATGCGATAGTTCCTTAGAATATACTCCGTCAACCCCCATGTGTAGGAGGCTCCATTGGCTAATATGGAAGCTCTTTCTACACTTAACCATAATGTAGAGATTGCTCCATCAAGAGTTCTGAAATCATTTGCAGAGTTGTATGCACAAAAAATACAACAACAATAACTATCAAATGCCCAAATATCAGTGACTATTTATTATTCACCCCCACCCCTTTTAAAACAGAGTCTCAAGTCATCTATGCTGCCTTTGAAGTTTCGATGTAGTTTAGGATGACCTTGAACTTCCTATCTTCTTGCTTCCTCCCAAGTGCTGGAATGGCAGATGTGTGCCACCATGCCACCTTTGTGCAGTGATGGGGATTTATCTAGGGTCTTTGTGCACATTAGACAAGCACTTTACCAATGGAGATACTTCTCTCTGCCCTCTCCATCAGCTTTGACACAGAACTTTTGGCAGGGCACCTTATAGCTTGGTACAGAGTGTGTCAGTCCCCTGCACCAGCATCTTCTCAAAATGACAGAAGGTAATAAACCCAGCTGAGGTGGAGACAGTCATCCTGGCACCCACAGATCTACTTTTTGCCTGAATATCAACTCCTAGGCAGAAACTATTTGCCTCTGTGCTAACTTAGGACCAGGCCCAATTCCTAGAGAACACCCTGTGCCTCTGATGACTCTGAGGATAGGCTCTGCCAGCATAATAGACTGAACTTGGTCTTATTGTAGAATCCAGTGTTTTCTCAATTGCTGATCTTCACAAAGCTGGTGTTCACTCTTCTCCTACAGCAGGTAAGCCGAAGGAATCCTGTTTAAGGAAATGTTCCTTTTTTAATAACTCTGTGTGTTTTATTAACCCCTCTCTTCGAGTAGGATGAGGAGTGTGCCCAGCTCTGAGATCTGGACAGACAATATTGTGCAGTCCGGTGAGGCCAATCAGCTCCACCTTCCAGGACCCAAGTTCAGTGGAGATGCAGTGGGCTTTCATTCTGCTCATTCACTTGCCAGGGAAAACTGGACACTATCTCACTAACTTGGTTCTGGGAAATCAATCTCACTGCACTTTACAGCTCGGTAAATGATATATTCCAAGTGTGAAGGCTAAAGTTACGCATTAAGTTTTAATTATTGTGCTTAAGAGATCTATAAAACAAAAATGCCTCTAACATGTAAGCCCCACTTGCCCAAGGCAGATAACTCCCTGAAATGCTGGGGGCTCTTGTTCATGTAAGGCAGCAAACACATGTTTTCATTTTGATAAACAAGCCTGGTTACCTCAACTGCACAGGATGTGCTTGATCATATGTAAGTGGGAGGTACATAGGCAGGAAGTACATCAGGATGTATGCTTGCCCTGAATTAGATGGAGGCAGCAAGTGCATAGCCTTGTGGGCTTTGCCTTTATAAACACTGTACTAATGTGATTTGCTGCCATTCTCTGGGAATCCTGAGTATGGACCTGGCCAGTGTCCATCATCCTGCTGAGTATTTAATAAGGCTTGCTTCAAATTTGGCTCAAAAATTGTGGTAGTAATCTTATTCTTGCCTGGTGGGATCAATACTCATAAAAGTTAATCCAGACCTAGGCTTCAAAGATGACACCTTGGAGTGATGAGCAGAGATCTCCTTTCTGTTTGAGCTGTGGGTAGGACAAAAGGGGGCAGAGATTTCTGTACGTGCTTGGAATCGCTGGAGAGGACTGCATATGCCTGTCTCAGACTCAACAACTTAGATATTAGGTGTTATAGCTCAGTTGGTCGAGTGCAGAGACTCCGGGACCAGTCTCTGCACCATCTAAACAAGGTATGCTAGTATATTCTTGTGATCCTAGGTAGAGGCAGGCACATCAAGTGTTCATGGTTCTCCTCAGCGACATAGTTGGAGGTCAACTTGGGCTAGGTGAGATCTTATCTTAATAAACTAAAAACCAAACTAAACAACAACAACAATAACAACCAACTTAAATGCCATAAAAGTGGGAAAAGCAGACTTTGGAGAGATTTCTAGAATGTTCTCCAATTTGATTTCATTCCTTTCAAACTAATGAAACTATTTTATATGGCAGCTTAAGGTGGTTAGATTTAGTGATTTTTTTTTTAACTTTAAGATAGCTGAGATTTGATCTTCTTCCCGGGGTAGTGACTCACAATGGGCAGTGGCACCATGCTCAGCTCATGGTCAGCTAATCACGAAGGCCATCAACCAACATTCTCCAGCATGATTGCTTAGCTGGTTTGTTCAGTAGGTGATGGGTATTAAGTGACATTTTCATCTTGTGGTAGACTTACCAGGATAGGACCGCATTGTTATTGAGTAGCATCTGTAATTGTTTTGAAAATACTATTAGTTATGGATTCCTGAAGACTTTATCTGTGACAAGTTATTTATATATACTGCCTGTTTAAATCTTAACATGTCTCACATTCAGTGATCTTATTCCTTGATAATCAGCAAAAAACACTGAGCTCTCTCTCTCTCTCTCTCTCTCTCTCTCTCTCTCTCTCTCTCTCTCTCTCTCTCTCTCGTGTGTGTGTGTGTGTGTGTGTGTGTGTGTGTATGTTACATTCATGTGAGTGTGTGGGTATATGCATTGGTACACTTGTAGAGGCCAGAGCAGGTGTGCAGTGTCTTCTACTATTGGTTTCTATTGCTTTGAGAAAGTATTTATCACTGAACCAGAAGTTTACCATTTAGATGATACAGGCCTGCCAATGAACTCTCAGAATCTGCCTGCCTCTGTCCCCCGTTGTAGCTAGAGTTTTCCTGCCTGGCCCACAGTCAGAACAAATCTTTGTCACCTGCCAGTCCCACAGTCGCTCAGACCCAACCAAGTAAACACAGAGACTTATATTGCTTACAAACTGTATGGCCATGGCAGGCTTCTTGCTAACTGTTCTTATAGCTTAAATTAATCCATTTCTATTAATCTATACCTTGCCACATGGCTCGTGGCTTACTGGCATCTTCACATGCTGTTTCTCATCGTGGTGGCTGGCAGTGTCTCTCTGACTCAGCCTTCCACTTCCCAGCTTTATTCTCCTCCTTGTCCCGCCTATACTTCCTGCCTGGCCACTGGCCAATCAGTGATTTATTTATTGACCAATCAGCAACACATTTGACATACAGACCATCCCACAGCACCCCGTTGCTCCAAAAGCTTAGGTTTTAGACAGGAGCAGCCATGCCTAGCTTTTTACTTGGATTCTGGGGACTTGAACTCAGATTTTCATGTTTGCATAACGAGAGCTCTTACCCATTGAGCTACCTCCTCAGCCCCCGCCCGAGAGTCATTACTAAACTCAGGAGTACCTGCTGACACTGTCTGCATTTGGGAATTCTGCTTCCTGGAAGGCAGTGTCTGGGTCCTTTCCCTTGGTTTACTGTGGAGGTAAAATGCAGTCACTGCAGTTCCATGTAAGGAAAGTGGGAGTGGGTGAAGAGTTAGCCTTTCTTCCTGGTGAAGGTTCTGCAGCTCTGTGTGGAAGTTGAGAGTTCGAGGGATGAGAATGACCAAATTTTGAGTCATCTTTGGTAAGTACTGTGTCAAATTTTAAATGGCATGAAGATAGCTGGGGAAGAGCTTGCTATTTTTAGAAACTGAAATGTATCTTAACAAACAAGAAAAGAACATGTGTCACATTTCCCCAGCTGCTGGGATCTTTGAACTTCTAATGTACTCTAAGATGGAAACTGCTTGATGAAACTCATTATTTTGTAGGGTAACTAAAAAAGTTAATAAAAAAAAAAGAAAACTGTTACTTCCATTAAAAAAGAAACCTGTGTAGTTGTTTGTTTTACTTCACACTTTTTTTTAGTGTATGTTTATGGGCTCCTGTTGGCTGCAGCACCTGAGTAGAGGTCAGAGGACATCTTTGAGACATGGCTGTCCCCTTCCACCATTTATGCCCGGCTGGTACAGATGGGTCTAGGCACCAGGGAGCACTGGTACCCAGTGAACCACCTTGCAGCCCTGCTCTGATGATTTTAAAAGTAACTCAAACTCTTTAGTCAAGTAAAAATGAGAAAATAAGTTTGGTTTATTATTTATTTAGAATAGCATCACCAGAAACTGCGGAAGTTAATACTGAACAGACTTGCATCTTTCCAGGTAGACATTTAAGTAGATCAAGTGTATAAAAAATGGTAACATGATACAAATGTCATGTCACATTGATAGATTACTTGTCTAGCATGCACAAAGCCCTAGGTCTGATCTTCAACACCACATACATATACTGCACATGATGGTACATGCCTGTAATTCTAACATTGTAGCTGAAGTTTTCTCCATCCTGCCCAGCCCCACGGACCTCACAGCTGCTTATAAAATAATCACTCAGAAGCTTATATTAATTAAAACTGCTCGGCCATTAGCTCAGGCCTACCACTGACTAGCTCTTACGTTTAAACTCAGCCCATTTCTGTTCATCTACATGTTGCCACATGTTCCGTGGCTTTACCTGTGTACCATTACATGCTGCTCCCTGGACGGTGGGCTGGCGTCTCCCGACTCAGCACTTCCTCTTCCCAGAATTCTCCTTGTCTGCCTATACTTCCTGCCTGGCTACTGGCCAATCAGCATTTTATTAAAACAGTGTACAAAAGCATTATCTCCCAGCATAACACTCTGAAGGTGGAGGCAGGAAGATCAAAAGTTCAAGGTCATCTTTAGCTACATAGGCTTCATGAGACCCTACCTCAAAAGGGGAAGAATAACAACATAACAGCAACAATAACAAAACCACTGAAATTAAAGAAAAAAAAATAAAATTAAATAAAACTAAAGGAACTGAACTTTAAAAGCTCTTTTTGTCTCTTGACTCAGGGATATGCTAATTACACTGACTTGATCATTAGCAACTCTCTGTATATGTCAAAATATCTCACTACCCCCTTAAATATATACAAATACACATAAAGAGCTAGAATAATCTCCCCATCAGAAGTACTTTCTACAGTAGTCCTCCAATGTTGTATAAGAGGCTGTAACAAACATTTTAGAGGTATTTCCCTTCATTTTAGATGGTATAGAATGAGGACACTAGAACGTTCCCCTCCCTCTCTCATTTGCTCTGAGTTATGCTCTTGTGTTAGCTTCAACTTGCTGTGACTTAGGACTGGGATCGGGCTTATTTTGGGTCGTACTTTGGAGTGTGCATCCTGTAATCAGGCTGCTCCACTGCCTTAGGCTTTTGAGGTAGTCACCTCAAGAGCCAGAAGTAAAGGCAGAGGGAGGAAGGGGCTGGAGTTCCACAGTCCTTTGCCAGGGATGCCTACATGACCAGAAGACCTCCCTTGAGGCCCCACCTTTTAAGGTTCTATTTCTTCCCAGTAGAACTAAGAAGAGGACCCACCATTAGCAAATAGAATTCTGGGGACCATTTAAGATACAAACTCTAGCACTCACTCCCCCGATTCTTTCTTTTCATTTGAATCAAGGTTTCAGGCATCCCAGTCTTGTTTTAAACTCTCTATGTAGTTGAGGACGACCTTCAACGTGTTTTCCTGCCTTCGCCTCTGAAGCCTGGGATCTCAGGTGAATGCTACCATTTTTGATTCAGGAAATGCCGGAGATAGATTTAACTTAGGACTTCTTGCATTCCATGAACTAAGCAAGCATTCCACCAGCTGAGCTACAGAATTATTCTGTTCAAATTGCCCATATGTAGAGTGCTTACCTCCTGTAGTTGTAACTTTACCATGCTAATGTCATCTCCTCGAGTTCACATGCTTCCTGACAGCCTTTGTGCACAGCTTCTTTCATTCTGACTCCGTTTTCTCATTTGCTTAGGCTTCACTGTCCTGTTTTTCCCAGAAGATCACTATTCTCTGGTTCCTTTATTTTGAAAAGATCTGTGGTTCTCATCATACTAGAGTGATGTTCTAGCTAAATGCTCCCAAGTCACAGTTTCTTTTCATTAAAATTTTGTGGGTGTTTCTTCAACCATTGTATGTTAATTGCTATGGAGACCTATGAGGTCAATTTGATTGTTTCTCTTTACTTTTTTTTTTTTTTAAGAGTTTTAGATGTGTGAATTAGGATTCTCCAGAGAAATGAAGCCAATAGTGTGTGTGCATGTGTGTGTGTGCGCTCACACGTGTGATATTCTTGTGTGTGTGTGTGTGTGTGTGTGTGTGTGTGTGTGTGTGATTTGTCATAAGGAATATGTGTGTATGGTGGCAAGAGCTGACTCCTACAAGTTGTCTTCTGACCTCCATATAGATGCAACATAAATAAATAAAAGGTTTTTTTTTAAGGTTTAAAAACCACACTATCAAAAAAAAAAGAACATGCATAGGCACATGCGTGCTACGCAGTACTCAAGTCTAGAGTTTCTCACCTTGTACTACAATTGATCTCGGGTTGTCAGACTCGGCATCAATGTTTTTACCCTCTGAGCCACCTTGTTGGCCCTGTTTTGCTCTTTTAAAAAGCTAAATCAGTTGGCTTGTGACTCTAGAGTTGGGAGTTTCCAACATCTGCACATAGTGAGGTGCAGACCCTGAAGAGCCAAGATATTCCGGTACCACCTGGGTCTGAAACACCCAGAGCCAGACAGAGACTGACGATAATGGTTTAGCTGCAAGGCAACCAGGCTTGAGAACCGTCTTAGTTACTTGTTTTGCAGTGCTGGCCATCGAACGCAGGGCCTTGTGTAGTTAGGAAGTATCCTACCACCTGAGCTACATCCCCATCGGCTTCAGTCACTTTCGCTTGGTGACAAAACACGCGGCAGAAGACAGCTAGGTGAGGAACGTTCATGCGGGCTCACTCCGCATAGACAGAAGGTGTTGGCGGCAGCGGGATGGTGGCTGAGCTTCCCCATTATGGTGGACCAGGAAGCAGAGAGCAAGGACGGAACAGCAGCTGGGCTCTAACCTTCACAGCCTCCCGAGCAGCACCATCAGCTGGGGAGGAAGCGTGCGAATGTGAGCCTGTGGAGACATTTCAGAGTCAAACCGTGAAAAGACTCGGTGAGAAGAGGTGCTCAGTTTGTCTCTGAGTGCTGCAAAAGAACAAAGCTCTAGGCCTCAAGAAGAACACCCTTGGACTCAGAGCTCTTTTCTCTTCTTTCCCTCCCTCCCTCCTCCCTTCCTCCTTGACACAGGGTCTCATGTAACCTCTGCTATGTAGGCAGAGGTGACCTTCACCTGCTCCTGGCTATTGTGCAGTCTGTCATAGACAGCACTGTTCCAGAATGATGGAGATTCAATTCAGGGCTGCATCCACGCACTAGGCAAGCACTCTGTCAGCTGAGCCACACCTCTAGTCCAATACTAAATTTATACTTTGTCTTTTAAATTTTCACACTTAGGGCTGGTGAGTTGACCTGAAGACTTGATTCAAACTTCATGGTAGAAGGAGAGAATCGACTCCCCAAAGTTGTCCTCTGGACTCCATACACACACTGTGCACATGTGCCTCCCCCTAATAAATACATACTTGTTAAAAAAAATGCAACTTCAATTTCCATAGTGCCTGCTCTTCCTTGCCTCCTCAGCTCAGTGACTGGTTCTGTGCTGGTGGAGACTGGGTCAAATCCACCTTCTACTCTCATGCCATCCAAAGTTCACACTCTCTCTGGTTTATGTTGTTGTACCAAACAAGCTCAAATAACTTCCTTCTGAGCAAGTTGATTTTTCTTCTAGATCTCTTCCTTCCTCCTTCCATCTGTCTGCCCCTCCCTTCTTCCCTCCATCTCTCTTCCCTCCCTTTTCCCTTCATTATTCTTTCCTTTCTAAAACGTCTACCCCTCTCTTCTCTTTCCCCACTCCCTTCTTCTCTTTTCCCTCTTCTCTGCTTTTCAGCCTGACTTCCTCCTCTCTTTTCCGCCGCACAGAGCAGACATCAAGTCCTCTTAACTCCATGTAACTTCTGAGCAAGCTGGATTCTCAGAACTTTTTTCTACTTTTTATTTCATGAAGCATCTATGACTTTGGGGTCCTGAGCTTATGTTAAAACTGAATGAGGCCAGCTTGCTTTGGTTGGAATCCTCCTCCTTTCCTGATGGTCAGTTTTTAAACAGGGTGTTAGCATCCATTCCCTACTTGTGCCATTGTGTTGGGTGAATCAATGCCTAAGGACATTCTCAAATCTATATTCTGTTCAACTGCTATGTGCTGGAAGAAATTCTTTATTTCATCTCTTTTCATGTTTCCAGAAGTTGTGAGCCAGGAATTGGAGTGACAAAAGAGGAAACTAAAGAAATGAACTCACAGAAGTTCAGTGACTTTTTCTCTTTTTCAGTTAAGAAGTGCAGTCTCGTCACATTATAAGCAGTCTGTGCTTTAGAAGAGAAAGAAGCCTGGGCTCCAGGGGCCCCCGTAACCTCCAGGCCAAGGTTCACTATCCACCACTGTAACTGGGAGAGCCATGAGCTCCTATTTGGCCTTCATTTTTGGAAGCTGTGGGATGGGATGAAAGCATCTGTCAGGAGTGCCCCTTCCAACTGTCCAAGACTCAAGTGAGATAAATGCAAAGGTTTGAGCTGGGCATGGTGGAGCTAGCCTGTAATCTCAGTCCTGCGAGGCTGAGGCAAGAAGATGGCAAGTTCATAGGTCAGCCTGGGCTATAAAGTTAGACCCTTTGTTTTTATGACTCAAAACATCAAATCAAGTGAATGAATGAACTAACTGGGAGAATCTGTACATAGCACAGTGACAAGGGGAGGGAGTGCCCACTCTGGCAGATGTGTTTAGGTCATTTCTTCTGGAATTATCAGGTTTAAACACTTAGAAGAGGTAAGTAAATGTCTGCAACTCTGTGCCGTCCACCTTGGTACACTGCTCTAGCAGCTTTCACACAGAGGGGTGGCTAACATCATCATGTTTTCATATTTTTATCATTGTTTCTGAATTTCAAGAGATCAGTACTGTTGCTTTTACCTGGATAAAAGTTCTTTTCAAAGTATAGGCATAAAAACTATGTTCTTGAAAGAAAAGTGTGAAAGTCTGACCAGGGCCTGAGCAACAGCCTTGTTTATTGTATAGTTCAGCCTGGAGCATTCAGACAAGATGGTTTGATTATAGTTTTATTCTGAAAAGTAAAATTTTATTTCTTTATCCTATAGCCATTACTAAATTTTTACATTTCCCTTTCAAATGTGCATATTTTAAATAACAATCATTACATGAAGCTGTATTTCATAGTTTCATAGATGCTGAGAGGTAAAATAAGTTCATTGTCATCCATTTTTGTACCCCTCATCACTCATGATTCCAAAGTATCCTTGGTTTAGTAGAACCAATGTTTAGTTAAATAGTTTTAAGATAACCATTATATATTGTTCTCTTCCTTCCCCTCCCTCTTCCCCCTCCCTCCCTCCTTCTTTCCTTTTCCTCTCCCCTTCTTTCCTTCCTCCCTTGTTTTTTTCTTCATCTCATGTCACCCAGGTGGACTTGAACTCCTTATGTAGCCGAGCTGACTGGTTCTCCTCTGTCCACCTCCAAGTACTATGATTACATGCGTGTGCCACTAAGCTTGGTTTATATAATGCTGATGATCAAATCCAGGGCTTCATGCCTGCTAAGCAAACACTCATCAACTAAGCTACACCCCCAGTCCCAGTGTTTATAATCGTGTGTGTGTGTGTGTGTGTGTGTGTGTGTGTGTGTGTGTGTGTGTGTTTGTCATTCACCTGAGCATGTGGGCAAGAGGCCAGAATAGGATACTTGATTCCTACTTTATCAGTCTCTACTTTGTTCCCCTCAAATGGTCTCCCATTGAAGTTGACACTCACTGGTGACCAGCAAGCTCCAGCAATCCTCTTGTCTCTGTCTCCCACAGCATTGGGATCGCAGGTGCTTGGGACCATTCCCAGCTATTTATTTAAGTGGATTCTGGGACACAAATGCAGATCCTCAGGTTTATATAGCAAGTACTCTTATCCACTGAACTATCTCTCCAGCCTTGTGTTTATAATTTTTAACTTTAGCTCAGTGAGTTATTAATTCTTTTATATTCACTTAGTTTACTTCAATCACAAGTCTAGGACACGATGCTTGCTAGGGAACTGTGAATCTCAATCATCACATTTGTAAATGTCAGCTTGAGGTGGAGTATTGCCAGAAAGTCTATGTACACACTCGGAGACTAGAAGATCGAACGTGGAAAGGCTCGACTCTGATGTGTCCCAAGTCCCACCTGTGTTAATAAATGGTCCTTTCAGCTCACTGTGAAACAGCACTTACATTTCTAAGCTACTCCCGGGACTCATTCTCTGAAATTCGTAGCCAAGTTCTGCAATAAATATTGACTGTGTTTGTTTTTAGAATTCGTGTTGTTTAGAAATAAATTCATCCTACTCCTCAGAAATGTGTCTGGTATAGATCTGTTTTATTTAACCCTTATCCATATAATCATTTTAAATTGGAGGCAGAGATTGGAAATGGAGACTTAGACTGCAACACATTAGGAGCTAGGCACTCACATAAAATTTACTACACTGCTTCCTCCACTGTTCGGATGGAAAGGAAACCATTGGAAAGGAACTCTCTGTAGAAGAGTTACAGTGGCCTTCAGTTGACTTGGCTGGACGTGTGTAGTGCTTTTATTCCTGCTCCTGAGAAAGGGAGTTTACTTCAGACTGGGCATCACTCTCTGAGTTGTCTTCATGTGTCAGGAATGCAAAAGTAGCCAGTGCGTATTAAAGAAGACCAACTAAACATTCATGTTTGCCTTTACCTATGGAAAAAAAGAAAACAGGTTTGCTGAAATACACACATGTTCTCCAACGTTCCCCCGAACTCCTTCTCCACAGGGCCTTGTATAGCTCACGAGCCATGCAACATTTTCATGGCATAGGGGATCTAAACTCTGGTCCTCTTGCTTGTCAAGCAAAAGCATTAAAAACTAAGCCATAGTTTCAGGCAGTTGACACTTTTTTAACTCATTGTTTTCTTACTATTGAGTATTGCAAGTTTCTCTGAACCATGAACATGAACATTTCTCCTTTATTCAGCGTTCTTTCCTTTCTTCCAGCACACCCTGTAGGTCCCAGGTGGAGGTGCGATCATCTTTTTCTAGATTTGTGCTTCTTTCACTGTCAATTAATCTTTCCAAGATTATTTCAGTTTCTGATTTTGTTGCTAGAGACACTATTGAATTTTGCATATTGATTTTTACGTCCTGCAATCTTCTCAAACTCATTTATAATTGCTTGTACCTCTAGTGCAGCTTCTGTTCTATTTCCTATATAGGCCTCTTAATAAAGACAGATACTGATTAACCTTACTTGTCAGATGCCTTTGTTTTCTATCTGGTTTCAGGTAACTTTCTCACATGCTTGGGGGAGTGCATTTTCAGCTAAGCTGAAGACCTTTAGAGCTGCAGCTTTTTGCTTTCTGCTCATTTGCCCTAGATGCCCTAATTCTTATTAAAAATATTTTAAAAGATATTCTGTGTGTGGACTGGATGGAGAAGGTGTGAGTGTATGCATGCCACCATGAGCATGTGGAGGGCAGAGGACGGCTCGTGGGAGTTAGCTCTCCTTTCACCAAGTGGGTTCCAATGAACAAACCAGTCATCAGTCTTAGCAGAAGTGCCTGCACCAGCTGAGCGGTTTCTCCAGCCCATTTGGTGGATTTTTTTTCCAGGAAGTATATATTTAGTTATTATTACTTTATCTTACCTAGAGTTAGAAGTCTGTTCAGAGTATTTAAAATATTCTTGGGAGAAACTGATAATATAATAGACCACATAAATTTGAAGGATTTCTCACAGGCTCCTTGGGACCTGATATTTAGTTAAGCATGGGCCATGAGAGGGGAAATGTCACCCCTGTGACCCATGAAAGGCAGGGTCACATAGGCATCCTCAGGGCAGAGGGAGACTGGGAAGTTATTCCTCCCTTTGTCCTTGGCTTCCAGGTCCTCCATGTCTAGCTAAGAGACTTTAATGTCCTTGTTACAAAGTATCTGACAAGAAGCAACTTGAGGGAGAAAGGTTGTTTTGGGCTTGCGGTTTGTGTATAGAGTCCATTATGGTGGAGAGACTTAGAGGCAGGAGCCTGGGCTGCTGACCGCATGGTGTCAACAGTTGGTGAATGCTGATGCTCAGCTCCTTCCTCTTGTTCTCCTTTTATTAAGTCCCTAAGGGCCCTAGCCTATTAAATGGAGCTGCCTGCATTCAGGGTGGGTTTTCCTTCCTCAGGAAATAACCTCAAATACATATCCTGAAGTGTGTCTCCTAGGCGATTCTAAATCCAGTCAAGTTGATATTGAAAACTGTCCTGGTTAGCTTTTATTGCCTTCTTAACCCAGACTACAGTCATGACAGGAAACCCTCCATTGGAGAACTACCTAGATCAGGCTGGCCTGTGGTTATAATCTGTCTGGATTGTCTTAATTGATGTAGGAGGGCCCAGCTTGCTGTGGACAGCACCATTTTCTGGTCCTGAGCTGTATGAGAAAATAAGTGTGAGCCTGAAAGAGAGTGAGGCAGAGAGCACAGAGGGCAGGCCAACAAGCAGCATTCCTTCACGGTTTTTGCTTTCTAGTCCTTGCTTGATTTCCTGCTCCGGCTTCCCTCATGGTATGGATGGATGGTAACTTGTAAGAATAAGTTAAATAAACCCTTTTCTCCCCTAAATTACTTTTATCAAGAGTGTTTTATCACAGCAACAGAATGGCACTAGAACAAAGATTAGCTCTGGTACTGAGGGGTGGGTAGAAACAGGTCTGTGCAGGAGATGGGGGAACTATAGCTTCTGGAAAATCCTTCTAGAAAGGACTGTGCAAGATAGAAATGACTGCTTGCCTCAATTTTAAAGAACATCACACACGAGTAACTCCATAATAGAAACAATCATTCCATAAACAAGTATCTTTTATGCTCATTTGTGTGTTTGTGTGCATGCATGTAATTTGAAGGCCAGAGGATAGCTTCAAATGTTGTCTTCAGCAACATCATCTTCTGTCTTTGAAATAAGCCTCTCATTGGCCTGAACTTACCAATTCAGCTAGACTGAATTGAGTCACAAGAATCCTCCTGTTTCCATCTCCTCAGTGCTGGGATTACAGACAGTCACCACTAAGCCTGTCATTTTTACAGGCATTCTGTGGATTCAACTCAGTTCCTTGTGTTGCAAGGGAAGCACTTTCCTGATGGAACCACCTTTCCAAGTCCTAGGAGAATTTACTGATGTTACTACTGGGACTCCTTACTGCAGAGTCGCTCTGTGTGGCCATTTATTTTCTCTAATAAAACTCAGATTGACATAAAACAAAGATCCAAAGACTTTAATCCTAATGACTACTGCCACCCTGTAGTCTTGTATGCCTAAATCTGTCTTAGAATTCATTTGCAATAAAACAAAGAGGGGTAATATTTTGTTCCTCTCCAAGTTTCTAAAATTACATTTTTCACCCCAATTATAATTTATATCAACCATTTTATAAGAATACTGAAAAAAGTGGCAGTTTATGAAATTCTTTGATACCTCATATAGCTCTTGAGCTCAGTGTAATTAAATGAATAAATGATAACTTTATGAGTCTTCTGGTATTAGTCAAAGCTTGGCTCAAGTTGAAACTCTTAGTACAATAAATTTGTACTTTCATTATTATATATTTCTCTAGTCAGTGGTTTGGAACTTGTGTCAAAAAGATGAGAAAACATAGGAAATAACTTACTCATCTAAAATAACGTTCAACAATTTATGCAGAGATTAGATCTATTTCATTTAGATTTTGTGAGAGCTCAGATGAGTACATTTGTATTATTAAAAGACAAAGACAGAGTCTAGGATATGGCTCAATTGGTAGAGCACTTGCCTAGCATGCAAGAGGCCTGGGGTTCCACCCCCAGTACTCCCTAAATTGGGCATGGTGGTGCCTGACTGTAGTCCTACACTGGAGAGGTGGAGGAAGGAGGGTCAGAAGTTCAAGGTCTTCCTTGGCTATGTAGTGAGTTTTAGGCCAGCCTGGACTACATGAAGAGCCTAACTCACATAAAAAACAAACAAATAAAATAAATCAAAAAGGAGTCAAAGACAGAGGAACATGATATCTATGACTGTCCGGCTACACCAACACAGCTGTCTCACATAGTTTACCCTGGTCACATGGCATCTTTAAGACTGTTTTGTTTTTTTCAGAGATGTAGAAAGCTGAACTCAGACAATATCACTTTCCATGAAGTCTAATTGACCTTTATCAGGCCAGCCTTCCCCAAAGTCACAGTGTGTGTCTGTAAACGGGGTTTAATTGTTGAGTGAAGGTGGGAGTTTGCAGCTTTAGTTCAAGAATATCTTAGTTTTAAAGGTTAATTGAGAAATTTTAACTTTTCTTAGAGAATGTCCTTTGGTCAATAAGCTGATATCTACCATGTAGTTTAGTAATTAGGCTGAAAATAAACCAGATTCATTCAAAGGCAGAAACTTCATATCTTTTGTCTGTTTTTTTTTTTTTATTGTTTTGTTTTCATTTTTGAGTCATCCAGTAGATCCCAGAGAGCGGACCCTGGAAATTTCATCCAGATGCTGACTCTGGGGTTTCATGAGTTGAAACATTTTTTTTTTTTTTTTTTTTTTTTTTTTTTGGTTTTTCGAGACAGGGTTTCTCTGTGTAACTTTGCGCCTTTTCCTGGGACTCACTTGGTAGCCCAGGCTGGCCTCGAACTCACAGAGATCCGCCTGGCTCTGCCTCCCGAGTGCTGGGATTAAAGGCGTGCGCCACCACCGCCCGGCTGAGTTGAAACATTTTAACCAGGTGTCGAATGCTACCCACAGTGCAACAAATGGGAGCACCACAATGTCTTCCATGCTGCCATCTCTTCAGACTAGACAGTGTGAGGGAAGTGATACAGTCCTTAGCAAAGATGGGAAGGTATCTCCAATAGTTCTTTTACACAGGGGTAGAAAAAAAGCTTAGGTTAGTAACTTCCAGAGTACAGGGTCATCATTTAGAAGTTTGGATTTGGCCCTCAGGGACAATGGGACAATATGGAACAACTAATAGAACACAAGTCTACGTGGTGGGTAATATAATGGCAAAACAGGCATAGAAGAAACTTTAAGAGCTATATAGATATAGGTGCTGGATCATTATTTAAAAAGCACAACATGAATTGGGAGATGGCTCAGTCAGTGTGTGGTGTGCTTGCCTTGGGGAGATGGCTCAGTGTGTGGTGTGGTTGTCTTGCAAACATGAAGACCTAAATTGATTCCTGATACCCATATGAAACCTGGGTGTGGTGGTATGCGCATGCAATCCCAGTTCTGGAGAGGTGGAGACAGGAGGACTCTTTCTCCGATCTCAGCCTGTCTACATTGGTGAGCTCTAGTTTTAGTGAGACTCTGCCTCAGAAAATAAGGTGGCAATTGATATTGGAAAACACTTCACTGTGACCACTGGTTCTACATGTGGACATGCTTGTGCAAGAGTGTGTGTGCCTTTGTGTGTGTGCATATGCAGAGAACATATTAAACAAGTAAGAGCACATTATGTAACTTATATTTGCTTATTATAAATTACTATTATACATTTTAAGGATTGTGGGACAAGTAAATGAATCAACAAATGGAAAGCAGATTGTAGAAAAGGTACAAGGTTATTACTAGTCTCTTTAGTTCTCAAAATAGAATTGTAAAGCACTTTTGCTAAAGCCTACTCTCATTTTATAGACAAAGAAAGCAAAGCTTTAGGAAGTGCATACAGGAAACTGCCTGAACTCTCATTGTTGGTCAGTGACAGTTTCAGCTCCAAACCTTAGTTGATACTTTTGGTATTGTCAGGGGCATGCATATGTCTGCAGAACTGAGATATTAATTTTTTTTTTTGCTTTTTTCATATATGCTAATTTTTACTTTCAAAAGTCCTACACCCAGGCTGTGCTTAGGAGGGTGGCAGAAACAGATGGAAGGGAGAAGAATCACCGAGATTGGGAAAGAATGGTGGTCTCCAGGCTGTCTTCCAAGTCATGGAAACCTACCTGGTTTGTTTGTAACTTCCAGGGAACCAGGGAGTGAGTGGCTGCAGCATGCTTGGAGAGACTGGTTGTCAGACTCTGGAGCTTGCTGCCCCAGCAAAGATGTTTGTGTGGAAGCTGACAGGAGTAAGCAGATCTAGCTGACCTTCCAGCTCAAACCACAGGCTGGTGTGGAGGGATCATTGTGAAGACAAGAGGATTCAGTCTGAAGAGTATGTTCTGGGTTAGTTCCCAGAGGGTGTTTGTACAACACTGTGAGGTCCAAAGATTAAGGACTTATACTCAAATATATTTTGCATTTGGATGAAATGAATGTTGTGACATTTTTCATAAATCCTTGTTTATAAGAGTAAAAGTCATATCTCCAACTTTTGTGTTTGTTTGAGGCATAGAAGGGAAACACAGGGCAGCTGTAATGTTGGGAGTGTGAATTCAAGGCCTTCCATCATGTCACCAGACCTGCACAGAGAAGAACATCCTTTTGTGCTCTTAATATTACTGTCAGCTTGACATGGTTTTAGGTTATCATTGGGATGTGCCAGTTGCAGAATAGCTTAGCTGTTCAGAAGAGTGCTAATGAGCCCAAGGTCAGGGTTCTCATTTCCATACAGTTAAATACACTTAGTGAGAAAGACCTTCAGCTCCACGCCCACAGAGAGAATCTGTAACCCACACAAACTCAGTCAGTGGAGCCAGGTAAGAAGCTGGGAATGAGTCAGCACACGGCCTGAATGCTGGGTAAAAACTCAGTGGGGTCATGTTTGATATCCTGAGTATGGAGTGCTTAAAGAGAAAGCACATGCCAGGTACAGCAGTCAGTTCATAGGCCAGAAGTAATTCAAACCAGTGACTGCAAGACAGTCCAATAGGTAAAGAACTCTATCATTCATTGGCCACGTGCCACATCTGTAATGAAGACTTCACCTACAATTTACTCATATTATGGTATCATTTATTAAACTAATGCAGAGGTTTATTTGGCTTGTTTTGAAGTGCCCAGAACATGCTGAGCAAGTGTTCTGCCACTGAGCTAATCATCTAGTCCTCTGATAATATAAATTTTTAAGAAGCATGTTCAAAAATCTGAAAAAAATAGGGCTGGAGAGATGGCCACTGGTTAAAAAGCTAGTACTGTCTTGCTGAGAACCTGAGTTTTTGTTTCTAGCACCTGAGTTTGGATCCCCAGGACCCACATAAAAGCTGGATGTAATGGTGTGCATATGCAACCCTTGTGCTGGGTGTGGGTGGAGGATGGGGTGGAGAGGCAGCCCAGGGAGCTCAATGAGAGACCCTGTCTCAAATCATAAGGTGGAGAGCAGTAGAAGAGGACATCCAGTGTTGATCTCTAGCTTACACACACACACACACACACACACACACACACACACACACACACAGAGGAGGGGAGGATTGTGGAGGGTGATCTGAATCAAATAAACTGCCCTGGTAGAAGGATGGAGGCTGTGTTATAGAACCATGAAGACAGCCCATATCTTATGGCCTGGTTGTTTGTTCTAAGGACAGTTTCTCTGCTGGGCTGGATTACTGTGATTTCCTCCTGCGCTTCCTGGGCTGGGTAAACAGGCTGTGTCCTGGGAATGTTCTATCTTCAGCACAGCCTGTACCTAGCTATCAGAATGTATTGACTTGCTCTGCCTACATTTGTCAAAGGAAATTTCATGGGGACAGGTTAATTTAGGATGAGTCTTGGACAAAGGCCTGACTGATGGTAATTATCTCAAGCAGGAAGCAGTTTGATCTGTGGCATGTTGGGACACTAATAATTTTTTCTTGAAAATTCTCCCATTCGATATTACTGAATACTGTCACAATTTTGAATTTCTCCCAGCAATTTCATTTTTAATTAACGTTTAAAAGCCTTTGCTTCACGCATATCTACACAGCAGAATGGTCCAGAGGCAAGACTTTTTCCCTCAAAAAACTATGTTCTTGACATTTCTTCAAACAATTATTTCATCAAATGCTTGAAATACAAAAAGAGACTATGACAAGAACAAAATAGTCACATAACATTTCAACCAAGGCTTTTATCTTGAATAGAACAAATAAACGGGATTATTATTATGATGATGATGTTTAGTCATTCCAGGTAGAATAACCCATTTTTCAAATAATAAAGAAATCAAGTAGTTTCCTCTCATGACTGATAATCAGACCCAACCAATTTCATATCTTATGGAAGAATATTCCCTCTTCTTCTTTGAGAAAATATAATAACAGAAGTAGACTGTAGCTAGAGTTTTCCTGCCTGGCCCACAGTCAGGACAAATCTCTCTCACCTGCCAGTCCCACAGCTGCTCAGACCCGACCAAGTAAACACAGAGACTTATATTGGTTACAAACTGTATGGCCGTGGCAGGCTTCTTGCTAACTGTTCTTACAGCTTAAATTAATCCATTTCCATTAATCTATACCTTGCCACATGGCTCGTGGCTTACCGGCATCTTCACATGCTGTTTGTCATCGTGGCGGCTGGCAGTGTCTCTCTGACTCAGCTTCCTGTTCTCTCAATTCTCCTCTCTGTTAGTCCCGCCTATACTTCCTGCCTGGCCACTGACCAATCAGTGATTTATTCATTGACCAATCAGCAACACATTTGACATACAGACCATCCCACAGCACTTCCCCTTTTCTTTTCTTAAAAAGGAAGGTTTTAACCTTTACACATCTCCAAAGTCAGTTTGGTATATTTGGGAATTTGGGCGTAGCTTCTCTTACTACTTCCTGCTGGAGGGGGGTGCTGTATCTTATGGGGACACAAAGAATATTTTAGGGTTATGGAGTAGTCCATGAGGGTGTATTGTCTGAGCCAGTTGCCTTGAAATGGTTCTGGATGTTGGATCATCTGGGCCATGGTGTCATCAGAGACCTTTCAGGTGGTCTTGGCTGGTCAAACCTGATGTGTCATAATCTGGAACAAATCCATAGCCTCTGGTTTTCTGTGGAAACAAAAGCAGAGCCTCCTTTCCAAAGCAACATATCCTTACATCCAAATTTTGAAGTCAGGGTACCTTTAAAATATACATTTTGGCATAACTCAACAGCTTTTGTAATCAAATGTTTTTCTTTAGTTACGAATATCAAAGAGAACATAATCCAGATTCTCTGTGTGGTAGCCATCTTTACGTGGCTTATTTTTTTATATTAGCTTGAGCCTATTGCTTTGAACTGTAGCCTTCTAAGCCTGAAACGGCGCTGGCGCTGCTGGCTCCGCCCACTTCAGCTTCCCAACATGGCGGTGATACGGTTTCCGCCAGCTCTGGGAGCCATCAACTCTCAGAAATAGTGGGTCTATGCTTCTATCAAAGCAGCGTGTAGCCCAGAAACCTCTTTTTTTTGTTTTGTTTTGTTTTGTACTAGCAAAGGCTAAATCCACCACACAGCTTAATGTGCCACTTGCAGAGGCCTCATTTCCACCATACTGCAGGTCGAGCATGCACGCACGCTAGGAACTGGCAGCTGCCGCTCAATTGAGAGAGACAATTAGGAAGCTGTTTTTAGCTCCACTTTAGAATCTTTTTTCTCAGTTTTTAGGTGGAAACTCTTGCCCCACATTGGGCACCATTTGTTGCTAATGTTTTCCTGACTGGCCCACAGTCAGGACAAATCTCTGACACCCGCCAGTCCCACAGCCACTCAAACCTGACCAAGTAAACACAGAGACTTATATTGGTTACAAACTGTATGGCCGTGGCAGGCTTCTTGCTAACTGTTCTTACAGCTTAAATTAATCCATTTCCATTAATCTATACCTTGCCACATGGCTCGTGGCTTACCGGCATCTTTACATGCTGTTTCTCATCATGGCTGCTGGCGGTGTCTCCCTCACCCAGCTTCCTGTTCTCTTAATTCTCCTCTCTGTTAGTCCCGCCTATTCTTCCTGCCTGGCCACTGACCAATCATTGATTTATTCATTGACCAATCAGCAACACATTTGACATACAGACCATCCCACAGCAGATTTGGGAAGAGTATTTTGGGGTTGTCTTTATACTTATAGACACTAAACAGTCTACATAGGTAAATGCTTCGATTGGAGGTCATATTTTGCTAGGTATGGCACATAGTGATTGGGCATTATGAATTCTCTGGTGTAACTCACAGCAACTTTGAAGGACAGGCCAGTTCTCCTCAGCAAAGCACTACATAAAGGAGCAGAGGGGAAAACCATGGCTCCTGCTTGATTTTGGAGATTTTGGCCTCCTCTTTTCTTCTTCACTTTGGCAGATTCCAACAAAAAAGAAATCTTGTCCTCTTCATAGCTGTGATGTGGAAGGCTAATGTTTGTGAAACACAATAAAACTTCCCTTCCATGACTTTAACAAGATTGCAAACATTTTAAAAAGCACCAATTAAGTTTTTCAAAGCAATGCTAAGATGATTTGATCACTCAAAGAACATAGTCATGAAATCTGTACTTAATTTCCAATTGCCATATATACCAATGAAGAGAAATCATGCATCATTTAGTGCACATGTGACACCCAGAGCATTTTTCACTCAGTGAGCCATGTATTCATGCTTTGCAAATGTACCTGTTAGAAAATATTTTACATCTGATCTTGGGGTACATTATATAGGTTTCTTGTGTGTGTGTGTGTGTGTGTACATAAAGAAATGTGTAAAGTATATGTGATATATGAGATCAGGGTATGCACATGTGTATGTGTGCAGGTCTATGTGCCTGTAAGTGTACGGAGAACAGAGGAGGACAAAGGATTCTGCTCTCACCTTCTACTTAATTGCTTTAAGACAGGTTCTCTCACTGAACCTGGAACTGAGCTGGTTGCCAGCAAGCCCCAGGAAGCCCCCTGCCTCTGCTTCCTACAGTATTGGCTTTGCAGGTATGTTTGGCCAAGCTGGGCTTTCCTATAGGGCTGGGGATTCAACTCAGGTCCTCATCCCTGCACAGCACACACTTTACCTGATGAGCCATCTTTTCAGTATGATCGTTAAACAAAATCATGTGATCATCTGCTTTTATAATCGTGTCTTTTAAGAATGAAAGCTACAGTGAACTAAACTTCTTTTTATAGATGCTGATTATAAGAAGAGGAAAATATATAAAATCAAGTGTCAATGAGAGTGGTCCAAGCATGTTTTCCTCCTTGTCTACAATCTGCAAAGTGAGGTCAATGTGAGGCTGCATTTATTATAGTGGTTTAGAGATGAGAGAGTTCTTCTAAATCAATCATATGTCCAGGTCATTGGGTAGATAGCAATCAGGACAGCTTTGTAACAAATAACCTCTTGGGGCAGACTAATGACAATTAATTTATTTATATTTTTTTGTTGTTGTTTTGTTTTGAGGCAGGATTTCTCAGTGTAGCCCTGGCCATCCAGGAACTCACTCTGTAGACCAGGCTGGCCTCAAACTCACAAACAACCACTTGCCTCTCCCTCCTGAGTGCTGGGATTAAAGGCATGCATCACCACTGTCCAGTGACAATGTTATTTACAACACACACACACACACACACACACACACACACACACACACACACACACACATACACAGAGAGAGAGAGAGAGAGACAGAGAGAGACAGAGAGAGACAGAGAGAGAGACAGAGAGAGAGAGACAGAATTCAGTGGTCTCATCTTTTATGTCTTGTCTTCAGGGTTAGGGCTTACCTTCTTTTCCCATATCTGGATAAGATGTTCCTTTATCTGGGCAGGATCCCCTCTCAGGTTCTACTTCTGAGATTAGTGTGTCACATTCCAATTGCATTTTCTGTAATGCAATTAGAGGTTCTAAGCTCCCTACAGTTTGGGACTGTGGTCATCTTATTTCTCACCTCATTCTCAGATTCTAACAGGTGCCTGGTTTGTGATTATTGTTCATTAGATAGTAATCTCAATGGAATAGAACATTATTACCACCAAACAGAATGAAGGAGGCAGTGTTCCTAGCCTGGGACAGAGTCCTACTCTCCCACTTTGCCCTCTCACCCTCCCAGGTTTAGCATGTCCTCACTAATGGTTTCCCTGTTTGTTAACCAAGAACCAGAGTAGGTGATTTTTAGGTGTCACAGATCGCACACATGTGACAGTAGGAAGAATAATTTAGAAGTGACATTTTGTTTCTGCCTAAAAAATAGACCCTTAAACTTCCAGTCTCAATACAAACGGATGACTGTGTTTACCAGGCCCACTCAGAAGCAGCTGAGCACAGTGGGGCCGTTCCGTGACCTCCAGACCCTGACAAGTGCACTCTGGAGGACAGAACAAGCCAGCTTTTCCACCTTCAGAACAATGTTGTAAAGATGAGGCAGAAAGGATGAACCTGCCCAAGTTGGTCCAGAGCTGACTCAAAATGCTCTCCCATTCTCAGACAGATCCATCTCATTTAAGTCAGTTTTGCTTTTAAAGTTTTTCTCTGAAAAGCCATAAACGAGTTCCCTTGTATTGGAGTCAGTTGTTAAAAGCTTGTGTCAGAATATGGTGGCTATATTCTGTTGAAGTCACTGGGTTTTGATGGCCCTGGGCTGAGACGTGGCTAAGATAGGCCAGCATTTGGGGAAAACAGCTCAGTGAATATTCTAGATGGAAGTCTAGTAAGAATTCTTCAGTCAAGGAAGGAACTTGAGCATGGAGATTCTGGAGGTATCCAGGAGAACAGGAAGTTGCTATCTGGAACATTCATCTGCAGTTAGCTCTTCCTCCATCTGGGGCTTCTTGTCCTTTCCTCCTCAGAACTTATCAAAGGTTGCAATTAGACACCTATTTGTGAGTTGTTTACCCAACTCTCATTACACAAAGACCATGTATTTTCTTACCTCATTCGATTCTGCACCAAATTATTTGAGGAGTAATAAACATGCATTTCTTGTTTTTAATAAGCAAGTAAATCTTAATTTTTTAAAGTGACTTACATATTTCTTGAGTGGGTAAATAACTGAAGAAATGGATGACTCTGAGCTCACTGCAGGTATTCCTGCAGGAATTAAGCTGGCAGGGCCTTGTTTTTGGAAAGGATGGCAAGACCAGAATTATCAAGTAAAGATGGGCTGGGCTAGGACAGGAAGCCTCAACTGTAGGAACTCAAAGTCAGGGACCAAAGTGCTTTGTAACTTCTGATTACTGGAGTAATATAGGTCCTAGGGTTATAGTTTCAGGCTGAGTGAGCTGTCCAAGGAACTGAATGGCATGAACTGGTCTGTGTTTTCAGAGGGCAATGCAAGACTGACCCAATGTGTTTTAATATGTCTAGCTCATTTCATTCCTTTTATTTCTCAGAAGGCGACCATAGCTCTTTTTTTTTTTTTTTTTTTTTTTTTTTTTGGAGTTAGCATCTAAACATTGTTTTTCTGAAATGTTGCCTTTTATTCCTTGCTTCCTCACAAATCCATTTAGAGCCAAGGCATGTGGAGTTAGATTGAACTCAGTTTTGTTTTGTTTTTTTAAATTCTTTTTCTAAATTCTTTGGTTCAGGACTGATTTGATGTCTGAGGTGGGAATTCCAGAAATGAACTTATCAGTTAAAGGTGCTTGCTGCCTGACGATCTGAGTTTGACTTCCAGGACCCACAGGATAGAAGAGAACTGATTCCTGCAAGTTCTCCTGGGATGTCTATTCGCATGCACATGCACCAAGTGTGGACTTTTAGTTGATGCACTGCTACAGAAGCTCATGCACATGCACTCAGTATGGACTTTTAGTTGATGCACTGATTCAGAAGCACATGCACATGCACCAAGTGTGGACTTTTAGTTGATGCACTGATACAGAAGCACAACTGGAAGGCAAAGCTACAACATCTTCTCCCAGCTTTGCTTAGACCTCTTTTTTTTTTAAAATTTTTGATTTAAAAAATTTGATTTTTAAATATTTAATTCATTGTAAAATAAAATACAATTATACTAAAATCTCTTGAAGGACTTCTGTCTCCACTGTAGAAGGTAAGGTTCTTCTGCTATTCCTCTGCAGATGAGAGAATCAGACCCCTTCAGCCATGCCCCATGAAGTTCAAGGATGCAGTGGCTCTCCTGCAATGATGTAGACCTTGAGTGTAGCTGATGCATGGTCCTGGTATGCACCAGCTTTCATTCACCAACAGGTCAGTTCCAGACACATCCTCTCTCCAATAAACCATGCTGCTTCAGGCTAAGCCCTGTGCAATAAAAATTGTGGCAATTCTGATAATAGCCACCACAAATCCTGACTGCCAGACCTTCATTCTAACCTCTAAGTTACTTGTAGCAAGGAAAAGTGTTTTCAGGAGAATAAGAAGACACGGCATTGGTGACAGTGACACAACTATTCTTCTCGTCAGAACTTCCAATCAAAGAGCTTGGAGTTGGGGTGAACTCTACCCTCTGGTCACTGCACACCTAGTTTCAACTCTGCTCTAATTTTTTTTGTTAATGTTATTTATTTTATTATTATTAAGAAATTTTCTACTCATTTTATATACCAACCACAGATTCCCCTCTCCTCCCACCCCCCAGCCTTTCCCCCCAACCCACTCCCTATTCCCACCTCCTCCAAGGCAAAGTCTCCCATAGGGAGTGAGCAGAGCCTGGTACATTCAGTTGAGGCAGGTCCAAGCCCCTGCTCCCTGCACCAAGGCTGCGCAAGGTGTCCCACCATAGGCATTGGGCTCCAAAAAGCCGGCTCATGCACTAGTGACAGATCCTGATCCCTTGCCTGGGGGCCCCCCAAACAGTTCAAGCTAAACAACTGTCTTGTGTATCCAGAGGGCCTAGTCCAGTCCCATGGGGGCTCCACAGCTGTGGGTTCCCACTAGTGTGGCTGGTCATCTCTGTACATTTTCCCATCATGATCTTGAAGTCCCTTGCTTATAGAATCCCTCCTGTCTCTCATCGATTGGACTCCTGGAGCTCAGCCTGGCACCTGGCCATGGATCTCTGCATCTGTTTCTATCAGTAACTGGATGAAGGCTCTGTGATGACAGTTAGGGTATTCACAAATCTGGTTACTGAAGTAGATCAGTTCAGGCACCCTCTAGACTACTGCTAGTAGTCTAAGGTGGGGTCATCCTTGTGGATTCCTGGGAACTTCCCTAGCACCCTGTTTTTCCTTATCCCCATGGTGTCTTCATTTATTATGGTATCTCTTTCCTTGTTCTCGCACCCTGTCCTGTTCCACCTCGAACCTCCCATTTCCTTATGTTCTCATCCCCCAGTCTTTGCCCTGCATTACCCACCCTCACTCCCAGTTTACTCATGTAGATCTCATCTATTTCTCCTTCACTGGGCGATTTATGCGTCCCTCTTAGGGTCCTCCATGTTTACTAGTGTCTCTGGAGCTGTGGGTTGCAGTCTAGTTATCCTTTGCTTTACATCTAGTATCCATTTATGAGTGAGCACATACCATGTTTGTCCTTCTGAGTCTGGGTTACATCACTCAGGATGATGTTTTTCTAAGTTTTAAAACAACCTGAGCCACAAAAGAGAATGCAAGGCAAAAGGGGGAGAGAAACAATGTAATCACAGTTACACCTTTCTTAATGAGGGCAGTTAGTCTTTTGTGTTTCAAAGTAAGCATCAGGAGTTGTCCTGTTCGGAAAGCTGGCTGAGTGAACGAAGTCTGTAATTAAGCAATAGGATCTGAGGATGAACACATACTGTTCTGAGAAACCTGAATCAGAACCACTCTTTGCTATTCAGGTGGGCTCACAGGGGCCGACCCTTTCCCTGGGACTCTGAAATAGGTTAGCAAAGTGGCAGTTTTACACCTTATTGTTTTGAGGTTGAGGGAGAGAATTCTGGGGAATTCTGTGTAAACAGTATGCATATCCACATCTGAGGAATTGTTATTCCTGGACACAGATCCATTTATTGTTCTTGATTGCATGCACACATAATTCAAATTCTCCAGTAACTCAGTCCCTCATTTCCAGCTGTGTGATACGTAGTGTCTAAACATTTTCACTGAAATCTTGCCTCTTAATCTTTGGCCTCAGAGTCTATCTAACGCTCAGGCACTCAAATTAACTGTTACTTCCCCAGGCAGCTGTGCGCCGGAATTTGTGATTTGATTTGTGTTTTAAGCAGCCCAGTACTTCTGTGTCTTGTCATGGACACAAATCTAACAGGAACTGTCAAGAGAGATGGGCTTTGGTTTAACAAATGAGATCTGTAAACAGGACTCAGGAAACTGTGGTTTTGACTTTCTCTGTTTTGAAATGCTTTTTGCTTTGTTGTGTGAACGGTATATGAGTTAACTATGCACATTGAGACTTCTTAGCTAGTACTGTGATACAATTTAGTACTCTTGTTTGGTATTGCTTTGGAATTTTCATCAACAAATAAAACTCAAGAGATATAATCTTGTGCTGTTGGGGTGGGGTGAGTCTTCTTTCAGCTCTAACTTCGGAGTAGTTAGTCTTCCCTAATTAAATCTACGACAACGCATTCACTAATAAAAAGACAAAGGGGGGCCGGGCGGTGGTGGCACACGCCTTTAATCCCAGCACTCGGGAGGCAGAGCCAGGCGGATCTCTGTGAGTTCGAGGCCAGCCTGGTCTCCAAAGCGAGTTCCAGGAAAGGCGCAAAGCTACACAGAGAAACCCTGTCTCGAAAAACCAAAAAAAAAAAAAAAAAAAGACAAAGGGGGCCGTGTGGTGGTGGTGCACGCCTTTAATCCCAGCACTCAGGGTGGGGGTGGAGGGGCAGAGGCAGGCGGATCTCTGTGAGTTTGAGGCCAGCCTGGTCTACAGAGTGAGTTCCAGGAAAGGTGCTAAATTACACAGAGAAACCCTGTCTCGGAAAAAAAAAAAAGACAAAGGGGGAGATCAGCCAAGACAGCAGTCTACCCTGGAAAGACTTGGCCATGGACTTTTTATATCAGAGGTAGCATAGCTTTGCTTAAGCAATATCGAAGTGCAGCTCAAGGGCTGGGGGCGGGGGGGGGGGGGGGGGGGGGGGGGGGGGGGTGAGCTCTGTCAGCAGTGATTGCTTTGCAAGCCAGAGGACCTTTGTTTGGTCCCCAGAACATATATAAAGGCAAGCACTGGAGAGATAAGATGGGATGATGTCAACAAAGGACACTCACAAAGCACGAGCAAGGTGGCAAGGCAACTTTTGTTTGTTCCTAGGGTGTGCCAGAACCCAGACAAGGTTAGCAAACATACACAGCCAAGATGACCTTCGGCTTTTACTTCTATTGCAGGTGGTGACTATCTCATTCCACTGGTGCAAGCTTGATTTCACAGTATGACTCAATTGACCCATTGACATAAAAGGAAAGGAGGAAGGTCAAAGAATATAGGCCTTTGCCTAGGAAAAAAGGTGTCTCACATTAAGACTCAGAAGCTATATCAGAGAGTTTGAGACTCACTGAAAGACCCCGTTTCAAAACATAACATGGAGAGTGACTGAGGAAACACACATGTGAATACTGCAAACACGTGTAACGTACAACATCAAAAACAAAAAGTAAAAAGCACAGCTGTAAGCCAGGAGATGTTTTAGACCTAGCCAGGTTGTCATGATTCTAGACTCTTGCTTTACTAGAGTAGTTACTAGTCAAATTTTCCTCAGTCCTTGCCCAGAGGCTACCAAATAATGGGTCTGTGCCTTTCCCATGGTCTGCAGTGAAAATACAAGGAGAAGAGAAAGAAGACAGTATGAGGTGTGAAGTGGAACATGGCAGCTGGGAAATTCCCATGCCTTTACCCTAAAAAGAAAAATCAAACCAAACAAAAAACCAAAGTGATCTTGTAAAGGAAGTCCAAAAGAATTTTTTAACAGCATTCACTATGAGTCAAGAAAAACAGGGCTAGCACTTCATCTACATGGAGCTTCAGCTGTAATGTGTGAAGCCAGGGAGAAGTCTGCTTTCTGTCGGTCAGCACCTCTGAGTCCAGTTACAGATGTCTGTGTCCTTACTCCCTCAGAACTGAGCAAGTTTTTGTTTGTTGTTTTGTTCCTGGAGTATCCATGCATTTTTCACACAAAATAAGACTAGCTATGCAATGTAAACAAACAAACAAACAAACAAACCCCCCCCCCCCCCAAACAAAATAAAACAAAAAAGCTTTTTCTTCCAGGAATAACAAAATTGCACAACAAAACTGAAATATTTTCTAGTTTTTTCTTTTTCCAAGCAGATTTAATTTGGAAGCAGGAACAAAGAAACGTTAGACCATAATGGTCTGGCTATAGCTTGCCTCAGATAATGGCTTATGTGGCCAATGAAAGTCAAGTTGGGGGAAAGGAGAGGGACAATGGAGGCCATGGGAAATGTCTCTGCCGCCTCAGGGTTTCACAATGTACACAGGAAACATTTGAGGATGGCTCTCTGTTAACTTGGCAAATTAGCTAATCTCCCGTTTCACCATAAAATGCATTTTTAGCCCTGGTTTATGAACTATAAGCAAAGCCACTCTGTGATAGGCTCAGTGTTTCCCTGGCAGCAGTTGGAAGGTAATGTTGACATAGGTAATCAGGGACCCCAGCTGAGCTGACAAAGGCTTCTTAGCACCTCACTGGTACTGCTCACAGCCTACTCCCAACTCCAGCCTGCTCTGGAAAATTCACTGCAGTGTTCTTACAGTGTATCAGATTCCTGAAGGCAGGAGATGGACCAACTGTCCAGGTGCCCCAGCCAAATTCCAACTAATATTAACACATCCCAATTATACAAATTTTCACCTTTCTATAGTGAAAAGATCTGCTTTTCAAGTTGGAGATTTCAAATTGGAAATTCAAAGCAGCTTCCTTTGATCTCAGAGGCTCCTGAGCACCTTCAGAGCTACTCTGGCTAATGTGGGTCCCCTTCTAGTTCTCTTCTCTAGACACAGCTCTCTATTCCTAAAAGCCTTTGGAGAAGGCCTAGGCCATAGCTCAGATGATAGTGTTTTCTTGTCTAGTATTCAGGATGCCCCAGGTTTGAGCTCCAGCACTGCAAATGGTGTGGTACACATTCCTATAATCCTAGGCCTTAGAAGGTGGAGGCAGGAGCATCAGAAGCTCATGTTTATCCTTGACTACATTCAAATTTCAAGGCTAGCCTGGGTTACAGGATATAACTTATAACAAACAAACAATCCACCAACCAAAAGTCTTGGGGGATTTACAATTGTTTTCATGTGTATGGAACCTTTATTGCAAATTTATCGTATGAGAAGAGATTATCTAGTCTTGGGGTCCAGTGTCTTTATGTCATATGTAAAGACTTAGGAGCCCGGAGAGATCTGGGTCACTGACATCACTCAGCTGCCTGGCCTCAGTAGATCTCCAATGTGAGCACATGGTTAATTTCTGAACTATTCCCACAAGTTCTGTGTGTTCATGGCTTTTCTATAAGAAAAGAACCTAATAGGGCATTTTAATTTTATCTGTGACACTCAACATTTTCACCTCTAAGATGCTGTGACAAAGTCACTAGGAATATCATGGACTTGAGAAGGGCAGCTGTTCACACAGCTTCCTGGGCAGGGGGCAGTGAGACAGCTGGGGAGCATCATCACATTTATCTCTTTGAATAATCCCTGTGACTGAAGTGGAATTCAGTTGCTACCTCCAAACCCCACACATTATCAAATTACCAGTTGGCCCTCCAGACACATGGGGTTAGTATGTTTTCTCATCTTAAATCACAATGGTCTTATAGTCCCTAAAACGCAAAAATTATAAAAGAAAAAATAGAAATAGAGCAAAAAGAACATTGCTTCTGATAGGAAAATAATAAAAACAAGTAAAATTTATACATGGACATAATTATTAATTCACATGTTAATAAGTACTGTAAAGGCCCTGCTCTGTGTCTGGAACACTGTGGCTCCGAGACTCCTAGTAACATAAGCCACATGAGAAATAGGACACCTTTTAAGAATCCAGAATGTAGAATAGTTTCAAAAGAGAAAATTCATCAAAAGAGAAGCTTGGTTCTTAGGCTAGGACCTGAGAGAAAGTTCTTTTCTGGTGCCGTTAGTATTGATTATCATCTTGACAGGCTACAGAAATACCTAGAAGTCAAACCTCTGGGAATGTCTGTGAGAGGGTTTCTAGAGTAGGTTGTCTAAGATAGAAAGACCCAACCTGTTGAATGTGGGTGGTACCATTCCACAGGTGATAAACACTGGCATCGACTGTGGACTGAGTGTGAACAGCTGCCTCATGCCCCCACCACCATGCTTTCCTGCCACAGCTGACTGAGTCCTTGGACTGTGCAGAATAAACCTCCCTTCCGTAAGTTGCTTTTGCTGGTATTTAATCACAGCAACAAGAAAAGTGACTCAAACATTGTCTCAGTAGACATCAAGATGGAGTGATGTATTCATAGAGCTTTGCCTTATTAAGTGTCTCAGCACAAGCCAATGCCACACGGATAGATACTGGAGCAGGAGTTACCAGGGCAGGTGAAGGAGAAGAGGGATGCATTCCAGTGCAGGCTGCATTGTCTAAAAATAAGTGGAAAATGATGGCTTGGGGTAAAAGGACCAAGCAGCCACCATAACAGGCTGCTCAGTCTTCTCTCAGAGATCAGGCCTCAATTTCAGTTTCCTGAGACTTGAGCAAGCAGTTTCTGGGAGAGCCATGAACAAAAGATATAGTCCTTGCAGTAGCTCCTTTTCTGCATGTACTCTGACCAACTGTTCAAGGTTTACTGTCTGGGACCCCTCACCAACTTAGAGTTATGTGCACAGGTCAATGTGAACGTGTGAGGCCAGCCAGCCTCCATGGCAGCTCAAGGACAAAGTCTGGGACTTGCCCAAAAATGGTAACTGTAACCCTCAACCAGTAAATTCAAAGGTTACACACCCTCAGTCAATCATATGACACAAAGGTAGCCACTTGCAGTTTTTCAGCTTAAAAAACCCCTCACTCTGAGAGCTCAGGGCTGTCTTCCTCCACCTGCTGTGTCCAGTGTTGAACACGGACCAAGCCCAGGCTTGCTTGTTATCAATAAACCCCTGGGTGTTTTGCATCAGATATCGGCCCTGTGGTGGTCTTGCTGGGGGTCTTGAGACTCGGGCACAACCAGGGAGACCTTCAGACCTTAAACCATTCTAAAATTAATCATTGGGTATCAGAGAAATAAGGAAATCAATCAAAAGCCCAAATGAAGATATTGATTCCTGAAGCTAAGGTTGCTATCAATTCCTAGGTTTTAGGTACTCTGCTCCATTTGAGGTCACAGATAGATGACAGGTATGTGCCTGGCCTGTCAAACCCATACACCCTCTTCTGAGCTCAGGATCTCAGGTATCTGTGGGATGGGTACTCTTATATCCTAGGTCTCCATGGGCTTTGTAGGGTAGTGTGCCAGTGATTTACAGTCACCCATGACACAAACGATGAACAAATCTTGACTTCCTTGGGGTCCAGAACTAGTTCAAGCAGTTTGGGTTGTGTTTAGCAACATCATCTGACTTTTCAAACTGTTAGGTACATCACTAGAGTGAAATTCCCCAATGGCTGTGCAAACAGATCTCTCCTACACTGAGAAAAGATTCCCACTGCTTCCAGCAGCCTGGTAGTGTGGCAATCAAACCGCTTGGGTTGTCACCTTAACTTTGCCATCCGTGTGCCTTGGATAGGCTTCCTCGCCTCTCAGAGCCTCCATCTATAAAATGGGAATTTTGGTGTCTTTTTTTCCTTGCACCTGACTGCAGTTAGGAAAACAGTGAGAGAGCTAGCTTAATAACAGCCGCAATGTAAACACACCTGGCCTTCCTCACGATCTGCTGTGTTATTTGTGTCAGAAAGGATTTTATCTCAAGTCTATTTCTTCTCTTGCTATCACATGATATGATGTAGAATTTCCCTTCACACAAACTCTCTGATTTCATCTACAGCCACAGAGATTAAAATAATCAACCCACACCAGAACCTCTGAGGCTCTTACCCAGATGAATTGCACCTTGCCTGGCAGTCCAGAAGACCACCTCTGGGACTCTGGCCAGGGCTATTCTAGTTCAAGTTGGCTGTTAAAGAGCTCTGTAATGTTCTTGTTCTTTCTGTGACTCAGTTTCCACATGTGTAAATTGAGTTTCTTTCCTTCAAGTTTCCCTTCAAACTTCATATTCTCCCCCCATCATGAATTCAGCCTAATTTTTGTCAATATCTTTATTCAAGAGTCAAGATAGAGAGGAGTCAAGATAGAGAAGGACCACAGAGAAAACTCCTGTGGTCTTTCACAATCTGAATCTAGGAAATCTGTACTGGGAGACCTGGCAGTTTCTTTGGATTTAATCTTTGATCCTATCAAATGATCTCATAATGATTAATTACACAGGACCTGATTTTGGCTGTCTCCCCCCCCCCATTGTCTTATTTATTTGTCCATCCATCCATTCATCCATCCACCCATGACCCACCCATAATCTACCCACCCATCCACCCATCCATGACCCATTCATCATCCCTCCATCCATGACCCACCCATAAACCACCCATCCATCCATCTACAGCCCATCTACTATCTATCTATCTATCTATCTATCTATCTATCTATCTATCTATCTATCTATCTATCTAATCCATCTATCTTCCTACCAATCTCCCTTCAATCTATTTATCCATTTATCCATCCATCCATCCATCCATCCATGACCCATTCATCAACCCTCCATCCATGACCCACCCATAATCCACCCATCTATCCATCTATAACCCATCTACCATCTATCTATCTATCTATCTATCTATCTATCTTTCTTTCTTTCTTTCTTTCTTTCTTTCTTTCTTTCTTTCTTTCTTCCTACCTATCTATATCTGTCATCTACCTACCCATCCCTCCATTGATCCACCTGTTTTTACACTGAAATCCCAAGCACTAACAAAAACTTTCCCCAGAATGTTACAAGGAAATGACCCAGTGCCTGTAATTCTACGACCTGATTTTGAACTTCTTACTAGTTCATTGAATCTCTATCACTCTTTCGATAGCTCTATGGGTAAAAGCATTTGCCTCAAAAGCCTGATGACCTGAGTATCATCTCAGAGATGCATGGTGGAAGGAGAGAACAGACTCTTGAAAGTTGTCTTCCGACTTCCACACATGCACCATATCATGAGTGCAGCCTCTCTCATATATATATCATACTCTCATTTATATATATAAAGTATATATTTATATATATAATACATATGCATGCATCATACATGCATGACTTTTTTTTTTTTTAAAGAATCTCTCTTTGACTTTGTCTAAGATTGAACTGATTGAAGCAAGAATAGTTAGCCTTTGTCACAGGCTCCCTTGCATCCATCTATTCTGTGAGTGTGATTGAAGCAATAGAGAACGGGATCAGTGAACTGCTGGTATCTTTAAAATTGTAAGATAGAATCTAAATTTTAGAAAGAATGGGGTACCTTATAAAGTTGTATCAAAATATTTTTTATTAATTCTTTGAGATTTTATACAGTGTATTTTATCATATTCCCCTCTCTTCCTCCCAACTCCTCCCAGATCCTCTGCCTGCATCTCTCTACACACCCAACTTTGTATTCTCTCTCTCTCTAACCCATCAATTAAGTTATATGTTTTCTTAGAGAAAATGAGACTTTACCAAGCAAAGTTGTTTCCTGTTTGAGGCTGGTTGAAGAGTGAAATGTGTTTGCTGTTTGAGAGCCCAATTCATGATAGCAGGAGGCTTAGAACATCCTGCAAGCTGGAGCCTGGCCTTAGGGTTTAGGAAACCCCAAGACTCTTACCAGTTCTGTCAGAAGCCCAGCAATGTGTTCCAGCCAGTGTAAATCCCAAGGCATTATTCACTGAGAGTTATAGAGACTAGAAAGTTAACCAGTAGCCTAAAGCTATATCATTGGTATTCCCCCAGTTAGCCCCTTGGTGTAAACAGGGCATGCTTGGTGCCATGAGCCCCCTTCAGTGCGGTGTGAAGGAAGAAAGAGGGGGTCATGTTTGGTGCCATGAGCCCCCTTCAGTGTGGTGTGAAGGAAGAAAGAGGGGGTCATGTTTGGTGCCATGAGCCTCCCTCAGTGTGGTGTGAAGAGAAGGGGCATACTTGGTGTGCTGAGGAAGCTGTGGAATGACAAGGGAGCAATTTGAAAGCTGTTCTTGTGCTCTAGGTTTTTGAGCTGTTGCTGTCCTGCTGTCTGTCCTGCCTGCTGTCAGCAGTGACTATTTTGTTGAGGTCTTGGTCGGCTCTTCAGTCTGGACTCTGCCTGGTGACTGAGTCTTTCCTGTTCGCATGCTGATCATACTTGGAAATTATGAGTCATTGAAATGCAGCCATGAACACTGGGGGTGGGGAGATTAGTAGGGAAAGTGCAGCCAGGACTTCCTGTTCCAACTCAGGGTCATTATCTAGGGGCAAGCTGGGGACTTCTGTGGTGATAGGACGCCCACATTCAGCTGGCATTTGCAGCTCACAAAACTGATTTACAGAGGGTATAGGGAGCCCCAATACAAAAAGAAACAATTAAACCTTTTCTAGACCTCAGGGTGGACCTTCCACTTTCTGTTGCTGGTGAGACTCTTAACTGTTAATTTCCCTGCCTCTTTCAACTCCCAGCAGCTGCAGTCCTATTTAAAATTACAGGTCATGATTAGTAACATTACCAATTTAACAGGAATTAGAAGACTTACATTCAGAGAGTGCAGGTAATTGACACCAACAACACTTTTCTTGTAATTCATGCACGTGACTGATTCATTCCCCAGCTAGTCTCACAAGAATGACCACAGCACAGTCAGCTCTCGGATTACCTTGCAGAGGGTTTAAATGAGCACTGCCTGGCTAACTGCGCTAGTGCTGGCAGGACGTTGCTGAGTGTTTGGCGATCAGAAGTCAGCCTAATTGTATGCTGACATAAAAGAGTTCAGCCTTAGAACATTTCCTCATAAGGGACAATTGTGAAGTCAACTTAAGGAGGGTTTGTTACTGACAGCGAGGACATCACAGGTGTAACAACATCCATTGATGATTTGGGGGTGTACTTAAAATGTGTGGCTGTGTGTGTGTGTGTGTGTGTGTGTGTGTGTGTGTGTGTGTGTGTGTGTGTGTATGAAGGCCAGAGGTCCAAACTTGGTATGTTGAGCCAGCAGTGGTGGTACACACCTTTAATCCAAGCACTCAGGACATAGAGACAGGCAGATCTCTGAGTCTGCGGCCAGCCTGGTCTACAGTGAGCTCCAGGACAGCCAGGGCTACACAGAGACCCTGTCTCAAAAACCAAACAAAACAAAAAGACTGGTTGTCTTCTACAGTCACTCTCCACTGTCAAGTCCTTTGTATAGCTTCCAGGACAGAACTGACTTGGGCGGTGAGGGAATGAAGAAAATATAAACAGACAGACACAATAACATCTGATTGGGTAGACTTGGCTCTCTGATGAAAAACCTCA
Source organism: Peromyscus californicus insignis (assembly GCF_007827085.1). Lineage (NCBI taxonomy): Eukaryota > Metazoa > Chordata > Mammalia > Rodentia > Cricetidae > Peromyscus > Peromyscus californicus. Next base: position 2,103,065 of record NW_026294617.1, on the reverse strand, counting down.
GGATGTTGTTATAAAGTTAAACAGACAGGTGGGGTTATTGCACACAGCTGAACAAGGAGGCAGGTTTAGCCAGTCTTGGTAGGAACTGTCTCTGTAGGGGAATAGTCTTCAGTTCATAAATATCTGGGGTAAGAAGGCTATGATGGACATTTTCTGTACACACTGTCAACATTCACACACCAACAAGAAGAATACTTCTAGGCTAGCTGGCTAGCGAGCTCTGGGGTCCCTCCTGTCTTTGGCTTCCCAGTTCTGAAATTACAAATCACAGTTTGGCTGGATTTAACATGGGTTCTAGGGATCTGAACTAAGGTCCTCATGCTTGCTAGGAACTTTATCAACTGGACCATCTTCCTAACTCCAAGGGTGTATTTTATAAACTGTAGGCATGTGTCCTCTGAAATCCCCTAAAACCAGCCACTTCCCTGTACTAGTGCTGTTCTAATTGGTTCCATTGCAGGAGTTTCCTTGGGTCAGATTTGAGTCATGATGCTTTACCACATTTCATCCCAACTCCACACTCTAATTTACAATGCTGAGCACAAGATGTTTGATAAATGAGGATGAGATGTATTATTAGATCCATAGATTCTACTCTCAAAACCCGAGGAAACAACAGAAAGAAGAGGCCGCCAGTACACAATGTTGAAATAAATCACGATTATGTTTGCCTGTTTATTTATGGCAGACAACTCTAGGACTGAGCAATTTCTCTAGCTTCCTGTTCCTTCATGTGACTTTCATTCAACCATCTGAAATAATCCAAAGGGCCTCACCTTGCTGTCCTGATGTATGCCTCTGGGTTTCTGTTCTGGTTTTCTCTGCCTCAGAATGTCTGTGTTGTTCTTCCCTTGAGAGCAAGAGCACTAATTCTTCAAATCAGCTTAAGGACTAACCCTGCTGTCCCTTGAAGATTCCAGTCTCCTCCAAAGTCTCCACTTCTCATTTTCTTCAGAAGCCTGTGCAATCACAGGCTTAATAGCCCTCATAGCCTTTGCCACACAGCATTATGAAGGTGAATTACTTGTTTACCATTCCACCAGACTTTAGGTTTTTGAGACTAGGAATCTCAAGATAATTAACTAATTATTGGATTTGTAACAATCCCTGACACAGATGATGGTTGATAAAAATTTTTCAAATGATTTGTGAACTCTGATAAGCTAAATTTCTGTGATGCCACTACATTCAAATTATTCCTCAATCATAAACATTTTTCTTATACTCATAGGTACACACACATACTCATGCACATATGCATGAATAACCATTAATGGTGAGCAAACAGTTTTACAAGTGACCTTATTTACACCCAATTTGGCTAAGATTTTCTGAAAATTTGCCTTCACTGTGCAGGTACACTGGGAAAACCCTGGTCCTTAAGATTGGTCATGGTTAAGACCAGAGGACAAGGCGGTCTTGAGGGGCAGGGTTGTCTGGAGTACAAACGGGTGCTTTTAGCCTGGAAGAAGGACCTGACACAAACAATTTAAAAAGAGAAAGGATTTATTTTGGCTAGCCATTTTTAGAGGTTTTGTCTGTAGTTCTCTGGCTGCATTGGTTTACAGTGTTTGAAAAGGCAAGGACACATGGAAGAAGGCTGTGTACCTTGTGGCAGCCAGGAGAAAGAATGAGAGAGAAAGAGTTAGAGAGGAGAGAGAGACCATGTAAGAGAGAATGAGTCAGAGAGAGAGAGAGAGAGAGAGAGAGAGACTGTGTGAGGCAGAGTGAACACATGAGCTGGGATAAGACACGATCCTCCAGCACACATATCCATTGACCTCTTCCCTCCAAGCAGGCCTTACCTCCTGAAAGAGTCCATCAATGTCATCATCCACTCTCCTTCTAAACCTTGACTGCTTGTGGGGCTTGAGAGCTTTTTCTCAGACTATCTGGAAGACAGGGTTGTATTGTTCAGATGAATTTTCATCTCACTAGATGTTAATGTGGAAGTAAGATATGCAGGCTTGGGTGGACATGACACAGTTCTGGACCAAAAGATGAGCTGTGCCTTCTGGAATGGGCAGCATCTCTGATACAGTGCTTCCACATTTGCACAGGCAGGTAGGCAGACTCACCTTGGAGCAGGCTGTATGATTTCAGGGTGAGGCAACCACTGTGGTCTAGAGCACTGTTCTCCAAACTCCATTCAATGAAATATAATATTAAAAGCATTACAACAGAATTAGAGTAGCATAAAACCAAACAGGAAAAATAGCTGAGGGCACTGTGCCTATGAGAGGTTAACATTGTTAAGGCAACTATTTTGTGATGTGGGCATGGACATTGGTGTGTGCATTCTAAGTCACAATGTGACATGTATTCCTAGCTGTGGGTTTCATTCACAGAGTGAAAATGTCTGGCCCCCAGTCTTAATTCCAACACTCTCAATAACTTTAATCTTTCCTGTTTTGACCAGAGGTAGGATTTTGTTGTTGTTTGTTTCAAACAAATTTAATGCCCAGTAGGCAACATAAAGTTCTGAAAATTTCCCTTTGTGGGGGAGGAGGTATGGCTCATTGGCAGAGTGCTTGTCTGTCACACACAAAGCCCTGAGTTCAATCCTTAGCACCACCACAAGAACCGGGCATGGTGGAATATGTCTGTCATCCCATTACTTAAGAACTGGAGGCAGGAGGATCAGGAGGCCAAGATCATCCTTGGCTACATACTAAGTTCAAGGCCAGCCTAGGCTACACATGTGTCACATGTGTGCATGTGTAGGTGGAGACAAGAGAATTGCCTGGAAGCTCATGGGCCAGTTGACAAGCTCAACAGAAACATCAAGAGACACCATACCTCAAGAAGACAGAAGGTGAAGACAGGCTTTTGAAAGTTGCCCTCTGACCTCCGCATACACATTGTATCACCTGCATACCCCCCACGTATTCACATATCCCTCCACCCCACCGAGTACATAATTTTTTATATACATGGAGAATAGATCTGGGGTTGGGAGAGAAAAACGGGGGCAATGTAGGTTTAAACAGAGCTGCAGAGAGGTGAGAAGTGCAAGTTGAGACATGAGGTGTGGCTTTTGTCACAGATGCATTGTATCATGGAAACTTGTCAAGAAAGTATAGTTTGATGTTCTTTGCTCACAAATAATGGATAGCTATTGAAGACAATGGCTATGCTAATTTGCTTGACTCTAGTCATCATTTCACTATGCAGGTGTCAAGACATCATGTCATATACCTTAAATATAGAGATCCCCATGGTGAGGATCTGGTCTAAACTGCACTTGAAATTATAAGTCAGCTCCCCAAGGGGATGGTGAATGACAGGCAAGCTTTTACTGAAGCCTCCCAGGGTACCTCCTTAGCCTGGTCTGGGAGATTTCCTCATCCCATCACTGTGTTTGGTCTGCTTATATATCTATTGCTGGAGTCCTGCTGTTTGTACTGGAGATCCCTTCCCCCCATCATCTCCTCTAGCTCCTCGATCTGACCCTCTTCACTTAGAGACTGCACTTAGGATCTGCAGTGACCCCAGTAGCATGAGTAGTTGTTAACACTCAGTTTTATACTATTTTGCAGCTCCCTTCACATCCACACAGGACCCTACACATAGCAGATGCTTAGTAAGTGCCATTGACTGGCTGGGGACATTTTCACAAACTCATGTAAAATTCCGCCACTGGGGATGCTGTGAGAGCAGCAGGCCTGTGTTCTCTTCCTCTAATCTCCTACTTCAGAAATTGGAATTTCTTAAATGAAATTAAGGGAGCCTCAGGCTGACGCTGCTTATTTCTGTCAAGAGTTAATTATGTGTGTGGTCTAAGGGGACTTCCCTGTGTGGCTTGTAAGGGGAGTGATGAGGAGGCATTAGAGACACAGCTGGGTAATGAATGGAAAGACATTCTGTGCTAACTTTAAAGACCCATGGCTCTTTCAGCTGCTTTGGGGGGAAATCTTTTCTCCAATACATTTTAGTGATGCTTATTGAAAAAGAGAAAATGTTTAACTGTCCAGAAAAATCTTTTGACTGATTATCTTGCTGCATTATCAGACTGGGGGAAAAAAAAAAGAAATTCATAATATTATCTGGACTGTAATTCTTAGGCAGTATATTTAGGTCTTGACATGGTGTCAATCTTCACATGGCTGACATGAATCAAAGACTAAGAGTGTTTCATCCCAGCACAGTTTTGCAAATACTAATTTTTAAAATGTCTTTTTTTTTTTTTTTTTTTTTTGGTTTTTCGAGACAGGATTTCTCCGTGTAGTTTTGGTGACTGTCCTGGATCTTGCTCTGTGGACTAGGCTGGCCTCGAACTGACAGAGATCTGCCTGGCTCTGCCTCCCAAGTGCTGGGATTAAAGACATGCGCCACCGCTGATCGGCTTAAGATATCTTTTATATTAGCATATATTAATTATATATAATAATGGGTTTTATTATAACATTTTCATACATGTGCATACTGTATTTTGATTATATCCACACTTCATTCCTGTTACCCTCTCTTTTAAAAGGTTGTTTTTACTGCACTTACTTACTTGTGTGTGTGTGTAGAGGGAGGGCATGTGTCACAGCACACGTGGAATTCAAAGAACAATTTGTAGGAGGAATCAGTTCTCTCCCTCCTTCATGTGGGTCCTTGGGATTGAACTCAGGTTGTCATTGGTTGATGACAAGTGCCTTTACCTGCTGGGCCACTTCTCTCCTACAACTTACTCTCTTCCTCTTCCTCAATAGCTCTCCTTCTGTTTTCATGTCTTTTCTTTCTTTATTTCTTTATGATCATATGAGTCTCATTGGGGTTGTTTACAGAGGCCTGGACTCCTTACCAGTGGCTACCACTGAAGACAAGTTCTCTGCTACCTCCAGAAACCATTAACTGCATAGCCCATCTCCTTCCAGACATTGATAGGCCCAATTTTGTACAGGTGATCACAACTGTTGTGAGTTCCAGACTGCAACAGCCTGTGATGCCCAGAAGTCAGCATTCCACGCCACCCCCACACCTCTTCCTCCAGCTCTTCCATTCTCTCTGCTCCACCTTCTCTGGTATTCTCTGAGGCTTGGATGGGGTGATACTGATGTCCCATTCAGAATGAACACTAATTATTTTCAGTATTATGAGTTTCTGTAGTTACTGTTAACCACTGCAAAAAGAAGCTGACAACAGCACTATTCTATGAGCATAAACTTAGTTATTTAGAAGATGATTTGACAGTCACATTGTGTCAGCTTAGCAGAACAACATCAGTAGCTTCCTCACTAGGACCTATGACTTCCCTAGCCCTGGGCTTTGGACCAGGTTTGTAATATAAGATGTGAATTTTCAAATCGAATCCGGAAGAGGTTGGTTACTCCCACAACAGATTTGCCACTGTTACACAAATGGGCTCATCTTGCCTGGCTGTATTGTTGCATGTGGAGTCCACACCTGAGTACTACTGTTGATGACAATTCTCCAACAGCCTGTCGTACCATCTTCTGGCACCATGAGAACTAGCCAGTAGGGATGAAGCTTCTAGCTTAGTTCCTGGTTTATTTCTTTATGTTCTATGACCAAAGGGTATACTGTCTTCAGCAATAGGTTCTTACTATCTAGTTTTGGTGGCCAAGAAAATGTTGAATTTCTTTTTAAAGACCTTTCACATGTGGAATGGCTATAAATAGAAGGATGGATAGTAAAAAGGTCATTGTCTACCTTGTAGAATCACCTAAGAGAAAACTTTCTCCAACTTCAGCATTCATTCAGGCTTTCCTGTCATTGTTCAATACAAGTCTGGCATATCCCTGAAGCTCCTTTTCTATCTAGATAAAGAGAGCCACTAGGCTCAAGAATGGCTCAGTTCATAGGGAGATTACCTAGCAAGTGCAAAGACCTAAATTCGATCCTCATAGTGGATATAAAATCCTTGGTGAAAAGGAAAACCCTTGTAATTATAGTACTGAGGAGGTGGAGAAAAGAATCCCCGAGACTCAGTGGCCAGTGTCTAGACAATCTGGTGAGTTTAAGATCGATGAGAGCCTCTATCTCAAAGGAAGTGGATAGCATTCCTAAAGATAGTCCTTGAGGTTATCCTTCAGTCTCCACGTGTACAGGTGCACTCTCTCACACACTACATGTACACATACATGCACACAGGGACATTTAGGGAAAAAATGAAAATTTAGGTGTGGTGGTACATGCCTGCAATGGCAGCATTCAGGAGGTAGAGGCAAGAAAATCAGGAACTCAAAGCCATCCTCAGTTACATAGTGGGTTCAAGGCAAGCCTTGATGTGCCACCTGAAAACAAACAAAACAAAAATAAATAAAACACACTCCAACAAACCAAAATCTAAACCAAAACAACAAAATAAAACCCTGCTTCTTGTTTTACAGTCACACCTCATTGTTAAATTCTTCGTATTCTCCTGTGTGAGCATGTGTGCTTATGTGTGTGTACAGATGAATGTGTGGCCATGTGAAGGCCAGTGGATAATCCCAGGTGTGCTCCTCAGGATCTATCTGCCTTTTATTTTGAGACAGGGAATCTTAATGGCCCAGAGCTCACCTGAGTAGGGTAGACTAGCCGACCAGTGAACCCGTCTTAAAAGCACATACAACCATGCCTCACTTTCTCTCTGCATTCTGGGGATTGAAGTCAGGTCTTCATGCTCATACAACAAGCCGTCTCCACAGGCACATCCCCTCTTAATTTACATTGTGTTAGCTTCATCATGTGCTTCCTTCAGCACTGGCACCAGATAATTTCAGGCTGTTTCCCAAAAATCAAATCAAACAATGAGCATTTGCCAACATTAAAACTACTTCAGAAAAGCAAGAGATGCAGACCCCGAAGGCAATTTAAAGAGAGGAGCCACAATAGAGTTTTGAGTGATGCATGAGTATATTGTTGCCTGGGGTAACTATTTTATTTGGTACAATACTCATTTTGATTTGGAAGAGTTTGTATATTTTTAAAATCCAGTTTCTTAATATGACATTCCTATGTCGTATTAAGTCACTTTGAATTGAGTTTTGAAATGGTCTTAGTGGATGAACTCTTCAGGTGACTTTTAAACGTATATCCTGTCAAACTGGAAAAGATGCAGCAGAGAAACTCTTTAGAAGGGCTGGGTGGTGGAAATGTTAGAACCAGAGACAAATTCCCATACTGGCTTGTGACTGAACACTGTTAGGATTCCATTTCTGGAGCTGAGAGCAGTTCAGTAGGCAAAATGCTTGCTCTTCAAACACAAACACTTAGCCCTATCCCCAGAGCTCATGTACAAAAGCTGGGAATGGTTGTTTGCTTCCCAGTGCTGATAGGCAGAGCTGGAAGCTTGACTCCTTGGTGAACTCCAGGCCAGTGGCAGGCACACATGCACACATGCACACATGCATGCAGGCACGCATGTAGGAGCACAGACACACAGGCACACAGGCACATGGAAACACACACACACACACACACACACACACACACACACACACACACACACACACAGATTCTGTCTCCTGTCTATGGTGGTGATCTGTTAGTAGAGCATTGATAAACTTACTGAACTCAGTCTGGCAAATATCAGACCATCAGGCACTCAAAAGTGTCATTTTCCCTGGAGAACAAAACATACATTAGTAGAAAAAGCCTCTCTGGGATGGAAATGTTTCAAGTTCTAGTCCTGTTAATCAGCATGTAACCTGACCAAGACCCTTCAGATTTTCTGTGGACCCATTATCAGGTCATAGTTGTAAAATCATGGTTTTGTGGCTCAACTTGGCCCACCAACACTCAGATATTTGGCCAGACATGAGTAAGGCTGCTTTGGAGAAGACATTTTTTTGATAAAATTAACATTAAATGGATGGTTTGTTTTCTTTCAGTGCTGTTATGGAGCATGAGGCCTCACACATGCCAGGGAGGCAATATATCACTTATCTACACAGCCAGTCCGAAATATGTGGGTTCTGAGTCAAACAAAATTATTCCCCATGAAGTGAGTGGGCCTTGCCTATCAGCCAAAGGCCTTGACCTCTCCCTAAACAGGAATTCACTAGCAGACAATTTCTGCATTTGGGTTGCAGTCTCATTTTTCGGTACGGTCCACCAGCACAGTGTGGACTCATCAGCCTCGTAACTACATTTTGCTGTGGGATGTTCTGTATGGCAAATGTGTTGCTCTGATTGGTAAATAAAACACTGATTGGCCAGTAGTGAGGCAGGAGGAAGTGTAGGCAGGACAAGGAGGAGAATAAAGCTGGGAAGTGGAAGGCTGAGTCAGAGAGACACTGCCAGCCGCCACAATGACAAGCAGCATGTGAAGATGCCGGTAAGCCACGAGCTACGTGGCAAAGTATAGATTTGTAGAAATGGATTAATTTAAGCTGTAAGAACAGTTAGCAAGAAGCCTGGTACGGCCATACAGTTTGAAACCAATATAAGTCTCTGTGTTTACTTGGTTGGGTCTGAGCGGCTATGGGACTGGAGGGTGAGAGAGATTTGTCCTGACTGTGGGCCAGGCAGGAAAACTCTAGCTACAACATTTTTCTTTTAAACTTTTATGTATTTATTTGCTTATTTATTTATTTACTTATTGTGTTTATGTAAGTAGGCATATATCTGGCACTTGTGTGGAGATAAGATGACAATTTATTTGCTGGAGTTGGCTTTCTCTTCATACCATGTAGTTCCTGGGATTGAACTCAGGTCATCAGGCTTGGCAGCAACACTTTTACCCTTTGATCTATCTACAGTGTTAGCAAATTCCTTCACATAATTGTCCCCATCTGTCTTAGTTGGAGTTTCTATTGCTCTGAAGAGACACTATGACCACAGCAACTCTTATAAAGGAAAACATTTAATTGGTGTGGCTCGATTACAGTTCAGAGGTTCAGTCCATCATCACCATGGTGGGGAGCATGGCGGCATGCAGGCAGACATGGTACAACTTGATCAGAAGGCAACAGGATGTGAACTGAGACACTGGGCAGTATCTTGAACATAGGAAACCTCAAAGCCCGCCCCCACAGTGACAAACTTCCTCCAACAAGGCTGTGCCTACTCTGACAAAGCAGTATCTCCTAATAGTGCCACTCACTATGAGCTTATGGGGGCCAATTACATTCAAACTACCACACCATCCATATACATTCTGTTTCTATGGGGGACCTTGAAGAACACATTTACACCAGAGGCTTCTGACCCCAGGAAAGTAAAGGGTGGAAGGAACATTGCTTGCCACAGCTCTGGACCATGACTGACAGCTTCTCCTGGGAACACTTTCTCCCTTTTCCCTCTCTTTCTTTGCTGAACTTCATTTTTCCTATATAGAAAACAAAGAGGTTGGAGGCAGAAGGTAATTTCCAAAGCCACATCTAGCTGTGATTGTCCTTGTGTGTAGAGGAAGAGCTGCGCTTGAGCTGTGACATTCAAATGCTGGTCAGACTGGGTTACTGCCAAGGGAGAGAGGCATGTGAGATGTATAAAGATGTTTGTGTAGAAATGAATCTTTTCTGGGGTATGCAAAGGTTTAGGGGCATCAACGGGGAACTCCTGGTTACCCTATAAATATCCTTTTAGGCTGGAGTGGTTGGGGAAAGCAGGGTATGTCCTCTGACTCTCAGAAGTCACTGGGGAAAGTCCCTGCTGCACCTGTGCTCTCATGTGTGTGTCTGTGGGTTTGTGAGTGACAGAAGGTGGAGAGGCATTCATTTGATGGACTCAAAAGAACCCATAGGACTAGGGTAAACATTCCTATTCACCTCCCATCTCCAGAAGATTAAGGTCCATATGGCTTCTGTTAGGGGAGAACAGTAGGGTCCCTGCTGAACATGGAAATGCAGGCCTGGAATCCCAGTTCTCAGGCAGAGGCGGGAAGACTGCCTAGGACCAACCAGGGGGGTTACATAGTAGTAAGAACCAGGATTCCAGGTTGTATTTTAACTATACTTTTAAGCAGCATGGAAAAGTTGCCTGCTATTATTTCAGGATCTCTGTTGTTTCCTTTCTTAACCAGTGAAGAGGCTAGATTCTTAAGCTGACCTGCAAGAGTACTGTGTGTCTTTGAGCCCTTGAGTGAAATAATTGGGTAAGCCTTTGTAAGTGTGATGATGCTATTCACGGGAAAGAATTGTCAAGGTTATAGCACACACTCAAGTGACTCAGCTGAATAAAGTCTGCCTGAGAGTCTCTTTCCATATATTCGGGTTTCTATTTTCTTTCTGGCATACACTGCAAGCCAATAGACAACAGCCCAAGCCAATGGGAAGGACTAGCAACTGCTTACACAGCTGGAATTGAGGATCTGGAGTTGAGTTTCCAGATCAATAGACCCCTGCCTGTGGCCCATCAGCTGGGTTCTGGCCCACTGGACTGTACCTTACTTCATTCCTGTATGTGTCAGAGCCATTTTAGGTACATTCACATTCCTGGCAGTCCACTGCCTGAAGGTACAAGTCAGACTTTGGAGATGGATCAGCAAGTAAGAGCACTTGTAATGCAAGAGGACCTGGGTTTGGAACCACAGCATCCCCAAAAAGCCTGGGTGGTCTCTCATGCCAATAACCCCAGTACTGTGGGGTGGGGGCAGAAACAGGAGGATGGGTGGGGCTTGCTAGCTACTAGCCCAGCCCCAGGATTAGTGAGAACCCTATCTCAAGGGAAAACGAGAGAAAGAACTGAGTATCTGTCATCTTCCTTTGGCCTCTACTAATGCATGAGTACATATACCCAATACATACACGAAAGAGAGAGAGAGAGAGAGAGAGAGAGAGAGAGAGAGAGAGAGAGAGGAGTAGAAGGTTTTGCTTCTGCTTCCTGTAGAAAAAAATTCATAGCATACAAGGCTTTAACAAAAGACCACTTCTCTCTTTTTCTCAAGTACCATCTCAGCACTGATGACTGCCCAGTCTCCCACGTCAAAATCTGAGTTCCTGCTTATAAACTTTCACTGTGAAAATAGTTGTTAACTCTGGCTCTACATGCACACCTCTGCATGCACCCTCTTCCCATCACCACATATTTAATGCACAATGATTAATGAATTTATCACTTAAGCATGGTTCTTGGGGCAGGGAAGACATTGGTGAATGGTGAATTGGTCCCTACATTTTATAGGGACACAAATGGACAACATTATTCAGCACATTAGAAATTGATGTTAACTATGGAAAAAATCAAAGTGAAGTAGAGAGCCACAGAGGGTCTGGGAATGGGAACCTGGGCTGCATTTCCTGTAGCCAGGTCTCTTTGACAGGGTAAAGAAATATGTCAGTTTGGCAACATTATTATGACAACAACTGTGAGGTACAGGGAGCAAGTCAGGCCTATATCTTAGAGAATAACTTTCCAAGCAGAGGCAGTGGCTTCCTCAAAGACAAAAAGTTCGTGAAGTACACTGAGGAAGGCTAAAAGTAGAGGAGACTAGGAGGAGAGTGTGAACAGTGGGGCCAGATCTGGTAGGGTCCTAAAGGCCACCATAAGGGCTCCAGCATGGATCAACTGAGTTGGAAGGTAGCCAGAAAACTTTGTTCAGGACATGTCTTGGCTTATATTTTCGTAGGATTGCTGTGATTGCTCTGTTGTGAACAGACTGAGGTGTAAAAGTGGGGAGATCATTTGGTAAGCCACTGCTGTCCTCAGGAGAGAGGACTATAGCTCAGATCATGGTGGCAGCAATGTGGGTGTATGAGACAGCTAGACTGAGCTTTAGGACTTGAGTGTGGTGCTTCAATATGCAAAGGATGGAGTGTGGGGCCAGCAGAGACACCACAGGGAAAACACAGGCATGGAGCTGCATGTTTGTAGTCCCAGAACTTGGGAGGTAGAGGGAGGAGGTTCAGGAGTCATTCGGGACTAGTAAAAGTTTGAGGCCAGCCTGGGTTACATAAGACAGAGTTTTAACCAACTGACCAACCAACCCACCAACCAACCAACCAAACAACCAGCCAACCTACCAAGCAACCAAAATACTGACAAAACTGTGAGTGGGACGGTATAGACAGGTATAAGACAGCCTGTCTCAAAAACAAACTTGAGTAGAGTGTTGTGCCCCAGATCCCTGTTTATCTTTGATGCTGATGATAAATCATTTAGGATAAGTATAAACTGACCCTTGGATTTCCCTGGGTGGAAGTCCTTGGTAACTTTTAGAAGTTCCAATGGAGCACTTGAAGGCAAACACCTGATGGATTATAAAGAGGAGAAAAAGGGAGGCAGAAACAAAGACAGTGTGTCTAGACAACTTGGGAGGAAAGTTTTCTAAATACCTGAGGAGTCTCTGATGTACTTGCCTTTCTAAGGTGATGTGTTCCAATGACTTGAGGAACTTATGGATGCCTTCATTCCAAGCTTGTTTCTCTGGCTGCATGAGTCTTTTCAAAGAGTTTATCGTGTGCCTGTTATGAAACAGAAAGTAGTCATACTCATCAATGAGGCAAGAGCAAGCCTCGTAAGATCACTGCCTTCCTGGAAGCAGTCATGTTCCCAAGGGAGAGAAAAGGCAGACTAAGACAGACAAACCATGTAGCTAATCACTGCTTTCAATGAGAAGTATGGTGCGGGTCACAGTCTTGTAGGATGCGGATGTAATTCTTCTTTATGGCAGTGAAGAAAGTAAGCAGAGACATGGAACAATGGACCCCTGACCACCCTAGAGTGGTAGATGGGAGATGACCTGAAGTGTATTTTGTAGGTGAATGTGATCCCTCTTCACTTGCCCACTGAAACCCTAGTGCAATGACATTTGGCAATGGAGACTTTGCGGGGTAAGCAGGACATGAGGAATAGGATTGATACCTTTATAAGAACAGACACCAGGAAGATGGTTTCTGTCTCTTCTACTCAAGGATAGAACAAGACTGCATCCACCTACAAACCAGGAATATGACCTTAGCAGAAACCAAATCAATTGGTCCTTTCCAACCTCCAGAATGGAGAGACATGGACCTCTGGTGTTTAAAACTCCCAGGCCATGACGTTTTTGTTGTAGCAGCTGGATTTAGATGGATATGAGCCTTTCCCCAAATGGCAAAAGAGTCTTCCAGCAGAGGGAAAGGGTCTTTAACAGTAGAGGCCTTAAGATGGAAGGGAGCAGGAGGAGGGAAGAAGAGAGAGGGTCTCATTGATTGGAGTGGCTGAGTTTGGAGGAAGGCAGAGAGAAAACACATGGGCAGCAGAGCATACCTGGGAGGCTTACCAGGCCTGGGCCTTGAGGGTGAGTTGCATCCTGTAAGGCAGTTTCTGCAGGGATCACACTCTGTGTGCTGTTGGGAGGGGACGGTGGCTGCAGACTTGGTGACAAACGTGTGACTTGATACTTTTTAGAGTAACCCTGCTGACAGTTTGGACACAATGAATGAAAGAAAAGAACAATTTGACAATTGCTTCTATATGGAGACTGGGGTGGTAGCTCCGAAAGCAGAGTGCTTGCCTAGCGTGCCTAAGGCATTGGGTTGGATTCCCAGCACTGCATAGGCCAGGCATGATGGCTCATGCCGGTTATTATAGCACTCAGGAGGTAGAGGCAGGAGGATCAGAAATTCAAAGTCATACTCAGGTACATAGTGAGTTTCAAGGTCAGCCTTGACTGTAACAAATTACTTCTTTGGCATGGGCAGTCAGTTACATGAGGCACCATTATCTAAGAAGGAAATATCTGGTAATTGACAGTGTGAGGAGTTGGGGAGGAACTGGAGGTTAGGAGCAGAGAATTGGTGTGAAAATTAGAGAGTTCAACAAATTTTGAGGTAAAAGGTTTTGAGAAGTTGAGCCCAAAGCGGTGGTGCAGACTTCTGATCCCAGTGCTTGGGAGACTGCAACACCAACCTGAGATACACAGCAAGCCCGTGTTTCTGAAACCAATCAGTCCACTAACCAAATCAGTCAATAAAAAAGAAGCCCACTTGATCAAATACTTCTAGTAGATGCTAGTTTTTGAAGACTGTGGTATTCCTAGTCCTAAAGCCCTCAGAGCTCTGGGGGCGTATCTAACAATGACTCTCTTCTTGGTTTGGAGGGTGTGGTGGTTCGGATGAGAGTGGCCCACAGAGGCTCATGTATTGTAATGCTTAGTCATCAGGGAATGGAACTGTTTGAAAGGATTAGAAGGGTTAGGAGGTGTGGCATTGTTGGATAGGTGTAACCTTGTTGGAGGAAGTATGCCACTGGTGGTGAACTTTTCAGTTTCAAAAGCCCTTGCCAGGCCGTGCGTATGAGTGTGTGTGTGTGTGTGTGTGTGTGTGTGTGTGTGTGTGTGTGTGTGTGTAAGTCTGAGATTAGATAATCTGAAGAACTCAGTTCTCTCCTTCTACTGCATATGTTCCAGGGATGGAACTCAGAGCATCAGGCTTAGCAGCAGGCACCTTTACCTGATGATCCATCTTGACAGCTCAGCTATTTTGTCTTATGAGTCAGGGCTTCACATTGTAGTCTAGGCTGGCCTCACAGCCATCTGAGGCCTGAGATTACTGGCCTACACAGCCACATTGGGCTTCTTTTTATCTGGTAATTTGCTGGAGGCTTGATTTCCTTTTGAATTCACCTTTATTTCCTGGGCTCAGTGGGGGCACTTTATGAAAATGGAGGATGGTAGACAGTACTGACCATTCCTGACTGAGGATAGCACTAGGGAGAGCAACCTTTGGATGGGTTGTGATGTGATGCTGGATGCTGGAGAGGTGAGTTTGGGAGCCTGTTCCAGCAAACAGCATGTGTGTGACAGCTTCCACTCTGTGCCTGGTGACTGCAGACTGCCCTGCCTTCTTAGGGCTAGAAGGGTGGGAACCGGACTCGCTGGCACACAGTTACAGGCTTTTGTCTCTGATTCTGACTTGGAGGTGACTCATGGGTTGGAAAAAAACCTTTTGGAATCAAATGTAAGGGAATAAAAGGCAGTTTCGCTTTGACTGAGTTTTATCCTAAGATAAAGTATGGACCTGCTCTCCCATAACTCTGGGAACCTTCTGCTGCTTCAGTCTTCCTCCTACCAAAGCATGGGAGTTATGAAGCCTGACCAGTCGCTCATTTTCTTCAAGATTTTTATGAAATGCAATTTAGAGGGAGATATAATCTCTCTTTTTTGTACTCACTCCAATAAACCCTAATTGCCACTAGGGCAGGGCAGATGGGCTTCTAGAAGCCTGGAGCAATATGTCACATTCTTCTTTTACATTAACCAAGTCTCTGGTTCCAACAGCCACCAGGCCACTTCTCTGCCACTCAAACTAGGCCCCTGCAGTCTGTAGTCGATTTCCTGAGCATCTGGTGGTGGGGACAGAGGCTGTGGCTCATACACACTGGAATACAGCTCAGAACAGTGGGGCTCAAATGCGGTCTGGAGAGCTAGTTCTGAATTCCTTTGAGACCTTGGGCAACTTGGATTAAGAAATGCAGTTTGACTTTGGGGCCTGGAGGTGGAAGTAACAGATATAATTTGAGCTAAACAATAAGGAGAATTTCTTGTAAAAAAAAAAAATACTAGGCTGTCACAAGGAATATGAGGCAGACAGGGCTGGCTATACCAGGCACACAATGTGACCTACAACCTCAGAGCCCCTGCTGGCTTCTCCTTGTTCTTGTTTCATTCTCTGCCCATCTCTATCTTCACACTGGTTGGTTCCTCTTGCACTTGGCAGAAAATGGGGTCACATAGAACTTTATAATTTCTTTCAGTTTATCCCTGGAGAGAAATTGCCTTTTACACTTCCAGTTTCAAGCTCCCCAAGTAGGCTTCCGATTGGATTAAAATGTGTCACCACTAAGATCCTGCACTAATCCTCTGGGGTAAGGCAAGAGAGTGGGGTGAGTTGGGCCCCGCGTGGTCCCCACCTGGTGGACTAAGTGGTTCTTCCAGGAGCCTTGTATGTGTGGGGAGATCAGAAGGGCCTGCAGCTTCACCGTGACTTAGGAAACCGAGGTTCTGTAGCTGTTTTCAGAACCAGCCACAGGGGGAGAAAGCCTTTTGAAAATCTAGATGCCGTGTAACTCCCCAATTGCTGAGAGGACAGGGACTGCCCCCATTATGCTGACGTGGCCACAAACAGATTGAGCACTCAGTCCAAGCTCAGAAGACTGAGTAGTCCAGAGACACTAGTTTTCTTCCCCTTTCTGAGCTAAGCCTCAGCTTCTGGTAGCATTGGCACAGGCCTGGGGCAGGGGAAGAGACTATGGGCTTCTCCTCCTCTGGTGCCACTAGCCAAGCTGGGTAGGCTGAATGTGTGAGAGTGCTAAAAGAAAGCCAGGGCTCTACAAGGAGAAGCCAGCTGGGTGGCACAGGCCCCGCCCTAATTTGTAGCACAGGTCTGGGTTCTAGGTCTTTTAATGAAAATCCTGTTAAGGGTCACCAAGCCAACTGCACTCCTAGCCTTGAAGATGGCAGAGGGCCTGGTCACTTAGCAGGGTGAGAACAGGAGCCTTTACAGGTGCACAGGGTACAAATCATGGCCCACAAAATGTCACCAGCGCTGAGGTGCAGTTTCCTAGATGCTCTCTGCAGAGGGAAACCCACCCGGGAAAAGGACCCTGGGCTTTATCGCCCAGGAGGACCGCACCCTGTGTGCGTGGGGGTGGGGTGGGGTGGGGGTGGGGAGTGGATCGGGAACGGGGTTGGGGATGGCAAGGCCTTCCCAACCTCCACCTGCCTTGGTGATTGCTGCTGGCTTTGTAACCTGCTCTGCCACGTTGTAAGGGCGTGGAGGTGGGTGGAGGCACCAGTTATATCAGCCGGAGGAATTTTTGGCTAAACTTCCGTTCCCCCGCCTTCCTCCCCTCCCCCCAGGCCAGGCTCCCTCTTGACTCGGTGGCGACGACCCTATTGCGGCTGAGATCCAGCCTGGCCAGGCAGCCGCCACGGCTCCCCTCCCCCGCCGGCCTGCGAGCCCATTTTCGCTCGGCCGGTCCCCGAGCCGCCGGATGGATGGCGCCCCATCCCCCGCTCCTCTGCTCAGTCATTCAGACTTGGAAAGTCAATAACACGCTGACATCATCAGGGGTTTGTGTATTATTACACGGCTACTTTCCAGAATACCTGGCATTATCTAAGAGAGGAGCACTCGATTGCACCAGCAAGGCCCTGAGTGGAGCCTACAGCCCAGAGGAGGCGCGGGTGCTGCGGCCAGGCCCTTTTCTCCACCGGGAGTACCTCCAGGGCACCAATTAGGAACAGATGGTGGCTTCTGCTCTAAAAGCAGATGCACTTTAGATATCGATACAGATTCATTTTGGCTTGGGGGTGCACTCATAAGTCACCCTCAAGTGACCTCCATTTCTTCTGAATACACACATGCCCTGACTTTTGCTCCTTAAAGACCATTTTCAGTGATCCTCACAAACGCAAAAAAAGAAAAGGCATTTGTTCTAACCAGAAGCCAAAGCGTGCCTCTTTTGAGGCTTGGGGTGTTACGTAATCGCCATCGCCGGTGATTAGGGCTTTGCTTTACCCCCAAGGCTGAACTGGCAGTTTTGGTGCCTGAGTTTCTCTTTAAGCTTCCTGCCGGGCAAACACACAGAAAAACATGGCCCAGATTTATGGTGCAAAACTGCTTTCCAAGCAAATTGCCTTAGTATTCTGTTTCGGTTCTGGAGGAGGGGAAGTAGATGAATTTGGTGTTAATTAAGATCCATTTATCTTACTGCTCTGACGTTTCCTTTACCTAGAATGAGTTTTAAAAAATAATTTCATGCATTTTAGCAGTTCTCTTCCTCTCCCCTGCTGTAAACGGCACACGAAGTAGCTTTGATACTAATTAATTGTATAGCTTGCTGCCATTTTGCTCTGAGGGCACATTCACATGTTAAAGACTGTACACCCAATAACTCTCACAACATGGTGCCTTTTCTGTTTGGCCAAACAGGCCATTTATTTGCAGACACAGGACAGGTCTCCTTTAAATTCTATTCAGTATTTTTAATTGGAAAAAAATGGCAGCTAGTATTAATTTGGAGAACGACGGGGGAAGGGCTGTTCCTCCTTGGCCTCATCTTACCCTTCCTGCTCTGGCAGGGAGCGGCCTGATTTAAAAGTCCTTAAGTGCTCTCCTGGAGGAAGCAGAGCAGACAGCCTCTAAAGCAGTAATGTTTTTCGCTCCCTGCAGTCAGTCATTTCAGTAGGTTAGGGAAATTTCTCTCTAGATGGTGTGACAGAGAGTCTCTGAAGCTGGTGCACACAGCTGAGAGTCTGTGCTAGAACCTCTAAGACCTGGCTGCCTGAGACAGGTCTGAAGTGGTGAGAAGTATAAAAGAAGGAAATTATAGGGTCAGAAAGGAAAAAGAGCCCTCCCTGTGGAGTCTGGTTGAAACCTCTAGCCAGCTGAAAAGCAAGATCCTTTTTTCAGTTAAAATTTGCTGTGAATGTTGCTGCCATACAAACAACATTCCTGTGTGTGTGCATGCGGATCCAAGTGTGTGGACATCAGAGGATGACTTCAGGTGTTGTTTCCCAGGTGATTCTGCTTTGTGTTGGAGGTGGGGTTTTCTCATCTGCCTCCCCCCTTTATTTTTATTTATGTGTATGAGCATTCCTCTGTGTGGATGTGTGCAAGGGCCTATTGTGGTGAGAAGAGGGCTTTGATTCTACGGAGCTGAAGTTTGCTGTGGTTGGGAGCTCCCAGATATAGGTATGCGGAACTGATCTCTGCTCCTCTGCAAAAGCAGCAAGGGTTGGTGAGTCCTAGCTACAGCCTCATGGCCTGCTTCTTGAAGTAGTCTAGGTTAACTGGCCAGAGTTCCAGCCATCTGCCTGCTCCTACCTCTTGTTTTGCCGTCTTGCAGATTATGCTCATGCCCGGCTTTCTATGTAGTTTCTAGGCAGTCTACTCAGGCCCCACACCTGAAGCAAGAGCTATCTACTCAACCTCAGAGATCCCTCTTACGTAGAAATACTTCATGTTTAAATTAGCAATGAACCATGCTTAAGACCTAAGCCTGTTGATCTTGAGCATGCCTTTATTTTGGGAAGCTTACAAACAATAGTGTTAAAGCTGGTGAGGCCGCTCAGTGGGTATGGGTGCTGGCTGTGCAAGCCTGGAGCTCTATCCCCAGAACCCACATGTAAGGAGAGAACCGACTCCACTGACTTGTTCTCTTACCTACACATGTGTACCCTGGCACGTGAACCCATATGCACACATCGCAGAAATATATGATCATAATACATTTTTAAAAATTATTGATTTTTATTTTTATGTACATTGGTGTTTTGCCTGAGGGTATGCCTGTGTAAGAATGTTGGGTCCCCTAGAACTGTAGTTACAGACAGTTGTGAGCTGCCATGTGGGTGCTGGGAATTGAACCCGGGTCCTCTGAAAGAGCACTCAGTGCTTCTAACCACTGAGTCATCTCTCCAGCCCCCAATAATACATTTTTTTTAAAGTAAAAAGATATTAATTTTGTTTGCAGTGGAGATATCCTACCTTCTTGAATCCCTTAACCAGGTACTTACCTTATCAATTGTAGTCCTGTAATAAGCTGCCCAGGGACCATTCTGGGATCTCATCTAGATTCCTTAGCAACCCTTTAAAAATAAGTTTTTAAAAACTATTCTTTGGAATAGTCATATATATGTGAACATATATATGTGTGTGTCATAGACACACATACACACACACACACACACACACACACACACACACACACAAACACACATGACAATTCCAAAGATAATGAAGTGGGCTTTTTGAGGAGCCCATATATATATATATATGTCTATATATATGTACATATATATGTATGTGTGTATATGTATACATATATATGACTATTCCAAAGATGACGAAGTGGGCTTTTTGAGGGAGCCCACACCAGTAAGCAAGCTCTGTTGTGCCTATTCCCCTGCCCGTCAAGTGCTTGTCTTTTCTGTTGTTAAAGAATTTCCAACTCCACTTCATACTGGCTCCTCTTGAAAATGTCTTCTGCATCAAAGCTAAGGATCTAGTTTTCCCTGAGTCTAGGTCCCTAAAAGAGGAAGTTATCAGAACAAAGATATCCTCCATCCACCTGGCTCCAGATGCCGTTCTTCTGTACCTTGCAATCACCTTCTCACCCTGGATTTCTGCCTATGCAGAGGGTCTCAAGCCAGAAGCTGGCTTGGGCAGAAGCTAATGGAAGAGGCCACTCCTTCCACTGCTCTGCTTGGAGCAGCCAGTCAGGAGTGACTGTGGCTGCTCTCTATTTCCTTTGGAAAACAGAGGTTGCCCTCTGAGCCTTTCTTGCCAAATATTTGCAAGCTGGTTAGAACAGGGTGTACTTTGATTCACAAGATTCTTCTCTCTTAGATGGGCCAGGTGCAGAGTCCTCTCATCTTGGCTTTGAAGGAAATAGTATTGAATTACACCCTTAGCTTTGAGGAAGACCATAGCAATGCTGATTCTTCACCAAACTTGAGAAAGGGTTGCATTGTGCTGCTTCAGCTGGTCTCAAACATCTCGGTTCAAGCACTCCCCACAGCATAGTTTCCCCATTAGATGAGATTACAGATGTGCATCACCATACCCATCTCTACTAGTGAGTCAGAGATACCAGAATAGCCACATTTATTGCCACTCTATTCACAATAGTCAGAAAACAGAGCCAGATTAGGTGTCTGTCAATCGATTTATGGATAATGAAACGGTGAAGTAAGCCAGGCTCAGAAAAACAATCACTGCATGTTGTCTCTCATGCAGACCCTAGCCTTTAATTTTTATACATGTGTATTTATGTGAGAGTAAGTGTGAGTAGAGGTCAGGAGACAAGAAAGGGGCCCACAAGTTGTAGGAAAAAAGAAGCTTCAAGGGAGAGGGGTAGAGGATGTAGAACACATGTGAGGTGAAAGTGGAAGGAAACTACAGGGGTGGGGGCGGGGGGCGGGGGACGGGGAGAAAGAGGGAGGAGGGGAACCAGTTCAAACTAATCTCAAAGTGCCATAAGGAAACTTGTTATTTTGTATGCTAATTAATGTAATACATAAATTACCAAATGCATAAACTGTCTGTGAGCAAGATTTTCAATCTATTGCTCACTGATATTTTTGGTTAAAAATTAGAGAAATAAATTAGAAAAACAGAAATAGGATTTGTTGGTGCTTAACAATAAACACAGCAGGCAGGGGGTTGAAGCAAGAGGGTATTGAGTTGAGGTCTTATATAGTAAGCCCCTGTCTACAAATAAACAGCTATTAGAAAACAGGTCTAGTAGGGCTTTTAGTAGATTTCAAAAATTAGATTCAGAAATTTTCTGTGTTGAGCTGTTACTATTTCAAAATCTTCTGGGTTGCTGTGCACATCTAGTCATGGAATATAGCAAATAGTTATTGAACCTGGGATCTTAACTTTGAATAGAAATGGTGCAGACAAAGCAAACTGGAAGGCCAAGGGGGTGAATTTAGCCCTTGCTGGTGTTTTGGGGTCCTGCCTGATCAATTTTATTAGGCTTTACAAAAAAAACAAAACAAAACAAAAATCAACATTAACAATAACAGAAATCCAAACTGGAATAAAGATCTGGAGTTTTCACTTCTCAGTAAAGAAAAAAACAGAACTCTATCTGTGGTGATATTGTGTTCCCCAAAATATTGTTTACCCTAATAAACTTATCTGGGGTCAGAGAACAGAACAGCCACTAGATATAGAGGCCAGAAAAAGGTGGCACACATGCCTTTAATCCTAGAGTTCCAGAGGCAGAGATCCGTCTCGATCTCTGTGAGTTCAAGGCCACACTGGAAACAGCCAGGCGTGGTAACAAGAACCTTTAATCCCAGGAAGTGATGGCAGGAAGCAGAAAGGTATAAAAGGTGTGAAAACCAAGAACTAGAGCTGCTTAAGCTTTTAGGCTTTTGAGCAGCAAGCAGTTCAGCTGAGATCCATTTGGATAAGGACTCAGAGGCTTCCAGTCTGAGGAAACAGGATTAGCTAAGGAATTGGCAAGGTGAAGTTACTGTGACTTGTTCTGCTTCTCTGATCTTCCAGCATTCACCCCAATTCCCAGCTCCAGGTTTGATTTTATTAATAAGAACTTTTAAGATTCGTGCTACATCTATCTTTTTCTGTAACAGAAAAAGCTTCAGGCAATACAAACCACAGTGACCACTGGGCTGAGCTGAATAGAGATGCTCCTTTCAAAGCCAGTGCCAGCCTCTGAGGACTCCAGTGCAGTCTTTCCCTGTCAAGCAGGTTCATTCTCTTACATCTGTGATGCTTCACGAAGCTGTTGAATCTGTATAGTCCTTTTCGGAGAGCCCCTGGATCTGAGCTTCCTTGGCATTTTTCTCATCTTTCCACAGGGAGGGACCATTCTGTAAAGGCCCAAGGAACCTTTCCATGTCAGTATAAGTCTAGGACCACAGGCTGCCTGTGACTTTCAGGGGCCCTGAATACTCCTTTGATAAGTGAATCTGACACTTGATCTCCTTAAGAGGTAACATCTCTAGCTGCATGTAATGTGATAATGGATGAATTTTGAAACTCATTTCTTGGGTTGGATGTAGCTTAGTTGGTAGAGTGCTTGCCTAAGTGTGTGCAAAGCCCTGGGCTTGATCTCCTGTACCTCATAAAACTGGATGGAGAGGGAAGTGTCATGACTGTCATCCTAGTGCTGGGGAGATGAGGACAAAAGGAACAGAACTTAAGATCGTCCTCAGCTGTATAGTGATGAGACTCTCAAAAAAGAAAAGAAAAGAAAAAATCATCACCAACCCTCACCCCTAAGACAGGGTTTTTCTGTGTAGTCTTGGCTGTCATAACTCACACTCTGTAGATAAGGCTAGCCTCAGAGTCAGAGATCAGCCTGCCTCTGCCTCCCAAGTGTTGGGACTAAAGACATGTGCCACCATGCCCAGCCTTTATTTACTTTCTTATGAAAAGAATAATAGCTGTCATCTTACAGCTGTCTAGTGTATACATTATTTAGAACAGTAGTTCTCAACCTGTGGGTTGTGACCCCCTTGGCAAACTTTTATCTCCAAAAATATTACATTACAATTTGTAACAACAGCAAATTTTAAGAACCCAATGTGTGTAAAGCATTTTCATGCATTGCTTCTGTAAATCTCTTCAATTCTCGTGTACAGTAGATGTTCATTGTGCTTGCATACTTGTGTCTTCTCTCCCCCAACTCATATGGTGAACCCTGATAAACCTCATACATGATGCTATTGAAAGATGGGACCTTCAGGAGATGAGTAAAGGTCATGAGGTCACCACTCTGACTGTGGGGTTAGTGCTTTTATACAAGAAACCCAAAGAGGCTTTAACTTTGAAATGATCTTACTCTTGGTAGGTGGGGCACTTGCCATGGTCCATGTATGGTGAGCAGAAGACAACTCTGTGCAGTCAGTCCCTCTTTCCAGCTTTATGTGGGTTCAAGTTCTCAGCCTTGCAAGGCAAACTCCATTACCTGCTCAACTATCTCACTGCCCCCCACCGTGGGAACATTTAATCCTTTCTATCTTGTGAGGACCCATGAAAAGTGGACTCTTTGATCTTGAACTTTCCTGAACTGTAAACAATGCATTTCTATTATTTGCAAATCACCTAGTTCAAGGTTTGTTTGGTTTTGTTTTTGTTTTTCTAAGGCAGGAGGATTACCATCTCACTTTTCAAGCAAAGAGAGCCTCAGAAAGCAAGAGAACTGAATGCTGATAGCATCTTCCACCTGTGCAGGCTGACTAACCATGGCAACAGTAATGACTCCACCTTGGTTTCCTTGGGTACAAGGGGGGCTATAAGTCGGGTACAGATTTGCTTTGTAAAGCATTTCAAATGTAATTACATGCAAAAAGCTTTTTTTCCTATGTACCCTTAAGGTCTCAGACAGGGACCATGACCTTCTGGTTCATAAGATATACCCATCTGGATTTGCTAGTTGCACTTTAGCAAACGGTTGAAGACTAATAGTTGTTCAAACTATTTTAATATTTTTTAATCCATTTAGGTTTGTTCTGTGTCTTCCAAAGTATTTAAGAAGATTTTATTTTAACAGGATTGACTTTCAATATTATAGGGTGAGAGTAATGAATCTGATTGAGTAGGTCAGTGAAATGGTAGAGAATAAAGTACACGAAACTCTTAAACTATTGGGAGGGGCTGACTGGCAGCACACACCTATACATAGCTCAGCACCAGAAAGGCTGTGTGCACTAGAATGCAGATGTTATCACCACTCAGTTCTCTTGCCTTCTGAGGCTCTCATTGCTTGAAAAGTGTGTCAGGAGGATCACAATTCAAGGTCAGTCTTTGCTACATTAAAATAAATAAATTAATTAAATCAAATACTTAAATACTTTGTCTACTCTGGCAGAAAAGTAGAGGTAGATGGTAATGTTATCCAATAAGATGGTATGCTCAGGCCAGGGAATGTGGAAGAAAAAGTAAGTTTCAGTGGATGTCCCACGGGGTTTCTGGGACAGCCACAAGTGATGGATCTTGATCTGAAGTAGACCTAAGTTCTGACTCCTGAAGGGAAAATTGGCCTGTGACAGTCTATCATGGAGCCAAGCCCTGAAACTTGAGTTTATCCCCAGAACCCACATAAAAAGCCAGACTTGACTGCAGGGATCTCTAACTCCAGCATTGGAACCAGAGATAGATAGGTTCAGAGAGCTCACTGGTGAGTCAGCCTAGTCAATATGAAGTTTCTGGTTCAATGAGAGACCCTGTCTCAAAGGCAATAAGACAGAGATTAAAAGGTGAAGACACCTGACATTTGGCTCTGGGCTCTGTATACATCCACATGGATTTGTACACCACACTGTAATTTTGCTACAGGTTGAGATCTGTTGCTCTAGTGGCTTCCTGAAAGTGTGAGTAGTCTTGAGCTTGACTTAGATGGTGTGTTCTGCTCTGTGCCTGCCTGGGCATTGCCTCACAGCACCAAATTTGATCTTTTCTCCAAGCTTTATGCCCCTCTCACCTTGTGCCATTGTACTTATGTGTTTGGGATCATTATTTGGCAAAATAAGAAATACTTGAAAATAAGTATTGTGAAACCTAACAGTTCATCTACTAACTATAAAGTGAGCAAGCCATAGGTAGGTATATACAGGGTAGACATGCTGGACAAAGAAGTTAATTTACATCCTGAGCTGGGGGTAGGAGGAAAATAGGAAGGTGTTAGATCTCACCATATTATTTAGTATGATTTTCAATTTAAAATATATGAACTAGTTATTTCTGGAATTTTTTATTTAATGGTTTTAGATCATGAACAGTGGAAAGAAAGCAAAACCTTGGTTAAGGAAGGACTGTTTTCTGGGTCTGGAGGAGATTAGAGCAAGGGTAGGGGATAGAAGCCTAAGACAGAACAGATTTGAAGTATATCCAACTCAGGGTCAGACAAATACAGAAATGGAGCTCTAGAGCTTGAGATAGAAAGCACCATTCAGGGCTGGAGCTCAGCTGGTAGAATTCTTGCCCAGCATGCACCAGGCCCCAAGTTTGGTCCCCATCACTATATAAACTGAGCATAGTTGTGCATTCCTGAAATCCCAGCACTTGGGAGCATGTGGAAGGTGAAGGCAGGAGAATTAAGAGTTCAAGGTCATCCTAACTACAGAGCAGGTCTGAGGTCAGCCTGGGTTACAGGAAACTATGTTGAAAGCAAACATCAATAAACAGGTATCATTTGCTCACTTTTCCCAGCCTTAGATTTCCGGAGGTAAGTTCTTTTAACTACATCTCTTTTATGACAATTACCTTAAATTTGCTAGTAATACTATTCCATTAAAAATGATTAATCAGCCGGGCGGTGGTGGCGCACGCCTTTAATCCCAGCACTTGGGAGGCAGAGCCAGGCGGATCTCTGTGAGTTCGAGGCCAGCCTGGTCTCCAAAGCGAGTTCCAGGAAAGGCGCAAAGCTACACAGAGAAACCCTGTCTCGAAAAACCAAAAAAAAAAAAAAAATGATTAATCAATTAACCCCAGCACTCGGGAGGCAGAGGCAGGTGGATCTCTGAGTTCTAGGCCAGCCTGGTCTACAAAGTGAGTTCCAGGACAGCCAGGGCTACACAGAAAAACCTTATCTTGAAAAACAAGACAAAACAAAACATAACCCAACCAACCAATCAAACAAAAACAGTGATTTATCAGATCAAAGTAGAAGCTATGAGTGCTTTGCTATAGCAGATGAGGATGTTTATATTCTACTGCCTTCTCTCATGGTTTGGTTGTGACGCCTGTTGCTTTAAGTTCTGGTGCTGAGTAACTCAGACCAGTGTAAACTGGAAATTCTGCCTTAACTGAATCCTGCCCTCACTTAATCAACGAAGAACATCTCTAGCAGGCTGCTTTTGTCCTTCCCTGGCAAGCACAAAATTCCTAGTCCTGCTTTCTCTAGCACCCTCCTCGCCCCACACCTATCAAAGTACTCTCCATTCTTCAAAGTCCACACCAGTTCTTTCTTCATCCGTAAATCTCAGCTGGCCTCCCTCTTCCAGGTTCCTTGATTCTACACCACACAATTTAGCACTTAATTATAAAGCTTATTGTTTGTTCTCAAGCCTACTCCTTCTCCCTTCTCCTGGAGCTGATCATAGCCTCTTGCAAGGCTAGTTTTCAGCAAATGTTTATTGAGCTGAATCAGTCTTCTCTGTAATTGTCAATCTGGGACTTGCTTTTCTGCCTCAATAGATTATAAACTTCATATGGTCTTGTATTTTCTTAGACTGTAGAACACCGTAGGAATTCAATACTAAATAATTATTGGTTAATTCTACTTTTACTCTGCACTCATTGCCTGGTAAAATTTCTCCTGCACTTACAAAGAGATTGAATAGGGTGGGTGGAAATGTGCTATTTAAATCAACTCCAGGTTATATAATATATATATTTCCATGCCTGTTTTTGTGAGCAGGACTCTTTCTCCCAACTCATTCTCTACACTCCCAAGGATATAGGTAGACATGGTTTCAGTAATTCTCTTACTAGAAAGTTTTTGTGTGCAGAAAAGCTTTCAAAATAATAATCAATTAATTAATAAATCTACAAATGTAGTTCTTTTTAAAAGCAAATTCTGTTTACAAATCCTGCTTTCATTTATAAAGCCAGCAAGTTTAACATTTTTTAAGGAGATATTGACCAATTTTTGGTCTTTTTTTTTTTTACAAAAATAACTACACTGGAACATTTAAAATTCCTACTCTTTTTTTTTTTTTTTTTTTTTTTTGAGATAGAATCTCATACCATAGTCTTGGCTCACCTGGAACTCACTATATAGCCCAGGCTGACCTAGAATTTGCATCAATCTGCTTGCTTCGACCTCCCAAGTGCTAGAAATACAGGTGTGTACAATCACACCTAGTTTAAAATTTCATTATCTTTTAAGAAAAGATTTATTTTATCTTTAATATGTGTCTTTCTGTGAGTAGGTGTGTTCACATGCATGTGGATGTCCTCTGGGGACAGAAGAAGGTATCCAATCTCCTGAACTTGGCGTCTCAGGCAGTTGTAAGCCACTCAACATGGATGCTAACAACTGAACTCCAATTCTCTGGAGTAATGGATGCTCTTAACTGCTAAGCCATCTCTTCAGTCTCATGTCATTTTAAAATTTAAGACAGGCTAACTTCAAATTTTTCATGTTGTTAAAGGTGGTCTTGAACTCTCATCCTGAAAACTACCTTCACAGTCTGAGAACTCCTGACTTGTGCCATTGTGCTGACATGCTTCTGGGGATCAATGCAGGTCTTGCAGGCTAGACTCTACCAACTGAGCTACATCCCCAGCCCTCATTTACGATTTAAATACTATTGGCTTTCCTTTTATAGACTATAATGCTTTATTTTGGCTAGCAAAGCCTTTCCTAAGTACTTAGATACCTGTTATAAATCCAACAAACCACATTTATAGATAAGAGAAGTCTGAGATTTCTTAAGTCCTTCAAGAGCTTTCTTAAATCTTCCAATGTTATATATTAAAGGTCACAACTCTGAATCACTCAGTTATATATTTTCAATTGGAATTAAGAAGCTTCACTGTCACAAGAGGAAGCCAGCTTCAGGTATGAATACTCTAAGTGCTATGTTTGCACACAGCTCTTGAGGTAAAATATCACGTTTCATATTTTCTTTTTTATTAATATGTATTAGTTTTAATAATGGGCTTCATTATGACATTTTCATTCATATGTAAAGCAAAATATATTTTGATTATATACACTCTATTGTCCTCTTTTGTCCCCCTCACACCCTACTGATCCCCTTCCTTTCTCAACCAATTTCTCTCTATTCTTTGATTTATTTTCTTTTTGTAGTTAAGGTTGCTTATATGCATTTACAGGTATGTAGTTAACTTATCAGTGGCTACACCACTGAACAAAATGTCTCCATTTTCTCCAGCAACCATTAGCTGTGCATAAATTCTCAGGGATGAGCATGGCCTCATGAGCCCATATGCCATCACTGATGGAATGGTTTCAGGTCCAATCTTGTGCAGGTATCACAGCTGCTGAGAGCTCAAAAGCTCCACAGCCATGTCATGACCAGAAGATAGCATTTCACAACACCCCTCTCCTTTCTTTTTTACATTCTTTCTGCTCCCTCTTCTATGCTGTTTCTGGAGCCTTTGATGGGGTGTTTACAGACATCTCATTTATGGCTGATCACTTGACAATCACTTATTCTCAGCACTCTGACTACTTATGAGTCTCTGCAGTAACCACTTCCCACTTCAAAATGGAGCTTCTCTGACCAAAGCTGACAGCAACATTAATCTATGGGCATAAACATTTGATAGGCAAAACACGCCTATTTGTCGAAAATAAAACAAAACAAAACCTGCACAATAACAGTAGGTTATTGTGGTTCCCTGCTAGGTTGTATCCTCAGTCATGTGCTTTAGACTGGTTAATAGCACCAGATGTACAGTGCAGCTAAAATCCAGGCAGGAAACAGTTTCCCACATAATAGTCATGCAACATCACACTGGTGGGCAATTCTTGCCTGGCAGTTCGATATTGCAGTTCTAAGGTTGCATAGTCATGTATGACTGCTGACTTCTCTGCTCCTGCAGCTTTCATAGTGCCTTCTGTTACCATGAATGCCTAGACATCAGGACAGGATTTCCAGGTTAGTACTAGTTTGATTTTTCCCCCTACATTCTACAACTAAAATCTATGGTTCTCCAACAATAGGGACTTACTGTCCAGTTCTTGGTTGGCCACCAAGAGCAATATAGCAGCAGTCTGTATTGTTTTGGGAGCCTTTGGAGCTTCCCTGGCCATAGAGCCAAAGGAAGATAACCCACCCCTAGCACTGAGACTTTCATTTAATAACAGTTTTATCCACCCATGGTGCCTCTGTTAAGATTTTTTTTTTAAATTAGCTACAAAAGACCAGCTTTCCCCTGGCTTTTCCAAACATAATCCTTAGTTTTGGTTGGCCCTCTTCGCTACTGCCATCTTCCGCTATGTCCTTCCCACCATGTCCACTGAAACCTTTCTCTTTCCCAGTTTGGTATTTTAAAAATATTTATGAACTAACAGATTCTTCTGTTAAATTTCAGGAATTAAAAGATGAGGGGCTGGTTTGAGTAAGATGACTCCCATAGTCCTTGACTTCCAAATAGTTGGTTTCCAGTTGGTGTCCATGGGGAGGCTTAGGACGTGTAGCCTTGTTGAAAGAGATACATAACTGAAGATGGACTTTGAGAGTTTATAGGGTCCTGCCATTTCAACTTTCCTCTCTCTGTTTTATGCTTATGGTCTAAGATGTGAGCCTTCAGCTTCTGGCTCCTGTTTCCATGCCTTCAGTACCCCATCATGAACTCTAACCCTCTGGAACCATAAGCCCAAATAAACTTCTTTTCCAGAAGTTTCCTTGGTCATGGTGTTTTATCATAGAAAATAACTGATATTTATTAATTAATACTAATGCTTATTTATTGTGGGGGAAAAGTGTTACTCTGACAAATTTGGAGGTTGCCTTCTGTGTTAGTCAATTTGTGCTTCTGTCACAGATCACCATAAATTGGTGGTTTCAAGAATAGTCTAGTTTTCACAGCTCTGGAGTCCGACAAGATGAGGCCAGAGGATCAGAATGGTCTCGTTTTTGGAAAGCTCCACACACTTTTCTTCATATGAGCTCATGGTGTGACACTGCCTCTCTTCAGGACACATCCCATCTGTCCCATCCATGAGAGCTCTACCTACATGACTTCATGTCACCACTTTCCAAATGCCATTGCGTGGGAGATTCAAATTCTCCATGGGATTTTGGGGAACACAGATCCAGTCCTTATCACTTCCCTCCTTTGACTTTGGGAACAGTGTAGATGGTTGCCAGAACTGAAGCCTGGAGACAGGAGCTTGGGCCAGGATGTAGTTGGAATTTTCTCTGGGCCACCAACCAACTCCCAAATAAACTTGTGAAGACTTATCATTAATTATGAATGCTTGGCTTTAGCTTTGGCAGGTCCCATTAGCTCTTACCTGTTTCTATTCATATACATTTTGCTTTGGGGCTTTTTACCTTACTTTCATTCTGTATGTCTTACTTTCCTGCGTCCTCCATATCTGTCTGGTTGTCCCCTGGCATCTCCCTGGCATCTCTTTTCTTTCTCCTCCTGATCCTAAATTCGTTCTACTTACTCTTCCTGATTGGAAGTCCTGTCTATACCTCCTACCTCACTTTTGGCCATTCAGCTTTTTATTAGACCAATCAGGTGCTTTAGGTAGGCAAGGTAAAGCCACAATACATCTTTATATAATTAAACAAATGCAACACATTTTTACATAGTTAAACAAATGCAACATATCTTTGAATAGTTAAACAAATATTCTATAATACCAGGAGAGTCTTCAGTAGGTCCCCAGCATCTAAAGAACACCTTCCACAGTTGCTGGACAACTAAACTCCACTATAGTTGCTCATCACAATCAATTATTATTTGTCTTAGCTTGCTCATCAGATGCCTTCCTTGTTTGGTTCTTGTTACATACCCTGCAGTATGGTGCCATGCCAACCTAAGGAAAGAGCTTACATAGCAACAGAGCTTGACTTACTTACTGATTTGACTTCTGAGATATGTCAATTTTTCTTCCTTTCCTTTCCTTTCTCCTCCCTTTCTCTCCCCTTTCCCCTTGAAGCCTAAAGATATAGGAATATTAAGATCTTAAATCCAATATATTTGCATGTAAATCTAAAACAACCTTTAAATTGGAAAGAAACTTATATTCTTCTTGTAAATTTCTTTTTTTTCTTTAAAAAAAGTCATTTGTCATACCTCCAATCCTCACTTTAAAAACAAAACATAACATTTACTGTGTATATGTGGTGCATGCCAGGGCTCATGGGTAGTAGTTAGAGGACATCTTGTAGGAGATAGTTCTCTCCTTCTATTATGTGGGTCTTAAGCTTCAAATTCAGACCATCAGATTTAGCCACAAGCTCCTTTACCCACTGAGCAATCTTGCTGCCCCCTCCCTCCACCGTGCATTTCTTATCTAGAGACCCTCCCACACAATTTGTAGACATATCAAAATATCCAGTCAAGTTGTCAGTGTGCCTCTTAGCTGCAACTGCTACTATGGTCACTATGTGGTTACTATGTGGTTACTATGCTTGAGGTAAGTTGGCCATAGGTTGTTAAATAAAACCCAGAAGCAGGCACTCTGTACAAACCCCTGTCTCCTACCCTGCCTGATTCTGCAGTGCCACATAGGAGAACAGAGCACTGGCCATCATGATCAGCAAATGGCTCCAGCTGCCTTTGGTGACTATTAGCATGGACACAGCGAAGGTTATTTGAAAGTTTGAGTACAAGTCAAGAAGGAGCTGGTGTTCATAGTATGGAGTTCATGCCTGCCTTACTTATGAGAGTTACTTCAGTGCTCAATACAATGCACTGTAAGTCATTCATAAATAAAAATAGAAATAACATAAATATAAATGGATTAATGGATGGATGACCAACTTCTCTAGGTAGACCCTACTCTGTGCATTTGAGGGACATGTGTAGGAACTGATCCTATAGCTGCTGTTACATGTGGAGCTAGATGTCCATGAATCCTAAAATTCATCAAGACAGCAATAGAAGCTGACTTAGCTAGCAAAGAATTGAGATGGCTTTAATAAACACTAGACAATAATAGCAACAAAGCCATGGGACCTTGCTTTCATGAGCAGAGAGACATTTTCTGATGTCCTCGATGGGATGAGTATGAGGTGGGAATTTTGATCTTTGCCTGGTTGATAGCCAACAACAGTGAAGACAGCTTCCTGTCAGTGAAGACAGGCAGATATGCTGTGCTGTCCTCCAAGCCACTGAAATAGCAAGTGTTGAGTTTCGTATTTTGTTCAATGCCACACCAAGTGCTGCTGATGCCAGACTGGCTGAGGAGATAAATGGTCTCCAATACTTGGGCAGACTTCTCTGTCTCAATTATGCCATCTTTCACTGTGTAGTAATGGTAGAGGACAATTGACCAACTAGAACCTTTTAATCCACTGGTGAAGATATATGTTTGCTCTGTAAGGACTCAGGAACGGCACAGTGATACCCACATAAGAAATGAAGATTAGAAGCATCTCTCAGGATTTTAGGAGCTGCTAAATGATGACATCTGAGATCTTAATCAGAAAGTTGGGAATGAGAAGGTTGTGGGAGGATTGAATCAAAGGAAAGTTGTCTGGGAAGGTACTGAGGGGGGTTTCTGAGAGCAAGGGGACTTACTTTGGCTAAGAAGCATTAGACATTAATGTTGAGGACATTTGTAAAACTTGGGTTGTAAATCATAAAAGATCAAATCAATAAGATTTTTTTTTGAGATAGGGTCTTAGGTCTTAGGCAACCTAGGCTAGCCTGGAACTTGATATATAGCTGAGGGTGACCTTAAACTTCTGATTTGATCCTTCTGGCTTCATCTCTCAAGTGTGGTATTATAGGAATGAGACACCCTACCTGGTTAATGTGGTGCTAGGATAAAACCCAGAGCTTTGAAAAGCTAGGTGTGTACTCTACCAACTAAGCCATATCCTCAGCCCAATTATTCCTAAGCTTATTTGTTTGGCTTTTTGTTTTTTCCATACCTATTGTTTGTAGGACACTGGAACACCTTTTGTATTTCTTTTTTATGCTGTTTTTGTTTGTTTTTGAAGTGCTGAGATAGAACCCAGGTCCTTGTTGGAGCCAGGTGGGGCTCTGCCACTGAGTGCATCCCCAGCCTCCAGAGTTTTCTGTTCATGTTGTTGGCTTTTCTAGATGGGCATAGTGAGAAAAGATCTAGACTATGTGTCTGCAAGGTCGTCTTTGCTAAGGGCACAGACTGTTAAAAGGCAGGACGAGTCTTGGGTGTGCAATGAATTTGTGCACTCATCATCAAGACTGTTTTCAGTCTAATATTGAAAATGAAGTCCTAGGCTGCAGGAACTTTGACACTCTGCATAGCTTTCCACAGCACAGGGATTTCTTGAAGTAGGTTCTTTCCTATTTTGCAGCCCAAAAGCAATGAGATCATGAAGTGGGCAATAAGAGAAAACAATATTTAGTTGGTTCTAGAAGGTTGCAACGGGAATAAAAATATCCCTCTCCCAATCCTGAGCTTTAAACTCATGGACACAAATCAAAACATGAAGGGATGATGCTGCATCCCAAACAAGCCCACACTTCACTGGTTAATTAAATCATTTTAATCTAACGAATATAAGCGGCAAAATAAATGGGCTTAGCGATGAGTCAGGAGTCATCTGATCCAGGTGGCTGCAGAGCCAGCTCCGCCATGCTGGGACATGCAGAACCTTTCCGCTGATCTCCAAGTGACGCCCTGTGCGCACTTTGGCTCTGTTGAGGTTTGAGTAGGTGGCTTTCCCTGGCAGTCTCCCAAGGGAGTTCGACCTCCTACGCACTTTCACCTTTTCTCTGTCAAAAGTCAGGTCCTAGAAACCTGAGAGAGCAAGGGAACAGAGCCCAGGTTCACTGTGTTCTCCAGGGCATTCCCTTGGTGACCCAGGTTTTGTTGGTAGCAGATTATTGAAGAAAGGTGGGCCCCAGATTCTTTCATCTTGATAGCTATACAAGAGAAAAGTTCACAGTGCTATTCTGTGTTGTTTTGACATGAGATCAAAGGTGAGTTGTGGGTTGAGGATGGTTCAGTTCACTAAAGTGCTTATGGTCCAAGCTTGAGGACCATAGCACGTCTCCCAGTACCCACCTCAAACAAGCTCCACTTGTAATTCCAACATTCAGGAAATGAAGACCCCTGGCCTGATATCCAGGCAGCCTAGTTGAATTGTCAAACCCCGGGTGCTAATGTCTCATAAAATCCAAGTGGGGCACCGATGTGTCTTCGGGGTGTTGAGAATACTTGCTGCAAGCCTGACCACCTGACTTTAAACCCTGGGACCTGCATAAAGTCGGAAGGAGAGCAGCTACTCTGCCCTTTGTCTTCTGATTTCCACAGGCACTATGACATACACGCCCGACCCCCAAGCAATATAATAGTAATAAGTTAAAAACAATCAAGGTAAATGGCTCCTGAGAAACAGCAGAGGATGAACTCTGACTGGTACATACACAATCAGTTCCTGTACATCCCCTAAAGAAGGAGTATCTCCTATGAGAGGTTAGAAGTGGTGGGAGGCAAGATCAGTTTCCTCAATATGGAAGGACACGCTTGATTTTCTAGATGCCTCTGTGGCAGGGGATTCCCACCTCTCACAGAGCAGGAAAGTCCCTTCTCACAGTGTGAGTTTCAGAGTGTGAGAAGATTTCTCTCCTCACTCTTGTGGTGGTGGAGATTGGAGGAGTTCTTTTAGACCCTTGGTACAAATGGAATAGCAGGGAAAACTGATTTGGAGCAATGTTGCTAAGAGAGTATCTATACTGGGATGGACTGTCTTGCCATGGATACTGAGCCTCTGCCAGTGGGAGCTTTGGTTTACTCCAAATCATGTTTCACTGCAGGCTGACTCTAACACATCTTCTACCTCTTGTGCCATTCTACCCATAATTTTTTTCTCCCTTTATAGTGTGCAGATATACGTGTTTATTCAGGTGTATATGTGTGTACTTGTGTGTGGAGGCCAAAGGACAACCAGTGGTGTCATTCCCTGAGGCAAAAACCACCGTGTGTTTGTGTGTGTGTGTGTGTGTGTGTGTGTGTGTGTGTGTGTACATGAGTGTACATCTTTGTGGGAATGTGTACATGTATATGTGGAGGCCAG
Source organism: Peromyscus californicus insignis (assembly GCF_007827085.1). Classification (NCBI taxonomy): domain Eukaryota; kingdom Metazoa; phylum Chordata; class Mammalia; order Rodentia; family Cricetidae; genus Peromyscus; species Peromyscus californicus. Next base: position 2,068,000 of record NW_026294617.1, on the reverse strand, counting down.
AGATTGATGAAGGTGTTTTCCTCAATCATTTGCCACATTTTTTTTAATGTAGTATTTTTCACTTGTCCTGGAGCTCACAGATTGCCTAGATAAACTGGCCAGCAAGCCCCTGTCTCTACTTCCTCAACCCTGGGATTACAGGCACATGTCATTGAGCCCAATTCTTCCCATGGGTGCTGCAGATCCAAACTCTAGTTCTTATTCTTGCAGGCCAGGCACTTCGATGAGTAAGCCATCTCTCCATCTCTCCCCCTCCCCCCATTTTTTGAGATAGATTTCCCACAGACAAGGAACTCCCCAAGTAGGATATGGTGGCTGACCAGTGCATTCCAAGGATTTGCTTGTCTCTGCCTCCCCAGAGCTGGAACTACCCATAAAAATCAACAGTATCAACATGGTGCTGACTTTTTGCTCCTGTGCCTCTGCTGTGCTTATTTAGATACAACTCTTGATCTTTCCTGCAGGAAAGTGTCACTCATGTAAAAACAATTATGTTGCTAGCTAAGGCAGATTTAAGAAACTGGTTCAACTTTCATATGCACCCCAGATGACAGTCAGAGCACCAACTCATATAAAGTCTGCTGCTAGGAGACAAGAAATGGGGGTGTAGGCACAGGCGTGAGGCCATGAGGAGGTGCCTTGGGCCTTTGGTTAAGCATAGGGCTGCCAAGAGACAACAAAGTCTTAACAGGGGGTTGAAAGCATTTGCGATTAGCCAGTAACTTGAGGCAAGGCATAAAGATTTTGAAGCCATTGCTATGTTAGGTAATTGGATCCAAGGGCGTGCATGATATCCTCTAGGGAGAAGGTAGAGAGCAATGGCTCTCAATTTTGGCTGAAGATAAGAAACTTTGGGGGAAACTATGGAAACTTACCATGCCCAGGACTTCTATCTCCATAGATTTTGATTTAAAAAGGTACCAGTGAAAGTCAGCAATGGTTTTACAAAGCTGTGGATCCTGTGAACTAGAGTACAAAACTGACAGGCAAGATGTACAATCAGATTGTGGTGCTTAGGGGTGACAGGCCCACTGCACCAGAGGAACTCACCTGGTGTGGGGGACTGTGGGAGTCCAGCTTCTACCTTCTACCTTCCCCACGTTTTTAGAGTTCTTAGGAGGAGGAGAGAGGGATAAGAAAATATCAGATAGAAAGAGGCCTAGCTGATGAGAAGAAAGAAATATAGGATAGCTTTGGGAGGGCCTGGATCAACAGCTTCAAAGTTTATTCAAAAGGGCTTTTTATAATATGGAAAGGATCTCCCCCTTGCAAGATCAAAGCACACTGTACAGTCAAGTGTAGCTCCTTCCACACACCTGGTAAACATGCCTGAGGTCAAATCATCTCTTTATGCAGCCCTCCTGGGTAAAGCAAGCTCAGATTCTCTGACCCTGAGTAAGTTCTCACTAGGAAAACTCTGTGGGCTCCCACACCCTGGCACTGTAAAGCTGGTCCAAGGCAGTGGCTGAGGAGGTAACAGGCCCTGATGCAAGTTTACTACTGCCTACTAAGTGGATGTGATGCCAGCCTGCCCTGTAAATACTTACGTTTACACCATAGATCACTGCTGTCAACTTTGATCAGGGTAATTTCTCTTTGCAGTAGGTGGCAGTTAATGCAGAGGTTAGTTACTAGCCAATATACATATGAACAAGTGCCTGTTGAGTGCTCAGCCCTAAATGGGACATCTATGTCACCCCACAAGACTCAGGAACATTATAGAAGAGAGACCAGAGAAGAAATGCTGTGAAATGCTGTCTTCTGTACACAACATGGCTGCTGTGCCCATGAACTCACAGCAACAGTGGCACTCTGTACACACCCACGTACTATCATGGATGAGGGAGGAGCTTGCAAGGCTCCTCCCCTTCCAGAAGAGCCACAAACTATAAAGGTTGGAGGGGAGCACTAGTATGTTGCCCCACTCATGAAAATACACCCAATGTCACGTAGACAACCCTCATTAAATACACAAACACGTATGCACATATACATGTATACACAATCACACATGAATTCATGCACATGCGGGGACACACACACACACAGAGAGACCTCATGAAAGTAGGAAGGGAACTTGGAAAGAAGAAGGAATTGGGAGCAGGAAGGGGAGATGAAAGGGGATAATTGCGGGGGAACTTTGATCAAAGAACACTGACTATACATGTGCAACCGCAAATAGTAAGGTAGGGCACTTTCTTTCCTGCCCCATTTTCTTCTCTTTGCTTTTCTTCCTCTCCCTTCCCCCTTTTTCTTCTTTTTTGATACAGGATCTCATGTAGCCCAGTATGGACTTTAATTGGCTATGAGCTATGTAGCTTGAATTCCTGATCCTCCTGCCTCTACACCTGAAAGGTTGGAACTATAGGCATGTGCCACCACCCCTGGAATAGTCTTCTTTTGCTAGGACTTTGTATTATGTTGAATTTGATCATTTCTTTTTGGTTGCATTTATCAAACTGGCCATAGGGTTTTCTTTTTAGATCTGCTATTGTGTTGATTTATGATATATTTTCCTTCTATTGAACTATCTCTGCATTCCTCTGACAGCTACCACCCAATCACAGAATATTTGATTTTGCTAGAATTTATTTATTATTATTATTATTATTATTATTATTATTATTATTATTATTATTATTATTTTGAAGCAGAGTCTATTACAGTCCAGGCTGGCATGGAATTCACAATCCTCCTGCCTTAGTCTCCTGGGTGCTGGAATTAGATGTGTACACCATCCTGTGACATTGTTTCCGATTTTAACCTTTTTCTTCATCAACAAAGATGGCCTGCAAATTCTTCTTCTGGTGTCTTCACTGTACTGTTGTGTAAAATAATGTAAGGTATCTATTTCCTCTCCTCCTCCTCTTCCTCTTCCTCCTTCCCCCTCCTCTTCATCTTTCTCTTCTTTGGATTTTTTTCTTAGAAAATTGGGATAATTTTTTTATTGAAAATAGATTCTTCTCTCATACAACACATCCCAACCACAGTTTCCCCTCCCTTTATTCCTCCCAGATCCCCCCCACTTCCCTTTCCCCCCAGATCCACTCTTGTTCCATTTTCTTTTAGAAGTGAGCAATAACCTCCCAGAGACAACAACCAAACATTATAAAATAAGATACAATAAGACAAGGCAAAACCCTCATATTGAGGCTGAACAAGACAACCCAATAGGTGGAGAAGAGTCCCAAGAGTATGGATTTTATTTGTACTGAAATGTGATTTTAATTGTATGTTAATAAATAAAGTTGCCCGGGGGTCAGAGCTATTAGAGCCATAGCAAAAGCTGGGCGGTGGTGGTGCACGCCTTTAATCCCAGCACTTGGTAGGCAGAGCTAGGTAGATCTCTGTGTGGTCAAGGATACAGCCAGCATTGGAGACAACACACCTTTAATCTCAATACCATAGAAGACCTGGAGAGCTGTACAACAGACAGTGACGAGGCAGTCATGTGGTTGGTTTTACAACCAATGAGAAGGCAGAACAGAAAGTTTATATAAAGACAAACAGACAGGAAGTAGCTCTCTTTCGGAGAGGTCTCTTGACTTAAGAGACTAGCTGCAGCAGGCGGGTAAGGCTCTTAGCTCTGATCTCTTGGCTTTCTTCTTTGCATTGGCTCTGTATTTCTTATTTAATAAGACGGTTGGTTACATCTACACAAGAGCAGGCAAAAGAGTCAGAGACATGCCTGTTCCCACTGTTAGGAGTCCCACAAAAACACCAAGCTATCAGCCATAACATATATACTGAGCACCTGGTGAAGACTCATGCAGGTCTCATGCTTGCCACTTGAGTAAGACCCTATGAGCCCTGCTTAGTTGATTCAGTAGGCCATGTTCTCCTGATTTCCTCCAACCCTTCTGACTCTTAAAATCTTTCCTCCCCATCTTCCATGGGGTTCCCCAAGCTGTGAGGGTAGGGACCCACAGGAGACCTCCAATTTAGACTCTCTGAGTAATGTCTGGCTGAGGGTCTCTGCACCTACTTCCTTCTGTTGAAGGGAAAAGCCTCTCAGATATTCACTAAACAAGGCACTGATCTATGATATAGTAGAATGTCATTAGGAATCATTTCATTAATTATTATTTTTTGTCAGTCATGTTTGGTTCTACCCTAGGTGTCTGAGCTATCCAGTCTCTGGTTCCTGGTCATTCCAGGCAGTGTCAAGCATAAACCAGACCTCGGTTATTCACTTCCACAAGTTCTGTACCACCATTGCCCTGGCACATCTTGCAGGCAAGACAGATTGTAGCTGAAAGATTTTGTGACTGGGTTGGTGTCCAGGTTTCTCTTTCCATCACCTGCAGAATACCTTCCCAATCCAAAGAGAGTAGAACATAAGGGTGAAGGCTCCATGAAGGTACCAGCTGACCTCTCTACATTCAATGAGCTATGTGGATATTGTCCTTGGCAATGAGGCCCCACTGTCAGGTTTTGGAGAGCAGCCCTCTGTCCAAGCATCAGCCTGGGTTGTTTGGGGATCTGTACAGGACCCCCTTGGTAAACAACTCAACTAAATGCACCCCAGACCCACCACTGGAAGCTTTGCCTAGCTACAAAAGATAGTCAGTTCAGACTCTGTATTCTCTATTACAAGGAGTCCTCACTGGGGTCACCCTCAAAGATTCCAGGAAGTTTCCACTGCACTAGGTTTCCATCTATCTCTCCTCATACTCTCTCCTTCTATCTCATCTCCCCCAAACATGATGCCTCTCACTTCCATTCCCACAACCTCTAGTCCACCCACAAAATTTATTCTATTCCCCCTTCCTGGGGAGATCCATGGTTCCCCATTAGAGACATCCTCTTTTATGGTGATATATTGTGTACCCTGATAAAATTGCTCGAGGATCAGAGGACAGGGCCAGCCACTAGATTAGACATAGAGATCAGGCAGATCTTAATCACAACACTCGGGAGACAGAGATCTGTCTGGATCTTTGTGAGTTCAAAGTCACCCTGGACTACATGAGATTGACTCAGTCTAAGAGAGAAACAGAGCCAGGCAGTGGTGGCACACATCTTTAATCCCAAAACTTGGGAGTCACATGCCTTTAATCCCAATACTAGGAAAGTTGAGACAGGAAATGATATGGGTGGGTGGAGAAAGGTATATAAGGTATGAGGAGACAGGAACTAAAGTCTTCCAGCTGAGGAAAGCTTTTCAGGCTGAAGAATCCTAGAGGTAAGAGGTGGCTTGTTCCTTTGTCTCTCTGATCTTTTAGCATTCATCACAATATTCTGGCTCCAAGTTTTTTTTTTTTTTTTTTTTTTTTTTGGTTTTTTTTTTTTTTTTTTGGTTTTTCGAGGCAGGGTTTCTCTGTGTAGCTTTGTGCCTTTCCTGGAACTTGCTTTGGAGACCAGGCTGGCCTCAAACTCACAGAGATCCACCTGGCTCTTCCTCCTGAGTGCTGGGATTAAAGGCGTGTGCCACCACCGCCCAGCCGAGTTTTTTATAAAAAGACAATTTAGCAATTTGTGTTACATCTGATGCCCAACATGGGCCACAAACCTATGACCTTGAGATTAAAAGTCTGTCTCATGCTTTACAGACTGAGCTGGCCTGTAGCACTCTTTACCTAACTTCTCTGGGTCTGTGGGTTGTAGGTTGGTTATCATTTACTTAACATCTAATATCCACTTATAAGTGAGTACATATCATATTTGTCTTTCTGGGTCTTGGTTAGCTTACTCAGGATGATTTTTTTCTAGTTCCATCAATTTGCCTGCAAATTTCATGATGTCATTTTTTTAACAGCTGAGTAATACTCCATTGTGTAAATGTACTAATTTTCTTTACCCATTTTTTGGTTGAGGGATATCAAGGCTGTTTCCAGTTTCTGGCTATTATGAATAAAGTCACAATGAGCATGGTTGAGCAAGTGTCCTTGTAGTAAGACAGATTCTCCTTTGGGAATATGCCCAAGAGTGGTATAGCTGGGTCTTGAGGCATGTTGATTCCAGATTTTCTGAAGAACTACAATGTTGTGGAATATTCTTTTACACAGTGTGAAGAAGTGTCATTCTGATTAGTTTAATAAAGAGATGAATAGCCAATAGCTAGGCATGAAGAAGTTAGGTGGAACTTCTGGTGAGAGAGAGTAAAGAAGAAAGATGGAGTCACCAGCCAGATGCAGAGGAAGTGAGACATGTAGAAGGAGAGGTAAAAGCCACAAGCCATGTGGCAGCACATAGATCAATAGAAATGGGTTAATATAAGTTTTAAGAGTTAGTCAGAAACAAGACTAAGCTAATGCCGAGCTTTCATAATTAATTATAAATTTCTGCATTGTGATTTGGGGGCTGGTCATCCAAAAAAGCATGCTACACAGCTGTATTGCTATCTGTAGTGGCAGTACAAGTTTGCATTCCCACCAGCAATAGAGGAGTGTACCCCTTGCTCCACATCCTCACCAGCATGAACTTCACTTGTGATTTTGATCTTAGCTCTTCTGACAGGTGTAAGATGGAATCCCCAAGTAATTTTGATTTGCATTTCTCTGATGGGTAAGGTTGTTCAACATTCCTTTGTTTCTCAGCCATTTGAGTTTCCTTTTGAGAATTCTCTGTTTAGATCTGTACTCCATTTTTTAATTTTTTTTTATATCAAGTTTCTTGGGTTCTTTGTATATTTGGGATATTAGTCATCTCTCAGATGTGGAATTGGTAAAAATATTTTCCCATTATGTAGGCTGCCATTTTTGTCCTATTGATGGGATCCTTTGCCTTACAGAAGTTTTTCAGTTTCATGAGGTCCCATTTATTAATTGTTGATCTTAAGTCCTGCACTATCAGTGTTTTGTCCAGAAACTTGTCTTCTTCGCTAATGCATTCAAGGTTATTCTCCACTTTCTCTTCTATCAGGTTCAATGTTTATGGTTTTATGTTGAGGTCTTTGATCCATTTGGACTTGGGCTTTGTGTAGGGTGATAAATATGAATCTATTTGCATTCTTCTATATGCAGACATCTAGGTTGACTAGCATCATTTGTTGAATATGCTTTCTTTTTTTCCAGTGTGTATTCCCAGACTCTTTATCAAAGATCAGGTGATCACAGGTGTGTGGATTTAAGTCTGGATCTTCAATTTGATTCCATTGATCAACCTGTTTGTTTTAATGCCAATATCATACAGTTTTTATTACTATAGCTTTGTAGTGCAGCTTGAAATTAAGGATAGTGGGACATCCAGTAGTTCTTTTATTGTTCAGGATTATTTAAATTATCCTGGGTTTTTTGTTTTTCTTTATGAGGTTGAGAATTGTCCTTTCGAGGTCTGTAAAGAATTGTGTTGGAATTTTGATGCAGATTGCATTGAATCTATAGATTGCTTTTGATAATAAAATTTTTGCTATGTTAATCCTACCAATCCATGAGCATGGGAGATCTTTTTATCTTCTGATATCTTCTTCAAAGAGTTGAAGTTTTTAATCAACAGGACTCTCACTTGCTTGGTTAGAGTTACTCCAAGATATTTTATATTATTTGAGGCTATCATGTTTCTCTGGTTTCTTTCTCAGTTCATTTGTCATTCGTGTATAGGAGGGCTACTGATTTTTTTTTTAGTTAGTCTTGTATCCATCCACTTCACTGAAAGTATTTATCAGCTGTAGAAGTTCCCTGGTAGAATCTTTAGGGTCACTTATGTATACTGTCATATCATCTGCAAATAACAGTTCTTTGACTTCTTCCTTTACGAGTTGTATCCCCCTAATCTTTTTCAGTTGTCTTATTGTTCTAGCTAAAACTTCAAATACTGTATTGAACAGATATCAGAAGAGTGGACAACCTCATCTTGTTCTTGATTTTAGTAGAATTGCTTCAAGTTCTCTCCATTTAATTTGATGCTGGCTATAGTCTTGCTGTTATTAATTGCCTTTATTATGTTTAGGTATGTCTCTTGTATCGCTGATCTCTCCAGGACTTTTATCATGAAGGGGTATTGGATATTTTCAAAGTCTTTTTGGCATCTAATGAGATGACTATGTAGTTTTTTTCTTTCAGTTTATTTATATATAAGATTATATTTACTGATTTTCCTATATTGAACCATCCCTGTATCTCTGAGATGAAGTCTACTTGATCATGGTGGATGATCTTTTTGGTGTGTTCTTGGATTCAATTTGCAAATATTTTAATGAGTATTTCTGTATTTGTGTTCATAAGAGAAATTAATCTAATTTTCTTTCTTTATTGAGTCTTTATGTAGTTTGGATATTAGGGTAACTGTGGCCTCATAAAATGAAGTGGGCTATGCTCCTTCTATTTCTATTTTGTGGAGTAATTTGAGGAGTATTGGCCTTAATTCTACTTTGAAAATCTGAGAGAATTCTGTGCTAAAATCATCTGATCCTGGGATTTTTTTTTGGGGGGGGGGTTGAGAGACTTTTAATGACTGCTTTTGTTTCACTAGGAGATATAGGTCTATTTAAATTGTTTATCTGATGTTGTTAATTGGTTTTACTCTTTTGGGGGGGGGGGGTCCTCCACCCAGCTCCCAAGTAAATCACACACTTATTCTTACTTATGAATGCCTGGCCTTAGCTTGGCTTAGTTTCTAGCCAGCTTTCCTTAACTTAAATTATCCCATCTACCTTTTGCCTCTGGGCTTTTTCCCTTTTCTTACTTCTGTGAATCTTACTTTTATTTTGTGTCTTGCTGTGTAGCTGGGTGGCTGACCCCTGGAGTCCACCTCCTTCTCTGGCTCCTAGCTCCCTCCTCCCAGTTTCTCCTTCTATATAGTCTCTCTGCCTGCCAGCCCCACCTGTCCTTTCTCCTGCCTTGCTTATTGGCCATTCAGTTCTTTATTAGACCATCAGGTGTTTTAGATAGGCATAGTATCACAGCTTCATAGAATTTAACAAATGCAAAATAAACAAAAGTAACACACATTAAAATAATATTCTACAACAATCTGATGCTAATTTAACTTTGGTAAGTGGTACCAACCAAGAAAATTATCCATTTCTTTTAGAATTTCCAATTTTGTGGAGTACAGGATTTTAAAGTATGTCCTTATGATTCTCTGGATTTCCTCAGTGTCCACCTCCATTTTGTTTCTGATTTTGTTAATCTGGATATTCTCTTTCTGTCTTTTAATGAGTTTGAATAAGAATTTGTCTATCTTGTTGATATTCTCAAAGAACCAACTTTTTGTTTCCTTGATCCTTTGTACTGTTATCTTTGTTTCTATTTTATTGCTTTCAGTACTCAGTTTCATTATTTCCTGTCATCTACTCCTCTTAGGTATGTCTGTTTCTTTTTGTTCTAGAGCTTTCAGATGTGCTGTAAAGTTGTTAGCATGAGATCTCTCCATTTTTTTATGTAGGCCCTTAATTGTATAAACTTTCATCTTAACACTGTTTTCATTGTGTCCCATAAGTTTGGGTATGGTGTATATTCATTTTCATTGAATTCTATAGTTTTAGTTTCTTTCTATATTTATGTCTTGACCCATTTTTTTCATTCAGTAGAGAGTTGTTCAGTTTCCATGAGTTTGTAGCTTTATGTTGTTTCTATTGTTGTTAACGTCTTACTTTAATTCATGGTGGTCTGATAGGGTACAGGGAGTTATTTCAATTTTCTTGTACCTATTGAGACTTACTTTGTGTCTGAGTATCTGGTTGATTTTGGAGAAAGTTCTGTGAGGTGCTAAGAAGAAGCATGTTCTTTTGTGTTTAGGTGAAATGTTCTGTAAATATCTGTTAGGTCCATATAGTTTATACTGTCTATTAGTTCCAGTATTTCTCTGTTTAGTTTTTTGTCTGGATGACCTGTACTTTAGTGAGAATGGGGTATTGAAGTATCCCACTATCATTGTGTGAGGATCAATATGTGATTTAAGATGTAGTAGTGTTTCTTTTTAAAAATTGGGTACACTTGTGTTTTGGACATAGATGTTTAGAATTGAATTATCATCATCTTGATGGGTTTTTCCTTTAATGAGTATGTAGTGACCTTTCTATCTCCTTTGATTAAGTCTCTTTTGTTAGATATTAAAATGGCTATACCACCTTGCTTCTTAGTTCCATTTGCATGGAATATCTTTTGACACACCTTTGTCATGAGGTAATGTCTATCTTTCATTTTGAGGTGTGTTTGTTGTATGCTGTGGAAGGATGGATCCTGTTTTCACATCATTCTGTTAGTCTGTGTCCTTTTATTGTGATATTGAGAGATAGCAATGACTATTATTGTTAATGATTGTTAATTCCTGTTATTTTGTTATTGTTTTGGTGGTGGTGGTGGTGGTGGTGTGTGTGTGTGTGTGTGAGTATTTGTGTACGTGTATGTATGTGAACACATTGTCTCTGTGCTTCCCTTCTTTTGGTTTTGCTGGTTTAGGATAAATTATTTCCTGTGTTTTCATGGGTGTTTTTAACCTCTTTGGGTTGGAATTTTTCTTGTAGCACCTTCTGTAGGGCTGAATTCATAGATAAATATTGTTTAAATTTGACTTTATAATGGCATACCTTATTTTCTCGATCTATGGTGATTGAAAGTTTTGCTGGGTATAGTAGTCTGGGCTAGCATCTGTGGTCTCTTAGAGTCTGCAGTACATCTGTCCAAGGCCTTCTGAATTTTACAGTTTCCACTGAGAAGTCATGTGTAATTCTAATTGGTCTCTCTTTATGTGTTTCTTGGCCTTTACCTTTGCAGCTTTTAAAATTCTTTCTTTGTTTTATATGTTTAGTGTCTTGACTATCATGAGACAAGGGGACTTGATTTTCTGGTCCAATCTATTTGATATTCTGTAAGCTTCTTGTACCTTTATAGGCATGTCTTATATATGATTAGGAAAATTTTCTTCTATGGTTTTGTTGGAAATATTTTGTGGGCCTTTGAGCTGGGATTCTTCAGCTTCTTCTACTCCTATTTGTAGCTGGAGTTTTCTCTCCGGGTGCTGCCAAACCCCGGCAGTCCGACAGCCCACTTATAAAATAAACACACAGATGCTTATATTATTTACAAACTGTATGGCCATGGCAGGCTTCTTGCTTACTGTTCTTATATCTTAAACTAACCCTTTTCTATAAATCTATACCTTGCCACATGGCTCGTGGCTTACTGGCATCTTCACATGCTGCTTGTCATGGCGCGGCTGGCAGTGTCTCCCCCACTCAGCCTTCCACTTCCCAGAATTCTCCTCTCTCCTTGTCCTGCCTATACTTCCTGCCTGCCCACTGGTCAATCAGTGTTTTATTTATACAGAATGATATCCACAGCACCTATTATTCTTAGGTTTGGTCTTTTCATAGAGTCCCAGATTTCCTGGATGTTTTGGGTCAGAAATTTTTTAGATTTAACATTTTTATTAGACCAATGTATCCATTTCTTGTATCAGATCTTCAGTGCTTGAGATTCCCTCTTTCATCTCTTGTACTCTGTTGGTGAAGCTTGCCTCTGTAGTTCTTGTTCTCATTCCTAAATTTTTCATTTCCAGAATTCCCTCAGTTTGTGTTTTCTTTATTGCTTCTATTTCTATCTTGAAAACTTTTATTCATTTCCTTCACCTGTTTACTTGCTTTTTCTTGACTCTTTTGGCTTTCTTTAAGGGATTTGTTCATTTCCTCCAATTGTTCATGTTTTCCTGCCTTTCTTTGAGGGATTTCTTCATTTTGTACAATTGTTTGTGTTTTCCTGGATTTCTTTAAGGGGTTTATTCATTTCCTCTTTAAGGACCTCTATCATCTTCATATATTTAGTTTTAAGGTCTTTTTCTTGAGCTTCAGCCATGTTGGACTAGTCAGGGCCTGCTTTGGTAGGCTAGCTATGGGAGGCTAGCTGGATTTTGGTAGAGACATATTGCCCTGACTGTTATTGATTTTGTTCTCACACTAGCATCTAGGCATCTGGGTATGGGGTGATTATACATCTAGGTGCTGATTTCTGAGTTTGTTTTTATTGTGTGGTATTTTGTTTCTTGGTTTCTGTTTCCTCTCTGGATTTTCAGAGAGTATGTTTATGGAATAATCTTTTTGTACACTGTGAAGATGTGTCTTTGCCAAGGCACCTTCTGATTGGTTTAATAAAGAGTTAAATGGCCAATAGCTGGGCAGGATGTATAGGTGGGACTCTCAGGCATAGAGAGGACTCTGGGAAGAAGAGAGGCAGAGTAGCCAGCCAGATGAAGAGGAGGCAAGACATCCAGGAGGAGGAGTAATAGCCATGAGTCATGTGGTAAGACATGGATTAATAGAAGTGGGTTATAGGCATGTGCCACAACAGCCATCATCTCCATTTTGTCCAGCTAACTGTCTTTTTACTCTGAGCACACTGAGACCCACTTCTCCTTTCTCTGAAGTTGCTTTAACAAGTCACTATCGTATCCCTATGGTGTGAGCTCAAAAGGATTGCACTTTTTCTTTACTTTCTGGAACTTCATGCTTTATTGTGAGAGTTTTTCTAGGCCCTTCACCCCAAGACTCCTTGCTTTGATCATTTACTGTATTCTCACTATAAACCTCACCCCACTCTCTTTTCTCTTTCTCTCCACTGATGTGAGTGCAGACATTTGCAAGCTTTCCCTCTATTCCTTTGCTCTTTTTCTTCTATGTGGCTTCCTCAGATAATTTCATCTATTCTTAGGACTTAAACTTTGAGACTGGAGAAATGGCTCAATGGGTAAGAAAGCATGTCATGCAAACATAAGCACTTGAATCCCTAGAACTACATAAAATGCCAGGTGTGACCATGGGTGCCTGTAATCCCAGAGATATTGGTGGCCAGAGACAGGAAGATCACTGGAGCTTGTTGGCTGTCAGACTCTCTAGGTTTAGTGAGAGACTCTGTCTTGAGGGAATAATATGAGGAATGATGGAGAAGGACACCTGAAGTTGTCCTCTGGGCTACACACACACACACACACACACACACACACACACACACACACACACACACGAGCACACACAGCCACATCCATACATCCATGTCTACTACACCACACGTATTCTCACTGTGTCTCTGTCACTGTCTCTCACACATAGATTTAAACTTTACTTGGAGGGAGCTTAGGTTTTATGGGGTCCAGACTGTATATCATTTTTGCAGTAACTCTTTAAAGAAAAGAGTTCAAAATTCTACATAAAGTCTTAACTTGGAAATAAAAGGTCTGGAATGTAAATTTCACTAAAATTACAGCAAATGGGCATTTGTTGGTTTGTCTTTTAGAAAAAGGTTTTCTTCTAGGCTTAAGATTGGTAAGCTGACTTTGCAAGCTGAATTTACCTGGCTGACAGTGAGATTTACTATGTCTTGTCAAATGGAAGCTTGAAAACTTTGCACACATGTATTCCAATGCTTTCAGGAAGGTGGAAATTTCCATGTTAGCCTGTGCCACATAGAAGGCCCTAGGCCAGCCTGGACTATATAATAACACAATTTTATCTAAAACTAAATCAAACTAAGACAAACCAAATACAACAGACAAACAAAACATGTCCACAATTCTTTGACATTCCTCCCACGGAGAGGCATTGATGTGACCCTGTTTCTGAGTCTGAGCTTTATGACTGCTTGACCAATGGAATCTCTTGGAAGTACTATGGTGCCGTATTCAAGCTGCAGGAAGCAGTTTGTACTCCTGTAGTAGAGCTTGTACTTTTGGCCCCCAGATATCCTGCTGGGGAAAAGGCAACCACCCACATGGGAAGTCCATGTAAGTTGTTCCAGCTAACAGCCAACAAAGTTGGCACCCAGCTTATGTTTCTGTGAGTTGGCCATCTGAAAGGGGAGCCTCATCCTTCCAGTCTCATGAGCTCTGTTGACAGCACAGAGAACAGATGAAGGAGTCACCCATGATGCTCTACTTAGTGCAGATTAGGGTAACGATGGTTGCCCTTTTCAAACCTTGAGTTTGAGTGTTGTTTGTTATGTAGCACTCGATAGGTAGAATGCACAGACACCCCGTCTTAGCTTTTCTCTTGATGCTAATCTAATTTGTGATGGTACCAGTAACATTGTTACCAACACACAGGTAAGAAATTCTAATTTTCCCTCACTTTTTTTTCTTCTTTATTTTTCAAGACAGGTTATCAAGTAGCCCATGTTAGCCTCAAACCTACTATACACAGTCAAGGATGACTTTGAAATTCTGATTTTCCTGTCCCTGCTTCCCAAGAGCTGGGATTACAGGTGTGTCCCCCTATTCTTGATTTTCCTATTCTTGTCTATCCACTAAATTAACAGGTTATATAGTTTCAGATTTTATCTCCTCGGTACTTCTAGCATCGGCTTCCTCTTCTCCATCCTTCTCAGACCTCCATATCTCAGTGTTTTGCAGGAACGTCTTTAATGTACTTTCCATATCTATCCTTGTCTCATTCAAGAAGGTTCCATGTGCTGCAATACAATGCTCACAAATCTCAGACTTGTTCCTTCTCTGTGTAAATACCTTTGATCAAGACTTAAATATCTGTTCCTTAGTTAAATAGTTAAGGATATCACACAGTTAATGTGTTTCCCAGCAGAAGAAACCTGAGTTTGCAGATTTCAATAGGGAAACGGGGCTAAGGATGCAGCTCAGTTAGTAGAATGCTTGCTTAGCTTTCAGGAAGCCTTTCCTTCCCTCCCAGCACTGCATACACCAGACATGACAATGCACATCTGTAATCCTAGCACTTGAGAGGTAGAGGCAGGAGGATCAGAAGTTCAGGGTCATCTTTGGTGATACAGGGAATTTGAGCCCAGCATGAGTTACCTGAGACACTGCCTAATATACAAACTAATAAAATTTTCAACAGGAAGAATGAGCATGAGGCTATAGTCTTAAGTGTTTTCCTGCAGGTCTCCTAATTCCAGTGCTGCCCCATTTCACCTTATAACAATCACACCATGAATATTTTCCCCAGCAATGGTTAAATAACAAGTTATTTTTGCTTTCTAATAAGCTAGTGGTTAAACAATAAGACATATAACAAAACAAACAAACAAACAAACAAGCAAACAAAAAACTCAATGAAGGGACCAATATCTTTGAGATCAGTTAGCAATATTTTTAGTACCTATCTAAGCTGTCATTGTGAGTGAAGTAGATATATAAAACCCAAGGGAAGAAGATGAGTTACATACATGTGCTCTGAGAAGTAAAAAAGATTCTTGGTGTAAAGTACATTCTATCTTGTTCTACTGGTAATGAAACTTCCTATGCCCATTTGTTTATTATTTTTATTTTTAATTTATCTGTATGTGTGTGTCTTTGTGAATATATGCCACCTATATATGGGTTCTTACAGAGGCATAAAGAGGGCATTGGATCCCATGGAGCTGAAGTTGTGAGCTGCTTGGTGGGGGTTAAAGGCTGAACTGAGTTCAAGTCCTCTGGAAGAGTAGTAAGGGCTCTTCAGGGCTGAGCCATCTCTCCAGTACATCTATGCCCAATTCTGTCATGAGATTGGATAACATTGTAACAGCTACTGTACTATATCTTACAATAACAAATATAGCAGCATAGGGGATACTTTTCAAAATTCTAACAGTTTAGCAACATTTTAATATAAACTAACTTCTGAAGGCCAGTTGGAGGGAACTGCCACTTAAGATCTGATTTCAATGACAGAATTCATTTTCAACTTTCATGCATCTAATTTAACAAAAAATTATAGCATAATGTGAACATGTCTACAGTAATTTGTCTTTCTGTCATACAAATGAAGCTTGAAGCTTGGATATGAATATTTCACACCAAAGATTCAGATTATTGGTATTTGAAAAACACACATACCTGACAAGACTACACAGGATTTTTTTTTCTGAAAGAAACATTGCCATTATCCCTACTGTGTCTTCAAGTCTGCATAAATATAATACATAAGTAAATGTAATTAAAAATAGAAAATCACACAGTTAATATGTCAGTATTTAATAACAAATTTAATTTAGAGTAGAGAATAATGACAACAGTAACTTTTTTGCAATCCTAATTTAATTACAGAAATATCTGGGAATTGCATATTTAATGCTCTCAAGCAATGTTGCCATGGAACAATGATTGAAGTGAAGTATATTGCCCGCTCATTTTTCACATGAACTCTTTGCACTTTGAAGTGCACACACATGCTCATGAGTGACATGATTCTAACCCAAATTCCACACCCATAGGTGTCATTTTAATTCACAAAAAGCTTTATCAGTTAACAAGGCAACAATTGAAGAGGCAAGACTAGAAGAAGGCAGGTGGTTTTCCCCACAGATAGCCATGTTCTTTTATCTTAGTGTTTTAAGATTCTCTTCTTCATGATTCTGGGAGGAAGAAGAGATATAGAGGATTAGTTGTTTCTGATTCCCTTGAAAGAAACATGTTGTCATGAGAGAGATTATGTGTTTTTCAAAGGACTTAAGTTATGAGAGGGAAGGTTTGGTTTGGGCAGAACTTAATAGCTGCTCTCCTTGAGCAGGCTTGGGAGACCTTCCGCCCTATGTAAAAGATCATATTGTGGTCTAGGGATATACTTTATTTGGTAGAATACTTGTTTAGCATACATGAAACCCTGGGTCCAATCCCCTACCCTACATAAAGCTGGATGGGGTGGTCCACATCTGTAATCCTAGCACTCCAGAGGTGGAGGCAGGAGGATCAGGAGTTCAAGTTTATGCCTGACAATATGGGGAAATTAGGGTTAGCTTGGAATACATGAGACCCTGTCTCAAAAAACCAAGCCAAACAAACACAAGGCTCCTACTGGAGGATCTTACTATTAAGGGCTTGGGTTGAGAGTGGGAATAATCAGTAGATGCAGCCCTGAATTCAGTACTGATTCTATTTCCCTCACACTCCTAGATGCAAAGGAGAATCTTGGGCATGGAAGCAGGAGGCAGACCAGGTCAGGTGATGACTGACCGCTTAGTCTGCTTTTAACATTACCTCTATGAAACCATGAAAGATGGACACATCCTGAGATCTCTCATGCCCGCAGCTCATCGATCCCTAGTTCCATGGGACCTGGGGGAAACCCCAAAGGTTTAGGATTAGTTTGGTCATTTCTCTCATCTCTCTTTCAGGATATGACTAAGTGAAATTTGAATGCAGAAGTTTCCTGAGCTTGTCAGTTCTGCTCTACTGGCCATAATTACCTGTCTCTGTTTGGATCTTCTACTGTCTAATTATACAGAATGACTTACATTTTTGGATTATAAGAACAGGGTGAGGATCTCTCAGATTCATCTGGTGATTTCAGCACTCTACCTCACTGTTTGTTAATTTAGTCTAGGGTTGCTAACTGCTTTGCCAAAGGTTAATTTTAAGGTTAATCTATTATCATCATGGGCTTTTGGCCAAAATTACAGCCTGGTAAAGATTTATTTTCTTGGATCCAAAAAGAGTAAGTAACTTATGAGTTAGTTCCAGAAGCCTTTGTGACTATGGTATGTTCTTCCAAAAACACTCAGTGGAGAAGGCTCATGTGGTAAAGATCCTTGCCTTAAGAGCACAAAGAGCTGAATTGGATTCCCAGAGCCCACATGAAAAAAAAACTGGGCATGTTGGCTCCAAGTCCATAAACCCAGTGCAGGCAGATGGAGACAAGCAGATTCCTAGCTAGGCAGTCTAGCTTATTTGGTGATTCCAGCCTAGTGAGAGACCTTGTCTCAAAAACAGGTGGACAGTGCCTTAGGTACAGCATTTGAGGTTGTCCTCTGGCCTCCAGACACATGTGCATTCATATATACCCCAGCATACATGTGTGCCTCATATATGAACACATGCACACGTTCACATATGTACACACAACAGAATACGTAAAGCTTCTGCTGCAGACATTTTGGTGGTAGAGCATTTATGGTTTCCCAAGGCACACAGAGAAGGGCTCTGGCAGAAGTGTGGTGCAGCTGTAAGTGACTCTGCAGGACTGATTACCTGTCCAGTTCTCAGTGCCGGGGAAACTTGTGCTTTTTGTTCTTTTCACAAATTCCCATAGTGTGTTTTGCTTGCATGGAAAGTGGACATCCTTTTTGTTTGGACTAGAGGATGCCAGGAATGTCCTTAACCCAGACAAGACTGATTGATGATTAAATCTGCTATCTCTAGTGGAAGGCACCCTGCTCTGGCATTACAAGATTTATAAAAGGATTTCTCCAAAACATGCACTCAAGTGGCTAACGTTAGCCCCATTTTATTAATCAGGAAGGGGATTTCTGTGAAGTGATGGGAAGAGCCTGAATCCTGATTGTGAAAAGTCAGTTTCTAAAATGACTGAGAAAAAAGTTATGGAATTAACTGGGAATGTGAGGTAGACATATTTCCTGCCTCAGCAAATATGGAGCTAGACACAAACACAGGCTTTAGGGGGTAAAAAAATGCCTTAGTTTTTGCCTATTAGTTATTATTTTCTAATGAGAGAGAGCAGGAAAGAATGTGGATTTGGGTGGGTGGGAAGATGGGGAAGATCTGGGAAGACTTGGAAGAGGGAAAACTGTAATTGGAATATATTATATGAAAAAAAATCTATTTTCAATAAAAAATTGTGAAACAAGTATCCAACACATATTTTCCTTTCTGTTGTTACCTAACAGAGGTGGGGAGCTTATTAAATACTCATCATGGGTTATCCGTCATATGCATAGCTTTTTGCTAAAATGGAGGTGCTGTTACCCATTCATAATCAAGTAATGTGAAGTTTTCTTGTTATCTATTTGGGAGTCTCCCTTACACAGTCTTGAAGAAACATCTTGTAAATTAGTGTCTCCTGGAAGCCCTTCCTGAAAGTACCATTAATCATCTCCTTCTGGAAACTTCTGTCTGTTAAGTATCCATTACTGACATATCATTGACCACGTTGACTTGTTAATATGCCAGTTGCCTTCTGTGAGACCGAGACTGAACCTCAGGCCGCAGGACCTGGCTCCCCTCCCGTCTAATTCCCCAGTGGTCATGTCAGCCTGGCTCTCAGCAGTTCAATACAATTTGCTCAGTGTGTGAACTACTTTATATACCAGTGTTCCAGGTAAAGCAGAGTTTTTCTTCTAAGTCATTTATACTTTTAGAAGACACAATTAGCTGAGTATCTGCTTCACATGTACAATTTAATCTTTCTGCAAACCTCTGAGAGGAATTTCATGGCTCATTCATTGATAAAACTGCCCAGAGATGTTAGATAGGAAAGTAAGCATCCCTGAGCTAGTAACTAACTTGCAGCAGGAACTAGAATCCAGTCTGCCTCACTCGACAGTTCTGTTTATTAACCAAGTGACATTGAGTCCTGTATATAAGGAAGACCTGTATCTGACATGGTCATTATCGATCAGTTTTTTATATTGTCTTCCACAGCAATATTTACTAGGGCCTTGGAGCACCCCCAACTCCTAGTCGCCACATGAAGTATACAAAGAGTAGCTTTTACATATCTGGATGTACACAACCTCTTAATGTTTAGTTGGAGAGAAAATTTATATGTTATGGTTTGTATGTGGAATGTCCCACATAGGCTCATGTGTTTGAACATTTGTTCCCTGGCTATGGTTTGGGAGGTTGTGGAACATTTAGGAGGTGGAGATTTCCTGGAGGAAATGGGGAGGGGAATGGGAGAAGGGGCCTTGAAACTGTATACGCTGGACCCATTTCCTGTCCTCTCTTTGCTTCCTGACTGGCGATTCCATGTGACCTGCCACTTCATGCTCCTTGACCTTTCCTGTCATAATAGACTATATCCCTTCTCAAACTGTAAGCCTAAATAATGTTGATTTTTTTTTATTTGCTATTGTGCCATAGCAACAAGACAAGTGACTAATACAAAATGTTTTCAGGACACTCAGCATCCACAGTACTTTTAAGCACCGTACAGAGAAGAGCACACATATAGCCTATGAAATGACACTAGACTTTGAGATTTTAAACTTGAACAGTCCAGGAACAGCCCATGAGCCTGGTGTGTATGACAGGCAGGTAGACCTGGGTATGTTTATTCTGACATGACAAATGGTGAGCTATCTGTAATAAGGCCTCAGTTTCTCAGTATAGAAAGACAGACCTGTTTTTTATATATACAGGATGGTCCACATAGGCAAGAGAGCCAGTGTGCAAGCTTTCTCATGGGGAGGGATAGTATCCTGGGGAGGCCACCAGCTGCCCCCAAGTCAAATGCTCCTCAGGCAAGAGGAGTCAAGGTTCTTTGCTACTTGGCTACTCTATGTAGAGATCATAACGCTAGCTTGGTAAGTTTATGTTGCAGAAGCAGCATCAATTGTCATACAAACCAGCAGGAACTCTATCCCAAGAAGATAGATATTACCATAGAAACATAGATCACTGTAGATATAAAATTAAGGAAGATTATGCCCAGCAAGGTTGATGGCGAGGCCAGCCTTGGGAATACAAAATCTGCATAAGAGTCTCGACATTCTAGGCTGGAGAAGTAACTTCATCAGTGAAGTACTTGCTATGTAAATATGAGAACCTGAACTTGATCCCTAGAACACACATAACAGAGCCAGGCCAGGTGAGGTGGTTCACATTTGTAATTCCAGTACTGGGGAGGTGGACACATGTAGGTATATCTGTGGGAATTGCTGGCTAGCCTAGTCTACTTGGCAAGATCCAGGCCCATGACAGATCCTGACTCTAAACAACAATAACAACAACAGAAACTCTTGATGGATGGTGACTGAGGAATAACACTAGAGATTGACTTTTGGTCTACACACCCAAGCATGTTCACCTGCATGTGTACACACATGCATACCAAGTGTAGTCCCCTTTTACAGAGACTCTAGCAGTGTAGCTTTATTAACAGTCAGTGAGATGGCAGGGCACACATCTTGCAGAACAGTTCCATGTAGCATCTTATATTACCACATCCTCCCCAATAGCTAAGCTGATAACCTCACAGGTTTTGCTGCCCCCTGCAAAATGATAGAAGTCCCCTAGCACACAGAACTGCTCAATTGCATTTTTCTCTTCTTAGAATAGGGAAATCCCACCTGTGTAATCACACACACATCCTACTTTTGGAAATGGGTCTGGTGTCTCAAGAAAAAGACAGCACAATCCTAAAATCTCAGCAAGGAAAAAAGTTATACTTGTGCTGAAGGGTGTTAGCCATGCCACACTAAGCAAAGAATGCATCCCCAGTGGATTCTCACAGGGCTTTTATTCCTAATGCAAAGGAGTCCTTTGCCTCATTTTGAACGGTCAGAGCTTGCCACCACATTCTTACAAGACTGGCTGATTTAAAGCAACACAATTAATAAACAGAACGCAAGTTTGAGCACCAAGTACAAGCTTGAACACACATTTTGATTTAAAGGATTGAGTTGCTGAACCTGGAAGAATTTGAATTTCTGTCAAGTGGCTTCTTTAGAGTTTTTTCTTTAAATGAAGTTTTGTCTTACTTAACCCTTTAGTAGAAAAGACAATGTGTTTCTTTTACATTTCTCACACTGTGTGTGCGGCTCAGTTTGCAGACTGGAATTCCACAATGGATTGAAGAGAACCAGACATATGTCTAAAGATAAGAAAGGAAATAGGAGACCATTGATTTCTCTTAAACCAGACATAAAAGGTCATTTTCCTTATCAAACCCATTAATCCATTTATCTCAACCAATTCCAGGTATCTTGACAACTGGAGTAAAGGGCCAGTGTGCTTTCCTAGGAATGCTGAGGTCATGGTTGCTGTATGACATTCCTAGTAAGATGCTGTTTGCATTTCAAATGAGTAATTATAGACATAATATGGAAATAAAAACAAGAGGTTTTTTCAGGACTATTGATGGTTTCATGTCCTAAATAGAATTCACAGGTGAACTGGTGCATGTAGGTAGTCACAGCACTCAGGAGATTAAGCAGGAAAGTCAGGAGTTCAAGGTCATCCTCAGCTACATTGTGAGTTTGAGGTAAGCACAGGTTACATGAGGCCATCTCGAAAGGAAGGAAGGAAGGGAAGAAGGAAGGAAGGAAGGAAAGAAAAAGAACTAAAGATCAAAAGAAAGAGAGGAAGGAGAAAAAGAAGATAAGAATTCCTTAAAACATTTTATTTTTATTATTACTATGCCTGTGTGTCTGCATGTTGGCGTGTGCACATGAGTGCTGGTACCTGAGCAGATCAAAAGCATGTTTCCTGGAGCACAGTTACAGAAGGTGGTGAGACACCCAGTTTGAAATGACTGTTGGGAACTGAAATTGAATCCCCCAGAAGGGCAGCACATCCTCTTAACCACCAAGCAATCTCTCCAGGACCCCCAAAGAATTCTTAATGTTTTGGTACTACATTTATGGATCCTATGAATATTGCTTAAGAATGTTTGCTCATTTATAAATATATTGGGCACAATTCTTCCTATTATATAAGATTTTATGTATGTATGTATGTATGTATGTATATGTGTGTCTGTGCTCCAGAGTATGACACAGTTTTATGTGGAGAACAGAGGGTAACTTCTTAGAGTCAATTCTCACCTTCTATCCGAGTCTTGGGGGTAGAACTCAGCATCAAGTTTAGTGACAAGTGCCTTTACTTGCTGAGCCATCTCACCAGCTTTAATATGTTATAATTATTTCATTAACATACTGCCATAATCGGGAAGACACACATTGTATCAAAGCACAATTTAAGATCATTTAAAATGTCTATGGTATTTCATTCTTTGGGGATATCAAAAGTTACTTAATCAGTGCTCTGTCTTTAGTGATATAAGATTTCCTCTCTTTAAATATCAATGGACACAGATTGCTTCCTATGTCCTAACTTACATCCTTAGAATTAACAACTAAAATTGCAATTGCTGGTTACATAAGATGAACATTAAAAAATATTCACTAAAGACTGAACTGACATCAGTTCACTGGTTTCTATTGCAATGGTTGCATTTTTAATTCACAA
This sequence comes from Peromyscus californicus insignis, assembly GCF_007827085.1. Lineage (NCBI taxonomy): Eukaryota > Metazoa > Chordata > Mammalia > Rodentia > Cricetidae > Peromyscus > Peromyscus californicus. The sequence goes on along the minus strand of NW_026294617.1, from coordinate 2,045,191 downwards.
AATTTTCTTGTGTAATGTAATAATTAATACGTCTTTCACCTAAACTCATGTAGAAAATGTTTTTGATTTTCGTCATTTGCCTTTGAAATACATGTGCATGCATATATACGCATATAGTTGTTCTCATTCACAGATTCTGCATTTACACATTTGTCTACTCACTAAAATTTATTTGTAACTCCAAAATCAGACTTGAAAATTTTTTTAACAGAATTATAGCTCAGACTATCCTTGAATGTAATATATATCCAATGGTAACCTTGAACTCCTCATCCTCCTGCCTCCATTTCTTGAGTGCTGAGATTGTAAGTGTTTCACCAGCATGACTGGCTTATGTAGTGTTGTGGTTGGCTCTCAGGGCTTCACTTTTTGATTAGTTGTAGGTATGTGCAGAGCTGTGAAATGTTAAGTCATTTGATGTGCATGTTTCCAGGTGAGGTAGACCAAACAGACTTTACCTTCTCCTTTCATCCCTTAGACTGAACAGAGGGCATCTCCCTACAGGGTAGCTTGTGCCACATTCTGACATATTTTTTCTTTACTTATTTAAACATAATTCTTTATTGACTCTCTGGGAATTTCATATCGTGTACCTCAATCCCATTTACCTCCCAGGCCCTTCATATCTGCCTCTCACTCCTACAGCATGCTCCCTCCCCCAAATTAATTAAAAATAAAGCAAAACAAAACCTCATCTCATTCCTCTCTTTCCAACACCTCTTCATTTATCTTAGTGTCATTGGGACCTGCAGTGTGTCACACATTATACCCTTTTGTCCAGTCAGCCACACCCATAAAATATTCACTGTAATTAGTCATGGTCTGGTTCAATGCCTCTGGCACACTATCATCACTGGACCCTCACTAAAACTCCTCTCAGATATTCTGCAGTTGCCCCCGAGTTGTGGAGATCCTGTGGTTATCATTCTGCAGGACCAGTCCCTTCACCCACCTCCAACAGGTCATAAATGAGGTGTGTGTTAGGGTGGACCAACCCAAGGTCCAGGATATGGGTCTGGGTGGTAGCTGAGCTGGTCTGTCCTGGCCTCTGGGACCACCCCCTCAGGCAAGGGACAGACTCAGCAATCCTAGGCCCTTGCCATGGGGCCAGCTCTCGCACCATGGCAGGGTGGGGCCAGGTCTCCTGCTGCAGTGCCCTGCAAGGGTCAGGGACAGCTATCCTAGGGCCAGGAGGGTTAGGGCTGGCTCAGTATGACCCTCAGATTTCTATATGCATGGTTCTTATTACCCCCTGTGGTAACGTGGGCCATGGACATCACTGCAGATCCCAGCTGCAGCAAGAACACAGACCCAGACATGCCCTCAGCAGCAGCTTGGACCCAGATGTCACCATGGCCTGGGTGACAGCAAGGCTCTTGGACACCAACATGGTCTTAGGTGGCTGTCCAGACCCTGATCAGCCCTCAGTGGCAACAGGAGCCATGGACATCAAGCTAGATCCTGGCTATTGCTAGGCCACGGATCCAGACATATTCCATGATAGCTGCCAGAACACATCAGCGTGGCAACTTGTGAAAGTGCAGGCCATCCAGATTATCGTGGCCCTCAGACACCAACATGGACTCAAGTGTCTGACAAGACCCCATCTTCCACACAGCCTTCAGTGGTTACTAAAGCCATAGATATCAACACAGACCATGGTTGCTGCAGGGCCATGCACATTCTTACATTTTCAAGGCTTTGTTGCTGACTTTGTTGATGAAGATAGTTCCTAAATGTAGCATGGAAATGTTGTCTGGTGACATCTTCTGGTGAAAGTCCAGGTTAGAAAAGCTTTGGTAGGTCTCGAGTTACAGTTGTTGGTCATGTGTATCATATTAATGAGTTCATGAAACACATTAAATTCAGTATCTTTAAACAGAGACATGAATAAGAAGAACACATATTGATTAGTTGACAAAATGTTGGGATTAGGGGCTTGTGGGAACCTAGTCCTCTGTTCTCTCAGGAGTTCAATATTGGCTAATTCCCTGGTTGGGATCCTGGATTGTATAAATAGTGAAAAGGAGCTGAGGAGCAGCATGCAGTCTTTCTCCTGACTAAGATGTGGTGTGAGCAGCTGCTTCCTGTTCTTATGCTGTGACTTACCACCAGGATGGACTGTGTCCCCTGAAACTCTGAGCCAAGACAAACCCTTCCTTCCGTAAACTGCCTCTTGTCAGGTGTTTGGTCACAGCAATAGCAGAAGCAACCAATGCAACCCTTTACTTCAAAAATCCATTTTGGGATGGTGAGATGCTTCAGCTGGGAAAGGCTCCTGCCACCAATGCTGACAAACTGAGTTTGATCCCCAGGACCGACATGAAAGGAAAGAATTGACTCCCACAAATTGTTCTCTGACCTTGACAATGTGGCATTCTTCCTCAACCCCATACAAATAAGTAAATAAATGTAAACAATAAAAAATAAACAATTCCTTCCCAGGGCTGGAGATTTAGCTCAGTGGTAGAGCGCTTGCCTAGCAAGCACAAGGCCCTGGGTTCGGTCCTCAGCTCTGAAAAAACAAAACAAAGCAAAATAAAACAACAACAACAAAAAATTCCTTCCCATATTAACAAATGATGTAAAAACTCATGTATGGTTTCTATTGGTTCTTCATTTGCTCTTCTCTGCTTATCATTACAGGGCATCGATGCTACCCTGAATAAATCCCTCTATTTCTAAACAGGATGTTGCATGCAGGGCCCTGTCTGCTTTCAGGTATCTGGCAGAATAATGCCTTGTTCTCTGATCATGCAGGAACCTAGCTCTGGATTCTCCTCAGAGCAGTGGTCCAACACTGGCTAATTCAGTACACACCTCTGAGCTGAAGAGTGTGAAGCAGTCCCAGCTCACCCTGACATTAGCAGACAGGATTTCTCATCTTGACTCTAGGACTGGCTTGGTGCTTAACTTGATTTCATCTGACCACAGTCCCAAAGGTTACCAGTTGCTTCTTCTTTCTTGTATCTATATCCCTTAGACAGCAATGTTTGATTTGGACTGGAGTTAACATGAAATACATGTGCATACTTCGGCTTGGCACTGCAAATTTACTTCCTTCGGTCTATGAGCTTCACATTGACTTTCTACCTCCACTAGCTGTCACCCATCCCTTTCTGTGTGCTGTGGGACAGATTAAACCCTGGGTTGCTCAGGTTCCTCTGGCCTTGGAGATCCCATGATCTCTTAGCCTCTAATACCAGTCAAGTCTATTAAGGAACTTGTGGTTTAAGGACAGTAAAGGGCTGGGGAGATGGCTCATTTGAGACAGTGCTTGTCACACAAGCATCTGAGGACCCGACTTTGCATCCTCAATAACCATGTAGAAAGCTGGAATGGCAGAGCAGGGCTAGACTATAATCCCAGGACTGGGCGGTAGAGACGGGCTGATTCCTGGAGCTCACTGACAGCCAGTTTCATTTAAGACCCTGTCCCCAAAAGTAAAGTGGAGAGCAACTGAGTGAGACACTCCCATTGGCTTCTGTAAGCATGTGTGCACACACAGGGATGTACAACACACATGTGTGCATACTTCCCCACAGAGAACCTAATTAATAGGATTGCCATTTATACTTTTATTATTTTTAATTCTCTGAGGGTATGTATGCATTCACGTGTGTCGATATGGGCACATGTGTGAAGCCAGAGGACAAGCTCAGGTGCCAGTACTCAGACCTCAGTTTCCATTGAGACAGTCTTTTTTTTTTTTTTCTGCTCATGCCTAGCTAGCTGAACTTGGAGCTTTTGGGGTTCCCCTGCCTCTGTTTCCCTTCTCCTTATAACAGCTCTGAAATTACAGACATCCATGCTATTGCATTCGGCTTTACATGGGTTCTGGAGTTTAAACTTAGGTCCTCATTCTTGTGTGGCAAGTGCTTATCCACTGAGCCATCTTCATACCTCTCATTATTTATTGTAAGTCCGTCTTCTGTAGGAAGACAGAATGTTACCACAGGAAGAGACTTGGACTTAGAAATGGATTGAAAATATTCTTTCCCTTTCTGAACAACCCTTCAGTTTAGTCCCCTAATGTATATAGAATAGCCATAATAATAAGCATTCTCTGAAAAGGTAAGAGAATATTTATAACCTTAGAGATGAGAGAGGAATGATGTGTGTTGGCTAAATTCACTCTTCATTTGCCTTCCTTGTCTTCTGTACTTGGCAAGATTTCATCCATAAGCTTTCACATGTTCATATTAAACGTGTTCAAATCATTCTCCATTTAGTAAATGATTCTGTTTTATTTTGTTCTATATGCCCCTGGGAAGGACCAGTGCATCAGGGCCACATCCAGGAGACTAGACTTTTCCTGGGGTCCTGTTAAACACTGGATTCCTAACCTTCTGGTCACAGAAGGTATGTGACCTCATGCCACTGGATCTCTGTAACTTTGTTATGGCTCTCATTTGGCCTGGATCACCTTTTCTGCTTATTCTCAGCCCTTCTTGACCCAGGCACTGCACTTGGGAAGCAGCCTTCAAGGTTCTGCTTGCGTAGTGCCTTTCCTTCCTCCTCCCAGACTGACTTGCTCCTTCTGACCCTGTACACTCTGTCAATGAGTCTTGCATGGAACCCAGTGTTCTGTGAGGTCTGCACTTGCTGTCATCTTTCCCTTCCTTGCTCCAAAACCAGAGGAGCACGTGGCATTTAGCAGATGTTTAATAAATGACCACTGAAGGCATGAGTGACAGGTTAATGAATGGTGAAAGACAGAGTGGTCATGAGAGAGGCCATTGCCATAGGAACTGGCCCACATAGTGTCCTCAGCGTGGCACAGGGCTCCCACATGGAGTGTTTACTCAGGGTGTGAACACCTGCCTCCTAGGATTTCAGTAATCACTTGGCTGATCAACTTTGAAGATTGCCTGTAATATTTGCTAGAGAACCAAAGTGTTTCAGCCAGAGTGTCAAGTAGCTTGTTTTCATAAACATTTGGGTAATGTACACCTGGCAGGGGTAGGTGGGTGGGTGTGACCTCATGTGCACACCTTTTATGTGACAAATTTTCCTCAGGTATTAAATATTAATTATTGTAATCAGAAACAATAATATTGCTTTTAAAATTAAGACTCTTTCTGTGTGTCAAGATCATGAAAAGCAGAACTATCTCAGACAGACCCACAGGACTACAGGAGATGAAGTCCAAAGCAACATTTCATGGTTTAGAACCTGGGACAGAAAGAGGACAGGGTGGTAACTGAAAACCAGGCAGAGCTCAAACAACTTCTGGAGTTCAATTACTAGCAACCCAACGATGTCAACTTTTTCATTTTCATTTGTATCGTGTTAATATGAAGATGAAAAAGGGGGAGGAAGTTACTTTTCTACAAATCTACAATTATTCCAAAATGCTTTATTTCTTTTTAAAATGTTTTTATTATTTGAAAACTCCATACATTCATACAATGTATTTTGATCAAATCCATCTATCATTGCCTCCCTCCAACTAACTCCTCTCCCATTTCCCTGCCAAGTTCATGTCCTCTTTCTTTATTGCCACTAATAACCCCCTGAGTCCAATTAATGCTGCCCACATGTGCATGGGTGTGGGGTCATCCACAGGAGCATGAGCAAAATATTGTTGGTCATGTTCCATTTTATTTCTTCTAAACCCATAGTTAAGTGATGGGGAAAGCTTCAGAGGCAGGCAGTGGAAAGGAGCCTTTGTGGCTGACTTTGTGCTGGGAACTCTAGTGCCTAACAAATTGAGTCAACCATACCAAAGGCTATCTAAGAGAAAAGCACTCAATTAGGAGCAAACAAATAAACAAACAAAACAAAACAGAAAGAAAAGACGAAGCTGGGTCACTTGTAATCCTAGCATTTAGGAAGTGGAAGTTGGAGGATCATCCTTGTCTACATGTGAGTTCTGGGCTAGCCTAGGCTACATAATAACCTGCTTTAAAAAAAAAGTAGCTGGGTGTTGGTGGCACATGCCTTTAGTCCCAGCAGAGGAGGGAGGCAGAGACAATTGGATCTCTGAGTTCAAAGCTAGCCTTGTCTATGGGGCTAGTTCTGTATTTACTTGGCAGGTTACATAATCTATACTGGCAGTTTTTAAAGATAAAGGCAAATTTCTTTCTTTCTTTCTTTCTTTTTTTTAATAGTAAAATTCAATAACTCAAGGATCAGTAGAGACCCTGTCTCAAAAGAAAAGAAAGGAAAGGAAAGGAAAAGAAGGAGGAGGAGGAGAAAGAGAAGAAGGAGGAGGAGGAAGAGAAGGAGGAGGAGGAAGAGAAGAAGAAGAATGCTCTCCCACCTTTAAATGGTAATCTGAAAGACAATGCCTTTTTCTTCTTCTCTGTGTATGTGCAGGTGTGTGTACATGCACATTTATGTGTATATGAAATGCATATGCTTGTGTGCATGCGTGAGAAGGCCTAAGCCAGTTTCAGGTTTCATTCCTCTCGGGCTATACACCAGGTTTTTCTTAATGACTGGTTCTCTAACTGGGACCTGAGGCTTGCCAATTAGGCTAAGCTAGCTGTCCCCTGAACCCCAGAGATCTACCCATCTTTGCCACCCCAGTGTTGAGATATGACACCATCACACCAGGCTTTTTACATGGGTAGTGAGATTGAATTCAGGTTCAGATGTTTGCACTGGATGCACTTTATTGATTGGGCAGTCTCTATAGCCCTACCCCAGGACAATTCTTTATTTAATCTCTTTAGTTACCAGAAAATGTAATATATTTTTCTGAAAACATTAACTTCTTATATTCAACGTGTGTTTCGGAAGAAAGCATATAGAGAATTCTGCAGCGATCTATCAAGGCTTGAAGAGACTTGCAAATTTTCTTGTGTACAGATTGAGTCCTCTTGAGCCCATATCACCATTCCTGAAGTGTGATTAGGCAGAGAATGAAACTTTACACTGTTTACCTCTTCTGACTTTTTCATTTGCAGTCCAGCCTTAACTCATCGGGTACAGATCAGTTTTCATCCTTGAATGTGCATGAAACCAACCCAGGGTTTCTTCGGAGCGTTTAATTGCTGTGTGATTTGATACCACAGTGCAGTGAAGCTAGGAGAGCTAATTGTTTTCCTGACTGAATTTTCATCCCTCCCCCATTCTGCCTGGAGGGGGCTACAAAGCAAAAAACAAAGCAGGGAACGTCTCTGGGATGCACATCTTTCCTTTTCAGAAGTATCATTTGTGATGGGTAGAGCCTCGTCATCACACAGGCGGTCATGATGAGGGATAATTATAATCCTTAAGTGGTTTCAGCTTTGGGTTGTTAGTAGCGGGAGCAAAATGAGGATGGGTGGGTGTGTGAAAGAAAATATGGTTTACTCAGCTCTAATGTTCTCTTGCAGCATTTCAGAAATAGAAGAAAGACATTTCTCTGTGTCTCTTGCTAGGGAGCTGAATTATAGTCCACAACTACATTGTGTGATATGAAACACAGTTACTGGGCTAAAATTTATAGAAACAAATTAAATATTTGATTAATCACTTTAAATATTGATCCATTTGTATGGCTTCCTGTACATTGCCTTTTTTATAGAAATCAATAGTTTGGGCGATGTATAAACAGCAGTCTTCTGCAATAAATAATTGCATTATGTAATGCTAGTTAAATTTAGAAATTGCTGTTTTATTTCATTTCTTCCTCATAAAATGTAGTGCCAAATCGTAATTGAGATTGAGTTAGAGTTTTATAATGCTTTACTTCAAATCTAATCCAGGAATTGTTTCTCTCAGAGTAACTATAGAAAGAGGATCCCTGGGGCAAGGGTGGGTAACAGGAATGGGGAGGCAGGGATTGGGGGTTGGAGGAGGTTGAGATGTGATTGTTGGGGAGGAAAGGCTGGGCAGAGAAATTGAGAAACCTGATGTAGCAGATTGTCTCTTTTAGAACCCATTGTGATGGAAATGAGTGGCAGGCAAGGCAGAGTTCAATTGGAAAAGGCTGAGGTAAAAGCCCAGGACCCCAGGAGGGCAAACTGTCTCTGACAGTAAGATGGGAGATTTATTATAAAGAAACAAAATGCTGTTTCCCTCTCCCTGGTGTTCTAAAGCTCTGAGTCTGACAGGATAACCATGGCTCCAGTTAGCACTAATCACTTCCGGAGTGTCCCCAGTTGCTTTGAGACTAAATGTCTGCTGGCCATGAATCAATTATCTCCCTGCCCTCACCCCAAGGATAAGCTGTTTTCATCTTTACTTAGATAACTCAATCATCTCCAAGAAAAATGGAGGCTTTCTAAGCAGCTAGAAGCAGAATGGGGGAGCTGGAGCTATAGCACACAGTTGTTTACTTAGGAAGGACTCCTCTATCCCAAAGGAGAGGGTGGTAACGGGACTCCTTCCAGCACAGTTATCTGAAGGGCTTTCCAATGAAAATTATTCAGTAACTGTATTTAGGGCATTGTTTATAAACCCCGGTATGCTTTCAAAAATTATACCATTTGGGAGAAGGGGCCAATGAGAAAGAGAAACAAAAAAGGATAATGAAGGGGGGTATGATCTAAGTACACAATATACGCTGTGAAAAGGCAATAATGAAATCAAACATTTTGTTGATGAATAGACTGATGAATAAAAGCTCTAAAATAGAGCTGGTGAAATGGCTCAGCAGTTAAAGAAGCAAGCCTGGCAGGCAATTCATGTTCAAGCCTCAGAGCCCTTGTAAAGGTGGAAGAGAGAACTGACTCCACAGTTTTCCTATGGCCTCTGCAAATGTGCCCTGGCACATGCACAGAACCCCATCACGTGTGTATGCATGACATGCATACACACACACACACACACACACACACACACACACACACACACACACACACACAAAAGCATGCTTTCAAGTGCATGTGTGCTTGCACAATACTGTTATGATCAGTCCATGTGAGTCTATTTAATGAGCAATATGGATTTATTAAGATATAAATTGAAGAAACATACTCATGAATACAGAACGAAGTAGACAGCTAAAGTCATCCTCTGGGCATGTGACCCTTCTCCCTCTTCTTTTAAGAGGTCACACAAGAAGCACCACCTCCTTCTGGCCCTATAGTCCAAGGTCATTCGTGGAGCAAATACCACTACATTTCCCCTTTTGGTCTAAATAAGAAGGTTCTAAACGTAATGCAAACTATATACAATAAGAATGATTATCAAGTATTGTCCAGGAAAAACAAAGGGTAATAACATAAACAAAAATAGAACTACAGCCAACAAGAATAGCATCAAACAAGAAAGACACGCTAAATGTCCAGAAATATCCAGATCATAGGTAAATGGCAAATTACTGAGATTACTCTAATAGCTGTCTCAACTTGAAGATTTTAACTCTAGTATCAATATGTTCTAGCTAAGATGCGAGAAGATTGTAACTGTAGCTATCTAGTCTTCAACTCCATCAAAGACCTGAGAAGGAATATAATAATACCTGAGGAAGCAGAAAGTACTGTGGGATGTCTTTCTGTATGCTGTGAATATGTGTTGCTCCCATTGACTAATAAATAAAGCTGCATTGGCCTATGGGAGGGCAGGATGGAGCCAGGCAGGAAAATCCAAGAGAGGTAGTGAGAGGAGAAAGGAGAGTGGGAGGAGACACCAAACAGCCGTCCAAGGAGCAACATGTAATGGGATGCAGGTAAAGCCACGGAACATGTGGTGATACATAGATTAACAGTTATGGGTTGAGTTAAGTTATAAGAGCTAGCTAGCAAAAAGTCTGAGCCATAGGCCTTATAATTTACAATTAACATTAAACCTCTGAGTGATTACTTATAAGTGGCTGCAGGACCACGGGCTGGGTGGGACTAGAGAAACACGGGACCCCAGGGCCAGGTGTGACCGGAGAAACTTACAGCTACACAATGCTAATACTAATAAATAAATAAAATAATTTTAAAAGTGGTATTTGACTATGTTGAGTTCTAGGCCATCCTGGGATACACTAATAAAAAAAATCTAAAATACTAATTAAAAAACTCTCAATATTTAGCAGAAAATGTAACTTGAGAATTAAGACCAATTGGAAAGGGATAAGAATCAAATGAAGACATCTGCTAAGCATGAATTACTTCTGCAAAACTGTTTGTATGGTTCAGGGTGAGCCATTATTTCCTGCAGTGCCTGACGACATGACATGAGAGCTCCAAGCCCGGTAAACTGTGTCTAGAATTTACCTTCTCTTGTCTGCAGGCTGTAATAAGTTTTCTGTTTTTGGCTCATCATTCAACTTGGCCTCTTCTGAAAGCTCAACTCAGAATCTTTCCACCTTAGTGAAACCCGTTTTCAAGTGTTTTCTTCCTTCCTTGATATTTCATTGCACATGCCAAATGCTGTGATTGTAAAGATGCTTTATTTTATTTTTCTTAATTTGCTTTATTTTATTTTATTTTTCTTAATTAGCTTGTCTTTTCTTTAAAAGACAATTTTGTTTATTTATCTTTTTGGTGAAATAATGAGTTTAATTAGAGTCCCTTACAGAAGCATGGATGGGAAGTCATTATAGGAGCATGGGCAGCTTATCAGTGGCTACACTACTAAGAAAAATGTCAACTCCCTCTCCCAGCAACCATTAACTGCCTTAAATCCTCAGAGAGGGGTGGGACCAGGTGCTCCCAATTTGTATAGATCATGTGCAGGTAGTCCCAGCAGTGAATTCAAAATGTAAAGGCCATGCCAAACCCAAAAGACGTGATATTCTGCCCCTTCCTTGACTCTCACGTTCCTTTCACCTCTTATTCCACAGTGGTGTCTGAGCCTCTGAAAGGGGTGATGGAGCAAAGAACAATTTCTTACTTGCAGTATGCTGACCATTTGTGAGTCTCTGCAATAATTCTTGCACACTGCAAACAGTATATTGTGTTTTTAAGTGAGAGTGAGTTCTATGAGCAAGGCAGTCATATCCAGTGCTTTCACTCATAGGCTGCTCTCTGGTAAACATACAGACAACGACTATTGAATACTTGGTTGGGTAAGTGATTCAGAGACATGATGATTTGTTTCTCCAGATCTTTCCAACCCATCATATGACATTACTGATGGCAGTTGTGACTACTGTGCAGGAGAAACATTACAATGATCACATGTCATTAAGATCAGACCTCTGTCTGGGCTTATGGTAAAATGCTCTTTAGTCTGTTGGTAAGGATCTAATCAGGGGACTTGCTTACTAGTCAGCTAGTATTCCTCTTGTTTGATTTCTCTTCATTCAGATTTCTCTTCTTGAGTATCCCTATCCCCTGTTAATCACTTAGAATGAAGTTAGTCAATAAATCTAAATCTTGCAAGTTCAAAGTTACTGATCCAACAGCTAAAGAGGTGAGTGACTTGAACAGGGTAGCTTTGAGAGGCCCTGTAAAGCAAAAATCACTTAATATGTGTAGGCATGGAGTAGACTGGGTATGCAAAATAATGGATGATTTGGAACCAGTCATACACCAGTGAGGAAAGCAGATGCAGAAACAAAGCTCAGTCATGCACGCAAATGACACTGACTCATAGGATACAGGGCAGAGTCATACGTGCTTGAGCCTATGATTCACAGGACAAAGGGTGGGCTCATGCATGTTTGGGACCATGATTGATAGGATACAGGGTAACTTCAGGCATATTTGTATCTATGACTGACAGGACACAGATTCATGTATGTTTGAGTCTATGATGACAGGACATAGTGTGGGCTCATTTTGCCTTGTGACAATGTGGTGGAACTGCCTTCAACAGCATCTCTGTGTTAGATGCCGTTTGTCTTTCAGTGTCAAGAGTTCAGTGTTCTGTAGTTTAACATTTGCTCTTGCTTGATCTAAGGCTGGAGTTTTGGGAGAATTGACAAGCTAAATATCCTTCAGACAGCTTTCCATCAATACTATTTGGACATGCTCTTTTACCTACCTAAACTCCAGATAGGCCGTGTGGCAAATGGTTAAATACACAGGCTTTGGAATCAGACTACCTGGGTTCAAATCTCAGATTCACTACCATGATGCTCAGTTTCTTTTTTTCCCTTTCATTCATTTTTTAAAAATCATTTTTACTTAACTTTTATTTATTTGGTGTATGAGTGCATGCTATGGCATATGTGTTGTGAGTATCAGAGAACAACTTGTAAGAGGTGGTTCTTTCCTTCTAAATGAGTTCCAATGAGAACAGACTTCCACTAGCTGTCCTCTGACCTTTACAAATGCACCCCCACCCTTAGTAGTGTGTCTATGGCAGGGAGCAAGTGATGAAGAAGCTGGCTGGGAGGAAACATGCTAGTGTTGAGAGATGAGGAAAAGATAACAGCCTCCAGGTGTTCAGCCACAGACAGGCTCCTGAGGATGCCAAGGCCTGAAAGCAGTGAATACAGTTAAACCAAGGGCACATCCTGAGCTGTAGCTGAAGGTAGGCAGAGGTGAATGTGTACTGCAGCTGGGAGCATCCTGATAGAGGCTACTTGTTTCTCCACTGGTTTGTTCTCTTCTCTTCTTTCTCTTCCCCCTCCCCTGCACCAGAGTATTTGAGGAGCAAACCTCAGGCCTTGTACATGCTAGGCAAACATTTTACCACTGGGCTATAGTCCCAAACTATTTTTTTCTTTTTTTTCTCTTGAGATAGAGTCTTGATGAGCTACTCAGGCTGGGCTTGTGTCTTACTTATATTTCTATTGCTGTAATAAGACACTGTGACCAAGGCAACTCATTCAAAAAATAGTTTGTTAAGGGCTTACAGCTTCAAAGGTTAAAATCTATGATCATCATGGTTGTTGTTGGTTACTTTTTACTCTTTTGGGAGGCCAGCCACCCAACTCCCAAATAAATCACACATGGAGGCTTGTTCTTAATTATAAATGCCCAGCCTTAGCTTGACTTGTTTCTTGACAGCTTTTCTTAACTTAAACTGACCCATCTGTCTTTTGCCTCTGAGCTTTTACCTTTCTCTATTTCTGTATACCTTTCTTTCTTACTTCATTGCTCGCTGTGTAGCTGGGTGGCTGGCCCCTAATATCCTCCTCCTTCTCTGGCTACTTCCTTCTTTTTTCCTCCCAGATTTCTCCTTCTATATATTCTTTCTGCATGCCAGCCCTGCCTATCCTTTCTCCTGACATGCTATTGGCCATTCAGTTCTTTATTAGACCATCAGGTGTTTTAGACAGGCACAGTAACACAGCTTCACAGAGTTAAACAAATGCAACATAAACAAAAGTAACACATCTTAAGACAATATTCCCTAACACAGGTGGTGAATATGGCAGCAGGCAGGCAGTCATGGTGCTAAAGCTATAGCTGAGATTTACATCTTGATCCACAAGAATGAGTCAATGAGAGACTGACTGGGAATGGCTTGAGCTTTTGAAACCTCAAAGACCCCTGCTCCCATACCTCCAGTGACACACCTCTGTCAACAAGGCCACACTTCCTAATCCTCCCCAAACAGTTCCACCAACTAGAGACCAAGCATTCAAATATGTGAGTCTATGGGGCTATTGTCATTAAAACCACCACACCTTGAATTCATTTTGTAGTCCAGGTTGGACATGATTCAATCTTCCTGCCTGAGCCTTCTAGCTACTGGGACAAATCTGTGTTACCATGCTCAACTATTTTAACTGACTTTTTCTCTTGGTCATATAGGGCTTTAAAAACACCAAACTCCTGGCTTGCAGACATTTATTTGAGAATAAATATATGTTATAATGTATCTAGTGAATTTATAAATTGAAGCAAGACAGATATACTGAATGTGGAGCGATTCCTGGGAGCCTAAAGCAACAGGCCCCTTTGTATTTATCGAAAGGAGTATCAACATTACATGGCAGGCAGAACACAAACAGTACTCACCAAGGGCAGGGACAGCCTGGGAGAGTAATAAATTCAAGAAGACACTCTTCAACTGGAGGAGTGCTTACCAAGCATTCATGAAACCCTGGGTCCAATCGCCCTTACCACATTAACCAGGCGTAGTAGTACATGCCTGTTATCCTAGCAACTCAGGAAGTAGAGGCAGGAAAATTGGAAGATCAAGGTTATTTTTGGACATAGTAAGCTCAAGACCAGTGAGGGAGCTGAACTTTGTTAGATTTTTTTTAACCTCCAAAAGTCATGATCTATTGTGATTTTTATGACAGCCTGAAGGAGGCTCTTATACTTGCCTATGGAGCATTTCTTGTCACCCTCTTTTAAGTTTAGGAAAGCACCCTGGATCTGAATTATACAAAGGGGAGTTTCCACTTTCTAAAATGTTTACTGTGCAATTTTGTATCTTCCTAAGTTTTTAGGAACTGCAAGAATGCTACTGACTTTTAAGCAGCTATGTCTAGCCTTACACCTGTAAGTTACTGTTTTTATACCTCCATCACAGGGCTGATGGTTTTCTGAAGAAATTTGTTAACATGAGAGTGTCAGGGCTTCATGAAGTGATGTTCCTTTAGTGGGATGCTGCAGGGGTACTCATTCTCCGTCTATCCATGTGCAGGTCTCTTCTCTGCTTAATGGCATTCCATTTTTCATTCATTTGCTTCAGGAATTCCCCATCTCTTTGGGCTGCCCTTTCCACCAAAGTGCACTGGGAGAAGCTTAAGCTGTCAGCTGAGATTTCATAGTTAATAATAAGTCTCCTTGTCATTGTTTTGTGAGCTGGCGACCCAAAGAAAAGCCTACTACAGAAGTGCCTGGATAGTTTTGTTTTTTTTCCCCCCTAGTTAGCCATCATGGTTTTCCTCAAGCCCCAATCATGTGCCTGTGGCCCCCTCTCCTTCATCTGACCAATATTGTATTTATTGAATAGGAGCCATCAAACTGGCTTGACAGCCCCAGCTCGCAGACTATGTTAATTTTCTGTTGAAGAATCTCAAAAGTTCCAAGAGTTGTATAAATTAAAACAACAACAACAACAACAACATTTCAAGAAAGGCCATTAATGGAGCAGCCAGTTCCTTAATTCCACCAAAAAACAAGACCAAGCTTTGAGCAGGTGAAGCTCTGCAGCTCTGTGAAAGACAACAAAACTCATTGAGCCAACACCTTAGAGAGAATTCTCAGCACTAAAGTTATGTTAAAATATTGCAGGTTTTTGTTTTCAAAGAAGCTGTTTTAAGAATAAATTTCTTCCAGTCAGTCTTTTTTTTTTCAATGATAAGATGAGGGTTGAACAGTCTTATTTTTGAGGGACAGCTGGTTGCCAATTAAACAGAAATACTATAAAATCACAAGTGTGTATTTTCCATAAACAACAGGGAACCAAGGAGGCAGAGAAAGGTTCCAGAAAGGAAGTAATTATGGTCAATGTGATGAGTATTCTTGGTTGTCAAATTGTTATGCCTGGGAAGAAGGAACCTCAGCTGAGGAATTGCCTCTATCACACCGGCCTGTGGGCATGTTGGTGGGGCATTTTCTCGATTGTTAATTGATGTAGAAGGTGCCACCCAGGGGTAGGTGGGCCTACCCTGTAAGTGAACAAGCCAGGAAACAAACCAGTAAGCAGCATTTCCCCATGGTCACTGCTTCAATTCCTGCCTTCAAGTTCCTGCCTTGACTTCCTGCTCTGACTTCCCTCAGTGACAGAAATAAACCCTTTCCCCCACAACTTGCTTTTTGTTGTGATGTTTATCACAGCAACAAGAAGTAGACTTAGAGCCATCAATAAAGTGGTTGGCAACTTAGGTTGTGTTCCTGCAGTAACTTTGTCTCCTAGGGAGCTGACCTGTTCTTTTTCAAGTTCTTGTGTATATAAAGTGCAGCTGTCCACATATCTCCTCATGCTTTTATGTACTTGGCATGCTTAGTTGTTGCTTCTGAATTGGGATATCTCCCACATTCACAGGGACCTTCTCTGCCTGTCCAGGTGACTTCCCCCTTCTGCTGTGTGCTCCCCATCCTGTGTTGAGTTCAGTAACTGCCTTGATCTTAGTTTGAGGTACTTCTCTGCTTCTATGTCAGTCTCCCTGACTACACGTCATCAAAAGCATAGCCCAGCAAACGGAAGGTCTTCAATAAATATTCATTAGTTGAATGATAGCATAGGAATGAACAAATGAATAAGTGATTGCAGAGCAGTTGCCTTTCTGATTACTTGTCCATCAGCATGTGGGCCTGGGCATTTAATGCTAATGTGACCATTCCAGCTCAGGACATTCAAAAGGCTCTTGGACTGACTGTTCTTCTACAGTGAGGCTTCAGTTGAAAGTCAAAAATAAAAGAGTTTCGTTATTCCACTTTTTTTTTTTTTTTTTTTTTTTTTTTTGGTTTTTCGAGACAGGTTTTCTCTGTGTAGCTTTGTGCCTTTCCTGGATCTTGCTCTGTAGACCAGGCTGGCCTCAGACTCACAAAGATCCACCTGCTTCTGCCTCCCAAGTGCTGGGATTAAAGGTGTGTACCACCACTGCCAAGCTCGTTATTCCATTTTTTTATGTAGATTATTTCTTTAGAGCATTAAGTTTGAGAGAAGTTCAGGAATTTCCCATATCCTAACCTTAGATGTGTATTATGAAGTTTTCCCAACAAGAATAGGGCATTTGTTATAACTGATGAAGCTACATTTACATATAATGATTACTTCAAGAAGATGACTCCCATTAGGGCTCACTCTTGTACAATCTGTGGCTTTAGACAAAAGTATAGCAATGTAGATCCAGCTGATACAACCACAGAAACTCATCTTGCCACCTCAAAACTCCTGTGCTCATGAATTCCTTTCTTCTACCAGCCTAAGCCTCAGCATCCACTGACCTTTTAACCCTCCAGAAGGTCACATCATTTGAGTTGGACAGTATGAGCCTTCTCAGTTCAGACTAGTTCACTTACTATCATACTCTGAAGTCCCTTGTGTACTTTTTTTGTGGCTTAATACTTTCTTTCCTTTTAATGCTGAATAATTTCTATCCTGTATCACAGTTTGTTCATTCACCTACCAAGGACAACTGGTTGCTTTCAAGTTGGGACAATTATAGATAAAGTTTCTATAAACATTGGTGTGCAGACTTTTGCATAAATGTAAGCATTGTGCTCTTGTGGATAAATATGAAGTATTATGATTGCTGGATTATGTTATTAAGACTACATTAAACCTGGTGTGTTGATATATACCTGTAATCCCAATACTCAGGAGTCTGAGTCAGGAAGTTTTCAAATTCTAGCATATTTGGGGCTACACAGTAATTTTTAGGCCAACCTGGACTATACATCAAGAGTGTGTCAAAAACAAAATAATGGGAATGGGAGCTAGGAAGATGGCTCAGTAAATGCATTGCTTGCTGAAGAAGCATGAAGACTTGAGTTAGGTCCCTAGAATCCATGTGAAAAAGTCAAGTGTGATAGCATACACTTGTAATCCCAGTGCTGGGCAAGCAGAGATAGGAGGACCCCTGGAGTTCAGTGGCCAGCCCACCTAGCCCAGACAAGGGAGCCCATCTCACCAAAAAAGGCAGGAAGTTCCTAAGGAATGACACCTGAGATTGTCTTTAAATTTCCACACATATGCACATGAATAGGCACCCCTCTCCCACTCCACCCCAACAAAAGAATAACAGTGAGCCTGCAAAGCTTTTTGAGAAACTGCCCAGGCATCCTTCAATGTGTCTGTATCATTTTGTATTCACACCAGTGATGAGCAGATGAGTAAGAGTCCATACTGCCTCACATCCTTACCATCATTTGGTGTTATTAGTGTTTGGATTTTGGGTATTCTGGGAGATGTGTGGCACTATCTTGTTTTAATCTGTGATTTCCTAATGATGTGTAATGTTTATGTCTTGATTATATATTTACTGTCTGCATGACTTTTGTGAGATCGCTCTTTAGGTCTTTTGCCTATCTTATCACTTTAAAAAAATGTTCTTTGTATAGTGACAACAAGATGCCTTAGTTACTAAAGGCCCTTGATGCTAAGCCCAATAAATTGAGTTGAATCCCTGGGACCCCCATGGTGGAAGGAGAGACTTGATTCTATCAAGTCATTTTCTGATCTCTACATGCCCACTGTGGCATCAGTGGGGTGTGTCTGTGCACAAATAAATACATGTAATAAAAAGAGTTCTAAGTATATTCTGAATGATAGCTTTCTATCAGATAGTGTTTGCCAAATACTTTCTCCCCACTCTGTGACTTGTCTGTTCATTCTTTTGACACTGCCTATTTCTGAACATAAATGATGTAATGAGCTCTACTTTATCACTCTGCTTTTGCACTCAGGCCTTTGGCTTAGCATCTGAACCATCATCACTTGGGTCCTATAGACTTTCTCCTTTCTCATCTTCTAGGCATGCTGTAGTTTTTTGAAAGTTATATAGGTTTCAGATGTACTTTGATTTGCTTCTGTGAAGGCTTGTCTCTAGATTTATTTTGACATACAGATGTTCAGCTGTCCATCTTTCATGGCAAGGCTACATTTCTACATTTCCATGACATTTCATTACAACAACTACAAGCATTCTACACACTGGATTTGAAATTCCATGATGTTTTTGCAGCCCTGTACACAGGATTTGATGATAATTTTCTTCCCATTCAACAAATCTCAGTGTACAGCTGCTGGTTTGTCATTGATGCAGCTTTTGTGAGGCCTGCCCACATCTGCACAGCAACTAATTTCCCTCCTGCTGGTCTCTATGTCTTGAATGAGGTTCGGGAAATGGAAGAGCTGGCTATTGGTCCCAAAGAACCCTGAAACTTGTTTGAATATAGTTTTAGTATCTGACATTTACTCAGTATCTCAGGACAGGGAGTGATGACCTGTGCCAACCCTCTAACAGCAGTCCACTCCAAGGCTGCTCATTTCCTCTTTATTCTCTATCTCCATGTGTGAGTGTGTGTGTGTGTGTGTGTGTGTGTGTGTGTGTGTGTGTGTGTACATGTGTGTGTGTGTATATATATATATATATATATATATATATATATATATGCATATGTATACATGCATATGTTTGGGCACAGGTGTGTATGTACATGCATGCATGCACACATGCACACATGCACATGGAGGCCCAAGGTTCAAGCTAAACATCATCTTCCCTTTCCCTTCCAGCACGTTTGTTGTAGCAGGTCTCTCAAGCCCAGAGCTCTCAGATATGCTAGCCCAGTCCACATGGCATTTATGTGGGTTCCAGGACCAGAACTCTGGTTTTCATGTGTGAATTACAAGAGCTCTAACCCCTGGGCTTTCTCTCCAGCTCCTCCTCCCACAGAAGCAGTTTCATTCTCCCACACAGAGCACTCAAATTATAGATTTTTCACTCTTCTCTGGCCTTTTTGCTGTTAGAGATGAGTGTTCAGTTTCTGGAGATGGTGTGTCCACTACAAGGTCTCAGCATGGTTTCATGTGGCTGGTGTGTCACAGGCAGAGGTGGACAGGTAGGAACTTTTCTTTTTTTGAGACAGAGTCTCCTATAGCCCATTTTGTCCTCAAACTCTACAAATAGTGGAGCAAGACCTTGAGCTTCTGATTCTTTTGCCTCCATCTCCCAAGTGCTTAGATTACATGCTTATAACTACACATGGTTTATTTATTTGATGCTGGGGATGGAACCCAGAGCTTTGTGTATTCAAGGTAAACACATGTCTAACAGCTACCACCCCAGCATGGAGCCAACTTTACTGCATCATTTTCTTTGGGCTGTGTATCATCTCAGTTTCCTTCTGAGATGGAAACTCTCATTCTGAACAGGAAAACTCAAGGTTAGCTTTGGCCTCTGGATGAGCATAGCCAGTGATCTGTGTTAGGAAATGGCTACTCTTGGGTCAGTTGTATCAATAAACCTAATGTTCAGGAATTCAGGAAACAGCAATGTGTTCCAAGGGCATCCCCCTACAGTCCAGAATGAAGTCATAAGTTGAAGTCACTCATCTTCAAGTTCTATTTTTACTGTGATTACTTTTCATCCAATTTTCAGGAGTTTCTGTGACACTTGATTTTTTTTTTTAAATAAAAGATTTTCTTTATAATTTGAAGATAATAGCACACATCACTAGATGGAAAAACCTGTCTTATCTGTGTTAGGTCCTCGAGACCTCAAGGGAAGAAGATGATGGTACTGAAGGATAAATCACCATCACTTTCTTATGAGGTTGGGTGTTGTGCTGATTGGCTCATTTTCTAAAGGTCTCTGAATGGAACACTCATCGGGAATGGAGGGTGCAGGGAGGAGATGGGCTGGGTCCCTAAAGGAGCTCAATGTTTAACATAACAATCCCAGCATGGAAGGAAATGACTATTAATGAGGAAGGTAGCCACAAAGGCAAGTCAATCAGAATTTCACATGTTAAATTATAAGATGAATCTTTGTACAACTGAGAAAAAAGTCCTTTGTGAGCAAGTTTCCATTTGTGATAGAACTGATTTGTATGATACAGTTTTTAATTGTAACTATATGTGAATGCATTTATATACTTTGTATATGTATTATATATTTAAGCATTCGGATATTCTTTCTCAGTTATCCTGTATCCATATACAAGTAGAAAGGGGGACTAATTCCAGTAGGCTTCTTATGTGTAGTAAACATCCTGTCCTCAACTTCTGTTCTTAGATTTCTAGAAATTTCTAAGAACACTTCTCATTCCAATGATATTTATTAGAAAATCTTCACAACAGTTTTTGAAAATAAACAAGAAATCATCAATTATCTGGCCTTCATGGTCCAATTTTCATTCTGATACCATTAACAATTGGATCCCTTTCCTTAAGCTTAAATTTGTTGACTGAAATGGAGATGTATAATACTGACCCAGAGGACTGGTGTGAGGATCAGTGAGGCAGTAGTAAACACACAGTAGACACAGGTATCCACTGATGGTTATACTAGGAAATTGTATCTACTGCTTGTTTTAGTTATCAAGAAGCACACATGCTCACTTCTTTGGTGTGTGGGCTCCCAGCCTTCCTGGGTTGGTGAGTGGTATTTAATAGATGCTTCAGAGTCTAGTTCGATTGGTACAGATGCTATGAACACATTTGATTTTAAAAGAGTAAAAGCAAAACAGATGCCCTTTTTGGATATTTAGAAAACAAAGACATTGGTCTTTATTGGTGGCTCACAGATATAACAAGAAAAAAGATTCTTGAGATTAAAGAACAGGGTTGAAATAATGGAGCATGGACAATTCAAGAGAGAGATGAGCCTTGATGGTTGTGTTTTCTTTGCTTTGTTCTGAAAACCAAGAAACCTTCTTTGTTGGTGTTTGCTTACCCTAACTTTAACATAACAAGTTGGTCAAGTAATATTCTCTGTTCAAACATAAGAATGATCCAGGACTGTCATGTTTCCTGCCTGGCCTCTCTTGGGACCTGCCCAGTAGTGATGATGTCTAGGCCAAGTATTTAGGTTTGTTCAGTCTTATGCTACATGTAAATATTTTATTTTGAAATAATTTAGACTCAAAACTTTCACAAGTAGTGCAGTTTCTAATTTGTTTTCACTGATTTTCTCCTAATGTTGTTATTTGAATGTTGGCATGTGTATGATATAAGTGCATAGTGTATTGATGCATGTATGGGTACAGGTGTGTCTGTGTACTGTTTGCGTGTAGTGCTCAAAGGACAATCTCAATTACTGGTCTACAGTACCTTTAGTTTCCACCTTTGGTTTGAGACAGGGTTTTTTGTTGGCCTGGAACATCATCATATAGGAAAAACTAGAAAGTCTGCCAGCTTCCAGGATCCATCTTCTCATTGCTGGAATTATAGGCACATATTACTCTCTGGCTTTTCAATGTAGGTTCTAGAAATCTGATTGCAGCTTTTCTCCTTTTGAGGCAAGCACTTTACAAATTGAGCCTTCTATCCAGCTGTTGCAGAATATTTGTACACTATGTGAAGATGTACTGGTATAATAAAAAGCTGAATAGCCATTAGCTAGGGGAAGAAGAAAATCCAGATTCACCAGAGAGACAGAGGGGAAGCATAATGTACAGTATGGAGATGAGGTAACGAGCCACGTGGCAGAATGTAGATTAAAAAATATGAGTTAATTTAAGTTATGAGAACTAGTTGGAAACAAGCCTAAGCTAGAGGGAAAGCTTTCATAATTAATAGTAAGTCTCTGTGTCATTATTTGTGGGCTGGAAGTCTCCATGAGAAACTACAACTACATATGGTGTCCAACATGGAGGCTTGAATATCCAAGCATAGGACCTGAGCAAGCTAAAATAAGTTCTAGACAAGGAGCTGGATGTGGCTTCCTAGTCTCACAGTCTCTCAGGCAGGCCAGTGCTCACAGCATATAGAAGCAAGGCTCCCAGTTGTTGTCTGCAGGTGTAAGGCTTGGCTCTCATGCACCTGAGGGGGTGGAGGCAGCTCCAGCGCCACTGTGTGGTGGTAGCCTAGCAGTTTTAGGTTTGGCTCATACAGTCAGAGAACACGGCAGGAGTGCAATAAAGCAAGGTCCAGACAGAAAAGGCCTCTAAAAAGGTACAGTATGCTTAAAAAGGTGCTTAGGTGCTGAAGAGAGAAAAGAAAATGGATATAGACAGTCATAGAAAAAATAGTTTAAAATAATAAAGTCTTACAGGGATCACCCAATGACAGAGAAACGGATGAGATCTACATGAACAACCTGGATGTGAGTGAGGGTAATGAAGGGCAAGGGTCGAGGGAAAGA
This sequence comes from Peromyscus californicus insignis, assembly GCF_007827085.1. NCBI lineage: Eukaryota > Metazoa > Chordata > Mammalia > Rodentia > Cricetidae > Peromyscus > Peromyscus californicus. The sequence goes on along the minus strand of NW_026294617.1, from coordinate 2,022,657 downwards.
GAGTTTAGGGGAGCGGGAGATCCCAGCTGGATCAAGAACAGAGAGGAAGAACAAGAAATAAGAGACCATGATAAATGAAGACCACATGAGAATAGGAAGAAGCAAAGTGCTAGAGAGGTCCCCAGAAATTCACAAAGATGCCCACACAACAGACTACTGGCAATGGTCGAGAGACAGCCCGAACTGACCTACTCTGGTGATAGGATGGCCAAACACCCTAATTGTCATGCTAGAAACCTCATCCAATGACTGAGGGAACCGGATACAGAGATCCACGGCCAGGCCCCAGGTGGTGCTCCAGGAATCCAATTGGCGAGAAAGAGGAGGGATTGTATGAGCAAGAATTGTTGAGACCAAGGTTGGAAAAAGCACAGGGACAAATAGCCAAATGAATGGAAACAGATGAACTATGAACCAGTAGCTGAGGAGCCCCCAACTTGATCAGGCCCTCTGGATAAGTGAGACAGTTGATTAGCTTGATCTGTTTGGGAGGCATCCAGGCAGTGGGACCGGGACCTGTCCTTAGTGCATGTGCTGGCTGTTTGAAACCTGGGGCTTATACAGGGACACCTGGCTCAGCCTGGGAGGAGGTTACTGGACCTGCCTGGACTGAATCTACCAAGTTGAACTCAATCCTCAGGGGAGTCTTTGCCCTGGAGGAGATGGGAATGGAGGGTGGGCTGGAGGGAAGGTGGGGGGTGGGTGGGAGGGGGGAGAACAAGGGAATTCGTGGCTGATATGTAAAATTAAATTAAATTATAAAATAAAATTAAAAAAGAAAAAAATAAAGTCTTAAAAAAAAAGTAAAGTAATATAAAAAGAATAAGCCACATAAGGATGGGAAATGCACAGGGAGTCTGGATCTTGTATGGTGCTTGTTAACTTTGAATTTTTTAAATGCTGATGACAGGTTGTGCTTTTGTTTCTATGGGAAACAAAAAGCTATGAATTCCTTCAAAGTTAATTGAGATAAGATTTGAACAGGGGAGACCTTCTGAGGTTCTTGGATTCAGACATGAAGGAAGACACCAGGAAAGATTACAGGACAGGTGACATGTATGCTGATCTCTCTGCATGGGAACAGCTCTTAGATTGGATGAGACATTATAAATCTTGTTGGCTACAAGTCCTCATGACTTATTATTATATGCCATCCTTTCATATGATATGGATAGAGATTTATATTACAGTTTGATTATATAGTCAGAATGGACTTATAAAGTTGACAGATGCCTTCTACCTTCTCAAACATAAAACAGAAAATCATCTTTAGCTGACTTGTGCACATAACACATTCCATATTTGTGTTAATGCAGTTATGTATTATAGCTGGAGGTTTTTCTAGTCCTGGTGGGGCCCACAGCCACTCAGACCCAAGTAAACACACAGAGACTTATATTACTTATCAACTGCATGGCCATGACAGGCTTCTTGCTATCTAGTTCTTATATCTTAAATTAACCCATTTCTATTAATCTATATGTTGCCACATGGCTTGTGGCTTATTAGTACTTTACATCTTACTTCTGGATGCTGGCAGCATCTCCTGACTCAGCCTTCCACTTCCCAGAATTCTCCTCTCTCCTTATCCCATCTACACTATACTTCCTGCCTGGCTACTGGCCAATCAGTGTTTTATTTATCAATCAATCAGAGCAACACCTTCATAGCATACAGACATTCCCAGCAATGTATATTATTTTGAAGTTTGTGTGTTTTCAGAACAGAAGGACCAGACACCAATAAAGACAAGACAAATAGCCCAGGTGATCCAGCCTCTCAGAATGCCTCTGTTGCAGTTTCTTCAAAAGTCTACATCCAGAACAACTTCTGGTCCAGGTTTACAGACTACCCTAGCCAGGACTTCAGATAAGTTCTGCACTTTCCCATCACACTGAGACTAAATGAAAAATAATACAGCTAGTTCTCCCAGGACCTGACCATTATCCCAATTTTCTCAAGGTCCCCTTAAGATGCTGTCATCTCCAGACAACAGGAAGTAATTTTAAGGACACTACACCCACATTCGCTAGAGGTAGGGTGGGAAGTTTTTGGTCATTCTGTGGGTTATGGATGTTTGTCATTATTTAGGGGGGTTGGTTGCAAATTGTTATTGGTCATAGTCAAGGAGGAAACTAAACAAAAGAGATTAGATTCAGGGATCTCATTCTGAAAACAAAAAGGGGGATATAGGAACAATAGGATAGCAGGGTAGATCATTGAATCTACTTTTAAACTAAAATAGAAACTACTCCTTTTAAATATTTTATACTGGTATGGATTTTTGTATATTGATACAAATTTAAGGTTAGTTTTGTTTTAATGTATGTATGTTTCTACTCTTGTTTAAGGTATTGTACCTATGCAGCTCACTTAATAATGTAATATAAATTTCTAGCCCTTGAAAGTTACTATTACAAACTATTTAGGATAATTAAGAAATACAGGTTAGCATTTAGTCATCTAACAATCAAATTTGTAGCCATGTTAGGTATGTTTTCAGGGTCAAACAGAGATATATTTTAGATAGACAGGTGATCTTCAAGCACTTCAGAGACCTACAGAATATAGCATTTAAGATGGTTTAATAACAAGGTTTTTCATGACAGTAAGACACATGTGCTCCTGGCAGCACCAATTTACTTCAAAAAAAGATGATGGGCATTGAAGAACCTTCATGTGGAGTTTGCTTTCATTGTGGCAAAGTTAACCACTGGCTAAGAAAATGCCCTTGCCTTGACTGCTGACAGTATGCTGTCCAAATTGGACAAGCAGAACACAAAAAGTTGACTGGTGAACTTTGCCAAGACAAGGTGGGGTAGTCCTTCAAAATTTCTGCTTCACAGAAAAGTCTGTCAGATATTCTAGGCCTGTAGGTCAAAGACGGATGTACCAACATTGCAGAGGAACCTTAGATGACTATCCAGGCAGCTAGCTGTCTCTGTCATTTCTATAGTTTTGAAAGTACTTCCTGTTTACTCAGGTAGTATTATCTCCTCAGGTCTTTAATGGGTTGAAGACTAGATAGTTATAGTTACAGTTTCCTTGTTACAAAATTAAAAAAAAAAAAGAGGTGTAAAGTGAATAAGGTTGAGAGACAAAAGCTTAAGTTGTTTATCTAAGAACATGTTTTTAGGTCTAAAAAGATGGCTTTGGGTTGGTAATACAAATTATAATAGAAAGTGATTTAGGTATAAATCTTGGGACTCACCAAGATAAGATAGATAATAGAGTATTTTCTCTAAATTTGCTAAATACAAGTAGACTGGACATTGTAAATGTAATTCTTACCTAATAATTGTTATTATTGTATACAGTTTTACTACATTAGAGTTAAACCCTTTCCTTTTTCTTTAGACAAAAAGGGGGAAATGTTGTAGAATATTTATAGACTGTGAAGATGTATTGCTGAGATCGGTGTAATAAAAAGCTGAAAGACCAATAGCTAGGCAAGAGAGTATAGGTGGGACTTCTATGAAGAGAGAGAACTCTGGGAAGAAGAAAGGTGGATTCAACAGTGAGGCATAGGGGAAGCAGGATGAGGTATGGAGATGAGATAAGAGCAATGTGGCAGAAAGTAGATTTAAAAATATGGGTTAATTTAAGTTATAAGAGCTAGTTGGAAATAAGCCTAAGCTAAAGGTCAAGCTTTCATAATTAATAAGTCTCTATGTCATGATTTGCAGGCTGGTGGTGGTCTTGACAAGAAAGTAAAACTACACACAGTACTTAATATTACTATCTTAATAATAATAAAAATTTAAATCTTTAAATTTAAAGTGTTAGAATAATTCTATTGCAACTAAACTATTTTCATTGTGTTGATGGCTGTTTTAGATGGGTGTGTGTGAGGGAGCACCCCACAATGTGGTTCAGCCTGACCTAGAACTCACTGTGGAGCTCAGACTAGCTATAACTCATAACCCTCCTGCCTCAGTCTTCTAAGTGCTGGAGTTTTAGGTATCAGCACCATAGCTGACCATAAGTAAACTACTGACATGATCTGAGCTTCCCCAATTTCTCTACAAGTGTTTTTTCTTGTTCTAAGAGCCAGCCTAGGATGTCAAGTAGTTTCCTGATCACATGCCTTTAGCTTCTTCTCTCCTGCCACAGTTCCTGACCTTTCCTTGTCTTTTGTGATGAGTGTTGGTCAGACATCTGGAGGCTGCCACTCTTTTCAGTTTGTCTCATGGTGAAATTCAAGTTCTGCTCATTCATCTTGAGTACTTCAGAGTGACACTTGGTCCTTTGCTGGGCATCGGGTTTGCTCATGAGCCAACATGTCTCTGTGTTGGTGATGCTCTGTAGAGTCTAGCACCTAGAAGACCATTGTTGAGTTAGTGAGTGGAGGGATGAGTTCATATCTCTACCTCTCAAGGCATACCTATGCCCCAATCCCGACTGGGATGAGAAAAGGGACCCTGTACCCTTTTGGAGAAAAGAATAAACAAAATCTCATGCATGGCTTTGACTTCTTGATCCTAATCAAATTGCAAAACCACACTTTTTGTGTAGCAAATACAAGTTCTTACTCAACAGAGTGTTGAATTTAATCATTTCTAGGTAAATTAAACCCAGCTCAGAATATTCTCAGCAAGTTCGTGTTTATAGCTCATGCATATTCACATTGAAATCCCCACCCCTCTCATCTTTCTCTTCTTTGCCTCACTCCTCCCAGTGAATGGTGGAGGCAGATGTTCTTGCCTTCTGTCCTGTTCAACCCTCTCCTTGCTCACAGACAGTGCACCTCTTTTTTTTTTTTTTAAAAAAAAAAAACTCCTTTTGGACTTCTGATACTCCAGACATGCCCTCTGATGGTTTTCTGGAAGTGGGGAGACCTTGTCTGTTCCAAGCACCAGTGTCTGGAGTCTCCTGACTTCTCCTGAGAGCTCTTCACCTGGGCCTTCTAGAATACACGGTGGCACTTCTTTATAGACAAACTCAAGAAAAACAAAAATTTCTACAATTATATATTCTTATTTTGATCCCACAGACTCTGACTTACAAATACTTGAATAATTGGACATATTGTTGAGATATTATTTCAAAAACACAGTAAACATATACTTCTCCCATTGACACATTCCTCTTGCCTGGATCAAGTTTATATACACATTCACTGGGATGTATGACAGAACCTTGACTTTTGTAGATTTGACATTCCCCATTTCAAATACTTGCTGATGACCTCAAAGATTTGTGATGAATAATAATTTATTCTTCTGCTTAAGTAGACTTGAATTTCATGCTGCCCAGGGGCCACGTAGCTGGTGTGTGTGCTTAGGTGACCACCGAGGCACCCTGCCTGGGCTCATAGACATCTGGTTTATGTGGTGCTAGGGACAACTGAGTTATAGCCCCAGTCTAGCAACTATTTTAAACAAAGCAAACTCCCTGTGGTTTTGGCAACCAGGATAGAGAGTCACTTTTGGGGTTTTCCTAAAAGGAAAAACTGTCTTTGGACACTAGTGACACAGATACTAGCATGTAGGCTGGAGTGGGAGGGGGGTGAGAGACTGGGGTGGGGTAGGGGTTGGTACTAGACTCTGCAGGCCTGCCTGCTTCTTCCCATTTATGCCAGAGGCATACAGTAGTGGCCATTTCCAGCTCCAACTGTTCCTCCAGCATTCCTGCAGGCATTTCTACATGTGTAAGGCCATCTTCATTTCTTGGGTGGTGAGGGAGTAGGGCGTGATTTTTTTTAATTCTGAACCTCTACCCAAGGGGCACATAAAATTATTTGTTAAAAGCCCCTTTCTGTGAGTTCTGCCATGGCATGTAATAGAATTTCTCCTGTTAAATGTAGCAAAATGAATCAAACTGCTATATTCCGATACCTTCACTGAAGACTTCCAAAGAAGACCAAGAGTCATCCTTACCACAGTTTCAGACTCTGGTCCTACTGATGGATCTTGCTGTGCTACCCAAGATAAATCACTACTGTTTTGTCCATCTTCAAATCTCCCAACTCTACTCTGGGACACCCCATAGATTTTTCTCTTTGTGGGTGAAGAAGAGTACCAAGACCTGAGGTACCAAAGAGTTCAGCATGCTATTCTTTGGAAAAGAAATGTAAATATTGATTAACTTCTTTTGTGATTGAACTCTTTTAAAATGTTTTATTGATCATTATTATTATTATTAATACGATCACTACTACTATTGTTGTTGTTGTTTTGTGTGTGTGTGTGTGTGTGTGTGTGTGTGTGTGTGTGTGTGTGTGTGTGTGTGTGTGAGTGTGTGAGAGTATGTCCATGTGCCATGGAAGATACATGGAAATCAGAGGACAACTTGCTGGAGTCATTTCTCTCTTTCTACCCTTTTGGTTCTGGGGGATGGGACTCAGATTGTCAGGTTGTATGTGGCAACTGCTTTTATCCATTGAGCCATCTTGCTGGCTCATGTTTCTTTGGCTATTGAGACTGGACCTCAAGTAGCCTGCTTGGCCTTGAATTTATTGTGAAGCTGAGAATGATTTTTAATGTCTTATCCTCTTGTCTGCAACTCCTAAGTGCTGGGATTACAGGTGTGTACCACCAGGTCCCACTCTCTAATAGCACACTTGACTCCTTCCCCTAGACTGGTCCTTGTAAGAAAACTTCCTAGCTGCCCTTTGGTTGCCATGACTTAATAGGTGTTTCCAACCTTTTAGTATTGCAGCATTTGACTACCACCACTTCTAAAGTGCTCAGGTTGCAGTCCCCTGTCATGACTCCATGTCTGGCTCTTTATTTCTCCCCGCCCCCCAATACACCTTGACAGTGCAATATTAAAACCATACTCTTAAGGTGTAAATATTACAAACCACATTTCTGCATGGCATGGCACTGCCACTGCCCTTTGCAGCATTCTATCCTGGAGTTACAAGCAGCATGCATTAAATTTCATATGCCCTTTAATTTTTTTATCTCTTCATTTGCATGCATCTATTTTATAATCATTCATTCTGGTAATAAAACCTGCAGGGTTTTTAAATTGGGCTGAAGTCCCAGATGCTTTGGAAGAATTTATGTTGCATAATTGTACTGGTTTCCCTGAAAACAAACAGTAATGCAGGACTTAAGTATTCTACCTAGGGGAAGAGTCAAAGTCTTTCTCACAGTCCTGGGTGTTGGGCTGCAGAGATGGCTCATTGGGTAAAGTACTTGCCACAGGAGGATGAGGACTGAAGTTCAGAGCCCCAGACCTATAATAATATAAAAGCAGGGCAGGCATGGTAACCTTCCTGTAATCTGCAGCTCTCAAGAGATGGACAGGTTATTCCCCAGGGCAAGCTGTATTCAACACTTAGTAAATCAGTGAGGTATCTGCCTCAGTAAATAAAGTGGAGAGCAATTGAGGAAAACACTACCTGCATACATATGTGCCCATACACATAAGAACACACATACATATGAAAAAATTTCTCTGGGGCTGGTGAGATGTCTCAGCAAAAAAAAAGGGCTCTCTTCTGCAAGCCTGATGATCAAAATTTGATGTTGGAAGGAGAGAAGTAGCTCTTGCAAAGAGTCTTCTTACCTCCACAGGCAGGCCTTTTCACTCATATGAATAATAAAAGAAAATTATCTGGTGTTTGTTATTGACTTATTGTGAGAGAAGAATTCAGAAGATAAAGGAAATGCAAAAATAATGGAACAAACTATGCAAATAGTGGCAGCTTTCTGAAGATTTCACCAAAATATTTGTGAAATAGCTTCCTGGCATACACCTGGAGGAACGACTGACCAGTGCCTTGAAAACAGCTGAACTGTGAATTTGTCAGAGAGAAAGGGAAAATTGTCTCGCTTTCACAGGAACATTGTGATTGGGTCTAAGTGTTATGTTTTGAGTTTATTATTCATTATTGGATAACAAATGGCATGCAAATTTAGGAGCTTTAGAAAATGTCTGTATTAGGTACTTTTCAGTTGCTGTCATAAAACACTCTGACTAGAAGCCACTTGTAGAAGAAAGAGTTTATTTTGGCTTATTGTTCCAGAGGGATGAAAGTCCATCATGGCAGGGAGGCATGTCTGCAAGCAGCAGGCATGGCAGCTGGAGCAGGAAGCAGAGAGCTCTTTAACTGTAAGCATGAAGTAGAAAGCAAACTTGATATGGGTGAAATTATGTACATTCAAAGTCCACCAGTGATGTATTTCCTCTAGCAAGGGCACACCTTCTAAACTGCCCCAAAGAGTGCTATCAACTGGTTACCAATTGTTCAAATATCTGAGCCTATGGGGCACACTCTTATTCAAACCACCACAGCGACTTTTTCTGAACACAGAAGTCACTCAGACAGGTGACTCTAGTTTTAAAGTATTTTGTGAGCTTGTGTTGAACTATTTGCCTGGCCTCTAGTCTCCTTTGAATCATCCACTGGGTAATGTTTTTCTAAGCTCCTTCAAGTGTGATGGACAGGTTTGAGGTTCTGCTTGTCTCTTGGCTGGACACTAGTTCCTTTCAATTTGAACCTCTGTGTATGTGACCCAACTGTTCTTATGACATGAGATCCAGCTTCTCCCAGAACAAAACAGTCTAAGACAGATAAGCCAAGGACTCCACCAGCTGTGCCTCGCAGCTTCCCAGCCACTGCTTTTGGGGATCTGAGTGGTGCCAGGTTAGGGCTGGGCATTAGCTTGGATCTCAATAATGCAAGGTATGAGAATGGTTGGGTTCTGGGTAAGGAGGATTAAGACCTGAGTGATTTCTTTCACCTGAAATGTGTGTGTGTGTGTGTGTGTGTGTGTGTGTGTGTGTGTGTGTGTGTGTGTGTGTGTTAGCATAGTGTTGCATGAAGAGGAGTTTCTGATTAGCTGTATATTTTAGTGCTGTAAAATTAGGAAATGGGTTTAGTTCAAAACAGAAGAAAGTATTTCTTCTGAGCATCCAGTCTTTAGCTTGTGTTTTCAGTTATCTCAATATTTTCTCAGACAAGGGGCAGTGACCACTAGTTCAAACACAGTAAGTACTGTGCGGACTGGGTTGATCAAGGGTCCTAGTGTCTGACTGGGACTGGAGTGGGAAATCAAACCTGCTTTGGGCCTCTCTGAGGAGTTAGGCTTTCTCTTTAAACACTTTCTCATGCTTTTCATGACCAGCTCTTCTGTGTGCTCATCTTTCATGTGGCTCAACAAGACTCCAAAAGCCCCAGCTTCTCATCACAACCTCTGAGGTGAGGCCCAGTGCTCACTGCAGATAATGTTGTTCACTGGGATTTGAAGAGGGATCTTACTGGCTGCTAATTAGAAAATGAACGGGCTGGCCCCGGGAGAGACTCTAGATCCCTGGGCTGGTTGCTTGGAAGCTTTGTGGAAGGGACTCTGAAGCAGTTAAATTATATACCAGTACATGGTTTCTTTATTTTCTAAAAATTATTTTTATTATTTATAAGAATTTTTAACTTTAAACATGTTGTGATTATATTCTTCCTCTCCTTTAAGTTCTTACAGATCCTTTCCCATTCCCTACCCACCCAAGTTTAAGGTGGGTATCTCAAACAAAACAAAACAAAACAAAAAACAAATAAAACCACAATACAATAAAAAACCAAGAAAAGAAAATACAACCTCAAAATAAACAAACAAAAAACACCCCACCAAACTGTAACCAAATAAAACTACACACACACACACACACACACACACACACACACACACACACACACACTCACAAAATACCTGTGGAATCCATTATATATGGGTCAGCTACTCCTGAACATGAGGTCTGTCTTGCAGTGGTTGATATACCGAGTATTACTTCATTGGAAAAAACTAATTTTCCTTCTCCTAGCAAGTATAAGTGATAGTTTAGTTGTTAACCTTTACCTTAGTGGCTAGGTTTTCATTTATTCATTCATCAATTCATTCATTAAAAAGATATAATATATATTATATATAATATAATAAAATATAATAAGATAAAACAAAAAACTGAAGTTGGACAAGACAAACTAATGGAAGGATAAAAGCCCAAGAGAAGGCACAAAATTCAGAGACCTACTGGTTCACAAACTCAGGAATCCCATAAAAAACCAAACTAGAAGCCATAATATGTATGTAGAGAAGTTGGGGCAGACCCATGCAGGCCCTATGAATGCTCTTTCACTCTCTGTGTGTTCGTAAGAGCTTTGCTCATGTTGATTTAGAGGGCCTTGTTTTCTTGGTGTCCTCCATCCCCTCTGGCTCTTACACTCATTCTGCATCCTCTTCTGTGATATTCCCAGAGCTCTGAAGGGAGGGAGTTAATGGAGACATCTCATTGACAGATGAATGTTTCAAGGTCTCTCAGTCTCTGCATGCCTGGCTGTGGGTCTCTATATTTGTTTCTGTCTGCTACAGGAGGGAGTTTCTCTAATAATGGCTTAACAAGGCACTTGTAGAAAGAACTCTGATAGAGATAGGCAATTAAATTATACATAGTTTCTTACAATAAGTAGTGAGTGAATGTGCGGGCAGTTGTTATCTGCTTATGTCCTCGCATGTAGAAGAAAATGGTGAGAGACTGTCATAGCTCCTTTTCTTGTTGCTGTGATAAATGCCCTGACAGAATCAACTTTAGAAATAAAGGGTTTGTTTTGGCACACAGTCCATCATGGTGGGGAAGTTCTTACGGGCAGAGGTGTAGGCAGGTAGTCACAATGTGTGGAGGAAGAAGGCAGACTGAAGTAAGAGAGAGCAGGGGATGCTGGCACCCAGCACACTCCTTTCCATGCAGTCTGGGACCCAAGGCTACAGGACAGTGCCACCCACTATTAAACTGTGTCTTTCTACCTCAACAAATTTGAGCAAGATAGTTGTGGAAGGCATGCCCAGAGGCTAACTTAATCTATATTCTTCACAAGGGTGCCTGGAGAAGTGTCTCTTATGCATACCAGACCATGTCAACCTGATGATTGACACTGGCCAGCACAGTAACTGAATTGGACTGGGTTAATACGAGGGCATCGGAAGTCATGCATATTCTCTGAGGTGGTAGTTCCAGGTTTTGTGAGTTCACAGAGTAGAAAAATAGAGGGGAAAAAAGGGTGTGACTTGGTGTGAACTTCATATTTTGTGGAGCAAAACCTCTAAGGCCTTCAGTAGAAACTACCTTCTTTCATCATCTCAAAGAAAAAAAATATTTCTAAAGAAATGCAAAGTACAAGACTGGGGGTGTAGCTTAGCTGGTAGAGTGCTTGCCTGGCATATGCAGAGCTTTGAGTTTGGTTTCAAAGTATTGCATAGAACAGGCGTGGTGGTGTGTACCCATGAGCACAACACTCAGTAGGTGGGGGAGGAGAGTCAGGACCTCATGGTCCTTCTTGGATACATTGTACATTAATGCTAGGCTGGGATAGGTGAGACTCTATCTCAATTAAAAAAAGTAAAGAAAAAAGTTTAATATAAAGTACATGGTACAAACTACATAATATAAGATTGTTTCTTAAGGAATAAACTCAGCCTCAAGGGAAACCAATTCTTTTAGCCTTACTTATTTTCCTCTCATTCCATACCAGATTTTGAAACTTTCAACACAGACAACTCTAGTTTACAGGTTAGTGTTCACTGGCTGATTTGTGCTTGGGAAAGGTTGCTGTAGTTTAAAGATTTATTTTATTTTTAATTGTGTACGTATGTGAATGTCTGTGTGTAGGTTGTGTATGTCTAATCGCAGGTGTATGGAGGTTAGATGAAGGCATTGGATCTCCTTGAGCTGGAGTTATAGGTGGTTATGAGCTGCCTGACTTGAGTGCTGGGAACTGAACTTGGGTCCTCTGTAACAGCAATAAGTGCTCTTTACTGCTGAGCCATCTCTCCAGCCCCTTGTCGCTATAGTTTAGAAGGAGTGACATACAGGTCATAGAAGGTTAGAGCTGGGCATCCAGTGCAGCAGAAAAATACAGGCCTTTTGTGAACATCAATCAGTCATTCTTTGCACAAATATTTGTTTGGTATCATTTGTACCATTTGTTTGGTTCAAATTTCATAAATATTAAGTAACTTACCTCAAGTTACTAATTAATTTTAGTTAGTTAATTGTTGAATTGTGCAAAAAATTAATAATCTTTCCACTTATGCTTTTCAAATTGGACAGATTTCAGGAGATTAAATCCAATTACTAAATATACTAAAGCAAACATTTTTTTTTTGGTAGAGTCATGTTCAGATGAAACCTGCAGAAAGAAGAAAAGAATATGATTGAATTATCTACTGCTTTTCAAACATAAAGAAATATTTGCTGAAAGAGTTATGAAAGTGTAAAAACCCAAATCGTGGGCTGAGCAGTTGGCTCAGTGAGTAGGATGCTTCCTATGCAAACAAGTGGCTTTGAGTTCAAATACCCAGCACCTATGTAAAAGCCAGGTGTGGCAGAATACCTCTGCAATCCCAGTGCCGAGGAGCTTCCCGGGGCTTGTGGTCAGTCTACTCAACTGATGAGTCCCTGTCTCAAAAAACAAGGTGCACTGGGGAGGACACCTGCTGCCAATCTGCCCTCTAGATACATGCATACACATATGCATGCATACCTTTCCTACCAGGAACATATATACACGTGCCTGCATGTATACACACACACACACACACGCACACACACACCCCTCCTGAATTGTTTTTGGTTAAACACTGCCTTTGCATTTTCTTCTCCCTTTGATCAACAACATTTTCATAAGCACACATAGGTGGAAGAATTACTTACACAGTGCCACCTTGGCTACAAGCTCCTCCCACTTTGCAAGCCTTTTTCTCATTGGTATGTGAATGTCTGGAAATTTCTAGTTCTTTTCTGACTGTGACTATACTTCTTCATTCAGGTGCTGCTCCACTCAGAGAAAACAAAGTTGAATAAAGCCTTTATTTGTTCTCCAGAGAGAAAAGTGAAGGCAGAGATGTTCAGTTCTCCTTATTTCCGTTAACTTTCAGAGGAAGCAGGCCCTGGAGAGATATCCCTCGGCAGAAAGACTGGAAGACTAAGTGAAGGATGCCATTTGCTGACATCCTGGACCCACTCCATGAGTTCACCCTATGGTGCTTCCCGCACTACAATTAAGGCACAGGGCAATCAATTGGCACTTTAATGGAGTTGCATCATGAACTTCATCCCCATGTCATTTCCATGCCCCCCCAATGTCCTCCTTCTTAATGTGTTTCTGGGTCATTTTCCTGAAGACTTTATATGAAACTATATTTATCTTTAAATTATTAAAAATTTAGTAAATGCAGGAAATTAAAATTACAAGTAATCCAATTTCTCAATGAAAATTTCAGTCTATATTTTGGTTTATAATCTTAAGTGTCTCTTCCCTCATCCCCCAGGGCTCCTTAGAATAGTAATAATGACTACAGAGGATGCATGTTCTAGAGCAGCTACAACATTCATCATGCCCCTAAATTCTCATTCCACCCAGCAGAATCCAGACAAGCCCTGTACTGTTCATTTTTCTATTGCTGTAATGACCAAGGCAACTTACAGAAGGAAGGGTTTGTTTGGGATAATGGTTCCAGAGGGATAAATGGTCATATGGTGGGAGAACAGCTGAGAGATACATTTGAACTACAAACACAAAACAGAGAGAGTGAACTGGGATTGACAGGAAGCTTTTGAAACTTCAAAGCTCACCCCCAGTGACACACTTCCTTCAGCAAGAACACACTTTCTAATCTACCCAAACAGCACCATCAACAGGGAACCGAGTATTCAAATGCCTGAGACTGTGAGTGACATTTTATTGAAACCACCATAAACCCCATATCTGAAAAATCAGGTTTGAGACCATGTATTCCTCCAGGTCTTAGACCACAAACAACTCACAAGAAGTGAATATTGGGGTTGAGGATGTGGCTTGATTGGTAGAGGGTTTGCCTAACATTCTTGAAGCCCTGGATTGGATTTCTACGTCCTTACGAACCATGCATGACTGTACACTCCTGTAAATTTAGTTCTTGGAAGGTGGAGAGTAGAGGATCAGAAATTGAAGGCCACTTTCTGCTATATAATAAGTTTGAGGTCGGCACAGGATACTACATGTGACCCGGTCTTATAAAAGGAAAAAATGGCTTGTGGAGATAGCATAGTTGGCAAAGTGTTTTGCTGTGGGATGGTCTTTCTGTATGCTGTGAATATGTGTTGCTACCATTGGTTAGTAAAGAAGCTGCTTTGACCTGTGGCAAGACAGGAGACAGCCAGGTGGGAAATTCTAAAGAGATACAGGGAGAAAAAGGTGAGGGCAGGGGAGATGCTGCGAGCTACCACCTGAGAAGCAATTGTACTAGAACACAGGTAAAGCCACAAGACACCTGGCAATACATAGATTAATAAAAATGGGTTAATTTAAGATGAGTGAGCTAGTTAGTATAAGCCTGGGCCATAGACCAAACAGCTTGTAATTAATATAAGCCTCTCTGTATTAAAGCATTTGGGACTGAACGGCTGCGGGACACAGGAAAGATTCCGTGTTCCCTCTGCAACCCTGACTTCCTGAGATAGATCTCCCAGAAGCCATGTTAGAAAACTAGTCATAGTGGATTGGGCTTGTATTCCTAGCCCTGGGGAGACAGAGGAAGGCACATCCCTGGAGCTTCTTGGCAGATTAGCCTAGCCTCTTCTTGATGAGTTTCAAGCTAGTGAGAGAGCCCTTTTCCAAAAATAGGGTGGTGAGCAGTGGAGGAAAGACATCTGACATTGAACTCGTCATCACATGCATGTGCAAATAAGTGTGTGCATATATACAAGCACGTGTGTGCAGTGGAGGAGGGGAGGGGAGATGAGAGGAGGAAGAACACAAGCCCTCCATCCTGGAACAAAGACAGGAAACAATAATTCACTCAAATGGTGGTAGAATGTAAAAAGATACCACATCTGGGTGACTGCCTGTGTTTGTTTTCTGCTTATTGTCAGGCCTCTTCAGGCTATGATGTTATTGCATTAGGGCTTTACATATTGAAATCATGTACTTTTCCTTGTGATCAGGAACCCAGGGGAAAAAGGGAGGGCACTTACTGAGCTATGGCACAATTAAGACTTTGCATTGTCATGTCTCTTTGGTTTGTTGTGTTTTGTCAAAGATGTGTCTGGTCTCTATTGTTTTTTATTAATTTCAGCTGTCCTAATTATTTCTCTCATTTGATTTTAATTCAGCTTTCAAAGAAGAGCTGTCTTACCAGCTGATTATTATGATTTTTCCCCTTAAACTCTTTCAACTCTAATTTAAAAAGATGTCCAAAGAAATCATTATTTTGACATTTACTTGTATCATATTTACGACTCTACTGCAGAAGGGCACCTGTGTTACTAATGCTGATTTCTGCTGTTTATATTGCCACTTGTGCCCAAAAGATAGGAAGTAGGCTCAGCTTTTCAAAATCTTTTGCTTTCCCTTCATAAGTTAAATGGCAAGGAAATATGCATATCAAGATGAATACACTTCTAAAAAAGCAATCTAAACTAATGTATAATGTGTGCTGGACAGTTTTATGTCAATTTGATGAAAGTTAGAGTTATCTGAGAGACAGGAACCTCAATTAAGAAAATACCTCCATAAGATTAGGTTGTACAAAAGCTTGTAGGACATTTTCTTAAAAAGTGATTGATGGAGGAGGGCCCAGCCCACTGTGGGTCATGTCATCCCTGGGCTGGTGGTCCTGGATTCTATAAGAATGCAGGCAGAGCAAGCCATGAGGAGGAAGCCAGTAAGCAGCACCCATGCATGGCCTTTGCTCCTACCTCCAGGTTCCTGCCCTGTTTGAGTTCCTTTGATAATAAGCAGTGCTGTGGAAATGTAAGGCAAATAAATAAACCCTTCCTCCCCAAGTTACTTTGGTCATGGTGTTTTATTACAGCACAGATACTCTAAGACACAATGCTTGCTTAAAATTTAATTTTCATGTGTTGGACTTTATTGGTGTTATTTTTTAACATGTGAAATATTAAAACTGATGAGAAAGAAGAAGAATAGCTCTAGAGGTCAAATGGAGAATAAGGTCAAAACCAGCTCCATGGGCCTAATGGCCAGCTTCCTGCTTTCCTTTGGGAAGTGAAACAACTACCATTTCATTATTAAATAAGAGCATGGTTAAATCCACTCTGTCCTGCTAAACAGACATGTTATCAAAATGCCTCCTGAATATTTACATTTATCCCTATAGATTAGTACTGCCCTCAACATTAGCTGGAGAAACATCTCTCTGCAGTGGGCAGTAGTCAAAGAAGAGAATGGGGGAAGGGTGCTCAGCTCTGAATGGGATGTCTATGTCACCCCCATCTAAGGTTCAAGGAACACGGTAGAAGTGTGGGGAAGCGGAAGGTCTGGAGGATGGGGAGGAGTACTATGAAATGCTGTCATTTGGACATGGCCTGACCATTGCATTCAGGAACTCACTGCAGCTATGATTTCTGGCACAAAGTCTAAGCAGGGCCAAGCCAACAAGACAGGTCTACATTCCAGCATGTAGAATGAATCAGGCTCAGTCAATTAAACAAAAAAAGAAATAAAGAAAGAAGGAGAGGGGGAAAGAGAAAGAAAAAAAAGGAGTGGTGTAAAGGTGGGAAATGGGAAATGTTGGGGGAGAGCTGAGGGGTGACAGAGGGAAATTGGGCATGGGTATGACCAGGATATATTGTATAATGTATGAACCTGTCAAAGAATAAATAGAAGGCAATAACAAACAATTATTAACTCAGAGAGAATCTGTTCTACAACTTCCCTTGTGAGAGATGGCACTGTGTTCATAGGTACTTGTGCCTGTTCCCACCAACCTTCTCTCTCAAGGGACCTAGGTGGCCCTGACCAATTTAGAGCCACCACCTCACCCTTTGACAAGTGTCCTCAGAACTCCTTCACTGACGGCATGGTGACACCGACTTGTCTGGGCAACCTTCGTCTCTCACTCCTAGAATTTTCAAAACTGATTGCACAATGGGAGTGATTTACAATGAAGAGACATGAGATTATACCTTGATAGTCAGGCTTCCAAGAAGGCCTTCATGTGTGCAGACACTTCGCACCACAGTTAACAGCACACACACTGCTGCCGAGAGGCACTCCCATTACCCCCACTAGATGTCTCTAATAATTATGTCAAGCACTCAAAAGAGATGATGAAGGTCCCCACACATTCTGCCAGCTTTACTTTTCTGTGTTTCTTTGTTCCTTCTCTCCCCCACCCCACTGTGTGGTATATGTGCACATGCATGTGGGTTCTCCTGGAATCCAGAGGATCATATCAGATGTCCTGCTCTATCACTCTGCCTTATCCCCTTGAGACAAGATCTCTTACTGAATCTCAAGCTATACCAACTTCCAGCAAGTCCTGCAACCCTCGTGTCTTTGTCCCTCACAATGCCATGGCCACTCCTGGCTTCTCAAATGGGTGCTGAGAAGTCAAACTTAGGTTGTTGTGCTTGTACAGCTGGCAGCCATTCTTCAGCTCAGCTTACCATTCTTAATGGGCTTGATCAAAACTACTTTATGAGGGCACTGTGTCTGGGTAGAGGCCCACTGAGTTTTGGTGTTCTCCACAAAATGGGCCTGCTATCTCTTGGTAGAGTCTGAGGCTTTAGGAATATATGTGAAAGGCCATCAAGATGGCCCCAGTGTATGTAAATTCTCATTTTTTCCTTTTCTATATGAGACATTTCAACCCCAAGTCATTTCCATAGCATAAGCCAATGGAAGGAGTGTGTGGAGTCCTCACAAGAGACAGTATGGAGATGCGGTACAGAGTCCTCACATGTGACAGTTGTTCCTAGAAGAACAGCACAATATTTGAAAGTAATCAGTGATCCAGAGTTTCAAAATGTAATAGTGAATTGGCTTAGCCCCAGCTTTAAATACAGGCCTGTACCAGGCCTTTTCTTTTGGGCCTCTAATCAGTTCCCAAATCATGACACAGAGACTTATTATTAGTTATGAATGCTCGGACTTATCTTATGGTTGTCCCATTAGCTCTTATAACTTAACCTGTTTCTCTTCATCTAATTTTGCCTCAGGGTCTTTTGTTTTTTTTTTTAATCTTTTTTTTTTTTCCTTTTTATATACCTTACTTTCACTGCTTCTCATGTCTTGCTGACTGGCAGCTGCCTAGCTTCTGGCCCAGGGCATATCCCTTTCTTTCTCCCTCCTCCTTTCCTCCTTCTCTCGTCTCTCCTCTTATTAATTCTCTATGCCTACCAGCCCCACCTATCCTCTCCTGCCTAGCTATTGGCCATTCAGCCTTTTATTAGGCCAATCAGATGCCTTAGGCATGCAAGGTGACCTGAATGCAAGATGCCTTTGCATAATTAAACAAATACAGCATAAACAAATGTAACACATCTTTGCATCGTTAATAGCAGAAACAAATGTAGCACATCTTTACATAGTTCTACAACACAAGCCCTTTCACAAATGGAATGTAGCCTTCAAGTCTTCTCTGCAGTACAAAGGCATGCAGACAGATAGAAGCTATGTATAACACACACTAGCACTCATCTGCATATGCATGCCTCCTATGCCATTGCCAGCTGGAGGCTGTCAGGCACAGACCAGACAGGGCACTCACTTGTACACACATCTGCACCTCCCATGCCACAGCCAGCTGGGGACTGTGTAGTCACAAGTGATGGTTCAAGCCAATCACCTTGTCTGTTCTCTATGCTCTTCTATGCCAAGAAGGGCTCCACTGTGACTCATGGAGTTGTCCCAGGACCAACATTCATGCCAGTTTGCCTCCTCAGGAAGTGCCCTGCTAAAAGCCAGACGAAGACTGATCTGTGGGAGAATCCAGGCCTTTCCTACACCACCCAACCAATCAACTCAAAACTCATTTCCTTGATTCTGCTTTCTTACCCCTGGGGAAGAGAGGTTGTGTCACCATCATCATCCCTGATAATTGACAGGAGTGTCTGTGCACTGAGCCTGGATAAAAACACCATCTAATCTTGAACTTGTACAGAATTGCTAAAATAGTTTTTGCTATGCTTGTAAAGCTATTTAGGAAATAGGTGCTAATGGTACTATGGCCTTTCCTTAAGGCTGTTGAAGCCTATGCACATGCTAATGCTATGACAGCTTTGAGAACAGAAGAAAGAAAAGGGTGATTTGATTGTGACCTGGGATAGTTTTCTACCTCTGACTTTTCGCTCTTCTGTGCCAGCTTGCTTCCTGCTCCTCTTCCTGTTTCTTCATCAAGGAGTGCTTCTCTTGCCTGCTACAGCATGTATTTGTGACACTAGCTGTGACTTGTGTTTTTGTGGCAAAGAAGCCACAGAGAGGCTCCAGAATCATGTGACTCTCATCTGAATCTTGGCTCTGCATCAGCCTTATTTTGTGACATTGGACAATTACTTTTCTCTGTCTTACTTTCATACCTGAAAAAAGAGATAATGATGGAATTGTTGCAAGAATAAAATGCAAAAAAATTCCCCAACCAACCAAACAAAAATCTCATAAAGCCAGGCACATTGAATAATTCAATAAATATGAGCACAAAAGGTCCTTCTTGTACCAAAGTGAACTGTGAGCTTCCTAGGAGTAGGTTTTGAGGTTGTTTTATCCATATTTCCGCAGGCCCTAAAACTCATTAATTGTTTAATTGATTGGTCAAATGCTGGCCAAGAGAAATGTCTGACTCCCTGAAGTTCCAGAAGTTGGAGAATCGAATCTGCTGTGTGACTATCAATAGAAACCGTGACAAGTTATACACGGGGTGATATGACACAAGAGTCTACCACGGAAGGCGCCATCTTCTAACTACAGATACATTGGGAAGGAGAGAGCCTCAAGTTAGAATACTGCTCACTGGCAGCCACATGGGGAAGTGTTTCCTGGGTCAGCAGACAAAGGCCAATGATGGGGCTACAGTCCAAGGACAACCGCTCCATCCTGAGCTGGCAGTGGAACTTGGCAGCCCTGTTTCCTTCCTGCTGGCTTTGCAGATATAAAAAAAACAAAATTGAGGGAGCCTATGGGGTCTTGCACCATACTTCTGGAGAGCTTCTGAGGCAAGGCAATGTGTAGTATGGTTGGAATCTCTGCAAGGAGGCCCTGAGAGGCCACTATGAGAAGCTAAAGCCTATGTTGCAAATCAGGGTGTTTGAAATGTCAGAATCATGTGACATGGAATGTCCATTATGAAAAACTGCAGACACAGTTAGGCAAAGAGACAGGCTGTGTGTATTGCAGGTAGCAGAGCTGGGAAAATTGGGCCACACAAGTCCTTTGGAGCCCATATGATTCTATCACAAGCCCAGATATCACACTTGGAGCGACAGGATTTGGTGTTTGCCCTGCTTTCTATTTTATTTTAATTTTAATTAATTTATTTTTTTAACCTTGCTTTGTTCTGATCTTTCCTTGCTATTCTCCAATACCTATCTTTTGGAATGGCATGTTGATTCTGTACCGACACATGTTGAAACAATTTAACTCAAGTTTTACTTTATAGGCTCAAAGAGTTCAAAGTTTACATCGAGTCTCAGAAGAGTCATCTAAATGGTGTTGGAACTGTTAAAGAATAAAGGGATTTTTGAAGTTGGATTGAGTGCATGTTGCATTATGAGATGGCCATGAGCTTGTGGTGACAAGAGATGGAAGGTTATAGAGTAAAAGTGGTGTTTTGTAGTATTTAGTTGACAAAGAGTGGGCTTATGGGATTTATTACTGATGGTCAACTTGACAGAATCTAGAATCACCTAGGAGACAAATTCCTGGACATATCTGTGAGGAATTTTCTAGACTGGATTAGTTGAGGAGGGAAGACTCATCTTAAATGTAGGCAGCATCATCCCATGGGCTGGGGGCTCATATTGTATGAAAAGTTGAATGCAAGCTGAGCACCAGCATTCATTATGCTAAGTTTCCTGACCATGAACACAATGTGACCTGCTGCCTTATGCTCTGGCTGACATATCTTTTTGACCATGATGGACTGTACCCTCAAGTTGTGAGCCAAAATAAACCCTCTCTCCCTTAAGTTGCTTTTGTCAGAATTCTGGTGCAGCAAGAGAAGTACTAATACAAGTTGAAAACATGCTAGCATTCCCTTTATACTGTCCCATTTAGCTTTACACTATCTTGGTATAGCTCAGTTGGTAGAACACTTGCACAAGCCCAGAGTTTAATCTCTAGTGCTGGGGGTGAGGAGCAACCAAAAGAGGGGGCACTTTACTCCTTTACTTTTTCTCATGGACACCTCTTTTGTGTCTTTAAATGTAACTCTTGCTTTGTTCCCCTGCATAGCTTTCTTGTTGCCTCCTAGAGGTTGACTGATGTATGTATATAAAGAGAATAGCTTCAAAGTCCACATCATACATCAGAGCATGTATTACAAGTGTTTTCAGGAAGACCCTGAGGTAGACCAACATTGATAGGTCCTTGCTAACCAAAGTCCATGGTCACATTGGCACTTTACTCTTGCTTTGTGGATTTTGACCAACATACAATAATGTGTATTTACCACAATATTATTATATAGAATAGTTTAAAATTTCCTGTTTCATGAGTTTTCTTCTCTGTCTTTCATTTCTTTTGAGACAAGGAATCACTATGTGTTACAGTCCCATCTCAAACTTCCAGTCCTCCTGCCTCAGAATTCTGAACATTAGTGTTACAGTCATGCCCAGCTTATCATGTGGTTTTAAAATGTACTGTAGTATTACCTCATGGTACTTCTGGTGAAGACACCAAATACTGTTTCTTTGTTTAGACACTCACATCCTATGACTGCTTGATCAAGAGAACTTAGTGTTAGAAAGTTATGCTTCAAACCGTGTCTCTTCCCAGCCCAAGTCACCCCTACCCATTTCTCTAGGACTTAGATGCCATTATGAGTTCTTGGGTTGTAGGTTCAAACCTTGGATCTGTCTGCTCATGTCACAGAGGTCAGCAGTACTTTATTGAATCTTGAATTTTGGTGTTTGTTTTTGTGTGTATGTGTACATGTGTATGTTGTCTATGTGTGCATGCATGTATGTTTGCCAATGAACTTTATTTATGTATGCTCATGTTGGGTGTCTTTTTCTATTGTTTTCCACCTTATTTATTTTATATTTTTACATTTATTTATTTAGTGTGTGTGTGTGTGTGTGTGTGTGTGTGTGTGTGTGTGTGTATGTTTAGCATGTGCTTGTCAGGGTGCTCCTATGGTTAGAGGACCTCTTTCCAAGTTGAGTCCTGGGGTCCAAATACAGGTGTTGGTGGCAAGCACCTTTACCTGTTGAGTTGTTTATTGTTTCTACACTGTCTCTATTTCAGGCTAGGGTCATTGAGAACACAGTGTTTTCCTGCCTGGAACTTCCTCTCTCAGATTCCTCACCCTTCTGCAGAGAATCTTCCCAGGGATCCCTTCCCTACCACACGCCTAAGTGCCAGAGCTTTATAGCATGCTCAGATCACAGGCACCAACAAATAAAGAGTTCTGTTTTTCCTAAAAGTTCCTTCACCATAAGCCACACAGTTTGTCTTTTAAGGAATGTGGGTGTATAGCTATGTGATGGCCCAAGTTTGTACTGGCATTTGCTTTCTTTTTCTATTTACACTAATATTTTCACAGATGTTTAACACATTTGTCTTGTTCTTCTCACACATCTCTGTGGGCATTTACTTTCTGGACTTTGGACATGGACCCCGTTACTCTCTGACGTGATCTAGTTCCTTTTCTGGTTTTCTCTCATTTGTTTGTTGTTAAAAGACTTGCATCTTCTTAAACAAAATCATTTTTCTTTTTTCCACTTCTTGACTCATTACTCTCAGGAAGTAGTCAGTGCTCATCTCGGCCAGAGCTCTTGAGTCCAATACACCATCTGCCACCTTCTCATATTTTAGTCATCTCTGTGTTTTATAGAGCCATGGCCTCAACCCGTTAGAGTTGAACGGGACCTTTGGGAGCAGGCCAATTCCATCATTTCACAGATGAGAAAATTGAGCCTTAGGAAGGGATAGATTATAATTTGCCTTCCCTCCTGTAGCTAGAGAGTTACGGGCTTGGATCAGACTACTGGACTCTTAACTGAGCCCTCCTGCCAATATACCCCACCCCATCTACACTGACACTAATCAATTTTTAAATTTTCCTTAACACATTCTTTTCCAGGGGAAAGCATTAATATTTCTCTAAAACATTTAAACAGCCTGGCTTTCTGGCTTTCTTTTCTCTTACTTGCGCAATCTATTTGGATTGTTTTTTGGGTCTGAATTAGGCCCTTAAACCCAGATAATTTGGGAAGGTGGGGCTGATATTCATCCAGGAAATGATGGAAATGAATTGTACAGTATTCTGCTTGGACACTCAGCATCGATAACTCTATCTCTAGACTAGGCAGGGAAGACAGAGATCCAACATGGAGCTTCTTTGAAATGAATTTCAGACTATCTTTATGTGGGCTATTCTCTCAAAGAACACTTGTTCTGTGGAGAAAAAGGTAGCCACACTGTTACTGCTTTTAAACATACATGGGTTAAAAGTATCATCATATCTTTATTAGCTGGCCAACTTCCAGACGGAGCACACTTACAAATAGAATTAACTGGGGGAAATTGATTCTGATATCCACAATCCATCCTCTAGTAGTCTAGTCAGACAGAGTGCTGTGTGAAAAGAACAGGTTGCAATTTTGGCAAATGATACATCTTAGCCCCGATCAGGGTGTCTTACCCTCTCCTGAGGTCAAACGTTAGCTGATTCAGAAAGGAAGAGTCATTCTCAGCGAATTTATTTATTATACCACATATTCTATTATTAATTAAAGTAGTCACTAAGAATTTGCCACTTAATTACCAGGGCTTCGGCAGTGGTTCGATGGGTAAAGTGCTGTGGGTCTGTTCAGAATTCATGCAAAGATGGACACAGTAGCATGTGCTTCAAAAAATGGAATGGGAAGTGGAGACAGAGACTCCTGCAGAGTTGGTGGGCAGCTAGCCTGGTCACACATGGTGAAAAAGAGGCCCTGTCTCAAGCAAGGTGGAATGTGAGGGCTGATACCTGAGGTTGTCCTCTGACCTCCACATGTTTTGTGGCGTGTGTGTGCCCTATCCCCATATACCACAGCATACACAAACACACATATATTAAAAATAAACAACAACAACAACAAACTAACCCTCTGGATGTGAAAGGAGAATTTTGCATTCAAATCATAAGATACAGTAATAGTCATAGATTGTTAATTCTACGTAAGTAGCTGGTTTTAGAAATTCTATAAATTTCACCAACCTTTTGCTATGCAAAGTGTGACATCATTTTTAAAGGCCCCTGCTATTAAAAGAGACATTTGTCAATATTGTAGGTGTGTTCTTACAGGCTAATTAAAGACATTTGGCCCTTGGATTACAGCACACCATTTTAGCTACAGCAAAATAAGATAGAGAATCTGCTGTCTGATATACTATGCCTGGTGCCACAGGGAGCAATTCCAAACTCTCTTTTAATCCAACTGACACATGCAATATTTATGATGGAGCAGCAAGAGTTCATTACTTCATCAATAGGCTGAGAGATTAGATGATTTCTTTTGCAATTGGATAACTGGTTTATAATAATGGAATTCTAGATCAGGTGCAAAGCAAGAGGCCATCTTTCTTTTTATCCCTGCAGTTGGTACAAACAAGGCTCCTGACTTAGTTGAGGAGCAGGCTGGAAAGAGCTTGCCTTCTGAATTATTTCTAGCAATGGGCTATCAGCTCACTGGAAATATACAGTATTCAAAAAGCTGCCTTTGTCAGACTTTCTGTGTTTGGCTGGCTGGGATTGAAGGCCAAATAAAGTCAGTTCTGTGGAGGTGGCTCTGTTGCTTTTTTTTTCCTGCAATTTTAGCATTTTCTCTTTATCACCGAAGTACACTGTCCTTAATAAGCTGCAGATAGTGCCCCAGGAAAGGAAATTTGAAGCTGACTGTGTACACTCTCAGTGATGCTGTGGTACCTTTGGGTTCTCCACAAGTAGAGTCGGCATTGAAAACACTTGACAGCTGTAAGTTACCAGTGATCGGAGGACATGGCTCCAGGTTTGATGCTTTCCCTGCAGACTGAATTGAGTCCTCCCAGAAGATCTGTTGGGGAGCTGTGGAGCTCACAGCTGGGCGTGCATCCAAGGTCTTCATTTCTTTATCCACTCACTTTGTGAGGATGTTTGAGTGAATCTGCATCTAAGGATTTTCCATCACTGTCTGTTCATTCCCCACTATTTTAGGTGGCAATGGAGATTGAACCTAGGATCTTACATATGCTTGTCAAGTACTCTACCACTGAGCCCCATTCACTCCCCAAGTCATTTAGTTTTATGTTACAGTGTGAAATGTAGTTCAGCTTGATACAAACTAGAGTCACCTTGGAAGAAGAAATATCATTTGAGGACTTACCTCCACCAAACAGGCCTGTAGGCATGTCTGTGGGACATTTTTTAATTGTTCTTGATTCAGGAGGGCACTAGCTCACTGTGGGAGGTGCCTCTCCTATACACATGGGCCTTGGCTATAAAAGAAAGTTTATCTGGGCAAGCTAGGGGAAGCAAGCCATTAAGCAACATGCTTCCACGGTCTCTGCTGTAGTTCCAGACTTGGTTTCCCTGATATGAACTGTAGCCTATAAGCCAAATAAGCCCTTTCCTTCCTCAAGTTGCTTTTGATCATGGTGATTATCATATCAACAGAAAGCAAACAGGTTTACAAAAGGATAGATATCATGCTGGACATTGTGTCACACACCTGTAATTGTAATCCCAGGAAATGAAGCCAAGACGTAGAGAGTTCTAGGCTGGCTTGGGCTTTGTAACAAGACTCAGTCACATATGCATATATATGCACACACATGCACACACACACACACACACACACACACACACACACACAAATGAAATCTTTGAATCTTTTTGAGGTGAGAATTGAGATTAACCATCATAGAGAACACCCCTGCCCCCAAAGTCTATATTCACATCTCAATTCTGCTACTTATCAACTGTATGACTGTGGAAAAGGGCCTTGTGACTGTCACAAGAAAGTCCCTTTTGTTCTGCAGTTCATTTAGATCAACACCACACCTGCTTCTAGGTGACCTATGCCACCTCCGTCCAGCATTTTGCATGGGAATTACCCAGACCACTTTCAGTTGAAATCTGTGATGTCACCTCAAGGAGGTGGTTTGCTCTTGCTTTCACAAAAGCCATGTTTAGATGGTTGAGTGCTGCTAGCAAAAACATTCGCCTATTATTTAGTTTTCTGTGTTATAGTCTTCAATATCATGTCACGCAAAATTTGCCTTTTCATCAATGGGAAACGCTGCATGAGTGATGCCTTAATTTCTTTTCCTGTTGCTGTGGTAAAATACTTTGACAAAAGCAGCTTAAATGAGAAAGACTTTATTTCAGCTCACAGTTCAAGGTCCAGTCCATCATGATAGGGAAGTGAAAGCAGCAGGAGCTTGAAGCAGGTGGTCACATCACATCTACAGTCAGGAAACAGGGAAGAAGAATCCATGCAGGAGTTCAGAGTCCATGTGCATTTACACAGCCTGCTTCATCTAAAGAGGTCAACAGAGTAGGAATTACTGGACTACAAGATGGTTTTCTAGGTAAAAGTGCTTGCTGCCAAGTCTGACAACCCTAGTTCAATCCCTAGAACTCACATGGTAGAGGGAGAGAACCAATTTCACCAATTAAAATGGGTCTTCACACACTTAACATAATCAAGATAATTCGTCACAAGCGTACCCAGAGTCCCATCTCCCAGGAGATTCTACATCCTGTCATGCTGACAATTAACACTGAACTGTCACAAATGGCTTTAGAAAAGATCTTGAAGGAGAAATATTTGGCAGAAGATTTTGGAGCAATTAAGCATTTTTCTGTGCTGAAGAATTTGAAAGAGTGAATAGACTAATAACGTCACTCTTCTTGTTTCACCGAATGATCATTAAGCAGAACAGAGTGTCTGACTGTATCTATTGTTGTAGGTAATGGCAGAGAGAGATGCCTGATAATGTCTCTGGTTGGCTGCCCAGATGGCCACCCATACCCACCAACCTCACTACTTCTTGCCCTTGGACTTGATTAAGGGCTAAAAACATCCTCTTAGAAGTACTTGGGCCAGTTGACTTGTTTTTTACAGCAATGAACAATAAAGAGACCCTATCTCAAACAAGGTGGATAGTGAAGACTGACATCTAAGTTGTCCTCTGACTTCCATATACATCTGCACACACACACACACACACACACACACACACACACACACACACACACACGGGAGGGGAGAAATCATTGCCTAACAGTTGCTGTGAAGGAGAAACAACACTGTCCCTGCCTTCCTGACATGTGGGTAGATGGACAGGGTCTTGCTTGTCAAATCTCAGTCTTTGTGTGGGGTAAATTACTCCTTCTGTTGATCACAAAATTAGCATATGACATTTTCTGCAAATGCCCCATTTCTTAATACAGAATTAACCTGCCCAAAACATTGTATTTAGAATCTAAATATTTGGATCAAAAGCCAAAAAGGTGGGGGGTGCCAGACTTCCTCCATATTTTATACAGTCTAATAAATGTTAATAAGGATAATAATAAATAATTGAAAATGAACATATTAAGGGGGAGTATAGTCAGGGATGGTGGATTGTAGCAGTTATGAAAATTATCTGGAGGAAAAATATGGAGCTGCTCTGTAGGGTTTGCTTACACTACTGTAGACATTTTCTGGTTTTAGAAGCCAGAGCCATGCTTCATCTAAAGAGGTCAACAGAGTAGGAATTACTGGACTACAAGATGGTTTTCTAGGTAAAAGTGCTTGCTGCCAAGTCTGACAACCCTAGTTCAATCCCTAGAACTCACATGGTAGAGGGAGAGAACCAATTTCACCAAGCTGTCCTCTTACTTCCATATGCTTGATGCAGCATGCAGACTCGTAAAGAGACTAACTAAATAAATGTAATATAAAAATTTAAAAATAAAAAGAGTATGGCAACAAGTAGTGCAGGGTGTAAGTAGGAAGCCACCCAGAAGGCATGGAGTTATCTATTCTGCCTCTCCTCCTATCCCTCTTGCTATCTTCCTTACTTGGACTCAAGCCGAGAGCCTCACACATGCTAAACAAAGACTTCTACCCCTGAACTACAGCTCTACCCCATTGTAGGCAGAGTTTTCTTGTGCTGGCAGCTACTCTCAAATAACCACTCTGAGTCTTAATATTAATTATAAAGGCTCAGCTGATAGCTCAGGCTTGTTACTAGCTAACTCTTACATTTTAAATTAATCTATATTTCTTATCTACACTTTGCTTCATGGCTTGGTACCTTTCCTCAGTACGGCATGCCCATCTTGCTTCTCCCTGTCTCTACTTGTGATTTCCTGACTCCACCCTTCTTCCCATCATTTTCAGTTTGGCTTTCCTGCCTAGCTTTATCTTGTTCAGCTACTGGCCAGTCAGCTTCTTTATTAGACCAACCACAGTAACAAATCCTCACAATGTACAAAAGGATTATTTCACAGCAACCCATTTTAATTTTTGTTTTGCATCAAGTCTTTTGGAATTGCATAGAATGATTGTGAATGTATTCTTCCTGCCTCAGCTTCCTAGTGGTATCACAGGTGTGCGGTACCACCCTCATCCAAATCATCTGGCATGATTGTGTTTGGTCCAGAAACAGGCTCTAATCCTAGAGCATTTCTCTGGAGTCAAACAGACACAGGCTTGAGTCCAGACTCACAGTTTCTGATGGTCTCCCTGAGATCACAGAGGCCTCCGAGTCTAAGGACTTTAGTTAGTACTGGAAGAGACTGTGCGCAGGAACTATTAGGAAGATGCTTGCATGCAATAGATTCCCAACATTTTACCAGGAAGGTGATAAGAGCTAGAGTCTCCCTGCCTCTTTTAATGAGAGATGTGCTGGGTATTCCTGGAGGCTCAGGACACAGGGCCCTGGGCATTCTGTCATCTCTTTGCTCCTATGCAGGGATACTTGCATCTTTTTAAGACCACACATCCCTTTTTCTGAGACAGTCTCCATTTCAAATATTCTGACCACAAAGAACTGAGATATCTGAGGAGTCCCCATCTTTGAGGAATAGCCCCTGAACAACCTACATCAACAGTGTAATACAAGCACAGGCTTCAAAAGTCAATCCCAAGCTGAAAACTCCAGGGTGAATGAAGACACAGGTTCCAGCCACATTCAGTCCAGGAGCATAACTGTAAAACTGGAGATTACCTCACCCGTAAAGCTGGGACAGGTAGGTGGGCAGTACAAAGGAGATCGACTGCTGTGCTGTATAAGAAACCACATATCTAGTCATTTAAAACAAGGTTGAAACTGTTTCAGAAGGTCAGAATCATTTCTCATTTTTTTTAAATTTTAACATCATAATAAATACAAAAGGATGTCTTTCATTAGAAAACTTTTTTAGAAAATACTTCATAAAAAAATCACAAAACTAGAGTAAATTTAATTTGAAAATGTCTGAAGTTTTTATTTGATAATTGTGGTTAACATTTTGTTGCTGGGACAAAATATCCAAAAAAGCAATTTAAGGAAGAAAGAGTTTATTTGAGCTCCTAGTTCCAGGGTACCCATCGTGGCAGGGAGACATGACAGCAGGAGACGGCTGGTCATGTTGCATCTACACCCAGGAAGCAGAGAGAAATGAACGCCAGTACTCAGCTCACTTTCTCCTTTTTATTCACTCCAGAACCCTAGCCCATGGAATGGTACTGTCCACTTATTACAGTAAGGCAAGTGGTGTCACAGGTGTGCAGCACCACCCTCATCCAAAGGTCTGGTGGGGAAGGTCCAGAAATAGGTTCTAGTTCCAGAACACTGTCTCTGGAGTCAGACACAGGCTTGAGTCTATACTCCTACAATTCCAGGCCTCCAAGATCATGAAGTGATAGAATTCCTAGCCATTCCAGCACATGCTCTGGCAAGACAGTCATTCCGGGGGTCTTACGTCCTATGTAATCTGTGTGCTGTGTGGGCACGTAATTTGTATGCAGCGTGATCATGTAATATACGCACATGTATGGCATAGCTACAAAGCCCATATGCACATGCACGGGGGAATCCATAAAGTGGATCCCACACACCCTTCCCCACCTCTTTCTGCACAATCTTACAATAGGCCTAAGCACATCCCTTCTGTCCCCCCTCCCCTAGTAAACTCTTATAATGGGTTTGTTGTGCCTCATGGCTTTTCTCGCATGGTAAACAGCGCTGCACAATAAATAACATGGAGGCGTCTGTGTCTAAGGACTTCCACCCCAGTTAACCTAATCAGAAAAAGCTCTCTCACTGACATGCCCGGAGGTCTGTCTCCTAGATGGTTCTAGATTCTGTCAGGTTGACAATTAGTAGTAGTATTGTGGAATATTACTTTAACTAGGTAAAGATGTGTTACATTTGTTTATGCTGCAGAATATTACTTTAATTGTGTAAACAAGTCTTTGTTAATGATGTAAAGATGTGTTACATTTGTTTGTGCTGCATTTGTTTAATTATGTAAAGATGTGTTACATTTATTTCACCTGCCTGCCTAAGGCACCTGGTTGTTCTAATAAATAGCTGAAAGCCTATAGCTAGGTAGTAGAGAGATAGGCAGGCGGGGCTGGCAGGGAGAGAGAATAAGTAGGAGAGGAAGACGGGAGAGGGGAGAACGAGGGAGAAAGAGGGATGTGCCGGGGCCAGAAGCAGGAAAGTAAAATAAACAAAAAAAAAGAAAGGTTGAAAAGCCCTGAGACAAAATGTAGATAAAGAGAAACACATTAAAATAAGAGCTAAGCTAAGGCCGAGCATTCAAAACTAGTAAGTCTCAGTGTCATGATTTGGGAGCTGGTTGGAGGCCCCAAAGAAAATGCCTGATACATAGTAGCTGTGACACATGTTGCTAATCAAATTCCTAAGGAAGAGGACTATGTCTCACAGACTATGTCTCTGTGAGAGACCTTGCCTCAAAAAGTAGTGTTGAGAGTGATAAAGAAACCTGCTGTCAACCTCTGTCAACTTCCTTTAAAAACATAAGTGCACCCTGTCTATACATCACACTATACATAATATCACACACACACACACACACACACACACACACACACACACACAGAGAGAGACAGAGACAAACAGAGAGACAGAGACAAACAGAGAGACAGACAGACAAAGAAGCAAAGCAAAACAAATAATATTGTTGTACTGGTTGCAAAACTCTCCCAAGGTATGCCTCCAAATTATTAAGATATGATTTTAATGGTGTGGAAAATAGGATAAAATAATAATTGAGATAAAGTAATTGTCTTAATATCAGTCTACTATGTTGGACCAGCTAGAATCAAAAAGGGATTTGGAACAAGGGTGCTTACATGGTGATGGAAGTAGCCTCAGAACTTTTGTATGATGGTACTTCTCAGGGGGTAAGCTGCAAAGTTTACAAAAGATGAGGGATTTTATGATTGAGATGTGAAAAGCCCCACCAACCCCAGGCTCATGAGCTTGAATATTTGGTTCACAGATAGTGGTTCTGTGCTGGGAATTTGTGGGTGAGTCTTTAGAAGTCAGGTTCTGGTCGGCTGAGCTGGGTGACTGAGGTAGAACTCTGAAGTCATAGTGTAGCTTACTTCTGGCCCTGTTTTCTCCTTCCTGGTCCTGGGCCACAGTGTGAATAAGCCTGTGCCACACACACTCTTCTGCTGACCCAGAACTGTCTGCCATAGCTACCCCACAACAACGAACTGATGTTCCTTTGAAACTATGAGCAAATAAATCTCTCTCCCTTAAATTGTTTCTGTCAAATGTCCTGTCTTAACAATGAGAAAGGTAAGCTAGCACAGGGATGAGCCATCTGTAGTAGTAATAAAGGTACAGATGCTCTCTCTGTCTCTCTCTTTTTCTTTTTGTGTGTATCTCATATTGGTTAGGCTGGCTTAAAATTTGCTACACAGCTCAGGATGACCTCTAGAGTGCGAGGAATATAGGCATGTGTCATGATGCCTGATTTATGCAGTACTGGGGATCAAACTCAAGACTTCATGCATGGTAGGCAAACACTCTACCAAATGAGCTTGATTTTTAGGCCTGGGTCCCATTTACTGATCCCTCTGCTTCTCCAATTGTAGGAGCAAGAACCCGATGACAGTTGCCCAGCATACTTGTCACTACAGGGGGCTGCTGGGTTGAGTGATACGGGAGGCACACAAAGCAATGTTGGAACACTTGTGTGGGGACAGGACATACAATAAGTGCCTGGGGACAAAAGGAGCCTGGCAGGTGGGCATGTAACATCAGAGCTGGCGAAAGGTGCAGCCACAGTAGGTTTCAGGGTCATGGAAATGGCCAACTGTCTTTACACTGAGGGAACATGTTTTCAAAAGGATGTCCTGCTCATTGCAGAAACACCTGTTTCTTGGAGTAACTGTCACTGAAAGGGATTTTTATATCTTGCTACTACAGACTAATACAGACACACCAGACTCAACCCAATAACCCCTCCTCCAAGAATGTTTTCTGAAGGTATTGAGAAATGTTACAGTCTCGGGAGACTGAAAGCATTGCTATTTCATCATGCATGCTACCAGCAAACAGTAATGTTTATTGAGGGCAAAAATCCACCAAGTATCTGCACATTTGCTCTTCTGTTTTCAGAAGATACAACACTGTCCCTTAGCCCCCTCCCCAACCAAAAAAAAAAAAAAACACAACCTTTATAAACCAAATCAAAACATAAACAAACCCTAGCTGCCATGTGGGAAAGTGGGAGATGAAATTAAGCTATAATTGTGAAAGACAGACACACTTCTGTTTACTTAGTATCATGCTATAATTACTGTGATTTAGGCCACAGGCTTTACTTAAATGAAAATAAGACCTCAGAAAATGTAAGTGTAAATGTGAGGCCAAGTCTTTAATTTGCTAATTACTCTTCTAAGTGATAGAGTGAGGCTTATCATCTGTGTGGGTGGTATTTTATTGTGTTATTTTATTAACGTCTGAAGAGGCTATAAAATGGGGCAATATTCCCACTTAATACACATTTTTTTGAGCCCGAAGTTAGTAATTATGAATAAAATTGAAACTCATTGTGTATTGGTTGTAGAAAATAATATATAAACTTTATTAGAGAAATGAAATACATGTCAAAAAGGGACATTTGCAAAGCAGAGATATTAACAGAGTTATTATATACCGAAAGAGCTGGGGTATGACGTCTTAACAGTAACATAGTGTTTTACTGTCGTCATTTGTTCCCTGGATAGTAGTAACGGAGCCTAAGCACAGGCAGCATTGGCTCATAACCAGAACAGTTGTGATCCAGTGGAAGAAGGAATGGAGACTATATTGTAAAGCAGAAAGGGGCCTTCAAGGGTTAGGGATATAGCTCAGGTGGCAGAATGCTTGTAGAGTCTGTATGAAAACCTTGGGTTAAATCCCCCTCTACTACATAAACCACACTTGGTGTAGCACACCTACAACTCCAATATTCAGGAGGTGGAGGCAGGTGAATCAGGAGCTCAAGGTCATCCTTAACTATACAGCAAGGGCAGCCTAGGCTCCCTAAGACCCTGTCTCAAAGGAAGGAGAAGAGATCTTTCCAATGCTAACCAAGAGATCAGAAACAAAATCAGTCCTTCCTAAAGGGTAACAGAAAGGGATTGTTGATTTGATAGGTTTAGACTCAACATGAGAGAAATTTTTGGGCATGTCTGTAAGGGGTTATCTAGATTATGTGAACTGAGGTGGGAAGGCCCATGCTAAATGTAGTGATAACACATGGGCTAGGGTCCTGGAATAGTTAAAAAGGAGAAAGCGAGCTGATCACAGCTTCACTCTCTGCTTCCTGACTGTAGCTACAGTGTGATTCACCACCTCCTGCTCCTGTTGCCATGACTTCCTGGAACTAAAATAAACCCACTCTTCCTTAAGTTTCTTTTTAAAATGTATTTTGGTTTTCAGCATTTTAGTGTGTGTGGGATTATGAAAGTGTGGCTTATTTAAGGACTCACGAAGCTTTGCCTATCTACCAGACACCAGCAATGCCTACCAACCTCAGGGATGAGTGGTGACGGAATGTCTGACCTCAGAACCACTGGGCTGCAAGCAGCAGCAGGCCCCCAGCTGCTGTAGTCAGCACACAGGGCTCTGGGGAGGAAGAAGGTCTCTGGATAAGAGAAATTCCTCATAGTGATCTTTGACATGTAGGTTTTGAGACACAAGTCACTTTTGAAATTCAGTGTCTCGCTAAAAGCATGGCAGGGGAATAGCATCGATAATGTCGAAACACGTTTATTCTCACTTCGAAGTCCATTCCTACTTACAGAGCAGAGCTGGAACCATGTGTGTGGCTGGCATGCAGTGTGGGCACAGCTGTGATGACTGAAACACTTTGGGCAAGAGTTCTAAAAACAGGGAAGATGAACATACCACACCAGGCAACCCAAACCCTAAAACCTCCACCTGCCTTATTTTCTCTTACTTACTGTCACAGTAAATTCTGATTATCAAGTTCATAGGATCAGAATCTCCAAGGAGATGGATCTCTGGGCATGTCAGGATTTTTCTAGATTGTGTTAGTTAGTTGGTGAAGACACACCCTAAATGGGGCAGCTCTTTCTGTGAACCGGAGTCTTGGGCTGACTGAGAACCAGCATTTGTCTTTCCACTTCCTGACAGCAGATGCACTGTGACCAGCCACCTCTCACCTCTGCTGCCATGATGGACTGTGTGCTCAAACTGTGAGCTCACACTACCCTTCCTACTTCAGTTATCAAGCATTTTGTCACAGTAGTGACAGAAGGAGCCAAGACAAGCAGCCAGCAATAGCACCCAGTATTGAATAGACTCCTTGAAGGCAGATACAGTATCAAGAACAGTATGGTAAGTGATTTTTTTTTTAAACCCATCAAAGACTACCCACTACTGCCAGTGAATAGGTGAGGCTTAGAGAGGTTAAATCAGAAGCTACAAGTTACAGAGCTGACCTACAAATCTAGGTTTGCTGAAGAACAAAATCACCTTTTCCTTTCCATAACAGTTTTTGTTTTGAAAATTTCATACATGTATACAATGCATTTTAATCTTATCTACTCCATACTACCTCCCTCCAATACCCTTGGGGCCCATCAACCTATCTACCTCTGAGTTCATGCTCTTTAAAAACAACATTATTAATAGCTCCCTGCATCTAATTAGTGCTATTTGGAAATGGATGTGGGAACATCCACTGGGGCCTGGGCAACCTCCTACAGCCTCATCCCTGAGAAAAGTGACTCTTTTCCTCAGCAACTATGAACTGCCAGTAGTTCTTCCACTGAGGCTGGGCCTGGAAAGCACTTTCCTGTCCGTGTTGGAATTTTTACTACTCTCTATGAGTTAGTGCCAGCCATGTCTTGTTCAGAAGACAGCACTTCACAGCTCTTGTCCTCCCACACAGCATTCTTTCAACCCACTCTTCCCCTGGTGTGGGGCGGGGCTTGATGTAGACGACTCATCTATGGCTGAGTGGCTGTTTGGCAGCACTTTGACAAGCCACAAGTCACAAATTCCCCTCTTAAATACAAAACCAATAGAAAGCAGCATCTTTCTGCATTTTCCTATACAAATAATGAATGCTGTTTGAAATAGGATCTCACTGTGCTGCCTGGCTTGGGGAGACTCATCAGTTTTGAAATGGAGTGAGCAAATGTCTTCCTGGACATTGCATCACCTGCTCAGCTGGTGGCACAGGAATTAATTGGCCCTGAAAACTGACATTAAATCCAGACCTCATGCTGAGTTTAAAAGAATCAGGCAGTAACCTTTAGCTATTTGGATGAATGTACTGTTATTTTGCAATGAAATGTTTATGTGCCTTTTAATACCAGAAATGTGCTTAATTATTTGATGACTTTTAGACTATTTGATGATACAGGTCTTAGGCTGGTTAA
Organism: Peromyscus californicus insignis; assembly: GCF_007827085.1. NCBI lineage: Eukaryota > Metazoa > Chordata > Mammalia > Rodentia > Cricetidae > Peromyscus > Peromyscus californicus. The sequence continues at coordinate 1,986,837 of NW_026294617.1, read as the reverse complement.
GACTAATCATCTCCAGTTTATAGTGCTAGAGCTTAATTAATTTGTACACTCCATATGGAATTTGAGAAGAAAATCCTTCAAGTTAATGGGCTAGTTTTATGTTTAGCCAGTTCTAGGAAACATTTCACATTATACACTTTCCTGCAACAGATCATGCCATAACTTTACATCCTATTGTAAAGTGTGTTTTTAATGAACCTGGTCTTCCTACATGGAATGATGGTGAAGGCCTAGACAGGGTGGCAGTGGAGGTAAGGGTATTTTCTCCCATGGAAAGTGACTCCCAGCTGTCCTGGGAGACCACTGAAAAAATGATTGCCCACAAATTGAATTTCCCCAGAAATTCCATGTTTAAGAATAGAAAAGGCCTTGTGCCAGCCAGAGGAGGAACTTGGGGTCCAGAAAGGGATTTCATATAGTTCTGACAACTTATCAGACCACCTTGCAGGAGAAACTGGAGCTGAGACAATGGTGGGTTAGTGAAGGGTGTGACACAGGATGTTTTATGCATTTCTTTTGCCTTCTACTTAAACCTCAGCCATATGACAAAATGCTGAAAATGGACGTAGGGTGGACTGAGTGGAGAGGCTGGAAAGAGTGGTCACTGGATGTCTTTGTTCTCTCCCCAGTATGACCACATTGAAAAATCAATCTCTCTCCTCTTCTCCCTCCCTCCCTTCTTCTTTCTTCCCCTCTCCCCCTCCCTCCTTCTCTCTCTCTTTCCCTCCCTCCCTCCCTCTCTCCATCCTGTTTTCCACTATTACCTGTTTGATTAATGGCCCTTAAAAGAAGTTTTTTGTTCACATAACTTAGGGTCTTTCTGACAAAAATAGACAGATCCTAAAGCATGGGTGAAAATGAACCTGGGACACCCAGAGGGTGAAGATGACCAGTTGAGCTGAGGCCAATCCATTTTCTAAATTTCTGAAAACATTATTTTGGATGCCAAATTTTATCATAAATGTATTTCTTCTCTGATTGACAGTAGTGATAGGTTTGCAGCTAAGCTGTGAGCTGGATGCTTCTTCAGACTTTCCTCTGCCTCTTGGTGTGCTGTGACAGTCTTCTTGAGAATAGACTTCTGTGCCCAGATACTGATCACTTCCTGTTTTGAGGCAAGCTGTAAGTACCTTGAAAATGATCTGTCACAGTTTCATTTCTGAGGCTGTTGTATAAACACCCTGATCAAAAAAAAAAAAAGGAATTTAGGGGAGAAAGGGTTTACTTTAGCTTACAGTTCCAGGTTACAGCCCATTTTGAGACAAGTACAGAGATATATGAAAGCATGCATGTTTAGGCTCAGCTCTCTCTCCTCTCAAACAGTCCTGGGTCCAAACCAGGAATGGTGCCTCCCATTTTTAGGTTGGGTGTTCCCATATCAATTAAAGTATTCAAGACAATCCCACACAGACATGCCCACAAACCAACCTGATCCAGATCGTCTCACAGTGAGATCTTTTTCCCTAATGATTTCAGACTGACAATTAGAAAAGCTGGACTCCTCTGGTGTCAGAGGAGAGGAATGAATGATTACACACAGAAACACACAGAGGAAGGGAAGAGTGCTTTGAGTCCAGTCATTGTACTTTTAATGTATAAAGAAATGATTTTCTAGGTTTGAATGTGGCTTTGAGCAGGGTGAGATTCAGCTTATTTCTGTTGAACACATCACTATTCATTTCAGGTTAGCTGACTTCATTGCTTCATACATGAGGGCTTGCTAAAAGATATCACAGGAAGAGTTCCAGAAAAGGTGACATCACTCTAAAAGCAAGGAGACTGAGAAAGGCTTCAGGGCTGGGAAGCCAAGTTTCCAGGATGAATTCCTATAGAGATTCAGTTTGCTGAAAACAGGACCAGACTTGCAGGACAGAGGCAATGAGCAAAGACACCCTCCCATTCCCCCACCCTTCCATCCCCCCATCTCCCCACCACCTCCCCCACCCCTCCCACCCCTCCCCTCCCCCCCACCCCTCTCCCACCCCCTGCCACCCCAGCGGGCGAAAGAGCTGTGGACTGAGGCCAAGCCCTACTCAGGCCTCTTGCTGCACTTAGCTTCTTAAGCCTCAGTTCTCTTTGACTTAGTGTGTAGGCTGGCCTTAGCTGAGGTCTCTGTTTTGTCTCTCCACACTGTGGTTGTATGTGATGGGGCCCATAGCAGACTCCTGCTGTGTTTATGCAAGAAATGCAGGCTCAGAACCCTGCACCACTGTCTGCTGTTGGAGGCTCTCTGGCTATAAACACTGTGTCTGGGAAGAGAAAAGATGGGTAGAGATGTTGCCATTTGGATCTAATATGCCTTTAAATACATGGAAGTATTTTCTTATACTTTCAAGTATTATGTCATTCACCAAAAATAAATGTCTTTATTGTAAGTAATAAAAAGCAGTCAGCATCTATTAAATGGCTGTTTTGAGCCAGGGCTGTTACTAATGGCTTTTCATGTGCACTCTCATTTAAATTTCCCAACAACCCTTGGAATGAAATGATATCAAGGCTCCCATTTTTACATATAGATAAAATTGGAGGCTTAGAGACAACTTGAGGTTCACAGATCAGCAATGGTGGAACCCAGATTCAGACGTATTCACAATGCAGCGCCTGAGCTGGTAAGCATTTCCTTATGGTGTCCCACGTGAGGTCCAACAAAGATACACATGCTAAATAAGTGTTAACAGCTGAAGAGATGGCTCAGCTGGTAAAGCATGTGCTGTACAAGTGTGAGGACCAGAGTTCGAATCCTCAGAACCCACGTTCAAAATACTAGCAAAATGTGACAGCCTGGTGTAATGCCATCACTCTCCAAAGCAAGCTAGGTAGTTAGAGTAGACAGAACTGTACATCCTGGATTCATTGAGAATATAAAATGGAAAGCAATGGAGGAGGACATTTGACATTCACAGGCACAAGCACATGTACATCCACGTGCATGAAATATGCATACACACAAACACAAGCAAAAATAATTAATAAATATTGATACAATTGTTGCAGGCAATTTTACTAAGTGAAAATGACAGACTTGAGGACTATAAGGAATGAGATGCATTTTTTTTTCCTGAAGTGAAAATGGAGACCATGGAGAATTCTATCTCGTCTCTGTTGGATTTTTTTGGGAAAATGGTGTGTGTATGCTCAAATGGAAATATTCTCTGCATAGCAGGATTACAAGCTGCGACTGTTCTGGTCTGCGTAATATTCCACTAATGCCATCTGTAATAAAAACATTTACTAATTTACAAAACTCCAAGGGAAAGGCTCATCATTCATGTACTGATCAGAATTTGGTCTCTAATAGGTCGAGTTCTGAGGAAGGACAGAGCGCGAGGCATTACCTGGGATAGACTCTCGGTGTTGCAGGTACTGTGTCCCATACAAGCTGAGGGCTGTGTCCCCATAGACACTGCGTGCTGTACCTGTGTGTCTGAGTCAAGGGATGACATGGGTGAGGGTTGCTTTGCCTCAGTTCCTCCTCAGGAATGCAGTATGGATATTCCTCTCTTTTTTATTTCCATTGGAGATGCTTGCCACAGGCATCTCTTAGCAGATTGCTTTGTGATTTATGCAGGGCTCAAGGAGAGCAAGGGTCATTTATCTTCAAACCAGGAAAGAGATGAAAGTGGCCCGGTGGTAAAATTTCCTGTGGAGTCAGGCGAGAGCATCAAAGGGGAAAAATATCATTGTTTCATGAAAAACTAGGAAACGTGAGTCAGTTTCCAATGTCACAGAGATTTCCCTTGAAGAGTTAGCATTTTTGAAAAATTCCACTGAAGACAGAAGCACTGAAGCAGTGAGTCAGTGGCCAATGTTGCCTTATGCAGAAGGTTAAACTGAAGATAAAGAAGGCAGTCACAGACTTGAGATCACTTCGGCCAGCTGTGATTATTTTTCCAACAATGAAATCTAATTTTATGCCCTTGCTTAAATATTTGAGTAACATACTTTAAGAGGAAAATAAAAAATGCTCTCAAAATGGATGCTTCCTTACTGTGGATATATGTTTTCTTCTTTTTCTACATCTCTCACATTCCCAGCTTTGAGTTCATTGACAGCTTGGACAAATGATGCTACCCTAGTGCTTGATGGACTGTGTTAATTTTTACCATGGTTACAGTGTTTAGTATGGTGTAAGCGTCTTGTTCATTTTAAATGTGGTCCACAGATTCAGAGAGGCTTCAAACACTGTGATGCCTGCAGGAAAAAAAGATTGCTGCGATCAGGCTGTTCGTCACGGTGCAGAGGAATATGAGACTCCCAGCAGACAGAAAAGACATTATGGGTTTCTCTCTGGCTACTGTACATGCCATAAGTAAAACAATGGAGCATGAAGCTGAACTGACTGCCAAAAATAGATCAGGAAGAAAAATGTCTCCCCAGACAATTGGCAGTAATCTGAGGTTTTTCCATGTTACTAGGAAACCTTGAGCAGGAACAGATCTTCTCTCTTTCCCTTCCTCACTTCCACTCCTCCTTCTACCGTCTCTCTCACAGTTTTTCCCACTGCGATGGCTGACAGCCTCACACAAGTGTGGCCCGAGCTAGTCCATCTGAAGACAACAGCTGCTAGCAGAGAGGGTCTTATTTGGAGTTCCTGGTTTTAAATGCCAAGAACTGTATTCTGCAAGAAGCCACAATTCAGTGTTTGTAGAAATAAAAATGTATTATAGCTGTGAAACACAGACTGAAGTATACAAATCCAGCCTAGCCCTATTTGCATTTGAGGAACTAAGGGTGAAGGAAAGATTTTTCATTTATTGGCCATAGGAAATAAAAAGATGCACAGTTCTGGCCTTTCAAGGAAGGTTTTGTGTGTGTGTGTGTGTGTGTGTGTGTGTGTGTGTGCGCGCAATGTGCTAGTGTATTGTGTGTTATGTGTATGTGATATATGTGTGTTTTATGTGTACATGGTATATGGTGTGTGTGTGATATGTATGTGGAATATACTGTGTGTATGCTCTGTGTGTATGATATGTATATACTATGTGTATTATATTTGTGATGTGATGTATGTGATACATATGTGTGGTATTTGATATATGTATGGTGTTTGGTACACATGTGTAGTATGTTGTATGTATGTGGTGTGAGCAAGGTGTGTATGTGATATATGTGGTGTGTATGTGGTTTGTGTATGTGTGGTGTTTATGATATGTGTGCTGTATGTATGGTATATGTGTATGATGTGTGCACTATATGTAAGGTATATGTGTGGTCTATGTCTATGTGTGTATGTGGGGGTGTGTTTATATGTGTATGGTATTTGAATATGTGTTGTGTGTGTGATATATTTGTGTGTGGATGTGGGGTATATGTGTGTGGGGTATATATGTTTCTCTAGCTGTCAGCCTCTTTTGAGTATGTCTCAGCCTCAGAAGTACACATCCATGTTGCCTCTACCTTGTAGGAAAGCCAGCACCTGATGACTGAGGGAGGCGATGGGAAGGCCTGACTGCATGGCCCCAGTACAGCACAACCTGATGGATGCAATCAGTTTCCCCATCTCCCAGACCCTGGGGAACTCTTTCCTGGCCTGTGCTGCAGCAAGCAACCCACTTCCTTTCCTTCAAGAATGCCAATTCTTACTGAGCTCTTTGCATCTGCATTGTTGTCTCATTTGCTGCCTTCAAGGAATGCAGCTCGTGATGACGATGATGCTGTGCGTTAGCATTTCTAATGGATGGAGCTTTCTTTAACACAATAAGCATTAGTGAGACAGTCTTCACGCCACCATCTGTAAAAGATTTAAAAAAAGATCATCATAAAAATAAATGAAAAGGAAACACTCAACTCTAGCTGTGTTCTGTTTTCATCTACCACCCTGAAACATGTTCTTCCTGGTTAAAAAAGACCAGCAAGTGTCAGAGAGATCAAGCTCTGTCAGTGCTGTTACCTTGATGTAACCAGAGGACTAGGCGAGATTTCAAAGGGGACCCTTTCTCACAGTGCCATTTAGTGCCAGTGCCATTGACTGCTACCTGAGAATTTCCTTAATTCACACATCTGGGCCACAGAGTCCTGGAGCCAGGCTGAGACAGATACCTGACAGAATGACTGATCATTGGGGGCTTGCCACCAGAGGCAGTTCTTACAAAATTAAAGTGAAATACATATGATGCCTCTTTCTTAGAGCAGATTTCCCCTTGTGTCCTTTCCTCCCCATTCTTATACAAAGACAACCTAGACTTCCTCTTTCTTCCTTCTCTGAGGGGGATTCCAACATTGCTTTTCCCATGGAGACCCTCTCCTCATTGTAGGCAAAGTGCAAATAGAGAGGGTGGCCTGCTTACCTCCCTCCCCCTCCCTCCCTTCATCCTCCCTCCCCCTCTCTCCTTTTTTCCCTTTGTTCCTTCTTCCTTTGATTCAGTCACTGAGGGGTACAACTTTCTGTGCCTACAAAGCTGGGCTAAAGATGTTTAGTGCAGAGCTGAGGCAAAATCTATTCAGAACACTACTCTCTGCATAATAACTCAGGTGTGATTTGGGAAAGAAAGAGTTGGAAATTGGTGGGAAGTAGCACAGCTTAAGGGTGGCACACTTTGAAGCCTGGCACTCCACAAAACAAGGAAAACAAAAGATTTTGAAGTGTCAGGTAGGAAAGGAATCCTAAATTAATAGATAAAGAGAGGAAAGGAAGTGAAATAGGGACAAAATGAGGGCACCCTGTATTGCACACCCCAATTTCTGTTCTTTTGGAACAGTGACGCAGTATAGATGCGATAGCCTCACATAAATGTTGGAAAGAGACACTGGGAAAGAAATGAATTGCTATGTAAAAGGTGACTGACTATACATAAGGCCCTGAATGTCCTAATTCTCAGCACACAGGAAGTAATCTCCCAGATATAGTGGCTCCAGACTCTGATGCAGAAACAGATGTGTTTCCAAAGTTCATGGCTTTCAGTTACAAGTTATTTTCTTTCAAGAAAAGATATAGGACTGGACCTGCCTGGACTGAATCTACCAAGTTGAACTCAATCTTCAGGGGAGTCTTTGCCATGGAGGAGATGGGAATGGGGGGTGGGCTGGGGGGAAGGCGGGGAGGGGGGCTGGGAGGGGGGAGAGCAAGGGAATTCATGGCTGATATGTAAAATTAAATTAAATTATAAAATAAAATTAAAAAAAGAAAGGATATAATTTATTGTGTACCCTAATAAACTTGCCTGAGGGTCAGAGGACAGAGCCAGCCACTAGATTAGACATAGAGGGCAGGCAGTGGTGGCACACATCTTTAATCCCAGCACTTGAGATCTCATGCCTTTGCTTGGAAAGCACACACAACTTTAATCCCAGGAAGTGATATGGCAGGGCAGAGAAAGGTGTATAAGACATGAAGAAACATGAACTCACTCTCCTTAGGCTGAGGATTTCATAGAGGTAAGAACTAGTGGCTGGCTGTTCTGCTTCTCTGATCTTTCAGCTTTTACCCTGATATCTGGCTCTGTTGTTTTTTTTTTTTATTAATAAGACCATTTAGGATTTGTACAAAAATAATTGGTTATTTATTTGCAGAATCACCAGATCAATGCATTATCAGCTGTTGTTCTTGTAGCTCTGACAAAAAACAGTCAAGAAAGTAAGGAGTCATTTTGGCTCAAAGTTCAAGAAGGCACAGTCCAGTCCATTACAGAAGGAAGGCAGAAGGATGAGGTGATCAGTTACATGGTGTCCCTGGTCAGGAAGCAGAGAGATGAATGGTGGTCACTTTCTCCTGTTTATTAAGCCTGGAATCACAATCTATTGAGTGGTGCTGCCCATATTAGGGATGATTTAACCTGGAAACTCTTTCAGAGACATGTCCAAGATCTGTTTTCTAGGTGATTTTACATCCCGTCAATTTGACAACCACTGGTAACTATCTAGAGAATTGGCATGTTTTGACTCTGTCTTCCAGTTGTGCTGCTGGTTTGGACCCAACACTGGAATCCTCTTTGTAATCATCACTTGGGTTCAACTGTCAGGAACTTCACATACATGAAAAGGTAGTTTGCAATACTTTAAACACCATATACTGAAAAGCAGGGGCCACCACGTGCTAGGAAGCAGAAGTGGGTGAGCCTGTGAGCCTCTGGCTTTTTGCCTGTGGTTTCAATGAAAGAGTGACCAAAGGGGAGATGGGGTCTCAGCAGAGCCCGACAGCTGCTTTGAACGATGAGATGGAAGCAGGAGGCAATGAGATAGAATTTCAGGGTTGGTGAGCTGGAGAGGGAATGTACCAGGAACCAGCCAAGGACTCCTTGGAGCCTGCAGCTTAGTACTGACCCATGGTACCTCTGAAAATATATCTCCAGGCTGGGGAAAGATACACCTAGAGGGGAGAAATGAATAGGCCTGAAAGGTCTGTATTATTTCCATTTCTACTGCTGGACTCAAAAGGTCAGGACTCATGGGGTGACCCATATAGCACACAGAGGAATTTGCCTTGAGGATGGGGCAAAATTAGCTTAAGATGAAATACACCAGAAATTGTAATATGTGGGCAAATGTGAGACTTTCCCTTCTTTATTTTAGAATCTGAAAAAAAAAAATTGAGGACTAGGGATGCAACTCAGTGGTAGAACATTTGCCTCACATTTACAAGGCTCCATCCCTTGCACGGCACATCCACAGAAGATAATTGGGTGCTTACAGTAACACTAATAACACATAGTACTGTGGGATTCAGAACAAATATCTGACCTTAAAATAGGGTAAAACCTGGGAACAAAAAATTAGATGTATATTGTTATCACATCCTTGTACTACATGTAAAGTAGAGTAATATTAATTTAGCTCAGAACTGATCCATTGCCAATGAATACACACAGGTATGGAGTGATATTTGAAGAGGTACAACTCTGTGAAGTGGATTTACAAAAGCCAGTAAGAAAGAAGAGTCTCCTTAGTGAGGGAATATTATGGAGAAGATATTTACTAGAAGAAGGAGAACGAAGGGCTTGTGTTGTTGGTCACAAATAGTCTTTCTAGGTTGCAATTCAGGAAAGGTCAGAAAATAAGAAGGTAAGAATCACCAAAGCATGGAGGCCTTCTTTATATCTGGTTTTCTGGAAGGATCAGAACCATCAGGAACTGTCTTCATTAATGAGCACAGTGAGTTAAGTAGATAGATGTTGGAAGGGAAGTCTCCCTGGAGGCTGTGGTAAAAGTCAGGGTTGTTGAAATTAGACAGGCCAGAGGGAAGAAGGATGGAAAGATGCTTGTGTGATCTAGTCTGGACAGCTGATGGCATTTCATACAGAAACAGGGGACAGAGAAGGACACGCAGGACTTGGATTGGAAGTTAGTTCTCAGCTTGTCAGTGGTTTGTCTGGGGTAGAGCTGGCTAGCTGATGACTAGAAGTGAAGGTTAAGAGATAAGAAGAGGATAAAGGGAAGGGCTGGGGAAGCATAGAACTGGGGAGTGTTGAAGATGAGAGGTAAATAGCTTGCCAAGGAGGCTGCAGTGTAAGAAGGAGAGGAAGTACACCAGTGCAAGCTCTCATTCATAGAGGAAGAGTGATGGCTAATGCAGATTGTCTACTTGACAGAATCAAGAAACACCTAAGAGACAAATTTCTGGGCATGTCTGTGAGGGAGTTTCTAGATTGGGCCAATTGAGATGAGAAGACCCATCATCGCATGGGGTGAGATCCCAGGCTGAATGAAAGGGAGGTGAGAGGAACAGCAGCACTCATCTGCGCTCTCGGCTCTCTGAGTAGGAACACCATGTGAGCGGCTGCCTCCTGAGGCTGCCACTATGGCTTCCCATCATGCTGGACTGTAGCACTGAGCTATGTGCTCAACCTTCCTGCCTCAGTTGCTTTTATTAGGTGTTTTGTCACAGCCAGGAGACAAGTGACTAATAAAGGAGGCATGAATGCTGGAGGATTTTTTTCTTTTGTTTTTGCATAACATCTTGAAGAGATTTTAACAAATCCTTGGAGGATGATTTCTTTGGATGGCTCTGTGCCTCACTTATGTACATGCATTGCATGCACTTGCCAAAGATAAAAACACTGTGACCAAAGTGACAAAGTTTCAGGACAAAGATTACAGGAGGCCGAGTATTTGATGTGGGGAGGAAAAGACCACACTAAATGCAAACATAAGAAACAGTAAAGGATATAGAAAGGATAGCCACAGCAATACAAGGAGCCACTGTTGTTAGATTATCAAGAAAAGAGCTAACTGGAAGGCTTGTTGACTCCTTCAAGGGCACAGGGCACTTTCCCAGTTTTCTGGAATTGTCTCCTTCACTCACCCTCATCTCAACATCACTAAAATGCTGTGGTGGTTTGGATGAGAAATCTCCCCCATAAACTCATGTATTTGAACACTGGGTCCCCAGTTGCTGGCTGAACTGTTTGGGGGGCTTATGGAATCTTTAGTAGGTGGAGCTTTGCTGGAGGAAGTTTGTCACTGGAGGTGGGCTTTGAAGGTTTGCAGCCTGGTTTTACTTCCTATTCTCTCTTCCTGCTTGCTGAGTGCCATTGAAATGTGGTGTCTTAGCTTCCTGCTCCTGCCTCCGTCATGTGCTTTCCCCCTATGAGGAACTTTCTATCCCTCTGGAATGCTTTCTTCCTTATGTCACTTTGGTCACAGTGTTTTTATCACAGCAGTAGGAAAGTAACTAACACAAATACTGACCATGTGGTAGGTGCTCTAAGTGACAAAGTTCTGCATGTTTCATTAGATGCTATCTATGTCCTGTGGTACTTTCAGTGTGGCAAAAGGACAAGGTAACTTTGTTTGGGTTTTTGCAGAGGCTCCAGAGGAGCAGGAAACATGTTTATTTTCCTTGTGCACTGGCTGCTCATTTTGCTGTTGCAGATGCTGGTGGGAAACAATAAAACCCATTTTTATCAGATGATATCTGGAACACTTACAGGTCAATTCAAGTTCAACAGAACACATTAGCCACAGAACATATTAGTGCATCACTGACATCCTCTTGGGTCAAGAAGTTTTAACTTTGGAAATTGAGTTTGTAAGGCATGGTCTGTAGTGATTCCTGAAGATCATAAAACTTTTGAAAGTTTAGGGCAAGTGTGCAGCTAACTATAAATGAGCTTTCATGTATTACATCACAAAGGCAGCAACTGGAAATCTGGAAATGCAGATGAACAGAAAGCCACAGCAGCTGCACAAACATGACTCACTAGTTTTAAACTGTGACACGCCTGCTAATTGTTCACCCTGAAGAACTGGATCCCAGTCCATAGGAAATTCCACATGGACACAGTGTTAAGAGGCTGTGTTAGTACTGTTTTGCGTGGAGTGTATTCACGTGTGTGTGTGTGTGTGTGTGTGTGTGTGTGTGTGTGTGTGTGTGTGTGATAGAGATTGATGTCAGGGGTCTTCTAGCACTCTCTACTTTATTTGCTTATTGACTGATTGATTGAACCAATTGATTGCATGTGTGTGCTTGCACGTGTGTGTGTTATAGTATCTGTGGAGGTCCGAAGATGACTTATGGGAGTTAGTTCTCACCTTCTTCCATGTTGGTTGTGGAGACTTATATCAGGGTGCCAGGCTTACTGGTCCACACCTTTGCTTGCTGAACCACTGTCCTGACCTTATTTTTTGAGACACATTTTCTCACTGAACCTGAAGGTCACTGACTCAGTTAGACTGGCCAGCACTGGAGTCACAGACCCATGTTTTATGGGGATCTGAATTCAGGTCCACACAGGTATGCATCAAGTATTTTACCACTGAGCCGTGCACCCAGTCCCTTTCTTCTTTCAAAACCGTTGAAGCCAAATGCCTGAGATGCAATCTGACAGTGCTGCTTTTGTTTCCTACAGATTCCATTCTTTGGATGGATATTTGCAAATACAGAGTTACATGAAGTTAGGACTTTTAAAAGCAACATCTATGGTGGTGGCTGACTAGTGAGGTAGGAAAAAATGCTGCCCTGCCCTGCACATAGGGTCATTTCCTAGCTATGTGACCCTGAGCAGCCATTTTACTTCGCTGGGCTCGCTTTTCTGTTTTGCAACAGGAGGAGTTTGTGTGTGTGTGTGTGTGTGTGTGTGTGTGTGTGTGTGTGTGTGTGTGTGTGTGTGCATGTGCATTGGAGTGTGTAAACATGGGCATGTGCATGCCAATGTATGTAAGGAGACCAAAGTACATCCTTCGGTGTTGCTCTTTACCTTCCACTTCATTTGAAACAGGGTTTATTGTCTTTTTTTCTTGATGTGTTTACCAGGCTCACTGATCTGTTTCTGACTCCCATCTCCTCCTCACAGTGCTGGGATTAAGAGTTCATGAGCTGCCATGTCTAGCTCTCCACAGATTCCTAAGGATTCTAACTCAGGTCCTCATGCTTACATGTGTTTATTTTGAGATGGTTTCATGAGTTTGCCAGGCTGACCTTGTACTTACTTATTCCGTAGCTCAGGTGGGCCAACCACCTGAGTAGTTGAGATTCTGGGCTTGTGCTATGAAGTGTGCATATGGCTAACATTTTGACATTGTTAACATATAACATGTATATTCTTCTAACCTAGATTGATGACTCTAAACTGAGTCAAGTTGTCGATTAAAACTAACTAGGACAGTTGGAAAAGATTTTCTCCCATTTTTGGGGGGCTATTTCTTCATTCTGATGATGATTTCTTTTGCTGGGGAGAAGTTTAAAAATGTCATGTAATTGTATCTGTCAATTCTTGGGATTGTTTCCTGTGCAGCTAGAGTCTTTTTCAGAAAATCCTTGCCTCATGGTGTACTAAATTATTGTTTACTAACTCCAGGAAATGCCGGTCTTCCCTAGAGCAGAAGCCATGACTTATTTACCTGTACTTCTCTTCAAATGGCCTCTGTTGTTGCTCAAAGCCATCCTGAACTATGCCCAGCACTATCTGACAAACTGGCCTCAGCAGGAGAGAGGTGTGACCAGACCATCAGGGATAATCAGATACAATTCATGTTTCAAGAGAATGGATATGGCAACAAGATGTGTTATTTGAGATCTTCAGATATTGGAATAATTGTGAGTGCTTTAATGTAGCCATGTAGCTTTGGGGAAATAAATGGAGCTAACAGGAAAGGAACTCTTCTGGGACATTTTCAGAGGTTACTAGTATCGATTCCATCAAAATGGCTTCCAAAAGGGTCCCAGTATGCTGCTGTGCTGGCTAAAGCAGAGTGTGATTTCTTTGAACTTAAGAAGACATAGACTAAGGTCCCATCTTTTTTTATATTCATTATTCTAACCTTTTGTAGTAGTGAATTCATTCCTTTATGATTGACTTGCATTTGACATACATTTTTAATCATCCTGTAAGGACTGTAGGAATGTAATATCCTTGTCCTATCAGAATCATATTTGGAAACTCCAAAGCTGATTGCTATGCCTGGCCATCCCAGCATACATCCTGTCAATTGCTGCCTTAGCATGCTCTTGAGTTCTGTTCATTTTTACATGAAGTCACAAAGGCAGGGCTTACAGATACCCAAAAGGGAAAGCTGAGGGTCAAGGCTGCTAAATGATTCTTATGGTCACATTGTTCTATCAGAAAGCCCCAGTGCTTAAAAACATATTTCAGAAGATCTGGTAAAAGGGAAGCCATTAGGAGATGGTGAGGTTAGAATTATTTAGGGCTGTTTAAAACCAGGAAAGAGAACCTCTATTGATCAGTATGTGCTGGAGGACACCAAACCACAGAAATCATTTGGGAAACTTCTAGAACTTAGTAAATTTGCGTGATGACATATAGAAAGAAAACTTTATTTGAGGACATGAGAAATTGACTTTCACTCAGGCAGGAATGTGACATATACTTTAACATAAATTTATATAATTTGGGGTTAGGGATTCTTAATGTTTTGTAGCTAGCTGGGTTTTATTACCAAATGTAGACAGATAAAAATGAACTTAAAGATTGTGATCTCAATTTGAAGTTTCATTAATCTGAGTATTATTTATTTATAATAAGGAAAAAATTTAATCTGGTTCATCCAGCTTTTACCAGATGCCATTACCTCTCATTGGTTTCTGCGGGTGATTATGACTATTTCTTTTCCTTCCTTTCTTCTTTCCTTCCTTCTTTTCTTTTGTTTTTCAAGACAGGATTTCTTTGGATAGCTGTCCTGGAACTCTGTAGGCCAGGCTGGCCTCAAACTCAGAGATCAGGCTGTCTGTACCTTCCAAGTGCTGAGATCAAAGGTGTGCACCACTATGCCTGGACTAATTGTCACTATTTTAATCACAGAGCTACAATTTTATTTTATTTTTTAATTTCTTTTTTGTGTGTATGCTGATGTGTATGCATGTGCATGTGAAGGCCAGAGTATGATCTCATGAGTTATCCACTGGAATGCTGTCCATCTTCTGGTGTTCCTCAGTTAGGCTAGGCTGGCTGGCCAGTGGGCTCCAAGGATCCCCCTGTCTCCTCTTCCCAGTGTTGGGATTACAAGTATGTGTCATCATGCCCAACAGTTTTATATGGGTGCAGGAGATTCTGACAGTTAAACATGATTCAAATCTATTTCACTTTGTCTAGTATGTTTTAATCCATGACATGCTGAACTTTGAGTTGATAACTTTTCAGTTTTTCTATTCATGGGACAGATGTACCTACATGCTATATTGGAGTTAAATAAAATTTAGCCACGCCCAAGAGCATAGTGAATGCTGAACTCACAATTGTTTCAGATATTGTTTTGCTACATGCATTTTTGTAGCGGTATCCTGCTGCTTAGTTGTCAAACGCCTGACCCTATAGTATCTAACCTGACAGGGCCAGGTGACTTTCAGTCACCAGTGAGTGACTTAAAGTGCAGAAACTCACTACCTCTATCTGTCATCAGGAGTAGAAAGCTGGGGGTCATGACAAGCTTCCTTCAGTCCCTTCTCCGTCATGGGCTAGTTGTGTTCTGGGCCAACTAGCTACTCAGGTGGGAAGCTCAGCTTTGGCTGGCTGTCCTGTGCCTGCTCTTGTGTTGGTGATTGATGGTGAAAGTCAGTGGGAGTTAACTGAGTGTGAATTGGAGACCATGAACAAAGCTCCCAACTCCCAAGGTTGCAGAGGCATCTTGGACAGCATTGCCCACACACCAGGGATGATAATTTGCTAGGGGAGGGAAGGCTACCCATTCCTCAGTATTCCTGACATCTTTCTCCTAGAAGAAACGAGAGGACCAAAGAACCAAACCCACTTTTCCTCCCCATCTACACACAATAAATTGTTAGGACATTTGTCAGCATTTGAGGACACATGAATAAACAGTATGTAACCAGGTGCGGTGGCAAATGTTTGCCCCATGTCTCATATCCACAGCATTCTAAGGCAGCCCACATTTCCAGGAGGGAAACATTGTAGGGCTGTGAGATGTTATGCTGCCTAAATAGAAAATAGCCCCTTTCACAAAGAAAAGTTGTCACTCCATAGCAAAATGACCACATAGGACCTGAATCTGTCCTTATCCTGCCAAATGTCTGTGGCTGAGGAGGCATTAGTACCTTCCTGAAGGAACTGGGTCCACTTTGGGGCCTGTGGTTCCTGTGATACGTGGAGCTTGTCATGTGACTCCTCAATACAGTGTCCACAGCTGGGGAAGCACTGTCCTTCCTCTGTTGCAACTAGTATGGCTGGAGCTGGGGTCCAAGCATCACACTGAATGGGATTGACTGCTCTGAGTACTTGTCATTGGTCAATTTCTGTGGCTGTGTGCAAGAGCCTTGATCCTTCTTGGAAGCCAGCCTGCAGCAAATGACCACAGATGAAGTAACTTCTGCTATGCACATAATTCTTAAACTATTGACTGGTTATTCATGTTAAAGTCCCACACAGGAACTCAAATTGCTTCTGTTTGGGTTAGCTGTTAGATATTAAATTTACTTGTATTTCCACCTGTGCTGGATAGTTTATGTTAACTTGACACAAGCTAAAGTCATCTGAAGGAGCCTCAAGAGAATGCCTTCATGAGGTCAGGCTGCAGGTTAACCTGTAGGGAATTTTCTCAACCAGTAATTAAAGCAGGAGGACTCAGCCCATTGTGCTTGGTGCCATCGCTGGGTAGTGGTTCTAGGTTGTATACGAAAGCAGGCTGAGCAAGCCATGAAGAGCAAGCCAGTAAGTAGTACCCATCCAGGGCCTCTGATTCAGCTCCTACCTCCAGGTTCCTGCTGTGTTTGAGTTCTTATCCTGATTTCTTTTGATGATGAACAGTGATATGGAAGTATAAGTCAAATAAACACTTTCTTTCTCAAGTTGCTTCAATCACAGTGTTTTGTCACAGCAATAGGAATCCAAACTAAGACACCACCCTTTAAACAAAAATCTGTCTGTAGGCTGTGGGAATTTACTTGACATCTTGGTTTTGATCCCGGGCCCTAGATCTTGGTGGCTGTTGTAGAATATTAGTTAAAGATGTAGTAATTTGTTTATGCTGTGGAACATTTGTTTAATGATGCAAAGATGTGTTACATTCTGTTACGTTGCATTTAATTCTGTGAAGCTGTGTTACTTTGCCTGTCTAAAAGACCTGATTGGGTGGCAGTCAGAGAGAATAAATAGGAGGAGAAATCTGGGAAGAAAAGATATAGGAGTGAGAGAAGGAGGAGGGCTCCAGCGCCAGCCAACCAGCCACACAGCCAGACATGGAATAAGAAGGGAAGAAAAGATATACAGAAATAGAGAAAGGTAAAAGCACAGAGGCAAAGGGTAGATGGGTCATTTAATTTAAGAAATGCTGGCTAGAAATAAGCCAAGCTAAGACTAGGTGTTCATAAGGAAGAATAGACCTCCGTGTAATTATTTGGAAGCTGGGTGGCAGGCCTCCCAAAGAGTAAAAGAGCTAAGAGTGAAAAACAACCAACTACAGGTGGCTGCAGTGGTACATGGTCTCCAACACCTTAGATCAAGATGGAAACAAGTTGTATACATTTCTTTTCACATTACTGTGATCAAATACCCAATGAGAAGCAACTTAAGGGAGGGTGGGTTTATTCTGACTACAGTTCATCATGGTGAGGAAGGCATGGCAGAGGAATGTGACGCAGATGATCATATTGCATCTTCAGTAAGCAAATGGCAAGCAGACAGGGAGCAGAGCTGGCGTCAGCACCTGAAAGTCTACATCCAGTGACAACTTCCTCCAGTGATTCTCTACCTTCATAATGTCCCACAATGTTCTTAAATAGTATCACCACCTGTGGGTAAGTGTTCAAGCGTCAGAGCCCGAGAAAGTACATTTTACATTCAAACCCTGGGATGTATTTGGTGACAAGATTTATAACATACACAATTATATAATGTACATAATAAGCCATACTTTGTAGTGGCTTTAACAAGTATGGATGATTCTCATGCATCAAAATGGAGAGAGACATTGATAAAATCTATTTTCAGTGGTACCATGGAAGATTCCAGACTCTCTATTTGTATTCCATTCCCTTCATCCTCCTGCTAAGGTTTTGTATATTTTGGCCCCATGATTGCAAAATTGTTGTTGTGCCTCCAAGCATCATATATGCATCTCATTTGATCTTATCTAACATCCAAACCACTTTATCCAAGCAGCAAAACTCTTCCACAAGCCACTGATGTTTGTTTTTGTCTCATTGGCCAGAACATATGACATTTTCAACTGGAGAGAAGCTAGGAAATGGAAGACTTGGTTTTCCAGAGGAAGGCATGCATGGGTTACATGAATTGAACCTTAGAGGACCTGCCAGGAGAGGTATTGTGGTACCCATATCAAGTGACAAAGCAGCTCAGGAGACTAAGTGAAACACCGCCGAACACCAGAGGCAGATTCCCTTTGACTTACTCTGACCCCAAAGCTAACATAGGTGCCACTATCTCAAACTGTCACCTTCTCAAATTCTCAAAGTTCAGTTTAGTTCAACCTCTGTTCAGCAATCATCTGCTATGATTAAGGCACCGTATCCAGGTCACAAACTGATTTGCAGATGAACAAAACATCATTCCTGCTCTAGAACAATCAATCACCCTGGTGGAGACTCCCATGCACAGAGGTCTCCAATGTGAGGTGAGCAAATGGGTATTATCCCTGCAGAAACAAGATCGAGTGACAGGTGCCTGGGATGGGGTGGAGCCGGTAGAGGGGTGAGGAAACTAAGGGGAATTTCCTGGAGAAGGACAGGTTTATCTGGGTGAACTTTGTATGCATATTTCCTTTATATTAATAAACAATGTGGTGTTTTGTTTTATTTAAACCCAAGTTAATTTTCTCCTATGATGTTCTGGGTCATCTAAAGCACAGTTTATGTCTGATCAATGTAGAAGTGTAATCTTACAAACTGAATCAATTGTCAATATTTTCTTAATTTAATATTTCCATAAAAGCCACAATTTTGTCTTTTAGGGCAAAACCATATCTAATCTATCAAATTAAAATTTAGCATTTCAAGGTGTTTGTCCTCTTGCAGAAGACCCAACTACAGTTCCCAGGACACATATGGTAGCTCATAATTATCTGTAATTCCAGTTCTAGGGGATCCAATGCCCTCTTCTGACCTCTGAGGGTACCAGGCACTTATATGGTACACATACATACATACATACATACATACATACAGGCAGCACTCAGACACATAAAAATAATTTCTTAAAGAAGAGACTAAGAGTCTGGCATTGTTGTACATGGTGGTAATGTTAGCACCCTTGAGGCAGAGACAAGAATGCCAGGAGTTGAAAGTCATCCTCCGACACTTAGTAAGTTTGAGGCCAGCCTGAGCTACACAGGACCATGCCATAGAAATCCCAAAACAAACAAATAATCCTTCAGATTGCCTTACTCTGGTAGATATCCTCATAACCATGTGCACAAATTAAATTCAGTGGGAGAAGGAGGAGAAGTAGGAGGAGTAGAGGAGGAGTAGAGGAGGAGGAGATAGAGAAGGGAATATGAAGACAGGAGGAGGAGAAGCAGGAGAAGGAGGAGGAGGAGAAGGGAATATGAAGACAGGAGGAGGAAGGGTTAGTAAGGTTCAAGGGGTTGGATATGATCAAGATTCATCGCGTACATGTCTGAAGTTGTCATAGAATAAATTTTAAAATTCTAACAACAATAGAAAATGTATATATTTTAATCCAGTGATTACATATTCAAAAACCTCCCCAAGGAAATACTTAGAAATTTGGGCAAATCTGAAAATTTAAACATATAGTAAAAAGATATTTGACACATTCTGGTGCATCTGTGATGCCATGATATGTTGTAACAGTCAAAACCTCAGTGATGGCATGGTGAAGTACTCACGCAGTGAGCATGGAAAGAGCAAACTACATTTTTCAAAAAGATTTCACAGAGAAAGTTTAGAAGGAAATGTCAAAATATTAATAGTTTGTGTTGGTTGTAATATTTGGGAATTTAAATTTTTAAGTGTATTTTTATCCATCAAATTTTCTGTGTCAGGTACATGAGATGTTTGTGCTAAGAAAAGCAGAATGATCATAAATATGATACTAAATCTGCTAGGCAAGAGTGAGTATTATTCATCTTATCAGCCTTGAAGCTAAGCCTTATGGATGGAAGATAATCCTCCACTTCATGATTCTTGTTACAACAAATGCTTTCTTGGGAGCCGAGGAAGCAGTGGCTATTTGGGAGGCTAAAGCAGGAGGATCTCTTAAGATCAGGCACTTGGGCTATGGCTACAGAGTGACAATCCATTTTTAAATACACACACACACACACACACACACACACACACACACACACACACACAAACGGATACACGAACACACAGACACACATACATGTGCATGCATGTGTGCATGCACATGAATGTATGCACATGCACACAGAAACACACACACGTGCATACACACACACATAAATGCATGCATGCACACACACACACACACACACACAGGAATATCATCATAGGAATCAATTCACCTTGTTTCTTTGGCAGCACAAGACTTTGGAAGAACAGCTCATGATATTTTAGTTTTTAAGAAGCAAGGCAGGGCAGCTATGACAGCTATCGATGTGACTTCTGTTTATTTTGGTGTCAAGATGCAGACTGTTGCCATGGTGGCCTACAGTGGAGAAGAGCTGTCAGCTACATGCTGGGAACACAAATGATTTGCTCACAATTTGCTGACTGCTGACACCTATCCTGGAGGGTATGATCACCTCTATATGATAGTCTCAGTGTCACCAGCATCAAGAACCCTGACTAACATCAGAGCAGCTGTGGGAAGCTGTTTTTGAGAGTGTTTGAGCTGGGGGGTGGGGCAGCAAGTCTACAGTGGACAAAATTGGCCTCCTCTCTCTAGCATTTGATCAGCTGCTTCTCCAAGGGGCGGGCCATCTACTAAGTTCACTTGGTAGGTGTGCTCTATTCTCATTTGCTGCATCTAACCAGGGAGTTGGAACCATGGCTGCTTAACATCTTGCAAGGTCCTTCATGTCATTCAGTTGAACTTTTCCATGCCTTTTGAGATCACTATCATTATCCGCATTCATAGGTAACAGCTGTAGTAAAATCTTACCCAGTTGAAGCAGAGTAGGTCCAGGACCAAAACAGAAGCCCTTATGCCTGGAGCTAGTCTGCCAAAGTTTCCCCAAGTTCAGTTGCTTTAGAGTCAACCTTGCACTTTTTCTAAAGTCACACACCACTTGTACTCTATCTGGTCAATATTTTTCTGTATAGCAATTGTTTTTCTTTTTCTACTTAAATAAACCAGCCTGTATCCTAATCAGCAATGGTCAGGAAATCATGAGATTAATGTGCTGGTTATATTTCTTCTAATGTGTACATTTAAAACATCTACACATTAAAAACAGAAGCAAGTTTGGTCCCTGTATCTTCCAAAACATTGCCATATTGGAAGGCTTGAATCACAGCTTGGGAAACTGCAAGATGCTTCCTCTCTCAGGTTGGCCCAAAGGGGTGTCTGGCCCTGCTGCCTCTTGGTGAAAATTTGCACATAGCCTTTAAAGATAACAAAAGCATCAATCATCAACTGTTCCTGTATCCTGCCCATTGGCCAAGCTAAGCTCTGATTCTATGGCCTCCACAGACAGCAGAAAGTGGGGGGGCTTAAGGTTCCTGGAGATTCTTACCATTTGTGTTCAATGACTTCCATGAAAACCCATATACTTTCACTTTTCTGCAGTGTCTCCTCTGTCCTGGGGACAGCAGAAAGCCTTCAAGCTGCTGGTCCCATGCAGTCTTGTCCTCCTGCCTCTGCTAGATAGACACTGACTGCCTTTCTTACTTGTTGACACATCTCCCTAGACAATGGCTGCTGGCAGCAGCACCATCTTCTCCCCCAGCCTTTAATTCTAAGCTAGGCTGTCACATGCACCCTGGCACAGGCAGGGCTGTGTGCTCTCCCAGCTTGTTGATCTAGTCTATCGGGCTTGCAGTGACAGTGGTGGTAGGGCTGGCTCTTCACAAGCAGTACTCAGAATTTCTATGATGCGGTTTGCATGGTGAGTGCTGTGAAGGATGCCCTGGAAGCTTTCAGGACAGAGTCTCTCAGTGGGGAGTTAGTACTGCTTTCTCCTGAGCTGGAAATGATGACAGTGGTGCCATTTTATGCAGACAGTTGGAGAGAACTCTGCAGACTCACCTCATGAATAAACATTGAACTAGGAATGAGGAAGCTTTTCCTTTTCTCCTAGCTGTGTGACTGCAGGGAAGGTCCGTGCTTTCCGGGCCTCTGTGTACTGTCTGACAAGGCCTTGTTATAGGGCTGTCAATCTATACTTTCAGTGTACAAAAGGACTGAGATGACTGTTGGTAAGGTGCTTCTCTTGCTAACATGAGTACTTGAATTCAGATCCACAGGACCATGTAAAATGTCAGGGTTGGCAATAGCACACTTCTGTGATCCCAACAACTTGGGAAGACAGAGAGGAAACATTCTCTGTGATTTGCTGGTCAGCCAGCACAACTTATTCCATGATTTCCAGGTTCAGTGAGAGACCCAGTCTTAAAAGAATAAGATGGAGGGCAATAGAGAAAGATACCCGATCCCTGGTCTCCATAAGCGCTTTCTCTCTCTCTCTCTCTCTCTCTCTCTCTCTCTCTGCTGTTGTAGTTACTATATGCATTTGTATCTAATATAAGCAGCCCCAAGCAATGTATTTGGGCCTCTAAAATAGTTATTACGTTTGTATTTATTTTATTTTGTCTGTGTGCTTGTGTGTATGGCAGTGTGGGTGGGAGCATGCCTCAAGTACCACAGCACCAGTGTAGAGATCAGAGGACAACTTGTGGGATCCTTTTCTCTCTTTCTGTTGTGTGTTTCTCAGGGATCAAACTCAGGTCCCTCAGGCTTAGTGACAGGCACCTAGCTGAGATATCATGCTGGCATGAATTTGGAGCTTCCCCACCTCCAGGACAACATGACTCTGGCAAGAAGAAGAACAGAAGGATCTGAGCAATCATGACAATTACACTGACATAGAAGCTCTCTGTTTTTCATTAAGTCATAGAAACTTATTTGTAAGCTTGGGATTTGATATATAGACCAAAGCAGAAATGGAAAAGATAGGAAGGAAAAAAAATATCTAGAATTGTCCCCCGCCCCCTGAACACTTGAGAGAAATCATTGTGGCACAGAAAGGCAACATATCAGAGACAACTACTAAATATTTTGCTCATTATCCTTCCAAGAAAATCTCAAAATAAGTTGGAAAATAGGGTAGTTAGGGCCAGTTGTAGTGTTCCAATGAGACGGCAAAAAGGTATTATTTGATCTTTGTGTTTCTCATCCTTTACCAAGTACTTGGATTCTGATATCACATTAGCCCTGAACAGCTCCCATATTTAGGCAGGGGTTTTAATCATAGTTACTATGTTTTATCCTCGTCCCTATTCTGTGGGGCAAATGGTATCATTTCCATCTGTTTAGTGGTCCAGAGATCCTTGCCCAAGGGCCTTGTTCAGTTCTGGTTAAGTATTCTGCCACAAGCTGTCCTGCAGCCTTACCATTTCCACTGTACCATGAGAAAACAAGAGTGGGCTGGTTGTGTAGTGAATGGAAGGAAAGAGGGTAGATTCTGGTCTGACTCTAAAAGCTTAGCTTTTTTAGAATGCTATTTTAATTGTGACTAAGTAATTCTTTTTGAAGGGGTAAATCAATGTTGTTGAGGTTTAAAAACCTGACTTTTATTGACTTAATTGCCAAACCATAATGGACTATTAAGAGAATCATGAAAAAAATCTGTCACTGAGTTGGAAGTCTGAAGTTTATTACATTAGTTATCTTTCAAATAGGTTTTGGAAATCACTTACCTAATTAGCCATTATGATTATTAGTCAGTTGTTTCTATGGATACAACTTCATCTTATTACTCAAACTAGACACTCATTTGTGTGGTTATTTGTGGAATCTTAGACATCAGTATCTGATTGTTCTGTTATAGGCTGGAGTTCCTGTTCCTTTAGTAGGCCATTTATTGGTTAACTGAGTCCAAAGTTGTAAATAAAACTGTTCCTTGGTATATACCCATGAGGAATTGGTTCCAGGAGCTCCTGCCATCACAAAATGTATGGAAGCTCAAGTCCTTATAAAAATGTCAATGTTTGCTCACAGCCACCAGATCCCCCAGTGTGCTATAAAGATTCATCTTATTTATTATGTCTTAATACATTATTGTTACTAGAGTGTGTGTGTGTGTGTGTGTGTGTGTGTGTGTGTGTGTGTGTGTGTAGGTATGTGCACAAGAGTTTGGTTGACCACAGAGGCCAGAGGCTTTGGATACCCCTGGAGTTACAGGCTGCTGTGAGTGGCCTGATATGGGTGCCTGAAACTGAATCAGATTCCCTGTAAAAGCAACAAGCATTGCTAGCTTCAGAGCCTTCTTTTCAAGCTCCTCCCATATGCTTTAAAAAAGCTTTGGATCATGTATAGTATAATATGCTATGTAAATGATTGTGAGACCATATTTTGGGGAACAAGAAATAAAATCTTGTATTTTTTATGTGGATATAGTTATTATTATGATTGTGTGCATGCACATGCGTGCGTGCGTGAGTGTTTATATTTGTGGTCTAGGTTGACTAAAGCCACAGAGCTCATGGATAGGGAGAGCCAGTTGTGTTCATGATGAATTTCCTCAGGCACTGAGCTTCAGTGTCCTAGCCACAGAGCAGTGGTTCTAAACTCTTTGACATTTGAAACCACCTGAAGGTAGTTGTCCACACTATAGAAAGAGAAATCAGGCATCGCTTACTGTACCTCAGGGGTGTTCAATGGACAGTCAAGGTTATACACTTGAGCTGAGCATGAACAGGTACAAGATTACAATACTCAGAATTCTCTTTCATTATAGATGCACCAAAATGTGAAATAGTGTGTAGATGTAACCAACCGTCTTATTAAATAAGAAACACAGAGTCGATTCAGAGAAGAAAGCCAAGAGGTCAGAGCTAAGAGCCTCACCCTTCCTGATTCAGCGATCCTCTTCAGCCAAGAGAGCTCTCCGAAAAGGGACCTACTTCCTGTGTGTATGTCTTTATATAGTCTAGCTGTTCTGCCTTCTCATTGGTTGTAAACCCAAACACGTGACTGCCTCATCACTGCCTGTATGTACCGCCCTCCAGGTCCTTAAGGGCGTGCGCCACCGCCGCCATGCACTTGCTATGGCTCTAATAGCTCTGACCCCCAGGCAACTTTATTTATTAACATACAATTAAAATCACATTTCAGTACAAGTAAAATACCACCACAATAGTGATTTTCAAAAATGGGACTGAACATTAGATTCATGTGAGAGGGATGAGAATTTTAAAACTGAGACCCAGTCCCAATCACTTCGGGTTTTTTATTAAGAAGTCCCTGGATTGGAGCTTCAAATTATTCTTTCAAAGAACCCTTGCTCACTCTAACATGAAATCATGTTTCAATGCACTGATTCACCTTGGGAGTCCAGAGAGGGTGCCTCCAGCTCAAGTTTAACATACCAAGGCTACCTCAGTTTCCATGAGAGAGGGGTACTTTTCACCAGGCATCTTAGCTATGACATTAAGATTCAAGTAATGAAAAGTTTGATTTAGATGAGATTTCCTGGTGGCATGAGGTTTGAGGAGACTTCCTAAAAACATTTCACCAGCCTGAGTTATTGAATACTGACACTGTCAGTTATTGACAGAGCAGCATGGGGTTTCTGTGAAGGCTGGGAGGCCTAGTTTAGTTGATCTATTTGGCTTTGTTTCCTACTATTTGGAATCTCACTTCCCTCATAGAAATACAGGATTTAAAACAACAGCAGCAGCAGGGCTGGGGAGATGGCCCCTTCCGAAAACCACTTACCGTGCAAGTCTGAGGACCTGTTTGATTCCCAGAATATTAAAAAAACAACAACAAAAACCCACTACCCCCACAAAACCCTAGGCATGGCAGTGCATGCTTGTGATCTCTCAGAGGTGGAGACTTGAATCCCTGAGGTTCATTGCCAGCCAGCCTAGCTTACTTGGCAAATGTCAGGTCAGCTAGAGACCCTGTCTCACATAAATGAGAAAAATTAAAGTTAGAGTAAATAAATAAAATAAACAGTGGACAGCACCTGAAGAATAGTATCTGACATCATTCTCAGCAAACATATACTCCCACATGAACACAAACATGCAAATAAATAACAAAGACTGTATGACATTGTATCAGAATATTGAAAATACTCAAGATGCTTTATAGTAGGAAAGAGCCCTGCTTGAATTAATTATTTAACTGTGAGCAGCTAGCTATATTTTGAATTTCTTCCTCAGATTTTAGCCAGTGGCCGTGTTTTCTGCTGCTCCTGTGGATAGCTTGCCTGCTCTTTCCATCTTCAGACATCAATCCTGCTGAGTTCACAGAGCCTCCCCCATCATCACGGAAAACACTTCAAATGACCCAGAAATTACAAAATTAAACCTAAAGTGGTTATGGTAAAAATACTGGACATATTTCATGCATCATGGTCACAAAACAGGTAAGTAACTCAGGTCAAGATTGTCTTTGTGAGTGGCAATCAATGTTTGTGGCTACTTTCTGTTTTTTGGACAATCTGGTTAGTAGGATGTGGAAAATGCTTTGGCTTGATTCCCTGCTTACATTGTTGATAATCATCGTGGGTTCTGGCAGAGCTGCAAAGATAGTTCACAGACCCGAGTAGCAATGGGGAATGGGTCTACCTTTAAAATCCTGCCAACATTCCTGTGGCCTTAGCTGACACCAAGGAATGCACAGACTCAAGCAGAATTCTTATGCAAGACTTCATTTTGTTGTAGTTTGCCACAGGAAGAGTCTACACACAGGGCAGGATAAGCAAGTGTGGCCTGTGGTGGGCTTTGTCCTTTCTGTAGATCAAAGAGCACACTGTTGTAGAGGTTTTGGGAACAATCTGTGTGCCCCCTCATGCTCAGGATGCATATCTCCCACTTACAATTTTTTGAGTTTGAAAGGAAGGAACTATTTTATAATATACATATATAAAAGTATATATTAATAAATACATATGTATACACTTCCAAAGCCTAGACCCATACCAGGTGAATGTGGTACAGGATATACCTTCAGGATTTCCAAACAGAGAGAAATCCATTCGTTCAGCCTGAATATTTTTTTTTCAGGACCAGATGCTATTAAAGAATTGACAAAAAGTGAGACCAACTGTTCACATAGCAGGTCACCTTTGGGAATGACCTTGAAAGAGTGAAGGGTAGATGGAAACAGAGAAGCTGTTTAATGGCAGCTTTAGCATACTTCTTCAACATATATCCTTGACTTATAAAACTCTTTTTTGGGGGGTGAGTAGAAGGAGGTGTCTCATATATCCTAGGTTGTCCTCAAATTTGCTATGTAGTCAAGGATGACCTTGAACTTCTGACTCTCCCATTTCTACCTCCAGCATGCTAGGACTGCAGGTATGTATCACTATGCTCAGTTTATATGGTATTGGGGATTGAACCCAGGGTTTCATGTATGCTAGACAAGTATTCAACTCCTAAAAATTTTAATTATTACAAACAGATCTGCTGTATGTTGGTTGAATGCTCCTGGGAAAATGGCTGATTAGTCGAAAAATACCATAGCAGACATCCTAAGGACTAGAGCTGATTTAGTTTTTCACAAAAGTCTCTCTTCTACCCAGAATGGCATCAGGTCTAAAGAGGAACACCTGTTTTACTAGAAACTAACTGAAGACTTCTAATTCCTCTGACATAAGTCACAGGACAGCTGATAGATAAGATATGGTTTAGACACTTGGGAACCATGACATTGAACCAGTGACCAGGAGGTCCTCAGGCCTTGTTAACCCTCCCTTGGGCCACCTGTCATGGCAGACTACACAGTCACTAAGGGAAAGAGCATTGCCCTGTTGTTTGGGAATAGACCAGCATGTGTTTGACATTAGGGATCTTTCTTCCAGCTTAAGCAGCACTTATTTCTGATACCTTTGGACTCATCCCTACCCTGTTTAGTGATGTCATTGTTCCCAAGTATAAAATCAGAGTTCCTTTTGTCTTTTATTTACAAAGCCTGGTGATCTATTTCTGTTGTCTGTGATGACTTCTTCTTTTCCTCCAGGTTTCCATGACCACACCAGCATACTCTTGGGGTGGCTGAGGTACCCTTGGACCACCTCTCATGCTTGCTCCTCTGTACAGCCAGTTTTCCCCTTGGATCCTCTGCTGTGTTCCAACGCCTCATCATGCTATTCATCACCCACTGTTTCCTGATACAACTCTGGCTGGATACAACTCATCAACCCCCCCCAGCATTTCCTCCACTGCAGCTCAGTCCCAAATCTGATATACCACTGTGCAGCATTGGGGTTGATCTATGTGCTTGAGTTCCTTGTGAGTTTGAAAAATTGAGGGAATAAACATAAAAGTGGGTAGCTATTTTCCTTCTGAAGTATCTGCAAAGGCTGGTCCCCTCACTGACTCCATATTTCCAATTGCTCTCACCTGCGGTCTATCTCCCAGGAGTGTCCCCATCTCTTCAGAGCTCACCTCATTACACCTTCTCCCACAAGAATCTTGTTTTTCACCATATAGCATTTTGTCCGAACAGTTGTGACCTGTTTGATATTTAACTTAGCAAATTCTTCACACTCAATTCAACCGAGAATGACTGAGCCAGGCTTACTGTTTTCCATAAAGGCATTTGTGTCTCCTCTTATACCTGGCTCTGTCATACCATAGATCTCTAAGGAAGTTTTAAAAACTACCTAGACCAAAAGTGGGGAAAACAGTAGTGTTTATTTTACACAAGAGAAAAAATACACTGGAATCTCATGGTGCCTGACACCTGTAAGTCTTGGCATGTCACGTAATAATATGAGCAGTTGTTTAAATCACAGCTGGGGAGCAAATGTTAGCAGTGCCTTATGCTCTGAGGTCTTTGTCACAGTGAAGGGTAATTGCAGTGATCAGTTTGTGTCTGGCTTGCTTTCTGGAACCATTCTTCCCCTCTGAACAAGAGAGGCAAAACCAATGCAATCACTGAAACCATGGTTCACTCAGAGATGTTTTATTGCTTGAGTTAACCACAAGAAATTCTAAAGTATCCTAAAACATACAAATAAAATATGATTCGTTAGTCATTAACTAATAACTTCGGTGTATTCTGGTGCCTTCATACCCAGACTAGAGAAGATCACTGAAATAAACCCAATGTATTTCCTATGAATATGTTAAAGGCTCCTTAGTTCTTTGCCAGAAGAAAAAGAAACCCATTTCTAACAGTAACTAGGAAACACTTGTTTCTAAGCCATTGCAGTTTGTTCTGTTAGTCTCTCATATCTCCTTGCAGAACATTCAAGTTCATGTGGCAACAAGCCACTGTGTGAGTTCAGAAACAATGTAATTCTTTTAAGTCTTCCACAGACTTTGCTTTTTGGGCTAGAAGCCCAGTGAATTTGGACATAGCTGTCCTCTGAACTTAGGTTGCCAGTTAAGATTTTAATATCTAGGCTTTTATTTAGCTTATTTGTTCCAGAAAGTTCTCTGTTTTCTGATTAAATGTTCTACTGTGCTGGACCCACAGATCCATAACTTATCTCAGTGACTGAGTTGCCAAGCCTGAGATTTAAAGAGACAGTTACTATTAAAAATGCTTGCATCTAACACACCAGATCTAGGTCTGCCCTATATACAATTTCAATGCAGTTTGAGTTTTTTCCTTGGTCCTTTTCAATCTCTTTCCACCTTGGAGAAGTTTCCTCAACTCAATCTCTACAAAGTTGGTCTGATGCCCCTTTCTAAACTTAGATAGCTGGACCCTAATATTTATTAAGACATTGGCAGCTTACAGAGCTATTTGTATCTGTAATTTATATGACCCAAATTTGGAAATGTTTGAGACCCCAAGTAATAAAATACTAATGGGAGATGACTTGGATGGATCCAGGTTACTGATATAGAAATTTTCACTGGTAATAATAATAATAATAATAATAATAATAATAATAATAATAATAATAATAGATGGAGTGATGACTCTTATTCCTAATTCCTTAACTTGCATTGTCTTGTGAGGATTTAAGATAGTACAGGCTTCTGTTGATATGTGTCTCATAGAGAATGCCTCAGAGCCTCAGAGCCAGTGCTCAGAATTGCTACTTAAGACAAGGAAGTGCAGGAGAAAGGAGCCTGGGTAGCATAATGCTTTGTGCTGTGTTCACACAAGCTCATTGCTGGGTGGTTTGGAGACCCAGGAGACCACAGGAGCATAAGGTTGCTGATTTTCAGGGTAGCCCAGATATCTCAGTACAGAAACAATTATCACCTCCATTTCTTGCCCTGGTAAATTACATCTCTTACATCCCTCTTCTTTTTGTGCCTCACTTTTACGTAGCTGTAAGATTTGGAATACAGCCTTCTTCATGATTTTTTATTGAACATGGGGACAGTGACAATCAAAGTGGGACTCTATAGAGCACGGAGAAGGTCTGCATAGTTTGTACCACACAACAGGTTGCTATGCCAACATCTACCCAAGGCCAAAGGAACCAATCACAGCCAGACCCCAGAGGTGGGAAGGGTGGTCTGAGAGCTCTGTTGTGACATGCAACTAGCCTTAGTTGGATCCCTCATTCGTAGGTCATACCACCATCATTCTGTGTCTCCTTCCCAACCATGACCAGGCCAATAGCAGAGCTCTGTGTATCTGGGGCAGACCTCTCTCTGGGATCACAGAGATGTCCATTCTTAGGCAACTGTGGTGACTGGAGCATGTTCTAGGATGGACAAACACAAAAACCACACTTGCACTGGTGTGCACAGTCCAGCTTTTGGTGTAAACTGGTGTGGTTGTCTCTGGGAAATGTTGGAAAGACAAGGAACACAGAAGGCATTACATTTACATGTCACAACACACTAAAGAGATGAAGAAGACACTCTAATTAGCTTGTACTACCTAACAAGATGGCCATGATCACAGGTGCTTTCCTGTTTTTATATCTGGTGAGAGAGCCTGTCAGCATTCTGCCCAGTATTTCTAGTGTACTGGTCTAGTAAGTTTAACTTCCAGAAGAATGTGAGCCCTTTCAGAGGCAGCTGGCCGTTTCTTCTCAGTAGTGCAGTATCATGACATTGTTCACTGAAACTTTCTGTGACGAGGGAACTGTTGTGTATCTGCCCACTCCTCCCATGGCTACAGAGTACCTTAAAGAATGCCTAGAGCAATTAGAAGCATATCTTGATGTATTTAATTTTAATTCATTTAGATTTCCACACATGGCTACCAATTACTATGTGGGCCCACACAGGGCTAGAATACTCCCTACTGTATGGCTTGTCTAGGGCAGAGGTATCATTGTCTGTTGAGTTGAATTAGAACATGACCATTTTTAAGGGTATTTTCCAAAAGGTGTACTTTTGCTATGCATTTTTTAAATGTCTAAAATGATTTATTCTCAATAAACTTTCAAACTTTCAATTCATACAGTAGTACAACTAAGAAGTTATCCTAACTCTAAGTATAAATAGTTATTTCAGTGTTTCAAAGAGTCTATGATTTGGACAAAAAATTACAATAATACAGGGTATTTTTACTGTTTCTAGAAAGGTACATTATAGATCTTCTCTGCTTATTTCCTATATATTTTTCTGGTGAACATAAAAACTGGATAATTTGTGAGCATTTGCACTTTCTTTACTGACAGGAAGGAAATGGATAGTTCTCAGCATTGGAGTCAGAGGTAGAACTGTTCTATGACCTTGGAAAAATAATTTAAGAATTTAAAAATCTTACATTTTTTCAAATGAAAATAAAATTTCTCTTAGTCCTAAATGTCTTTAAGGACATTTAGCATAACAATTTAACATGAAGTATCTGTAAGTTTTCCCCATCTGTTAAACTCTGTGCAATTATCTTCGGCTATTATTATTCTTATCTCAGTTGAGACTGGAACTTCATTTTCACTTTTTGGATTATATATATGTGTGTGTGTGTGTATTGTATATATGCATATATATTGCATATATATAAATTTATTCTTTCAACTAACCATGCAATTAGTTACTGCCTAGAATAGCTTGAAACATTAGAAATATTCAGGATTTAAATTTTTTCCTTTGAAAGTTTATTGTGTGTGCACTGCACACACGTCAGTAAATATGTAGAAGTTAGAAGACAATTTCGTGGGGTCAGTTCTCTCCTTCCATCTCTCTATGGGTTCTGATTTCAAACTTAGGTAGCTAGGCTTGGACTGCAAATGTCTTTACCCATTGAGTCATTTCACTAGCATAATGCTCAGGACTTGAGTATCCTCTATTCCAGGCCTAATAGTCATGAACTTGAATTTATTACCAGCCTATCTCTTCAGAAAAATAAATACCACATTTTCTCTCATTTGTGGTTCCTAGACATTATAGGTGCTTAAGAATCATGTCTGTACCTATGACCTGAAAGTAGAAGCAAATTCACCTGGGAACAAATGAACTAATGGGGATGGGAGGGTCAAGAATAGGGGAGAGTCAGGGGGCGGGTAGTGGAAAATAAGGATGAATATACATTATACACATGTATGAAATGGCCTTATGTAAACCTGTATAATGAAAAAATAAATAAATTCATTATTTTTAAGAATGATATTTACATTATGGATCTCTATGTGGTAAACTGGTTAAATGAAGCCACATACCTTAAAGCAGCAGAACATTTGAAGAGCTCCCTTTTACGGTAGTGTCCTAATAGTACATTTACTTCCTGGGGTAACAAGAAATCTGAGCTCTGGTCATGCCTTCAGGATTCCCTGTGTGGTAAGAGAAATACATCTAATCTGTATAGAGACTCTCAGAAGAGGGATGAAGTTCACGACAGCAACTTCAGAGCCCTGCTGGGAGCTCCTTGATCTATCAGGTGATTATTTTGGGAATTCCTCACATGATTTGACACTCCTTGCAGATAAGAGGTGTATATCCATTTTTTCATTCTCTCTGAAATCCATGCTTCCTGAGTCCAACCATCTGGAAGTATAGCACATGTACAGTAAGACTGCTGACTTAACTCACACTACTTGCAGATGCCCAGAGAAATACAGCTTCTCTACTGTTCTCTGGCTGATCTACGCTTTCCCTGGCCTTTGGTCTTCTGGGAATGAGAAATATACTAGGTAGCAATTGGTGCTAACAAATTTCTGTATTTATCAGTCTAAAGCATTTATCATCTCATTGTTTTTGTAGGTCAGAAATCTGGCTTCCCTGGGTTCTTTGGCTCACTTGAGGTTCTTATGAAGCTACATTCAGGGTACATTTGGGATGGACATGTTGTAACCAGTGATCAGAGATTGCCCAAGACTGAGACATTTCCTGAGATGTGGGGGTCCTGGTGAAAAACAAAAAATGATGAGAATGCTGGCCTGGATTAGCTCTCTTGCCTGGCCTGTATATGAATCCTAGACTGACTCCCACCATCCACACCATGACACAGGACTCAGTTATTCCTGAGTTGTTGGACTGCAGGTGGCATCTGTCCTTGGGCCATCTCAGTATGATTTCTGTATTTTATGTTTATGTCACTAGGTCCAGCCTACACACAAGTGGAGTAGATTGTAAGAGGGCAAGAACCACAGGATAGGAGACCACCGAGAGCCATCTTTGGAGTTGCCAGCCACTGAGAAATAAAACAAAGTGTATTCCAGTTTGGCAAATGTGGACTGTAGAGTCTGGGAAATCATCACGACTTCACTTATACACAGGACGTAAAGCAAATGAACTCACAGGGACAGAGACAAAACTGGTGGTACTCAGAGGTGGGGAGGACAGGCTGGAGGGGAGGAAAGGAGGCAGGAGGGGAGGGAGGAGGTGACAGTTACAGGGCACAGTGTTTTGGTTCTGTGATGTCAGTCAGTCCTGGAGATCTCTTAGAAGGCAGTGGGAGGGAGCACTGGGAGACAACAGGTATGTTTATGGCCTTATCCTGACTTCATGACTATATACTCATTTTCAAATTCCTTGAACTGTATACATCAAATATGGACAGATTTTATAGTTCTCCTATTTAAAAAAACACCACCACAACAAAGAATTTCAGACATTCTTTTCCTTTTCTGAGATGTTTCCTCCTTATATGTATGGCAGAAGAAAGCTCCACTGGCCTCATGACAGTGTGATAGGGACTTGTGTTGACTGGGGTCCTTTGTTCTCATCTGCTCAGCAACTGAAGCTGGCAGCTATAGCAAACCTGTGTTCTGTATTCTTTTCCTTCAATGGCCTTGGCTCTCTTCTCAGCTGAATGGATATGTTGTGGGACTTTTCCTGAGGAGATGTAAACAAACATCAATATTCCAGTTAGACTACAGATGATACACCAAAGATACTATTCCATCCAAGTCCAGCTTGGTGAACCCATGAGTTCATCTGGGGTTGCTTACAGGAGCATGTGTGACTCAAAGATAGCCATATCACCCCAAACCCTCCCTAGTGTGTGGGATATAGCTCAAGAACAGCTGCTTCCCTGGAGCTCCCTGCTAGTCTTTTAAGAGTCTCCTTCCCCAGCAATTGTTTGCCATTTAAATAACCTTGAGGAGGGGCCTCAGGATGCTTCAAAGGTTCTGAGTTTCCAGAACTTACCTTTCTTAACGTGGGGTAACCTACTTAAGTCCTGAAAAATGAAAAGATTCCAGAGTCTCTCCAGTTTTTTAAGCCTTCTGAGTCTTAGCAGTCTTTCTTCTCTATCCAGGAGGGAATGGGCTGTTCAGGTGAAACAGCCACACGACCAGCATCACCTCTGCTATTGAGGAAAGACCATTTCCTCCACAACATCTTTTATTCTAGCAAGTTCCACAGAGAAGCACTGGAAAGCTCTCCACCTGGATTAGCAGATAAAGCCTGTCTTCTTCCTAAAGGCACGTGGGAAACTCCAGATGTTTCTGATCCTTGAGGGTCACAGCCACTCTGGGGGGCTAAATTTGGGTCTTTTGTCTGTACAGATGTGTGGTGACTTCAGATTTAGTGTCCCTTGGCAGTTTGCTGAGTCTCTGGAAATGAGGTAAATGCTTCTCTGTGCTTGTCTTTCCTTAACCCACATAAGATCTACTCTACAGCTATGGGCTCTTTGGAGGAAGGTAAGAAGGAGGCCAGGACATTTTGTTTCGTGTTCCCTTTGCTTCACACTGAGCCAGCCTATTCTATCTTCTCTTCTGACTTCTTGCCCAAGATATGTGGCTGGGTGACCTCTAGGTCATGTGGTCTCTAGGCCTGCTCAAGGAGTATTAATCAGAATTAGTGAAACCTGGATTGTTCTCTTCTTTCTACCAAGGCTTGATTTCCAAAACACTTTTTTTTTTAATGTGTAAAAATCAAATTTATGACTCAAAGTTGATCAATGGCCTTTTATTCTTTGTGTAATAAGTCTTTTGGCCAAGCTGGGATGTTAAAGTTATGAATGGACATGATTTAGGGCTGAAATAAAAAGATATTTATTTGAAGTGCCAGCAATGGCATCCTTATTAATCTTAGTTTTTATAGTAGCACTTCTATGCCTTAGTTTGAAGGTTCACAGAACTAATTCTTCTGGGATGAAAATGGGCTAGAAATAGAAAAAAATAAATTAATTTTATTTTATATTTGGTGAATCATTTAGTTTCTTGGGCTTATGGAGCATTGATACGGCATTATTTATAGGAACATGGGTGACCCACGAATAACTACACCCTGCAAAGTCCCAGCCCATGATGGTTGATGACTTCATGGAATCTTCATCATGGAGTCTTTTGGAATGTGAAATTTTTTTAAAAGGGTTTTCTGGTTTAATTATTAAAAATCTGCTATTTTCCTGCTAAATGGATAGCATTTTTTCAGGACTTAAGTAGGTTACACTCCATGTTAAGAAAGTCTCTGTATTGTGGGTCAGAGGAGGGATGTTTAAAGGGGATCAAGGGCTGGTATGCAGGAAAATGAAAAGGTTCCCATGCCAAGTGGGAATCAAGGGGTTAACTAACTCCTCAGGCTCTTTCCAGCAGCTGCACAGAGTGGGTGGGGTGGGGCCAAAATTGTCATAACAACACAGGAAGTATCAGGTTAAGGCAACAAGGAAGCCTCTCTTATAAAGCCACAGTGGAAGTAGCTGTCTTCCCACCAAAAAGCCTGGGGCTGCACAATACTTCCCTTTGCCATGGCACAGGAAACAGAGACTGAAGTCTATTTATGGCAGCAAGCTGGCAGAGGCAACAGCTTACAGAGCTTATTTGAAGGGAGCAGTCTCCTAATAAATGGAACTGATGGGTAATTGGAATTAAAAGTGAACGTGGTAATTCCAGAGAGAAAAAACAATATCAAATAGTTGGCCTTAAAAGACTTAACACAGGAGAGTGACGCCTTCAATGAGAGGGACTAACCAGAGGGTGAGGGCAGATCCAGGTCTGAGAGACTGAGGAAGGAGTGGCACACTGAAGGCTCCTTCCACCGTTGTGGTGGGGGTGGGGGGGATGGGGGGTTGCCGGGTGGGGGTGGGTGGGGGAGGTGGGGGGCTTCATTGGCATGGCATGCAAACTGCACTTGGCTTTTTTTACACCTGGAGTTTGACTCATTTGTAGAGGCTTTTCTTTTCTTATAAAGTATGCAGTGAAAGACTCTTCCTAATACTTTGGCAAATATTTGTTTCCATAGGGAAGATGTAAATAGTGAGGCTGGGATGCCAAGAGAGAGAGAACCAGGACAGCAAGAGAGATCCAAAAGAAAGCATAGCTGAATGATGACTTCCAAAAGCCAGGGAAAGGACCTAAATGTAGGAAAAGGGCCAGGGGCATGGCTTAACACATAAGAGACTTTTTTTTTTTTGTAAGTTTGATGACTGAGTTCAATCCTCAGAGTCTGTGTAAAAAGCCGAGGCAGTGATTCCCAGCATCTGTAATCCCAGCACTTCTACAGCAAGATAAGAGACAGACAGGAGGAAGAATAGCCTGGAAGGTATCAGGCCAGATAGCTTGAAGTATGCAGCTTGGCAGAAACAGCAAGAGAGAATCTTGATGACAGAGAGACCTCAACAAGGTACAAGGCAAGCTGACATCTAAACATCACCCTCTGACACATACACAATGAAGTGTGTGTGCTCACATTCACACACATATCAAACACATACATAATGGTGATGATGATCAGGGAAATGAGGAAATGCAAGCTAATGAGCTTGGGAAAGACAGGATGACTATTAGTAGGTTTGGGGGTTACACAATGCCATAGACAGATATGAGAAGAATGGACTCACATTAGATGTGTGCTGAATCTTGATCATGGGTGAAGAAAGTAAAGTAAATTGAAGTGAGGAGAAGAAATGGCTGAGACAATCTTAAGAAGCACCACAGTGTGCCTTTAGCACATGGCTTCAAGACCAGGGTGCAAGTCTTCTGCCAGTGAAGGAAGAACAAATCCTTTCCATGTGATGCAGGCAGAAGGGCAGGAGTCTTCCTGTGCTAGGCTGAACATTGTGTCTCTCTGGTATCCTGAGGGATGGATGTAGTTTTAGTAGGAGATAGCCCATAAATAATTAATGTAAATCAAAGGAAATACTTCTCTTATTTATATTAACATGTCCTTTCTGTACCAGTGATAGAAACACATCATTGCCCTCATTTTACTGATTAGGAAAATGAAGCTTAGCAAAATGTTACTACATCAAAACAAGATGTGTTGGAGACAGGATCTAAATCTATGTATCTTTACTTCCAGAATTTATTCACATTCCCATGACTGTTTAAGTTCCCCTTTGCTCTCACTTCCAACGCAATCTTAGAAGCTGATAAGGTAAAAGGAAAATTTGAAAGGGAAAGTCAATCTTAAGCCATGTGCCAAATTTTAACTGACACTAAAAGCCTGATATTACTAGATATATCAACTAGACAGGTGAGCATAGACCTGTCTAGAAAATAGTGGTTCAAAGCAGAAACTGAGGTTGCCTTGACCCATGGGTACAGAAACTCCTTGTCTAACAAAACTCAACCATGGCTATGTTTACTAATGGAGGCTTGTACACTCAACTGTTTAGGCATTAAGTATGGTAAGAGTGGGCACTGGGCTCATCACTGGCAGGTGGTCCTTAGCCAAGTTGCTTTACTTGTTTGGTTTCTATTTTTTATTTGTAAGATCAGTGGTTCTCAACCTTCCTAATACTGTGACTCTTTAATACAATTCCTCATGTTGTGGTGACTCCCCCCAACCATGAAATTATTTTTGTTGGTACTTCATAACTGGAATTCTGCTACCATTATGAACCATAATGTAAATATCTGATATGCAGGATATCTAATATGTGACCCCTGTTAAAGTGTTGTTCAATACCCCACCCCCACCAAAGGTGTTGAAGCCCACAGATTGAGAACTACTGTATAAGATGAAAAGAATACAAGCATTTTCTGTTGGTGTTATTTTGAGAATTCAACACTAGCACACTTTTTTGTGGCTTTCTGGCCACTATACCAATAATAGATCTCAGTGTCACACAGTTTCATTTTTCTTTCCTTCTCTCCCTTTCTTCATTCATTCCCTCCTTCCCTTCCCTTTCCTTCTCTTCCCTTCCCTCCCTCCCTCCTTCCCTCTCTCCCTCCCTCTTTCCCAACCTCTCTCCCTCCTTCCCTCCCTCCCTCCCTTCCTTTCTTTATTTCTTCCTCCTTGTCCTCCTCATCCTCCTCTTCCTGTTCTTTGAGAAAGGATCTTACCATGTAACCTTGGCTAACCTAGAACTTACTGTATAGACCAGGCTGGCCTGGAACTCACAGAGGTCTTCCTGCCTCTGCTTCCTAAGTGGTGAGATTACAAGCATACATCATCATTCTTAGCTCCACATGTAGTTATGAACATATCAATGGTATCTCTTTCCTTACTCTACTGGTAATATGAAGTCTGTATGTTCTCAGCTTAGATCTGGGCAGAGACTTGTGACTTCTCTGATAAATAGATATGGTAGAAAGTATGTTATACCTGTCTTCTAAGGCTAGGTCACAAAAAGATAGAATTGGGTGGAATGGCTCATGTTTGTAATCCCAGCACACAGGAGCCCAAGGCATGAGGATCTCTGGAAGTTCTAGATTGCTTAGTCTACATAATGGATTCCACGAAAGCCAGGGCTATATAGTGACATCCTGTCACAGATAGATAACAGATAGGTAGGTAGGTAGGTAGGTAGATAGATAGATAGATAGATAGATAGATAGATAGATAGATAGATGGATGGATGGAACTTCCATCTCATCCCTTATTCAGCTACTATCCTGTGCTTAAGCTAGCTACCATGGAGAGGCTAATGTAGAATGTACCTCAAGCCCCCAACCTGATGGTTCGTAGCTAACACAAAGCATGAGTGAAGAAGATTTCAGATGAGGCAAGGTTCAGCTTTTGAGTCTTCCATGAGAGTCCCCAGACACCATGGATCAGAGACAAGCTATGTCTCCATGTACAGTCCAAATTACAGAAGCAATGAATGTGGCAATATTGCCTCATACTACAGAACCTGGGTGTGTTTTGGTTTGTGTCATTCGTAACTGGAATAGACTTGAACAACAGGTAAATAATATGAAAAAAAAAAGCTGGCCAGGAGTTTTTGTAATTCATCTTTTTGTTCATCAGTTTAATGTGCATACCTAGGTCAAGTCCTTAATCAAGAGTCAAACCACATCTACAAACTTAGTAACTAGAGTGTCAGGAACATACAAGCAAACTAGAGAAGAACAATTACACTTATGTTGGCAGACCAAACACAAGCCCTGACCCCTTTCAGCTTCTGTTTTACTAGTCTCTTACAAATATTTTAGTCAAGTGCTTGCTGACATTATTTTGGCTAACTTTCTCCTGTTCAGGAGTGAGGTGGTCAATGTCAACTCCTGTGTCACAGGAGTCCATGGTAATAAAAATCATGGATTTTCCATATTCTTTCTATCAACTGGAGTTTTCCAAAGCATTTGCATAGGCATATTTTAGCCATTTGGCATAATCATCAGATGTGTGCTTTCTTTCACTTCCAGCTGTTGAAATATATGATACCAAATATACATCCTGAAGAGAAAGTATACACGTAGAAAGAAGAGAGCACAAGAAAATTCCTGACACATTTGGCATCTGTGTGAGTGTGTTAAACAAAATTCTAGCATAGAATGCTAAGAGGATTTGGTAAATAGGCACATGCCCAGGTACTGTATACGTGCCTGACAACTGCCACCATCTTCAAGAAGAAATGAATAGATACTATGGGAGGGTTGGACAGGCATACAGTGACATTATGTAACTCTTAAGGGGTGTGAAGGTCAAAGACTTCATCCTACTCATAATCTGACATGTGGTCCTTCTATTAGTGTCAAGGGTGGGAGACCAGAGACTCCTGATGATGCAGAATACCATCCCAGTAACAGCAGTACCCAGAAAACTGGCATTTGCACATCACACTCCAAGACCCGTTTCCTACCTTGTGTGAAGAAAAGGAACCCAATGACACCTACTCATCAAGTAGATTTGCTTCAGAAGAATCTTGAACTGAGGGAGCCTGAATCATGTAGAATATGCAATAAGCATTTTTGACCTTGGCTTCAGACACATGCATAGAGAAAGAGATATTTCTTTTCTTTCTTTTTTATTATACTGGATCTGAAGCTTGCCTGCCCTTTGGTCAGAAAGAGGCACAATATCTATATTTCAAGGCTGCTTGCCATATAAATATCCTTGCAAAAACAGTTTGGAGCAGAGGGCAGGCAGTAGCTCTGCTTACACAATGTGCAGAACTATTGAGTGATGAATGGAAAATTGTCTGCTAACAATAAGGCTCAGTATCACAGGATGCAAAGAAATTGCAGAACATGATTATTTTGGCCAGTGATCATGAGTCAGTGACATTGGTACCCATCAGGAAAACAATGAATGTGTACCATAGCTTACACTGTCACATTTCCTCATCACTGTGTGTCAATGTGGCCCCCATTCTCAGCATAGGAAAGACAACTTTTAAAGCATTAATATTCCTTCATTTCAAATCTGTGTGCTTTATTCGCCACCCAGTTGGGAACCTGGTGGCTACTGTTGAGATCTCTCTGCTTAGTGTCATTCATTATAACCCTGAAGTAAGGTTAATATTTCTTCATTATAGTTGATAAAAGAGAAAATTTGACTGTGGCATAGGTAGACTGGTAGTGGTAAATGCAGAAGATAATGGGAAAATCTGATTTTCTGAAACCCATTTAGAAGAAAAAGGGGGATTCATTTTGTGGTGTTGGATTAGAGAAGGCAATGGCTGTATGCCTAGTTTCTTCTCTAACTTTTCTCTCTGCTTTCACTCTTCTACTCCACTAATTAGCACCTGCTGTAAAAGAGAAAATAGATGAAATGGTTCCTGGCCTGAGCAGATGGAAAGATAGCTTGTTTTTACATAAACTCTTGCTAGAAAACTAACCCCAAATGTAGCTTGATAAATTAATATCTAACTACATGGCATGTATGGTGCTGAATTCCAATTATACCATCTCTGTGGTTTAGGAATTATACTACTAAAACATTTACATATAAATTGACTTCTGGCTAGTGAGTTGCTAGTGACCTCTGGGGAAGCAAAGTAAACTCTGAAGAGCCACATTCACAAGTTGGGTTTCAAAGACTCTGGGAGATTTTCACTGAACACAATTGAAAATTATAGGACACACAAGTAGAAATTTCACTATGAGCAAGGACAACAATGTGTTGTAATAGAGACAACAAAAATTTTACCAACTTAACAGTAATTAGTAAAGTAAAGTGTAAATGGATGGTTCTCTCCCACCAGCCAGTTCCCGAATAACCATTCGGAGGTGTATATTAATAATAAATGTTTGGCCAATGGCTCAGGCTTACTACTAGCTAGCTCTTACTTTTAAATTAACCCATTTCTATTCATCTATGCCTTGCCACATGGCCTGTGGCTTACCTGTTCTCTAACATCTTTTTCCTTGGGTTGCTGGATCAAGTCTGCTGGACTCAGCCCTCCTTCTCCCTGAATCTCCATTTGACTTTCTGCCCAGCCTTATTCTGCCTAGTTCTAGGCTAAATTAGCTTTATTTATCAACAAATGCAAGCAACACATATTCACAGCATACAGAAAGACATCCCACATCAGTAAAGGATACACTGAAACTGTCTGGAAGGTGAAAAATGCATAGAAAGATTTGAAAATACAATCAAGTATTTTGATTATGCTACTGGCCAATCTATCACTCTTTGTGATTATAATGAATAATTTGGAGAAAATACAGACAACAGTTACTATGTTCATTGAAAATTAGTCCAAAGTAGACAGACTGGGGGAGGAAGTACAAATCAAATCAAATTTCATTTAGAAGTAAAATCCCAACCTTTCCTTTGGGAACTCTTTGCCTGCTCTTGAGTTCTACCTCATTTACAGACTGTAGCTGATGTCATGGTGCAGACAACTTGGTTCAAAGATACCGTGCATTTTGCTTATGGGCTACACAGAAAGTGGAACCAGGAAGTGCATAGAGCATTCCAGAGGGAGACAATCAGAGCCTCAGCAGTCTCCAGACTCATCTGCTATGTGCCAGCAAAGGTCAGATCTGAAGCCATGTACCAAAGTCATTGAAAACCAAGCTGATGATATTGGAACCTCTGTTCAGGAGAGGTGAGCCCTTGCTGATGAGTTCTGATGAGAGCTGGCACCACTGCCCATGAGAGTTTCTCAGGAGACACATACAGGATATAGTGCAACAGCAAAATGCAAGCCACATAGTAGAAGAGAAGGTGTTTCATAGGAGAAATACTCCTGTCTATCCAAGGTAATCCAGAATTGGGATTTTTCAAAGAATTTCAATTGAACATTCCCATTGTGTTTCATATAAAAATAAAAAACATTTGAAAAGAATGCAAGAATAAGAATTCTATGCAGAAAAAGAGAAAAATAAGAAAGAAGAACTAGTAGAACTTTTATAAAGGAAAAATTCAATTATTAGTAAATATTTTTCCTAGAAGGGTTCAGTAGCATAATGCCTATTTTTAAAAAAGAGAAAACTTGACAACAGATCAATAATAATTATACAATCCAAACAGTAGGGAAAATATAAATAAGTAAATAAACCAAGTCTTTGGGTGTTGGGGACAATTGTGACATGTATAAAACACTTTTGCTCTTTGGGGTCTAGAAGGAGAGGAAAAAAAGAATGTCTTTGTGACATTAATAATGAGACTCCATTAACTTAGTGAA
Source organism: Peromyscus californicus insignis (assembly GCF_007827085.1). Classification (NCBI taxonomy): domain Eukaryota; kingdom Metazoa; phylum Chordata; class Mammalia; order Rodentia; family Cricetidae; genus Peromyscus; species Peromyscus californicus. The sequence continues at coordinate 1,944,268 of NW_026294617.1, read as the reverse complement.
AGAGAAATTGTACAGTTTTAAGAAGCTCATTATTTCTGGAGAGATGGCTTTAGTGGTTAAAAGCTTTCAGCTACTTCTCCAAAAGACCCAGGTTGGATTGCTAGCACCCACATGGTGGTTCACAACCATCTAGTTCTGGAGGATTCAATACCCTCTTTAGGCACTACAGGTATGTAGTGTGCATAAACTCATGTAGACACATATACTCATAAATAAAGTAAATAAACAAGTCTTATCCCTCTCCCCCACAAAAAGTTTATTAAAATACAACAATGAAGTAAAACAGAACTGGGGTATGCCATAGTGAGATTGGACAAAACCAAGAGTAAAGAAGACAACACTTACAAGTGACCAGGAAAATAATGAAAATATTGCATATAGAGAGACAATTTGAATCAAACAACATTTCTCTATTGAGACTATTGCAGTCAGATGATAGAAATATATGTTTAAAGTACAACCAGAAAATGTCAATATTTAGGGAAGAGAGTAAAGTAACAAGAATTTATCACCGCAGACCTGCTCAAGGAGGTTATTTGGGTTAAAAGGAAACGATCTTACTGGGAAAATCAGCTCCCAAAGACTGAAAGAAAAACAAAAATGGAAAACATTTAGGTAATTACAAAAATATTTTTCCTTATAAGCTCTTTAAAATATATGATATGGTAGAGTGGAAACGAGAACTTTGATAGAGTTTCAGTGTGTGTAGAATAAAACATGGCAAGTGTAGTTTAGAGGAAAAAGGCTTGTATGTGGCTGAAAGAGCTCTCTGCTTTTCTTGTACTGGTAAAATATTGGATTTTTGTAGACTATAAAAAATGCGTTTTGTTTTCTCCAGTGCAACCATGAAAAATGCATATAAGTGTAAGCTAAACACTGACACACAAACTTAGAGTACTTCAATATCATCTAAAACAACAAACTACTATGGTATTGCAAAATACAACTATCGAAATGGAAGCTGGTGGTGTAGTTGCATCAGCTAAAGAAAAATGATTTGATAAATTGAAACCCATATACAAGTATCCAAAATCGAGCACAGAGACAAAGCAATCATCTGTGTTGATAAAGTGTCTTTTAAAATATTTCAGTTTTATCTGAAGTAATTGATACCATCCATCAGTTCCATTCAGTTTCATATGGATTAATTCACCATTTATACCTTTAAGAAGTTGTAAAATAGCCAGATGGGATGGTGCATGCCTTTAATACCAGCATTGGGGAGGCAGAGACAGGTGGCTCTCTGTGAGTTCAAGGCTAGCCTGGTTTATAGTTTATAGAGTGAGTTCTAGGAAAGGCTAGACATAGAAACTCTGTCTCAAAAAACAATACAAACAAAACAAAACCCAGCCAACCATGCAAAAAAAGAAGTTGCAAAGTATTTGTTGATGTCTATAAAGTTAACACCTCTCTAAGGGATAAGTGGTGGTTGTCATCTTTTTCTTCATTGGTGTGATGGTTGGTTTCAGTTGTTAACTTGACAGAATCTAGACTTACCTGAGAAGAGAGTCTCCATGAGGAATTGTCTGGATCTGGTTTGGCCTGTGAGCATATTTGTGGAAGATTGTCTTGATTACATTAATTGACATGGGAAGACCCAGTCCACTGTGGGGGGACCATTCCTTAGGCTCAGGTTCCTGGATGATATAAGAGTAGAGTGAGCTGAGCACTAAACCTGTATGCATGCATTTATCTCTTCTCTTGATTGTGGATGTGACTAGCTGATTCAGGTTCCTGCCTTGACTTTGACACAATTTTTGGCATTCTAGCCCACCCCTTGGGGATTCGATGTGGGAACCCACCCTGCATCCTGATGTAAACCATCCTTTTTAAGGAAAAACCTTTCCTGTCTTCTTCTAACTCTTCCTCCCTTTCTGGCCATGAGGTCTGCACACCTAAGTGTTCCTTCCCTTTTCTCTTTCTTCCTCTCCCCCTCCATATAAATATTATAATAAACTCTTCATGTGGATGCTATATCTACTGTGTGAGTGACTTTCCACCATGTCATGCCACCGTCTGCCGTGCCTGCGTGGAGTGCCTCACCTGCTGTGGAGCACCTTGGTCCAAACACACCAAGGCCTCTCATATATGGTATCATTACATTGGTGCTGCACGAATCAGATAGGCCCTCCTGGCAGCCCCTCTCATGCCAGGATCCTGGACCCAGTCTACCCACAACAGGCTCTGGCTCACCCAATTGCTTACCACCCCACCCACCCGTGGCATCACATAAGTTTCAATTAGGTTGTTACACTCCCTCGGAGCTGTCCACAACTCCTCTAGGCCCTTCCGGCTTTTGCAACATGATTTCTGACCTTTTTCTATGGACGAGATTCTCTCTCGGAGCTCGGTTTTTTCATTCTTGCCTCCTCAAAAATCCTAGTACTAGGTGCTGAGACTCCTGTCTTAGCCAGGCTAAACCTGACCCCTGTTGAGTGTGGTGACAGCCCTCTTTGATGGCTTGGTCCTCGTTCTGTCCTCCCTCTATCCCTGGGAATGCCCACGGCTACAGGCTGTAGGGATTTCCCCCTCTCATCCATGAGAACTGTGATTTTTTTCAGGACATTTATGACTTCTGTGAGCGATCAAGGCCTGTCCCCACTCTAACGTGGTCTTTCACTCTTTTCCTTTTCTCTCTCAAACCTCTTCACTAACTCTTCTGCGTGTGGTGTGTCTGCTTGGTGGTATACCTTGGCAGGGTCCACCAAAATGTACCCACTTACTTGCCTCCACCTGCGGCAGATCTGCTCCCTCCCACCTGTGACAAGCCTGCTTTCTCTTTCTCTGGCAGCTTTGCCTTCCATTCAATATCACCACTGGTCACCGTTAGGTCTCTGGTGAAGCTACCCACCACTGACTATGCCCCTGGATGTGACACTGACCTCAGTATTTCTTGGAACAGACAGTCAGGAAACGGAGAAAAAAAATTCTCTGCTTTCTTCCTTCTCCCTTCCTTATGACTTAGATTTACCTACTGTTTGTTTGTTTGTTTTTAAATGTGATCAGGAGCCAGAGGGCCATCATGTGGTCAAGCAGGTGGCATCTTGACTAAGGTCAAAGACAGACAATTGCTCCATTGCCATATTTAATAAGGGCAATCACGTGATCAGGCAGGCACCATCTTGACCAAGGTCAAAGAGGGACAGGTCTTATGACCTAACGGTGATCTTTACCAAGGACAGCAAAAAGTCACTTCCTATTTGTGGCTCAAGCATGGGCAACGTGTCTGGCACTCGGACTGTCTGTATGGGGTGAGATCAGGAAAGCACCACCTCACTCTGTGCATTGTTTTACAGGGCCCAAGAACTTGAAACTCCACTCCCGGCCTGGTGTTCCTCTACTGCTGCCTGAGTACTCATGTGGGTGGGGCCTAGACAACTATCCTCTCCCCTCCTGAGCTCTAGGGCATCAGCAGCACCACATGCTAGTGATATGGCCAACTTGCCAGCTCATTTTATAGATAAAAAAATCCAAGCCTTACTTTTCCTAATGCTACTATGTCTCTTGACATAAACAAATGATTTAAATGCTTCAGATTACTCTCCCCTTCTTTGATATTGTTATACTAAGATTTTAAAATTTCAGATTTTTAACATTAATAGAGTTCTGATGCAGTGTGGATCACAAACTCAGGATTTTGGCTTTTCTTTGGTTGTCTTCCAAAAATAAACTTATAGGTATGAGTCTACTGCTTTTTTACAGATACCCCTTACCTGCTTTTTATGTTCTTTTATAAAATAAAAATTCATGTAAGCTTCAAAGTATAAAAAAAAATCATAAAACATGGATCTACTTCACAGAGGTCAAAAGAACTCCAGATAAATGAGATTCCCTCACCTGTCTATTCCAGAGGATGATATTTTCTCTTTCCTGGTCTCACTCAATTACTAAGCCTAAAAGTTTCAAATAAGTTCATAAATTTTAACTCTTGTCTCTAGTCTGTATCTGTTTCAGGGGGCTTCCATTTGGCTGACTGACACATCCAGGAATTGGCTACTGACTTCAGCCTGTGAGATATGGACTTGTTAAAAGCTGATATGGACCAAGTCAGCCAATATGAATGATCCTTGTTTCCAGCTGGATCAAATCAGATGCTTCTGGTTAATGCCCCATTGCCTAAATTCCCTCCTTACCTTTGACTGGCCTTTCAGCCTCCCTGGGCTCTGACCACCTACATCCCATTTCAGCTTGAAGCAGTTATGGAAGAGAATACATCATCCTGTGCTCCCTGTTCCCAAAACTGGCTAGAATGCTAAGTTAAAGGTAAAACCTCTGGAATGGGGGACTGATTAGCTACCTAATGTCCATTGATATATCAAGAAACTGGATCCAGTATTGTCAATTAAAGGATTTATTAAATAAATGGTTCTGCAATAAGATAAGACACTTGACTGTCTTTATGCAGAACAAAAGAGGTATTATATGACCTTAAGAAATTATTATTTCTGTATAAATCATTCAGAATTATAATCTGGCTGTACTCAAAGATCAGAGCTACAGGGCCTTAAAAATGGTAATAGATGCAGATATCACTGCCAATTGTTTATAAATGTGTCTTCTTACTGAGATTCTATTCAGGCTTAAAAATCTAAGCCTCTTTATCCTTGCTAAATGTATCTGTTCAGATTAACAAAAGCTAACTTAGAGATTTATACCTCTAGAGAATTTAAATAAATGGTGACATATGTTTGTTAAATAAGATATTTGATAAACAAGATATATATCCTATGATGGAGTTTCTGGTCCCTCAAGAGGATCCTTTTCTCAGAGAGTCCTTTTCTCAGAGTTGGGTCACACCCTGACTCACAAGCCCCTTTTCTCCTGTTCCCATTTGGCCTGGTATCTTTCTCCTGTCACTCTTCTTTGCCTTCTCGGGAGACAGTAAGTCCTAGCCTTATGGAAGCTGCTAAGATATGGGAGAATTAGGGAATACTAACTGATAGTCAGCTATTCATACCTAATAGACAAGCAGCCCTCAAATGCTCAGAGAGCTGCAGAATATGGCATTTAAAATGTTGAACAAAAAGCTTTTTATATCAGACAGACTCCCAGATCCTAGCAGTGTCCCAAGGTCTCTGAAGAAGAATATGAAGCACCATGAAGTCTCCACCTGGATGATGGCAATGTTGACCTCTAGGCAAGGGGCATCAATGCAGCACCTGCCCCCAAGACCTGGGCCAGACTGTGGACTAACAGTGGGACATCAGAGAATTGATTGCACCCCTTTTGCCTAGCAAAGTAAGACCAGTCTTCCCTATGTTCCTCTTCCTTAGGAAAAACTCCTACCTTATGGGCCTGGTGGCTGAAGATTGACACTTCTGCCTCCAATGATGTGGAGACCTGGATATGGACTTGTCCTTGTCATTTTTAGTAGATTCGAAAGCTGCTTGGTCTGCACTCAGATATGATTTATCCTTCTCAGATCTCTGATTCCATTTGAGGACCAGGCTTTGCTTCAGCTGCCTTCTCAGTTCTCTATATAAAATTCACAGGTCTCCCTCTTCTCAGGCTACTGTTAGGTCTAGATACAATTTACTTTGTTACCAGATCAGATAAACTCACAGAACAGACTTCAATGTAACTTTTTACTATTGACTTCTCTCAGTATCTTCTGGAGAATTAGATTAAAAAAAAAAAAAGAAACAACTTTCAGTTTCATTTATATGAAGATACAAAAGTTGTCTCACTTCTGTTCAGTTACTTATCTTTATCAGATCTGATGAGGTTTAGGAAAGCCTCCTCCTTCATTCACTTAACTTCTTCCATTCAGCAATTTTCCTCTGGTTATATAAAAGATAAGTTTCATTGGGCTGAAACCAGAAAATGTTCATGCCTTTTAACCCAAAGCCATAGCCTTTTGCTGTGACTCCAAGATGTAAATCTGTTCAAGTTGTCTTACAGGTTCCTGGGAAAAGTTCTGCTACTGTATCAAGAAAACTGGTCTGATGAAAATGAACAGTCTCCAGAGCCCATTTTTTAGCATATTTTATAGTTTCATTCCTCCTGACAGACTTGTGCCAAGGCCAATCCACAGGGGATCCTCCAGATATGCTGGCCTCTGCACCAGCTCTGAAGATGCCAACCACCAACTGAGGAAGCCAACTGGGTGAATACTGCAACCTACCTTCTCAGCTCCCTCAAGGAACAGACGCCTGAGGACTCCACGCATACCTTCCAACTTCCCCCTCCCAATTTGCCCTAAATCAGCAGGAAGCAGTCTTGAGAATTCAGTGGACTTGTTTCCCCACTTGCAATCCATAATTCACCTTTTTATAATAATGGAGGGATGTTGGCATTCTGACCCATCCCCTGAGAACCGGCTGTGGGGACCTACCCTGAGTCCTGATAAAAATCTTCCTTTTTAAGGAATCTCTCCCTTCTTCTTCCTCCCTACTTCCTCCCTTTCTCTACATGAGGTGTGCACACCTCTGCTTTGCCTCTTTCTCTCCCTTTTCTCTTTATTTTCTCCCCCTCTTTGCCTCTTCCCCCTCCCCTCTCTATTATAATAAACTCTTCACGTAGATGCTGCATCTGCCATGTGAGTGATTTTCCACCAGGTCATGCCACCATCCACCACACCCACATGGTGTGCCTCACCCACTTGGGACACCTTGGTCCAAAACCATCAAGGCCTCTCACTTGCCACATCATTATAATGATGGACTGTAGCCTGGAACTGTGAGCTGAACAAGCCTCCTGTCCTTTAAAAACTGCTTTTGTCAGGGTATTTTATAACAGCAACAGAAATGGAAGTAGGGCAATTTTGTATATTCATAAACTTTTGAAATTTATAGGCAACTCTCCTTTGGGAATCCTATACCCACATTCTGGGGTGTGTCTTCTTTCTGAGCCTCTTTCTCTTATCTCTCCCATTTAAATCTATACTAAATTTTAAGTCCAACTCTACTTCATTAAAAAAAGAAAGAAAATGATAAGTGATATTGGTATTTTGGGATCTGTTGAGAAATATGAAGAGCATTTGGTCAGAACACTCTTCCAAAGTGCCCTCATTCATGTGGACACAAACAGCCATTGTTCTCAGTTCCCAGAATGCAGTTCTGTAATTCATGCAGCCACCTGCTGAGGACTACAAAATTCCTTGGCAACACTTTGGATTCCTCAGCAATTGAAAGGACAGGAGTTGCCAGGCTGAAGTAGATCCCAGCTAAATCCTGTGGTGGGGTGGGGGAGCATGAACCTGCTTGTCCCTTACTTTCTCTTACTGTCTACTGAGAGACAGCAAAAGAACCTCTGGCATGACAATTTCCTGTGGATTTGGGGAGGACAGCTGCTCTCTGAATGCCACTGAAAATAGAACCTGGCAACATAGGGCCTTGATGGCTTGCTCTTAGAGAGAGATGGAGATTGTACAACATTAGCAGACTATGTGACAGTGTAATGCTCACAGACTTGAAACAATACATTACAGGCTTGGGGTGATGGCTCGGATGGTATAGCATTTGCCAAGCACCAGTAAAATGGTATTGTGTGCCTGTAATCCAGGCACTGGGATAGTGGGGCAGGACCCTGGTCAGAATAGCAGAACTGGTGAGTTGCAGATTCAGTAAAATGATAACAATTGAGGAAAAGTGATTGACTTCCATACATATGTGAACATACGCATATACACTGAAGCACAAACATGAACTCCTCCACCACCTTCCCAAGGCATCACCAGGGTTATAAGAGTGCAAGGCACTGCAGCGAGGAAGAAGTGGGGTTGGATATGGCAATTTGACTTGGCTGAGGAGACATCCCAGGTGGCTCACACTTGGCATGGTAATTCCCTGTGGAAGTAGGGAGGAAGGCTATTTCTAAACAGCCTGGATAGGGCTGAGGAGGAGGTACAGAAAGTAAGGCTGGAAAGGCACAGAGGGCCACACTGTGGAAAGTTGCTTTATCTGTTGGATGTAGTTAGGGTGAACACAAATTTAAGTCTTAACTGGAATGCTTTAAAAAAACATGCTGATAGTATTTCACCTTTCCCTTTGCTCCCTCCAAAGTCTCCATGTATGATCCTTGTTCTTGTGAAAATTCACAGCCTCTTTTTTCTTTAGTTATTGTTATAGATGTGTGCTTGTGCACGTGAATTAATGTATTTAGGAATATATTTTTACAATTAATGTATTTAGGAATATATTCCTAAATACATAACTACAACCTACCCCTAACTGGAATAATTTGAGAGTAAAAGGAAGGCCTAGAAATAATTGACTTTTTTTGAATACTTAGTAGCCATCCAGTCAATTCTAAAAATTTTTGATAAGATTTTTTTTACACTTTCTTTTTTTTCTTTTTTATTAAGAAAATTTTTTCATTCATTTTACACACCCCCAGAGGTCCCCCTGCAACCCACCCTCCCCTTCCCCCCACAAGAACCATAGGGAGGCACATCCAGTAGAGGCAAGTCCAAGCCCTTCCTCCTGCCTCAAGCCTACATCATAGGTAGTGGGCTCCAAAAGGTCTGCTCATGCACCGTGCACCAGGGATGGATTCTGACCCTACCGCCAGGGGGACCCCAAGCAGATCAAGCTCCACAGCTGTCTCACCACATAGAGGGCCTAGAAAAGATTTTTTTTTATCATGTATATGGAAACAAAGCATTTAAATCCTCCTAATTGTATGAACAATATGAATAAAAGGTAATAAAAATTGTTCTTGATATATAGTCACATTTTTATTTATGCTTGTACCTACCTCTAATGCTATGCTACTAGTATCTTCCTGAGAAATATCTACTCTTTAACCTTATCCTGATTTCTATTTATTAAAACTGAACAATAGCCAAAGGTGTATTTTACAGAAAATAAGAAAGACTATCTAATAATGTCAATGACTTTTCCTCTTCTTAATTGAGAAAATACATTCCCCATAGGCTCAGAAATAAGTTCAGAATGGATTCTGCTAACTGCAGGGCATCTCAGTGCAATATTTTCATATGAATATGTGCAAACATCTCAGGTTATTTCCCCCCTTTATTCAGTTTGTGTTTCTTCAATAAATATTTTGACAAGACAAAACTCATCAAATAAGTCATTTATTTATGATGATAGTGAATTCTTCTGAATATAGCTGTCATGGGCTTTCTTTATTTCAATGCAGAATAGGTGATCTTTCCAATTAAGAGCAATAGCTTTGTCAAATAATTCTCTTCATTAGTGATTCACCCTACAGGACACTTCCAGAATCATAGGATGGAAATGTGTTTCATTAAGGTCTTACCCTCTAATGCAATGTATCCTGTTCCTCTCCAGCTTATGGAGGGGTGAATTTCAATGGCTTTTTGTTGTGAACCTTTCTTTTAGTAAGCAACATTTATTTCTTAGTAAAGAGTTTTACTACTCTTTTTTTTTTTTTTACAAACTTTGTATTTATTTATATTTGTTGTTTTTTCATGTTGTCACACAAAGCAATGGGTTTCATCATGGCATCTTCACACATGTGTGCTATCAGACTTTATTTCCTTCCTCCATTGCCCTCCCCCAAGACCATCCTCACACTGGCTGTTTCTCTTTCCTATATTGTTTATTTTTGATAAACAAAATTGAAAAATTTTGAACAATTCCTTCATAAATCTTTGATTAAAGATTTCTGACTAATTTTGAACAAGCTCATCCTAAGTTAAGGATTTGCTTATTTTTAAAAATGTGACTTCATGGAAGACACTAAGCTCATACTAGAAAATTCTTGAAAAGCTCAAACATTTCTTATATCAAACTGGCTGTAAGAAGCAAGGTGAAAATATATGTATTATCATGTTGAATAATATCTTGTTTTCAACTGAAACATCACAGATTTTTGTGTAGCAAAGTGGAGAACCACATGGAGAATCATAGCATTTTACAGTGGAATATCATAGCTTGGGTTTTGTTGTTGTTCATTTGTTTTTACTGTTGTCACTGTTTACTTTTTGAGATAGATTTATTTATGTAGCCAAGGCTGCCTCCAAACTCCTAATTCTCCTGCTCTGCCTCCTAAGCACCAGGAGTCAACGTGTATGCCACAATGCCAAATTTACGTGGTTCTGGGGAGGAAACCCAAGACTGTGTGCATGTCTGGAAAGCTACAGTCCCTGGAAAGCTCCCTCCTAGTTTCTTTCCTATGAGAAAGAATTGACGTTCTGGCTTAAACTACTATTGCTGGTGATTGTCTTTTAGTCAGCTACTCTTTATTTGAACAGGCTCATGTACTGTCACATTCACCATAAAAATCAGCCAAAGTTCTACTAGACAGTCTCTAGAAACCTTTCCTGGCACATAGGGCAGGTGAAGAAATTGAGGGTCACCTGTGATGGCTAATTTGCTTAAAATTCCATAGTCAGAGACACAGCCAACGTGTTCTTGGAGGCCTTTGCTCTGGATTCTGCAGCCTTGCTAAACGTGGAGTTCACAGGCACAGTGCTAGCAAGTGAGAGAGTGAGTGTTGGAATGAAGGAAAATATGAGGAATGAATCTCACTAATGATTGGCATTCAGGAGAGGCAGTGGTCAGATGACTGAAAATTAAGAGTTTCTTCAAACACATTCTGTCAGCCACCTCTCTTACAGAAACTCTTACACACACACACACGCGCGCGCGCGCGCGCACACACACACACACACACACACACACACACACACACAGAGCGAGAGAGAGAAAATAAATAAATAAATGCTTTAAAGTAGAAGTTAAATTATTTTTTTACCTTGAGATTAAGAGTGGGTGAGAGATAAGTATCAACTGCGTGGACAGGGCAGACAGCTCAGTGGCTAAGTGTGAGAATGAGGACTAGAGTCTGACTCCTGGCACCTGTGTAAAAAGTCAGGTACGACCGCAGGGGTGAACGCTGCTCAGTCAGCCTCCCTGAAGTGGTGTGCTTTCCAAAAGGTTGAGTTGTCATTTGTACCAATGTCCAGCCTCAGTGACTATAGTATGCATTGATCTGGCGATAGGCTGGAGGATCTAAAACATGCTGTTTTTTGCAGGAATTTTAAGCTACTTATTTTGTAGTCTCCAGTAACCTGAAAATATTTCTAGTGTATGTTTGTTGAACATTAATAAAATTACAATTTGTTTGAGTTATAGAGTTAACTGTTTCTGACAATAATCGCATAGAAGGCATTTATTTTCATGAGCAGGAAATTTTATTTTGAAGAATTTGCAAGTTCAAACTCAAGAGTTTGTTTGAAGGTAGAGTTTCTGTGAACTCAAAGATAATTACATGTTTTAACATTCTGGAAGTCAAAGGCTGGGAAGGAACAAGAAGACACAATATGAATGGCCTCGGTGTTTCAGGGACTATTACAGGGTTTCTTCAAGGTCTCAACATGCACTTTCCAAACAGGCAACTGTGTACTCATCATTCAGCGGCCCAGAAAACACTCATTTTCACTGATTCTTTGGATGCCAGCTTGTAAGTTGCAGCGGCCCAGAAAACACTCATTTTCACTGATTCTTTGGATGCCAGCTTGTAAGTTGAGCTTCTAGTTCAGTCAGAGCCTGATCATGCCATCAGACTCTGCAGAGAAAAGGAGAGATAGAAGTAAATGAAAATTTTCCAGTCTTGTAAAAGAATTATATACCAGGGAGGCTACCTGGAAAACAGGACCCCAAGAAAGACACAGGGATCACCCAATGACAGAGAAATGGAATGAGATCTACATGAACAGCCTGGACATGAGTGGCGGTAATGAAAGGCGAGGGTTGAGGGAAAGAGAGCTTGGGGGAGCGGGAGATCCCAGCTGGATCAACAACAGAGAGGGAGAACAAGGAATAGGAGACCATGGTAAATGAAGACCACATGAGAATAGGAAGAAGCAAAGTGCTAGAGAGGCCCACAGAAATCCACAAAGATACCCACACAACAGACTGCTGGCAGTGGTCGAGAGACAGCCCGAACTGACCTACTCTGGTGATGGGATGGCCAAACACCCTAATTGTTGTGCTAGAAACCTCATCCAACTACTGAGGGATCTGGATGCAGAGATCCATGACTAGGCCCCGGGTGGATCTCTGGGAGTCCAATTAGCGAGAATGAGGAGGGTTTATATGAGCGAGAATTGTTGAGACCAAGGTTGGATAAAGCACAGGGACAAATAGCCAAATGAATGGAAACACATGAACTATGAACCAATGGCTGAGGGGTCCCCACTGGATCAGGCCCTCTGAATGGATGAGACAGTTGATTGGCTTGATCTGTTTGGGAGGCATCCAGGCAGTGGGACCAGATCTTGTGCTCATTGCATGAGTTGGCTGTTTGAAACCTGGGGCCTATGCAGGTTTGTTTGGCTCGGCCTGGGAGGAGGGGACTAGACCTACCTGGACTGAGTCTACCAGGTTGACCTCAGTCTGTGGGGAAGGCTTTGCCCTGGAGGAGATGGGAATGGGGGGGGGGGGGTTGGGGGGAAGGTGAGGGGGACGGGAGGGGGGAGAACAAGGGAATCCGTGACCGATATGTAGAACTGAATTGTATTGCAAAATAAATTAATAAAAAAAAAAAGAAATAAAAAAAAAAAAGAATCCCATTAGAACTAAAAAAAAAAAAAAAAAAAGAATTATATATGTTTATTGCAATTTAAAAATATTTTTTTTTGAGAATTACATATATGTATACAATGTATTTTGGTCATCTTCCTTCCCCTCCCCCGCTTCTCCCAGACTGACCCTTGTACAGAGGAGCAAAGTCCTGAGTGAATGTACGTTATTGACATGGGCATGGCTAAGTCAAGGACTCCTATGCCTCAGTCCGGGCGGGGAGGGCTGTGGAAAAGTCTTCCCTGGGTGAGGCTCAGAGATATGGCATAGTCCTCCTCAGGTCTCTGTGTGGATGTTAATAGTGTTCAAACTTTTCCCCCTTGCATGTTTATGGCCTGAAGACTGCTTCCCCATAGAGACAGTTCCTACTGAGATTACTTAAACTGTCTCCATGTTCAGAAGTGTGTAATAACTCCACCTCCTTGTTTATCTGTATGTGATAACCCACCTTCTTGGGCAGCTCTATGTAAGGACCCCACCTCCCTGTTCAACTCTACATAATAAACAAGCTGAGCTTCTGGGACCCTGAGGCTTTTCCATCAGAGAGCTCAGTCCACCTGACTCCTGCCTCTCTTCCATGTGTCTGTCATTTCTTTCTTTTTACTACTTCATTTACTTTTTTTGAGATTATAATATAATTATATTATTTCCCCCTTTACTTCCCTTCTTCCAAACCATCCCATCTACCTGCTTTACTCTCTTTCAAATTCATGGCCTCTTTTTTCATTAATTGTTGTTACATGCATATGTATACACACACACCTCTGCCTCCACTGTGCTTCAATTAAAAGTTCACAGCATCACATCCAGCTGATTTTAGGTGAGCTCTGAGGGATCTAAGTCCTTATACTTGCAAGGCAAGCACTTTACCAACTGAATGATCACTACAGCTCTGTTCAGTAGTTTTGCAAGTGTTAAAGTCTCCTTCACAACAGTTTCTAGTTAATTATTAGCAAGCTCTCCTTTTACCAGATGGCTTTTGGCAGATAAGGTAAACCACCCTTCACGTATTTTTCTGTGAACTGCTGATGAACGCTGACAGTGTCCATGGATGGTATAATGCTGGGATTTCCAATCTCATCATGCATTTGAGCTTCAACGTCTGTTCCTCTCTGCAATACAAGAGAGGGCAGACTCACTAGCACTACCTCACTCTTGGTTCCCTTTGTCCGCAAACAGCCCTGAGAACACATTTCACTGTGTTAGGGGCCAAGTCCACTTACCCACCTCTTTGCAAACATGCAGCAATAATGGTAATACACAACAGTGGTTGGAAATAGGATGTTTTTAAATCCTAGAGGAAAAGCTTAAATGATCCCAAGAGCTTAGAATGTTCACGTAAAATGTTGGAGGAAACTAATTCCTAGAAGAGAGGTACTCTGAACTTATTGCAGTGTTGAAGGTTCATTACTTTTCAACTATTGTTTTTCTTTTTACATTTAGTTAATTTATTCTGTGTGTGGTATGGCTATGAGTGTGAAGGTCAAAGGACACCTTGCTGGAGTCAGTTATCTTCTTCCACTATGTGGGTCTCAGGGTTTGAACTCAGCCATCAGGCTTAGAGGCAAGTATCTTCACTTGCTGAGCTGTTTTTTTGGCCCAGACTGATCACTTTGTCTACAGGACCTGGTTATTAGCTTCACTGCAGTGTCACAGGCATTGAGTTGAAGCTCATTTGTCTTTGGCATTTGCTGAGCATGTGTTTTTATCCAAAGGAAGGTATGTGCACAGGGACTGTGGTCTTCCCGTGCTTGGTGAGGGCCTTTTAGAGTTGGGTGTGGCAGCACAATCCTTCAGAGTGACTCAACTGGCCAAGCTGGGATTATTCTCAGAACTCACTCTAAAATTTACATGGTGGCCCTGGGGACTCTCTGGAGGGAGGAGTGCTGGCATGGGAAAGAAGCCCAGAGTTTGCAGTTGATGGGAAGTGACCTATTCAGTTTTTTGATTTTCCACTGACAAGATGAGTAGACTCTTGTTCAAATGCACAGTTGTACTATAACCTTGAAGGTTTCAAGTTAAGGGCATTTCCCCGTGTAAACTTATGTGACTCCCATTTCTTCCCAAATAAAGATAATTGCAGCTTGTTGAAAATGCATGGTGGTTTTCAGAGTGTTGAGTCTTCTCTGAGGCAGAGCTGAAAAGGCAGAGGACTAGTGGTGACCTGAGCTGTTATGAGGTTCACTGAGACTAGACAGGCTGCCTTGGCAGGCTAAATATCTCCATTTAATGCTGGGAGCTAGAGCAGAAACAGGAGGGGCCAAGGCTGAGATGTGGGGGAGTTGTGGCTGACGGAAAGAAGTATGTCACTGGGAGTGGGCTTTGAGATTAGATTGCCTCATCCTGCTTCCAGTTGGCTCTTTCTGCTTCATGCCTGCACTTGAAGACGCAAGTTCTTAGCTGCCTGCTGCTGATACCATGCCTGCCACTATTTGCCATGCCTCCCTGCCATGATGGACCCTGCTCCTTCTGGAGCTGCAAGCCCAAATAAACTCTTATCCATAAGTTGCTTTTGGTCATGGTGTTTTATCAGAGCAAGAGAAAAGTAACTAATATAACCTTTAGAATAGCTTTTAATTTTGTTTATAATATACTAGGCTCATCATTGAATAGTTAGAGA
Organism: Peromyscus californicus insignis; assembly: GCF_007827085.1. NCBI lineage: Eukaryota > Metazoa > Chordata > Mammalia > Rodentia > Cricetidae > Peromyscus > Peromyscus californicus. The sequence continues at coordinate 1,929,136 of NW_026294617.1, read as the reverse complement.
ATTTGAAGTAAAAAGAAGAAAATAAAATCTTATATTAGCTCATTGCTGGGGTAATCTCAGAAAACAAGGTGATATGTATTCTACCAAACTTTCCCCAGCAATGGTACTAGAGATTTTTAAAAAGGGAGAAAGATGATATATGCTATCTTATATGCTACTTTAAAAAATGTTATTATGTTTTGAAGGTTTTTTGATGTCACATGTTGTCCACTATGATGCTTTTCATGATTATGGAATGTGTCATGATTAATGTGACTGCTCTTTTATTTTGGACATTTACATGGCTTCTAATATTCTGTGTCTTGTGGTGGTATTGTGTTCCCCAAAATATTGTGTACTGTAGCATGAATCTTAAAAGTTCTTATTAATAAGATTAAACCCGGGGACAGTTATTGGGGTGAGATGCTGGATGGTCAGAGAGTGATTGTTCCAAATCACAGAGGGGGCTGGAGAGATGGCTCAGTGGTTAAGAGCACCGACTGCTCTTTCAGAGGTCCTGAGTTCAATTCCCAGCAACCACATGGTGGCTCACAACCACTTGTAATGAAATCTGGCACCCTCTTCTGGCCTGCAGGGACACATGCAGGCAGAATATTGTATAATAAATAAATAAATCTCAAAAAAAAAAAAAAAGAGAGAATTGACTCTCTGGCAGGATTTGGTAGCACACATCTGATAAATATCTGTCTCTCAGAACCATGAACATTCTTCCCTAGAACAGAAAATCTTCACAGCAATTTCTCCCCACCATTTGTCTTGCCAAACTTTTCCAAACTGACCTTTGCCAATGCTTTCTTGTAACACAATGGTCCTGGCAGTGTACCCTAATAAACTTATCTGGGGTCAGAGAACAGAAAAGCCACTAGATACTTAGGATAGGCAGTGGTAGCACAAGCCTTTAATCTTAGCATTCCAGAGGCAGAAATCCATCTGTTCAAGGATACAGCCAAACATGGTGACTCACGCCTTTAATCCCAGAAAGTGAGCCTTTAATCCCAGGGAGTGATGGTAGAAAGCAGAAAGATATATAAGGCATTAGGACCAGGAACTAGAAGCATTTGGGTGGTTAAGCATTTGGCTGGTTAAACTTTCAGGCTTCTAGCAGCAGTTCAGCTGAGATTCATTCTGGATGAGGACTCAGAGGCTTCCAGTCTGAAGAAACAGGACCAGCTGAGGAACTGGTGAGGTGAGGTGGCTGTGGCCTGTTCTGTCTCTCTGACCTTCCAGCATTCACCCCAATAACTGGCCCCAGGTTTGTTCTTATTAATAAGACTCTTTAAGATTCATGCTACAGTGTCTACACATACCGCCAGCAGTCCACATCCTATGTGCATCCTAGATGATATCCTTGAAATAGATTCCTGTTATACAACTGCAGGCAAAAGGCTTTATGCCTTTTGGGTCTTTGAATTGCATCACAGTGTTGTAATAATTTATGTTCTCAACAGAGCCCATTTCTCTGAATGCATATTATGAGTAGATATTAAATACTGACAAAATTTATCAATTTATAAGTCTAAAAAATCCACATAAAAATCAAAATAAAATTGTATGCCATCAAAGTTACCCAGGAAGGCTGAAAGTCTGGGTATTAATGAAGGAAGATTTCCTACCCTAGGCAATGTACTAAAGTTTGGAATTTTAGGGAGGTTTGGGGGAGGGCAGAAGACCACCCTTGGGAGCATGAGTGAGGTTATGATGATGGTGGTGGCATGTAGGGGAAGAAGCGTGTCAGTGCAGAAAACAATACTGAGGAACTATAGCAAAGATAGGAAATGCAGGCTGCCAGAAGGCAGTCCTCAGGAAGGGTATTTAAGTTAGTTCCAGCTCAGGAGTCGAGGACTGTTATTTCTTGGAGAGGTGAGGGTGGGTATAGGGCTATTTATCACAAAACCACAGGTTCAGATGACATTTAGATTATGTACTAGGAGAGTTACTTCTGATACCAAGTCATTGCTCTGAAGTCCACTAGTAAGTGGAACTAATGCCTGTGTTTTGAAATACTGAGCAGTGACTGGGTTTGTCTTGCTTGAATGAACACTGGCTGCACAATCAGCAGCAAGTGTTTCTTCTCTACCCCAGATATCTGTCAAGTACGGCCTCTAATGTGAATTCCATGAGTGTGAAGGATACTTCCTCAAGCATTCTCAGTCTCTGTAGGGATTGTCACTAATGAGAACTTTGGCTGAATTGGAGGGGACTAGGAGTCTAAAGAAAGGCAGAGACAGAAATCCTTACAAATGCAAAGCCGTAATTGCTCAATTGGGACTGATACTTTTCTGTTTGGCTTCCCCCAGCACTGCAAGTCTGGATGTTTAACACTGGAAAGTCAAAATGCCGGCAAAAAAATAAGTATCCAGTTTTCAAATATCTGGTCTGCATCATTATTTTTAATACTAAGTGTGACATTGTGCAGTGTTTTATCAATTAAATTAAACTGCACGCATGAGAAAGATAGACTTTCAATGGAGTTCTTCTATGAAAAACAAGCTTCATGTGGCAGTCTCCCTGGCAGCCAGCTCACATCTTGACAGATATTGGCTGGCTTCATTTGAACAGCTGGATTCTTGCAGCCTTCAGGCTGTGTCTGAACAAGAGTGCCCCCACTCAGGAGGAAAAAAAGCTGTTAGGCCTTTAAGAAGGAGGGGAAGGATTTCCTTGTGAGTCATGAGCTTCACAGATGGAATCTTTGTTCCCACAATTGACATCTCATTCTTAGAGAGTTAAGTCATGACTTGCTGTGCTGCAGTAACAGAGGCTCCCAAAAGGCACTTTGTATACAATTCAACCATTTTCCCCCAAAATGAGAAATCTTATATATGTTGATCCTCTACTGAAAGGCATTCATGTGTTTGGGCCTGGTGTGTTCCAAATGCCATGTGGAAGGAAGGTCCTGGAAAATGTCAAGATTCTAAGCCAGACTCACCTGCTTTGCACAGAACTCAAATTCAGTTCTCAGCATCCACACTGGTTAAAACCACCTGTAGCTCCACCTCCAGGGCTATTTGACACCTCTGACCTCTGCAGGAATCTGCTTTCACACAGGCATGCCTCTACACAGAAGCGCATGTGTGTGCACACTCACACACACGTGTTACCCCCCCCCCCCATACATAATTTTAAAAAATCTTAAAAGAAATAATCCTAAGATAGCTGTTGTGGTCCATCCTTGAGATCCCAGCATTCAGAAAACTGAGGCAAAAGGATCATGAGTTCACAGTGACCTAGCAAGACCTTGTCAAAAACAAACAAAAGTATCCAGATACCAAGGGGACTTTTCTAGCTGGAGAGCAGCAATCTGAAGAGGAACCACACCCCCTTTATTACTATAATTAAGTGTCTCTTGCCTCTATAGAGAAGAATGCTCATATTATATGAGATTTATAAGTATGTGCAAATAGGAACAGTGCAGGGTGAAAATCTCTTCAGTGACTTTCATCTAGAAATTCTTCCTCCATATTTAGAAAATCCAGGTGGTATGAATTACTTTTATTTGGAATATGGTGGTTCCTAGAATGTAGAAATATTGAGAGAAGTGTGATAACTGGGCTGACAGGGGCAGGTGGATGCATGAAGACAGAAGGCTGTAGCTTAGGAGGTCACTGACATCATAGCTGTCTAGCAAGATCACAGTTCCTTATTGGAAGACCAAGGCTGGAGAGTCATCATTGAGGGCCACATGGTCAAAGGAGACATGTTGCATGGAAAATTGAAACCAAGAGTGCCATGGGATGGGAGCATTGTGAGCAGTGGACAAAGGACAGTGCTCTTCTCTGGAAAACACTCACACTGGTGAATGTGGAGCAGGACCATTAGAGAGACAGTTAGGGAAGGTGGGACTCATCCTGTCAGGTCAGCAGGGAGGGACTCTACCTAACATGAAGCTCTATGGAAAGGGAGGCAACAGCAGCCCAGGTGGGAACAAGAAGAGAGGTCACCAACCACCATGGAAACTGAGCTCAAAGAAATTCAGAAGGAAAACCAGATGTGTAGTTGTGGGAACTTTCTATCGAAGTGTTACACAAGACAAAAGGGTTGCCATCTTTAAAGAAATCTGTAAAGATGCCATCTCACAAAACTCTCTTCTACAGTCAACATTTTTCTGAGACCCGAGTGGGTGCTCAAGGCTGTGCTCTGAGCTCAAGGAGACCTCCTGTTCTCAATGGTTGCACTTTGCTTGTAAACTGCACTGCTTTCAGCTAGCCAATCCAATAAAAATCTGAGACCAAGCTCTGACCACTGAAAGTGAGGCACAGAACCCCTTTGTGTTAGGAATAACAAACCCAGCTGGACCCTGCTGGGCATGCTTGCTTGCTCAAATAATCACTGCTGTGCACCCTCCTGCAGAAGTAATACTGCTGTGGAACAATTCTTTTATACACTATGAATATGTATTATTTTCATTTGCTAGTAAAAAGCTGATTGGCCAATAGCTGGGCAGGAATAAATTGAGTGAGAGAGCTAGACTAGGAGAATTCTGGGAAGAGGAAGGGTGGAGTCAGGGAGTCACTAGCAAATGCAGACAAGTAAGATGAGAAAAGGTACCAAGCTGTGTGGATAAACATAGATAAGAATTATGGCTAATGTAAATGTAAGATCTAGTTAGTAATAAGCCTGAGCTATTGGCCAAGCATTTATAATTATTATAAGCTTCTGTGTGGTAATTTGGGAAGCAGCTGCTTGGTATTTAGGAACGGGTGGTTGGGACAGGAAACAACTGTTTACATAAAACTTTTTGCTTGAATTATGTGATCTTCTAATAGTGGTATAAGTCCTTAAATCTTAGCACTCAGGGAACCGAGACAGGAGGATTACCACAAGTTCAAGGCAAGCCTGAACTTCAGAATGAAAACTCATCATAAAAATCAATCAATCAATTAATAGGAAAAAAAGATGGAAATAAATAATTATAATCACAGACTCCAGAGCAAAGATAGAAAAAGCTGCAGAGCAGATCATATACAGCCGAATAATGAAATATCATGAAGATGGGTGTGTTATCACACACCTTTAATCTTAGCTCTAGGGAGGAGGTAGAGTTCAAAGTCATCTTTTCACATATTTTGAGTTCAAGGCCAGAGTAGAATATGTGAGATCCTGTTTCAAAGCCAGAAAATCGAGATTTAATTATTTTCAGGAGAGTGGCAGAGAGAGGGACCTTAGTGAAAACATGTTCCAGAGAGTGAAGTGTGGTCAGTTTGTTAAAAATGCCATGCATGTGAGATTGTGTGTGAGATTCCAGACTCTTTGGTTATAGGGACACCAGTTTAAGTCTGGCTACTTCCTGTGGGCACAGGGTAATGTGGGAAAGCAGGGAGTCACATTTAGCTGGAGGTGTGAGTGAAGGAGCATCCAGTTAATTGTCATCCTGGAGACCTCAGGCATCTGTTTTTTTGAGAAAGCAGAGAAGGCAAGTTTCTAGGATTATTGACATCTGCCCTAACTGTACTCCAAAGATGAATGCATAGAGCAGAGGAGCAGATAGGCCCTTCATTGAGACATCTTGGAAAACTAGAGGGTGGAAGGTCCCAACTGTTGGACAGACCGTGTATCCTGAATAGGTGCACCCTTGAGCCTGGAGAGAAGGTACCAGCATGGATGTCCCAGGAGCTTGGCAGGCAAAGGGGTGGTGAGGATCACAGTATAAGGCTCTGTCCACCATGCTCGAGAGACTTAGGAGCTAGCTGTTTAAGGAGTATTCTGTCCCCCAGGGAGAGTGGGACAGGATCATGGGTAGTTGGGTCTGTTGGTGTTTGGGCAGGGAGATAGCTGTCAGCATGTGAATGGAGAAGGGACCTCAGAAGGGAGGTCCATGGAGGAGTTTGGGCCAGGAGGTGGTGATTGAGTAGGAAGGGCTCAGGCCTGTAGGAGAGTGTTGGGGTAGCCCAGAGACAGGTAAGGGCAATGGGGAGAAGGAAGGGCTAAGATAATCTGAGTTCAATGGAGAGCTTGGTGAGCTGTTGTTTGATGAGTCCATTGACCTTCTTAATCTTTCCCAAGGATTGTGGGTGTTAAGGAATATGGAGCTTCCAGGAGGTGTTGAGAGCTTCTGATAGAAGCTCCATGACACTGCCAATCCTCACCAGGTTGGTTTCCTCAAAGCTGGTATGGAGGCTGACATATCTGGAGGGACTCCTGGGAATGGACCTCAGGAGAGTGTGGTGGCCAAGGTGAGTGTGGCCCCAAAGCAGCTGAAAATATCATGACCAAGTAGAGGTGTGAGGCAAGCAGGCATGACCAGAAAAAAGTGTGAGAAAAATCACCCTGCAAGAATGCAGTGAAGTGTCAGGGTCTTAAGGGGGAAGAAAGGAGTCCTATCCATCCCCATGACAGAAATTGGTGAGGAAACTGTGGGACCTGAATGAGATATCAAAACAGAATAGGTAGCTCCTGTGTTCAAAAGAAAGTCAATGGACTTACCTGTTACCTGAAGTGTCACCCTAGGCTTGGAGAGGGCAATGGGAGTCACCAAGTCTAGACCTCGTCAGTCCTCTGCCAGGCTTAGAAGTTCAAAGGCTGGAAGAGTTGACAATGTTGGTGAGGTTGGACCTCTGTGGCATGGCATAGAGGATGAGTCCACATGGGGGCATTCCAATTTCTAGTGCCCAGGCTGTTGGCAGACAGGGCATGACCTCCTGGGTGGCTGGGGGTCAGGGCAATACTATGACCAGTGGCCCTGATTGCTGCATTTGAAGCAGGTTTCTGGCAGAGTTGACTTGGGCTGAACTCCAGTGGGGTGGAGCCTCATGGCTGACTTCTTTTGTCCCCCTTGTGGGGGCCCTAGTGGCTTCAGGGTAGCTGCCAAGGCTTAGGCTTGAAGCATAGCATTCTGCTGTAGCCTTGTCTGTCAGGTTGACTCCCTATCTCTTCTCGAGCATTAAAAACTTTAAAAGCTGTTTTCACCAGTTCCTGTAGGGGAGTTTAGGGACCCTCCTCAGCCTTTAAATTTTCTTTCTAATATCTGGCGCTGACTGAGAAATGAAATGGGTGGCCAGGACCGTGGCTCCTCTAGGGAGGCGGGGTCAAGGCGAGTATGTTGAACCAGAAAAATAGCTTTGTTTTCATCAGCTGGCTGTGTAATCTCTTGGGGCTTATCAAAATTAACAGCTTTGTCAAAGACCATTTCCATACCTTGGGGGAGGCAGCAAACCATGAGGTCTTTTCTCTGGTGGCCATTTTGACCTTGTTGGTAATCCCAGTAGGGCTCTGCAGCTGACATCCACAGGAACTGTATTGTCCACTAGGTGGGTTTGGTCTGCATACTGCCTGGCTGCTGTCTGAACTGGAGTTCATTCCCTGAGAGTGAGGGTAGAGGCCTGGATCACATAAAGGTCATGTCAGGTCAGCTCGTAGGCCTGGGGCAGATAACAGAACTCCTTGATATAAACAGAAGGATTAGCAGAAAAGGAACCTCATTGCTTTTCTATTTGTGAGAGGTCCTGAAAGGAGAAGGGCGCATGGACTTGGACAATTCTGCCAGCTCCAGCTCCCTCTCAGAGAGGGCAGAGGAGGGCACCTCCAGATGATAAGTTTTTGCACTCCAATAGGCCTCTCTGCCAACACAGCAATTCAAATAAAACCAGATCAGACCGAATCAGAAAAGGCCCTGGTTTAACGGGTAAAGCATTCCTGGGTGATTCTCCAGCCCCACAGAGAGAAGATAGGGGTGAGAGACTGGAAAACCACGTGTCTGTTTTCTGGGATGCAGCTTAAATACACTGTGGGAGTGGTCTAGAGCCTCTCTGGGGGAGGAGCTGTGTTTTGTGAGCTTTGAAGGGATGGATTTGGGGAAAGAGATGGGGGAAGGGAGTTGAGGTGGATCTTCCACAATAACATTCCAGACTCTTTGGGTATAGGAATGCCAGGATGCCAGGGCCTGAGGTGGAGCTTCCACCAGAACATTCCAGACTCTTTGGGTATATAGATGCCAGGGTGTCAGGGGTTGAGGTGGATCTTCCACTGGAACAGTGTGTATACTTAAATGCACTATGGCTATCATGTTTTTCACACAGATAAGTGTATTTAGTCTTTACAGATTCAAGTTGGAAGGAGTCAGGCTGGGGCTAGGAAAGAGCAGGGCAAGATGAGACAGTAGAATTTGGTCCATCTGCTGGGACAGTGCCTGCATCTTACTTTGTGGTGAGCATTTGTTACTTCATTTGTAACCAGCGAGTGGTGATGATACATCATGAAGAAGCTAGAGAAGACACTGAAAGCTATGTTTGTAGTCAATCAGAGGAAGAGAGAGAAATTCAACAGCTGCCCAGTGTAAACTTTTCAATGGGACCAGACACCTTGACTGCTGTGGGGAGGACCGGACACCACTGACTGCTGTGGGGAGGACCGGACACCACTCACTGCTGTGGGGAGGACCGGACACCACTCACTGCTATGGGGAGGAGTAAATTAGACATGGTGACTTCTTGGGGAGGAAGCTCAGCTATAAAGCAAAAGTGCTTTCTGTACCAGTCAGAAGACAGGAATTCTTTCTTTTCTTTTTATTCAGGGCTTCTTGTAGCCTAGGTTGGTCTTAAACTTCCTATGGATCAAGTGCTCTTGAATTTCCTGTCCTCCTGACTCCATCTTCCCAGCATCTTTTTTTTACCTGGAACTCAGGTAAAAGCCAGAGGCTGCAACCCCAGCACTAGCCTGGAGAACCCAGCACAGTGGCAAACAAGAGAGACCACGTCTCAAACAAAGTAGTAAGTGAAGACCTGACATCTGAGGTTGTCCTTGAACTGTAACATATGCGTTGTTTCAAGCAGTCCCCCTCCCCCAATAACATACTTGAAAAGAGCCTGCTTGGAGGACAGGGCTGAAGCTTCAGTTAGTAGAGCACTTGCATAGCATGCAAAAGCCCTGGATTCCATCTTCAGCTCCATACAACTGAGTTTAGCAGTATATGCCATAATCCCTGCACTGGGAAGGTGGAGTCAGGCCATTTAGATACATAGAAGTTTGAGGCCAGCCTGGGCTACAAGAGATCCTGTGTCAAAAAACCAGGAACAAATCAACATCAGAAACTACTATTTGAGAATGATTTAAAGTATTTTCCTCCCTTAGTACATCTTTTTATTCCCAAGCCCTGCATGGCAGGGTCAAAGCCATATCCAGAGGTACCCTGACCAAGCATCCAGTGACAGGCATTCAGTAGGTCTGACCCGTGTCAATCTCCTCAAATAGATGCCCACCACACTGCTGATACCAGCATAGGTCCTGAGTAAGGTGAGGCCTTCCCTAGGAGGATGCAGCTTAGCAAATCAACAGCCATTGCTATGGCTTCTCCGTTTTCCTTCTACTTTTAGAATGTAGAATTTAGAAAGTAGAATTTCCTTCTACTTTTAGAATATCCAGAGAGTCTCTGGGTTGCAATGTCCCTGGGAAGCCTGGAACACAGAAACTGTAGTGGGAAGGAAGGAGATCTTCCCCCAAAGCCACTACTGGATGTCTTCCTTTTGTGATTCTGCAAGAAGTTGTGTGTGTGTGAGGTGGGGGTTGGAGGGAATGTTCTTCAGCTTCTGGCTGGGATGGCAGCCCAAAATTCTACTCCCTTTTGCTGCACCATATGGATCCAGGAAAAACATAAAGGAAGTGCTCCCTGCCCTTGAGGAATTGATCAAGGGGTGGGAATACGGAGAAAGAGGGAGGCAAATTATTGCCAGCAGCCTTGGATTAGCTGTAGCAGAACTGGGGAGATGCCCCAGGAACAATTTCAAAAGGCCCAGCTGGTCCTTGTGCTGGTGCCAGGGCTGATGTCAGCCTGGGGCAGGTGTGCTAGAGGACCCATTTCATTTCCTTCCTTTCACAGCGTTGCTCTGGCCCTTTTGGAGAAATGTCTCAAACAAAAAGCTGTTGGAGAGCAGTCCTTGGTTCAAGTTTCTAAGTCACATCATTAATCACTAGGCATATTGGGAGCCACCCCTTCCCTTGCCAGAGAAAATGCAGTTACAGGCATACAAATAAATACCCCTAGTGCCTATGAAAAACCCATCTCATTTGTAGTCACACAATTTCAGTCTTGTAGAATAAAAATCACCAAGTAAAGCCCATTTCTCCTTACATTCCTTCCTTCCTCTCCATTCCCCATTTCTCTCCCTCTCCCTCCCTCCTTTCCTTCCTTTCTCTTTTCCTTCCTTCCTTTGTTGTTGTTGTTGTGATGTTGGGAATCAAACCTAGGTAGCCCCTGACCACTCAGTTGCACTCCCAGCCCATGACTCCATCATTGTGATTTAGGGATCTGGAGGAGGCAAATGAGCAGCTCTACTGATGGCCACCATTACTGATGCCTCCCCATCAATTTTTCCCATCTTAGAACCTAACAAAGCCTAGTTCTATAGACTGAATCTTAGTTAGGGTTTCCATTGCATTGACAAAACACCATGACCAAAAAGCAAATTGGGGAGGATAGGGTTTGTTTGGCTTACAGTTCCACATTGCTGTTCATCACCAAAGGAAGTCAGGACAGAAACTCAAGTAGGACAGGAACCTGGAGGCAGGAGCTGATGCAGAGGCTGTGGAGGGGTGCTGCTCACTGGTTCTCTTCTCCTGGCTTGCTCACCTGCTTTATTATAGAACCACAGACTACCAGCCCAGGGGTGACACCACCCCAATTGATCACTAAGTGAGAAAATGCCTTACAGCTGGATCTCATGGAGGCAATTCCTCAACTGAGTCTTCCTCCTCTCTGATGACTCTAGCTTGTGTCAAGTTTACACACAAAACCATCTAGTACAGGTATATTTTCAAGAAGAGATGAATTTCTAAGTGATGTCTTGATTTTTAACTTTATCCTGTGACTATGTAGTATTTTTGTGAACAGTTGGAAAAATAAAAATTGTGATTTTTCTTTATTAGGTGTAAAAACTTGGAAAACGTGGATGAAAAGAACTAAATCTTAGCTAAAAATTTGACACTGCAGGACAGGGCACATCAGCATTTTTCAGAGTTGGTCAATATTTGGATCATATAATCATGAATGTTGAGAACATCACTTCACATAAAAACACAAAATAAAATGGTAGAGGTGGGTTTACAGCTATTTTAGAAGTTCTTTCCTGATCCAAGACAAAACTCATTTAACAATTTTTTATAATGAAATTCAAGTCAACAGCTCAAATAGTAAGTTAATTCAAATTTTAAAACTAAGTAATACAGCTCAGAGATATACCAATTATATATCTACATATTAAGGTAAGATTCAGGAAAATAGTGAAAATATTTTCTCTCTGTAATTAAATATATTTCTGTAAGAGCAGAAAGCTTTTTGTATGTACAGTGAAAACACTAACATTCATAGCTCCCAATGATCTCAAATCTGAGCTAAGGTGTTTCAAGCAGTCTCTACTGTCACTGAGTGGTGTGACAGCATGTGCAGAAACCAGGCTATAGTGAGATCTTGTCAGGAAGCCCAGGTGTGTGCCACCAGAACACTTCAGATTGATTATGCATTTGATTTTGAGTTCAGTTTTTGTCATTGAATGTTCTGAAAACTTGTACTGTTGTCATTTTTTTCTTTTTTTAATTGAGGAGGTCTTATTGCTGGGTCCTAAAGGCTCCTTTGGGGGAGGAGGTGAGAAGGTGCAGAGTCAACAGCATAGACACCAGGAGTCTGGTAATAGGCAAACAGCAGACTCAATTATTTAACAATGGGGGGAGCCTTTTATACCCTCCTCCCAGCACTTGGCTGTGCACTGATTCAGTGACATGGCGTGGTTGCCCCTCATTGGCTAGGCATGATCAGGACCTCTGACAGTGCCTGTTACTAGGCCCTCAGGCAGACTCCATGTTGTCTCATCTCTTGGCCTCATAGGCCTTATCTTCCTACATACCCACCCTTTCTTATTTATTACATTGGCGCTCAGAGGGAGCCAGAGTTCTTTGCTCAGGCCTTGTTGACCCTGCCCCAGGAGGGCTCAGTAACTGGATTGTGCTTGTCTTAGGTTGGCCTGCTGAACAAGCTGTTACCCATCATTGACAAGAGCATCCATTCCTGGAGAGCTGCCAGGGTGGGGGGACTAGGTGGCAGCCTTTTGAATTCCAGATAACTAGGCATGCATAACCTCCTGTGGAAGACCTTGAAAAAGATGCATAAGAGCCATTAACACCTGAATAGTCACCTTAGTTGCTGCCTGCTGTTGTTGAATATGCTTCAGAAGACAGTTGAGAATAAGGATTAACAACGAAATCCCTTACTGTATCTGGGGCATTGGGTCCTAGGTTTTGCCTAGGGGCAGTCACACTGCAGATGGCCTGGTTTGTTGCATCTCCAGCAAGATCTGTCTACTTTGGGGCCCTTGGGTATGTAGTTGGTGTGCTGCCTGTCTGCAAGGAGGGCATCCAGGGAAGTGATGAGGCCAGCAATGGAACCATTACTGGAGTCAAGATCTCTTGTGGTCAGCACCCACTTGTGAATATCCTCATTGTGGACCACTGTGACTGCATTTCAGGTGGGGGTATTAAGCCCTTCCCAAATCAATTGTTTTATTAACATTTCCCTAGTGGGGCCTGGGTCTATTTTCCTTTCCACTGACTCATTGACATATGTGAGAAAATCAGTAAAATTCCTCCTGGCTGTTGAATAAGATTGTGGAAGTAAGGTCCTGTGGTGTGCATGCCTTAAGAGCCTTGAAGGCCTGGTCAGAAATCTGTTGGGAGCAGGCTGATAGCCAATCTGTGCCTGATGGACAGAATGGAAAAGTTACTGCTGTGGGATGTTCTGTATGGCAAATGTGTTGCTCTGATTGGTTAGTAAATAAAACACTGATTGGCTAGTAGTCAGGCAGGAGGAAGTATAGGCGGGACAAGGAGGAGAATAAAGCTGGGAAGTGGAAGGCTGAGTCAGAGACACTGCCAGCCGCCACGATGACAAACAGCATGTGAAGATGCCGGTAAGCCACGAGCCACATGGCAAGGTATAGATTTATAGAAATGGATTAATTTAAGCTGTAAGAACAGTTAGCAAGAAGCCTGGTACAGCCATACAGTTTGTAAGCAATATAAGTCTCTGTGTTTACTTGGTTGGGTCTGAGCGGCTGTGGGACTGGCAGGTGAGAGAGATTTGTCCTGACCGTGGGCCAGGCAGGAAAACTCTAGCTACAAGTTACCTCATCCAGTGAGTATGTTAAGGGTCACTGGAACATTAATTAAGAGATTTGTTCATGCTTGAGCTTCTGCTTGATCATCATAAGTCAATTTCCAGCTAAGAAATGCAGCCAGCTCCAGCACAGCTTTGAGCAGACTACACCAATCAAAGTAAGTCTGTAGTTGTATTGCCCATTGAGTGAAGAAGACCTATTCGAAGTAAGGTGAATCTGGGCTTGACTCATTAGCTGCCTTCTAGATAAGGGAGAGTTCAGCTATGGGGAGAGAATCCAGGAGCTGGTGTCTGAGAGGTCTGCAGTGACCTGCCATGAAGATAGCTGGCAGGTCTGGGGCCAAAAAGCAACTAATGAAGGCATGGATCTCACAGCTAGAAGCAAAGGCACAGATTGGAGGCAGGCTGCTGAGAGCAGAACTAAGTTATGGTAGTGGGTCAAGAGTTAGACTTTCTGATTTGGACCCTGGATCCCACCTGCATCAGCAGCATAGTCCAGTCTAGAATTTGTCAAGGCAGATTTCTCTAAATTCCTCCAGACACTAATCTGGTATAGGGCTTAAGACAGCAGGGGCATTGGGTTTCTGCCTGGGTTGTCACTGTGTTTGTTGGGAACAATACCTAGAATTTAGAAAGTGGAGGATTAAGAACATCCTGATTATTTAGCCCAGACTGGATCCTGACTGTACAAAGGAAAACGGGTCTGAGGTCAGCTTGGTGAGACTTTACATTAAAGTTTCTGAAGAACATCTACTAGTGACAATGACTGTTGGTGAGCTATAGCAAACAGAAAACAGAGTCTAGAGGCAAATGTTAGTGATGCTCTTCCAGAGTCACGCAGAGTGGATGCATGGGGTATATGGGGCTAAGACTTTGGTGGAATTGAAGGCAGGTTTAATAGAAATCTGAAATATTTGAGTTACAGATCTTTTTCCTCTTGCTTCCTTGGTTTCCTGCACCCAGGTAGTTTCCTTAGTGAAATATGAATTGCATAACTGGAACTCACTTCTATGTATATTCTTTGCAAAGGGCAGTTTCAGGCTTATCAGACATTAATAAATTGGCTTCCTGATGTATAGCTTGATTTCTATATGCTTGGTAAAACCAGATGATCATTACAACATGAGTCTGGGCTGGTATGGTGACTCATACCTGTAATCTCAGCCTTTGGGAGGCAAAAGCAGGAAATCACAGTCTAGGTTGCATAGCAAGATGTAAAACATCCATTTCTTTATTATCATTTTAATTAATGTAATTATTTTTAATAATTATAGAAATAAATGGAATTCCCTGTGACAGTTCCATACACATGTGTACTATATATTGGTCACCACCCCTCTATGATCCCATCCATATTGGTGCGTTAACTGGTGTTGTGCAGTTCTTCATCAGACAATCATATTGTTGACATTTCATGAATGCAGTTCTCTGTCATTTATAAAAGGTATTATCTCACAGCAGATGTACTGGTCCTCTGGTTCTTATATAAAAAAGAATCTCTCCTTCCTTAGATTGGAGTTTGTGATGGTGAATGGTTAGTTAATGTTCCCTGATTTTTGTTGACTTATGACTTATGAAGGAGTCCATAAGTGGAGAGAGACAGGACAGCACCTGGATGATATTCGTATCCCTTCCAGGTCAGAGCATGCAAATATCTTCCCAGCCTCCTCTCAGGTATCAGCATTTACCAAGAGACTGTGTTGGATGTTACATTGAGTGTTGTAGAAAGACCCAATGACCCAGGAAGATCACATAAAATCCTTTTTGTCATGAACTTACTGGAGATGTCCCTGCACACTTCTTTCCAAATCATGTTGACTAATGGCCTTTAACAAATTTCTATCAAATACTGACTCATCTGATGGGAACAGTCAGTGCACAATGTGTGTGCTAACCCAGAGGGCCTGTCTGCCAAAAGCATGAAGGGTATCCTCAGCTTAACTTCTAACTAAAGATTGGAAAAAAGAAGCTTCTTGCCTCATCCCCTTTCACATCACCTGGCCTATGTTCTTCTGATGTTCTGCAGATCATGGTAGAGAATAGGATGGAGGGTCTGGAAAAGGAAAGGAGTGTGTGGCTTAGTTTTTTATCTAATGTGGTATGTGTGTATCTGTGTATGCATGTGCTCATATGGAGGACAGAAGTAGAAATTATATATCTTAATCTTCCTGGATTGTTGTTTTAGTCAGTGTTCTACTGCTGTGACATTTTGACCACAGCAACTCTTATAAAAGAAAGCATTTAGTTGGGGCTTGCTTACAGGTTCAGAGGTTTAGTCTATTATCCTTGTGACAAGGAGCATGATGACAGGCAGGCAGGCATGGTGTTGGAGGAGGAGCAAAGAGTTCTACATTCAGATCCACAGGCAGCAGGAAGAGAGAGACACTGGGTCTGGTTTGAGTATTTGAAACCTCAAATCCCACTCCCAGTGAGACACTTCCACCAAGAAGGCCACATCTACTCCAAAAAGGCCACATATCCTAATCTCTGTTACTTCCTAATGACCAAGCATTCAAATATATGAGCCTATGGGGGCCATTCCTATTTAAACCACCACAATTGTTCTCTATCTTATTTTCTGAGATAGGATCTCTCACTGAACTTACGACCCACTGGCTAGGCTGACTGTCCTGTAAGCCTTGGAGATTGCTTTGTTTCCATATCCCCACTGTAGAATTACAGTTGTAAGTCACTGTTTTTTGGTTTTGTTTGTTTGCTTTCATGGATTCTGTGGTATTGATGTACTGAACTTGGACCCTCAAGCTTATGATGGCTTTGCCCACTGAGCCATCTCCCCAGGCCTCCATTCAACTTATTTTAATGAACAGTGATATAATAAGCTAAGGCAGAATGCTCCCCTCACTAGATGTCTGACTTCTAGAAACAGATAGACAATAAGGTTTTGAACCCACTTGAACAGGGCCAAGCTCTGAAGCAAGGGGTAATTTATTCCCATAAACCTGCCTTTCCTTTTTGCTAAGAATATTTGAGGACCTATTAGAGATTAGTTCTGTGTCATAAGCAGTCACCAGGTGATGGCAGTAAGCTTAGACTAAGTTGTACATTATTAGGAATGATAATGATGTGTGTATACATGACATTTAGTTTATGGACATATAAATCTTCTAATAAGCTGCTCTCATTAAGTTGCCAACAAAACAATCCATCAAACAGTTTTAGCTTGAAGCTCTTTGACCAACCATCCTTTTCTTTCTCCTGACTTTTGACACAGATGTAGTTTAGCATGAAGGTTATTGATAACAGTTCTAAAGTTTGTGTAACTCTGACTTTGCTTCTGGAAAAGGTTTTTCTATATAATTAGCTGATTCATAATATGATTTAGGCATCATTTCAGAACAGAATTCCTTGGGATGATCTATAATACACAGGCTGACAATGGAAACACCAATGACAGAAAAAATTGAGTTTCTGCTAAAAGCATTTGATTTAATATTTTTTATTTTTTATTTAAAAACCTAAATGACCAATGATAATTTTTTCTTCTTTGTTGTTTTCTTTTTAAATTTTTTTCATTTTACATACCATCCCATGTTCCCCCTTCCTCCCCTTCTCCCATCCCCCACCCCTCGTCTACCCTCTCCCACCCCTCCGTCCACTCCTTAGAGAGGGTAAGGTCTCCCTTGGGCAGTCTAGGCATTGTTTAAATCTGGTCTTGTCATGGAATATCTTGTTATCTCTTTCTATGATGATTGAAAACTTTTCTGGGTATAGTTGTCTGGGCTGGCATCTGTGGTCTGTGGTCTCTTAGTGTCTGCAGAACATCTATCCAGGACCTTCTGGCTTTCAGAGTTTCCATTGAGAAGTGGGATGTAATAGGTCTGCCTTTATATGTTACTTGGCCTTTTCCCCTTGCATCTCTTAATAGTCTTTCTTTATTCTGTATGTTTAGTGTTTTGCTTATTATGTGACAAGGGGACTTTTTTTTTGATCCAGTGTATTTGTTGTTCTATAGGCTTCTTGTATCTCATAGGCATGTTCTTCTTTAGATTGGGAAAGTTTTCTTCTATGATTTTGTTGAATATATTTTCTGTGCCTTTGAGCTGAAATTCTTCTCCTTCTTCTATCCCTATTATTCTTAGGTTTGGTCTTTTCATGGCATCCCAGGTTTTCTGGATGTTTTGTGTTAAGAATTTGTTGGACTTAACATTTTCTTTGACCGATGAACCTATTTCCTTAATCATATCTTCAATGCCTGAGATTCTCTCTTCCATCCCTTGTATTCTGTTGACTATGTTTGCATCTATAGTTCTTGTTCATTTACCCAGGTTTTCCATTTTTAGAATTCCCTCAGTCTGTGTTTTCTTTATTACCTCTATTTCAATTTTCAAGTCTTGAACTGTTTCCTTCACATGTTTGATTGCTTTTTTCTTGGCTTTCTTCAAAGGATTTATTGATTTCTTCCAAATTTTTGTTTGTCTTTTCCTCCATTTCTTTTAGGGAATTTTTCATTTCCTCCTTAAGTATCTACATTATCACCATAAAGCTATTTTTAAGGCCATTTTCATCTGTTTCATCTACATTGGGATGTTTAGGTCTTACTGTTGTAGAACCACTACTTTCTGGTGGTGCTATATTGCACTTGTTATTGAATGTGTTCTTACACCGCCATCTACCCATCTCTTCCTCCAATTGGTCCAGATGGAGTCTGTGCCTCTTGGGGTCCCTCTTTCTCCAATCAGTGCAGATGGGGCCTGTGGCTCCAGAGGTTGTACTTCCTCCTATTGGTACAGATGGGGTCTGTGGCTCTGGGGGTCACTGAGGCTTTGGACGATGGTTGGGGAGAAGATGGTTCTGCCTGGTCACTAGGTGCTCTTCCTCCAGTCAGTGTAGGTGGGGCCTGTGGCTCTGGTGGTCCTCTTCCACCAATCTGGGACCTAGGTGGGTGGGGGAGGGGTGCAGGATGTGCCTCTAGGGGCTAGGTCCAGTGGGGCGCTCAGACACTCACCTCTTCTGCCAACCTGATAATTTTTTCAAAGTTACGTGGCATGATAAATCCTAAGGCATATGACATAATTTCTCAAAGTTTTGCAGGTTCAGATACACATGAAGATTGGTTTGTTGTGTTACACAATTTCTTTCACAATTTCTCATAATTTTCACCCATAGCTCACCCTCTAGGAAGTATCACAGTTAAGGTCTCAAAAACCTAAACAGGCTCTCTGGCATAGTCATCAACTGACCATAATCCATACACAGTGTTTGTATGTCAGTCCAATAATGTGAAATGTATTGGTTTGAAAAAAAAATCTCCTGATTCCAACTGGACATGTGGCACACTCATTTAATCTCAGCACTTGGATGAGGTCTCGCTGAGTTTGAAACCAGCTTGGTCTACACAGTGAGTTACAGGCCACTCAGAGCTGCATAGTGAGACCCTATCTCAAATAAATAAATGTTTGCAGACTCTACCCAATTGTCATTTCTATGTCTATAAATGAAAGGTTAATTTCTGATGGGTTTCTAGTCAATTCTGTTAACATTCTAAGACTTCTGTCCTCAGTGAGATTTGATGCATATTACCATAAACCTTTTGTATTTTTCAAACACTTCAGCAGTTTTATGCATTAAAATTTACCTTATTAAGTATTGGTTTGCCACTTTATGAGATTTCATTTTTTTTTAAACTTTAGTAGCTAGGGAAGGAGATGAGAAATGTTTTTAATTTGACCTTAACTGAACTCAAGAACAAGGTAAAACTTACTGAGAAATAATTTACAGCTTTCTCAGATGCTACTTATAAAAATGAAATCAAAACTAACTAAAAAGGAAAGCTAAGAGGAAAACAAACTAAACAGTAACAACAAAAATGTAGATGGTATACCTTTAGCAACCCAAAATTGGGTTCTACATATGAAGAACTCTAGAGAGAGTATTATATTCCTATCTTATGTAGATGGCATACCTTTAGTAATCCAATACTGGGTTCTACACATGGAGAATTCTAGAGAGAGTATCATATTCCTGTCATTCACTATAACCAAGTTTTGTTCAAATGTCTCTTTCGCTTTCTCTTGGGTGGAATTGGGGACAACCACAGCAGGATAAGCATACTGTTTTGTTATACACATACTTCCTCCCATATGGTTAAATGCTTAATTTATTTGCTTGACACCTACTCTGACTGGCATTCACAGAGAACAAGAACTTATTTTTTTCAATGTCCAGTGTCTGCCTAGCACACAGAAGGAACTCAGTCAACATTAGTGAAGCTATGCTGACACAAGTTCATGTTTTAGAATGTTAATTGTATGTTGTGTAAGAAGGAAATGGGATATTCTTTTTAAAAACCGCTCAAATTGTTGAGCAGCACAATGGCATGATTCAGTACACAGCAGAAAACAAGTAGAAAGCTGTCATTGATGGACTGCACCATCAACGGTGCAAACCAAGGAAGTACAGATATCTGAGGCCTGTCGTTGTAGCTAGAGTTTTCCTGCCTGGCTCACAGTCAGGACAAATCTCTCTCACCTGCCAGTCCCACAGCCGCTCAGACCCGACCAAGTAAACACAGAGACTTATATTGGTTACAAACTGTATGGCCGTGGCAGGCTTCTTGTTAACTGTTCTTACAGCTTAAATTAATCCATTTCCATTAATCGATACCTTGCCACATGGCTCGTGGCTTACCGGCATCTTCACATGCTGTTTGTCATCGTGGCGGCTGGCAGTGTCTCTCTGACTCAGCCTTCCACTTCCCAGCTTTATTCTCCTCCTTGTCCCGCCTACACTTCCTGCCTAGCCACTGGCCAATCAGTGTTTTATTTATTGACTAATTAGCAACACATTTGCCATACAGAACATCCCACAGCATGTCATAGTCAGAACCTTTCCAGAGTTAATGGGGCAAGTAAGCTCTCATTGCTGTAGCATGGAAACTCTTGCTTTCCCAGCTATTGGTGAAATTATTAAGGCCACTCCACGTAGTTAAAAGGAGATTTATTTAATGGTGTAACTTACAAATTAACGGATAGGTAGGTCGCGGGGTCTGGGGAAGGTGTATCACAGTCCAGCGGTGTTCTCTGGAGCTCTGCTTGGTCCACCTCCACTATCCAGGGTCCCGGAATGGAGAGAGCGCCTGCCGATCCAGATCTCGGGTCCCCAGGCGCCTCCCTTGGCCCCGCCTTGTAGGCGTGACAGTTGCTGAAGTCTCAATGGGGGTTGGAACTTCCAGATCAAAGCTGGAATGGCTACCCACTACATCTACCCCTTTTTGTCTAAATAAGAAAGTTCTAACCTAATACAAGACTATATACAAAGGAATGGTTATCAAATATTGTCCAGGAATAATGAGGGATAATGACCTAGATAAGATGGAACTACAACCAATGCAAACAATATCAAGCAAGAAACACATACTAAAATCCAGAGAAGTATAGAGTATAGGTAAATGGCATGTTACAAAGATCATTCTAAAAGGTGTCCTATCCTAAAGAACCTGAATCTAATACTTAATATGTTCTATCTACTAAGTTGTAACTATAACTGCTAGTCTTCAATCCCATCAAAGACCTGAGAAGGAATATAATGGTACCTGAGAAATGATAGATGGATGCAAGCAACTTTCGGGAATCTTGCGAGAGTAGACCGAGACAGCTGGCAGCCTGGACAGTCACCTAATGTTTCTCAGCATTGTTGGTGCATTCAAATTGGCTATAGGCCTAAAGTATCTGACAGACCATTTTCAGAAGCAGGAATTCTGAAAGACCATCTTACCCTGTCTTGGCAGAGTACAGTGGTCGCTTTCCTTGTGTCCCACTTGTCCAGAAAGGATAGCATTGCATTTGTACTGTCAGCCGTCGAGGCAAGGGCAGTTCTTTGCCCAGTAGGCCATTTTGTGCCAAGAAGACAAACTTCCAGATGGAAATGTCTTAGAAGCCCAACATTCTCTTGGGATCAAATTGGTGCAGCCAGGAGCAATTGTGTCTCACATCAACAGAATTCTAAGTTATTTAAATGCCATATTCTCTAGGTCTATGAAGGTTTTGAAGATTACCTGTCCATCTGACCTATGTATCTGTAAATCTGGATAACCTAATGTAACTATAGAGATGACAAGCATAGGTGACTATAAATCTATAAGTCTTATCTACCGAAATAACCTAAGGACTAAGGCTTCACGTAAACAAGGTAAACAGTCTATAAGCAAGTGTATGGTAAAGAACGATGACTTCAAAATTGTGACAATACACAAGATGTTATAACAGAGGTAGGAGTATATAGTGCGATATGCAATTTGACAATAATCTTAAATATGTATCAATATTTATAACAGAGGTAGGAGTATGTAGTGTGATATGCAATATGACAATAATCTTAAATATATACCAATATACCGAATATCCTAAACAGAAGTAGAACATACATAAAGTATGACAGATATAAATTTACATTTGTATCAATATACAAATATTTCAAATAAGAGTAGAAATATATGCACATTATAACAAATATAGTTCTGTATTTGTATCAATATACAAATTATCTTAAACAGGAATATAAAAATAGTTTACATTTGTATCAACATATAAGAATCCATAACAGTGCAAATTACAGTGCAAATTATTTAAGGCTGCTATTTTACTAAATTTGTTTACTAGTATACACAATAATCTATACCTATCCATTCCATTTCTTCTTTTCATTTTTTTCTCTTTTTTTTTTAGAATACTGAGTTTAATATTTCCTTCCACCCCCAACCCTATAACCATCATCCATAACCCTGAGAATTATGAAACCTAAGGGAGAAGGGGCGTTGTTTTCTTAGAATTGCTTCCTGCTGTTTAGGGGTTGATGTTATCTCTGTTGGGTACTGTGAGAAAGCTCAGATAGTTAAATCTCAGTTAGACTAACTGTAGGTTCTGCAGCAAGTCTTAGAGTAATGGGTAAGATTGTCTGAAATTCTGGTAAGAAGTGTAGTATGATGATGATTACCATGGCATCATTCTGGATTGGGTAGAGTTGTTGTTGGGGCCCCATCTTCCTTCTGGAGATTTCTGAGATTGCTATTAGAAAAACTTATTTGTTATCAAAATGGAAGATTTGGATTTAAAGAGGACATAACATGTAAGAAAGGATTCTGAGAAATCAAGAGTAAGCATGGAGAGAATTAGAATCTAGAAGACAATGGTCCCTTTTTATTGGTTTCCTTCTGTCCCACACCAGAGGGCTCTTCTGATATGGGACTGAAGAATCTCTCAATCTTTTCTTTTAGCAATATACTTGGGTTTAGAGAAGGAGTGAGCCAATTCCATCTCCAAAGCCAGCTTGGCTTATAATTGAATTGGAACCACAACTTTTCTAGATTGATAGAGAGATAGATGTTAGACAGTGAGATTTTAGCCTGTGTAGATTGGTACCAATAGATTCTTTCTTTCTGCTGTAAACATCCGGATATCCAAGGCCTTATGATTTTTGGAAGATGGGTATTTCCATTATCCTGGAAAGACAAAAACAGAACCCTACCTCAACCTTGATTGTTAAATTTTTCTTACAACTTGTAGAGATGTCACATTGATGGATGATCTTTTACTTCACCTCATCAAGGGGTTTTTCCTGTTTGAATTGAATTTTTATTAATTTTGTTGGTATCCTTAGCTTTTCTTCCCCTGCAGAAACAAAGGCAAAACCCCTTCCCCAATGTAGAACATATCCAGGTTTCCATTCTGAGGTCAGCACATCCTTGAAATAAACCGGTTGGTTTAGCTCAGGAGTTTTGTCTGTCGTCCAATGTCTCTCCGCAGCTGTTGTTCCTTTCTAGTCAGCATTGAGAAAATTCAAGGTTAATAAAGCACTATGCAATCTATTTCTAGGAGTCATTGTTACGTGTTGCTGTTTATTTAGCATATCCTTTAAAATTCGATTGGATCTTTCTATGACTGCTTGGCCTGTGGGATTGTGTGGTATACCTGTAACATGCTTTATATTATAATAAGCAAAGAATTGTCTCATTTTATTGGAGACATATGCTGGGGCATTGTCTGTATTAATTTGTACAGGTATTCCCATGATGACCATAACTTCTAATAGGTGTGTAATCACAGAATCAGCCTTTTCAGAACTCAGGAGTTGCCCATTGAAATACTGAATAGGTGTCAATGGTATGATGTACATACTTTAATCTTCCAAATTCTGCAAAATGAAACACATCCATCTGCCAAATTTCATTTCTTTGTATACCTTTTGGATTGCTCACTGCAGGTAATGGAAGTTGGTTATAGATGGAACAAGTAGGACATTTTTTCACAATATCCTTAGCCTGTTGCCAAGTGATAGAGAAATCCTTCTTCAAACCTTTGCTATTTACATGGTATTTCTTATGAAATTCTGAAGCTTCTAGCACATTACCTATTAGTAACTGATCAATCTCATCATTACCTTGTGCTAGAGGTCCTGGCAGACCTGTATGGGATCTGATATGTGTTATATATATAGGATGTTCCCTTTTTCTGATGATTTCCTGCAATTGTATGAATAATGAAGTTAATTCTGCATTATCAGGAATAAATTCAGCAGTTTCAATATGTAAAACAACTCTCTCTTCATATTGAGAGTCAGTGACTATATTGAGTGGTTCTGTGAAGTCCATCAGTACCATAAGAACGGCATACAGTTCTGCCTTTTGTACAGAGTTGTATGGACTTTACTTAAGTCTCCTGATTTATATCCTGCTTTCCCTGATTTATTTGCATCAGTATAGAATGTGAGGACTCCAGAAATTGGCTTTTGTCGTACAATGTGAGGAAGGACCCATTCGGTCTTCTTTATGAATTCTATTCTCTTGCTTTTGGGATAGTGGTTGTTAATCTCTCCCAAAAAGTTACTGCAGGCTCTCTGCCAGTATTCATTATCTTTCCATAGTGATGAAATTTCTTCATTAGTTAAAGGTACTACAATTTCTGCTGGGTCCATTCCTGTCAACTGGCGAAGTCTTAGTTTACCTTTTTGAATCAAATCAAAGATCTTTTCTATATGTCTTTAATTTCTTATTTGGTTTACATGGTAGGAATATCCATTCCAATATAATATCTTCCCTCTGCATCAAAATACCTGTTGGGGAATGTCTGGAGGGGAATATGACAAGAATGCATTTAAGTTCTGGATCCACATGATCCACATGTGCTTCTCGAATTGTCTTTTCTACTAGAACCAATTCCTTCTCAGCTTCGGCTGATAATTCTCTTGGACTATTTAATTCTTTGTCCCCTTCTAGAGTATTAGCCAATTTTTTTAGTCCATCTTTGGGTATTCCCATGATACCCAGTAAGTTGGAAATGCTTTCTAATAACTTTTGAAAATCATTAAGAGTCTTCAATCGATCTCTCCTTAGCTGTACCTTTTGGGGTCTAATTTTTTGTAGCTCTATCTTATATCCTAAGTAGTTAATAGAATCTCCTCTTTGTATTTTTTCAGGAGCAATTTGCAGTCCACAGCGAGGCAAAACTTTTTTTACTTCTTCAAACATGCTTTCTAATGTATCTAACTTTGGGTCAGCTAAGGATATCATCCATATAGTGATAAATTATGGATTGTGGAAACTTTACACAAATTAGCTCCAATGGTTTCTGCACAAAGTTTTGGCACAAAGTAGGGCTGTTTAACATTCCCTTTGGGAGGACCTTCCATTGATATCTCTTGACTGGCTGAGAATTGTTATAATTAGGTACTGTGAAGGCAAATTTTTCTCTATCATTTTCTTGTAAGGGTATGGTAAAGAAACAGTCTTTTAAGTCAATAACTATTATAGGCCATTCTTTAGGTAGCAGAGAGGGCAAGAGCACCCCAGTCTGTAGGGAGCCCACTGGCTGAATTACTTTATTAATAGCTCTCAGATCTGTCAGCATTCTCCAATTACCAGACTTTTTTTAATAACAAATACAGGAGAATTCCAAGGGCTGGTAGATTCTTCAATGTGTTGAGCATTTAACTGCTCTTGAAACAGCTGTTCTAAAGCTTGCAGCTTGTCTCTTGTCAAAGGCCATTGTCCAACCCAGACAGGTTTATTAGTTAGCCATTTTAAAGGTAAGGCAGTTGGTACTTCTCAGAGTTCAACAGCAGTTGTGCTCTGTTTGTGAACAGCCTGAATGGTTGGTGCCTGATTTTTATAGCATGTGATGAGATTATTCCTAGAAACATGCATTGGTCTGTATTCTTTTTCTGAAAGTGTAGGAATTTTAATCTGGGTATTCCACTGTTGTAACAGATCTCGGCCCCAAAGATTTACTGCTACATTTGCTACATATGGCTTCAGCCTTCCTCTCTGTCCTTCTGGCCCTATGCATGCAACCCATCTCGAACTCTGTTTTATCTGAGATAGGGTGCCAACCCCTAAAAGTTGGACATCTACCTCTTGAAGAGGCCAATTTGGATGCCATGATTGTGGTGTAATTATAATCACATCTGCACCTGTGTCTACCAGTCCCTCCATAGCCAGGCCATTAATTCGAATTCTAAGCTTTGGTCTTTGATCATTTATGGAAGTCTGCCAAAATATTTGTCTTATAGTGTTCTTTGTAAACTGTGATCCACCCATCAGAGCTGCTTTATCATCCATTGCAGTATCAGTTTTTACATTAGGCATTGGTTTATTCAGTTGTCTTGGAGAGGAATTTCTTCCACAGTGGCTGGGAATGTTCATACTACATTTGAATTGGGGGCCTGCAAGAGGCCCCCTGAGGCGTTTCCCGCCAGTAAAGGGTTACCTCGTATATCTATTTTTGATTTGCACTCACTGGTCCAATGTTGGCCTTTGCCACACCTTCTACATAATCCAGGAGGTGGTTGGGGTCTCCTGTTTAGGCTATTCCTAAAAGGAGTATTACTTCTAGGAGTACCCCACGTACAGTTTTTACTTATATGACCTGGTGTACCACATTTAAAACATTTGGTAACACGGGGCCTTCTTTTACCTCTGGGATTTGTCTCTCCTATCCAAGCCTCATTACTGTAGTTACGAGACTCAACACAACATCATTAGTATATTGAATCCATTCTTCCAAAGGAGCTGATCTGATCTTTAATGGTGTAAGTATTCTTCTGCATTCTGCATTAGTATTGTTGAACTCCAAGGACTCAGTTAATACTTTTCTTAATTCTTTATCTGATACAGCTCTTGTTATAGCTGTGTTCAGTCTTTGTAAAAAATCAGTGAAGGGTTCGTGCGGTCCCTGAAATAACTTTGTGTATACCTCAGTTGGTTTTCCAGGTTCTGGAATTTTTTCCCAAGCATTTAGAGCTGCTGGATGGCATATGTTCATCATAAATGGCTTGTACATTCCTGTCAGCGAAACATCCCTCACCAAGTATTTGATCTTGGGAGATCACAAAACCTCTGAGTTTACCTTGTTGTTCTAAATTTTTTGCCTCTTCTCTCAACCAGCTTTTCCACTGTAGCTGCTGACTATATTCTAGAACAGCTGAAATTAACTGATGCCAGTCATCTGGGATGATTCTATGTGAGGTAGACCACGAATTTAACAATTGTTTTATGTATGTGGAGTGTATCCCATATGTAACTACTGCTTCCTTTATATTTTTAAAGTCCCTTGTTGAAATTGGTTGTAATGTATATGTATTATATGGCTTGGGGTGTGTGTCATCCGCTGGCTTCTCATGGATGATAACAGGATAAGCCATTGTGTGAGAGCCATTTGGAGATGTTACAACCTCTATGGTCTTGCCCTTTTGCTTACTAGGTCCCCTGTCATGTTTACTGAGAGTTTCTTCTAAGGCCTGCAAAGGAGCACCTAGGGTCTGTTCTATGGAGTGAACCTCCTCTCTGGCAAGGGACTCCAGATTTCTCATTGAATCATAGAAGTTTTTATGTTCCTCAGAAACACATGATTCCATGGACCTTATCTTATCAATTAATGATAATCTTTCTTCCTTATATAGTGTCTGGAGAGTTAGTGTTCTGTCCATTAAATATTCATATTTATTATCAATAAGATCAATTTTTGGTACAAGCCTGTTTTGTAAATCCTGATCAGCAGATTCCAGAGAAAGAATCTTTTTCTCTAAGGTCTCATTGCTATCCTTTAAAGCAGATTCCAGAGATAGAATCTTTTTCTGTAAGCCTTCATTGTTATTTTTGAAAGCCTGTAAATCCTGGTTAGCAGATTCCAGAGAGAGAATCTTTTTCTGTAAGGTCTCATTGCTATCCATTAAAGCAGATTCCAGAGATAGAATCTTTTTCTGTAAGCCTTCATTGCTCTCGCTTAAAGCCTGTATCAGTCCCAATAATGACTCATCTTTGTTCTTGTTATTAAACCAGTGTTTGAACACTGTGTGGATTAGTACAATGAATGCCAAAATGGTACAGGCCAGATATGCCTTGGGAACGTCGTATATTTCCAGGAAGATGTCATTCATCATACAGGCAAAAAGGTTTTCAAATTCTTGTGAGGTAATGTTGTCAGCCGTATTACAAGAATTACTCAAAATTTGTTAGTCAATTTTAAGTTGTAAAATTATCAGGTACTTTTACTAACCTTTCGTGGTTTTGGGGGGTGTAATAGCACTTTTCAGCCAGCAGGTGGCATTGGTACAGCTCCAAAGCAGGGCCTGCTGGTGATCTTGGCTGACTGCAGCTCACTGGAGTCAAATTGGCGGGAGCTGGAGGCGGCGCCGGCACTCAGGAAGCGGGTGAGTGCCTCTTTTGCTGGTCTTGGGGCTAAGCTAGGGAGCTGAGACCGGACTAGCTGCTCCCATTTTCGGGAATGGAACCATGTAGGCGTTCCCTGGTTATATGGAACTTTGCAGGCGGGTTTAGGTACCCGCTAGCCGGGGAGGAGGCTGAGGGTGGGAGCCACCCAGGCCTTTGGAATTTGCCC
Source organism: Peromyscus californicus insignis (assembly GCF_007827085.1). Taxonomy (NCBI): domain Eukaryota; kingdom Metazoa; phylum Chordata; class Mammalia; order Rodentia; family Cricetidae; genus Peromyscus; species Peromyscus californicus. The sequence goes on along the minus strand of NW_026294617.1, from coordinate 1,901,194 downwards.
CATGTGAGCACCAGATATTGGTGAAATTATTAAGGCCACTCCACGTAGTTAAAAGGAGATTTATTTAATGGTGTAACTTACAAATTAACGGATAGGTAGGTCGCGGGGTCTGGGGAAGGTGTATCACAGTCCAGCGGTGTTCTCTGGAGCTCTGCTTGGTCCACCTCCACTATCCAGGGTCCCGGAATGGAGAGAGTGCCCACCGATCCAGATCTCAGGTCCCCAGGCACCTCCCTTGGCCCTGCCTTATAGGCGTGACAGTTGCTGAAGTCTCAATGGGGGTTGGAACTTCCAGATCAAAGCTGGAATGGCTACCCACTACACCCAGCTGTTTTGCATGTATCCATTTTGGAGCAGTTAAAGCTGGTACTCTCCACAAGAGGCACAGAGTGAACACATTAGGGCATCTTAGGGCCCTAATTCCATAGTTAACCCCTGTGGAATCCAATCTGCAAATGTGCAAATGTGCCCTGAGATATTTCCAGAGACTTTTCTCTTCTCAATCACACACTCCATCTGAGGAGACATAAGAAGTTGGGAAGAGCACACTGGTCTTTGGTTTCTCTAGTGCTTTCTAGGTACTCGGCTCTGGTTTCAGTATATGGCCCTTTTTGTTCTAAATTCCCCTAGGTGACTGAGAGCCTAATTTAATGTGCAACTTTAAGTTTGAAAGGTGACAGATGTCTAAATTAAGGGAAAAAATCTGAAATGAGACTGCACTGGGCTGTTCCTACATAGCCTCTGTCACCCACAGTCTTGCAGAGGCAGTTCTTCTCTCTCCTCAACTCTCTCTGCAGCTCAGTGGTCTATGTCTTGATGTTTGACTCACCTGTTGGACTGCTGTAGCAGTCTATGCATTCAATCTCTGGCTACAAATCTCCTTAGAGATACTCATGATTTCCCATTCGTCATGTAATACTTATGTCCCATGTGTGCACACTGAAAGTAAGATAGATGATTGGCTGTTGTGCTTCTCAGCAAGCACGGTAGGAAGTGCATATTCTGTTATTGTTTTTCTTCCGTTTAAGGAGTGGTGAAAATAAAGATGAGCCTACAGTTGACAGTGGTGTGGGAGGAGGATGAATTTCACCATTGAAGAAGTCAAATCCAGAGGTACACACAGTATGCTGTAATCAAATGGAATCTGGCGCAGTGCTCTGGGAGAATGGTATCAAGGTGTGAACTGAAGTTCTCAGAAAAGAGAAGAAAGAAAGAAAGAAAGAAAGAAAGAAAGAAAGAAAGAAAGAAAGAAAGAAAGAAAGAAAGAGCCCCCGGTGCTAATGATCTCACAAGGCCAAATGAACAACCTTTGTGATTTTATAGTGTTAAAACATAAGGGTCAGATTATTGTGGGCTATTTTGGGCTCCATTGAAAGCCATTCATTATCCACTCCTGTGTCTATCAAAATCTTGAAAGTGTCTTCTTCACAGACCACTAGCTTCCATAAACCTAGAGGCTAAGCATGTCACCAGATAGTTCTGAAATGTATAGAGAAGTTTTCCCTGCTTTTCTGAAACCTGCCTACCTGTTCCCACCAATACCTTCAGTAAATGCCTTCATATGTGTCTTTCTTTGTTCTGTAACTAGCAAAATCCCACATACCACTTCCACAGTGGAGCATGACTTTTCAGGGCAAACTGAATCCATATTCTTGGGCCATAATCATTCACATATAGCTCCATAATAAACTCTTATTTCCTTTTGGGTATGAGTTGTGCCTTGTGTGTGTGTGTGTGTGTGTCTGTGTGTCTGTGTGTGAGGTGGCTTTAACTTTCATAGTCCTGTCTCTAAGCTAGAGGTGTCTCTTGTTTTCTTCCTCCCAAATAGGGAAGACAAAAGAAAGATTATTGGACATACATATACTGGCTTCCCTTTTTAGTTTATATATTGATTTAAAGACCTATTTTAATTATTTGCTTAACAATGTATATGTATATTTGTATGGGATGGAAGTATATATGCACATGTGTGTAAGTGCTTATGGAGTCTACAGGCGTCAGATCCTCTGTAGCTGGAGTTATAGGAGGTTGCAAACTGCCTGGCATGGATACAGGGAACTGAATGCATGTCCTCTGCGAGAGTAGTATATACTCTTAACTGTTGATCCATCGTTCCAGTCCCTTTTTACTTTTAAAGCACTATTTCAATAGTCAGAGTTACAACCCATTTATCCTTGATATACAAATCAATCTGATATTTTTTAAGAAGTGTTCTACTATGAAAAAAATCATAGATCAATATTCTTCTTTTATTTAAGCTATCATTATCCTTGGAGTTTAAAGAGAACAGTTAAAAAATATTCTTAAGAAGACAAGTGGGTTAAAAGAAAGGCAATGAAAATGATCAAAGTGAGTTAACATTTTTTTGAAAAATCCCTTTCTGACCTCATTTTACCATGGGACACCAGTCAATTAAATTTGAGTTACATGTCATTTGTGACTGATTTATTTCAAAGGACACCAGAGTCTTGACAGAGATTCACAATGTCTTGGTTTACTCTGAGGCTGAGCTGGCAAAGTGAAGGCCGTGAGGGAGAGAGACAGTCCAGGCAGGGGTAGGCCATGACCTTTTCCTCGCCTGAGTTCCATAGAGAACACTTTGGTAGCCAGCCACTGATGAAAGAAAATATTCCAAGCGATCCTGGGTAGGCAGATCAACAGGCATGCTATTAGACAGGTTTGCTTTAAAAAACCTGGTAATTCAGCCAAAGCAAAGATGGCTGGACTTCAGGTATCTGTGCTGAGGAAGTGGCCTCTGTGGTCAGCAAGCCCGGACACAGTTCTACTAGGTTAGTGGTGAGCCTTGCCTGATTTTCAGAAAATCTGGGCAAAAGAGAACCCATGCCCTGAAAGAGAAGAGGATGTAGACAGCTGAGATGTTTCCTGAAGAGAAAATGGTATGTTTGTTGAGGATCCTGTATGTCCTCTATGGGGACTGAAAGTGGTGAGGAATGGTGGCATTGAGGGTAGGGAGCCTAAGGTGAGAGGAAACGTGTCAGTCTGCCTCAGCTGTGACGCAACATCACCTTTTGGGCAGCCATGACACTACCCTAATGATGGTGGTGTATTTTGCCAATGTATTTTGCATCATAATTAAAGCACTGTGGCCATAATTCCTATCCAGAGATGTTCATCTCCTAAGTTTGCAGGCAAATAGCTTTCATTTTCAGGAGCAGGGAACTTTGGAGAACTTATGTGGTGTCTTTTCTCTCCCCTATTATGGAGGAACATTACTAATGATGAGCCCACAGAAAAAAAGACCTGAATATGTGTAAGTCAACTTCTTCTAGATGCCCTGTCTGGCTGAAATAGAACAGAAGGAAGGCTTCCAGTGTTTGATTCCTGGAGAAGAAAGAGCTCGAGGAGACATGCTCAGAAGTGACTGCCATCAGCAGTGGAAAACAACAACCGATCAACCAGAACCAAAGCCTTGGCCTCAACAGGAGTACAGAAGAGGGACCAGCTTTGTGGAGGGTGAGTATTAAAACTAAGCCCTAAGTTATGTTAAGAGGCTGGAAGGAAAATTCCCTCAACCAAATGGGATAGGGAATGCCAAGGCTCCAAGGAGCTGAAGCCCAGAAGGAATGTCATGAGTTTAACTCACGTGGACCTGACAGAAACAGGTCTGTTTTGCTCATCACTTTTTCTAGTATTTACAACAAGCTCAAAAATACATGGTGAAAAAAAAACACTTCACTTGGGAAACACAAGTAGAAAATAAATTTCGGATGTTCTTAAGTGTCTGAGATTAGATAGTCTTCCGTTTGTAGTAGAAGATTATGAAATGTCAAGCTATTGAGAAAGGGGCATGGTCTGATGTTTACATTAACTAGGAAGTTATTCAAAGGACAAGCAAGCTCATGGACAGATGAGGGCATGGGTCAGATGAAGACAGGGGTCATAGGAGGACAGATGAAGTCAGAAGATTATAAATCACCTGAGCAAAAAAGAATGAGGTTTAGACATTGAGACGAGGGAAGAACATGGGTTGCCAAGAGTTATGCCCAGAGAAGCTGCATGGTCCCTTCTTAGCCCACCTTCCCTTCCTCACCTGCAGACAACAGAAAATCCTTCTAGGGACTCAGATCTCCTTGGACATAAGTAGCACCTTGACGGAAGAGTTACCCAACCACTCCAACACTTCTTCTGTATGACTAAGCAGTAGGTAATCCCAGGCATCTGCCTAGAAATTCCCAAATATGCATTTGCTTGGGAAGAAAGACCAAACATCCTGATTTTGGATTGACCTCTTGTTCTTTGGCTAAAGGCATTGTGTTCTGACACATACATCCAAGATCTTCATCTTTAAATTATCACCCAAGTAACTTTTCACCAACCAATTATGTCTGTTTCAACTTTCAGTCCTGACCAGAACTCCACCCATATGGAGTCCAAGTCTGAATATTGATTTTCATTCTTTGCATTCTGACCTGTGGGGCTGGCACTGTACCTTCATGGTTCCATGGTTAGGAAGGACTTCTCTGTACTTGGCTTAATGGGAAGAATTTCAATAAAATATTTCATAACAATTGTGCTAGTTACTACTTAGGACTATGACCGAGTACTGGGGAGTGGCCATGCCCGATAAGCATGGGCTGGGAAACCTGTCCTAGTTTCACTTCTGTTGCTGCGATAAAATGAAGGGATTTATTTCAGCTTACAGTTCCAGGTTACAGCCTATCATTGTAAGGAAGTTGAGACAGCAGCTTTAAACAGTGAGTCACATCACATCTACAGTCAAGAGTGGAGAGAAATGAGTGCATTCACTTCCTTTTTCTCACCTTGCTTTTTCTACTCTTATGCAGTTCAGAATCCTTTGCCTAGGGAATGGTGCTACCTACAACAGGCTAGGTTTTCTCACATCAGTTAACACAGGGACTGGAGAAATGGCTCAGAAGTTAAGAGCACATGCTGTTCTTCCAAAGGCTATGAATTAGTTTCCCACCACCCATCTTGGGGAGTTCACAACCTCCTGTAATTCCAGCTCCAGGACATCCAATACTTCTGGCCTTCCCAAGCACTTGCACTCAAGTACACATTCCCACACACAGACACATGCACATATACATAAAATATACATAAATTAAAAATAAAATAAATCTCAAAAAATTTTAATTAAGATAATCCTTCACAGACACCATCATAAGGCTCTATGGTTAGGTAAATATAGGCATCTTGGCTTTGCCAATGTGTGAGCTGCAGGACCTATGGCTAGTTTGTGATATGCTTCACTTCTGAATCTGTGAGATAGGGGTCATAGATAGGCTTATTTCAGAAGGTTTCTGTGAGAATAATAAATACCCTATTAATAGTACTTATCACTGTGCTTAGCAGGAACATTAAGAGCTCAGTAATTGTTGAATCAAGGATACAACTTAGCTTTCTATGCCACTGACTCTCAATACATACATTTGTTAAATAATGAAATTATGAATTGGTCTCTCAAGTCATTCAGAAGTCCTTTTGCAGTGCTTGTTGTTGAGGCTAAAATGAGTATTTCTGTTTACAAACTGGGAAGTTGCATCATCTGAAAAACCACCCTATTCTTCATTCTCTCTATTCTAAGATGAGGCTTCCAGCACTATCTTTCTCACATATTCTCCTTGTGTTGAGATACTAACAGTAAATCAAGTTCAAAAGAGTGAGTAGGAGATGAAATCAATCTGTCAACATCTCCACAGACATTCCAAAAAACACCTGGGAGCTTGCTTCTGCCAGAGAGCTCAGCCTCAGGATGACCAGAGATAATTTCCAGTCTCACAGAAACAACCAATGATGCAGAAATACAGAGATCTCTCCATACATTCCAGTTCTGGAATGACTCTGAGCCCCCAAACACCCACTTCCAATTTGCCTTCTAAAAAATAGACTCTGACAAATACTCAATGATGGCCACTAATGCATCCTGCTCTTGGTCCTGTGCACATAAGACAAGCTTGTTGATAACAGTTTCTGACGTTAAGAGACAGTGGCAGAAGTAAACTTAGCCAGGGACCAAGTCAGAGAGAGTCTACTGTAGCTAAAGTTTTCCTGCCTGGCCCACAGTCAGGACAAATCTCTCTCACCTGCCCGTTCCACAGCCGCTCAGACCCGACCAAGTAAACACAGAGACTTATATTGGTTACAAACTGTATGGCCGTGGCAGGCTTCTTGCTAACTGTTCTTACAGCTTAAATTAATCCATTTTCATTAATCTATACCTTGCCACATGGCTCGTGGCTTACCGGCATCTTCACATGCTATTTCTCATCATGGTGGCTGGCAGTGTCTCTCTGACTCAGCCTTCCACTTCCCAGCTTTATTCTCCTCCTTGTCCCGCCTACACTTCCTGCCTAGCCAATGGCCAATCAGTGTTTTATTTATTGACTAATCAGCAACACATTTGACATACAGAACATCCCACAGCAGTCTACTCCTTTAGTTTAAAAATGAAGAGGGTGGCAGAGTATACAAAGTACTGTGGAGAATTGCTGCTTGCATGTCACATGGAGGTGAGGGCCAAGGTAGTGGGGGATGAGAGTTGAAGTTGATGTTTTTGGTGGATTATGCTTGTGGTGTTTTTCAAATGATGGCAGAGATCTGTTAAAATCTGTCTGCTGGTACAATCCTTTCAAACCTATGTTTGGGCAAATTCTTCTTTAAGTCAGTCATGACCTATTGGTTGTAGTATTAAGGCAACTCCACATAATTAAATGGGAGGTTTATTTTGTGGGGTAACTTACAAGTAAAGGGATAGGTTACAGGGTCTGGGAAAGGTGTAGCACAGTCTAGCCGTGTTCTCTGGAGAACTCTGCTCGGTCTACCTCCAGCATCCAGGACCCAGGAACCAAGAGCTGGCACATCCAGATCTCGGGTCTTAAGGGCTCCTGTCTTGGCCTCACCTTGCAGGTATGACAGTTACCGAAGCCTCAATGCAGGTAGTACTTCCAAGTCAAAGCTGGAACAGCTACCCACTACAATGACCCTCTTGAGGGAAGCTTCTCATTTAACTATGAGAGGTGTAAATTTCCCTCATTTTAGAACTGGATCTAGGTTTCAGTTTTTTAAGAGAAAACAAGTTTTTTGTTTTTTTTTTTCTCCTCAGTAAAGGACCACTAGTCAAAACTGCCCATGACAGCAGAGATGAGGAAGGAAGCATGTACAAGGCCTGAGCCATCCCCCACAGCATCAAGAGACAGGGGCCAAAAAGGACAGTTCCTGTAACCCCCTTAGACAGGCCCAGACTTGCCCCAGAATGCCCAAAGATGGAAAAACTAAAACCTCAGCCAATCAAAAATATACTAGTGTAACTGCTGCTTGCTTGGCCAATTATATTTGAGATGACCTGACTGTTCCTGAAATTTCCCCTAGCTGAGCTTAAAAGGAGCCTGCATCCTCCTCTCAGGGTCATTGCCATTTTGTGCAGGTGAACGACCCTGTATATGCTGGCAAATAAATGCTCTTTGCTCTTGCAGACTATTTGAGTCGGGGGTCTTCTTTAAGTGTTTTCTTGGACCCTTACATTTGGTGTATTGTCCAGGAATACTCTAGGGACTCCCAAATCATTAGTAGAGCATTCTAGGGGAGCACGTTTTGCTCTCCACTGATCCATGAGTCTGGTGTCTTTGTTTAGTCTTTGTTCTGATCTCGTGTCTGGATGTAATCTGGAGGCCAATAGAGGCAAGGCAGATGTGCTGATAACTCCCTCCCAGCCTGGTTGGGGTGGGGGTGAATGGGTATTCCAAGGATGCTATGGACCCCTCTCCCCATTCTATTGGAGCCAGAAGGCTCTGCTCTGCTGGACCTGGAAAACTCCAATCTGAACCTGGTTTTGGTACACTGACAGGTCACTCCCATCTGCCAGGATAGGCCACCATCGGCATCTTTTAAGTTTCTTTTTTGAACACTGGTGGGTTTGTCTCCGTGTGTGTGTGTGTGTGTGTGTGTGTGTGTGTGTGTGTGTGTGTGTGTATGTGTGTTTATGTTTATGATTTTTTTCATCCTCTTTTGCTTTCTTGAAAAATACTATTGTGGGCCTGGCAGCCAAAGACTGATGCTGTCCTGGAACCTCTGCCTCAACACTATGGAGACCACAGGAGCCTGGGATGGCTATCTAGGTAATGGACTAGTCTCTGTCATTTTAACTGATACACAGGCCATTTGGATTATACTTCATGTTATAATTTATCCATCTCAGATCTATGATGGTATTGATGGCTAGGCTAAGCATAACTTTGTCAGCTTAGCAGCATCAGGCACCAGGTTCTTCCCCAAGGCTACAACCACCTTGTTAGCTCATTTCATATGTAAAAACAAGCCTTGCTTTTTCTAAAGCTACTAGGTCTCCTGTTTAAAAAAGGTAGACAGGTTTGTCTTGCTAACAGGCTTCATATTAAAAGATAAACACATTTCAGATATAACTTTCCACTAAAGAAACATGATTTAAAATGACTGTTCTCAATAATAACTGCTTATGTCTTTGACAATAATTAGATGAAAAAAAAGGATATAAAAGTCTATGCAAGTTTTGAGGACCTAAGAAAACATTCTCAAATTTTGGTGATCTAAAAATATTTTAAGGTATTCAAAGGTCTGAGGATGTGAAAGGTTACATGCGTTCTGAGGGTGACAGGAAATGGTTTAAGATGTAAATACAAGTTGTAAAGGTATTATTTAATAAATTATTTAAGATATAAAAATGTTTAGAATTCTTTCCTCTTCTATGCTATTGTTACACTAAGATTTCAAAAGTTCAGAGTTTTAACATTGGATCAGTGGCGTTCTAATAAGCTGGTAGAGCACTGTCTACTTACTGTTCAGTCACAAGCTCAAAATTTTAGATTTCTTTTGTTGTCTTCTAAATATAGACTTTAAGGTACTTCTCATTAGACTAAAAACACTTCATTCCAATCCATATGTGACCCTTTGACCAGAGAAAAAATGTTTATGCTTTTTAACCCAAATCTACAGGTTTTGCTAAGACTCGAGGGTGTGAGTCTACTCCTCCTGTTTTATAGATACCTGTTACCTGTTTTTTCTACAATATGAATTTCAGTACATATTTGTAATGCTAATATATCTAAAAATTTTATGTCTTTTTATAAACAAAGATTCATATAAGTTTCAGAGAAATACGTGAGTCATAAGACTTGGATCCACTTCTCACGGGTCAAAAGGACTCCAGATAAGTACAGCCTAAGTTTACCCACCTGTCTGTTCCTAAGGATAGTATTTCTCTCTCTCTCTCCAGATCTTGGGTCTCCTCTCTTCCTCAGTTACTAGGACTATGGACCTGAAAGTTCTAAGTGTAATATTTTCCTTTAAGTTGATAAATTTTAACTTCTGTCCCTAGTCTCTATGTGCCTCATAGGATTTCCCCTTGGCTGACAGACACACCCAAGCATCAGTTGCTGACTACAATCTACTCCAAATGGCTGTGAGCCCTGCACTTACTGAAGGCTGATGTGGACCAGTCCAGCTGATGTAAAATCTCCCTGTATCTTCAGCTGGGTCAGTGAACCAGATGCTTTTGATGTATGCCTCATTTCCTGAATTCCCTGCTTGCCTCTAACTAACATTCTGGACTTCCTGGGCCCTGACAATAACATCCTAGTTTCAGCAGGAAGTAATTGCAGAAGAAAGTACATCATCCCTTTGTTCCCCCAACAGGCTGGAATGTTAGATCAAAAGGAAACTCTCTGTCATAGGGAACCTGAAATAAAATAAATAATTGGTCCATATTCTCATTTCCAGGTTCCATCTAGATAAGGAACCCTGTCAGCCATCACAAGGCCTTTGGCCCTTCTGCTTCTGCTAATTGCTTTTGGCTCTTACATCAGTGATGCATTGACTAAATAACAATTCCTGTCTGGGTACCATTAAGCTGATGGCTATTAGAACCCAATATCATCCCTTGGACCCATCTCAAGGATTTGAGATGGAGCCAATCTCAAGGGAGGAATGAGAAGTCTAAATTCTCCCCATTTTACAACCAGATCTAGGTTTCAGTTTTTAAAGAGCAAACAAGTTTTTTTTCCAACAAAGGACCATTAGTCAACATCACCCCTAACAGCAGAGATGAGGAGCTAATCACATCTGAGGCCAGAGACAGCCCCTACAGCATCACAAGACAGTGACCAGAAAAGGGCAGTTCCTGTAACCCCCTGAAACAGGCCCAAACTTGCCCCCAGAATGCCCCAAGATGGAAAAACTAAAACCTCAGACAATCAGAAATATACTAGCGTAACTGCTGCTTGCTTGACCGTCTTGTTCGAGATGACCTAACTGTTCCCGAAATTCTCCTAGCTGTGTTTAAAAAGAGACTGCGCGTTCCTCTCAAGGTCATCACCATTTTGTACAGGTGAACTACCCACATATGCTGGTAAATAAACACTCTGCTCTTACATACTATTTGAGTCTGGGATCTTAATTCAGCATTTTTCTCGGACCCTTACAACTAGAGGCGTTAACATGTACGCAAGTGTGTCTGTCACTGGGTCTTGAGGTCAAGGATACAGTATTAGCACATTAGCACTGGTTCATAGTTTACCCAAGGCTCTGGATGATAGAAATTGCAGAGGCAGGCACTGGGAGTTAAAGCAACACAGAAAAGAGAAGGGACAAGGTGCTCTGTGCTCCTGTACTTCTGTGTCAATTTTGTCTTTTGTTTACCTACATTTGCAGGGCTGAGGATGGCCAGCTAGGGCACCACAGGCTTTGTGTACCTTTGCTTTGGCTTTCCTGATAACAGATTGCTTAGGCAGTACCAGCAGCCTCCAACCCTGGCTAACATTGCACCAGACAGCTTCTTAGAGGCAGTATAATCCTCAGTTTGGGGGTACATGCTTCTGTTTTAACTGCTTGCTTGATACAATGGTGTTATCTATGAATAAAGTCTAATAGCTTCTTTATGGTGCACAAAATGGCATTTTAGCCACCAAAGAGAAGTAGAAATTGAGCATCATTTTATTTATTTATCCTCCAGTATATTTTAAAATGCTAAGTCAATGCATATTCTAAATTAAGAACAGGAAGAAAGGGCTCTTAGGGTGAAGTTCTGTATATTTGGCTCTACCACGTGTTGGAATCACCCAGTGAGATTTAGACACTTCTGGGTGTATGCTATTAATAAGCTCCCAGCAGTGAATCAACAGTGTCGACTGAGAACCCCGATTTGCATAAAACACTCAATAAACGATAATGCGGAGTATATATATTAGCACATAGTTGTTGTGTAATCTGCACATTTTAAAGTTCATCAACTAACCAGAAAAACTACACATTTTTGAAGACTTGATTAAACTTACAAATGAAGGAAGTCAGATTTGTAACATTATGATTATTGTAGTTTGCAGATGAATTACTCTGTTAACTGTACAGAGCAGATTGCAGTACCCAAGTTCCAATGTCTTGGAAATAAAGCAATTGTTCTTCTGACAAAGCCAGAGTAGACACGGAGTTAAACCACCACTGATACTTCTAGTCAAGCTTGCACCCTGAAGCTTAGCTGCTGAGTTTGGGGTTTTGTTTTGTTGTTCTTAGATTTTGTTTGCATGTTTTAGTTACACATACACAAGTGTGTCTGTGAGTGAGTTCATGTATGTGAGCTCAGTGCCCAAGGAGCCCTGAGAAGGATATTGGATTCCCTGGAGCTGGAGTTACAAGTGGTTGTAAACTGTCTAAAGTGGGTGGTCAGAACTGAACTCTCGTCCTTTGCAAGAGCAGTAAGGTTTGTATTCTCTGCTGATGAGTCACGTTCCCAGTGTCTGAGTTTGGAGTTTTTTAGGTGAAGTGCTTTCTGAGACAAAACGTGTGCTATTTGCTTTGCATTATAGAGTGGAGCTGAGAGCTGGGAGCAGAGGCAAAGGCAGATGGTAGAAATGCAGGGGTTGCTCAGAGTTGGTGACTTATTTCCCACTATTCTCACTCTGTCCAGGACTGTGTGAGTCCAGGGAGACCATTGAGCTCAACTCTTCTCAGCAAGCCATCGGGGAACACCACATCAGTAATTTGTGCTTAACTACTGTGGTCGTATACACCAAGAAGATAGCACAAGTGAGACATTTTTTTCTTTCCTGGAGAGCTGGTCATTAAGTATTTGTCCTCAATTTGATCAGTTTCTTTATCTCTAAAATGGAAGAGGGTAACAATATTTCAATTCTATATGGCTTTGTTGAAATTTAAATGAGATAATTAGTATCATTTCTTTAACAGCCATGGACCTTTATTATTCAGTGTCTTCTTGTGGAGAAGTCTGGTATATTAAAGAGGATGAATGACAATGGTTAACATGTATTGATTATGTCTTTTGGTGTAGGCACAGATTTCAGTAGAGGCAAAATATCATGTCCTTCAGTTTATACTCGAACCAAGTGAGACAGATAGTGATTCATGAGGAACTAAGACTTAGTAGGGAGTTATCTAAAGACATAAATGGCAAGTTGTACATCTGCACCTTTATCAAGGCAGATCATCACCACCCCCTCTACACACAAATACACCCACATGCCTTTATTTGTGTTCTTAAAGTTATATATGCCCTTTTGTTTCCAGGGAAGCTTCAATAGGGCATCAGAAAAATAGGACCTTAGGTCAACTTAGTCCAGTGTCTTTTTTCACAAGAGAGGACAGGGATGGGGTGGGGGGCTTGTCCAAGATACCATACAAGGTTTTATGTCCTGATTCCCTTCCTGTTTATCCTGATCCCACTTCTGCTCTTTCTGACAAGGAGATAGCAAATCAGCACCTACTTTTACAGATGAGTAGGAAACATGTGCATATTGGAAGTAATTAGCAAAACAAGGAAGGAAAGCAAACCTCTGGAGTTTAAGGGTTTGTCTTTTATGCCGGGTGACTGTTTCTCCTGGCTAGACCAGAAGGCCTCAAGTGATAACAAGAGGGAGCTCCCATTCAATGAGAGTTAGAAGCTGAACACTGAACTTCCCATGAACCCTCAACCTAGTGTAATACTCAAACCTTTCTCAAATGCACAGACATACAGAGCTTCCGAGCGTTCTCACCGCCTGACTCTTCCCAGAGTTTATCCCTTTCCTGGGCCAGATGTGCGTGCATGTGTGTGTGTGTGTGTGTGTGTGTGTGTGTGTGTGTGTGTGTGTGCATGTGCGTCTTCAGCTGACCTCTGATGGAATGTCAGATGTCTGTGTTTCCACAATAGGTACCTTCCCTAGTCTCAGAGGCAAGAACACAGAGCTTGTGATTTGATGGAAGAACTCTACTCATCAATCCTATGGTGGTTATTTCTCATTGTCCACTTGACTGGCTTTGGAATCTGATCTAGGAGACATAACTCTGGGCATGCTTTTGAGGACATTTCAGATAGGCCATCTTCAGACTGGACAAAAAGGAAGAAAATCAATTGAGGACCAGTATTCATCCCCTACCACTTGCTGACACACTGTGACCATAAGCCCCCACATTCCTGCCACCATGCCTTTCCTGCCATGATGGACAACATCAGAAACCCTCGATCTCTGAAACTGCTTTTGTTAGGTATTCTGTCAAAACAATGAGACAAGTAACTGATATAAATCCTCACCAGGGCGAAATTTTCTTGGCCCAGTCTTAAGCTGAGGGATGGCTTACTCTTGTATTCATTCAGTGGGTAAGGTGCTGCAGGAGGCTTCCAAACCAATGGAGATTCATCTTTCCTAGTGTACACCCTGCAGCTATATCTGCGAAACAAAATCTCATAAATTTTTGACATACCTTGTTCAGGAAAGCTATTTTCCATTATGAATGTTTTCTATTTCTAAAAGTAGGAAAACCAGGCAGAGATTGAAAATACCCCATGGCATCTGTATAGTAGTTTGCTGAGAGTCAGGAGGGGTTTCTAGTCAGGAGAGAGCTACCGGAGTATCCTGAGTGCTGTGAAAATTGTGTGAGAAAGAATATTCTGATGGTAGAAGGCAAGACCAGGGAAGGCAAAAAGCTGAGTCTGAGGAGCATCTAATTATTGTCATTGTTTATAATAGCATAGGCTAAGGAACAGATTCTGGAAATCACAGATGTGTTTACTGATGTGATACCCTCATGAGAAGGCAAGAAGAAGGGCAGAGGACCCAGTCAAGAAGGTTCTAAGACAGAGCTGCAGTGTAGACTTCTGAAGGGCTCTAAGTGCTGAATATAACATTGACACAGTTGACCTTCTGCCAGCAGGCCAGATTCTGTGTCTGTGGTCATTACCGACAAGCTTCTGGCCTCATTTCCAACAGAACAAAAGATAATTCTCTGCTTAAGTGCACTGTTATATGCCTTTTACAATCAGTAGCCACAGGATCTGGATAAGGGGGACATCACCCTGGAGAAAAGCTTATAGACATGCCCCAGAGCATCCCACAAGGTTAACCGAAGAATCCAGGTGTGTGGTACAGTTGAAAGTTAAGGGATAGTTCTATCAATAAAATGGTTGCCTTACAAGTGTGGGAACCTGAGTTTAATCCCAAGAACTCATACAAAGCTAGGCATTGTATCTTGTACTAGTAATCTCAGTGCTGGAAGAGCAGAGGCAAGAGGGTCCCTGGGGCTTGCTGGACAGCTGGCCTAGTGTACAGCCTAGCTAGCCCAGCCTGGTGAGCTCCAAACCAATTAGTAACCTTGTCTCAAATATAAAGGTAAATAGCACCTAAGAAATAGTAGCTGAAGTTGTCCTTTTGTCTCCACATGCATGCACATATGTGTACTCTGGTGTACATATACACATGCACATACACACACATAAGCACAAAGCCACATGATATGGATAAGGGTTAGGGGAGAAAGGCAATTGCAATGCTAAGCAGATAAACTTCAGAGCAGCGACTGGAATCAACCAGACCCTGGCTGCATAAGCTGTGAGAGATTGATCATGCTTACAGGACTCAGGGAGACCTGACACTTTCTCTTGTGGTGTACTGATCTGCTCACAGGGTCAGGGTTATCTTGGGATTTGGGTATTCACTGCTGTCTTTGGAGGGGAACCTGAAGGTAGAGGGGCTGCCTAGAGATCAGGTTTTCTACAGACTGGCCTCATGGTGGAATGAGAAAAGTAGATGAACTTTCTATGCCTTTTTCCCTCAAGAAGACAAGTTAATTCATAGTTATGTACTGCATTTATGGTATTTTTGTGTGTAGTCAGTTTCTATACATTATACTGTTATATGGGAGTTTGTGGGCAGTGAAAACCCTGAGTGAAGTCCTGAGTGAATGTATATTGGTGGCATGGCAGAGACATACCAGGGACTCTAAGGCATCAGACCCATGGGAATAGGTCAAGCTGTTACCCATATGGGCCAAGACCAAAGGGATGGCCAAGATTTCCTTGGAGTATATTGTGACAGACTTTTCCCGGAGAGACTCAGCACACATTCACATCTACTCACCCCAGATACCACAGAGTCCAACTTTGTGAACCAATGAGTTTTATTAAGGTTACTTACAGAAATATGGGTGAGGGGTTACTTATAGGAGCATAAATGACTCAAAGACAGCTGTATCACTAAAGCCCACTCTAGCATGAGTGACAGTTCACAAAATCTAGGAACCTGGAACACACTGCACAGCTTGCAGGCACCTCAACAAGTTGAGAGTGATTTTTCCTAGGTGGTCTTTGTTTCTTCTAAGCAGTTAGGCTATTCTCTGCTACTTTGGGACTGCTTGGCTGGTCTGAGTCGTTTTTGCAGCTTGTCTTATCTGAGTCTTCTTTATACTTTGACTTATTGGGGAGTGACTCTCATCAGTTGTTACTGTTTACTCTTGGGGATGGAGGAACCTAGTGAATCTGGTCAGTTTCATGGACTTCTTGGAGGTATTTGAGTTTTTTACTTCCTGTCTCAACATGCTTCCCTGTAGGATGGAATGGTTCAATCTCAGAGGAAATTGCTGTGGCAGGGTGGTAAGTGGTAGGGGGATAGGGGTGGGGTGGGAGGAGGTGATGGCGTGTGTGTGTGTGTGTGTGTGTGTGTGTGTGTGTGTGGTGTCCAAGTAAGAGAGAGTAACCAGTATGTACAAAACCTGGCATTTATAGTCTGAGACTATTTGCCTATGAGACCTCCTACTGGGACTAGCCTACCCCTACCCCTGTGCTGTACCTAATAAACACACAAAGGTTCCTTGGTTGCTGGTGACAGTAGGTACCATTCCATCAGAGCACAGACACCCCATTTGACCCCAGCTTTTTGTACATGTGTCTGTCCTTTCTTCATTGCCTCAGCCCCTCCAACCCCTCACCCCAGTCAGGGTTCCAGGACCTAAGCTGGGAGGATTGAAGTAGGGTGGTGTCATTAGTTACTAATGGATTTTGTTGCCCAAGATAAACTGAACATCTCTCCCTTTTTTGAACTTCCTCCTTTCTTGGAATCCATATACTTTGAATGTGTTCAGATTATAGTTCAATATACAAATGTAAGGGGAGATTTTAAAAGCCAAGGGAGACTTCAGAATGTCACAAGGATACTCAACATATATTTCCCCACATACATTATTACCATCAGTGCAATGATTTCCTTTCACACTGCACAGTCGCTGTAGTGTGGGCGGTTTGGGAGTTGCTAGGGCCTGGGAGGCAAACTGAGTTGAAGTAAAACCTCATCAGTTACTGTGTAAGGGGCTGGTAAAATTTGACTTTGAATTAGTTTGGTTAAAATGAGCTTGCATTTTAATAAAATAACAAGATGATCTAGGCAGTCAAGGAATGGGAATTGTTTTTGAATTACATACTATTTGGGGAAAACAAGCTCTGTGATTGGCATAATGAGGATTTACTGTACATTGTGTACTGTGAGAATGCCTCTGCCTCTTAGAAATGTTCTTTGTATTCATGAGTCTTTTATGACTGACTGTCCTGTCACTCGGGGAGACTTTTGGTCTCCTTTGTCTTTCTGTTGTCAGCCATAATGAAATAATTGTGATGACAATTATTTGCTTGTTTGGCTTCAAAAGTTTTCTGTATTCAATTACTTCACTTGTCTGCCTCATGGTACCATTGTGTGATACATCATGACTGAGCACACTCCAAGGACAAAAAAAGAGTATTCATTACTTCTTCCTCCTGGAGAAGTGTCCACTTAAATGGAATTTAATAGAAATGTTCACAGTACAACAGTGAGCATTTAAAATGGTTGTAGTCATCCAGAATTTAATAGCTTAAACAGACCAAGATGGTGGGTAACACCAATCTACCTTGGTGTTTCAGGGCCTATTTTTATAAATCCCACATCAAAAACTGCTAGAAATTTAAGGAAGTATGTCACCTTGGTATGCAGTGTTACAAATTATACCTACCTCAGGTGGCCTGCATTTTGGTTTTGAAGACTGATAACTTTGGCTTTCTCTCATTTCCTAACTTTGCCCAAAGACTATAAGACATTGACCGAGAATTCAGTAATGAAGGTTTGGATCAGGACAGGGATGGCTGCCACCATTATTCTGACGTATGAGCATACAAGGAGGGTGTGCCATCAGCGCATCTCCCCAGCCTGGGATGACTTGAATTGCAAGTGTTCCAAGTTGCATTGAGGTGGCTGGCCAGCTGCGACCCAGACAAGCTGCTGTACACTTATTATTAAGAGGTATGCTTTGAATGCTTATCTTCAAATATAAACACTAACCCTTGTTGCTTTTTTTTTCTGAAGTCTCTTATATGCTTAAATAAAATAAGGTGGCTATGACAGCATTTGTATCATAAAATTGTATGAATCCAATGAGACCATGCAAAGACATTCAGCCTTCAGCATGATGCATCATGTAAATTCCGTAAGTGCAGACTTTGCAGTGTTCTGTCATCCTTTCAGTCACTGCTACCTTCCTGCTTGAACCTCATGTACCAGCAATTTGTGTATATCATCATGGTCAGCAGTTTTGGGCCCTGGATTTCAGGGGTCAATAAAGAATGGCCCTTCCTCTGGCATGATACTGAAGATTTTTGGAACAGACAAAAAAAAGAATCACTCATTGTTAGAAATGTCTAACTGGAGACAAAGAAAAAAGCTGACCCCGTGTTTCCTATGTGAAACAATTGTTCAAGGCTATTATTTCAGGAACTCATTTCTATTTGTAGCATATTTGTACAACATGCACATCAGATATTACCTATAAGGGGACAAAATAAAATGTCTTGGTGAGAATGAACACTTCAGCTTACCATCCAGATGTTTAGGTACATGGTGCCCCACAACTGGAGCATCTGAGTCATGTAGCTGTTGGGTGACTTGCAAATTCAATATGTAGATGACAGAATCTCCTTGTTTTCCCATCAGACTTTCAGCATCCCTTAGACAAAATCTGAAAGATATAATGACATATGGCACAGACTTTTACATTCAAAGTATACAAGCAGATAGCTAACACTTTCTATGAAAAAAAAATTCCTCCAGGTATTTTGATGAATCTAAAATTCTCACAAAGTGTATGTATCATCTGAAAAAAAAATGCGACAACAAAACAAACTGCATTTGAAGTGGGGGAACTGAGAGTGTAGGACAAACACCTGTTACCTCATCTTGTGTATAGCCTGGGCAAAACAGAATAAGACTTTCTTTTATGGAATTAACTTGAAAGCAGCTAAAAGACAAAGCTTCAAAAAACATACAGTTCTGCTGTGGGATGGTCTGTATGTCAAATGTGTTGTTGATTGGTCAATAAATAAATCACTGATTGGCCAGTGGCCAGGCAGGAAGTATAGGCGGGACAAGGAGGAGAATAAAGCTGGGAAGTGGAAGGCTGAGGCAGGGAGACACTGCTAGCTGCCATGATGACAAGCCGCATGTGAAGATGCCAATAAGCCACAAGCCATGTGGCAAGGTATAGATTAATGGAAATGGATTAATTTAAGCTGTAAGAACAGTTAGCAAGAAACCTGCCACAGCCATACAGTTTGTAACCAATATAAGTCTCTGTGTTTACTTGGTTGGGTCTGAGCGGCTGTGGGACTGGCAAGTGTCAGAGATTTGTCCTGACTGTGGGCCAGGCAGGAAAACTCCAGCTACACAGTTCCATTTAAAATGCCTCAGAAATTCCGTTGGTGGCATCCAGTGATTATTCACATCAAGTAATTTTTTTTCCTCATGTTCTAAAAGCAAGATAGTTTAATGCTGTATTTTGAAATGAATGGCTGCGCAAAGAAAAGATCCTACAGGACAGAAAGCAATCTGTGCCAACTAGAAAGGGATTAATATCCAAGGCATATAAAACACTTCAGAAATTCAACTGAATCATTCAGTCAATAAAAGGACTGAAGAACTGAATACCCAGTTCTCAGAAGAAGTTTGAATAGGCAACAAATATTTAAACAAGTTTTCAATATGGTTAGCCATCAAGGAAATGCAAGTTAAAACTGCTCTGAGATTCCATCTCACCACAGGCAGAATGGTTATCATCAGGAAAGAAAATGACAAGTGCTGGTGTGGATATGTGGAGATGGACCCCTTCTTTACCACTGATAGGAATGTAAACTAGGCAACCCCTTTGGAAATGAAACAAAACAAAAGGGAAAAAAAAACCTGAAAATAGAGCTACTACATGAACAAGCTATACTACTCTGAAGGACTTCAAGTCAACATATCACAGTCATATGTGTACAACTGTGTTTATTGCTGCATTATTCACAATAGCCAGGAAATGGGACCAGCTCAGATAAAAAAAAATGTGGTACATATATGCAATGGAATTTTCAGCAGTCATAAAGAGAAGTGATATCACGATATCTGTAGGAAAAAGGAGGCAACTAGAAATCATTATGTTAAGCAAAATGAGCCAGCCACAGAATACTGCATGTTTTCTCTCATATGCAGAATCAAGATTTAAAATAAGAGTGTGTGTATACAAATATCCATACATATATATATATATATATATATATATATGTTTGTAGGTATTGAAACTAGAAAGGATCATGAGAGTGGAGGATGAGATCTTAAGGGAGGTAGGAAGGTAGAAATAGGAGGTAATGGAATATGCTATGAAAGTAGAGAAAGACTAATTGGAAGAAGAAAGGGAGCCTGTTGGAGGGGAGTGGTGGGGGGAGGTAGTTGGGGAGGGGAAGGAATGAGAGCAAGTATAATAGCATTTATGTATGGAGACACCATGAAGATACCCAATATTTTGTATGCTAACCCAGTTGTGGTGGTCTGAATAAGAATGGCCACCATAGGCTTATCTATTCTGAACACTTAGTCACCAGGGAGTGGAACTGTTTGTACGAAGAAGGATTAGGAGGTGTGGGTTTGCTGGTGCAAAGTATGTCCCTAGGTGGGCTTTGAGGTCTCAAACGTCCACACCAGACCCCAGTCTCTCTTTCTCTTTCTGTCTGTGGCTCAGGATGTAAAGGTCTCAGCTACTACTCCAGCACACGTCTGCATGCCACCATGCTCCCTGGCATATGATTATGGACTAAACGCCTGAAACTGTAAGGAAGTCCCAGTTAAATGCTTCCTTTTATAAGAATTGCCTTGGGGGCTGGAGAGATGGCTCAGAGGTTAGGAGCACCGATAGCTCTTCCAGAGGTCCTGAGTTCAGTTCCCAGCAGCCACATGGTGGCTCACAACCATCTGTAGTGAGATTTGGCTCCCTCTTCTGTACACATAACAAATAAACGGGTCTTTAAAAAAAAAAAAAAGAATTGCCTTGGTCATGGTGCCTTTTCGTGGTAATAAAACAGTGACTAAGACACTAATAATAATGATAATAATAATAACCAAGATGACATTTCAGAGTTAAATATGTAAAAAAAATAATTAGTGATTGTGGGAAATCTAATGACTTAATTGTAAAATAGAAATCCAATTGATCAAGAAGTTGAGCAAATGAACAGAAGGCTGAGAGAGCACCACGGTGCCTGTGATTTTTAAACTCTCTTTTGTTTTCAGACCACCCAATCAATGATCAGTTTTTAAATGCAGACCATTTCATACCTCCTCTGACTAAAATCACAGAGGAAGATGAGAACTTATGTGCTGGCTTTTCCTTTCCAGGTGACAGCATTCAGGAATGATAGAGTTGGTAACTGAATGGGATAGAGAGAGCATCTATCCAGGGCTGCAGATGCCAGACTTTTGTCCACACAGTTACATGTCAAGTTGAAACAAAGTGAAGGTGCAGCACATACATTTGGAGACCAAAATACCTCTGGGGAGTGGGTCTCTCCCCAGGCACAGGCCCTCATCTTGCACCTATTGCTGCCATTCCAGGTCATGGACCCCACCTTTCATATTACTACAGCACTTTAATTCCTGAGTCTTTATTCTCATTTGTCTCCACAGTGTTTAAGCCTAATTTCCTTCACCAGTTGGTTGAATGATCTCATTTGCTACTTTTAATCTAGTAATACATGCACCTTGGATGGGGAAACCAGGACTAGAGAAGGCAGGTGCTTTGAGGAAATTGCTGCAGTAAAGTGATGTTTCTGGCACTTGATGTTTCCGGTTCTCTGTGTTTACTCTGGCATGCTCCTTCTGCTGTCAACATGGCACTCTACACACATTAAGCTCTAACAAGCCACTGTGGATACAGGTCTGTTGATAAAGAATTTGCCTGGTATGGGCAAGATCTTAAGTTCAATTCTCAACACTACAAATATACAACAAAACAACAACAACCTCCCCCCCAAAACAACAACAAAAAACCAAAAAGTAGCATCAACAACAATAAAAAATCCACCACACCTCAAACTCTAAAAGTTCCAAAAGGACTGTTAGGATACTTCTATGGTTTCTTAAAGAAATTATTAAACTCATTACTCTCTTGATTTTCTACAGTTATTTACCTCACAGATATTTGTCCTTGACAACTCTCTTTCAGTGCTAAGTTTTTCATTGATCTTTTCCATTTAGCTTATTTTCTTAACATGTAGATTTAGTTTTCTCCTTTTTGTTTCTTAATGTTTTTAAATTATCTTTATGTATGCAATTTGTCTTGTGTCAATATTTTACATTCACTCTTTGAATTCTGTCATATGTCTGAAAGCATCTTTAATTGACTATATCAATACTACATATTGCTATGCATTTATTAGAAGGAATAAAATATTAAAATGTAAATATGAATTCTATACTCACAGGAACAAAGGAAGAAAGCCTCTTTGCTATGCGGAGTGCCATCAACTATATTGACCCCAAACATAAAGCAAGGGGCCCCCTGTCTTTAAGCATTGGGTCCTGAAGTCAATATTTATAAGACAGCCTTATTCTAAAAAGCAAGATACATGTTCTGCCTCTGAAATATCTCTGCAGTTACAAGTGGTACTTAGGAAAGTTCCTTTCTAATGACAAGGGACAGAGAAGGGAGACTTCTCTTTGAAACATGGGATAAGTAAGACATGACACAAAGTCTGCTCACACCTCACCCCCCACCATAACAGCAGACAAGTGTCACCACTAGAAACACAGCTCTCACTTCAAAGCGAACAAGAGAGAATTTATTGTGGGATTAAATGTGAGTGACCATGGCCCAGGGACACAGATTCAAGTTCCCCCTAACTACCATGTTCCAACATGGTAAAGTTCCATAAAGCTTTTTATAGCAATAGCACCAAGAAAACAAACCATAAATTATTTTCAGGTGCATTGGTGGAAACAGGTAGGTGGGTTACAGTAAAATGAGGAAACATCTGCGATAGGCCTTGGATGCTAGTTTATGGCATTCTTAACTTTTGGGCTGATGGAAGCTGACGGTCTTATCTGTTCACTTCTAAAGAGTCATGAAGATGTGAGGTCGCATGCAGAGCTTGGTAATAAATGTCTTTCTGGGTTAACTTGGCATTGCACATTCCAACTCTCTACAATCATTGAAGTTCTGGTAATCAGTCAATCAATCAGCCTTGGAAAATGTTTAACGTAAGTATGGCAGGTTTTTGTTTTTTGGTTTTTTTTTTGCTGTTGTTTTGCTTTTGTTTTTTCTAGGAATTTCATTTAACACAAAGTATCAAAGTAGACTGTGCTCACACAGTCAGGTTTAAAGGGGAAGGACACCCAACCGCTGTTACCAATCACCTCCTACATCTGGGAGCCACCCATCCCTTTCCATTTGACAACGAGGAAAGGAGGCTCAGAGAGGCTCACCCACTCAAGCCTTCTAGGAGTGTGATCAAGCCAGGGCCCTCTCTGAGTGCTGTCTTCACTGTGTAGCTATTCCAGCTGGTCCTATGTTATGGTGATGTTTGTATTAGGCAGCCTGTGGGATAATTCTGCATCCCCTTAGGCAGGTGACAGCTCTATATGGCCACAGTTACAGGCATTAATGGGAAGGCTGTACCTTTCAGGTGCTCTATTATTTGAGCATGAAGGGGCTGTTACATAGGAAAGGAGGAATACTTTCCTGATGGGGATTTTCATGCTGGCAAATTGGCTAATCTGACTCAAATTCCTATCATTACTAATTGGTACTAGAATTTTTGTTCTGAGCTGTGCGTATGCTAAGTAGCCATTTTCCCTCCTTGTTTGATTATGGATTAGTATTCTCATTTTACTTCCTGAAAGCAGAAACAGCTGTGTTGCCTCAGGAGGAAATACTTTACCTGGTAATTATAGTTGGAGGCACTGAGCCACACAGCTGACCCATGGGCAAGCTGTGGAGAGAACCATAAAGAATGTAACTTCAGTTAGGATTTTTTTGTTCTCAATTGAGTATAATGGGGGGAAATTCCTCAAAGAAGTGCCTGTGAGGATAGTAGGCAGCAAGAGGGCAGTCTTAAAGCAATTGTTAAGAAGTACCAAGGGACCCAGAGAAGTGCCAGCCCTGAGGACAGGGCTGCTTTGATGAATATTCACAGCAGGTTTTCAGGGATTCCCTAAAGAAATGATGTCTCAGAAGGAAATAAAAAATGGCACGTCTGCAGGCAGCCATTTCTGGTGTGTGACCTCAGAAACCTGTGGAGGAAAGTGACAGTGACAGGAGGGGTTGGAGCCTGGGAGTCAGGAGACTGGGCCCTTAGCACAGGCAGGGGCAGTTTCTGACCCGCTCTTTCCATACTCTTCCTAGGAAGGAGGCACCCAAATGCATGCTGCTCAGATGACCCTCACTGCCACAACTGCAGAATTTGCTTTTCCACCTGTGATTCGGTTCTGATCTTTTCCGTTCTGTTCATATAGAAACATTACATTTTTGCTTCAGTCCCAGTACAGTCTTTAGACACATGGCCTTTAAATAACAAATAAGCAATGACCCAAAATCAAGTTATTGAAGGTGAGAGGGTCAATGTCTGAGGGGTCACATTAAATATCATCTTGTCTAACTGATACATAATATGAGCAGTAGCAAGAACAAGACACATTCTCTGAGAAGCTGTGTAAATGCAGGTACATGCTTGTGCACATACATAAAACTATTATCCCAGGATGTGGGAGGCTGAGGAATGAACAAGAATTCAAGGTCATCTTCCATCATCTGGTGAATCTGAGGTCAGTTAGACTACAAGGAGACCCTGTCTCAAAAAATAGATTAAAAAAAGAAAGATATAAATTAAAAAAGAAATTATCTGTCTACTTAAAATACAAACGCATGTTGTTTATTTCAAGAGTAAAACATAGTACTTATTGATAATTATAAATGTTATTAGCTTTGAATAAAGAAGTAAGAACCTTCAAATACACAAGGCTGTTCATAGATAGCACACCAGTCACAAAGCTTTTAGAGTGATGTCTTCTATGAGCCAGAACATGGTTATCAAGAAGTAAATTATAGAGACCAACTCTATATCAACAGAGGATACATGATGTCACCAGGGTTATACTTGTAGAACTATTCATCTGTATGTTAAAACCTGAATGTTTTTAAAATCCTGCTTTAAATTTATATCAATATTTTGACTATCATGCCAAACTTCAAATTTTTGACAAAAACATAAAATTTATATGTGGTAAAAGCCACCTGCTCAGTTGGTAGAGTGCTTTCTTGACATGCATGAATCCCTGTGGTTCCATCCCTGGTACATGAACTGGGTGTAGTAGTAGTACATGTTTCTAATATCAGAACTTGGGAGGTGGAGGCAGGAGAAGTGTGGATTCAGGACTATCCTTGGCTATAAGGCAAGTTTGAGGCCCGTCTGGGCCATATGAAATTCTATCTGAAAAACTGAAAAGCAAACAAAAGGAAAAAGGTAAGGCACTCAGAGTTGTGGAAGTATATACATTTTGAAAAGTGTGAATATCTGTAGCCACCATTCCTAACAAAACACAGACTTTTCCTGAGTTAGTTTATAAGGCTGCCTAACAAAACATGACATACCATTTGGCTCATACAACAAAATTTCATATTCCCACAACGCTGGAGGTTGAGAGTCCTTAATTAAGGCTTTGTCAGATAGGTTTTGGTCTCCCTTCTGTGCAAGTACATGCTCTAGTGTCCCTCTCTGAAGGTCTAGATTCCGGTCAAAATGATAACCAGCTGTGTTGGGATAGGATCTCCTGAGGATAATATATTTAACTCAATTAACTGCGGTTCTTCTTGTTCCTCCAGATTGTTAGCTGCATTGGTCCATGAGGGTGGGAGGAACAGGGTTCAAGACTGCTATGTGTACAAACGGAGACAGCCCTCCGGGAGACAGACTTCAGTGAATCAGTTCAACGTTATTCCAGAGTATAAGGAATATATAGGATTTGGGAGCTGGGGACAAACCCTAATATGTATCAAGTGGCACATTCCTATCATATAGCTGGATTAGTGGAAACATGGTCCTATCAAAATGGCTAGAGCACTTGCCTCATTACCTTGTGGGCCATCAAAGGAAGAGTGTTTGCAGGGAACTGTGTAAAGGGTCACCCTTGAGATAAGTCAGGCATCCTGGACCTAGAGACATCCTACAGATAAGATTGAGTAGAGAGCAGGAAGCTTTTGCTGAGGAGAGGGAGTCCTCCATGTTGTTGAGTTTAGAGAAAGCTGACAGGCTATGGAAGACTGCAACCTCTGATTATCAGGGCCCTCTAATAAATTACTTTAACTCCATTACTTCTTTAAAGACCCTGTCTCCAAATACAGTCACATCCTGATGTCCTGGAAGTTAGGGCTTTGATATATAGTGTTGAGGGAAGGTTATACACAATTGGGCTTCAGAAATCCAGATCCCTTTCTTCCCCCAGTATCCCTGCATAGTCAGACAGTCAGTCCTCTTCCATGACCCTGGCCTCTGGCAGCAATGATATTTTCCTTGTCTTGACAGTTTTGCCTTTTCAGGCTTCCATGTGAATGAAACCTTATAGATCTAGCCTGAGGGATGCCTTCTGCCAGTAGAGGTGGCAGGGTGATCTGTGTGCAGGTCCACACACAGAAGGGTCACATACAAATTCCAAGACTGCCTGTGTCCCTAGAGCTGGTTTGACTGTGACGCTGGATGCATACACACTCTCAAAGGAGTGGCCACATCAGCCACAGGTCTCAGTTTACTCTCTATAGAGCAACTCTCCCAGTGCAGAAGAGGATAGCAACAATTAAGAGGCTATCTGAAGTGGGTTAGCTGATAATGACAGAGGTAGGAAAAGCTAGTGGCCCATCCATCATCCAGAGGCCCCCATTCTACTGCCAGGGGTGTGGATCAACCTCTTTGGATGTGGCAGGCATCATCTTTCCATGTGAAGTTTTTCTTCAGACACTTTACAGGATAGTTTATAAGACAATAGCATTAATATGTGGCAAGGGAGACAGCTCAGTTGGAAAGTGCCTATGGTAGGAGCATGACAACCTGAGCACTGATCCTAGGATTTATATAAAGGTTGTGTGTGATAGCTTGTGCTGATAATCTCAGTGCTGGATAGGCAGAGGTTAGGGGACCCCTGGGGC
Source organism: Peromyscus californicus insignis (assembly GCF_007827085.1). Classification (NCBI taxonomy): domain Eukaryota; kingdom Metazoa; phylum Chordata; class Mammalia; order Rodentia; family Cricetidae; genus Peromyscus; species Peromyscus californicus. Next base: position 1,874,455 of record NW_026294617.1, on the reverse strand, counting down.
TCACTGGCCAGACAGTTCAGGTTGTTTGTGATAGTACCTGCTGGTAATCCCAGTGCTGGATAGGCAGAGGTTGGAGAATCTTTGGGGCTCACTGGCTACACAGTTGAACTATGAGCTCTAGGTTCAAGAAAAGGCCTACTTCTGAAAATAAGGTAGGTAGCAATAGAGAAAGCCAGCCAGCATCCACCTCTAGACTCCACATCTGCGCACGTTCCCACACACAAACAAGTGTACACACACACACAAATACACAAATAAATGTAAATGTAAATAAGAGGTATGGCTCTGAATTTTAGGAGATTTAGAAATGGAGGTTAAATATGGCTAAGATATTTACCAAGCACCAATGTCCTTTCTGCAAACATTCTCTAGCCATCTTCCGGTGTGGGGATTGGTGTAATATAAATGATATTGGTCAATTTTTATTTGCACTTGTTGAGAGCTGTCTCTGAGAGCAAGATGGGCCATATCAGTTCAGTCAGATTCAAGCATGTTTCTCTCAAAGGTCCTGAGAGAAGACTTGAGACAGTTTGGCCCGGAATATCTGTCAGAGAGAAGAGAACAAACAGATAAAATATTAAAAATATTGCACCCTTGAGACAGCTAGAAGGCAAATCATTCCCATAAAGGTTATTAATGTTTATCTCATGGCATAAAACATTCCCATGGTGGGAACAAGACATTGGAAGTTCATTCATGGAGAGAAAGTTCTACTCTGCTTGGGTCTCACAGTCTGGAACTCCAACTGCCTAATGTAGAGTTCCTAGTCAGTTTCTGTTCCGTGTTGTGTTGTGGAATATTACTTTAAGATGTGTTACATTTGTTTATGTTGTGGAACATTTGTTTTAATGATGCAAAGATGTGTTGTATTCTTTTATGTTGCATTTGTTTAACTCTGTGAAGTTGTGATACTTTGCCTGTCTAAAAAACCTGATGGTCTAAAAAAGAGCTGAGCACCCAATAGAAGGCAGGAGGAACGATAGGTGGGGCTGGCAGGAAGAGAGAATAAATAGAGGAAATCTGGGAGTAAAAAAGAAGAAAGAGCAAAAGAACAAGGAGAGGAGGATGCTAGGGGTCAGCCACATAGCCACACAGCCAGCCACAGAGTAAGAGTGAAATGAGATCACAGAAGAAAAGGAAAAAGCCCAGAGACAAAAGGTAGAGGGGATAATTTAAGTTAAGAAAAGTTGGCTAGCAACAAACCAAGCTAAGGCCGGGCATTCCTAAGAAAAGATAAGACTGTGTGGATTTATTTGGGAGCTGGGTGGTGGGCTCCCCCAAAGAGTAAAGAGTAATAAAACAACAGGGTTGCAATCACCTGATTGGATGATATTTTTTCATCTCTCTGTCACTCTTCTCTGCCCTGTTTGCTATTTGTTCTTTTACATTGGTTGCCACATGCTTCAGAAACTTGCTTTTTGGAAACTGAAGGTACAACCATCATGACCATTCTCTGTACAGAACATTTAGACTTCCCCACATTTCTCCTATTAACACTAGGAGCTTCCCTCAGCCTTATTTCAGAGAGCAGTGGCCCTGAACCTATAAGAGGAAGAGGGCATAGGAAAGGATGATAACGATCAGTGAGAGCCACAAAATCATCTCCCTTCTCTTTTTACAGCACACTGCAGCTAATGAAATATATTTGAATTAAAAATAATGTTTTTAGAAACATCTTTTGGATGCCTCCATTGTCACTAACAACTTACAGTGAATAAGTCTTATCAACAATTAGTAAAAACTGAGGTAGGCACGTTTCTTAAAGAGAATTGGTGTTATGGGGAGTTACAAAGTTGCTGAGCAGGAACAGCGATAGGCACCATGAGAATTTTGGGAAGCAAGAGGATAGCCATGCCAGCACCAGTAAGCACAAGGAAATACACTTTCAGAGGAAGGAAGGCTCAAGGGTGATGATTATCTCTGATTTGCAGAGATATAGGTTGGTTTTTTTTTTTTTTGCTTTGATATAGACACTCTTGATCAAGTTCAGTTGGAATCACTATCACTTGAGAAAGCTCCAATGTAAATTTTGCAAAGATCATTATTAGTTCAGACTCATGCTATCAATCAATATACTAGTAAGCTATTGTTATAATAAAGGTACAAAAGCCTGCTCTAGAATCTGCATGGCTTCCAGCCAAGCATTGCTCTTTTTTGTTTCTCTGTAAGTCTATCGTGGGCTTGACCAGTCAAAGCTGGGTTCAGCTTGAGAATTGGATACACACCCATTTCTTAGACTTCTTCCTTCTCTTTTTTTTGCTTTGCCTGAATCCAGTTATGAAGTGAAACTTAACACCAATGACATTCTACTGACTCTGACAACTTATAATTTTGAGGTGATGGAGTGAAGTGTGGAGGTGTCTCCATCTCTCAAGGAGTGAAGAGTGAGAGGCCTATCATTCTACACAGTTAGTCAGCAATGAGCACAAGGATCCAACCACACTTACCTGGGTTTCTCCATACTTTAAAAAATAAATTGATTAAAAGAAATAGTATTTTCTATAATAGAGTGCTTCTTATGTTGCCGTGTGTGTGTGTGTGTGTGTGTGTGTGTGTGTGTGTGTGTGTGTGTGTGTCTGTGTGCACTCATGTGTGTGAAATGTGTGTGTGTGTACCATGGCACATGTGTGGTCAAAGGAAAATTTGGTGTGTGGGTTCTTATCTTCCACCTTGTTTGAACTGGTGCCTCTGTGTCATTTTACTACTGTAGAGAATTCTGAGGGATTGCTTTGTCTCTGCCTCTCATCTCTGTAGGAGTTCTGGGATTACAAACAGCCAGCTATGCTTTTGACTTCATGGGGGTTCTATAGATTCAGTTTGGGGTTCCTTCCATGGCAAGTGCCTTTGTGCCCTCTAATCCATCTCCCAAGACTCCTCGTTCCCATTTTTACAAAATATGCTATTTGGTCCCTTTAAACAAATGAAGAGTTTCTGAAGGACTGCTAAAGGTCACACATGTCCTAGAAGAATGTAAGGAATCCTTTTCATCTGGATGACCTGCCCTGTTCTCTAGTGGGGAATTGTGTTTATTTCCAACGTTTCTTCTGCTCTTGTCCTTCTTACCCTTCAACTATCCCACATGTTCCTGGAAACCTGATGTCTTTGGCTGCACACACCATGCCTGGCATTTTTCATATTCTAGAAACTAACTGCCTTTGAGCTCTTTTCTCCACCACCCTTCTTTAGTACCTCCCAGGAGCTGGTCCACGGTCTCTGATGTCATAAAAATGTTTCTTTACTTGAAAATCAGTATATGGCCATAAAACATTTGCTGTTTCACAATTAAATACAGACATCATTATACTTGTTCTCCCCACTTCTGCCACCATGGTGAGTGTGTGTGTGTGTGTGTGTGTGTGTGTGTGTGTGTGTGTGTGACAGATACACGTATAATAAGCTTGTTAAAATAATTTGTGTGCTTTCTATAAGTATTAATGTCCAATTTTGGAGACTTTTGAAGTATTCTTCCCCAAGCAATCAAAAGGACAAGCAAACAGAAGGGAGAAGCATTAGAAAAGCTGGCCTAAATGTAGAGGTGATCCCTCTCTGGCACACAGAGAGACTCGGAAGCCTCTCTTTCCGTTATTAAGAATCTAGTGTTCTTTTATATGCTGGGACCTAAGGACACAGCTAAGAGTCAAGTCTCAGAGTTCTTCAGGTCAAACTTGGCTTTGGGCGCTGAAGAGTGCCACAAAATAAGGTCTGAGCCTGCAGCACAGCAAAAGTCACAATTTACTTTCAAGCTAGAAATAAAAATGTATTCAGAGGCTTAAAAATAAAGCACTGGACCAAACTGACTGTCCCCTTCATATTGATATCAAGTTCCATTGAGCACTCCCTTTATACCAATTTGAAGGTACATAGCTGAGCATCAATGTGTCTCCCTGTTCAAAACAACACAGCCCAGAAGTGCTAACTGCATAGTACATTTCAGTGCATAGAATTATACTTTCTCATTGGAATTTCAAAATTCCTTCCAATTAATTACTTCCTCTGTCCTAATTCCTTTTCTCAAAATTTCTTCCTCTGCCTTAATTACTTTTCTATTGCTGAAAAGACATCAAAACCAAGACAACTTAAAAAAGAAAGCATTTAATTGAGGGCTTGCATACAATTTCAGTGGGTGACTCCATGAAGGTCATGGTGGGAGGCATGGCAACAGGTGGGCAGGCATGGCAGTGGTAGCTGAAAGTTTGCAACTTATCCACAAGCAGTAGGCAGAGAAAGGAGGACCGAGCCTGGTTGTGGCTTTTGTAACCTCAAAGCCTACCCCCAGTGACACTCCTCTTCCAAAAAGGCCATATCTACTAATTCTTCCCAGAACAATTCTACCAACTGGGGACCAAGCATTCAAATATGAGTATATGAGGACCATTCTTATTCAAACTAGCTCATAAAAAGATGAACTTGAACTGTAAGATTTGTCCTACTATGGTGTTAGTTTGTTAAAAGCCTAATAACTGGATTATCACTGAGACTATCAGTAAGTAGAACATCTCTATAGACCACAGCTGAGTCCTTCTAGAGTATCAGAACACTGTAGCGTGTCTCCCCAGACAGTCAGGCATCTCTTGTCTGCAGCACTTGTTTTTCGTGGAGTTCTATACATTGATATCCTGGGTCTGCATTGCCAGTTTCCGTCCAGTGAGTACAAGCAGCGGCTTTTTAATTTGCTTAATTCGTTTTCACAGCCGAGGAGAACAGAGTCAGAGGTAAAATGGAGAGTCGCCAAAGAAACAGTAAGTGAGAATCTTGGGATTCTAGTGGCAAGTTATGCAAACTTTTCCAGAAAGAGCAAAGCACAGTAGCTCAGATAGCTGCTCACAATTATCCCTGACAAAGAGTAGAACTGTTCCAAGTTCTGCTTCTTCTGTTTGCTTCTCTGTGGGGTGTCCCTGGTTGGGAAGCCTCTGGAAACTAGTGCAGGATCAGCTGGACTGAGAGGATGTATGAGAAGGAGCTGGAGAGAGGACAGGGTAAGACAAATGTTGATGGACAAGCATTTCTCTTGATAAATGAGAGAGTGGCTTTACAGAAAGATCAACTTTAATTGTAACAATGTATGATACCATTGCAGTATTGGTTTATTGAAAGCTTAATAACTGGATTATCTGTAGTCTTCAGACTTCTGCAGTACTTTTGCATTGTGTTGTGTATTTCAAAGCCAGGAGGCATCGCAAATAATGTCCCCAGTAGACCCAGTTGAAACAGTTGGCTGTTAATTCCCTTTCAGTACTTTAGACAGCAAATGAGGAACATGAAGGTTGGCCTACACAACTCAGGAGTAAATGGAAATATCTCTTTTGCATTGTTCTTACTATTGTTACTTCAGAATTCAATGATAACACGGCCATTGACTCAGGGAAGTTACGGAACCACATGAATTCATAGAACTGGTTGCTCTTACCATATGAAATCCTTGAGCTGGAACATGAGTTGTCTGTCAAGACTGAATCTCTGACTTTGTGTCCCATGGGGCCACAGCTTGGCTCCAGACTGTATTTTCTTCAGTTCTGGCCCTGTTTTGTTGTTTTCTGGTCCATAACCTAGTGTGGTTTTTGCAAATCAGAAAGCCAGATGCATAGAGAACACTTCTTATTTGTCTGCACAGCATCCGCTTTAGGTAAGGAAGGGCAGGAATTAAAAGTGCTTTATATGCAGACGGTGCTCACTATGGAATCCAGTGCCCAAATGGTGGCTAAGGATGAGATCCCAAGGCTTCTACTGTCCAGGCTGGGACCTGCCGACTAAGTACAGCTCTTAGCTTATCACACTAACTAAACAGAAAAAGCCACAGTGGCAATAGTTTCTTTAATTAGTAGACCACACCACAGGAAAATAGAAATATGTCTGCTTCTATAGCATTTGTCAAGCCTGATTTTGTTTTAGGCATACTGTGCTTGGGTTAAAGTCATCTGAAAAAGCACCCAAGTGGCCAAGCCCATGCCCACTGTTTCCCTTTGGTCTTAACAAAATAGAATTGCAAACTGAGATTGTGACTCCTACATCCTGGCAGGGCTTTGGGCCATCCCTACAGCTGTCTTACCACTGACCCCAGAGGCTCCAGACTGCTACTCAGCAGGGCTCCTTCAGAACCAGGCTAGGGCTAGATGATTCCAACAGGAACATCAGAGAACCAGATCATCGATTCAGGGTCTGTCACTAAATGCACATCAGCTTACACATTGTAGAGAGACTCCTGGGGTGTGCAAGTGGAATTCTCTTTCAGAATACAGCTGTGAAAAAAGGAGCCAGTGCCAAGTTTTTAGGATCTCTGTGTCACATGTCTGTTACAATGTTTTTTGATGTTCGTAAGTCTCTTCTTCCCAAATGTTATTGCCTATGGCAAAACACCTCTCAGATAGAACCTCCATGGCAGAGAATTGTAATGGAAAGAACCAGGCTCTGAGCAGGGATCTATGAGACCTGGCTCCTTTTAATGTATCTTTGCTGTTGTTGAGCCATTCATCCAGCAGGCTGACAGCTGTGCCATTTTTTCTTTTTTCTTCCTTTCTTTTTAAAACTTTATGTGAATGTGTGTATTGCATGTGCACATATGTGCAGATATGCATGCCTGTGAGTACATGGAGGCCAGAGGAGGATGTCCAGTGGCTTGCTTTATCACCTTCTGCCATATTGTCTTGCAACAGGGTCTCTCTCACTGAACATGGAGTTAGGCTGGCAGCCTGCAAGCTCCAACAATCCCCATGTGTCTGTCCCCTGCCAGGGCCTCATGTTCCACATAGGTTCTGAAGATTTTAACACAGGTCCTCATGCTTGGGCAACAACCCACTTGAGCCCTTGCCCCTGCTTTTATGCTGGAAAATTTCATTCTTAATTAAAAGACGTTAGTCCTAATTTCAAGGAACTTGAAGTCTAGTTTGAAAAGAAAAGCCATATACACATAATTGTTGTTTAGTCACTTAAGAAATTAATATTTGCAAAAATGGCTCTTTGGAAATGGTCTGAGGGTTGCTTTGGTTTGCTAACTTGATCTGAATTCAGTTAGGGGTTGTTTTTATCTTTGTTTGTTTCTCACATTATGGAATGGTTCTGTTTTACCTAGATTTTCAGAGCTGGATAGCTGGAACATCAAGAGACATCACTCACTGCGACTGCCAGTCAGTTAGATACATCCTCCTCCAAGTGAACCACGATGTCAGTCATGATGACTGGAGAAGGAAGCTGTGAAACACTGGACTGCTTCATAGCACTTGTGTATTCAAAGGGGAAAATAATGCTATTTTGTCCCTATTAATAGATGGTAGTGAGTTTTCAGTAGAACACCAGAAGTTATAATTGAAACAATGCATTTTGGTGTCCTCTCTCTCTCTCTCTCTCTCTCTCTCTCTCTCTCTCTCTCTCTCTCTCTCTCTCTCTCTGTGTGTGTGTGTCTGTGTGTGTGTGTTTAAGGGACTGTGCCCATGCACAAGGTGTCCGAAGGGTTCCTCTATCACTCTCTACCTTATTCTCTTAAGAGGAGGTCTCTCACTAAGCTTACTGTGTGTCAGCTAGGCTGGTTGCCAGCAAGCCCTAGGGATCCTTCTGTCTCCCCAGCTCTGACTTCCCACCAGGGCTACGGATTATAGGTGGTTTTTACATGAGTGTTGGGGATCCCAACTCAGGTCCTAATGTTTGCATAGCGAGTACTTTTACCCCCTGGACCTTTGTCCCTTATCCCCTGGAAAAAAACACATTTTAAAGAAATACCACTATCATGGGCAGGCATACAGTAATTATCAATAACATTAGATGGAACTACACAAGACATACTAACATCCTCCAGTTACTGGTCTCATAGATTAGTCTTGTATGGCAGCAGACAGATGCATTTAATAACCTTTAGATGTCAAGGAACCTCGTGCCTTTTGCGAACACTCCTTGTACCTTCAGAAATAATCCTTTGGAAGTAATGCTCAGAACTGCTAAATGGATTTCAAAGGCTTTTTTTCTTCCACTTTCCATTACCATAGAGAGCCTTTGGAGAGAGAAGAAGCCTGTGGGGGTGGAGGAGGAGGTGGAGGGAAGTCATATAGAAATGCTATTGCTGCCAGAACCCTATCTATGCTCAATGGTTGGCTGGTGACTCAGTGTGGAGGAAATAAAGAGGGACTCAGCTGGTGGTTTAGGAAAAAAAAGTACCAATTGTATGTCAGCAAGTAACAGACTCCATTTTGACCTAGGAGGAGCAACCCCTCCTCTCCTGCCCACAGAGTCCTCAGCTGCAGTTGACTTTCAGCTTGTTCTTGTTCCACATTTACTAGCAAGGAACAAACATGGGGTCTGGGAAACCTAGTGGGGTGGTCCCCAGGCTGCACAGCCAAGACCTGGCTGCAAACAAGAAGTACCTGATTCATTTCTAATGTTGTTTTCTGAGTCTTCCTAGTGGGCTTACAAAGTTTCTCTCTCTCTCTCTCTCTCTCTCTCTCTCTCTCTCCTTGAATGTAATAAATTTTCTTGCTTTATTTTCACTCAAATGCTTCTTTGTTCTTTGTTACTGTTTTACATTTTCTGGTATTAATTTTCACTTTTTAAATATTTTTTTATTCTTTAATATTTTCAAGCACATCATAGTACTTTGATATATCTTCTGGTCTCTCCCTCCTTCCCTTCTTCCTCTTCCTCCTCCCACCTAATCTCAGCTTTCCCTGCTGCCTCCCGCCTACCTCCATGTCTTTGTGTGCAGAACCTGTGGTTCATTGCAGTTAACTAGGGCTTCTTGCAGGAGAGTGGGTTGGGGCTTATTTACTTGGGCCAGGGTAACTTACTAATAGGAATATGAATTACCACTGAGGTATATGACTTCCCCCTTTCCTCCACAACCATTAACTGCCTATAGCTACCCAGAGGGCAGTGGGACCTGATGAGCCCCTCTCTTATCCATGATGGAAAACGACTGGGCCCAGTCTAGTGCAGGTTCCATGTAGGCAGACCATTGCTGCTGTAACAGTATCCACAGCACTCTTTCTGCTCTGGCTCCTACCTTCTTTCCACCCCCTCTTCCCTGAGGCTCCTTCAGCCTTTGATGATTCTGTGGCTATTTTAGCAGAGGTCTGTCTGCTTTGGTAACTCTTCAGAACAAATAGAGAGAGAGAGTGCTCATACACCCAGGGCCAGTCAGGAGACACTGGCATCCTGTATGCCATCCTCAGCACAGGTTTCACCTCAATGGACAAATGCATTTTGAGAAAAAAAGCTATTGCTTAGTCCATCGAGCCCCCACACACATATACGCTACTAATAAAGTAAGAGTTCATCATTATGTAAATAAATATTGTAAATAAAGATGGCTAGGGAGAAGAGCTGGTATCCTTTCCCATAAGTCAGTTTCAAGCAGCATCTTCTGAAGCTTCATGTGGAGCATGCACATTTGCTTTCATGGAGATAAAAGAAATGGAAGAGTAGGAGGTGGATAAGAAAACATCCTTTACAGAATTGATGGGTTAATTGTAGTTATGCATTACTTTAGCTTTATAATTTAGTTATAAGTAGGCCCAAATCCAGAGGAATGAATAGATGGATAAAGTGGAACCCCATATGAAGGATGAGTGCTCTGAAGGAGAATGCTCAGTTTGACATTAAAGTTTTCCAAAAAAAGTTTGACTTAGAATTGATATTGTTTGTTTTGTTGATTTATTTATTTATTTTTGAGGGTAGGTAAGTTAAGTTAGCCTAGCCTATTGAAAATATTATTTTGTTTGTGTGTATGATGTACACATATGCACACATAGGTGTATGTATTTGTGCCTATATGTGTTTGTGTGTGTACGGATGTGTGCACATCCATGTAGAGGCCAGAGGTCTACGTTATGTATCTTTCTCAGTCACCTTCCACCTTTAGGAGGTAAAGCTTGGCTGGAGGAAATTGTCCACTGGTGGCTGGCCTTGAGGACAATAACCAGGCCCTTCTTCCTGTCGCATCTTTGCTTCCTGGAAAGCTATAGAGATTTGCACAAACTTCATTGCTTCAGGAGTCTCCCCTCACCCCAGGATGGATTGTATTGTCTAAATTCTGAGTTAAAATAAACTTTTACTCTATGAAGTGAATGGCTTCTGTCAGAGCAAAAGGAAAAGTGATACACATAAGCTGTATTCTTTATAATATGGCACAGATCCCCTACTCTGTATATCAAATTGTGGTTCATTAACAGATTCTGTGACCTGCTCTAGCTACTGAATTTGATAGGTCTATGAAACTGAGAATGAGGAGGTGGACTGGGTCAGGGTAGAGGGGTGGGATTGGATTGAACTCTCTTCCATAATGCCATCTGAAAAACAGGAATGAGACAGGCTGCCTTGTGGGACTAGTTTCCTGGGTATTGTAGAGAAACCAGTGAATGAAGTAGGCATATAGTACCTACCATGCTAACCATGGCAGCCATGGACATTTCAAAGACCAAAAGACCTCTACTGTGGCAAATGGAAAATGAAAATCATGTTAAATAGGGGTTTTCACTCTCCTACTGAAGTTAGTCTCTTCTCACATTTGAGTAAGGACTTTTAGTGTTCAGCATGCAACAGACAGCCACCAGTGCCAAAGAGCAACATTCAATTGAGAAACAGAAAGTCTAATTTAATTTTGAATTGACATATCATGGAGTGGACCTGGTTTTTTAATAATAGGGCTTCAGAGCCAGAAAAGTAGCTAAGATTCCTCCACTGCATGTGAAGCTATGAGGCTGGTTCAAGACCAGCCTTGGGAAATTGAGATGGGTATTGATGATTGAACCAGACTGTTTTCTCTTTAACCCAGACATGTGACTGAGAACAAAAAAACAAAAAGTGATGCCTGCACTGATGTTGGTCCACACTCGTTGAACTGAGCCAGACCTTGTGTAGAGTTCTAGAGTCCTTCCTGCCGACTGAGTCTTGAGCTGCCTCCTACCCATATTAAAATACTAGGAAGCAAACCCAGCTGTGCCGAGGGGCTGAGCATATTCTACAACAATGATGCCATCCTTAATAGAATCTGATGTTATATGGAGGACAGGTTTGAAAAATCACCAACAGTAATTTTTCATAATCACAATGAGATGGTAAAATTGCTGAACTATGCCAATTGGGAAGGTTGTTTTAAAGCTTATTTGTGCTAAATAAAATTAACTCCAATTTTGCTGGACTTTAATAAAATTAGCCACTATAAAAATGAATGGCGATGTCATGGGCTTGTGCTTAGTTGCTGCTTTCCTGGGAATGCAGAAAGTGTCTGTGTCAATGACCAATTACAGGCATACTTACTTCATTGTGCATGCTATTTGAAGAACTACTGAGGCATCAGGCCTCTGGCTGACAGGTAGGAAGGACCTTCTTGGATATAATTCTTACTGAAGTGGGATGTTGGCAGTTGGGGGAAGTGTGGAGACCCACAGAGGTTTCCTAGTGAGAACTTACTCAGGGTCTGAGAATCTGAGCTTGCTTTACCCAGCAGGGCTTCATAACAGAATAATTTGACTATGGGAGTAGTTATTTGTAGGCAGAAGTTTCTGTTCTGCCAACAACTCTAAAATACCATACAGAAACTTATATTAATTATAACTGCTTAGTCATTATCTCAGGCTTATTACTGACTAAGTCTTACACTTAAATTAACCTATAATTCTTATCTATGTTTAGCCACGTGGCTTGGTACCTTTTCTCAATTCGACATTCTCATCTTGCTTCCTCTGCATCTGGCTGGTGATTCCTGACTCTGCCCTTCCTCTTTCCAGCATTCTTATTTTGCTTGCCCCACTTACACTTCCTGCCTGGCTACTGGCTAATCAGTGTTTTATTAAACTAATCCGAGTGACAAATCTTTACAGTGTACAAGAGCATTATCTCCCAGAATTTCCCCTTTTTTGTTTAATCAAAAAGGAAGGTTTTAGCTTTAATGTAGCAAAATTATACATGATAAACAGTTATCAACCAAGAATTACAGTTACAATATCTAGTCTTAGTATTTGGCAAAATTAAAGAAAATATTCTATCTATCCTATGTAAGTATAAGGTTTATGTCTAATTTATCTTTTATCATGACTAAGGAAAACTATAATTGTAAATATCTAGTCTTCAACTACATCAAATATCCCAGAAGGATATAATATTACCTAAGTAAATAGTAAGTGCATTGCAAGAAACTTCCAAAAATCTAGAATGACAGAGACATCTGGCTACCTGGACAGCCACCTGAAGTTCCTCTGCAATATTGGGACATCCATCTTTAGCCTATAGGCCTAGAGTTTCTCAGTTGCTTCTTCTTGTGTCCTGCAGAATATCTGGTAGTCTCCTCTGTGAAGCAGGAAACTGAAGGACCATCTTACCTTGTTTTGGCAAAATTTAGTGGTCATTTTTCCATGGGTCCTGCATGTCCAGTTGATACAACATTTTGTCAAGCAGTTCAGGCAAGAACAGTTTCTTGCTCAAATGGCTAACTTCTGCCATAAGGAAAGCAAACTCCATATGGAGTTTCTTTGATGCCCATCATCTTCTTTGAAGTAAATCAGTTCTGCCAGGAGTAGATGTGTCTCACTGTCCAGAAAGTCTAAGTTTTTAAAACATTTTTAAATGCCATATTTTATAGGTCTTTGGAGTCTTTGAAGATTACCTACCTAATTGAAATATATCTATGTATACCTAGAAAACTTAACTAACATGACTATAAGTTTGATTATCATAGATGACTAATGATTAATCTGTATTTCTTAATTATACATTACAATTTCAAATGAGTTGCATAAACATAATACCTTAAACAAGAGTAGAAATATATATAGTATAACAAAATTAACTTTAAATATGTATCAATAAACTAAAATTTGTAGCGATGTAAAACATTTTTTCATTGTTTACAAGAGCTGTTGCTCTTTAAAAGTAGATTCAATAATCTACACTTTTATCCTATCATGTCTATATCATAGTCTCTTTTTTCTTTTAGAAAGAGATTGACTATGACCAATAACAATTTGTATCCAACCCCTAAGCAAAGTCAACCATTTGTAATCCATTTTTTGAAAATGTGGGAGTAGTTTTCTAGGCTACTTCCTGCTGATTGGGAATGCTAGTAGTATTGTGGAGACACAAAGAAAATTTTAGGATTATAGTCAAGTCCTGACTGGAGTAGTCTGTGAGCTCTATTCTCTGAGCCAGTTGCCTTGAAGCTGTTTTGGATATTGGATTATCTGGAGACCTCTAAGGGGGGTCTTCCTTGATGGAACCATATTAATCTGGAAGGAATCCACAGATTCTCATCTTCTGTGGAAACAAAAGCAGAACCTCTTTTCCAAAGCAATGTATCCTTAGATATGAATTTTAAAGTCAAGATACCTTTAAAATATACATATTGGTTTAACTCAGCAGCCTTTACAATCAAATGTCTTTCTGTAGTTAAAAATCCCAAAGACAATATAATCCAGACTTTCTGTGTGATTTCCATCTTTACGTGGCTTAGTTTTCATATTACTTTTACTGTACATTTGAAGACTTTATTTTTTAAAACTATTTCTTTATGTAACTGTCTATCCTTTTACTCTCACTTCCAAGCCTATGTACATTTTTACATATAATATAAACAATTTAGAGTTCTATTCCTTCTGAATCTGTCTTATTATGAATCTATAATCCTTCTCTGACTAGGAAAGATTTTAAACTGCTAAACTGCATGGCTAGGATCAACGCAGCAGCCTTGACTGCTGATTCTGCCCATCTCAGCTTCTCAGCAAGGCAGAGGTACCCAGGAGAGTCATGCTTACCCTGACTACTCTGGGGTCCTTGCTGCCACCAGGTAGCATGCAGCTGGCCCATAAACCCTTTATTTCTGTATGATTAAAGGCTAAATCCACCATGCAGTATGCTGCACAGCTTGGAGACACCTCCGTATACTGTGGTGGGAATCTGCCATGCTGTAGGTCAAGCCCAAATACCACAAACCTGCCATATTGTAGCACAAGCCTGCATGCTGCAGCTTGCCTGAGAGACAGAACTAAGAAGCTGTTTTTAGCTCCATTTTAGAATCTTTTTTCTTTAAAGCTTTCTCAGGTTTTGGGTAGAAATTCTTGCTACCATGTCTCAGCACCAAATGTATCTGGAAGTTGCTCTGGTCCTGCCTGGCCCTGCAGTTGGGACAAATCTCTCCCACCCACATCCCACAGCCACTTGGTCCCAAGTAAACACACAGAGGCTTATATTATTTACAAACTGTATGGTCATGGCCTATGGCTCAAGCTTCTTGCTAGCTAGCTCTGATAACTAAACTTAGCCCATTTTTGTTAATCTGTATATTGCCACGTGTTCTGTGGCTTCACCTGTGTGCCATTACATGCTACTCCCTGGACAGCAGGATGGTGTCTCCCCCTACTCTCTTTTCTCCTCTCATTATCTCTCTTGGATTTTCTTACCTGGCTCCATCCTGCCCTGCCATAGGCCAATACAGCTTTATTTAATAGCCAATGGGAGCAACACATATTTATAGCATACAGAAAGACAGTCCCCAGAACTTCCCTGTTCCCATTGGTTAATAAATAAGCTGCTTTGGACTATGGCAAGGTGACTTGGAGTAGGTGGGAAATCCAAGAAGAGAGACAGCAAAGAGAAGGGCAGAGTATGGAGAGAGACACCATCCTGCTGCCAAAGGTGAAGCAAGATGTCAGCAGACTGGTAACACCATGGCCATGTGGCAAAACATAGATTAATAGAAATGGGTTAATTTAACTGTAAGAGCTAGCTAGCAGGAGGCCTGCCACAGGTCATACAGTTTGTAAATAATATAAGCTTCTGTGTGTTTACTTGGGTCTGAGTGGCTGTGGGATTGTGGGTAAGAGAGATTTGTCTGGATTGCAGGGGCCCGGGTGGGACCAGAGAAACTTACGACTACAGTTACCAGGTGTTTGGGAGGGTCTACAATTGATCTTGCAAGGGGGTGTCTTTTGCCCTGCCCCTTGGCATTGTTATAAAAAGCCCTTTTGAATAAATGGAAAAGGCCTTTGGGTAGTGATTCAGGTCCTCCTGAAGCTATCCTGTGTTTCTGCCCTTCTTCTTGTTGACTAGGTCTCTCTTTCTATCTAATATTTTCTTATCCCTCTCTCATAAGAACCCTTCAAAAAGTGGGTGCTGGCCTCCCATAGGGAAGGGGGTTGATAAGAAGACCTAGTTAGCAACTGTGTCAACTGAGACACTCAGGTTACAGATGAAGTAGTGAGATTGCTTATATACCTATGGGGTTTGATTCAATACCAATGGTAAAAGTCTCCTGTGTTGGGGCAGTATGTAAGGACTGAGAACCACTCAAAGTTGAGTAAGAGTGGGGTCTGCTCTCAGGGAAAAGCTAACCTTCTATAAATCAGTTACAACAATTGATCAACTGCTATATAAATATTTGGTACTTAATTAATTATGAAGAAAATGATAAAGCCAGACTCTTCATTTCTGCTTTTCCTGGGTACTCACAGCTCATATTTACCTCCTTGGAGAAAAAGATGAAAAAATAAATGAGGACAAAACACAAAAACTACTTTGGTTCTTATCTGCAAACCTGGAAAAATGTGTAGTGTGAAGCAAAGGAATGTGACAGAACAGGACTCATGGATTGGATGACTATAAGCAGAAGTTTCTGTCCTATCAGCAACTCCCAAATACCTGCAGCCATTTTCTATCTAATTTACTTCCTATTACAACTAAGGAAAACTATAATTATAACAATTTAATCTTTAACTCCATCAAAGACCCCAAAGGATGAAATCTTACCTAATGACAGGGACCTTAAGCTGCCTGGAAAGTCACCCGTTTCCTCTGTAATGTTGGGGCATCCATCTTCAGCCTACAGGCCTAGTATATCTGACAGACTTATCTGTGAAGCAAGATCATTGAAAGACTTTCCCATCTTGTCTTGGCAAAGTTCTGCAGTCATTTTCTTCTATGTCTTGCTTGTCCAATTTGGACAGCATACTGTCAACAGTCGAGGCAAGGGCACTTTCTTGCCCACATGGCTAGCTTTTGCCACAAAGAAAACAAATTCCATGTGGTGTTTCTTTGATACCCATCATCCTCTTTGAAGTAATTGGTGGGGTCAGGAGCAAACATGTCTCATTGTCATGAAAAGCCTAAGTTATTAAAACATTTAAACGCCATATTCTGTCGGTCTTTGAAGTATTAAAGATTACCTAGCTGTCTGAAATATATTGCTGTATACCTAGAAAACCTAACTAACATGACTATAAGTTTGACTATTAAGATGACTATTAAGTTGTATTTCTTAATTATATAACACATTTTAAATGAGCTGCATAAACATAATACCCTAAACAAGAGTAGAAATATACATACAATATAATAAAATTAATTTTAAATTTGTATTAACAAACCAAATTCCATACTAATATAAAATAGGTAAGATTAATAGTTGTTTTTTGGATTAAAATAGATTCAATAATCTACCCTTTTGTCCTATCATTTCTATATCCCCCCTATTAATTTCAGAACAAGATCTCTGAATCTAATCTCCTTTGTGTGGCTTTTCTCCTTATTTTTATCCATAATGACGTGTAACCCCAAATGATTGACAAACAATCCCCCAAATGATTGACAAACATTCATAATTTACTTTTGGGAATGTGGGTATAGTTCTCTAGACTACTTTCTACTGATTGGGGGCACTGGTAATCTTTGGTGAACCCTGAGAAAATTCAGGATTATGGTCAAGTCCTGACTATAGAATTTTGTGTGGCTGTATCATCTCAGCCAGCAGCTTTGAAGCTGTTCTGGTTGCAGAACTCAGAGAAAAGTGCAGCAGAAACACTATAAAATGTTGTATCATCTGGACCATCTCTTCCCATCAGGGATTTTCCAGGGGGCCTTTCTTGATCAAACCTTATTTTCCTCAACCCAGAATGAATCCACAGCCTCTCATTTCCTGTGGAAACAAAATCATAACCTCTTCTCCAAAGTAACTTATCTTTTGACTTAAATTTTAAAGTCAAGGAATTTCCAAAATATATAGGTTAGATTAATCCAGCAACATTTATAGTCAAATGTCTCTTAGGAACTGTTGCTCCTTCCTCAGGAGACAAATGATTCAAAGTCAACACAATAACATACAGTATCCAGACTCTGTGTATTTTCCATCATTATGTGGCTTTTAAAAAAATATTACCTTACTCCATTTTTATAGACTTTATTATTTTAAAACTATAGGTTTCTTTTTTATGACTGTCCATACCTTCTCTTTTCTCTCCCAAGCCTATGTATATTTTTAAATATAGTTTAAATATTTTAAAAATGAAAAGCATTTAGAGGTTTTTGTTTTATTTTTTTATTTTGTTTTGTATGAATCTCTCTTTACTGCATATCTCTATCTTTTTCTGACCACATAAGCTTAGTGGGCATGGCTAGAACTAAAGTGACAGCTTTGGTGATTGGCTTCACCCAGCCCCTTGGTCTGTGAGCACTTAGCTTTATGGCAGAGGTACTGGCAGGAGCCATGTTTACCACCCTGACTCTGAGGAGTTTCAGGGTCCATGCTGCCACTGAGTAACATGCTGCCAGCTGCTCATAAATACTGTAAAAGTGTTTGGCAGCAGGGCCTCTTAAAAGAGCCACATGTTTTTTTCTGCTAACACTGAGTCAGGAAGCTGTCTCTTAAAGGAGCCATGCCTCTGCTCACTGCTAGGAAAGAGCCTACCCAAGAAAAAGGTGCTACCAAAAACTATGCTTGACTCTGTTATTTTGTGTGTTTAGAATCCTATTTTTTTTTTAAAGTTTTCTCAGGTTTTATGTGGAAATTCTTGCTAAACGTTTGGGCTCCACATGTAGGCAGAAGTTCTGTCCCACCAGCAACTCTAAAATATCCAGCAACCACTTCCTAAATAATTGACTAAGAGGCTTAATATTAATTATAAATTCTTGGCCAGTAGCTCAGGCTTTATAACTAACTAACTCTTTTACTTAAATTAACCCATGATCTTATCTATGTTTAGCCACATGGCTTGGTACCTTCTCTCAGCACAACATTCTCATCTTGCTTCCTCTGCATCTGGCTAATGATTCCTGACTCTGCTCTTCCTCTTCCCAGCATCTTAGTTTGGTCACCCTGCCTACACTTCATGCCTGGCTACTGGCCAATCAGCGTTTGATTAAACCAATTCAAGTGACAAATCTTTACAGTGTACAAGAGGATTATTCCACAGCAGATGACTCACCTGTCTTATTGATAAATATGTAATATATATGTAGTTGTTATTCATATATGTAGAAAACATCCATATATACAAACACATAGATGTCATGAATATTTGCATAGAACACTCTCTCATGCACTGGGTGGTATATATATCATGTGTAAGTTATATTTTCATACAGCTTGCTATGGGTTAGACTAAAATGTTCCCCCCAAAGTCATGTTTCTGAGTCTTTTTTTGATACCTTAGGATGTATTTGGGAGGAGGTGGGACTTATATGATGTGAGTCTTGGTATGAGAAAGAGCAATGAGAGCAAAACTTCAAAGGAGATACTGAGACACTGACATTTACCATTTACCCTTTACTCTTTCTCCCTCTCTTCCTCTCTCCCTCTGCTCCACCATGCCCTCCTCTGCTACCACGAGCCATGACTGACACTTCTGAAACTGAGCTAAATTAAGCCTTTCTTTTAAGTGATAAGTCACAGCAACAGAAAGCTGACAGTATACAATTAAAGCAAGAGAAGATGCACACCCTGTCACCAGGTTTGATTCTGTCCTTTGTATGTCTGGGTCCACATGGACATGGGGATCAACACCACAGTCCTTCTATAGAGCATGTGGCAGTTTACACAATAAAACACACTTATCAAAGGCATATTTTCATTTATTTAATGAGCTTTAGTGCATTAATATTCAAAAATAATAAAAAGGCATCTTCATCATGAGACAAAGTCAGGAGTCAGATGCACTCACTTGCTGCTTTGTCTGTTTCTGTCACACGTCACTGGTGAGAATCTTCTACCAAAAAAATCTGTAGATATCACTGGTATCATTTACTCTGGGTTCTCTTTGACCTTTGAACTTGAGAAGGGACACTCTATCTATTTCTCTGTGGGGCTCTGAATGCTGTGCCATCTCCAGTCTTCTCTTTATCTCCCACTAGGACTCTTTTGGTTGAAATGAACCCTACTGTATCCATCAGAAGGCCCCATTGCCCTTCCCTTCAAAAATCATTCTTCTTTTCTTATTCCAGATCCGTGGTTCTCAACCTTCCTAATGCTGTGACTCTTTAACATAGTTCTTCATGTTGTGGTGACCCCAACCACAAAATTATTTCATTGCTACTACATAACTATAATTTTGCTACTGTTATGAATCATAATATAAATATCTACTATATGGGCCCCAAGAGGGTTGTGACCCACAGGTTGAGAACCACTGATCTAGAAGTTTCTAATCCTTTGAGATAAGAATGACAGCACTTTTTCAACCTCCAGTTAATCATGGATCCTACTTGTCAACTGGTTCCAGGTTTTCATTATCCTTTGAGGATCTCATTCTAAAGAAATCTCCATGTCACACCAAACATTCACATTCAGAAAGTCAAAGAAAGAATCTGACTTGAGCCATATAGCCATCCTTTCCACAGATAGACATGGGTTCCATCATTCTG
The DNA here is from genome assembly GCF_007827085.1 of Peromyscus californicus insignis. Taxonomy (NCBI): domain Eukaryota; kingdom Metazoa; phylum Chordata; class Mammalia; order Rodentia; family Cricetidae; genus Peromyscus; species Peromyscus californicus. Next base: position 1,854,853 of record NW_026294617.1, on the reverse strand, counting down.
TGCACAGGCAGCTTCATCTGAACTTCATGGAACGAGTAGTTCCCAGTCAGAATAAAGGAGATGGAGTAATGAGCTAGCAGAAAGAGTAAATGTTTCCCATAATTACAAAATCACTTTGGAAAACAAACAAACAAACAAATGTATGGAAGTATGTAATAATATATGAATGTATAACACTGCTGGCTTTCTTTCCTGTGGGAGCTTTAAATATCAATAAAAGTAGAGCCATTGCATTAACTCCAGTGGGGAGTGGGTCCTTTTTAATACATGGAATCAAATCTTTTATGTTCTTAACAGTTTAAACACCCTCTTGCTGGCTTAATAGAAATTCTACTATATCTTCCTTCCTGTTAACTCTGATTTGCCCAAATGTTCCAAAAATGACCTGGTCAAAAAAGCTAGTCCCAGATATCTATAGTTCTCTTTTTTTTTTTAAAGTAGAACCAAACCCAAACCCAGAAACCTCTGTCTGTATGTAAGTATGGATAGGAGGGTGTGTTCACTGTGTGGTTGTACATGTGGAGCCTGGAAATTAACGTTAGGTATTCTTCCTCAGGAGCCAGCCACCATTTAATTAACTAATTTTATTCTTCAGAGTGTGTGTATGTGTGTGTGTGTGTGTGTACACCTATAAATGTGTGTCAGTGAGGGAGCATTTTTGTTCCAACTCTCTTGCAGAGTCAGAGAGCAAAACTGGGTGCTAGTCCTTGCTGTTCACTTTGTTTGAGACAGTTTTTCTTGTTCAATGCTGTGTATGCCAGGGTAGCTGGCCTGAAAGTTGCTATGGAATAATCTTTTTGTACACTGTAAATATGTAATACTCTCATTGGTTTAATAAAGAGCCAACTAGCCAATAGCTAGGCAGGAAGAGGTTAGGTGGGAGAGCCAGACTGAAAGGATACTGGGAAGAAAAAATGCAATCACCAGCCGGACATAGAGGAAGCAGGAAGTGAATATGTTGTGCTGATAAAAGGTACTACCACATGGTAAAGCATACATAAGAAAAATGGGTTAATGTAAGCTGTAAGAACTAGTTAGAAACAAGCCTACACTAGCAGCTGAACATTTATAATTAATAATAAGTCTCTGTGTGTTTATTTGGGGAGCTGGCAGTCCTGATGAAAAGCTCCACATCAGGAGTTTTTTTTTTTTTTTTTTTTTTTTTAGGTTCTCTTGTCTCCACATCCCATCTCACCTTATGAGTGCTGAGACTACAACTCATACAATGGTGTCAAGCTTTCCATGGGTTCTGATGTTGAACAGTAAGCACTACCTACTGAGCCACCTTCCCAGCCTGCACTTGGTTTTCTGAAACATAGTCTCTTTGGCTTGGAGCTCACTAAATGGCTAGGTTAGCTGGCCAGGGAGCCCCAGGGCTTGAGCTGTCTCTTCTTCCACAGGACTAGAGTTACAAATGTGCATCATCATCCCTGGATTTTTTTACATGGTTTCTGGGGACTCAACTCAGGTCTCCATGCTTGTATAGGAAATATTAAAATATCACCTAACTCCCTAGTCCCATTGAAGTTTTCTTGCTGCCTCCTTCACTACCATGCGATGTCATCAAAAGCTGGTCTTGCCCTGTCTCAAAGTGAGACATGCTGTATCTGGCCCTACAGTTGGCTTCATCTTGGTTTCTAGGACTCTATCTCATACATGGATGTCATTCACCAATACATAAACTGGTGGGGAGGAGTCATTTTGATGTAAGCTCAGCCTTGTAATGAGAATGACTATTTCTAGGGATTACTGCACCAGTCTGACACAATTGCTGTGCCACAATTGCCTGTGCCTGGATAGCTTGCCTCTCAGATCCTTGGAGTCATACCTTGGTCATGGCATCCAGAGATGAGTGTTTCCTATGCCTTTGAATCTGCTTAGAGGCTAGGTAATGTCCTCTGGAGAGGCCCCCTGCTCCTGGGTTTAACAAGTAAGTTAGCTTCTTTTCTTACATGCTAAAAGAAAAGAACAGCTTTTTCCAGACTCTGAGGGACAGGTTTTAAACACACCTTTCCTGAGGGTAAGAGGTGCTTTTACATTTGATTTTCACAGAATAGCCAAGTTACTCTTCCAGGAACAACAATGGAATCTTTCCCAAGAAGGTCTTATGTTTCCACATGGTGAAAGGTTGATATGATTGGTCTAAAATTCTCCCTGCTCAGGTGTTATGTTAACACAAATGTAAAGTGTATCCTTTGTGTTGAGGGATGACATTTTAGTCAAGGTGACTGAGGCCAAGACCCGGGAGTCAGGTCCACATATTTCTCTTTTTATCTCTACATCCTATTTGAGCAAGTCTTGCATACCTCCCTCTAAAAACCAGTTGGTTTTGTTCACTTCCTTCCATTCTGTGATGTTAATATTGATTGTCAACTTGACAGGACATAAAATCACTTAGGGGACAAGCCTCCAGGCACATCTGTGAGGGGGTGCCTAAATTAGATTAGGTTAGCCTCTGGGCATGCCTCTGAGGGATTATGTTGATAAGGTTAATTGAAGTGGAAAGTCTACCATAAATGTAGGTGGTGCCATTTCCTGGGCTGAGGCCCTGGACTGCATAAAAAGGAGAGGGCAAGCTGAGCACCAGCATCCATTATTCTTTGCCTCCCTACTGGAGGTGCAACTTGATAAACTACTTTATGTTCCTGTAATCATGTCTTTCGCATCATGATAGTCTGCACCCTGGAATTGTGAGACAAAATAAACCCTTCCTTCTGTAAGTTGCTTTTGTTAGGTATTTTTAATCACACCAACAGGAAAAGAGGCATATTCCCATCCCATTAATTTCTTAATGCTTCCTCTGAATTTCTCATGAACTGTTCTAATCTCCTCTCTACAGTTTTGCCCCTTAACATGATGATGTAATGTTGACATAACTGATCAGTGACTTCTCGTCTTTAAGCATAGTTCCAGAATCTTCCCAGCATCTTTCTTATCTCTCCAGCTTCATTTCTCATCATTTCTATTTTCACAGTCTTTGTCTTACACCCCAAACCTTGCACTTATGTGGGGTTCTGCAGTCTTTCTAACTTCTGAGCCTGTTATGTTTCGATTCCACTTTTGTGTTATGGATCTGACCTCACCCCCCCCACACACACACACAAATGCACAACATTGTGTGTATTCTCAAATGCATTGTATGTATAACTCAAATACCACATTGCTGGCATTACCAAGCCAGGCTTCAATGCCCTTTGAATGTCCGTCCCTGTCTTGGTTTGATTTTCTCTTGCTGTGCTTAAAACAGCTTGACCCAAAGCAAGTTTGGGGAGGAAAGTTTATTTCATCTTAAAACTCTCACCTCACAATGTTATTGAGAGAAGCCAGAGAAGGAGCTCCAGGCAAGAACCTGGAAGTAGAAACTAGAGTAGAGACTGTTATGCCAAGATCTTAGGGATTCCCCCCACAAAAGACTACCATGGAGACAGAATCCCATATGTAAAAGCAAAGAGCCTTTATTTCAAGCTCCAAGCTTGGTCTCTCTGTCTGTCTGATGCAGCAGTGTGAGCAGAGAGCCCTGAGCCCAAGCAGGGTAGGGTTTTTTTCATAGCAGAGGTTGGGGTGAGGGGATTTCCAGGGTTCAGGACCCTGATAGGCTGACATTTGTCTATGGGTGCTGGGAATGTTTGGAATGTCAGATATTTCCCCTTAGATGCAGGCTCTCCCTGGGTGGGGTCAGACCATGGCTTCTCCTGATCTGGGTGTGGCCTGCCAGTAAGACTGTCACACAAGCTGTGTCTGGGCCTCTAAGCCTGTCATGGCAGTTGTATGGTCAATCTGGTTTGGGCCTCTCACAGAGACCATGAATGACTGTGGCTTACTGGCTTACTTTCTCCCACTTGTTCAGCTTTCCCACCTACCCAGGAGTGGTACCCTGGACAGGGCCTTCTGGGGTCAATTAGAAAACCAGGGGAAGCCCTACAGAAATGACCACAGGATAATCTGATTGAAAGCAATTCTTGGAACAAACCTTATTTTTCTCAGATTTTCTAGGTTTGTGTCAAGTTAACAGCTCAAGCTAACAATGACAGTCTGGTGCATCATACTGAATGCAACTGCTCTTTAAATTGCCTTTCTTGTCAAGACACCAAGATTTATGGCAGCCATCTGTCTCTACTACACAATTTTTACGTTCTAGAGCTCAGAACAATACCTAGTACACCAGCTTTATATTGATTTAAATAGCAAATAAATGTATTTGTTTTAGAAGACAGAGGATCTGTGGGAGAGACAGCATTCAGCGGTGTGGATTTTATTTTTTATCCTTGCAATTTACTTATTTGTTTGTTTTGAGACAGGATCCCTTGCTGGCCTCAAACTTACTCTGTAGCTGAAGATAACCTAAAAGTCCTGATCCTCCTGTTTCTACTTCTTGAGTGCTGTGATGATAGGTGTGTATCAACTCCATTACTTTATGTGGTGCTAGGGATGGAACCCAGGACTTCCTTTTTTTTTTCAATTAGGCAAACACTCTCTTAACTGATATTTGGCCTCAGTCCAATTTAGCATTATTTATTTTGTTGCTGTCTGTGTAAGGATTCTGTCCTTAATTACGTCACCATCCTTCGATGGCATCCCAGCCTAAAAAGCGGGTGGGCCCTCTGTGTGTCCCTCTCTTTCCTTTCCACTCCTTCCTTCTGTCTGTCCTCTCTCTCCCTCTCTCTCTCCCCCCCTTCTCTCCCAATAAAGCTCTAAAAAGGTAACTATGGCTTGTGATTTTTCTGACCAGCACCCTCCTCCACCAGCATGGCCAGCCATGAGCAGTGCACTGTTTAACCAACATTGGTGTCATGACTCGGATACACCACTGAGCACCGAGGACCTACTGTGACTGCTGCCACCTGCCACCTCTTCGCCCATCCAGCGAGACCACGAGACCACAAGATTGCGAGACTGTGAGACCGCAAGACTGCGAGTGCTCATGTCCCTCACTGCCTCTGCTGGACCCCCACACAGCTACCGCTGCGGTCACCACAGTGAGTCTGCTGTTCTTTGCGACAGACACCCCAGGGGTTGTCCTCAGGCTGTACTGACAAGGGCAGGCACATTTTTGCTCCTGACTAGGGGTTAAATGGTGTCTAGGGTTCTGTGGTGGACCAACTACAGTACAGTCAAAGCCCTCACGATCCCTTGACAAAGAGGACTCATGACTTGAGCTGATTCATAGATCTCTCTCCACTCTCGGGAATGCTCAAGATTGTAGTCTGATCCCGGTTAGTTATTTTAATTTTTTATTTTTCTCTCGGCTACAGCCATGAGACAAAGGGGAGGATACATTTGCCACCTACGTTGGCAGATGGGGCAGGCACCGGTAAACCTGGCCGCATAACAGCGTCTCAGGAACTTCTGTCAGTGAACGGACAAATAAAAAGTTACTTTATCTCCAAGCTTTCTGCTAAAGTTCTAAACCCTTCTCCTTCCCCACTTCTGCATCTGCCACATGCAACCTTTTCTGTCTGACTTCCACTGGCGGTGGTGGGCGGGCTCAAATGGGCGGGCTTGGGAGACTTCTACTGACTCTAGCCCTAACTCACCTTAACTCCACCCACTTATTCTCAAACTGCCTTGAGAAGCACAGACGGGTCTGGAAGCAGCTAAGAGCCATACAAATAAGTTTACAATAGTCAGGATGGCTCTTAAGCCAAAAATCAGCTTATAGCCTCAGACAAGTCTTCCAAAAGGATCTGTTTATAGTCTGCCTCCTGGCAGATCTTCCAAAAGCTGTCCTTAAGCCATCAATCATCAGGAAAAAAAAAATTCAGGACATGGAGTAAAATCCGTCTCTTGTTCCCCAGACCTCCCCAACTAAAACTTAAGCATCTGGAGAGCAAGGCTCCTGACCCCACAGGCAAAAGAGTCATCTGTGGCATTTAAGGTGTGCCAGGTAAGAGATAAAAGCCCAAAAACAAAATTGCCAAGTGCTGGCACTCACTGACTCCCAAAAGCTGTTGGGTCCCTGTTTTAAGTGAGGAAAAGGCCATGGGCTAGCGAATGCCCTGCCAAGCCATCAATAGCCTTGTTAAAAGTGCCGCCTAGAAAGACAAAGAGTCAGCTGACTGCCCCCAGGCACCAAGATGCATGGTTACATCAAGCTAAGACCTCCAACAGACCTAGGTTTGGCTACAGACATTGGTTTCTTCCCTTCTGGACACCAGAGCCTCTGACTCAGTCCTGGGAGTTTTGGGATGCCACCTCTCCTTTATTGTTGGGTACAGAGGACAGCCTTACCACCTCACCAGATTTAATTGCACTTTCAGAGTTACTTAATGAAAAAAGATTTCCACCTAAAATAAGAGCTCATTGCTTCACTTCAGATCCACTGCCTGTGTTTCTCACGTGCATACAGACAGGGCCCTGATCTTTGCTTTGTCAATAATTCCAAAAAAGTATTTTCTCATGCACCACAAGCTTTTCTCTTCCCAGTTCCCTGTTCTAACTCACTGTTCAGCTAATGGTACAAGACCACCACAGAACCAGAGTCCAGAGATCATCAAGTAAGAAACTGTAACAGCTAAAGATATTTATACCCCCAGACCCAAAAGTGTCTGGGCACTATAAAAATACTTTAATATAAACATCTATTACTGTGAGATGCTTTTAACTATTGATCACCTGTCCCCTGGATGCCAAACTAATAAAGGAAACAGGTGCTTTAAAGTAATCTGTCTCTGATAAAGCTTAACATGTTTCAAAATCCATAGGGACAGGCCGGATCTACCTCAGATAAATGTCAACATAAAATAATAATGATTCTTTTCTCTCTAAAAGTTTTTTCTGTGTCACCAGCATCTTGCTAAACAAAGTTCCCAGCCACAGCCAAGAGGGATACATGTCTCCAGAGCAAATGGATGACAGACAGCATCCCACAATGCCTGTCTACCTTGGAAGACTCCCCTTCTCCATTCCCCCAAGAGCCAACCAATGTCCATTTGTCAGCTGGAATCTGTTTTTGAGAGGAATGACGCCCCTATTCCCATCTACCTGCTTTTTTATAATAAGTGAAAGTCTGGGATGTAAGGATTCTGTCCTTAATTATGTCACCATCCTGCGATGGCGTCCCAGTCTAAAAAGCGGGTGGGCCCTCTGTGTGTCCCTCTCTTTCCTTTCCACTCCTTCCTTCCGTCTGTCCTCTCTCTCTCTCTCTCTCTCTCTCTCTCTCTCTCTCTCTCTCTCTCCTTCTCTCTCTCTCCCCCTTTCTCTCCCAATAAAGCTCTAAAAAGGTAACTATGGCTTGTGATTCTTCCAACCAGCACCCTCCTCCGCCAGCATGGCCGCCACGGCCAGCCATGAGCAGCACACCGTTTAACTGTCTGTTTTTAAATTACACATATATGGGTGTTTTGTTTGTATGTGTGTCTGTGTACCATATGCATACCTGCAGCTGGTGTAAGTCAGAAGAGGGTGTTGGATTCCCTGAAACTGGAGTTAAAGACAGTTGTGAACTCAAGGCTAAACTTGCATTTTCTGAAAGCTGCTAGCATTCTTTGTATATAAGGCTGTACATTATTTTTCCACCTTAAATGAGTGGTCATAATTCTCTCAAATGAAAGAAGTAACTAGTATACACCTATTTCAAGACAATATGGTCCTTAGACAAGAATTGGGACAGACAGCTTGGCTTCAAGAGGCAATTTTCCAATGTCAGTTAGCTCTCATATTTTCTACCTGTGACTCTAACTACCACAGAAAAAGTGTAAGTGCTACATAGATACTTCCAAATAGGAAAAAGCAAAGTGTATTTGAAGTCTCTTGGGTGAGATGACTGAGAAGGTTTACTGAATTTCCAGTCCTCTTAAAGTAAATAATGGTCCCAGAGGTAAAATTATGCAACTGGAATAATGCTGCAAGCTGATAACAAAGACTGTCTAACTGAAGGACAGTCCTCACCCTTCTGCATTTCCCCCAGTCATTCGGGGAAACTGCTTATCTAGACTGAAGCTAGTGAGAACATGTGACACATGGGCTTTGTGGACTCAGGTTTTTGTTTTGATTTTCTCCTTTTAAAAATGCATTTAGGAAACTACTCATTTCCTGTAAAGAAGGTGTGCATCCATTTGTTACAGTGCATTTTTAAAATTTTAAAATTTGGCTAAGGGTCAGTTTAAATGTGATCCCTTTCATAGGCTCGGCTCATGAATTTTGTTTTGCCTGGCAGTGCCCCATTACCATACCCTCATGTAGATAGAGCCAAATCTTTTGGCAGCTGAAATGAAGCAGACAACTATGCAATTTCCCAGCTAACTTTAGGAAAGAAGGAGGTGTTGCTCAGATGGCCCAGGTGACATCCGGGGAAACACACAGAAAATGAAGCATTTTAAAAATTATTATTAAAATGTTTAAAGGATCTGTGCCTGGGTGCTCTTATTGGTAGGTAGACTTTGTGGCTAGGCAAGAAAACATGGTAAAAGTCCACCCAGATCCTGTGCTGGTGGCCCCCTTTGTCTGAGGGATCACTAGGTAATGAGGCTGGCAGCGGGAGGCCAGTGCTGAGCAGGAGCAGGAGGCCAGTGCTGAGTGGGAACGGGAGGTCAGTGCTGAGTGGGAGCTGAAAGGCCAGTGCTGAGCAGACACCCATGTTCCCTGTCTTCCCTCACTGATTGTTTGCGTTTGTTTTCCTGCTCTAACAAAATCCCAATGAATTATGTGGCCAAATCTAGTAGCCACTTATCCTCCCAGCTTTCTGGAGACCAGAGAAAATCTACAATCAGTATGTGTGCACAGAGTCACACTCTCCTTGAAGATTCAGTTATTGTTTTTTCCCCAAATTCCATTCCAGAACATCTCTAACAGAATCTAAATTTTAATGTTTTCTAGGTAACTTGAAAACAGAATATGAAAAGTACTGAGTTCTTGGGAACTGAATTTGATGTGATTGTGTGATTATCCCAGAATGAAGGAACCCATTGCTTCTGGCTTTGAAAGCTGTGCCAGGCACATGTACTTCTGTAAACACATGTTTGGTGTAGTGAAAACAAACAGTGGCACACTTGACACATTCATTCATTTAAACAATCAAATGTAGTACAGATGAGCAAACACCTTTGAAACACTAGTTGTAGCCTTTATATCATGAAATTAAATAAAATTTCACATACCCTGTTTCACTAAAGGCTAAAATAAGCTCCTGTGCAGGACATAGGACCATTTTACAGGATGGGATGGGATGCAGGGTTACAACCACCAACCTACAGATTCTGAGTATGGTGTGACCTTCCATATTTGGAGCTCTACTCCAGTCACAGGTGGTGAGATCATATTCATCTCTCTGAACACTCTGGAGGGGGAGCCTTCCTCCTCATCTTTCCAGAATATTCTAGTCTCTGCTTTTCCCCTCATGTGACTTCTTCCCTCTGGCTCAATGTCTCTATCTCTACAGGCATTCTCCTCTTATAAATATACTGGCCATACTGGAGTGAAGCTGACCTAAATGACCTCATCCCTACTTGCTTAAATATTCAAAGTCCCTCATACCAAGTGAGTTAACATTCACAAGCATTGGGGATTAGGATTTCATTATATCTTTTGGAGAGAGGATTTAATTCAACTCAGAACTAAAGTTTTCCCTGGTGAGCCAGTCAGGCATTTATTCAAATCATTAAGAAACAGATTGAAATTAACAAATTGGAAAAGGCTACAGACAACAGACAGGTTCCCCCGGTGGGGAGTAGGCCTAGGCAGGCTGTTGGTTCAGCATGTATTAAGCAGATGTAGAGGAGAGTGAAGAGTGGGCTGAGGTAAGGCAGAGAAAACAGCATCAATGAAGGTTCCAAGGAATAGGAAGGCTGAAAGCACCAGAGTATCATGTGGCTGGAATGCAGAGAACCAAAGGGTGGCATGAGGGTGACTAAATACTGAGAGGTTTGCCATCTTCTCACCACTCAGGACTTGGAGAGCCACATTGGGATGGGCACCATATTTCCTATGAGAATCAGGGGATAACTGGCGATGTACGCAGAGGACTGCTCATTTGAAGACATATGTATCTCAGCAGCTATATGGGGCAATGCAGACTAGATGAATGCAGACAGGTGAGTCAGGAAGAGAGTTAGGATCTGAAGGTCTCACTAACAGCCCACTTCGGCAGGTTCAGGATACAGTATAGACTGGGGAGGTCAAGCTATAGCTCCATAGGAGAAGGCAAGTGAAACATGTGTATACCTCGAGGACAAAGGTAAATAAAAATGAGAGCAGGTGATGGAATAGGGTAATGAGTTGGCATGGGTATGTGGGACCTGGGAATAGTCCCTGTGCTATTGAGGACCCCCCACCCCTGAACACCACCTGATTTGGGTAGGGAAGAGCAGGAGAGCAGTTGTGTTGTTTGTCAAGAGGATGCTAAGGAGCCCGTTTGATTTGCCTGATATAACGGCCCTGCTGGAATTAGCCAGCACTTCACTGAATAACTGAAATCTAATACTAACCTAATAGTTGGGAGGGAGCCTGGCCTCCTCTCCTCTTGCCTAGGGTAAGGTCCTGGGCCCTTAGGGATTTTAAAATAGAATCCTACTAGCCATATTAACTTGAGTTTTTGTAGTTACTATATATCAATGACCAGAGGGCCTGCCACAAAGGCCTAGGAATGAGTATGTAATTTTTTTATCCTATGTGTATATGATGTGTGTATATGCATGATTCTGTGTGTGTGTGTGTGTGTGTGTGTGTGTGTGTGTGTGTGTGTGTGTGTAGATCAGAGTTCTAGTTTTCCACCTTATTTGAGACAGGGTCTTTTATTGTTTTCCACTTTTTATACCAGGCTATTGGCCAGTGAAATTTCAGAGATTCTCCTGTCTTTCACTGTAGGAATGCTAAGACTACAGATGCACACTCACTAAGTTCAGCTTACATGGGTTCTGAGTATCTGAAGTGCTTGTGTAGTAAGCCCTTGGCTCACTAAGCCAGTTTCCCAGCCCTATTTATTATGTTATTTATTTATTTTTTTGGGGGGCGGGATGTAACATGTAGTTGGAAGCTTCTCCAATCTGCCTGGCCCTGAGGTCTGGACAAATCTCTCCCACCTGAAGTCCTACAGCTGCTTATAAAACAATTACTCAGAGGCTTATATTAATTATGAACTGTATGACCTATGGCTTCAACTTCTTGCTAGCTAACTTTTTCATCTTAAATTAACCCATTCCTATTAATCTATATGTTGCCATGTGGCCATGGCATTACTGATCTGCTGGCATCTTGTTGCTCCTTAGGTGGTAGTTGGCATCTCTCCCCACTCCACCTTTCTTCTCTCTGTATCTCAGCTTGGATTTCCCTCCTGACTGTAAGCTTTCTTGACATAGGCCAAAACAACTTTATTTATTATCCAATGGGAGCCACACATATTCACAGCATACAGAAAGACATCCTACAGCAGTAACATAAGTGGATTTATTGGTTGGAAGATACAAAACAGAGAAAGGGGCAAAAGCAATTAATTCTCTGAGAAGAAACAAGCCCTAGTCCTGCTTATTTTTGCAGACTTAGGTTTCAGCCCCAGAGCCTCACACTTGCTAGGCAAGTGCTATACCACTGAGTTACAATTCCAGTTTTTCATTTTTAAAATTATTGTTTTATTTCTTTTATTGATTTTATAGTGTCGGGGACGACAAGGTTAACTGAAGGCCCATAAATATCCTCTGATTTAGAAAGTTTTAATTACTCTAGACAATGTTTCACTGAAATGGCAGGGTAATTCATGATTTCCAGGGGCTGATTTCTTCTAGTTCAAAGACAAGAATCATGTATAGACACTAAAAGGCTAGGAACATACCACTTTCTCTAACCTTGCAAGGATCTTCTCAACTCAATGAATCTTTTCTTCTGCCAGAGGATCAGATGATAACTCTGGGTATCATCCACTTTTTCTTTCTTTTGAGATAAGGTCTTTGACTTGAGGTGTGTCAAGCAGGATAGGTTGGCTGTCCAGGTAACCCCAACAAATCACTTGTCTCATTCCCTAGCATTCATAAATGCAGGCTACCATACCTGTTTTTTCTTCTAAAGTTTAAATTCAGGTCTTCATGATTGTATGACAAGCCCTTTACCAACTGAGCTACATCCTCAGCCCCGTCTGAGTATTTTAAATGTTTAGCCATTCACTTACTGCTGGCTCACCTGAGGTCTGACTTGATAGCATCCTTCCTCAGCTTTCACCTTCTGAGGAGGTAGCTAGTTTTCCCTGAAGGAGAAGGCTCTCTGACCTCCAGGACTGACTTCAGTCTGCTCCAGGAAGCCCCTCTGCAGGACCTCTCAAGTCTGGTTCTGCTTTGATTAAAAAAGCTAATTTCCTTTCTCTCTCTCAAATAGGACCCAGAACATCCCTGAGAGACCTGCTTCCTCTCCTCCATTTCCCTCCTCTTCCACCCCTAGGGCATATTTTAAGGCCCTGAATGCAACTTAGATGCAGTCCCTGGGGATGCAGGGGGCATGGGCCTGGTCTCTGGGGGTGACATTCAATTTCTTGTGCTTACTAGAATGGGGACTCAGAAGCAGAAACTGCTTTAAGGAAAAACTCATCAGCTTTTTCATTTTGAGTGTGAGGGTTAATATTATAGTTTTCAAAATAATGGAAGGCAGCAACACCACAATGACTCAGGTCAGAAACTGTCCTTATGGTGAAGTCCAGATGCAGAGACAGTCTCTGCGAAAGAATGAAGAAGAAATTAAGTGGACAATCCCCCCTCTCTTCCTAAATCTGAGAAATGTTTGAATCCTCATACTGGTTTAGAAACCTGGATATTTTCCTCATCTTCTCCAAACACAGAAGTAGCTTTTGTAGGTGGAAATTATCAGTGCTACTTTTCAGTTTTTCTCCTCTTTAGCCTCATTACTGTCTGTTTGGGACACTCTCTCTATCTCACACCTGACCTCACCTTTCTTGTTTGTGTGGCTTTTATGGGCATGCATAGAGGTAAGAACAAATATGTTTTTTCTAGTCTCCCACATCAATCACTTAGGTAAAATGGGTGTATTAATCCACAAACCCACAAAGTAACCTTAATGATCCTTGATTGGTACTTTCTCCTTGTCTCAAATTGGGAATTTATTTCTGTAAGAATACCCCATGAGTTAGATGTGACTGTCCCCATTTTACAAAGCATGTGAGGCTTGTGAAACAAATGTATCTTGGCTAAGGACACATACTGAGTCACCAAAGATTTGAGATTTGGATCTAGGTCAGGTCAATGTCAAAGACATTTACTCAATTAGTATTCTGTCTGCATAAGCAGTGAAGAGAAATAATTTTTGTCCATATCTTTTTGATATTTTATCCAGGAACACTCTGACCTTGGTATGTTATTAAATAAAGTTGATGCTTCCAGAAGTATGAATCAAGTGTGCATACATGGGGCTGATCCTGTATAAAACGTTGAGCAATGAGAGTCATCTTCCACCTGATGTACCTGTTGTGCTTGTGAGTAGCTAGCTCTACAGTAGGGATGCTGGATTTACTAAGTAAAGTTATAAAGTGCTAACTTAAATTTCAAATAAACAATGAATGATTTTAAATGCAAGTATGTCCTGTGAAGTATTTTATTGGATATACTGACTCTGAAAATGATTTCAGTTTATTTGAAATTCAGATTTAAGAATGCATTAGGATTTTCCTCTGGTAGACCTATGGGACTATGTTCTGACATGGTTATGTCTGTGCTTGCCATCTTCATGATCTTATCTGATGCTGTACCCTGCTTTGCCATGACCAAAATCACACGCACAGCTGCCAGACAGTGTGTGCTCTTGGAGTGCCCTGGAGGACAGTCATGTGGGTATTGTGCCTCTGGTTGGTCTTTCAGGAACTTGCTTTCCCACTCAGTCTCACCTGCCATCAGCCTTTTCCTCCCTGATGTCAAGCACAGCAGGCATCCTTTCACACTAAGTGCCTGGCTATAGATGGTTCTGAGGTCATCAGGAACCTCTTGGGAAGAATGGTGGAGACATTTCACTTGGGAGAAAGCTGGGAACCTCATAGATTTGGCTCCCTTAGAGTTACCAGGCTGGGTAATGGGGGTGGGTGGAGTGCGGAGGGAGGGCGGAGGTGGCAGGAGCCAGCACTTAGCAAGGATTTACTTTAACTACAGTGCAGGCTCAGAGTTCTATCTTCCTGCTCCAAGTGGGACCCTTCTCTTTCCTGACAGAAATGTGGAAAACTGCGGTAAGAGAAGTCTGTTTGGCTTTATTTAGCCTAGAATTTGCATAGAGAATTTATTTGACTATAGAACTGTATACTTTACTTTTCAGGCCCTATCCATTAACATTGTATGTAGTAAAATAGTTTGACTCATTTTATATGAATAGAAAAGTATATTGCTGTCTTGGGCATGTAGCTCAATGGTAGAATACTTGCCTTGCATGTGCAATGCCCTGGGTTCAATTTTCAGCTGGGAATAGTGGTACATACCTTCAATCCCAGCACTCAGGTAGAGGTAGAAGAAATGATAGCCTGAAGTCATCTTGGACTATATAGTGAGCCTGTGTCTTTGTTTGTTTGTTTGTTTTGTTTTTAAGACAGGGTTTCTCTGGGTAGCCCTGGCTGTCCTGGAAGTCACTCTGTAGACCAGGCTGGTCTCGAACTCATAGAGATTCACCTGCCTCTGCATCCTGAGTGCTGAGATTAAAGGTGTGTGAACCTGTGTCTTAAAAAAGAGAGGACAGAAATGGAGAAGTGAAAGGTATGGTGATGGAATTACAAAGGAATTAACACTTGCTATATGAGGCTCAGGGAATCACTTAGGAAGACATTTATAAAATGTATAAAAACAAGCCCAACAAGGAGAAAAATATAATGTTTAAAATCTCTGAAAGGCTATTATATAAAAGACATGGGGAACAGACAGATTTGGGTAACACAAAGGATAACTTCCTAACAGACAGAAGGGACCTAACACCTGGAAGCCACTGTGCCTGGATGTGACTGACCACAGACTCTGTTCGAAAAGTATAATCCCAGAGAGACATGCTCTTGAACTGGAAGACCTTTAATGATTTCACCAAGCACGATTTTGTTTTTATTTAAACTGGTTAATCTCAACAAATATATCAATTTAATGATGAATGATTATAGCACAAGTTTGTAATTATACGTAAAATAGCCAATTGCATAACAAACAGTGAATTACATCTATTTTCCTTCTTAACTTTATGATGTTGTGGCAGTACATGCTATAGGGTAGTGTCATGACTATCCACATTTCCTTTCTAAAATGGGCATTATTTTCCTTAGTATGTGTGGCCTGTGGGTTTTTTTTTTTTTTTTTTTTTTTTTTTTTTGTCTACTTGACACAAGGTGGAGAGTCATTTAAGACGTGGAACCTCAATTGAGAAAGTGCCTCCTTTATATTGACCATAGGAAAGTCTGGGAAGAATTTTCTTGTTTAATTATTGATGGGAGAGGGCCCAATCCACTGTGGGTGGGGCCACCCCTGGCTGATGTCCTGGCATCTATAAGAAAGCATGCTGAGCAAGCAAGCCATGGGGAGCAAGCCAGCACACTGCACTTTTCTGTGGCTTCTGCTTTAGCTCCTGCCCTCAGGCTCTAACTGACTTCGCTTGATAATGGACTGTGTTATGGAAATATAAGCCAAATAAATCCTAACCTTACCTCAGGTGCTGTTGGTCACTGTATTTCTTATCCTGGTTACAGTTAGCAAACTAAGACACTGTGTTTCACTTTACAGAAGGTTGGTGACTAACTTCATCAGGTCCTTGCAGATAGATGTACTTTTGAGAGATGTAGAACTGGGAGGGTTTTCTATGTTTACCAAGGTTACTTTTGATAGATAGGTCTGGGTAAGATGAGATTTTTAAATATCTTAGTTATGTCAAACAAATGAATGCTAAATATGTCTATATATGCTGCCCAAATGCTGAGAGAAGAAATGATTAAATCTTTCCTTCTGCTTTCTCTGAGGGCTGGGATTACAGGTGTGTGCCACCATGGCTGGGGGTTTATGCATGCTAGGAAAGTACTCTACCAGCTGACCAAATCTCTAGCCTTTAATTCTATAGATTCTTATTGCTGAAGTATCACACCTTTGTCTAGGACAACCTATAGCCCAGCCTCCCAGGGATTCAGATCTATATTTATCCTGGAGGACTTATGATCTCGGTTACTACCTCTTGACATCTCATAAAAATATTCTTTTCTTTTGTTTGTCTTGCCTTATGCTAATCATGAATACCAAAAGCACTTTGTCCTGTTGTAGGCTACACAGCACGGGATACTGGAGGCCACTGCTTCACAAGGCTACAACGTTATTTATGGACCTTTGTAGCTGACTCCTCCTTTATTCAGTGTGCTATTAGTACCTACTCAATCTTCAAGTGCAAGTTGCCTTGTTAAACACTTATACTGAAATCCTCAGGGTCCCCTGACTATAGTATATTCTGCATCTATCCCCAGCTAGCATCATTTGACCCTGCAAGATATACAGTCCACTCTGCTGAGAAGCTTGCTCTGCTGGCTTTACCTCTCAATCTGGGTCTTTCTAAATGGTTGCAAAAATATCAGCAGAACTCTTTTTCAAGGAGTTTCTCAAGCAAAATAGCAGACTTCCCCCAGGAATAAATCATACACCACTGTTGGCAACGGAATGGCCCCAGGAGGGTTTTAAGTGAGTTTATATTCATCCTATGTTATACATGTATATTGATCCTGTATATGCATAATATAGAATCAATATATACTTATGTATATGGCCTCACTGCACCTTAAATTGAAAAAAATATGTAATTTTTTTATAAATAAGAAACAGTATTATTATTATTTGAATACCGAGGTTCATGGGGAAGACTGTTTGAAAATTGTCACCTTAGTCTCACATTGTGTTGTGTTGCCCAGCTGCAGTCTTGTATAGGCCCTTCCTCCTGATGCTTCAGGCCGAGACACTAAGTTACCCTACAGGTTCTTAAGAGGTTGATATTATTTTGATATAAAATGTTTTGACTGTGCTGGCAAGATGGCTTAATCAAATAAAGTGCTTGTCTCACATGCACAGAACCTGAGTTCAGCAAAATTCATCTTCTGTCTTTATTGTCCTGAATCTCTTCTAGAACATGAATTACTTGGTTTAGTTTCTCTTCAGCTAGAATATGAAGTATTTGAGGCTGGAAGCTAGGTCCATTGGTTGAATTCTTTTTGTCTGTGTCTCAGTCATTCATTAAATATATCTGTGATGTTTGTATAATTTTTATTCCAAAGTCAGTCAGTCTACAGATACTGCCTGAATATCAGCTAGATGCCAGAGATTAAATAAGATTGAATCTTATCCTTAAGTAGCTTACATTCAATAGAATATTGAATTACCTCTGTAGACATAAGCTTAGTTGCCTCACTTATAAATGAAGACACAGAGGCTTCAAGAGTTTACTGTTCACAGTCTACTAACTAGTCAGGTCATATGCAGTCCTGAATTTCATCTGACCCCAAGGTTCATGTTCTTACAGTGCAAGGTTAAATTGTACAGCTTGTCATGTTTTGGGAGTTGTTCCTGTGAGGCTATGTCAGAGTTTGTTTGGAATAAATATGTTTCTAAGTTTAGGGTGGAAGAGCAGTGTCAAGGACCTGTTTAAACAAAAGATTCTACCTTTTAGATTATGAAATTTTCACCACCCATTTCCAATTAGGAAGGGGAATATAAGAAAGAAGATAGGACATGAAAAGGAAACAGGAGAAGGTTATGGGGGAAGGGTCACAGGATGCTTTGCAGCTTTCAACTCCCGAAGCATCTGTCTCTGAGTGCTTGGTGTGAGGAGAGCCAGCATCTCTGGAGCCAGTTTAAGAGTATCTTGGGAGTTTTTCCTGAAAAAGAAGATGAAGTCACAGGACAAGCTACTAGGAAGAGCCTTGGGAAGTCCAGCTTAAGTGAAAGGCTCTGAGTTTTAAACACCTTAATGGCTTTGTGGTTCTCTCACCTCTGAGAGCATCTAGTGTGTTAAAAGTGTGTGGAAATAGTGAGGGCACTAAGTGCAACATCTGGGTGGAAGGTGACCAAGGCAGAGATAGTCACTTAAACACAGCTATGTGTAGCTAGAGTTTTCCTGCCTGGCCCACAGTCAGGACAAATCTCTCTCACCTGCCAGTCCCACAACCGCTCAAACCCGACCAAGTAAACACAGAGACTTATATTGGTTACAAACTGTATGGCCGTGGCAGGCTTCTTGCTAACTGTTCTTACAGCTTAAATTAATCCATTTCTATAAATCTATACCTTGCCACATGGCTCATGGCTTACCGGCATCTTTACATGTTGTTTCTCATCATGGCGGCTGGCAGTGTCTCTCTGACTCAGCCTTCCACTTCCCAGCTTTATTCTCCTCCTTGTCCCGCCTACACTTCCTGCCTAGCCAATGGCCAATCAGTGTTTTATTTATTGACTAATTAGCAACACATTTGCCATACAGAACATCCCACAGCACTTCCCCTTTTCTTTTCTTAAAAAGGAAGGTTTTAACCTTTACACATCTCCAAAGTCAGCTTGGTATATTTGGGAATTTGGACGTAGCTTCTCTTACTACTTCCTGCTGGAGGGGGGCGCTGTATCTTATGGGGACACAAAGAATATTTTAGGATTATGGAGTAGTCCATGAAGATGTATCGTCTGAGCCAATTGCCTTGAAACGGTTCTGGATATTGGATCATCTGGGCCATGGTGTCATCGGAGACCTTTCAGGTGGTCTTGGCTGGTCAAACCTGATGTATCTTAATCTGGAACAAATCCAAAGCCTTTGGCTTTCTGTGGGAACAAAAGCAGAGACTCTTTTCCAAAGCAACATATCCTTATATCCAAATTTTGAAGTCAAGGTACCTTTAAAATATACATTTTGGCAAAACTCAACAGCTTTTACAATCAAATGTTTTTCTGCAGTTAAAAATCCCAAAGACAACACAATCCAGATTCTCTGTGTAATATTCATCTTTATGTGGCTTATTTTTATATTAATTTTACTGTCTCTTTAAAGACTTTATTTTTTAAAACTATGTATTTGTTTATATAACTGTATACATCACCTTTTTTGTCTCTTTCAAGCCTACGTATATTTTACACACATTGTAAACTATTACATCTGAATCTGTCTTATTGTGAATCTATTGTTTTAAGCTGCAGCAGCTGTGGCTGCTGGCTCCACCCACCTCAGCTACCCAACATGGCGTGGTACTTTACCACCAGCTCTGGGAGCTATCCTGGGTCTATGCTTTTATCCAAGCAGCGTGTAGCCCAGAAACCTCTTTTTTTGTTTTGTTTTGTGCTAGCAAAGTCTAAATCCACCATGCAGCTTAATCTGCCACTTGCAGAGACCTCAATCCCGCCATACTGCAGGTCCAGTGCACATGCTAGGAACCTACCAGTAGCTCAAACCGGCAGCTGCCGCTCATTTGAGAGAGACAATTAGGAAGCTGTTTTTAGCTCCGTTTTAGAATCTTTTCTCAGTTTTTAGGTGGAAATTCTTGCCACCACGTTGGATGCCATTTGTAGCTAGAATTTTCCTGCCTGGCCCACAATCAGGACAAATCTCTCTCACCTGCCAGTCCCACAGCCGCTCAAACCCGACCAAGTAAACACAGTGACTTATATTGGTCACAAACTGTATGGCCGTGGCAGGCTTCTTGCTAACTGTTCTTACAGCTTAAATTATTCCATTTCTATAAATCTATACCTTGCCACATGGCTGTGGCTTACCGGCATCTTTAGCTATGGGTACTAGGTAGGGCAAGGCTAGCTCATCATAGGACAGACAGCCTGTCTGCACAGGGGCTTGAGTCTGTTGAGATCTCAGAGCTATGTCACAGGTAGACTAGCCCAAATGGACTGGGACAAGTATAGTGGTATTTTATTTGTACTAAAATGTGATTTGTATGTAAATAAATAAAGTTGCCTGGGGGTCAGAACTATTAGAGCCATAGCAAAAGCTGGGCGGTGGTGGTGCATGCCTTTAATCCCAGAACTTGGTAGGCAAAGCTAGGTAGATCTCTGTGTGTTCAAGGATACAACCAGCATTGGAGACACACGCCTTTAATCTCAATACCAACCATAGAAGACCTGGAGGTCTGTATAGACAGGCAGTGACGAGGTAGTCATGTGGTTGGGTTTACAACCAATGAGAAGGCAGAACAGAAAGTCTATATAAAGACAAAAACACAGGAAGTAGGTCTCTTGGCTGAAGAGGCTAGCTGCAGCAGACGGGTAAGTCTCTTAGCTCTGATCTCTTGGCTTTCCTCTTTGCATTGGTTCTGTTTTCTTATTTAGTAAGATGGTTGGTTACATCTACAGACCAGCATGGCAACTCAAGATAACTGTGTGTCTACACAGTAGCTTGCCCAGTCATTTGTCACTGTCATTAAAGATTGCCATCAAATGTGCTGTCCAAGATCCCAAAGATAAAGCCCCCTTTAGATCACACTCACCCAGAGTATACACTACTCCCCATCCTTCTTCTTTCCTTTCTCCTCTTTCTTTCTTCCCTTTAAGAAGAAAAAAAGTTGTCAGATCTCTTGGAGGTGAAGTTGCAGGCTGAACTGAACTCGGGACACCCTGCAAGAACAGTAAGCATGCTTAACTCCTGAACTATCTCTCCAACTCTTCTGACCAAAATAAGTCCCATATTTTCTCCCCACTCCTCTCCTAGGCCTCCTATTATCTCCCTCCCCCTCTCCTAAGCCTCCTATTACCTTCCTTCCCACTCTCCCAAGCTATCTATTCTCTTCCTCTCCCCTCTCCTAAGCCTCCTATTCTCTCTTTCCCCTCCTAAGTATCCTATTCTCTCCCTCTCCTGCCTTCTATTATTTATCTTTCCCTCCCTTTCCTCCTTTCACTCAACATCTCTTTCTCTCCCTTCCTCTCTGTATTTAAATCTACAACTATAGTATCTTTTTATTTTCAAACAAATCACACAATATTTTTTTGTAATAAACCCTAACTTTGTTGCATACTGACTTATCCTTAAATTCTTTTCTATTGGGGTATCTGAAATGAACTCCCCAGGCTGAGTGCTACAACATGGACTTGCATCTATTGAAAAGGGAGCTGACAGGCAATGCAAGTTCTCCTAAATTACATAGGAATGTTTAGACCAGCTTCTACAGTATGTGTGTTTGGGTCTGAGACTGAATCAATATTATCTGCTGCTTCAAGAAAGAAGAACCCCAACTGATTTCAGAGTTTTTTAAAAAATAAAATTAATAAACAAAATGATTACTGGTCTATTCATAATTCTATAAATGTCTAATTTAAATATTCATTGGTTTAGTAATTTGAAAATTCATGTATCTATATGTTGAAAAAGAATCAGGGGTAATATGGAAGATCACTATAGAAATGTGTGGAGTGGAGCTGAGAATATTAAAAGATGTTGGGAGCATGAAAGTCCTTACTTCTGTAGATCTCCAGGGAAACCAGGAATGTTAAGCACCCAGGATTGTGCTTTCAAAGGGAAAGACATATATCTTAGTTAGGGTTTCTACTGCTGTGAAGAGACACCATGACCATGGCAACTCTTGTAAAGGAAAATATTTAGTGGTGTTGGCTTGCTTATCATTTTAGAGGTTTAGTCCATTATCATCATGGTGCAACATGGTGGCATGCTGGCAGACATGGTGCTGGAGAAATAGTTGAGTGTTCTATATCTTGATAGACAGGCAGCAGGAAGTGGTCTGAGTGTCACACTAAGTGAAGCTTGAGCAAAGGAGACCTCAAAGCCCACTCCCTCAGTGACACACTTCCTCCAAAAAGGCCATACCTACTCCAACAAAGCCATGCCTCTACTAATGCCACTTCCTATGAGCTTATCGGGCCACTTACATTCAAACTGCCAAAACATATGACCCTGAAGGCTGGGAATTAGAGGTGACTAATAGCCTGGTGATCTGCATTATCTGTAGGTCCAGGCTATATCAAGCTTTCACAACCAGGACTAGAGGTGGCTAATGTCTAATGACTCTTAATAGACCCTTACAAATATCTGTATAGCCAGGGTCTTCCCAAAGCTCCTCCAACCATGACTGGAGATGGCTAATACCCCAAATGACTTCTATTCTAGCCATATGATGAAGACCAAGCCAGGTACAGGACCAATACACATAGTCCAACTGTAGAACTCATCTTCTTGGAAGAAACAACATGTACTCTGAGTTGAGTTTTGATGTAATTATACTTCCTTATGCACTAGGGATTGTATTGTACAAGAAAACTCGCCTCCCCCCCAAATTATACTGTGTTTAAATATGCTGACAATAAACCATCTGGCATTAGACTCCTGAAATTTGATCCAGCTTAAGTTAGGCTGAACTGAGTTTTCATTCTTACCTCTTTTCAGATAATGTCACTGTCTGCCTTGACACCTGCAGGGACACCCTCAATAAAAGACTGATAGAAAAATAAGGAACAATCCCTCCCCTAAAGTACAGACCAATGAGGTGCTTCAATATATTAGGGGAAAAAACAGTACTACAGACTAGGAAAATCACTATGGTAGGGAGTTTTTTTTTTTTTTTTTACTTTAAATTTTTTTTTATTTTTGAGATAAGTTCTCACTAAGCTGTTCACTCTATCACAATCCTACTGTCTTACTTAGCCTCTGAATGCTGTAATTATAGGAATAAGCCATTATCACTTGCTTAAAAATCTTGAATTATTGATGAAATCTGTCATTAATGAAATGAATAGACCCAGAGAGTCATATTTTTAGTAGCTTCTCTTGTGGAGTAATGGAGGGAAATTGGGTTGGGCTCAAGATTGAATAGCCAAGTTTTTTTACACATGGATAACCTGTGTTAAAGAGTTGAGAGTTATAGAGGAGGTAGAGATATTTTCTGATACAATTACCAAAGAATTCCCAAAATTCCTCATCTGAGACTTAAGCAAAGAACACAGGTAAAGGAGGTCCTGGCAAAGGAGATACACACTGTAGATGACTTTGCTGGGCATTCCCCAGATTCACTTCCTTTTCTCTTACATACATAGCAAGATTAGGGCTCTCAGCTTCTGCAGCTACATGTGTTGACACAATGTGCTCTAAATAAAGCTGGTTAGGAGTAATGTATCCCTTGGGGAATTGCCCAGAAGTACCTCCCACATGAAATCTTCCACACCCTTCCCACCATGATGACAGTCTTGGATCTTGGAAGAAGCCTTGTGTGAGAGTAGAGGAGCTGTGTTGAGGAAGAAGCTGTGTCCTTGAATCACCATTGGAAGATGAAGACAGATGCCTATGAAGAGCATCCATTTTGACTATGGTGAAGAATCTGTGTTAGCAAGCTAAGATACTGGGTTGTTTTCTCATAGAGTTCCTTATTATAACTCAAGTTTCAACATGCTACAAAAATATAGGCTAAATGCATACCAAGATATACTTTTGTACAGCTCAGAAAAATAATTAATAGTTTTTGTGTTTAAGACAGTTGTTTAAAAAAAGCATACATGGAAGAAAATAAAAATGGCCCCCAAAGTCTACAATGCTTACTGTAGGACCTGTTACAGAAAATTATGAGCTGTTTTAAGCAATACACAATTTCCTGAAAGAGTTACTAAATTCTAGGTATTTTTCTAATTATATTACAAATAACAAATACTATACATGCTATATATAATAAAAATATGAAATACATATATGATATATGCATATATGTATGTTTTTTGAAAAAAGTCTAGAGACTTGTACTTTTAGAAAATTAATAGAATAATAGAGACCAGCTTTATCGCCTGGTCCAAAACAACTAAAAATTATCCTTCCATCAAGTATATGGTTACCAAGACATTCAGGATTCTTTAGTGAAGAACAGTGATCCCTCTGAGATGTGAAACAAAGGCGGTAAGTTACATGATAGCTCTAGCCTATTGCACAGAGAGAATTTCCAGGCGTGTGTGTGTGTGTGTGTGTGTGTGTGTGTGTGTGTGTGTGTGTGTGCCTGTGTGAGATCTTGCCTGGCAGCCATACTAAGTTAAGAAGTCAGAGTCAGGCACAAGGAGGCCAATGTGGAGAGAAGTCACAGAAAGAGCTCTGGAGAGCAGAGACCCCACTCACCAATGCATTGGTTATAACACATTTGTGAGGAAATGATCAGAAGAAAGACTCATTCAGGAGAATTAGAGGATATAATCCTTGGAGTACTTATAGACAGGTCTGGGAATAGGTTCCCCTCCATCAGAGTAGGAAACTTCACAACCTAGGAACATCTGATGGAGTACTTAAAGGGACTTGCTTTAACCATAGTACACAATGGTTGCAGAGGAAATGCTGTCCAAGTTGTACCTGGAAAATGTTTAAAAGCAAGCTCCAAAAGGGTTAGATACTTTATGTATAATGACCTGATTTTCCGAACAAAATTCAAATAAAATGTAAGAAACAAAATAAAACAAAAGTACCTATAAGTACAGCATTCAGGAATCTGAGGCAGGATTCTTATGAGTTCAATGCCAACAGAAACTAGAAATCAGTTCAAGGCCTGTCTCAGTGCCCCTCAGGTACCCACAACAAAATCCTTTCAGTAACAAAACAAAAAGTCAGAAACAAATAATGAGAATAAAAAACCCAAACCAAACCAAACCACCACTACCACTACAAAATACAATGTCAGGCATTCAATAAAAAATTATCATGCAAATGAAAAACATGGGTGAGGGAGTGAACATGTGGAAGCATGCTTCAAGCCAGTACATAAAACTGTTAGGACATCTAGATTGAAAGAAAGCACTGTAGCATGGCTGTTTTCTCCACCTGTAAGGACATCTTCATGGTTTTCCTGAAGCAGAGAAGTGGCAGTATCTTGTAAAACACAATGGTGTCAGTAGAATAAACAGATCCATATGGCAGTGTGTAATTACTTTTCTCATTGCTTTACAAAATACTCAACAAAACCAACTTAAGCAAAGAGATATTTCTTTTGGCTCATAGTTTTATAAGTTCATCAGAGAGGGGACAGAAGGGCTATTCACATTGTACCTTCAGGGCTATTCATATTGCAAAGAGAGATGAACATTGCTATATATTTTTTTTCTTTTATTCAACCTGGGATTCATCCCCATGGGAATGTGCCCCTACATTCAGGGTGGACTTTCCCCCTCCAGTTCAACCTCTTGGGTAACACCTGTAGTGGTATTTGCTCTGCCTATGACTTTGGGCTATAGGACCCGCAGGAGGTGGTGCTTCTTGCCATTGTATGTGACCTTTTAAAAAATAGGGAGAAGGGTTACCAGTCCCTTTTCCCTGCTGCCTGCTTCCTGGTGTGATAAAACTGCTGGGTGGATTCACTCCCAGTAAGATCAGAGGACAACTTCAGCTGTCTACTCTGTTCTGCATTCGTGAGTGTATTTCCTAAATTTACCCTAATAAATTTCCCTGATACTCCTTAAGCAGACTTCCATGGATTTATCGAATTACCTGGCACCCAACCAGGAGAATCTGAACCTCATGAGCCCCATGAGCCCCTACTGGGGCTACTCATGCAACCAAACTCTAATGCCCATGGGTGGCTGCTGGTGAATCTCTCTGCCCTGCAGAGTCTGTGTATAGCCTAACCCCCACAGGAACTGCTCAGGTGTCCTTCTGCATACAGAGACCATGCAGGGAGCCTGTAAGCCAGACAGGTCATGCCCAGGCCAGGCAGTTCACACAGAAGCAGTTCTTGTAACCACTGCCAGAAGAATGCATGTTCAGTGGCAAATAGAGCACCATGTCATAGAGAAGGGTGCCCATGCTAGGCGCCTTTCTAGTTCTGTGCTTGTAGCAGTTGGATTGAGTCACAGCCTTCCACCTGGTTAGAGACTACTAGCAGACTGTTCTTTCACTCTTAAAACTGTTCAGTGTAGCTGCTGCCAATTCTGGGACACCTTGAGCTGCTGCCCTTGAGAGCATGCCCACCAAGCAGCCCAGCTCCCCTGCCACCAATGCTGCTGCCACCACCACCATTCCATGCACAGCTGCCTCCATTCTTTGGTGTATTGCTTAATTTGTTGTGATCCCGGCAGTTCTGCCCAGTACTCATGGGTAGGGATTGCCTGGGTTAGTGTTTGATTCACAGAGCTCATTCAGTTGAATCAGCTCACATCAGACCTGCCTTGTATGATACATCTGTGACACCTGTGGACCAAACATCACTACTATACCCCCAAACCATCATGAGAACTGGAACATCTGGAACACCTAGGACTGTTAGGACCAGCTCTCAAGGATATCATCTGAGGTAAAATTACTCAATAATGTTACACCTTAAACTGATTAATAACTAAATAAATTAATGAAATTCTCCCTTACAAATTTTGAATATTTCTCAAAAAATGGAAGACAGTATCACCACTAAGGAACTTAAAAACTTTTTTGTTTATACTATGAATGAAATTTTGCAAGATGTATATGACCTTCCTGGGACATATACTATGTTCATCATACTAGTGATTAGCATAGTGATTCTTCTCATATCATTGAACAATGGGCTTAACAATAACAACAAAAAAAGGGACATTAATCAGACTGATACAGGTTTTACAAAGTGGTAATGAGGAGTTAAACAGAAGGATTCTTTCTATGGAATCTGCTAATTTATCACAAGAATTTCAGTCCATTAATGATAACTGGACAACCAAATTTAATTCTATTGATAATAAATATAAGACTTAAGGGATAAAACAATGACTCTTCAGAGCAATCTTAATGCCATTCAGATAATGGCATTTCTAAGGAGGAAAGGTCATCACTAAGTGATAGAATAAAGTCTTTGGAATCATATGTTTCTGATGAACATAAAATATTGTATGATTTCATGAAATCTCTAGAATCCTTTACAACAGAGGAGGTTGAAACACAGCAACAGGCAGTAGTTCATCAGTTTCAAGCTCTGGAGGAGTCTCTCAGTAAGAATGATAAAGAAACTAATAAGCAGAAGGGCAAAGCCATATATGTAATAACATCACCAGGTAGCTTTTACAAAATGGCTTATTCTGTTACTATCTGAGAAGCCAGCAGGTTATACATATCCTGAAGAATATATAGAATATATCTGGCAACCTATTCATATGAGGGATTTAAAATGCATTAAGGGGGTAGTAGTTACATATAGTATAATTCAACATATAGAATACATGATAAATACATGGTCATCTAGAAATAGAATTATACTAGATGACTGGAATCAGTTAATTTCAGCTGTGTTAGAATGTAGCCAGCAGTTACAATGGAAAAACTGGTTGAGAGAAAAAGCTAAGGCCCTTGAGCAGCAAGGTAATATTAGAGGTTTTGAGATCTCCCAAGATCAAATTCTTGGTGAGGGCCATTTCGTTGATATAAATGTATAAGCTACCTTTGATGAGCATGCATTATCCCTATGTCATGCAGCAGCTTTAAATGCTTGGGAAAAAATTTCAAAGCCAGGGAAACCAACTGAGCTATATACAAAGGTCTTCCAGGGGTCAAACGAATGGTTTACTGATTTTTTTTTTTTTTTTTTTTTTACAGAGACTAACCAGGGCTACAAACAAGACAGTATCAGACCAAGAATTAAGACAAGTATTAACTCAATCTTTGGCTTTTGATGATGCTAATACAGAATGCAAAAGCATACTTACACCTTAAAGTTCAGGTCAGCACCTTTGGAGGAATGGATTCAATAAACAAATGGTATTGAGTCTCTTAACTATGGTAATGAGGCTTGGATAGGAGAGGTGGTTTCCAAAGGCGGAAGGATGCATGAAGGTAACAAATGTTTTAACTGTGGTACACCAGGTCATATGAGGAGAAATTTTACACAGGGTGCTCCTAGAAGCAATGCTTCTTCTAGAAATAACCCAGATAGGAGACTCTAAACTTATGGATTGGCCTCATGAAGAGGTACATGTCTAATTTCTAGGGATTGGAACCCTATCTCAGGTAAAACAAAGTTCAAGATGGGTTGAATGCATAAGGCCAGAAGGATAAAGAGGAAGGCTGGAGCCATATGTGGCAAATGTAGCAGTGGATCTTTGGGGCCAAGATCTGTTACAGTAATGGAATATCCAGATTAAAATTCTGCCAATCTCAAAATTAGAATATAGACCAATTTATGTTTCTGGGAAAAATACTATAAGATACTATAAATAACAGCTAACAACCATCCAGGCTGCACATAAGCAGAGTACAATATCCATTGAATTCTCAGAGGCAACAATGGCCCTACTTTAAAATGGCTAACTGATAAACATGTCTGGGTTGGACAATGGCATATGACACAAGAGAAACTACAACCCTTAGAACAGCTGGTTCAGGAGCAGTTAAATGACCAACACATTGAAGAATCTACCAGCCATTGGAATACTCTTGTATTTTTTTATTAAAAAGAAATCTGGTAAATAGAGAATGCTGACATATCTGAGAGCCATAAATAAAGTAATTCAGCCTATGGGCTCCTTACAGAATGGGATACCCTTACCCTCTCTGCTATCTAAAGAATGGCCTATCATAGTTATTGACTTAAAAGACTGTTTCTTTACCATACCTCTACAAGAAAAGGATAGTGAAAAATTTGCCTTCACATTACCTATTTATAATAATTCCCAGACAGTTAAGAGATATCAATGGAAGGACCTCCCATGGGGAATGTTAAATAGCCCTACCATGTGCCAATATTTTGTGTAAAAACCATTGGAAATAATTCATGAAGTTTCCCACAATCTATAATCTACCATTATATGGATGATATCTTATTAGTTTATCCAAAGT
This sequence comes from Peromyscus californicus insignis, assembly GCF_007827085.1. Lineage (NCBI taxonomy): Eukaryota > Metazoa > Chordata > Mammalia > Rodentia > Cricetidae > Peromyscus > Peromyscus californicus. The sequence continues at coordinate 1,826,179 of NW_026294617.1, read as the reverse complement.
TAGGTACTTAAGAAAACATGTTTGAAGAAGTGAAGAAAGTTTTGCCTCACTGGGGATTACAAATTGCTCCTGAAAAAATACAAAGAGGAAATTGTATTAATTACTTAGGATATAAGATAGACCAACCAAAAATTAGATCCCAAAAGGTACAACTCAACAGAGATTGATTGTGGACTTAGTGACTTAAAAAAATTGATAGGAAGCATTTCCAACTTACAGACCATCATTGGAATACCTAAAGATGGACTAGTAAATTTGGCCAACACCCTAAAAGGGGACAAGGCCTTAAATAGTTCAAGAGAATTATCAGCTGAACCTGAGAAAAAATTGCCTGTAGTAGAAAATAAAATATAAGAGGTACATGTGGATCATGTGAATCCAGAACATAACTGCATTCTGGTCATATTACCCTTCGGACACTCACCCACAGGGATTTTGATGCAGAGGGATGATATTACATTGGAATGGATATTTCTACCATGTAAGCTGAGTAAGAAGTAAAAGACTTATGCAGACAAGATCTCCAATTTGATTCTAAAAGAAAAATTAAGACTTGGTCAATTGACAGGAATGGACCCAGCAGAAATTGTAGTACCTTTAAGTAATGAGAAATTTCCTCTTTATTGAAAGATCATAAATACTGGCAAAGAGTCTGTAGTAACTTTTTGGGAGAGATTAACAATTATTATTCCAAAAGCAAGAGAATAGAATTCATAAAGAGAACTGAATGGGTCTTTCCTCACACTGTGTGACAAAAATCAATCTCTGGAGTCCCTACATTCTATACTGATTCAAATAAATCAGGAAAGGCAGGATATAAACCAGGAGAGTTAAGTAAAGTGGTTCAAAGCCCTTACAATTCCATACAAAAGTCAGAACTATATACCATTCCTCTGGTATTAATGAACTTCACAGAACCTCTAAATATAGTAACTGACTCTCAATATGCAGAGAGAGTTGATTTGCATATTGAAACTGCTGAATTTATTCCTAATAAAATAGAATTAACTTCACTATTTATACAATTACAGGAAATAATCAGGAATAGGATGTATATATATGTATATATATATATATATACATATATATACACACACACACACACACACGTCACATCAGAGCCCATACTGATCTGCCAAATCCTCTAGCACAAAGTAATGATGAGATTGATAAAATATTAATAGGTAATGTGCTGGAAGCCTCAGAATTTCATAAGAAACACCATGTAAATAGAAAAGGTTTGAAAAAGGACTTTTCCATTGCTTGGCAACAAGCCAATAAAATTGTAAAAAAAAAAAAGTCCTGCTTGTTTCTTCTGTAACCAAACTCCATTATCTGTAGGAAGTAATCCTAAAAGTATACAAAAAAGGAAATTTTGCAGATTGATGTGTTTCATTTTGCAGAATTTGGAAGATTAAAATATGTACACCATACCATTGACACCTATTCAGGATTTCAATGGCCAACTCCTATGAGTTCTGAAAAGGCTGACTCTGTGATTACATACCTACTAGATTTGTGGCCATCATGGGAATACCTGTACAAATTAAGACTGACAATGCTCCAGCATATGTTTTAAATAAAATGCAACAGTTTTTTGTTTATTACAAAGCAAAGTATGTTACAGGTATACCACACAATCCCACAGGCCAAGCAGTCATAGAAAATCCAATTGAACTAAAGGATATGCTAAATAAACCAAAAGAGGTAACAATGACTCCTGGAAATATCTTACATAAAGACTTATTAACCTTGAATTTTCTCAATGCTGTTGAGAAAGAGACAACAGCTGTGGAGAGACATTGGATAACAGAAAAAACTCCTGAGCAAAACCAACCTGTTTACGTCAAAGATGTGTTGACTCAGAATGGAAACCAGGATACATCCTACATTGGGGAAGGGGTTTTGCTTTTGTTTCTCCATGAGAAGAAAAGCTATGGATACCAAAAAAAAAAAATAATAAAAATTTGCTTTGAACACGAGGAACCCCTTGATGAGGAGGAGTAATTGGTAATCCACTGACGTGACAAATATACAAGCTATAAGAAAAACTCAACAAACAAGCGTCAGGGCAAGGTTCTGTTTCTTGTCTTTACAGGATAATAGAAATACCAATCTTCAAGAAGTCATAAGACCTTCTTATGCCACCTAGATGTCTACCACATAAAGAAGGACCTACATACTCTACAGGGCAATATCTCACTGCCCAACATCAATATCTCTTTAACTCTAGAATAGTTGTAATCCCCATTCATTTGTAGATCAAGCTGGCTTTGGAGTTGGAATGTGGCTCTCTCCTTCTGTAAACCCAAGCATGTTGCTAAATGAAAAAATTAGGAGATTCTGTCTCATATCAGAAGAGCCAACTGTCATGGGACAGAAGAAAACCAATAATCTAGGGATTATTCTTTTCAAGATTCTATTTCTCTCCATGATTATTCTTGATTTCTCAGAATCCTTCCTCACATGTCATGTCAACTTAAGATTCAAACTTTCCATTTTGATTTTAATAATGTTCAAGTTTTCCACAGTGAAAAAGAAGTCTTTCCAATAGCAATCTCTGAAGTCTCCAGAAGGAAGATGGGGCCCTACAACAAGACTCTACTCAGTCCAGAAAGATGCCATTGTACCCAATAACATCACTCATTGATCAGCCTTGAATTGGTAGTTCTTCAGGACAGTTCCAAGATGAGATGGTCCATCATACTATACTTCTAGCCAGAATCTCAGACAACCTTATCCATTTGTCTGAGACTGATGGAAGGCTCTACAGGTAGTCCCATTGAGACATAACTAATAAGCTTTCTCATAGGAGTCCACAGAGATACTAAACAGCAAGAAGCAATTCTAAGAAAATGATGACCCTTTCCCAAAGGTTTCATTTTTCTCAGGGTTGTAGATAGATGGTTATAAGGTTGGGGGTGGAACTATAAAATTTAGACTTAGTATTCTCACTTAGAAAAGAAAAAGGGAAATGGATAGGTATGGTATATTAAGGTAGATTATTCTATCTACTAGTAAACTGATTTAGCAAACTATCAGCCTTTGATAATTTGCATTGATATAGATTCTTTTATATTTGATACAAATATAAACTATTCTTGTATTCTTATTTGAGATAATTTGTATATTGGTACAAATACAAAACTATATTTGTTATATTGTACATATATTTCTACTCCTGTTTGAAATATTTTGTATATTGACACAAATGTAAAATTATATTTGTCATATTGTATGCATATTTTACCTCTGTTTAAGATATTTTGTATATTGATACATATTAAGGATATTGTCATATTGCATATTGCACTATACATTTCTACCTCTGTTTAAGACATTTTGTGTATTGTCACATTTTTTAGGTCATTGTCCTGTACATCTTCTTGCAGACTATTTGTCTTATTAATGTTCAGCTTTAGTCCTTAGGTTATTTAGGTAGATAAGACTTACAGAACTATAATCACCATGCTTGTCATTTCTATAGTTATGTTAGTTAAGTTGTCCAGATTTACAGAAACATATGGCAGATGGGTAGATAATCTTCAAACACTTCATAGACCTAGAGAATATGGCATTTAAATGTTTTGATAACTTAAAATTCTGTTGACGTGAGACACAATTGCTCCTGGCAGCACTGATCTGATCCTGAGAAAATGTTGGACTTCTAAGACATTTCTGTTTGGAAGTTTGTCTTCTTCTTGGCACAAAATGGGCTGCTGGGCAAAGAACTGTCCTTGCCTTGACTGCTGGTAGTATGAACACTTTCCTTTCCAGATGAGCAGGATACAAGGAAAAGCGACTACCGAACCTTGCCAAGACAGGGTAAGATGTTCTTTCAAAATTCGTGCTTCTGAAAAATGGTCTGTTAGACATTCTATGACTGTAGCCAAATTGGATGCCCCAACAATGCTGAGAAACTTTAGGTGACTGTCAGCTTCCAGCTGTCTCTATCAAGATTTTCAGAAATTGCTTGCTTGCATTTTCTATTTTCTCAGGTATTATTATGTTCCTTCTCAGGTCTTTGATGGAGTTGAAGACTAGATAGTTACAGTTACAATCTTTTTGTATCTTAGCTAGAACATATTAAGTACTAGAGTTAGAATCTTCAGGATAGGACAGCCATTGGAGTAATCTCTGTAACGGCATTTACCTATGATCTGGACATTTCTGGACACTTAGCATGTCTTGTTTGATGTTGTCCTTTTTGGTTGTAGTTCCACTTTTGTTTATGTTGTTACCATTTGTTTTTACTGGAAATATACTTGATAATCATTCTTATTGTATATAATTTGAATTAAGTTTAGAACCTTCTTATTTAGACAAAAAGGGGTAATGTAGTGGTATTTGCTCTGCTTATGACCTTGGGCTATAGGGCCTGAAGGAGGAGGTGCTTCTTGCCATTGTATGTGACCTCTTAAAAGGTAGGGAGAAGGGTTACCAGTCCCTTCTTCCTGCTGCCTGTATCCTGGTGTGATCGAACTGCCAGGTGGGTTCACTCCCAGTCAGATCAGAGGATGACTTCAGTTGTCTGCTCTGTTCTGTATTTGTGAGTATATTTCCTAAATGTACCCTAATAAATTTCCTTAATACTCCTTAACCAGACTCCCATGAATTTATCATATTGAACACCCTCAGATACACACATAAAGTTTGTCTTCTTAGTGATTCCAAATCCAGTTAAGTTGATAATGAAGACTGTTCATCATAAGTATACTTCTGGTCAACCTAACACCCAAACATATCGCCTGTAAGCCATAACATTCTACTCAATGATCCTCAAAGACTCATTGCCATCTCACAATGTAAATTGCATTTAATTTGTCTATAAAAGTACCCCAAATCTTCACAAGTCCAGTGTTTAAAACCCAAAAGCACCAAGTCTTTTTTTAAGACTCAAGCCTCTCTCTCTCTCTCTCTCTCTCTCTCTCTCTCTCTCTCTCTCTCTCTCTTTCTTTCTTTTCACATGTAGGGGATCTACTTACAGAGAGGACATAGTGCTGTGCCCCTGATTACAGTGGCCCCATATTCTTCTTGGGTATGTTGTAAACAAAAAAGCCATTCTTTGGACCCCAACATTCTGATTTTTCTTTCTTTCTTTCTTTTTTTTTTTTGAGACAGGGTTTCTCTTTGTAACACTGGCTGTCCTGGAACTCACTCGGTAGACCAAGCTGGGCTTGAACTCACAGAGATCTGCCTGCTTCTCCCTACCAAGTGCTGGTATTAAAGGTGTGAGCCATCTCATCTGGCCCTTAAGCCCATTTCTTAAATATGGCACTCTAAAAAGAATAAAATAAAAAACCTCAAACAAACAAGTAAAGCTATTTCCCATTCTAAAGTGTATTTCCCATTCTAAAAGAGAGATATCATAGGAACAGTAGGAAAGAATGGACCAAACAGAACCAAAACTCAACAGGGAAAATTCTACAATGTGTGGCATCTGGTACTCATGATAGAATCATCTGGCCTTGAGAAACCCTGCCTTTCTACATCTGCTGCCTCATTCTACTGGGTCAGTTCCACTCCGTGTCTGCATCTTTCCTTGGTGAATGAGCCACAGCTCTGGAATTTTCAACATCCTGGATTCTCTATTGCAACATAGACTTTATCCTGCTAGCTTTATGCAATAATCTCTCAGGACCTACCCACAGGGAATCTGACCTTATCACTCATTGCCTAGTTTCAGTAGCTTTCTGGCACTTTGGTGGGAGCCTCCATGATCCCATAACTCTTGTATTTTAATATCTCTAAGAGATACATCCCAGCCTCAGATGTAGTTTTGCTCTTTCTGGCATAGCTCTTAGGGCCTCTGTGTGCCCTGGTGACTGAACATGGGAAAACACTTCCTTAGGTTGTTTTTAGGGGAATTCTCAGATCAGACTCTCTCCTTTAAAATGAATTTATGTTTTCACAAATTAGGCCTTTCCCTCAGGTAATTTTTTCTGTTGTCTGAGAGCAGAGCATAATGTTTTATTTTAATGGTGCTGATCTCTTTAACAATCAGAGTTGCTTTCTCTACACTCACTTTGCAGATTTATAGTCTCCCATGTTGATTTCCTTAGCAGAAAGAACATTTTCATTTTTCTGCTCTCTCTCAGTGTCAACATGATAAATAGTGGTAAGTATCAGCCATGCCACAGCTACATTGTCTTGAAATTTCCTCCAACAAATGAATTATCCCATCCCTTTTGCATTAAGCCTAATTTAAACTCTCAGCACACAGGCAGAATGCAGTCAGGTTCTTTGCCACAGTGAAATATGAGTAGCTTCCAGCCTAATTCCTGACGGAGTCCGTGTTCTCTCAGAAATTTCATGATCCCAGCCTTCGATGTTTGCTTTACTTATAGCACTCTGGTCATCTAGTCTCCCACCAGAATGGCTCATGAAACTCCAATTACAGCATTATAGGCCTTCTCTACTCTGCAACTCCAAATATTCCTTTTCCAACCCAGTTCTGAAGGTCTTTGAATGACAAATGACATGTCAGTTATGACTCCATTCCTAGCACTAATTTCTGTATTAGTTTCTTTTTTTGGTGCTCATAAAAGTGACTGTGATTATTAGTGTTAATTGTCAACTTGACAAAATCTGGAATTTCCTGGGAGATGAGCCTCTGTGCATGCCTGTGGGAGATTTTCTTGATGAATTTAATTGATGTGGGAAAACTCAACTTAATTGTGGGTAGGACTTAGACTGTGTTAGTAGAAAATAGGAATTGATCAGTAGCATGTACACATTCATTGCCCTTCTTCTGACCAGAGAGGTAATGTGACAAGATGCTCATGATGCCTTGACTTCCCAGCCATTATGGATTATATCCTGGAATTGAGTGAAAATAAGTTCTTTTATTCTTAGGTTGCTTTTGTTAGAATATTTTACAACAGAAACTAAGACAGAAAGGAAAACTTTACTTTGGCTTAATCCATTAAGGAAGAGAAGACACAGAGATAAGAGCATGAAGGAAGCTCTCTACATTGTGTCCACAGTCAGGAAGCAGAGAAAGAAAAGGCTGTACTCATATCATGTCTTCCTTTCCTTTTTTATTCAGCACAGGACTTTAGCAATGTGTTCTCTACTCCTTAGTTAAGCCTCTCTTACATATTCTCAGAGGTTGTATCTTAGGTGATTCCAAGTCTAGTCAACTTGGCAACGAAGATCAGCCATCAGTAGACAGTAAAGGCTATGAGAATGAGGCTGTTAGCATTCTCTTATGGAAGAAAGGGGTGCATCATAAAACTCTTACCCAAGGTCCTGCTGACTATTCTCTCCTGCTTGTGGTTCTACTGTATACAGTAGACAGAATGATGGCTTTTTGATTGTGTAGCTGTCCATTTGTCATTTCTGCTCCTGTAATTAACCCACATAAATTATTTAACAATCTGGACTTCACAGAACCTTTCTTTGATCTATCATCTTCCCTACTTTGGGTGAACCAATGTTTCTTTCTTGTCTCCACAGGGAAGACACACAACATTATGGGCACTAAGGTTTGTTGAGAATACGGAACAACTAGAATGCTCATGTTACTGGTCAGAATAGAAAAATCATATGATGTTTCTGAAAGCTGATGGTTTCTTATGATACACCACCTATTGTGTGATTGAGCCATAAATTCTAAGCGTTTACCCAAAAGGGATGACAGCTTAAAAGTACATGAGATTCACTCATGGATTGTCTTAGCAGCTTCATCTGTAATAGTGCTGAACTGTCCCACAACAGGGCCATGAATAAGCATTTCATGGTGAATCTATATGCAACAGTTTGCTAGGACTACCATAACAAAATAGGTGGCTAACAACATTGGAGGTTAGAATCTTGAAATCAAGCTATCAACTCTTTTTCTTTGTTCTAGCTGCTCTTCTTGGCTTGCTGATGCCTCATGTCCTCTCATGGTCTTTTCATGGTGCCGACATTATTAATGTTACTCCTATGAGGTCACTAATCAGATTGGATTAGGATTCTACCCTAATGTCCTCTTGTTACCATAATTGTCTCATTGATGACATTATCTCCAAATATAGTCACAAGTTTGTATACTGGATTCAAGGGCTCTATCCTAGGAATTCTATGAACCACAACTCAGTCTGTAATGAAATTCTACTCGTCAGTAAAAGATAATGTACTTCTTATGTGTATGAAATGTGGAGGAACCTGAAAATAACTAATCTGAATATATAAGAATAGATACATATAGTGTGCTTCCACTTACACAAAATCCTAGAAACTGAGAACTATCTTATAGGAATAGAAAGTCAGTCATTTAGGCCTTGGTCATATGAGCTTAAAAGGGAGATGGGGTAGATGTATGTGGGAGATTATAGAGAGCCAGGAGTAAGCTTGGAGGTGATGGACAGGTTTCAAGATCATAGTTATTTCAAGAATATAATTGTCAGAATATTTCAAGTAGTACATTTAAAACATGTATGACTTATTAAGTTTTAGTTTAGTTAAAACTTACAACATTGTTTGGAGAACTATGAGCATGTTTTAGCATTGTTGTAAACATTGGTTGGCCTGCAGCCATGGGGGCCATGTTGCATCCAGGGCTGTGCCAATCTGAGGGTCCTGTGCTGCCACCGGGGCTTTGGTGGCATCCTGGCCCAAGTTGCTGCCAAGAGCCATGTCTGGGTCTGTGGTCTTGCTGCAGCTGAGATCTGTGGTGATGTCCATGGCCCATGTTAGCAATGGGGTAACTGGAACCATGCTGTGCCGAGCCAGCCCAGTCCTTCACTGGCCCTGTGATGATTGGTCTTGCCCTTCCCTGGATAAAGCAGTAGGCAAGCTGGCCCTATGTCTCAGGGCCCCTGAATTGGGAAACATGGCCCCTCCCCTCACCATAAGCAAGCACCTCAATGTGGGAAGTACACTAGAGCTGACCCTGGGGTCCGGGCCACAGGTGAGCTGACCCTGAGGACGTGAGAGCAGGAGAGCTGACCTCCCACCCCATCTGCCATATGATGGCGTGGGTGAAGAAAAGATAGCCTCTCTCTTCCACCCCTTGTTACCTGAGGCAGATGAGAGAGCTGGTCCCTGGGTAATGAGAGCAAGAGAACTAGCCCTGACCTATACCAGCTAGGCCCCGAATCCCACCGGCAGCAGACTAGAGCTTACCCTGTCATCAGGGTCGCAGGTGAACTAGCCCTGAGGGCATGAGAGCAGGAGAGCTGACACCCTCCCATCCCCCCACCCCACTTATGCTCCTTATAGCATTAGGGAGAGAAGGCCTGGCACCTTTCCTGGGCAATATAGTAGAGCTGGCCCACAAGATTTGTCTTCTTTACTTTCTTTTTTTGTTGTTTGTTTTTGTTTCTTTGTTTGTTTGGTTTTCTTTTAAACTTGGTTTTATTTTTAGGGAGGTTTCAAGGGCAGAGGGGGTTACAAGGGGACAGGGAGATAATCAAGATTGGAATACGTGATGTGAAATCCACAAAGAATCAATAAAAGTAAAATAAATAAATAAACAAAAAACATAAAAAACATTGGTTGGCCTAAATTCTTATTTCCACTTTGTTATAATAACACTAATAATAAAGACAGCTACCTACTGACAGAAGCTTCTGGTTCTCATGAATTACCTGTTTTGTCTTTTGTCTGTCTTGAGCATGTTTTGCCCATGCTGACCAACCTCCTTCTACTGGAAGAAGAATCTCCAGTCTTTGGTAACCGGTGTCTTCTTGCTGCAATTATGCAAATGCAGGAGGAAGCCTGCTCCAGCAGACAGTGCCTGACAGGAACGGCAAACATCTGAATCTCACTGAGCCAGGTTATTTCCCTGGGGTTTCCTTCTTGAAAGGGGAACAAGTTAACCTATGTTGAGGATAGAAACTATGATATGAAGCATTTTATACTTAATTAAGATTGTGAATCCTAGTCTAGTGGAAGAAGTTAGTGTGCATTCAGACAGAATAAAATCAAGGCACAGAGAGGTAGAAGATGGTAGTCAAGAGGAGGAAGGGAAAGAGATCTGACATAGTTTCAGGTTCTGATTCTGGCCCATTATTCCCAAAACCCTGTAATGTCCATGCTCTTGCCATGTTTTTCCTCTCCAAGGTCCCTTATGTTTCTTGTGCTAATAATTTCCTAATATATTAATCTAATATATAATAATGTTCCACCTTGTTGAACATCACCAAAGTTTACTGTATATGTAAGAAATTGATTTTTATCTTTTTTCAGTGACATAGATCCTGACATTACTCTGATAAATAATTGTATGTTAGGCTGACCATGTCAAAAATTCTGCTTAATTCAATGCATGCTTATCAAACCTTTTCTGAGCCCACTTTTTATTTGATTACATGTTGAGAGACATTCTCATCAGGAGTACATTGAAACAACCACTTACATATTATTTAGCTATGTAGACTGGAGATATAGTACTTTAAATAATTTTGTGGCAAACTCCCAGGTGTGTATTATTGAGGAAAAAAATTAGATGGAGCCCCAAGTTGAACTCATTAAAAATATATCACCCTGGTGAAACAAGAAACATTCTGTGATCTTTTATTTTCTTAGAATCAATTGTGGATTAGAAACTGACTGCCCCACCTTATCTTTCATAGTGAACTTATGACATAATCAAGAGGAATTTTGCATTCTAATGAATTTTAATTTAGTGAGATAAACTGAAGCCATGAGAGAGAGGTACAGCCATACAGCAAGTCTGTGGTTCTGTCACCATTTTTTGTTTTTTGTTTGTTTGTTTATCTGTTCATCTTGTTTTTTTAACTCTTTTGTTTTGCACATTACAGTCCATGAATTATTTTCTCAATAGTTTTAAAGAGTCAGAAATATGCCTTGCTTGTTACTGGAGGGAATCTTTATGTGTGGTGGTAGTGTTTTTTTAAGATAACAGAGATGAATTCATATGTGCCCTTCTGTGTCCATAAAATATTGTTCTCATAGTCTGGCGCAGGCCTGGCTCTTTTGATTCTGTCCCCTCTTCCACAATGATCCCTGAGACTTGGGATATGATATTGATGTCTCCTTTGTGCTGAGCATCTGCAGCCTCTTATTCTCTGTACTTCTTTTGCCAGTTGTGGACCTCCATGTTAATTACAAAAGAAAGATTCTCTGATAAGGGTTGACAGATGTGCTAATCTATGATAATAAAAGTAATCCACTAGGAATTGATTTAATACTATATCTATTTAGCAGAGTAATAATAGTAATTTTTTCTTAGGGCATATAACCTCTCTGATCACCAGTTCTTGGTCCCCCAAACAATGCCAGGTTCAACTTGTCATATCAAATTACAGGAAATGAGACAATTGTGCTCAGTCAAGATCTGAGTAAACTTAAGCCAGACAAAATTCTATCATGGAGAGGGGAGATGGGCATGATGTTTCACCTCTGGCTAAGGGGTTATTGACAGCTGATAGCTTCTGGGAGATGGATACTCAATGTTGTTTAAGTGGGGCAGCCCCTGGTGGGCTGACCAACCTCCAGTGAAAGCCATGTCCAAACATGTATGGAAACACAAATTGAAATTGATGAGGTTAATAAAAAGAAGAAGACATATTGGGTGGGTTGGGAAGGGAGGATGGATCTGGGAGGAGTGGAGGGAGATGAGGTGAATATGATCAAAATATACAAAATTCTCAAAGAACTAATTAGAATGAGAAAAGAAAAGAGGCAGGTGTTAATTCACTCCTCTGCCTCATAGAAAGTTGAGTAGTTCCTGGGGGAGCATCCTTGGAGGGATGAGATCAGGGCAGAATCGAGTGCAAAGCAAACAACAGGTGTTGATAAATGCCTTGATTGATTACACTGTAAGATTAAGTCTGAAATATCCACATATGAAGCTATTTCTCTAAGATTATCCTTTTTTCCTCTCTTCCTTTCTCTTTCCCCTCTTCCTCTCTCTCTCTTTCAGTACTAAGAATTAAACTTAGGACCTCACAAGAACAAGGTAAGCTTTCTACTACTAAGCTGAATCTTCAGCCCACTTTTTACTTTTTATTTTGAGACAAGGTCTTACTAAATTTCCTAGGTTGAATTTACTCTGTAGCCCAGGAAGACATTGAGCTGTCAGTCCTTCTGCCCCAGTTTCCCGAGTATCTGGAAGTACAGCTCTATGCCAGCATGCTGGGTAAGATTATTCTTTAAAAAAATAAAATAGGGAGCTGGAGAGATGACTCATGGTTAAGAGCATTTGCTGCTCCTGCAGAAGACATAGATTGAGTTTTCAGTGCCCACAGGATGGCTTACTATGTCCTGAAACTCCAATTACCCTTGAACTGTCTTATTTCTATCCCTTTCTCCCTCCACTAGCCATTGAACTTAAAGCATGTACACACACACACACACACACACACACACACACACACACACACACAATCATTGCAATGATGTCCCAGGATGTTATTATACAGATAGATATCTTTCAGAAAGGCTAATGTAGTTAGTAAGGTGATGTATGGCTTTTGAGATGTCTGATAGAATTCCTTACTTAGTCTAGCAGAGTCTCACTTTCACCTAAATCAAGACACTAAATTACTGTTCTCCATAGCAGTGGTTTTATTTCTTTATGACAAGGTCTCACTGTATAGATTTGGCTGGACTTGAATTTCCTATGTAGACCATATTGGCCTGGAATTTGCAAAGAGACCCTTCTTGTTTCTGCCTCTTGACTTGTGAGATTAAAGGTATGTGCCACCATGACTGGCTTACTTAATATTTTCAGAATAATACTTTTGAGCCAAAGATGATAACTCAAGTGGTAGAGGCACCTGCCACACAAGCTTGATAATCTGAATTTAATCCCCAGAACCGATGTAAAGACAAGAGAGAACTGGCTCCACACAGTTGTCCTCTGACCTCCATAAGTGCCATGGTATGTGCCTTACCCACAGTCATAATACATAAAATAAAGTTAAAAATTTAAGGACAATATTTTTTAGGAAGTGAAAATTGAAGGATTGACTGACATGTGGCTGAAGTATCAAATAGGAGCCTGGCTATGAGATCCACTTTACTTCTCTGTAATGTGCAAACAGTATTACTTTCATAGGATTGTAATAAGAGCCGAGGCTGACAGCCAAAAGCAGTTCAGGTCAGTTGGTGTCATCTTGGAAGCCCTGCTTTCTAGGCTTCCGTATCTTCTTGCTTCATCCATTGTTTCCCCATCTACTTCTGTTCCCTTGGATCCTCAGGTTTCCTATTGCCCTACCCTTGTGCATAAACTGACTACATGCCTGCTCCATGATATGTTTAAGGGGAAGGTTTTTTCTTATAGATATGAGAGAGAAAACAGACAGAGGCATCTGGAAGAATCCTGAGCAGAGAAAGAAGTAGAAGTAGACTGAACATGGCCATCTGTGGTGATTTGAATGAAAATGCCCCCCATAGGCCCATAAGAAGTAGCGCTATTAGGAGTTGTGGCCTTGTTAGAGTAGGTGTGGCCTTACTGGAGGAAGTGTGTCTCTGTGGAGGCAGGCTTTGAGGTCTCATATATGCTCAAGTCATGACCAGTGGGGCACTTGCCTTCTTCTGCCTGCAGATCAAGATGTAGAACTTGTTATGCCCAGATTGGGACCCCAAAGACAAACCACCACAGACCTTAGGTTCAGAATGCAATTAGCATGGTTTATTTCTGTTTGTTTACAAGCCACGGACAGGAAAGCTCGATCCAAAGCACTCACTCATAGTCGTGAGGCCAGGAGGAACTTGCTTTTTCTTTGTGTGGCTGGCTTTTTAAAGGCAAAATCCACAAGCCCTTCAGGGGGGTTGGGGGAGTTTTGCACGGGTGCAACTTGGATTGGTTTATCTTTATCTCTGTTCTCTTTTAATTGGGTGAGGGTATGTAACCTTTGAATTTACTGGTTGGTGGTTACAATTTATTACTTTGGGGGCAGTCCAGCACAAGTCCCAGGCTTTGTCCTTGAGCCACCATGGGGGCTGGCTGGCCAAGCACGTACTGCACATAACTCTAAGTTGGTGAGGGGCCCCAGAAAGTAAACATCTGGCTAAACTTTGAGCAGTCTTTTGTTCATGGCCCTCCCAGAAACTGCTTGCTCAAGTCTCAGGAAACTGAAATTGAGGCCTGATCTCTGAGAGAAGACTGAGCAGCCTGTTATGGCATCTGCTTGGTCCTTTCAGAACTCTCAGCTCCTTCTCCAGCCCCATGTCTGCATGCATACTGCCATATTACCCACCATGATGATAATGGACTAAACCTCTGAACTGTAAGCCAGCCCCAGTTAAATGTTTTCCTCTATAAGAGTTGCTGTGGTCATGGTGTCTCTTCACAGCAATAGAAACCCTAGCTAAGAGAGCAGTATGGTGTACCTGGCCAGGAGAGAAGCAGGAGCAGAGAGACAGACAGACAGAGAGACAGTGAGGCATATCAAAGTAATAGAGTTATAAGAAAAATGATAGCTGAGGAGAGGGAAGCCCATTAGCTAGAGGGAGTTTAGGATAGGAAAGGAGGTGAGAAGGGCTGGGATGCCAGCATGGTCTTTGAAATGTGTAATAGTTACTTGTGATAATGAGGGATCCTGGTGGTTGGCATGTGTTCTGGCATGCTTATAGACACCACAATAGCCATATGCCCTTCTGCCAGTGATAAGGGAAGAGACCCCTTTTGGTAGAGGGGAACATGCTTCACAGTTTCCTGGCTTTTATCTACCTACCAAAAATCCCCTAGTAGTCCAGGTTGAGCCCATTTCTGGATATTTGGACTAGACATTTTAGAATTTAGGGAAATAGAGTTTCCTTTGGACCTGACACTGTCAAATGCCAGCTTCATAATACAAAACTGACAACCAGTCATATGTTTGGAATTTTAGCTGTCTGAATCTGGGTGGGGTGAGATGAAACTAAGTGGATGAAACCTACCCATCTGCTGTGAGGCCTGATAACAACAGGATTGATACTCAGAATATTCAGAAACTGGTTATTTCCTGTGGGAGTAGACTCTGACAGAAAACATCTGGTTTGGGCAGATATTGTATACTAGCTATACGTTGACCATGGTAAGTCATTTTATGTACTCCTTGCCCCTTGATCTATTAGGCAATTCAGTTTTGCAGTAGGAGCCATGGGGTAGGAAAAAGAATGAGGGAGTTTAACTTCTATTCAAATCCTGGATCTGTAATTTCTTAGCTGTTGATCATTGCCCCTGTCTCTTCATCCCCTAGGGAAAATTAAAATAGCCACTTCATTAGATTGACTGGTGGGTTTGGGGTCATGCTCAAGAGATTTTTACAAGGGGGATATTTTATGATGAGAAAATATGATAGAAGTATTAGTTGTTGTGTTTCAGGAATTCTAGGTTTTCTATATTTAATAAGGGCAGCACCAAGGATGCATCAAAGTGACAGATTGGAGGTTACAGAGTTAATATGTGACAATAGCTCATGTTTCAAGGCTTAGTGAGATGGCATGTGATATCTGTCTGGGAGTTCTAGGCACTTTCTCGTCTGTAAAGTACATATTCTGCATCAGTGCTAAGGCCCCTTCTAAGTCTTCCAATCTGTGCTTTCAGGAATAGGCTTTTTATTAGGTGCATTATTTAGGCCAGAATCACTCATGGAGTACAGCTGCTGAGACGTAGTTACCTAACCACTCCAGGTTTGACCAAGTGTGCTCTGAGTCTGTGAGAGGAGGAAACAAATAGATAAAAGGCTTCTTGTTTCTCCATCCTATATTCACACCAGTGCCCTACGTGGAGTAGCTGTTGTCTTTTCTTCCCCAGCCTTCACTTCATTCTGCCCTGCCACTCAGTGTTTGATATTTAGATTTCTGGAAATGTTTAGCTACATTGGTAAGTCATAAGGTCTCTCTTGTCATCCAGGTCAGATATTGTCCTGGGGATGGGTAGGCCAAGCCTGAGGTTACTGTGCCAGAGGGCACATGAGGAGGTCATATATCTGCTGCCTGTAATGGTCCTGAAGGATTGGCTGAGCTTTTAAAAGTTTGTTTCTTGTCACAGTTAGATTGATGCTCACTTGAAATATGTAATTGTTATTAATAGTTCTTTTTAATGAATTTTATCTTCAAAAATAAAATCTTAGCCCAGGAAGAGAATCAAGAGATTAAGTAATCCAGTCCAGTCTTCAAAAATGAGGGTGTATTTATGCAGGAGAATGGCCTTCCCAGAACCATGGAGCTACCATTTGGAAGTCAGGTCTGGAGGTCCCATTTTCTGCTTGAATGAAAAAAGAAAAAAAGAAAGGACATGACTGCTCCTAGGTATGATGGAGGAGAAGGTTTATTGTAAATAAAAGGGGGAGCATAGCCATAGGCAGGAACACCTGGGAGAGTCCAATGTGAACAGGACCTGAGCTGGGCCAAGTGAAGAGAGGCAGGAGGGGAGAGGGAAGAGCTGGGAGAGTAAAGGTTAGAAGAAAGGGCTGGGTAACCAAAATGGTTGGGTTACATAGGGAAGGGCAGTTGGGGGAAGAGCAGCCCAGCCCCTGGGCTGGAGAAATTTGGGGTAGGGGCCAGGGTATGCCAGCCACACCCTATAACAGGTAGGGATTGAGGGATGCTGTGAGAGCCTGGTGACCAGGTCTGCTTTGATATGTTAAACAAACACCTCAGCCATTTGCCCTGGGTTTGAGAACTAAGATTGCTGCTAGGTCAACTAATTTTCATACTGATTCCTGCAGATATGGTTGCTTTTGACTCTTCTGATGTTTTCCTTTGGAGTCCAGCATCTGACTGTTCTAAAAAAGTGCTGTTATTCCCAACATAGACATTTGGGACATGAGCCACAAAAAAAAGATCCCAAAGTACTCAGCAAAAAACAATGGGAAGGAGGAGAAATACAGGTACAGGAATGAGAGAGAAGTTTCTAAAAGCAGTAGTACTTATACCAATACAACCATACTTTCATTCTCTAGTTGAAGTGGTGATGGATTTTAACATTTTGAAGTCCACTTTGGGATGGTCCAGAGTTGGGGCCAACTAACTCTTTGCTCCATCCATATAAGCACCTGGATCCAGAAGGTTTGTTATCTTGAAGTCCCTGCCTGCACTTCTCCCTTGGTCTTTCAGAGCCTGGCAGGGACTGACTAGAAACTGTTAGATCTGGTGGGTTTGTTACAAGTCTCTCATATCAAGCAATGGTAAGGAACAAGGTTGAAGGCCAACTGGGGAAGAGATCAGTCACCCACTCAGCAGGTGATACAGCACTGATACTGGACATTAGGATTTGATTGGCTCCCACCAGGATTTCCAGGTCTCAGAACAAGAAATTGGATGGAGACATGTGAACAGTAGCTGAAACAGAGTTTATTAAGAAAGAATACACTTTCAAGCAAGGCATCAGGCCAGAGCAGGGTGGAAGATTAGAAGCTCAAAGGCTCTGCACACAAGTGATTGGAACTTTTATAGGTCATTTGCATAGCATAAACTTTCTCATGCAATTGTATAAGGACAGATTTGGTAAGACTTTGGGCAGGCTCTGTTACACACTGGTCTTGGCATGTTTGCTGGTTCCAATCTTCCTCTCTGCCAACTGGTTTCTTTCATATGCTAATTTACAGCCCTTGCATAAGGTCTTTCACCCCCAGTGGCTTGTCCAGACACATTCACATACACTGTGAGAGTCCTCAAAGATGGCATTATTCCCAGGACTTGAAGCTAGGAAACTCTGCAATGCAGCCACTGTAAGCTCAGAAGTCACATCCTGAGACAGACCCCAGTCTAAGGGAAGGATGAAGGCAGTGGTCTTCAGAGCTGCCTAACCATAGGGATCATCCATACCTCTTGTGAACTATGCAGTTCTTTGGCAGAGAACCTGGCCTGTTTTGAGCTGTCTAGTAACAAGCTATACAAGGGATTCTTGGGACAAGGCTCTGCTGTGTGTTTGTCCACTCATATTAGGCTTTTGCCAAGATTTCTGAGATGATACAGAGCAGTTACCTGGAACAAAGTTGATGCTCAAAAAACAATGCCTGATTTATCTTTGTTATGTGCTTAATATGTAGGAGTGCTTACAGCCTTTGTTGACATGGTGCTTATTTCCATAGAGGAAGGAGCACAGGAGCATGAAAGGATCTCAGGGAAGGAAGAAACACTAAGATCTCAGATTTGCACAAGGCCAATCAATGTCAAGACCCTGGTGAGGTCTATAGGGTGAGGCAGTGGTTAGGAAGGTTGAGGACCACTTTAGACTCAAACAGTTCTCAGTTTGGATTAATCTCATCCAGTTAGAATCAACTCTGAATTCTGTTCTGTTTTTTGTTTTTTAAAGGGAATTAAAAAGAAAAAAGAACTAATTTATTAGTAAACTGCTGAAGTGCAGGAAAATGGCTTGGGAAATTCCATCTGTTTCATATTTATGGAACTCCACGTTTTCATTGTGTGCCTGTGGCAGAGGGTCTTGTCATTCCCAAAGAGAACCAGACAGCAGGGGTGTGTGTGCAAAGTGCACATGCTGTCTTTAGACTTGGAAGTCTGTCTAAGGATTGGTTACTTGTGATTCACATTATGTAATTTAGTGAATTGCAAATGATCTTTTTCAAAATGTAAAGCAATGGCGTTTGGTCCTTAGGATCTCCCTCTTCTGCTCACACTGTTTTGTGCTGTGTGTCTAACAACAGTTTTAGGAATATGGATGGGTTCTCAAGTCTGGCTGGCTGGACCTGTGCTTGCGCACCATTTGGTAGCTATGTAGCTTTGGACAAATTAATTATTCTTTCTGTGTGAGAAACAAGACCCCCCAGTCTTCAATAATGTGTTAAAGAGACTCCAAATAGTGAGAATGTTATAGGAACCCACCAGACATAACTACTCAGACACAGTTTAGAGCCAATTGAAAGTCTTTATTCCAGGCAACTGGGACTATACATAGGCATTTGATACTCAAGTGTTACCCTGAATGTTTAGAGCAAGGGGCTTTTACAGGCAAAACCACATCCTGCTATCTCACTTGGCAGCTAAGGGTCAGTGTGTGTGAGGGGCAGTGGGGAGTTTGCACAAGTAAGTAGTATAATAGAAGTTAAGTTAGCCGGGGCAGCTTGACCTTGGGTTCCTATAATAGAGTTGAGTAATTTTTCACAGGATTCTCCATCAGGGAGATCAAATTCTAGTTAAAGCAAAAATGACCCCAGAAAGATTACACAATGTAGGAATCTCTCCACTATCTTGTTCTGTCACAAAAGTGAGGCAAGTTATTTTCATTTCTACAGAACCAGGTGCTAGTCCAAAGAAGGGCAAAGTGTCTGACCTACCCATTAGCATGAGATACTTTTATAGTTGCAGCATTCTACCTCCTGTCCCACAGTTGAGTAGCTGTGGAGGCATAATCTTCCCATAGGTACACCCTCCTATCCTCAAGTCCCCATCCTGTCCATTCAGTTTGCGCTTAGTCTTGGTTCTATACTCCCAGGATGTATATATCAAATATTCCCTCCACATTCCGTGTTCCCAGGGTTAGTTAGATGACAGACTTTCTGTAGATTTTCTATACTAAGATAAATTAAAAAACACTTAGGTAAGCAGCCTCTAACTGCTAGGGCAGGGGCCTTGTGGCTCCTCCTTATTTGTGATCTGATAATCTTAAATCTATTAAAAGCATTTTGGTATTAGAAAAAGAGCATTTTGCAGGGTATGGCAGCACATGCTTTTAATCCCAGTAGTCGGGAGGCAGAGGCAGGAGGATCTCTGTGAGTTCTAGGCTGGCCTAGTCTACAAAGTGAGTTGCAGGACAGCCAGGGCTGTTACACAGAGAAACCCTGTCTTGAAAAAACAAACAAAAAAAAAGAAAGAAAGAAAGGAAGGAAGAAAGAAGAAAGAAAGAAAGGAAGAAAGGAAGAAAGAAAGAAAGAAAGAAAAGAAAGAAAGAAAGAAAGAAAGAAAGAAAGGAAGAAAGGAAGAAAGAAAAAGACCATTTCTTTTTTATAACTTACATATGTGCCCTAGTTTCTCACCTACAAATGGTCTGTTGGTATAATTCACGGCAATAAACACTACTTACTTTAGAACTCAGAGCAATATTACTGGGTAGTTCCTTTCCAAGAGGTGGTTGCAGATAGATCTCTTCTGTCAGGGAAACTCACCATTTTCTACTCTTGAAATCTCTGGTATGGCTACCAACCTCATTTGGCTTTAAACCAAATTAAAACAAAATAATATTTCACTGCCACAAACCATTGCTCATGTGTTTGTGTGATTACTGTGTGGAACAGGATGAACAGAAAACGTGTCTGTACTGGCTGGTTTTGTACGTCAACTTGACACATGCTAGAGTCATCAGTGAGGAAGGAGCCTCAATTGAGGAAATGCTCCCATGAGACCCAGCTATACGGCATTTTCTCAATTAGTGATCAATGGAGGAAGGTCCAGCCCATGGTGGGTGGCTGGTGGTCCCGGGTTCTCATAGTTCTCATAAGGAACTATGAGAGGTTCCCAGGCTAAACAAGCCATGGGAAGCAAGCCAGTAAGCAGCACCCCTTCATGGCCTCTGCATCAGCTCCTGCCTCCAGGATCCTGCCCTGTTTGAGTTCCTGTCCTAACTTCCTTTAGAGATGAACAGCAATGCTGAAGTGTATGCCAAATAAACCCTTTCCTCTCTAACTTGTTTTTTGGTCATGGTGTTTTGTCACAGAAATAGAAACCCTAACTAAGACAGTGTCCATTGGTTTAAAAACTGTTCAAAGATACATGTTGATGAATGATAAGCAGAGTCTGGTTCAGGACAGTTGAGAAAGGTTTAAGGACCACTGCAGTGGTATGTTTGCAGTGAAGAGGGAGAGACTAGATTTTACTTTGAAGAGAGTGTTTATAATTAAGGGACAGGCAGGGCAGAGGCAGGTGGATGGAAAATTACTAAGAAGTAAAATCAGGGCAAAGGGTGAGTCTGTGTGCTAGGTGTGTTTAAGTCATGGCCCATGGGTTTTAGGCAGCCCCAGGACAGCAATGAATGCAAACCATCACAAAATCATTTGCTGTGGGATGATCCTTCTGTATGATGTAAATGTGTGTTGCTCTCATTGGTTGATAATAAATCTATTTTGGCCTATGGCAAGGCAGGATAAGGTTAGGTGGTACAATTAAACCAAGGACTGGAATGAAGAAAAGGGAGTGAGAGGAGATGTCAGCAGTGCCCAAGAAGTAAGACATCAGAGAACTGGTAAGCCACAGGCCATGTGGCAATGCACAGACTAATAGAAATGCATTAATTTAAATGTAAGAGTTAGTAATAAGCCTGAGCCATCATCAGCCAAGCATTTATAATTAATATAAGCCTTTGTGTGGTAATTTGGGAAGTAGCTGCCAGGTATTTGGGAGCAGGCTCATGGGAGAAAAGCCTTCGTTTACAATCATGAACTTACTTACAACATGAAGTTTTCTGTGACTTTTCTCCTTGTTTCTCAATTTCATGGCACTTAGGTATGAACTTTGTAAGACAATATTGTGTCACAATGTCAAAAGGTTTGGACACCAATGAACCTGATGGGATTCATGCCTATACAAGCCAGGTGATCAGACATCACCTGGCAGATAATGGAAGATGAAGAATCTAGTCAAATGTCAAAGGTGATCGGACATTAGGGGTGAGGAGTTCTTGTTAAACTATATTGCTCTAACTGGATATTACATGGATTTGCATGGATTGATTTCCTGGGCAAATCCTGTTTTGAATATGAGTGAGAAGCAGGATATTATTATTTTTTTTAAATATCCTTTTTTCCCATTTGTGTGGTATGATGTATGTACATATGGTGTGTATGTATTGTTTGTGATACATGCATGTGAGTAAACAGGTGTCCATTCTCCTATGCCTGAAAGGAGTGAGTGAAGAAACAGCTAGAGATCCAGATCAGGTGTCACCCAATGCTGATCTCCACTATTGAAGGGGCCTTGAAACAGGGCCTCTCACTGAGGCCCTGAACAGGGAGGTCACTGTTTTCAGCTAGGCTGGCTGGCCAGGGACCTTGACATCCTCTTGTCTCTACTCACAATGTGGGGTTACTAGCGTACACAGCCAGGTCCGGCTGGTGATTCATTCTCTCTCTCTCTCTCTCTCTCTCTCTCTCTCTCTCTCTCTCTCTCTCTCTCTTTTCTTCAATGTATTTTTATCACATTCAGCTCTACCTCCTCCTAAATCCTCCCAGATCCATCTTCCCACTCCCCAACTTCAGATCTTCTTTTGTTGCTTTTGTTAGTAACCCATCAACACCTATTTGAGTTGTTTATCTACCCCTGGCTCCATCCTTATCTTTAGAGATAAAGACTTATGATTATGATCACTCCACCCCTAATGTGGAATTTAATGTCCTCACTTTTGTCTTTATGTGAACTCTGTTATTAGCACCTCCTAGGGTTTTCTCCCCTACTATACCTTGTCTTGGCTTTCACAGCAATATCTGCATTTGCATGCCCACAGGTCAGATTTGCAGACTTGGGCCAATAACTTACTTGAGAATGGAACTGCAGAAAAGTCATCCAGGTGCCCCAGGGCCTGGTCATCTACACAAGCCACAATCTCTGATTTAGATCTTGGTTTCCTCACTGATGCTATAGAGAGCAAACTGCCTGAGGCTTTAAAGGGACAGAACATTGTCCTTTGTCTTAAACCATGCTGTTATTGTCCTGACTGCTGTGACCTTGTTAACCCAGAGACTCAAATAGAATTGGAGTGTGCCCTTGTTAACCACTGATGCTTGAATAGACAGATAGCTCATAGAAAAAGGTACCCTGCCAGGAAAAGGAGCCAGGTCCCAGTGCCATGAAAGAGTTCTGACCTTCCACAGCAAAGGTGCCATGAAGGCCTTCCTGCAATGAAATGGACTTTGCTAGAGGTTCCCTGTGTAGTCTTGAGAATAGTGTTTGGCAACAAGTGTTTGATTTCAACTTCTGAAGCTCAGTTCCAAGCTTTGTTGTGTGGAATCTCCTTCAAGTTTTGCTAAGACCATGGCAGAAGCATCCAAAGTCATATTTTCTGTTTGTTCTTTTGATTTCTTTTCCTTTTGCAAGTAAGGAGAGGTATAAATATTCCATGTATCAAAAACCACACCTCCTCCACCTATGCAGGAATCTCTCCCATGCACTTCCATTAGGCTTAATCACGTCCACTCTTCACACTAAGTATGCCAGCATGACTCTGTTTTGCATGCTGGCAATTGCTTCAGGGTACACAGTTCAGATGGACTTAACTGGTGGGTAAATTAGGCATTTGTGGCTCATGGTGTTTCAGAGTATGTTACCTGTTATCTAGGCTCACTAGGATCTTCCCAAGGAGTAGCAGATTCTTTATCCTTTTCTGTTCTGACAAGGGACATGAAGGACAAGATTTACGTAGTTCTTTAGAAGTTTGGAAACAAAGATTTACAATCTAGCAGGCTTTGGTGTTGTGTAGGCAAATTTCCAAATTTTACTCAGACTCACCCAGCACCTTTTCAGACCCATAGCCTGAGAGAATAAACCCCTGTGAAGATCTATACTATGTCCTCCATTGCCTTGCATGTGAATGACTTCCATGCACCAGATACTGAGTGGCCCAGGTAGACTTACTGCTCAGATTGACACCAGTCTAGAAAGGACTGTTTTTCTTTTGTTGCTATGTTGATTCCTGTTTAGAAGCTGCATGGCTGGACTGAAAATCCTGAAACGTGCTTTTGTTTTCACATGTATCTTTCTGATGTCACAGGAAATGGATATTTGTTGGCTGAAGACAGAAGTGTTCTTCTCCAGCCCTGTGTCACAGGGCTGAAAGGTTGGGGATGAAAGGCCTGTCAAAGCAAGGAGAGGCAGGGTGTAGTTAACTTTCTTAGGTTGGAGTTTTCCTTCTAGTACCTTCTGTAGTTCTCCCTGGACTTAGGAAGTGTGGTGGTCATATTCTGCCTCGTAGGAAATTTCCTGTGGACTTGTTTTCCTAGCCTACTCAGCTGGTGTGTTCCCAGGCTATGCCTGCTGGTATTGGAGCCTGGGATAATGGGATGCGTTAGGGTAAGGAAGGTTGGAGAAGATCTTTGTAATATGTTGGGTGTAGAGTCAGAAAGGAAAGGGATTCCGCAGCAGGTTTTCTTCTATAAATGAGGGGATGAGACTGGGGGAGGAGAGGATTAGATCTGGAGGATCAGAAGGATGCCCTGGAAGTAGAGACCCTTGGGTTAGCAGAGGTTGCTTGCTGGGGTTGGGGGCTAGAACAAAGCAATGATTTGGGGCAAAAAAACCCCAAAAAACCTAGAGGGGGAAGATCTATGGGATTCATAGGAGATGGAGATGGGGTGGGTTTGCGGGAGGAGACAGAGAAGGTTGCCACAGATATTCTGCTGAAGGGCTGGAGATGAGACTGAGGGATTGGCTCTGGGGGAAGAGAGAGAAAAGACCTAACGTTTTTCTAGTTATGGTGTACACCTATGCATGGAGGCCAGAGGTCAACTTCAGCGGTCTTCCTCCATTCCTATCCCCCCACCCGCTTTTTTTTTTTGACACTGTCACTGAGCAAGGAATTCATCATTTTACCTAGCCTGAGCTGACTTCCAGTCTTCAGCCTCTACCTCTCAGTGCTGGGATTGCAGACATGCACTGCTAAGCACTGCTTTTATGTAGGTGCTTAGATTTGAGCTTGGGTCACTTTACTTTCTCAACAACCCACACCCCAACCCCTACCTAACTAGACTATTCAAAGTTACAGCCTGAAGCAAATTTTGAACCTAGCCATGATTCTAGCCTTCTTCAAAAAGGAGATGTATATCCCAGTTCTTTAAATACTATCCCATGGCCGTATTTCCATGCCTGAGTTTGGTTGCTTTCCATTTTATACCTTGCTTCATTTTGGAGTTGGATTTGTGAAGAACAGATTTGTGGTGACTTGTCATAGCTTTGAGATGTTTCAGAACATATCTTTCCAGAAAGCCTGGAAGACAGAGTGGCTTCTTCCTTTGTGGGTTGGGATGACTGCCAAGTCATACCAGGTTTCATGCCCTATTGTGACAGTGCCAGGCCTGGCTGCTTTGCATGGGCAATCCTTTTCTTCTCTATTTACACTCTGGTCACTTCCAGTGTGTCGACAGCAGCCAGCAGACATGATTATCTGTACCTCTCGTCTGTTTGGGATCTGGTTTTTAACAAAGCTGCTGACTTAAGCTGGGTGATGTCATTGTATTCTAGTTTAGTCACACTGCAATCCAAATGCAACTGAAGTCTTTCCTGTCTCAGGCCTGTGTTCAGAAAGCTCTGTGGTTCATATGAGGAATAATTCTTACCTTCAGGCCTTAGAACATAGCTTAATTTTCTCATACTCACAACTTTGATCTTGACTAGGTAGAATACCACCAGGTCATGATGAGGACTACATAGCCCACTCAGAACTGTATAATACTTAAAACATTGCATAGCGTCAACATTTATCAACAACAACCACACCAAAAACCTCAAGGTTACATAGCTTAGTCAGTACAGTGCCTGCTATACAAGTGTGAGGACCCAAGTTCAACCCCAGCACCTGCCCACAAAGCTCGGCAGAGCAGTGAATGATTGTAACTCTATCCCTGGGGAGGAGGACACAAATGGTTCCCAAAGTCTAGAAATTAGGAAGGCTCTGAAAATATTGGGCTTTGGGTAAACCCCATACAATCAGAATTTACTTTCTGAACTTAACTGTGCTGGGATTTCTCTACTATCCTCTTTTCAAGGTTCCCATATGACACACCCTGACACCAGCCAGCTTCTTTCATAATCAAAAACTTCGTGAAATACCATTTAAATAAACAACATGACAAAGCAGGATTTAACAATCTCTTAAAGGTTTGATTGGATTTTGTCCTAGATTGAGAAATAGATCAGAGTTAGACTGTGCTAACTCCTTAAAATTCTCCCCTTTAAGAGTGAACTAAACTGTGGAATTCTCTGAAGATTTGCACAAGACCTTAGAATGTGTGTCTCAGGATGATTTCTTCTTTGACTTGTATGATGATTTCTTCCTCTGAATTGCAATTTCATGTTTAATATATCATCTGACATCCTATACTATATGTGTGTGTGTGTGTGTATTTTTTTCTAATTACAGATTTTTGTAATTTCAGCTTATTTGTTATGTATCATGTGAAAATTCCATCCAAATCCAAACTAGAAGCGAGATTATTCAGCCTACCTTCTAAAGATAACCATTAATACTGGTGGTATTTGTCTCTCTAATCTAAGGCCATATTTTATTCATCTCACTCAATTTATTTTGATGGCATTTTTATATGTTCCTTAGAGTAACTAGAGTTCAATTCAATTAATGAGGATAAATGAGGGAAAATGGGGTGGAACAACTATTACTAAAGGCCTTTTGAAAAGCCAGAGAGAAACCTACTATTATAGAAGCCTCTTAATATATGAGATTGAAGCTATGCATGACACTGCTGAAATGCCAGGAATCTGAGACTAGATAGGTCATAGCCTAAGGGAAAACATGGTACTATTATTCTGCTAAAGGAAGATGGCAATAAAATGGCACCTAATGATGTGTTGACACAACCTTTGATCAGAGAAGATTCTTTTTGGAATAGATGTGGACTAATGCAGAGACCCACAGTGTGCAGAGAATGAGAACCTTTGTAGTACTCAGCCCTAAACGGGAGGTTTATAACCAAGTCCCTTTCCTTAACAGTCAGGATCTATGCAGAAGAGGAGGCAGCAAGATTGTTAGAGTCATAGGTAGTAATAGCTCCAAGGAAATTGTCTTTCAGACACAACAGGATTGATACACATATGAACTCACAAAGACAATGACATTACATATAAGACCTGTGCATACAAATCATACAAAGTACCAGCACTGAGAGGGGTTAGTGGTAACAAAGTCCCACTCTTAACCAAGAAGCTATTTATAATTGATACCTGCTGGTAAAGGGAAAATCATTTTTCTCCAATGGAGTGTCACTGGGTTTATCAACCACACTCCAGGACAGACCCCATGGTCCTGTTGATCAACACAAAATAGACTCCAGTGTGTGTGAATATGTGTTTGTGTGTGCACTTTTTTTTTTGTCTTACTGATTTTCTACTCTTGCTTGTTTTGATTTTGATTTTTGTCATTGTTTTTCCTTATTTTGAGGAGAAAAAAATATGAAGTTGAACTGTGAGGAAGTGGGAACGATGGAGAATCTGAGAGAAGTTGTGGAACTGGAATAACTGTGGTCAAAATATAGTATATGGAAGAAAAATTTTTATATAAAAATTGAAAGAAATGCATTGGTCAAGTTTGAAATAAAGTCACCAAAATTATCTTTTTCTCTAGAAAAGGTTAGCCATCTCATTTTGGAGAGTTTCTGAAATCCTTCTATGGCAATTAGAATGTTTTTTTAGGTCTGGCAAAGAGAGAAAAGAAGGAGTCCTTCCCAAGCAGGCAGTCAGGCAAGATTTGGGTTCCAAGGACATGTGATTGCATGCATCTTGCATTGGATCCTCTAGTTAATTAGCAGTCATTGTTCCTGTGTGGCAGCCAGCACACACCTGCTTCCATCATGCTGCTTTTCAGAGTGACCCTGCCCAGATGACAGGAAGCTCAGGGAAATTCTCCCACAGAGCTCCCAAGCTTAATCACTTGTCTTCCATCAGTAGCCAAGGAGATGCACCCTGTGTGACTTAATACCCACTTTGATATACTTTGGGGAGTATTCTTTAGAAGTCTCTGAAGAAGCAACAACTCTCTTTAATTCCAATTGGTCTCCCCATGCCTCCCTTTCTCCAGGAACCAAATACTTCTGAACATTCTTTTTTTTTTGGACAATACCAATCACAACAGGAAAAGCCTGAAATAGCAGTATCACCCTGGGTAGTTTAGAATTAGACACTCCTAGGATTACATATGGGCCATGGTTTAAATTTCCAGCACAGTTTTATAGATACTGAAAATGAGATTTAATGAGTGCGGTGGTTTGAATAAGAATGGCCACCATAGGCTCATAGATTTGAATTCTTTGGTCACCAGCAAATGACATTATTTGAAAAGTCTAGGAGGTATAGACTTGTTGGAGGAAAAATGTCATTGGCGGTAGGCTTTAAAGTTTCAAAAGCCCAAGCCAGGCCCAGAGGCTCTCTCTTCCTGCTGCTTGCCAATCTGGATGTAAAACTCTCAGATACTTTAACATGTCTGTCTGAATGCCACTATACTTTCCACCATGATAATGGTCCAAAACTCTGAAATGGTAAGCAAGCCCCAATTAAATGCTTTCCTTTATAAGAGTTGTTGTAGTCATGGTGTCTTTTCATAGCAACAGAAATCCTAAGACAGTGAGAGATGAAATGACTTGACTTTAGATTCTACCAGTTGGTAGATAGCCAAGTTAGAAAGAACTCTTAACACTAACTGAAGAGTAGAAGTCCTGATTCAGCAACCCAGGCAAACTATGTGATCTACCCCAGAAGGACAACTAAAGAGGTAACAGAGAAAGGCAGAGAAGTGAGATTTGATCACTGGTGTGTTGAGAAGAAGAGTTAAAGCATGTTAAGTGATCCAGAGTTTTCTCTGGTACTGATTAGCTTTAGGCTTAAACAGAGAAAGAGCTAGTATGGAGAAAGAGGTATTGCCTAAATAAGCAGTCTTGGAGTGTCATCCAGCCCATCATTATCTTAACTCTAGCCCTGCAATGTGTTCCTATAAATTGCTAATCTCTGCCATCCCTGAGGGGACCAGTCTGGTTTCTACAGGAGGATCTGTTCAGGGTGCAGGCATCATAGATAATTGTTTTCATCTGGAAAGTGCCTGCACTGCAGGACTTGTTCCTGGAATCCAGCATGACTGACTGCTACTTTTGAACAATGACTTATCTTTGTGCTTTCACCTTTGAAAGGCAGTGAGACTGGTTAGGTAGACAGACACTCCCTACAGATTAACGTGCCTATGCAAAGTCCTATAGGAGTCACAGCCAAAGTAAAGGAGATACAGAAATTAAGGCAGAGATGTCAGGCCTCAAGCCCTGCTGGTAGTTAGCCTTGTGGGACTAAGAGAGGAGACAGGGCTACTTAGAGAAAGCCACTCCTAACTGCCTATCATAATACTTTTTTTTCAGGGGGCGGTGTCCCATGTTTGCTCTATTAGTTACTATTCTCATCATGAAACCAAATATCTGGATAGAAGCCTCTGGAGGAAGGAAGGAGTATAGCAGCCTTTTTTTGGGGGGGGGGGGCACCAACCAGCTCCCAAATCATGACGCAGAAACTTAATATTAATTATGAATGCTCGGCCTTATCTTATGCTTGTCCCCCCAGCTCTTATAACTTAATTTAACCTGTTTCCCCTTACAAACATTTTGCATTAGGGCTTTTTACCTTTCTTCCATTCTGTCTGTCCTGCTTTCCTGCTTCTTCTGTGTCTGGCTGCCTAGTGGCTGCCTGACTGGCTGGCCCCATGTGTCTCCCTGTAGCCTACATTCCTCCTTTTACTTTTCCTCTCTGCTGCCAGCCCTGCCATGCCTCTACTCTGTGTTCAGCTTTTTAATTAGTCCAGTCAGGTGCCTTAGGCAGGCAAGGTGAAACAGCAACACATCTTTACATAGTTAAACAAACACAGTGTAAACAAAAGCAATACATCTTTACATAGTTAAAGTAACATTCCACAACAGAGGAAGGCTTGGTGGCTAGGACTCCATTGCTGGTGGTAGAAGCTTGCCTCATAGCCAGATCAGGAATCAGCCTCAAATCAGGACTGCGAATGACTTATAACACATAAATCTTGCATCATGGACCTATATTTGACAGTTAGGCTCTTGTCCCAAACTCTCTATGGCCTCTTGAAACAGCACCACCACCAGGGGACCAAGTATTCAGTCAGATGAGCCTGTGGGGACATTTTACATTGTAACCATGGTATAACCTCTATAGAATCATTAGCTGTCCCTGGAAATGCATCCCCAATGGGCTTATTTTAAGACTTTCCTCATCTCTTTGTTACATCATTCACTTTTTCTCTTGTTCTTTAATTTCAGTCTTTCTTCTGCTTTGATTTTTTTCATTGTTAAATGGTTTTGCTTCTCATTAAAAAATCTCTCCTCCTTACTTGCATTTTGAAATTTAAATGTGTTTCAAGGGGATAGTTCAGGTTTCATATGTCTGCTGTTGTAGGTAATGTCTGCATAGAGACTGTGTATAATTGGGCTTGGTGGAGTATGTAAAATTCTCACATATTTGGAAAATTTAGCCAGGAGATCACAGGTTTTAGGTCAGCCTAGACAATTTAGCAAGACCTTATTTCAAAACAGAAATTAATAAAACAAATCCAAGATTGATGGCTCATTATTGTAATCCCAGGACCTGGCAGACTGAGGCAAGAACATCACAGCAAGTTTAAGGCCAACCTGGGCTACATAGAGTTCCAGGTCAACCTGTACTATAGAATGAGAACTCATTTCTGAAGAGAGGGAAGGTAAATGTTATGATATGGCACATGAGAGATCTTGGCCTTGCCAGATGGGGCCAAGGTGTCCTGATGGGTGAGGTGGGTGACTTGCCATGCAAATGTGGCAGTGGGCTGCAATCTGGAGTGGTGGAGAGTCACTCACACTGTGCAGACACATGTCCATGTGAAAAGGTTTTTTTGGGGGGGAGGGGAAAGGGAATGGAAGAAAGGAGAGAGGGAGAAAGTGAGAGAGCAGAGGTGCACACTACATGGGAATAGAGAGAAAGAGAGAGCAGGGAAGAGGAGTCATCTCTTAAAGTGAGCTTTACATAAGATGATGCCAGGACTGGGCAGGCCAGGGTATTTTCTGCTTATTGGCCAGGATTCTAAGAAGTGAGTCTGATTGCTAACATTCCTCCTGTTTTGATTATTATGAAGGAGAGTTATGAACAGCAAGTGAGGAGATGAGGGCTCAGAGTTCTCAAAACTGCTTTCTGCTGAGTTGGGATGAAGTGGGGTCAGGGTCACACACAGTGGGAGGTATGAATGAAGAAGCATTCAGTTAGCTGTTGTCATGGAGCTGAAAAGGCAGGTTGCTAGGAGAAAAAAATAGATTGTTATCATTGGTCATCAGGGCTAGCCATGGGAAAAGTGATAACTGCCAGGAGAATGGAACAGAGAAGTGCCCAGGTTGTACAGAAGAGGCAAGGGTGAGTGAGTGAGACATGAGAGCAGATACGCCTTTCACTGGGACATCTGGGAAACCAGGTTCCAGTTGCTGATTAGGTGTCAGCTGGAGCCTGGAGAGGTGGTAGCAGCAGTGAAGTTCTGGGAGTTTGGGGGAATGGCACATCAAATCAGGAGTACAGGAGCCATCACATCTGCTATTTCTCTGGAGGTGGGAAATGCATCCGTCCTGTAAAGGTGTCAGTAAGAGTTAAGAGATATGGAGCCTTTTTTATGAGCGGGGATATGGGCGAAATCAACCTGCCAATATTGACCTGGTTGGCATCCTTGGTTGGTGGTTGGTATCCTCAGAGCTGATGCAGGGGCTGATGGTGTATCTGAAGAGCCCCTGAGGGTTGGTCTTGGCCCAAGTCTGTGTGGTGATATTTTGTTTTACTCATTAACAAATAAAATTTGCCTGAAGATCAGAGGATAGAGCCAGCCACCAGATTAAACATAGAAGTCAGGCAGTGGTGACACACACCTTTAATCCTAACACTTGGGAGGCAGAGATCTATCTGTGTGGTGGTATTGTGTTCCACGAAATATTGTGCACACTAATAAACTTATCTGGGGTCACAGAACAGAACAGCCACAATATTAAACATAGAGGATTGGCAGTGGTAGCACACACCTTTAATCCTAGCATTCCAGAGGCAGAAATCCCTCTGGATCTCTGTGTGTTCAAGGATACAGCCAAGCATGGTGACTCATGCCTTTAATCCCAAGAAGTGAGTCTTTAATCCCAAGAAGTGAGCCTTTAATCCCAGGGAGTGATGGCAGAAAGCAGAAAGATATATAAGGCATGAAGACCAGAAACTAGAAGCTTTCAGCCTGGTTAAGCTTCAGGCCTTTGAGCAGCACAGTTCAGCTGAGACCCATTCAGATAAGGACTCAAAGGCTTCCAGTCTGAGGAAACAGAATCAGCTGAGGAACTGGTGAGGCGAGGTAGCTGTGGCTTGTTCTGCTTCTCTGATCTTCCAGCATTTACCCCAATAACTGGCCTCAGGTTTGTTTTTATTAATAAGACCATTTAAGTTTCCTGCTACACATCTGAATATCTGTGAGTTCAAGGTCACACTAGGCTATATGAGACTGATTCAGTCTAGGAGAAAAACAGAGCCAGGCAGTGTTGACACATCCCTTTAACCCTAGTATTTGGGGAGCACACACGCCGTTAATTCCAGCACTAGGAAGATTGAGATAGGAAGTGAAATGGCTAGGCAGAGGAAGACATATAAGGCATGAAGAGACAAGAACTAGAGAGCCCTTTTGGCTGAGGACTCAGAGGTATTCAGTCAGAGGATTCATAGAGTTGGCAAGGTGAGAAGTGGCTGTGGCTTGTTCCTTTGTCTCTCTGATCTTTCAGCATTTACCCCAATATCTGGCTCCAGGTTTTTATAAGACCGTTTAGAATTCATGCAACAAGTCAGGAGGGGTGGACCTATGCAGGAACCTGTAAGTGTGTAAAACAACTGGAACAGATTTATATCTTGGTGTCATAGCAAAAGGCTATGGCTTTGGGTTAAAAGGTATGAACATTTTTTAGGACCTGGTTTCAGCCCAATGAAATACATCTTTAAATCTATAACTAGAGGAAATTTACTGAATGGAAGTGGTTGGGTGAGTGAAGGAGGAGGGAGGCTTCCCTACTCTCTCCAGTGCTAGCCTGTTTCTAAAAGCTGGGACCAGTAAAGTATACAGAAACCTTGGAGTTGGGGGACAGAGTTGTTAAAACTGGCAAACAGATTGGGAAGATGGCTCAGTGGTTAAGAACATTTGTTGCTCTTGCACAGAGCCTGGGTTCTGTTCCCAGCACCTACATGTATGGTGGCTCACAACTATCCATAATTCCAGTTGCAGGGGATCTGATTCCCTCTTGTGACCTCTATGGGCAACAGGTGTACATGTGGTGCAAATAAATACCTGCAGACAAAACAGTCATACATATAAAATGAAATAAATATCAAAACTGACAAATATCATTAGGTCTGAGAAAGATAAGTAAGTGAACAGAAGTCAGACAGTTTTTCTATCTTCATATAAATAAAAGTTAAAGCTGCTTCTTTTTATCTAATTCACTAGGATATACTAAGTGCAGTATTAGCCCTAAGAGAATAAGGCCTGTGAATCTTACATAGAGAACTGAGAAGGCAGCTGAAACAAAGCCTGGTTGTCAAATGGCATCAGAGATCTGAGAAGGATAAATTTTACCTGAGTTAGAATTGAAAGTGACAGAGACTTACCTTCTGGCTATCTAGACAGCCACCTCAAGTTCCTCCATGGTCATTGAGGGCAGCATTCTCAGGGCAACATCAGTCTTTGTCTGCCAGACCTAGGCCTGCCAGGCCTCAGAAGATCCAACAGTTGTGGGGTAGGAACCTGTGAGAAGGACCAGCCTACCTTGTCTAGGCAAAAGTGAGACAATGGGTTCCCAGAGTCCTGTTATTCATGGTCTGAAGGCCCTGGTGGCAGTCAAGGTTCTTCCGTGCTCATCTCAGTGGCTGATGCTGCCACTCTGGAGCAAGTTCTGGGTGAAGGTTCTTCTGTGCCCATGCATCTTCTTTGGAGGAAATAAAGGTGATGTGAAGAGTCACCATGTCTATTACAAAAACCTTTTCAATTAAACATTTTAAATGCCATATTCTGCAGATCTCTGAGCATTTGAGGACTGTCTGTCCATTAGATATGAATGACTATCAACTAGCATTCCCCAAGTCTCCAATATGTTAACAGCTTTCATAAGACTAGGACTTACTGTCTCCTGAGAAGGCAAAGAAGAGTGACAGAGGAAAGATCCAAGGGCCAAATGGGAACAGGAGAAAAGGGGCTTGTGAGTCAGGGTGTGACCCAACTCTGAGAAAAGGACCCTCTTAGAAAAAGACCCTCTCAGGGGACCAGAAACTCCATCATAGGATATATATTTTTTGTTTATCAAATATCTTATTTATCAAACATGTCATAATTTATTTAAATTCTCTAGAGGTATAAATCTCCAAGGTAGCTTTTGTTAATCTGAACAGATAAATTTAGCAAGGACAAGGAGGTTTATATTCTTAAGCCTGAATATACATTGACTAAGGAAAGACACTTTTAAGGAGAGACACATTGGAAACAATATCTGCATGTATTACCATTTTAAGGCCCTATAGTTTTGATCTGATCTTTGAGTATAGCCAGATTATAATTCTGAATGATTTATACAGAAATAATGTCTTAATGTCATATAATACCTCTTTAGTTCTGTTTAAAGAAGGTCAAGTATCTTATCTTATTGTAGAACCATTTTAGTTAATAAATATATCAATTGACAATTTTGGATCCAGTTTCCCAGTATATCAATGGGCATTAGGTAGCCATTTTGTCCCCTATGCCAGGGGTTTTACCTT
Source organism: Peromyscus californicus insignis (assembly GCF_007827085.1). Classification (NCBI taxonomy): domain Eukaryota; kingdom Metazoa; phylum Chordata; class Mammalia; order Rodentia; family Cricetidae; genus Peromyscus; species Peromyscus californicus. The sequence continues at coordinate 1,791,781 of NW_026294617.1, read as the reverse complement.
TAAGTTAGCCTTTTAATTTGTTTTGGGAGCAGTGAGTCGGATGGTGTATTCTCTTCTGTAGCTGCTTCAAGCTGAAACAGGGCACAGATGGTCAGAGCCCAGGAAGACTGAAAGGCTAGTCAAAGGTAAGGAGGGAATTTAGGCAAAGGGGTATTAATCAGAAACATCTGATTTGACTCAACTGGAAAAAAGAAGCATTCGTATCAGCTGGCTTGGTCTATATCAGCTTTCAGCAAATCCATATCTTACAAGGTTGAAATCAGTAGCTGATGCCTGGATGTGTCAGTCAGTCAAATGGAAGCCTGCTGAAATAGATATAGACTAGAGAAAAGAGTTAAAATTTATGAACTTATTTGGAACTTTTAAATCCATGGTCTTAGAAATTGGGAGGGAGAGACCAGGAGAGAGAAAAATGTCATCCTCAGGAATAGACAGGTGAGAAAAACTCATTTACTTGGAGTTCTTTTGACCAGTGTGAAGTGTATCCAAGTTTCATGATTTCTTTTGATCCTCTGAAGGATTATATGAATTCTTATTTTATAAAAGAACATAAAAGTTTTAGATATATTAGTATTAGTAATCAGTATTGAAATCCAAATTATAGAAAAGCAGATAATGGGTATCTAGGCTCATACCTTTGAGTCCTAGCAAAATTACAAATTTGGGTTGAATGGTATGTACAGTTTTTGTTTAGAGAGAGCCAGGTACAGATTGGGCAAAGATGTCTTTGGCCTGATGAGAAGTTTAAGTTTATAGTTAGAAGACAACCATAGATAATCTAAAATCCTGAGCTTGTGACCCAAACTGCATCAGAACTCTATGAATGTTAAAATCTGAAATTTTAAAATCATAATATAACAATATCATAGAAGGAGAAAGTAATCTTAAGCATTTATATCATTTATTTGAGAGACCTAGTAGCTTTAGGAAAAGTAAGGTTTGATTTTTTTAATCTGTAAAAATGAGCTGGCAAGTTTGCCATATTATCAGCATGTGGCACTGTTGACGCCTGAGAGCCCAAGAGGGAGGGAGAGGATGGGTCTCTGGGCATCATTCACACAACCTGAGAGTGGCTAAGGAGGAACACCAGGCTGAGACCAGAGGCTTGAGTCCTCAGCCTCCTAAAACGATGTGTGGAGTGAGGGGGATCTTTCTTGACATCCCCCACAGACAGCCCAAGCACCAGGTGCCCTGCCCATGCTTGAGCCACAGATAGGAAGTAACTTTTTTGCTACCCTCAGTAAAGATGGCACCTGACCACAAATTGCCCTTATCAAATATGGTGACTGACCATATGGTCATGTGGGGTTTTTTTTGTAAGATAAATGGAATAGATAAGGAATACATAATCTCAAGCATTCAAAATCAGTCAGAAACACAGTCACATGGCCACATCAGTCATACATTTCCATTCACACATATGAAATAAACTTCTAACAGAACAAACTGGAATGAGAAGGTGTAGGCAGTGGCAGCTGCAGGAGGGAGAAGCAAATAGGGACAGAACAGGAGAACCGGACATGTTCCATGAAAGCATGGGGTGGCAGCAGACACAGAAACAGGGAGCCGGCCATACAGAGGCATACAGAGGACTAGAGCTAGGAGAGGAGTGAACAGAAGAGAAAAGTAAAATAGAGAAAGGGGAGGGGATAGATGTTTCCAGGGTGGTGGGAGCATCCTACCATAAGACATGCTAAGCTGTAGCCATGGTGGGAGGCAGTGGGAGACCCATGGGTAAGCATCATTTTCCATGAGCGAGGTAGACAAGATACAAGTGAGGATTGATAAATGGCACAAGCCACTCAGTAATCTGTCAACAAACAAAGAATGGGGCCTGGGGGCATTAGCCTGAAGGGCATGTGGTTGTCCAGCACTGAGGCTTACAAATGAGGCCAAAAAGGCAAGAAACCTCAGTCAAGACAGGAATCCTCACTTGTGGAAAATGGCCAGAAGGGAGGTGATTACTGGTATGATAAATGGCCCAGTGGTCCTCCAGTTGGAAGGTACAAAGTCCTAGTGTTTCTCAGACTGCTGGCAGGTAGGAGAAAACATTAGGGGGAACCTGTTGAGTCATTCAGCACTAATGCTATGATACAGCATGCAGGAGGCCTTGGCAGGTTGGGCTAAGGTGCCCTGGTGGGTGAGGGAGGCACACCATGCAGATGCTAAGGCCAGCTGTGGCATAGAGCAGTGGAAAGTCATTCACACCATGCAGACACATGTCCACATGGAAAGTTTTCTTTGGAGGGAAGGGAAAAGGAATGGAGGGAAGGAAAAAGTGAGTGAGTGAGTGAGTGAGTGAGTGAGACAGACAGTGTGAGAGAGAGAGAGGGAGAGAGAGAGAGAGAGAGAGAGAGAGAGAGAGAGAGAGAGAGAGAGAGAGAGAGAGAGAGAGAGAGGAGGTGCACACCTCATGGGAATAGAGAGAAAGAAATGGGGGAAGAGTTTTTTCTTAAAGTGGGCTTTACATAAGATGATATCAGGACTGGATGGGCCAGGGTATTATCTGCTATTGGCCAGGATTCCCAAGCAGTGAGTCTGATTGCTAACAGTAAGGAAATGTATTTTTAGTGGTAGAGTACCCTGTCCTGTGTTTAAAGTTAATGGGAAACTACAACAGCCTAATCCAGGCAGGATGACAAAGGGCACTGACTCTTCAGGAATGAAGATATGGGTCACTCCTGCAGGAAAAGCGCTAAGACTTGATAAGTTGCTTGCTGAGGGTGGAGGAAATACAGAATGGGTAGTAGAGAAAGGTAATTCTAAATACTAGCTAAGGACACATAACCAGTTGCAGAAACAAGGATTATAATCCATGTGTTTCTGTCATGTTTTGTTGACAATGCATTTGTGCAGATATTTATGTTTTCTTTCCTCAATTTCTTTATCATGTAATGTAACATCATTAAGAGAGTATTAGTGGCTATCATATTTTTAAGTTTGAGATACTAAAAGAATGTTCCTCAAGAAATATTGCCACCAGTTCTAAAATTTATAATGCATTTGTATTTGTACAAGGGGTACACATAATTTGCACATAATTATGACCTGGCTACTGTTTTCATTTGGACTTAAGGAGATATGATTATGTGTCAAGTTGACAAGGGGTGGACTTATGGCTATTCTTATATGTTAACTTTTCTACAACTGGAATTAACTAAAAACCAATCAGCTGTGTACATTGGTGAAGGAGTTTTTTCTTAATTAAATCATATAAAGGGGGAAGATGTACCTTGAATCCAAATTTCTGAGGTAGAAAAATACACCTTATGGGATATTTGCTTACACTGTGTGGAGATGTGTCATGTGATTGGTTTAATAAGAAGATGAATGGTCGGTCAATAGCTAGGCAGGAAAGAATAGGCAAGATTTCTGAGGCGAGAGAGAAACACTTGGGAAGAAGAAAGGCAGAGATGCCAGTGAGACCTATATACTTTTAAAATGTCTTAACTTCAAAATGAAAGCCAAAAAATATGTTGCATTGGGGGAGAGGTTTTGCTTTTGTTTCCACAGAAAATAAAAAGCTGTAAATTTCTTCAAAATTAATAAAGATCAAATTTGATCTTTTTCAGAGACCTCCTGAAAATCTCAGCTACAGACTTGAAGAAAAAAACAAGTAAAACTACAAGACAGGTGATGTATATGCTGATTCCTCTACATGGAACAGCTCTGAAACTGGAAGAGACATGATAAATCTTGTTGGCTACAGAGTCCTCCTGACTTATTATTACATGTCATCCTTCATATGATATGGATAGAGATTTGGTTACACAGGCCAAACAAACACATAAAGTTGACAGATGCCTTTTACCTGCTCAAAATAGAACAAAATATCATCTTTAGCTGACTTGTACACACTGCACATTCTACACTCATGTTAATGCAAATATATACATTACCTTTAAAATTTTGTGTGTTTTCAGAAATAAAGGACTAGATACCAATGAAGATAAGTAGCTCCGGTGATCCTGCCTCTCAAAATGCATTTGTTACAGTTTCCTCAAAATTCTACATCCAAAACAACCTCAAAGCTTCTAGTTGAGATGATCTGACCTCACAGACTACTTTTACCAGGAACTCAGATAAGTCCTATTCTTTCACATCACGCAGAGACTAGACAACAGTTAGCTCTCCCAGGATTTAAGCATTATCTCAATTTTCCCAGGGTCCCCTAAAGATTCAAATGCCCCCAGACAACAAGAAGCAATTTTAAGAACACAACAACCACATTCCCAAGAGCTGGGTTGGGTGGTTTTTGATCATTTGATGGATTATGACTATTTATCATTATTTAGGGGGGTTGGTTGAAAGTTGCTATTGGTCATAGGAAGGAAACTAAGCAAAGGAGATTAGATTTGGAAATCTCATTCTGAAATGAAAAAGGGAATATAGAAATGATATGGATAAGGGGCAGATTGTTGAATGTACTTTTAAACTAAAAAAGCAACTACCAATCTTAAAGATTTTATATTGGCATGGGTTTTTTGTATATTACAAATTTAAGGTTATTCTAGTTATACTGTATATATGTTTCTACTCTTGTTTAAGATATTTTTGTATAGTGATACAAATTTAAGACTGTTTTTGTTATACTGTATATATGTTTCTACTTTTGTTTAAGGTATTGTACCTATGTAGCTCATTTAAAAGTAAAATGTAAAGTTCTAGTCCTTAAAAGTTATTACAAACTATTTAGGATAATTAATAATTGCAATTTAGTAGTTAATCATCTATACAATCAAATTTGTAGCCATTAAGATGTTTTAATAACATAAGACTTTTCATGACACTGAAACACATCTACTCCTGGCAGCACCAATTTACATCAAAAAAGGATGAGGGGCATCAAAGAACCTCCACATGGTATTTTCTTTTCTTTTTTTTGCCTTTGTCTTTTCTTTTTTATTTATTATTATTTTATTTTATAATTAATTTAATTTTACATATCAGCCACAGATTCCCCTTACCTCCCTCCTCCCAACCCCCAGCCTTCCCCCCCAATTCACCTGCCATTCCCACCTCCTCCAAGGCAAGGTATTCCCTGGGGATTCAGCTCAGCCTGGTAGATTCAGTTGAGGCAGGTCCAGTCCACTCCTCCTTACACCAAGGTTGAGCAAAATGTCTCAGCATAGGCCCTAGGTTCCAAAAAGCCAGCTCATGCACTAAGAACAGGTCCCGGTCCCACTGCCTAGATGCCTCCTAAATAGTTCAAGCTAATCAACTGTCTCACTTATCCAGAGGGCCTGATCCAGTTACATGGGGGCTCCTCAGCTATTGGTTCATAGATCATGTGTTTCCACTAGTTTGGCTATTTGTCCCTGTGCTTTTTCCAATTACGGTCTCAATATTTCTTGTTCATATAATCCCTCCTCTTTCTCGCTGATTGGACTCTTGGAGCTCCATCTGGGGCTTGGCAACGGATCTCTGCATCTGCTTCCATCAGTCATTGGATGAGAGTTCTATCATGAGAGCCAGGGTGTTCGGCCTTCTGATCACCAGAGTATGTCAGCTCAGGCTTTTTCTCGACCATTGCCAGTAGTCTATTGTGGAGGTATCTTTGTGGATTTCTGGGGACCCCTCTAGCACTCTGCTTCTTCCCATTCCCATGGTGTCTTCATTTATCATGGTATTTCTTTCCTTGTTCTCCCACCCTGTTCCTGATGCAGCTGGGACCCCCCGCTCCCCTAAGCTCTCTTTCCCCCGACACTTGCCCTCCATTACCTCCCTCACGTCCAGTTTGCTCATGTAGATCTCATCCATTTCTCTGTCATTGGGCCATCCCTGTGTCTTTCTTAGAGTCCTCTGTACTAGGTAGTCTCCCTGGAGCTGTGAGTTGCAGTCTGGTTATCCTTTGCTTTACATCTAGTATTCACTTATGAGTGAGTACATACCATGTTTGTCTTTCTGAGTCTGGGTTACCTCACTCAGGATGATTTTTTTCTAGTTCCATCCATTTGCCTGCAAATCTCATGATATCATTGTTTTTCTCTGCTGAGTAGTACCCCATTGTGTATATGTACCACATTTTATTTATCCATTCTTCAGTGGAAGGGCATCTAGGTTATTTCCAGGTTCTGGCTATTACAAATAATGCTGCTATGAACATAGTTGAGCATGTGTCCTTGTGGTGTGATTGAGCATTCCTTGGGTATATGCCCAAGAGAGGTATAGCTGGGTCTTCAGGGAGATTGATTCCCAATTTTCTAAGAAAGCGCTGTATTGATTTCCAAAGTGGTTGTACAAGTTTGCATTCCCACCAACAGTGTAGGAATGTTCCCCTTGCTCCACATCCTTTCCAGCATAAGGTGTCTTCAGTGTTTTTGATCTTAGCCATTCTGATGAGTGTAAGATGGTATCTCAGAGTCATTTTGATTTGCATTTCCTTGATGATTAAGGATGTTGAGCAATTCCTTAAATGTCTTTCAGCCATTTGAGCTTCTTCTGTTGAGAATTCTCTATTTAGTTCTATAGCCCATTTTTTAAATTGGACTATTGGGTATTTTGATGTCTAATTTCTTGAGTTCTTTATATATTCTGGATATCAGCCCTCTGTCACATGTAGGGTTGGTAAAGATCTTTTCCCATTCTGTAGGCTGTCGTTTTGTCTTGTTGACTGTGTCCTTTGCCCTACAAAAGCTTCTCAGTTTCAAGAGGTCCCATTCATTAATTGTTTCTCTCAGTGTCTGTGCTACTGGTTTTATAGTTAGGAAGTATCTCCAGTGCCAATGCATTCAAGACTACTTCCTACTTTCTCTTCTATCAGGTTCAGAGTAACTGGATTTATGTTGAGGTCTTTGATCCACTTGGACTTAAGTTTTGTGCACAGCGACAGATATGGATCTATTTGCAGTCTTCTACATGTTGACATCCAGTTATTCCAGCACCATTTGTTGAAGATGCTTTCTTCTTTCCATTGTACAGTTTTGGCTTCTTTGTTGAAAATCATATGTTTATAGGTGTGTGGATTAATGTCAGGGTCTTCAGTTCGGTTCCATTGGTCCATGTGCCAGTTTTTATGCCAGTACCAAGCTGTTTTTATTACTGTAGCTCTATAGTAGAGCTTGAGGCCATGGATCGTGATGCCTCTAGAGGTTCTTTTATTATACAGGATTCTTTTGGTTTTTTTTGTTTTTCCATATGAAGTTGAGTATTGTTCTTTCCAGGTCTATGAAGAATTGTGTTGGGATTTTGATGGAGATTGCATTGAATCTGTAGATTGCTTTTGGTAAGATTGCCATTTTTACTATGTTAATCCTGCCTATCCATGAGCATGGGAGATCTTTCCATTTTCTGACATCTTCTTCAATTTCTTTTTTCAGCAACTTTAAGTTCTTGTCATATAGGTCCTTTGCTTGCTTAGTTATAGTTACCCCAAGGTATTTTATATCATTTGTGGCTATTGTAAAGGGTGATGTATCTCTGATTTCCTTCTCAGCCTGTTTGTCACTTGTATATAGGGGCTACTGATTTTTTTGAGTTAATCTTGTATCCTGCTACATTGCTGAAGGTGTTTATAAGCTGTATGAGTTCCTTGGTTGAATTTTTGGGGTCACTTATGTATACTATCATGTCATCTGCAAATAGTGAAAACGACTTCTTTTCCAATTTGTATCCCCTTGATCTCTTTATGTTGTCTTATTACTCTGGCTAGAACTTCAAATACTATATTATAAGTATGGGGAGAGCAGACAGCCTTGTCTTGTTCCTGATTTTAGTGGAATCGCTTTGAGTTTCTCTCCATTTAATTTGATGTTGGCTGTTGGCTTGCTGCAAATTGCCTTAATTAATTTTAGGTATGTTCCCTGTATTCCTGGTCTCTCCAAGATCATGAAGGGGTGTTGGATTTTGTCAAATGCCTTTTCAGCATCTAGTGAGATGATCATGTGGTTTTGTTCTTTCAGTTTGTTTATGTGGTGTATTACATTGACAGACTTTCATGTGTTGAACCACCCTTGCATCCCTGGGATGAAGCCTACTTCAATGTGGTGGATAAATGTTTTGATGTGTCCTTGGAGTCTGTTTGCCAGTATTTTATTGAGTATTTTTGCATCAGTGTTCATGAGGGAGACTGGTCTGTAGTTCTCTTTCTTTGTTGCATCTTTGTTTGGATTGGGAATCAGGGTTATTGTAGCCTCATAGAAGGAGTTTAGTAACGTTCCTTCTGTTTCTATTGTGTGGAACAATTTAAAGAGTATTGGTATTATCTCTTCTTTGAAAACCTGGTACAATTCTGCATTTATACTCTCTGGTCCTGGTCTTTTTTTGGTTAGGAGATTTTTAATGACTGTTTCTACCTTAGGGGTTATTGGTCTATTTAAATTGTTTATCTGGTATTGATTTAACTTAGTATGTGATACCTATCCAGAAAATTATCCATTTCTTTTAGATTTTCCAATTTTGTGGAGTACAAGTTTTTGAAGTATGACCTGATGATTCTCTGGATTTCCTCAATGTTAGTTGTTGTGTCTCCCTTTTCATTTCTGATTTTGCTAATTTGGATACACTCTCTCTCTGCCTTTTGGTTAGTTTGGATAAAGGCTTGTCTATCTTGATGATTTTCTCAAAGAACCATCTCTTTGTTCCATTGATTCTTTGTATTGTTCTCTTTGTTTCAATTTTATTGATTTTAGCTCTCAATTTGATTATTTCCTGGTGTCTATTCCTCCTGGGTGACTTTGCTTCTTCTTGTTCTAGAGCTTTCAGGTATGCTGTTAAGTCACTACTGTGAGATTTCTCCAACTTCTTTATGTGGGCATTTAGTGCTATGAATTTTCCTCTTAGCACTGCTTTCATAGTGTCCCATAAGTTTGGGTATGTAGTGTATTCATTCTCATTGATCTCTAGGAAGTCTTTAATTTCTTTATTTCATCCTTGATCCATTGGTGATTCAGTTGAGCATTATTAAGTTTCCATGAGACTGTAGGCTTTCTGTAATTTTTGTTGTTGTTGAACTCTAACTTTAAACCATGGTGGTCTGATAGAACACAGGAGCTCTTGGTCTAATTGGAGCAGGCAGCTTCTGTGTCTCAGGGAGCTGCTCTTGGGTCAACCCAAGCTAGCTAATTCTGTGACTCACGGATTTGTTCTTTGTCTTATCAGGGCTCTTGGTCCAGTCAGAGCTGACAGAGTCTGTGTTTCAGGAAGCCTCTCTTGGTCCAATGAGAGGTGGCAGATTCTACTTCTCAGAAAGCCACTCTTGGTCTAATGAGGGCTGGCAGATTCCCTGTCTCCTGACATTACTCTTGGTTCAATGACAGCTCTTTGTCTAATGAGAGCTCTCTCTCTCTAGGCCCAATGAGAGCTCTCTCTCTCTCTCTCTCTCTCTCTCTCTCTCTCTCTCTCTCTCTCTCTCTAGGCCCAATGAGAGCTCTCTCTCTCTCTCTCTCTCTCTCTCTCTCTCTCTGGGCCAGATGAGAGCTGGGCCTTGGTTTCCAAGCCTCAGAAAGTGGCAGGGGTTTTGTGTAGATGTGGGTGGGGGCAGGGCGTGTAGATTTCAGGGTCCGCTGTGGGGTCTTAGAGAAGGGGAACCTTCCCACAGGAGCCCTACCAGCTGGCCAGCAACTGGGGCCAAGTTCCCTGAGAAAGGCTGGGGCCCAGGAATGGGTCCTAGGGGCAGGCCTCCCTGGGTATGGTGTTTTCTTTCATTGTGGCAAAGTTAGTCACTGGGCAAGAAACTGCCCTTGCCTCGCCTCACCTACTGACAGCATGCTGTCCAAACTGTATAAGCAGGACACAAAGGAAGGTGACTGCTGGAATTTACTGACAAGATAGGACAGTCCTTTAAAGTTTCTTGTTTCACAGAAAAGTTTGTCAGATATTCTAGACCTGTAGGTCAATGATGCGTGACCCAACCTTGCAGAGGAAACTTGAGTGATTATCCAGACAGCCAGATGTCTCTGTCATTTCTATAGTTTTGGAATTTTCTTGCTCTGTACCTCCTGTTTACTAAGGTAACATTATATTCTTCTCAGGTCTCTGGTGAGGTTGAAGAAAAGATATAGGTACAGTTTTCCTTAGTTATGATAAAAAGTAAATTAGATACAAAACTTTGAACTTATCAAGATAGAATAGATAATAGAACATTTTCTCTGAATTTGTCAAATACAAATGGACTGGACATTGTGAATGTAAATTTTACTTGATAATTGTTCTTACTGTATATATTTTTATTGTATTATAGTTAAAACCTTTTCTTTTTATTTGGACAAAAAGGGAGGAATATTATGGGATATTTATTACACTATATAAAGATGTGTCATTGTAATTTGTTTAATAAAAAGCTGAATGGCCGATAGCTAGGCAGAAGAGAATAGGTGGGATTTCTGGGAAGAGAGAGGAATGCTGGGAAGAAGAAAGATAGAGATACTAGTGAGACATGAAACAAGTCAGACATATAGTAAAGAGAAGTAACTGAGTCATGTGGCAGAATGTAGATTAATAGAAGCAGGTTAATTTTAGTTATAAGAGCTAGTTGGGAAAAAGCCTAAGACAAAGTCAAACTTTAATAATTAATAATAAGTCTGCATATCATTATTTGTGGGCTGGTTGTCCAATGATAGTCAGACAAGAAACCTTGCTACAGCACCTTTAATCTAGACCCTCTGAGGTGGGAAGATCTACCTTTAATCTGGGCTCTACCTTCTGCTGCAGCCCATGTAAAGGACATGGAGGAAGGATGCTTTCTCTCTTTGACTGCTCGCTCTTGATGTCACTGTTAAGTTCATCCCTTCACTAGCATTAGCGCCTACTTCTGTGGGATTCTGGCACATAGTAAAACCAGTTTAGACATCTAATCTTGTGAACTAAAGAACTACTGGATTCTTCGACTTTCTGTTGTTAGGTAATTGATTTCACCAGTCTTGTTCATTCATTGTTGGACTATCTGAACTACAGCCTTTTGGCAATCTAATAAATCCCTATATACACATGGAATTTAATATATATTAAATATATATAAACATATAATTTATTAAAATATGTAAGTATAATATGTATTCATATATATTCAATCATCATACATGTATATATACATACATACATACATACAGAAAATCTATTAAATGTATGGTGATTTAATAGATATAAATACATATTATATATCATATCATATTAATATATTATACATTTATTCTTTATTCACCAATTATTATTAATATAGCATTTAATGTATATTACCTATAATATATTATATTATTATATACATTATATTAATGTATATTACCTATAATATATTATATAAAGCTAGAGAATTCTGACTAATCCCCATACATATATATGCATATATATATTTACATAGATACGGGGATTTGGTCAGGGATTAGTCAATGTTCTCTAGAGAAACAGAATTTACAGAGTGAATATAAATGTATGGGGGATTTTACATATATATTTTTTACTCTATAATTTCTGTTCCTCTAGAGAACCCTGACTAATACTGAGCTCTAGAGAACAGGGAGGTAATTAGGTCCAGGGAGGCAGAAAGTCTGAAGCAGATGGTGGGAACTCCAGGGAGGGGAAACATGTATCAGGGAGAAATGAAGAGGTAGGAGTACATGAAACAGTCTCTGGGTAGAGATCAGAGGCAAGCGCCTTCCCAAAGCAACAAACTGAAGTACTTCTGGGGCTCTCACAGAATCCTGTAAAGAAGAGGCTTGGGGTTGGATGGTCAGAACTGTTCCACTGAGAGAACTTTGCTGACATATTTTGACAGCTTCTAGTATCATTACTACCATTATTTCATGTGCCTTGAGTATGTCTCAGAATACAATTCTGCAAGGTCCAAGAGGCCAATGGTCAGGTTTATCTTCCTCCAAAGCTCACAGTGTAACAAGCTGATAGAAATAAAGATAATCTAAAGATACACAATATATCTAAATCTGAATATCAGACTGTTGAAACAATGGACCCCAAGGAAATGTGAATTTCCCCAGGAATCTCACTCACACTGTGAGAAGGAACCCATATCCTACATGGATTGTGATCTACCCCCTACCCTAATCTCTTCCTCAAACATGACCACAGGGATCAAATATCCTACTGGCTCTACAGACCAGAACTAGGCTGTTGTGAGGAAAGTCTATCCCTACATATTCCAGTTCACATGCTAGTTGAAAGGCTGTTTCTCCGTGACAGATATTTGCCATGTTGGTGATCAGGAATTATTTTTGTATGACAAAACTTTTAAGGAATCTCAAAATTGTCAACTCAAATATACCCTGCATGTTGTCTCCACCCTGTCCTTTATAAATGTCGAGCCATGTGTTTTAGAACCCACAGCTGCTCTTGCTCAGAATAGTTCCAAATAGTTGGATCCCCATGCACCCCTCAGAGTTTTAAATGTACTCATTCACATTTCAAAATGCAGGGCAGAAAGAGACTGAATTGTTTCCTTGGTAGTCCGCAGCTTTTCTTTTTTTAAATTGCACTCATTTTAATTTACCTGAACTTTCACATGGCTGTATTTCCTGTTCTAGTTCTTCCTGCCACTCTCTTTATCATTTCCATGTTTAGAAAAAGAACTTTTCCACAGTGGTCTGATAAACAGTCTTGAAATCTGTGTGCAGAGCAGGATAAGACAACATTAATCTGAAAGTGCATTCTAAACAGTATTTGAAATAGACAGAGACAAGACTACCACAATGTATGCCAGATATCTTTTTTAAAAGAAACATTGAACAACACCATCAGGAGTCTGTATTTTTAAATTGTTAATTGACTCAGTGAAACAAGAGCATCTGAACAAATACCTCTTCTTCCCTCAAATGGTTTCCTTGTGAAGCACAGTCTCCAAGTACTGAACTGATTAAGAGGGAGATAAACAGTGAGTTGTCTAAGGCTCTTTGCTGTAGGTATATTGCAAAGTCTTAATTTTGGGGTCATTATCAGAGGTGATGCTGTGGATATGCTCCAGAAAACAGAATTTTTCTTGGCTTGTTTTGAAATCTTTAAGGAAAATGCAGTATAAATTTGAAACTTTCAGGACAAAAGGCCGTAGCCCAGGCAGATGCTGCATTCAGAAGCATTAGGCAGAAGTAGCTTAACAGAAGGACCTATCACCACAAATTGGGTTTGGTCAATTGAACTGACAAAGGATCCTAAGACTAGCTATTGTTGGAACCTATTATTAACCATATATCCCAAGGATAATCATGTCATAAAGGCACCTTGCCAAAGAAAAATAAGCTCCTGACAGGACGTGAAGCCAGACAGGAGGGCCTGGGAAACAGAGACCCAGACTTCAGCCCTTTCACTTCTTGTTGGTACCTTTCTCTGGCCAGACCCAGCCATAAGCTAGTGAGCCAGGGCATTCATGTATTCTGTTTATGATAGTCACCCTTTCCAGGAACAAATTGAGGTGAAACAAGATGGAGAATGGATATTGGGACAAAAAGTATAGACAGACGGTAACTGCAAAAGACCACCTCATGCTGCTGTGTCACTCAAATATTTAATGCTCTGTTTCACTCAAAAGGACCAGTGGATTTATTGATTATTATTTGTGTTACTTATTGATCTGAAGATCAGGATTAATCTATAGAGTTTCAATTAAAAAGTATGAATCAGCACTACCAGGTATGGTCTGAATCTTTATGTCCCCACACTTCTGATTCATACATTGAAACTTAATTCCCCATACAGTAGTGTTGGGGAGTAGAGCATCTAGGACATAATGAGGTAACAAAGACACTTGGTAGGACTTCAGCTTTTGGAAAGAGGCCTGAGGGAGCTTCTTCTCCCTTTCTACTAAGTAAGGATGATGATTATCATCTATGATGAACAGGCTGTCAACAGACACCTAATTTATAGTCAGCTTGAACTTGAACTTGCCAGCCTCTAGCACTGTAAGGAGTAAATGTTGTTTATGTATTGGGGGAGTATTTTGTAATAGCTGCTTGAGTGCTGTAACATAAATAACAAATGTCTGGAGCCTTAAAGGAAATGGGACCTAACTGATAGGAATTCAGAGTTCTGTTGTAATCACTGGCTTTGCAAAAGGAAAAGGGCGAAAGGGTATTTTTTTTTTTTTTCTAGAGCTGTACTGCTTATTCAGTGTTGTAGGAATACAGGAAAAACAAAACAAAACCAAAAAGCACTTAGGACTTCAAAACAACTTTTGTGTTGAGGTGTTAGCCAGTGTTAAGATCACTAGAGTTTTAGAAATGTCATTAAATATCTGTTAATGCAACTGTTTTAGCTCTCTTTATCATTCCATTAAAGGGAAAAGAGGGGAATTTTTCCTCTATCATATTTGGTGGGAAAATCACATGACTTGGTCCCAAGTATTATTGAGCTAGTAGCACCTCATGTTGTATTTGTAGTAAATATTGCCTCCATCCACTGTGGGGTTCTGATGCAAAAGCACTGTGCTGCACTGAATAGTCACAGAATAAAGACCATAAGCTTGTAATGGCAAAGATCTCTTGTAACATTTGCGTTTGTCCTTAGAAGGCAGTTTCCTTTGGTATCATATAAATTAGAATTTTCTTTTGAGCACATCTTTAATTAGTATTTACTAATAATAATAAATAATCAAATTTGATGATATCATTTTGTCCAAAATATAACTTAGACTCTTGGCAAACTCCAACATGTTTTAGAAATAGAGAACATAGTCTGTTGGAAACTTCCATTTAATTTTAAAGGAAAACAAAGCAAATCAGAATCCTGGGAGATTCTAGGACCCAGGAGTCCTGCCAAGCCCAGGCAAAGCTTTTGCAAATCCCAGACTCTCATTCATTTTATTTCCTGTTCACCACTTCCAGGGAAATAGAATTCTTCAAGAGGTTTCAGCGTAATGAGTTTCCCTGGAGGCCCTCACTCTGAATTTTGAGAAGTCTCTACTGAGGCAACTGGTTGAGAAAGGAGTCAGATGTGGGCTATGTACTTAGTTCTGAAGTGGCAGTTTCTATCCTCTGGGGCACACTGGCATGACTGGCCCTCACATGGCTTCACACTGGTATCCCAAATCCTAGCTTAACTTTATTTGCATCTCAGCTCTACTTGAAAGAAAAGTAAAACCTGTTAGCTGTATTGACTTCCCATCCATCTCCACACAGCTGTGGAACTTCTGTCGTCTCTTTGCCTGCTCTTTCTTTAGATTTTATTTCTCCTTTTGTGCATCTCTGTTGCTCAGCTATGGTGCTGACAGCCTGCTCAATCTTTTTTCCTATGTCTGCTCTAACCTTTGTCTCAGATAGTACTCAGATTCACCATCTTGTATTCAACCTTTAGAAAAACTTCCACGTCTTACTTCACCTGGTCCTTCAAAAGAAAGGCACAGGACAAAATTGCTTCCTTCCTCCCCTCTGCTCCCTCTTGTTCCCTGCTCCTTCCTCCCTTCCCATCTCCCTTACTGTTAAAAGCACTGGGAAAGGGTTTCAATGGTAGAAAACTTGCCAATAGAGGTTGAGATTTCTCCTGTGGTTACTTATGTCAAATACATGCTGTGGAGAATTTAAGATTCTCAACTTTGAATGGAATTCACTGAGAGAGAATGGAAGTCAGAAGGGAGAAAGAGTGAGAGAGATAGAAAATTCTTAAAGGAGAAAGGGTTTGTTCGTTTATTTGACTTACAATCTGAAGACATACAGTCCAGCAAGGTGGCAGAGGCATGGCAGTCCTACCAGAAGGTGGCTGGTTACATTGCATTTACAGTCAGAGGGCTAAAAGTGGACAGGAAGTAGGGCTAAGGCATAAAACCTCAATGCTCACTTCTTCCAACAAGGCCCTACCTCTTAAAGATTCTGTTCTTATCAAACAGCACCACTAGCTGGAGACCAAATGTTCAAACATGTGAGCTTATGGGGGACACTTCACATTTAAAACACAGCATATATATATATATATATATATATATATATATATATATATATATATACACACACACACACACACACACACACACACACACACGCACACACACAATATACATATACAACATATAAACATATGTATATATATACATATGTATGTGTATATGTGCAGTATAATATATATATATATATATATTATACCCTTCCTAGCTGAAGGTATTTCTGGGCTCTGATATCTTGCTGTAAGTAGGCAAACACAATGAAATAATCTAAGAAGCTGCAAGCAAATGAACTTTGTTGACACTATCATAAATGCATTTAATCAACTCCTCTATGTGTCGTGTGGCATAGCCAGCCTATCAAATGTAAACAAGGCCTAGAGAGGATGCCATGACTGATGTGAAATCTCTGGGAATTCCACATCAGGATGAGCTCACAGGGCTCAGAGACAAAGAAAATGTCTCTGTTTGAAATTAAGCCAGAAGCATTCGAATTACATCATAGTCAACTGCAGAAGCAAATTTGCACACAATCATTGCTAACAAAAAAAGGTTATTCCCTAATCTTCTAAAAGTATGAGGATCCTAATAGGGATGCATGCAGGGAATGAGAGAGACCAGTAGTGCTTTCTGTTGTGCTTAACTGGTTTGACTTAAGTAATATGATATGGGTGACAGGTTCTGATTTTCTGAACCTCCTTCCCTTTACATGCTGTGAACATACTAAACCAAAGGGGTGCACTTAAAATTGGAGGGTAGACACAATTATCCTTAGACTGGAGAAGGAAAGTTGATCATATTGCTAAGACTTGGCAGCATCTCCCCCTTTGTTCTATTTCTAAAATCCCCAGGAAGCCTTCTGATTCAGAATTTGATTTCCTGTGTAGCTCTACATCCCAGAAGGGATGTGCAGACAGTTGGCCTAGCTCCTGGACTAAGCATGCCTCCAGTTGCACACGAATAAATTGACTTTCGACAGAGTGAATCTGAATCTGAGGTTGCTTTACATGAGTCTGGCTCTAGAAACACATGAGCTGAAAAGCTGCAGTGGAAGTTCAGGAAAGGGCATTGAGAATGAGATGTGGGCATCTGTGTAGATATACAGAGGGAGATCCTGTGGGAGATGTGGGTATCTGTGTAGGTGTACAGAGGGAAACCCTGTGGGTTTTCTTTCTCTTTTTTTTTTAAGTATTTATTTAATTATTTTTCTCTATGGGAAGTTGACATTGAACTTTAAGATTTACTGACATCATATATGTTCTAGAGCTGAAGTCATACTTGAACACTGGGGTAGCCCTTCCCAGTGCCCAATGTCTGCCTAGTCTCCACCAAGATATACTATATGAGCTTCTGAACAATCACACTCCAGCTTTCCCATGTATGTTAATACAGACTTCTGTGTATTAATTTAAAGAGTGATTTCTTTTTCTAAAGGAAACTCTAAGATGTGAAAGAAGAAACAGAATGAGATTGGAAAAACAATTGAATTGGAGGTACCCTGTAACAGGGTGACAATTAACAGCACAAGTTAGCAAATAAAGAACCCAGTGCCATGGGTGAACAAAAATTATATGAAATACTTCTCAGACTCTGGGCCCACAAGGACAACAGTAACTAATCAGAGGTTTTCTTTTCTTTTTTTTTTTTTTTTTTGAGACTGAAACATAGAAATGATCAAATACATTGCTTAAGAGGCAATGGTACAAGAGTATTCACTTCTTGGCTGAGTAGAGAGGTGTTCAGCCTACAGGAGGAGTCAAGGATGGAACATTCTAGAATGGAAAGCGAATATTTTGATATTAAGAGCACAGCTCATCCTGATCATCCAAATGCATACAGTGGATGGTGACTAAAGGTTTTTAGGTGAAAACACAGAGATATTTTACTGGAAATTCAGGAAGTATATTAAAATAACCAATTTTAATATACTTAGAACAAAAGCATATTAAACTTTTCAGAACAAAACAAAATAGCCTTAGCCAGCAATCCAAAATGTCCTTCTCTCTTAGGAAGCTCTTCTCACTCTGAGAGGTTCCATGGATTTCTGAATGAGAACATTTATAACATTGACTGGATGGAAGTAATGTCTACCTAAATAAGTCAGAGCTTTGGGGATTTGCATCATTGAAAAATAATCTTTTATTGTGGAGTTTATGATGTGACTCTTCTTAGACTTTTAACCCTATGGAGTATAATTTGAGGTTCTTGGAGGGTTGGATAGTGCCCCGGTAAGGAGAGATGTACTGTGGGCTGCAAATCCCTTCCCTTTAGGAAACCTTCCTTAGCATTAGGGGCTACTTCTCGAATACTGTTTCTTCAGGTTTAAGTTGCTGTTCCCCTTCTGGGGCATTGTGAAATGCTTAATCTTTTCAAGTCAAATGCAAACAATTCCATCTTAAAATAGCAGAGCTGAATCCATTCCTGGTGCATTGGGGGGGGGTTTGGAGCCCACTACCTATGATGGGACACCTCATGAAGCCTTGAGGCAGGGAGGATGGCTTGGACTTGCCTCTACTGGATGTGCCTCCCCATGAGAGGCCTTGCCTTCTTGTGGAGGGGGAGTATGGGGGTGAGTTGGGGGAGAGGCTAGGGCGCAGGAGGAGGGAAGAGGGGGATCTTTGATTGGTGTGTAAAATGAATGAAAAATTTTTCTTAATTAAAAAAAAGAAGAAAAAAAATAGCAGACCTCACTTTAAGCTGATCTGGCAGCTAGCCAGAAAGGGCATGGATGCTGCACTTTGATCAGATAGATGAAGTCTTCATGTAGGCTGTAGGAGAGCAACTGGGGAGAGAATTTTTATTTCTCCCTCTCCTTTCTTCCCTCTCCACCCTTCAAACAAACTTACTTAAACACACTTAAAACTTACTGGTAGACTTCCCTTTTTTTTCCTTTTTTTAAACCTGTTGGAGCTAAACTTTTCCCTTCTCATCTGACTCTTCCATAATTTGAATGCACCCTGATGAGGCTACCAGCATATCCTGATACTTCTTTGTCCTTGGCTGAAATGAAGCCCAGGCACTGTAAACTGCAAAAAGATCTCCAGAGAAAAGGCAGAGTAAGTGATGGTTTGAAAGTAGATACAGTTCTCCAGGTCCAGCCCGGGATTATACAAGGCTTTGGTGTCGTGAAGACACTGAGAATCACACTGTCTTGCTCTTAAGGGAGGCAGCAATGCCAAGAACTGTACAGGTGGCATCATCTCACACACAACTTTACCTCTGAACTAAAGAGAGGAAGGACTTTGTGTAGCATGCTTGGGCATGTCAACAGCAGCTGGCAATGTCAGCACTCATCCTTGACAAACAGAAGATGGCTGCATGCTGACATGTCACAGCATGAGTATTAAAAATAGATCTTGTGGACTGGGGAGATGCTCAGTGAGTAAAACTTGATGACCAGAGTGAGAATTGAGAGAACCAATGCAAAAACAAAAAACCAAAAAAACCCCAAAAAACCAGGCACAGTACTTCAAGCCCCTATGGGCAGATAAAAGACAGTAGAATCTCTGGGCAGCTTGCTTGGGATTTGCCCAGTAAACACCAAGAGATCCTGTCTTAAACCAGGTGGAAGGTTAACACTTTGGTTGTCTTATGACCTCCACATATTCACTGTGATATATACACTGTGGCAAACACTCTATTGAACTCATAAGTACACACATGTGAACACACATATATGTGTATATATTATCCAATTATATGAAGTATAATTATACCATGTGTACACATATACGCACTTGTATATATTATATATGAGTATTAATATATATTAAGCTTTGGTGATTGACATGTACAGCAGGAGCTGTCTCTCATTGACAGGCTAAACAAATCTTTTTTTAATGTGTTAAAGGAGTGTATAGGGCTATGGTGCCAGCTCTAACTTGTCCCGCTTCATGTGACTACTCTATGGTTTCTTCAAAGAATGCTTTTGTGCCTGGTAACATTTCAAATTTGGGAGTTGCTCTAAATCCATCTTTTCAAGAGGTGTGTATCTTCCAATAAAAATGATTGACTAGACCTGGGAGATAAGGCCCTACTAGATGAGGGCAGAGCTAACTAGATGAACTAGCATTACCTTCCTAAAATCTGGCATGCTTAACTTAGGTGTTTGTTTGAGTTTGCACCCCTATAGCAAATAGCTTCTGAGCATCATTTGTCTCTGTACAGATTATATTGTGTTACTTTGTAGTCCAAAGCTTTTGGCTGGGGAGATGACTCTAGGGGTAAAGTGTTTGCCTTCTATTCATGATAACCTGAACTTGGTCTTCAGAATCCATGTGAGAAAATTGTTTTTGAGGCATGCTTATGATCCAAGCCCTGGGGAGGCAGAGACAGGCATGTCTCTCTGACTTGCAGCTGAATAGGTGGGTCCCAGACCAAGTGACAGACCCTGTCTTAAGAAACAAGACAAATGGCACCTAAGGAATGACTTTTGAGGTTGAGGTTGAGCCTTTGAAGACACACAAGACACACATGCAGCTTTGCATGACCCTCTGTTATTAGAACAATTGCTTAAAGCAGATTGGAAAAAAAAGCTTTCCTTTTCTTTGCTGAAGCTGGCTTCTATTCCCACATCTATCAGGATGACCACACACCCTCTAATTTCATTGTCTTTCTAGTTCTCTGTCCCTTGAACTCTTTCTGAGCTGAAGCAACCTGCACTCTAAGTCCACGTTAGTACGTCTGTTGGGAGGCCCTGCTGGTCAGAGGTTGCAATCTGCCAAAGCCTGGCGCTCTTTCTAAATGGGCAGTATGGAGGACTCCCTTTCCCATAACAGGGGCTTCCTGCTCCCTACCTAACCTTATCTGGAGGATGTGTCTAGGCCTGGATGTATGATTTATATCAAGGATGTTCCTTGACATAGTTCCCTGCAAATGCTCTTCCCCTGCTGTCCACAAGATAATTAAGTTAATGCTCTAGCCATTCTGATAGGGCCATGCTTCCACTAATCCAGCTATATGATAGGAATGTGCCACTTAATGCAAATTAGGGTTTGTCCTCAGGCTTCCCAATCCTATATATTACCTATACACTGGAATAAAGTTGAGTTGTCTCACTGAAGTCATCTCCTAGAGAGTTATCTCCATCATATCCACAGTCATCTGAACCCTGTTCTCTGTTTCTGCTCCCTCTACCCTTGGGGATCCTCAAGAAAGAAGGAGAACCACATTGTTATTGTGCTTGCTCAGCTCATATTTTGGTAATCATGTTGGTTAGATATTATATTTATAGCTTTCTGACATTCTAGGAGACACAATCTCACAGCAAAGCCCTGATTCTCTTGCTTTCATAATCTTTCTGTCCCCTCTTCCACAATAATCCCTGTGATCCTTGAACCTTTTCTTTTTTCTTTAGTTCACTCATTGATTCATTCATTCATTCTTTTTTTGTGGATTTTAAGACTCATCAAATACCAACCTAGCTTTTAGGAGTATCTATGGACTTCTGCAGAATTTGCACACATTAACAGCATGTTTTTAAAATGAGTGACATCTGAGTTTCTAATCCTGTTCCTCATATCCATCATTGATTCTTGAGCACTTATACAACTTACTTTCTGTGCATTCTAGAGTTTCTTTTGTGCAGCTACCAATAGAAATGATATATTTTCCAAAAAGTATAACATAGTGTTATGATTCAGGTGGCACTGAATGGATCAGCACAGTGTATATATATGCACGCTTAAGCTTATCCTTGTAACCATTCTACCTTCTCCACCCAGGCATGATATGTTAATTTTTGTAGATAAGTGAAAAAGCCTTTTTTATTCTTAAAAGTTACAAATAAGTAGACAAAGGCAGTAAGCCCCAGAATGAAATGTCCTTCAACTCTGTCAACTAAAATATTTTTGGTTATTTTAATAACTGATTCCTCTTAAGATCATTAAAAGTCTCCAGTGAAGCCTTCCATAACTGATTTTTGTTTTTTGTTTGTTTCCTTTTATTGAAAATATATTTTTCTCACATAATATATCCTGATTAAGGTTTCTGCTCCTTCTACTCCTCCCAGTTCCTCCTCACTCCAACTCAATCCGTCCCCATTCTGTCTCTCATCAGAAAACAAACAGTCTTTTAAGGGATAATAATAAAATATAATATGATAAAACAAAAGCTAACACATTGGAATTGGACAAAAGAAATAGACAGATGGAAAGAGCCTAATAGAAGTGCAAAAAACAAACAAACAAATAAACAAAAAACCCACTGGAGACCACTTCTTCACACACTCAAGAATCCTGCAAAAATATTAAACTGGACACTGTAATATCTACTTAAAGAACCTATTGGGTAAAAAGAAAGGAGAAAAAACATATAAATAAAAGAAAGTTAAAGTAAAAAAATTAAAAGATAAGATTAAAAAGAAAAAAGAAAAAGGAGAAGCCTTGCTTGACACAACATAGTGAGACAATGAACCTCCAAAGCTGTCACAGAGTTCATTTTCTGTTGGCCTTCTACTGCTAGGAATGCAGCCTACTCTTAAGAGTAGTTTGTTTCCCCAGTGAGACTCCCTTGGAGGAAATTAAATTTTCATTTGCAAGTGTTTATCAATTGGAGTTTGCTTCTGGGTTAGGGATGGGGCCATGTGTCCACTTATTTCAGTTCTATGACCCCAATCTAGTGCAAATCTGTTTAGGCCCTGTGCATGTTGCCTCAATCTCTATGAACTCACATATGAGTTGATCCTGTTGGTTTAGAGGGCCTAGTTTCCCCTATGGTTCTTTTTTTTTTTTTTTTTTTTTTTTGGTTTTTTGAGACAGGGTTTCTCTGTGTAGCTTTGCGCCTTTCCTGGAACTCGCTTTGGAGACCAGGCTGGCCTCGAACTCACAAAGATCCGCCTGGCTCTGCCTCCCGAGTGCTGGGATTAAAGGCGTGCGCCACCACCGCCCGGCTCCCCTATGGTTCTTATACTCTTTCCAACTGCTCTTCTATGGAGACCCTGCTCCCTGATGGAAAGAAGTTGATGGAGACATCCCATTTAGGACTGTATGTTTTAGTCAATTTGCCTCCTCCATGGTAGTCTCTAGGTTAAGAGCTTTGATAAATTCCTCCCTCATTGTGGCCTCTCTATTCTTATTTGTAAATGATAAGAGCTCACTCAAGACTGAGTTTTAGCACATAGATTGTCAGGTGGTATTGGAAGTAGGTCTCACAACTGCTTTGTTGTAGTTTCAGACATTAAGGAATTTGCAATTATATTGAAAAGAGAGTATTTTAAAAGATAAGCTTTGGTACATTAAGTATGAGAGCCTATTTGAATATACAGCATTTCTTGTATAAGATGGCTCAAAGCTGTAAGTGGTTCAAGGCTCTGAGGGTGGAAAGGAAAGACTGTAGGATGTGACAGAACAGGACAGACACAATTTGATTGGCAGAGATGTGAGCAACTTCCTTATTTGGATCATCATCCTGTTAGAAAGTTTCAGAGTATTCAAACAATGCTAGTTGCCTGTGTATGATTGACTGCCTCAGTTTCTTTTATTTGTAAAGTAACCACTTAAAGCAAATGACCAAAAGTTAACCTGTTCAGTAAAAGTTATGGCAAGCTCTGATTCCAGAAAGAATACTAGAGAACATTCCATTAAAGACCACAGCCTAAAGTGGGTGGTGTTTAAGCTGGAGAAGTTACACCAAGTCAGTTTGTCCCTCTGCTTCCCTCCATCTCCCCTTCCTCCCCTGCCTTATATCACACACACACACACACACACACACACACCCACACACACACACACACACACACACACACACACACACACACGGTCTTGCTATGAAGCCCAGGAACTCTGGGCTCTGCTTCCTGAGTGCTGTGGTTATAAGTGTATGCTGACCAATTAGTCCCTCCTTCAGTTAAAGAGTTCAATTAAGGGATCTCCTTTAGTTTCTTCTTCTTTTAAAAATCTTTTTAATTTCTATGGTTCTATAATATTAAAGCAGAAATGTCAACACTGGAACAAGTTATTGTATATGTAGTTCACAGAAAATAGTTAGAAATCACATAGGTTTTTGTTTTAATGTCGTTCCCTATTTGCAGTTAGGTAAAACTCTAACCCATCTTAGTTTAACACAAATGACAACACAGATCCAATTTCTAACCCTTTTATGTTAGTTACATCAATTCTATTCACCTTTAGTAAACGTGTTAAAGAATCAGACAAGTGCCTAGGAGTCTGTGGTACTGTGCTGTGAATGGCTCTTTGTTCTGGTTTTTCTGTGATATTTCTTCTGCATTTTACTGCCAAAGAGAGAGAGCTTGTAGTACGGTGGGCCTCAAGCCCACTCTCAGGATCTGTGCAGAGCCAATCAATCAAGAGTCTTTTCTTTGACTCCTTGTAGATAAGGCTGCCCTTCCTGGCAGGGAGAGGCCTGCAGCTGTAGAGGGAACTAACCTCCTTTCCTTGCTATGACTTAAGCCAGCAGCTTCTCTTTCACAGTCTCACAAACCACTTCATTATCATAATTTTGAGAATGTTGGCCAGGGAAAAGAGGTCAGTCAGTAGGCAGGAAAGGCAGAGTTGTATGTGTTCATTTCTCTCCCCTCTGCATGGAGCTTTTGGATCTGATGTGGGTAGTGAATTCTAAGACACAGCTGTCCTTTCTTGAGAGTGGCAGCCTTGGGAATGGGGGTAGGGGATCAGATGAAGCAGTGTTTGCATTTGCTAATCATAATTAAAAAAAAAAAGGCTATTAGGAGCTCATTGATTAATCAGTCACTGCAGATTTCAATTACAACTTAGATTCTTAGATGTTTATGTGGGGGTGGGGAGATGGGCAAATAAATTAAGCACTGGTTGTGACTGGCACTGTAACTGACTTCCATTGTGTGAATGAAAATTAAATTAATTCTTTCTCTCTAAATGTGCTTTGTGAATTTATAATGTGCTATGTAAATAAGTTGCTGTTGTTTCCAATGCACAAAGTCATGTCTTAGACTTGATGAATATTTATTATTAAATCATGAAGTACAATTGTAATTAATTTTGTGGAAGAGATTGACATACTCTGGGGATGTATCAATTCTAGCTTATTTGTTAAACCAGGTATATGTGAAATGATTTTATGTTGTTGAGTACTCATAATTCCATGGTTTTTTAGGTAGTTAGACTGAAATTAACATACTTGAAGGTTATTGACAATAGATGCCTCCCTTATAATCAGCCTTAGACCCCCCTTTTTTCCCCATGCTAGTACACAAATTTTAAGGAGAAAGAAACAATTTCATTGTTCTTTTTAAGACTTAAAGTACCAATATAAGAGGGATATTAAAACACATGTGACATGGAAAAATGGGGAGGAGGAGTAAAAGTTTGAGCAGGGGTGAGGATGGGTGAATGAAGGAGATGAGAGGGCAGGGAGGGTGGGTTAACCAAAACTAAGGATGTAAATAAGTTTTATAGAAACCCAATAGTTTTTAAGCTAATTAAAAATATAATTAAAATGTTTAAAGAAGCTTAAGCAGAAAAATCTTGCATGGGTGGATGCAGGAAGATAAGGCTCAAACCAGTTACCAGTGCATGCTTGTAACATACTTCCTTATGAGCCAACCTAGAATATTCCTGAGGGCCTAGCAACAGGCACTGTCAGAGGTCCTAATTGTGCTTAGCCAATAAGGAGTGACCATGCAATATCAGAGGTTCAGATCATGCTTAGCCAAGGAGGAATGATTACGAAATGTTACCAGGTTGGGATGCAGCCTGGGTCCTGGGAAGAGGGTATATAAAGCTTTCCATTACTGAATAAATGAGTCTGCTGTTTGTCTTTCACCTGACTCCCATTGTCTGTGTTGTTGATGCTGTGCCTTCTTATCCCCTCCCCTGAGGGAGTCATTAGGACCCAGCAACAGGTGGACAATGCTGCTCCGAGAAGTCATGGGTCAGTAACTGAAAATTTCAGTGTTAGGTATGGGATAACTTCCTATGGGTTATTGGTCAGAGAGACCTCAGAGGCACCCAAAATAACACAGACTATTGTCATTACTCTTTCTTGCTCATCATAACTAGATGGTGAGATCTTATTGCTGAAGACGTCATATACTTCAGTTGCAAGATGTAGATAAATCAATCTCTAACTGACTTGGAAATTCTTTTCTTGCCAGCTAGCTTTCATAATGCCAGAGATGCTATGCTGGCTTCTGGGGGAGAAAAGATAACAGTGGTCTTACCCAGCCCTAGACATTGCATGTTACAATAGCGATCTACTAGGCAAGATGTGCTCACTGGTATAATAGTGGCATTAAGGTTATGTGTATAATGAACTACTTTCCAATTGGATTTGATAGCTGCTCCTCAGGAGAGATTTCATGTTTGTTATTGTAAATCTGGTCAGAAGCATAGCTGGGGAGGTAATAGGCCATTTCAGGGAGGGAATATGTTGTTGATATTTTTCTTTTTTTTAAAAAAGAAATTATTTTTATTTTGTGCACATTGATGTTTTGCCAGCATACACACACACACACACACACACACACACACACACACACACACACGTATGTGTATATGTGTGTGTGTGTGTCTATTGTGAAGGTGTCAAATCCCCTGGAGCTGGAATTACAGACAGTTGTGGGCTGCCATGTGGGTACTGGGAATTGAAATTGGGTCCTTGGGAAGAACAGCCAATGCTCTTAACTACTGAGCCATCTCTCCAGCCCCTCTTGATATTTTTCTAACTGATCATATTATTAAACTGCCTTCTAAATATTTATCTTTATACCTATAAATTTATGTTGTTCTTTTGTTCTTAACCTTGGTCAGAGAATACCTTTGTTTGTTTGTTTTTTCCCAATGGGTTAATGCAAATGGACTCATAACTGGTCAAAATGCTGGGAGTAAGTGATTGTGAATGCTTAGCTATAGATGAGCTCTATGTATCATCCCCCTTCACCCAAGGCTTGGAAGACGTAACAAAAGTGGGTGAAAAATATGTGAGAGCTGTAGGATAGTGTAGAAAGCCATGAACCTTTGCCTTCTGAATGTGAGATGGCCATTGTACCCATGAAGGCGTAGCACTTGTGGTTGCTTGAACAAGACCTACACAAGATCAAGTTGACAGACTATCTAACATGGGTGGGGGAGGGGCTCAGGAGAGTTCACACCTAGCTGAGGAGCTACTGGAAATTGATTGTTGCTAGGGGAGGGAAAGTCACATTTTCTTTGGTGGGTTGTCACCAGTAGGTTGCCTATGCTCCAGTAAATGGCTCTGAACCTACTCAAACATAGGCAGCACCAACTGGATTCAGGGGGTTATTGGAAGAAAAGAAAAGGCACACAAATTTGTAAGGGAGATGTGTGTGAGGGAATGCAGAGGAAGTTGAAGAAGTAGAAGATATGATCAAAATACACTGTACACAATGTATGAGATTTCAAAGAATAAATAAATACTATGTGAAAAAAGAAAGGTGAGGGCTTTGCTAAATCCTGCTGAGGGAAGGTTATTTTTTCCTAAAATACTGCTATTCTTGTAGATCTATTTTTCTTTCTTTAATTCTTTTTAATCTAAACATGGTATCTGGTTTTATTTCTAACCTTTGTTGGCAAAATGGCTTTTTATTAAAGAAAAAGAAAGACTATTGCACCCTTTCTTAAGTGTTATTCCAAACTGACTTGTCAGTCACTTGGACAGGAAAGCATCCCTTAGAAAAGCTGTGTGTCCTAGAACTTTAAGAAATAATATACCATCTCTCCCAACATGTAGTTGGTACTATGGTTCTTTCTGCCACCATCCTCTTTCATCCCTTGAGGTACATTACTTTGTTTCTTATGCTGTCTATCTCCTGCAGTAAGCTGTGTTGAGCTCATTAGAATTCACCCAGGGTGGAGGAGCTGAGAGTGGGGCAGAGTAAGATCCCAGTCACAGCCCATGGACTGTTTGGATATAAGATTCATTTCTTTTACTTTTCTAAATACTGCCTGATGTTATCCTCTCCAGATTAGGCAAGCAATGCATAGTTTAGTGGTATCTTAGAGGTGCTTGTAGCAATCTAAGTGTTGATAGAATTGTGGGAGCATACAAAGAAAGTCAAGTTCTTCACACAAGTGCTGTTGTCTGAGTTGTGGGCAGTGAAGAGGCCTCCCTCTGTGCACTGTACACAGAATGATGTTGTTGTGAGGAAATCATGGCACCTCTTTTTAGGTTCTGTAGTTAGAGTTTTCCTGCCTGGCCCACAGTCAGGACAAATCTCTCTCACCTGCCAGTCCCACAGCCACTCAGACCCGACCAAGTAAACACAGAGACTTATACTGGTTACAAACTGTATGGCCGTGGCAGGCTTTTTGCTAACTGTTCTTACAGCTTAAATTAATCCATTTCCATTAATCTATACCTTGCCACATGGCTCATGGCTTACCGGCATCTTCACATGCTGTTTCTCATCATGGTGGCTGGCAGTGTCTCTCTGACTCAGCCTTCTACTTCCCAGCTTTATTCTCCTCCTTGTCCCGCCTACACTTCCTGCCTAGCCAATGGCCAATCAGTGTTTAATTTATTGACTAATTAGCAACACATTTGCCATACAGAACATCCCACAGCACCTCCCCCCCCCCTTTTTTTTCAAAAAGGAAGGTTTTAACCTTAACAAAGTAAAATTACATATAATTTGAGAATTTGGGCGTAGCTTCTTTTACTACTTCCTGCTGGAGGGGGGTGCTGTATCTTATGGGGATACAAAGAAAATTTTAGGATTATGGAGTAGTCCGTGAGGCTGTATCGTCTGAGCCAGTTGCCTTGAAACCATTCTGGATGTTGGATCATCTGGGCCATGGTGTCATTGGAGACCTTTCAGGGGGTCTTGGCTGGTCAAACCTGATGTATCTTAATCTGGAACAAATCCATAGCCTGTGGCTTTCTGTGGGAACAAAAGCAGAGACTCTTTTCCAAAGCAACATATCCTTATATCCAAATTTTGAAGTCAAGGTAACTTTAAAATAAAATATACATTTTGGCATAACTCAAGAGCTTTTACAATCAAATGTTTTTCTGCAGTTAAAAATCCCAACGACAACACAATCCAGATTCTCTATGTAATATTCATCTTCACGTGGCTTATTTTTTATATTAATTTTACTGTCTCTTTAAAGACTTTATTTTTTAAAACTATGTATTTGTTTATATAACTGTATATATCACCTTTTTTGTCTCTTTCAAGCCTACATATATTTTACACACATTGTAAACTATTACATCTGAATCTGTCTTATTGTGAATCTATCACTTGAAACTGCAGCAGCTGTGGCTGCTGGCTCCACCCACCTCAGCTTCCCAACATGGCTATGTTTACCACCAGCTCTGGGAGCTATCATGGGTTTATGCTTTTATCCAAGCAGCATGTAGTCCAGAAACCTCTTTTTTTGTTTTATACCTGCAAAGGCTAAATGCACTACACAGCTTAATGTGCCACTTGCAGAGGACTCATTCCTGCCACAGTAGCTCAAACTGGCAGCTGCCGCTCATTTGAGAGAGACAATTAGGAACTATTTTTAGCTCCGTTTTAGAATCTTTTTTCTCAGTTTTTAGGTGGAAACTCTTGCCCCACGTTGGGCGCCATTTGTAGCTGGAGTTTTCCTGCCTGGCCCACAGTCAGGACAAATCTCTCTCACCTGCCAGTCCCACAGCCACTCAGACCCAACCAAGTAAACACAGAGGCTTATACTGGTTACAAACTGTATGGCCATGGCAGGCTTTTTGCTAACTGTTCTTACAGCTTAAATTAATCCATTTCCATTAATCTATACCTTGCCACATGGCTCATGGCTTACCGGCATCTTCACATGCTGTTTCTCATCATGGTGGCTGGCAGTGTCTCTCTGACTCAGCCTTCCACTTCCCAGCTTTATTCTCCTCCTTGTCCCGCCTACACTTCCTGCCTAGCCAATGGCCAATCAGTGTTTAATTTATTGACTAATTAGCAACACATTTGCCATATAGAACATCCCACAGCAAGGTTCTTAGTTTCATTGATAAAATAATTTAAAAACAGACTTGGAATGAAGATCAAGGACAATTTTATTAGAGTTTAGGGGAAAATGATATGTGAGGTAACCTTGGAAACTGCTAGAGGATGGGGATGGACAAAAAGAGAGAAAGCCATGTACCCTTAAGTTACAAAAGATCTAAGAAAGCATGTGTGTTTAGAAATGGAGGTCAGCAAGCAGTTGCATAGTGGAAGAAAAGGGGCCTTCAAATAGTGAGAGAGACAGCCTAGAGGGTCATAGAAGTCACACCCAGGTTTTGGAAAGTTTCTGAAATAAAAAGTGGAGAAAGAAGAAAAGGAAAAATTATTTTCTCAAACAGAACTCATAGTATTGACTTAACAGCACTGCCATGGAGAAAGGATTTAAGTGGTTGTTTTGAGAGCTGTTCTCTGAGGAGACGTTCATTATTTTGTTGAGAGGATAATTATTCCTCCTATCACTTGAACATGTTTTCAGGTGAATCACCTTTCCTATGAAGTTGAGTTTTAGTGAAATAATTGAGAGGACCAGCTGAATGAACTAAAAAATTTTTAGATTTATTTATTTTATATGTATAAGTGTTTTTGCTGCATACATGTAAGAGCAACATGTGTGCCTGGACCCTGTGGAGGTCAGAAGAAGGCCTCTGAAACTGGAGTTATAAATGGTTGTAAGCCACAATGTGGGTATTGGGAACCAAATCTAGATACTTTTCAAGAACAACAATGCTTTTAATTACTTAATCATCTCTCTAGCTCTTGGATTAACTCTTAAGGGAAGAGGCAACAGTATGTATTGTTCTAATCTTAGGAGTAGAGCAGAATGTCATGTTTCCCCCAGGTTCCAGAGGTATTCCATTCTTTTGACTAGGAGAACTAAGGAAGAATAATTATAATCTTTTCCTTGTTAGAATTATTAGGGAAACAGGAGGTGGAGTCCAAAACTGACCATAAAGACAGGTCTACCCTCAAGGGAAGACTCCTAATCCCTTTCTAGGTTGCAAACATGTTGCTGTCCCTCTCTCCACTGGATATAGTCAACATTTCTTTCAAAACAATATAACATATTGAAAACAATGTCTTCAATAGTGGCAAAACTTTGGCTTTGAACATATGTCTGAATATTGGAAAATCTAAAATTGTCATATAGAAATTTGGCAAAACTAGTATTTTTGTCAGTATCAGCAAAGGACTTACAATACTATTTGTGTGTATGTGATTTATATGCAAATATCAGTATAAATCTGCTCTAAAATTAGCTTTAAAAAGCTTAAAAAACATTTCAAGCCTCTTTTACAAACAGAAGCTTAAATAACCAAGATATGCTATGACACACACACATAAATGGAAAAGGAACTTCAATATAAAAAGGAGGATGTGAGTATAAGGCATATTAGTTTCTTGTGATTCCAAGAGGCTATGTGCAAAGCTCTATTGTCTGAGTGTGCACAGGGGTATCTGTGGGCTCTCCTCCAGGCTCTGAGATCTCTGCAGATGGCCATCCTGTTTCTCAGGAATGGCACAGTGCCTTTAAGTAGTAACTTCTTAATACATGCTTATTTAAATAAGTAAGTTCTGATCTTTCCATAGTTCAACACAATAGAATAATCATTATATTATTATTAGCATTATTAGTGCTCACTAAAGAGCACTCCTCACAGGGTTGGAGAGATAGCTGTCTGCAAACTGCTTGCTATATTTGGTGGTCTGAATGAAAATGGCCCCCATAGGCTCATATGTTTGAACACCTGGCCCCCAATTAGTGAAACTGTTTGGGAAGGATTAGAAGGTATGGCCTTGTTGGAAGAGGTATTTCACTAAAGATGGGCATTGAAGTTTCAAAAGTCCATGCCAGATGCAGGGTTTCTTTCATTCTCTGCCTGCTGCCTGTGAAGATCAGGATGTAAAACTCCTAGCTGTTTACTCCTCTAGAGGCAGTGGGATCTGGAAGAATAGAGCTGATAAACAAGACAGACTCATCTTATGCAATAGCCAACTTTATTCAGAGTATCAGGCAATTTATACTCTGAGGGTTAAAAAAAGTCATATGAGTAAAGTGTACAATCACAAGGACAAGCTGCACATCACAGACAAGCCAACTGTGGCAAAACCACATTTTTCTTTAAAAGCATATAAACAAATATCAATATCCAGTTGTAATGAATAATCTGAAGTAAATTCAGTCTTTTACATTTGGGAGGATCATGACAGCACATCCTAAGAACAATTCCATGTTTTGAAGAAACTGAGGTCACAAGACTCTCATCTTGTTTTCTTAAAATCACTCAGAATTTTTGCATGACTTCATTCTTGGGAGCATGTCCCAACACTCAGCTACTGCTCCAGTGCCATTCTTGTTGGCTTCCCACCACACAATCATGAACGAACCTTCTAAAAGTGTAAGCAAGCCCCTAATTAAATTAAAAGCCCCAATTATAAGAGTTGCCTTTGTCAAAGTCTCTTCACAGCAATAGAACAGTAACTAAGACACTGTGTAAGCATGATGGCTTGAGTTTGATTTTTAGAGGCTGAATTAAAAAAAAAAAGAGTGATGGTTCACCTCCCAGGGCTGGGGATGTGGAGATAGGTGGAGATAGACAGACAGATCTCTAAGGTTCAGTGTGAGTCAGCACTGCTCACACCAGTGGTAGACTCTGTCCCCAAAATACAAGGGGAACATCTGAGAATGACAGCTAAGCAGAAGTTTCTCTAGTCCCACCTGGTCCCATAGCTGCTTATAAAACAATTACTCACATGTAGTGGGTAGCCATTCCAGCTTTGGTCTGGAAGTTCCAACCCCCATTGAGGTTTCGGTAACTATCATGCCTACAAGGCGGGGCCAAGAGAGGGCCCTGAAGACCCGAGATCCAGATGTGCCACCTTTTCTTAGTTCCTGAACCCTGGATGCTAGAGGGAGACTGAGCAGAGTTCTCCAGAGAACACCGCCAGACTGTGCTGCATCTTCCCCAGACCCTGCGACCTACCTATCCCTTCATTTGTAAGTTACGCCACTAATAAACTTCCCTTTTAACTATGTGGAGTGGCCTTAATAATTTCACCAATACTTACAGGCTCATATTAATTACAAACTGTATGGCCTATGGCAGGCCTTTTGCTAGATAGCTCTTTCATCTTAAATTAACCCATTACTATTAATCTATGTATCACCAAATGTTCCATGGCTTTACCTGTGTCCCATTACATGTTGCTCCTTGGATAGCTGTTTAGCATCTCCCTTTACTCTCCTTTCTCCTTTTACTATATGTCCTGGATTTTCCTGCCTGGCCCCATCCTGCCCTGCCATAGGCCAATGCAGATTTATTTATTAGCCAATGAGAGCAACACATATTCACAGCATACAGAAAGACATCCCACAGCAAAAACGTTGACCTCTGGCTTATACACACATACCACATACACCTCACACATGTGTTCTCACACACATATGAACATACATAAACACACACACACACACACACACACACACACACAGAGAGAGAGAGAGAGAGAGAGAGAGAGAGAGAGAGAGAGAGAGAGAGAGAACCATTCATAGATAAAGTGGATGTTCTCATTTCTGTTCTAGTTTTATGATAAAATTATCTGACCAAAAACAACTGAGAAAAGGAAATGTTTTACTTCACCTTATACACTTTATACTTCTAGGTCACAGTCCATCACTAAGAGAAGTTGGGATAGGAACTCAAGCAGGAACTTGAAGCAGGAACTGTGGAGGAAAACTGCTTCATAGGTAGCCCACTCAGGTTCATGCTTAGCTAGCTTTATTACACAGCCCAAGACTACCTGCTTGAGGATGGTGCTGTCACAGTGGCATAGGTCCTTAATTATCAATTAATATTTAAGACAATCCCCATAGACCTGTTTAATGACCATTCTGTTCTAGGCAATTCAGTTGAAACTCTCTTCTCAGATGACTCCAGGTCGTGTCAAGGTGACATTAAAATTTTGTTCCTGTGTGAATCTGCTATCCCACTAAGTTTCTTCTGTTCCTGGCAGAGTTAATTTAAAAGGAATGTGCCTGAAATAATTCAGATGGAAAGCACCAATTCTAGCCTGCCACACAAACTGATTATACAAAACAGAGAACTCATATACAAGGTGATTTTAATGTGTGGGTAAGAAACACATACACTCATGTAATCAGTTGTTGTTTTAGGATATAAGCACCATTAGATGTGACATGGGTTGGAAATGAGCAGGGAGACAGAGAGAGAGACAGACAGACAGAAAGAGACAGAGACAGACAGAGAGACAGAGACAGAGAAGGAGAAAGACACACACAGAGAGAAAGAGAAAGAGAGAGAGACATGGAGATAGAGACAGAGAGACACAGAGGAAGAAAGACACGCAAAGAGACAAAGAGAAAGATACATACACAAGAGAGAGACAGACAGAGACAGAGAGATAGAGAAAGAAAAAAGAGAGAGAAAGAGAGAGAGAGAGATTCCAATAAGGCAGAGCATGAAACACCACAGTACTCCAAGACCTTTCTAGTTCACCCCATCCCAGGGTGCTTTCTTTACTGTATTTCATAAAGGATACCTTAATGACTTGTTGTCATAAACATTTCCTTCCCCTCTCCAGATGCCCAGAGTACCTAGTCTCACTTGCTCTTTCCTCAGATATAGCACTGTCCATCTTGCTTAACCCTTGTGTCTCAGGTTTCTTCTTGCTGCTATGGTAAAAATACCCTGACAAAAGCAACTTAATGGCAAAGAATTTGTTTCAGCTGAAAGTTCTAGGTTATAGTCTATCTTGGTAAAGAAAAGGTGACTTGAAGTGGTTGGTTACCTTAAGTCCATGGTAGAAAAGGGCAATGCATGCATGCATGCTAGTGTTCAGCTTACTTTCTCCATATATATATATATATATATATA
Organism: Peromyscus californicus insignis; assembly: GCF_007827085.1. NCBI lineage: Eukaryota > Metazoa > Chordata > Mammalia > Rodentia > Cricetidae > Peromyscus > Peromyscus californicus. The sequence goes on along the minus strand of NW_026294617.1, from coordinate 1,757,136 downwards.
TATATATATATATATATATATATATATATCCCATAATTAAGATAGCTCTTCTCACGTTGATCAGTGTAGTCAAGATAACCCCTCTGAGTATGCTCACAGGCCAACCTTTTCTAGACAACTTTTCACTGACTCCTTTCTTGGCTGATCCCAGATTCTGTCAACTTGACAGTTGAAATTGACCATCTCTTCTTGTTGGTATCTTCTCCTTGCTCATGAAAACAGGGCTCTTTATTTCTTCCCATGGCTTTTGGAGCAGCTCCATCTTCATAGTAGGCTCTCAGTCCATGACTATTGCAAAACAAAATACAGTCTAGTGACAAGACAGAAAGGTCACAACTCCTCCCCAAGAGATCAGTGATAGGCAGATTCTTCATTTAAGAACACACTGTCATGGAGGTCTAGAGAGAAATGAAATGTGGGTTTATTTTTATTTTATTTTATTTTTATTTTTCCCAAGTGAGGTGGCTAATCGGCTGTGCTGTTTTCTGATGCACAGATGGAATCTTATCATGCAGATGAGTCTCTGAAGGAAATAAATTTTGTTTAAACTCTGCCTTAGGAACTTCAAGGGAATTCAGAACAGGATTTCTTTAATGGTCTGGCCATATTCTACTGCTGATTGCCAAGCTGAAAAAACGTTTGGCCGAGTGTTTGGCTTCTAAGGTTTGGATGCCTTCCAATCAATCTGCCTTGGAATACTGAAATATAAAATCAGTTCCAGCACAAACTTTTTGGATTTTGAACTGTCAGGGCTTTATTGCCCTCTCTGAGCATTTTGGTACAGAAATGCCAGTCAAGCAGATAGAAGAAAACTAATGGGCATTTTCAGAGGTTATTAATGGCCATGATTCAGAAGAACAAAATGAGAGTGAGTGTTTTAAAACTTCATGTGTCTTCATAGGACTGACCCCTGGCATAGATTTTCCAGTGTTTCCCCTTAATCTGATTTAGGAGAAGAGAAGGAAAGTGTCATTTGATGCTTTGATCCTTCCCAGAAAGAAGATTCTGAATGGCCTTTTGTTATAGATGACACACTTAGCTTTGTTTTACTTTCTTGTCTGGTAGCCCAACTATTTTTGAAGCTGAATTCAGCATCCTATCAAGGTATACTAGTCCAGAGAATATGATCAAAGGAAAAATCTAGCATTCACAAAGAGGGTGACTGGGTGAACACCTCACCTTCGAGGACTTGTACTCTCTTTACTGCTCTTCTGTTACCATTATATATTTCAGCTGGTTCCTGGAGAGTTCCAAGGGAACACAGTTATATTTTAACAAAAGAAAAGATAAAGAAAGAAAACTCCTACATTCATTCCATGACCACACACACAGACATACACATATATACATACATACACATACACACACAATCGAACATACAGACACATGTTTGTATGCACACATGCAACACACATGTGGTGGTTAATATTTATTGGCAGGATCTATCTTCACATAACAGCTACATTCTGGATTCAGAGGAAGTTTCTAGATTGAGTTAATCAAGTTGGGACTATGTATCTGAAATACATAGGCCAGCTCTCTATAGGTTAGAGTTCCAGAATGAATGAATATAAAGGAGAATTTGAGTTGAGCACAAACTTTTACCTTGGCTTGCTGATTGCAGATGCAATGTGAGTAGCTGCCTCTCACTCCTGATGTCAACACCATGATGGTCTGTAACCTCAAACTATAGGCCAAAATAAACTTTTACTTCCTTTAGTTGTCTTTTTGTTACAGCACAGAGCAAAGTAACTTATACCACAGGGGTATGTACTTGCAGGTATGCTCAGAAGAGCATGTGGCTATAGAATGCTTCTGCATCCACAGATTTATTGCTCATGTCTTTGGAAACTGGGGCTAGCTCCAAAGTATTAAAAAGAGTAGAGGTAGGAAGGCACTGCTATTGGTGAAACTATTAAGGCCCCTCCACGTAGTTAAAAGGGAGGTTTATTTTTTGGGGTAACTCACAAGTGAAGGGATAGGCTACAGGGTCTGGGAAAGATGTGGCACAGTCAGGTGGTGTTCTCTGAAGAACTCTGCTTGGTCTAGCTCCAGCATCCAGGGTCCAGGAACCAAGACAGCCTGCGCATCCAGATCTTGGGTCTTCAGCGTCCTCTCTCAGCCCTGCCTCGTAGGCATGACCATTACCGAAGCTCAATGGGAGTTGGAACTTCCAGATCAAAGCTGGAATGACTACCCACTACATCTCCCCCTTTTGTCTAAATAAGAAGGTTCTAACCTAATACAAGACTATATACAAAGGAATGGTTATCAAATATTATCCAGGAGTAATTAATGAGGGATAATGACCTAGATAAGATGGAACTACAATCAATGCGCACAATATCAAGCAAGAAACACATACTAAAATCCAGAGAAGTCTGGAGCGTGGGTAAATGGCATGTTACAAAGTTCATTTCAAAAAGTGTCCTATCCTAAAGAACCTGAATCTAATACTTAATATGTTCTATCTAAGATATTATATATATATATATATATATATATATATATATATATATATATATATACTAAGTTGTAACTATAACTGCTAGTCTTCAATCTCACCAAAGACCAGAGAAAGAATATAATGATACCTGAGAAATGGAAGATGGATGCAAGCAATTTTCGGGAATCTTGCAAGAGTAGACAGAAACAGCTGGCAGCCTGGACAGTCACCTAATGTTTCTCAGCATTGTTGGTGCATTTAAATTGGCTGCAGGTCTAGAGTATCTGACAGACCATTTTCAGAAGCAGGAATTCTGAAAGACCATCTTACCCTGTCTTGGCAGAGTTCAGAAGTCACTTTTCTTTGCATCCCACTTGTCCAGAAGGACAGCACTCATATTGACATAAGGCCTTGGATATCCAGATGTTTACAGCAGAAAGAAAGAATCTATTGATACCAATCTACATAGGGTAAAATCTCACCGTCTAACATCTATATCTCTATCAATCTAGAAAAGTTGTGGTTCCAATTCAATTATAAACCAAGCTGGCTTTGGAGATGGAATTGGCTCACTCCTCTAAACCCAAGCATATTGCTAAAATAAAAGTTAGGAGATTCTGTTTCATATGGGAAGTGCCTTATGATTTCTGGAAGATGGGTATATCCATTATCCTGGAAAGACAAAAATAGAACCCTACCCCAACCTTTGATTGTTAAATTTTTCTTAAAACTTGTAGAGATGTTACATTGATGGATGAGCTTTTACTTCTCCTCATCAAGGGGTTTCTTCTGTTCAAATCAAATTTTTATTAATTTTGTTGGTATCTATAGCTTTTCTTCTCCTGCAGAAACAAAAGCAAAACCCCTTCCCCAATGTAGAACATATCCTGGTTTCCATTCTGAAGTCAACACATCTTTGAAATAAACTGATTGGTTTAGCTCAGGAGTTTTGTCTGTCATCCAATGTCTCTCTGCAGCTGTTGTTCCTTTCTCATCAACATTGAGAAAATTCAAGGTTAATAAGGCACTGTGCAATCTATTTCTAGGAGTCATTGTTACCTGTTGCTGTTTATTTAGCATATCCTTTAAAGTTTTATTGGATCTTTCTATGACTGCTTGGCCTGTGGGATTGTGTGGTATACCTGTAACATGATTTATATTATAATAAGCAAAGAATTGTCTCATTTTATTGGAGACATATGCTGGGGCATTGTCTGTCTTAATTTTTACAGGTATTCCCATGATGGCCATAACTTCTAATAGGTGTGTAATAACAGAATCAGCCTTTTCAGAACTCATAGGAGTTGCCCACTGAAATCCTGAATAGGTGTCAATGGTATTGTATACATAATTTAATCTTCCAAATTCTGCAAAATGAAACACATTCATCGGCCCAATTTCATTTCTTTGTATACCTTTTGGATTGCTCCCTGCAGGTAATGGAGTTTGGTTATAGAAGGAACAAGTAAGACATTTTTTCACAATATCCTTAGCTTGTTGCCAAGTGATGGAGAAATCCTTCTTCAAATCTTTGCTATGTACATGGTGTTTCTTATGAAATTCTGAGGTTTCTAGCACATTACCTATTAGTAATGGCAGACCTGTATGGGATCTGATATGTGATATATATATATATATATTTCCCTTTTTCTGATGATTTCCTGCAATTGTATTAATAATGAAGTTAATTCTGTATTATCAGGAATAAATTAAGCAGTTTCAATATTTAAAGCAACTCTCTTTGCATATTGAGAGTCAGTAACTATATTGAGGTGTTCTGTGAAGTCCATCAGTACCATAAGAATGGCATACAGTTCTGCCTTTTGTACAGAGTTGAATGGACTTTGTACCACTTTACTCAAGTCTCCTGATTTTTATCCTGCTTTCCCTGATTTATTTGCATCAGTATAGATTGTGAGGACTCCAGAAATTGGCTTTTGTTGTACAATGTGAGGAAGGACCCATTCAGTCTTCTTTATGAATTCCCTTCTCTTGCTTTTGGGATAATGGTTATTAATCTCTCCCAAAAAGTTACTGCAGGCTCTCTGCCAGTATTCATTATCTTTCCATAGTGATGAAATTTCCTTATTAGTTAGAGGTCCTACAATTTCTGCTGGGTCCATTCCTGTCAACTGGCAAAGTCTTAATTTACCTTTTTGAATCAAATCAGAGATCTTTTCTATATAAGTCTTTAACTTATTTGGTTTATGTGGTAGGGATATCCATTCCAATATAATATCTTCCTTCTGCATCAAAATACCTGTGGGGAATGTCTGGAGGGGAATATGCAAGAATGCTTTTAAGTTCTGGATCCACACGATCCACATGTGCTTCTCGAATTATCTTTTCTACTAGAGCCAATTCCTTCTCAGCTTTGGCTGATAATTCTCTTCTTTCTTTGATGGTCACCGAACACTTACAATATGAATATACTCCTGTATATAATAATGTCCACTTCAGTAAGACTACATCAACTTCCAATTTTTCTTCAATGTTTCAGATACAGTAAGAAATTATTTACCTTTCTCTGCTTCTGACTGTGGATGCAATGTGACTTGCTGTCTTAAACAGCCACCTCTGTGACTTCTGGGCCCTGATGTACTCTAACCTGGATTTGTGTGCTAAAATAAGCCCTTTCTTCCCCAACTTGCTTGTTGTCAGGAGACTTAATCACAGAAAAAAAAAATGAAGCTAGTACATGGGGTGTGGTAGTGCAAGCTTGTAATTCTGTGCCTAGGGAGGCCCAAACCCAGGGATTTCTAAAGCCCAGTGGCCAGACAACATAGCCTACTTGGTGAGCTTTGGGGTAGTGAGATGCCTTGTTTCAGAAACAGAGTGGACCGTGCCCAAGGTCCACTGATCAACTCACACATGAACTCATTTAAACACACACTGAAACACAACCATATATGCATACATACAAACATAAATATGCAGGTGTACATACACATAAGTCATTTCTGAGCAGGATGTTTTAGCAGGGAAAGGCATATTTTTAATATTTGTCCTTTTGCAGTGTCATTGAGCTTGTCTCATTGCATGTAAACCCTTCCACAGGCACATATGAATGGAACAGCCATACACGGACCTAACCATGGGTTAGTGGGACAGATAGGCAAGCCACCTGATGCCTGGAAATGACCCTATCCAGTCTGCAAGTGTTAACAGCTCCAGAGGGAAAGGTATTCTGACTTGCCAGGAAGTCAGGCTATACCTACAAGTGTTATAGCTTTGGAGGGAAAGGTATCCTGACTTGTCTGGAAGTCAGACTATACCTATAGCTGTGAAGGGAGGTATCCTGGATATCAACAACTGTGAGGAGAAAGGCATCCTGACTTTTGGAGAAGTCAGGCTATACCTGAAGCTGGGGTACTGTGGGGGATCATCTCCCTGCAGGATGTAGCAATCCTGCTTCTCTGAGAGAGAGAGAGAGAGAGAGAGAGAGAGAGAGAGAGAGAGAGAGAGAGAGAGAGAGAGAGAGAGAGCTGTTACAGCTAAGCTCTGTTTAACCTCTTCCCCCTTAAGGGAGCTTTCCAGCAGAGGTATCCATTCCTTCTGCTCTAATCCCCCAAGGGAACATCCCAGCAAAGGTATCCATTTCTTCTCTGCACCGGCCCAAGATGTTACTTCTGCTTCTGTCTTCTAAAGGGGAACCCCATCAGAAGTGTAGCAATCTTTCCCAGCTCTGGGAAAAAGTTGTGCTTCTGCTCCCCCCACCCCCACGCGCTCCTTAAGGGAGCTTCTCTGCAGAAGTATCATTTTTTTTTTTTAACTCTGCTCTGCACTGCCAAGGGGGCTTCCCAGCAGAGACTCCGCCCCTCAACAGCAGAAGATCTTCACCCTAGACTGTTTTAAGAAAGAGATTTATTTGGGAAGGAGGAATCCAGGAGAGTGGCTGCCTCTGCCAGGGTGCAAAAAGACAATTGATAACTGTACAGGCAGAGGAGCTTATATAGGGCTTCTTAGGGGTAGAGCTTTTCCAGGGAGAAGATTTTCTGCTCAGGAATTGGTTGGTTTTCCTGCTCAGGATTTGGTTGGTTTAGTTGGTCAGGGACAGAGTTGGCTCTGATTTCAGGGCCAGGGTGTGTTTCTTTCACTGACTCTGAGTTCAGGCTCAGGGATTGGTTGGTTTCCTACTCAAGTATCGGTTGGTTTTCCTGCTCAGGGATTTGTTGGTTTCATGTTCAGTTGGTCAGGAGCAGATTTGGCTCTGGTTTTAGGGCCAAACTGTATTTCTTTCATTGGCGCTTTTTAGCCTTTTGGCTCAAGTTTCAGGACCAGGGCGTATTTGTTTCACTGGTTTTGGTTCCAGGCCAAAGTGTGTTTCTTTTGCTCTGGTTTCAGGGTCAGGGTCTGTTTCTTTGATTCTGGTTTCAAGGCTAAGGTATTTCTTTCACTGGTTTGGGTTTCAGGGCCAGAGTGGGTTTCTTTGGCTGGCCCTTTTACCCTACACATTCCTCTCTGACAGATACAGTCCTCCACTGTGTTTCAGTTCTGAGCATCTTAGAATAGAGTAAGCCCTGTGAAATCTGCAAGCAAGCCAAAAATAGTTTTGTTTTGCTATTTTCTCCTTGAGAACTATTGTTCTCCTACTATTCTTATTGAACTCACTAGTGGTGTCTAGCTCTCCCAAGTTCTCCAGGGTTCTGGGTAAGAACCTTTCTGTAACATTTGTTACACTTTCTCTGCCTCTACCCCTTACCTCTTCTCACCAGTGTTGACTTAGCTTTAGAGTTCTCATTACTATTATGCAAACAGGTATAAACTGAAACATCCTTCTTGCTAAGCCTGGTGGCTGACCTGTCTCAGTCAGTGCCTGGATAATGGGCATTTCCCATTGAGAAGGCCAATGGACTCATCAAACAGCTCATCAAGCTCTTCATTAAACTCAAGTTATCTTGATCCTTCCTCCTCCCCATTGCCTGTACAGCCTCTGGTCACCCCATGCTCTCCTACAAGACTGAGTGCTTTTGAGCTTCTTTATGGTCCCTCCTTATCAATCACTACCTCCTAGCCCAAACTCCCTGACTGGGACTGGCCAGGTACCTCCCCTACCTCTCCTTTTGAGGTCCCTTCTCTATTCAAATGCTGACAGCTATCTCCCTGCCCCCACAACAATGGGCCTTACTGCCCCTGAGCTGGCCCCATTCTCCCCAGGGGACAGAGTACTCCTCAAACAGCTAGCTCCAAAGTCTCTCAAGCCCTGATGGACAGGAAGGACCTGATCCTCACCACCCCTTTGCCTGCCAAGTTCCTGGGACATCCATGCTGGTACCATCTCTCCAGGCTCAAGCAGGCACCTATTCAGGATCATGGCCCATCCAGCAGTTGGGACCCTCTACCCCCTGGTTTTCTAAAATATCCCAATGAAGTGCCTATCTGTTCTGCCGTGTGCATTCATCTTTTCAGTACAACTAGGGCAGGTGTTAGTAATCGTTTTTTCCCCCAGCAACTTGCCTTCTCTGCTTCCTCAAGAAACAGATACCTGAGGTCTCCAGCATGATAATTAATTGGATGTTCCTCCAGTCACATCTTCTGATGAATGTGAGCCCACCAACTTCTGACTCCCCCTTTCTCTACATCACCCCTGCTCACAGGAAGTAGCCAGAGTTGAACCGCTGCCCCTATTCCCAAAGAGTCTGGAATGTTCTGGTGGAAGCCCCATCTCCTTGCCCAGACCCTGACCCTGAGAAAGTCCCACCAAACATGGCTCCTTCCCTAGAGATGCTCAAGACTACTCCAATTTGGTATTTAAACTGCACCCCAGAAAACAGACCCATGGTTTTTCAGCCTCTCTTTCTCAACTTCTCTCTGGGGGGCTGAAAAATCACTTGGGAGTACTTTACCCATTAAACTTGGGCTTTTTCTAATTTGGTCTGATTTGGATTGCTGCATTGATGGAGAGGTTTATCAGGGTTCAAAACTTTTCATCCATCTTGGTAACTATACAATGGGCAACTGAGAGTTTTGCTAGGCTCCAATGAGGAAATTGCCACGGACTTCATTCACTTGAAGATATCATGCCTGTAGACAGTTGTATTTGGTGAATGTGTGGAATCAGATGACTCCCTTCTGCATGGAGCTGGATTGCCAACACAAGGAAGGTCCAGGGGAAGACCAGACACAGCATGAAGAAGGCCTGGAAGAAATGTCAGGAGATGGTGAGCAAGGGAGACTATTTATGTTTTTCTTTTTGTTCTGTTTGTTCTGCTTCTGAGACAGAATATCACTCTATTACCTAGGCTTCTCTTATAATCCTGAACTGAAGTCATCCTCCTGCTTCAGTCTCCAGAGGAGCTCGGATGACAGACACAAGTTACTATGTGTGGCACTGCCTCATGTTTGTTTGGACTTTTTTGTCTCTGAGTCATTTGGCATAGTCACCAAAAGAGAAAGGCTGCTCTTCCCCTAACCCACCCCATCAGCTGTGGGTATTTGCAGCCATTGCTCCTTAGCATTCTATTGGACCTGGCTGCACTGTTGTTTCTCAGAATAACGCTTCAAAAGCTTAGAAAACAGGGCTTGAGAGATGGTGTAGCCAGTCTTTCTTGAGGACTGCCAGCCTCCAAATAATGACACAAAGACTTATTATTAAATATGAAAGCTTGGCCTTTGTAGTGGATGTCTGTTCTATGACCCTGAAGTGCAGCCCTAAAGACATAGCAGGTAACTGCTCTCTACCTTGCCCCTGAGGCATGGCCTCTGGCTACCCTTAAAACCTGAAATGCACATATGCAGCTCTCTTCTCTCCCTCATGGGCTTGAATGAGGGACTGACTCAGATGGCTGGATGCATGAGACTGTGCCCCAGCATTCTAGAAACTGTGACAATTCTGTTCTGTACCTAATAAATTCCTTTGCCCTTTAAGCAGACTCTGTAGCTATTTCATAATACCTGGCACCCACAAAGGCTAACATAATACCCCTGCCTGCTAGTGGCAGCTCAGTTCCCACCTGTAGAGACTAAAAATCCCTGCTCCTAAACTGAGTTCCATGGTCCCTCCTGAACCATGCACTGTGATACCTCCCAAACCATGCCTGTGTTCTGTGGCCTGGAGCTAGCTACTGGGCTTACACTCCCACTCCAGCAACAAGCCAGGACAGGCTAGCATAGACCCACCCCAGAGGCCAGCACACTCCCTCATCAACAATCAGCTATGGCAGATTTGCACTCCCTATTTTGAGCTACTGCATGGGTGCCTGGGTGCCACTGGGTACTCTAGGGCATTCCCTGGAACAAAGCTTTGGCACCTGCTTTAGCTGTACACCTCCTGGCCAAACATTGTTACTACACCACAAAATCATTGCAGGAACTGGGACATCTGGAACACCTAGGACACTTAGGACCATCTCTTGAGGATCTTATCTGAGGTAAATTACTTGATAATTTTACACCTCAAACTGATGAATAAATAAACAAATTAATAACATTTTTCTTTACAAATTTTAAATATTTCTTACACCATGGCAGATAATATCACCAATCAGGAATTTAAAATCTTCTTTGCTTATACTATGGATGAAATTTTACAAGACATATTCAAACTTCCTGGGATGTATACAATCTTTGCCGTAATGATGATTAGTATAATGATTCATATCATATCATTAAAAATATGGCTTAATAACAACACCAAAAATGAGACATTAATAGGACTGATACAATACAACCAGCAGTTACAGTGGAAAAGATGATTGAGAAAAGAGGCTAAAGCCCTTGAACAGCAAGGTAAGATTAGAGGTTTTGAGATATAGCAAGATGAAATTCTTGGTGAGGGCTGTTTCACTGATATAAATGCACAATCTACCTTTGATGAGCATACATTATCCCTATGTCATAGAGCAGCCTTAAATGATTGGGAAAAAAATTCTAGAACCAAGGAGACCAACTGAGTTATATATGAAGGTCTTCCAGGGGTCAAAAGAAACTTATACTGATTTTTTACAAAGATTGACAAAGATTATAAACAAGACAATATCATATCATGAATTACGACAAGTCTTAATTTAATCTTTGACTTTTGAAAATGCTAATACAGAATGCAAAAGGATACTTGTACATTTAAAGATCAGATCAGCATCCATAGAGGAATGGATCCAATATATAGTATATATTGAATCTCTTAACTATTGTGATGAGGCTTGGTTAGGAGAGGTGATTTCCAAAGGTGAAAGGAAACATCAAGGTATCAAATATTTTAACTGTGGTAAACCAGTCCATATAAGAAGAAATTGTACACAGGGTGCTCCTAGAAGCAATGCTTAGAAATAACCCAAACAGGAAATCTCAACCTTCTGGATTATGCAGAAGATGCAGCAAAGGCTGACATTGCACCAATGAATGCAAATCAACAAGAGACATACAAGGCAACTCTTTACCAGCAGGAAATGCCTCAGGGGGCTTTGTGTAGGCCTCAAATCAAATGTGGTTCAATCCCATCCAGTCACTGTGGAGGAAATTCATCCACAGGACAATTAAATAACCCAGTGCCTAATGTAAGGAGTCATACTGCACTGGATGATAGAACAGCTTTGATAGATGGATCAAAAATTCTAAAAACCACCATGAAACAAATATTTTGGCAGACTTCCATAAATGAACAAAGACCAAAGCTTAGAGTATGAATTAATAAAATTATTCTAGAGGGCTTATTAGACACAAATGCCAATGTGACTATAATTATGCCAAAATCATGGCATCTGAATTGACCTCTTCAAGAGGTAGATGTCAATTCTAGGAATTGAAACCCTATCTCAGGTAAAACAAAGTACAATATGGGCTGAATGTATAGGGCCAGAAGGATGGAGAAAAAGCTAAAGTCATATGTGGCTAATGTAGCAGTGAATTTTTGGGGCCAAAATCTGTTACAGCAATGGAATACCCACATAAAAATTCGTCCTATTTCAGAAATGAAATATAGACCAATTCATGTTTCTGGGAATAATAATATAAGACACTATAAAAAGCAGTCAACAACCATTTGGGCTGTACATAAACAGAGCACAACTGCCGTTGAACTCCCAGAGGTACCATTGGCTCTACCTTTAAAATGGCTAACTGATAAACCTATCTAGGTTGGAAAATGGCCTATGACACAAGAGGAACTACAAGCCTTAGAACAGCTAGTTCAGAAACAGTTAAATGCTCAACATATTGAAGAATGTATCAGCCCTTGGAATTCTCCTGTATTTGTTACTAAAAAGAAATCTGGTCAATGGAGAATGCTGAGAGATCTGAGAGCCATTAATAAAGTAATTCAGCCAATGGGCTTCCTACAAAATGGGATGCCCTTACCCTCTCTGTTACCTAAAGAATGACATATTATAGTTATTGACTTAAAAAAATGTTTCTTTACCATACCTCTACAAGAAAAGAAAAGAAAAAAATTTGCCTTCACAGTACCTAATTATAATAATTCCCACCCAGTCAAGAGATATCAATGGAAGGTCCTCCCACAGGGAATGTTAAATAGCCCCACCCTGTGCTAATATTTCATGCAAAAAACCATAGGAAAAAGATTCATGCACAATTTCCACAATCTATAATTTACCATTATATGGATGGCATCTTATTAGCCAATCTGAAGTCAGATACTTTAGAAAACATGTTTGAAGAAATAAAAAAAAATTGCCTCCCTGGGGATTACAAATTGCTCCCCAAAAAATACAAAGAGGAGATTACATTAATTACTTAGGCTATAATATAGAATTACAAAAATTACACCCTAAAAGGTACAACTCAGGAGAAATTGATTGTGGACTCTTAATGATTTTCAAAAATTGTTAGGAAGCATTTCTACCTTACAGACTATCACTGGAATAGCTAAAGATGGACTAGTAAATTTGACCAAAGGGGACCAGGACTTAAATAGCCCAAGAGAATTATCAACTGAAGCTGAGAAGGAATTGGCTCTAGTAGAAAAGAAAATATAAGAGGCACATGTGGATCATGTGAATCCAGAACATAACTGCATTCTGGCCATACTGCCCTCCAGACACTCCCCCACAGGAATTTTGATGCAGAGGGAAGATAGTATATTGGAATGGACATTTCTAACACATAAACTGAGTAAGAAATTAAAGACTTATGTAGGAAAGATCTCTGATTTGATTCTAAAGGAAAACTAAGACTTTATCAATTGACAGGAATGAACCCAGCAGAAAGTGTAGTACCTTTAAGTAATGAGGAAATTTCCTCTTTATGGGTAGATAATGAATACTGGCAAAGAGCCTTCAGTAAATTTTTGGGAGAGATTAACAACTGCTATTCCAAAAGCAAGAGAATAGAATTCATAAGATAAACTGTGTGCATCCTTTCTCACATTGTATGGCAAAAACCAATCTCTAGAGTGCCCACATTCTATCCTGATGCAAGTAAATTAGGGAAAGCAGGATACAAATCAGAAGATTTAAATAAAATGGTTCAAAGCCCTTACAATTCCATATAAAAGTCAGAACTATATGCCATTATTATGGTACTTACGGACTTCATAGAACTTGTCAATATAGTTACTGACTCTCAATATGCAGAGAGAGTTGTTTTACATATTGAATCTGCTGAATTTATTCCTGATAATAAAGAATTAACTTCACTGTTTATGCAATTACAGAAAATCATCAGAAATAGGGAACATCCTAAAAATATAACACACATCAGATCCTATACAGGTCTGCCAGGTCCCCTATCAAAAGGTAATGATGAGATTGATCAGTTATTAATAGGTAATGTGCTAGGAGCCCCAGAGTTTCATAAAAAACACCATGTAAATAGAAAAGATTTGAAAAAGGACTTTTCAATCACTTGGCAACAAGCCAAGGAAATTGTAAAATAATATTGTGCTTGTTCCTTCTATAACCAAACTCCATTACCTGCAGGAAATAATCCTAAAGATATACAAAGGAATGAAATTTGGCAGAAGGATGTGTTTCAAATTTGAAGAATTTGGAAGGTTAAAATATGTATACCATACCTTTGATACCTATTCAGGATTTCAGTGGGCAACTCATATGAGTTCTGAAAAGGCCGATTCTGTAATTACACACCTATTAAAAGTCATAGGAATACCTGTACAAATTAAGACTGACAATGCTTGAGCATATGTCTCAAATATGATGAAACAGTTTTTTACTTATTATAATATAAGGCATATTACAGGTATATCACACAATCCCACAGGCCAAGCAGTCATAGAAAGATCTAATCGAATTTTAAAAGATATGATAAATAAACAACAGGTAACAATGACTACTAGAAATAGATTACATAATGCTTTATTAACCTTGAATTTTCTCAATACTGATGAGAAAGAGACAGCAGCTATGGAGAGACATTGGACAACAGAAAAAATTCCTTAGCTAAACCATCCTATTTACTTCAAAGATGTGTTGACTTCAGAATGGAAACCAAGATTATGTCCTACATTGGGGAAGGGGTTTTGCTTTTGTTTCTGCAGGAGAAGAAAAGCTATGGATACCAACAAAATTAATAAAAACTCAATTTGAACAGGAGAAACCCCTTGATGAAGAGAAATAATAGCTCATCCACTAATATGACAATTCTATAAGTTGTGAGAAAAACTCAACAAATAAGTTCAAGGCAAGGTTCAGTTTTTTATCTTTATAGGATAATAGGAATATCTATCTTCAGAAATCAAAAGGCCTTGGATGCCTAGACATCTACAGTAGAAGGGAAGGACCTATTGGTACTAATATACTCTACAAGGTAATATCTCACTGCCTAACACCAATATCTCTTTAACTCTAGAAAAGTTGTGGTCCCAATTCAATTATAAATCAAGCTGACTTTGGAGTTGGAATGTGGCTCTCTCCTTCTCTAAACCCAAGCATATTGCTAAAAGAAAAATTAGGAGATTCTGTTTCATATCGGAAGTGCCAACTGGTGTGAGTCAGAAGAAAACCAATAATCTAGGGATCATTTTTGTCAATATTCTATTTCTCTTCATGCTTATCATTGTTATCTGGAAATCCTTCCTTGAATCATCCTAAATAAAAACTTTCCATTTTGATATTAATAATGTTCAAGTTTTCCACAGTGAAAAGTGAGTCTTTCCAATAGCAATCTCTGAAGTCTCCAAAAGAAAGATGGGGCCCCACAACAGTGACTCTATCTGGTCCATAACCATGCCTTTGAACTTAACCACTTAGCTTTCTTACAGGATCCCACAGAGATACTGTCACCCCTAAACAGCAGGAAGCAATTTTAAGAAAATGACACCCTCCCTCATTTTCTCAAGGTTTATGGATAAATTGTTATAGGGTTGGGGGTGGAACGATAAAATTTAGACTCAGGATTCTTGTTTGGAAAGAGAAAAAAGGGGAATAGATAGGTATAGGATATTAAGGTAGTTATTGTATCTACTAGTACACTAATTTAGCAAACTATCACCCTTAGATAATTTGCACTGATATGGATTCTTGTATATTGATAAAATGTAAACTATTTTTATATTCTTATTTAAGATAATTTGTATACTAATAAAATTTAAAGCTATAATCATCATATTGTACACGTTCCTACTCCTATTTGAAATATTTTGTATATTGATACAAATGTAAAATTATATTCACCATACTGTATGTATGTTCTACCTCTGTTTAGGATATTTTTTATATTGATACATATTAAGGATATTGTCATATTGTGTATTGCACTATACATTTCTACCTCTGTTTAAGATACTTTGTGTATTGTCACAATTTTGAGGCCATTGTCCTTATACTGTACATCTGTTTACAGACTGTTTACCTTGTTAATGTGAAGCCTTAGTTCTTAGGTTATTTAGGTAGATAAGACTTACAGATTTGTAGTCACCCATACTTATCATATCTATAGTTACGTTAGGTTTTCCAGATTTACAGAAACATATGTGAGATGGATAGGTAATCTTCAAATACTTCATAAACCTAGAGAATACCGCATTTAGATGTTTTGATAAGTTAGAATTCTGTTGACATGAGACGGGATTGCTCCTGGCAGCACCAATGTACTCCCAAGAGAATGTTGGGCTTCTAAGACACTCCATTTGAAAGTTTGTCTTGTTTGTGGCACAAAATGCCTGCTTGGCAAAGAACTGCCCTTGCCTTGACTGCTGACAGTATGAATCCTGTCCTTTGTGTATGAATAGGACACAAGGAAAAGCAACTCTGAATTTTGCCAAGACAGGGTAAGATGGTCTTTCAAAATTACTGCTTCTGAAAATGGTCTGTCAGATATTCTAGGCCTGTAGCCAAAATGGACATCCCAATGATGCTGAGAAACTTAATGTGACTTCCCAGGCTGCCAGCCGTCTCTCTCTATTCTCCCAATATTTTTGGAAATTGCTTGCTTGCATCTCCTGTTTTCTCAAGTATTATTATGTTCCTTCTCAGTTCTTTGATGGCGTTGATGACTAGAGAGTCTAACCTGCACCTTTATTGCCGTGTTTTTCTGCCTTCTCATTGGCTCTTAGCCCAGCTACCTCACTTCTTTGTTACTGCCTGTCTGTATAGACCTCCAGGTCTCTATGGTTGGTACTGGGATTAGAGGCATATGTCATCATGCTTGGTTGTTCCTTAGTGTGTCCTTGAACACACAGAGACCCTGCCTGCCAAGTGATTGGATTAAGGGCTTGTGCTACCACTACCTGACTTTTGTTTATGGCTTGCTATTTCCTCTGATCTCCAGGCAAATTTTATTTATTAACATACAAATAAAATACCACCACATTTCAGCACAAATAAATTATCACCACATCCCTTGATAACTTCTTCTCAAGTCAGGCTTTTGTTTCTTATTCCCATTAAAGTCAGAAGCTAAACAAGTCCCTGCATAATGTTCTCTCTCATCCACTATCAATTTAACTATGTGGTAAGATCAGCCCTAGGTTGTCTGACTAGAGAATGCAGGTTCTCTCTTCATCCCACTGAGATGGGAAATTCAGAATACCTTAGAGGCAGAGAGAATATAAGACACTCAACTTCCTAATGAACCACACACACTGTCTCAGCCTCTGTGTAGATTAGGGAGTGGACATGTTTCCTGTGGAGGTGCCCACATGGTGTGGTTGAGTCTCTCTTATCCTAGTATAATCACAGATGAATTTCTTTTGGGACTTAGTGTCCAGCAAGGTTGTGATTTTCCCAGCAAGTAAATTGCTTCTCTTTCATTGTAGGTGTTCTCTTCTATATAGACCTGCTGCTGGTGCTGCTGCTGCTAGTGCTGCTGCTGCTGGTGGTGCTGAGAGCTAAGTTCCAAGTTCAGCTTGATTCTGACTACATCTTACTTTACCATCCTCATTTTTTAATAATACTGACTTATCATTTAAAAATGCCTTTGAAGCTTATATATTTCAGAAAGCAAACCAAAATCCTTCTGAGAATGAGGCTTGACGTATGCAATTAACATGAATAAATAATGTATGAAATAATATTTGAATAGCTTTGTCCTTATTGACTGAATGAAGCAGTCCATCTTTTTCTACTTCTCTCCAAATAATTAGATTGTAATAGTTCAGTGAGAACTTACTTAGCTGGTGTGTACAGCCAAGACCCACTGTGGTAAAAGCTGATGGAGACTTTTCACAAAAACTTTCAGATGAGACAGACGGACATTTTTGTGGTTTTTGATATCCAATGTCTCTTCCCAAAAAGCTTCATCAATTATTGCTACCACCAACTGTGACTGAATGAGATCACCAGAATCCCCATCTTTGCTTGAGCCAGGATTTATTCTGCTACATCTGCCTATATTAATAGGAATTAGTCATTTATAAAGTTGGTTTCTCAAATGAGACACCATGAATTTTGAGAGTCATCATAGATTCTGAAGGAGTTCCTAGCTTAAAAACTAACTTTTCTGGAAAGGAAGAATCATGACAGTTTTCTGGAACCAGTCTTTAGCAATGCTATGTTCACACTGTATATAATGCTGTATTTAAATGTGGAGATCTCATTGACTGAAAAATATGATCAATGCTTAAGGATGTAAAAAAGTGGATCCTAGCAAGAAAGACTGATTCACCCTTTCCAGTGAGAAGACACTAAGGCTGAGTTGTAACAAATAATGAAGCCATAAGTAAAGCACTTACTAGTTATTTGTTGGGTGAATTTATGGAGTTAATAATTTTTGCTACTGAAGATGAAAAGGCTATTTTAGGGGATGGGAAAATGGCTAAAGGAGCTGAGTTTGAATCTCTAGATCCCATGTTAAAAAAAAAAAAAACAAAGACACAAAAACAAAATCAAAACAAAAAAGCCAGACATAGATGTTTGTGTCTGTGACTTCACAGTTTGTGTCTGTGACTTCAGTGTTGGAATGCAAAGTCAGACAGATCCTGGGAGTCAGTCTAGTAGAAACAGTGAGCTTTGTGTTTAGTGAGAGACCTTGCCTCAAGGGAATAGAGTGAAGAGTGATAGAACAGTGTACCCAATGTTCATGTATGTACACACACAAAAAGAAAAGAAAAGAAAAGAAAAAAACTACTTTAGATAAAGGTTGTGTGGCTAAGTGAATCTGATTTTGCATAGAGCATGTTAACCTCTTTCCATTTGGCTACCTTGTTTTCAGTAGGAAATCACAATGCACTGATATAGGATGTAATACTTCAAGCCTTATTCATTTTTCTTTTCTTATTCACACTCATTTATTTTGTGCTTGTGTGTATATATGTGTGTGCATGCATGCCAGAATCCACCTGTGGAGGTCAGAAGGCGACTTGCAGGAGTTTCATTCTCTTTTTCACCATGTGGAACTCAAGGGACCAACTCAGGTCATCAGGCTTGGCAGCAAGCTTCTTTACCTGCTGAGCCATCCCATCAACCTCCTTATTCACTTTAAAGGGAAAACTAATTCATACATTCTAAATTTTTGTGCTACACATAAACAATTGCTGTGCTACAAAGTGAAGATACTCAATATTTACAGGAGTACTTGGATTTTCCCAGCAATAATTCCTGTTAGCTTTTTCCCAAGAATAAAATGACTTAAAAAGTCGGGAGGTGTGATAAAGTGGAGTCATACCCTTTGCTATGGCTCAGCATCTGACATAGTATAGAAATCTGTTTTAGTAAGACACATTCTTCAAAATAAAAATAAAGGCTATTTAAAACATGAACAACACAAAGTAAAACATGAAGAAGTGGTTTTCTACTTTTAAAGTACATATATATGAGTATTTTTTCTCTTTTCATAACATTTAATAGAAACTATATATAACAATTTTACATAAAAGAGTCACCAGAGAAATTTATGTAAGTTTAAAGTAGGATAGTTAAGGAGATCCCAGGCCTGTGAGTTACTTTTATCATAGTTACAGTCCACTAGGGAAATTATTTAGATTGCCCAATTATGTGAAGATGAAGAAAGGCTAAGATGTAGGCCTGTAGATGCAGATAATAACATAGTGGGGCCACCAGCACCTCAAGGTCACCATTCTTAAACATGGCAATCGATTATCATTGTAGGTTTCAGTCTATAACTTAGGAAATCCTATTAAAAAGATGTCTCTTTCCCAGACATTGTCTCAAATTTTTTATTCAATCCCAAAGTCAGGGATTACCTTACTTTCTCTTACTTGTAAATAATTCTATAACTTTTGGACACTAGAGGTCCATTCCACACAAATTTGATTTTATATTTACCTATAGTGCTTTATATCCCAAAAGAAAATTAGCATTCTCTGGATTGTTCCTGTTCAGAAAGAAAAAAATGATCAGAGATATGTCTCAGAAGAATGAGGAGTTCAATCCACCAGTCATTTGACTTTGTGGTTTTTTAAAATTGTGGAATTGTTTTATTCCCAGAATAAATTGTTAACTGATAGAAGTGGGTTCTAGCCAATCTACTTTGAAGGACAGTTGGGTTTTGTGTGTGTGTGTGTGTGTGCATAGGTTTTCTCCAAATTTTGAGGTCCCTGAGATCTGCACTCATCTCTAGCCATCTCCATCTGGCCTGGACCCTCAGCAATTTCTTTCACTTCATGAAGTTCAAGGCTTAGTGAAGATGAAAAAAAAGGGTGATTGGAGGGCCTGACATTCCATCTTCCACAACATCCAAGATGTCCCTGAACTCCAGTGATAAACCCTCAGTTGGGTGAAGCTCAGCAGCATTCAAATACAGAGCCACAGGACCATCTTGAAATACAGTGGGCAGAGGGCTCCTCTGAAAGACTCATGGGAACTGGTTATTTCCAGGGTGTTTCTTCAGATCCCTGTCAGTAACTGATGGGAACTTGAACTGTATACTGACCAATGTGGGTAAGGCATTGTCTGGTCACTAGAAGAGACTGACTGGAGTGACTAATATCATCTACAAAGGCTCAGCACTCTTGGCTGGAATGAGTGGTACAGTCCTGTTGAGTAGCCCCGTCTATGGTCAGCATTCTGTTCTCTTTCAGTTGCTCTGTAGTGAGGCTTCTACTCCATTATCACTGGTCATCTCATCAAAGACACTTTAATTGATTTAATTTCCTCTGTTCCAGCCAGGATAATGTTATCTAGAGCTTCCGGATTGTGGTGGTTTGAATAAGAACAGCCCACATAGGCTCATATATTTGAATGCTTAGTCACCAGTGAGTGGAACTGTTTGAGAGGATTAGAAAGATTAGGAATGTTGCCTTTTTAGAGGAAGTATGTTGTTGGGGGTGGGCTTTGAGGTTTCAAAGTCCCATGCCCAGGCCTAGTCTGTCTTTCTTTGCCTGCTGTTCCTATGCAGGGTATAAACACTCAGCTCTGTGCCTGCCTGCCAGCTGTCATGCTTCCCGCCATGATTTAGCATAGATTGAAACTGGAAGCAAATACTCAATTAAATGCTTCCTTTTGTAAGAGTTGTCTTGGTCATGGTGTCTTCTCACAGAGACAGAACACTGACTAAGACATTACCTCATTTTGTTTAATAGAGCTTCTTCACTTCGAGCAGGTGTTCCATGTACAGAGACTACAAATAGGTAGCTTCTCATGCATAATAAGAGCTACTTCTTCAACTATGTAGATGCCAGTGTGTCTTGGGAAGTCCTCTTGATCACTGCATACGCTATCATCTTTACTGTCAAGGTCTCCTCTCCATGCCTGATCCAGAGTAATGGATTCCTGCTCCTTATAAATCTAGCTCTATTCATCCAGAATTTGGTTGCTTCACTGTGATTACTCTCTGGGATTTGGAGGCCATCTCTGTCTTAACATATGCATTCAATCAGCACAAGAATGCCTTATTTGAGCACAAAGAGCTAAGGCATACCTACAATCATGCTCAGCACTGAAGGACACCCCCCCCCCCCCCCCGTTTTTCTTCTCTGACTTTGGGCAGCACTGGGGCATCTTTTCCCATTGTTCATGGATAGAATGAAGGGTACATTCTTCTTTTCAAGAATATGCTTAATGCAAAACTTCCATCCCCCAGATGTGTGTGATAGTGTGCATAATGAGCAGACGACCAAAAAACAAGCTAGTGAGATTTGGGGACTAAGGTGATAATCTCCCAATTTGTTGTTAAGAAGTGAATCCAAATCATGTTTAAACAAAAACTTCTGTATCCTCACTCCACTGGGCCCTTAAATACTGTATTTTTAATTGCATGTATGTGGTGTGTGTGTGTGTGTAAACACATAAGTACAGGTGTCCTCAGAAGGCAGAAGCAGACATTTGAAGCTGGAGTTATAGGTGGTTGTGAGTCACCTGATGTGGGTGCTGGGATCTGGATTTAGGTCTTCTTCAAGAGCAATGTGTGTTTTTAACCTCTAAGCCAACTCTCCAGCACTAAGAATTGATTTTCAAAGCCATTTTTTTTCATCTTCATGTCATCACTCATTATTTAGAACCACAAACACTTTCAGGCTTTCATCTCCACTTTGCCATAGAAAAAATTTATCTGAAAAGACCAATTCAGTTTAGTTGAAAAGAAACAGAAACATGTCCCTGCTGCTAAAGGAACTTTCAGTGTGTATAGGAGACAAATGCACTCACTGTGTTGGAAAAGACAGTCTATGTTAAATGTTATATTTTGAGCTTCAAATTACTGTGGTTCATAGACAGGAAAGCATATATTTCTGTAGAGAATAGACTGGGGGAGCACTTGATAGGAGATATGAGGTACTAAGTCCAAATGGTTCTTAGCATCCTAGGTAATAATGAAATAAACATATTGTCATAGTGAAGAGGCCGTTGGTTTACCCAAAAGGACTAGGTAATAATGAAATAAACATATTGTCATAGTGAAGAGGCCGTTGGTTTACCCAAAAGGACTGGGAGGATGAATTGTGATAAATTAGATGATTTTTGGTTCTCCTACCTGCAATAATAATCACAGAGAGAGAACATGTGATTTCAGTGATGATAAATGATGGACTGGGGACAGGCAGACTTTATTTTATTTTTATTTTTATTTTTCTGTGATGAGGACCATCTCTAAGCTTTTGTTCCATAGCCATCTTTCTTCTGCAGTCAAACCATTCCTTCAAAACCAAGTTCTATGACATCTTTCCTGGTACTTGAGATTTTCCAGTCTCTCTTGGGATTGAATGATAGCAAGCATTTAGTTCCTGAAATCATTGAGAGATTTTATAATAAAAAACATTTTTTCAAGGGTGTCATCAGAGTAATTGAAGATTCATTCATTGCACCAGAATTTGCAGCCCATGATAGGGTGGCCCTGTGGGCTGCCACAGTCCTTTGGTATTGGAATCCAAGTCCACCATATGGAGAGGATAGATTGGAACCCTCAGCAAGGTGGTGCAGTTTCTCTGGTGACACATGACTTAGGAAGGGACATGTTTGGTTATTCTAAATCATAGAATTTCTTTAGTATTAAGATATTTAGGGGTGTCTCCCATAAGTCCATGTAGTTAAATACTTGGTCTTCAGTTTTGGTGCTGATTGGGAAGCATTAGGAGGAATGACATTATTGGAGGAGGTATGAACATTGGAGGCAGGCTTTGAGGGTTTAAAGACTCATGCCATTTTTAGTTAGCCCACTGTTTTCCTGTTTGTGGTTCAAGACATGATCTCTCAGTTGTTGTGGAATGCTTTTAACTATGTAAAGGTGTATTGCATTTGTTTAACTATGTAGAGATATGTTACTGTTTAACCTTGCCTGCCTAAGGCACCAGATTGGTCTAATAAAAAGTTAAACAGCCAATAGCTAGGTAATAGAGGGATAGGCAGGGCTGGTGGGCAGAGAGAATACATAGGAGGGGGAATCTAGGCTGAGAGTGAAGAGAGAACAAGGGAGAAAGAGAGAGAGATGCCCAGGGCCAGCCAGCTAGGCATCTACCAGCCAACCAGACATGGAAGAAGCAGGAAAACTAGGGCATACTATTGTTTGAATTGTAAATGGTCTTTTAATAATAATCATAAAAAAACAGAGCCAGATGTCAGAGTGAAAGCTGAAAGATCAGAGAAGCAAAACAGCCAGCCACTAGTTCTTACCTCTATAAAATCCTCAGCCTAAAGAGAGTGAGTTTGTTATTTATTCAGCTACAAGATATAATCAGGAATAGGAAGCATCCCTTATACATAACTCACATCTGATCCCATATGGGTTTGCCAGGCCCTCTAGCACAAGGAAATGTTGAGATTGATCAACTATTGATAGGAAATGTGCTGGAGGCCTCAGAATTTCATTTAAAAAAATCATGTCAATAATATGGGTTTAAAAAGAGATTTTTCCATAACCTGTCAACAAGCCAAGGAAACTATGAGGAAATGACCTACTTGTTCTTTTTACAACCAAACACCACTACCAGCAAGATGTAACCCAAAGGGCACTCAGAGGAATGAAATCTAGAAGATGGATGTGTTTCACTTTGCAGAATTTGGAAAATTGAAATATGTACAACACACCATTGATACCTATTCAGGATTTCAGTGGGTAATGGCTCTGAGTTCAGAAAAGGCTGATTCTGTAATCATGTATTTCCTAGAACTTATGACCATCATGGGTATACTTGCACAAATTAAAACTGACAATGCTCCAGCATATATCTATGGTAAAATGAAACAATTTTTTTTGCTTATTACAATATAAAGCATATTACAGACATACCACATAATCCTACAGGCCAAGCAGTTATAGAAAGATCAAATCAAACTTTAAAGGATATGCTAAATAAACAGAAAGGGGTAACAACCCCCCCGCCCCCAGAAATAGATTGCATAATGCTCTATTAACTTTGAATTTTCTCAGTGCTAATGAGAAAGGAACAACAGCTGTGGAGAGACATTGGATAATAGAAAAAAACTACAGAATTAAACCAGCCTATATACTTTAAAGATGTACTGAGCTTAGAATGGAAACCAGGATTGGGGATGAGGTTTTGCTTTTGTTTTTACAGTACAAGATAAGCTATGGATACCATCAAAATTGATAAAGGTTTGATTTGAACAATAGAGACCTCTTAATTAGAAGAAGTGATAGTTCATCAACCAGCCTGATCATTCAATTTAAATTAATTTATACAGCTAGCAATTGCTTTTCATCATCAGATATAACTTGCCAGAAGGAAACCTCCCCAAAGTTAGGGTTGGGGAAGGGTTTTTGTTTTTGTCTTTCAGGAGAATGAAGACTAAGAAATCTGAAGAACTGGACAAATGAAACATCTGAAAAAAAAAAAAAAGGATAAATCATCCAGAAAAAAAGTCCCAAGAAAAAGAGTAAATTAGCCTATTGGTATATCACATATAAAGTTTCATAAATCTTCCTAAATGCTTGTTTCTGCTCTTCTCTACAGACAGTTAACACAAATGGTCTTTATATAGTCCCAGTTCAATTAAAAGTTAAAGCTAGCTTTGGAGTTGGAGAACGGCTCTCTCCTTCTCTAAACTCAAGCATGCATCTTAAAAGAAAATGCAAAATCTCTTTATCATGTCAGAAGGACCGTCTGATATGGGACTGAAGAAAACCAAAATTAAGGGACTGTTCTATTGCCACTAATCTCATAATTCTTTGGTTCTGTTTTGACTTTTTAAAACTTTTCTTAAGGTATGAATTTTATATCAAAATTTATAAGATTTATATATATTAAACTCTTGTTATGATATTAATGGTCATATAAAGTACTAATTAATTCTAGAAAAAAGACTTCATTTAGCTGCCCATACATGTTTTTGTGTTAGAGTCTCAATTTTCTGCAGGGAATCATGACAACACCTAACAGCAAATTTGAAGTCTCCAGAACGATGGTGGGACCCCACAACAACAATTCCACAGAACAATAATAATACCACTAAACTGACACATGGCACCCAAAGATCAGCTTTGGAGTACAAACTGCTCAGGACAATTTCAACATGGCTAGCTGAGATGATCTAGCCTCACAGACTACTCAAACAAGGACTTGAGATAAGACATGCACTTTTGTATTATACAGAGACTAGATAACAAATGATAAAGCTACCTCTCCCAGGACTTGACAATCAACCCACAATTTTTCTTTTCAGGATCCCCTAAAGATGCCTTTGCCCACAAACAGCAGGAAATAATTTTAATAATGCCCACATTTCCAAGAAGTGGGGCGGGTGGTTTTTGGTCTTTCAATGATTTATGGATAATTGTCATTGTTTGGAATGGTTCACTACAGGCTGTTATTGTTAATGGTCAAGAAAAAAGTTAAACAAAGGAAATTAGTTAAGGGTTCTTGTTTGAAAAAAAAAAGAAAAGAAAAGAAAAAAGAGGATATAGATAAGAGGTAGATTATTGAATCTACTCTGAAAAGAAAAGAGGAAGGATACAGATTTGATATAGATAAAAAGGTAGATTATTGAATCTACTTTTAAAAGGCAACTACTAGTTTTAAATATTTTACATTGGATTGGATTTTTGTATATTCTATACAAATTATGTATATTCCTACAAATTTGAGATTGATTTTGTTAGAAAATACTGTATGTATATTTCTAATCTTATTCATGATATTGTACATATACAGTTCACTTAACAATATAGTGCAATTTGCTAATCTTTGAAAGTTATTATTATCAACTATTAGGATATAAAGAATTGAAACTTAATAATTATAATCAAATTTGTAGTCTTATTAAGTATGTTTTCAAGATCAAGCAGAGATATATTTTAGATAGATGGGTCATCTTCAAACACTTCAGAGATATAGAGAATATGGCATTTAAGATTTTTTAAATAATATAGATTTTTTTTTCTTTTTTTTATGACTATGAGACATGTCTGCTACTGGCAGTATCAATCTACTTCTGAGAAGAAACTCCACATGGAGTTAACTTTCATTGCAGCAAACTTTAGCCACTAGGCAAGAAAGGGCTGTCACATCAAATGCTGTCCAAAATGCACAAACAGGACACAAAACAAAGGACTGCCAATCCTTGCCAAGACAAGGTAGGAAGGTTCTTTAGAAAATCATACTTCACAAATGAGACTGCCAGATATGCTAAGCCTGTAGGCCAAAGATGATGCTCCAATGTTACAGAGAAATCTTGGGTGACTGTCCAGGCAGCTGGCTACTTTCTGTCATAACTCACATTTTTTTGGAAGTAGCTTGCTTGCACTTCCTGGGTAATATTATTTCCTTCTCAGGTCTCTGAGTGAGTTGAAGGTTAGATAGTTATAGTTACAGTTTTCCTTGGTAACAATTTCAGAAAAGAAACTCACTAAGAGAAGTAAAGTGTATAAATTTGAGAGACATCATAAGATAGTTTTCTGTTGGTAATACAAGATAGGATAGAAAGTGAATTAGGTATATTTTGGACTCACCAAAATAGGATAGATAATGAAATACTTTTGCTGAATTTGTCAAATGCAAATGGACTAGACATTGTTGATGTATTTATTGCTTGTATATATTGTATATAGTTATTTTACTTATTGTATATCGTTTTTCTTATAACTTTAAATTTTTTTATATTAGACAAAAAAGGAGAAATGTGGTGATATTTTATCTGTGTACCTCAATAAAGTTTATCTGAGGATCAGAGGAAAAATCCAGCCACTAAAATAAACATAGAGGTCAGGCAATGGTACCACATGTTCTTAATCATATCACTTGAAAGGCAGAGATACATTTGGATCTCTGTGAGTTCAAGGTTACACTGGGAACAGAGCCAGGTATGATGCTACAAACCTTTAATCCCAGCACTAGCCATAAGGGTCTGTAGGTCTCTACAGCCCGATAGGAAATGACAGAGCTGGGCAGGAAGAGGAAGTGATGTAACTGGGCAGGGAGAGGAAATGAGACGGCAGAACAGAAAGGTATATAGGTGTGGGTATACAGGAAGTAGTTTTCTTTGGAAATTGCAGAGTTAGTCAGGTGAGGTTAACTGTGGCTTTTCCTATTCCTCTGATTTTTCAGGTTTTAACCCTAATATCTGGCTCCTGTTTTTTTTTTTTATTTTTTATTAATAAGACCATTTAAGATTCGTGTTACATGAGTTCCTACTTCTCCACACCTTATATACCTCTCTCAGCCTGCCATATTACTTCCTGGAATTAAAGGCATGTGTGCTTCCCAAGCAAAGGCATGAGATCTCAAGTGCTAGGATTAAAGGTATGTGCCACCCCTGCCTGACCTCTGTGTCTAATCTAGTGTCTGGCTCTGTCCTCTGATCCTCAGGAAAGTTTATTAGGGTACACAATATTTCATCACATTTCTCCTTCTTTTGTCTAAAATAATAAAAGAAGGTTATAACTAATATAAGAAAAACTATATACAATAAGTGCAATAAGTCTATACAATATGTACAGTCAAGAATTACATTAACAATGTCCATTCCATTAACATTTGACAGATTCAGAGAAAATACTCTATTATCTATCCTATTTTGGTGAGTCCAAAATGTTGTACCTAATTTACTTTCTATCTTAACTTGTATTATCAATTGAAAACTATCTTTTAATGTCTTTCAAACTTATACACTTTACACATCTTTAGTGAGTTTCTTTTCTGAATTTGTTAAAAAGGAAAACTGTAACTATCTAGCCTCAACTCCCTCAGAAACCTGAGAAGGAA
This sequence comes from Peromyscus californicus insignis, assembly GCF_007827085.1. Classification (NCBI taxonomy): domain Eukaryota; kingdom Metazoa; phylum Chordata; class Mammalia; order Rodentia; family Cricetidae; genus Peromyscus; species Peromyscus californicus. Next base: position 1,729,726 of record NW_026294617.1, on the reverse strand, counting down.
ATAATATTAACTGAGTAAGTAGGAAGTGCAAACAAGTGACTTCCAAAAAATGTGTAAAATGAAAGAAACAGCTGACTGCCTGGACAGTCACGCAAGATTTCTCTGCCACATTGGGCATCCATCTTTGGCCTACAGGCCCAGCGTATCTGACAGACTTCTCTGTGAAACAAGATATTCTGAAGGGCCTTCCTACCTTGTTTTGGCAAGATTCTGCCTTCCTACCTTGTCTTGGCAAGATTCGGCAGTCCTTTGTTTTGTGTCCTGCTTGTTCACTTTGGACAGCAAACTGTCAGCAGTTTAGGCAAGGCATTTCCTTGCCCAGTGGCTAACTTTTGCCACAAAGAAAGTAAACTCCATATGTAGTTTCTTCAATGCTCATAATCTTCTCTGAAGTAGATTGGTGTTGCCAGGAGCAGATATGTCTCATTATCATAAAAAGAATATATGTTATTAAAACATCTTAAATGCCATATTTTGTAGATCCCTGAAGTGCTTGAAGATGACCTGTTTTTCTAAAATATATTTCTATTTGACTTTGAAAATATACCTGATATGACTATATGTTCAATTGTAATATGTGACTAAACATTAACTTGCATTTCTTTATATCCTAATTAGTTGGTAATAACTTTCTTTTTTTTTTTTTTTTTTTGGTTTTTCGAGACAGGTTTTCTCTGTGTAGCTTTGCGCCTTTCCTGGAACTCACTTGGTAGCCCAGGCTGGCCTCAAACTCACAGAGATCCGCCTGCCTCTGCCTCCCAAGTGCTGGGATTAAAGGCGTGCGCCACCACCGCCCGGCTGGTAATAACTTTCAAGGACTAGCAATTTGCACTACATTGTCAAATGAGCTGTATAGGTACAATACCTTGAATAAGATTAGAAATATATGTACAGTATTTTCTAACAAAATCAATCTCAAATTTATAATATACATAATTGGTATACAATATATAAGAATCCAATCCAATGTAAAATATTTAAAACTAGTAGTTGCTTTCTAAAAGTAGATTCACTAATATAACTTTTTTATCTTATCATATCTATATCTTTCCCTTTTTTCTTTTCAGAGTAGATTCAATAATCTTCCCTGTATCCATCATTTCTATCTCTTTTTTGAGAGTAGATACCTTTTATCTTATCATATCTATATCTGCTTTTTTCAAACAAGAACCCTGAATCTAATTTCTTTTGTTTAGCTTTTTTCCTAACCATTAATAATTAACAACTTATAACCAACCATTCTAAACAATGATAATTATCCATAACCCACTGAAAGACCAAAAACCACCTATCCCACCTCTTGGGAATGTGGGGTTGTGTTCTTAAAATTACTTCTTGCTGTCTAGGAGCAAAGGCATCTTTAGGGGATCCTGAAAAGACAATTTTGGTTTAGTTGTCAGGTCCTGGGAGAGATAGCTATATCATTTGTCTAGTCTCTGCATAATGGGAAAGTATAGGGCTTGTCTTAAGTCCTTGCTCAAGTAGTCTGTGAGACTGGATAATCTCAGCTAGCTGTTTCAAAATTGTCCTGAGCAGTGTGTAGTCCAAAGCCAATCTTTGGGTGGTATTTGTCAGCTTAGTGGTATTATTATTGTCCTGATGGAATAATCATTGAGAGGCCCTATCCTATTTTTGGAGGCTTCAAAATCTCCCTTAGGTGTGGTCATGGTTCACTGCAGAAAATCTTTTTTGTGGGACATTTTTTTTCTGGATGATTTATCCTTTTTCTTCAGATGTCTCATTTGTCCAGTGCTCTTCAGATTCCTTAGCCTTCATTCCCCTGAAAACAAAAATAAAATCCTTTCCCCAATCATAACTTTGGGGAGTTTCCCTTTTGTAATCTTTATCAATTTTGATTCATGGTTTCTCCCTAAATTTTTGTTTTATTTTTTAAAGCTGTTCTATCATCCAGAGCAGTATGATTTATTACAATAGTCATTAAGCTCTTTAATTGCTCTGGAAAGGAAATTTTTACATGATGACAAGAAAGGACTCAACTGAATTTGTTATGGGGGCCTTTAAGAGGCCCCTCAGGGAGTTTCCTGATGGAAAAGGCAAAGGATTGCCTTGTCTGTCCCTTGTTGATCTACATTCCTTAGTTCAATATTTGCCTTTGCCACACCTTCTACATAATTCAGAAGGGAGGGGCATTCTGTTACCATTCTTCCTTGAGAAAACATTGTTTGTAGAAACACACTCTTTATAGTCCCTTTTTAGATGACCTTGTTTACCACATTTGAAACATCTGACATTATTATTTTTCTTCAAACCTCTGAAAATCACCTTTTCTATTCAAGTATCATCATGGTCATGAGATTCAATATTCATTGTATCTCAGATCCATTCCTCCAAGGGTGCTGATCTTGCCTTTAATGTCCTAATTACCCTTTTGCATTATGCATTAGCATTTTCAAAAGCCAGAGATTCAATTATTATCTGTCTAGCTTCTGAATTTGGTATCATTCTATTTACTGCTGAAGACAGCCTTTGTAAGAGATCAGTGAAGGTTTCTTTTGGGCCCTGTATAACTTTTGTAAATGACTCAATTTTCTTTCTTACTTCTTCAATTCTGTCCCAATCATTCAAGGCTGTCATTTGGCATAAAGCTAGGGTGTGGGTCATCATGTAGAGATAAGCTTTCTACATTAGCGTAATCTCCCTCTCCAAGAAGTTGATCTCAGGAGATTTCCATACCTCTAACCTTACTTCATTCTTTAACAGTTTTAGCCTCATCCTTACACCAGGTTCTCCATTGTAACTGGGGACCAGCTTCTAAGACAGCTGTAACTAAATCTCTCCAGTATTGAGGGATAATTCTATTACAAGTTGACCATGAGTTTAACATCTGCTTCACAAATGGGGAATGCATACTATATGACACTATAGCTTCTTTGAATCTCCTCAAATCTAACATTTGCACAGGAGTCCAGTCAGCTCTTATACAGCCTTGAACATTTGGTAATTCCTGTATGATTACTAGATAGATTAATGTTGGCTGTTTGAAAACCTTAGGCTGTTTCTCTGTAACCACATAATGCAATGCTGAAATTGACTCACCTTTAAATTCTTCTGTCTGGGTCTGAATTTCTCTATGATCTGTTTTAACAAGTTTTTCTAAAAATTTTTTCTTGGCACTCCCTTTAACCAACTTTTTAAATGACAAAACAAAAATGATCAAACAAAAATATTTTATAATTGACATTACATAAATCCCATCTGCATTAATTATCCTCTCATTTAATTGTTTCATTTTCAGACTGTCAATTGTATTATCAAAGAGAGACAAAATTCCCTCCATTGTAAATATGTTTCCCATTTTTTAATGAGAGGAAAAATTCTCTTTTAACTAATTTCTCCCTTTAAAAAATCTCAATTGTCTCACTAAATCTCCCAACAATGACAATTCAGATATGAGTCTGACTGCTTCTATGTAGAACAGTAGAAGTCTGAGAGGGTTTCAAGATAACTACTTAGTGTGGTAGCAGCCCAAGGTTGGGGATCCAGGGAGAGTCCACAACCCACCAGGAGAGAAGAAGCCAAAGAGCCAGCCATCTGCATGAGGGAATGGCTAACTCCTATAGTTTTTGGAGCCCCTCAAAACCTATGGAGTTTGCTGCAGAGAGGCTGCAACAAAATCTTAGCCAGTGAGTTAGGGACTCTGGCCCACATGGAGTAAGGACTCCAGTCATATGCAGCTTGGGCTGAGCCAGGGCCTGCAAGGCCACAGCAAGTAGCTTTTTGGTGAATTCATGCCTTACAAGTTGGATGCCAGATGTTGTTTAAATCTTATATGGTCTTTTTTTTTTTTTTTTTTTTTTTTTTTTTGGTTTTTCAAGACAGGGTTTCTCTGTGTAGTAGCTTTGTGCCTTTCCTGGAACTCACTTGGTAGCCCAGGCTGGCCTCAAACTCACAGAGATCCGCCTGCCTCTGCCTCCCAAGTGCTGGGATTAAAGGCGTGCGCCACCACCGCCCGGCTGGTAATAACTTTCAAGGACTAGCAATTTGCACTACATTGTCAAATGAGCTGTATAGGTACAATACCTTGAATAAGATTAGAAATATATGTACAGTATTTTCTAACAAAATCAATCTCAAATTTATAATATACATAATTGGTATACAATATATAAGAATCCAATCCAATGTAAAATATTTAAAACTAGTAGTTGCTTTCTAAAAGTAGATTCACTAATATAACTTTTTTATCTTATCATATCTATATCTTTCCCTTTTTTCTTTTCAGAGTAGATTCAATAATCTTCCCTGTATCCATCATTTCTATCTCTTTTTTGAGAGTAGATACCTTTTATCTTATCATATCTATATCTGCTTTTTTCAAACAAGAACCCTGAATCTAATTTCTTTTGTTTAGCTTTTTTCCTAACCATTAATAATTAACAACTTATAACCAACCATTCTAAACAATGATAATTATCCATAACCCACTGAAAGACCAAAAACCACCTATCCCACCTCTTGGGAATGTGGGGTTGTGTTCTTAAAATTACTTCTTGCTGTCTAGGAGCAAAGGCATCTTTAGGGGATCCTGAAAAGACAATTTTGGTTTAGTTGTCAGGTCCTGGGAGAGATAGCTATATCATTTGTCTAGTCTCTGCATAATGGGAAAGTATAGGGCTTGTCTTAAGTCCTTGCTCAAGTAGTCTGTGAGACTGGATAATCTCAGCTAGCTGTTTCAAAATTGTCCTGAGCAGTGTGTAGTCCAAAGCCAATCTTTGGGTGGTATTTGTCAGCTTAGTGGTATTATTATTGTCCTGATGGAATAATCATTGAGAGGCCCTATCCTATTTTTGGAGGCTTCAAAATCTCCCTTAGGTGTGGTCATGGTTCACTGCAGAAAATCTTTTTTGTGGGACATTTTTTTTCTGGATGATTTATCCTTTTTCTTCAGATGTCTCATTTGTCCAGTGCTCTTCAGATTCCTTAGCCTTCATTCCCCTGAAAACAAAAATAAAATCCTTTCCCCAATCATAACTTTGGGGAGTTTCCCTTTTGTAATCTTTATCAATTTTGATTCATGGTTTCTCCCTAAATTTTTGTTTTATTTTTTAAAGCTGTTCTATCATCCAGAGCAGTATGATTTATTACAATAGTCATTAAGCTCTTTAATTGCTCTGGAAAGGAAATTTTTACATGATGACAAGAAAGGACTCAACTGAATTTGTTATGGGGGCCTTTAAGAGGCCCCTCAGGGAGTTTCCTGATGGAAAAGGCAAAGGATTGCCTTGTCTGTCCCTTGTTGATCTACATTCCTTAGTTCAATATTTGCCTTTGCCACACCTTCTACATAATTCAGAAGGGAGGGGCATTCTGTTACCATTCTTCCTTGAGAAAACATTGTTTGTAGAAACACACTCTTTATAGTCCCTTTTTAGATGACCTTGTTTACCACATTTGAAACATCTGACATTATTATTTTTCTTCAAACCTCTGAAAATCACCTTTTCTATTCAAGTATCATCATGGTCATGAGATTCAATATTCATTGTATCTCAGATCCATTCCTCCAAGGGTGCTGATCTTGCCTTTAATGTCCTAATTACCCTTTTGCATTATGCATTAGCATTTTCAAAAGCCAGAGATTCAATTATTATCTGTCTAGCTTCTGAATTTGGTATCATTCTATTTACTGCTGAAGACAGCCTTTGTAAGAGATCAGTGAAGGTTTCTTTTGGGCCCTGTATAACTTTTGTAAATGACTCAATTTTCTTTCTTACTTCTTCAATTCTGTCCCAATCATTCAAGGCTGTCATTTGGCATAAAGCTAGGGTGTGGGTCATCATGTAGAGATAAGCTTTCTACATTAGCGTAATCTCCCTCTCCAAGAAGTTGATCTCAGGAGATTTCCATACCTCTAACCTTACTTCATTCTTTAACAGTTTTAGCCTCATCCTTACACCAGGTTCTCCATTGTAACTGGGGACCAGCTTCTAAGACAGCTGTAACTAAATCTCTCCAGTATTGAGGGATAATTCTATTACAAGTTGACCATGAGTTTAACATCTGCTTCACAAATGGGGAATGCATACTATATGACACTATAGCTTCTTTGAATCTCCTCAAATCTAACATTTGCACAGGAGTCCAGTCAGCTCTTATACAGCCTTGAACATTTGGTAATTCCTGTATGATTACTAGATAGATTAATGTTGGCTGTTTGAAAACCTTAGGCTGTTTCTCTGTAACCACATAATGCAATGCTGAAATTGACTCACCTTTAAATTCTTCTGTCTGGGTCTGAATTTCTCTATGATCTGTTTTAACAAGTTTTTCTAAAAATTTTTTCTTGGCACTCCCTTTAACCAACTTTTTAAATGACAAAACAAAAATGATCAAACAAAAATATTTTATAATTGACATTACATAAATCCCATCTGCATTAATTATCCTCTCATTTAATTGTTTCATTTTCAGACTGTCAATTGTATTATCAAAGAGAGACAAAATTCCCTCCATTGTAAATATGTTTCCCATTTTTTAATGAGAGGAAAAATTCTCTTTTAACTAATTTCTCCCTTTAAAAAATCTCAATTGTCTCACTAAATCTCCCAACAATGACAATTCAGATATGAGTCTGACTGCTTCTATGTAGAACAGTAGAAGTCTGAGAGGGTTTCAAGATAACTACTTAGTGTGGTAGCAGCCCAAGGTTGGGGATCCAGGGAGAGTCCACAACCCACCAGGAGAGAAGAAGCCAAAGAGCCAGCCATCTGCATGAGGGAATGGCTAACTCCTATAGTTTTTGGAGCCCCTCAAAACCTATGGAGTTTGCTGCAGAGAGGCTGCAACAAAATCTTAGCCAGTGAGTTAGGGACTCTGGCCCACATGGAGTAAGGACTCCAGTCATATGCAGCTTGGGCTGAGCCAGGGCCTGCAAGGCCACAGCAAGTAGCTTTTTGGTGAATTCATGCCTTACAAGTTGGATGCCAGATGTTGTTTAAATCTTATATGGTCTTTTTTTTTTTTTTTTTTTTTTTTTTTTTTGGTTTTTCGAGACAGGGTTTCTCTGTGTAGCTTTGCGCCTTTCCTGGAACTCACTTGGTAGCCCAGGCTGGCCTCGAACTCACAGAGATCCGCCTGGCTCTGCCTCCCGAGTGCTGGGATTAAAGGCGTGCGCCACCACCGCCCGGCCTTATATGGTCTTTTAATAAAAAGCCCAGAGGCAGATAATCAAAATGAAAGCTGAAAGATCAGAGAAGCAGAACAGCCAGCCACTAGTTCTTATGTCTACTAAATCCTCAGCCTAAAGAGAGTGAGCTCCTGTTTCCTCATGCCTTATATACCTTTCTCTGCCCTGCCATATTACTTCCTGGAATTAAAGGCATGTGTGCTTCCCAAGCAAAGGCATGAGATCTCAAGTGCTGGGATTAAAGATGTGTGCCACCATTGCCTGACCTCTAGGCTTAATCTAGTGTCTGGCTCTGTTCTCTGATCCTCAGGCAAGTTTATCAGGGTACACAATATATCACCATAACATACAAAGGAAAGAAAGGTAAAAAGACCCAAGGCAAAACATAGATGAAGAAAAACAGGTTAAATTAAGTTATAAGAGCTAGTGTGAGAAGCATATGATAAGACTGAGCATTCATAATTAATAATAAGTCTTTGTGTTATGATTTGGGGACTGGCGGTCTGAGAAAGCCTGCTACACTCAGTTTTCCTTTTTGTTGCCATGCCTTCAGTCTGCCATTATGGACTCATATCTCTGAAACCATAAACCCAAATAAACCTTTCTTTCTAAAAGTTGCTTGGTTATGGTGTTTTATCACAGCAAAAGAAAAATGACTGATACAGTTATCTAAATTAAAAATATATACCAATTTATCCTTGTACCTGCTATAAAAATAATCTTCTACAAAAAAAATAGCCAAGTGGTAGTGGCACATATCTTTAATCCCAGCACTTGGGAGGCAGAGGCAATTTGAGTTTGAGGCCAGCCTAGGCTACAGGGTGAGTTCCAGGAAAGGCGCCAAAACTACACACAGAAACCCTGTGTCAAAAAACCAAAAAAATAAAAAAAATAACAATCTACAATATTGGGGTTAGATTTATCTGGTAAAGCATTGGCCAAGTTGTATTTTAATGTATCTAACTCATACACCTTCATATATCTAACTCATGCAGTGTGACCTACAAAGCAAAGGAGTAGAAATCAGGAAGAAGGCAGGAAGAGAGGGTTAGATCAAAAGCCAGAAAAGGAGAAAGAACAAGAACAAAGACGATGATTATATGGCAAAAGTAAATGTGTAGGGGCTGAAGATGTAGCTCAGTTCGTTGCATTCGTGCCTATCATGCATGATGCCTTGGAACAAATATTCAATACAGCGTAAACTGGGAGTGATTGTTGTTGCCTGTATTCCTAGCACTTGGTAGGATACATAGAGATAGGAGGATCAGAAGTTCCAGGCCATTTTTTGCTACATAGGGAATAAATTCAGGATGACTTGGGAGCATGTAAGATCCCATCTTAACAAACAAGCAAATCAAAACAAATAAGCGAACCCAAAAATCTAAATCCAACTCAACAAGAAGAACAGTCATAACAACAAAGCATTGTCTATGGGAAAAGGAATGGGTGGAATTGGAAGACCTTCAACTGTTATTACATAGCTCATTTATTTCTTGGGCTTTAAAATTTTTTTTTATGTTTCTCTATATTAAGAGGCTCTGTAATTTATAAATGCTTAACTTTCACATAACATGGATGATATTTAAAAAACAAAACAAAACAAAAACTGTTTCAGTCAAAGAAAGAACACTTTCATTGGGTAAAATCTGGCTCCTTCCCAAAGATAGGAACTCATAGGACTCAAAAAGCTACTGAAATTGACAAGAATTTTAAAGAGTTGCAAGATCCATAAGGCTATACTGGAAGGTTATCAAGACAGCAACCTCTATCTAGGGAAATGTAGGCTCTCCCAGAACAGCCTGCAGGTTGGGCAGGGAAATTAAGGGATGCAGCTTTCATGATTCATCCTCCATGGTGACTTTGAGTCACCATGTTCCTGTAAATAACACCTGAAAGCAAAGCACTGATTAAGTTAGACATGAGTGGAATGATTTCTTCTGGTCTGTCCTAGTTGCTCTATATGTGGTTGATGGACATTTGTCCATGTCTACTCAGGAAAGGTCACCTAATTATTTCAAATGAAACTTGTTAGAATTTTTATTATACATGCGGACTCTAGAATGATATTCCAAGTTCAAAGAATTTCCATTATATAAGGGGCTCCTTAAATACATAAACCATGTTTGGTGGTTTGAAAGAAAATGGTTCCCAAAGGGAATGGCACTCTTAGGAGGTGTGACCTTGTTGGAGTAGGTGTGGTTTTGTTGGAGGAAGTGCGTCACTGTGGAGAAAGGCTTTGAATTATTGCATATGCTCAAGCCACACCCAGTGAGACAGACCATTTACTGTCGCCTGACTATCAAGATGTAGGGCTCTTAGGTCTAGTACCATGTCTGCCTGCATGTTGCTCAGCCTGTGAGACCTTTGTGATCTTGCTTCACTACAGAAGTTAACAGAAACAACAATAAGAACTGGGAACAGGAAGGAGAGGTTAAGGGTTCTCAGGGCTCTTGTTGAGTGGTGTGCTGTCCTAAAAGCTGCAGGCCTCCACCAGTTGCTTTGGAAATGGGGCAGAAGAAAACCAAGAAAGAAGAGTGCTGCTTCCTATTTTAATGGCCACTGCAGGGGTTCCTGCAAGTGTAGTAGCCAGCAGTGAAATGATCTGGGTGAAGTTGAGAATGAAACTCAGGTCAGCATGACTTAGCTAGTGCTGGTTCAAAAATTTTACAGTCTGACACCAAGTGATTTCTTATTTTTTTTTTTTTTTTACATATTTAAACACAGTAAAACTTGTCGGAAAGTTTCCTCTTGACAATTGTCACAACAAAGTTTTAGGCATGACTATATCTAAATTCCTTTGCAAAGTGTATCTCTTTTTTGTTTGTTTGTTTCTTCAAGAGAAAAAACAAGAAGGTTTCTCTGTGTAGCTTTGGAACTCCTCCTGGAACTTGCTTTGTAGACCAGGCTGGCCTTGAACTCACAGAGATCTGTGAGTGCTGGGATTCAAAGAGTGTGCCACCACTGCCTGGCACAAAGTGCATCTCTTTAGCAAAGCACTTGTGACCTTTTCCACAAGACAAGGGCCTAGGAAAGAAGAGTTTGTAATAAGCATAAGGACGGGTTCTATTGACAGAGAAGCAGCGCTCAGAATTCTGGGGCATTCTGATGAGGGCTGGCTATATAAAATAGCAAAGATTGCTATGTATTAACACATTTATTCACAGCCTTCTGGATGGAAAACAGGTTTCAATATCTTCTATTGAAGAAAAAAGCTTGTGTGTTTAACATTTCTATTTTTTCTAGTGCTTATCTGTGAGCTCTTGTTCTCTCCAGAATACCAGTCAGCTCATTTATTGAATACCTGGCAACTCCTTCCTTCCAGTATAGCTTGGCTCAGGACCCCACCCTAGGTGTTTTGACATGAAAGCCTTTGGATTTGACATGGCTGGGGTGGTGAGGGTATGAAGAAAGAACAGACACACGGATGCACATATAGAAAAGTTGGGGTCAGATGTGTTGTGAGCACTCTGGTAAAGTGGTACCAACACACAGGAACCCCAAAACTCAGCATGTTATTATGTATATCACAGAGGGAGGAGTTATCTAGCCTTGGTAAGAGGTCTCTGTAGGTAAGCAATGTCAGGTTACAGACATCCTGGAGGAGAAAACTGGTTTCTTGTCCCTGCACATACTGGTTAGTCATTCCTAGAGGCTGGTATTTGCACACACTGTCAACAGTCACACTCAGACCAGAAGAAGGCATTGTGCTCTCTGTGAACCTCACCCAAGAAAAGGACTTGTCAAATTCACAGGAATCTGACATGTTGGCCAATGACAAGGCCCATGCCAAGAATGCACGTTCACTCAAGCCTTCTTCTTCTCCCCACACCCAGGCATTACCACATGGGTGTTTGTAGAATTGTCAGGATCACAGCCTAGGCCCTAGCTGCCCTAACAACCCAGATTGGGCCACCCATCCTCAGTATAATAATTAACTAATAACTAATAGTAAAAAAAAAAAAATCAGAAAATTGGTGATTTAGTCTAAGTGGTCACCTTGGGAATAGGACCCCCTTCCCAAGTCCATCTTCCAGGTCCTGACATATACATAGCTAAGCAGTCATGGTCAAAGTCAAGGCCCTACCCATCATAATTGTATAAGCATCAGTCTCTTTTATAAACTGTTCTGACAAATTGTCAGAATTGTGTGAAATCTCCTCTTGGGAGATGCATTCCTCTTGTAGCTGGTACCAGGCTTCAGCTTTTCCTTCTCCCAACATGAGACTCCTGGGGGAATTTCAAATCCTTGCATACCATCATCTCAGTTGACAGATAGCCAAATAGAGGGGCACAAGCATCTCCTTAGATTATCTTAATTCATTCCTGCCAGGATGGATACGGTGTTTCTGGCTCACAATGTGCACAGCTCAGTCCCCTTCCCTGATTCTCATGTACATGGCCACAGCCACCAAGTGTACCCTAAACTTGATCCCAGAACTATGGGTACTCTTGCAGGGACTCCATCAACTGCCAGAGGAGAGCATGCAGCCACTAGGGCTTTGTCTGCAGGTATGGGAGACTCTCTGGTTTGGCAGCTTCTTTCAGAGATCTGATCCAGTAATGAGCTTAATACAAAACTCTCACACAGCAGTGTTAATGGTAGTCTAGGTACATTCCATGCTTAAGGACCACATTTTGTATGGTACTGTACTTGATGGCAACTATTGGGGTTGTAAGATCTTATAAGGACCTAAGAAAGAACAGCATAGTACTTACTGTATGAATGGTTTTGAAATAGAAAATATTTGGGCATAAAAAAATGGAATGTCTTTGAGCAACCCAAATATCTCCAAGCTGTATTATTAGAACCAACATTCTATTTTTAAGAATCTTCACAAAGCAGAAGACACTGTAAGAAAACCAAATGATTCTGAATGGCAGTAGATGAAATGAGCAGTTGAACTGTGAATTAGCCTGATGGTAATGAACTAGACTTGCTCATTTTCTGTCTGTACTTTTTATGTGGTATTTAAGGGATAAAAACCTTTTGTGTGAATGGAGGAAAAAGCTAGCAGTCTGAGATGTGTGAGAAATTCAGTATTAAGGTGATAGGTTCTGTGTGTATAATGTATAACTGTATAATGTCTCTCCACAGGTTGCCAAAGTTTTGAGAAAGTTTTCCATAATGTTGTCATTTGCTTTTCTTACTTATTTTCATGTGTGGTTAATTTCTACTGTCAACTTGTTACAAACTAGAACATCTGAGAAGAGAGTATTGAAAATTTTCTAAGGATTTAATTTTATTTTATTTTGTATAGGTATGTGTGTATTTGTGGGTGATGTGCATGTGAGTACAGGTGCCCATAAAGACCAGATCATCTTTGAGCTGGAGTCTGAGGTGATTGTGAGCTACCTGACTTGGGGTCTAAAAACAGAATTGTTATCTTTGCAACTGAACTTGGGTTCTCTGCAAGAGCAGCAAATGCTTTTAACTGCTGGGACACCTATCCAGTTCCCTGGGAAGAAAGTCTTAATGAAGAATTATCTGGATCAGATTGGCCTGTGGAGGGACTGTTTTGGTTCTCAGTTCACATAGGAAGACCTAGCCCATTGTGGGCAGCACCATTCTATAGGAAGTGGTTCTTGAACTCTGTAAGAGTGAACAAAGCTCGCTGAGCTTAAGTAAACTAGCAGGAAGTATGGAGACATTTGTCTCTGTTCCTGATTGAATGTGGTGTAACCTTCTGTTTCAAGGTTCTGCTTCTGTGACTTCCATACTGTGATGGACTATAACCAGGAATTATCAACCAAATAAACTCTTTTACCCCTAGCTGCTTTTTTGTCAGGAGATTTGTATCATTGCAACAGAAAGGAAACTAGGACATTGAGTATTTGTAAAATCATACCACCTAAGGAACAGATTTATAGTACTATCTAACATGGACTTGATCACTTTGGTGAGAAGACAAGACATGTATAGGTGAGTGAACACAGTAGGTCACACTGGAGGGATGGCTCCAGACCCCAACACACTGACAAGCCACTGAGAGGCAATCTGATTTGATTTTAGGCATATATTACACTGCTCAAATAGACAAGAGTCCTCCCACTATTAGGAAGATATTTCTATGAAATAAATGTATATGTAAAGGTAGGTAAGCATTTTGCTTAGGGAGAATTTATAGGAGGAAAAATGCAGAAATTGAAAGGAAATGTTCCCTGCCCTAGATGTACATGTATTCTCATATTATTATTTTTGAAGATACTAGAAGTAAGGGCATACTACCAAGCCTTCTTTGGAATCAACATTGAAAAGCATAGAAAGTAGGCAGAGAGACCCACTGTGGCAGGGTGGGGATCATCCTTCAACATTTAAGTCTTAAAACCCAGCAGCAGGATAGTTCACAGGAAGGGTAAGAAGAGATAGCACAGTACCAGGGATATCAAAGAATAATCTTTAAAACCAAGACAGTATTCTTGTGCAAATGCCCCATGAAATGAATCCAAGACCTTATTGAGTTGAACCTGGTGTCACAAACTTATATTGGTAGCTACTTGGGAGGCTGATAAAGGAGTTATTTCAAGTTAAAGATCTGTTTGGGCAACTTAGTGAAACTGTGCAAAGGGAGGTAGTTAACTGAATAGTGTGTGTGTGTGTGTGTGTGTGTGTGTGTGTGTGTGTGTGTGTGTATGTATATGTGTGTGTATATGTATATGTGTGTGTTTATGTATGTACATACACAGCTACACACATATACACACACACAGCCCTACAACCACTCTAGAAAATGAGCTCACATCTGCTCACTTTACTACCTATGAACAAGAATTCCCATATGGCTGTGGGTATGGCTAATAGTAGAGTACATGCCTAGCACACATGAGACCCTGTGTTCAGTCTCCAGTCCTGAGAATATATGAATAAATAAATTATAAATAGTATTCAACTGCCAAGTTGCTGAGCGAAAGAGTAAAATCCTAAAGCTGACTCAAGAGATATTTGAGGAGATGAGTGTTTACAGACAAATTCATGAGAAATGCCTCTTAGATTTCTGGGTTACTGTCTCTAACAGTACAACCAATCATTGAGTAGAGGACTTTTTGCTTTCTTTTGCTCTTAGAAAACAAAGAAATCTGACTTCATAAAACCCAATTTTGTATTCAATTAGCAAAGTCAAGCAAATTTAGAAAATCAGGCAATTCTTTGTCCTCTACTTATATTATAGATAAATCTTCATAACCAGTGTCTGGTGAAATCCTGAATTTGTCATTTAATCATCTGTTAAGTTTTGTAAATATTTTTATTTTATTTTCTTTCTCTTGAGAAAAGGTCTCATTGTGTATCCATGGCTAGTCTAGATCTCAAGGTAACCAAGGCTATCTTTCAGCTTGCTGAAAACCTCCTATCACTGCCTCCTGTGGAAATGAAAACTTAGACTAAGCCTCTATTAAACATTTATCCTTTCCTTGGTGCTTTCAACACTGGTAGGAGGTACTTGTGGATTTTGCAGCAGACATTCTTTTGGCCGTTGATCATTTCTGTTCCCAGCAGCCTAGCTTGCTGAGAAGAAAGCAGCCCCCTTGTCCCCTAAGAAGTTGTTCTACCATAGTGTGAAAAGGTGCTTGTAAATGAGAGCACATGGGCATACACACATACAAAAGCACACACAAAGAGAATTTTACTAGAAGAAAGAAAAGTCTAGCTCTACCTAGAAAATGATAATCAACCTAATCATGTCATGACTGTCTTAAGCATAGAACTAAAGTTTAAACAACTGGAACTTTTGAGTTCAACAAGACCTACTTCCCTGCCAAGCAAGTGACTCCAGACAAGTTTGTAAAACGTTTGCAAAATGCAATTCCAGTCGTGCCACTGTCTTCTTTAACATTGGTCTCTAGTTACCTTATGTCCTCAGGGTAGTGTCCAAATTCTCTACCAGACTTGTAAGATCTAGTCTCATTTTCTCTCAGCCTCAAAGCCCCTCACCCTAACATTAACCCTAGCCCTAACCCTAGCCCTAACCCTCTATCCCTAACCCTAACTCAAACCCCTTGCACTTTTCTTTGTGTATGGATTTCTTTTAGATTAAAAAAACCCTACATTTTATGTATGTGTGTGCATATGTGTGTCTGCATGCACATGTGTGTTCAAATGCAGATTGGAGGCACCAAAAGCTTTGGTGTGGAAGGACTGAAAATATCTGCACTGTCCAGCTCAGAAACAAGAGCTAATTGTTTGAAATATTTAGAAGGCAGAGCCATGGATGAAGCCTTTACATTATTTAGAGTGGTTCCATAGGCCAGTATGTCAGAAACAAGCAGAATAAACTCAGTGTCTCTCAAAAGAACAGATGAACGAAACAAAAGTAGCTTGGCAAGGCAGCTTCCTTTTATAAAAAAGGTATACCAGAAGCCAAACCTGAATAGCAAGAACACTGGGACAGGAAGACCACTTGCTTTCTATTTTAACACAGGTGATGTGTCTTTTCCTTACTGATTACATGCCAACCCTGCAGTCTTTTGTGATTGGTTAGTTTTACAAGCATCAGCTCAAAAGATATGAAGGAAACAGGGAAGGGGAAGAAGCAGGCTGCTTCAGACCAAAAAGTTCAGGAATGAACTCGGGACCTTAACAAAAGTTTTACTAAGTGGAGAAGATTGAAAGATCTGAATAAACATTTTACAGGGTGGGGCAGATTTATGGGGAGATCACTACTTTTGAATAAAAATAAATCTCACATGTAGAACCCATGAAGGAAAATGGTGAGAAAGGTAGTTTAATAGAGTCTCCTTCAATGTTACAAGGCCACTCCCTGAGTTCTTTATTACTGAAAATACTCAGAGGCGGACAGCTGAGGAGCTGTTGGGAATGCAGTATTAATGTGAGGGAGCATCACCTTTGATGTTCTTCCATTTTGTATATAATTGTTTTCTCCTTGTTAGACTTACACTGAAGATCATCAAGTTCAGTGAGTAAATGTGTGAGAAACGGCTTTCTAGCAGATCCTTATGTAACCTGAGCTGCGTAACTGCAAAAGCCTAGACTCTGAACTCAAGTAGGCCTGGCATTGTCTAGTTATATGACCCTGGACAAATCAATGCATTTTCTGTGTCTTTACTTTGTGAACTAAAATAAGTAAAACTGGTGACTGGCTTTGCTTTCAGGTTAGGGCAAACAGAAAAACAAAAAGATATACAAAGTAAGACAATTTTAGGATAATCTAAGACACACAAAATAAAACATTCTAGATTAAGCTAAATGAAAATGAATGATGAGATCATGGTTATGGGGTATTCATCAGAGAAGACTGCTCTCCAAAATGGGTTTAAGACAATAGAAAGTCTTTATCATCAAGCCAGTGACTATACTGGGGATCTGGAATCCCAGTGTAGTACTAAGTCTTTCTTAGGGTGAGCTTTTAAGCACAAAACCCATGTTCTAGGTTGATATACTTCAGTTAATAAGAACTATAGAAGCTAAAAAGCAAGATAAGTGCATTAGAGACTTTCCCAGAACTATGGACTTTGATGGATTTGGTTTTTGTCTTTATTTTGGCTGATGATGCTGTCTACATGCTGAGTTTTATGGCCCAAATGGCACTTCCATCATGGAATCAGTTGTGCTAAAGTTGGCCTACTAATATCTGAGGCCGTGTTACAACCACACGGATCATGAAACCTCACATTTGTGCTGAATTGTCCATTGGCTGGGTAATAATAGTTCACAGTGCTCTCTATAATGAAAAGTTGTTCAGTAGGTTTTCTCTTCATTAACGAATTTGAGCCTTGCTAATTCCATAATAATTAGACACAAAGTAGGGCTAGTGTCATGGAGATCTCTACAGGCACTCCAAGACATGAGCTCAGGCTTCCTGGCTCTAGATTCCACACATCACCTCACTTTGCTGCCCATGAAGAGGACCTCATAGATGAATGATGCTTGCCTGCAGTACAATGGTAGTTGAGAGCCACATCTAGCCTACAGGACCAGGCATTCTGGGGCTAAGAAGGATCTTAGCAAGGAAGCTGGGCATTTGTATCCTCACACCTCAGGGTAAAAAAGCCACGATTGGCTAGTGGGCTGGAATGAAAGACAAGTTCCTAGAGAAGGAAGCAGTAAGGTGGAATGAAGACACCACAACTTAGGAGTAGGAAGAGAGTAAGGAGTGCATTAAGTTAGAGTCAACAGAAGTCATTAGGCCTTATGTAGACCAGGCATAAGGATGGAAAAGGGTGATAGGATCATGATGATGACAATGATTTATTGTCAGGATCTCCCACATTGTTAGAATAAGCACCTGTTTCATATTAACTCCAACAGTTTTTGTAAGGGTTCTTAGATAAGGCTGGTTTATTTACCTTTTTGACGTAAACAAACTAAAACACAGTGACATTTAGGAATCAGAGCAAGGTAATTTGGTAATTCTTATTGATAAAGAATAATTAGATAATGCATCAAGATGCAGAAAGATAAATATGGTATGTTTTCACTTATAAGTGGATATTGGCTATTAAGTAAAATGATAATCAAACTACAATCCAGAGACCCAGAGAGGTTAGGTAAAGAGGAGGGCTTTAGGTGGATCTCTCTGGGAAGGGGAAATAGAATAAATTTTGCAGGAAGAGTGGGGGCAGGTGGGGATGAGAGTGGGGGAGATGGAGCAAGAGAATGTGTGGAGAAATGGCTAGAATTGGGGCATCCCTTGGGGATAGTGTGGAAACCTAGTACAGTAGAACCTTCCTATAATCTATGATGGTGACCCTAGTGAGGACTCCTAGTAATGGGGGATACAGAGTCTGAACTGTCCATCTTTTGTGGTCAGGCAAGGCTTCCAGTAGTGGGACTGGAGTAAAATTGGTTGTGTTTTATCCAAGGGGGTCCTATGGAGGTCCATTAACAACCTAGGCTAATGCTAGGACAGAGGGTTGCTCTCCAAAAATTGACAGTGGGGTGCCATTTTACCAAGGACATCATCCATACTGCTTATAGACTGTAGAGAGGTCAATCTGGTGCCTACATGGATCCTTCAACCCTATGTTCTAGTCTTTTTGGTAAGGAAGGTACTCTGTATGCTAGGGAAAGAGAAACCTGGACACCAACACAGCTGGAACAATGATGGCACAGAACTTGTGGGAGTGGCCAACCAATGTCTAGTTTAATTTGAAGCTTATGCCCTAAGGGGGATCCCATGCCCTACACTGTCTAGATATCCAGGAAACAGAAACTGGATAGCCCAAAGATCTAAGGTAGAACCAAACACAACTTGCTATAACAAAACAAAGCAGAACAAATCAATGAAATGATTCCTAATAATAGTCTGCTATATTCATAGATCAATGCCTTATCCAGCCATCCTCCAGCAGTGAAAAGGGACAGATGTTACATGTAGAAAGAGTATAAATGGGAGGTCTCCATCAAATCCCTCCACTCAGAGCTCAGGGAACCGTGCAGAAGAGGAGGCAGAAAGAATGTAAGAGCCAGAGGAGAGGAGGAGATCATGAGAACAAGGCCCTCTGAATAAATTAAATAAGTCTCATATGAACTCACAAAGACTGAGACAACAAGCACAGGGACTCCACAGGTCTACACCAGGTCTTCGGCATATGTATTATAGCTATTAATTTAGTAGATTTTAGTTTGGGTTTTTGAGACAGGGTTTCTCTGTGTAACAGCCCTGGCTATACTGAAACTTGCTTTGTAGACCAGGTTGGCCTTGAAATTACAGATAATCCACCTACCTCTGCCTCCTGAATGATGAAATCAAATGTGTGTGCCACCATACCCAGATTAGCTTAGTATTTTTATGGGACTCTTATGACTGTAAGAATGAGTGGCTCTCTGACTCTTGTGACTGTTCTTGCAATTTTTTTCTCCTGTTGGATTGCTGTGTCTAGTTTGGACAAGACAGTTCTTGCTTTACCTTGTATTTTATTTTGTCACCTTTGGTTGTTATCTCTTATCAGCCTATTTTTTTTCTAACGAGAAACAAAAAAAAAAGAGTGGATCCAGAGGGAAGGTGGGGAGAAACTAGGAGGAGTAAAAGGAGGGAAACTATAATCAGTATATATTGTATGAGGAAAGAATCTATTTTCAGTAAAAAGAAAAAAAGTATGTGAGGAAGAGCTTCATAATAATGCTAGCACCACATCTTAGATTCATCAAACTCTCACTAAACTTAATTCCCACCCTCTCCCTCCTTTTCTCTCCTCTCCTCCCTGTCCCTTTCCTTCCCCCTGCCCCCTCCCCCACATAAATATGTGTGTGTATACAGGCCAGAGGATGACCTCAGTTGTCCACTTTCATTTTTGAGACAGGGTATCTCACTGGCCTGGAACTTGCCATATGGTCAAGACTCTCTGGTCAATAAGCACCAGGTATCCTCCTGTCTCCACCTTCCCAGTGCAGGGATCATAGGCATTTTTCACCACACTCAGAATTTTTAGGGAGGTTCTGGGGATTAAACTCAGGTATTTGTGCTTTGTGGAAAGCACTTTACTGACTGAACCATCTCCTCAGCTCTCCTAATCCTGCTTTTTTCTTTTTAAGATTTATTTTATTTTTAATTATCAGTATCTGTGTGGTTGTTTATGAATGTGAACACACATACATTTGGAGATCAGATGAGGATCAGATTCCCTGGAGCTTCAGTTACAGGTGCTTGTATGTTACCCAGAACAGGTACTGAAAAACATGACCAAAGCAACTTATAGAAGAAAGCATGTAATTTGGGGCTGACAGTTGCAAAGGGTGAGCTCATGACCATTATGGAGTAGAGCATAATAGCAGCCAGGCAGGCAGACAAAGGTGCTGGAGCAGTAGCTGAGAACTGATCCACAAGCACAAGACAGATAGAGCTAACTGGGTATGGTGTGGACTTTTGAAACTTCAAAGCCCATCCCAGTGAAACACTGTCCTCCAGTAAGGCCACACCTCCTAATTTTTTGCAAATAGTTGCACCAGTTGCAGATCAAGTATTCAACTACATGAACCTGTGTACATCATTCTCATTCAAACCACCACACTGATGTCGGATGCAACATGCCAAGCTACCTCAAGCTTCTGCCATCATAACTTCCCTACCACAATGGTCTGTCTCCTCTTGCACTATAAGCTCTAAAATTAACCCTTCCTCCCACAAGTTACGTCTTGCCAGGTATTTGGTCACAGAAACAAGAAAAGAAACAAATAACCCCCTACAGTCAGAAAAAGGGGGTGGTTGGGGATGAACACAAATGCTGCCATTGTTCTGGGCAGAGGCAATATGGAGGTTAATGGTGAAGTTAGACAGGGATGGGGGCAGCTCAGTGGGGAGAAGATGATATTGCTGGGTGGTAGAGTTTGGAAAGTCTCCTCCTTTGATTCTGTGATCAATTTTGCCTTTCCCTAACCCTCATTCTGTATCAGCTCTTACTAATGTTTTTCAGTTTGTAATGTACTTTTAAATATGCCACTTGGTCTCTAGAGCTGATGGAGGGTCTTTAACACACTCCACTTCAGGATGCTCATTTGTGCCATTGGTCCTTAATTAATGTAAAACATTGATGTCTTGCCTATCATTATGTCTTCTAAACCCAGCACAGGGAGCTGTGCAAGAGGTACCTTGGAAACATTGTAGAAATGATTGAGGATGGTGAAATAAAAGCTAGGATTGGCTTTGAGCAAAACAATTATGTCAGGATACACTAAGGAAGTAATATGATATGGGAGGAAGGATGATTCTGGGTTAGGAAAGGATGGATGGCACAGAGCACAGTAGTGTATAGACTTTGAGGAGCTTAGTTTCTAGAGTGTGGGGGTCAGAACTTGGCCACCGGCTTTCCCCCATAGTCACTGTGGTGAGACATGAAGCCCTGATTTCTCTGTGGGCCATGAACAGAAGACTTCAGAGCCTGTGCAATGGTAGTTTATTGTCCCGTGTGACATGAGGCTCTATTCAATCATCATCTTCAGGGAGACACACACATACATGTACACATACACATACACACACACACACACACACACACACACACACACACACACACACACACACACACCAGCCAAGCTTTCAGGGAGGCTCAGACAAAGGAAATATCTCCAGATAAATTTATTTCTGCAAAATTTATCTTCTACTCTTTGAAACAAAGTAATAATCATGAAGTGGAAATTCTTGTCTGGCCAATTTTATATCAGTTCTATGACACCAAAGACCATTTTCTATATTGTAGTGATGAGGAGAGATTCAGAGCAAGTTATTATAAATTCTATAATGCTCTCTACTACACTGTTTCTATACATTTATTTCATTTAAAAAAGTTAATGCTGTTGACTGAACTCAGAGCCTTATTCATGCTAGGCCACCTCTGTCATACCTTAGCTTTTCGTCTTCATTTTCTAAAGCAGTGGGAAAATAAAACATTACCATAATGCCCTTCCAATTCCACATCAGGAAATAAAATGTCATGTCATGAAATTGTCAGTTGAGCAAGAATATAAGGTATAAACTACTGGTCCAAGCCAGAGTGTGCAAAAAGTGAAAATTTGGCCCAATTTTTAAAATTTCTGTCTATTTGAGATATTTAAATATGCTCTTTTAAAATGTTTTGATTAGACAAGAAAAACTACTTTTAGTTATTTATAGAAAAATTGCATAGACTATTTTCACTTTCTTTATGGTTATGTAGAGAACTACTTAAGATCATTGAAAACTTTACATATTAATTTGGGGGGGCCCTGGGAAAGCAACTTGACTAGTAAAGGGCATGCCTTGTGCTTTAGTTAGGATTTCTATTGCTGGAAGAAACACCATGACCACAGCAATTCTTATAAAGGAAAAATATGGGATTGGGGTGGCTTACATTTTCAGAAGTTTAGTCCATTATCATCATGGCACAACATGGTGGCATGCAGGTAGACATGGGGCTAGAGTTGAGAGTCCAACATCTTCATAGGCAGACAAAAGGAAGTAGTCTGTCTCACTGAGTGTGGCTTGACCATATATGAGACCTCAATGCCTGCCTCCAAATGACACACTTCCGCAAAAAAAGACCACACCTACTCCAACAGGTCCATATTTCCTAATAGTGCCACTCCCTTTGGGGGCCATTTTATTTCAAACCATCATATTCCACTCCTAGTTCCCCAAAGGTAGCCATATCATAATGCAAAAATGCATTCAGTCCAACTTCAAAAGTCCAATAGTTTATAACAATCTCAAACTTATTTAAAAGTCTGAAGTTCAAAGTCTCTTCTGAGATTAATACAATCTCTTAACTGTAAAATCAAAATCAAAAAGCAGATTACATACTTCCAGCATATAAGAACACAGGATATATAATAGCATTCTAAAATGTAGGGAAGGGAGTATAGTGAGGAAATACTGGACCAAAGCAAGACGAAAACCGGCTGGGCAAACTCCAAACTCTGCATCTCCATGTCTGATGTCAAAGTGCTCTTCAGATCTCCAACTCTATTCAGCTTTGTTAATTGCAACACACTTCTTTCTCTTGAGCTGGCTCCATTCCCTGTTAGCAGCAATCCTCGGCAGGTATGCTACAACTCTGGCATCTCTAACATTGTGGGCTCTCCAAGGCAATCCAGGCTTCTCCTTCACAGCTTCACACAATGGCCTCACTACTAGACCACCATTCAGAGACAGCCCAGACACATGCCTGGCCTCAGCAGCTTTCCTTAGTTGTGGAGGAATTTTCAATAACCCCTTTCTTCTATCCTTGACTCTAAAGACAAAACCATGTGGCCCAAACTGACAAGTTCTGCTGTTGGCTGGGGCTGGAACATGGCCTCTTGTTCAATTACATCTTCACCAGGTTTCTGTTTTTGAAGATTTCCTTCACTACCTAAGCTTGGTTGTCCTAAAACTGGATCAATAGACCAGATTGGCCTTAACTAAGAAATCTTTAAATTACGTCATCACCATTTTTTCTATTCTTGATGGTTACCTTCACTGTTGAGCTTGGCTGTCCTTAAACTTCCTCTGTAGGTCAGGCTGGCCTCAAACTCAGAGATCCACCAGCCTCTGTCTTCCCAGTACTGGGATTAAAGGTGTATACTACAATACCTGGCTCTAAGTTTTCTTTAATTCCTTTACACAAGTTGGAAATTTAGCTGGGTGGGATCTTGCCCTGAGGTCACCACTCCTTTTATTTTATTTCTTTTTTTTTTTTTTTTTTTTTTTTTTTTTTTTTTTGGTTTTTCGAGACAGGGTTTCTCTGTGTAGCTTTGCGCCTCTCCTGGATCTCGCTCTGTAGACCAGGCTGGCCTCAAACTCACAGAGATCCGCCTGCCTCTGCCTCCCAAGTGCTGGGATTAAAGGCGTGCGCCACCGCCGCCCGGCTTATTTCATTTCTTAATCTGTTTGTCTCCTTGAACATGGGATTTAGCCCCATTCCACTTCCTTGTGCTCCTTTTCTCCTCAAATTTTACATCTTCTTCCTCCTTTTCATTATAAATCTATATAAAAGTGACCAGTAATAACTGTAGCTAAAGTTTTCCTGCCTGGCCCACAGTCAGGACAAATCTCTCTCACCTGCCAGTCCCACAGCCGTCAGACCCAACCAAGTAAACACAGAGACTTATATTGCTTACAAACTGTATGGCCGTGGCAGGCTTCTTGCTAACTGTTCTTACAGCTTAAATTAATCCATTTCCATTAATCTATACCTTGCCACATGGCTCGTGGCTTACCGGCATCTTCACATGCTGTTTGTCATGGTGGCGGCTGGCAGTGTCTCTCTGACTTAGCCTTCCACTTCCCAGCTTTATTTTCCTCCTTGTCCCGCCTACACTTCCTGCCTAGCCAATGGCCAATCAGTGTTTTATTTATTGACCAATCAGCAACACATTTGCCATACAGAACATCCCACAGCAAATAACCACATGACAGAGTCAATAATAGGCTGTTTTGAGATTTCCTCTATCAAGAGAGTTAATCCAAAACTCTTCTCTCTAGCTTCAAGCAGACTCTTCAGACAAGGGCAAAAAGCAGCTACATTCTTCACCAAAATATTACAAGAATGATCTAGACCACATATTAATATTCTTCTCCTCTGGAACCTCTTGAGTCAGGTACCCACAGTTCAAATCACACTCAGCATCACAGTCTTCCATGTTTCCACTAGGATGGCCCATTAAAGCAGCACTTAAAGCATTCCACTACTTTCCTAACTTGAACTCCCAAAGTCCAAATTCCTCTAAACCTAACATGGCAGTACTCCAGTCCCTGGTACCAACTTATGTCTTAGGGATTCTGTTGCTGTGAAGAGACACTATTACCATGGTAAATCTTATAAAGGAAAAACATTTATTGGGGTGGCTTATGTTTTCAGAGGCTGAACTATTATCACCATGGTTCAACATTGTGGCATTCAGGCAGATGTGGTGCTGGAGCTGAGAATTCTACATGTTGACTCAAGAGGCAACAGGAAATGATCTGTCTCACTGGGTGTGGCTTGAATATGTATGAGACCTCAAAGCCTGCCTAAATAGTGACACACTTCCTCCAACAATAGCATACCTATTCCAATAAGGCCATATCTCCTAATAGTACTACTTCCTCTGGGGGCCATTTTCTTTCAAATCATCACATGTTGCAAGAATATAAACCTGTTTTTGAGCCCTAGAATCCATGTAAAGATGTTGGGCATGGTGACACATGCTTATGATTGCAGTCTAGGGAGATGGATGTAAGTGGAAAGATGCCAGGATTCACTGGTCAGCCAATCCAGTTAATTGGTGAACTCTAGGCCTATGAGAGAGTTTGTCTCAATAGAGGTGGATGATGTTTTTGAGAATAGCATCTGAGGATGTCCTCTGTGTAATGAATTATTGTGCAGGGGAGACCCCCGAGGGTATTCCATACATACAGGAAAACATGCTGGGCATATGCATACCATGTGGACATGGTGGCAGTAGTGGCAGCCACTAATTCACCACCCAGATGCTGTATCCACATGGACAGTTTATTATAATAGAGAGATGAAGAGAACAATAGGAAAAAGAGAGGAGGAGAAGAAGAAGAAGAAGAAGAAGAAGAAGAAGAAGAAGAAGAAGAAGAAGAAGAAGAAAAAGAAGAAGAAGAAGAAGAAGAAAGAGAGAGAAAGAGAGAGAGATTGAGGGTGCATACGTCATGGGAGGAAAGCAGAAGAGAGAGGAAGGGGATGAGTTTTTCCTTAGAATGAGGCTTTTATATCAGGATACAGGGAGGCACCAAGGGGTGGGATTTCAAGGGGCAGATCAGAATATTGACATTCCTCCACTTTGATTATTTATAAAAAGAGGTGCATTATGGGAGCAAGCTGGGGAACAAGGGTGCTGAATTCTTGAGGCTGCTTCAAGCTGACAAGGGGCAAAGTGTGGAAGATCTCAGGAACATTCCTTGAGGGAGCTGAGGAGGCAGGTTGCAACAGTGGTGTTCCAGGAGCTTGTGGGGAATGGCATGCCAAATCAAGAGTATAGAAGCCATGGCATCTGCTATTCCTCTGGAGGTCAGGCAGGAACAACTAATCTGCAAAATATGCTCAAACAACGCATGGGGTCAGAAATGGGCTCTGGAGATGGTTAGTTTTTATCAGACCAAATTTCTAGATGTAGTAGCAAAAGTTTTCCCAGGAGCCTGTAGGTAACTATAAGATGGCTGGAATGGATTTAAATAATTGCAAAATAGTTAAAAATCCATTTAAGGACTCTTAAGAACTCTGTAGTCAATATTCTATCAGTTTATCAAAGCTGAGTTTATCAGCATTAAAACTTTGGACCTCTGGAGTTATATCTGAAACCAGTCTATCCTGTACCATGAAGTCTGTGAATGAGGCATACCTGTCTGTAATTGGAGAGCATGTATGTATGTATGTATGTATGTATGTATGTATATATTATGTATGTATGTATGTATAATCTTGGGATTGGGACTGCTAAACTGACACCCTAGTCATCAAACATCATCAGATCTGAGAAGGATAAATTTAAGAAGTAAGACAGCTTCTCAGCTATATAGGCAGCAATCCCAAGTCTCTCCATGGTTGTTGGGGAAACAGAAGCCCCAAAGGCAGCAATTGTTCAGCTGATAGGCCCAGAAGATCTGACAGACCTTTTCTGTGGAGTAGAAATTTGGAGACTGACCCACCTTGACTTTACAGTATGGGACCTCAAAGCCTGCCTAAATAGTGACACACTTCCTCCAACAATAGCATACCTATTCTCTGTTGCTCCACTTATTCACAGTCTGGACAGGATCCCAGCTTTTCACTGCATGGCCAGCATTGCCATAAGCTTCCAGGTGGAAGTTCTTCTGGGGCCATCTATCTTCTTGGAGGAGATATAGGATGCTGGCAGGAGCTGACATGTCTCTTTATCATAAAAAGCTTTTATATTAAATGCCATATTCTCAGATCTCTACAGGTGTTTGAGGACTGGGAGAACAAAATCTGTTAGATGTATTTATAACTTTGAGAGTATATATATGACTTAAATTTGAATGTACAGGTTTCCCAGTTAGTTACAGCTTAATGAAGTTAGAAAGGACAGCAAAGTTCACATTCTTAAACCTGAATAGATCTTGAGTAAGGAGAGACATTCTTTAAGCTGTTGGCAGTGATATCTAACTCTATCACCATTTTTAAGGCCCTGTAACTATAGTTCTGATCTTTGAGTACAGCCAGATTATAATCCTGAATGACTTATATAGAAATACTTATTTCTTAAGCTGTATCTTAAGAAGGCAAAGAAGAGTGACAGGGGAAAGATCCCAAGGCCGAATGAGAACAGGAGAAAAGGGGCTTGTGAGTCTGGGTGCAGCCCAACTCTGAGAAAAGGACCCTCTGAGAAAAGGAAAAGGATCCTCCAGGTGGACTCTATGCCAGGGTTTTCATCCCTATCCTAGCCCTCCAGCCTGTCCTGGGAACAGGGAGCATAGGATGATGTATTCTCCATAGCTGTTTCAAGCTGAAACAGGGCTCAGATAGTCAGGAAAATTTAAAATCCTGAGCTTGTGACCCAAAGTATATCAGAATTGTATTAATGTTAAAATCTGAAAATTTAAAATTTTAATATAATGATACCACCTGCATGTAGTTCTGCTGATGCCCCAGAGGGAAGTGCATATACATCTCCAGGCCCTGCCCACATGAGTGGCTGCCGAGGAACAAATGCCAGGCCAAGACTGGACCTCCACCCCACCCAGATACCTCGAGTCTGAGAGAGAGAGAGGTAGGGAATGCTAGGCCAAGGCCAGAGGACTTTTCCTCAGTCCATAAAACAATATGAAACAATGCAAGGCTGGAGGTGATTCCCTAACCTCCCTCCATATGGACAGCCTGAGTGCCGGGTGCCCCTCCCATAATGCCCTTAGTAAAGATGGCAGTGAGGTTATATGACCTGCCTGTTTTGACCTAGCCAAGATGGCAGCTATACCATGTGGTTGCCATTATTTAAGATGGCACTGCCTGATCATCACGTGATTGCCCTTATCAAATATGGCACCTGACCACATGTTCATGTGGGTTTTGTTTTGTTTTGTTTTTTTTAAATAAACTGAGCAGATAAGGAACAGATAAATTGAAACATTTAAAAGTCAGTCAGAAAGAAATATAGATGGCCATATCAATCATATATTTCCATTCTCACACAGAAAATAGACTTTGTGAAAGAAAGCTGGAGAAGTAGCAGCGCAGTCAGATGGGAGAGAGGGACCACCCCACCCTAGGCTGTGGCATGGTAGAAACAGCCTCAGGGGGAAGAACCCAAGCCATGGGTCGGTGGCAGTGGTGGGAGGGTGGTAGCAGGGGCTGAGGGCCATAGGTGCATTTTTCCACAATGAGTCATAAGGCCCAGTGGACTGACCTTTGGCATCCCAGAGGGCCAGGGAGGGCCAACGATAATGGCGCAAGATAGCCAATGGACCATCATTACAAAGGCTATGGGCCACGGAAGTGGGGGGAGGCGCACAGGCCATTTCCACATGCTGTCGCACAGGGATGGGGGCCAAAGGGCTGTGAGCCAAAAAGACACGTGGTACCAGCAAGCAAAATGAGACGAATCTGACCTCCAGTATCCCAGAGAGTCAGCGGGGACTAATGAACAGCGCAAGACAGCCAATAGACTGTCGTAACAAAGGCTATGGGCTGTGGAATCGAGTGGTCACAAGCTGTCTCCATATGCTATTGCACAGGGACAGGGACTGAGGGACTTAGATCCCGAAAGACACAAGCAAAATGAGATGAATCCCCACTTGTGGGAAAATGGCCAGAAGCGAAGGGAGGAATCTTACCAATCTGATAGGGTGAAGATTCCCTGGCGGTGTTCCTGCCTGGAAAATGGCAGGCAGGTGGTATGGGATCCCAGAGCTCCTCAGACTGCCAGCAGGCAGGAGAAAGCAGTGTGTTGTTTGAATCTTAGATGGTCTTCTAATAAAAACCCAGAGCTAGATATTAGGGTGAAAGCTGAAAGATCAGAGAAGCAGAACAGCCAGCCATTAGTTCTTACCTCTATGAAATCCTCAGCAAAAAAAAAAAAAAAAAAAAAAAAAAAGAGTGAGTTCCTGTTTCCTCACACCTTATATAACTTCCTAGACATCACTTCCTGGGATTAAAGGCATGTGTGCTTCCCAGTACTGGGGTTAATGGTGTGTACCACCACTGCCTGGCTCTGCTTCCAGTGTGGCCTTGAACTCACAGAGATCCAGATGGATCTCTTCTACCTCCTGAGTGATAGGACTAAGGGTGTTTGCCACCACTGCCTGACCTCTGTGTCTAATCTAGTGGCTGGCACTGTCCTCTGATCCTCAGGCAAGTTTATTAGGGTACACAATACAGCACCACAGCAGTAGGATTGCTTGGTGATGTTGGGTGCCAATGTTATGAATTATTGTGAAGGGGGGACCCCCAAGAAATTCTGCACATGCAGGGAAACATGTTGGGCAGGTGCAGCGGTGAGCTGGGCAGATGCATGCCATGAAGGCATGGAGGCGGCAGCAGAGGTCAGTAATTCACAACCCAGATGCTGCATCCATGTGGAGAGTTTATTATAATAGAGAGATGAAGAGAAAGATAGGAAAGAGAGAGACAGAGAGAAAGATAGAGAAGAAAAGAGAGGACAAGGGTGTGCACTTAATAGGAGGAAAAGCAGAAGAGAGAGAGGAAGGGGAGAAGCTTTTCCTTAGAATGAGGCTTTTCTATCAGGATGCAGGGAGGCACCAAGGGATGGGATTTCAAGGGGCAGATCAGAATATTAACACTCTGGACACATACACATACATGCATGCACACACACACACACACACACACACACACACACACACACACTCACAAACACACACTTAAAAATTACCTTGAAACTTTTTTTTTTTGGTTTTTCGAGACAGGGTTTCTCTGTGTAGCTTTGCGCCTCTCCTGGATCTCGCTCTGTAGACCAGGCTGGCCTCAAACTCACAGAGATCCGCCTGCCTCTGCCTCCCAAGTGCTGGGATTAAAGGCGTGCGCCACCGCCGCCCGGCTTATTTCATTTCTTAATCTGTTTGTCTCCTTGAACATGGGATTTAGCCCCATTCCACTTCCTTGTGCTCCTTTTCTCCTCAAATTTTACATCTTCTTCCTCCTTTTCATTATAAATCTATATAAAAGTGACCAGTAATAACTGTAGCTAAAGTTTTCCTGCCTGGCCCACAGTCAGGACAAATCTCTCTCACCTGCCAGTCCCACAGCCGTCAGACCCAACCAAGTAAACACAGAGACTTATATTGCTTACAAACTGTATGGCCGTGGCAGGCTTCTTGCTAACTGTTCTTACAGCTTAAATTAATCCATTTCCATTAATCTATACCTTGCCACATGGCTCGTGGCTTACCGGCATCTTCACATGCTGTTTGTCATGGTGGCGGCTGGCAGTGTCTCTCTGACTTAGCCTTCCACTTCCCAGCTTTATTTTCCTCCTTGTCCCGCCTACACTTCCTGCCTAGCCAATGGCCAATCAGTGTTTTATTTATTGACCAATCAGCAACACATTTGCCATACAGAACATCCCACAGCAAATAACCACATGACAGAGTCAATAATAGGCTGTTTTGAGATTTCCTCTATCAAGAGAGTTAATCCAAAACTCTTCTCTCTAGCTTCAAGCAGACTCTTCAGACAAGGGCAAAAAGCAGCTACATTCTTCACCAAAATATTACAAGAATGATCTAGACCACATATTAATATTCTTCTCCTCTGGAACCTCTTGAGTCAGGTACCCACAGTTCAAATCACACTCAGCATCACAGTCTTCCATGTTTCCACTAGGATGGCCCATTAAAGCAGCACTTAAAGCATTCCACTACTTTCCTAACTTGAACTCCCAAAGTCCAAATTCCTCTAAACCTAACATGGCAGTACTCCAGTCCCTGGTACCAACTTATGTCTTAGGGATTCTGTTGCTGTGAAGAGACACTATTACCATGGTAAATCTTATAAAGGAAAAACATTTATTGGGGTGGCTTATGTTTTCAGAGGCTGAACTATTATCACCATGGTTCAACATTGTGGCATTCAGGCAGATGTGGTGCTGGAGCTGAGAATTCTACATGTTGACTCAAGAGGCAACAGGAAATGATCTGTCTCACTGGGTGTGGCTTGAATATGTATGAGACCTCAAAGCCTGCCTAAATAGTGACACACTTCCTCCAACAATAGCATACCTATTCCAATAAGGCCATATCTCCTAATAGTACTACTTCCTCTGGGGGCCATTTTCTTTCAAATCATCACATGTTGCAAGAATATAAACCTGTTTTTGAGCCCTAGAATCCATGTAAAGATGTTGGGCATGGTGACACATGCTTATGATTGCAGTCTAGGGAGATGGATGTAAGTGGAAAGATGCCAGGATTCACTGGTCAGCCAATCCAGTTAATTGGTGAACTCTAGGCCTATGAGAGAGTTTGTCTCAATAGAGGTGGATGATGTTTTTGAGAATAGCATCTGAGGATGTCCTCTGTGTAATGAATTATTGTGCAGGGGAGACCCCCGAGGGTATTCCATACATACAGGAAAACATGCTGGGCATATGCATACCATGTGGACATGGTGGCAGTAGTGGCAGCCACTA
This sequence comes from Peromyscus californicus insignis, assembly GCF_007827085.1. NCBI lineage: Eukaryota > Metazoa > Chordata > Mammalia > Rodentia > Cricetidae > Peromyscus > Peromyscus californicus. Next base: position 1,698,563 of record NW_026294617.1, on the reverse strand, counting down.
ATTCACCACCCAGATGCTGTATCCACATGGACAGTTTATTATAATAGAGAGATGAAGAGAACAATAGGAAAAAGAGAGGAGGAGAAGAAGAAGAAGAAGAAGAAGAAGAAGAAGAAGAAGAAGAAGAAGAAGAAGAAGAAGAAAAAGAAGAAGAAGAAGAAGAAAGAGAGAGAAAGAGAGAGAGATTGAGGGTGCATACGTCATGGGAGGAAAGCAGAAGAGAGAGGAAGGGGATGAGTTTTTCCTTAGAATGAGGCTTTTATATCAGGATACAGGGAGGCACCAAGGGGTGGGATTTCAAGGGGCAGATCAGAATATTGACATTCCTCCACTTTGATTATTTATAAAAAGAGGTGCATTATGGGAGCAAGCTGGGGAACAAGGGTGCTGAATTCTTGAGGCTGCTTCAAGCTGACAAGGGGCAAAGTGTGGAAGATCTCAGGAACATTCCTTGAGGGAGCTGAGGAGGCAGGTTGCAACAGTGGTGTTCCAGGAGCTTGTGGGGAATGGCATGCCAAATCAAGAGTATAGAAGCCATGGCATCTGCTATTCCTCTGGAGGTCAGGCAGGAACAACTAATCTGCAAAATATGCTCAAACAACGCATGGGGTCAGAAATGGGCTCTGGAGATGGTTAGTTTTTATCAGACCAAATTTCTAGATGTAGTAGCAAAAGTTTTCCCAGGAGCCTGTAGGTAACTATAAGATGGCTGGAATGGATTTAAATAATTGCAAAATAGTTAAAAATCCATTTAAGGACTCTTAAGAACTCTGTAGTCAATATTCTATCAGTTTATCAAAGCTGAGTTTATCAGCATTAAAACTTTGGACCTCTGGAGTTATATCTGAAACCAGTCTATCCTGTACCATGAAGTCTGTGAATGAGGCATACCTGTCTGTAATTGGAGAGCATGTATGTATGTATGTATGTATGTATGTATGTATATATTATGTATGTATGTATGTATAATCTTGGGATTGGGACTGCTAAACTGACACCCTAGTCATCAAACATCATCAGATCTGAGAAGGATAAATTTAAGAAGTAAGACAGCTTCTCAGCTATATAGGCAGCAATCCCAAGTCTCTCCATGGTTGTTGGGGAAACAGAAGCCCCAAAGGCAGCAATTGTTCAGCTGATAGGCCCAGAAGATCTGACAGACCTTTTCTGTGGAGTAGAAATTTGGAGACTGACCCACCTTGACTTTACAGTATGGGACCTCAAAGCCTGCCTAAATAGTGACACACTTCCTCCAACAATAGCATACCTATTCTCTGTTGCTCCACTTATTCACAGTCTGGACAGGATCCCAGCTTTTCACTGCATGGCCAGCATTGCCATAAGCTTCCAGGTGGAAGTTCTTCTGGGGCCATCTATCTTCTTGGAGGAGATATAGGATGCTGGCAGGAGCTGACATGTCTCTTTATCATAAAAAGCTTTTATATTAAATGCCATATTCTCAGATCTCTACAGGTGTTTGAGGACTGGGAGAACAAAATCTGTTAGATGTATTTATAACTTTGAGAGTATATATATGACTTAAATTTGAATGTACAGGTTTCCCAGTTAGTTACAGCTTAATGAAGTTAGAAAGGACAGCAAAGTTCACATTCTTAAACCTGAATAGATCTTGAGTAAGGAGAGACATTCTTTAAGCTGTTGGCAGTGATATCTAACTCTATCACCATTTTTAAGGCCCTGTAACTATAGTTCTGATCTTTGAGTACAGCCAGATTATAATCCTGAATGACTTATATAGAAATACTTATTTCTTAAGCTGTATCTTAAGAAGGCAAAGAAGAGTGACAGGGGAAAGATCCCAAGGCCGAATGAGAACAGGAGAAAAGGGGCTTGTGAGTCTGGGTGCAGCCCAACTCTGAGAAAAGGACCCTCTGAGAAAAGGAAAAGGATCCTCCAGGTGGACTCTATGCCAGGGTTTTCATCCCTATCCTAGCCCTCCAGCCTGTCCTGGGAACAGGGAGCATAGGATGATGTATTCTCCATAGCTGTTTCAAGCTGAAACAGGGCTCAGATAGTCAGGAAAATTTAAAATCCTGAGCTTGTGACCCAAAGTATATCAGAATTGTATTAATGTTAAAATCTGAAAATTTAAAATTTTAATATAATGATACCACCTGCATGTAGTTCTGCTGATGCCCCAGAGGGAAGTGCATATACATCTCCAGGCCCTGCCCACATGAGTGGCTGCCGAGGAACAAATGCCAGGCCAAGACTGGACCTCCACCCCACCCAGATACCTCGAGTCTGAGAGAGAGAGAGGTAGGGAATGCTAGGCCAAGGCCAGAGGACTTTTCCTCAGTCCATAAAACAATATGAAACAATGCAAGGCTGGAGGTGATTCCCTAACCTCCCTCCATATGGACAGCCTGAGTGCCGGGTGCCCCTCCCATAATGCCCTTAGTAAAGATGGCAGTGAGGTTATATGACCTGCCTGTTTTGACCTAGCCAAGATGGCAGCTATACCATGTGGTTGCCATTATTTAAGATGGCACTGCCTGATCATCACGTGATTGCCCTTATCAAATATGGCACCTGACCACATGTTCATGTGGGTTTTGTTTTGTTTTGTTTTTTTTAAATAAACTGAGCAGATAAGGAACAGATAAATTGAAACATTTAAAAGTCAGTCAGAAAGAAATATAGATGGCCATATCAATCATATATTTCCATTCTCACACAGAAAATAGACTTTGTGAAAGAAAGCTGGAGAAGTAGCAGCGCAGTCAGATGGGAGAGAGGGACCACCCCACCCTAGGCTGTGGCATGGTAGAAACAGCCTCAGGGGGAAGAACCCAAGCCATGGGTCGGTGGCAGTGGTGGGAGGGTGGTAGCAGGGGCTGAGGGCCATAGGTGCATTTTTCCACAATGAGTCATAAGGCCCAGTGGACTGACCTTTGGCATCCCAGAGGGCCAGGGAGGGCCAACGATAATGGCGCAAGATAGCCAATGGACCATCATTACAAAGGCTATGGGCCACGGAAGTGGGGGGAGGCGCACAGGCCATTTCCACATGCTGTCGCACAGGGATGGGGGCCAAAGGGCTGTGAGCCAAAAAGACACGTGGTACCAGCAAGCAAAATGAGACGAATCTGACCTCCAGTATCCCAGAGAGTCAGCGGGGACTAATGAACAGCGCAAGACAGCCAATAGACTGTCGTAACAAAGGCTATGGGCTGTGGAATCGAGTGGTCACAAGCTGTCTCCATATGCTATTGCACAGGGACAGGGACTGAGGGACTTAGATCCCGAAAGACACAAGCAAAATGAGATGAATCCCCACTTGTGGGAAAATGGCCAGAAGCGAAGGGAGGAATCTTACCAATCTGATAGGGTGAAGATTCCCTGGCGGTGTTCCTGCCTGGAAAATGGCAGGCAGGTGGTATGGGATCCCAGAGCTCCTCAGACTGCCAGCAGGCAGGAGAAAGCAGTGTGTTGTTTGAATCTTAGATGGTCTTCTAATAAAAACCCAGAGCTAGATATTAGGGTGAAAGCTGAAAGATCAGAGAAGCAGAACAGCCAGCCATTAGTTCTTACCTCTATGAAATCCTCAGCAAAAAAAAAAAAAAAAAAAAAAAAAAAAGAGTGAGTTCCTGTTTCCTCACACCTTATATAACTTCCTAGACATCACTTCCTGGGATTAAAGGCATGTGTGCTTCCCAGTACTGGGGTTAATGGTGTGTACCACCACTGCCTGGCTCTGCTTCCAGTGTGGCCTTGAACTCACAGAGATCCAGATGGATCTCTTCTACCTCCTGAGTGATAGGACTAAGGGTGTTTGCCACCACTGCCTGACCTCTGTGTCTAATCTAGTGGCTGGCACTGTCCTCTGATCCTCAGGCAAGTTTATTAGGGTACACAATACAGCACCACAGCAGTAGGATTGCTTGGTGATGTTGGGTGCCAATGTTATGAATTATTGTGAAGGGGGGACCCCCAAGAAATTCTGCACATGCAGGGAAACATGTTGGGCAGGTGCAGCGGTGAGCTGGGCAGATGCATGCCATGAAGGCATGGAGGCGGCAGCAGAGGTCAGTAATTCACAACCCAGATGCTGCATCCATGTGGAGAGTTTATTATAATAGAGAGATGAAGAGAAAGATAGGAAAGAGAGAGACAGAGAGAAAGATAGAGAAGAAAAGAGAGGACAAGGGTGTGCACTTAATAGGAGGAAAAGCAGAAGAGAGAGAGGAAGGGGAGAAGCTTTTCCTTAGAATGAGGCTTTTCTATCAGGATGCAGGGAGGCACCAAGGGATGGGATTTCAAGGGGCAGATCAGAATATTAACACTCTGGACACATACACATACATGCATGCACACACACACACACACACACACACACACACACACACACACTCACAAACACACACTTAAAAATTACCTTGAAACTTTTTTTTTTTGGTTTTTCGAGACAGGGTTTCTCTGTGTAGCTTTGCGCCTCTCCTGGAACTCACTTGGTAGCCCAGGCTGGCCTCGAACTCACAGAGATCCACCTGGCTCTGCCTCCTGAGTGCTGGGATTAAAGGCGTGCACCACCACCGCCCAGCCACCTTGAAACTTTTTGTGCTGATAACTTGTAACACTTGGCAAAATATCTGTCAGTATTAGATGACAACAATCTGTTAAGGTGTATGATTAAAATGTGTTTCCTCACTATAACAAAATAGAGATATAAAGTATGCTGGGTAGTTTTACGTCAACTTGACACAAGCCAGAGTTATCTGGAAGAAGAGAATCTCAATTAAGAAAATGTCTCCAGAAGATATGGATGTAAGGCACTTTCTTAATTAGTGTTTGAAGGGGGAGAACTCAGCCCATTATGGGTAGTCCCATCCCTGGGCTCATGGTCCTGGGTTTTATAAAAAGCAGGCTGAGCAAGCCATGACAATCAAGTCAGTAAAAAGCAATCTTCCAAGGCTTCTGATTCAGCTCCTGCCTTCAGGTTCCTGCCCTGTTTGAATTCCAATGCTGATTTATTTTGATGATAAACAGTGTGTGGTGGTTTGAAAGAAAATGGTTCCATAGGCCCATAGAGATGGCATTATTAGGAGGTGTGACCTTGTTTGAGTAAGTGTGGCTTTGTTGGAGGAGGTGTGTCACTAAGAGGAAGGCTCTGAGGTCTCAGATGCCCAAGCCAGGCCCAGTGTGACACTCTCTTCCTGCTGCCTGCAGATCAAAATGTAGAACTCTCAGCTCCTTCTCCAGTACCATGTCTGCCTGCACACCACCATCTCCATTCATGGTGACAATGGACTGAATCTCTGAACTATAAGCCAACCCGAATTAAATATTTTCCTTTATATGAGTTATCATGGTCATGGTGTCTTTTCACAGCAATAGAAACTCTAGCTAAGACAAAGTGTAAGCCAAATAAACCTGTTCCTCCTCAACTTGATTTTTGTTCATGGTCTTTCATTGAAGCAATAGTAACCCTAACTAATACATTAAGTATTAGTTATATGCTATTGTGATGCAGAGCTTCATGTGATGAAAAGCACCTACTGAATCTGTTTCCACAAATACTTTCTGAATAGTGAATGGGAAGCCAGACTGAACTATAGAGAATTAAGCAATGGTCTGTGCGGTGGTTTAAAAGAAAATGGCCCCCAAAGGGCCTGGCACTATTAGGAGGTGTGGTCTTGTTGGAGGAAGTGTGTCACTATGGGGCAGGCTTTGAAGTCTCTTTTTCTCAAGCTTCTGTCAGTGTGACAGTCAGTTGATTTCCTGTTGCCTGCAAGATGTAGCCCTCTCAGCTCCCGCACCACGTCTGCCTATGCACCATCATGCTCCCCATCTTGATGATAATGGACTGAACCTCTGAAACTGTAAGCGAGTTATCCTTAATTAAATGTTTTCTTTGTAAGAGTTGCTGTGGTCATGGTGTCTCCTCACAGTAATAGAGACCCTAAGATAATGTTTCCTGACTCCCATGAGAAGGTATAAGACATGGGAGAGGTAAGTGTTTAAGAAAGTAATCAAAAGCAATATGGAAGGTGGAACACACCCCAGGAAACTGGGGAGAGGTATATGGTGCTTATAGTGGGAGATGAGAGAAGATTCTGGAGTATCTGGAGATCTGTGAGCAGTTTCTGGAAGGATACTATGTTGGAAATACTTTGAGGCTGAGGAGGAGTGTGTGATGTGTGCATGGGCTGGCACCTTCTTGTACTTACTTATACAAGAGGTCAGACAGCCAATGATAGATACATTCTAGTCACCAAATCCCTTTGGCTATTACCTCCTTCAGGGACAGGGTTGTGCATGCCTGGAATGCTTTCACTCAAATGTCATTTGTCTGCATGTCTTGTCCCCTCCCTTTCTTTAGTTCTTAGTGACACCTGTGACTCCATTATTCTAAATTTCATTCATTTCTCTTCCCTCTTTTGAGTCTACCACAGTTATTGCCATCAAATATATTATTTTCAGTTGCTTTTTATTTTCTTTTTTTGTCATCTGGCAATAGAAAATCATGGAATAAATTTTTTCCCTCCAAATCATATGGTAGCACATAGTTTACTATGTGCTTTCAATATATCTCAGATGTAAGTTAACTGTGCATGTTCTTTCCTGGTGATGAATGTCCTAGATATAACATGATCAACACTGAAGAGCACACTGGGGGCTGTGTGACCTTCAGCAAGTTACTGGATCTCTTTATGGCCCAGTTTCCTTACCTGTGAAATAGGGAAATTCCATACTACATAGATAACCAAAAACATGTACTGAGTTACACAGTGTGGCAGATGCCAATTTCTATTTCAGTGTTTATAATTACCTGGTTTCCTTTTATTGTATGAGTTTGGTTTTGTACCCCAAAATAACTTTTACGTTTTTGCATACATTGCTTAGACTTCAGGAAGTGGTCTTCGATGTTGGCTGGTACCATGCCTCTTCTGTCAGTTTCTTCTCTTTGAGGCTTATCTCCAATTCCCAGACTTTTTAATCATGCTCCAGTTTCTCTTTGTTTTTTGTTTTCTTGAGACAAGATCTTACAAAGCCCAGGCTGGGCACTCATTATGTAGCCAAGGATGGATGATATTGAACTTCAGATTCTCTCTCTCTCTCTGTCTCTGTCTCTGTCTCTGTCTCTGCCTCTCTCTGTCTCTGTCTCTGTCTCTGTCTCTCTGTGTCTCTGTGTCTCTGTCTCTCTCTGTCTGTGTGTGTGTGTGTGTGTGTGTGTGTGTGTGTGTGTGTGTGTGTGTGTGTATGTAGACCAGAAATTAGACTTGGATATTGTTCCTTAGGTACTGTCCACCTATTTTTAAGACAGGGTGTCTTGCTGGAACTTGGGGCTCACTGATTAGTCTAGGCTGGCAAATAGCAAGCTCCTGGGATCCTCCAGTCTCTGCTTTGCTAGTACTGAGATTTCAACTACACCCAATGCATGTGGCTTTTTACATGGGTGTTGGGGATTGAACTCAGGTCCTCCTGGTTGTGCAGCACTGTATAGACCTGACATATTACCATAGTTCTGACCCTGACCTTCTGACTCATCTTCCAAGAAATAAGGCTGCAGTCATGTACCACAGTACCCAGTTGATATGGTGCTGGGGATGAAAGGCAATGCTTCCTGCACACTAGGCAAGCATTCTCCCACCTCATCCCAGCCATCTGGTCAACTTTAACAGGTGGACTTTTCTTTTTTGACTTCCTTGGACTATGCTTTGTGCTTACTGTTTCAGGAGAAGAGTTTGTGCTCAGCCTGTATCTGTTAATTATTATCTCAATCAACTTCTCTATTTTGCCTGACATTCCTATCTCAAGGCACAGTTTATTTGTTTATTTATTTAAATATACTACATGGGATTTATCATCTGAGTTTCATCATTCTGCAATATTCAGTCCCTGCTGTATTCATCGTTCTGCAATATTTACTCTACATTCTGTATCCTCTTCTGTCCCTGCCATGTAATCTAGTTTTTAACGTATCATGCAAATAATAGAAAGGGGAGGTAAGTTTTGCTTAAATGCTTTTAATTGGTATTCTGCCCACAAACACTGGGATGAAAAACATATCTCCTCCCTCTTTCTCTGTCCTCTTTTTTCATCTATGGAGCATGATTAAAAATACTTCATTTTTGTATTTTGGTAGTTTGGAACTAAAACCAAAATGGAACCATTGTAGTTTCATTTAGATACTAGAACTAATTGTTTTAATGGCACTTCGTGTCTCTGCGTTCAGTGGCTATAAAGCACACATTGGGACTTAGTGTCTATATTCCAGGTCTTTGAACTCTATTAGAACAGGTCAACAGAGGCTCATCTTTTATGAAAGGCTCTTCTAGTTCAGGAGGATAGAGGCTGGCCACAACCCTCTCTGTGGCCCTGGAGTTGGCTGGAAGCATGGGGTGACCCTGGAGTTGGCTAGGAGCAGAGACTCTACAGAATTATGTGCTTAGGGAAAAGATGGCCCCTGCTGAGGGTTGCAGAGACTCACTTTGAGTGAATAGAAAGAAAAATAATAAGCAAACCAATATTATTTTTGTACAGAAGACTCTACTCTGCCCTTCCCCCCCAGTGATGCATTCCTGGACTTAGCAACTGAATCCAGAAACATGAAAACAAGCTATCTTTTTCCTTCTAAGCTGCATTCACTACACAGCTGACAGTAGGTTAAAAATACTTGGCTGGTAGGAAAGGTGAGAAATGGGATGACTCAGTCCTGCCACAAAAAGACTCTGCAAAGGCTGCTCAGACCCTGCATTACCAGACACCATGTCCCACCAGGCCAAAAACAAGATGTGAGAATCAGACCTGCCTGAGAGTAGACATAAAAAACTTTGTGAAGGTGCCAAAAATGTCAGGGTGACAATTAAAGAAACAAAGTTCAACTCTTCTAATTAAAAATGGCCGAGAAAACCTGTGGCCCCTAGTGAGTTCTTGGTGCAAACCCAACTCTTTTGACCTCAGCACTTGTGTCCTATACTCCACACGCTCACCTCCCTGGCCTGGTTTGGCCTCTCAGTCCATCAGGGTGCTAACTGGGCTTGTGCCTCCTCAGCAATCCTAACATTGTTCTTGGCATTTAGGCATGAATTTGGACTCCCCCACTGGGCTGAAGCCGCTTTTGACAATTAACTTGTTACTCTTTTAAATACTCACTTTTACTGGTCTGTCCTCCTCTCTCTCCCTTCCTCATTCTCCCATCTTTCTTCCATCATTCTTTTCTCCTTCTACTCCTCCTTCTCTCCCTTCTCTCTCTGTCTCTCCCCCTCTGTTTCTCTTCCTTCTTCTTCATCCCTCTGACTTGTCTCTCGGTCTCCCTTTCTCCCCACAGGTAGTTGTTTAGAAGAACAATTAAATAAATTTAATTTGATAGTTTTAGAAAAATACAGAAAAAGGGAAGAAAGTTTGGGGAGCTCCCACGTGGTCCCTACTCATTTTTCCTTATCATAGGAATCACACGTTAGTAATGTATGTTTGCTGCAGTATATGAACAATGTTAAGTTTTAAGTAAAACTACATAAATGACATATAATTAGTTGATCGAAACAAGTGGCTTCCATTGCTTTGGGTTGAACTCCAGTTTCTATAGGCAACTTGTGGCTACACTTCAATAGTGACCTGATATGTGTTGTAACCCAAATCTTTTGACCCTTTCTGGATTGTTGTGACTCTTCTGTTCTGTGACCTGGTGCTTGAGTGCTTCTTGCCACTATTCAAACTTTCTCCTTCAAAGTGAAATCTCATTTAGCTGTAGCACCAGAAGACACACTTGTAAATTTCTGTTATGCCAATATTCCCACCGTGTCTTAATTACGGTTACTATTGCCGTGATAAAACACCATGATCAAAGCAACTTGGGGAGGAAAGGTTTTATTTGACTTGTGCTTCCACATCACTGTTCATCATTGTAGGAAATCAGGACAGGAATTTAAACAGAGCAGGAACCTGGAGGCAAGAGTTGATGCAGAGGTCATGGAGGAGTGCTGCTTACTGGCTTGCTCTTCATAGCTTGCTCAGACTGCTTTCTTAGAGAACTTAGAACCACAAGCCCAGGGATGGCTTCACTCCCAGTGAATTTGGCCCTACCCCATCAAACACTAATTAAGAAAACGTTGTACAGGCTTTCCTACAGCCCATTCTCCTAGACATTTTCACAGTTGAGAGTCCCTCCTCTTAGGTGACTATAGCCTATGTCAAGTTGACATAAACTAGCCAGCATACAAAGTCTGAACTTTATCCTCATTTCCTTAGTTTCTGACCAGTATCATTTCTCTTCCAAAATCTCATATTATATTTGGTACCTATGTCTTTGTGGAGTGCCAGAAAAGTCCAGCCTTCACCCAATAGACAGGCCACATGCATCCTAGGATAGCTATGAATGGGTCCTAACATGTTTAAAGATTGCAATGTCATATTTCAGTATCAAAGCATTAGATGTCCCTGTTCAGAGACTCTTCTTGCCCAAGAGTTTTCCATAACATCAGTATTTAAAACGATATATTGACAATTTGGGCACTGACTTATGATCTGTAGACTGTTCTTCAACTGTTATATATTTGATGTTTCTCATGATTAGGCTGGGGCAATGGATTTTAAAAGACCAAAAGTGCATTGGATTGGGGCTGCTTCTCACTGTTGTTCCCACTTCACAACCTGACTGGAAGGTTTCTCTTCCTTCCTGTGTGTGTTGTACTCGAGAAATACATTAGTATGTACAGCAGATTTAAAGAACAGAGAATTAAACTCCACCTCCTGGAACGTGACAGGCCAACATAAATCATTTGGAATTTTTCTGCACAAGAGTTTTATCTATTCTATTATCTGCACAAGAAATTTATCTATTTCCTATGCCTATGCAACCATTTAAAAGTATCATTTTCTGGCCTGAGAATATAGCTCCAGTTGGTAGAGGGCTCACCTGGCATGCTTGAGGCTTAGGGTTTGATCCTCAGCACCATATAAACTAGGTGTAGTGTTACACACACCTGTCATCCTAACACTTGAGAGGTAGGGACAGGCAGATTAGAAGTTCAAGAACATTCTCAGTTATGCAAAGAGTTTGAGATTCCCTCTCTCAAAAAAAGTAAAAAATATCAGTGTGTTTGCATGGTTATTAATTTTATGATTTAGACCAAACAATCTAATATTTATTTTGCTATTCAACTGAGGCAAAGTTTATTTTTAAGAAGTCACTCACTGTCTTTCCTATGCACTTGTTCTCTTTTTTAAATTTTTTAAAAAGATTATGTGTATGAGTGTTTTGACTGTATGTATATCTGTGCACCACATATGTGCCTGGTACATGAAGAAGCCAGAAGTGGCATCCAATCCCTTGGAAATGAAGTTACAGATGGTTGTGAACCTGGGTCCTCTGCAATAGCAGCCAGTGCTGTTAATCACTGAACCGTCTCTCCAGCTCTGATCTCCCCTTAACGTTCTTGATGACTATAGACTGAATGGTACTGTCTGGAGAGTTAAAAACCATGAACTCTGTTCTAGACACCTGTTTTCAAAAGTTTCTTCCATATCTTCCTTTTCCCTCCTCTTCCACAGTCACAAGACATTTCAGAAACAACCCATGCTTAAAACTGTGTAGCTGGAAATGCTCCCTGTTTAGGTAGCTGCCCAAATCACTGCACACATACCTACCATCTGCACCATTCTGCAGATCTTGCCTTCTGTAGAGGGTAGGTTCTTGAGTCCTGTGTGCAATACATATAAAAACATGATCAATTCAAGATACCAGCTCTTCTTAATTGAGAAAATGCCAAATAGAAACAAAAGTTATCAGGATATTGTAAAATCAATAGTGAAATTATCTTTTCCTTTACAGTAGTTTATTCTAATTTGAACTAGTTTTCTTAAATTCTTTCCCTCCCAAATGCTGGGATTACAGGTGTGCACCACAGTGCCCGGTTTATGGAGTTCTGAAAAATGAATCCAGGGCCTGGTGCATGCTATCCACACTCTTCCAATTTGAACTTCCCAGATGCAAAAGTTATGATGTGATATTTTTCAAAATGTAACAAAAATATATTCCCAGAAGGCCTTTTTTTAGAGTCAAAGAAAGCTGTGTCTCAATGCCAAGAATCAGTTCTAATTGTAAATTTTCCTTTATATTTTTATAAGTTCCTACAGAGCTGTAAATGTTCATGTGGCCCCAGGTGACTGAAGGTCCAAGCACATTTAATCAGTTGTCTTGTTTTGCCAGAGGGAGGAGAGATGGTGGTGGTCTGACTAAAATGCTACATCTGTTACAGTGGCCTTCACAGTCTAGTCTGTCAAGTCACCTCCCATACACACCATTCCAATTATTAGAAAAGAAATTTAGAAAATCAGCAATCACTCTCGAGACAGATAGATTCTAAAGTGCTGTTCCTAACCTTTCTCTCCCTGAGAAGCCATTGGCAGTTAAGGACTATGAGGGGGAGAGGATCCATTTTTTTTCCCAATGCTGTAGACACTGATTAGATGTCTATGCTCCAGTAAATAACCTTCCACTCACGCTCATGCAAAAATTCCTAACTATAATCAGTGGGTCAACACACAAGAACGACATGAAAGGAGGGGGACAATTTGGGTGGGGGAGAATAAAGGGGTTCACCAGAAGTGGGAAGAGATTAAAAAAGATAATTGGTATGAATTTGATCAAAATATATTATATGCAATCATGAAATTGTCAAAGGAAAACAACAACACTCTTCACTTGGTTGACTTGAATCCAGAGCTCTTTCTGGCCAGTGCCTATTTTGTTTATGAGCTAACACTAGAACATTTTCTATTCTCATCTCCCCCCACCCCCCCACCCCACTCCACCCCACCCCACCCCCCCCATCCCACCCCACTGCTGTGTTGTGTGGACAGCTGCACCCTTACAGAGTACAACTAGAAGGTGACTCATTGTAAATGAGTCTTCTCTGTCATTCTGGCTGTTCTATAGTGAGTTTCCTTGCTGTGTGTGATCTAGTGCCTGCATGCCACTATCCTTGAATACAGTGGAGATGTCCCAGCTGAACAGAGCTCTGACTTAGAACAAGTTGACCTGCCCAGCAGCCTCACAGTGACTGTTTTCTAATTCATGGATTATTTTCCAAAGTATTAGAAATAACAGGTGTCTGGTTGGAATTTCATTGTGCTATGTGGAGATGGAGTGGCATCTGCTTGCCCAATGAGGTCCAGTGGTGGTAGAAAGCATCAGACTACTCAAGGAGATGGGAGATGCCAGAGATAGCATCAGGAAAGGCTGCTGGGGATGGGGTGTAGGAAGCTGTCAGGGCTCCTGGAGACAGCCTGTAATAGAGGTTGGGTATCTGATTTCTATGTCACTGAAGCCTCTGACCAAGGCTTTATATTTGGGTCTGAAATCTTGAGCTCTGGTCTTGGCTTTGCCTATAACTAGTCAAAGAGAATCTTTTTGTTTATGTTTTCTGAGACAGAGTTCCATTATGTAGCCCTAGCTGGTCTGGAACTCACTATGTGGATCTCAACCGAGCTGCAACTTTCTTGCCTTCTGCCTCCCATGGAATTGGGCTCACAGGCATGATCGCTCAGCTCCTGCCTGCCCCAAAATAGATTTAAAACCTGTCTATTTTACAAAAGATAAAAACAAACTGAAAGCACAAAATGGATTTAAACACATCCTTCCTATCCAGGTTTATTGAGTTTGTGGCACTGTGAACAGAGGAGTGAATTGGATGTGGGCATTTCCCTGAAGTATGCACGGCTTTTGGACAGATAGCTTTCCAGTGCCCCCTTCCTCTTTCTACACTCTTATCAGAATTGGAAACTCAGACTGGGAGCACATCCTCCAGGGCTGCTTCATAAATGCAAACAACTCCCTAAAACCAAGAGCTCTTCCAGCTTCAGCTTTGTCAAATTTTTAGACAATTAATTACTATCTAACCCATTCAACCCAAAGCCCAGATTGAAAGATTAGTGGTGCTTTCTTCAGACAAAATGATGAGGTCCTAAAAAACTACACAAATGGTGAGTCCACCTTGCACCCTTTAGGGCAAAGACCCGTGTCCCTTTTTATAGGATGAGGCTGCCACTAACCCCCTCCCTGTGCTGGAAGCTCATAGTAGTGGCTGCTCAACCTCTTGGGAGCCCTGTACAGCTACACCCAGCTGCCTTGGCAACAAATACAAAAGAGGTTCTTGGAACATTCCACAGCCAAGAAGGACTCTCTGGGAGACGCCCTTCTGACAGAACTAGGCTGTTAAGACAGAGTCTATTTTCTTCATGCTTAAAATACATCACTGTGTATGTGAGCTGCCTCGGGGTTTGGGTGACAAGGAATCCTATTTTTGTCACATTGCCCTTGTTTTACTGCTCTCCCACCACCCAATGTCCTGAGAAGTCCTTCTAAGTGCCAGCATGTCCCCTTTAATAAGTCAAACCATCCATGAGGGATCACGCCACTTGAAATAAGACCCTGCAGAATGTGGGAAAGCCAAGCTGTTGCTGGCACTGCCGCAGCTACTGAGCTGGAGTCTCCACCACACATGCTTTGACTTAATTGGCCTAATGAGTCGGGGCTGGATGTGACTGCATGATCAATCAGGTTCGAGTTATGAGCTGTTGAAAAATGGGATTACAGCAGAGAAAAGGCTTTTGGCAAATTGACTACAGGCAGGAAGCTGAGAAGTCTTGATTTAACAATTGAATACTTTTTCCTTTATTTTTATCCCATCCGTTGCATGCTGATAAGTCACAACAAAACCTAGGTGGCTGTCTTGCTTATATGCATTAGAATTCATCTTGCAGTCCCTACTCTGTTTTGATCCAAACACAATAGGTTTTGCCTTGTGTGACACTAAAAACAAATGAATATTTGCTATCTAGAACAGTGAAATGCCCTTGTCAGAATATTTTTGCCCTTGCCCTTGTAATAGATCTGGGAAGGGGTATTAATATATTTCAGATATATGTGTAAATATATGAAAGCATACATTTGAACACTAACTTGTGACTTTGGTTATTTATCAACGCTAGCCACGTCATTTCTGTTTATTTAGTTAGGTCCTTGATGGGCTAGCAAGAGATTCTGGAATATGGGTCCCTTCCCCCATGTTTTCCAGTGGCTATTCAAGGGAGGAAGGTCTTGGGTCATTCCAGGACAGCAACAAAAACCTCTTGAGCAAACTTTTTTCCATTCTGGGAAAACCAGAAATGAAGAAACTTGGCAAGCATGGCTGGTTTTCTGCTTGACTTGTCAGGCCTGAGGTAAATACAGGTACTCGTGGAGTGTATTATTCTGTTGACCATCTCTAAAGATTTCTGCAGAGGTATTTTGTTGTTGCTTAATTGAACTCTGGTCAAACTTGTAAGGTAGATATAAATTTACGCCTCAATGTTGGGAGCTGTTTATATTTCCTCCTATTCAAATAAACCAGTTTGTCCTTCCTTTTCTTTGTAAGGTCGGTAGGAGGTTTTAGTTTAGTTTAGTATTGGCCTTGGAACTTCCTTTTTTCATTAGTGGGAACTGAGAATGTTAACCTTGTAGAATATTCTGAGCTAGGAGCTGTGACTGTACTGTTAAAAGGACACATTGATATGCCATTGTGTTCATGTCCATTTTGGCCCAGGGGAGTTTTTAATCACTCTGCTATCAAGGGGCATAGAGTTTAGATCTAGGCTCCACCACCTTATTAGCAGGTTTTCATGAGTGAGATGGTAACCTAAGACCACTGCATAGAGCATAATGTAATGGGCCTGGTAGAGATGAAGATGTCCTAAAGGGACACTTGTGTCTCTCTACGACTATTAGACTACTGGAACAATGGACTCTAAAAAATGGGAATTTCCCCACAGTAGGAGAAGGAAAAGTGCCAGCGAGAGTGGGAGCTTAGCTCCCTGAAAGGATGAGATCCTCAGAACCAAGGTAAGACCACATCTTGATAGGACTGCTTAGATAAGCATATTGATAGCCTTCTGTTTCACCTTTAACCTTACTTCAGGGTCATGAAGTGAGGATGTCATTGGATGTCTTTGTCCCTCTTTCTAAAGTGGCCAGATTGAGTAAATCTCCCTTTTTGTTTTATTATTATTATTATTATTATTATTATTATTATTATTGCTCTTTTAATTTGTTCTTTGCTTTTTCTCTTTACTATTTTTCCCCAAGGTAAGATACCTATTGATAATTTGGAAATTTCATATAATGCACCCTGATTACACCTGCTTCCCATCTACCCTCCCACCCTTGTGCACCCCCTCAACTCAGCAAAACGAAAAAGGAATACACCAAGTCCAATTTGTGTTGCCCATATGCTGATTGGAGCATGGTCAAACTGTGACCAGCCCCTTAAAAATAAACCAGTCCCCCTTCCCTCACTTGAAAGTCATCAACTACACTTGTAGTTGTGAAGAGCTATACTTCAGCATCTTTGTCACATTTTTAAAGGACTCTATTCAATAGCTTCCTGTCTGAACTGTTTCTTTTTTGGGGGAGGGAGGAGGCTGTCACAGAAGCTTTCAATGTCTCTCATTCTCAATTGTGAAGCTTCCTTGCCCATAACAGCTGGTGGCAGCACAGATCACGGACTTCCGCATGGTCTCCAGTGGTAGCACGGTCCACAGACATCAACTTGGCCTCTGGTGGTAACAGGGACCATGGACATCAATATGGCTGCCAACAAAAGCACAGTCCATGAACACCAACATGGCCTACTGCTGCAGCAGGGACTATGGAGGTCTTTTGAGGAGGCTCAATCCAGAAAATGGACCATTCTTCACCTTGGATGGATAGCTTGTGGTTGCTCAGAGCCAGGGTGATCATGTGACTGGGCAGTGAGTTTGGGGCAAGCCTGCATTAGCTCCAGGCTACTGTACACCACCCTTCTAGCCCTACTTGGCATCAACATGCTCCTTGGTCCACCACTCCCATACCTGTTGCCACTTCCCTGTCTCTTGTTTCATTTCTTTCCACTGTGCATGTCACACAGTTCCACCATCTTTCCTACTTCTCTATCACACATTCATTTATTGAAGTGGCATTGCAAACTTCTGTGTGTCACACAGGATGTATGTATGTATTGCTCAAACAGCTTTACATGAAAACACTTAATGCAATCAGTCATTGGTCTGGTTCAAGGTTCAAGGTAAAAACTGGACTATTGCTGAGATTTATCTCAGATATCCTGTTGTTGATCAGAGTCATGGTGATCTTGTGGCTGGGCAGCACATCTGGGTGCAGGATCCACAAGCACTCCAGGCTCTGCACACCTCCCTGCCATTGATGTAACATGATCATCCTGATTTCTTCCCCCCAGCAGGGCTAGCATCTTGAGCCGCAGCAGCCACATATCCATGAGGACTGGCCCTACTTGGCAACCGCATACTGCTTTGTCCTGAGCAGCACTGCTTCCATGTCCTTGTCGTCACCACTGCTGCCACATAAGACCTGACTTTTTTCAGTTTCAGAGATAATGTGAGCTCTGAAGACTCACCCTCCAGTGCTGTTTCCCCTTCAGATTCTGCAGGTGTCTCAGGCTCTGTGGAGAGGTTCTTCATCCCACAGGTGCTAGTGGCCACCACCATCTTGAATCCTCAGACTTAATTGGTTCTTAAGGCTAGATGGTTGAACTTGATTTCTTGGGAGTACAGACTGTGAACCTTAAGTCCAGCTGCAATGACTTTTAAAAACTTCTGAAATGTTATTTCTTGTACAAGCTACCTGCTTTAGAGTGAATCAAACCCCAGATATCCAATTCACAAATCCTTGCTTTCCCTATAACATAGAGCTGGGTAAAGCATTTCTCATTCCTTTTTAGTACAGCTATGGACATGCTAAATTCACATTTGTGCTCCCTATTATATTTTATTATTACTGTCTTCATTATTATTTCAAGAACTTTTTTCATTTATTTATTTGTGTGTGTGTGTGTGTGTGTGTGTGTGTGTGTGTGTGTGTGTGTGTGTGTGTGTGTGTAGAAGGTCAGGTGCACATGTAGAAGTCAGAGAACAGCTCATGGATTTGGTTCTCGCCTTCTACCATATGAGTTCTGAGAAATGAACTTAGGTCGTGAGGCTTGGCTTAAAGTACTCTTATTCATTGAGCAGTCTCATTTCCGCCTATTATTTCTTCTCATATTTCTCATCTTTTTCCTCTTTTTACTTGAATTATTGAGTAAAATATTAGCCTTTTATTTTTATTTTTATTTTTTTGAAATAGGATCCTGTAGCCCAGGCTGGCCTCAAATTTTCTTCATAGACAATGGTGGCCTTAAATTCCTGATGTTTCTACCTGTAGCCTCCCAAATGCTGGGATTACATGGGCACTACCTGCTCAGTTTTATGAACATTTAACATACTTTAAGATCATAGAAGCAGGAATAGATTTTGACATCTATAATGGTGTTCCTTTCTACCTCCTTCTATTACTTCCTACCATCTTTAACTCTCTTTTTCTTTATTTTCTTCTGAAAACACTAAATACTCTTTCCATATCTTCCTGTTTGTGTAGAGGTTCAAAATTTCTTTGAAAGGCAGGTGTATTCATTATAAAATACTCAAAGGAGGAAGGATTGATTGTAACTGACTGTGCAGAGGAACAGTACATCTTGGAGGGGAAGGCATTGCTGGGTAAGTGGCTTGGTCCAGGTGCAGATCAGTAAGCAGGAAGAGGGCAATGCCACTGCTTAGCTGCCTTACTCCTTTTTCTCTTTTTAGTCATTCCAGAACTCAAGCCCCTGGAATGATATCACCAACATTTGGGGTGGGACCCCTTCTGCAATTAATCATCTCTGGAAAAACCCTCCCAGGCACACTCAGAGGAGTGTCTTACAGATGAGTCTAAGTCTAGTCAAACTGAAAATGAAGACTAACTTTCAGTAGGCTTTGTGGTTCTTATGGAATGTAAGTAGCTCAATTGGTCCCACTTCCAGGAAGCCTTTTTTACTTTAGGGCTGGCTGAAGCAACGGGTTCTTTTGGTCTATTCTGTATTCCCAGCATACTGTCAGCATATATTTAAAATAGAGTTGTTGTACTACTCACATATCCTGCTACTCAATACCTGGGGTCAAAGGCAATGAAGTATTAGAACAAAGTCCTTTTCAATGGTGAAAATTTCAACATGATAAGAAATGGTGAGGGACTCTCCACTCACCATAGAGTGTGATCTATGTGTGAGTACCTCATCTCTGATCTAGCCTTATCATGTCAGATCTTTTCCTACGCACTTATTCATAAATTTTTATTTTTCTCAAACACTCACAATGCATGACATGGTCTACACCAGGAGTACAACACAGAGATAGCTTGGATAGGACTGTGTCCACTTATCTTTTGTTTCAGCAGATTGCCTTTCTTGGAACATACATGGTACAAGGAGAGATTCTTAGGTCAGCCTACCTCTTAGGAGGTTTCCTTGCCATAAGAAGTCCATCTGGGGAGCAAAATGCATCTTTAAGAAAAATAGATATCATCCATATTAATCCATAGTTATGCTTTTATAGCCTACCTAGCTAAAAATTGGTCAATCCTAGTCTCTTTGTGGAACACATACAGAATATTTGCTGTATACATGCAAACTAGTTCGCATCGCTGGGTCTGGAAGGTAGTATGCTTCTTCATCTCCATGCTTCCGTGTTCTCTGGGACTACAGAGATACTCAGGGCTACACGAGACTGACCAGCTACTCCTGATCTACCTCCATCATGCTTCTAAGTTTTCAAGGCAAAAATGCCCCTTGTTGCGTTATTACAATAATTTTCTCATTTTCTGTGTCCCTTACTGGATTCTGGTGGGCCGAGTCCATGTCGTCTCTACTTTGGTTTCTAAAACTAGCAAAGTGTCTTGTGCCTTCCCTTGTGGAATAAATGGATAAATAGAGAGGTGTATTTGAGAGAAAAGCAAAATGTTGTTGAAATGATTCCTCTTTGTATTTTAACCACTGTCTTTATGTTCTCAGCCATAAATCAATTTGCACTTTGGAAGATATAGCCAAGATGGATGAGTAACAACTGAAATGTTTCCTCCAACTCAATTTCTGTGTTAGGTTCTGTGAATCACAAAGCAGTGAGATAAGTACTGTTTGGTGCTCTTTGGCCAAGTCAGGCAGGATGAGACATGAACAAGGTGCTGGGGAGATAGCTCTTTTGGTAAAATGCTTGTCTTGCAAGCATGAAGGCCTAAGTTAGATCCCCAGAACCCACATTTAAAAAGGCAGGCATGATAGCACAAAATTTTGATTCTAATGCCAGGGAGGAACAGACAAATGGATTCCTGGGACTTGTTGGCCAACTGGACTACCCTCTTGATGACCTTCAGGTTCAGGGAGAGATCCTATCTCAAAAGTGGAGTTGATGACTCCTCAAGAATGACACCTGAGTTTGACCTCTGCCTTACATATGCATGTACACACATGTAAATAAGCAACTGTACATACAATAACACATATATATGTACATATTCCACAAAGATGTATATAAAAAGTATAATATAGGAATAAAAAGTGTTTCAAAGTCCCAAGGAAGGAAATTTTGTTAATTATACGCACATATACTTTGAGGGTTAACATACCTTAAAATTATTATTATTAATTATTTTTATTATTTTATTATTGTATGTGTGAGTACATTGTGTGCCTATATATATGTGTGAGAGAGAGGAGAGAAAGAGAGACTATGCATGTGATGGCATGCACGTGAAGATCAGAGGACAACTTGGTAGAGCTGGTCCCTTCATCTATCTTTCTATGGGTCACAGGAATTGAACTCATGTCAGTGTTATACCATACCTTTACCTAACGGGCCTTTTTCCTGGCCCATTTTTGTGTGATCACTAATTTACTTATGGGAATGGGTGTAAGTGAAGCTCAAGTATGTGAGGATATTTAGCAGAGGCACACATGTTCTGGACTTGAGCACTACTAAACTATCAGCTGAAGATAATGCAAGGGACCAGGAGAAAGAGGCCTAGCCAGAGCTCTGACTTTCTGTTAACTACCTCTGAGATCCTCACTGTTCCATGCACCCAGCTGACTCACTGTTAAAATGCACAGCTCAGAGAGCAGAAGCTTGTTCACTGCATTCTGCTATGTTTTTCTTCCTCCATGTTATTTGCAACCTTAAAAGAACTTATTTATTTCATCACTAATATGTTCTTTGTATATTTCACTTTGATTACAGGTGTTTAATTCTGACCTCTCCTCTGCATAATGTCCATCACTCTCAAACTTGCATAGGTGATAGGCTTTCTCTGGTTTATACAACTTCCATTTATCTATCTATCTATTTATCTATCTGTCTGTCTGTCTGTCTGTCTGTCTATCTATCTATCTATCTATTGTGTGTGGATGGTATATATGTCTTTGAGGGTGTATGTGGATGTGTGTGTGTGTGTGTGTGTGTGTGTGTGTGTGTGTGTGTGTGTATACCAGAAGACAATTTGCAGGAGTCAGTTTCCTGCTTACACGTGTGGGTTTCAGGGAACAAACTCAGGTCATCTTGCCCATCCCAAATTTCCATATATATCACATGCCAGATCATTGCCTGCAATTTCTCCCTCTACAAATTGTTCCTGGCTCAAGTTACACCAGATCAAAGAAATATGGTCACAATATGCTTCATTAAAGTATAAACACCACAGAGGTCATTCTCTGTGAGATTATGGGATTAGAGGCTCTGGGAGAGTCACAGCTATCTTAGAGACAGATAAAAGATATTTTGGAATCTGTCCCTCTGTCCATAGTGATCAATGCCATAACTGGGGAAGTGTGACTGCCTTCCTACACTGCAATTTAATTGGGTCGAAGGACGGCAAGTGAATTCTCTATTCATCCATGCAAGCTTAGCTAAGAAGGCTGACTGAGGCTCTCAGCAGCTTCAGGGACCAGGAAGCAACTCATTTGTCTTTGGAGTTCATCTGAAGGAAAGAGTTCATCAACAGGATGGATGACCCATCTTTGTGGAAAGACAGGACTGTGTATACTTCTCTGCGGTCTTGTGCATCAATGCCACTCATTTTTTTTTTCAGGGTCAATGTTCAAAGTGACATTCGGAAGACAGGCCTGACTTCTTCCTCATTCTCAACAAATCTGGACTCTTTTGCTCAGAGGCCCATATCAATGCTGGCATGACTTTTAGCAAACATGGGCCAAATTTCAGCCTCATTATAAAATATAAAGTCAGAGTTGGCTTTGAGTTTTGCACTCACATTTCACACAAAACTAATTTGCAGTGCTTCCAGATGGGTTCAGAGTCGATGGCACACTGCCTGCTACTCTAAAATTCATGAGGCGGAGAACACTGGAATGGGAGAGGAAATAGAGTTTGTACCCTGTGTGGGGAAATGTGGAGGTTTAAGGATCTAAGGAAAGAAAGAGTTAGATTTTTAAAAATGACACCAGCAACAGCTCAGTATGACTAAGGCAAAATGGGGGAGAACCAGCATTTTATTAAATGATCAGGGCCAGGCGTTGAACATGATGTATGATCTGTCATTCAGTTGTTTCCTCACTCGACGAAGTGGAATTATTTTAGTCTTTTAATGAAGAAAATTTTTTGTATACCTCTGGGCCCTGGAAATCACATCTTTGTTATAAATCAGGTGGGGTGTGTGTGTGTGTGTGTGTGTTCATTAACCAAATGATACTTTATTGGCAAAGCCTCAAAATTACTTCCAGGGCCTGGAAAAATGGCTCAGCTGGTGAAGTGCTTATGTTGCAAGCAGGAAAACAAACAAACAAACAAATAAACAAAAAAAGAAAACAAAGCCTGAGTTTGACACCCAGAACCTACAGGAAAAAAATTTCTGGGTGTGGTGGCACTCAGTTGTAATCCCAGTGCTCAGGACATAAAATACACATGCAGAGGCAAAGTAGATCACTGGGACTCATTGGTGAGTCAGCCCAGCTTGCTTATCCAGCTGCAGGCCAGTGAGAGACCCTGTCAAGAAAACACTAATGGAATTATTGAGGAATAATACTCTCTGCTGTTCTCTGGCCTCCACATGCAAGCATGCTCATGTGAACACCCACATCCACATCCACACAAGCACACATAAAATGCCCTCCAGTTAGAGAGACCCAACGTTATTTTGTCTCTAGTTCATGAATGGGTATGTGGCAGACAGTGTGCAGGCTGCTTTCATGAGAGGACTCCTGTAGGGGTTGAATGTCAAACACCACTTCATTCAAAAAGCTGAAACATTAGATTCTCCTGGCTGTGTCTGCCAGGAGAAAAGGCCATCTTCCACTTAACTCATATACATTAGTGGGATTCAGATCCGGTAAAACAGATGAGCAACCCAAGAAAGTAGAAGGTAACAGCCCTTTCCTGTGGGCAGCTAGGTGTTCATTCTTCATTTTCTCAAGCATGCATATCAAGACTCTCCCATGCAGCTCCATTTTCCCTGACTGTTGATAATATTCCAGGATGAGACTGGAGCGGTGGCTGAATTAGAAGGAACTGCCTCTCCTGTACCACTGTCCACTGGGCCTGGAGACACAGTTTCCCTGAGTGCTAGCCAGGCTTTGCCCTATATTAACTGTCTAGATAAATGGTCAGGTTATTTCTCACTTGTAGCCTGTGCCCTAAATCTTTACTGGTGCCCACAAAAGCATGGCTGTTTCCCATCAAACTTTGGGAAATATTTAAAGGGAAGAAAAATTCAAAGCATCATCTTTTAACTCTTAATTACATTTAACTACATAGACAAATGAGTTTTAAAGACCATAATGAAGAAAGAATTGTTATAAGTTAGTTAACAGGTGTTTATTGGCTGCTTGACTAATTTTTGTCTTGTTAATTTTGGGGGGTGGGGTTAGCAATACAAAATAATAAATTTCATTATACCTTTTTCTTTTAGTATTTTGAAACAAGGTCTCTGAGGCTGGCCTTGACCTCACTATGTAGGAAAGAATGATCTTGAACTCCTGGTCATCCTGCCTCCAATTCCAGAGTGCTAGGACTACAGGTGTGTACCACAATGCTAAGCTTTATTATGACAATGTCTATATATATGTGCTAGCTAGCTTTATGTCAACTTGATAAGGCTAGAGTCATCAGAGAGGAGGAAGCCTCAGTTGAGAAAATGCTTTCATAAGATCCAGCTGTAGGCAAGCCTGCTAGGCATTTTCTTAATTAGTGATTGATGCGGGAAGGCCCAGCCCACTGTGGATGGGGCCACTCCTGGGCTGGTGGTTCTGGGTTCTGTAAGCAGGCTGAGCAAGCCATGGGGAGCAAGCCAGTAAGCAACACCCCTCCATGGCCTTTGCTCCTGCCTCCAGGATCCTGCTATGTTTGAGTTCCTGCCCTAACTTACTCCAATAATGGACTACAATGTGGGAACCAAATAAACCCTTTCCTCCCAACTTGCTTTTGGTCATTGAGCTTCGTCATAGTGATAGTAATAACCCTAAGACAGTATACATCACTAATGTGCCAACTGCAGGAATAGAACATAAGAAGTCAAGGCATGATAATGGATTTGTGAGTTGGCTTAAAATAGCATGAAAATTACCAGTGTTTATAAGGTGTACATGATCTACGTGTTGGGTACCTCAGGTCTCTAGATCAATTCCAGCTCTGATTCATGTCCTCTGCCATTATGACAAGCTGGTTGATCCCTGGCTTTCATTTTTCTATAGGTAAATGGGATTTGACTCTCTGCAATACTTTTCCCCAGGCTGCAGTATACCTGGAAAGAGATCACAGATTTGTGCTATTTTTAATTGGATGAGACTCTGTGATACATCAAAAAATTATTTTTTTATGAAGAAGAGTCTAGAAAATACTGATGCTTTCTCTAAAATACATAATTTTATTTTTAAAGTAACATATCCTTTGTGCAAAAATGTGGAAATAATAATATATACATTAAATGAAAAACAGAACTCGATAAACCAAGAGAAATAATAATGATTAATATTTTAATGTATGTTCTGGCAATATTTTATACATTTACATTAATTGGTCATATCTGAGATGTTATTCTATATACAGCATTAGATTAGATTAGCATTTAGAAGTAGCACATGGACACTTACCTTACACCAGATCACTCTATAGTCCAGACATTTACACTGTATAGTCTTTATACTATACATTTCACTGGACACATCAGATTGTCTCTAGAGAGTCACTTGTATGTAAGGTCACAGTGTAATAATCTTCCTTCTTAACATTTTAAAAGTTTTTTTCCTGTATAGAGATGTTTACACTTTCAAATTGTATTCTTTATTAGAAATTGAATAATTCAAATAATCTTAAAGGAGATATTAAAACAAAATAGAAGATGTAGAATGTTAACCAAGGGTCCTAAAACCATAGTGGATGTTCAGAAGTGTTGCCATATTACCTGAGGATTTGCTTGTTTTTGGCAGGGGATGAGTACCTGGAAATTAATTTTTGGAAACCAAGGCTCTCTCTGATGTCTTAACTTCTTTTTTGAAGGGCTCATGTATCCCAGGCTAGTCTAGAACTTACTATATGCTGAGAAAGATTTGGAACTTATCTCCCTGTCTCTACCTGCCAAGTGCTGAGAATATAGATGTGTGCCACCATGCCTGTTTATATGTGGTGCTGTGTATTGGGTCCAGGGATTTGTGCATGCTAGGCAAGCACTCTGGTGACTGAGTCACATCCTCAGACCCTACCTGCTTTTGTAAGGACTATTATTTGTAATTTTTAAAATTTATTTATCTATTTGATATGTATGAGTATTTTGACTGCATGTATGTATGCCCACCATTTGTATGCCCATGGAAGTCAGAAGAGGGCATTGAATCCCCAGAACTAGAATTATAGGTGGTTATGAGCTAGTCATGTGAGTGTTGAGACTTGAACAGCCAGTGATTTTAACCACTGTGTCATCTTTACAGGCCCAAGAACACTTTTCTTAATTCAAGGAACCATAGGGGTTTCAAATATAAACATATATACAAACAAAACACCCCAAACCAAAAAAATAAAAAAATCTTCTAATTTCCCTTTGACCTTGGGAAACACATTGCCCAATTTGGCCACTTAATTTTTAGTGTTTGCTTCATCTAGCCTAGTTAAACACCCCTGCATGATTACAAACATTTGTCATAAATTTAGACAAAAGATAATTTCTTACGCTGGAGTAAATGTGAAGTGGTAGAAACATTTCTTTTAGACAAACCTTTCTCTTTGAAAAGCTGTTCTATCTTCTAGGCAAACCAAGTCTCCCAAGTAAGATGAGGCTTTAACACATCACCTTCAGGGCTGCTCCTTCCTCCTGGCTGGGCTCTCCCTCCTCTACCCACACTTCTTTATATAGGGCTGTAACAAGGAAAAAATCCACAAGAGTACTTCAGGGTGAGAAGATGTTAAACTGGATTTGAATCCCTTTTGCTCTGTTAATGTGAGTTGCATAACAAATGCCACAGGGTTGGTGGGTTTTACCGCATCTGTTAAATATTAACAGCCCTTATCCTTTCTGAGAGATTGAAGTGCCTGGTTACGGCTCAGCCAATCACGACAAAACTGGTTTCCATGGAAGCAAGATCGCAGATTCATTTCATTCACAATGAAATCCACACAGCAAGACAGATATGTAAAAATAACCTGTGTAAAATCAAAGCAAAATATTCCTGGGTGTTTGTTACATGCCTCTTGACATATGTCAGCTTTGCATTTTGAAAATTAGCTAAAAATATCTGGGCATTGAGAAGAGTTTTCCACAGAGCTGGAGATCTCACTCCTGCCTCAGCCTGATAGTGGGTCTTCAGTGTGCATATCTGCATTTAAAGTGTCGAAAGCCTCCCTTGTTTCCTTCTTCAGCACATCTTAGTGCTTGTTTTAGGCTAAAAACCAGAATATCTTGAAGTCTGCTGAGCAGAGATTACCTTAAAGGACATTGATAAACTAATAATAATGATAAATATGAGTAATAATTTATGATATTACTCTCTCTCTGGTGAGATTTAATAATCTTTTACATTAGTTAGATAACTACTGATTCCTTTATTTTTACAACTGAAAACCATAGATCAAAGAGGTTAACAAACCCCTTCAAAACTGCACAGCCCAGAAGAAGCAGAATCTGATCTCTATCCAGAGAGCTCCAAATATCTGGGTTCCTTCCTTCCTTCCTTCCTTCCTTCCTTCCTTCCTTCCCTCCTTCCCTCCTTCCTTCCTTCAGTACATGTACGTGTGATTGTGTGCACATGTGCATAGAGGTGCATGTGATTATGCACAAAAATATGAAGCCAGAGGAAAATGTTCAGTGCCCTGCTCTGTCTACTTGCTGCCTTATTCTTCTGAGACAAGGCCTCCCACTGATCCTTGAGCAACCAGAAAGCCCCAAGGATGTTCCTTTGTCTACTCTCCAGAGTACTGGGGAATAAATAAAGGCAGACATTGCTAAGCCCAGCTTCTTTCTCATGGGTGCTGGAGACCCAAACTCAACTCCTCATGTAGCAAGTACTCTTACATAAACCATCTCTCCAAACCTCATATTTATTTTTATTATGGAGAGTATCAATGTTATTGTCAATGGAGTAAAACATATCTCTGGATCTATCTGTGGACCAATCTATCTACTGTGTACACTCACCCATACCTGCACATACACACACACACACACACACACACACACACACACACACACACACACACACATATACACTTCATTGGATCTTTTTTTCATTGTCCAGATGGTCATGATGGGTTCTAATTAACATGGACATTTCTTGAAGCTAGAACTGTAAGGCACAATTGTTACTTTGTAATAAACATAGTTAATGAATAGTCAGGGGCATTGACATATGCCTATAATTCCAACATTTCAGAGGCTGAGGCAAGAGGGCTTCTCCAAATTCAAGGCCAGCCTGTGCTATATGGTGAGGCTAACCTGGGCTATGGAGTGGGTCTGTCTATAAACATCAACCAATCAACCAACCAACCAACCAGCCAACCAAACAAACAAACAAATAAAAAAATGTAGTTTTTCTATAATTGTCAAGACAGTTTAGGTAAGGACACTTGTCACCAAGTTTGATGACTAAGTTCCATCCCTGAATCTACATAGTGGGAGAAGAAAACCAGTTCCTAAAAGTTATCCTCCACATGCATGCTATTGCATGTGCACACCTACAAATACAAATGTAGTTGATATAGCATCTACAAAAATTTGATTAATATATCCAGTTGCTGTGGTTATTGCTTTTAAGACAGGGTCTCCCTAGCCCACACTAGCCTCACATAGCTGAGGCTGGTCTTGAACTCCTCCAGGCACCAATGATAAGAATGATATGTGGCACTGGTTACTGGCACTGGTTACCAAGCAGAAAAGTCACAGCCATGACAAAATCCAGTATCAGTGTCAGGGCTTTATTAGGAGGAAGGGTGGTAGGGACAAGAGAACCAATCCTGCAGAAGGAGCTCATGCAGAGAGAGAGAGAGAAAGATGGTGGGGAAGGGAGAACAGAATATATAGAGAGGGTGAAGTCTGAGTCACGCCTCCTTAAGGCGCAAGTGGTCTTACGGAGCTACGCCACACATACACAGATTGCGTGACCACACCGTGTATGTAATCACCAGTGCACACTGAAGACGTAAGACACAAGACCCCTTGTCCAGCTCCTGAACTGCGCATGTGCAGTCATGCAGCTGGAGCTTGGCAGAATCCCAACACTTTCTGCCTTTTCCTCTTAGGTGCTAGGATTACAGACCTGTGTCACCTGGCCTGGCTGCAATGCTAATCATTTTTGTTTGCTTTTCATTGTGTTGCTGCTTCAAGAGTGGAGGAAAATGTATTGTGAGAGTACTGAGCATTTTGAATACTAGAATGTGCAATGAAGACTGTAACCCAGTCTGTTATTTTGGAGGAAATACCATTTTAAGAGGCAGTTTCCTTTGGGAATAATTCTGGGAATAATGACTTTACATATGTATGAATGTATGTATATGCATATATACATATTTACATGCAAATACTTAACTATGAATTCACTTATATTCTATATTATTTCTGAAACTGTCAGGGAGGGGATGCAAAAATGACAGTAGGAGAGGAAAATGGGTAAAATCCATGGGCCTATACAACAGTCAGTACTGACTGGCATTAATTAACAGATCGGGAATTTTGTAGCGCTTTTTGGAAACATCTTGAAACTCTCCCTCTGATGGAGATGGTGGCTGGGGACCTGCCCTTGGTGCTGAGTGACAGCCAAGGCCTGTGTGATTTTCTTGCAGTTGCAGTCTTGGGAGACTCTAGTTTTTCTCTTTAGCCTGTGAAGGTGAGTGGTTTTGGAAGGAGTGTGTAAAGGATACTGGAAATCTGTTATGTGCTTTCAACCATGCATTTGTAAGAACCTCCAAGATAACTGAGGAGAAAAAACTCAGCTTGGTCTTGGGGGGAAATGCCTCAAGCGCTGTTCAGCAAAGATCTCAATTAAGGGAAGTCTTACCTTGTTGCTTGGCCCTGGGCTAGGCCAGGAAAGGCCCATTTGGGTTAATTTAAGCCGCAAAGTGGCAGTAAAAGGGTTTTGAGAGCTGCTTCTGCAGCTCACAGCAAGGAAGGGCTGCCTCCCTGGTGTGACTTAAAGGGCAGCAGAAGTTCATGCTGCCCTTGTCTCCCTCCAAGCCCCCTAACTCCCCTGCTGGGCAAGGGCCCTGTCTCCCAGAGGCTCCAGTAAACAAGCCTACACCTCATCTGAATTTATTACTAATTCCCTCTGTGAATGCAAGCAGATAAATGGGTCAGGCAGCCTTCATCAGTGTCTTACCTGAGATGCCAGGGAGACCCATTTACAAGAAAGAAATCCCAGGCAGGAGTCCTTTTCTGGGAAGACCTGGTCAGTAGGGGGTTGGAATTAATTACTTACACATTGCTGTGGCCTACTTACCTGACATTCAACTTAAGGGTGGAAAGATTCATTTTGCCTCATGATTTCAGATCGTTTCAGTCCACCATAGAAGGAAAGGCATGGTGACTGTATGCAGCACAGGCTGTTCACATCATAGTAGACCATGAACTCAACTTTTATGTTACAAGGCTTTGGGCTTAGCACTTTTTTTTTTGTTTGTTTTTCGAGACAGGGTTTCTCTGTGTAGCTTTGCGCCTGTCCTGGAACTCACTTGGTAGCCCAGGCTGGCCTCGAACTCACAGAGATCCGCCTGGCTCTGCCTCCCGAGTGCTGGGATTAAAGGCGTGCGCCACCACCGCCCGGCATGGGCTTAGCACTTTTTAAGGAGAAAAAGAAATTAATTTAAAAACATTGGTAACTTTCCAGGATGACATTGATAATTTACATGTTTGTAAGGGGTTGTAGGTTTTCCTTCACTGCTTTCAAAGAAGGATATTAGTACAAGAGACAGCAATTTTATGTATCTTGGTATCCCGCACATTGAGGGAAGTCCTTCCTTAAACTGCTTCTTGTTTACTGTGGCAGCTCCTTTCCATGGAGGGAAATTGAATTAGAAAGCTGTTGGCCACATGAGCATTGGTTTATGCTGTCTAGATCTCAAGGTTAGTAATTTGGGAGAATTAAATATATATATATATATATATACATATATATATATATATATTTATTCTCAAGAGGCAGAAGCATGAAGGATCAGAGCTCAAGGTCATCCTCAGCTACATTAGGAGTTTGAAGCTAGCCTGGGCTACATAAGACTGTCTCAAAAACAAAAAGAAAACAAAAGAATAAGGAACAGAGAAAAGAAAAGAAAAATGTTCTTTGGAATAATCTTCCTACTGTTAATTCACAGTGAAATTTCACCACACCTGGATATACAGTATATTTCACTCTTAGCATTATGTTAGTGGTACAATGTGGTGGTTTCTTTTGTGACATTTTCATGCAAGCCTATCAAGTACTTTGATTATATCTAACCATAGTATTCCTCCTTTATCTTCTTCATCCTGCCTCTCCTTCCAAGTTTTAATAGGTTCCCTGTTACTTTCATGTTCATTATAAAAGACTTTTTTTTCCTGAAATTCCAAATATTAGAGAAAATAAATGACACCTGTCTTCCCGAGTGTGCTGTATTTCGCTTAAAATAATGATCCATCCATTTTGAGGCAAGTTGCACAACTCTACGCTTCTTCATAGTTGGCTATAGTCTATTTTGTTTATACATAACATTTCCTTTGTTTATTTATCTGTTGATATACATCTAGACTAATTCCATAATTTGGCTGTTGTGAATAGCCAATAAATGTAGGCATTCAGGTATCTTGCATTATTCTGGGTACATATCAAGAAGCAATAAGCTGAATCATAAAGTAGTTCTGTTTTTATTGTTATTGTGTGTATGTATTATAAGAGTGGGTGTGAATATGGAGTCAGAGGACAACTTTGTGAAGTAAATTCTTTCTTCTACCTTTATATGAGCTCCCAGGATTGAGCTCAGACAATCATGCGTGTCCTGCAGGTACTTTTACCTGCTGAGCTATCCAGCCAGCCCTGAGTTGATTCTTGTTAATGGTGAGTGATAAGAGTCTAGTTTTCATCTTATATATGTGGATAGTCAGTTTTCACAGCACCATTTCTTAAAGTCATTGTATTTTCTTGAGAATCAGATGACTTTAGTATAAACGTATTTCTAGGTCTTCTATTCTGCATCACTGGCCCATGTGTCTGTTTTTATGACAGTACCATGCTTTTTTTTTTCCCACTATGGCTCTGTAAGATACTTTGAAGTCAAATGCTATAATACCTATAGAATTGCTCCTTTTCCTCAGGATTGCTTTGGGCCTTCCATGTGAACTTTAGGGCTATTCTCCTATTGCTACACTTGATCTAGATCAAAAGGCCAGGAAGTGATGTTTTTATCTTTCTGTAAAGAATGTTGTGAGGTGAAATATTTAATATCAACTTAACTGGATCTAGAATCACCATGGAAGCTATCTCTCAGTGTGTCTAGAAAGGTTTAACCAATGAGAAAAAACTTGGGTAGTGCCATTTCCTAGGCTGAGACCTTAGGATGAATAAAAAAGAGAAAACAAGTTGAGAACTAGCATTCATCCTTCTCTGCTTTTTGACTACAGAGACAATGTGACCACCTGACTCACATTCCTGCCCACATGCCTCCTCACCATGATGGATTGTACCCTTAAATTGTGAGTCACGATAAAGCATCCTTCCTTGAGGATGAGAGGAATCTGGTCTTTCAGATACAGTCCTGATAGTACAACTTGCCCCTTAAGAACACATATAAATTGTCAAGAAACTCAGGGTGGAGCTTACTTGTTACTCTAGTTAGTGTTACTCACCTATTCTGTCTGCTCACTGCACGTCACAGTCCTAGCCTCTGTGGATGATACAGCGATGAGTAAAACACCATTCTTGCTCTACATGCTGAAAGTGTGAATAAGGGAAGACAGACAGCTATAATAGAAGGCAGATTTTAATTACTTAGAAGATGAATAACATTCAGTTGCTACCATCAGGAAAACAAATGATAACACATATTAGCAAAGATGTAGTGAAAGAGGAACCCTTATTCACTGTTAATAGGAATGTGAACTTGAGCAACCACCACGGAAATCAGTAATGGAGGATATAAAAAACTAAAGTCACACAAGCATAACCTGAGTTCAAATCCCCAGAATCTACATAAAAAGCTGGCTATAGAAGTGCATGCCTGTAGTTCTAGTGCAGGAACAGGAAGATCCTCAGGACTTGATGACCAGGTTCCAAGACAGGCTTGCGCTTCAAGAAATAAGATGGAGAGTGGTTGAGGAAGACACCTAACATTGACCTCTGGGCACAAACACAAGAACAAACATGGATGCATATCCACCCACGTGAGCATGTATACACATACACTACATATACGTGTGAAAAATAAAATGCCTAGAGATCCTAAGTCAACATAGCATGGAGATACTTGCATGTTAATATTTGTTTATTGCTGCTCTCTTCATAATAGCAAAGATATGGAACTAAACCTGCATGTCTATGAACAGATGAATTGGAAAAGAAAATATGGTACATATAATGGAATTTTTATTCAGCCTTAAATCATGACATCTGTAGGAAAATGGATAAACTGAAGGTCATTATGTTAAGAAAAATAAGTCAGATTCAGAAAGATAAATACATATTTTTCTGTCACATGCAGAACCTAAATTAAAAATTATGTGTGTGTGTATTCATGTATGTATGTTTATAGATCATAAAACTAGAAAAGAGATTGTGAGAGAGGAGGAAGAGACCTTGGGGGGGGGGGTGGAGAACACAAAGAATAATGCAATGCTTGCAATAGAAAAGCAGAAGGGGAGACTAATGGAAGGACGGAAGGACGAAAGGAACCAACTCCAGGGATGGAATGGGGGAGGGGAGTGGGGAAGGGAAATAAATGTGAACAAAGTGTAATGACACACATGTGTGAAGATGCAGTGATAAAGCCATTGCTTTGTGAGACAATTTAAATAGTCAGTGTGAAACACAAAAACAAAAGCAAAAAAGACTGACCCTCAAGTGACAGGTGTCCAATTTGGAAAGGTTTATCAAAGGGGGGTTTATTAGCCAGGTGCTTCTAATATCGCTTACCAGATAGAAAATAAAGCTCAGAGATATGCAGGACTCTAGAAAGAAACTGGGGGCTAGGGAACTTCCGAGCTGCTAGGACTTGTGTTTACTGTGTCAGTCACCAGAGGAGGCTAGAGGAGAAAGGGCAGCCCCAGAGCGGCCCCAGGACCCCAGCAAACCCGCCAGCGCAGTTTCTGATGAACTACAGTGTAAAGACCAGGACCGGAAAGACCAGAAGGAAAGGAAGGCTCTTTTAGCCTTAGGAGAAAGGAAAGCCTGTTAAGTGGGCAAAATGACAGGCTTCCTCCACAGATGGAGTCATCTATGTGCCAGCTCACCTCCCCCTCTCCTTGGGTTAGTGTATCTGGCATCGTTACAGTTTCCTGTTTTGTGTCTAGATCATGAAGCTCAAATTAGATTCTTTTGCCCCCTGCCTTTCCTTACCCCAGCAGTGCCTTGTGTCTTATTAGGACTTACCAAATGTTTTCCATTGGCTCGGAGACTGTAATAGAGTAATGTGGTAACCACAGCTCATATGACTGTCTCAGAACTTGACTTTCTGGTTGTGTCCATCTTCTTCTCCTCTGTACAAGGTTTCAGTTCCAGCCACCATGACTCTGAACAGGCCTCTATGAGCATCTGCGCCTGGTAACTCCTGGTGCTCTCTCTGATGGTCTCCCTGGGGACCCTAGATTCTTACTACTGAGCAGTCTAACATTTACCATTCCTGACTAGTCAGGGCCAAGGTGTGCCCCATTCTGCTGCAAAGCCTTCTCATGTCACCATGTATTCTCATGTCACTGGCTTTCTCTAACATGTCACATGTCATCCGTCTATATGTCTATCAGCAACTAAATATGTTTTGATACTTTGTCCTTGTGTAGTCTCACTTTGCTACATTAGTAACTAAAAAACATTCAAATCTCATTTTCCTCTCTAATTTGATTGTGATCTTTTTGGAGAACCAGGCAGTGTTCTCCAAAACTTAGTCTAAAGAAACAACTCACCAATAGGTTCCCCCAAGTCTACTCAGAGATTAAAAACATTCCTCTCTAATTTGATTGTGATCTTTTTGGAGAACCAGGCAGTGTTCTCCAAAACTTAGTCTAAAGAAACAACTCACCGATAGGTTCCCCCAAGTCTACTCAGAGATTAAAAACATTCTTGTCTTCATTTTCAAGGCAGTTACCCCACATATTGGATAGTTACTTATGAATACCCCACCCCCAACATTCAACATTCACACCAGTACCATGCTGGCTTTCTCTCATTCATTCACTCTCGCTTTTTCCAATAAAGAATCTCACTTTATATCTCAGGTTGGCCTGGAACTCACTATGTGTCAGAGCTGGACTTGAACTTGTGGTAATCCCTTTGTCCTAGCCTTGCAAGTGTTGTATGTGTGAACCACCACCCCGGTTTGACTTTTACTTTTAAATTAAAGTGCTCTGATAAATGGTAATTGGAATATACCACATATATGGAGATTTTGTTTTGTGCATGTATATGTGGGTTTTTTTTCCCCCTTTTCAAAGGACACAGCTTTGGAGATAATGAAGACAGAGTCTGGCTTCTCACTGAGTGTCAGAGAAGCAGCTAACCTCCAATTGCAAATGGAAGTCATCATTAGCAGACTTTTCTACACCTCCCTGTGGAGCTGGCTGGTGTGCCTGGTAATCTGAACATGGCATTTTGCAAAGCACAGGATGGATGTCTGAGAGGAGGTGAGAAAAGCCAAACTTGGGGGATGGAGCTATAAAGGCAGTTTCTGATGAGTCACAGCATGTGAAGATGGGAAAGACTTCAGAACTGGAGGTATGAAAGATTTGAAAACCACCTTTTCCTTATCCCAGGCTGTACCACACACATCTGCTCCTGGGATCCCTGCATCTTGTGTTTTCTGAAAACGTTCTGCTTCCCTCATTAGCTTCTCCTTCTGCTTTTGCTTCTGCTTCTGCTTCTTCTCCTTCTCCTTCTCCCCCTCCTTCTCCTCCTCCTCCTCCTTCTTCTTCTCACAGTTAGTTGTCTCCAAATTGTAAATGAAATGAGTTGAGAGTACTTATTCTGTAGCTCAAAAGGTCATTAAAGGGCTTTGCAGTCCAGATAGGCAACTTTTTGCATTTCTAATATAAAAGGTATGTTCCTAATATAACTTATTCCAATCTTCCTAAAAACTGTTTTATTGATTGCTAAACATGGAATGAAGAATTTGATTTTTGAAAATTTTATGCGTAATTTAAATGTTAGGGAAGAAATGACTCCAGGACACTTCTTCTTCAGATCTTTTCCTTTATAATACAAGGAAGACTAAAAGACCATAAAACACAAATAATAGAGTGTGACAGTTATAGCTGATTGTCACCTGACAGAATGTGGACTAACCTAGGATTGTCTCTAGGACTGGCAGGGTAGATCCTGGGAGTAGTGAAGGGAATACTAATTGTTGAGGGGTGGGGTAGGGATATGGAGGTGCTGAACCATTTCCTTTCTGGGTGGGATTTGGTCACAATTTGCTGTTTACATCCCATGCTAGTCACCATTTCTGTTTTGCTGATATTGAAACTGAGGCTCTAGAAGTGATTCAGCTAAATCTTGAAGCTAAGAGGCAAGTGCATGTAGGCGTACTGCAGAGTCCACTCAGGTGTAGAGTGCATCTCTGAGGGCCTCAGGGACCACTAATTTCAGCTCTGGTTTCATACCCAGGACTTCAAAGATGAAGAGTACTGAAGGCAGTCAGGTACCTAGACAGTTGTCTTTTTCTAGGGAAAGAATGGAGATAGAATGATGACATTCCCTGACAATTCTACCCATGTTTGAGAACATTATATTAGTTGCCATGGAGACCAAAAGGGCAGGGTGAGTTTCTCTTTGCTATTCAGATCAAGATAAGGACAAGAAGGCAGCTCTCATGAACACCAGTGGTGGCTGTCCGTTTAAAGTCAGTTCCTAATCTGCTGTCTGGTATCTCTCCAGCAAATGGGTAGACCAGAGGAGGCCTGAGTTTTTCAACATATGTCATGTTATGACCACTCTCCCTCCCAAAGGCTAGTCATTTCATTTTTGAGTTGTTTCCTTAAAGATGGGTTATATCTCAGAAGGCCTGTGAAGTCCTCTGTTGCCCCAGTAGATTTGTAAAACATGTTCTCAGGGTAGTCAGAGAAGACCATTCAGTGGATAGAGCACAGGAATCTTTAGGACACAGGGCGTGCACAGACACTCCCACACTTGGACACCCACACTTACGAAGATATCATCTCTATATGCTGAAAACTGTGTTTCCAGTTGAACCTTCCAATTTATATGAATACATTTGTGTTTTACCCTGATTTCACATCCAGAAAAGCCTGGATGCACACTCTCCTGCTGCAATAGTGGCACCTGGTCATCAGGTCCCCTATGTAGCATGCTCCCATTGTAGTGGATTGGGCACATTATGTACTGGTAAGAAGAAAACAAAGTAGCTCAGTTGGTAGAATGCTTACTTATTATGCACAAAGTTCTGGTTCTATCCCTAGAACTAGATAATCTGAGGGTGCACATTTGCAATATCAGCACTTGAGAGACTGAGGCAGAGCCATTAACAGATCAAAAATGCCCTCAACTATATAAGGCATTTGAGGCTAGCTTGGTCTATATGAGAACCTCTCAACAAAATAAAACAGAACAAGACAAAACATAATATGTTATAAAAACAAAACAAGAACAAAGTCGCGGGGAGCAGAGGAATGTATTGTTGACCTGGGCAAGGCCATGTAAAGGACCCCAAAGCCTCAGACCCATGGGCAAATGGAAAGTCCCAAGGGTGAGGCTAAGAGGAATGGCACAGCCTTCCTTTAGTCTGTGTGTGGATGTTGACAGTATGTGCAGAAAATGTCCACCACAGCTTTCACCCTTGAATATTTACAGTCTGAAGACTGTACCCCTACAGAGACTGCTCCCACTGAGATTAGAACACTGTGTCCCCTTGATCCAGTTGTATACCATAAACTCTGCTCCCTTGTTTGTCTGTACACAATAACCCCCTACTTGTTCAGTTACATACAATAACCTGCCTCTCTGTTAAACTGTTTATAATAAATACGCTGAACTTGCAGGATCTATGGCTTCTGCATCAGAGAGCCTAGTCCACCAGATCCCATAGTATTTCTGTGTATCCATGTGTGTGTGTGTGTGTGTGTGTGTGTGTGTGTGTGTGTGTGTGTGTGTGTGTATGTGTGTGTGTGTGTGTGTTTTCTTCATCCCCTCACCACCCCAGTAAGGTGCATCCATGGAGCTGTGCTATACAAGGTACAAAGTCTTAATATATATTTCTATCCCTCATGATAAATAAGAATCAGCACTGAGTTCAGAACAGGAGTCTGAATCCCTGTGTAGAGCAAATGAGCCTGACTCCTCCTCAGAGCTGGTGTCTTGTGAGGAAACCTGGGTCCTTTGGCCTGGTGAGATAGCACTACTGTTGTCAGTGGGCCCAAAAAACACAGGCCTTAGCAGATTAGGCTCAGCCTGGGCCAAGGGGTAGGAGTAGTGACCAGAATGCCTCTTCCTCCCTTTTTCTTCAAAGTCCAGGCAAAAACTGCTGGAAACTAGGTGGGTTTGTGCCCAGTAACCTTGCCTAACACTTGCATAGCCTTTCCTGGGTTCCAGGCATGTTCATCCTTAGCTTTTGGAAAATGTGCCCTATTTAATTCTGATAATTGTTCACTGAAGTAGAGACTGTTATGATCCTAATTGTAGAGAAGGAAACTGAAGCACAGAGAGGTTTAGTGATTTGCTATACGTCACAGAGCAGGGAAGTGGCAGAACTGGAATTGGATCCTAGTTGGTCTAAGAGATTGAGGGTTTAGAGAGCCCTGTACTCCATGTGCTCCTAGAGACTCTCCTTGAACTTATTCTGCTCCATACTATGTCATTAGATAGGGCAGGGTGACCTATACCAGAAGACAAAGGACCTGGGGTGTCCTATTCCCATGCTATGTGTCATAGTTTCTAGGGATTCCTCTACCCACAAACACAGTGACAGTGAAAACATCCAGTCTTACTGGCTTCTCTGGCCAGGCCCCAGTTCAAGTTGGAAATTGGCTGTTTCTGAAGGAGAGGATGTAGGCATAGAGAAGCTGCCTCCCTTCTCTATTAAGTAGGTACAGCACCAGCCCTTCCTGTAGGAACTCTGCCCGATTTCCTTTCTCCTTGACCCATAAGGGAGGGGAGCCGTTTTTGGCTATTTGTTACCTATGAACATGGGCTCCTATCCTAAAGAGGCTGCAGTCTGAGTGTCATTCTGGGGTCTATTTCTAATGAAGATTGAAAGGGCAGCTTGTCCAAAGAAGGCTTAGAATGAGAGCCTTGCATTTACAGTATGCATGGCACCTGCACTCTCTTTCTCTCTCTCTTCCTTCCTCCCTCTTCTTCTCTCCCTCTCTTCCCCCTTTGTCTCTCTGTGTGTGTGCACACTTGTGTGTATGTGTATGTGTGTGTAGAATAGCAAGCACAGGCTCTGACACCAGAATATTATCAGGATATTTGAATTTGGGTTTTTTGTGGTCTAGGGAGAAGAATCTTTGATATACCATGTTCAAAGACAGGGGCTGGGAATGAAACCCAGTTGGTAAAGTGCTTGCCTAGCAAGGGTTTGATCCCTAGCATTGTATGAAATAAACCAGACATGGTGGCTCATGCCTATAATCCCAGCATTCAAGATGTTGGATCAGAAGTTAAAGATTATCCTCAACGACGTAGCAAATTCTAGATCAGCCTTGATTACACATGACTGTCTCCCAGGGCTGAGCTCAGTGGGTGAGGGTGTTCACTGGCCTGAAACCCAAGGGGTGAAAAGAAACAGTCTGCAAGTTGTCTTTTGACTTCTGTGTGTGTGTTGAGGTGTGGCATGAATACCCCACCCAACATAAATAAATAAATGAAAAACAAATCCCAGAAGAATGTTCAAAACCAGAGTGGTTGTTTTCTTCTGAATTCTTTCTCAGTTGACTTCTGTAGAAAGCTCAGCATGTGTATCTTGCAGAGTTATGAGGTCTTGTCTCAACCCTGGGTGGAGCCTCCCATTGCAAGGCTCCTCTGTCTCAGAATGAACCCCTGGGTCTCTGCACCCCTGGATGAATGATGCAATTGCAAAAAGGTGCTGACATGGGGGGAAAGGAGAAGCAAACTCTAATACCTGATAGAGCCACCCTGCCTCCCACCATCAGAATCAGAGACTGATTTGAAGCTAATTCGCAGAGTCCTTCCACCTTGGCAACTAAAGCTCAGCAGTCCTGGGAACAAATGTCTACGAACCTCCACTTGCATAGGTAAGGTGTATGTTTGCACAGACTCAGAACAGAGATCGAGTGAAGCTAGTTTCATGTTTATGCAAATAGTATCAGGATGGGTGACGGATATTTTCCCCTTTAAATGGACTGTGAGAAGAAAAACGACTTAATGAAAATAATGTTTTCAATTTCCTAGGTGGAAAGTCATTTCTACAGATTAAATCATCTTTTAGTCCCTTCTGGCTGGCCTATTTCAACTTAAAATTCTTGGAGTACTTTATAATTTGTTTCTGTCTCAGAAATTTTATCAAGATATACAGCTGACACTCATTTTATCTCTAGAATTTGGTAAGCATTATGTAATGAATTCCTCTGCTTTTCTTTCCATGGCCTTCTTCCCTCAGGACACCTTTTTCTCCCCACCTTGGCCACAGAGATGAGAACACTTTTTGCTTTGTTTTATGACTGCCTTGAAATAGGCACTGGCTCCTGCATGGCACAGTACACAGAATTTTAATGAGCACAAAGTGAGTGCCTTGGTCCTTTTCTCTGACAGGAGAGGGTGATGTCAGCTTGTCCAGGAAACACTGGATTGATTTTAAGATTCATCTGAGGGGGAGTAGCTTGCTGGTGTGGGTTAGCATGAGGCTGCCTGCCCATGGTCAAGCATGGTACTTCTCTCTGTGGGTCCCCACATCAGGAAGGGAAGAAACCTGAAGTGAATCCTCAGAGGACAGATGACACCCTTCAAAATAAAAGTCAGGAGGGCAGGTTTGTTTAGATGGTATTATCCTAGAGTTCAAATGATCATAGCTACTTAGTGTCCAACTCCAGCATTTTCTTCTAATTTTAGGCTTTGGTTCATTTGATTAAAATGGAGATTAGCTGTTTTGCATCACCTCTTTTGTACCATTGTCTTCCTGTCTCCCTCCTATACATTTCTTCAGCATGAATGGCACTGTAATTGGTTTTGAGAAATCCCAGTGTCTAGTGTGTAGAAAGCTGGTGTGGGAAGCTGGCTGGCAGAAGAGGTAATACTCAAGACATGTTGTCTAATATTACTCTCCATGCCAACACCAGACAACAAATGAAAACCTAGCTTCAGTGTCTAACCTAATGGACCGAATTTCTCTCTCTCACCTGTCTAGAGTAGAGATATGCATGTCTGCTTCCAGGTTGCTGTCACCACACTCATTTGATTTCCTATTTTGTGAGCTGCTTTTTCAGCTTGCCAGTTTAGCTAGTGATTAATGAGTTAACTAATTAGCAAAGATTTTTAAAGTCCAGTGAACAATAAGTGTATTGTTTATTCCACGGCTGAATTTTATAAATTTGAGGAGCTCATCTAATTCTGAAATGCTTTTGTAAATAGCAAAAGAAAACACTAAGTGCTTCAGATTCAGGGCAGTGACCTCAGACATTATATTAACAATTTTCCTAACTAACCTTAGTATCTCAAGTTTCTATTTTATTTTAATTTTTGAGACTGTGTTACACTGGGTAGCCTTTGATGACCTGGAATTCACTGTGTAGCCCTAATTAGCCTTGAACTCAAAATCCCCCTTCCTCTGAATTTCTGGTAATACAGGCATATGCCACCATAATCATCTTAAGTTTTTTCCTTTGATTTATTAGTTGATTTTAGTTGAACAATTTTTCTACTGGAGACAATTCCCAATAAATATTCTCTAGTAATGATCATTGTTATCAGTATTCCTATGATTACTCTCATCCTGTTCAACTGAACTGCACTATTTAATAATATTTAAGCTCCATGATAGACACACAAAAAACATTCCCTGTGTAATTTATCCTCAAAGACATTATAGTTGACAGAAACTAGTAATTCATAACAGGAAAAAAAAGCTTAGGATGTGTGCAATGAATGTTTCAGAAAGTTACAGTGTCTGGGATGTGAAAAGAAAGGTATCAGTATGGGTTCCCATGGGCCACAAATCTCAGTAGAGGAGATTCAACTTTAAGTTGATTTTCAAGGGATTCATGACTTTTTTGGAGGTGAAGTCCATTATGAACTGAAGGAAGGCAGCCATGTATAAAAATTGCCTTGCTTGCTACATTCTTCAGTTAGTACCTACTATACAGGACTGACTTAAATGCCAGTGCCTATTAAGGGAACTGTAAATCCAGGAAGAACACCTCAAATACCAGGCTTAGGAAAACCATATTTAATTTATAAAGAAATGGAATACTTCATAGTATCCAGAGTTTTCAAAACCAAAAATCACTGAAGCATTTATTTCACTACTCTGAAATGTCTGATGAGTCATCTTATTTGGTAAAATGATTACCCAACCCAGGGTGCAGGGATTACACCAGGGAAGAATAAAAGGGCAAACAGGACAGGAGATGTGTCAACACTGGAGCAGCATGAACTTGCCCCCTTCCTCTTCCCAATAATTACATAAGGAAAAGGAAAACTCCATCTGCCAACACGCTTCCATGTAACAGCATTTGGTATATTCTAATCTAGATGGAAATATGAATAAATAACCATTTGGTTGATGAACCCAATAAAGTGAACAAGAGCCATCATGTAAAGCCTGGAAGGAAATTGCCTCAATATAACTCACTCTCTGCTTCATGAAAGATTAACTCACTTTTATCTACTTATGATGAGGGATTGGACAGATCTTCTTTACTCTACATTTGAAAGACAGATGAAGATCACAGAGAGCAAACAGACAGAAAGAAAAAGAAAAGAAAAACAAGCCTGGCACTTCTTCCCCCATATGTTAACTAGCAAAAATAATGTACTGTTAACTGGCTGTCTTTTGGGGATGGTAGTAGATAAACAACCTCTTAAAGACAT
Source organism: Peromyscus californicus insignis (assembly GCF_007827085.1). Taxonomy (NCBI): domain Eukaryota; kingdom Metazoa; phylum Chordata; class Mammalia; order Rodentia; family Cricetidae; genus Peromyscus; species Peromyscus californicus. The sequence goes on along the minus strand of NW_026294617.1, from coordinate 1,656,045 downwards.
TTAAATGTTTTCCAGGTGGCTTTTACTCTGTCAGAGCCTATTATGTTGAACGGGGGTAGACATTTACAGGCAGCAAATATCTAGCTGATAAGAAGCCATACCTGAATTATTTCTAAGTGTCCTAGGAGCCAAGAAGTAGATAAAAGCATGTCTGTTTTGGTGTCATTTTCAATAAACAGCAGTTGTTGCTTGAGTTTTCATTTACCTATAATCAGAAAAGAACTTGAATCTGTGTTAAGCTTCTCTAAACTTCAGCAAGAGAGTGAGAGACTAAAGAAAATAAATTCAGTCAAGATTGGTCCTGCGATGGTTATGTCTTTTCAAGTCACTAGGCAATATGGTAGCAATGAATTTTGGACTGATGGATGATTCAAGAGTCAAAATTGATTTTTCATTTAGCTGATTGGGCAAATTTAAATATTCCTTCAACAAGAATTGTATTCTTTTCAACTACTGCTAAGATGTTAGTTTTTATGTTGCAGTTTGTAAGGTGTTCAGTAAATACATACAATATCTTTCAGTATTAACCACCCCCCATCTTTATCATGAGGGCTCCTTCTAAAGGATCATACTGTTGGGGTTTCAAGTTATTGGAAGAGGATAAGCCATGTGACTATACTGTCAATTTCCCCATCTAATCTATATAATGAAAGGTCAAATAAAATAATCTAAGGCCTAGCCTAATATTATTTGTGAACCAAACTGGCTGTGAGCTCTACAAGCCCAAACCCAAAAGATAGCGATGTGCTTGCTGTGGTTCAAAGCCACTGAAGTATGCAAGCATCAGGGCCTGCTTGCAGGCACACCCAATGACCCCTCTTTTACAACCGTCTGTCTTGCTTGGTTCCAGTTGTAAGTCCTGAATTTAACACTATGAATATCTTGGGGACTTGTTGGGCATGCTGCTATCAGGACTGGTTCCAGGCTCAGGAAGCCAGAACTCTTGGTGGAAGTGAGACTCAGCTCTGAGTTTTAACAAATGCTCATGGTACAAGGGTGTACTCTTGTAATTGTAGCACTTGGGAGCTTGAGGCAAGAGAATAAATAGTAAGTTCAAGGTTTTTGTTTTTGTTTTAGTCAAGTTCTCAAAAACTAAAACTAAACAGAAAAAGGAATGCTCAAAAGATGAAATGGCAAGTTTAACCTCTGAAGTAGCCGTTGATTTCAGTTGTGTGCCCTGACCTTAGCAGGAAGCATTACAGACACTGTCCACTGTTTATCAGCAGGTTGGGGAGATGCCATGAGGTCAGGTTAGCTCTATTGCAACTTGTAGGTTCCAAGCTAGTAACTTGAAGTTAATGGTTTTCAGTAAGTCTTGTAAGTTCCTCTCACTCCTACCCCACATAAATGAAGCCCTCATCTTGTATTTAGTCAGTTCTGTTTTCTCCCTAAACTCTCTGTCTTGTTTCCCCCACTTCCCCATCCTGCTTTCTCTATTGTCTAGAATAAAGCGTGCATTGTGTCACCCAATCCAAATCTACTGAGCCTTTGTGATAACTAGAACAAAGACTGGTCAACTAATTTCACAAAGGCACACAAGGCAAATATTTTGGGCAGATGGGCTGAATGTTCTCTTTCACAACTACCCTGGGGAGTTTCCATTTCAGCTTTGCTATTGACTACAAAAGCAACCAATAGATGACAGACAAAATATACACATGTGTGCAAATGAGTGTGACTGTATCCAATAAAACTTTACTTGTAACAGATGATGGTGCCTATATAGTTCACTGACCTCTAAGGTAGGTAATTATATAATTTGGTAAAAATGTGTCCAAAAAGTTAGTGTTTGCTTGTGAAACAAACTAATCATTAAAAGAACCCACTGCAATTGTCTTGGAGCATTACACTTTAAAACCAAAGGTCACACTGTTGTATTACTGGAGGCTCCTGAATAAAGTCATACTGACATGTGGAAATTCTTGGTGGTCTGGGCAGAGGTATAATGGAAAGCATAGGGCCTCCCTCTGAATTTTAATTTAGCCTGCTCATTCTTTGGTTTTCTGTCTACAAATTATACTTGACTTAATTGACTTCTGAACAAAGGGTTGGTTAAGCAATAATTTGTAAATGTTTAAAAACTTGCTGAACAAATGCTATTTCTTCAACAGGAGAAGAACTGGGAGTCAGTCACGCTGAGGTTGCATTGAGTCCCAAACTCAAACTTAAGTTACAAACCTCTTGGAAAGTGACCCATTGCCCCCAACTGAAATGTCTCTCTCTGCTCTCCCAGTTTGTCTGGGAAAGAACTTGGCTTGGCTGGATGGCTGAGACCAAAGGTTGGCAGGATCAAAGCTTATTTAAAGTCCCTGAGAGGAAGCAGCTGCTCCTCTGGGTCCTACTAAAGAGCCTCAGAGTTTCCAATGAATTATAAACTTTCTGAAGACCCCATGGGATCTTGCCTTAAAATGCCTCTAATAAACACAAGCATGGTAGAGATGTGTGGTTCTGAGACAGACAGAGGCAAGTTAATGGGCTACAAACAATAAAGAACCTTACAAATAATGATAATAATAATAATAAATATGATAATGATAGTAAATGGAATGGATATTATCAGAAAAAAAATACCCACTAAGATTAGAATAGTCATTGACCTAAATTCTGTGGCTTCTGTCTTCAAAGGTTCATCTCTGGATAAGCCTAGTTGACTGGATTACCAACCAATTGCTTTTTCCTTAAGACATGTGCTCATGTTTTTCCAAGTAGGTTTTTCTTAACTGTTTTATTGGGCTGTAACATTTTCATATGAGCACTAATCTAAAAATAGTTCTTTTAAAAAGGACAAAAAAGTTTTTGTTTTGTTTTTGCTTTGCTTCTGAAATCAAAGTAGGAAACAAATGCTTTGAACAGTGACCTGAATATTCATAATTATATTTTTCTGCCCAGAAAACAATGTCCAGAGTCATGTGTTGTTCTGAGTATAGTGGCCTCCATCCTGTGGAGAAAAGTTAAGCAGATGTCTTGTTTTATATATATATTATTTTCTTAAAAGTTTAGGAGAGTGTAAGTCCATGCAGGGGTTAAGATATGGTTCTTCATGGCATTTTAGGCTCCTGAGTTGTTGGAAGATTAATCCAGTCTAGGGGTCTTGATCTGATTCATTTTCTCTACCAGTTAAAGAATTAAAAGGCAGAAAAAATCTGGAGTACAACAGCAACAGAGAAATCTCAAGCACCACAGACAGAATCTGCAGTTGAAGAAAGGCATTTCTGTTTATTTGGGGTGAGGAAACACACGCATGCATCAGGCACACAGAGAAAGACCCTCTGTAAAATAGAGGGGCTGGGGTACGACTTGGAAAGCTAAAAATCCCAGTCTCTTCTTGAGAGCTGAGGGGTTTGAAGCCTCTGCAGTGTTTTCTCCCCCTACTTTAGGGTTGGTCAGTTTGATGGAAGCTAGGATGGTTAATTGGCCAAGAACTATTGTGTGACATGTCCTGAGCAGGAAAGTGTGTTGAGCCAGTCCATCAATCAGCTGGCAGGAGACAGTCCACAAAACTTCTTGTGGTGTAGACAGAAAGGAAAGTCACCATTGATTTTACAAAGCTGGTATCTGCCTGTCATACATGAGGGCACAGGGCAGAATGAATGGCTCAGTTTTAAAATAGTAGTGGCTAGTTACTGGATTGTTTTTCTATCCATTTCAAGGACTTGCAAAATTGTTCCAACTTGTCAAAGAAGCATGTCATGATAACAGAGCATCAGAACTAGAAAGAATGCACACACCTTCATCAATGGAAAGGAGATTCATAAAGGATACTTTTGGGTCTGGGGAGATGACTTGGGGTAAAAACACTCTCTGAACAAGTATGAGAATCTGAGTTTGAATCCTCAGAACCCATTTAAAAGCCACATTCACTCAAGTGTCTCAGAACTCCTATGGGGAGATGGGAATTGGAAACAAGAAAATTCCAGGAATCTGGAGGACCAGCTATTCTGGCATGTGTAGAGCAACAGCAAGGAGACTCTGTCTTAAGGAAAGTAGATGGTGAGGACTGACACCAGAGGTTGTCCTCTGACTGCCACACACATACCATGGCATGCCTGTGCCTGTAATAGCACCACATATAAATGCACACACATTGTATACATACACATTATATACACACATATCATAATACATATCATACATGATCATTTCTTCACCTTTTTTGGTAAACGTTTCTGCAAAGATTTTCAATCTACAAAATGATTCTTCTTTCATTGTTTTTCTTTGTTCACTGTAACATTCTTGCGAATGTACATAATGTTAGTATAATCAATACAGTGCACTGACAAAAGGACTGGATACAGGAAAATGACATAAAGTGAAATTGAAATTTGTCCGTGGATGTGGAGGTCAAGAAGAGGCTGAATGAACATACCTATCTTGATTTTATCAAGGAAGCCCATGAGACTAATTCTTTCCTTGGTCCTTGAATATTTTCATATTTGGTTACCATTCCCTCTCCCACTACAGATGAAACCATGCTGCTTTTCTCTGGATTACAGCAACAGTTCAATATCAGTCCACTTGTTAGACATGCTTGATGTTAGCTTACCTCCAAATATTCCAAAACAGAGATATGGCTGCAAAGATTAAGACTTCCCATCATTCCCAGGGCATGTATCAGCAATCTACATGCTTAACACTCTTATTCCAGCTCTCCTTGTCCTTCAACCCAGAGACCATTTTCTGTCTTATAGTTTTTAGTGGCAGCAGAGACTGAGAAGCTTGTAGCAAAAAAGTGAGAATCTTTTCACCTTTGAGACAGGAAAGCTATATGAATTGACTTCACTTGAATCTCTTTTACCCAGCATGATACCTGATGTTTGATAGGTACTCAACAAAGGCTTGATAAATGGATGAATGTCTGAAAGATGGGAACTTTAATTCTGTTCAAGCCAAGAGTTGCTGTACCTCTATCTACAGATAACAGTGAGATAGTTTACTTTCTTTAGAAATTTTTATGTGTGATGGACATGGAGATTTTATTTACCATTACCCATTTCCCCCCAGCAAACTGCCTCTAATCAGTTTGGATGTTTTGGACATTGTGATCAAGTTTGAGTTCTCCAATGAAACAGAATCAACAGGACAGAGATATTGGTTAGAGGATATGAGATGTGGTGAATATGACTGTGGAGATTGTGGAGAGCTACTCCTTGCAAGTCTGTAGATTTGGTAATGTGGAAAGACTCAAGGAAGTTGGTGGTGTAGTTTGAAGGCTTGCAAGTCAGAGAGCCAATGTTAAGAGATTCTAGTATGGCTTTTCAGGCCAGAGAGTCCAAAGTGCTGGGGAGTTCATCAATGTTGCAGGCAGCATTCATGTGAATTCTTCACTATGTGTGATAAAAAACCTTTAGCTTTTCACAGAAAGCCCTTAATTTACTGTATGAAGCCCACCCACAGCAGGGAGGGTTACCCAGTTCACCAACTAAATTGATGATCTCTCCCCAAATAATCTTCATAGACACACTTAGAAATTTGTACCCAGGTCAAGCTGACATGTAAAGTGAAGCACTGTAGAGATAATATGTGTACCCCACAAGTAACTTGACTTCTTAGACTATTTAATGAATTAATTTAATTTAGGGTTGGAGGTGAACACTGGTGTAAAATACTGGATAGGGTCATATGTGCACCTGTAGGTCCAGCCCTTTGCAGGTGGACGCAAGAGGATCCCTGGGGCTTGTTGGATACTAGACTTGCTTAGGGTTCAGTGAGAGACAATGTCTCAGAGGAATAAGGCAGAGTTGATAGAGCAGGACACAGATGTCCTTTTGTAGTTTGTGTATGTGTGTAGACACACACACACACACACACACACACACACACACACACACACACCTGTACGTACATGTGTGTATGGGCAACAAACACATACCACACACATAGACATGCACACAAGCCCTTATTTATGACATTCTAAGCTGTGAAACATGTATGAATGAAATGTGGAAAGCCTTTTTCTCTGGGGTTGAGAGGTACTACCTTTCTTTGATGCTTCACTTGCTGTATGGAAGTACAAATTTTAATGGGAGACTTGTATTACATGTGAGGGTTCCAGTCTATTCATACCTTGAGGTGTGAAAAGAAGGACAATTTTTTTTCATCAGCTTCTATCCTATGGTATTAATATGGACACTGACTTTGAGCACTGCTTACCAAATTCTAGTTTCTGCTGGGTGTACTAATGGTGTGTTAATACAGCTTTCCTTTAATCTTTTCGGAAGAGAGTCTTGTCAATTTCTTAATTGACCTCCCATGTGCTTCAAAATGAGGAGTAATAAACACATACAAATTAATGCCTTTTATATCAAACAGAAAAGTCCATTGTGCAGAAGAAAATTTTGACTTAAACTTTGGCAGTATCATCTGTTCCACCTTGCCTTTATTTTTTGCATTGAATCTATTATTTTGGCCAAAGGTTAGAAAAATTTATATTTGCAAATCATCACTGAGAAATGTTTTTGCCTTGGTGAACTTATAGATTTTCTTTTCAACTCTGTATGCATGTGTGTGTAAATGTGGGTGTGTCTACCTGTGTGATTTTAGGTCTTCTGGAACTGGAGTTATAGATGGCTGTAAGCCACCCAACAAGAGTGTTGAGAATTGAGCCTGGATTCTGTGGAAGCATGGCATATGCTCTTAACCATATAACTACCTCTCCAGTCTTAAGCTTATAGCTTTGATTTTACTTTTTTTTTTAACAATTTGGTTGGTCTTTCTTTTTCTATCAGAAAACCTTTAATTTTCACCCAAATGTTGGTCAGCTCTGCTCATGTTGAGTGTCCATCTTTTGATACTGTTGTTGGAGTAATGATAACAGTGGTAGAAATGAGGAAGAGGCAGGGACCCTTGGAGGGTAAGTTGTTGTTCAGGACTGGCCACATGAATTTAATGGGTACAATGTTACATCCACACTTCAGTCTAGTCCCTCTCAATTTCTTAGTGACACTTTTGTCAGCTGAGACACAATTACAGGAGTAGCAGATAACAAAAAATTGTACACAAAGGCCAGAGAAAGACTTCAGGAGTCCCCCTTTATCACTTTCTACCCTATTCTCTTGAGAAAGGGTCTCTCACTGGATCTGAAGCTAGGCTGGTAGCCAATAGGCCCCAGAGATTCTCCTATCTCTCCACCTCTACTCAGAACCAGAGTTTCTGTGAATCTAGAATCATACTTGGAGGCCACAATTGATGTACAGAATGTGTTTTATGATAAAATCTGTTGCTATGACATGCAATGTGATTTAGTTGTGGAGGAGTAACTGTACCAAGCTACCCCTACTTCCACTTACCTTGTGTTGTGTTATCAGTTCTGCTGAATGCAAAGAACTATTTCACTGGAGTTACCTTCTTTGCCACTGCCTCAGCCCACATGTGGGTTCAGGAAAGAGTGATCTCTGTCATTAGGCCCACTAACTTAGCTGTGATTTACCTATGATACTCATCTGTAAACAGAGGCTTTTCTCTGTCCTTCTGTGTCCCACAACCATTTCCAAATAATCACTCAGAGGTTTATATTAATTATAAATGCTTGGCTGGTGGCTCAGGCTTATTAATAGCTAGCTCTTGTATTTAAATTAGCCCATATTTCTTATCTATGCTTTGCCATGTGGTTTGTGTCCTGTTACCTCATTTTTTAAAAACATTTCTTGTTTCCTTAGTGACTAGCTGGTGTCTGCTGACTATACCCTTCCTCTTCCCAGAATTCTCTCTGTGTCAGGCTGTCTCACTCAATCTCTTCCTGACCAACTATGGGCCAATCAGCTTTTTATTAACAATGAGAGCAATGCACATTTACAATGTACAAAGATTGTTTCACAGAATTTCTCCCTTTCTGTCTAATCAAAAAGGAAAATTTTAACTTTAACATAGTAAAATTATATACAACAAAATAGTTATCAAGAATCACTTACAATATCTAGTCTATTTGTCTTTGACAAAATTAAAGAAAATATTCTATCATCTATCCTATCTTTGTGAGTCTAAAGTTTCATATCTAATTTATCTTTTATCATAACTAAGAAAACTATAATTATCACTATCTAGTCTTCAACATCATCAAAGATCCCAGAAGGATATAATATTATCCAAATAAGCAGGAAGTTCATTTTAAGCAACTTCCAAAACTCTAGAAATGACAGAGACACCTGGCTGCCTGGAAAGTCACAAAAAGTTCTTCTGTAACGTTGAGGCATCCATCTTCACTCTACAGACCTAGAGTATCTGGCAGACTTTTCAGTGAGGCAGGGAATTTGAAGGACTTTCTTGCCTTGTATTGGCAATTTGTCAGTCACTTTCCTCTGTGTCCTGCCAAATGTCTGGCATTTTCTTCTGTGATGCTGGAATCTGAAGGACCATCCTGCCTTGTTTTGGCAAAGTTTAGCCATTTTTCTGTGGATCTTGTATTTCTACATTAAACAGCATATTGTCAAGCAGCCCAGGCAAGAGTAGTTTCTTGCCCAAATGGCTAGCCTTGCCACATTGAAAGCAAACGCCATAAGGAGTTTCTTCAATGCCATCATCCTCTTTGAAGTAATTGGTGCTGCTAGAAATAGACGTGTCTCACTGTCAAGAAAAGTCTAAGTTCTTAAAACATTTTAAATGCCATATTCTATAGCTCTTTGAAGTATTTGAAGATTATCTATCTGACTGAAATATATCTCTGTATACATAGAAAACCTAACTAATATGTCTGTAAGTTTGACTATTATAGATGACTTTTAATCTGTATTTTTTAATTATATGTTTTATTTTAAAATGAGCTTCATAAACATAGTATCTTAAATAAGAGTAAAATATATATCCAGTATAACAAAATTGACCTTAAATTTGTATCAATAAACCAAAATCCATATCAGTGTAATATATTTTGAGATTAACAGTTGTTTTTTGGATTAAAGTAGTTTCAATAATCTACCCCTTTTCTCATTATTTCTATGTCACATTCCCTTTCTTCTTTAGAAAAATAATGACTATGATTATTAACAATTTATAACCAACCTCCCTTAAATGAAAATAAATATTCATAAACAGTATTTTGGGAATTTGGGCATAATTTTCTAGGCTACTTCCTGTTGATTTGGGGGCTGGTAATCTTATGGGGATCATGAGAAAATTGGAGATAATGACCAAGTCCTAGGAAGACCAGCCATTTTCTCTGTTGATGGATATCTCCTGTCAAGGTTCAGGAAGTCTCCCTTGACCAAATCTGGTTCATCTTAACCAGGAATGAATCCATAGCCTCTTTTTTTCCTGTGGAAACAAAAACAGAACCACTTCTCCAAAGCAATGCATCTTTTAAGTTCCATTTTACAAATGTATTTTTTGACTTCTGTTTTAAAGTTAAGACTTTTTTTTTTTTTTTGGTTTTTCGAGACAGGGTTTCTCTGTGTAGCTTTGCGCCTCTCCTGGAACTCACTTGGTAGCCTAGGCTGGCCTCTAACTCACAGAGATCTGCCTGGCTCTGCCTCCCGAGTGCTGGGATTAAAGGCGTGCGCCACCACCGCCCGGCTAACGTTAAGACATTTTTAAGAATATCCAGGCAGTACATTTCATCAGCTCCTCTTTCAACCCCATGTCTCTCAGCAGTTTTTGTTTCCTTGTCAGCATTTAAAACATTCAAAATCAGCACAACACTGTACAGCATCCAGACTCCCTGTGCATCTCCCATCTCTACATTGCTTATACTTTTTTTTATATTACTTTACTTCTCTCTTTAAAGACTTTACTATTTTTAAACTATTCGTTTTTTCTATGACTATTTCATTTTTCTTTTCTGAAGCCTATACATATTTTTCAAACATACTGTGACCTATTTAGAGGCCTTTTTGTTTGATTATTTTATTGTGTATTTTTAACCTTTTCTGTCCGTATGAGCAAAAGCTCTAAATCTGCCACATAGCATGTAGAGGATTAGTTTCTCTGTATTGTGGTCTGTGTGAGATGGTAGAAACCCACCACAGCACTCAGTTCATGGCGGCTGGTGGCCGGCTTCATCTCACAGGCAGCTGTCAGGAGATGCGTTTCTGTGCTGCTTCTGGCATGAGCCTGTGAGACCAGGAAGCCCAGTGCAGCTCAGCTTCTGTGCATTTAGAACTTTTTTCAAGCTTTCTCAGGTCTTATGTGGAAATTCCTGGCCTGAGTTAGGCCACCATATGTAAATGGAGATTCTCTCCCACCCACCAAAGGGAAATGCTATGGGATGTCCTTCTGTACTCTGTGAATATGTGTTTATCTCATTGGTTGATAATAAAGTTGTTTTGGTCTATAGCCAGGCAGAATAAGTCTGAGCGGGAAAGCCAACTGGAGATATAGGGAGAAGAAGGGTGGAGTCAGGCAGATGCCAGCCAGCTGCTGAAGAAGCAAGAGATGTAAAAAATAAGGTAACAAGCCATAAACCATGTGGCAAAATACAGATAAGACATATGGATTAATTTAAATGTAAGAGCTGGCTAATAATAAGCCTAAGCCATTGGCCAAACATTTATAATTAATATAAGCTTCTGTATGTTTATTTGGGACTGGGTGACCAGGTCAGAAAGGGTCTGCCTCAGGTTACACTTGCCATTCTTGGTACCTGCTGTGCAGCTTCAAATCTGCTCCTTACCTAATGGGCTCAGAATGGCTGTGTGAGCCACATGCCTACATCAATCAGTAACCCATAAAATGCCCCAAAGCCTTGCCAATCTGATGGGGCCATTTTCTCAGTTTAGGTTCCCTCTGCTCAGATAATCCTAGCTTGTGTCAAGTTGACCAAATTAGCACACCAAATAAAACATACTAATAGGGTTTCAAGATATTTGGAGTTTAGGCAAACTTAAGCAGATGTCCTGGTTGAGATCTTCTACTTAGAACAAGAAACCAAGTCGGGTGGTGGTGGTGCACACCTTTAATCCCAGCACTCGGGAGGCAGAGGCAGGTGGATCTCTGTGAGTTTGAGGCCAGCCTGGTCTACAGAGAGAGATCCAAGACAGGCACCAAAACTATAGGTTTTTTCAAAATACTTCCATTTTGAATTAACTCCTTGCTTTTTTGAATTAGGGGGAAAAAAAGCAACACCTAAATTCTTCTAATAGGAGGGCATGGATAGATAGAGAGGTGGATGAATGGCAGAAGACCCAGTGCAGGGCCCTGAGTGGCCAAGAAGCCTGAGAAAGTTTTCAGGTTACACAGAAAATGGAATGCGTACTTACCTTTTGGCATCCTGTTTCTCAGTCTTGTAATGGATGAATCTCAGAGCACCTTGCCCACAGGATTATTCGAACATAACACAGAACTGCTTCTAGCCAATCTTGTAGTCTGTAAACTTCCTCAATAAGTAATTCATATTCATTTAATGGAAATAGAATAGAGCCATGGAGCTGGTATCCTGCTCCCTGCTTGGACTATGGTTGTATCAATGTCTGAAAAGACCAAAGTCTCCTATAATGAGAGGTGATCCTCTCCACATGTGTGGCCATTAACAACTAGTAACAATTTCAATTCATTAAAATTTACTACAACATAGTAAAATTTAGTTTGTTAGCCATACTAGCTTCTTTTCAAGTTCCTGGCAGAAACCTTCAGATGCCCATATAAGCCATATTTGGAAGTGCAGATAGAGCATTTCCATCATAATGAAAAACTCTATCGCAAAGCACTCAATGGAGAGGAACTAGCTACAGTTAGGCTCAAGAACAGACAGTGGACTGAAAGGCACTGTTAAGTACAAGGGCTGGAACAAGGACGGTGATGAAATGTGACCCCACCGGGGACCTCAGGTATGAGAAGAATAAATATCTACTTCTTAGGATGCAGGTTTTGCCTACTTTAAGCCTGTAAAACTTATAGCTCTCCTGGTGTCATATATTGGGATTAACAGTCAAAGTCAACTCAACACCTGGCCTGGATCTCTTTGAGCTTCTGATTTCTTTTTCGGGAGGGGCTGGAGTAGGTACTTGGTCTATAGGCCAACCAGAGTATGTCCTCATTAATGCAATGGGGATTTGCTCTATCAGGTTGCTCCAGTGAGGAACATTTGTGTTATAAATGCTAAGTCATCATAGAAGTCCATGGAATGTGACTGCATCCAAAGAAGACATACTCAGGAGGATGGCGAAGGAGACAGGTGTTTATTTCATTCCAATAACTTGAACACAGAAGCCAAATGCTGACGATCTGAGTCTGGCTGAGTGAGCCAAACCTAGCAACCCAAGGGAATAAAGAATCTCACAGTAGTTGGACCAGCCAGGATGTGTGCAAAGAGCAGTGGGAGAAATACAAATTAGCCAACCAGATATTTTTAAAAGAGAAAACAACTTTCTTTGTGTTTGGAGTCTCCCTTCTCCCAGGGCCTCTGATATGAGGATATCTGAATTAGGTAGGGAAGGGGTCAAGTACCACAGAATCAAAGCCACCCCCCTGCCCAGTAGAGGCCTTTTCTTTCTGGACCACGTTTGTCTGACAGTCTCATTCTGCACAAATTCTTTCCCAGGAGGCTCCTCAGTTTCTGAAGCAAACAGTCTCCTAGCAGACCCACCCTGCTAGGCAGCCAGACACATCTGAATATTAGTAGCAAGTATTACAGCTAGATACTTGCTAGGATAGGAGGGGCTGCAGCCTACCACAGGTCAGGAACTTTCAGGGATTTGTTCAATTGATACCTCAGAATAAACCTTTGAAAAGGACCTGCCACATCCATTTTCTTTAATAATGTTACACACACACACACACACACACACACACACACACACACACACACACACACACACCCCTTGCTTGAATTCCTGAGCCATACTAGGAGATGAAGGATCTCAACCCAGATATATATAATGTTGAATCTCTCTGACATTGCTGTGACTGTACTGTATTCTCAACTGGGTTTCACAGTCTTTGAAATTCAATGTCTGTTTCTTTCTCCCATAGGATTTCGTGCTTGAAGGGACCATGAATGATAAGGGATGAGAGAAAGCTTGTTGACAAGATCCTAGAGGCTGCGTCTTGACAAACCTTCCCACCTTGTTGATTTCAGTCATAGCAAATCCTCAAGAAAGTTCCTAGAATGATAAATTTAGGGGCTAGAGAAACAGCTCAGTGGTTAAGAGTACTGGCTGCTCTCTAAGAGAAACCAAGTTCAGTTCCCAGCAATTACATTAGGAAGCTCACAATGACCTGTAACTCAGGTCAGGAAATCTGATGCATCTTTTGGCTTCTATGGGCACCTGTACACATGTGCACATACCCGTACACATATACAAAATGTAAAAATTAAAAATTCAGAGAATAGATACCAATAGAAATGAGCAAATGTAATTCACATGGGAACCAACTTTACGTCTGTCCCTTGGGTGTCTGTTTTTGTCCAGATGGGATATACAGAATTTCCTAGGACTGGCCTAAATTTATGCAGACAAAACCCACAATGATTGGTTAAGTCCAAGACCTTGTGTGTGGGTATAAAAATTTAGTAAAATTCAACAGATGAGAAGGAAATATGAGAACAAGCTCTACTTGGGGTAGCTTTAATAAAACCACAAGTCAACATAGCACTGGGTGATTGAGAACGGAAGGAACATTGATTTTAAATTTTACTAATTGATCGAGTGTGTGTGTGTGTGTGTGTGTGTGCGCGCGCGCGCGCGCGCGCGCGCGCGCGCGCGTGTGCGTGTCTGTGGAGGCCAGAAGGGGATGTAGGATACCTCAGAGCTGGAGTTACTGGTGGTTGTATGATGCCTGACACGAGTGGTGGGATTGAAACTCCAGTCTTCTAAAAGATCAGCTAGTGTTCTTCATCACTTTGCCATCTCTCCAGCCTGGAAAGGTCTTTCCAAGTAGTGTGCCTGAACTTGGGTTATTGTCTATGACTATTGCAATGGACTATGGGGTGAACCTGGGAGGCTGTCCCATGGTGACTTCCTGTGGCTGTTCTGTATGCTTCTGCTTATGGAGAAACCTGTGGGGGAAAAATCCCAGTCTATGCTGCTGTATTTATTATCTAGACAATTGACACCAAATGACAAAACTGCAGCAGAGGAGAAAGTGTGAACCAAACTCTCAGAAGGAATTGCTAGGTTTCTAAGAGCTTTGTTTGTGGGTTGCATGCTTTGGAAACCTGCATTTCAAGCACTATTCAACAAGGGCTGGAAACTCAATGAACTTATGACAGTCTCAAAAGAAGATGCCAATTAACTTGATAACTCAAAACCTTCTTTGGGTTATTCTTTTCCCATCCTGCACTCTCTAGTTAGCTAAGGAGTTTAGTGACGAGTTTTACTGAATGTGCACTCTATTCTCATTGATCTTTGTGCTCTATATATTTTGGGAAAATAATTCTTCCAGATCCTTACTACCAAATTGTGTTCAGTTTAGTTGTATTCATAGCTTGGACTTAGGAACATTACTCAAGCACCTTCACCCACACATTGACCTAACTTAGCAGAGCTCATTAATCATTCTAGATACCTAGTAAGGATCTAAGCCATCTTTACCAAAAAACATAATGAAGAAGATACCAAAGATTATGAAGAGAAATAAAGAAATGAAACTCATTCTAAGTGTACCATGAAAGGAAGAGAGGGTTAATTTAAAGAAGTTAATCAGCAGTGGTTGGACATAAAGGAGATTGACACATTGTAAAGAATATTTCTTTTCATTGAAATTTATTGGAGTGAAAGGACCATAAGGCTGTGATGACTTCTGGAAGTCAAGGAGAGTATTCGACAAAAGCAATACAAAATATAGAGGGATAAACATGACAGGTGTCTTAGGGTTTTATTGATGTGAAGAGACCATGACCACAGCAACTCTTATAAAGGTAAACATTTTAACTGGGGTTGGCTTACAGTTCAAAGGTTCAGTCCATTATTGTCATGGCTGGAAGCATGATGGCATGCAGGCAGAACATGGTGCTGGAGAAGGAGACTGAAACAAACTAGGCCTGGTTTGAGCTTCTGAGACCTCAAAGCCTGTCCCCAGTGACACACTTCCTCCAATACCACCACACCTACTCCAACAAGGTCACACCTCTCAATAGTGTCACTCCCTATGAGCCCATGGGAGCCATTTTCTTTCAAACCACCACACAGGGGCCTCATCAGGAAGGAGAGACCTCCTTTTAAAACCTGGAGTGGAACTTCATTAAGAGTGAGAATGAAGAGAAGATTACAGAGAGAAGGGGAAGGGAGAAAGTGAGCACCAGAGAGAGACAGATAGGAAAGGGAGAGGGAGAGAGAGATGGGGAGAGAGATGGAGAGAGAGAGAGAGAGAGAGAGAGAGAGAGAGAGAGAGAGAGAGAGAGAGAGAGCGAGCACGAGAAGGATGTGGGAGAAGTGGAGTCTTCAGAGACTCCTTCAGAACAGTCTCCCTGAACAAATCCCTCTCAGGAGTTTCTCCAGACAAATCCCCAAAACAAAGGAAAGATCTGATGTTTTTTAAGGTTGCTGGGAAGTTTCACACCACATTATTTAATAAACATAGCATAGGTAACAAAGAGTATGGAGGAGCTAGGTACTGGTTAGGATAACAAATTAGGTCCTGCTGTTAGGCCACAGCACAGGCAGTTTCTTAATTCTCTGTCAAAGAGCTATAGGGAGGCATGGACTGATTCAGACTATGGGATCTGGTCTAAAGGTGCAGTCCATGTTCTAATGGAATACCACACTTACCTGTTTGGCTCATTGTTTTTAGTTGTAAATGATATTGAGGATCTGTATTTGAGGATGCAAAATGCATCTTCATGCAATAGACTAGCAAATGCTTTCAGAATACCTTTGCACTACTCCTAAAAGGGTGTATATTAAAATTTGAATTCATATGTGTAGTGCACACATGTTTTTCTGTGATACATCTTCAATGTACCTCTTCAAAATCCCCACATCCTTTCCATAAGTAGCCTTGTCATTACACCTGACATAAATTCTCAAGGCTCAACTGTTTTATATATCTCTTGTTTAAATTTTCAGTTGATTTTTTATTAGATGTGATTTTTAATTACTATTATATTTCTTTGTCTAATCTATAAATGCTACACATTTTCCATTATTATTTATTTATTTTCATGAGTAATAGTATGTGGAATGTATGATGTGCCATTCCTCCATTGCTGGACACCTTTATTTTTTGAGACACAGACTCTTTGACTGAACCTGAAGCTCGTCAGCTTGAAGCTGCCAGTGAGCTCCAGCGATCTCCCTGTCTGTGCTCCCCCAGTTCTAGAGTTACACTTTTGTGCCTTCACATCTGGCTTTTTACATGGGTTCTGGGGTCCTGAACTCAGGTCCTCCAAGCTTGTCTGTCACTCTCTTTACTAACTTAGTCATCTCAGCTCCTACATATGTGTTTAAATGAAGTAGAGAAAAAACTCCTTTAATCTCTGAAAATTCTCAGGCACTGACAACAGTTTTCAACATCCATATCTATTTGATACATTTACATTTGGTGCAGAATTTTGGATGTGTGAGAACAATCCCACCAACTCCTCTTCTTTCACAGGAGCTTATAGTACAGAAAAAAAGACTAGGTTAAGATAAAGTAACGTAACGAGGAACATTTTAGTAGCTGGTCTCTCTTATCACTTAGATCAGGAAAAGAAATGCAAGCACCTGTGTGTGTTTAAATCTTAAAGTCAGATTCTGAGTATAGTCTCAGGGTGCTCTAGTTCTGTTGTGGTTTTGAACTGGCACAGTTTCTGCATGTGTATTACTGATGCCCAACTTGGGGTCTGAATGGAAAACTTTTTGGCTTTAGAGATAGATTAATACTGGCATTTGGGGGATTATGGGTGGACCATGAAGGGACTGTATTTTAAAAAAGCACAACAAGTATATTACAGTTGTCTTCTGTTTTTGTGGCCTAGGAAAGCAAAACAAAACAGAATTAACTACCTCTGTTGAAACTGAATTATAGAAATGATGTGACCATGATTCTGAAGGGTTGGAGTCACATGTCCTCATTAATAGATTTCTCATAAGCAATTAAAATTTCATTTTAATTTATTTGGATAAAACATTTGAATGTGTCTATTTAGGGTGATGTTGAGTTAGTAGAGAGAAAGAGCATTTGCAAAACCAGCCCTGGTGTATTTTAGGAAGTGTTTTTAAAATAAAAAGTAGGATAAACAACAGAGCTTCACAGAGCAACTGGAGAAATAGCTGGATTTAAAACATGTCAAAGTCAATTAAGAAGGAACCACTGAAATGCATGTCTCTGATGTGTTCTCACAGAAAAAAAAAATATACAGCCCTGGAAATCCACAGCCCTGTTGTTAGCTTGGCTCCATGGTAATTACTAGCTGTCCAAACTTAAAGTTATAAAAGTTCTCTGAGTTCTAGTCTGCTTTGTTGTGAATCATCCTCAACTCCAGAGACCTCATAGGTACTTTACAGTTAATAGAGAACATGGGTGAAAATCCTTAGGAAGGAGAAGTGCAGAATGTGGAGGAAGGAGTGAGGTCGAGCAAACACAATGAAGCAGTGAGCAACAGAACACTGTTCAGAGGCAGAGCTTGGCAGTGACTCAGCTCTTCTCTCTGACTTTCAGCTCCCCTCAAACTTTCTCAACTCCAGGGTACCTGTGCTCCCACTCCTGCGTACTTTCGCTTTTCTATAGTATTTGGTTTTTTTCACTATTAGTAGTTGCCTTGATTTTCAACTGCAAAGTTAGTGGGCTTCCTATTTCTTTAGTTCTTAACTTTAGCTGAAGCCTGTAGTCTAAAGTTCTTCCTTAGAGCATCATGGAGAACTAAACAGTGACAAGGGGTATGTCCATCCTAGAATGAACAGAAGCTTGCCCCTCTCCTCCAGTCCCTTCCTTCTTTTCCTTTTTTCCCTCCTTTCCTCCTTTCTGATCAAGAAGAAAGATTCAGAGAACCAAGCAGCCCGTCTGACACGCACTGCCCCAGGTGGGACTTGCCCTCAGTTCTTCTTCTAATTCCTCAGTCATTGCTCTCAGTTGGCCACTCTGCTGCTATCACTGTTCTCCAGAGGAGACACTGGAGTTCAGACAAGTGAAGGCACAGCACACCGGGATGATGAGAGATTCTCCAGGAGTGAAGTGAAGTGCCTGATAAGACTGTGCTGCAGTGTAGCCTGACTGACCCAGTAAAATCTTGGCTTCTGAATCTTAGGAAAAAAGAAACTTGAAGTGTTGGCTTGTTGTTTGAAAGACCTTGCAAAAATCTTTTACTGTTTAAACCTTCTATTGGTTTCTGACTCTTGCAGGGCAGAGCACACAGAATCAGTAAATATTTGCTAAGTCAATTTAAGCATTCATTAAAGAGAAGAGAAAATTGAGACAGACAGAAATATCAGGGTGACTCAGTCACTCTGCTCTACCTTTACCTTCACAGAAGAGAACAGCAACTTGTCTATGGCTCAACAGCTCCTGATCCTCGAGCGCCCAGAACTGTCTACCATCCAGTGACTCTTTTTCTTTTAAAAAACACAATTTTAATTCCTCTGTTTAAAAGGAATTAAATCTAGGGAGCTGGGGAGATGGCTCAGCAAGTAATGTGCATCTTGTGTAATCATGCAGAACTGATTTCAATTCCCAGTACCCAAGTGGGCATGACATTCCTAGGTCTGGAGAGCAGAAACAGGCATCTCTATGGGTCTTGCTAGGCAGCTAGTCTAGCAGAGTGGCTTAGCCTCAGGTTGAGAGACGCTGTCTCAAAAAATAAGGAGGAGAATGACAGAAGAATATACTTGACATTCACCTCTGGCTTCCACTTGTGTGTGAAAACATGTGCATATGCATCAATACACACACACACACACAAGAAAGAGAAAGAAAGGGGGGAGAGAGATGCATACATGGAAAAGTACACACATACAAAAAAGAAAGAGAAATGGAGTTAAATCTATAGCTATAGCTAAGCTATGTCTGGTAGATGGAGGGAATTTGCTACTTCAAGATAGGATACCTAATTTGGAAATGTGGGGGAGAATTTTTCTGCTACTGAAAGAACTGTGTGTTTCCTGAGAGTGCCGTTATAAAGAGACAGAAATGCAATTATTTTGGATTGTTTTTGTGCTCTGGTATTTTTAGAACTCCCTATAAACACCTCCTTGGAGGAGCACACTGCACTTGGCTTGCCAGAGTAAATCAGGCTGTTCACAGCAAATGCAGCTGACAACTTGACGAGATGTCTGGGCTTGTAGATGTCAGAAAGAGCCCAGGTGCTGAGGCAAGATATTCATGTATTTTGAGTCTTTGCAGGGACAGTTTCTTCATCCTTTTCTCTCACCCGAAGCTTAACATCTTCCTATTGCTGACCCTGGACAATTGTCAGGACAGTTACTTCTGTCCTGATTCACTGCTGGGCTCCAGGCTGCTGGAGTTCAATAGTGAATAGGGTTCATGTTTGTGGGTGTCTTTGTAGAAGTAAGGATGGGTTGCAGGACTGTGGAGTGACAGTTCTACTGTGAAATGTGATGAAATGAGGCCACCATGTAACTTAGCCTAGTGCAGTGATGCTGCTCTGAGAAGTGAGGTGGAAGAAAATATTCCCAGGATAAAAGAGAACAGGATAAAATACATTGATTTTTAAAAAGATACGGATTTTTCTTTCCAGACAGATTGTTAAATAGGCTTTTCTTGTTCAGTGGGGGCTGGTAACAAGAGCTGACAGGATATTAAGGTTATTTCAGGTTCCTGTGTCTCCCAGGGTCACATAAGCCTCCTGCTATGCATATTAATCCATCTCAGCCTTTCTGCCAGTAGCTGCCTAAGTAGGGCAATCGGTTTAGTGTGCACCCTTTCCCCATTTCAGTTTAGTTATGAGGCAAACTTACTGATTACCAGAATATGCAATGGAGATCAATCCATGCTTTTTTATTTCACAGACATAGCACCAAAATTTATGATTAATAAATGTTGAATCTAATGACTGTTTCTTCAGAAATGGAAAGCACAAAGAAAAAGAAAAGTAGCATCTCCTTCCTTTCCCATTTTTCCTCTGTGTGGACATGCCTGGGCATGCCCACGAATGCATTCATGGAGTGCATGGAACTAAATGGAGAATTTTGCATCACAGATTGGAAATAAGCGTTGGCTCACACTCAGCTCTGCTTATATTATTCTCTCTTTTAGGATCATAGCTGCCTCATCTGCGAATATTTCATAAAGAAAACCCAGCAGATGTGATTAAATCTCTGTAAATAGAAACTGTATATGTGCAATTCTAGAATGAATCCGTTAGTGACTGCTGTGCTTCGCCACCAACAAACAGTTCTAGATGATTCCTTGAAGGGCCCTGTGGTAACCTATTCTGGTTGCTCTTATTTCAACTGGGAGTGTTCTCTACACAATAATGACACAGGGTGATAGTATTTCAAGTATCAGGCTGAATTACTAAACATTTGGCCAACAGCAAATTAGTGGACCTGTTCAGGCCTCAGTTCCTTCTTACATAACATGGGAATAGTTTTACCTTTATCAAAGTACTCTTTATTGTTATTGTTGATTGATTAATTAATTAATCAATCTGGAAACAGAGTCTTGCTATGTAGGCCTCAGTCTCCCATATGCTGAGATTGCAGGTATATACTACTATGCTCAGCCTGGTAGGATTCTTATAGAGGCTAGATGAGACAGTCCAGGATAATAAACAAAAATTTCAGATGTGTTTTAGTGAACTCTGACCACCTTTTGTCTAGTGCTTTATGTCCATGTTAGGTACTTAAACCTAACTGATCAGTACCAAGAGGGAAAAAGAAACATCAGCAAACAAATCTCTTTCTAGCTACATTTGTCTTTGAACAAAACTGCAAAGGTACACTCCATTCTCTTTTTTGATAAAGCAAAGCATGTTCACTGTAAGTGGCTATTAGAGAGCCAGTCTCTGTAGAGCCCGTTCTACGGAATAGGTACTCAAAACTCATTCACGAATGACTTAATATTTTTTGTAGTGAGGAGTGGCAGTAGAGGCTCTAATAAAACATCACATTGACTCTGGAACCTCTGAAATTTTGAAGCAGATGTTTTCTTAACATCCTGTAAATACTCCAATCATCTCAAACTGCTGCGCTTTCACCTTTGTGCAGATTTTAGAAATGTGCCCATTGAGTAATGGTCCTGTCTAATCTGCTTGACGTTTATTGGTGCTCGAAGAGAAGCAAGGTTAGAAGATGTAGTGGAGCACATTCTAAATAAATCAGTGCGAGAAAGCACGCTGAATCGCAGGGGGAAATTACAGTGTCCAAATCATTTATACACCGGTGATTACTGTCTCACCTGGGTCCCCAGATGCCACACGAGAGCCTGTGAAGCTAGAGGAGCCATTCATCAACCCGAGGCCTGAGTCCTCAGAGCTCCACAATGACACCCACTAGTGAGGTGGAGACTTTGAGTGATGTGGGACAGGAGTATGTTGAGAAGGGGATGTGGAGGCCTGGAGGTCTTCAGGGACCATTTATGCTCTGAATTAGTTGGGAGAGCTCTGGGAAATTACATCTGCAGTTGCCTCAGTTTCCTAGCAGGAAAATATCTGTGTGTGTGAATGTGTGTGTGTGTGTGTGTATGCGTGGCATGTGTGTGTACATGTGTGTATGCGTGTGTGCATGTGTGAGCACGCAAATACTTTGGGGGGGAAAGAAAGATTTGATTTTATATTTATATTTATATTAAGAGTACTTTGATAAAGGTAAAATTATTCCCATGTTATGTAAGAAGGAACTGAGGCCTGAACAGGTCCACTAATTTGCTGTTGGTCAAATGTTTAGTAATATAAGGACCAGGACTTCTGTTTCAAGCCTTATCTAACTCAAATGTCAATAATAAAACTCATAAAGGGGGTTGTCGAGATGGATTAGCAGTTAAAGGTACCTGCTGCTCACTTCCGGCCTCCACAGGCAACTGCATGCATTTGTTCATGTAAATGTGCATGTATGAAGGTGCACATACAAGCAACCAGCTACACACACACACACACACACACACACACACACACACACACACACACAAATAACAATAATCTTAAAAAAAATCCTCATAAAAGGAGAAATGATGTTTGGGAAGGCAGCTCAGTGTAGACTAGATTTTCATTCATATTCTATGGAAGTTCTCAATGGACTTAGAGATTTAGAGATTTAGGGTTCTTGGGACTTTGTGTGGGAACTTCTGGGTAAATCAACTCTAATTGCATTTGAGTTCTGGAAAATTCTCCCTGTGCCAAAATGTTGAACTTAGGCAAACAATATAAAAGTTGTTATGTAGATAATTTATGCAACAACTAATTACAGAAGTTTGCTGTCAGATCTCATGAGTCTGTGATTCCCAATTTTGTTCATGCTGTACATTAGACATACAGTTAATTATTTTATATTATTTACTTATGCTAACTTGTTATATTACAAGACATGTTATGATATGTTCATTACAGACATTTGTAATGTATTTAATTTTTCTGAATTGAAACATTCCCTTCTGTAGGGAATGAGAAAGAAACTGGTAGAACTTACAAGGCTGAGGCAGCTTACAAAGTTCCAAGATTGACAAAGAGCTTCCCAAAGACATAAAGGCAACAGGAGACATCTGCAGGAGAAGAGGACTCTTGCAAGTTGGGCAAGGAGCACAGGGGGCATAGCTTCTGTGAGTCATTACCCAAGCTGTGGTGGACTCTTTTGTGATAAGGTTGCCAGAGAGTCACCCAGGGTTCTGTAAGTAGCCACAGTAAACTTCCTGGTTCACTAAGGAAGACTTGGGAAGACTTGTTTCTTTAGTCTGTTATCAGTGCCCTTATCTTAGAGGAACAGATATTTGCTCATGTCAAGAAAAGGCTAACAACATACAACTTATCAATACATTTATATATCGTAAACTATCATATATATTATATATTTACATTATTTTTGGACATGCTGGAGATTGAGCTCAGGGTCCTTATATGTGCCAGGTGCACATTGTACCAATGAACTACATCACCATCCTGGCCTTGTATTTTTGAAACACAAACCTAAAATCTGAACATAGTTCCTCATTGTTGGCCTCCCACCTTCATTGTCACTATAATAAATACCCATGCTGTGAAGCTCATTTGAAGCACAAGCTTGTAGAACCCCTGCTTCCAGTTGAAATGGAGAGTGCTCCCCAGAGACTGAGGTTGTTACCCTAACAGCAAAAACAAATAAGGCAGCTATAAAAATCAGATTTGTTTAACCACCAGGGTCTGAGGGATTCAAAGAAAGCTGGATGAAGCAAATTCCAAGACAGACAAGAGTGGGGAATGATCCATGCATGCCTTCCTTTCTAGAGGAGGACTGGGCAGGGAGTAAATTTGACAATGGTCGAGGCAAGCCAGACAAAAACTTCCATTGCTGAGTGTGGGCTGAGAACAAAGCAAGTTCTCAGTACCTTACAGTCAGAGGCCAGACCAGCAGATCTTGATGATCAGAGCCTTCCATGTTCTCAGAGCACAAGGCTGGCTGAAGGGGTGAGCCTCTTCAGCTCTGGCCAGGTCAGATGAGCGTACCTGCTACATAGACAAGAATGGACTCAGCTGAGTTCACTGCGAACCAGTCCCACACAGTGCCGGACTGGTGAGGAAGATGGAAGTCTGCTGTGCTGTCTGTGGGGAATATTGGATTTTTAGTCTTCATTATATTTTACATATCTAGTAAGTAATAATTATAAAATAAAAATAAGAGCTATAAAGAGATAATATACTCTTACTTGACAGATTATATAAGTTATGTAGTTATTAAGTCAATGAACATTTATAAGTTGTGTGCAAAAATGAGGAAATGTAAATCATGATTAAGAGAAAAAAGAGCATGTCAGATCAGCACATATATTGGATATTATAAATCTCAAAAAAACAAACACAGCGAAGGACTTTAATGCCACTGTGGACCCATACCTAGCTACTAATGGCAGAAATGGACAAGAAGCTTGAATCAGTGGAGGGAGTGAACAGAACAGAGGAAACTATAACAAATAAACAAATGAGCTGGAGAGATGGCTCAGCGGTTAAGAGTGCTTGCTGCTCTTCAGAGGAAAAGATCAGATCAAACAGCTCACAACTCCATCTCCAAGGATTTGGATTCTCTCTTCAGGCTTCTGCAGGCACTAGTATAGACACACACACATGCACATTAAGTTAAAAAAAATCTTAAAATAACCCTTTGAAAGACCTTGTATGTTAGTTTTATCATCTATTATTTTTGAGTTTGCTTGTGGACCCCTTCCCCACCTTCACAGACCGTATTCCTCCTCTTTCAATCGCGATAACTAATTTAAAACATTTGGTTCATTTATGGTATATGTGTACATATGTTCATATGAGTGAGTATGTGCCTGAATGTGCCATGGCATGTGTATGGAGGTCAGAGGATAACCAGGGATGTAGGTCCTCACCTACCTTGCTCGGGACAAAGGTCTCTGATCATTTCTGTGGTTATACCAGGCCAGCTGACCTTCAAATTTCAGGGAATTCTAGTGACTCCACCTGCCATCTTGCTGTAAGAGTTCTGAGAACACATATGCATGCTATCACGGTGTCTGAGATTCAAACTCAGGTCCTTAGGTTTATATGGCAAGTGCTTTATCCTTGAGCCAACTCTCCAGCACCCAGAATAACTTCTGATTCAATACCATACAACGTATATTTACATTGTCTGATGCTAAGCTTTAAAACAATTGTTTTAAGACTTTTTTTTAGTTAATAGGTATGTTGGTATGTTTATAATAGATATTTTTGTGTTTTACTTTGAATCATAATGAAGTTACTTGAAAATAATTTGGTCCTTTTAGATTTGGCTTAAAAGTAAGCTTTGTTAGATGGGTCTAGGAAGTTTACTGAGGAGAAGCATTTTTTACTTTAAAGTAGGGATGAGTAGGCATTTTTTTTTTCTCAGCAGAACCAAACTGCAAGAATTTTTTAGCTCAGCAGATCATGTGACCTCAGTTTTAACTCTCAGTTCTGCAATTGGGGCACAAAAGTAGCCACAGAAAATCAAGTGGGTACAGCTGTGTTCCATAAAACTTTAAAAGTTGGTGGCAGGCCGGATCTGGCTAGTGGCCATGTGTACCCATGCTCTACATTAGAAACTGTGAGTTATCTTCTCTGGCTGTGGTTAGTGGTCACCATCACTGATTCTGAGTGAGTCCTGAGCTGTGGTCCTTCAAGTCCTTTCATCCACTTTCTCATTTATGTACTCACTAGTACTTAACTGCTGGGGAGGACACTTTGTCTCTCTGTCTGTCTCTGTCTGTCTGTCTGTCTGTCTGTCTCTCTTCCTTGTACCACTGTGCCCTTGTCTTGTCGCACTCCTACCTTGTATGAGTTACTTTTTTGTTGCCATGACAAAAGGCTTGAGAAAAGCAACCTAAGGAGTGGAAGGTTTATTTTGGCTTACAGTTTGGAGAAACACAACCTATCATGCCGGGTGTTTGAGGATGCTGGTATCACTGTATCCACAGTTCAGAAGCAGAGAGAAATGAGTGCTGGTATGCAGCTTGCTTTTCCATTATTCAGTCCAGCAGCCCCAGCCCATGCGATAGTGTTGCTTACCTTTAGGCTGGCCCTTCGTCCTTGACAAAACTTCTCTGGAAATGCACTCGTGTTGCTTACCTTTAGGCTGGCCCTTCGTCCTTGACAAAACTTCTCTGGAAATGCACTCAAAGGCAGGCCTGGAGGTATGTTTTTTAGAAGATTCCAAATCCTGCCAAGTCAATGATGAAGTTTAGTCATCATAGACTTCCACTTTCTGTGCTAGATGTTTGCCTAGGATGCCGAGTTCCCTTTCTCAGCACCACAGCCCAGAATATTCTTCAGGAAGTATGTTGGGGGCCCCCAGAACTCAACTCTTCAACTCCCATGTCTTGGAAGTCAGTATCTTTTTCTCAGAGCTCACTTGTTCAGTTCCTTCATTGTATTAGACAGGATGATTAATCTGGTCCTTATCTTTACTGGAATACATGATATTAATATAATACATTGTATACATAGGCATTGTCTTAATTTCTTTTCTTGTTGCTGTGACAAAACACCATGACAAAAGTAACTTAAGGGAGAAAGAATTTGCTTGGCTCACAGTTTATGGTGCCATGGATCATGGCAGGGAAACTGGGGTGGCAGGAGCTTGAAGCAGGTGTCACACTACACCCACAATCAGAAAGCAGAGAGGCATGAGTGCATGCAAGCACTCATCATGTTTTTCCATTTTGTACTTTCCAGGATCCTTTGCTTAAGGAATGGTTTTGCCAAAAGTTAAGAAGGATTTTCCCATATCACCTGCATACTTCAATACCACATACCACATACTTAAATACCTGCAAAATAATCATTAGAGAGTGAAGTACTGCTAAGTAAAGCTATTTGGAAAGCTTGGGACACATTGGGTCTGATCAAGGTTAGCATGGTGCAATCTCAGAAAGTAATAGTAACTAAAGAAGCTAAAATATGATCATCTGAAATATAAGTTGTCTTGCTGAAGCTATTAGGAATCTCATTTTGTCACTATAATTTGTGACATCTGTCTTTAATCCTAGACTCCTGAGCTCTTGAATGCAAAGGCATTGCCCTCCTCTTCCTCCTCCCTCTTTCAATGTAGACATTTAACCGGAGGCATGTGTATGTTGAGAGCACTCTGAAGTTAATCTGTGTCCAGATGGTTCTGATTCTTATGTTGACTATAATAATTGAGGTAACATCTCATACCAGAGACACTCCAGCTCAGATCTCTTCCTTTAGTGTTTACAGATAGCTTTCAATGTTCCCAAATGGGTTTCTCAAACGTACAGAGTAAGTATAATACATAGCCATAGTCAAAACACTTACTATCTAGTTGGGGAAACAAACTCACATAAAACAATTGAGGAAAAACTCGTTATATATAATTAACTCCAGACTAATTATATATGAGATAAAAACTGTAAGCAGAAAATTACTTTAAGCTTGAGTAAGCAAGGCAAGCTTTCTCTGGAGAATTATTATTTATCTTTGGTCAAATAAAATACTTCAAATTATAAAAAAGTTCTTTCTAGTTAGATCCAGGTCCCCTCCCATCCATTATTTTAAAATGAAGCAGTGGTCAACCTGAGCACCTGTTTTTATAGGACAATTTTTAAAGTTCCTTAAAAGTGTTTCTCTTTTCTTTTTAAAGATTCATTTTATTTTTTATTGAGGAGTATGCTCATGTGTCTCTGTGTGGATATATACACATGAATGCAGGTGTGTGAAGAGATTACCTGGAGGTCACATGGTTATGAGCTCCCCAAAGCAGGTACTGGGAGCCGAACTCCAGACCTATTTACCTGTCCTTTCAAGGTCTGAAAATTCTCTTAACAAAAGTGTTTCTTTGTCCAAAAAAGAACATTTAATATCATTATTATTATCATCATTATATTTTACTAGAGTGAAAGGAGAGGGAGAGAGATATGTTATATATGAAACTAATTTTTGAGTGTTTAGGTTCTTTGAAGCTAAAGAGGGTGGCCATAAACTAGTCTTTAGTTTTTCAACATGGGCATTCATTTAGGAGACACACGTAGTTGCATGCTCCTGATCAACTTACAGTAGAGAAGACTGGAATATCTTTTCACTCAGGAAAATTTTCTTTAAGTCTGTTCCTATCTACACATAAAGTTGGCATAAATTAAACATTTACTGGCAATAAATTATGATAAATTTATTTTAAAACAATTCTTTTGCATGCCTATAATATTTTCACTTTAAAGAATGAAGCGAATTTACAAACTAGTGGGAAACATATGTTTATTTTTACATAGAGAATTAGATATTGATTGAATTTTTGACACTGCAGGACACAGACTATCTTCAATGTTTTTCAGGGTTGATGCTAGTTTTGATTTTATAGTCATCAGTGAGAATTCTGTTTTACATAAACATCTTGGTATATTTTAGGGGCATTTCAGGAATTGTTGGATATTCTGTTCTAATCTCAAGCCAAAATTCACTAAATGACATTTCTATCTTCCTTTTTTCCTTCTTCCTTCCTTCTTTCCTTCCTTCCTTCCTTCCTTCCTTCCTTCCTTCCTTCCTTCCTTCCTTCCTTCCTTTTGTGAAACCTAAGTCAGCAACTCAAATAGGAATTTTAAAAACCAAACAATCAAATACAATTGGATATAGTGATATATTTATTTGAAGACCAACATCTTAGAAGTCTTGTTTTCTGTGATTGCAGAGACTGTTGACTTTAAATGAGTAAAATACAATAGCTACTAAGCTGAGGCAAGGGATTTTGGCAGTATTCACTGGTGTTGTGTGGTGTGCTGTCCTGCATACTGTGAGGTGAATGCTTTGTGTATACATAACCAGAGCTGCAGTGAAGTCACAGGATGCTACATGGACAAGCACTCCCAGAAACAGCTGAGAGTTCTGACATAATTGACTTTGAATTAATTTTGGTGGTAGTGTGTTTACAGATCCTTCACACTTTTCAAATTATTTTTGACCCCTCACACTGAATTACATGACTCCATATGGGGTTGTGACTCACTGTTTAAAAAGCTAGGAAACTAGGTCTAAGCCAGGTGTTTGTAGTGCACACCTTTAATCCCAGCACTTGGGAAGTAGAGACAGGTGGTTTTTGTGAGCTTGAGGCCAGCTGGTCTACAGAGTGAGTTCCTGGACATCCAGGACTATGCAGAGAAACCCTGTCTTGAAAACTAACAAAGACATAAAACCAAGAGAGAGACACTAGCTGAGCATGGTGGTAAGTGCCTTTAATCTTAGCTTTCGGGGTAGACATAGGTAGTTAAATCTCTGTGGGTTCGAGGCCAACCTGGTCTACAGAGTGAGTTGCAGGACAGATAAAGCTAAATAGTGAGACCTGTCTCAAAACAAAACAAAACAAAACAAAACAAAACAAAACAAAAGAAACTAGGCCTATAGCAGAACGGCCTAAAAATTAGAGCAAAAGTAAAAGTAAATTTATAAAGAAAGAATAGCCTTTATTCCTGGACATTGACATGTATTACAAGGCAAAACTTGTGGAGTCTATCTCTTCCCTTTGCTGGTTTTCTGGGAAAGACATTCAATGCCCTCCCCCTTCCCACCGCTCTATCCAGTCAACTTCCAACTTGCAAAACTAGTGTGTTAAGAGGGACAAAGGAGGTCAGTCCTAAATTAGAAGACACACAGACACAGCTGACATCTGTCCTTAACACCCAGTTATTTCAGTCTGCAAACCCTAGTAAGTGGAAATACCATGCATTCCTATCCCATAAGTCACATGGCACAATGTCTGTGTGTAACTAAAGTTTTCCTTTAAGCAGAACTTGCAGGAACTTGAGGAACTGCTGAAAGAAGAGAGAAATAGTACAACACCTAGATTCTAATTAACTCATCGTCTAATTAACTCCGTCACTATTCCTCTGTGAATGTGATGGAGACTCTCAAAGATAAAGGGATTGTGCTGGGGAGGGCAGTGGCCCAGATCCAGCAAGCTCACAGGCTCATCTTCATTCCTGAGATTTTAAAAGAAAAAAACAAATTATCACAGGAATGTGGTTTGGCATTTGAGGAAGGGAAAGGTGGTTTTTGTACCATAAATCATGTGTGTTTGTTCTCCACATCAACACATAATGTTTTGATAGATCAGTGTACCCTTTTTATTATCTCCAGGACCCTTTTCTGTGGCGTTGGGTGGCTCAGTACTGGGTGGGTGACAAGGAAGTCATCAGTACTGTGAATGGCTTTCTAGGTTGTTTTTTGTCACCACTAGTCATTGTTCCTTTCCCAAAATAGAGCCTCAGTCCAACTCTAGTTTCTCCCAGGTCTCACTCTGACTCTGTCTTCCAGTTTATGGATTGTGCAGTTGAGTGATTATTCCGGCCAGATGATCTCTTTATTCTTCCTATGTTTTCCTTCACTGTTGGGAAACTTTGTTCCAGAGAGTCCACACTTTGAGATGGTGATGCCTTTCCCTTTGAAATTTTCATTTTTGATGTATTCTCTCTCTCAACTCTTAACCTTCCCCCCATGTTTTCTGTTCTAGGACACATAGCTGTTTTAGCCTGCAGTTCATTCTCCCATTTCTGTCTCCTTCCATCCCTTTTGTAGAAACCTCCTGCAGCTGTTGATTCTCCTCCCAAGCCACTCTGCTTCCCAACTGCCATCATTGGTCTGACTCTGTGCTTAGATGAGCTTTGGAAATATTGCCTTTCCCTTCCCTCTTCTACCATTTCTGACAAGCTGCTGGTCAGTTAATGGTCCTGCCTAAGCTTTGAATTCTGCCAATGTCCAGGACAAATGCTACCTGTGGTCTGTCTGTCCCCTGCAGCATCTCTAATGGAGTTAGGAGTGATGCTCAGCTTCAGAGAAGCCACTGAGAGCTCAGAGGCTGGGGCAAAACCCAAGACCAGCTGTGTCTGGCCTTCAGACACCTGAGCTGCTCCTTTCAGAGGCTGCTGCTCTTCCTTATAACCTATCAGTACCACTGACACCCCACTTTCCTAGCAACTTGATGAAATGATTTTGCTTCTAAATTATGCTTTTACTTGATGTGCTTTTTTGAGCTTGTGTCTAGATGACTGTTTTTCTCTGATCACTGTATCTCTGACTCCCATCTAGGTATGTTCTGCTTATTTTCTCAGGCCTGTCTGAGCCTCAGATGCCTCTTTCCATGCCATCTGCCCCTTTCTGAGAATACAATGTGCTTTGCCTTCATTAATCACATAGATCTGTCTGGCTCTCTTGAACTCTGGCTTCCATTGCCAGTACCAATGCATCATAGACTCAAGAATGACCACATACTTAAAATCTTATTGTGTACAAATCTTTGTATAAAATGCATTAATTTTATTAAAGTGAGTTAAGTTCCCTGAGACTCAGAAAGTCTTTGCTCTCTGTGTGTGTTAGTGCGTGTACGTGTGTGTACAAGTGTATATGTGTATGTAGAATGTCTGTATGTGTGTTCATGTGTTTATAATTATGTGTTTGTGTATGTATATGCTTTTGTATGTGCATTTGTATATGTGTTTGTGAGTTTTTGTATGTGTGTATATGTATGTGTATGTCTAAATTGTGTTTCTCTGTTGCTGTAATAAAATGCCATTGCCAAGGCAACCTGTAGAAGAAAGAGTTTATTTTGGCTTTTGATTCTAGAAGGATAAAAGCCCATCAAGGTGGGGAGGCATAGCAACACGTGGGAGGCATGGTGGTAGGAGGAGGAAGCCAAGAACTCACGTTCTCATCTGCAAGCACAAAGCACATAGCAAACTGGAAGTAGTGTGAGGCTTTTAATTTCAAAGCCCATCCCTAATGACATACTTCCTGCAGCAAGGCACCTCCTAAACCTCCCAAGGCAGCGCCACAACTGGGACCAACTCTTCACCTACTGGAGCCTCTGGAAGACATTTCTTATTCAAACCACCATAGTGTATATGTGTAAGTGTGTATGTGTTTATGTGTGTGTTTATATATGCTTGTATATGTGTTTGTATTTGTGTATATGTGAATATAGGTATATTTGTGTATGTGTGTATATCCATATGTATGTTTATATGTATATATGTGTTTGTGTGTACATATTTGTGTATGCCCGTGTGTTCGTACATATGTGTGTATATGTGTTTGTGTACGTATGCATATATGACTATGTATATTTGCTTTTGTGTGTGTTTGGTGCAAAATGGTGACAATCTAGCTCCTTTGCTGAGGCACAAGGGAGGAGTTAAAAGTAGACAGAGACATCACAAGGGTGGTATACATTTGGAGGAAGAATGAAGTTCAATGTGGTCAGATCTAAGGAAATGTTTCTCAGTGCAAGGTGTTGTGGTTTGCATGTAAAGTATTTCCCACAGTCTCACATCTTTGAACACTTGGTCCCTAGATGGTGGAGCTATTTGGGGAGGTTGTGAAACCTTTAGGATATGGCCTTTTTGTAAAAAGTGAGTCACTAGGCAGGGGCTTGAAGCTTTGTAGCTGAGCTCTTCCCATTTACTCTCTATTTCTTGACTGTAGATGCAACGTGATGAACTCGCCTCCTGTCCCTGCCACCATGCCTGCCATGGTGCCTGATGCTCTATCTTCTCTGCCATGATGTAATATTTCCATCTAGAACTATGAAACAAAATAAACTCTGTCTCCCTTTGCTTGCAGCTGGCAAGGTATTTTATCACA
Organism: Peromyscus californicus insignis; assembly: GCF_007827085.1. Classification (NCBI taxonomy): domain Eukaryota; kingdom Metazoa; phylum Chordata; class Mammalia; order Rodentia; family Cricetidae; genus Peromyscus; species Peromyscus californicus. The sequence goes on along the minus strand of NW_026294617.1, from coordinate 1,623,992 downwards.
GCAACAGAGCCATAAATAAGACAGGGGCTGTGTTTTATTGCTATGTCCTAGGATGCTAAATGTTCCACCCAGAAAATGGCAGTTATGCCATCTAGTGATCAAGACATGTGGACACAAGTCTGACACCACTTCCAAGGGCTTATGCAAAGGACAGAGTTGTAAGACTTGGTGAAACACGGCAAGGAAGACTGCCTTAAGTGTCCTTACCACAGCTGTAGGAACCATGTCAATATTATTTTGCAGAAACAGAAAAATACATAGGGCTCAACCTCAAGAACCATGGGTCAACCAGAAATTTATAGTCAGGAAACAGAGTGAGGGTCAGAGAATAGAAAATTACTAAAATGTAATACTAGAGGAAGGAAAATTGAGGCTGAACCCACTTAATAGCATTCTTGTTGAAGGCAGTCCCAGCAAATGGATGCCATTTCATGAATGATGAGGGCATCAATCTGATCAGATATCAAGGATGCTCAGGTAGTGAGGTGATCTGATATAAAAGGTGGAGTGTTCTTGTTAACCTGATTTAGAAGCATTCTTGTTAAACCTAAATTTTATGACATAACACAGATGGGTGGGGGATAATTTTAGAACCTAATGAGGGCTGGAGTGTGGCTCTGTTGATAGAATGGTTGTCGAGCATGCACAAAGCCCTGGGTTCAATGACTAGTACTTCATAGACTATGTGTGGAGGTGCACACCTGTGGTCCCAGAACTGAGATATGGAGGCAGAAGGTTCAGAAGTTCAAGGTCACCTGGGCTGCATGGTAGTGAGTTTGAGGCCAGTCTAGGTTACATGAGACCTTGCTCAAAACAAAACAAACAAAACTAACACAACCTACCACAACCCCCAGCTAAAGTTTGGTTGAGTAAAGTCACCTTTGAAGAAGTACCATCCTCCTGTGCAAATATCTGATGTGGGACAGTTTAGAAAGGCCTGCTGACCTGGAGGCATTGCAGTCTTGGTAGTATTCACTGGGAACTCTTGGGATCTCAGAGTGTGAGATAACAGAATTTTAGGTTGCCTGAGTTAAACACAAAGGCTATTTCTCTGATTGTGAAAGGTAGGCTGGATGTGTAGGTAAGAAGGTATTCCAATGATCGCCCAAAGTGAGAGATAGCAAATGATCCTGATTTAACCAGAGATCTACTTCCTGGAGCAAGGCTGCAGTCCCCAGCAATGTCCAGGTTTTAACAGTTAAGAGGAGTGTAGAAGTGGTGTAATATACAGACATGGGAGAATCAGGAAGGGGCTGGGCTTCAGGGAAGGGTATAGAGTTCAGTGTTGGGTCTGAATATTGGGGCTGCGTAGCCTATGGGGACAACTTTGGCAGACGATGCCAAGTGACACTATCTGAAAGGATATTTTGTTTGCTTGATTGCTTTAATTGGATAGAGTGTGGAGTGTACCAGATTGGCTACAAACTCCCTATGTAGCTGAGGATGATGACCTTGAACTGCCTTTATCTCCTGAGTTCTGAGATTGCTGACTTGCGCCACCACACTCTATGTGGTGCTGAGGGTGGAATCCAGGCATTTCTGTAGCTAGGCAAGTACTGCACCAACTGCACCCTATCCCAGCCCCCAAGGCTACCCTTTGTCTTTAAAACAACTATCTTTAATAAGCCTACACACCTCCTTAAATCACCATTAGTCATTCTTCACATTTGCTTGCTTTCTCTCTGTTTCTCTTTTTAATTTTTTCTTTCTTCTATTTTTCTTTTTTATAAGACAGTGAACAATTATTAATTGTCATCTGAGTTCAGGTCAGAACACTCCTAAACTGAGCTCAGCTTTTTCAATTAGTGAAAGGACAGAGCTTTTAAATAAAATATTAGGTAATGGATGTACCAGGAACAGACTAAAAAGATGCAAGCTTTTTGTACTGATCTGAATTTTATTCCCTAGTGTCTCCCACTGAAAGGTCATGAGCAACATGGATCAGCACTCTGAGTCCAGAATAACCGAAGTAAGTTTTCTCCTCTGGTGCAGTCCCCCAGGACCCAGAATCTGGCTGTGCTATTCATGGTTTCAGATTCTTCCCCTAAGTAAATTGAATCATACTCCACGCCAGTTTCATCACTGAAGGCTGCACAAAAGCCTGATGTACCTCTTTGGCAGGAGGTGCCACCTAGCCTTTTAAAGTGCTAAAAGCCTGCCTCCTACGGCCATCTGTGTTGGCAGGTCCAGCTGGAGCAGGGCAGACCCTGGGGGTGGGAGCTGGTGGAGGCAAATTTCATCCATGTGGGAGTCAAACCCAGTCCAAAGATATTCCCCTCAAATGTTTTCTTTCTTTTGCCCATGTTAATGCATTTCTTCCTGAAAGCAGCCAGAGGTTTTAATGGGTGTTTTTACAGAGAGAGTTCCTGACCCCTCCTGGCTCAGCACTAGGGAGCTTTAAGTGTGATGGAAAGTGAGTACAAACAAGAATATGTTAGGAAGATATAGTGTGGAAGATCTGTGGCTCCCTGCGCCTGTACAAATGCCCAATTAATTAGAAAATCAATCTTGCTGTCCAGATGACAGATAGGATTCCTCTGTTGGAGATGAGAAAGAGAGCACAGTCATGACGAGATAATTTTTTCCCATTATGAAAAGGCAGCCTAATGTACATCTTGAAGCAGTTTGGAGTGAAGAACTTGTTTAAAAGCCACCACATTCTTGCTCTTGTTAATTGAGTCTTGGTGAAGGCAGAGAGGAAGACGAGGTTAGCTTGTATTTTGTAAAAGCGTTTATCCCACCCCTGCAAAACAAAACAAAACAAAACAAAACAAAAAGCTCTCCAAAGATAGCCAAACTCTGAGAGGTGACTTATAAATGTTTGTTTGGTTAAGGAGGAGGACAGGTACTGGCTGTCCATGACCACCGAACACTAGCTTGAGAAGCTTTGCCTTGTTGGAGAAAAGTATTTAGGATGCTGAGACTCTTGCCTTCTGTGATAGGATTCTCTGCTCTATTTGGATGGATGGGGAACAGGATCCCAGAGGGCTGGTGCACTCTCTCTGTCTTTGTCTCTGTCTCTGTCTCTATCTCTATCTCTGTCTCCTCTAAGTGTGTGTGGGGATGGTCAGAGGATAACCTTCGGTGTCCTTGCTCAGGTGCCTTCCACTTTTTGCTTAAGATAGACTCTCATTTGTCTAGCACTTTTCTGAGTACGATAGACTGGTTGTCCAGTGAGTCTGGGTTGCTGCCTCTCCTTTCATCACTGCTGAGGTCACAAATGTGCACCATCACACCTTGTTTATATGATTTTTTATATAGGTTCTGGGAATCTGCTTTACCAATTGAGTCTGGGATTCCAGAGTTTAGCCTGACCCCAGCTCCATGGATAGTGACTCCAAGAGTCTGACAGCAAGGTTGTCTCTCCCCCAACCCCTAAGTCTCTGTATTTCCTGGACATCTCTTGGCTTCTTTAAAGAAGGCTTATCGTGGTAGCTGACTTGGTTGTTTTCTTCTATATCACGATATGGGTTTCTGTGGCAGCCTAGGATCTGCTTGGAATGCTCCACCCTAGACACTCAGTTCAGGTCTGCATGGAGTAGCACTTTCCTTCCTGTGGGCTGATTTGTCTCTGAGAATGTAAACCATTGGTTTTATCTGCAGCTCTGCTCCTGGTCTTTTGATTTTATTCCTCATTTCACAGATCCTCATAATCCTGCAGCTGTAGCTCTTCCACTCAGGGTGGTTTTTAGTGAGGTTTCTTTCTGGAGATGCTTCTAATAAAATGCCCAATGCAACTATACTTTGAAGGAATTTGGAAAACTCCCTGGCTTTTAAAGGAACAAACAGAAACAAAAGCAGGAAGCAAGTAGACTTAAGGATTCTTAAAAATCTTCCCTCATTGCTTGGAAACTCTTTCCTTGGATTTTTTCCTATCCCCTCCAATATCTCAGTTATTCTCTATGATTCCAGGCCCTCCTCCAGCCCATATTCTTGAGCTTAAAAAATCTTCTCTGGTTTCATTGAAATCCTACTAGTCAGTCATCACACGTGTGGATTCCATCTGTGATGTTTAGTCATTTTCAAAGAGCCCACAGCTGAGAAGGTGCTTGTTCATGAAGTGGAGCCTGTTTCCTTCTTACCCCAGCTTTATTATAGGAGGCTGGCCTAGTACAGACAAGAGAGGTAACTGGTTATTGTTGTTTACCAGGGAAGGGTTAGTTAGATTATGGAAGAGAATCTTAAGGTATTCTGTTCTCATTTAAGACATTCACTTTAGCTTAACGTATTATTACCTGAGGATAAATGTTTAAAATAAATCCTTGAAGCCAGACCCAGAGAATACATCAGCCTTTATTCATTCACACCCATCAAGAGGAGATGGAGGAAGAGGAAACCTCTGGCTCTCGAAGGAAACATGTTGTGGAGGGAACTCTTCTCTAAGGCACCCATGTTCTACCTGTGACCTTCCAGATGAGGTCTAAAAGTCAGTGAAATGGTTTAAATGGAAAAAGAATCCAGAATGGTGAAGAGTGACCAACCATGGAGATTTTGAAATCTGTGTGTGTTTAAAATTTAAAATTCCAAAGAGAACAATACAACTCTGTATAAATACTCTGCACTGTTTTCAGTTTATTACTTAGTTGTAGCTTAAAAATAGATTATTATTGAATGAAGTAATTCCAGGTAACAATTGTAAATTAAAAAATTCAGGCAATCTTCCTTTTGAAAACCTTTTTCAAAAGTGGCTGATGTCATGCTGAAGAATATATGTTATTCTTGAAAAATAAAAGGAGGGCTAAGCACTCCCAAAGCATTATCCATTTACCCATAACACAGTCCACCTTCCTCTCATGACTCCATTTATAGTTCTTTTGTGAAAAACCATGAGGAAGGCTCATGAGCATGTCATATACTAAGTACACTTACAGAAGACAGGTAATTCATGCTCATTTCTCTAGTTACTCTGTCCTTACCACCAATGAATTTGATAGCGCAGATGACCCTGCCTCATCTCACAGTTAAGCATGTAAAGAGATGTTAGTGACATATTCAGTGCCACACAGAAACGTTAGTGGAATCTGACTTACCATTACTTGATTCCAAAGACACTTTTTTTATTTTTACTATATCACACCATGTTTCTTAAGATATCTTTAGTGACTATTCTGTATTTATCTCTTTTGGTAAAATGAGTATAAGAAAGCAGGCAGGGTAAGATTATAATCACTTATAGGGTCAAATAGATTCATAAATAGCCACAGTTGACAGATTTCACTGTGAACAGATGGCAGTTTTGGCTAGGATGAGCTCCATTTCCTTGAAAGTAGTTCTGTATTTCCTGTGGCTGTCCCTCCTACCTAGACTTAGCATGAGGAGGGGTCAGAGGACTCATTTGGCTTGATATAAACCTTAACAATTCTTTTGCTTTCTTTTAAAATATATTTATTTTTATTTGTGTGTAAGTGTGTGTGTGTGTGTGTGTGTGTGTGTGTGTGTGTGTGTGTGTGTGAGTGTGTGTGTATGTGAACTTTAGTGTAGGAGCCCATAAAGGCCCAAAGAGGGCACCAGATCCTTGGGAGCTAGTTACAGGCAGCTGTGAGCTGCCTGATGTAGGTGCCAGGAACTGAGCTTGTGTCCTACAGAAGAGACAGAAGTGCTCTTAACTGCTCTCCAGCCCCTGATTCTTATTATTTTACAGTAGCAGAGATTAAATGAAAGGGAAAATAGTACAATATGTATATTTATCTTTTCTTTAAAAATATTGACCCAGAGAGCCCTGGAATGTAGGCTGAAGAGAAACATGCTTTGAATCCCTATCCACTCCCAGGATTAGACTTAACTTACCTAGTGATCAGATATATAGCTGATTAATGAATTATGCTTTAGGCTTGAACTAAACTTAGTTTTCTTTCCTAATGGTCCTATATCTATTTGGTTTAGCACTTTTACATTTTATATTCTTATTATGAAGAAATGTGGCCCATATGTTCCCACTCATTTACACTTAACTCATCAAAACACTGCTTGGCAGTAAGTATTTGTTCCCTAGAAGGTTGTTGAGGGGCTTTTGATACAATTTAGTTCTGTATCTTGGAAATAATGTTATGTTTGGAGAGAGACAAAGCTCCCAAAAAGCTTCAAGTCACTTCAGAGCTCCATTTATGATGGTTACAAATGGCTGAGTTCAGAAGAATGCTTGTGTATAAGTCACTGCTTGCCAAAAGTTCCAGAGGGAGATTTCTGGAAAGGGGCTTCTGGGCTCCCAGAACAGCAGGCTTTAATGTCTGCTTCTCGGCCATAATGAACTTCTTGGTAGGCAATTCTATTCACCAAAATTTATAGTGATGTGAACAAAACAAAATAAAACAAAACAAAATACCTCTGTGAGCTGTAAAACATAGTAGAACTCTTAAGACTTGTCTCCAAAAAAGAAGTAATAGCAAAAGAAAATTCAAAAGTATTGAAGACGTCAAGGGCAACATGTATGTAAATTATATAAAATATTATTGATATATGAAAATATATTTAAAATAATATAAATATTTCAATAACAAAAGAAATATAAGAAACATGAGGAAACATGAAACATACAGATTTACACACATGTGTGAGGTTAAATATGTATAACATCATTCCTTGAGAACAGCTAACTGCATACGGAGTAAGGCAAAATGGGCTATAATTTTTTAGGTTAGCAACTTGGGAAAACCATGTGAAACATGAAATGCTATCAAGGATTTCTGGATAGCCTCTTAGGTAAAGTATAAACTGTCACAATTTAAACGCATTTCATAATGTCGGCCAACATTATACCAACAGACTCATGGCTTTTGACATAATAATTTTACTTCTAGGGATGCATCCGAAGCTGTGCACAGGGCTTTGTATGTGAAGAGACTTACTGCATTGCTCTTTTAAGCAGTGACTATAAAAGGTGAATTAAGAAATAATCCATGGAGTGTTGTCCACTAACCTTATATTACTGAGTCTGATGTCATAAGAAGTGATAATGACATAAAATGGGGAAAAAAGAAGCAAAAATTCTATTAAGATTCTAGTTGTTTGTTTGTTTGTTTGTTTTGATACAGAGTTTCTCTGAACAGTCCTGGCTGTCCTGGAATTCACTTGGTAGACCAGGCTGGCCTCGAATTCACAGATATCTACCTACCTGTGCTTCCCAAGTGCTGGAATTAAAGGTGTATGTCACCATTTCCTGGTTATGATTTCAATTTTTTTAAAAACAAAGCCAAACATGAAAATGCACAAAGAAAAAATTGAAAGAAATAATTGCTTTCTACTAAAAATGTATGTAATTTTGATTTTCTTCAAGTTTCTGCTTTTAAAAATATAGTATAAACATTGCAATCATAAAATAATAAACATTTTGAATAGTGATAGCAATTGTTGAATATGGGGTAGGCAAATTAATAGAGTCATTGCAAACTGAAATAGAGACTTGGGGCTTTGTAGACTAAAAATAAGCAAACTTTATTTTCTAGCCAATACTTTTGAAAATCGTCTAGTATGGAATTTACTAGCTTGTCTGAACACGAAAATGCTAACACAGAAATAAAGTAGCTCAGTCTGTTTTGTCAATTGAGAAATGCTCATAAGTAGCATCAGGACAGTTTTCTGATAGGTGAATATAATCTGCATGGGAGGCTGTATAGATAGATACTTTGGTTCTTAGTCTGAAGTTAAAATGATTCTTTTGAATAGCCAATTACCTTCAACAAAACAGCTTTTTCAGAAAGTGTCTTCCCCTGAGACTCTGGGCTTGCTTGGCCTAATTTATCTGCTTCCTTGGGTAGAAGCAGGTGGATGCACAGCATGAGAAGATGTTGCTGATAAGTTGGAGGTTTATGAAAAAAATAGTCTAATTTGGAAAGGAAGCATGTTTTGTAGGTTGAATGCTGACCTGTGTGGCATTTTAACTCTGCATTAAAGTGGCTGTGTTCAATGTGTGTAATTTGTTTCATCTCCATAAGAAGTTTTCATAAGGAATACAAAAAACAATACATGTGAGTTGTTATGAAGGATGGACGAGAAACTCGACTCTTCTCTTACCTGAACATAGAATATCTTCCCAGAAAAGCTGCAGGCACACAGTGGAGCCAGTTAAGACACTTGCTGCAGGCAGCAGAGCTGGAGGGTAAGGACAACCCAGAGGGCAGTCATAGCACTGGTATTCAGTGTTTGCTTTCCTGAGCTTTGGTCTGACCTTTCCTTGTTATCCGTTTGCTCCAACTCTTTAGAATAAGAATGTTTACTCTTCAGTAACTTTACTTTACAGTGCCCTTATACATTGGAAGCAGACAACTTGATTTCTCTTTTTAAACAGGAGTCCATAGTTAAGAGATTGCCTTGAATTTTGGAGTGGTTGGTGCTATGACTAAAGCAATGAAAGTACAAGGATGGCTAGAAGAACTTAGGACAGAAGGAAGAACTCCAAGAATGAAGGAAAAACAAAGACACAAATGGACCCAGACAAGTTTGAGAATCTTGATCTTCAAAATAATAGTGAGTAAAGAATGATAAATCATTGAATAAATAACACAAATGCATGGCTATATCAGTTGTGGGAAATGAATGCTGATTCATAAGTATGGAAGAAATAATTCCATTAGAAAAATTACTCATCTGTGGGATCATCAAAGGCAATAATTAAGCCGAGAAAAATCTATGGATGAAAATGAGGTGAGTGAAGATCTGAGAAGGTATTTACATAATGTGAAAGAAGTAGTTCTCATAAAATATTTGTGTTCTAAGAAGAAAACAAGCTTAGCATTTGGAGAGGTCTGGCAGGTAGCATCTTAACCCAATTATCAAACTTAGCTCTACAGAAAACCAACAGAAAGCAGCTGTCAGGGCCTGCTGGGAGGATGTGTTAGGAGGGTGTGCTGGGAGGGTGCAGAAGAGCTGCCCATAAAAGGCAAGAGCTTTATTATAATGTAACATCAAGCAGATTTATCCTGGGGGGCAGACTACAGATAACTGGCCCTTTATTTTCAAAATGTCAAGGTTGAGATTGTTAAAAAAAAAGACCCAATGAAGCATTTCAGGAGACTAAGTTACTGCCAATCAGCATTGTGTCTTCTGTGAAATGTGATTGGTACAGGCTGGGTGGAGGTGAGGGTAAGTGGTAATGATGTGTCAGTGTTAATTTCCTTATTTTGATAGTTTTATTGTGGCTGTGTAGAATAATATTCTACATAGGAAATTCACATTAAATTGTCAGGAGTTGTAGGATAGTTTATAGATAAATTATTCTGAAATGGTTAGGAATGAATAGGTTCCATATTCACACTTGTTTTTTTTTCTAAGTTTGAAATTTCAAAATGAAAATTATTTAAGGGGTGGAGAGATGGTTCATTGTTAACAGCACTTGTGGCTCTTTAGAGGACTTGATATCGAGCCCTGTTATGTGCCTCATACTCACTTATAACTTTAGTTTCAGGGCATCTGATGCACTCTTCTGGCCTCCATGGGCACCTGTACACATATGGTATATACGTACATGCACATACACACACACACACACACACACACACACACACACACACACACACACACACACACACACCATACATACACAAAGACAGATAAATAATCTTAAAAATGATTTTTAATGTGGGAAAACTTGGATAAGAAGTAACTTTCCCACCATAATTCTATCATAGACAGGAGAGAGGTTCAAAGGCTCCCCCACTCCCAGCAGCTGTGGGCAGGTAAACGGATTCTGGGAGAGGAGAATCAGATTTCATAGTGGTGTAGCCACTGTTAAGTTGGTCTTGCTCTAGTCATGTATGTTTACATCAGCAAAAGACATGGGCATAAGAAGGGAGATTTTTTAGAATAAAAAGGGGTTAAGTGGGAGGGGGAAGGAGATATGTGAGGATGATGGAAGGGAGCATGACTAGAATATGTTATATGTGTATGAAATTGTGATAGAATAGAATTTAAAAAGGAAAGAAGAGGCTCCTGATTTCAAAAAGGTTACTATAGGGACCCGAGACAAGGCCCAGTAGTTAATTAAGAGCACATATTGGTCTAGCAGAGGATCTAGGTTGGCATCCCAGAACTCACATGATGGCTTACAACTGTCTGCAATTCCAGTTCCAGGGTACTTGATGCCCTATTCTGGACTCTGTGGGCAATATACTTATATACATGTAAGTAAAACACTCTTAATCATAAAATAAATATATTTTTAAAAGGCTACTATAGAGCAGAAAGGCTAAGACACTGAAGATGAGGGAAAGTGAGGAGAATAGAGACAGTTATGTGGTTCTGATAATAAACATGATTCTAGAACTAAATGGTCCATGCACCAATAGTGGTTCTGTCAGTGTTGGCAAGGAGGTACCAGAGGGTTGGCACACATCTTACAGGCTGTAATTCCTTTCCCTCTTGCAAAGGGATGAATGTGAATAGTATAGCAATAGTACAAACTCATAGGGTAGTTATGATCTATGCAGAGCAAATGGCCAGGGGACTATAGTTGTTAATATTATTATTTTCTATTGGTTATTTTAGTGAGGCAGCTATATCTAAATTACGGCTTTGCTCATTATTATATTGCCATGAGAAAATTTTAATTTTTTTCCTGGGCCCAGGTTTTCTATTTAAAACAGAAATAAAATTGTCTTAATAGCCATTAATATGATTGTTGTGAGAAGTAAGTGAGGTGATGCAAAATACTTCGCAGTGTGTGTGTGTGTATGTGTGCACGCGCGCGCTTCAAAAGTGAGACTTGATAATTAGAATTGTAATTCCATGTACTCACAAGGCTGAGGCAGAATGACTACATGTAGAAGGTCTCCCTGGGCTATATAGAGTGAATTCAAAGAAAGTCTAGTCAACTTAGTGAGACTCTATCTCAAAATAAAAATTAAAAAGATAGTTGTGATATAGTCTAAAAGCAAAGTGTTTATCTAAAATCTGTGAGGGCCTAGGTTGAATTCTTTATATTAAAAGATATTAGGGCAAGGTGTGGTGGTGCATGCCTTTAATCCCAGCACTTGGGAGGCAGAGGTTGGTGGATCTCTGAGTTCAAGACCAGCCTGGTCTACAGAGTGAGTTCCAGGAAAAGTTAGGGCTACAAATCAACCTGACTATCTCAAAAAACAACCCTTGTCTCTTTCTCCCAAAATGTTAATGACTACTACCTACACTCAAGTTGAAGCATAATAAATGCTAAAAGTAAAATAAAAAGCACGGGTGCAATTCTGGGGAGAAGATAGAACATTCAGGTGGAAGAGGGGGACCGCACTGAGTTTAACAACTCTCCAGTATGGATGGGAGGTTTTGCCTCCCATGTAAAGCATGGGATACAGATGTATCATGAAGCAACTTAACCACTGAACAACCTTTCTGGGCCCCATTCTGGGCTTTTATACTTGGGTTCAGGAGATCAAACACAGGTCCTCCTTGTGTAGTGTGCTTGTTAATTTTTGTCAGATTGATACAAACTAGAGTCACCTGGGAAGTGATTCTCAATTGAACAGTTGTCTCTGTCAGATTAGCTTTTCTTCATGTCTGTGGGAGCATTTCTTGATTTATGATTTATGTGGGAGGGCCCAGTCCACTATGGACAGAGCCATCCTTGTGCCGGTGGGCTTGGGCTATACAAGAAAACAAACTGAGTAAGACATGAAAAGCAAGCCAGTACACAGCTTTCCTGCATGGCTCCTGCTTCAGTTCCTTCTTCCTGGTTACCCCTCTGAACCCCCTCTGTGATAGAAGTATAAGATGAAATAAACCTTTTCCTCCCCTAAAGTTGCCTTTGGTCAATTTACCACGGAAACAGAGAAACAGAGTGGGACACACAGAGAACACTTTACAGTACACAGAGCCCCATGGCAGAACTTCTTAAAGAATTTAGCTGCTTTATAAGATGGTTGCCATGCATTCCTCTCCAGAATTGGCACTCAGACACAGCCAGGGAGCTTCTTTGCTGGCCTGCTATGTGTGCTGGTTGATGAGATGGGTTTGGACTGGCCTCTCCTGTGCCCAGAGGGACATCATTCCAATGTTCACATGAGAGTGTCTGTTCTAAACTTTGTTTTATAGATCATGCAATATTCTAAAAATTCCATACAATAATAAAAACTTGTCACAAATTATTCTGTTTCTCTGTGGTGTTGTTACTCACTTTGGAAGTGCTGTTACAAACTGGAGACCCCACGTTCCTGAGGCAGGAGTGAGTCATCTGCAAATGGATTGACAGGCGGGTAGGTGTGTTGGCCTCGCATGCTCTTGTTCTCTGGGTCATTGTCCTACAGTGTGAGGAGGTGCTGAATATCCAATAGTAAAGGCCTATTGCTCCATTTTACATGGAGAACCCACGTTAGTTCCAGAAGAGACAATAAGGAGAAATCAAAGACAGTCTGTTTTCAGAGTATTTGTGACTTAGTATGAAAATGATACCAATAAAAATCACAAGTCTGCATGTACACAGATTCCACTGTGCATTCTGAAGTGAGAGAAGAAGGAGTGGTGGTAGGGTCCAATAGGGCATGGACAAAGAGCATTTGATATTAGTGTCACAGAGGAAAATCTTATGGTGGCACTCAGATAAAGAGCGTTTCTAGCTGAAGGACTCTGTGCAGTCTGAGGAGGCTTGGGCACATTTGGGAATTGGCTAGTATGGCTACTGGAAGCCTGGAGCCTGGTATCTAAAGCAACAGGGCAGCTTCGAAGTAGTATTTGTCTGTGCTCACAGACTCAAGCAACAACTTGAAACTTACTGTGATGGCAATGAAGAGTTTCTATACTGTGTGTGTGGGGGTAGAGAGAGAGAGAGAGAGAGAGAGAGAGAGAGAGAGAGAGAGAGAGAGAGAGAGAGAGAGAATGTGTATGTGTGTGAGAGAATGTGTGTGAGTGTGTGTGTGAGAGAGTGTGTATGTGAGAGAGTGTGTGTGAGAGAGAGTATGTGTGTGAGAAAGAATGAAAGAGTATGTGAGAGAGTGTATGTGTATGTGTGTGTGTGTGAAAGAGAACGTGTGAGAGTGTACGTGTGTGTGTGAAAGAGAATGTATGAGAGTGTGTATGTGTGTGTGAGAGAGAGTGTGTGTGTGTATATGAGAGAGAGGGAGACAGAGAGTGTGTGTGTGAGTGAGAGAGAGTATGTGTATGTAGCTGAAGTTTTCTCTCCAGGTCCCACAAAGCCCCAGCAGTCCGACAGCCCACTTATAAAATAAACACACAGACGCTTATATTATTTACAAACTGTATGGCCGTGGCAGGCTTCTTGATAACTGTTCTTATATCTTAAATTAATCCATTTCTATAAATCTATACCTTGCCATGTGGCTCGTGGCTTACCGGCATCTTCACATGCTGTTTGTCATGGCGGCAGCTGGCAGTGTCTCTCTCCACTTTCCTGTTCTCTCAATTCTCCTCTCTGTTAGTCCCACCTATACTTCCTGTCTGGCTACTGGCCAATCAGTGTTTTATTTATTGACCAATCTGCAACACATTTGACATACAGACCATCCCACAGCATGTGTATGTGAGAGAGTATGTGTGAGAGTGTGTGTGTGTGTGAGAGAGAGTATGTGTGTGAGAAAGTGTGAGAGAGTATGTGTGTGAGAAAGTGTGAGAGAGTATGTGTGTGAGAAAGTGTGAGAGAGTATGTGAGAGAGTGTGTGTATGTGTATGTGAAAGAGAACATGTGTGAGTGTGTGTGTGTGAGAGAGAGTGTGTGTGTGTGTATGAGAAACAGAGAGAGAGAGAGAGAGAGAGAGAGAGAGAGAGAGAGAGAGAGAGAGAGAGGGAGGGAGAGAGAGAGTTTTTCCCCCCGCACGAGGCATGATCCTATTGGTGTTTTGCTGTTTATTTGGAATTTTTCTTTTTTTTCTTTTTAGGAAATAAAATATCTTTAGCTTTATAAGAGAGATTATACTGGGAGCTGGAATAAGAATAAGGTTTTTTTTTTTAATAATCTATGTTAGTGATCAAGGTAACTGTATTAGTTCTTTTCTCTTGGTGTGATAAAATACCATGACCAAAAGCAACTTATGAAAGAAAGAGTTTATTTTGGCTTATGATCTTGGAGCATAGTGGGTATAATATAGAGGGAAGCTATGAAAGTAGATGGCTGTTGTATGATACTTTGTGTTCTGACAAATAAAACTTGCCTGGACATCAGAGTACAGAGCTAGCCACTAGTTATCTATAGAGGCCAGGTAGTGGTGGCACACATCTTTAATCCCAGCACTTGGGAAGAGGAAGCAGGAAGATCAGCAGTTGAAGGCCACCCTGGGATACATGAGATTGAACCAGTCTAAAAGAGAAACAGAACCAGGCAGTAGGGGCTCACATGTTTTATCCCAGCACTTGGGATCTCATGTCTTTGATCCCAGCACATGGGAGGTGGAGACAGGAATATAAGGCAAGTGGAGACAGGATCTCAGTCCCCATTCAGTCTGAGGATTCACAGAGGTAAGAAATGACTGTGGCTACTCTGCTTTTCATATCTTTCAGCTTTCACTTTCAATATCTGACTTCAGGTTTTTAGTTGATAAAGACTAATTAGGATCAAGTTTAAGATGGTTAGGATGGGAAGCTAAGGGATAAAATCTTCAACCACCTGCAGAAAACATGGAGAATGAATTGGAAGTGGGGCAAGACTGTAAAGTCTCAAAGCCTGCCCCCAATGATGTACTTCTCTTGCAAGGCTCCACCTGCTAAATGTTCCTTAACATTCCCAAACAGCTTTACTAACTGGTGACTAAGGTCAAATGTGCCAGCCTATTGGGGACATTCCTTTTTTATACCACCATAGTAATTGATGGTGGAACTCGAGAAAGAGACTGTAGTGATAAGTAGGGAGAGAAAGAATGGTTCTCAAGATGAGCATGTGATCCAAATGGGGGGGGGATTTGGTAATGAGCTGGACAGGAAGTGAGGCCAGGAAAAGAGACTGGGTGATAGGTAAGGCTTATGAAGGAGGCGGTATCAAGGATGACACCCAGTAACTGGGCAGTTGACTCATTCCATTCACTGCTAGTTCACCACCAAACAGGGCTAGAGACAATACAATGCCAAGAGAAAAATGGAAACCTTCTTCCTTGCCTGTCAGGGTCTGAGAAGCTTGCCCATTTAATGGATTCAAAATCAGTAGAATAGATTTCAATTCAACACTATCCTGCATAGCTAAGTTTATCTTACAAAACATATACCAAGCAAGGTTCTAGGAGCCATCTAGACACATATTAAAGGTCTCCATGGAGCTACATGGTCATCTGTTATACTAGATGAGTGTTCAGAAAACTAACGTTCTCCATGAATGTGAGAAGTGGCTACAGGGAAAGTTGGAACACCCCTAATGAGTGAGGCAACTCTCCTCAAGAACTAGACTGCCTTGCAACAAAACTGGAATGACTTTACCTTACAATAGACGTAAGATTCTCCAGGATGAGCTTAAGAAGCTTGTGCTGCAAATACAGGGTGACCTCAGGACATTTGACATTTTGGGCGAGAGTGTGTAGATTTGTTCGTATCCCTGGTTTCCTCTCAGACTCCTAGGCACCTCCTATAGGATCTCACGTTGATGTCTTCATCTCCACAGACAATTACATACTCTCTAATTATCACATCTGTATTTTACAGGAGCTAATTAGAAAGAATTTGATAGCCTGGGAATTTTCTGACAAAAGCAGTGCTTACATAGCCTGTGTATCTGGGGATGGTGGGTCTAGTCGCAACTCATCTCTCTATCACTAGTGATGGCAGATGTTTGATGGCTCCTCACAGTGGCCCCCACATACCATATTTTCCCAACTGCTTCAACCATCACTCTCTCAAACACACTCAGCATTTCCATGCAAATGTCATTGTCTAGATAAAAAACCTGTGAGTGAAATCATGTGCTTTTATTGAATTCTGGACTTTCATAACAATAGCACACCCAGACACACATCATTCCACTGTCAAATTGTGTCTCTGTGGCTTTCACTTAACAGTTGCATGGTATTTTGCTTAGTCCAGGACTTGAGCTTCCTGCCTAAGATCAGAGCTCTGCATGGAGGCTGATCTGGGTGAGGGTGGTGGTGGTGGTGGGTAGGCTCTATATTTCATCTTTTCTCCATTCCCATTGTTCTCTGAGAGCTGAACTTCAGATTCACATTCAGAAGGAGAGTAGAGGCAGACTTTTCTAGTATTCCGTGAAGTCACAAAACAGAA
Organism: Peromyscus californicus insignis; assembly: GCF_007827085.1. Taxonomy (NCBI): domain Eukaryota; kingdom Metazoa; phylum Chordata; class Mammalia; order Rodentia; family Cricetidae; genus Peromyscus; species Peromyscus californicus. The sequence goes on along the minus strand of NW_026294617.1, from coordinate 1,607,861 downwards.
GTTGCTGTCAGTTTGTCCTCACTTACTATCTGTCCAGGTATCAGGCCAGCATCTGGAGCAGAGGAGGTGGTGGGAGTAGAGACTGAATGACTGACTCTCAAGGTTGTTCCATGCAACTTTGAAGAATCTGTTAAGTCACCAAGTTGCACAACTTTTGTACCTGTGTGAAGTTTATCAGGAGGAATAGTTGAGAGTTGCTATGAAGAGGCTGCAGTTTCTGAAACAAGCTAAATGTTTTTCAAAAGGCCAGTTTGGAGCTGGGGCTGTACCTCAGTGGGCAGAGTGCTTGCCTAGCATGCACAAGGCCCTGGGTTCCATTCCCAGAACTACAGGAACCAGCCTTGTGGTAAAATTCTGTAATCCTACCACTCAGGAGGTGGAGGCAGAAGGATCAAGATTCAAGAAAACCTCAGATATATATAACCCTTCTCAAATAAAGAAAATCAGTTCTGTGACAGTGTGGTTATTATTTATATTCTAGGGTTCAACTCTCATGTTGCTCAAGTCAAAATGAGGGACAAAGCTACAGACTCTCTGGAGATTGCTGCCTGGAATATTATGTTGAGAAGGAGTCTGAAATATACTGTGGGGCTCATGGGAAATTAATTAGCATTCCTATATACATGTTCCATAGTTAACCATTTTCTAGAGAGTTCATTGAAGAACCTTGAGACAATTCATGCTCTTGCCTCTCTGCTTCACAGCCCACTTTGAACATAGGCTCATATCCTTTGTCAAAAGCAGTCTGGCTATGATCAGACTAAATGCACCTTTCGACATACAGGGACAAGGGACACTGCTTGCTTGGGTAAAAACAAAGAATTTTTTTTTAATTTATTTTAATTTATTTTGCAATACAATTCAGTTCTACATATCAGTCACGGATTCCCTTGTTCTCCCCCCCTCCCGTCCCCCTCACCTTCCCCCCAACGCCCCCCCCCCCATTCCCATCTCCTCCAGGGTAAAGCCTTCCCCACAGACTGAGGTCAACCTGGTAGACTCAGTCCAGGTAGGTCTAGTACCCTCCTCCCAGGCCAAGCCAAACAATCCTGCATAGGCCCCAGGTTTCAAACAGCCAACTCATGCAATGAGCACAAGATCTGGTCCCACTGCCTGGATGCCTCCCAAACAGATCAAGCCAATCAACTGTCTCACCCATTCGGAGGGCCTGATCCAGTAGGGACCCCTCAGCCATTGGTTCATAGTTCATGTGTTTCCATTCATTTGGCTATTTGTCCCTGTGCTTTATCCAACCTTGGTCTCAACAATTCTCGCTCATATAAACCCTCCTCATTCTCGTTGATTGGACTCCCAAAAGAAAGCCGAGCTTAAAAACAAAGAATTTAATGAGCAGGAACAATGTGTGAATTGGTTCTAACAAGAGGGGTTAGCAGGTCAGTAGTTTAAAAATAACTTTGGTGTAGCAACTCTTGATGCACCACATCTTGTGTATTTCCAACATAATAAAAGATATTCACTTCAAAGACCCTGGAACATCTGTAAATTGATATTCTCACAAGTGCTGAAAAGCTTTCAGTCCTACCTGAGTGGCAACACATTTTTAAAGAAGAAATGCAGGTAAGAATGAGATATTCTGAGAAACAGGCTGGATCAGCCTTCCAAGAAGCCAGCGTTCTTTAGCACTCATCTAGTGTTCAACTGTGGACAATATTTTTATGAAGCCTACGGATTAAACATTTGCTGATCTCTCTCCTGGCAGGAGTACAGAAATATGATAATTGTTATGAACGGCCTCTCAGAGCTGGACTTATCAAAGATTCCACTCCGGGATCCTCAGAGAATTCTCACAGGATGCTGTTGTTTTTCTTTTGCTTCTACTGAATTTATCAATGTCTTGGGTCATTATTTGCCTAATCACAGCAGCATGTAATCATGAGTATGCATCAAATAAAATCCTGCAATTTTATGTGTTAGTTTGCTTATGTCTTTAGGTGTTTATAGCAATTAAATAAGACCTTGATAAATTTAGAGGAAATAGAAAAGGCTTGCATGGTTGGATGGCAGATTCTGAGCTAAATTATGTTTTATGTAAGTATTATTTGTTGATTGGTTTATCACAAAACACATTTCTTCCTTATCAATGAGAGGTCTCATCTTTGTTTCTTTGGTTGACCTTTTGCTGTTGATTTTAACTTATGAATCTAATTGCTATCTTGGCTAGAGGTCGGATATCCTGTTGTTTTATTTTTTAATTTAAAAATATTGACTTTTACTTTTAGTTGCATGCATGTGTATGCATGTGTGTACACACACAAGTGTGTGTGTGTATGTGTGTGTGTGTAAATATGTAGGTGTATACATATGTGTGCAATTGCCCACAGAGACCAGAAAAGAGTGTCTTATCCCCTGACCTGTGCTAGACCACCTGACCTGTGCTAGGAATTGAACTCAGATCCTCTGTAAGATCAGTGACTGCTCTTAACTGCTGAGTCCTATTTGTGTTTGTGTTTGTGTGTGTGTGTGTGTTTGTGTGTGTGTGTGTGTGTGTGTGTGTGTGTGTGTGTGTGTGTGTGCATGTGTTATCTGTGTACATATTCTTGAATTTCACATGTGTAGTGCATATGTGTGGAGGCCAGAAGTTGAAGTCAGATATCTTCCTCAGTGTTTTTTAACCATTTTTGTGACAGGGTCTCTCACTGAACCCAGATATCACCAATTCAGCAAGGCTGGTTATGGGATGCAGGGATAATCTGTTACTGTGTCCCCAGTGCTGGGGTTGCAGAAGCACACCACTATGCTAAGATCTTTATGTAGTTATTGTGGCTTGAAACTCAGGTCCTCACATATTTCTGACAATTATTCTATTGACTAAGCCTCTGGAAATTTAGTGCTCCTGTCAGTGTTACCAGCTCAGGGATTCCCAGGTAGGGAGGGTCTCCAGAGCTCAGTGGTCATCAGTGCATGACCTGTGTGACTCTGATTACCTGAGAAGGCAACATTAGGAGTTGTGACAGTCTTGCAGAGCACAGTAGCGGGTAATTCCAGTAGGCACTGTTCTACAGGCAGGGAGTGGTGAGGCAGAGATTGGGAGCAGGGTCCAGAAAAGATGAGTCATCCTGAGAACTGGCATGTACCAGGGTGAAAAATACCAAAAAACCCAAAATATTGCAATATAGGGCATGGAAAGTGGGAGAAGCATGACCACAGGCATGTATGAAGGAAGAAGTAGAGTCCAGTACATAGAGTTGCAATGGCACAGACACATAAACTCAAATTTCTAGTGAACAAAGAGTAATTTTAGCACAATATATGTAATACACTAGTTGGGTCACCTTGTGTTAAATATCTAAATTTTCATTTAACTTGGAAGCCTGTGATTCATTTTGAAACTCTCAGTGTATGTATGTTGTAGGAAAACACTGGTTAGTACCTGTCCATGAGAGGAAACTTGGTATTCAGAAACGAAAATGGTGAACTCAGGTATGGAGAGGCAGATAATTACAGTAGGCAGTGAGTTGTGCATATGTGTGTGTATGTATGTGTGTGTGTGTGTGTGTGTGTGTGTGTGTGTGTGTGTGTGTGTGTGTGTATGTGTGTGTGAGAGAGAGACAGAGACAGAGACAGAGACATAGAGAGAGACAGAGACAGAAACTCAAGTTTTGGTGTTTGTTACTTATTCTCATAATCTCTCATTACTTTACTCTCTGGGAGGGCTTTACTTTTCAAGTTGTTACAACTGCTGTATGTCAGAGACAAGGTGTTTGCTGCTATGTCATGTGAAACTATCAAACTGCATGTGCCTATCCCATTGACAAGGAATATTTTGACTTTCTAAAATGACTGTCCAGATGATTCTGAGCCATGAATGTCTTGGGAGCATTTGGATGACTGATATCTCCTTTGCATAAAGAGCTATGTAGCAGACATTTTCTACTTTCATTCAGATACTTGGAATAATAGGGACAACCAACCAGGCTCATCCCTAGGAGAGAATGCATCACTATCTTGAGGGAGAGGTTTGCACATCTAGTTCTTGATCTCTCTCCTGTCTATTTGATATATCTTCAGTTTTTCCAGTCATCTCAGTGGTCTATGATCATCACTCTAGACTCTGCTCATTGCAACTTGCCCAGAGCCTAATGTTCAAGAGCTGAATAAAATTCTTAAAATGAGTAGACAGATAAGTGAATTATTTCTCAGTAATATGCATCATTATGTTTAATAATTACTATATGTTTTTATTAAATAATTTAATCTCCAGTGTAGATATTGCAACAGAGGGCTATCTTGTTTGAATAGACAAAAGATAATCAATATTGTGAACTGTTAGTCAGCAACTAGGCAAGAAAATATATAGGCTATGTTGCATGCATATGCCTGTATCAGCACTCACATGTTCACGTGTTCAGTCAAGAACTGGGCAAGACAATATGTGCATTATGTTGTACTCATATATGTATACACACATGAATCATTATAGTCACCTCGTGAGGAAATATTTGTTTGTAATCTTATATAAATAAGCTGGGGAAAATCCTCATGTGCTAAGAAGTGAGTTTGGGACATGAGCTGGTTCTGTCTGAGCTTCTGTGACTTCTCCCTGGACTCTGGATGGGTGTGCAGCAGTCTCTCATGGTTTTCTTCTGTTTCGGCCATTCTGCATGCAGGGCAACCTCAGCACACCACGTGTCTGACCTATGCAAGAACCCTCTCTCATGAGAACAAGGGACAGAGGGTAAGCTTTCTGACTAGATCTTCTAGCCTCTTAGAGAGCCAGTATGCCACTTCTGTTCTCAGTGAGGCCACACCATGCTACATATAAATACACACTAGTGTAATAGTTATAATGTATAGATATTATAAATCCTACCTTAGTCAGTGATTAGAAAATTCATAAACAACAGGCTCCTAATAATTTTGTATGTCAGGGGCCAGGGCATCGAAGCAGTGAACGATGTTCAGGATGATTATCCATGAAACTAAACAACCTGGAGCTTCAGGCCTGGTACACCAGGCCCTGGAAGAGGCCTTTTAATGTGTTCCTGTTCTGCTGGGATGTGGCTTGGTTGGTGGAGTACTTGCCTAAGTGCACAAAGCCCTGGGTTTGATTTTTGTCATTATGTAAGTGGGGCATGCTGGCACACACCTGCAATAATAGCACTCAGGAGCTAGAGGCATATGGATTAGAATGTCAAGTTCATCTTTCTCTACACAGTGAATTCCAGTCTAGCCTGAACTATGTAAAACCCAGTAAAAACCAAAAGAGAAAGTAATGAAGTGAAGAAAGCAGTCCTATGTTCTTTGGTAAAATATGTACAATCAGATATTTTTATATTAATTTTCTTAAGGAGCTCAATGACCCCAGCATCTTGAAGCTGCAGGCACCCAGACTTGCATGCATCTCTGTAACAGTCCATCTAGGGCACCAAGCACAGTCAGAAAGATCATCACCAACCATGCAAGGGCATCAGGGAGGACAGGGGCAGCTGCAGCCATGGGATCTTCTGGTGAGTGGAGGTGAGTCAGCAAACATATCCCTAAGGAGTCAGCCCTTAGGCTGGACCCTCAGGGATGAGAGTGTTGAAGTCCAGCTTTTGGCAAGGAAGGAGCTACCTTACTTGACAGTAGTGGAAACTGTGTCTAGGCTCTGGGTCGAGCTGGGAGCAGACAGGCTTGTGAGTTATAACACCTGAACCCAGAGTAGAGAGGAGACAGAGGGAACAATTAGGGTCTCTGGAGATTAGATAGAACTTCTAAAGCCCTGTGAACTTTATCTTGACATAAGAGTTTGTGTGTGTGTGTGTGTGTGTGTGTGTGTGTGTGTGTGTGTGTGTGTGTGTGTGTGTGTGTAGTTCAGAGAATAATCTTGAGCATTGTTTCTTAAGCACTGTCTACCTTTTTCTTTTGAAATAGGGTCTCTTACTGACCTGGCTAGCCAGCTGGCTGGCCAGGCAGCCCCAGGCATCAGCCTATTGCTATCTTTCCAGTGCTGGGATTAAAAGCAGTCCCCACAGTATCCAGCTTATGGTGGGTTCTGAAGATGGAATTAGGTCCTTGTGCTTAGATGGCAAGCACTTTGCTAGCTGAGCCAGCCCTTATCCCCATTCTGAACTTTATTTCAATGACAGTGTTGTGTTACTGAAGCTTGTTCCACATGCAGGTTCACATTTCATTTTCTGTCAACACTCTGGCTCTAGGTGTGGAGAATAGATTTTATTTTGCTTTGCATTTTCTCTTCAGCATCACCATCTGGAGCACAGCTGCAGCTATGTAAACAAGGGTAAGGTTCTTTGGTACAGGGAAGGGAGATACATCTCTCAATGGTGTGCAGTGTGGAACCTGTAAGGATAGCAGGTAGAGAGTGGACACTGTCAGAAGCATGGGTGACATCCCAGCAATAATTTAGCAAGGAGATGTCTGGGTGGCCGAGTGAGCATGGACATGAGAGAGTCCTTTTCTGGCATCCAGCATCCTCTGTTTATCCCACCAGTCATGTGATTGGAAGCATTAATGATGGAGGGAGACTACTAGAAGTTTTGATCATCAGCACTCTATTGAGGATGAGGACAAGGGCAATATCAATGCTAGGACAAAATCCTGTGTGCCTATTAAGGTCTCCAAACTTCTGCAGGCAGTTGGTCTTTGTTACCCTCACTGTGACAGTTAATCTTGATTGTGAACTTGATGGAATTTACAGTCACCATAGGAACAAAACTCTGGATATCTTTGTGAAAATGTTTCAAGATGACATTAGCTGAAAAGGAAAGACCCACCCTAAATGTGGGCAGCACCATCCCAGAGGCTGAATTCTGGGCAGAATAGAATGAGAAAGTGAACTGAATGATGGTATTCATTATTCAGCGTCTTGACTATAGATGCAACGTGACTAGCCTGCTTGCCTTTCTTGATGTGAGAAATTTAATTGATAGAATGCCCCACTAGATTGGCCTGTGCACAGGTCATTTCCTTAATTACTGATTGGTGTGGGGGTGGGGCTCAGCCCATTGTGGGTGGTGAGGCCCCTGAACTGTGTAAGAAAGCAGGTTGAACAAGACACGAGGAGCAAACCTGAAAGCAGCACTCCTCCACGGCCTGTGCTTTAGTTCCAGCCTCTAGGTTCCTGCTTTGACTTCCTCTAATGAGCAATGTGATGTGAAACTGTAAGCTGAAATAAACCCTTTCCTCCTCAAGGTGCCTTTGGTCACAGTGTTTTACCACAGCAACAGAAATCCTAACTAATACTACAGCATTTTGTCCCCATGATGAGAAAGGTAACCCAATTACTCTACGGTGCCATTCCTCACTTGGCTCCAGACTCATCTTCAGAACTTGGATGTCATTTGCCTTCAAGTCTGCTTCTAAGGCTGACTGCCCTCAAGGACTCCTGCTCTTCCCACTGAAATGGTTCAGTTTTTCTTTCTGTTAGGTGAACCCCTGATACTGGTTGGACCTGGTGGCACCTGTATTTGTAACTGCTACCTGGAAGGTGAGGGACAGGTGTCCCACCAAGTAGATCTCATTAAGGGTCTGTAGACAAGGTAGGGACCCCTGGACCAGCCCTACTTGAATAATCATAAATGCTCAGTACCATTTAAGTTCCAAAACAGTGGCCTGGGAAGATCATAAAACAATTCTGGATGGAGCATCTATTAAGAGAAGAAATTGAGATATATTTGAGATGTGTTTTTGTGTGCATAATGAAAGATTGATCTGTAAAGGGGTAAAATGTATCCAGACAATTAACAGATCCATAACATTTGGTTTTGATGATGGTAGAAAAATAAAGAGTTGAGATTTTCATAGTTACAATATCCCCACCCCATAACAAGAACCCAAACAAGAAAGAACATCCTCTGTCTGCTGCCATGAAACCAAGCTCAAAGAACTAATACAACTCCATATCACCCTGAATCTCAGCAGCTAATTTAAGGAAATTAAATTCTGGAAAAATCACTAGTGAGGCTTTTAATATTCTCAAGGTCTCTCTACTTGGGGAGTTATCTCAGTTAGGAAGGTATTTTGCTTTGTGTTCCTGTCAAGTTGAAAGAGGGATGGAAAAGTCAAAGGAAAGAAGTGGTAAACAGGAGTAAGGCATGGGGTAGAAGTAGGGTGGGGCAAGCAAGGCAAGCAGCTGTTTCTGTCAGCTTGACCTAGTTCTGAAAGCCCTAGGAGAGATCTCTGTTTCTGCTCTAGGTGACCAGAACACTGCCTTCAGGTACATCTCTAGCCAAGCCTTATGGAATGATAGCTGTCCTGGTTACTTTCACAAATGTCACCAGCAAAAGAGACACTTCCACCTCCCCAGAGTGTACCTGCTTTATCCATGGATAGGTGGATGCTTAGTTCCATTTTCACAGCTTCCATAAATGGAAGAAATGGAAGCAGAGAGAATGTTTTTGTTTTGTTTTGTTGTTTTGTTTCAATGTGATGTTCCTTCTGTGTGGCAGTGAAATGCCTTTCTAACCATCAAGAGAAGCAAGTATTTTGAATTAGCTTTAAAACTATAAAGGCAGATATATAAAAGACAGCATGCACATGATAGCTTTTTCAGCTCTGTTCAGGATATGCAACCCTGTACATACTGGGGAAGGAGAAGAAGGCAAACAAATGCATTCCATTGATCATTATTGTATATATGCAGGTACACATGTGGAGGACAGAGTGAAACTTTTTGGAGCTATTTCTCTCCTTCCAACTTTATTTGGGTTTTAGGGATTGAATTCAGATAATCCAATGTTGAAGGCTAGTGCTCTACTCAAAGAGTCATATGGCTGACCTTGTTTTCTACTGTGTCCTCTGTTTGGCTCAGGGAACTTACTCTTACCTGATTCAGGGGTTCTTCAATTAATCTGGGGTGAAATCTATGTTCCTGGATGAGGGTACCAAGTATTGGAGGATGTGATGATATATATTGTGTACCCCAATAAAGCTTGCCTGGGGAATCAGAGAACATAGCCAGCCACTACATTAAACATAGAGGTCAGGTAGTGGTAGCACATGCCTTTAATCCTAGCATTCAGGAGGCAGAGATCCATTAGGATCTCTGTAAGTTTAAGGCCACACTAGGAACAGAGCCAGGTATGGTGGCACATGCCTTTAATCCTAGCACTAGGAAGGAAGGAAGATAGCAGGGCACAGAAAAGCATATAAGGTGTGAATAAACAGGAAGTCTCTCTCTTGAGGCTAAGGATTTTGTAGATGTAAGAATGTGGCTGGTTTGTTCTGTTTCTCTGATCTTTCAGCTTTCACCCCAATATCTGACTCTGGGGTTCTTATTAATAAGACTGTTTAGCAGTTTTTGTTACAGGAGGACACAAATTTGGGATATGGAGGTATGACAACTGGTATAAGTCCTGGCTGAAGTTGACAGTGAAGTGGGACAGGCTGTCAGCCCTCTACTTCACTAGATGGTGGCTGGTCCTCTACACCTATGTACTTGATCTTCTTACTGCCTTTGGTCATTTTGTTCTTCCTGAGCAATTGGGGTTTGGCACTACTAGAAAACTATTGGAACCTAGAGAGACTGCCCACTGCTAGGACTCTCTAGAGGCATGTCAGTAGTCAAAGTTTATTCTGACCCTCGCACTTGGTGTGTGTAAGAGTATGTGCCATTCGTAAAAAAGAAAAATGTGATCTAGAGAAGCTGTGAGTTCTTGCAGAGTCACAAACAATCCATATATTAAATTTAGACTACTTTTTAACTCTTGTAGCTTGCTTCCCAGGGTATGTGACAGCCTTTGCTGTGTAGGCCACAATGTGTTGTCTATTTCCATGTTGTGTGTGTGTGTGTGTGTGTGTGTGTGTGTGTGTGTGTGCAATTCACCTGACCCCTATTAGGCTGAGGTTCTTGGATAACAGACATCATATTTTTTTCTTTCTATCTAGTCTTCTGGCCCCACTATCTGCCTGTAGGATCTTAATCTAGAATACGTTAGGATCTAGAGAAGTATGCTAAGTAAATTCTGAAATTGGTGCATGTTTATTCCTTGCAACTATCTGCTCCATTTGTGTGGTTGTATGATAGCTATAGCTTGTTAACACCATGAAGAGTAGACCTCTCTGTGCTAGTAAGTCCACATAGAGAGTAGATCCCTCTAGGCTAGTGAATGCACACAGAGAGTAGACTCCTAGAGGTTAGTGACTTCACACAGGAAGCAGAGTTTTGTCATAGATAGTTTCAACTATTAACTTGGCAAAAGCCTACAGTTACTTAGGAAGAGGACACCTCACTTGAAGAATTGTCCAGATCAGAACGGCCTGTGACTACCTGGCATTTTCTTTATTTCTAGTTGATGTAGAAGGGAGCAGCCCACTGTGGGTGGTGCCACCTTTAGGCAGCTGGACCTGCTAGTTGAGCAAGGCATCAGGATCAAGCCATTAAGCAGCCTTTCTCTGTGTCCCTGTCTCTAGTTTCCTGCCTTGATTTTCTGCTCTGGCTTCCCTCAGTAATGGGCTAGCCTGGTAAGTCAAACAAATCATTCTTTCTCAGAAGTTGCTTTTGGTCATTGTGTTTGTCCCAGCAACAGAAACCAAATAGAGCAACCCTATAGTCTAGTGAAGTCACAGGGGAAGGAGATCCCTGTAGGCTAGCACACACAGCGAGTATTCCTCTGTAGGCTAGTGTACCCATATATGAAGCAGAACTTTGCTCTCACCTTCACATTTAGTGCTACCATCTTTAGTTCACACTGTGCCAGGAGAACAAACATCCAACAGTGAGGAGACATTATCTCAGAAGCTCACTCCTCCTCTTTCTGCCAGTCGCCACCAACCCTGATTTTTCTATTTCACCACATCCTAGTGACACATCCAGGGTCATGTGCAGCCCAATTTTTGGTAAAACAAATCATTTGGAACCTGTGATAGTTTGTCTTAATTTCAACTAGACACAATTTACAATCGATCTTTGTGATCGGCCTCAGATCTTGCCGCTAAGAATTTTCCAGGGAAACTTAACTAAGGTGGGAAGACGTCTATGTGGTCAGTGCTCTTCCATGGAGTGTGGTTCTGGACGCAATAAAAAGAACAGTGTGAGCACCACATTCATCTTTTTGCTTCCTGGTTGTAGTTATATGGAGAACTTATGTTCTGTTGCTGTTTTTCCCACTATGATGGGCTTACAGCCTCAAACTGGGAGCCAGACAGACTCTTTCTCCCTTAAGTTGTCTTTTTCAAGTATTATTACAACAGTGAGAATAGTAACCAAGTCTAGGCCTTTACTTTCTGCTTGCTGATGCTGAGGGACAGGTCATGCTGCAAGATGGAGTCTCAGCTCTCTGTTACCTTAATTATCACAGTACCTAAGACCAGCCCAGTGGCATTTCTGCTGGCTGGAAGAATTACTAACTACTTCACCAGTTCCCTTTCCCTTCTTCAAGGACAGAAGGATTGTTCTGATGGGGATATATACTGTGTCCTCAGGGTACATCTGAAAAAATATATCTAAGCCAGTAATACAAGCACAGAAATAACTAATTTAAAGTAGAAAAAAAACAGTTTCCATTAAAGTCTATAGAAAAGTGGGGGAAATGACATGATGAGAACAGGGGGCATTTCAGAGGCAAAATGAGGGCATTGCTTGGAGTCACTGACAATCAGTCATGAAAGGGAAGGGACAGGAGAGGGCGTGGCTAGCAGATGGACATGGGACAGGTGCTGAGAGCAGGAACTGTGCTATTGACTGGGAGCACTTTTGGTAGTTGTTATGGTACCATCACTGACTTTTGCCTCTCTCTCCCCCAGCTCCTGATTTATTCTGCAGAGCATTCAAGTCAAGCTCCTCCCCTCAAGATTTGGACTAGCTCCAGAGAACTGTTAGCCTCTGAGACAGTTATCCCCATTCTCATCTAGAGAAACAAATATTAGTACAGGAACTTGTCCAAAAACATACATTTAGTAATTAATTGAATGTGGAGTTAATCTGCAGCCTGGCCTTTCCTTTCTTAAAATAGGATTCATGTAACTTTTTGCAGATTTGGTAAGTTAATGAGGTAGTTTGAATGTAGCAGGAATCTTAGAAGGTCTTATTAATAAAATCAAACCTGAGGCTAGTTATTGGGGTGAATGCTGGAAGATCAGAGAAGCAGCACAAGCCACAGCTATCTTACCTTGCCAATTCCTCAGCTAATCCTGTTTCCTCAGACTGGATGCCTCTGAGTCCTCATCCAGAATGAATCTCAGATGAACTGCTGCTTGAAAGCCTGAAAGCTTAACCAGCCAAATGCTTCTAGTTTCTGGTCTTCACGCCTTATATATCTTTCTGCTTTTTGCCATCACTTCCTGGGATTCTTTTTTTTTTTTTTTTTTTTTTTTTTTTTTTGCTCACTTCTTGGGATTAATGGTGTGTGTCACCATGCCTGGCTGTTTCCAATGTGGCCTTGAACTCACAGAGATCCAGAGGGATTTCTGCCTCTGGAATGCTAGGATTAAAGGCGTGAGTGCCACCATTTTCTAGCCTCTGTATCTAGTGGCTGTTCTGTTCTTTGACCCCAGATAAGCTTATTAGGTTGCACAATATTTTGGGGAACACAATACCACCACAAAATGTCCCTTATAAGTCTTGAGCATTTGAATACTTAGTACCCAGTTGGTGGTTGGGAAGTCTTAGCAGAGGAAGTGTGTGACTGGGAGTGGACTTAAAGATTAAAAAAAAAAACCCCACTATTTAGAGTGTGCTCTCTCTGTTTCCTGGTGCTCCAGCTGCCCAATTGCCATCTTCAGTCTCACATCACAGACTAACTTTTGGAACTAAAAGTCCAAAATAAACTCTTTCTTCTATAAGTTGCATTCATCACGTGTTTTATCACAGCAATAGAAAGTAACTAAAACAGTCAGGATGAAATTTCTTGGTAGTATTCCTACATGATACTTATTATGTAAATCATACATTGAGAAAAGAAAATAACATTTAAGAATGCCAGAACACAGACTCACTGTGAATACAAGTTCTGAGAATGGCATCTCCCAGAATGTACAGACCCAAACTTAAAAACTTCCTTTAAGATGAATAAGGGCTGGGGAGATTACTTAGGGGTTAAAGTACTTGCCCTGTAGTCTGAGTGCTAGTGTTTGAATCCCTATAACCCATATAAATGATGGGCAGTTATGGGAACTTGCCTATTATTGTAGGTTTGGGAGATGGAAAAACAGGATTAAAGAGCAAGCTGGCTAGCAAGACTAGTCTTGTTGGAGAGCTCTGGGTTTTATTGAGAGACTCTACCTCAATGAATAAGGTGGGAGCATTATCTAGGATCACTGGGTCTCCACATGAATACACTCACATGTGTCCATACCACCCCACACAGGAGCCCACCCATGCAAGAAACATGAACACATATTTACAACATACACATGAAAATAGAAAGAGAAAAAAAAGGGATAAATTACTGATACAATTTTCCTGAAAACTTAAGCTTACAATCTTGTTTATATACCTGTGGACTGAAATGAAAAGTCACACCTGCTGTGGGATGTTCTGTATGGCAAATGTGTTGCTGATTAGTCAATAAATAAAACACTGATTGGCCATTGGCTAGGCAGGAAGTGTAGGCGGGACAAGGAGAAGAATGAAGCTGGGAAGTGGAAGGCTGAGTCAGAGAGACACTGCCAGCCGCCACCATGACAAACAGCATGTGAAGATGCCGGTAAGCCACAAGCCATGTGGCAAGGTATAGATTAATGGAAATGGATTAATTTAAGCTGTAAGAACAGTTAGCAACAAGCCTGCCACGGCCATACAGTTTGTAACCAATATAAGTCTCTGTGTTTACTTGGTCGGGTCTGAGTGGCTGTGCGACTGGCAGGTGAGAGAGATTTGTCCTGACTGTGGGCCAGGCAGGAAAACTCTAGCTACAAATGGCGTCCAACATGGTGGCAAGAGTTTCCACCTAAAAACTGAGAGGAAAGATTCTAAAACGGAGCTAAAAACAGCTTCCTAATTGTCTCTCTCAAATGAGCAGCAGCTGCTGGTTTGAGCTACTGGTGGGTTCCTAGTGTGCGCGCTCGACCTGCAGTATGGCGGGAATGAGGCCTCTGCAAGCAGCATATTAAGCTGCATGGTGGATTTAGCCTTTGCTAGTACAAAACAAAAAGAGAGGTTTCTGGGCTACATGTTGCTTGGATAAAAGCATAGACCCATAATAGCTCCCAGAGCTGGTGGTAAACGTACAGCTGCCATGTTGGGAAGCTGAGGTGGGCAGAGCCAGTAGCCACAGCTGCTGCAGTTTAAAGCAATAGATTCACAATAAGACAGATTCAGATGTAATAGTTTACAATGTGTGTAAAAGATACGTAGACTTGAAAGAAACAAAAAAGGTGATATATACAGTTATATAAACAAATACATAGTTTTAAAAAATAAAGTCTTTAAAGAGACAGTAAAATTAATATATAAAATAAGCCACGTAAAGATGAGCATTACACAGAGAATCTGGATTGTGTTGTCTTTGGAATTTTTAACTGCAGAAAAACATTTGATCTTAAAAGATGTTGAGTTAAACCAGTGTGCATATTTTAAAGATATCTTGACTTCAAAATTTGGATATAAGGATATGTTGCTTTGGAAAAGAGTCTCTGCTTTTGTTCCCACAGAAAACCAGAGGCTATGGATTTGTTCAAGACTAAGATACATTAGGTTTGACCAGCCAAGACCCCCTGAAAGGTCTCCAATGACACCATGGCCCAGATGATCCAACATCCAGAATGGTTTCAAGGTGACTGGCTCAGATGATACACCCTCACAGACTACTCCATAATCCTAAAATTTTCTTTGTGTCCCCATAAGATACAGCGCCCCCCTCCAGCAGGAAGTAGTAAGAGAAGCTACGCCCAAATCCCCAAATTATATGTAATTTTACTTTGTTAAGGTTAAAACCTTCCTTTTTGAAAAAAAAAAAAGAAAAGAAAAGAAAAGGGGAAGTGCTGTGGGATGTTCTGTATGGCAAATGTGTTGCTGATTAGTCAATAAATAAAACACTGATTGGCCATTGGCTAGGCAGGAAGTGTAGGCGGGACAAGGAGAAGAATGAAGCTGGGAAGTGGAAGGCTGAGTCAGAGAGACACTGCCAGCCGCCACCATGACAAACAGCATGTGAAGATGCCAGTAAGCCACAAGCCATGTGGCAAGGTATAGATTAATGGAAATGGATTAATTTAAACTGCAAGAACAGTTAGCAACAAGCCTGCCACGGCCATACAGTTTGTAACCAATATAAGTCTCTGTGTTTACTTGGTCGGATCTGAGTGGCTGTGCGACTGGCAGGTGAGAGAGATTTATCCTGACTGTGGGCCAGGCAGGAAAACTCTAGCTACACACACCAACAGGCCCACTCATGGTCTAGAGCTCCAAGCTTTCTCACATGTAATATGTATTGTCTGTAGGAGACTCAATTGTGGTTTCCCTGAAAAGCTGCTTTTTGAGTCCAAACATAGAAAAGCATATAAGCATCAGGATTCAATGACTTCTTCCATTTTAAACAGCTCTTAACATTTTGATAAGTTAAACACAAATAAATCATAAATGCACAGATGAAATTTCCCTTGAAATACAAATGGCGTCCAATTGCAGGAAAAAAAAGTGTTTGGCTAAATTCATCCATTTTGCTGAGTGAAGAACTTTCAAAATCTGTTTACAAAATTAAACACACCCCAATAAAACCAAAAATATGACTCTTTCCATTCTCTGGTGATCTGTTTCTGTCTCAGAGTCAAAATGGTTTAGCAAGAATATTTAAAAAGAAATTCTCTTCCCCAAATTAATGGTTTTTCTTTTCAGTTATCCCTTAGCATATACCTTCAGTCTCTCTGCCTCATGTTTTATAGTTAAAGGGAAACATTCACTGATTGTGTGACAAAGACTGTGCTCCCCTGTGATAGCACAGACTTCTTGGCTTGTCATGTCTACTGCATACAGTATTGTCAAGGAAAACCATCAAGAAGGAATGTTTTCAAATGGCAAGAAAAATAAATCAGAGCTGCATCTTAGAGGCTTAAAAACATGATTTGCTTTCACCCAGATGCATTGTGATGGCAGTTCAGAGGATGATGAAGAAGTAAAGTTATTGCTCTCTAGTAAAGTCACCCAAACAAAATAGCGAGCTATTCAGAGATAGAGCTCTGGATCCCAGAGATAGAAACTGCTGCACTCGTGCCTCTCCTCACAGGAGGAAACAGGAAGACAACATGTTTCCAGGAGATGAACTAAATTAAAGTTGGTTTGAGTAATGATGAGAGTTCACAGGGATCCCATAGTTTGGTGACAAGCCTATTGAGAGACATCCAAGGGAGAGCCAAGGAGTTGGATGCAGATGGAATGGAGGTGCTTAACGAACAGATCCATCAAGACACAGTCAGATGAGAAGCCAATCTTGTGCTGGCCCTCTTTGCCTGCCTGTCAATGGTGGAGCATAGTCTGTCTGGATGTGGGAGTCCTTCCCTTCTGTTGGGAACTATAAGGTCTGATTTCATCTTACTCCAATAGGAAGTTGAATGAAACATTGAGATCAGGCACCTATTTAACAATGATGATGGCACAGTGTCCATATTCAGTGACCTTGAATTCACTGTTAAATATCATTTAGGAGACCTCCTGGGTCTTTCCAAAGATCTGGACTGGTTTTTCTTTATCTATACCATGTAATAGTTGACACTGACTCTTGTGATCATGGTTATATCAATCTGAGGAAAAAGTAGGTCAAAGAGAAATTAGGAAAAATCCAGCTCAGACAAATGGTAAGCAAGCATCAGCTTTGCATGGGGATAGAAAATAAACCAAAGGTACTGAGTGTCTCTGGATTTAAAGCCCAGAAAAGAGAAATCTTATTTATTTTTGCCATTCTTTTCTTTTTTTCTTTTTCTTATCTCTCTCTCTCTTTCCATGTCTCTGGCTCTTTCTGTTCTCTTTGTTTTCTTTCCTCCCTTCCTTTCCATTCCTCTCCCCGTCTCCATCCTTGTTTCTTCCTGGCAGATGTTTTCTTCCTGCTGACAAATGGTCAGTCTATACTGATAGCATTGAGCTGTGTCACCCTCACCTCAGGGCCATCTTTCTCTGTGTTTGGGTTGCTTAAAAGTACTCTAGGCTCCAACCTGCCCATCTAATGTGAAGTCCTCATGGTCAGAAATATGAGGTAAACTAAGCACCTATCCTTGGTGGTTTGTTCTTTGTAGCTCAGAATTTCCAGGAAGAGTCTAGAACATCGTTAGATAGATAGCTTTCACAGAGAAAAGCATTGCTCCTGATAGAAAGGAAGCACTGTACAGCACGTCAGTAAGCAACAAAACAGAACAAAAATATGAGCCCTGTTTTCTTTAGATTCCTGAACAGAACACTTTGAAAATCCCCTTAAGGGGAATGTCTGTCTTAACCATGTACCTTGAGAAATGCTTTTCTGTTTAGACATTGAATATAACTGAAAAAAAGAAGAGCCATTATACATAGAGTATTGGCAATGTATGAGGCCAGACAGACTTGGGTTTAAATCTTATTTTGTTACTCACTATGCTGGTTAATTTTTATTGTCAACTTGACAAAACCTAGAGTCATCTGAGAAGAAGGAAACTCAATTGAAGAACTGCCCAGATCAGGTTGGTCTGTGGTCAAGTCTGTGAAAGATTATTTTAGTTGAGAAGTGACATGGGAGGGCCCACTATGGGCAGCACTATCCCTAGGCAGGTGGACTGCATAAAAAAGCTAGCTGAGCATGAATGAGAGAAGGAGCCAACAAGCAACATTCCTTCACGGTTTCTACTTCAGTTTCTGCTCTGACTTTCCTTTGTGATGGACTGTGACCTGGATGTTTAAGTCAAACAAACCTTTTCCTCCCCAAGCAGCTTTTTGGTTAGTATGTTTTGTCCCAACAGAATGAAACCAGAACATTTAATAACTCTGGCTCATGAAGTTCATCCCTTTTAAGCTATTAGATATTCTGTTGCTTCCACTGAAAAAGGGCATTAGCTGTCTTGGAAGACCAGTATCAATCAAAAGAGATGGTACAGGGCACCATCACCTATTCAAAGGCAGGATGTCTTTCATTATTTCTTGCTCCAAGTTTCCCCAATTGCAAGAGATGTTTTGGGCTAGTGTATTGGCCGGCCTTCTGTCACTGTAAAAACACACTCAAGAGAATCAATTTATAAGGATGAAAGCTTCATTGTGGCCCCTGATTTCTGTCTATGGTCACTATTGCTTTGTGCCTGTGGCTGCACACTAGGTCAGACTGCACAGACTGCACAGAAGGACATGAAGCAGGAGCTGGCTCACCTTACAAAGATTAAGACGAAAAGAGGAAAAGAGAAACTGGAGTGGCAGCATCTCCTTCCAGGGCATGCCTCCAATGATGAGCTTCCTTATAGAAGGCCCTGTGTCCTAAAGTTTCTATCATTTCTCAAAGACACCACATGCTGGAGATCTAGCCATTAAAACCTAGCCCATAGGGGTAATTAAGATCCAATCACAGTGGTCCGTGTTTTTCAATATTCTCAACATTTTCCTCAAAGTTTGTGATCATAAAAAAAGGACCTCACCAAACAAACCTTTAACAAACTACCCCATAAAAGCTTCTAGAGTGGGTTTTGTTTCTCTTAAAGAGCCTAAGGTTTCTACAACAGAAAGTTAAAGTGTACCATGTTTTCAAGCAATAGTTTTATAATGGCTAAGAGATTAAGTCATAAATAATCTATGGTCCTTTCCAGCTCTAAAATTCTATGGCTCCTTGAAATTGAGGTGGTAGTGGCAACCCAAGGCAGGCCTTTACGACTCAGAAAGATCTCACACAGGCTAGGCTGTCTTCTCATCACATTGAGAATCTAACTAAAAGCCTACTGCACTCAAATGTTAGCTTTGGGATTAGCAGAGCAAATAGATGCATGGTTCTGCTTTGTTACAGACTGTGAAGTAGAAGTCATTCTAGTTTGCAGGTGTACTTTAATGGAGAGACTCCTTAGCAGATAAATGCAAAGGTTAACCAAGAACTTATGATCACCACTGGCTGGGGGAATTTAGCAGTATTCAAATTTAGATGTCTCAGCAAATACCTTATAAAACTATACAATTCCGAAAGAAATCCCTCAAGAGAAATTCAAATACAGAAACCAAAGAAAATGTTTTATTTAGTTTTTCTTCTCTGATCTCATTAATTGCCATTTAGGTGAAATTTTAGAAATTGAATGCCAGATCAATTGGTTTTGCAAGGATAGGTGTTGTTTCAAACAACCGTTTTTTATACCTATTTCAACAGAGTAATGAAGACCTCTTGTAAGGAGCATGTGTGTGAGTGAGAGTGTTTGAGTGAGTGTCTGTGAGATAGCTTAGCAGGTAAGGTGCTTGTTGCTATATCTAACAACTTGAATTTAATTCCTGAGATCCATACAATGGAAAGAGAAAACTAACTCCTACAAGTTGTCTTCTGACCTTGAAACACGCACTATGATACAACCACATCCACACTAACAAAAAAAAAATGTAAAAAAAAAATCACTACAAATTTCAAATATTCTTTCATTTAGTGGAAATATGAATTCAATCATTTTTTCCTTTCACACTTTTACACTCAGATCAAAGAAAGCTGCATAATTAAGTAACTAGACACAGATTCTTAAAGAAACCTAAAAATCTAAGTACTCTTGTTTAGGTGAGTGACAGCCAGACGGACAGCTCCACAGGCATGGGCTCTGGCTTAATGCTTTCAAAACTCAGCTCTTGAGCTGTGGACATCTCTCCAGCTGAAATTCTGTCTCACTTGTTTCAGGGTAAATGGAATATCCCACTTTAACAGTAGGGTCTATATTCAGCTAAGAACATTAGTGATCAAAGTTAACAAGAAAGACTCTTACTTGAAAGTATCAGGGCCTATGTTTCTCAGAATACTCAGCATGCACTCAGGAAGTTTTTGGGCAGCAGCTGAGTTCCCTGAGCTGTGGAGTTTCCAGTAGTGGCTGGACCAGTTCACATTCCTACCAGCAGTGTGTGAGGCTCCTCCCTTTCTTACCAGCATTTATTGTGTTCTTGATAACAACCACTCTGACTAGAATGAAATGAAATTGCAGTGTGGTTTTAATTTTTATCTTCCTGACGGGTAAGGTTATTGAAAATCTTTTCATGTGTTTATTGGACATTGGTATTTTATTTTTTGAGAACTGTCTGTCCAGGTCTTTTTGGCATTATTTCTTTTTTAATGTTTTCTTTTGAGTCAGGGTCTCAAATACCTCAGGATATCTTCAAATTTGCTATGCATCTCAGACTGGCCTTAAACTCATGATCTTCCTGCCTACTGCTCTAGAGTGTTGTCAGTTAATTTCATTAACCCAATTATTGATGGGCTTGTTTGTTTTTCATGTTTATTATAGCACAGTTCATAATAGTCAAAGGATGATATCAGCCAGCTTAGGTGTCCATTAACAGATGAGTGGATAGAGAAAATGTGATAGTGAGACAGACAGACAGATGACTGCATGTACATTCACACTAAAGTATTCAAAATTATGTCATTTGCTGGAAAATGGAAGCAACTAGAGATCCTCATATTAAGTGAAGTAAGTCAGACTTAGAAAGATAAGTATCACATTTTTCTTTCATTTGTGAATCCTAAATTGTATGTAATCTATGAAGTCATATAAGCATAAGAGGGACTGAGAAGAGGAAGGATATTATCAGGAAGGGGAAAGAAGATTTGGGAGGAAACGAAGGCATGGAGGATGAATATTGTTGAAGCACATGATATTCTTAGAAGAAACTGCCTATGATACCCAGTACAGTGTGCAATTAAGATATACATAAAAATAAGGAAGAACCCTGAGAGCATCAAGAGGATGAAGTGTTTCTGCCTTTCATTACAGCTCAGGAAAGAGATAAGATAGTCTTATTTTAGCTGAATTAATGTTAATTATATAATTTTTGCAATTGAGTTTTCACTTGCTTGATTTTATGTAAAGAAACCACTCATACAAAAATAAATAGAAACACTAAAACTTAAAAATCAGCTAATAAATGGAAACTTCAAACTAGAAAAACCAACATACAAACAAGAAACAAATAAATCAAATAGCATGTTTTTTTTTTTTTTGCTGCTGTTTATTGTGTGGAGGTAGAAGCATGAATGATGTTATTTTCATTCTTTCATTTACTTTTTAGAATAAGTTAACATTTCTTGTATATCTTTAATATATAAAACATAAATATTCATTCAAACAAGAAAATGAGAAACAAAAGAATGAAGCTCAGAAAGGAGAAAGGAAGGAAGGAAAGAATGGGGGAAGTGGGAGCAGACAGCATGGCTGAGAATGACATTCCTCTCCTGCCTGTTGGTTTACAAGCACTGTGGCAGTTGCTTAGTTTGAATTGTGAATGGGATCTATTTCAGATGTGGCTACACAGCCCCTGGTGAAGCCAGATTGCTGTGCTGAGGAAACGGACAGATGATGCCTAGCATAACACAAACCTGGAGGAAGAGCACAGTTATTTCCAAGGATAAATCAGAAACAAACAAGAATCCAAGTAAGAGGAGTCAGAACCAGAAGTGGAAGAGTACCAAGGGCAGGGAATGAAAATCATGGCAGACATACTGCGGAAGAGAAGGAACTAGGCAAGAAATGGCTGGGAGGTATAAGAGGCACAGAAATGTGTGTGTGTGTGTGTGTGTGTGTGTGTGTGTGTGTGTGTGTGTGTGTGTGTGTGTGTGCGTGTGTGTGTGTGTGTGTGCGCGCACGTGCATGCATGTGTTCATAAGTGTGTGATCTGCTAGAAGGACCTCAGTGGCTCTGTGGGATACGGTTGATGACTTCTCGATGAAGAATTTCTAACTGGAGCCTGAAGGGATGTTCACTAGGGTGTTCACCTCCAAGCAGAGTGTGCTTTGGTGGAGGCTCAAGCTTGCCAGTCTGGATTGACTCTGAGACCTTCTGTGTCTCTGACAGCAGCACTGGCCCTTCACATTCCCAGAACAAGGTGAGAGCCACGTGCCCAGGACCACTGCAGGTGCTGCTTCCTCAGCCGCCTCTCACCATGGGGTGAAACTATGATTGGCAATATTGTCAATTTAATTTTATCTTGAATCAACTAAGAGACATACTTTTGGTTAGGTCTAGAAATATTAACA
This sequence comes from Peromyscus californicus insignis, assembly GCF_007827085.1. Lineage (NCBI taxonomy): Eukaryota > Metazoa > Chordata > Mammalia > Rodentia > Cricetidae > Peromyscus > Peromyscus californicus. The sequence continues at coordinate 1,585,812 of NW_026294617.1, read as the reverse complement.
GAGACTGGGAGACTCTCTCCCACAGTGGAAGGAACCTTCTAGCTGTGGCCCAGAGATAAGAAGGTCCAAAGAAAAAGCTGCTGCATTTTCCTGCCTGCCCCACCTCCCTAATGGTTACTATGTCATTCTGCTGCTACAATCCTCCACTGACATCAAAACTCAGTTTCTTGTGGATCTTCTGGAGAGCTCTAGACTTTCAGCTCTATCTTGGGGTTGCCGAGGCTTCCAGGACTGAAGACCAAGAAACTAGCAGGCTCTCAGCCTCTGTAGCATGTACACGGCTGTTGTGGATCTACCTAGACTCTAATGTGAATGTCAGTATGGTAAATTCCCTTTGTAATATACATTTTATCTGTTCCATTCCTCTAGAGAACCCTTACCAGCACAGAAGCCCTTTCAGTTTCCAACCTGTAGGTGACCAATGAAATGAAGCATATGGAAATCAGGATATTTCATAGAAAAACAGAGGGTTTTTTCTTACAAAGTGACAATGGGAAAGAGATGAATGACATTGTTCATGGGTTTCCTTTTTGTGTGACTTGAATCAGCAGAGGGGTTGTCATGGTGACTGGCAGGAAAGGTACACTTGGAGAAAGAGTTCATCTTGTTGCATATAGCATGTTTGCTTATGACCTATACTGAGCCAAGAAAACAGTGAGCTAAGCACATGATAACAGGCTAAGGAAAGTGAACAAATGTATTCCTGGGTCACCTGCTCACAGCTATTGTATCTTCATGAATTTTGTTAAGTACAGCAGTGCATTTGCTAATTCTAAGTTGCGCTTTGTTTTCCCAGTTCAATATCTCTGAAGACAGAATATACTCTCTGGTCATTATGTCTTACAATCACAATAGGCCAAGGGTGGTCTTGACCTAGTTATAATTGCCTATGCACATGCCATTTTAATTGCATGTGATGTGATGTGAGTGATGACTGAAGCTCCTTTGTGTTTCAGGTACCAAATCATAAGAGGAGGGATTCTGCTTTCTCTCTGAGAATCTCCTATTGACATTTTCTGAAATGATATGAATGCACCATCATCAAATCTCCCTTTAAGTGTCAATTTTCTTGAAATGATTTCTAAAACCTGGCTGTGGTGGCACATACCTGTAATTCCAGCATTCAGAAGGAGAATCAGGAGTACAAGGCCATCCTTGACTACATACCAAGTTTGAGGGCAAACTGGGCTATATGAAACCCTGCCACAAAATGTAAATAAAAAGAAACTCTTACAGTAGTTGAGACTACAAAGCAACTGTGCATTGGCAAATATGGATTATTAGGGCTATTAATTTAAAAATTGACTCTAAAGTTTTGGGGCTGAATGTGAACATGTTTTGTGAATAGTAAGCAATATGGTTGATGACAAATAATAATAGAAATTAATTATGATATTTAATACTTATATGATAAATGCATATCTAAGTTAGTATTACAGCTTTCTTCAAATACATAAAAGGTTTCTTGTCAGCTGGGTGGTGGTGGCAATGCATGCCTTTAATCCTAGCACTCAGGAGGCAGAGTCAGGTGGATCTCTGTGAGTTCAAGGCTAGCCTGGTATACGGAGCTAGATCCAGTACAGGAACCAAAACTACACAAAGAAACTCTGTATTGAAAACCCAAAAAAAAAAGGTTTCTTGTCACCAGAGCGTATTGTGTTAGTCTGACAACTTTTTCCCTCTGTGTCTCACATCTGATGAAACCAGAAGTTAGGGTTTCCAGTTTCTGACAGTCAAAGCACATGTAATGCTGTGTCTTAGACTATACGAATATTTTATAGTCAATAGTGTTTTTCTTTTCTTGTGGTCTATAAAGGGAAAGAGGTAGTGTCAAATAGAAAAATGGGTGATGGCAGGTTCATTAGAAGAAAGGGCCACAGGCTATGACTGGACCTTGAAGTTGGGAGAGCATTAGAAAAGAATAACAATGTATCAAAAACAGGACACCAGATAGTTAAAACAAAGGAGGGCTTCCCTTAAAACCCAGAGAGGAAGAAGCTCACAAAGCTTGAAGCAAGAGAGAACAGAACAGAGTGGATCCAGAAGCAAAGATTCAGAGCTGTCCCTTCACCATAGAAAAATACCAGGCTTGTATAAGTTTTTGAGGGCTGGAGATGGATTAAGTATTTTAAAAAATATTTATGTCTCTGTATGTATCTGTGAATGTATGCCATGAGTATGCCAGTGCTCATGGAGGCCTGAAGAGGGTATCAGATCATCCTGAAGCTGAGTTACAGATCATTGTAAGACAACTATATGGCTGCTGGGAAAATAACTTGGGTCCACTAGAGGAAAAAACATGCTCTTAACTACTGAGCCATCTCTCCAGATCCTGGAGGGATGCTTTATGTCATTAGATTTAGTTCAGCACAGTAGATGAGACAAAGAGCCTGGAGAAGCCAAGGACTTGTTAGGACCTTAAGTTAGGAGTTAAAAAAACCGCAGCACAGCTTCTTAATTCTCTGTCCCAGGGAAAGAGTTGCAGGGGTCATGGCCTGATTTTTTCAGACTGTGGATCTAGCTTCTTAAGTGACCAACACCTCAGTAGGACAGGGCATAATCTTGCAAGAAGGGTAGGTGAACCCAAAGAAGTAAGGAAATCTACCTGCTGACTGTGTACAAACAGTTGGATACAAGGGGGCTCAGAGATGCTGTTTCCATTAGTTTATCAGTGTGTGTATATGGATGGAACATGAACATGGCACAACTTGTCTTAGATCTGAGAGTATGAGTGCATCCTCTCCTCTGGAAGGCATGCCTAGTTACACTACCATGGTAAGGAGCAGTTATCTCCCACACTGAAAATGTGCCCATCTCTTGGATAACACACTTAATTAATTGGCTGCTATTGTTGTCTTTTAGTGGTGCCCTACCCAGACTCTTTGTTCTGCATGCATCACTTCATTCGCTCTGATTATTATGGGTTCATTGATTAGTCCATGGTAATTTTCTAACATAAGCAGGAATCTGAGAAACTGCCCACGGCACATGATTTCATTGCTCTAACTTGAATGCTGGCGCTTTCATCCTTTAGTAACAAAGTTCTTTCTAAACAATGGCCTTAATTACACTAGTCATTTATTCCACAGCTCTATCTCTTCTCATGCTGTGTGTCCTAGCTTGGTTTTCTTTTGCTGTGATTAAACACTATGACTAAAAGCAAGTTGGGGACAGAAAGGGATTATTTCCTTCTAGGGATTATAGTTCACCAACCGGGAAACCCAAGACAGGAACTCAAGGCAGGAACTTGAAAGAGAAACCATGGAGGAATGCTGCTTACTGGCTTGGTTCCCTGCCTTGCTCAGCTACTTTTTTTTATTTAGCCTAAGCTCACCTGTGTAAGGATGAACTGTTTACAGTAGGTTAAGCCCTTCCACATCAATTAGCAATCAAGAAAATGCTTTATAGACATTACTAAAGGCCAGCTTGATGGAGACAATTTGTAAATTGAAGCTCCCTTTTCCCAGGTGTGTTAAGTTGACAACTGAAGCCAATGAGGATACTGTGTTTCTTCCCCAGCAATAGAAGATTGGTGGCTTCTATTCAGAGAACATTCCCTATACTTCATTTTTGCTAGGAACAGTAACTTCATCCTTTTTTTTCAGCTCCAATTGGTGGAGGCTCCAGCTACCCAGGCAGGAGTGAGGAACATTTACAATATGTCCTGGCTCCTCCAGGAAGGGCTAGAGCACAGGGAGTCTCCTCCCTAAGAGAAAGTGCCCACTTCCTTTTAAATTGAATTCTTTTGAAAAAGGTGAATAAAATGTTATTTTCATAAAAGAATTTCAGCTGGTTAAATTTAGTGTTAAGGAGCAAAAAAGCTTACTTTAAAAAGAAAAACAATCCAAGAACAGTTTCTGACTTTGGGCCCACAGTCTACCTTCCTGTGTTCATTCACTGTTGCTTGTCCCTTTGCAGGCCTCTTCTGACATAAATGTGGGCACTATTTTCCCTGTGTCTCCCATTATCTCTTAGTAAAAGCCATGTTTACATCTCCTCCCAGTTCCCTGAAAAGAGAGAGTTTGAAATTCAAACCTCTTGTTTTGCTAACTACTGGCTAAATTTTGGAGACATTCACTTACGTCTTGGTAGTCCTCAGCCAGTTCAGCTTTTCCTTCTACATCTCCTGTTCAGCTCTCTTCTGGAGGTTTGGAGAAAGAACCTTGTATTGATTGAATGGCTTGTGTTCCTAGGCCTTGCTTTAAGTGTTTTATAGACATAATCCTACTTAATCCTTCCAACTACCTTAGAGATAACTATTATTATCCTTGTTTTCAATGTGAGGAAACCAAAGACAGAAAGTGAGAGCCCAGGGTTATCCAGACAACTAGTGGCACAGTGAAAATTCACGACTGCAATTACCAGAATCTGAGCAGCTCCCTCCTGTTATGAAAGTCAGCTTCACAGCCTCATACAGAGTGTGTTCTGTTTTTCAATTAAAATTTCTCCTCTATCTTGCATCAGGGTTTTTCTTGTTAGAATTGTGCCAGAGTGCTGAGGTTTCTTGGCAGGCTGTTTCATAATCTGACTGAAAGGTTTGGCTTGAGGTCAGGTTTTCCTAGAACAAGATGAAACAGGATAATGACCATCCTGGAGCATAATGCGTGGCAACATACCATCCTTCAGGTTTCAGACAGCAGACCCAAACCAAACTTCATTTATAAAGGGTACAAAAATATCACACAGAAACATTAACGTAAGTAAATTTTATCATTTTTTTCCAAGTGTGTGTGTGTGTGTGTGTGTGTGTGTGTGTGTGTGTGTGTGCGCGCGCGCGCGCGCGCGCACGCGCGCGTTGGAGGCAGGGTGGGGGCAGGGCTAATCTGACATGGCATTTCTGGATTTTTACCAAAATAATTCAAACAACAAAGTACCAAAAATTTTAATTAAAGAGACAGTATAGGATACAATGCAAGGGAACAGCAGGTTACTTGAGCTAGAGTGTCCACAAGTTTTAGGTATTGTTTAGGGCTTCCTTTTATGGGGCTCAGTAGGAGAAAAAGTGGATTTTTAAGGGGCATAGTGTTCATGGTTTTTTGTTTTGATTGGCAGCCTTGTGTTATGTCCTCTCTGGGATGCAGCTGATTTAAATTATAGGTATTTCTAATTATGCACAAGCATGAAGTGCTAAATAGTGGATCTTCCCTAAAATCCACTCATAGGACACAGTTTGCCTTACTGTGCAAGTATTCCAAATCAGTTCAGGCTGGATTGATCTATTGCTTATAAGATATTTTAGCATATACTTGACTCAGAAGGAGGAGAGGCTGCCTAAAGAGGGATAACCACTTATTGTGTTGCTTGGAGCAGGATGTATATGCAGTTTTATGTAGGTGGGGATCCTGACTGCTAAATGCATTGTTAGGAAGGGCATGTGTGTACATAGCCCAAGCCAAGCAAAGCCACAGGTTGCTAAGCTATCTCTGTCATGTGACCCCCCTCTACCTCTCCCTACCTGGCTTAATCTGACCCCAGTTCTCCCTTTGCTGGAGGTTGCTGGGGAGAGGTACATGTCCTCTTGGTCATTAAGTGGACTCTCTCAAATAGAAAAAAAACTGGGATCTTATACCTCCTCTTCTTTCATTAAAGAGTTCCAACATATTATCCAATCCTGTAGTCTCACCTTCCACCACATAGATATGATTCTAACTAACAATCTCCTTCCTGAAGAGCACAGGTGAGTATGAGAACAGACTGCATATGCACATGTAGACAAAATCCACCAAACTAACTAAGCATACCCAGCCTGGGCTGAGGTGTCCCTGACTTGGATTCCCAATGAAATTACAATACACTCCTTGGTGATCTCCACACAACTTACCTCCTGGGTGGTCTCCATAAGGCTGCTGTTAAAACAGGAAACTATGAGCAACTCCAAAAGGTCATGCAGGACAAACATGAAAACACATCTCAGTTCCTAGAATGCCTTACAAAGGCCCTCTTACACTATATCAATCTAGACCCTGAGGGTAAACAACTCCCTCATGACCTATTTCTTTTGCTAGAGTTTCCCTCAATATTAGGACCAAGTTTAAGTGCTTGGAGAGAGGACCCCTAACTTCACAAGCAGAAGTCTTAGCACTCGCCTTTAAAGTATACTGTGGGAGAGATGAAAAATCCTGTAAACAGAAATACCAAATGCTGTTATCTTCGTTAGGGTTTATATTGTTGTGAAGAGACATAGCAACTCTTATAATGAAAAACGTTTAATTGAGGTGGCAGCTTACAGTTCACCATCACAGTGGGGAGCAATGGTGGTGTGCAGGCCAACATGGTGCTCGAGAAGTAGCTGAGAGTCCTAAATCTTCATGCAACAGGAAGTCAATGGAGACACTGGGCAGTATCATGAATATAGGAAACCTCAAAATCTGCCCCCACAGTGACACACTTCCTCTAACAGGCCATACTGACTCCAAACAAGCCACACCTCCTAACAGTACCGCTCCCTATGAGCTTATGGGGGCCAATTACATTAAAACTACCACACTGTCCAAGGCCATTCACACAGCTTCCCCAACTGCCTGGGCTCCCTTGCCTCCTAAAGCTCAAAGACCATTGGGTACCTGCATCAAATATGGTCAGGAGGGTCACTTGACCTGGACCTGCCCTAACCCCTGTAGGCCAAGCTGGCCATGCCCAAAGTGCCATCAAGAGGGACAACTGAGCTTTTGATTGCCCCCATGTCCCTTGAGGTATGGGGACATTAGACCCATATTGCCACCCCCCTAAGCCAACCTCTTAGGCCTGGTCATGGATGACTGAAGGGGCCTGGTTTCCTTGGCCTGACTACTGGTAGTCATTACAGTATCAGGGGAACCCACCTCCTTCATCCTGGAAACTGAGACTGCTTACTTGGTCCTGATGGAGTTTTGGGGACCTAACTCTCCTCATCTCCCTATTGTTGGGGTAGGCAGACAGCCTTACCAACCTTGCCAGACTATACCACTCAATTGCATTTTCAGGAGTATTCCTCTCAGTCATTCTTTCCTGGTGGTGCCAACCTGTCCTGGTCACTTACTGGGAAGGGATCTTCTAGCCAACTTGAGAACCTCTATTTCCTTTGCTTCCCCCATTCACCTGACCTCAAGCTCATGAGAAGCCTCTCTCCTCTTACTCCTAGCCACCAAACCTACTGGTTCCAACACATCATTTCCTTTGCTGGCTTCACAGGTAGACCCTCAAGTCTGGGATACCCCCAAACCCTCTGTTGCCAAACACCATTCCCCATCATCATCCAATTACAGGGGCCTACCCAGTACTTCATCCAAGCCCAGCACCCACTCTCACTTTAGAGCCTCAGAGACTTAAGCCTGTGTCATCTCTGACCTCCTAGGAAAAAAACTTCTTTGTCCCACATCTCCCCTCCCCCTTTAACACTCTTTTCATTGCAGATAAAAAGCCCAGTGGGACCCACCCTCCTAGTTCAGGACCTCTGGCTCATCAATTCTGCAGTGGTCCCCCTCCACCCTCCACTAACCCCCCAGGACCTTCCATTTCTCAGTCTTGGACCTTAAGGATGCCTTCTTCTGTATCCCTCTCTACATCCAGTCACACAACATCTTTACTTTCACCTGTAGTGACCCTGACACCCACCTCTTTCCCCAAATCACCTGAACTGTCCTACCTAGTAGTTCCAGAACAGCCTACACATATTTGGCCAGGTCTTGGCCTCTGATCTCTTTGTCTCTCTCCAAGTCAAAATTCATACAATATGTAGATGAGCTTTTCCTCTTTACTCTGTCCCTACAAATTAGCCAACTCCTCTGCTCTTCTAAATTTCTTGTCCAGACGGAGCTAACAGTCTATGCCTAAAGTCACCTATTTGGAACTAACCATGACCCCAACCCACAACTTCATATAGAAAACACCTAATCCAGTCCCTTTCAGTTCCTTCTACAAAAGGGGAGATTTTATAATTCCTAGGAATAGGTGGCTTCTTATATGCCTGGATCCCATCCTTTTCCATCCTTACCCACCCTATGTAAGAGGGAACCCTTGGTCCCTCACATGAACTCCTCACATCCATTACCAAACCCTTTCAGAAGCTCCAACAGGTCCTTCTTCAGGCCCTGGCACTACATCTCTAAGACCTAGCCCATCCCTTCTCTCTTTATGCAACAGAAAAAGAGTGATATCCCCTTGGAGTTGAAAGCCACCAACTGGGACTTTCCTTTGCATCCCTGGCATACCTGTAAAAAAATTACCTTACCACACAGAGATGGGCAACCTGCACTTTAGCAGCTGCTGAGATCCTTATTTGTGAATCAAAAAAAAAGCCTCTAACTTTTGGTTCACCTACCATTATTTTCTCTACCCACAACCTGTTCCACCTCTTAATATAAAAAGGCTTACAAACTATACTTCATCCTGGGCTCTCTGTCTCCTGTTGGTACTAGTAGAAGATGCCACACCTACTTTCCAATCATGTTCACCCCTCAGCATCTCAAATCTTCTTCCCCAACCAAACACAGACTACTTTCCATTTCATTCTAGTATTGAATGAAATCTTAGAGGAATTACTGCCCTATCCCTTGCGTATACAGGAGGGCACATTACCTCAGACCATCTGTACTTAGTACACAGATAGCAGCTCCTTTTTACATGAGGGGGCCTGAAAAGTGGGCTATGCCATAGTGTCAGATACTGAGGTGGTTGAAGCACAGACCCTCCTTGCCTGCACCACTAATCAACAGGTTGAACTAATATCGCTCACCCATGCCTTTCAATTGACATAAGGACAATCCCTAAATGTCTATACAGACTCTAAATATGCCTTTCACATTCTCCTGTCCCTTGCTGGCATCTGGAAAGAGCACAGACATCTTACAACAAAAGCAAGATCAATAACCAAACTGAGACCAAATCATGGCCATTCTGAAAGCCTGCCATCTCCCCACAGCTATAGGAATTAACCACTGCCAATCCCACAAGATAACGATTCCATCATCTCTTGGGAAATAACTGACCTGATGAGGTGACTAGAGCTGCAGCCCTTGGAGATCTGGATCCCTCTCACTCATCACAGGATATCATTGCTTTTCAACCCACATCACCACTATCACCCTTGACACTCCACAAAGTTTGTCCTATCTCCATCAGCCCTTTCATCCTAATAGCCAAGTCTTGTTTCACTTCATTAAGGCCCACCTGCAGCTCATCCATGAGGATTTGTGTTTCTTAAGGGCTATTACTGCCTCTTGTAAAATCTGTCAAATATCAGACCACAACTCCAGGTATTGCTGCCTTCCTTTTCCTACCCACCAGGCCAGAGGCTTTCCCTGTTACCAACAGGAAACTTGACTTTACCCACATGGCTACAGTCAAATGCATTAGGTAGTTAGGTACCTCCTGGTCTTGATGGACACCTGCTCAGGGTAGGTGAAGGCATTCCTTACCACCAACAAATGGGCTCAGACAGTCTCTGACCTCCTCCTCTGGTAGATATTTTCCCAGTTTGGAATCCCTGCCTCCCTCCATTCAGACAGTGGCCCTGAACTCACCTCCCAGGTTTCCCAAAACTTATCTAATGTGGTGATATTGTGTCTCCCAAAATATTGTGCACCCTGTGCATCCTACTAACTTATCTGGGGTCAGAGAACAGAACAGCCACTAGATAGACATAGAGGCCAGAAAATGGTGATAATTTTACCACTTGGGAGGCAGAGATCTGTGTGGATCTCTGTGAGTTTAAGGCCACACTAGGAACAGAGCCAGGTGTGGTGGCACACACCTTTAATCCCAGCACTTGAGATCTCATGTCTTTGCTTGGGAAAGACACATGCCTTTAATCCCAGGAAGTGATGGTAGGAAGCAGAAAGGTGTACAAGGCATGAGGACCAGGAAGTAGAGGCTATTTAGCTTTTAGGCTTTTTAGCAGCAGTTCAGCTGAGATCCATTCTGGATGAGGACTCAGAGGCTTTCAGTTTGAGGAAACAGGATCAGCTGAGAAGTTGGCAAGGTAAAGTTGGATGTGGCTTGTTCCGTTTCTCTGATCTTTCAGCGTTCATCCCAATACCTGGCTCTGGGTTTGTTTTTATTAATAAGACCTTTAAAGATTCATGTTACAATTTAAAGCTCTCAATATCCCTTGGCATTTCCATATCTCATACCATCCCCTGTCCTCAAGAAAGACAGAATAAACTAGCTTTTCTTTCAAAACACCCTTGTCAAACTGTCACAGAACTTCACCTCAATTGGGTAAAGCTCCTGCTACTGGCCCTTCTCAGGCTATGGCCTCTCCCCAAATGACCTCTTTCTATCTCACCATTTGAGCTCATGTACAGATAGCCAGTTCAGACTCCTCAGTCATTCACCCAAACCCTTGCCTCTCTTTGGGTCACCTACTCTGTCATCTCAGCTTCCTCCTATGGAATTTTACTGACCACTGCCTACCCCAGCCATATACCAACTCCTGTCCATTCCCAATCAATATTCAGGATCAAGTCCTTCTCTCTCCCCCATACCAATGTCCCTCACCCCTTTCCTGTAAATGACAGGCCACTTCACAGCAATTCTTGTAACCTCCACAGCTGTTAATCTTGAGGGCCTCTCTCCTTGAATTCACCTTTCCCACCTCAAGCCCTTTGCTCCTGTCTCAAGACAACTGCCTTTCCTACATATCAATGCCAACAGAGCTCTGCCCCCTTAAATTTCAGAGAACACCTAGATCAACACCCTGGTTCCAGAAGAATGAGGCTTCATCTTGACAGTTGTGCTCGTCTCTACCAGACTGGATGTAAATTTTCTCCTTTCCCTCTTCTGTTCAGGGCAACTCTTATACATGGAGATTTGAGGTTCAAGAGACCCCCACTTATAACAAAAAGTCCCTCCAAATAGAGTTGGGAAATTGTTCCATAGCAGGCTGTCAGGAGTCAATTAAAATTCCCATCACCTCTGTATCCACATGTGTTGGTTTGAATAGGAATGGCCTCCATAGACTCATGTGTTTAAATGCTTGGTCCACAAGGAGTGGCACTACTAGGAGGTGTGGTCTTGTTGGAGGTGAGCTTTGACATCTCCTATGCTTAAGCTATGCCCAGTGTGGCTCACAGTCTCCTTCTGATGCCTGTGGATCAAGATAGAGAACTCTCAGCAACTTCTCCAGTACCATGTCTGCCTGCATGTCTGCCTGCATACCAAAAGAGGGCACCAATTTTCATTATAGATGGTTGTAAGCCACCATGTGGGTGCTGGGAATTGAACTCAGGATGTCTGGAAGAGCAGCCAGTGCTTTTAACCTCTAAGGCTTCTCTCCAGCCCCACTGCCATGCTTCTTGCTATGACTATAATGGACTAAACCTCTGAAACTGTAAGCCAGCCCCAATTAAATTTTTTCTTTTATAGAAGTTTTCATGGTCATGGTATCTCTTCACAGCAACAAAGCCCTAACTAAGACATTACTCATTCTTCTTCAATCCATGACCTTTTTGCCTGCTTCCCCTATGACCATACAGAAACCTGTTATTAAGAATGGCTAGACATATATGGTGGCTGCCAAAACTGGCCTTGCTAATACCATGTGCTATTTGTGTATCCTCACCTTAAGTCTCTCCTCTATGGATGAAATGGGGCCATTCACCTCTATATCATGGACTCACGGGATCCCAGGTGGGAAACAGGTGTTACTGGTAAGTTCTATCATTTCTTCAACCCCTAGCACCAAGTAAGTACAATTAAAATCCATAGGAAATATATCCTGATTCTTCAACCCCAGAAGGTAGGAGAGATAGAAGAGGTGATTCAATATTCCTTCAAGGCCATAACCTCTCCTAAATAATACAAAGCTGTCATTTTTGTCTCCTGCTTTAGACTCTGACCTTGGCCTACCAGTTCCTAATGTCATCCAACCTGGCTGCTTTGGGAATTGCTGGCTGTGTGTTCCTCCTGGGACTAGCTTCTATTTACAGTGGTAGTACTCCAAAACTGACAGGTACGAGATCTTATTACTGCTGAAAAATGTGGCCTATATCTTTTCCTCCAAGAGGAATGCTGCTTCTATGTCAATCAATTGGGCATAGTAAGAAACAAAATCAAACAACTTCAAACAGATCTCCAAAAACATAAAGAAAAATTCAATACTTACTACCTGTGGACCTTTGAGAACCCCATATGGAAGTGGATACTGTAATTCCTGCCCTCCCTTCTCATTTTCTTGCTTTTATTAATTGAACCCAATATTATCAATTTCTTCTCTATATTTCTCCAATGATAAATTAAAAAAAAAAAACTTTAGTCAAACAATCAGTCAGTTATTGTTATAGGACTACAAACCCCCAAGCCACGGAGCTGGAGGCAACCAAATATGCTCTGACAGTGAGGATCAAGAGTGCCCCAAAGATGGTGATGCCCCCAGACAGCAAGAAGCAATCTAAATAGCACTGCACCCTCATCCCTGCCTCACCATCCATGCCTTCCTATTTCCTCACCCTTTATAATAAATCAGAGGGAAGAATGTTTGTAAACCAAGGACCACCCACACTCTAGAACCAGGTGCTCCCCTAGCCTGCCTGCAGTGACCCAGCACCAACAGCCACATCATCACCAGCTGCCAAATTTCCACACATTTCCACTGTCTCCACAAATCGAGTACTCTCTCTATGTACATGCACTATACCCCCATATAAAGCCTGTGCCTTCACAACCTGCTCTCTTTCTCCATCCTTGCTCAGAGGCAGCCTTTGTATATGCCCCCAATAAATCTCTCTCATGAGGTCTGTTGCATGCTGTGACTTTGTAGCATTCCTCACCCCTTAGATCTTCACAATACCCCTAACAATCTCCTTGCTTAACTGCCTAAACTTCATGAGTTTTCTCAGAAATGTTTTGAAAATAGCAAGAGCAATGTATATCATCAAGATGCATTAAGCCTGAAATATTACCTGAATCCCAGAGGAGGGTCTACTGAAGGTTCCTTCTGGGACTCCTTACATTCACATGTCTCTTGGGTGTTTAGGATTTGGATGATGAATTTCTGATTCAAGATGGAAAAAAATGAGAAGCCAGCTTATTCAGGGAACAGTCTACTACATGGTAGATTGACTCCTGAATATTCTGAACTCTTTCCACATGAGGAAGCAAAACCAAATGTCAATCACAAAGATACAAGTAGAAAGACCACCAACCCAAATCATCACTGACCCAATTAACTAAAGCAACTTCTTTGAATAAAAAGCAAGCCTTTTCATATACAGACTGCCTATTCCTAAGGCAAGGTTAAAGAGGTCAGCCTTGGATGTGGGGAAGGTAAAATTTTTATAGCTTAGTGGTTGGGGATTTCCAAATGGGGGATTTGGCAGGCAAATAAGCAGGGTTACAAAGGTAGGGTTGCAAGATGGTTGTAACAACCTGAAACAGCTGGGTGGTGGTGGCACATGCCTTTAATCCCAGCACTTGGGAGGCAGAGGCAGGTGGACCTCTGTGAGTTTGAGGCCAGTCTGGTCTACATAGTGAGTTCCAGGAAAGGCGCAAAGCTACACAGAGAAGCCCTGTCTCAAAAAACCAAAAAGAAGAAGGAGGAGAAGGAGGAGGAGGAAGAGGAGGAGGAGGAGGAGGAGGAGGAGGAGGAGAAGAAGAAGAAGAAGAAGAAGAAGAAGAAGAAGAAGAAGAAGAAGAAGAAGAAGAACCAACCTGAAACAAAGGCACAGTTGTAAGGCAGTCATAACAAAGGCATGGTTCCCATTTCCTGAAACAGGCAGTACAGAAACATCTGTAGTTAAGTTTCAGGTGGGGCATAGCCCAATCTTTGAGAAATAGAGATTAAATGATAAACAAGGATGAACTTAGTTTGTCTTTATTATAAGATGGCTTTCAAGCCCAAGTTTGGAGGCAAGCTGGGTTCATCACAAGAAATTCCAACACCCAAGAGAACAAGCCAACTAATACATTTAGAAGAGGAAGAAGGGGGACTTTATATGGCTTTTGACAAATTCCCTCATTATTGCTTTAATGTTTTCTGGGCTGTGAACAGTGATTAGTTGCTGTGGGATGTTCTCTATGCTGTGAATGTGTTGCTCTGATTGGTAAATAAATAAAGTGCTGATTGGCCAGTAGCCAGGCAGGAAGTATAGGCAGGACAAAGAAAGAGGAGAATGCTGGGAACAGGAAGGCTGAAACAGGAGACACTGCCAGCTGCTGCCATGAGAAGCAGATGTTAAGATACCAGTAAGCCACGAGTCATGTGGCAACTTATAGATTAATAGAAATGGGTTAATTTAAGATATAAGAACTAGATAGCAAGAAGCCTACCACGACTTTAAAAAAAAAAAAAAAGAGGAAAAGTAGGATCAATAATCTACCTTATTATCCTATCTACAGTAATGTGGTGATATTTTAATTGTGCTGAAATGTGATTTTACTTGTATATTAATAAATAAAGTTTTCCTGGAGATCAGAGGAGAGCCACGAATAGAAGTCAGGTGGTGGTAGCCCATGCCCTTAATCCAATCACATGGCAGGCAGAGTCTCTGTGTGGTCAAGGACACAGCCAAATGTGGTGACTCTTGAGTCTTTAATCCTAGTATCAACCATAGAGACCAGGAGGTCTGTATAGACAGGCAGTGATGAGGAAGTCATGTGGCTGGGCTTAGAGTCAATGAGAAGGTAGAACAGGAAAGCAATAAAATGCAAGACACACAAGAAGAAGGTCTCTCTCTCAGGGGAAGGACAACAGTGAGTGGTAAGACAAAGGGAGTCATGGCTCTTGCTCTGATCCCTTAGGTTTTAACACTGTATTTGGCTCTGTGTTTCTTATTTAATAAGATCGTTTAGAAATTTGTCTACATTTGGCACCCAATGTGGGGCAAGAATTTCCACCTAAAACCCGAGAAAGAAGATTCTAAAATGGAGCTAAAAACAGCTTCCTAGTTGTCTCTCTTAAGTTATCTGCAGCCTGCATGTTTGAGCTACATGGCAGGTTCCTGGCATGTGCACTTCACCTACAGTATGGCAGGAATGAGGCATCTGCAAGCCGCACATTACACTGAGTGGTGAATTTAGCCTTTGCTAGTACAAACTAAAAATAGAGGTTTCTGGGCTATCTGCTTTGATAGAATTGCTTCTGATAGTTGGTGGTGCACATGGCTCCAGACCCAGAGCTGGTGGTAAATGTACCATCGCCATGTTGGAAAGCTGAGCCAGCAGCCACAGCTGCCATTTCAGTCTTAGAAATGCTGCGGTTTAAAGCAATAGGTTCACAATAAGATTCAGATGGGATAAACCTCTAAACAGTTTACAATGTGTGTAAAAATGTACATAGGCTTGAAAGAGAGAAAAAAGTAATATATACAGTTATATAAAGAAATAGTTTTAAAAAATAAAGTCTTTAAAGAGAAAATAAAAGTAATATAAAAAATAAGCCACATAAAGATGGATATCACACAGAGAATCTGGATTGTACTGTCTTCAGGATTTTTAACTACAGAAAGACATTTGATTGTAAAGACTGCTCAGGTAAACCAATATGTATATTTTAAAGGTACATTAACTTCAAAATTTGGGTCTAAGGATATGTTGCTTTGGAAATGAGGCTCTGCTTTTGTTTCCACAGAAAGCCAGAGACTATAGATTTGTTCCAGATTAAGATACATCAGTTTTGACCAGCCAACACCCCTAAAAGGTCTCTGATGAATCATGGCCCAGATGATCCAACATCCAGAGCAGTTTCAAGGCAACTGGCTCAGATAATACAGCCTCATGGACTACCCCATAATCCTAAAATTTTCTTTATGTCCCCATAAGAAAACAGCACGCTCATCCAGCAGGAAGTAGTAGGAAAAGCTACGCCCAAATTCCCAAATATACCAAGCTGGCTTTGGAGATGGAATTGGCTCACTCCTTCTCTAAACCCAAGCATATTGCTAAAACAAAAGGTTGAGAGAGTCTTCTGTCCCATGTCGGAAGAGCCCTCTGGTGTGGGACAGAGGAAAAATAATATTTTTATTTAAACCAGGTTGATTATAAGTACAATCTCTTTCTAAAGAAGAAAAGGGGATATAGATATGATAGAATGGGAAGGTAGATTATTGATCTTACTTTTAAAGAGCAACAACTTGTTTAAAATGTTTTACATTGCTATAGATTTTAGTTTATTGATACAAGTTTAAAGTTAATTTTGTTATACTATATGTATATTTCTACTCTTGTTTAAGGTATTGTGTTTGTGCAGCTCATTGAAATTATAATGGATAATTAAGAAATCCAGATTAATAATTAGTCTTCTATGATAGTCAAACTTATAGTCATGTTAAGTTTTCTAGGTATACATAGATATAATTCAATTAGGTAGATAATCTTCAAACACTTCAAAGACCTACAGAATATGGCATTTAATATGTTTTAAAAATTTAAACTTCCTGGACAGTGAGACATGTCTGCTCCTGGCAGCGCTAATTTACTTCAGAGAGGAGGATGGGCATTGAAGACACTCTATATGGAGTTTATCTTCTTCTTGGCAAAAATAACCATTTGGGCAAGAAACTGTTCTTGCCTGGACTGCTTGATCAACTGGACATGCAGGACCCATAGGAAGGTGACAACTGAACTTTGCTTGGTGAAGTGGTCCTTCAGGTTCCTGCTTCACAGAGGAACTGCCAGACATTCTACAGGACACAGAGGGAAGTGACTGAGAGACTCTAAGCCTGTGGGATAAAGACAGATGAACTTTACAGAGGAACTTTGGATGACTGTCCAGGCTTCCAGCTGTCTACTCTTGCAAGACTCCCAAAAGTTGCTTGTGTCCTTCTCCCATTTCTCAGGTAATATTATATCCTTCTAAGGTCTTTGATGTAGTTGAAGACTTGATAGTTACAATTTTCCTTAGTTATGATAAAAGATTAGTTAGATATGAAACCTTAGACTCACAAATATAAGATAGATAGAATATTTTCTTTAATTTTACCAAATACAAATAGACTAGATATTATAACTGTAATTCTTGCTTGATAACTGTTTTGTTATATGTAATTTTACTACAGAAAGTTAAAACCTTCCTTTTTGAAAAAAAGAAAAGGGGAAGTGCTGTGGGATGTTCTCTATGCTGTGAATGTGTTGCTCTAATTGGTAAATAAATAAAGTGCTGATTGGCCAGTAGCCAGGCAGGAAGTATAGGCAGGACAAAGAGAGAGGAGAATGCTGGGAACAGGAAGGCTGAGACAGGAGATGCTGCCAGGCGCCGCCATGAGAAGCAGATGTTAAGACACCAGTAAGCCACAAGCCACGTAGCAACTTATAGATTAATAGAAATGGGTTAATTTAAGATATAAGAACTAGATAGCAAGAAGCCTACCATGGCCATACAGTTTATAAGTAATATAAGCTTCTGAGTGGGCTGTGGGACTGCAGGAGCTTTGCGGGACCCAGAGAGAAACTCTCCAGCTACAATTAGTGTACCAGATTAATTCTTAAATGGGTTGCTTGACTGAGTTAGGAGATGTCATTGAAGATTAAGCCAAGCCTCTCCCACACAGATACCTGCTCTTCTGAACCCTACTGTAGAGTCAGACAAACTAGAATGTTGGCCCTGTATGGACCAGAGTTCATCTGAGTCCAGCTTTCAGAATGTCAGATACTTCTCAAATGTACAGTTATTGTGGAAGCCCATTTTCAGGTTCCTGGTGGCTTTATCCAGCAGGTCTGCATAAAGAGGATAATTGGACCATGGGCCTGAGTGCAGGTGCCTGAGATGGTCTGTGCTTGACTGTGCTAGGGGGAGGTTTTTTGCTCCACCCCTTGGCACTCCTATAAATACCCTAGGACAGAGACAGTCAGGGGCCTCTTGGAATAGGTTCCAGGCCCTCTTGAGGCTATCCTGTATTTTATATCTTTATCTCCCATCTCTCTTTCTAACTAATATTTCCTGCTACTCCTACTCAAGAGCATTCTGGGGTATGTGGTGGTGGTGGGTAGCCCCTCCACAAATTATCAGAGTTAGAATCAGAGTCTGGGTTCAGGCACTCTAACTAGCTGTGCTTAGCCATCTGTCCCTAATAAGGAAACTGAAATAGCCCACTTACAGTGAAAAACAGAGATGAAGATTTATTCAATGTAACCACACTGGGAAGAGAGAAAAAGAAGCCCAGTCATTAGGGTTCTGAAAAATGTTGAGTAAAAAATAAGAGGTATATGTAATTAGTCAGTTCTTGTCAAAGTGACTGACCCACCATTGTCTGGATTCCACTGAGTCTCAAAAGTTGGAATATTCCTCTAGGAGGCAAGTTCCTTCACTAGCTTCCCTGAGAGCCCCAGACTTTCCACCTCAGCAGGAGAATTTTGAGGAAATTTCAGTGTCTAGGGGGTTAGAACAACTATGTCTTCAAAATATTTTCAGTTCTGCCAGAGGTTAAATGACATTCCATTCTTTAGTGATATATTGAGTACAGACTATCTTCTAGATGCTCAAAATGCATCAGCCATCAAATAAGAGTGCCTCCTCACACCCTCTATTGTCAGTAGAGGAGGCAGGGCAATAACTTGATAAGAAGCAGGGAATTATTGCAGTTCTCAATTTCTCTTTCTCATTTGTATTTATTTACTTGTATAAAACTCTTTTCTCCTTATTTTGTAGGCATTTCTTCCCCCAAAATATTTGAGGATACTATGGCTTTTTGTTTTATACTCATCACTGAATTTTTGCAGATGTGCATGTAGTCCCCAGCCTGCACATCAGTCTGTCACTCTGCCAGCCACTGTGAACAGTATGGGGTTTACGTGATCCATCTGAACTAATAAGGAGAACATGAGTGGTGTAGGCACTGACACATTCTGCTGCATCCAAAAATAAAATTGTCTCAGGCCACTAAAAACCCCTCCAAACTCTTTCATTAGTAAACCTCAGAAAATCACAATAAATCAGTCCTTTAGGATGCAGCAGGGTGCCAATTGGTGTCTCAGCTAATGTAGATAAAGATTTCAGTGAGCAGTGCATATATCAAAAATTTAACACATGCTGCTTTCAGAGTTTTAATGAATACAAAAAGCTCAATTGACGAAAACCCACACAACCAGGGCATTACTTCATTTGGCTGTCAATGAAATTGTTGCTTATTTTATTTTCTAATGGTTTATCAATACTGGTAATTTGCTATGGGTGGGTTATAAAAATGTGGACTGGGGAGTAGAAGGAATTTAAATAAGTTCTACTGGTGAGTAAAGAGCTGAGTGAACTGACTTGGCTTTGCCATATCAGCTACAAACAAGCTGGCAGTAGGGAGGTCCTTTGCTCTGGAAGTTTACATCATCTTTTGATCACTGACATTAAGACATGCTTTGATTAAGGAAAAATGGTTTCATTCATTTTTTATTGTCTTTTATTATTTTACCCTTCCTCTGTACAATGTAATTTCCAGTTAGCCAGTTGGCACCAAATTGTAGATCTCTGACTTGACACTTTGTTGGGGATGCAGAGGAAATATCTAGCCTTCTCTGAAGCAGGGAAGGGGTTCCCACCATCATGGCAGAAAGAAACAAGTCTGTTACGTTTTCAGTGCAATAACATCTGTTTCTAGGCACTGCTCTAAAGTGCAGAGTTATATAGGTATGAGGAGGACATCTTTACCCTGGATGACATGAACATAGTTTTGACAAAATAGATTCATGATAAGGAACTAACCACAACAAGAACTCATTCATTGATTGATTCATTCAGTAAACACATGTGGCAAGCTAATGCACGAGTAAGTTAATACAGTAATTAACCCCGGACCTTATTTTATTATTTTCTTTTTTTATAACATAATTTGTTATTGATTCTTTGGGAATTTCACATCATGTACCCTAATCCAGTTCACTTCCTAGGCCCTCCATATCTGCCCCTCACATATGCAGCATCCCTCCCAAATCCCCCCTCAATTAATTAAAAACAAAATAAAGAGCCACCTTACTCCTCCATGTTTCCCAACTTTCCAACATTCTCTTCATTCATCTTAGTGGCATTGGGGGTTGCGGTGTGTCACACAGTACACTCTATTGTCCAATCAGCCCCACTCACAAATGTTCATTTATTGGGTGGCCAGCTATTCCTGCCAGCTATTCCAGGGCCAGTGAAAGGCAGGGCCAGCTTAGCATGGCTCTCCTGTGGTAACACAGCCATGGAGATCAATACAGATCCTATCTGCAGCAGAACCATGGACCCATACACAGTCCTTAGCAGCAGGTCAGGTGTGAAGTCATCATGGATCCCCCACAGCACAGGCTGCTCAGATCAGCATGGCCCCAGTGGCAGTTTCCCTCGGTAGTCCCCCATTGATCAAGGTCCCCATCCTTGTGGCGCCATCTTGAAAGCCAGAGAGGAGACCCCTGGCGGCAGGCAAAGGAGGCTGGAGAGACTTGCAGTTCCTGGTCAATGATGCTTTGATCACTATGGACAGTTGTGAAATCAAAGCAGAGTGAAGTCCGCTATAGAAAGGAAAAGAATCCTGTAGCTTCCGGCACATTTGGCTTGTGACACTGATTGTTTTGTTTGTTTTAGTGAAGCCATATACTCCTAGGTGGAAAGAATCTTTGTCTTTCTTTGAGGGAGTCTGAATCAGTTGAAGAGGCAGTAAAATGAACAGGGCTGAGGGCAAATGAGACAGCACAGAAAGGGACTGAATTCCAAAGGTATGTATAGGGAAGGAAGAGCAGGTAGCTCATAAGGCAGAAATACAAGTTAGCTGAGTGAGGGTACAGAGAAGTGATGGGATAGGCACGCTCCCATGGCCCGAGCTCATGCATACCATCTACTTTAAAGACCATTTCTGATTGGTCAGGGCTACGTGGAGGTTGTAGAGTCAAGAGCAGGACCCTGTCTTTGCATCCCTGCTGTGGCTTTAAAGTCAGCAAAGAATGAACATTGAGTTAGATCAAAGTCTCAGACAAACTGGTCATGTGCCTAAGGGGATGTACATGCACAAAAACTTACAGTTCATACACAAAAGTACATGAGATATTTCCCCAAATTTGATAACACCACAAAGAATGCACATACCATTGCTAAAAATGAGATATGGGATTAAAATTTGGTTAATTATCAATAATAAATTTTGATCAGTCATGTTCCTGTAAAATCAGAATTATCTTTCTAGTTTAGCTATAAAAAGAGATATAGAATTTTGCCATAAGAAGACACAGTCATGAAATATGTAGTCCACAATACAGAATATAACATTTATGGAGATGTTTATCAGATAATCAGTATACATTTCATATTCTTATGCAAATTAATGTAATTATTACATTTTTGTAATATTTTCAGTAACTGTTTACTATAAAAGTTGATATTTTGTGAATTGTTTTCTCATTTTAGTATTGGCTTACATAATTTTTATACATTTTTTGTGCCCCCAAATTTAGGTCAACTACAGTGGAAGCAAAAGTTGCAGGGATAGCGTTGGGTGAGTCTGGAGTCTAAGACTCAGGAAAAGTTAGGGAAAGTTCACGCTGACTGGAGACTTCATGTCCTCACCTAGCTGGAGCAAACTGGACCAAAAGAAATCATGCATGCACAGAGGTCTTAGATTCAAAACTGGAACCCCATTTCTGACTTACCCGCTGTGTCTCCTGTCAAGGTCAGCAAAGAGTGAGCATTGGTCATATGCTTTGGCTAATACAAAGTTAAAAAATAATCTAATGTTAATATCTTTAGGAGAGAATTGCTCACCATTGTTCTCATATTCCCCTCCATTCCCATCCCTATGCCTGGGTAACAGATGTCCTTGCCCTGTGACCACCAGGACAGCTTCTAGATGTGGAGCAGCCATGCTTGCAGAGCAGAGAGATCTGCAGGCTGAGGCTCATGCCAGTTGCCTCCTATGCTGCATCACAGGGGATCTGGTACTTCAAAATTAATCTGCCAAAACACCATTTATCAGTGGCTCTGGTGCATCAAGCCCAGGTAGAACAAGAACAATGCCATATTTCACACATCAGCTATTCCTGGTTGGGGAGCTGGCTCTGCTGGACTCAGAAGTCTAGAAGAATACAGGCTCTGAGAAAGACAATGACTGGGATAACAGCAGACAACTCAGAGCACACTTGTTATAAGCTGTTTGTATTTCGCTTCAGCCTCTGGCTGCACCCTGAGAACTTAAGTTCCAAGGAAAATATAATGTTGCAGGTGTTCTCTAGATAACAATAGAGCAGGAGAAAGAATGTTTTCAGAAGGAAAGTAGCTAAAAATTCAATAACAAAGGACATGAATCTAAATCATTACATTATCATAAAACTTAGCCGGAGACACACTCACAGAGAACAGGCTCCTTAGTCAATGCACACTGAGAGAATCTAAAAAGAATGGTTGTGCATTTGGCAGGGCCCCATTTTTTTTCTAACATCAGACTGGAAGCCCTTCTGTAAGGCACTTCAGACTGTTTTGCTCAAAGACATCCCTGAAGACTTAACACAACTAGGAATTGTGACCTCTTAGAGTGTTCATAGTAAAGTATACACTTACCTAACACTCCACTGGATACTGCAGGTTTCTTGTTTACTATACAAAATCTACAACAATCTTCTGCTTAGGGGAGTGGGAGGTTCTAGCTGGATCAGGAACAGAGTGGGAGAACAAAGAAAGAGATACTATGGTAAATGAAGACTCCATGGGAATAGGAAGAAGCAGAGTGCTAAAGAGGTCCCCAGGAATCCATAATACCAAGGACATCAGAGTGATTAGAAGGCTGAACAACCTAACAGCCATGATAGAAACCTCATCCAGTGACTGATGGAAGCAGATACAGAGATCCACGGCCAAGCCCCAGACAGAGCTCTAGGAGTCCAATCGATGAGAGAGAGGAGGGATTATATGAGCAAGAGATATCAACACCATGATTGGAAAAAAGTACAGAGACAACTAGCCAAACTAGTGGAAACACATGAACTGTGATCCAATAGCCGAGGAGCCCCCATGGTACTGGACTAGGCCCTCTGGATAAATGAGACAGTTGTTTAGCTTGAACTGTTTAGGGGGCCCCCAGGCAGTGAGACTGGGACCTGTCTTTAATGCATGAGCTGGCTTTTTGGAACCTAGGGCCTATGATAAGACACTTTGCTCAGCCTTGGTGCAGAGAGGAGGAGCTTGGACCTGCCTCAACTGAATATACCAGGTTCTGCTGACTCCCCATGGGAGACCTTGCCTTGGAGGAGGTGGGAATGGGGGATAGGTTAGAAGGGAAGACTGGGGAGTGGGAGGAAGGAGGACAGGGGAATCTGTGGCTGATATGTAAAATGAATAGAAAATCTCTTAATAATAAAAAAAAAGAAGCACTAAGTGGAAAAAGGGTTTATTGGAATTACATTTCCAGGTGATAGTCCATAATACCAAGGACATCAGAGTGGTAGTAGCTTGACACATCCCTAGACAAGAGCAGAGAAATAAATGGGTGCATATCTGCTTGTTTACTTGCTAATGCTCTGCCTACTTTTCTCCTCTCCTACATAGTCCAGGATCTGTCTCCACAATGGACTGAGCCTTTCCAAATCAATCCATGAACTTAATTAGGATAGTCTTCCACAGATATGCCCACAGCCCAACCCAATGGAGACAATACCTCACCAAGACTTTCTCCTCTGGTGATCCTACACTGTGTCAGCTTGGTAACAAGCTAGCCATCACAAATCATGATATTTCCATGATTTTGAAATGAGGGTAACATATTGTTTTCTGTCCTGGCTAATTTTTATTGTCAACTTGACACAAACTAGAGTCACCTGGGAAGAAGGAACTTCAACCAAGACACTGGTTAGATCATATTTCCTTATGGGTGGATCTGAGGTGACACTGCCTTGATTACTAATTTATATAGAAAGGCCCATCCACTGTGGGCAGTACTATGGGTAGATATATGGTTCTTGGGCTGAATAAGAAAGCTAGTTAAGCATGGGCCTGAGAGCAAGCCATGAGCAAGCCATCAAGGAGTTCCATGGTTCTTGCCTCTAGGTTCTGGTGGTAAGCTCTTGCTACGGCTTCCCTTAATAATGGATTATGACCTGGACATATGAGCCAAATAATCCATTTCCTTCCCAAGGTCCCTTTAGTCAGAGTATTTTATCACATCAACAAAAAGTAACTATTATCCTTACTAATGTTGAGGAATTATATCTACATAACACAGAAATTAGATGCTTTGGTTAGGTAAACAAGGAAAAGGACCAGAGAAAACCAAATATACATTAATATCCAAATGATGATACTGTGGAATACTATCAGTCCTCAGTCTAAACATACTCATAGAGAGACCCCAGATTGCCTTTAGATAAGGAATTTTCTCTTAGAAGAAACTACATTATACACTGTCAATGTTATAAAAGAAAAACAATGGCTATGTACTGAAGGAGACAGAGAAACATGACAAATCCAGTACTTGACCTAGACTCAGTCCAATACTGATGGAAAAAAGTGCCATAAAATACATATTTGGGGACAAATAAATAAAGTTTATGTTTTAGATTAATATTTTATAATAATGTTAATGTGATGCTAGTTATCTACTGAATTAAGTAATTGTGCTGTGGTTATATAAGAGAATATCGTTCTTCTTAGATAACACACATTGAATTATTTAAAGGCAAAAGGTGTATTCAACACCCATATATCTCAGGAGAAACTCATATACATTTATTGTATATAATGTATAAAATGTATGTGTAGCTAGAGTCAGAGAGTGTATAAATGATAAAGCAAATAAGATGATTTTAGCAACAGATAGACTACAAACAAGAAAATACCAGGCATCTTTGAACTGTTCTATCATTGCCAATTCTTTGTGAAACTGAAATTATTTTCAAATTAAAAACTAGAAGGGTAAGACTGTCAAGCAGAGAGGGTTTGTAATTAGACTTCAAAATCTGAATGTTCACCTGCTGTGTGGGGTCTTCCACAGAATATGCACTTGCTAATGTTCCTCAATTTCCTTCACTGAAAAATTAAGATATTATTATTTGATGCCTAGGGATTTTGTGAGAAAAGATAGAAATGTGTTTTTTCTCATTATCTTTAATTTTTTCATGAAGATGTTTAGACTTTGGCAGGTAAATGAGGAGGGAGGGTAAAGCTCGGGATTTGAGGTAGAGGCTGAGCTGGGTTGATCAATAGTTCCTGTTGAATTGATAACTCTTTTTGGGGAGGTCTTTGAGACCCCACTGGACAGAGATTAATGCTGATCCTTCTCACCCATGTCCAAATCAAAGACTTGGATGACAGCGAAGATGGCAGTAAAGAGAACATGCCTAAATATATACTTTGAAACCAGCAAAAGTTGGGGTAGCTGTAGATGAATTTCTAAATGGTCTTGTTTGATAAAACAACAAACAAACAAACAAACAAAAACATGGAGCCATATATAGGGGCAAAAACCTGAGAGATCAGGGAAATAGAGAAAGCCACAGTTAACCTTACCTCACCAACTCCACAGCTTCCAAATGCGTGATACTTCCTGTCTACCCACACCTATATGCCTTGCTGTTCTGCCATCTGATTTGCTTTCTCTGTCCAGCTACATAACTTCCTCTTCCTGCCCAGCTTTGTCACTTCTTGTCTATACAGACCTCCAGAATTCCATGGTCAAAGAGTGTTGGAATTTAAGGCATGTGCCACCATACCTGGCTCTGTTTCAAGTGTGGCCTTGAACTCACAGAGATCCAGACAGATCCCTGCCTGCCAAGTGATAGCATTAAAGGCATGTGCTACTGTTGCCTGACTTCTTTGTTTACTTACAATGGCTGGCTTTTCCCTCTGACCTCCAGGCAAGCTTTATTTATTGAAGCACAAATAAAATATCACCACATTCCAGCACAAATAAAATATCACCACAGGTGGCCAGACCATCATCCAGCAGAGATTCAAGGGCTTCTAGATCTTTCTAGAAAGTGGGTTGAAAGATATAAATATCCTCCAACAACAAAAACCAATGTGAAAAATACCAAATGTGATGCTTGGAAATAGTGCAATTATAAATAAACTTGGTATAAGTTCTTCAAAATCAGAGATTGCCTTGTGAAAAATCCACCAGACAATGATACACTGCTCAAGAGATGAAGAACATTAGCTGTGTGGGGGAGAGCCTGAAGGCCAGCTCTGTTAAGCCCACGTCATTTTCCTAATTTGGCTGTTTTCTCCAGCAAGTTCCTGATTTGAAGATAGCTTGGCAATATTATTATTAGAAGTATAATCTAATCTGCATGTGCCTAGAAGCCTGAGTAGACAAAATCATAAGGATTTTAGTGATGGCTGCCAAGGTGGTTCCTGGAAAACCTCCTTGCTGTGCACCACGAACAAGTCATATTTCCCTTCACAGACTTGAATAATGGCTATAGTGGGTGGTCAGAACAGGGCCTTTCCAGACTCAGTTTCTTTCTCTCTCTTCTTGCCTTCCTTGGGACTATGAGAGGAGTAAGAGGATCTCCTGTGTGGATGTCAGAATGGGGAAATAGGGTAAGATTTCTTGTATCTTATCTCTTTTACCTATGGCCTTTCGGTCCATGTGCTCTACTTCACAGCAGAACTGTTCATTGTGCACCTGGATCTAGCATCCCACTCTTAATCTAACTACTCAACAGCTTGAAACATGGGAAAACCTCACCTCTTAACTTCAATTTTCATAGCTGTAAAATACCATGACTTCTGTTAAGGCTGTTGTTAGGATGAGTGAGGTTTTGTGCCTAAAGTACATAGCTCAGAAGGTGGTCAGTGTATAGTCATCAGTATCATTATGCCTATTGCCTAAAGAAGTGTATGTCCTACCTTTTACATGTATTTTTTTAATTGAGTTTAAAATTTAATTACAACATCACTCTTTTTTGAATGCATGGCTTCTTTTTCCATTAATTACTATTGCATGTATATATGTAAATGAATATTCCTATATATTCCTAAATATAACCTGGTCAGTTTGTATAATGTGATTTGTATACATGTTTTCAGAACTGACTATTTGGCACTAGATAACCAATTGGTGCGCTAGCCTTTCCCAGGGAAGATCACCTCTGCCACTCACAGCTTTCCTCAGTTGCCTGTGGTTCTTTGTGTAGAGTTGAGGCCATATGGACCTTTCTCTATCCAGTTTGGCATGTTCATTGGTAACATCTTTGGTCAGCTCACATTTGGACAATCATGTTGGATGAGATTTTATGTGTGTAGCTTCTGATATTACTAGTAGACACAATCTCATAGCAAGTCCCCTGATCCTCTGACTCTTAGAATCTTTCTGTTCTCACTTCTGAAATGTTCCCTGAGCCTTAGGTATAGGAGTGTTTTGTAGATGTATCCATTGGGATTGGGCTCCACAATTCTGCATTCTTATTGCTTATGGTTTTCTCTAGTAATTTCTGTCTGTTGCAAAAGAGATGTTTTCTTAATAAAGGGTAAAGACTACTCTTGTCTGTGGGTATAAGAATAAATGTTTATAGATTATTGCTAGGGATTATGCTGGTTTAGCAAATTAGTTGTTATAGATTTCCCTCCAATAACCATGATTTCATGAGCACTGATTAGCTAACTAGGGTTTCAGTACCAGGCATGGTCTCCTTCTTGTTGAGCAGCTCTTAAGTCCAGTTAGAGAGGTGTTAGTTACTGTCAGTGTATGCTTGCCACTACTGTGCCCAAGGGTGATTTTTCGATGCTGGTTGTTGGTGTGGTCCATAGGGACTATTGGTTATACCCTTCTTGGAAGCTTGCCTGGCACCTTCGTGTAACTTGAAAGCTAGTACTTAGGGAGAGAGCATTCAGGTCATTTCTATCTCATGGGTCTCAGGACCCTGTTCCTGAAGTGTCTTCAGTGATAGGGACTCTCTGGGAGGTAACTAAAGGCAACAGCAATAGGTTATATGTTTTGGGAGTCTCTTGGACAGCCCTGGGCAACAATCAAAAAGAAGACTTCTCATGTCTGATATTGGGATTTTTGTTAGGGTCTTTGGCTCTTGGAGGGGGCACTGTCAGCCCAGATAAGAAAAGCTCATCATAACTATATACGTAAATTTTCCAGTTCCCTTAGCTCCTTGGTTTACAGAGCAAGTTCTTTACTGTTCATTCCTAATGCAATTAGTATTTAACATTTTGATGCTTCAATTGTGTTCCAGCTAAACCATTTTCACACCTGACTTGCATATCTAGCCTCGGAAAGAACTTTACTTCTTTTTCTTAGAGTCAAACTGACCACTTCTGTGTTGATAAAAAAAAATATATGCGCTGGGCAGTGGTGGTGCACACCTTTAATTCCAGCACTTGGGAGGCAGAGCCAGGCGGATCTCTGTGAGTTTGAGGCCAGCCTAGTCTACAGATGAAGGTCCAGGACAGGCACCAAAACTACACAGAGAAACCCTATCACAAAAAAACAAACAAAAAAATGCAGAGATGGGTCAGGAGATGTGGCTCAGTTGGTAGAATGCTCACTCAGCATGCACAAAGCTCTGGGTTTGATGCCCAGTATAACATAAATGGGGTGTGGTGGTACACTTGTAATTCTAACACTAGAAAGTAGCAGGAAGAGGGTCAGAGGTTAAGGTTATTTTTTGGCTATATAGCAAGTTCCAGGCCAGCTTTGACTCTATAAAACACTGTTTCACAAGCAAAAGCAAAAATTATTTCAGGATCTATTAAATATGATGATGTTATATAGATAAATATTTATTTTCAAATAAAACCAGATCTTTTTCAGATAGCTATCCTCACATTTTCCAGCTGAGCCTTAAGTCTTAATGGCTTGAGTGGATTATTTTCCATCTTGTTCCATAGAACAGAAGGCATGGTTTGCTTCTGTCTGGTTGGAAATGTGGATACAATTCACTCTTATTAACTTCCAGTAAGAAGTTTATCAGTAACAGAACTAGAGTTAGAAACAGAAGGGCTTGATCTAAGCCTCAGCTTCTCTACTTTCTAGATCTACAATTTCAGTTCAGCCAATTCACTTCTCTTAGCCTCAACTTCTTGTAGAAAATGGAGATAACAGTATAGTAGTAAGCTGTGGCATGCCAGCATTAGTTTAATTTGTTGTATTTGTTGATTTTCCACTGCATAATTGGGGACTTCAACATTTGAACAGGACATGATTTCTGTGTTCTGTGGATGACAGTTTTCAAGTTAGGCACCAGGCTTTTTTTTTTTTTTTTAAATGTGGCCCTGTCTTATATGCTGATGAAACTTTAATGCTGCTCCACTAACTCAACAATGTGGTAGTGTCTGTCTCTTTGGAAGGACATCTGAGCCAATGACTAGGAGAACATTTTGTACTCAGGCAGGAAATGCTGCAGAGACCTTTAAGGCAGAGCTCTCTTTGTTACTGTTATCTACCTGGGTCAGTTTTGTGCTGATTCAGTGACATCAGCACCATCCAAAGTGGAAACAACATGAATTATTGATGGCTTTGCATATGCTTGCTGGATTCCAGGAAAGGTTTATGAATAGTAAGGACTCTAATCGAACTCTCCATAGGGACAGCAAAAGGTGACTAGAGCCCCGGGAGGAAGGAGACCTGTGGGGATCAGCTTCCAGACACACTGTGGCCAAATGAATAATTCAAGAATATTGTTTTGGGTAGCCTTTTCAGCATCTTAAAAATACCCTTCTCTACCATGGTGGGACAGTTATAGCCATTCAATACTACATCAAGGATTCTCTATGCTTGTATAGTTGATTTGATTCTGTCTAGTAATATAGTGAAATATTTGTTTCATGTAGATTACAATATTCTCATTAGATCAAAATGTTTGCTACCATCTTTAAAAATAAATGTTGGAGAGTCATGTTTTAGTTACAAAAGATGCAGTATTTTACTCAACTGATATCCCACCTTGTTTGTGAACATTAAGGTAAAGTTAGGAAAATGAGATTTGTTTGGGATATAACTACTCATCTGATAATCTTGCCTATACTTTAGTGAGATACTCATTCTGAGGGGCAAGCATTTTAATTCTGTAGCCAATGACATCCTTGATGGTATTATTTAGGAAGTCTTACTGAACTTATTCAGAGCTTGCTTAAAAAAATGTTTAGGTGGCTAGAAAACCAAAAATAAATAACGTGTATGTATGCAAGGAGATGGGAGGGGGCCTTTTCCAGGTGTTCTCTTGGCACCAACTGTCTTTGTAGCATATCAACAGCCTGCACAGTGTGATAAGAGAACTCCCAAGCATGCTTAAATAACTGAAGGGGATCCTTGAACTGACAGGTATAGGCTGAGAAGAGTGTGAAGCTGGATGCACAGAGGCACTGATGCAAGAGAATTAGACCCCTGCAAGATGTGGGTGCCTGATTTGATTCTATCTGATTCTATGATCCTCCAACCACCTCCACTGTTATATATTTCTATCATTTATGCTTCTGTGAGCTTTGGGTGGCAGCCAGGAAAGAAAAGTAGCATGAGAAACAAATGAGTGAAGGGTGTAAGACAAAGAAGTTCGAGGTTTTATTTGTCTGGATTTCAGAGATGGAGAAATGGAAATGAAGTTGAAGGAAACAGGTAGGAAATGACAACCGCCCTTGGTGACCAGTGCTATAAGGAACAAGAGCTGCACACATTCTTCCTTGGAGTTCCCCTGAAACCATAGAAGGGGAGTAGCATCATTTTACAGCTTGTTTCCTCAGAAGGGAAGTGGAAGTGGGCAACATCCTATGAGATTTTTTTAAAAACTTAACTTTAATTATGGAAAAGGGTTTGTTACTATGCAAGATTTTCATGAAAGATCCCAAATGAAGTAAGAAAAGAGAACCTCAGCCAGGTGGTGGTGGCACACGCCTTTAGTCCCAGTACTCGGGAGGCAGAGCCAGGCGGATCTCTGTGAGTTCAAGGCCAGCCTGGGCTACCAAGCGAGTTCCAGGAAAAGGCGCAAAGTTACACAGAGAAACCCTGTCTCGAAAAACCAAAAAAAAAAAAAAAAAAAAGAAAAAAAAAAGAAAAGAGAACCTCAACAACAGGTAAGTATTTTTGATGAGGATGAGGGTCAGTGTTCTTTACATACATGTATGAAAATGCCATATCAAAATCCATTATTTTGTAAAATTAATACATGCTAATGAATAAAAGGATTTTGGTCAATGAATTGGCAAATGTTTGCCTGGTGTGGTGTGGTGTGGTGTGATGTGGTGTGTGTGTGTGTGTGTGTGTGTGTGTGTGTGTGTGTGTGTGTGTGTGTATGACCTTTAACTTCCTTTACTGAAGTCCAGGGTGCACTCTAGAGCACAAACATGAGGAAAGCACTTCACATGTGGCTTAAAGAATGTGGTCTGTGTCATGTTTGTGGCTAGTGTATTGGCATTGTCTCAGCCAACTGATCACTAGAAACCAGTTAAGTCCATTCTTCATGCCCACAATTCACTCGGGAATGAACATGTACTCATCCTGCTCTCTGGAACCTGTTAGAAACTTGAGGCTTCTGGGAAAATTTGGCTCTATTTCAAGTAAGAAATTAAATAAGGGAGCATGTTTTTCCTTCAATGTGCCCTCATTGTAATGGGCAGGACACACTGGGAGGAAGGTAACACTGGAAGAGCAGAGGGAGTGGGCAGATAAAACTTCTTCTTGGGATCCTGACTCAGTCACCCTCAGAGGAGTTCTTGTCCTGTGCCAGCCAATCTATTTCCTAGTCATTTAAGTCAGTGTGATGGGTGAATTGTGCTACTTGCAGTCAAACATATCTTGACTGATGTATCTTGTAATAATCTATTTTTATCTAAATGCTAAAACAATGGAAGCCATTACAGGGAACAAAGGTAAGTGAGTGGGTTGGGATGTGGCCCCTGGGGCTTGCCTTAATAATCACCTTTATCTGTCTTTCATCTTCTACAGTTTTTGTGCTCCAAGAATACCAAATTTGCTTTATCTTGCCATCACCCATTTATGTAGATCATACTTTCCCCAGAAAAGCTTCCCCAGTCCCTTGAATGAAGATACTTGTACACACATTATACACACACACACACACACACACACACACACACACACACACACAACCACATACACATACACACGCACCCATATGCACAAAGACACATGCATCCATATGCACACACATCTATTACTTGGCAGTTTTTGCTTCGTTTTCATTCTTTCAATTTTGTTTATATACTACCTCCTCAGAGGTGTGTGTGTATGTGTGGAGGGGGGGTTCCTTTGGCATGCCTTTCTAGTTCCTTCTACTTAGGAATGCAGTAGTAGACCTTTGTATGTGTGTTGATCCCAGTGATTGTCACATCTCAATGTTACACCCTTGTGCTATCATTTTTCTTTGATGTAAATAGGACCAAGATTCACATGGACTGGCTACAATGAAAGGTATGTGAATTATCTACTTATGAGGACTATGGCTCTGGTCTCATGCTTTATCTCTCTAAGATCACCAACAGCTAGAACACTGTCAAATATTTATAGAAGTGATCATGAGGAAGTCAAAGCATGTCATTGGATTTGGAAGCAAATATTTTCTAAATCTTCAAAAAGTTGTTTAAGTGAGTATGGAAATCAAGATGACATGTGATCAACCAAGTCCTTGTGGAACCATGGTTGCCACCTCCTGAGAGATCTTCAGATAGATACCAAAGGCTAAGTCACAACCGAGTTCTTGACCAAAAGATACTGAGATAAGTAGCACTTGGTATTTTGGGCCTCTAAGTTTTAGGGGTAGTCTGTTACATAGCACAGGCAAAATATTCAGTTCGCACAGAAATGTCTAGTTCTCTCATTCTAGCCCTCTTAATCTATGTTATAATTATCCAGGGATTTGCTTGTCTGCCTTACTAGAATATAAATCCTGTGCATGCAAGGCATTGTTTGTCTTGTGTGCTATTGTGTCTTCAACAAATCATCCTCTTATTATGCATAAAAATATGCAACTCTCACTAAATAAGAATGAACACTTGGAACTCTCTAGTACAACTAGTGTTGTGTAAATATGGAGTTGGCCAAAGGAGGTAAGACCCACAGTGGAATACAATGAATTTAATGTCAAATTATAAGTGATTATCAGTCTAACTGATGTGAAAAGATTAATATTAATAGACAAAATATTTTCAATGTCACACTCTGTAAATTAGCACTGAAATGAAATTAAAGTCATCCACAAGGAGAGGGGGTATGCATGCAGAATGGTATAGAGAAGGCTGGCCAGGGAGGCAGAGAATCATCAATCTTGGTCCTTGTAGCCCTAGACCTGGAGGATTGCCTGATTCTATGGACATTCTGTTTCTCAATGGCATGGCAGAAGGAGGTACTAAATCTTCTTAAGAGTTTTTCTGGTCTAATCTCTTTGCAGGTATATGCTCTATTATCACTTGCTTGAGATTATTTCTGAAAGGTTTTACATATGATTTGTGTTTGTCAGGGTTTTCTAGAGGAACAGAATTGACAGGATGACTGGAATGGTTAGTTTTAATTGTCAGTTTGATTCAATCTAGATTCACCTTGGAAGTGAGTCTCAATGAGAGATTGTCGAGATCTAGATCTAGACCTGGGCACATCAGTGAGGGATTATATTAACTGAAATGGAAAAACCTGACCACTATGGATGGCATCATTCCCTGGGCAGGGTAATCATGAAATATACTAAGAGTGGAGAAGTGTGCTGAGTATAAACATACATGTATTCAGTGTTCTCTACTTCTTAACTACAGATGAGAGATGGACAGTTGTCTGGCATTCCTAACTTTCCCACAATTGTGGACTGTACCTGGTATTGTGAGTGAAAACAAATTGTTCCTTAAGTTGATTTTGTCAGAGTATTTCATCACAGCAACAGGAAAAGAAACCAAGACACCATTATCCTATGTTATCCTCGTTATCCTCTGGACATGTGTTCCTGTGCAACAGAGACTCCCAATCTGTAGGGAAAAGGGGATGCAGCAGGTTTGCAGAAACTTCTGAATAATATATGAACTGTGCAAAGATGTCCCAGGTGCCTCAGACATACTATACACAGCTATCTACTTCTGAAGGCTCTCTGACACAAGACTAAATGTCAGATCTGTAAATAAGGGTCAGTGGCCCAGACATCCTTCAATTTGAAGTGAGTAGAGTAGAATGTAACTGCAACCTCAATAAAAGCTTATATGGTAGCTGTGAAGGGAGGAGGGGTGCTGTTGAGATGATATTAGGTCCAAACTCTGATGTCAAAAAAGGAGGAGGATCATAGGAGACTGGGAGGTTGAAGAGATTGCCAAAATCTGAGGACAGATTAGACATAATTTATTAATTCACACACAGATCATTGGGCATACAAATGCTAAGGAGTACCCAGGTATTTGTTGGCACATATGAGTCACACAAATGTGGATATGGACACACACTCAGATCTGCATACAGGGTCCATGGAGGCAGGTACACAGGCATATAGACAGTCAGTCAGAGAGACAGACAGACAGACAGACAGACAGACACACACACACACACACACACACACACACACACACACACAGAGGCAGGAAAAGGCAAAGGTTCAGGTCTTTACCTCTGACACCTACCTCTGACCCCAAGGTTATAGGTTGACACATAATCCAAGGATGGTTATGTATCAGATTATATCACTGTTCACTGCTTACTTTGAGGTTCCCCCAATATGAAATGTCAGCCTCCTTTTTTTTTTTTTACTCATATTCCTTGTTTGTCCAGTGTTAGCTGTCTTGGCTCATGCCAGATGTTCATGTTAGCATGCATTCTCTAAACATAAATGTGCCCTTGTGGCCCTTTGTTCCCTCAGAGGATAAAAGTAGTCTCCTGACAACTTGAGTTCACTTGCTAGAACCTAATGATGGATGGAGAGGACCAACTCACACAGGGTACTCTTACTTCCACATGGTGGAGGCCACATACATCTCACCCCACCCACACTCTGATGTAAAAGATCGTGAAATAGATTGTTTGTTTTAATTGAAAATAACTGTTTTCATATATTATATTCTGATCATGATTTTCCCTCTCTTTCTCCTTTCAGATCCTCCCACCTCCTTACTCATCCAACTCCATACCTTCTTTATCTCACTTTTTAGAAAACAGAACAATGAAACAAACAAATAAACCAGAATTTAAAAAAAAGAAAGAAAAGAAAAATCATGACACACACACACACACACACACACACACACACACACACACACACACACACAAAAAAAAAAAAAAAAAAAAAAAAAACTGGAAACCATAATACACAAGCAAAAAGATAATTAAGGTAAAAAAAAATGCCCAAAATAATATGAGACAAAAAAAAATCTCCAAAACACCCTTGAATTCATTTTGAATAGGCCTTTTACTGCTGGGTATGGGCCTGTGCTTGTGTGGTTTTTATATCCAGTTAGACTCCATTGAGGACAACTAATTTTTCCTTTGCAAGTAGTTTTCACATAGAGATAGCTTCTCAGCTAGGGATGAGGGATTATGTTTACTTCTCCATCTCAGTGTTAGATCCCTGTCTGGCTTGGACTTGTACAGGCCCTGTGCATGCTGCCAAAGTCCCTGTGAGTTCATATGTGCATTAGTCCTGTTTTGTCAGGAAGACACTGTTTCTGTGGAGTTATCCATTCCCTCTGGCTCTTACAATCTTTCTACTCCTCTTCTGCATAGCTCTCTGAGCCTGGGGGTGGGGGAGCTTTAATGAAGACATCCCATTTAGAACTAAGCATTCCAACTTCTCTCACTTGCTGTACGTTTTCCACTTGTGGGTCTCTGTAATTAAATAATATAATAAATTTTGTTAAATAGATAAAGAGAGAAGAAGTAACAAGGAAGCCACTCCATACATAATATTGCTGTGAGGACCTGGATCTTAGGAACACCTTCACAAAGTTTCTTGTTTCTTCTGGGAGTGGCAGGGACCCTTTATACACACAAATTTTTAAAACTGGTAATCTATCCTGTTTCAGCAATAATTGAGAATATGTGTACTGCATCATTAGAATTTTCTAATTTACAAGGATAACTGTCACTCTTCTCAAGTAGGGAATATTTACATTGTTCTTAACAGTTTAGTACAGTCCTTGGGATACAATAATAATGTCACTAATAATAATAACAGCCAGCATTTGAAGAATTCATTTTTCAAAATTCTATCTGCCATTTTGTTAGTTTTGCATTATACATTTATTAAGTAGTTCACACGTCCTAAAAGCAATCTTTTTCCTGCAAGTTTACTCATTTACTCATTCAACAAAGACAGTAATAAGATCCCATTGTGGGTTGAGGAACCAATGGGAATGAAATGATGAATAAAGCTTGGTTGCTGCTGTTGTTGATCTAATTCTAGGTTAGGCAGTGTGCTGGCTATTCTTCATTGCCAATTTGACTATATCTAGAACAAACTACAATCCAGATATGGAGGCATACCTGTGAGAGATAATCTGCTTGGTGTGTATGAATCCACTTCTAGTCTGAACCTTTGAGGTAGGAAGACACAACCTCTGAACCAGATCTCTATACAAGAAGACAGCACACTTTTGATCCCTATCTTTAGGCAGGAAGGCACACCTTTACTCTGGGCTTCTGCGGGAAGCATATATAAAGACATGAAAGAGGGAAAG
The DNA here is from genome assembly GCF_007827085.1 of Peromyscus californicus insignis. NCBI lineage: Eukaryota > Metazoa > Chordata > Mammalia > Rodentia > Cricetidae > Peromyscus > Peromyscus californicus. Next base: position 1,549,352 of record NW_026294617.1, on the reverse strand, counting down.
TTTTGTGCTTTGTCTGCTTGCCCTCACCTTGCTAGCACATCCATTCCTTCATTAGCATTGGAGCCTACTTCTTCAGGATTCAGCATATAGAGAAGACCAGCTTGAGATACCCAGCTTTGTGGGACCAACCAAGTAGTAGATTCTAGGACTTTCCATTAACAGCTAGCCATTGATGGGTTAGTTAATGGCAGCCTGTAAATCATTCCAATAAATTACACACACACACACACACACACACACACACACACACACACACACATACACACACACCAAGTGAGAGCAGAGAATTACAGTATTATGAGGTACTGGCTTAACTTCACCATATGACTTCTATCTCTGTCCCTTCTATATCTGTCCCTTGCTCAGCTCATAAACCCTTCCAGGAGTGGAACCATTTGGTACTTCAGTCATCAACAAATGCTGCATCACTCATATTCATTCCTTGAAAGAACAATACTTTTTTGTTTACTTTTGAGCTTTTTTTTTTTTTTTTCTAAGTGAGCCACAAGCTACAAAGATATCAGACACATGACTGACTGGTATTACTTCTCGTACCATAGGTGTTAATGCTGGCTTTCCTTGTAATCAGGTCCATCTCTTAGGACAAACTTTTCAGTTATAAGCCTTATACATGTGGTGTGACAAGTTTTAATTTTTGAAGGGAGCAAGTGGAACTAGAATTGGTGCGCACTGGTTTTTGAGGGTCCAATGTGCTCTCCTGTTCCCAGCTTGGTTCCATCAGTTAGTGAGAATATTTTCCCCTGGGAATTTGGCAAAGCTTGCAGATCAGAGCTTGTCTCCCCACAGAGAGAGTATTTACCAGCATATTACTACTTTAGTCTGCCCTCTTTCACCTGGGACTTGATTAAGTCAACAGATTTACCAAACTATTCTGCATATGATATGCATAACAGCCTCTTAATTTGAGCTGGAATATGATTATACAGAGTGTATTAATTGCTTTTTCATTCTCTCACACACAAGGGTTAAAACTTTCTTAATTTCACATGCAAATATATGCAAAATAGCAAAGAATTTGGGTTTTCTGTAGAAAACTCTGGAGTCTTAACACTGCAATCTTGATTACCCAGCAACCAAGCAAAGCTCATTCAAAACCTCCCTCCTATATTAGCACCTACCTCCAGGAACATCCTGATGAAAGGAGCACTTCTGTGATTGGCAAAGACATATCTTCTCTTTAGAGCATAAGAAAAGAAAAGAAAAAGCAAATCGAAACAGAAAAATGCAGATGTCTTCGTCTTGAGGATTTTTTTAAGACTCTGGTTTCAACACCCAATTTTGTTTTGGCAACACATGTTCAACACATATCACTTCTTTAGAGGGATGAGCCTGATCCTGTCAATGGTTTTTCTACTGATTTCCCAATTCCTGCGCTGGAAGTGTTAGAGTCTATAGTACTTGCTACATTGGTATGTTGATAGAAGAATGTGTTAGTGACTTTTCTTGTTGCTGAGACAAAACATCTAACAAAAGCAACTTAAGAAACAAAGAATTTATTTTGACTCAGAGTTTCAGGTTTCAATGTTTCATCACAGTGGAGAAGGCATGGCTTCAGGAGGGTGAGGGCCTTGGTCACATTGCATCCATAGTGAGAAAGCAGGAAGAGGTAAATGCTGGTACATCACTAGCTTTCTTCTTTTATTCAGTCCAGGGCCCTAGCTCATGGACTGGTGCCATTCTTATTCATGAGTGATGGGCATGGAGCGGGGGTAGGTATATGTTCTTACTTCACTTAAACCTCTCTGGAAATGCTTTCACAGACACTTTTTCCTACATAATTCTAAATCCTTTCCGTTGAAAACAAAGGTGAAACATTGCAAAGAAGTTTAGTAAATACATGTTGAATCAAACAATTATTTAAATATCTAGATTTTCCCATGCAACAAATTAACAAGTCAACAGATTTGCCTGTCAAAACACCCATTTCTCTTTCTCTGCCAATACAAACATGAATCTCCATTATCACAACTTTTTCGAGCAGATCATCTCATACTTGTTTGCCTCTACTCTTCAACAGGCACACTTCATGGACTGTATGTAGGGGTGGGGGTGGCTTACCACTGTGCTTAGCACCAATATGAAACACATACTATGTCATCAAAGCAGGAAAGACGCAAAGAGGTTTTGTAATATTGTTTCCATAATATCACCAGGGCTGTAACCACAGCAAACACAGACGGGAACAGAGGCATCTGGATTATTTCAAGCAGTAGTGTCTTGAGCTGAGCTTTACATTGATACATAGAGCTTTGGTAGAAGATGTTGGGCACACATTGCTTTAGTGAGAGGAAAACAACACACCATATTTGGTTTAAAGCAAAGGCAGAAATCCAGAGAAGACCTCAGGCTTTGCCATTCTTGGGTGACTGCAGAAGAACAAACTGAAATCACCCATGCCCATGGGGACCTGGGATGAGGGATCTCATAGCTCACAAGGTTGTGAGGCAAATGGATAGTGCCAATGGGTATGGACTTTGAGGAAGCTGGAGCTACAGCCCCCCACCAGTGCTCAGTAAATGTAAGAGTTTGGAAAATTATGAAGGCAGCTAGCTGTAAGACAGTCTGCTTTAGGAAGAGCCCCAGAAACAATGGGTTTTAGTTATCAAGTGAAGAAAGGTATGGACTGGAATGACAGGTGGAAGCATGAACCTAGAGGTCCTGTGTGTGGTGCTTGATCCTTTGACTCAACCTGGATGAGATAAGGGTTCATTGGAGGGTTTTAAGGGTGTGGAACAATCTGCTACTTACGACTAAACTGCATCTTGTCCTTATTTTCACTCTCTTGTACCATACTGTCAAGAGAATTACTGTTTGTTCAAGTAGCTATATCAGTATAGACTCCTGTTTAAAGGTAGGAGATTATTTACAGACTGATGTGAAAAGGAAAAGCCTTGAAGGGCAGTGTGGTGTCTTTGAATGAAGCCTTTGTGTTTGGTAACAGGTCCTTATACAAGTCAGGCTCCTCCTTTCACTGAGGGTACTCAACAGGGGCACTGATCTCCATGGGGATTGGATCTCAAAGAGCAGATTCTCCAGAAAGGCATTCCTGTTTTGTGGAAAATATGTTGCAAGGGGACACAGGATGAATTCACAATAGTAATATTCTAAAGTAACTTCTTCAAGACAGGAATATCAGAAATAACGTCAGGCTGTCACAGGTAGTGCGTGCTTTTGGCAGTAAGTATTGCACAGGAGCTGCGCCATCATGATGACATGGTCCTGGACTCCACAGAAACCATCCCAGAGTTCAAGACTGTGATGGGGGTGTGGGGTGGGGTAAGATTAAATCACTGGTCTTCACAATCTGCATTCTCATAGGCTAATGCTACAGTCCAGTTGAGGGAAGAATTCAGAGGTGCCTGACTAAAGGAGATGAAGGAGGAAAGCTTTGTGAAGACACTTTCCTTCTTATTGTGTGTTTAGGGCTCCTTGGTTAACTTTCTGGAACTTTGTAATCCAGTCCTATCTGTGGTATGTTTATATTTTTTTCTCCTTTGTCCCTCTTACCATTTACACAAATTTTGATCTTCAAAATCTCACTCAGTGAAGTCTCTATATCTGTGAAGGCTCACCTGATATCTCTGGTGCCTTTATTTCTCAACTAAAAAACTCAGTCTTCTTACTGTACAGTCTTCTTACTGTAATTATCTTAAATGTTGTGTCTGAACATGTGGGACCACAGGTTGAGAATTCAGAAGGATCTGAATCTCAGCATCCACTTAGCTTTCATGGTCTTTCTCAGATGCAGTTTCTTCACAAGATGATAAAATCCACTTTGTGCTAAGATGACTGATGTGCCCAGCACAGAGTGTTTACAACTGAGTCCTGAAGGAATGTGGAACCAGCATCTTCATGTCTGGAATGCTTGCAGAATTGTCTTTACTTATATCATTTGTATTTCTAAAAACAAACAAACAAACAAGCAAACAAACAAGCACCAAGACCAAAAAACAATAAGACAAGACAAAAAACCTGAAGAGATATAGTGTTTATCATTTTGCATATGTTATTGCTGTCTTGTTGATTGGCATTTAAACTTTTTCAGATAAGGAATGAGATTTGTCCCCTTCTCTTTTACTGTCTTTACCAGCATGTTGACTCTGTGGAAGGCACTCAAGAAACACTGGCTTAAAGAGCTGACTAGCTGCATTCTTAGCAAGAAGGGTCTGAGTGTGCTGTATTCTATGTGAAGAGTTTAACAGATACTCAATAAAGAGATGAATCCTCCAGACACCAAATAGAAGGTGAAACAACACAGTAGAGTTTGGATAAATGGATTTCTCCTTTTTAGTCCCCAAAGACTCAGTAGCTTTTAAAACACTGGGATATTCTAAGAAAACACTTGAAAAATACAAAACAAGACAAAGAAATAAATATAATTATGGGCAACTCTGGAAAGGATCTGGCTGAAAAAATTCCATTAACATTAGAATTCCTTATCCTCTTATGCCTGCTGGGCAGGCTATTTCTTCGTAATTAGCATCTAAATGTCTTCACGTAATAAACGAATAGAACAGCAGACTCCAATAGTGATTTACTTTTTATCTTGAGGAGCAAGTGAATGAAATAATTTAACAACCACTAATCTCTAAAAGGGACCCACTCAGCTTTAATGATTATGTGTGACATGTAATCACTCATGCACACAGATTTCCCCAGCCCCTCTTACTGTGAGGAGACCAGAACAGAGGGTGAGCAGGGCTGTTTTTATGCTTCAGGTAACACTGATGTATCATTAGGTGGATACTGTTAGCCTGTGGGGTTGGGCAATGTTTTTGTGCACTGTGATGACAGAATCCATATACATGTCACTTCTTGCATCCCATTAGTACCAGAGGAATCCACAAGTGCTCCTGTGGAACAGTGATAATGACACAGTTTTGAGGCAGGGTTAGGAGCATAAGCAAAGTACAGATCATGGTGAACTTATAACAAAGAGAACGCTAAGGGGATTGGAGCCTAATGATAATGATCATTTTGTCTGCTCAAGACAAATCCTAACAGAAATAGTAAACACTGTAATTATAATTAGACTAGTAGAGCACATGCACAACTGTTTACAACTGAGTCCTGAAGGAATGTGGAACCAGCATCTTCATATCTAGAATGCTTGCAGAATTTTCTTTACTTATATCATTTGTATTTCTAAAAAACAAACAAACAAACAAGCAAACAAAAAGCCAAGACCAAAAAACAATAAAACAAGACAAAACACCAGAAGGGATACAGTGTTAAATTTTGTTGTGGTTGTTGGTTTTATGTGGCGGCACAATGTTATTCATTAAGTGGCACTGTTTACCATGTAAGAAAAGCCAGGAAGCACAATAAAACCCACTATGAGAGTTTACTAGAAGAGATGTGCAGAGAGAGAGGAAGAAGGAGAAGGGGAAAGAAGAAGGGGGAGGAGTCTGTGAACCTGCTTTTTATGGATTCCCCCTATACATGCGCATACGGGCTTATAGAGCTATACCATACATGTTCATAGACTTTGTGATCACACTGCATGCAAATTGCTTGACCGTGCAGTGCACAGATTATGTAGGACATAAGGCCCCTTCTTGACTATTGAACAGCACATGTGTGGTCATGTAGCAACAGTGGTTATAAATGTATATATTTCTAAAAGGGTAGAGAAGAAAGAAAATCAACTAACAGTTCAGCTAAATTGGCCAGTTAGTTTATTTTTAGCACACTATTGGGAATAATGATTATTGTTAGTGTCTACTATTTTTTGGCTGTATGCATGGTGCCAGACACTGGTCACATGTAGCCTTACTAAGTCCCACTGTAAGCCTGAGGAGGGGACAGCATCATCCAAAACATTTACTCAAACTTTGGTTGTGCAAGTGTCCATAGAAAGCTCAGGAATCAGAGCCTTTAATTCAACCATTAAGTTCATTCTGAAAAATAGTTAAATTTTAAATAACTCCCATTCTTTTTTTTTTGCTTTTTTTTATAATTTAATTTAATTTTATATATCAGCCATGAATTCCTCTGTCCTCCTGCCTCCTGCCCCCCTCCCACCTTCCCCTCAGCCCACCCCCAATTCCCATCTCCTCCAGGGCAAAGACTCCCCTGGGGATTCAGCTCAACCTGGTAGATTCAGTCCAGGCAGGTCCAGTCACCTCCTCCCAGGCTGAGCCAAGTGTCCTTGCATAAGCCCCAGGTTCCAAACAGCCAGCTCATGATTAAGGACAGGTCCCAGCCCCCATTGCCTGGGGGCCTTCCAAACACTTCAAGTTAATCAACTGTCTCAATTATCCAAAGGGCCTGATTCAGTTGGGGGCTCTTCAGGTATTAGTTCATAGTTCATGTGTTTCTATTAGTTTGGCTATTTGTCCCTGTGCCTTTTCCAATCTTGGTCTCAACAATTCTCGCTCATACAATCCCTCCTCTTTCTCGCCAATTGGATTCCTAGAGCTCCACCTGGGGCCTGGCAGTGGATCTTTGCATCTGCTTCCCTCAGTCATTGGATGAGATTTCTAGCATGACAATTAGGGTGTTTGGCCATCCTATCACCAGAGTAGGTCAGTTTGGGCCTTCTCTCAACCATTGCCAGTAGTCTATTGTGGAGGTATCTTTGTGGATTTCTGGGAACCTCTCTAGCACTTTGCTTCTTCCTATTCTCATGTGGTCTTCATTTATCATGGTCTCTTATTCCTTGTTCTCCCTCTCTGTTCTTGATCCAGCTGGGCTCTCGCGCTCCCCTAAGCTCTCTTTCCCTCGAAACTTGCCCTTCATTACCCCCACTCATGTCCAGGTTGTTCATGTAGATCTCATCCATTTCTCTGTCATTGGGCGATCACTGTGTCTTTCTTATGGTCCTGTTTTCTAGGTAGCTTCCCTGGAGTTGTGAGTAGCAGTCTAGTTATCTTTGTTTTACATCTAGTATCCTCCTATGAGTGAATACATAGGAGTCTTTCTGAGTCTGGGTTACCTCACTCAGAATGATCTTTTCTAGATCCATCCATTTGCCTGCACACTTCATGATGTCATTGTTTTTCTCTGCTGAGTAGTACTCCATTGTGTATATGTTCCACATTTTATTTATCCATTCTTCAGTTGAAGGGCATCTAGGTTGTTTCCAGGTTCTGGCTATTACAAGCAATGCTAATATGAACTTGGCTGAGCAAGTGCCCTTGTGGTATGATTGAGCATTCCTTGGGTATATGCCCAAGGGTGGTATAGCTGGTTCTTGGGGGAGATTGATTCCCAATTTTCTAAGAAAGTGCCATATTGATTTCCAAAGTGGCTGTACAAGCTTGCATTCCCACCAGCAGTGGAGGAGAGTGCCCCTTGCTCCACATCCTCTCCAGCATAAGCTGTCTTCAATGTTTTTGATCTTAGCCATTCTGACAGGTGTAAGGTGGTATCTCAGAGTCGTTTTGAGCTGCATTTCCCTGATGACTAGGGATGTTGAGCAATTCCTTACATGTCTTTTTTGAAGTTCAAAAGCCATTTGAACTTCCTCTGTTGTGAATCCTCTGCTTAGTTCTATAGCCCATTTCTTAATTGGACTGTTGGGCATTTTAATGTCTAATTTCTTGAGTTCTTTATATATTCTGGATATCAGCCCTCTGTCAGATGTGGGGTTGGTGAAGATCTTTTCCCACTCTGTAGGCTGTCACTTTGTTTTGGTGACCGCATCCTCTGCTCTACAAAAAAGCTTCTCAGTTTCAAGAGGTCCCATTGATTGATTGTTTCTCTCAGTGTCTGTGCTAGTGGTTTTATATTTAGGAAGTGATCTCCTATGCCAATGCGTTCAAGACTACTTCCTACTTTCTCTACTATCAGGTTCAGAGTAACTGGATTTATGTTGAGGTCTTTGATCCACTTGGACTTAAGTTTTGTGCATGGTGACAGATATGGATCTATTTACAGCCTTCTACACATTGACATCCAGTTATGCCAGCACCATTTGTTGAAGATGCTTTCTTTTTTCCATTGTACAGTTTTGACTTCTTTGTCAAAAATTATATGTTCATAGGTGTGCAGATTTAGATTTAGGTTGGGGTCTTTAATTCGATTCCATTGGCCCACATGTCAGTTTTTATGTCAGTACCAAGCTGTTTTTATTACTGTAACTCTATAGTAGAGTTTGAGGTCAGGGATCGTGATGCCTCCAGAGGTTGTTTTATTGTACAGGATTCTTTTGGCTATCCTGGGTTTTTTGTTTTTCCATATGAAGTTGAGTATTATTTTTTCCAGGTCTGTGAAGAATTGTGTTGGTATTTTGATGGGGATTGCATTGAATCTGTAGATTGCTTTTGGTAAGATTGCCATTTTTACTATGTTAGTCCTGCCTGTCCGTGAGCATGGGAGATCTTTCCATTTTCTGATATCTTCAATTTCTTTTTTTCAGGGACTTAAAGTTCTTGTCATATAGGTCCTTCACTTACTTAGTTAGAGTTAACCCAAGGTATTTTATATCATTTGTGGCTATTGTAAAGGGTGATGTATCATCTGTATTTCCTACCAGATGGTTTCAGCACAGAATTCTACCAGATCTTCAAAGAAGAGTTAATACCAATACTCTTTAAATTGTTCCACACAATAGAAGCAGAAGGAACATTACCAAACTCCTTCTATGAGGCTACAATTACCCTGATTCCTAAACCAAACAAGGATGCAACAAAGAAAGAGAACTACAGACCGATGTCCCTCATGAACATTGATGCAAAAATACTCAATAAAATACTGGCAAACAGACTCCAAGAACACATCAAAACAATTATCCACCATGATCAAGTAGGCTTCATCCCAGGGATGCAAGGGTGATTCAACATTCAAAAGTCCATCATTGTAATACACCATATAAACAAACTCAAAGACAAAAACCACATGATCTTCTCACTAGATGCGGAAAAGGCATTTGACAAAATCTAACATCCCTTCATGATAAAGGTCTTGGAGTGATCAGGAATACAAGGAACATACCTAAACATAATAAAGGCAATTTACAGCAAGCCAACAGCCAACATCAAATTAAATGGAGAGAAACTCAAAATGATTCCACTAAAATCAGGAATGAGGCAAGGCTGTCTGCTCTCCCCATACCTATTCAATATAGTACTTGAAGTTCTAGCCAGAGCAATAAAACAACATAAGGAGATTAAGAGATACAAATTGGAAAAGAAGTCAAGCTTTCCCTATTTGCAGATGACATGATCTTATACATGACGGATCCCAAAAATTCAACCAAGGAACTGATAGAGCTTATAAACACCTTCAGCATCATAGCAGGATACAAGATCACCTCAAAAAATCTGTAACCCTCCTACAACTCCCATTCTTTATTATTGTTATTGTATGTACATATATGTGTGTGTGTGTATGTGTGTGTGTGTGTGTGTGTGTGTGTGTGTGTGCTTGTCACAGCATACATGTGGATGTCAGAGGCCGACTTTGAGGAGTCATTTCTTCCATTCATCTTTATGTAGTTCCTGGGATCAAGCTCAGATCATCAGTATTTGATGACCTGTACCTTTACCCATGGATCAGGCCCTATTTTTTTAAAGTAGTTTTTATATGTTATTTCAGTGGGATTGTTTTACTAAAATTATTATTTATTCATTGTTCTGCTAGAAATTCTGCTACACATTTGGATTTTTAATGTAATTATTATATTTAGCATAGTAACCATGGAGAGTAGGGATTTTCACTGGGCCACAATTTAGTAGATGGACATGGACATAAGCACTAAAATGGACAGATTTTTATCTGGTTCATCAAGTATAGGGACAGGATGAGATTTTGTACTTTTAATGAGACCTTGGTGACACTGATTGTGCTGGTTTAGAGACTACTATTGGGTCTGCCCAGGGAAGAACATGCTAATTAGTTGTCTAGTGACAAATGATCAGCCATGAACAAACTGAACAGGCTATATTTAGGAATATATATGTATGTATGTATGTATATATATATACTCATATATAAACACACACATATATAATGCATACATGTATATGTATATTATATGCAATGAAAATGAGGCCATGAATTGGAAGGAGAGGGGTAGGTGATATATCAAAGGGTTTGGTAGAAAGAAAGGGAAGGGAGACATGTTATAAATATATTGTAATCTCAAAAATAAAGGAAAATCACAAATATAATAAAAAAGTTTTTAAAGTGGATTCAACTGAAATTTCTGAAACAGTCATCATTCAACATTTGAAATTAAAGGAAACACACCATTTTTAGCTCCTCTCTTGGGATTGATAAATGCCACCCTCCATAAGTTTTTTGTATAGAAGGATGAATATTTTCCTTATTGCTTGCTAGACTCACACTGCTCAGTTAACATTTGGTCTTTTGTATTAGACACTTCTCAATAGGCGTCATTGCCTTTCACTTGTTTCTGAGTTGTAAGAAGGGATTGTCTTTCTTTTTTCCAGTCTTCTAAGAAGTTCAGTATATGCAATTAAATAAATAAATAAAACAAATAAAAGATCAAACTAAGCAAGAGAATGTGTGGGGCAGGACAGGAACACCCACTCTGGATGCTTTTGACCAAGTAGTTTGACAGAGGAGCCCCAAGGCTCTTGGGCGCTCTCTCTCTCTCTCTCTTTCTCTCTCTCTCTCTCTCTCTCTCTCTCTCTCTCTCTCTCTCTCTATATATATATATATATATATATATATATATATATATATATATATATGCTTCAAAGGCTTACTGGGTCTAAACATTTTTCATATGAAAGCTTACCCACAATATAATGCTTTTTTTTTTTTGAGACTGGATTTCACTATGTGCTGACTGTCCTAGAACTCCATCTGTAGACCAGGCTGGTCTTGAATTCAAAGAATTGCCTTCCTCTACCTTCTGAGTGCTGGAATTAAAGGCTCGTATCACCACTCCCTATATGTAATAAAGTCTTAACATGTATCAGAAACTACACCTGTGTTCTCACAAGTGGACACTATATCAGCAGAGGTGATTGTCAAGAACCAAGGGCCCTTAATGTGTATCTTGTACAAGAAAATCTTTCCTTAATATTTAATAAGATTATTTTGCATGTGCTGTCAGCGAAAGATGGCTAAGCTTAACTGGTCTCAGAAGCCAAGGCCTACTGGAAATCCCTCTGTCCATGGTCACAAGTGGTTACAAGAAAGCAGTTTAAAGGGCTGAGTGGATAATTGATTCAGTAAATAATTTGTCTAGAAATCATGAGGATGTGAATTTATACCCTCAGCTTCCACATACACAGCCAGTATTCCAATATGTGCATATAATTCCAGTACTGGTATACAGAGGCTAGAGAACCTCTGGTTCTTGTGGACTAGCCATTCCAGCCAAATCAGTAAGGCCCAGGTTGCAGTGAGAGACTCAGTCTCCAAAAAAGAAAATGAATAGCTTATAAGGAATAACATCTGAAAGTGACCTCTGTTCTCAACATGTGTATATATATATATATATATATATATATATATATATATATATATATATATATATATATATATATATATATATACCTGTGCATTCACCCTTCCCACAATCCTCCAAACATGAACCCCATCCATACTCACAAACACACTCACACAAAAATAAGAGAGAGCAAGCAGCAGTTCTTGGGTAAAGCTGAACTGGGTTTGAGTTGTGCCTCTGTTCCTATTTGGCCAAAGGATTTTAGAGACATGGAACCTTTGCACTCTTCAAACAGGGACAGTAGTAGCTGTCTCCTAAAGTTAGTTCAGGTGCAAGTGAAGGCCTGGGGTAAAAATAAGTGGTCTATTATTTGCTACCTCTCCCAACTTTGAATGTACCTGGTATATGTACATTTAGGTCTACAAGCTACAAAAGTCTTTAGGTCGAAATCATTTGGTCATCTATCTCCTTAGATATGGATTAGGTCTTTAAGTTTGCATGGATGTTGAATCAAGCCAAAGTCTCCGTAGCTGGTACTTGAAGCCAGGAATCATAGGATGATTTCCTTAAAATGTATCCTCAAGAGTCTGATATCCATTCTGGCCCACACTCTGTTAAAACCCCCCTGATCTACTGGAGGATATGGGTACCTGGAACACCAAACAAGACCTGCCCACAGCCTGACAACATTCTTTTGATCCTGCCTACCTTCTACCAACAGTACCCTCTCCCCTCATTTCCATATCCCAGCCCACAACTCCAGCAGAATCCTCCTGCTCTACTAGAGGCCACCAGGACCTGAAAACCAAGAGGCTACTCAGTTACTCAGAGCCTCAAAATGCCCCTGCTCTACTAGAGGCCATGCTGGTACCTGGAACTCCAGAGACCACACCAGTTTCCAGAACCCCAGGACCCCAGAAGCAATGCTGGTACCTAAACCCCCAGATGATACACCCCAGATGATACAGGCCTCCCAACCCCGGTAGAGACCCCCTACTGGAACTGAGGACTTGTCAGTCACAATAACCACAGGCCACTCAGGCCAGAAAGGAGAGAGGAAACAGGAATCAAGGGGAAAAATCCATGCAGCAAAGATAAACCCAGAAATTGGAACATAAAGCTATAATTACCCCAAACCCAGATGCCTAGAGGACAGCACAAGAACATACTACAATATTCAGGGCAATATGGCACCCCCAGAGCATAGCTATCCTACTACAGGATCCGCCCTTCTGCTGCATACAAGAAATACACTTCAACATAAAAGATAAACAATACTTCAGAGTAAAGGGTTGGAAAAAAGATTTTCAAAGCAAATGAGTCCAAGAAGCAAGCTGGTATAGTCATTCTAATATCAAACAAAATAGAATTTCAACCAAAATTATTCAAAGGAGATGGGGATGAACACTTCATACTCGTCAAAAGAAAAAAATCCACCAAGATACGGTGTCTCAATTACGATCATTTATGAATCAAATGCAAGGGCACCCACATTTGTAAAAGAAACACTACTAAAGCTTAAATCACACATTGAATCCCACACATTAATAGGAGACTTCCACACCCCACTCTCACCAATGGACAGGCCATCCAGATAAAAACTAAACAGAGAAATAATGGAGCTAACAAATGTTATGACTCAAGTGGTTCTAACAGATATCTACAGAACAGTTCTCCCAAACACAAAAGAATATACCATCCTCTCAGTACCTCTTGGAACTTTCTCCAAAACTGACCACATACTTGGTCACAACAGATACAAGAAAAGTGAAATGACCCCTTGTATCCTATCAGATCACCATGAATTAAAACTGAATTTCAACAACAGCAGAACAACAGAAAACATACAAACTTATGGAAATTGAACAACTTTCTACTGAATGACTACTGGGTTAAGGCAGAAGTAAACAAAGAAAGTAAAGTTTCCTAGAATTCAATGAAAATGAATGCACAACATATTCGGACTTATGGGACACAATGAAAGTGGTGTTAAGAGGAAACTTCACAGCACCAAATACCTTCATAAGAAATTAGAGAGATCTTATACTACAACTTAACAGCACACCTGAAAGCTCTAGCACAAAAAGAAGCAAGTATATTCAAGAGGGGTAGACAGCAGGAAATAATCAAACACAGAGCTGAAATCAATAAAACATAAATAAAGAGAACAATAGAAAGGATCAATGAAACAAAGAATTGGCTCTTTGAGACAATCAACAAAATAGACAAACCCTGATCCAAAATAACTAAAAAGCAGAGAGAGAATATCCAAATTAACAAAATCAGAAACAAAAAGGGGGATATAACAACAGATACTGAGGAAATCCAAAGAATCATTACATCATACTTCAAAAGCATTTATTCCACAGAACTGGAAAACAAAGGCAATGGACAATTTTCTTGATAGAAACCAGTTCCCAAAGTTAAATCGAGTTCAGATAAACAATTTAAATAAATAAATAACCCTTAAGGAAATAAAAAGCAGCCATTAATGTCTCCCAACCAAAACAAACAAAAAATCCCAGGGCCAAACTGTTTTTTTGAAGAATTCTACCACTTTCAAAAAAGAGCTGATACCAATACTCCTCAAATTATTGCACAAAATGGAAGCAGGAGGAACATTGCCTAATTCATTTTATGAGGCCACAGTCACTTTGATATACAAACCACGCAAAGCCTCAACAAAGAGAATTACAGACTAATTTCCCTCCTGCAAAAGTACTCAATAAAATATTCACAAACCAAATCTAAGAACATGTCAAAAAGATCATCCACCATGATCAAATAGGCTTCATCCTGGTGATGCATGGATGGTTCAATATATGAAATTATGTTAATGTAATCCACCACATAAACAAACTGAAAGAAAATTATCACATGATCCTCTCATTAGATGCTAAAAAAAGCCGTCGACAAAATCCAACATCCCTTCATGATAAAAGGCTTGGCAAGATCAGGGATACAAGGGACATACATAAACATAATAAAAGGGAATTTACAGCAAGGCAATAGGCAACATCTGATTAAATGGAGAGAAACTCAAAGTGATTCCACTAAAATCAGGAACAAGACATGGCTGTCCACTCTCTCTGTGTCTATTCTATATAGTACTTGGAGTTCTAGTTAGAGCAATAAGACAACTAACTAAAGGAGATCAAGGGGATACAAATTGGAAAGGAAGAAGTCAAAGTATCTTTATGAGCAGATGATATTATAGTATCCCCAAAATTCTACCAGGGAACTTCTACATCTGATAACCACCTTCTGTGAAGTGGCTGGATAAAAGATTAACTAAAAAAAAAAAAAATTACTAGACCTCCTATATAGAAACAACAAACTGTTTGAGAAAGATATCAGGGAAACAACACCCTTCACAAATAATATTAAACATCTTGGAGTAACTCTAATCAAACAATTGAAATAACTATATGACAAGAACTCTAAGTCTTTGAAGAAAGAACATGAAGAAGATATGAGAAGATGGAACGATCTCCCATGCTCACGTATCAGTAGGATTAACATAGTAAAAATGGCCATTTTACCAAAAGCAATCTACAGATTCAACACAATCCCATTAAAATCTTGAAGCAATTCTTCATAGACCTTGAAGCAACAATACTCAACTTCAAATAGAAAAACAAATCTGATACAATAAAAGAACATCTGGAAGTATCACCATCCATGACTTCAAGTTCTACTACAGAGCAATGGTAATAAAAACTGCATGGTATTGGCATAAAAGCAGACAGGTGGATCAATGGAATTGATTAAAGACCCAGATGTAAATCCTTATACCTATGGACACCTGATTTTTGATAAAGAATCCAGAATTATACAATGGAAAAAAGAAACCATCTTCAACAAATGGTGCTGGTCTAACTGGATATCCGTAAGTAGAAGAATGCAAATATATCCATGTCTATCAAACCACACAAAAACTCAAGTCCAGATGGATCAACGACCTCAACGTAAAACAAGATACACCGAACCTGATAAAAGAGAAAGTGGGGAATAGCCTTGAAAGCATTGGCACAAAGGCAACTTCCTGAACTGAACATCAATGGTGCAGGCACTAACATCAACAATTAATAAACGGGACTTCATGAACCTGAAAAGCTTCTACTGTAAGGCAATCAATAGGACACAACATCAGCCTACAATATGGGAAAATATTTTCACCAACTTCACATCTGACAAAGAGATAATTTCTTTTCCTTTTTTTCTTTTATTTTTTTAGTTTTTTGAGACAGGGTTTCTCTGTGTAGCTTTGTTCCTTTCTTGGAACTCACTTTGTAGCCCAGGTTGGCCTCAAACTCATAAAGATCTGCCTGCCTCTGCCTCCTGAGTGCTGGGATTAAAGGCGTGTGCCACCAACGTACAGTGAGAGATATTTTCTAAATTACGTAAAGAACTCAAGAAACTAGACATCAAGAAAAAATTCAATTAAAAATGGGATACAGATCTAAACAGAGAATTCTCAACAGAAATCTCAAATGTCCCAGAAGCACTTAAAGAAATGTTCCACATTCTTAGCCATCAGAGAAATGAGTATCAAACCATGTTGAGATTCCATCTTACATTTAACAGGATGGCTAAAATAAAAAACACAAGTGACATTTCATGCTAGAGAGGATGTGGAACAGGGGGATCACTCCTCCATTGCTGGTAAGAATAAAAACTTATACAACTACTTTGGAAATCAATATGGCACTTTCTCAGAAAATTGGGAAACTATCTACCCCAACTGTACCACTTTTGGGAATATACCCAAAGGACTCGTCATCCTACCCCAAGGACATTTACTCAATTATGTTAATTGTAGCTTTATTTGTAATAGCTAGAAACTGGAAGCAACCTAGATGTCCCTCAACCAAAGAATGGATAAAGAAAATGTGGTACATTTACACAATGGAGTATTACTCAGTTGTTAAAAACATAGAATCATGAAATTTGCAGGCAAATGGATAAAACTAGACAAAAATCATCCTGAGTGAGGTAAATCAGACCCAGAAAGACAAATATGGTATGTACTCACTTATAAGTGGATATTAGCTGTAAAGTAGAGAATAATCATGCTCCAATCCATAGACCCAGAGAGATTAAGTAACAACAAGGGGCACAAGGCAGGGAGAACACATGAATCTCCCTGGGTAGAGTAAAACAATAGATATTATGGGTGGACTAGGGGCAGGTGGAAAGGGGATCAGGAAGGATCACAGTGGGGGAAGGATGGAGCCAGAAAATATTGGGAAAGACAACTGGAATTGGGGGACATTTCCGGGGAAAGGTAGAAACTTACTGCAATGGAAACTTCCAGAAATCTGTTAGGATGACCCTAGCTAAGACTCCTAGTAATGGTGGATACAGAGCCTGAACTGGCCACCTCCTGTAACAAGGCAAGATCTCCAGTGGAGGGACTGGGACACCAACCCAGCTGTAAAACCTTCAATCTACAATTGTCCTGCCTGAAAGATATGCTGAGATAAGGTGTCATTTTGTTCAGAAATTGTGGGAGTGGCCAACCATTGATCAGTCTAGCTTGAGACACATGCCAGGAGAGGGAGCCCAGCCGGGACACTGCCTTGATGCTCAGGAACCAGAGACTGGATAGTCCAGAGAACTAGGATAGAACCAAACATGACTACCCAACCCCCCAAAGTCAGTGAAATGATATTCTGCTACACTCATAGAAGGGTATCTAGCATAGCTGTCGTCAGAGAGGCTTTATCTAGCAACTAATAGAAACAGATGCAGAGACCCAGAGCTAAACATTAGCCCACACTCAGGTATCCTATAGAAGAGGGGGAGAAATGATTGTAGGAGCAAGAGGGGTCAAGAAAACCTACAGAATCAATCAGAGGCTCATAGGGCTTCACAGAGACTGAACTGACAACTAGGGATCTGCATGGGCCTGATTTAGGCACTTTGAATATATAGAATGATTAGTCTTGTTGTGGGACTTTTAACAGTGGGATCAGAGGCTGTCTCTGATTCTTTTGCTTGCTTTTGGGAACGTTTCCCTACTACTGGGTTACCTCATTTAACCTTAATATGAGGGTATGTGCATAGTCTTACTGCAACTTGATATTTCATGTTTGGTTGATATCCCTGGGGGGCCTTCCCTTTTCTGAAGGGAAACAGGAAAGGAGTGAATGGAACAGAGAGTGGAGGTGTGTGTGTGTGTATGTGTGATGGTGGGGGGCTGGGAGGAAAGGAGGGAGGGAAAACTGTGGACAGGATGCAATATATGAGAGAAGAACAAAAAAGACAAAAGATGAGTCTCGTATCACTAAGGTGTTGAAAAGTTCATGTTCTGCATAGACACGTTTGTAAATTTCTATCAGGGGAAAGAAATGGCTCTTACCCACTTTGGAGATAACCCTAAAGATTATAGTTTAAGTGTTGGATGTGCTGTATTACTCAGTTCTCTTTTTAAATGCAAAGTCACCCTCTGTGTACATTTGTTCTCTTTTCTACTTCTCTTTTGAACTAACATTGCTTCAAGATGACTCGCTCACTAATAAGCTGAATAAATTTTTACATATATTATATATATACACATATATATGTGAGGTATGTTTTATAAGTTCTTAAAAACTAGGCTTTGTGCCACTTCTCTGTCTCTGTCTCTGTCTCTCTCTGTCTCTGTCTCTCTCTGTCTCTGTCTCTCTCTCTCTCTCTCTCTCTCTCTCTCTCTCTCACACACACACACACACACACACACACACACACACACACATACACACACACACTCATACTTGAAAGTAATCAGTCAGGGAAGCAATCACCAATTCATTCATAGAAATGGAAACTTCATATAAATCCATTTTAGTATCCAGCACTACTTCAAGGGCACAACAAGTCTCATTATTTAAAATACTGACTTTTCTAACAATATGCTGAGGAATTGCCTTGGATTCAGTGCACCAGATGGAGGCTCCCCAAGGCAGGCTGCCTTTGGAAGTACAATTAACAGAAGTAGCCAAGCAGTTGCCTTACCCAGTGAGACTTTCAAAAGGATTGTGATTACCAGGACTTGAGTGAAAAAGTACAAGTCATTCAGTTTCTTCAGCAGTTTAGTCCATAACTAGAATTGAATTCATTTGTTAAAAACAAGAGATAATAGCACTTTTCCACTTATTCAGCCACAAAATCCAGTGAACGTCATTTGTCATTTTGGTTGCTGTTATTTTTACACCTTGCTGTGGGATGGTCTGTATGTCAAATGTGTTGCTGATTGGTCAATGAATAAATCACTGATTGGCCCGTGGCCAGGCAGGAAGTATAGGCGGGACAAGGAGGAGAATAGAGCTGGGAAGTGGAAGGCTGAGTCAGGGAGACACTGCCAGCCGCCACGATGAGAAACAGCATGTAAAGATGCTGGTAAGCCATGAGCCATGTGGCAAGGTATAGATTAATGGAAATGGATTAATTTAAGCTGTAAGAACAGTTAGCAAGAAGCCTGCCACGGCCATACAGTTTGTAACCAATATAAGTCTCTGTGTTTACTTGATCGGGTCTGAGTGGCTGTGGGACTGGCAGGTGAGAGAGATTTGTCCTGACTGTGGGCCAGGCAGGAAAACTCTAGCTACAAATGGCATCCAATGTGGTGGCAAGAGTTTCCACCTAAAAACTGAAAAAAAAAAAAAGATTCTAAAACGGAGCTAAAAACAGCTTCCTAATTGTCTCTCTCAAATGAGCGGCAGCTGCCGGTTTGAGCTACTGGCGGGTTCCTAGCGTGCGTGCATGCTTGACCTACCGCATGGTGGGAATGAGGCCTCTGCAAGTGGCACATTAAGCTGTGTGGTGGATTTAGCCTTTGCTAGTACAAAACAACAAAAAAAGGAGGTTTCTGGGCTACACGCTGCTTTGATAGAAGCATAGACCCACTATTTCTGAGAGTTGATGGCTCCCAGAGCTGGCGGAAACCGTATTACCGCCATGTTGGGAAGCTGAAGTGGGTGGATCCAGCAGTGCCAGCGCCCTTTCAGGCTTAGAAGGCTACAGTTCAAAGCAATAGGCTCAAGCTAATATAAAAAAATAAGCCACGTAAAGATGGCTACCACACAGAGAATCTGGATTATGTTCTCTTTGATATTCGTAACTAAAGAAAAACATTTGATTACAAAAGCTGTTGAGTTATGCCAAAATGTATATTTTAAAGGTACCTTGTCTTCAAAATTTGGATGTAAGGATATGTTGCTTTGGAAAGGAGGCTCTGCTTTTGTTTCCACAGAAAGCCAGAGGCTATGGATTTGTTCCAGATTAAGACACATCAGGTTTGACCAGCCAAGACCACCTGAAAGGTCTCCGATGACACCATGGCCCAGATGATCCAACTTCCAGAACGGTTTGAAGGCAACTGGCTCAGACGATACACCCTCATGGACTACTCCATAACCCTAAAATATTCTTTATGTCCCCATAAGATACAGCGCCCCCCTCCAGCAGGAAGTAGTAAGAGAAGCTATGCCCAAATTCCCAAATATACCAAGCTGACTTTGGAGATGTGTAAAGATTAAAACCTTCCTTTTTAAGAAAAGAAAAGGGGAAGTGCTGTGGGATGGTCTGTATGTCCAATGTGTTGCTGATTGGTCAATGAATAAATCACTGATTGGTCAGTGGCCAGGCAGGAAGTATAGGCGGGACTAACAGAGAGGAGAATTGAGAGAACAGGAAGCTGGGTGAGAGAGACACTGCCAGCTGCCATCAGGACAAGGAAGATGTAAAGTGCCGGTAAGCCACAAGCCACGTGGCAAGGTATAGATTAATAGAAATGGATTAATTTAAGCTGTAAGAACAGTTAGCAAGAAGCCTGCCACGGCCATACAGTTTGAAACCAATATAAGTCTCTGTGTTTACTTGGTCAGGTCTGAGCGGTTGTAGGACTGGTGGGTGACAGAGATTTATCCTAACTGTGGGCCAGGCAGGAAAACTCTAGCTACAACACCTCAAAGATCTATTTTGTAAAAAATATTTTTAAGTGAGTCTCCTTTGAGAAGCCCATACTACAGATTGGTATATCTTATTCTTTCCCTGATATCTTTTTCATTAACCTTTGTGCTGAAGATATGTGTGAAATGTCTTTAATGTCTTTAATAAACACCAACTCTGCTTCAAAACTACATTTTATTTATTTATTTATTTAAAAAAGTTTTTCTCATTTTACATACAATCTCATTTCCCCCTCCCTCTCCTTCTCCCACCCTCCACCTCTTCCCATCCCCCCCATCTACTCCTCAGAGAGGATAAGGTCTCTCTTGGGGAGGCAACAAAGTCTGGTATGCTAAATTAGGGCAGGAACGAGCTCCCCCTACCCCCCACCCCCCCGTGTCAAGGTTGAGCAAGATATCCCACTCTCGGGAATGTATTCCAAAAAGCCATTTCATATGCCTGGAACATAACCCGGGACATAAGTCGTGTTCCCACTGCCAGGGGCTCCCCAAACAGATCTAGCCACATAACTGTCACCCACATTCAGAGGGCCTAGTTTGGTCCCATGTATGTTCCTCAGCTGACAGGCCAGTGTCCATGAGCTCCCACCAGCTTGGGTCAGCTGTCTCTGTGGTTTTCCCCATCATGATCTTGACCTCACTTGCTCCTGTGATCCCTCCTCCCTCTCTTCAACTGAAGTCCAGGAGCTCAGCCCAGTGCTTGGCTGTGGATCACTGCATGTGCTTCCATCAGTTACTGGATGTAGGTTCTATGATGACAATTAGGGTAGTTACTAATCTGATTATAGGAGAAGGTAGGTTTAGGTACCCTCTCCATTATTGCTAGGAGTCTTAGCTGGTGTCATCCTTGTGGATTCCTGAGGATATCCCTAGTACCAGGTTTCTCCCTAACCCCCTAATAGTTTTCTCTACCAAGATATCTCTTTTATTGCTCTCCCTCCCTCAACTTGGCCATCTCAGTCCCTCCTATTTCTATGTTCCATCCTTTCTATTCTTAACCCCCTCTGCCCCCAGTTAACACAGGAGGATTACTCAGCAGTAAAAAACAAGGACATCATGAAATTTGCAGGCAAATGGATGGAACTAGAAAGAATCATCCTGAGTGAGGTAACCCAGATCCAGAAAGACAAACATGATATGTACTCACTCCTAAATGGATATTAGACACAAAGCAAAGGATAACCATGCTATAATTCACAACCCCAGAGAAGCTAGGTAAAAGGGATGACCTTAAGAGAGACACACATGGAGGGCCCCATGAAGGGAAAATAGTCAAAACTATGTTTTTAAATGTTTGGAAAAGATGATACACAATGAAAGAGTGTTTGAAAAGTGAAAACAATGTAAAAATCTGATTAGTAAACCATCTTACCTTTGTCCCTGTTAATGTTGTGCTGTCTCCTTCTTCCCCGCTCAAGCAACCACTACTTAGCACTTCAAGCGTCTTTCCAAATATTTTATTTGTCAAAACCATAACAATAACAAATGGCACCATTTTTCTCTCCTGACTACAAAGAGTAGTCATGAACAAAGTCCCAAAGTATAGGCACTTCTTACCAGCTTGCCATTTATTTCAAACAGATATATTGACAACTTTTTCATATTGGTTCATAAAATGCTGTGTGTGTACATGTGTGTGTTCATGTGTTTGTGTGTGTAACACATGTCATTCAATTCCATACAAAATTCCATGTCATTATCCCAGCCTTTAAGAAACTTAGTTTTTTTTTTTTTTTTTTTTTTTTTTTATTAATTTATTTTGCAATACAATTCAGTTCTACATATCAGCCACGGATTCCCTTGTTCTTCCCCCTCCCGTCCCCCTCACCTTCCCCCCAACCCCCCCCCCCATTCCCATCTCCTCCAGGGCAAAGCCTTCCCCACAGACTGAGGTCAACCTGGTAGACTCAGTCCAGGTAGGTCTAGTCCCCTCCTCCCAGGCCGAGCCAAACAATCCTGCATAGGCCCCAGGTTTCAAACAGCCAACTCATGCAATGAGCACAAGATCTGGTCCCACTGCCTGGGTGCCTCCCAAACAGATCAAGTCAATCAACTGTCTCATCCATTCAGAGGGCCTGATCCAGTGGGGACCCCTCAGCCATTGGTTCATAGTTCATGTGTTTCCATTCATTTGGCTATTTGTTCCTGTGCTTTATCCAACCTTGGTCTCAACAATTCTCGCTCATATAAACCCTCCTCATTCTCGCTAATTGGACTCCCAGAGATCCACCTGGGGCCTAGTCATGGATTTCTGCATCCAGATCCCTCAGTAGTTGGATGAGGTTTCTAGCACAACAATTAGGGTGTTTGGCCATCCCATCACCAGAGTAGGTCAGTTCGGGCTGTCTCTCGACCACTGCCAGCAGTCTGTTGTGTGGGTATCTTTGTGGATTTCTGTGGGCCTCTCTAGCACTTTGCTTCTTCCTATTCTCATGTGGTCTTTATTTACCATGGTCTCCTATTCCTTGTTCTCCCTTTCTGTTGTTGATCCAGCTGGGATCTCCCGCTCCCCCAAGCTCTCTTTCCCTCACCCCTCGCCTTTCATTACCCCCACTCATGTCCAGGCTGTTCATGTAGATCTCATTCCATTTCTCTGTCATTGGGTGATCCCTGTGTCTTTCTTGGGGTCCTGTTTTCCAGGTAGCCTCCCTGGTGATGTGAGTAGCAGACAAGTCATCCTTGTTTCATGTCTAGTATCCTGCTATGAGTGAGTACATACCATGTTTGTCTTTCTGAGTCTGGGTTACCTCACTCAGGATGATTTTTTCTAGATCCATCCATTTGTCTGCAAACCTCATGATGCCATTGTTTTTCTCTGCTGAGTAGTATTCCATTGTGTATATGTACCACATTTTGTTTATCCATTCTTCAGTTGAAGGGCATCTGGGTTGTTTCCATGTTCTGGCTATTACAAACAATGCTGATATGAACATAACTGAACAAGTGCTCTTATGGTGTGGTTGAGCATTTCTGGGGTATATGCCCAATAGTGGTATAGCTGGATCTTGGGGGAGATTGATTCCCAATTTTCTAAGAAAGCACCATATTGATTTCCAAAGTGGTTGTACAAGCTTGCATTCCCACCAGCAGTGGAGGAGAGTTCCCCTAGCTCCACATCCTCTCCAGCATAAGGTGTCTTCAGTGTTTTTGATCTTAGCCATTCTGACAGGCGTAAGGTGGTATCTCAGAGTTGTTTTGATTTGCATTTCCCTGATGATTAGGGATGTTGAGCAG
Source organism: Peromyscus californicus insignis (assembly GCF_007827085.1). Lineage (NCBI taxonomy): Eukaryota > Metazoa > Chordata > Mammalia > Rodentia > Cricetidae > Peromyscus > Peromyscus californicus. The sequence goes on along the minus strand of NW_026294617.1, from coordinate 1,525,775 downwards.
TTCCTTAAATGTCTTTCGGCCATTTGAGTTTCCTCTGTTGAGAATTCTCTGTTTAGTTCTATAGCCCATTTCTTAATTGGACTGTTGGGCATTTTGATGTCTAATTTCTTGAATTCCTTATATATTCTGGATATCAGTCCTCTGTCAGATGTGGGGTTGGTGAAGATCTTTTCCCATTCTGTAGGCTGTCGCTTTGCCTTGTTGACCGTATCCTTTGCTCTACAAAAGCTTCTCAGTTTCAAGAGGTCCCATTGATTGATTGTTTGTCTCAGAGTCTGTGCTACTGGTGTTCTATTTAGGAAGTAGTCTCCTATGCCAATGCGTTCAAGACTACTTCCTACTTTCTCTTCTAGCAGGTTCAGAGTAGCTGGATTTATGTTGAGGTCCTTGATCCACTTGGACTTAAGTTTTGTGCACGGTGATAGATATGGATCTATTTGCAGCCTTCTACATGTTGATATCCAGTTTTGCCAGCACCATTTGTTGAAGATGCTTTCTTTTTTCCATTGTGCACTTTTGGCTTCTTTGTCAAAAATCATATGTTCATAGGTGTGCGGATTAATGTCAGGGTCTTCAATTCGATTCCATTGGTCCACATGTCGGTTTTTATGCCAGTACCAAGCTGTTTTTATTACTGTAGCTCTATAGTAGAGCTTGAAGTCAGGGATCGTGATGCCTCCAGAAGTTGTGTTATTGTACAGGATTCCTTTGGCTATCCTGGGTTTTTTGTTTTTCCATATGAAGTTGAGTATTATTTTTTCCAGGTCTGTGAAGAATTGTGTTGGTATTTTGATGGGGATTGCATTGAATCTGTAGATTGCTTTTGGTAAGATTGCCATTTTTACTATGTTAATCCTGCCTATCCATGAGCATGGGAGATCTTTCCATTTTCTGACATCTTCTTCAATTTCTTTTTTCAGGGACTTAAAGTTCTTGTCATATAGGTCCTTCACTTGCTTGGTTAGTGTTACCCCAAGGTATTTTATGTCATTTGTGGCTATAGTAAAGGGTGATGTATCTCTGATTTCCTTCTCCGCTTCTTTGTCCATTGTATATAGGAGGGCTACTGATTTTTTTGAGTTGATCTTGTATCCTGCTATGTTGCTGAAGGTGTTTATAAGCTGTATCAGTTCCTTGGTGGAATCTTTGGGGTCGCTCAAGTATACTATCATGTCATCTGCAAATAGGGAAAGCTTGACTTCTTCCTTTCCAATTTGTATCCCCTTAATCTCCTTATGTTGTCTTATTGCTCTGGCTAGAACTTCAAGTACTATATTGAATAAGTATGGGGAGAGCGGACAGCCTTGCCTCGTTCCTGATTTTAGTGGAATTGCTTTGAGTTTCTCTCCATTTAATTTGATGTTGGCTGTTGGCTTGCTGTAAATTGCCTTTATTATGTTTAGGTATGTTCCCTGTATTCCTGATCGCTCCAATACCTTTATCATGAAGGGGTGTTGGATTTTGTCAAATGCCTTTTCTGCATCCAGTGAGATGATCATATGGTTTTTTTCTTTGAGTTTGGTTATATGGTGTATTACATTGACGGACTTTCGTATGTTGAACCACCCTTGCATCCCTGGAATGAATCCTACTTGATCATGGTGGATAATTGTTTTGATGTGTTCTTGGAGTCTGTTTGCCAGTATTTTATTGAGTATTTTTGCATCAATGTTCATGAGGGAGATCGGTCTGTAGTTCTCTTTCTTTGTTGTATCCTTGTTTGGTTTAGGAATTAGGGTAATTGTAGCCTCGTAGAAGGAGTTTGGTAATGTTCCTTCTGTTTCTATTGTGTGGAACAATTTAGAGAGTATTGGTATTAACTCTTCTTTGAAGATCTGGTAGAATTCTGCGCTGAAACCATCTGGTCCTGGGCTTTTTTTGGTTGGGAGACTTATAATGACTGTTTCTATTTCAATAGGGGTTATTGGACTATTTAAATAGTTTATCTGGTCTTGATTTAACTTAGGTATGTGGTACCTATCCAGAAAGTCATCCATTTCTTTTAGGTTTTCCAGTTTTGTCGAATAGAGGTTTTTGAAGTATGACCTGATGATTCTCTGGATTTCCTCAATGTCTGTTGTTATGTCCCCCTTTTCATTTCTGATTTTGTTGATTTGGATGCTCTCTCTCTGTCTTTTGGTTAGTTTGGATAAGGGCTTGTCTATCTTGTTGATTTTCTCAAAGAACCAACTCTTTGTTTCATTAATTTTTTGTATTGTTCTCTTTGTTTCTATTTTATTGATTTCAGCTCTCACTTTGATAATTTCCTGGCGTCTATTTTTCCTGGGAGACTGTGCTTCTTCTTGTTCTAGAGCTTTCAGGTATGCTGTTAAGTCTCTAGTGTGAGATTTCTCCAACTTATTTATGTGGGCATTTAGTGCTATGAATTTCCCTCTTAGTACTGCTTTCATAGTGTCCCATAAATTTGGATATGTGGTGTCTTCATTTTCATTGATCTCTAGGAAGTCTTTAATTTCTTTCTTTATTTCTTCCTTAACCCATTGGTGATTCAGTTGGGTATTATTCAGTTTCCATGAGATTGCAGGTTTTCTGTAGTTTTTGTTGTTGTTGAAATCCAACTTTAGACCATGGTGGTCTGATAGAACACAGGAGGTTATTCCGATTGTTTTGTATCTGTTTAGATTTGTTTTGTGACCAAGTATGTGGTCAATTTTAGAGAAGGTTCCATGGGGTGCTGAGAAGAAGGTATATTCTTTTTTGTTAGGATGGAATGTTCTGTAGATATCGATTAAGTCCATTTGAGTCATGACATCAGTTAAGTCCTTTATTTCTCTGTTAAGTTTCAATTTGGGAGATCTGTCCAGTGGTGAAAGTGGGGTGTTGAGGTCTCCCACTATTAATGTGTGGGGTTTTATATGTGATTTAAGCTTTAGTAATGTTTCTTTTACATATGTGGGTGCCCTTGTGTTTGGGGCATAAATATTCAGAATTGAGACTTCATCTTGGTGGATCTTTCCTGTGATGAGTATGTAATGCCCTTCTTGATCTCTTTTGATTGATTTTAGTTTGAAGTCTATTTTGCTGGATATCAGGATGGCTACACCCGCTTGTTTCTTAAGACCGTTTGATTGGAAAGTCTTTTCCCAGCCTTTTATTTTTAGGTAGTGTCTATCTTTGAATTTGAGATGTGTTTCTTGTATGCAGCAGAAAGATGGGTCCTGCTCTCGTATCCATTCTGTAAGCCTATGTCTTTTTATAGGTGAATTAAGTCCATTGATATTGAGGGAAATTAATGACCAGTGATTGTTCATTCCTGTTATTTTTTGGTGGTGATGTGTGGGTACTTCTATACGTTGGGGTTTACTGCTGTGGCTTTATCTGTTGCCTGTGTTTTCGAGGGTGTATCTGACTTCCTTAGATTGGAATTTTCCTTCTAGTGCTTTCTGTAGGGCTGGGTTTGTGGATAAGTATTGTTTAAATCTGGCTTTGTCATGGAATGTCTTGTTCACTCCATCTATGGTGATTGAAAGTTTTGCTGGGTATATTAGTCTAGGTTGACATCCATGGTCTCTTAGTGTCTGCATTACATCTGTCCAGGTTCTTCTGGCTTTCAAAGTCTCCATTGAGAAATCGGGTGTTATTCTGATGGGTTTGCCTTTATATGTCACTTGGCCTTTTTCCTTTGCTGCTCTTAATATTCTTTCTTTATTCTGTACGTTTAGTTGTTTAACTATTATGTGGCGAGGGGACTTTTTTTGGGGGTCTAGTCTGTTTGGTGTTCTATAAGCTTCTTGTATCTTCATAGGCATTTCCTTCTTTAAGTTGGGAAAGTTTTCTTCTATGATCTTGTTGAATATATTTTCTGTGCCCTTGAGTTGGTATTCTTCTCCTTCTTCGACCCCTATTATTCTTAGGTTTGGTCTTTTCATGGTGTCCCAAATTTCTTGGACATTTTGGTTCATGACTTTGTTGGCTTTAGTGTTTTCTTTGACTGATGAATGTATTTCTTCTACTGTATCTTCAACGCTAGAGATCCTCTCTTCCATCTCTTGCATTCTGTTGATTATACTTGCATCTGAAGTTCCCAATCGTTTTCTCAGATTTTCTATTTCCAGCATTCCCTCTGTTTGTGTCTTCTTCATTTTTTCTATTTCCCTTTTCAGGTCTTGGACTGTTTCCTTCATTTGTTTCATTGATTTTTCTTGATTTTCTCTCAGTATTTTATTGTTTTCTTCCAGGACTTTATTGATTTCTTCTAATTTGTTTGCCCTTTCCTCTAGTTGTTTACAGCGTTCTTCACATTTTTTTGTCTTTTCCTCTACGCAAGCCTCTAGCTTCTTCATGATGTCATTCATAAGGCTGTTTTCTTCTGCTTCTTCTAATTTCTGATGTTCAGGTCTAGGTGTTGGAGGAGGGCTAGGGCCTGGTGATGCTGTATTGCTATTCATTTTGTTGTATATGTTTCTGCCTTGACGTCTGCCCATCTCCTTGTGGTTCGTTCTTGGCCTTATCCGCACACTTGGTTCAGACAGACCAGTGTTCCAAAAGGGAAGTCAGTGTTCCAAAAGGGAAGTCCGGAGCAAGATGGGAGCTGGGGGCCGGCCTCTAAGTCTCAGGAAGAGGCTTGGGGCTCAGGAGGATGGGCGTGGGGGCAGGGTGTGGAGACTGCAGGGTCTGCCAGGAGTCTTGGAGAAGGGGATCCTTCCCGATCCGGCTAGCAGGGAACCTGCCCGGTGGCCAGAACCTGGGGCCGAGTTGGGCAGGTCTTCCCTGGAGTGGCTGGTGCCCAGGGATGGGGTCTGGGGCAAGGAAGGGTACTCACGAGTATTCCAAAAGGGACGTCCGGAGCAAGATGGGAGCTGGGGGCCGGCCTCTAAGTCTCAGGAAGAGACTTGGGGCTCAGGCGGATGGGCGTGGGGGCAGGGCGTAGAGACTGCAGGGTCTGCCAGGGGTCTTGGAGAAGGGGATCCTTCCCGGTGCGGCTAGCAGGGAACCTGCCCGGTGGCCAGAACCTGGGGCCAAGTTGGGCAGGTCTTCCCTGGAGTGGCTGGTGCCCAGGGATGGGGTCTGGGGCAAGGAAGGGTACTCACCAGTATTCCAAAAGGGAAGTCCGGAGCAAGATGGGAGCTGGGGGCCGGCCTCTGAGTCTCAGGAAGAGGCTTGGGGCTCAGGCGGATGGGCGTGGGGGCAGGGTGTGGAGACTGCAGGGTCTGCCAGGGGTTTTGGAGAAGGGGATCCTTCCCGGTGGGGCTAGCAGGGAACCTGCCCGGTGGCCAGAACCTGGGGCCGAGTTGGGTAGGTCTTCCCTGGAGTGGCTGGTGCCCAGGGATGGGGTCTGGGGCAAGGAAGGGTACTCACGAGTGTTCCAAAAGGGACGTCCGGAGCAAGATGGGAGCTGGGGGCCGGCCTCTAATTCTCAGGAAGAGGCTTGGGGCTCAGGCGGATGGGCGTGGGGGCAGGGCGTGGAGACTGCAGGGTCTGCCAGGGGTCTTGGAGAAGGGGATCCTTCCCGGTGGGGCTAGCAGGGAACCTGCCCGGTGGCCAGAACCTGGGGCCGAGTTGGGCAGGTCTTCCCTGGAGTGGCTGGTGCCCAGGGATGGGGTCTGGGGCAAGGAAGGGTACTCACGAGTGTTCCAAAAGGGACGTCCGGAGCAAGATCTAAGAAACTTAGTTTTATAGTGGGCATGGTGGCCTATGTCTTTAATCTGTACTCAGGAGGCAGAGGTAAGTGGATCTTTGTGTGTTTGTGGCCAGCCTGGTCTACAGAGTGAGTTCCAGGACAACCAGGGCTACACAAAACCAAAACCCAAACCCAAACCAAAAACAAAACAAAAGAAAGAAACTCTTCTATTGACTCATTACAGAGTAGACATAATGGTTCTTAAATGCTCTGGAAAGAGGATTCTAAGAGTGACAAATTCTGCCCTGAGTTCTTGGAAGACAAGAAACCAAAGACCCTGTAAACATGATCACATGTGAGCAAGAACTAGAAGTCACAAGAGCAATATATTCCAGTCATGTCTGAGTGCAAATAAAAAAAAGAACCCACAATTTTTGAAAGAATTATGGGCTGAGCTCTTCCTCCAGTGTCCAGTTACCACTCTGCCTGAGGTATCAGGACAGTAATTCTAGACTCTGCATGATGTTTGCAGCCTATTTTATTCTTAATTGAGTCATCAGGCCCACATAACTAAGTGCCTTTAGACTCCTCTCTTGGTTTAGTCTCCTATCTTCCCTTTGTGACTGGGGCATCCTCCACTTTGCATTCTGAATACCAAAGCTTAGAAGCAGCTAATCTGAATATAGACACCTCTCTAGCACCTAGCTCCTACCTTCTGGAATGTTCCTGCCAGTTTAGCTCATTTGCACATTTCACTCCCAGGCCATTTGTTCCCGCATAATAGCTCAGTCATTTGGCTTCTAATATTTAATAGGAGATCTATGTTGTCAACCTGAAGGACTCTTCCCTCTATGACTTGCTTTCCACTTATTTTCATTTGTTTATTTCCTTTCCATTCTCTCAGCTGGCCTTTCATGCATGAGATTGTGTCTACATAGATGTTAATTTTCATTAGTTATCTAACCAATTTTAGATGTCTTTTGGATATCTCTGTACATCTGAGATTCTGTTTGCCAACATTCTTCAATGGTGTAATTCTCTAGAAACGGCCTATCAACTACAATGGCATTCTTTGTTCATGATCTGCATTTTATTTTGCTTCTTCTCCTTTTCCTGACACAAGTCTTCTCAACTGAGACCACAATGACATACACTTACTGGTCAGACTAGAATTTTGTTTGGTTTAATGAGGGACTGTGAACCCTCACCAATTGTGGTGACTCTGTGGTGTATAATATGGTGATATTTTATTTGTACTGAAATGTGATTTTATTTGCATGTTAATAAATAAATTTGCTTGGGGTCAGAGCTAATAGCAAGCCATAGCAGAAGCTGGGCAGTGGTGGTGCATGTCTTTAATCCCAGCTCTTGGGAGGAAGAGCTAGGCGGATCTCTGTGTGTTCAAGGATACGGCCAGCATGGAGACACACGCCTTTAATCTCAATACCAACCATAGAAGACCTGGAGGTCTGTACAGACAGGCAATGATGAGGAGGTCATGTGGTTGGGTTTACAACCAATGAGAAAGCAGAACAGAAAGTCTATATAAAGACAAACACACAGGAATTAGGTCTCTTGGCTGAAGAGGACAGCAGCAGCAGTGAAGGGTAAGGTTTTTAGCTCTTAGCTCTGACTTCCTGGGCCTTCATCTCTGCATTGGATTTGTTTCTTATTTAACAAGATAGTTACTTCTACAGTATAACTTTTTTTTATTTTGCAATACATTTCAGTTCTACATATCAGCCACAGATTCCCTTGTTCTCCCCCATCCCGCAAGCGCGCGCACGCGCGCGCGCGCGCACACACACACACACACACACACACACACACACACACACACACACACATCTGGTGTGAAGAATTCTTGTGGACAAAAAAGAAAACAAAATTGTGGTTATTAGAATTTTTTTTCTGGCTTGATTTTGATCTCCTTGTTCTCTTCTTCTGGAATGTGACCCAACCTTTCTACAAACTCCTAGAGATACCCCATGTTTCATTTCCTTTGGGAGAATTTCTTAACTTTGAATTGGGAGGTTGGCCCTACCTGAGGTACTCTGAACTGTGTCAATGAAAATCTGCTTTATACCTTTTCCAAGAGGCTTGTTATTTTTGTGCAAAGCAGAGGTAGCTCCTAACTTAATTTTAGGTTATGAGGGCCCTCTAGCATTTTAGTGTTTATGAGTTTGTCATATTGTGAAATTATCTCCAACTCATATCATCTTTTTGAAGATGTTCTAGACTGATATTTTCTTTGAGTAATAGAAGATATCCAGACTATTGTTTCAGAGTCAATGACTGTACACAACAGAAGACAAAACAAAACAAACCCACAGCTCTCCATCATGTCTGGTGAATTATGAGATGCATTTCCCTGATTTCTTTGGAAGCCAATCTGTGTCTGCATGACAATAATGACAACCATGGTGACAGTGGTGACACTGTATTTTCTCTCCCCTGATGTATCACACATTATCTGATAAAAAATGTTTGTGAAACACTGTATTTCCAGAAGAAAATGAGAGAGCCACAGAAGTTGTTCTGTCTTAAGCCTCAACAATGGCACATATATCCCAGAGAACTAGTCAAAAGGAAGTTCATGTTGTATAAAGAATTGTCCATACTGAATATGAAATCATGTTTGATTAAACTCATAAAGACATCTCTAACAACATCTATGATATGTCAAAATATTTATTGAAGTTTCTAACAATAGATAGAGATCTTACTAATTTAAAACGCTAGTCCTAAGCTTCTGGGAAGATAACTCAGTTGGTAAAGTGACTACTGGGAAGGTATGAGAACCTGTTTGATCCCCAGCATCCATATATAAATCCTGATGTGACAGTGTTGCTTGTAATTTAGAAGCATAACATTAGTGCTAGCTTGTGAGCTAACGCAGATAAATTGGTTAGCCCCAGGTCCCAATGTGGGACCAAGTCTCAAAAACCAAGGTAGATGGCTCCTGAGGAACAATAACTAAGGTTGTCCTTGGGTCTCCACAGGTGCACTCACATGTCCATGTGCGTGCGTGTGTGTGTGCGCACACACACACACACACACACACACACACACACACACACAGAGAGAGAGAGAGAGAGAGAGAGAGAGAGAGAGAGAGAGGGATTCCTGTAAAATAACACGTATTTAACAGTATATATTTTTTACTTTTTTCTCTTTTATCAAGTCTAAGTTATGTCCAGTTATCTGACCTAAAAACCAAAATCATCACAACCATTTACTTGGTGAAATCCACTCTGTCTGTGTCTGTGAGGGGGCAGCTACTAGTGTAGAAATCAGCTTTATAAAGTCAGCTTGCAAAGTTAGTCTTTCAAAGGTCCCTTCCAAACACAGAGAAATTTGCAGATTTCTTTTAAAACAAGTTTTCCCTTTGGAAAGTTATTTGCATGAGTTCTGAAAGTAAAAGCTCCTTTAGCCTGGAATAGAGGAAACTATTTTTCCACATTTTTGGGCAGTAGTTTAGTAGAGGCGAAGAATGTTTTGCAGTGTGGTTCTTCTTTCAGAGTCAGCCTGTGTGCACATTTGGCAGACACTAAGCACAGTTCATTGTGGCTCAGCACTGGTAGATAATGATGAGCCAGCATCTATGCTTCCAAATGGAAACACTTCTAGAGCCACCAGATCTCTCTTGATCTCTGATGTTTCGAAATAAACATTGGCAGTATTTGTTTATAAAGGCTGGAGACTTTGGAATGTGTCAGCAGCAGGCTTTGCTTCTAAACATTTGATGCTGTATTTTCCTCGGGATGATTCAAAACTATAAACTTAAAGTTATCTATCTGAAAAGATAGTAGAGTACAATAAACTGGGATGAGAGCTTCAGTTATGACCACTCCCTAGGGTGTGCTGACACAATAGCATTTAAACCCTTCCCCCACCCCCCATCTGACACCAGACACAGTGTTTCCTCTTGGTCCACAGACATCCTCTAAGAGGCTGAGGCTTTTAGTTGGTATTATTTGGAACAGGACAATTTATATTTTTTTGTTTTTGTATTTTGTTGCATTGGTAAATTAAGAGTTTTGGGTTAATTTTCTTTTTCTTAATAGACTGTGAAAACATGAGAGGTAAATAACACAAGGTTAGTACTTTGGGTGCTACTCGTTTGTTTTAAATAAAAATTAATAAGGTTTGTGCAGAGCCCTCATTCTGGAGAAATAGGGGAAATACTATATTAACAAGGATCTAGAGATACATATTGAAAATCTGACATGAGCTGATGATCACACAGACTAATTTAACACATTTTTTTGGTGATGATAGGTGACTAATAATGCTTTGATTACCTCTCTTGGTAGGCATGACTGAACATCAGTTGTGAAAGAGCAATTCCTCCCCTCTTTTGTTTTAGCTTTCTGATGACACACTGTCACTTCCTTATTTCTTGATAGAGATATTTCTTTCTAAATTTTTCATAGTCATATTTACTCTGATGCTCATCTGAAATCATGTCTCTGGACATCTTTAAAAGCATAATGTGTCATAGAACCATATTGGACTTTGTGGTTAGCTCTGGGTACCATGGTAACTGTGGTTTGACCTTTTACTTTGCTCTTGACAAGGCTTCAGATAGCCCCAAAGGGACTCATACTCACTATATAGCCAAAGAGGACCTTGAACTTCTGATCAGCTTTACCTGACAAATGCTGGGACTGTCAGCATATTCTACCACACCCAGGTTGTGCGATGCTAACTATTGAATCCAGGGCTTTTCAAACAATACCTAGCCAAATACTTTACCAGCTGAGCCACATTCCTAGCTCATTTTCTTCTCAAAATTATTTGTCCTTTCTTATTTATTTCAAATGGACCCACATTGAGCTGCCAAAAGTCCTGGCAGAATGATTTTCTGAGTCTACTTATCTAAGAAGAGAGCAGATGTTGAAAAACTAGAGTCAAGGTAATGAAACGTGGGAGGCTATTCTTCTCTCATTTCCAAATTTTCTATTAGTGTTTATTCTATAAAGAAGTGAATAATAGTGAGGGATATAAGATTTCTCTGAATGTGCTTTAAAAAAATTGAAGGATTGGGGGCTGGAGAGACGGCTCAGCAGTTAAGAGTACTCTGCTCTTCCAGAGAACATGAATTTGGTTCCCAGCATCCACTTTGGGTGACTCACAACTGCCAGTAACTAGAGATTCAGAAAGTTTAATATAGTATTATATCCTCTAAAGGCTCCTGAAAGCACATGGTGTGCCTGCACGCACACATACACACACACACACACACACACACACACACACACACACACACACACACACACACGTGCATCTTTAAAAATAATTAGAGAACTGAAATCTACTTTTCAAAAGAAACTTTATGCCAAGCCTCAACATGTACATAAAATGAAGATTTAAATAGCTCCTATATTCTCTTCCTTCCCTCAGCAACATTAGTCTCAGAACTACTTAAGAGAGAAATCAATATTCAAGAGAAAAGCAGCTTTAAATTCATCATCCTAACCATGCCTTCTAGGGATGTGTGCAGAAGGCAGGGTAAAGGAAAAGAGGATGATCTCACACTGAAGGAGCTTCTCTGGTATGTCAGACTTGTCAGAAGTTACTGTATTTTGCACTAGCCATACAGGGTGGTCATGTTCAGCATAACACATTACAGCAAGTAGAAATGTGAAGTGCTCACATTCCTAGGAGACAGGTTAATAGGAAGAGTAACGAAACTAACTTGAAATTCTAGAGATTATTCTGAGCTAAGGCAAGATCTGGGCCATTTGCATGCAACACAGCGCTTCCATTGTCCTTTGGGAAGAGCAGGCACTCAAGCATTGTAGGTTGAGGCCAAGACCACAGTGTTTATCTGGGCAGGGTAAGAGTGCTGATGCCAGAAATCCAGGTACCTGATCTTGGAACAAGAGATTTTCTCTATAGAATTATAGTAAATTTCATTTTCCAGCAAGGAAAGTGTTCGGTAGATTGGATAAGTCCACTTCATATAATTGATTTGTTACTATTATTTTTTATGGTATCTATACCTTTCTGAAAGCTAGCCATTACCTTTCCTTTACTTGTCTTATGTTGCAACACTAATAGTAAAAATTAATGATGAAATAATTCAATAATTCTGCTGTCTCTCAATTTGTTATGTGAGATTTTTGTAAAAAAATATCTATTGTCTTGGAATCAAATAGAAGGCAAAGATTTTGATGGTGAAATTGTATAAGACATACGTAAAATTTTCATCTGTTACTGCTATGAGATGACTACATTTGGGCCAACACTATCTACAGTTATCTGTGACATTCGTTGTCAGAATTACAAAAAGGAATTAAATCAGAGATAACAACGTAAGAGAAAAGTTGATTTCCTGTTCTGACCCTAAAAGCCAACATGCCAACTACTCTTTCAAGACATTCTTGGCAACGTTTCTTTTCCTTTATGACAATGTAACCGGACCCAATCCAGACCTCTTGCCAAAAACAACCAACAAACTGAACAAAATGCATGAAGTGACTTTTCCCAGGAAATGGGGAGAAAAAAGCATATGTAAGACAGAGCACCAGAGAACCTAACTCCATGAAGGTTCAGCTCCCTCTCTGAGCAAACTTTCATGCCAATGTGCTAGAATATGGAGCCAAGAAGTATTGTGGGCTCAGTAACTAGTCTCAATACTGGCTGGTCTTACATGTATGGAGCTAGAACCCAGGCAACAAAAATTGGGTGGGAAGCAGGGGAAGAAATAGCCAAAATCTACTAAAATGTCAAGGGATATATCAACCTAAAACCCAGGAAAGTGAACAAATCCTAATGGAGTCAATACAAATTGCCCACCTACACCAAATACTTCTGAAAATAAACTATGGAGAAAGAGCATCATATTAATATGGGGGAAGATAATAAAGATGAGATTATGGCTTTCTCTTCAGAACAGAGGGGACCTGATTCCACTGAGATGACCTTTTTTTTTGGTTTTTTGAGACAGGGTTTCTCTGTGTAGTTTTGGTGCCTGTCCTGGAGCTCGCTCTGTAGACCAGTTTGGCCGAGAACTCACAGAGATCTGCCTGGCTCTGCCTCCCAAGTGCTGGGATTAAAGGTATGTGTCACCACCACCCAACTGAGATTACACTTTTAAAGGGCTGAAAAAGAAGGAAGAAAGTCTGTGACTGCAGATTTTAACATTAAAATTAAATGTCATGGCAAGCCCAATAACACCAGACACCCTCTCCCCCCAAGTAGCCATACACTCAGTCTAAAACCTCACATAACAAAAGGGATTTTGCAGGTGTAACTTTGAGATGTGGGGGATTATAATGAATTATACAAGCAGAAAAAAGTAAAATCTCACTGATCCTTAAATCTAGAGAATTTCTCCAATTGTGGTCAGAGGGTAGCATGACCATAAAAGAAAGGTCAGAGAGAAAGAGTGTTCCTGGGTCTGAAGATGGCCAAGAGCCAAGGAATGCAGGAGGCTTCTAGAGGCTTGAAAAGGCAAGGAAATGAATTCTCATCTGAGGATTCCAGAGAGAACACAGTTCTGAAGACACTGACAACAGCCCAGTGAGACCCATGCTGGTTTTTAGAACTGTAAGAATAATAATGTTTTGTTATTTTTAAGCCATAAAGTGTGTGGCAATTTGGTATGGCAGGAAGAAGAAACAAATATGATATCTTTCAAAATAAGGGTGAAATTCAGACATTGTTGCACAGATGTAGATGTAGAGAACTCAGAACTCATATTTAGCAGATCCTGAGTGTGAGGAATTTCCACAAAGCAAAATGTGCTAGAATTTGTCTTGAACAGAATTAAAATTTGAAAGTGCTAAGGGAAAAGCTTCACACTGAAGGGAAAAGAAATCAGACCTCTGGGATGCATTGAAAGATTGGCTGGGGATATTACTTAGGGACAGAGTGCTTGCTGAACACATTTGGGAGCCTGGGTTCAATTTCCTTACAAACATAAAAGAACAAAAGGAGAAAAGAGCAAGATAAATGATCCTTGTTGCTACTGTGCTTACTACAGTAAGGCAGGAGCAGTAATACTTCCATCTCTCTGTAACCTTGACAGTCAATGCCATTAGATGCAATGCAATAAACTGAAAATAAAAGCGGGATCAGACACAATCCACATGCAAGTAGAGAAAGCTGACATGACTGTATTGCCACCTGGCAAAGCAGACGTCAGGCTGGGATCATTACGAGAGGTCAGAGGAAACTTTCAGAATGATCAAAAATGTGATACAGGATACAAAAGGAAGGCACAATCATCCTAAATATACATATGCCCAAGAAGAAAAGTTTGTGATACATGGAGTAAAAATCTCAGAGAAGTATAGGAGAGAAATCTGTGATTTCAGTTAAATATTTTAGAAGTCTTCCCTCTGTAATGAACGGAGAAGCAAACAAAAAATTACAGTAATAACACAAATACAGATCTGAGTCACACCATCAACTTCCATACAGTAAGGATAATTATAGATATCAGAATGGATAATTGCAAACAACACATTCTTTGGAAATGCTTACAGAGAGCAAGTCCTAGAGACTATTTGATCCCATTTTAATAAACAGTGTCAACATCACCATACAACCAAGAAAAACTATATAATTCACTCTGTAAAGCACAAATGCTTATTTGGACAAGCCGTACTTCAACAGCCATACATGGTTAATGGTTGTAGAACTTGCTACGTGGCTCAAGACTCTGCTGTCTGATGTAAGCAGGTGTAAGGTGGACTGTAGCTGCTTGAGCTGGTCCAGGAAGACAAGTTGTCTATTACTCAGCCATCTGATGCTGGAAACATCTTAGAAAGCAACTCCTCCAAGTTGTAATTAACGAGTGCCCTGGTACTGAGAAATCACTGTGATCTTCCTATGTGATTATCTCATCTTCTGTGTCTGTGATTGAAATGGTAGTTAAAACCTCAAGTGAAAACACAGCATCAGAGTCTTCTCAAAAGCTTAAGCCAGGAAGGTTGATATCATTGAAGGAAGTCAAGAGGGAAAACATTGCCTGCTTCTGGTGCAAATAAAAGAAGCAAAGACGGTGAGAGTCTTAGAAGACAAAAGTAATTAAAAAAACTCACACAGCTAAGGCCCAGCCAATAGGGTTTTGACACAGACTCAAAGGTATCATTTTTGTTTTCACTGGTTTTTCGCTTTGTTCTCCTTTGGGTTTCATCTTTAGATTGACAGCAAGGCAGGCTGAGTATTTAACAGGATAGTAAAGACAGGAATACCAAGGAGAACAAGACAGATCTTTGCTCAGGCTTTTCTCACTTTCTAGAATCTTCCTAGGATCCTTCTCCACATCTTATTATCCAGTTACTGTCCAGGAAAAGAGAACTATCTACGTACTTTCTGAGGACACTATCTCTGGAATTGGGGTCCATGCCCACAAGGACCACAGCTGGGTAAATGTATGATAATAGCCTTGTTTAAAGAGAGACATGGTGGCTGAGGGGAGACCTCAGTCAGTAAAGTGTTTTCTCTGCAAGCACTTCCGGAAGCTTATCCAAACTTAGGGTTTTTCACATACATTTCAGCACTAGCTGATGGGAATTTCCTTGGACCTACAGTACATAATTCCTGTTTTCTCAGCTCAGAACCTGTGCACAATTTACTGTTAGGAATCCTTGTCTGCCAGGTCTGTTGTGTTATCCAGTGATAGGAACACTTAATGCCAGACAGCCTCCCACACCAGCAGCACCTGAGGAAGGATTGCACTCCTCCCGCCCCACTGGCAGTTTATATGAATCTGTCACTTTGAACATCAAACTGAGAATGGAATGAAACCTAAGGGGGAAACATCCATATCTGCTGTTTTAGGAGATGTATCTTGCTCCATTGCTTTTCTTGATCAGATGATATCTTTAAAGTTCATTCCATCTTTCTTTCTTTACTAAGGATGCAAACGTGACCTTGGTTTTAAGGTCAAAGCCTGTTCAGACTATGTAGTCAGCAGAAACTAGGAGAAAAAAACCATTACAAAACATATTAGAGAAGAAAATGGAAAGGGGGATACAGAAGTTCTGGAAAGTCTGACAGGAATTGAAACCAAGTGGGGAAGTATTTAAAGTGCTATGTGCTGTGCCCAAGAGTCTATGATTCCCTTCCTCCTTCATACCCCGGTCCTTCCACCAGAGTAAGAACTGCAGTGGTTTAAAGTCCAGCTGGCTTTCATTGCATTTTCAGAAGATAAATACTACTTTTAACCTTCAGACTTGAGATTCCTGTCTTTCTTGGCCCCCAAACTGTCTATGTCTTGAAGCAATGGGAATTATTCTTCTACATCCCCAGTGTGGCACACAGATTCTTAAAGTCTGGTGCTAAAAATTAAACTGACAATTATGGGGCTTTTTATGACAGCACTGGAAATAATCCTAGTAGAAAATGAAATATCTATAAGAATGGTGGCACACAGCTGCAATCCCAGCACTTGGAAGAGAGAGGCAGGAGGATAAGTTCAAAGTCATCCTCAGATCCATAATGATTTTGAAGCCAGTCGGGGATGTGTGAGTATCTCAAAAAGTCCCCCAAATCAACCAGCCAACCAATCAACCAACCAACCAACCAACCAACCAACCAGCCAACCAACCAACCAATCAAATAGAAACTATATCAGAATCAAGCCAGGGACCAGACAGAAAAGAAGCTAAAACAGGGTCAGAAAGAAGCAAAGATATAGAAACAATAGAAAAACAGTAAAAGATTGATCACAATTTAAGGCAAGGGTTTTCTTTTTTCTCCTGTCACCATGGATATTAATAACAAATTAGTCATAAACCCCATCATTTTGTTGAAATTTTATATTTTGTTGAAATTTATTGCACTATAGAAGGCTCAGAGAAAAAGTTAACCATGAATATGTTTATGTGTACTCAATCTCTCTACAGTGTAAATGTAAAAAGATCAATAGGGATTCCATCCTATTCTCATAGAGAAGTGGTTTGCCTAAGTTTAAGTAATTTTGGAGCCCAAACAGATTACATAGTGCTATCTGAAAAACATGAACCACTTTGTCAGAAAAGCAACACATATTAACCATATGGTGACTTCCCTAAAATCTAAATGAAACATGTTGTGCTGGGGATAGAGAGCAGTGTACTGGATGTAGTGTACAGATTGCTGAATATAGAGCCATGAGGAATGGTTTCACCTAGAAGTGGACATTGATGATTCAGTGTTCCCACCCAGCTTGTTTACTTTTGCACTGACTTCATGCATTTAATATTGAAAAGACAATAAAAATGAGCTGAAACCAGAGCTGAGAGTGGACATTGACAATTTTTGAAGTGAAATTTGAAAAGCTTCCCCTCTCCCTCAGAAAACATTTCATACAATGCTTTGGAAACAATCTTTATTAGGGGCTGAACTGGGGAAGCCACAGATTGAGCCACTACTATTGTTATATAGTAAGTTCAGGTTGTTTCTACTACATCTCATCTGGCATTTGACAGATGTCCATAAAGGGTCATACAAGAAAATGAAAAAGACATTTCTAAGCAGAGTTGAACCTATGTGTGTTCTGATTCATGGAAAAATCATCAGGGAAACAAGAAAGATTCTTGGGGCTAACATTGATTTTTCCTTATACTTATATTTTCAGTCTAAACACTCCAGGCAAAAATCCACTTGGCTTCAACTAATTTGCAAATACCGTCACTCATTGCTGTTTTGTTACCCATTTCTCAAATCTCAATTAACTGTGATGACAGTGTACTTGCCAGGAAAACTCAGGAAAGCTTTTCCCCACCAGAGTTCTTCACTCATTTCCTGCTTATGGACTTGGCAAGTGGGGTCAAAATATCCATTACTGAGGCTGAGTTTTAATTTATAAGGTTATCAGGAGAGTCAGCTAAACAATTATAATATAATTTATGAACATATACTGTAGCACACAGGCACAGGGAATGCTCAGAACTGTACACACAGTGAAGCCTTCTGGATGTTTAATGGTGTGAATTTCCATTTAGGCCACTCCTAGATAGACAGAAACATTGTTTTCTCTCTCCAACTCTATTTTTTTCATGAAAATCCCAGATAATAATAGGAATGACTTAAAGATCTTGATGTTGTTGCTTAGGGTCCTTGTTCCTTGGCAAACTAGAAGTAAAAGGCAAAGACAGTGAATATGACTTTCAAGAGAACCTTATGTTTCCTTTATTTCTTCCACTCTTGCCCCTGTTTCTCTGATAAAAGTAATCTTTTTATAAAACTTAAGTGCTATTACTTCAAGAGTAGAAGATCTCTACTTAGAGTACCTTTATTTGTAAATAACTACTCATTTACATAATAAATGCTCAGTAAATCTATAAAGCACAGAAACAAACCTCAGGAAGCCTTGCTCCTAGGTCTTCGGCTTTGCTTGCCATGGTTTCAGAAACCCACAGTAAACTGTGATAAGAAGACATGAAATGAAAACTACCATAGGTAAATATTCATACATTTAAGTCATACAGTGTTGCAAGTGTTGATGGATTCTCACAGCATCCTGCTTCATACTGCCTGTGATGTGAATTATGTTTGTTCAGTGGATCCACACTGTATATACTATTCATCTGGCAGCTGTCTAGGTTATCAGATTGATAACTGAAGTCTTCTACACATCCACATTTTACTTAACAATGATCATAAAACATATGAGTATTGATGTTGGTAACTTAAATCTGCCACAAAGAGGAGCCATAAAATGCTTCTTTTAGGTAAAAAACCAAAATTTACTTAGTAAGAAATGAAATGTTTGGAAGTGTGGTTGATCAGATCTGTTTATGTTTGTTTGTTTGCTTGCTTGCTTGTTTAAGAGACTATATATATAGTCTATGTATGTATATATAGCACAGGGTAGACATAAACTCCTAGGCTCAAATGATTCTCCTGTCTCAGCCTCTTCAGTATTTGGGATGATGAGCTGTATCTGAAGCTAGCTAGATCAATAGTCAGAATGAATCTTCTGACAATAAACAGTAAAGAAGGAAGATGAAGTTGTGAAGCTTCTGCCACAGCACCCTAGCATATGAGGGTGATGGGCACAGTAAGTGTTAGGTCCTTGGTAAACATGAAAAAGGCATAGAGCTTTATGATAACTCTATTTTCAAGCAACCACTGCAATCTTAGAATATATTATCTTGATGACTTTCTTGATCTTCTGACCTCAAGAACCTAGGCCTGAGTGGCTGAGAAATTTACAGATTACAGGCTGGCCACTGGCAGCCAGTGTTGACTCTTGTCACAGGGACATAGCCACCTCTACTTCATCATTATCACAGAACTTTAAGCATCAACTCATTTTCTAGTACCAAGAGGAAGTCAAAGTACTTAGGGGTTTTCCTTAGGGGTCCTAAGAGTGGTGAGAATGCATGTAATGTTTTAATTTGTAGTATAGCACCTTCAACTAGCAAGACCTCCCAAAAATCTCTGAGGAATGCAATGCATTTGGTAGCTATAGTGAGGGCTGCTGTGGATATTGTTCTGTATAAATAAAACACTGACTGGCCAGTGGCCAGGCAGGAAGTATAGGTGGGACAAGGAGAAAGGAGAATTCTGGGAAGTGGAAGGCTGAGGGGGAGACACTGCCAGCCACTGCCATGACGAGCAGCATGTGAAGATGCTGGTAAGCCACAAGCCACGTGGTAAGGTGTAGATTTATATAAATGGATTAATTTAAGATATAAGAACAGTTAGCAAGAAGCCTGCCATGGCCATATAGTTTGTAAGCAATAAAAGTCTCTGTGTTTACTTGGTTGGGTCTGAGCGGCTGTGGGACTGGCAAGTGACAGAGATTTGTCCTGACTGTGGGCCAGGCAGGAAAACTCTAGCTACAGAGGGCTGGAGATAATTCACTCTTCAGAGCTCATGGTGTTGGCTCAGATTCTTATCAGGCTTATGTGAATGGTACCATTGACCTTTATCACAAAGCACCCTGACTGACAGAGGTGGAGGAGTTGGCATGATCACCAAGTGCTGAATTGGGGACAGCTTTCTTTTTGTTCACCAACTAGTAAACTTCCTGTTCACTCCAGGGTCAATCTCTCCCTCTAGTAGCTGGAAGCCAAGCTCTCTGTGCCAACTCAACTGCCTCAATGACTGTCATCTTATTTCCCCTTTTTCTACAAGATAAACATTAGCTAGAAGGCATTCCCCACATCTACTATCTCAGAAAAGTGCACTGCGGACAGGATGTGCCTGAAGTCCTGACTTTCCTCAAGCTCACTGTTTGCTCAAAACCTGTCAACTTAAAATCCCCTACCCTCATAATTGCAGGCCTGCTCATGGATTGCATGTTTAAGAACTGAAGACAAACCTGCAATGGATTATTTTATTCAATAAGTGCATCTACTTACTACATTTGTTTGTGTTTAAACATTTTGTCTAAATGAGACCTTTAAAAAGGAACGATTTTGAGAATGCTTTTAAAAACCAGAGTGGGAAGAGAAATCAGGTAAGATACAAGTACCCCACCCTATTAACTTCTTGACCTCTCACCAGGAATCCCTGTAACTTGTCTGGAAAGAGAAGGAGGTCCAGGAACAGAAGAAGGAGGGAGGAGAGAAAAAAAAGGATAGTGGAAGATGCAATCCTAGTCAGAGATTCACCTGTGATAGAGGAGTGCATCTCTACCTGGATCTGTTAGAATGGCAATCTGGCTTTCCCCTAACCCGTTACCTGATTTCCTTTATGGGTAGAAGAGTGATCATGGACTTTAAAATGACTTATACCTTGGGAATGGGTGAAGGCACAATGCACAGAAATTCCCGATTTTCAGGCTTCTGTTGTTGGAGTTACGTGAGCTCTATGGTCAAGTCTCAGCCTCTGAGTCAGTTTCCTCATTGATTAGTGATCATACATGCCTGGCTTGCTTTTTACAGAGTAGTTCTAAGAAAGAAGAGAGGAGTTTGTGACCATGAAGCCTGATGTCAGCAGAGGGCATGTGGTCATTGGTAATTTTATTCTTGTTTTATTTTGGGGAACAGTTTTTGTGTTGAATGTCTCAAGTTTCTTTGGGACATGGGCATAGGAAAGATAACATATGGAGTTAGACCTGTATTTTGTAGTAGATGAAGTATATTTTGCTGGCTATAAGGTATGTTGATCTTTGCAAGCTCCATGCCCCATTTGGTAACTTTATACTTTGTAGACCCAGCTGAGGCTCCCATCACCAGAGTTTCTACTGTTATCTGCCATTGTCCATCTTCTAAAGAGTCTCCATGCCCAGCAGCCTGGTCCAAAAGCCCACTTGTTCATGGCCCCCACGTTATCATCCCAGTTCTCTGGAATTACAAATACTTTGCTGTTATCATTAGTCATGTGAGTCTCTCTAAGGAGAAGATAGGAAGCATGGTACTTGTAGCCTATAAATATGGCATTATTGGGGGTGGAGAGGTTGGCCACAGCAGAACAACCAACAAAGGCTCCTCTTTGCAATAACCAACAATAGATCAACAGCTGTGGAACAATCCTTTTCTACATTATGAATGTGTATTACTCTCACTCGCTAATAAAAAGCTGATTGACTGATAGCTAGGCAGGAAGAGATTGAACATGAGAGTCAGACTAGGAGAATTCTGGGAAGAGGAAGGGCAGAGTCAGAGAATTGCCAGCAAATGCAGAAAAGCAAGATAAGAATGCCATACTGAGAAAAAGTACCAAGCCATGTGGCTAAATATAAATAAAAATTATGGATTAATTTAAGTGTAAGAGCTAGTTAGTAATAAACCTGAGCTATTTGCTAAGCATTTATAACCAATATAAACCTCTGTGTGGTAATTTGGGAAGCAGCTGATGGGTATTTGGGAAAGGGTGGTTGGGACAGGAAATGTCTGACTACAACCAACACTCAAGGCTCCTCCTTACTCTCAGCCTGGGCTTAGGCAAGACCATCATCTACCTCCCAGATCACTGTCTTTCAGGAGTACTCCAACCCCCATGGGCACTTTAGTGCTCATCTTCTGACCTTTCTCAGTCTTCTCTATATAGATAGTTTTTCCACTAGGAAAGAAGCCTGAAGCATCCACCTCTGCAAATCACTAGATGAATGCACACACTTTTAGAGACAAGTTTCTTCTAGAGCAAGTGCTCAGTGTATTTAGAAGTTCATTCCATGTTAGCAGTGGTCTCTCCTGTCACCTTGCTCAGACTTAACTATTGTCAAATCTCCCATGAATGTCACCCCAATGTGCCCTTTATGGCTAAACAAAAGAACAGAAATACTTTAACCAACCTCCTGGAACAACCAGAACATCCTTTACATTCCTAAGGGCTATTATACATGAGTGTCGATTTGTATTTAAGGAGATGAAAGTTCAAAACAAGGAGTATGGGTCACCTTCATACTATTTCATGTCTCTTAGGAAACAAAAGAATAAAGAATGAGTTTTAAAGTTGGCTTCTTGTTAAATAGGATTCCTAGAATTTAAAATAAAATTTTATAACTGGCAGACCTTTTATTTTTCTGTCTCCTGACATATGGCATCCAACACACAAATCCTTCTTATTCTTTTCCTCAAAACTGTTAAGTAGTTCATTGACCTGAGCATATCTGTATTTCTCTGTATAGTACTTACATCATCATGCTGAAGACATGATCACATGCAATTCCAGCCATACATCCAGCATGTGTTTATTTATTTTTTTATTACAGGATAGATGTTGGAGTAGCAAAGGAATATGATATAGATTTTACTGAAGAGTAGTGGGTAATTTTCCTGATATCCTATATTTGTGAATGGTCACACCCAAGAGTCAGACAGGAGTTACACTGATCATAAATCAATAACCTCATTTCAGAGCTCAAACACAGAGATGGTGAATAAAGCTCAGCATGGCCCTGGGCAGTATTGACAGAAGCAATGGGGGAGTTATAATAGCAGGTTGCAAGAATCATTTTGCTACCGAGAGCAAAAGAAAATTCTCCCTTTGCTCAGTATCTGAGTTCAACAACATTTAGAGTTTTTAAACACTTGCAGTACCACCTATTGATGATGGGGTCAGAAGGACAAAGGGCTGAGTGATGTCACTCTGGGAAAAATGAGTGGGTTTTGAGGAATCATTTGTCTTTATTGGTGTTGTTATTGTTGTTGTAGTTGTGTGTGTGTGCATGTGTAGTGTTGGTGTGCTCAGTCAAATCATGGTCTTTGTGTGGAGGCCCAAAGACAACTTTGTACAGTATTTCTCTCTTTACATCTTTGTATGGGTTCTGAAGATTGAACTCAGGATGCTGGGCTTGTACAGCAAACACTAGGACCTGCTGAGCTGTCTCACTGGCCCTCAGGTATCCATTAATTGGTCAACTGACTTGTCCTTATATGTTCCTTAGCTATATAACTGCACTGCTCATTTTTCATTTCTCTCTAGTTTGCAGAAGGTTTTAGACAGAATCAGAGGTTAGTATTTCACTGCTACCTTACAGACTTTTCAGGGACATGGAAGATGCAAGTTAGTTGAGGCTGGGTTACAAAATGGTTAGGAGCACAGCTCTAGAGCCTTATTCTATCAAGTCAGACTGCCATCTTGGGTAATTTGTGTCTCAGAGCTTTGGTTTTCTTATCTGTCATATAGGAGAACAACATGGTGTTCTTAATGTGGCTGATATCTTCTATAGAGTACTGTATAGATTTCCATCACTATATCCCAATTCTTTTTGGTCTTTTAAGGAAATGATGTAGACCAAGCTGGCTTTAAATTCACTGCTTATCCAAAGATGAACTCCATATCAGACCTCTATCTTTTGAGTGTGTGTGTGCTGAGATTATAGATGTGAGCCATCACATTTGGTTTAAGCTGTATTGAGGGGGAAGTCAGATTTCCTACTCATGAAAGGGAAGAGGGCAAGCACAGTACCAAATGAGCTACATCTTCAGCCCTTCATGACTATTCTTAAAGTATAAACATAATCTTAGTCACAATTATTTATCTTCTCAATCTCTCACTGTCTTCCTTTATCCATAAAATATCATAAGAAAAGTAGGAAGACGGTGATGATGAGACCAACAAAAGTTATCTTTTAGGCATGAGCAAAATTTAAAAAAATCTATAGAGTAAAACTGTGATTTAATAATAATAAAGCAAAAAAGTCTATATAAAATATGAGAATACTTAATGAAAAAGTGAAATCAATCAAGAAAATATTGAGTTATTTTCTAGTTAAATTATTATATCTTCATATCTATGTTTATAAATACATGTTTGGCATAGGGTGGTTAGAGGTCTTGGGCCTGAAACAATCTCAACCTATTCTCAAACTTTAAATGGGTAAAAAGCCCAGGCTCGACATGGCTCAAGTGGGAACACGTGGTTAGATTTAAGCTTTTAGCCAGAACTCGTGGCTACTCTCTCTCTCTCTCTCTCTCTCTCTCTCTCTCTCTCTCTCTCTCTTTCTGTCTGTCTGTCTTTCTTTCTCTGGATTCACACCTCAGAAGCTAGGTAGCTGTTTTGAAATTCCCTCAGATTTCTATTGTTCTATGCAGACTTGGTAAGTCAATTAAGATATCAGATATTAAAAAAAACAAACTATTTAAAAGAGAAATTTTTTTCCACATTGAAAAAAATGGGTTTTATGTGTACATTGGAAGAAAATTGGGCTTTTTTGGAAATTTTAGGCAGTCTGAAAATGAAAGAACTATATGAGAAAATTAATGTTGATCAAATTATGCCCTTTATTACTTTTCTTATCCTTATTTTACTATTTAAAAAGATAGTCAATTTAAGTGCCAGAATAAAAGTTTTAGAAAAACCTGTTAAACCTGTTAAAGTGAATTATAGAGAAATTCAGATTCAGACAGAAGAAATTAATGGTGAAGTTGTTTCAGGATTAGATTATAAGGTTACAGAAAGACAGCCTGTTTTCACACAATCACCCTTAATTTATCTGGTAACCATACAGCACCTACCCGGTCAAGAGAATGCACAAAATATTTGGGACTCCAGTTGAAATGTTAGACTTATGAATGTTTAAGGAGGCAATAGTATCTATGGCATGCATTCCCCATATGTAAAGCAAATGTTAAACTCCTGGTCAACTTATAATAGGATTATACCACAGGACTGGTGGGAGTTGGCACATGCTGTTCTGGAACCCGGAAAACAGCTCCAGTGGCAAATGTGGTTCAAAGAGGAAGCTAAAAACATAGCAAAACAATGTAGGGATAAAGGTATACAAGTCTTCCAGGATCAAATTGTTGGAGAAGGCCAATATGCTGCAGTACAAACACAATGTTTATATGATATCCAAACCCTAAATCTGTGTCGAATGGCAGCCGTGAATGCATGTGACAGAGTTGAGGAACCAGGAAAAAAAAACTGAGTCATTTACAAATATTAACAGAGCCCAAAAGAATCTTTCACAGATTTCTTACAAAGATTGACTTCAGCAGTAAAGAGAATTGTCCCGAATTCAGAAGCTAGCCAGATAATAATCGAATCTTTGGCTTTTGAGAATGCAAATGCAGCGTGCAAGAGAATAATCAGGACAATAAAGGCAAGATCTGCACCCTTGGAATATTGGATTAGAGACACGGTTAATGTTGATTAATTATCATGACCATGATAATATGTGGATAAGAGAAGCAATTTCAAGAGGTTTGAGGAATGTCAGATGTTTTGGATGTGGAAAGCAAGGACATTTGAAAAGGGACTGTAAACAGGTCATTCCTAGAAACAATGTTTCTTCAAGAAACAATGGCAACAGAATGTCCCTTCCTTCTGGAGTATGTAGAAGGTGTGGTAAGGGAAAACACTGGATCAAGGAATGTAGGTGAACAAGGGACAGGCAAGGTAATACTTTGCCTTGGTCTTTGGGAAACTCCCAGGGGAGCCTCAGGCAGGCCCCCACAGAAAATCCAGTTCAGATCTTTCCTGCAGTCATAGAGGAAACCCCTACTCAGAGCAATTAAATAACCAAATGCCTATTGGAATAAACCAGGCTGCTCGGGATGATGAAATAGAGAGAACAGAAAATTCAGGAGAAAACATAAAGAAATTTTTTTTGGCAAACTTCTGTAAATGAGCAAAGACCAAAATTAACAATAAAAATAAATGGTGTTTTGTTGTCTGGTCTGGTACACACAGGTACTGACATTACCATAATGGCACCAGAATTTTGGCATCCAACTTGGCCTCTTCAGGAGGTAAACTTTCAACTGGTAGGAATTGCAACATTATCTCAAGTGAAACAGAGTGCATGATGGCTCAAATGTATAGGTCCAGAAGGACAGAGAGGAAAATTAAAACCATATGTGGCTAACATAGCTATGAACCTGTGGGGTTGAGACCTGTTACAACAATGGAATACTCAGATTAACATCTCTTCAACCTCAGAACCAAATCATAAACTAGCACATGTTTCTGAGAGAAATATTAGAAGATATTATTCTAATGAGTGGTCACCAGCCATCCATATTATACAAGAACAGGGCACAACAACTGATGATCTCCCAAAGATACCAACAGCCCTACCTTTAAAATGGTTAACAGACAAGCCTGTATGGGTTCATAAATGACCTTTAACAACAGAGAAACTAAAGGCTTTAGAAGAACAGTTAAATGCTCAGCATATTGAAGAATCAACCAGCCCTTGGAATTCTCCTGTATTTGTTATTAAAAAGAAATCTGGTAAATGCAGAATGGTAACAGACCTTAGAGCAATTAACAAAGTAATTCAGTCAATGGGCTCTCTATAATCTGGAATTCCTTTGCCTACTCTGTTACCAAAAGGATGGCCTCTCATAGTTATTGATTTAAAAGACTGTTTCTTTTCAATACCCTTACAAGAAAAAGACAGAGAAAGATTTGATTTCACAGTGCCTATTTATAATAATTCTCAACCGGTTAAAAGATTTCAATGGAGGGTCCTCCCACAGGGAATGTTGAATAGCCCAACTCTGTGCCAATATTTTCTACAACAGCCATTGGAAGTGATATGTAAAAAATTTCCTAAATCTATAATTTATCATTATATGGATGATATTTTACTAGCTGACTCAAATGCAGATACTTTAGAGAGAATGTTTGAGGAAGTAAAGAAAATTTTGCCTGGCTAGGGATTACAAATTGCTCCTGAAAAGATACAAAGAGGAAATTCTATTAATTATTTAGGATATAAAATAGGGCTACAAAAAGTTAGACCCCAAAAGGTGCAAATTAGGAGAGATCGACTACAGACTCTTAATGACTTTCAAAGATTATTTGGAGACATTTCTCATCTAAGAACTATTGTTGGGGTAAAAAATGATGAACTGAATAATTTGTTCAAAACCTTAGAAGGTGACAAGGACTTAAATAGTCTGAGAGAATTATCACCAGAAGCTGAGAAAGAATTGGCCTTGGTAGAAAAGAAAGTACATGAAGGTCACATGGATTGTATTGATCCAAAGCTGGATTTCATTTTGGTTATTTTACTTTCTAGGCATTCTCCTACAGGAATATTAATGCAGAGGGAAGATATTATATTGGAATGGATATTTTAACCAAATAAACCAAATAACAAATTAAAAACTTATGTGGAAAAAAATTTCTGACTTGATTTGGAAAGGAAAATTGAGAGTTCGTCAATTAGCAGGAATAGACCCAGCAGAAATTGTCATGCCTTTAACTAAAGAGGACATTGAAAATTGTGGACAGAAAGTGAACCTTGGCAAAGAGCTTGCAGCAATTTTTTGGAAGAAATTAACAACAAATATTCTAAAAGCAATAGAATTGATCTTATAAAGAGAGCTGATTGGATTTTGCCTCAAATTGCACAGGAAAAACCCATATCTGGAGTTTGTACATTTTATACAGATGCCACCAAACAAGGAAAGGCAGGTTACAAATCAGAAAATTTAAGTAAAGTGGTTCAAAGTCCTTATAATTCAGTTCAATAATCAGAATTGTATGCTATTCTATTGGTATTAATCCATTTTTCAGGACCTCTCAACGTAATTACTGACTTTCAGTATGCAGAAAGAGTGGTATTACATATTGAGACTGCAGAATTTATCCCTGATTCTTCAGAATTAACTTCACTATTTATCTAGTTACAAGAAAAAATCAGGAAAAGGAGTCATCCTTTATATATAACTCACATTCGATCCCATACTGGTCTGCCAGGCCCTTTAGCACAAGGTAATGATGAGATTGATAAATTATTGATAGGAAATGTGCTGGAAGCCTCAGAATTTCATAAAAAACAGCATGTCAATAGTTAAGATTTAAAAAAGAATTTTTCCATAACCTGGCAACAAGGCAAGGAAATTATAAGGAAATGTCCTATTTGTTCCTTTTACAATCAGACGCCATTACCAGCAGGATGTAACCCAAAGGGTACTGAGAGGAATGAAATCTGGCAGATGGACATGTTTTACTTTGCAGAATTTGGAAAATTGAAATATGTACATCATACCATTGATACTTATTCAAGATTTCAATGGGCAACTGCTTTGAGTTCTGAAAGAGCTGATTCTGTAATCACTCATTTGCTAGAAGTTATGGCCATCATGGGTATACCTGCATAAATCAAAACTGACAATGCTCCATCATATGTCTTTGTTAAAATGAAACAGTTTTTTACTTATTACAATATAAAGCATTGTATCTAGAGTTTTCCTGCCTGGCCCACAGTCAGAACAAATCCCTGTCACCCGCCAGTCCCACAGCCACTCAGACCCAACCAAGTAAACACAGAGACTTATATTGCTTACAAACTGTATGGCCATGGCAGGCTTCTTGCTAACTGTTCTTATATCTTAAATTAATCCATTTCTATAAATCTATACCTTGCCACATGGCTCATGGCTTACCAGCATCTTCACATGCCGTTTGTCACGGCGGCAGCTGGCAGTGTCTCCCCCTCAGCCTTCCACTTCCCAGAATTCTCCTCTTTCCTTGTCCCGCCTATACTTCCTGCCTGGCCACTGGCCAATCAGTGTTTTATTTATACAGAACAATATCCACAGCAAAGCATATTACAGGTATACCACATAATCGTACAGGCCAAGCAGTTATAGAAAGATCAAACAGAACTCTAAAGGATATGCTAAATAAACAGAAAGGGGTAACAAAAACTCCCAGAAACAGACTGCATAATGCTCTATTAACTTTGAATTTTCTCAATGCTAATAAGAAAGGAACAACAGCTGCAGAGAGACACTGGATAATAGAAAAAAACTACAGAATTAAATCAGCCTGTATACTTTAATGATGTGCTGACCTCAGAATGGAAACCAGGATATGTGTTACATTGGGGACGAGGTTTTGCTTTTGTTTCTACAGGAGAAGACAAGCTGTGAATACCATCAAAACTGATAAAGGTTTGATTTGAACAAGAGAAACCTCTTAATTAGAAGAGGTGATAGTTCATCAACCAGCATGACCATCCAATTTAAACTAACTTATACCAGTAACACATGCCTTTTCATTTAATCAGATAATAACTTGCTGAAAGGGAACCTTCCCAAAATTAGTCTTGGGGAAAGGTTTTTGTCCTTGTCTTTTAGGAGAATGAAGGCTAAGGAATGTGAAGAACAGTGGACAAATGAGACAACTGAAGAAAAAGGACAAATCATCTATTTCAGGAAACAGAGTAAAATGGCCTATTGGTACATCATCTATAAAATTTCATAAGTCTTCTTAAATGTTTGTTTCTGCTCTTCTCTAAAGACATTTAACACTATTGGTCTTCTTGTAGTCCCAGTTCAATTAAAATTTAAAGCTAACTTTGGAGTTGGAGAATGGCTCTCTCCTTCTTTAAACTCAAGCATGTTGTTAAAAGGAAAATGCAAACTCCCTGTATCACGCCAGAAAAAAAGAGCCATTTTATGACATGGGACAGGAGAAAAACCAAATTAATTAAGGGACTATTCTATTACTAATCTCAATTCTTTGATTCTATTCTGATTCTTTAAACTTTTCTTAAATTATGAATTTTATATCAAATTTACAAGATCAATATATATATATATATACATTTTAAACTTTGTTACGATATTAATGGTCATATAGAGTACTAACTATTTCTAGATAAAAGGCTTCAATTAGCTGCCTATACATGTCTTTGTGTTCGAGTCTCTTATCAGTTTTCTGCAGGAAATCACAGCCAGGCGTAACATCAATGAAGTCTCCAGGAAGAAGATGGGACCCCACAACAACAACAATTCCACATGAACAATAATAATATCACTAAGCTGACAAACATCATCTACAGATCAGCTTTGGACTACAAAGTGCTCAGAACAATTTTGAGAGGGCTAGCTGAGTTGATCCAGTTTCAAAGGCTGAAATGAACTCTGAACTTTGGCATTATGCTCAAACTGGACAATGAAAGATATAGTTACCTTTCCTAGAATTTGACAATTAACCTAAAATTTTTCTTTCAGGATAAAGATAACTTCGTCCATACCCAGCAGGAAGCAATTTTAAGAATACGATGCCCACATTCCCAAAGAGGTTGGGTGGGGCTGGTGGTTTTTTGGTCTTTTAATGGGTTTTGGCTCTGGGATAATTTTCATTGCTTAGGAGGGTTGGTTACAAGTTGTTGTTTAGGGTTAGAAAAAGGGCTAAGCAAAGGAGATTAGATTTAAGGTTCTTTTTTAAAAAAAGAAAAAGATAATTA
This sequence comes from Peromyscus californicus insignis, assembly GCF_007827085.1. Lineage (NCBI taxonomy): Eukaryota > Metazoa > Chordata > Mammalia > Rodentia > Cricetidae > Peromyscus > Peromyscus californicus. The sequence continues at coordinate 1,495,641 of NW_026294617.1, read as the reverse complement.
CTAGTTTTAAATACTTTACATTGGATTGGATTTTTTTATATTTTATACAATATATATATATATATATATATATAGAGAGAGAGAGAGAGAGAGAGATTGATAGTGTTAGAAAATGCCATCATATAATTCTAATCTTGTTCAAGATATTGTACTTATACTGTTCATTTAACAATGTAATGCAATTTGCTGATCCTTGAATGTTATTATTACCAACTATTAGGAAAGAAAGAAATGAAAGTTAGTAGTTAGACATTATAATAGAACTTGTAATCACATTAGGTATGTTTTCAAGAATGAGCAGATATATTTTAGATAGACAGGTCATCTTCAAACCCTTCAGAGATCTACAGAATATGGCATTTAAAATGTTTTAATAACTTAGAAATTTTTCTTTTTTATTATGACTATGAGACATGTTGGCTCCTGGCAGTACCAATCTACTTCAGAGAAAATATGGGCATTGAAGGAACTGCATATGAAGTTAACTTGCATTGTGGCAAAAGTTAGCCACTGGACAACAAGTTATCCTCGAATCAACTGCTGACAAACAGGACAGACAGGACATCAAACAAAGGACTACTGATTCTTGCCAAAACAAATGTGGTTGTGGCTTTAATAAAAGGCATCTTCTGAAGCCAGGACAATATGGCACCATCCCTGAAGTGGCCTTTGCAATCTGGAAAAGGTACAGTGCCCTTTTCTTCGAAGGCAACTGAACAGGCAGTGAGCTTCTGATGTGCAATGAAACAGCAGCTGAAACAGTTATTCATGAAGAGTAACTAAGCTCACACCTCTCCATGGTAGACTGGCATTTAATAGAGGGATATGGAGAAGAGCCGGATGCCAAGATGAAGCCACACACACACACACACACACACACACACACACACACACACACACACACCCAAGAAGAATGGACAGCTGAATTTAAAAAAAACATCAACAATTTCCAGAATTTAAAATACTGAATCATGACATGACACTAGTAGAAATTCAGGTGTTTCTGGTACATGGACTGCTCTCACCCAATGTGAGGTCGAACTGTTGACCTTGTGTACATTCTACTTCACAAATGAGTCTGTCAGATATGCTAAGCCTATAGGTTGAAGATTATGCCCCAATGCTGTGGAGAAACCTTGGATGATTGTCCAGGCAGCTGGCTGTTTCTGTCAACTCACATTTTTTTTGGAAGTTGCTTGCATGCACTTCCTGTTTTTATTTTTGTTGGGTAATATTATTTCTTTCTTGGGTTTCTTAGAAAGTTGAAGATTAGTTAGTTATAGTTGAAGATTAGTTAGGATAGAAAGTGAATTAGGTGTATTTTGGACTTACCAAAATAGGATAGATAATGGAATTATTTTCTCTGAATTTGTCAAATACAAATGGACTAGACATTTTTTAGGTATTTATAGCTTGTATATATGGTGTATAGTTATTGTATTTTTGTATATAGTTTTTCTTATATTAGTTATAACTTTTTTCCTTTTTTCTTTTTATTAAAATAGAAAAGGGGAAATATGGTGATATTTTATTTGTACTGAAATGTGATTTTATTTGTATGTTAATAAATAAAGTTGCCTGGGGGTCAGAGCTAATAGCAAGCCATAGCAGAAGTCTGGCAGTGGTAGCACACGCCCTTAATCCCGATCACGTGACAGGCAGATCTCTGTGTGTTCAAGGATACCACCAGCATGGAGACACATGCCTTTAATCTCAATAGGAACCATAGAAGACCTGGAGGTCTGTACAGACGGGCAGTGACGAGGAGGTCATGTGGTTGAGTTTCCTTTTCCTCCTTCTCCAATGAGAAGGCAGAATAGAAAGTCAATAAAAAGCACAAACACAGCCGGGCAGTGGTGCTGCACGCCTTTAATCCCAGCATTTGTGAGGCAGAGCCAGGAGGATCTCTGTGAGTACGAGGCCAGCCTGGGCTACCAAGTGAGTTCCAGAAAAGGTGCAAAGCTACACAGAGAAACCCTGTCTCGAAAAACAAAACAAAACAAAACAAAACAAAAAGCACAAACACACAGGAAGTAGCTCTCTTGCAGAGAGGTAGGACAGCAGTGGCAGTGAAGGGTAAGGTTTTTAGTCTCAGCTCTTAGCTATTGCTCTGACCTCTTGGCGTTTAACTCTGTATTTGGCTCTGTGTTTCTTTTTTAACAAGACAGTTACATCTACAATAGGGATAATTTATTTATTTATTTATTTATTTATTTATTTATTTATTTATTGCAGAGTAAGTAAAATTTATTTACCTTCATAAATAAGAAAAGTGTTCAAGAAGATTAATTGTCTGCACCATAGACCAACCTAGGATCATAAGCCAAGTGGGCCTCTGGGACTTCATTCTAACACTCACATTGTTTTTTTTTTTTCTTTTAGAAAGGTAAGATATTTACTTCTATATCAATCTGGAATTCAATACAGGGTATATCTTTCTGCAGGACTCTTTCTTAGAAAGTCCACAGTTACATATTTTTGTATACATTAATTCAGCTGTGAACTACAAAGGATTTTTATTTGTATGTTCTTAGGATTTGGTGGATTAGAGTTTACAACTACGGCCATGTGTTTTTCTACATCTATCTAACCAAGCTCTCCCTCCTCCTTCTGCTCTTTCTTAGTTTCCTTTTCCTCCTTTTTTTCATTTTTCTTTATTAAGAAATTTTCTACTCATTTTACAAGCTGTCCACAGACCCCCCCCTCCTCCCTCCTCCCACCTCCAGCCCTCTTTCCCAAGCCACCCCACATCCCCACATCTCCCAAATTGAGGTCTCCCATAGGGAGTCAGCAGGGCCCAGCATGCTGAGCCTAGGCAGTTCCAAGCCCCTTCCCACTGCACCAAGGCTGTGCAAGGTGTCACACCACAGGCACTGGATTCCAGAAGCCTTCCCATAGACCAGGGACAGATCCCGATCCCCCTGCCTTGCCCCCCAAAAAGTTTGAGCCAAATAACTGTCTTCCGTATCCAAGGGCCTAGTCCAGTCCCATTGGGCCTCCACAGCCACCAGTCCACAGTTCATGGGCTTCCACTAGTGTGGCCAGTCATCTCTGCACGTCCTCCCATCATGATCTCAATGTCCCTCTCCTGCAGTATCTCTCCTCTATCTCATCAATTGGATTCCTGGAACTCAGCCTGGTGCCTGGCCGTGGATCTCAGTATCTGCCTCCATCTGTCACTGGACAAAGGATCTATGGTGACAGCTAGGTTATTTGCTAGGCTGGTCACCAGTGTAGACCAGTCCTGGACCACTGCCAGCAAACCAAGGTGGGGTCAACCTTGTAGATTCCTGAGAGCCCCCCCCCCCCCCAGCACCCTGCCTCTTCCTATTCCCATGATGTCCTCATCTATCATGGTATCTTCCACCCTGCCCTCCCACTCTGTCCCTGTTCCAGCTTGAGCCTCCCATTTCCCTATGTTCTCATCCCCCACTCCTCGCCCTCTGCCACCCCCCCCCCCCACACACACAGTCCACTCATGTAGATCATAGGGATAGTTTAAATCATAAAATAATTCATACTATATAACAAGATAACATTAAATTAGAATTGGTGGGAAAAATAAATGAAGAGAAAATAAAGACTGGAAAAGAAAGAGACTTTTGGTATGAAATCATACCTGGAAACTGTAGAGGCTTACTTGAAGTCAAACTTACTGCCAAGTTTGACCACCGGATGTCTGATGAACATTAGGAGGACAACAACAGAGGTGAATCAATGCACCCAGGTTACTTTATAAAGCACAGTGGCTGGTCAGCATTGCTGACTCCTCAGAAACATGATTCCTCTCACAGCACTTAGTTTCCATATTCATAAGACACTTGCAGTGTGCTCATCAAGAGATTCATCTGGCCTCTGTTTATCAAGCCCTTGACCAACAGAAATGACAAAATTAGATGCTACAGAGAACAGATATATTCCCAAGACTACCCCAAGAACATGCAGCTAAGAGTTGTAGTAAGTTACCCAGTCATAAATTCTCACTTACAATAAGAGTGACATGTATCATGTTTAAAGAAGCAATCTAGACTGGTACAGCAAACTCTGGCACACCCTAGGAGCAGGTGGTGAAATAAGTTAAGCTCTTTATGTTTTCTAATATATCAACTTCCTTAATTTCTTAATGGTGGTTTTTAAATACTTAATGATTCTCTAATGTAGATTTCAAAAGCCACAGACTGTAGATTCAATGCATAGCCAAGTCAGGACTTTTAAGGTAATAGGAGAAACTTGGCACAAATAGTATGCGCCTATATATAATTCTACCACTGACCCTGAGTATGACTTAGATGATGGACTTAAAAAGCAGCTCAGTGTTAGCTTCATGTTAGCTCTTCATCTTAAGTTGTCAAAAATTGTTTTATATTTGAGAGAGAGACACACACCCCCAAATTAACCTTTATCCTATATGTTCATTGAACATTTATTATGTTATGGCAATTTTAGTGAATTATTTTATTAAATTATTTATTTATAATTAAATTATAAATAATTAAATTGTATTATTTATTGAATTACATTATTAAAAATGTAAGATTTGATTATATCTGTATGGATAAGAATTCCCTGTTTAAATGGGGAAACATGCATAAAGAAATGATTGCTGTAATATGACAAATGCCAATAGAAATAAATAAGAAAAGACCATCTCCTTATGGCAGCAGAGAGAAAAGGCCATACCTATTTGGAATTTCTTCTTATAATTCCAGTTTTGCTAGGTAATGGTGGCATGATAGGGTGACATTCATTCAGGCATCAGAAGTGCTTTCAGGATCTTGCCCAGCCTGTCAACCTACTGCTAAGTACCACATAAGGCAGGACCTGAGTGGGCTAGGTGGTGCAGTTACTAGAAATTCACTCTTCCTCTTCAAAATGTTTGCTTGGCAATTGGCAGTAATTTTTCATGCACTTTAGACAGTGATTAGGAGACCATGGCTGTAGGTTCTACATGGCATGTTATGACACAAATGTTTTAGGTTAGAACACAATCCTGGAACTCACAAAGAAAGGAGAAGCCTCATGGAAGGGGTGAGGTTGTACCTGTACCTGAGTACTGGGTTGAGAGTAGAACAGTTTGAGAGGGGATGGCTCCAGAGTCCAGCTTCAAACTCTGGTTGAGTGTCTAATGAGAGCCAAGTACATGAACAAAGCTCCAGAGTAGAGAGAAAGAAGCTGTGTGGGTCTGTGGGACAACCAGACTATATGGGAGAGCTGGTGAGGTCTGGAAATAAGCACAGAGGGAGACAGAATTAAGAAAAAATTCACAACTGGATTTAAGGTGTTTAGAAAGATTGGTCGACTTTTGCATTTGGATTAAAAACAAAACAAAACAAAACAAGAATTATCTAAGGTTTTTTGAGTGTGAGACAGAATTGCTGAAAAAGTCCAGAGAGACAATGTTTACTGGGGCTGTTTAGAAGATGCAGCTGGCAAAGCAGATCCCCTCATTGCTGCCTTCCAAATCATTTTCCCTTAGTCACCAATCAATAGAAGAAACAAGACTAAAGGGCCATAGGATTTGCATAAGAACAAATGGAGAGATCTTGTCTCCCATCAGCCTCCTTTTTTTTTATCCTAACAATGTGAGTGTGTACCAGGTCTGTAGCTGAACAGTAAGAGAAGCAGGACCTGTAGTAAGCTTAGCATCCTGGCTTAAAACCTCTAATGGGTTGTAAGAGGGAAGGCATGGAGCATGGTGTCTCCCATGTGACAACCAGAATCAGATGTTGGCTCATAGAAGACCCAAGAGTAAGTCACCAAGTCCCACGCTGCTGCCTAACAGAGAAGGACATTGAGGACTCAGAAAGAGTGTCATACAACATACCAACCCACCGACAGAAAAAATACCTGGCTGTGAGTCCTGCTCTTTCTTTGCATTAAGCTGTGGCTCTCTTCCAGATGCTATTTTTCTTGATGAGGTTGGTTCTTTCCAGCTAGCTTCCTGCTCATGCCACACACACCATGGTTCATCTGTTTAAAGAGAATCTTTAAATGGGCTTCAAATGGACTTGCATAATTTTCTGCTTAATCCCCAGATTGTACACTTGTGTGTGTAACCCCTGGATAGAGAAGCTTAGGAAAGGACACAGATTTTGCAAGATAATTTTTGTGTCTTTGCCCTGAGGACAACCATGGTCCCCTTAAACCTTTCCCTATCTTCCTCAGCAGGAGAACAACAATCCCTTGGCTCCTTGTGGTGGTTAGGAAGGGGTAAAGATGAGAATAGAAAATAGCATTGGTAGATTCACTGGCACAGACCAGTAGGAAGGTGAAGAGGCCATACATCCTTCCCCTCAGCTCTGCACACTAAGAATTTTCTTTGGAGCCTGATTATGCATGTCTGGGAAAAAGTGATAGGAAGGGCAATCCTCAGCAATCTCCCATCTCTGGCCATCCTTAACTCTGGAAACCAAGGAGAATTGAATGTGAAATGCCCTGCCAGAGGCTACTGTGTTTGAGCATTTAGCCCCAACTGATGGTGTTGGTTTTTGAAAGGTTGCAATACCTCTAGAGTGTGGAGTCTTGCCATAAGGGGTTTATCCCTTGATGCCTGTAAGTTTGTAGCCTAACCCATTTCCTGCTCTCTCTCTGTTGCCACATCCTGTAAGTCAAAATAACCCCTTCTTCCTTGTTTATTGTCAGATTCTTGGCTATAGCAATGAGGTAAGTTAACTCTTACAGTCAGGAAAGATCAAGACCAGTGGATGTCTGAGGCTGTTGGAGATGCTGTCAAATGACTCAGCTGAGAAGAGCAAGGCTTGAGGTTCAAAGACATGTTTAAAGAGTTCCATACAGGAACACTTGGGAATGATATTAAGAGGTTGTTAGGAGCAGGCATGTAGCTTTCAGAATTTTCAAAAAACAAACCCATTCTTCTATTAATGAAATCATGTTGGTGTAATTTCTCCATTGCCCCTCTGACTGGAGTACCCAAGGACAGATCACATGAAACCTTAAAAAAAATCTCAACAGGCCTCTAAATGACTAATACTAAATCACATAAAAAGATTCGATAATGTAAATAAAGAATGCATAGTTTTAAAAAATTAAATTACTTTGTCCTATCATTGATTGTTCTTATAAATAATTTTTGCATTGTGTGACATTCCAGAATGATCACTTACGGACACTTGGTTATTTACATGCTATTGCACATTTATTATCAATATACATGATGAAGCACTCTAATTTTAGAGTATAGGTGTATGTTGATTATAAACAGGGAGTATCCCAGGACTTCATTAATATGCAATGCATATGAAACACACAGTGGGTTTTTATTCACTTAGCAGGGCTGGGATTTATCTATGTGGTTTATATTTTATATTTGAGTGAAGTTAAGTAGCAGAAACATTACAACACAGACAATGGTATTAACATATTCAATGCACAGCTCGGCTCTTACTGCTTTACACATGTAATTAGGTTGTTTCCATGGAAATGATCTAATTATGGGCTTCTCCTTGGCCTGGATAATCACATTTGCTGTGCTTTGGCAGCAGTGTTTTCCTTATTTTGTTGAATGGCACCACTTGACAAGATGTTTTCTCCAAAGATGAATAATAATTTTTCCTGGGGGAGAAAAATAATTTTTTTAATGAAACACACTGTTAAATGTGACTTGAAAAGAGGTTATAGACATGTAACAGATCCTGCCAATAAGAAAATAGCTATTACCCTGGAGAACATAATCTATTTTTATCGTGTGTGTGTGTGTGTGTGTGTGTGTGTGTGTGTGTGTGTTTGTACTATTGCTGTTAATGCTGAAAATCATAGGAGCTTCTTATTTTGAAAACTGCACCATTTAAATATATTATTAATTTCAGGGGTATATTTATACTTAAATATATATTTGCTGTGGGATGGTCTGTATGTCAAGTGTGTTGCTGATTGGTTGGTAAATAAATCACTGATTGGCCAGTGGCCAGGCAGGAAGTATAGGTGGAACAAGGAGGAGAATAAAGCTGGGAAGTGGAAGGTTGAGGCAGAGAGACACTGCCAGCCGCCATGATGACAAACAGCATGTGAAGATGCCAGTAAGCCACAAGCCAAGTGGCAAGGTATAGATTAATGGAAATGGATTAATTTAAGCTATAAGAACAGTTAGCAAGAAGCCTGCCACGGCCATACAGTTTGTAACCAATATAAGTCTCTGTGTTTACTTGGTCGGGTCTGAGTGGCTGTGGGACTGGCAGGTGAGAGAGATTTGCCCTGACTGTGGGCCAGGCAGGAAAACTCTACCTACATATATTAATAATATGTTTAGCAGAGTGAATTAAGTGGTATGCTGAGAAAGACAGAGAAAGTTCCAGAAGCATTGCAGAAAGACAATTGGAGCCCATATTCAGTGACAATATTAGTTTGCAAAAGGCTATTCATGAAGAGATATTAGATTATAGTTGCTATGGCAGTCGTAAACACCTTAAAAATCATTTAAGACTTATTTTGGCAAAGGTCAAAATGCAGTCCTCCCTGTGTATGGATGAGAAAGGAGAAGTAAATAGTCATGAGGAGACTTTATGTCCCCTGATCCCTTCAGAAAACACCAGAAGATGGAAAGAAGTTCAGCTCTTATGCATGTATGAGATTCCAGCTTGCTGTAATACAACCTCATAAGAAGTCCTTATAGTACAGACTGTGTAGACTCATCTATGGGTTATCAAGGTGTGTGGGGTCCAAAGTCCACAACGTCCACTGTCCAGATACCTGGTACCCAGGCACTGACCATCAAATACTCTGTCCTTTAAGACCTATGGGGATGACTTCAAACACAAAAGCAGAACACACCTGGAAGTAGGAAGTATCTTGGAGCTCCCTCCTGAACATAATTTTGTAGATAATAGAGTGGGTGGTTGTAGCTGGAGTTTTTCTGCCTGGCCCACAGTCAGGACAAATCTCTCTCACCCTCCAGTCCCAAGCCGCTCAAACCCGATCAAGTAAACACAGAGACTTATATTGGTTACAAACTGTATGGCCGTGGCAGGCTTCTTGCTAACTGTTCTTACAGCTTAAATTAATCCATTTCTATTAATCTATACCTTGCCACGTGGCTTGTGGCTTACCGGTACTTTACATCTTCCTTGTCCTCATGGCGGCTGGCAGTGTCTCCCCCTCAGCCTTCCACTTCCCAGCTCTATTCTCCTCCTTGTCCCGCCTATACTTCCTGCCTAGCCAATGGCCAATCAGTGATTTATTTATTGACCAATCAGCAACACATTTGACATACAGACCATCCCACAGTACTTCCCCTTTTCTTTTCTTAAAAAGGAAGGTTTTAACCTTTACACATCTCCAAAGTCAGCTTGGTATATTTGGGAATTTGGGCGTAGCTTTTTTTACTACTTCCTGCTGGAGGGGGGCGCTGTATCTTCTGGGGAAACAAAGAAAATTTTAGGATCATGGAGTAGTCCGTGAGGCTGTATCATCTGAGCCAGTTGTCTTGAAACGGTTCTGGATGTTGGATCATCTGGGCCATGGTGTCATCGGAGACCTTTCAGGGGGTCTTGGCTGGTCAAACCTGATGTATCTTACTCTGGAACAAATCCATAGCCTCTTGCTTTCTGTGGAAACAAAAGAGACTCTTTTCCAAAGCAACATATCCTTACATCCAAATTTTGAAGTCAAAGTATCTTTAAAATATACATACTGGTTTAACTCAGCTTCCTTTACAATCAAATATCTCTCTGTAGTTAAGAATCCCAAAGACAACACAATCCAGACTCTCTGTGTAATAGTCATCTCTACGTGGCTTATTTTTTATATTAATTTTACTGTCTCTTTAAAGACTTTATTTTTTTTAAAACCATGTATTTGTTTCTATACTGTATATATCACCTTTTTTTTGTCTCTTTTAAGCCTACGTATATTTTACACACATTTTAAACTATTACATCTGAATCTGTCTTATTATGAATCTGTTGCTTTAAGCTGTAGCAGCTGTGGCTGCTGGCTCCGCCCACCTCAGCTTCCCAACATGGCGGCAGTATGCTTACCGCCAGCTCTGGGAGCTATCGTGGGTCTATGCTTTTATCCAAGCAGCATGTAGCTCAGAAACCTCTTTTTTTGTTTTGTACTAGCAAAGGCTAAATCCACAATGCAGCTTAATGTGCCATTTGCAGAGACTTCATTCCCGCCATACTGCAGGTCGAGCGCGCACGCCAGCAACCCGCCAGTAGCTCAAACCGGCAGCTGCCGCTCATTTGAGAGAGACAATTAGGAACTGTTTTTAGCTCCGTTTTAGAATCTTTTTTCTCAGGTTTTAGGTGGAAACTCTTGCCACCACGTTGGACGCCATTTGTAGCTGGAGTTTTCCTGCCTGGCCCACAGTCAGGACAAATCTCTCTCACCCTCCAGTCCCAAGCCGCTCAAACCCGATCAAGTAAACACAGAGACTTATATTGGTTACAAACTGTATGGCCGTGGCAGGCTTCTTGCTAACTGTTCTTACAGCTTAAATTAATCCATTTCTATTAATCTATACCTTGCCACGTGGCTTGTGGCTTACCGGTACTTTACATCTTCCTTGTCCTCATGGCGGCTGGCAGTGTCTCCCCCTCAGCCTTCCACTTCCCAGCTCTATTCTCCTCCTTGTCCCGCCTATACTTCCTGCCTAGCCAATGGCCAATCAGTGATTTATTTATTGACCAATCAGCAACACATTTGACATACAGACCATCCCACAGTAGGTGGTATCAGTTTTTGGTAACCTAATTGACTAAATGGCATAGTGCTTAAAAAATAATTATAATGATAACTGATTTTCTACTCATACAAAGTCAGCCCTTATTAAATATCATATGGTTTGGGTTTTAGAATTATATAGTACTATTTTCCTCAGATAAAAAAAGGGGTTGTATTCATTTTCTCCTCATGCAGCAGATGCTGCACATGGGTCTGTGAATAAAATGAGGAATCAGAAAGATTCCTTATCACTGGGTATAGAAAAACAAGAGCTAGAAAACCTGAGCAGGTTCATGTCCATGCTAAACCATGTAATATAGAGAAATGTAACTCTCAATGGCAACAAAGAAGGAGGCTAATGATTCATTTTAGCAGAGTCAACAGCATGGAACATGGACCAGACATCACAGATTAACTGGACAAGAAGGGAACCCTCTTGGTATAGATGGTATGATGACTGATGAGGCTAGAGCACACTCAAGGATCACAGTGTCACAGTGTTGGTAAATCATGTTGGTTCTTGAACATACTTGGTTTCTGTTTCAACCATGAGAACAGCCATCGTGGCCTGCATTGTGTGGTACCTGTTGCTGCTGTCACCTTTTGAATCCAGTTTTGAAGCAGTCGATTTTATAAAAACCAATCTGATGTTTTTATTGTGAAATATCAAGACTGCCTACAGGGACTTTCCTCCTATGGTCTTGGGAAAGCCACTTCCTCTTTCTGGTAAACCTGTACTTTCCCCTTTTAACTCTGCTTCTCCATGACAAAGTATATTTATGTTTAGTTTGTTTACAGATGAACTTATAGTATGAACACATGTGTATAATAGAAAATTGTTTTTGATTGTAGACCTCTATCCTACTCATCAGGTGTTGGCCTTTAGGCCAACAACTATTGAATGCACCTTTGTTCATAGCAGGAGATGCTGCTATGAGAAGCCAGGAGCATTGAGACAGGAAGGCCAGTTGTCTGTTGCAGAGTGGTGTGTTAGCTGGCAGAATCTGTTGTGTGTAAGAATGAATGATGGTTGGAAAGCTAGCCATAAAGCATTAGGAATATGGAACCAATGACTTTCATAGCCTCTATTCGTTTTTTATTATATGGAGGGTAGCTTTTTTTATTGAGTAGCTTATTGAGTGTGGCAGTGTTTTAAGCATTTGAAGGCCAAAATCAAATCAAAACACTGAAAGAGTAACATGTTTAAATCAGAAATACACACTATTTCTGGATGGCTAAAGGTCAGAGAGGGACTGGGGATATGCTTATCAAGCAAGGTCCTTACGTGAAAACCATGAGAGTCTGAGTTTGGATTGCAAGACCCATGTGAAAAGACAGGCACAGTGGCATACAAAACCAATGATGACAAGACAAAAGTCAGAAAGAGGTGGCTGTCTGGAGCTTACTGCCCAACTAGCCTTCTGGTGAAGCTCCAGACCACTGAGAAATAGTCTCAAATAGAAGGTGGGAGGTGTCTGAGGAATGACATCTATGGCTGTCCTCTGACCTTCACATACTCACATACATACATATGCACATACACACATGTACACCTACACCCCTCACATAAGCACCCACAAAACTTTTTTGAAAAAAAAAAATAAATATTAGTATTCTGTTAGTAGATCATGGAGCAGTCTTAATGGTAAGCTAGAAAAACTGAGCCCACAAATCTTTTTCCCATAAAAATGTATTTTTCTATTAATAATAACAAATTAAAATACATTAGCACTAACCAGACTAATGTAAAGAGTGTTGTGTTTTATTGTTAGTGTGTAGGTAATGTTGCATACTGAAGAAAAGTTACTATATGTTTACTTACTGAGTGCTACAAGGAATTTCATTTAATTAAATTGAAAAACTGTGAACCAGAAGTTCATTCTAGGCGCAGGATGATGGTATTTGGTGATAAACATGTTAATGAGCCACACTTAGGTGAACACATTGAAAGTGCAGGTACCCTTAACCTTGGGAATTGTGGCAACGGATACTTAGTGGGACTGGGATCTTTATCTCCAATATATATAATAGTTCAAGTCTATTTCTTGCCTGGTATGTGATATGACAGTCTAAAAGGAAGTGAGATGAAGTGAACATTTAGAAGAATCCTCTATGACTGGCTGTGTTATTGTTTCCTGTAAAAATGAAGGTAGTGTGCTCTAACTGGTTATGCAGTCATATGTTCTTTCATTCAATATGTCTGTCAACAGCCTCTCTTTTTGCTGTTATTCCTGAGTTTTGGGTTACAGGGATACAGAGTGTCAATGGCTTGGATATCGTGAACCGTAGCTTCTTGGGGATCACAAAACTGAAGAACTCTGTGTACTCTGTGATATATTAAAACAGTTCTACACATTCTCAATTCAAAGCAGATCTTTGAAAGTTGGAGATGGAACTTAGTGGTAGAGTGCTTGACTAGCATGTTTTAAGAGCCCAGATTAAATCCTGGACACTGACAATCAATCAATCAATCAATCAATCAAACAAACAAACAAGCAAACAGACTTCTGTGGTTTGTACGTGGAACAGAAAAGGTGTATAAGGGGAGAAACTAGAACTGGAATAGTCTGTGTCTTAGTAATTAGTATTATGCTGATGTAAATATCTTACTTTTGAGGATTGTATATGAAATGCAAGATAAAGAGATGCTGGATGAAGGGCCCAAGGCAAAGTTCTTTTATTCGGCAATTCTTCTATGTGTCTGCAATTATAGAAAAAATAAACATGAATCTTAAAAGGGGGCTTCGCGATGCTCTTCTCCTCAGTTCTTCCAGTTCCAATGCTAGCTTTACCCTTTTGCCTCTGGATTTCTAGTGAATGCTAGAAGTCAGAACAGCATAGGACAAGGGCTAGAATGACACTGGAAACACTCACTGCCATTGTAGTTCACCACTGTAGATGCCAAAGGCCAACTTCCTGAGCACTGAATTGTATAATTGTCAGCTCTGGGGATTACTGTCATCATCATGTCAGTGCTGTGTATTTAAGACAGAGGCATGGGAACCATATGGAGATGGTTCCTGACACTTTTACTCATTTACTTGTGGGTGTTCATATTGATCCTTATTTGTGTATGAGCATGTGTATGTGCACGTGCGATTGTATGTGAATGCACATGAGTGTGTAGGCCGTGGTTGATGTCAGGTATTTTCCTCAAAAACTTTCCAATTTAATTTCTAATGTAAGGTCTCTTCTTGAACCCAGACCTGACTGTTTCATCTAGTCTAATTTGCCAGCTTGTTCCAGAGTCCTTGTCTTTGTCTCACAGGTGCTAGGATTACTGCTGGGGCACTAAAATGACCTGGCTTTTATGTGAGTGCTGGAGATCCGAATTCTGGTCCTCATATGTGCATAGCAAGTGTTTTATCCACTATGAAGATGTGTCCTTAAAAATGATCTGGTCCAGTTCTTTCATTTCACAGATAAGGAAACTGAACATGAGCAATGATGGAATTTATATGAAACTCTACTGCTAATGAGCATGGAAACCAGGATTAGAAGCCTGTCTTGACCTGTAATGAGATGCTTTCTCTATTCCAAGCTGCTTTTTATACACTTCAGATTCTCTGGATTTGACTGAATGAATGAGGTGCCAAATCCTACAGATAATTCATTCATTCTGTTATAAGCAGACCCTCATCACTTACAACACATACTATAGGTCCTCCTAGGAAGTCTAACACAGGAAATAACTCTGTGGGTAGTGGTGTGCATGACTGCCAAGAAATACTGGCTGAACTAAGTTATTCACTAAAAAGATCGACCAAAACATCCCTCTCTTCTGTAATTAATTTTTATAAGCATCTGCATGTCTGGATTGACACCAGAAATGGAAAGTGCCAAAGAAACACTACCATGTGCTATCTTAGTGTTTTTTGGAGTTAAATATAGCTCAAGAGTCTAGGTGATTTGTGTATGTATGTGTGTGCTCATGTGTATGCATGTGTATGTTTACATTTATGTATGTGTATGTGTGTGTGTGTATGTGTGTGTGTGTGTGTTTGTGTCGCGCGCACGTGTGCGTGCGCATGCCTGTACAAGTAGAAGTCAAGAAACAATTTTGGGTGTCATTCATTGGGTATTTTCTATCTTTTGTCTGAAACAGAGCTTCTCGTTGTTCTGAAACTTCATTAAGTAGGCTAAACCAAGTAGCCACTAATCTTCCAGAGATCTGCCTGTCTCTGTCTCCCATCTTTGCTAGGATTACAAATGTCTACCACTGTGCCCAACTTTTTACATGGGTTCTGGGAATCTGAACCTAGGTCCTCACACTCATGAGGCTAGTACTTTACCAAGTGAACCATCTCCTCAGACTCAGGTGGATTTTATTTAAATGTTGGTACATTAGGTAAGGTCCACTTATCTGCTGGGGTCACAGGCTTGCACTGTTTATAGGTCTTAGAAATTGTTGCCTAACATCACAAAGTCTATATCAAAGCAAATGGCTGTGCGTTAGAGCAGACACAACAGATACAACTGTAGCTAGCATCTAATCCCAATTTGTTCACTGTCTTTTAGAAAAATGCAGATTGAGATAGTTACAACTATTGAAAACATGAAGTATATTTCTTTATTGGCTCCTATTTCCTCCAGGATATCCTGGCTGTGATTTCTTTATCCTCTCTATGGAATATGCTTCACCAACTCCAGTGACTGTCACCTTTCACAATGTGACTCAGCCTGAAAAGTCCTTGAACCCCCTTCCCAGTTTGTTATGATGCCCTTTGCATCTGCTTTGTTGTTAGACATGACAACCTGTGCATAAGGAATAGAACAGCCCTAGGGCCTAGGACTCTGAAAACTGTCTTCCTCAGCAGCTGCAAAACTTGGGAGATTTTATCATAATTATGTAGACCTTGCCTGGGATAAATAAATGAATAAATCAATAAGTGAATTCATGGCTTACCCAGGTATTTCTTTGGTGTAGTTTTCTTTCAGTCTTCTCTCTTTATTGAGCATCATCCCAGCCTCCAGCCTCTTCTTTCATTTTCCTCATGTAGCCTTCCTCCCATTTCTTTTTCTTCTCCCTCTTTCTTTTTCTGTCTATCAGATGTCATCATAGAACCTCACTGTATCTGGAGCTGGGGTAGAGACAAGTCCGTTGATGAACAGGCTCTCTGTTATGTGAGTGTGTGCCTCTGGCTGTCCCTTTCTGTGGCATCATTATGCAGACCTTGCATATTCAGTCCTTCTCAGATTCTGCCTGGCTCAGTGTGACTCCCACCCCCTTCTACTCTCTCCACTGTAAATCTCTGCACCAGTCTCTAAGGTCACACACTGATGAGAAATAACTGTCAGGCAGCATCAAGATATTTAATAATGGTTTAAAAGAGCCTGGGAATAACGCCCTTTGAGCAATTTGTTACGTGTTTAATTTAGGAAAGATTGTTACAGTATCAGGGGAGGAAAGGTAGAAAAGATATGGCTCCCCATAAAAATTCAGTAAAAACACACATATAGTCCTCTATTATGTTGAAATACTGTCATTCTGTGAAGAAAGGGGGCAGCAAGGTGGTTGCTGTTGAGTGCTCTGCCAGGGTGGCATAGAGGAGGGATGAGAGTGTCAGGCTGTGCGTTTTATCTTTTCTGGAGCTCCAAAGAAATGAAAATGCCACAAAGTTCAGGAGAGCAAAAATTCTGAGCTTCTAAAAGGAAGGTTCCTGTGAAGGGTGAGCCAGCTGGGCCATGAAATGAACTTGAATTTGGAGTCATATGAAACCTGTTTTCCATCACTTGACAGCATAGCAGGAGCCAAGGTCCCAGTCACATTAACACACACTCTCTCTCTCTCTCCCTCTGTGTGTGTGTGTGTGTGTGTGTGTGTGTGTGTGTGTGTGTGTGCATATGTGTGTGTATTTACAAAAATCAGTGCAATATCTGTCTTTTCTATCAGGGAATCTTAGCATCATCTTAAAATGAGTTATCCTGGAGTGATGAGAAAGCTAGGTCAGTTTTTGGATCTGGGAGCACCATTAATGGTGTGAACTGAGAATGTCCATGTGACTTCAGGAAAGAGCTGACACTTTCTATTCATTATTCACTGGTGCTGCTAAACTAGAGATCAATAAATACCCCCATTATTTTCATATTTGTGGCCAGTATAAACAATGTCTATCGTTAAATCTTGCTTTTAGTTGTCTCTCATTATCAAAGGATCAATTTCAGATCTTTCTGTGTTTTGTTTTGTTTCTTAAGACAAGGGTTCTCTATATATCCCAAGCTGTCCTAGCACTCACTATATAGACCTGGCTGACCTTGAACTCACAGAGATCTGCCTTCCTCTGCCTCCTCAGTGCTGAGATTAAAATTGTAGGCCCCTACACCCAGCCCCAATTACAGATCTTGATTCAGGTCATGCCCAGAATTAAAAGGAGCCCCATATGAGAGGACATTCGTCAGCAATATTCATTTTTTACAGTATAATGGGGCATGACGGAAAGACCTCTAATTATGTTTTTGTAATATTCTAATTCCAAAAGTCAATCTGGACCTCTTTTCAGATATTAGAGTGACCCAGAGGAAGCACAGGGTATCACCAAGGTGAGCATGGCTTCTGTGATGGTTATTCCCAATTGTGAACTTAATGAGATCTAGAGTCATCTGGAAAACAGACCTAGGATGCACCTGCAGGGGATTATCTTGATTAGATCAATTGAGGTGGAAACATTTCCCCCTTGTGTGTAGGCCTAGCCTCTCAGTTGGAAGTCTGGAACATATAAACCAAAGGGAGCAAGCTAAGAACAAATATGCATCTGATTCCTGATAGTATATGCAATGTGACCAGATGGCTCAAGCTCCTGCTACTATGACTTCCCCAAATAATTGACTGTAACTTCAAACTGTGAGTCAAATACACACTTCCTTTCTGAGTTCCTTTTGTCAGGGCAATAGAAGAGTAAACTAAGGAAGAATGTTGTCTCATTATCCATATTTGTAAAGACTGGCTATGTGCTGTGTCAACTGGTATATGCCCCTAGTTTGTTCATCTTTAAAAAGAGTAAATTGGGGCTGGAGAGATGCTTGGTAATTAAGATCACTTCCTGTTCTTGCAGAAGATGGCAGTTTGTTCACTGGCAGCCATCCAGGGTAGCTCACAACTACCTATAACTGCTGTGGGATGTTCTGTATGTCAAATGTGTTGCTCGTGTTCCTCTGATTGGTTAATAAATAAAACACTGATTGGCCGGTAGCCAGGCAGGAAGTATAGGCAGGATAAGTAGAGAAGAGAATTCTGGGAAGTAGAAGGCTGAGTCAGGAGAGACACTGCCAGCCGCTACCATGACAAGCAACATGTGAAGATGCTGGTAAGCCATGAGCCACGTGGCAAGGTATAGATTTATAGAAATGGGTTAATTTAAGATAGAAGAACTAGATAACAAGAAGCCTGCTGTGGCCATACAGTTTGTAAGCAATATAAGTCCCTGTGTTTACTCGGTTGGGTCTGAGCAGCTGCGGGACTGGCGTGAGAGAGAGATTTGTCCTGACTGTGGGCCAGGCAGGACCAGAAAAACTCTAGCTTACATATAACTCAGTGAGATGCAATGCCTTCTTTGGGCCTCCTCAGGCACTTCATTCACATACACAAACATACACTTAGACACACATGTATACACAATTAAAAATAAAATCTTAAATGAATAAGTTCTGAATAGTGGATTGGCCATTATATACTACAGAAAAACATGTTTCAGACCTTTTGTTTAATACACTAGCTTCAATTCACCCCAGACTATGCATATTGTAATGAGAGTGTGACTTTGGGCAAACCACTTCACTGCTTTGAGCAGTGAGGAAGATTTAGCTACAAGATTCCTAAGATGTTTAGCTTCTGAATTTGAAATTCTGACTTTTAAACAGTAACCATGTCATTAAACCATTTGAGGTTTGTTAAATTTCAAATTGCTTTTGTTGTAATTACAACTGATCCTTCATAGTTTGTCTTTCAAATGCCAGTCACCTTCTGCCATTCTGGTATTTGATTTGCTGACAGTTGGAAATATTTACTCTCTGAAGATGTTCATTACTGACAGTCCTACTATTTTCAAAATTATGATGTGTTTGCTGAGAGGGCCCACAGTCCTTCCATCCAACTGAACAGTGCACTGGAGGAGACACCAGAATCTTCCTAGATTATGCTCATGTCCATCTTTGTGCACTGATCACCTCAATTTATTGACTTAATTTGATAAAAACCAAAAACACAAGTGAGATTGGTGATTTATCTAGGCTATCATTTGCAAAGAATTGCAACATTGATAGTTCCATAAATCTAATGTTAACATTCCTATACACAAATGGCACCTACGCTTCAATTTACAGTTTGTCTCTGAAACATAGATAAGCGGAAGTAAGATCTAAGCCTTGTGTTCATCCTGGAGACTGTCACTGTACCACATAATGTGCCTCTGCATGAGAGGCTGGTACCATTCATATTGAATGGATAGAGGTAAAAAAACTCTCTCTAAATAGTATTCTTGGTAATAAATTAAAATATTAGCAAAGTAGAAAAGGGGACAGATGAGAAGGGTTGCTAGGAGGTGATCAAGGACACTGGAGTTTATAAAATTCAGAACTTTACAAATGGAAGCCAACTGATGTGACAGTTACCAAATGTTGATTAGATGTTCTCAGTGCTCTTCAGCAGCAACAAGACCAAGTTACACAAGGGACAGAGAGAAATTGTCTGGCTCATTTTCACCTAGTCACTTTGAGAAAATATTGCAACCTTACTAGACTTGTAAGTAAGTACTAGGAGAACCAGGAAATGATTAGATATTCTCAGTGCTCCTCAGCAGCAACAAGAGCAGTGTCCACAGGGGACAGAGAGAAATTTTCTGGCTCATTTTCACCTAGTCACTCCGAGAGAATACTGTATGTAAGTCCTCGGAGAACCAGGCAAAAAAGGTGGAAAACAGTATACAGGGCCATTGCTGTAAGTAAATTTGTTGCAACTCTGTGGGTTTGGTCCCAGGTTTTGGCACCAAAGTGTCAGTTTTGTGACTCTGGCGAGAGGTGTCCTGACTACCTGAGGAGTCAGGCAACACCTTGAGCTGCTTAGGATAGCTTTGGTGGCTGGAGCTGCAAAGAGGCAGCCCAACCCTGGAGGGCAAGGTATCCCAGACACCTCGAGCTGCTCAGGACAGCTCTGCCCTGGAGGTGTCCCAGACGCCTGGAACTGTTTAGCACAACTCTGATGGATGGAGCTGCCAAGAGACAGCCCAACCCTGGAGGGGAAGTTTTTCTGACTTCTCGGGAAAGTCAGGCCTGGAACTGCTTCAGAAGGGAAGGGTATCCTGACTGTTCAGGAAAGTCAGGCTATAGCTGGTGTGATGGGGATGGTCTCCCCACAGGATATAGCAATCCTACTTTTCTCCTGGAGAGCTGCTACAGCTGAGCTTTGCTTTGCGTCCTAGCAGAGCTCTGCTTCTTGGCCTAAGAAATTGCAAAAATGTAGCAAATCTCCTCTGGCTCAGGAGAAAAGTATTACTTTTCAGCTCTCTCTTGCTCTGTCCACTGAAGGACATCTCAGCAAAGTTCTGTTCAGCTCCCCCTTGCTCAGTCCACTATGGGACAACTCAGCAAGGTTCTCCTGTGCACCAGTGAATGAAGGTCTTCACACCCAAAACTCTTTTGAGAAAGATTTATTTGGGAAGGAGGAGTCCAGGAGAGTAGCTGCCTCTATCGGGGTGGAGAAAACAGCTCACAACTGACCAGGTAGGGCTGTTATATAGGATGTCCTAGAGGTCGAGCCAACCCGTGATTGGTTAGTTTTTTTTTTTTTTTCTGCCCAGGGATTGGCCAATTTTGTGGGCTAGGGACAGAGGTGGCCCTGATTTCAGGGCCAAACTGTTTCTTTCATTGGCCTTTTTTGGCTTTTTGACACTACCTCAAAGGCCAGGGCACATTCCTTCACTGACTCTGATTCTAGGGGCCAAGAGTGTTTCTTTGGTACTGGTTTCAGAGTCAGGGCATGTTTCCTTGGTTCATCTCTCTGGCTCAGGTCCCAAACCCAGGCCGTGTTTCTTTCCCTAGTCCTGGACCCTAGGGTCAAGATTCTACTGTTCTGCTCTGTGGTTGGTTGGTTTCACAAGTCAGTTGGCCCAGGGCAGAGATGGCTCTGATTTGAGTCAAACTGTGTTTCTTTCACTGGTCTTATCTGAGCCATCTTTCCCTAGTTCTGGGCTCCAGGGTCAGGGTGGGTTTCTTACCCAGCCCCTTTTCCCTACAATTGCTGTGTGGTGGAGGGAGGAACACTCTCAACTTCAGCTCCTGTCACCTTGCTAATTCCATGACAGAAAACAGGAAAATATTTCCCAGTGACAACTGAGTGAGACATCAGTTCTTCAACTGAATCTGTGTCCCAGCCATGCTCAATATGTCATCACTGTGCAACATCAAAGCCAGATATTATTTTCTCCCTTCTCTGAGCCAGGAATTTGTCATGTATAATGGGTTAGCTTTGATTGTCAATTTGATATAAATTTGAATCACCTGGAAACCATCTCAATGAAAAGTTGGATTGGCCTATGGGCATGCCTGTTAGGAATTATCTTAAGTTAATCAACTGGAAAAATTCAGCCCAATGAGGTAGCATCATTCTCTAGCCACCTATAATGATGGAGACATCTAGCTCATGAAAGTAAGCAGATAAGCACATGCACATTCATTTCTATTTGATTTTGACTGTCTGTTTCAAGTTCCTGAGGATATAACTTTTATACAATGGTAGATTGAAACCTAGAATTTTGAGGTCCTGGGTGCTGTGGATGTCACTCTGTATAAATAAACACTAATTGGCCAATAGCCAGACAGGAAGTATAGGCGGGACTAACAGAGAGAATTGAAGAAACAGGAAGGGAAGGGAGATATTGCCTGGAACCACTGCCAGGACAAGGAAGATGTAAGTTACCGATAAGCCACGAGCCACTTGGCAAAGTATAGATTAATAGAAATGGGCTAAATATAAGAGTAAGAGCTAGACTAATGATAGGCCTGAGCTAATGGCCAAGCAGTTTAAATAATGTAAGAGTCTGTGTGTTTATTTTATAAGTGGGCTCCGGGATGGCTGGACTTGACGGGTGCTGGAGAGAAATTCTCCAGCTACACCTGGGGACCTCTCTAGCACTCTGCTTCTTCCTATTCCCATGGAGCCTTCATTTATCATGGTATCTCTTTCCTTGTTCTCCCTCTCTGTTCCTGACCCAGCTGGGATCTCCCTCTCCCCTAAGCTCTCTTTCCCCCAACTCTTGCCCTCCATTGCTCCCCCTCACCCCCTGTTTGCTCATGTAGATCTCATCCATTTCTCTGTCACTGGATGATCCCTGTGTCTTTCTTAGGGTCCTCTTTACTAGGTAGCCTCCCTGGAGTTGTCAGTTGCAGTCTGGTTATCCTTTGCTTTACATCTAGTATCTACTTATGAGTGAGTACATACCATGTTTGTCTTTCTGAGTCTGGGTTACCTCACTCAGGATGATATTTTCTAGATCCATCCATTTGCCTGCACACTTCATGATGTCATTGTTTTTCTCTGCTGAGTAGTACTCCATTGTGTATATGTACCACATTTTATTTATCCATTCTTCAGTTGAAGAGCATCTAGGTTGTTTCCATGTTCTGGCTATTACAAATAATGCTGCTATGAACATAGTTGAAGCATGTGTCCTTATGGTAAGAGTGAGCATTCTTTGGGTATACACCCAAGAGTGATATAGCTGGGTCTTGAAGGAGATTGATTCCCAATTTTCCAAGAAAGCGCCATATTGATTTCCAAAGT
The DNA here is from genome assembly GCF_007827085.1 of Peromyscus californicus insignis. NCBI lineage: Eukaryota > Metazoa > Chordata > Mammalia > Rodentia > Cricetidae > Peromyscus > Peromyscus californicus. The sequence goes on along the minus strand of NW_026294617.1, from coordinate 1,473,188 downwards.
AGCTGTACAAGTTGGCATTCCCACCAAAAGTGTAGGAGTGTTCTCCTTGCTCCACAACCTCTCCAGCATAGGCTGTCTTCAGTGTTTTTGATCTTAGCCATTCTGACAGGTGTAAGGTGGTATCTCAGAGTCATTTTGATTTGCATTTCCCTCATCATTAAGGATGTTGAGCAATTCCTTAAATGTCTTTCAGTCATTTGAGCTTCTTCTGTTGAGAATTCTCTGTTTAGCTCTATAGCCCATTTTTAATTGGACTATTGGGTATTTTGATGTCTAATTTCTTGAGTTCTTTATATATTCTGGATATCAGCCCTCTGTCAGATGTGGGGTTGGTGAAGATCTTTCCCCATTCTGTAGGCTGTAGTTTTGTCTTATTGACCATGTCCTTTGCCCTACAAAAGCTTCTCAGTTTCAAGAGGTCCCATTGATTAATTGTTTCTCTCAGTGTCTGTGCTAGTAGTGTTATATTTTAGGAAGTGAACTCCAGTGCCAATGCTTTCAAGACTAATTCCTACTTTCTCTTCTATCAGATTCAGAGTAACTGGATTTATGTTGAGTTATTTGATCCACTCGGACTTAAGTTTTGTGCATGGTGACAGACATGGATCTATTTGCAGTCTTCTACATGTTGATATCCAGTTATGCCACCACCATTTGTTGAAGATGGTTTCTTTTTTCCATTGTACAGTTTTGGCTTCTTTGTCGAAAATCATATGTTCATAGGTGTGTGGATTAATGTCAGGTCTTCAGTTCGGTTCCATTGGTCCACATGTCGGATTTATGCCAGTATCAAGCTCTTTTTATTATTGTAGCTCTATAGTAGAACTTTAAGTCAGGGATGGTGATGCCTCAGAGGTTTTTTGTTTTTGTTTTTGTTTTTTGTTTTTTTGTACAAGATTCTTTTGGCTATCCTGTGTTTTTTGTTTTTTTCATGTGAAGTTGAGTATTGTTCGTTCCAGGTCCGTGAGGAATTGTGTTGGGATTTTGATGGGGATTGCATTGAATCTGTAGATTGCTTTTCATAAGACTGCCATTTTTACTATGTTAATCCTACCTATCCATGAGCATGGGAGATCTTTCCATTTTCTGATATCTTCTTCAATTTCTTTTTTCAGCGACTAAAAGGTCTTGTCATGCGGGTCTTTTGCTTGCTTAGTTAGAGTTACCCCAAGGTATTTTATATCATTTGTGGCTATTGTAAAGGGTGATGTTTCTCTGATTTCTTTCTCAGCCCGTTTGTCATTTGTATATAGGAGGGCTACTGATTTTTTTTTGAGTTATCTTGTATCCTGCCACATTACTGAAGGTGTTTATAAGCTGTATGAGTTCCTTGGCCGAATTTTTGGGGTCACTTATGTATACTATCATGTCATCTGCAAATAGTGAAAGCTTGACTTCTTCCTTTCCAATTTGTATCCCCATGATCTCTTTGCATTGTCTTATTGCTCTGGCTAGAACTTCAAGTACTATATTGAATGAGTATGGGGAGAGCACACAGCCTTGTCTTGTTCCTGATTTTAGTGGAATCGATTTGAGTTTCTCTCCATTCACTTTGATGTTGGCTGTTGGCTTGCTGTAAATTGCCTTTATTATGTTTAGGTATGTTCCCTGTATTCCTGATCTCTCCAAGACTTTTATTATGAAGGGATGTTGGATTTCATCAAATGCCTTTTCTGCATCTAGTAAGATAGTCATGTGGTTTTTTCTTTCAGTTTGTTTATATGGTGTATTACATTGACAGACTTTCGTATTTTGAATGAAAGTTATGTATCTCTGTGAAGCAGCCTACTTGATCATGGTGGATAATTGTTTTGATGTGTTCTTGGAGTCTGTTTGCCAATATTTTATTGAGTGTTTTTGCATCAATGTTCATGAGGAAGATTGGTCTGTAGTTCTCTTTCTTTGTTGCATCTTTGTTTGGCTTGGGAATCAGAGTAATTGTAGCCTCATAGAAGGAGTTTGGTAACATTCTTTCTGTTTGAATTGTGTGGAAGAATTTAAAGAGTATTGCTATTATATCTTCTTTGAAGATCTGGTAGAATTCTGGATTGAAACCATCTGGTCCTGTGCTGTTTTTAGTTGGGAGACTTTTCATGGCTGTTTCTATTCCTTAGGGATTATTGGTCTTTTTAAATAGTTTATCTGGTCTTGATTTAACTTAGGTGTTTGGTACCGATCCAGATAATTATCCATTTTTTTTTTTTTTTTTTTTTTTTTTTTTTTTTTTTTTTTTTTAGATTTTCCAGTTTTGTGGAGTACAGGTTTTTGAAGTATGACCTGATGATTCTCTGGATTTCCTCATTGTCAGTTGTTATGTCTCCCTTTTCATTTCTGACACTGCTAATTTGGATGCTCTCTCTCTCTCTCTCTCTCTCTGCCTTTTAGTTAGTTTGGATAAGGACTTGTCAATCTTGTTGATTTTCTCAAAAAACCAACTCTTTGTTTCATTGATTCTTTGTATTGTTCTCTTTGTTTCTATTTTATTGATTTCAGCTCTCATTTTGATCATTTCCTGGCATCTATTTCTCCTGGGTGATTTTGTTTCTTTTTGTTCTAGAGCTTTCAGATGTGCTAAGTCACTAGTGTGAGATTTCTCCAACTTCTTTATGTGGACATTTACTGCTATGAATTTTCCTCTTAGCACTGTTTCACAGCATCCCATAAGTTTGGGTACTGGTATATTTATTTTCATTGATCTCTAGGAAGTCTTTAATTTCTTTCTTTATTTCTTCCTTGACCCATTGGTGATTCAGTTGTGCATTAGTCAGTTTCCATGAGATTGTAGGCTTTCTGTAATTTTTTGTTGTTGTTGAAATCTAACTTTAAACCATGGTATTCTGATAGAATACAAGAGGTTATTCCAATTTTTTTGTATCTGTTGAGATTTACTTTGTGGTCAATTTTAGAGAAGGTTCCATGGGGCACTGAGAAGAAGTTATATTCTTTTATTTTTAGGATGGAATGTTCTGTAGATATTGATTAAGTCCATTTGAGCCATAGCATCAGTTAAGTTCCTTATTTCTCTGTTAAGTTTTGATTTGGCAGATCTGTCCAGTGGTGAGAGTGGGGTGTTAAAGTCTCCCACTATTAATGTGTGGGTTTTTATGTGTGATTTAAGCTTTAGTAATGTTTCTTTTACATATGTGGGTACCCTTGTGTTGTGTTTGGGGCATAAATGTTCAGAATTGAAACTTCATTTTGGTGGATCTTTCCTGTGATGAATATGTAATGTCCTTCTTGATCTCTTTTGATTGATTTTAGTTTGAAGTCTATTTTGCTGGGTATTAGGATAGCTACACCAGCTTGCTTCTTAAGACCATTTGATTGGAAAGAGTTCCCAGCCTTTTATTCTTAGGTAGTGTCTCTCTTTGAATTTGAGGTTTGTTTCTTGTATGCAGCAGAAAGATGGGTCCTGGTTTCATATCCATTCTGTTAGCCTGTCTCTTTTTATAGGTAAATTAAGTCCATTGATATTAGGGGATATTAATGACCAGTGATTGTTAGTTCCTGTTATATTTTGGTGGTAGTGTGTATGTACTTCTCTTCTTTGGGGTTTACTACTGTGGGGTTATCTATTGCCTGTGTTTTCGTAGGTGTGTCTGACTTCCTTAGGTTGGAATTTTCCTTCTAGTGCTTTCTGTAGGGCTGGAATTGTGGATAGGTATTGTTTAAATCTCGTTTTGTCTTGGAACGTCTTGTTCACTCCATCTTTGATGACTGAAAATTTTGCTGGGTATATTAGTCTAGGCTGGCATCCATGGTCTCTTAGTGTCTGCACTACATCTGTCCAGGTCCTTCTGACTTTCAAAGCCTCCATTGACAAATCGGGTGTTATTCTGATGGGTCTGCCTTTATAAGTCACTTGGCCTTTTTCCTTTGCTGCTCTTAATGTTCTTTCTTTATTCTGTAGATTTAGTTTTTTAGTTATTATGTGGCAAGAAGACTTTTTGGGGGGTTCTAGTCTGTTTGGTGTTCTATAGGCTTCTTGTATCTTCATGGGTATTTTCTTCTTTAAATTGAGAAAGTTTTCTTCTATGATTTGTTGAATATATTTTCTGTGCCTTAAAGTTGGTATTCTTCTCCTTCTTCTATCCCTATTATTTTTAGGTTTGGTCTTTTCATGGTGTCCCATATTTCTTGGACATTTTGTGTTATGACTTTTTGGCTTTGGTATTTTCTTTGACTGACCAAGTTATTTCTTCTATTGTATCCTCAACACCAGAGATTTTGTCTTTCATCTCTTGTATTCTGTTGGTTATGTTTGCATCTGTGTTTCCTGTTCATTTACTTAGATTTTCTATTTCCAGCATTCCCTCTGTTTGTGTCTTCTTCATTGTTTCTACTTCCCTTTTCAAGTCTTGAACTGTTTCCCTCACCTTTTTCATTGCTTTTTTTCATGATTTTCTTTAAGGGATTTATTGATTTCTTCCAATTTTTTATTTGTCTTTTCCTCTATTTCTTTATAGATTTCTTCCAATATTTTGTTTGTCTTTTTCTCAATTTCTTTATTGGTTTCTTCCACTTTTTTGTTTATCTTTTCCTCAATTTCATTTTCTCCTGAAAGGCCTCTAGCATCTTCATGATGCTGTTCTTAAGGCTGCTTTCTTCTGCTTCTTCTAACTTGTGATGTTCAGGTCTTGCTGTTGGAGGAGAGCTAGGTTCTGGTGATGCCATATTGCTCTTTATGTTCTTGTATATACTTCTGCCTTGACATCTGCCCATCTCCTCCTCTAATAGGTATGAGGCGCCTGTGTCTGAGCGAGTTGCTATTGGTCCACTCTGTGCTTGTTGTGTCTGTGTCTCAGGGGGCCCCTGTGGGTCCAGTCTTAGCTCTTGGTCTAATTGGAGCTGGCAGATTCTGTGTCTCAGGGAGCTTCTCTTGGGTCAACCCAAGCTAGTTGATTCTGTGACTCATGGAGCCACTCTTGGTTTATCAGAGTTCTTGGTCCAGTCAGAGCTGACAGATTCTGTGTTTCAGGAAGCCACTCTTGGTCCAATGAGAGGTGGCAGATTCTATTTCTCAGAAAGCCATTCTTGGTCTAATGAGGGCTGGCAGATTCCCTGTCTCCTGACGTTACTCTTGGTCCAGTGACAGCTCTTTGTCCAATGAGAGCTGGCAGTTTGGTTTCTGAGCCTCAGGAAATGACTGGGGTCTTAGGCAGATGGGTATGGGGGCAGAGTGTGTAGATTGCAGGGTCTGCTGGGGGGTCTTGGTGAGGGGGGACCTTCCCGCAGGAGCTGGCTGGCAACTGGGTCAGAGTTGGGTGGGTGTTCCCAGGGATTGACTGTGACCAGGGATGGGTTCTAGGGCCAGGCCTCATTGGATATGAACAGAATCACTCCCTTCTAGGTCCAATGAGAGCTGGGAGTTAGTTTCCAAGCCTCAGGAAGTGGCTGGGGTCTCAGGCAGATGGATTTGGGGGCAGGTCGTGTAGATTGCAGGGTCTGCTGGAGGGTCTTGGTGAGGTGGGGCTTCCCACAGGAGCCCTGCCTGCTGGCCAGCAACTGGGGCAGAGTTCCCCCTTTTTCTCTTTATGTCACTTTTGTCCGGGTGTTTTAATCATAGCCACATAAAGGAAACTAGAGAAGTTTATCTCATGGAATGTTATTTGTATACACCAGATTTCTCAGATCCAATATTCCTCTGTATCACATGTTCTTCCAAAGGAAGAACTTTAAGAGGAAACATGGACCTGCGAGTCCCAGAAATTATGAGCAAAGGGCAGTTGGTAAGTGAAAAACCTAAACAGAATATACAGTTAAAAAAAAAAAAAAAAAAAGAGCAACTACTAGACACTAGAGTGGTTAAGTGTATGTCTTAGTTAGGGTGTTTATTCCTGTGAAGAGACACCACATCCACAGCAACTCTTATAAGGAAAACATTTAATTGGGGTGGCTCACTTATAGTTTCAGAGGTTTAGTCCATTATCATCATGGTGCAGCATGGTGGCACGCAGACAGACATGGTGCTGGAGAAGGAGTTGAGAGTTCTCCATCTTGATCCACAGGCAACAGGTAATGAACTGTCTACTACATTGAGCATAGCTTGAGCAAAGGAGACCTCAAAGCCTACCCTCCCGACAGTGACACACTTCCTCCATCAAGGCCATACCTACTGCCACAAAGCCACACCTCCTAATAGTGCCACTCCCTTTTGGGACCATTTTCTTTCAAACTACCACAGTGTGAGATTATTGTCATATATCTGTTCCTGTCTTCATATTGTCTGTGAAATGGCAATTTTAATCTCCATTTTACATATACAGAAATAGAGGTTCAGTTAGGAGAAGAAATATGCCTATGGGTTCTTTATAGTCACCAGGAGAACTCCTTGTTCATCAACATAAGACAAAATTAATAGAGCCTCTTGGCAGAGCATGGACTAAGTAATCATCCACTTCTACCTCATCCCTACTGAAGTTTGTGGTAGATAGAGGTAAAGAAAAGATCATATTGCTAAGAAGTTCAAAGGTTTGGAAACTGGGGTGGGAGAATATGCTTTGGGTTCTGGGGTCCTTGGCTTCTTAACATTTGGTCACAGACCACTGGATTGGAAGTTTGTGGTATCTGAAGGTGGAAGCTTCTCAAGCATCTCTGGTCTGAGGTGGCTCTGAGGCTTATCTCTTTGGGTTAGTGGTTTCCAGCAAGGCAGTCATACCTGGCTCTGCAGAGTAGCCTGGGTTCAGAGCAAGTGATGCTGGAGCATTTGCTGGGGGCACTTTTTGCTCAAGACAAAGTGTTCTGGAATAACCTGGTCCTGCTGCATGAGCCCTGGCCCCAAGGAGTTGTGAGAGCCAAGAGGCAGACAGATTAAGGTTTTCACAGAGTATAATTTTTTGGGAGGTTCACAGACAGAAGCATGATCCTGGGTGGCTGCCAGGCCAAGTGGATCCCTGCAATTTGGGTTAGAAAGATAGAAGTCTGTAATATGGTCAGGACAAATGAATTCATCCAAGCTAGAATTTACTTCACTTTCATAAGCTAATCTCAAAAAGTTGAAATGTGTCTGACAAGGTGCAGCTTGAATGTTCATCATACTGCACACTAATGGTTTTGTCTATTTATAGAATGCTGGGAAAGTACAAGGGAAAAACCAATGAGTTATTCAGGGGCAATTGTAGCGTTTACCACTCAAGACTATGGCAATCATTTCAAGCTCACTCTGCACAGGGAAGGAGCTAGGCTGTTACCAAGTAGCAATTCCCAGACTCAGATGCTCTCTCTAGGAACAGAGCATTTCTGCTCTATGGCCTTGTCTTTGTATTGGGCTTGAACAAATGGACATGAGCAGGGCTGCCCACAGGGAGAAACACCAGCAATGAATACATCTATCTATCAATCTATCTATCTATCTATCTATCTATCTATCTATCTATCTATCTGTCTGTCTGTCTGTCTGCATGTATGTGTCTGTCTCTGTCTGTCTGACTGACTGTCTCTCTGTCTATCTAGTGTATGTGTATGTGTATGCTGTCATTGTCAGGTGCTGTCCACCTTGTTTATCAGGTTAGGGTCTCTCATTGGGCTGAAACTCACAAGGTTAGCTGACCAGGGAGCCCCAGGACACGCCTATCACCACCACCCAGTGCTGAGAGTACAAGCCCAAACAACAAACTTGTCTTTTTAGTGTGGTTTCTGGGTATTCAAACTCAGTTTTCATACTTGTAAGCAAAGTACATTACCAGGTGTAAAAATTCAGACCACTTGTAGCTATGAACACTTTCTATGGTATAACTAACACAGTGTACATGTAAGATATCCATGCATGAGTTTAAATGATTTACTGGGCATTTGGCTGGTGATCTAGGACATTTATTTTAAAATGTGAAATATTTACCCAGTCATAAAAACAATCTCAAGAGAATGAAAAGGACAGCTACATACTGGATGAAAATATTTTCAAAAGGCATCTGAGTAAGGACTGCTTTCCAAAATATGTGAAGAATTCTTATATTAAATACTAAGAAAATGAATGACCATATCAAGAAATGGGCCAAAAACTTGAGTAGATACCTCACTTAAGAAAATGAACAGTGGCTAGAGAGACAGCTCAAAAGTTAGGAGTACCTGCTGTTCTTGCTGAGACCTAGTTAGATTCCCAGCACCTATATCCAAAAGTGCACTAGTGCCTGTAACTCCAGTTCCAGGGGATTTGCCTCCCTCATCTGGCTTCTGGGGCACTACACCCATATAGTGCTCATATAGATAAGGGCACATACATACATACACATAAATTAAAATAATTTTAAAGGAAATAAACAGATATAAAATAAGCATATGAAAAGATGTTAAGAAAGTTCAGATCAAAACAAAGTAAGATAGCATCATTCACCCATAAGACAGCCAAAATCCACAGTGCAGGTAACACCCAACATGAATCAAGAGAACCTTCCCCCTATTCCTGCTTCATCTAACTCAGCAACTGGATTAGAGGTGTTTGCTCACATGATGTGACAGATGAGTCCACACAGTGTTAACATCAGTATACTTATAACAGCCCAGACTGAAATTCAATAAGGATGTCCTTCTGGGCATAAGTAAGCTGTGGTACATCTAGACTAGAGAATCTCTTGTTAAAAGATTTTTTTTTTTCATTACTTGTGTATGTGTGTGTATGTGTAGGGGAATGTGCATGTGGGAATGCAGGTGCCTGCAGAGTTCAGAAAAGGGTATTAGATCCCTGCAGCTGGAGCTACAGGTAGTTGTGAGCCACATAACATGGCTTCTGGGAACTGAATTTGGGTCATTTGCAAAAGCTACATAGGCTCTTAACCATTGAGCCAGCGCTTTCACAAGCCCCCTGCTTCTTCACTTTAAAAAGATCAATTAAAACATTTTTGGACAATAGAATATTATTCAGAGATAAAAGAATAGAGCCATAAATCCACAGAGACCTGCAGAAGAGCCTGAAATATATAGAACAAGTGAAAAGAGCCTAGCAGGGACTGCATTGTGAGTCCTATGTGTCACATAGATAGGTAGAGGACACTTGAAACAAATAAAAACTTTAGGAAAAGTTAAAAGTCCCGGTTGCCAGAAGTTGGAGGGAAGTGAGAATGATAAGATGAGTGGAGGCAGTTTCTGTGATGACAAAGCCACTCTGAATGACAAAGAGTGACATTTTACGTTGTGAAATACATGCACAGGCATCAGGAGGGAGCACTGATGTCAAATGTCAGCCTCCAGCAAAGTCTGCCACCACTGTATTTTAGCAATTTTGATTAATATCTCTTCTGATGCCAAGAATATTGATAATGAGAGAGTTTGTGAATTTGTGGGGATAGAGGGTTTAGAAAGGCTCGCTGTGTTTTTGCACCAAAATCTTCTGTGAATCTAAAATTGCTGTAAGGAATAAAGTATTTTGAAGAAACAATAAAGTCATAAAAAAGGAAACAAACATTTTCTCAATGTCCTCCATATAGTGATAATTACCCTGACAGCCAAATTGATCTTCATCTTTCATTCAGGGAGTCTTTGCCTTGTATACCAGGTAGTATTTCAGGCACTGACAATGTGACAATGATATGACCAGGCAAAAATCCTTATTTTGTGGGGCTTATGTTCTACCTGGGATGGGAGCAGTGCTCAGTCAATAAGCAAGTACATTATACAGTATCTTTGATTATAATAAACTCTATGAATATGGACAAGCACAGCATGGAGAATACAGAGGAAAGGTGCATTTTAAATAGTGTGTTCAAGGAGCATCTCACTTTGACTATTATGGAAAGGTCTGAAGGAAGTAATAACAAATAAATGCTTTTAGGTAAGACTTTCTGCACAGATGTAACACTAGTAAGGAGTAGAGCAAGAGAAGAGTTTGGTAGAAGAAAGTCACAGGGACTGGCCAGCTCAGGTGCCATTTTCTGGAATGGCTTTCAATTACAGGGAGATGGAAAGTCATCAGGTGGTGGTGAGCAGAAGAATGATGTGGTTACTCTGGTTCCCATTTTAGTAATAGACAATGTGGATGTGGAAGATGTTTAACATTAAAGGATATAGGCTCTAAGTCAGAGGAGTAATGTTAAGTCCTGGGAGGCATCACTTGAGGTGAAGATATGGGATCTGGGAAAGCCAACAGGATTAGTGAATGGGCATGATGTGGGCTATAAAATGTACTCTGGATTCAAAGATGGCTCCAAGATCTGGTATCTGAAAGTGAAGAATTAGTATGGATTAACTAAACTTAGAATTTTGAAGAAGTAACATTTGTAGCATTAGTATCTCAGGAATTTGTTTTGGATTGTGAAGTTTGAGATGGTTTCTTTTTCTATCCAGGTCAAGTTTTGGATAGATGCGTGTACAGAAATGCACATTGGATAGAAATAAACATTGGATAGAAATAAACATTGAGGAATCCTTAGCTTAATGCTAAGTTGAAAACTATGAGGCTGGCTGAGGTCAGAGAGATGCTGGTTTAAGAGGAATGAATGACACAGGGCCTTCCTCCGTATCTCTACAAAAGCAGGAGGGCAGAGGCATGAAAAGGTTCTCTTGCCTACACACATTCTGATATGATTATCAGTTAGTGTGGTATCTGAGCATGCTCTACTCCATACAGCAGTCAAGTTTTCTCATTTTATCATCTATTTTACAACATTGCTTTTAAATGAGTGTTTTACACCATAGGCATCTAGTTCTTTATTGTCAAACTTATAGTTTTCTCATAGTTTACATTTGTAGTAAATATTCTTATACATATATAGTAAAGATTATTTTAAGATAAAATTTTACAAGGAAAATGGTGGAATCTACTATTGCATTTTGTTGAATTTTTCTCTTGAAGTTATAATCAGAAAGTTATACAAGAAAACACTCTTTCTGACAGTGAAAATGATGAAATATAAAACATCATCTTCTCATTTTAGTATCTGTTATGACAAATAGGATCATTTCTGGTTTGTCGGCCATTTGTAGACCATGCTCCTTAGCTACAGTCCAATTGAAGATTATGATAACCACGGACAAAGTTCTGCCTCTGTGGCAGTCAGTTTACACAGTGTGGGCTCTAGCTGCCCTAAGTACCAGCTTTAGATGTGTATACCGCCTTCCTTCTCCAGTGATTGTGACTGAACTTGGCCTCCTGGAGAGATGATTCCTTAAGAAGATTTTGGTTTCCAACGTTGTGACTGCTGCTGTTCTGTCCAAATCTGTGTTTATGAGTTTGATGTTCTTTGTGTTACAGCAAAGTGAAGATTAGTCAGCAGAAATACATTGAAGTCTCAGTTTTTTTAGTCCATTTTAGAAATTCTTTGCTGGCTTGTAGTTAACAACTGAAGTCACTCCATAAAAGTTAACATCAGTAGATTTTTGACCGTATTTGGAACTTGGAAAATAATTTAAATTATTTTTGTTTTAATATTATTTTTTCTAAATACTTAGGGCTTTGACAAAACCAGAGATTTCTGTGCCAAGCCTTTCCACCTTTATTTTCTAAACCACATGTTTTTAAAAAGAAATCTAATAGACCCAGCTCTGTTTTCTTTACTCTTGAGTTGTCAAATGCAGTTTACTGAGACATGATTAAGATTCACAGGAGTCTGGGCCTTTCCCATTTTGGTGGAAGCAGGAAATCTCATTTTGTTGACTAGAAATTAAACTTGAACCTCAAGAGTATAAAATTTAGTCTGGAAATTTCAAAATCATAAGCTAAGAAGATAGCTATTTTGGCTTTTTTTATTTTCTCTGGCTATCATTTTTATTTCATTCTCTATTCTTTATTATGAAAGAATTAAAAGGTTATATAAATATTCTGACCAACTATATCCAAAGTTGTAAAGAGTACATTAGAAAGAGTACAGTAAACTTTCATGATTTTTCCAAAAGTTTCAACACAAACCAAAGTGAAATGATATCAATAGCATTTAAGGGGCTCTTGAAAAATATCTGCTGGTGTTTTTGCTCTGAGGAGTGCATATGTGTTCTAATGACCTCATGGGTCTGCAGACGGGCTCGGGAGTCAGCAGACGCTCTTGCTTTCCTGCTTCAGGCCATTGCAGGCCATTGGTAAACTGAGTGGACACTTAGAACCATGTATTTTTCTTTACGTTTAATTTAGTCTTTTGGCTATTTAGCTTTATCACAACTGTCTCTTTATAACCTTACGGTTAAAGAGTCAGTCTCTATCTGTTTTGAGTCCTGGGATCTACACTCTGGTCCTCAGCAAGATCAGTAAGCACTGTTTTTTGTTTGTTGGTTTTTGTTCTTTTTTTTTTTTTTCCAAGACAGGATCTCACTCTGTAGCCCTGGCTGTCCTGGAACTCACTATGTAGATCACGCTGGCCTCAAACTCACAAAGATCTGCCTGCCTCACCAGTGTTGGGATTAAAGGTGTACACCACTAAGCCCAGTTCTCAGTGAGTGCTCTTACCTGCTGAGCCATCTATTCAGTCCTATTATGGTGATTTTCAAGTGACTTTTAAAAATTGTTTTTCTTCTTAATTTTTCAGCTTTAAGATGGCACATCAAACATGATTTATGGTCTGTCTCCTCCATCCAATTATCTAGGAATAAGAAGAAATATTTTTGTCCATTCATTTGTTTATTAAATGATTAAGTGTGTAGTTTATGTTCAAAATATCACAGAGTAAGAAAAGTCCCAGAAGATGGGAGGCATCATGACACAGATATAGACGGCATGCTGAACAAAGATAAAAGAGAACAGAGATCTCATCTTAAGCTTGTAGAAGCCAGAAGCTGAAGGTAGGAAAAGACAGTGGGGACATCAGTAAGACTGTTTGTATCCAGATGGAGGATGGATAAAGGACTCTAGGCTACAAAGGCAAAGCTGTGCTCTTATTCATTGGTGATAACCTAGAAAGAATGAGAATGTTTACTCCTGGAAGAGCATCCATGGGGCTAGTGTATCAGTTATTTTTCTGTTGCTGTGATGAAACACCACGACCAAAGACAACCTAAGAAAGAAAGTGTTTATTTTGGCCTACAGTTCCAGAATAAAAAGACTTCATCATGATGTGGAGGCATGACATCAAGTAGCAGTCATGGCAGCATGAGCAGGAAACAGGGAGGTCACATATCAACCCTGAGCACAAAGCAACAGAGAGTGAATTTGAACTAGGGTGAATATATGCTTTCAATACCTGCCCTCAGGAACACACTTCCTCCAGCAAAGCTGCCACTCCAAGACCTCCCTAAACAGCACCACCAAGTGGGGATCAAATGTGTTATTGCCTGAGGCTAAGTAGGACAATTCTCATTCAGACTACCACAGCTAATAAGTCCAGTAGCACATCTATCTTCTCAGCCCCTACTTTCCCATATCTGGACTCCCCATGCTGCGTTTTTTGAATTAGTAGTGCTTTGAACCCCTCCCTGTAGACAGATGGGTGAATAGATACAGAAGAGAGTTGAAAGAGATAGAAACCACAAAATTTTGTTGATTTAATCAATACCTAGAGAGATGTAAGATTTAGCATAATAATGTAAAACAAGAAAATTATGAAAAAGAACTAGAAATGTAAATGAAATTATACTTTTCAGAATATTAATAAATGAACTATAAGAAATATATGATCTGCATTAAGAAACAGTCTTTGGAGAATATGTTTAGGCAAAGTATTGCTGGATCACATGGCAGACTTATTTCTAGTTTTATGTGGAATTTATACCATGATTCCCACAGTATTTGTATCAATTTGTACTTCCACTCATAGTACATGAAGGTTTCCTGTTCCCTACATTCTTTCTAGCATTTGTTGTCTATTGTTTTCTTTCTGACTGGGGAACAATGAAATCTCATTATATATGGTTTATATCTACTCTTGTCATAATAACGAAGACACAGAATGAGCCTAGATGTCTGTCACTGATGAATGGATAGTGAAACACTGGTACCATTACACAGTGAAATTTTATTCAGCTGTACAGAAAAATGAAATTTTCAGGTAAATGGATAGTGTTAGAAAGCATTATACTGAATGGGGTAACTCAAATCCAGAAGAACAAATATTTCATATTCTCACTCATATAGATCTATTGTTGAATATTTGGATTTGTGGAGAATCCAGAAAACTAGAAAGTGACCAGTGGAGGGTGGGTGGGTGGAAAAAACTCTTACAGGAGGGTAGTTAGTAGAACAGTGGAGAATCCAGAAAACTAGAAAGTGACCAGTGGAGGGTGGGTGGGTGGAAAAAACTCTTACAGGAGGGTAGTTAGTAGAACACAGGTAATATGAAGTGGAGAAGGAGAATATCGCACAGTAGGGCATAGAGGAAGTTCAGGGAATGATAATTAACACTGAGATATTTTAAAAATCTACATATAAATCTTTTGTATTAGTTTTATGCACACACACACACACACACACACACACACACACACACACATATATATATATATATATATATATATATATATACACACACAAAATAAATTCATTGGAGTTACCCTATATAGGATATTATGTTCATTCCAGAAGTTATAGGTTACCAAAAAAAAAAAAAAAGCCTGGTGACAGGTGTGGGATACTTCACCTCGAGTTTTAGTCAGGGATTTCCTGGATACTCCCAAACAATACAAACAATACAACTGTTCTTGGTTGCTCACCAGAACTTGATAGTGAGTCACTGTTGCTGAAAACACCACACACTGGTCATAGGTTATGGAGAAATCAAGTTGGTGCTGACTAGGAAACAATAGTGGAACAAATGTTATGGAGGAAACCAACTGCTTTCTGATTGAATTTAAAATCCATTCTACAGGAGGAAACACATGCCTGGTACTGAAAATCTGGCCAAAAGCCCATAGCTGGGGAGCCCACTAGCCCCAGGGGTGAACCTAATGCTATTACTCTGCTAAGTGCCCCTCTGAAGTCATATCTCTATACCTGTAGATTAATGCAGCTTTGTGACCTCATCAGAGAAGGTGTGTGTGTGTGTGTGTGTGTGTGTGTGTGTGTGTGTGTGTGTGTGTGTAGTTGATGATGGTTAATGCAGAAACTCACAACTGGTCAAAGTGCAGAGAATAAATGGCTGTGTATTGCTCCATCACAAATGGCATCTATATCCTGCCACCTCCCTAAGGCTCAGGGTACACAATGGAAGAGGGATGGAAAGAGTGTAAGAGCCAGAGACTGTGGAGGACCAGAGAGAACATGTCTTCTAGATGTGACAAGACTGCTACACTCATGAATTCACAGTGGCTGTGGCTTCTTGCACAGTATTAAGCCAGTAAGCATTCTAGCATGAATTGGGAAGTGGGAAGTGAATCCTTAACTGATGAGCTATGGACAGTTGCTAGCTTCTGGGAAATGGAAAGTCAGTTTTCTTTACGTGTGTGGCTGCTGGTGGGTTAGTCACACTTCAGGGGATCTCCTCATACCCAGGAGTATATAGACAATACAAATTAGAGTCGATGCTTTTTTTAATTTAAAAAGAATCAAAGAAGACATGAAATTTGTGAGGATAAATAGGTAGGGGTGAATCTAGATGGAGTTAAGGGGAGGAGATGAGGGTAAATATGATCAAAATACATTGTATGAAATTCTCAAAGCATTATTATTAAAAGCATTTATTATTAAAAGAAATATGTAAGTATCAGAGAAAGCTGATAAATTACTGAAAATCATCAGAAAGGTGGACATAGAACCCTTAAATCAACTAATCAGATGGAGATTACTGCTGCCACTACATAAGTCTATATCCTTATAGTTATTTCTTAATTTTTCTTATGTAATCCTTATCATACTAAGTATGTTATTTATAGTTGCTCTTTGCCACAGGATATTTTAGTGAAAATAGCAGTTAGGGCATGACTACCTATGCTTCTTACATATTAATCTATTTCATCCATTGAAGTTTTCATCATAGAGCTTGTAGGAATATTATAATGTCTTGTTTGAATAAGAAAGCCAAATGTGCTTAACTTTCTAACATTCCAATGGTGCCTACAAAGTCTTCTTTTTATATTGTTTGGAAGATGAAGCTGAACACTTTCCCTTTAAATATGGAACCTTACTTTAATACTTAATATTTATGACTCATAATTACTCTTATAAAAGATCTACTATTACTAGAAACTTCAGCTCCTAGGTTAATAATCCTGCATTTTAATGAGCTCTAGGTAATTATGCTTTGAAGCCCAAGACTTCTTTTCAAGAATTATAAATTGAGGTTCTTTAACTATGTAATTTTAATTTTATGTTGAAGAGCAATGAAAATTTGCACATTATAGCACAACTGTAATTTTAGAAGGAAAAATCAGTAATGGACTAGGTAATTTTATTTTAGGTCATTTTAACATAAGATAGTCAAAATACACTAAAAAATATTTCCTCAGAAGCTAGACTATTAATCCATTACTTACCTTGACAAAGGAAGGGCTGTGGGATGGTTGATTTTCTGCTTTGTAAAAAGGGATCTGTCAACTCAACTCTTTGTAGTGTTAAAGGAAGGATAGACATTCTGGTTGGTAGCTTTCCTCTAGCCAAGAGATGTACCTACCAGAGACAGGAATTTTAATTCTTAAAGTAGACACTCTGCATTTTCCCTGTGGTGAGCTAATTCCAGGAGGACAATTGACCTGCCCTACAGCAGGTAGTTTGACCTCTTTCCTCTAAAATCCTACAGTTGTTTTCTAAACTTTGGAATTTAGTGGCATGTGAAACTTCTAGCTATGCTAAATCAGGATGACATTTTCAGGTAAATTTACCTTCTCAGCTTATTTTGAGACCAGGCAGTGAAGTGTTTCTATGATTCTCTTTCCCCAAGGTCAGAGGAACACCTGGCCTTGGAATAAATGAAGTACTGGTTTGTGAGAGCTTTTGAATGAACTCCCTGCAGCTAGTTAGAATGACACTGCCCAGATTACTATCTATTATTATTACTATTGTCTCCTGATGAATATGGGATTCTACACAACTTAAAGTGGGGACCCCAACTTGGAACTTTGCACCTCCCTTTACCTTCTCTCATAGTATTATTCAAACAATATGGTGTGCAAGAGCAAGTCTGAGGAGGTAAGTTCCACATGGTTGACTTGTTGTCATACACTTAAGCGCATCACCCTGGGTAGGTTACTGCATCTCAGTTTGATGCTGAAGCTGACATAATTTCTATACATAATACTAGGAAGGTCAGGCAGATCACTGGTTATAAATAGTAATTTACAATATGGCCTGAGATAGAGACCAGTTTTAAACTTGTGTAATGGTTGTTATTAATTATCAACTTCATAAGGACTTAGAACCACTTAGGAGACAAACCTTTGGTCATTTCTGTGAGAGAGTTTCTAGACTGGGTTAATGAAGGGGAGGAAACCCACCTTCCATGTCAGTGGTACCACTCCATCCACTGGGGTACCAGACTGAATAAGAAAGAGAAAGGTAGCTGAATGTTATCATTCATTGCGCTCTACTTCCTCACTGTGCATATAATGTGACAAATTGCCTCAAACTCCTGCCTCCAGGACTTCCAGTTATGATGGACTGTATGCAAAATAAGCCCTTTCTCCCTTAAGCTGCTCCTTGTCATGTGTTTATCATAGCAATGGAAAAGGTAACTAACACACATGCATTTTTTCCATGCAGCAGTTCCTCCAGGCAGTATACCAGACAGACACTACCTGTCAAGCTTATATTCTAAATGACTAATCTCATGTTCTCATTTTTTCCCTGAAAACAGACACTTACTTTCTCAAACAACTTCATAAGAAGTTCACAGATTATTTACATTTTTTGGAAATTTTTTTCCTCAGCATCCCCCCTCAGCATCCCACCTCAGCATCCCACCTCAGCATCCCCCCTCAGCATCCCCCCTCAGCATTCCCCCTCAGCATCCCCCCTCAGCATCCCACCTCAGCATCCCACCTCAGCATTCCCCCTCAGCATCTCACCTCAGCATTCCCCCTCAGCATCCCACCTCAGCATTCCTCCTCAGTATCCCACCTCAGCATCCCCCCTCAGCATCTCACCTCAGCATTCCCCCTCAGCATTCCACCTCAGCATCCCCCCTCAGCATCCCCCCTCAGCATCCCCCCTCAGCATCCCACCTCAGCATCCCCCCTCAGCATCCCCCCTCAGCATCCCACCTCAGCATTCCTCCTCAGTATCCCCCCTCAGCATCCCCCCTCAGCATCCCACCTCAGCATTCCTCCTCAGTATCCCCCCTCAGCATTCCCCATCAGCATCTCACCTCAGCATTCCCCCTCAGCATTCCACCTCAGTATCCCCCGTCAGCATCCCACCTCAGCATTCCACCTCAGCAGAACTGAGTTTATGAAGAGGCTTTTTAAACTAGAATTTTTGTATTTGCTGTTAATATGTGGCTTTCTAAAAGTCAGAAAATAATGCTCAACAAAATAAAACACCTACACATAAGTCAAAGTTTACATCAACTTCTCTGATGTGCTTGTCATACTGTTATGGGTCTGGAGTCCTTCAGAGATTCACCAGTCTGACAATTAAGTTTTTAAATTTTTAAACAAAGAAGAGGCTTTATTCAGATACTGATGCTGGATACTCATGGTGTAGGACTGCACCCAAGATGCTCTCAAGATGCAGTACCAACTTACATTAGTCAGAGGTTTATAAAGGCTAAAATCACAAGGCTATGTACTTCCTGCCTTCATACAATCAGGGGCAAGCATACATCATGATGTACTTCCTGTCTACATGTAATCAGGCATACATTCCACCTAATGCAGTCAAGCACACATCCTGCCTACAAGCAGTCAGGGGCAAGCAAACTTGTTTGCAGAAGCAAAAACACATGGTTTGTACAAGATCAGGCAATAACAAGAACAGCCCACCAGCATTCTGGGACGCTATCTGTCCTTGGGCAAGTGGAACAAGGTTAGACATTTTTGTTTTATAGTTCTCTTAAGCACAGTAATTTTAAACTTTTAGTCATAATGTTCACCATCACAGTATGAGTCACACCAAATAAACCTGTGATACATTTATTTCAGTTTCTTGAATTGACACTCAAAGGAGAAACTTTTTGAGGTTTTAATTAATAATGGAAAATTCACTAGTTCATGGCCTCCTGTTCCTAATTGTCCCTATGATAATTAGGCCATTTAAAAAAATGATCCTCTCAAGATGCAAATGAGAGTAGAAACAGGGGTTTATACAAACTTTAATTAGGCATATGGAAAAACATGTCAGCATTTTAAGAATAGAAACTTAAGAAACAAACACAAACTTCTCCTCCTTATTCACATTGACCTGCTAGGCAATGTCAAGGAAAAGTCAAAACACAAACCACTAGAAAATTGGTACAACCTAAAGCATCGAGTCAGTGGCTGCTAACAAAACCCACGCTTCAAGTAAAATTATGCTACAGTCATAGTAATAAAGACTCATTTTCATTATAATGCAAGCTAAATTTCTGCAGACCTCACCACCCTGTGGATGCAAGTGAGGTCACCTTGTTAGTCATTAATCAAATGACACAGCTCATTAACCCCACCTATGCAACAGGGTTCTCTGATCATGCTTCAGTTATTTCTCTTGTCCTGGTAAGGCTCAATAGCAAGTATTTCCTTGCTACATCTCTCTTCTATTTTACTTTGAGTGACTGAAAACTCCAGCAGGCTGAAGTCTCTTCAATGATCTTTGCTGCTGCCATCCTAGGTGCTGACATCTGCCCTCACTGTCCTTCTGTTTTCATGTCAGAGATGCTGAGCCAGCCCTATGACCAATGTCTCTTTATGTAATGATGAAGTGGAGGGAGAAGAGTGACTCTCATCTCATGGATTGTTCTCTGTCCACTGGGTTTGCTGTGACAAATTCTACAGGACTCTGTTGGAGGAAGGTTCAAGTAGCACACTGTCTTCAAAGATGATCGATTTGTTTTTTAAGTCATGTTTTCATACTCATGGTCCCCATATGTTCTGCATTTATTTAAAAAATAGGTTTCTCTCATTTATTACATCCTGGCCACAGTTTGCCCTCCCTCTACTTCTCCTAGTCTTTCCCTCACTTCCCCTCTTCCTCAGATCCACCCCCCCTCCTTTTTCCCTTAAGAGAAGAACAGACCTCCTAGGGATACTAGCTGAAAACAGCATTACAAGTTACAATAAAACTAGACACATACCCTCATATAAACGCTGGATAAAGCCACCCAGCAGGAGGAAAAGGGTCTCAAGAGTAGGCAAAAGAACCAAAGATAACCCCCACTCCCACTGTTAGGAGTCCTGAAAGAACACCAAACTACACAACTGCAACATATATGCAGATCTATAACTCTAGATCAGACTCATACAGGCTCCATGATTGTCGCTCAAGTCCACTGTTCCTCTTTTTCTTGCAAGAAAACCTGCTGAGCATTTGGGATGCTCATGGACTCTTACATCATTCATATTGTTATTAAAACAGTGAAAGTAGGTAATTGTTATTACTTCTACTTTTTCAGATATGGAAGTTGAGATGAAGACAGGTTAAGTGATGTGCCTAAGACTGTAGAGTGAACCTGTGGGACTCAAGCTGTTTTGGGGGGAAATCGGGATCTTTAAATTGAATAAAATTTGAAGAGCCCATCAGAGTAGTGATGATTAGAGTAGCTACTGTCATTATATTTACAGTGCAAGATGGTGCAAAGATATCTCCATCTTGTATTCTTGCTGAGCCTGTTTCTAGGTTTAACTGGAATCTGATCTCAATGGAGAATCCCATGGGAAACTATCCAACTCTGTTTCTGGGACCAAAGATCAGGATGTCCTAGCTAAATTTAGCCTTTGTTAAAACTGCTTGTTTGTAAGGAACCTCCTCCAGTTGACCACTGATCTTAGCTTTTGTTAAAATTGCTTGCTTCCAACAGCTTACTCTGTGAAACTCCCTCCAACGCGCGTGCGCGCGCGCGCGCGCACACACACACACACACACACACACACACACACACACACACACACACATACACACACACACACACATCCCACAGCTGCTGAGCAAGATGCCTGGATGAGGTGTCTGCCCTTAAAAATTCCATGTTATGGACACTAGAGACCACACCTGCATCCCTGAACACTTGGATGTGGTTCTAGTTGCCTGGAATAAAGAATTTCAAAAGGCTCTGGTGGGCTACCTATAACAATTCTGTAACAAGAAGTTTTGTCAACTTTACACAATGTAGAATAACATAGAAGGGAGTTTCATCAGGAACTGTCTAGATTAGGTTAGCCTTTTGGCATGTGTGTGTGTGCATGCATTCATTTTCTCTCTTTCCTTGACTGTGGATGTAAATGGTTGCTTCAGGTTCCTGTTGTCTTGACTTTCTTATTATAACGGGTTGCTTATTTCTGAGCTAAAATAAACTCTACCCTAAATTGCTTTTGTCAAGGTGTGCTGTCACAGCAACTAGAGAGGAAATGAAGACACATTCCTTCAGAGATACTGTTTTTTAAACTATAATATGTTCCCTGACTTGTTAGTCTATAGCAACTTTCCCAAAGTCACTTAGCTAGAAAACAAAAGACACACCTCAAGATGGTCTGACTCTGAAGCTCTTTGTTAGATGTAAAACCCCCACAGGAAGCTGCTTGACTGCCTTTGTGTTTTCTTGGGATGGAATTTTGTCTTCTATAAGTGTTTAAATTTCTGAGTTCAACTTTCATGTGGTGTGTGTGTGTGTGTGTGTGTGTGTGTGTGTGTGTGTGTGTGCATATGTGTGGTCATGTGCATATATGGAGGCCCGAGATCAATTTTGTGACTTCCTCAATCATTCTCCACCTAATTAATTAATTAAGTAATTAACTTTTGAGACATGGTTTCTCTGTATAATCTTGGCTGTCCTGGAAGTCATTCTGTAGACCAAGCTGGCCTTGAAACCAGAGATCCACCTGCCTCTCAAGTGCTGGGATTGCATATGCCACCACCACCCAGTTTCTTTACTTATTTTTAAGACACCACATCTCACTGTATCTGGGGCTCACTAATTCAGCTAGGTTGGCTGGTCAGTGAACTCCAGGGAGCCTCCTGTCTCTGCTAAGATTACAAGGCCATTGGTTGTCATATGGGCTCTGAGGATTCTACTCAAGTCCTCATGTTTGAAACATCCTCTCAACTGAACCATCTCCCAAAATTTTCTATCCCCACCTAATCACGAATTTTAATATAGCAACCTACTGCTGGTTTTTTTTTTAGATGAATCATTCAAGTTTCAAACTTCGGTTTCTTTGTTGGTTGTTCCTTCATTCTTTTCATTCCTGTCTATCTGCTCTTCTCTTCTCTTTTCATTTCCTTCCTTTCTTCCTTTCTTCCTTCTTTCCTCCCTTCCTCCCTCCCTCCCTCCTTCCCTTTCCTTCCTTCCTTCCTTCCTTCCTTCCTCTTCCTTTTCTGTACCAGGGATTATATCAAGGACCTCATGCACACCAGAAAAGCACTCTACCACTGAACTATACCCCCAGAAACATTAGTTTTCTGAGTCTTTGAAGTGAGAGAAATAACAGACCTCATCTCACAGGTGGTTTGTGAGGATCAAGTAAGATCATTCTTTTAAAAGGCACAGAGGCACAGTTCCCAATACACCTACTCTTGAGGATAAGTTAGTTGTTGCTGCTGCTGTTAACAAAATTAGATTCTACCTGTGAGGCGGAAAGGTAGCACAGCTCCCAATACCCTCCAAAAAAAAGTATCCTGTAAATGGTTAGTGAAATTTCAAAAATTTGAAGCTAAACAAATAGCCATCTTAATAAGCAGCTTCTGTACAAATAAAACAATGAGAAGAATGTGAGCTTAGAGCAGGGGCAGCAGGTCTGCAACCTAGCCTGCAGCAAAGAACTTGAAAAAAAAAATACTTTAAACAGACTGTAATGCTGCAGAAGAGAAGGTCAGGAGCTAAAAGGAAGACTTTGCAGATGAGATTTTAGCTAAATGAAGGGAAGCAACACAACTCCTGTCATCTCCAAAGGGAAATTTTAGCAAATCTAGCCTTATTGATATTTGAGTCAGCTTGGAGAAGTTCCTTAACTACTATGAAAACCAACTAGAGACCTAAATGGAAAAAGACAAAGAAGAATTTTACCTTTCCCTTTTTGATTTTCCTCTTTGATCCTCTTTATTTATCTGTATAAATAAGATTGGCAAAGACCTCTGCATCCATGAAACCATAAACATCAAAAGCAAGGGTCCTACAAGAATACATAGTACTATGTAGTGATCATTAAATTAGAAAAATAAATCTGCAGCTGTAATTATGATCCTATTACAACTTAAAGTCTTACTGAATTTCATTCGAGTTCCTCAGAGTTCTGTCCACTCAGATGCTTGACTACAGTCTGGCTCTCATCTGCTTCCCATCACGATCTTTTTTTCCTTTACTGACAGTGTGCTGATGTTTGCCAACCCAGGACTCATCTGTCTTTCAAGACTCACTTCAGGTAACCTTCTCTGGTTGCTCTAGTCACTGTAGACTGTGGAGGAAGACTTGAGACAAACCGTAGTTTTACCACTTATGAATGACCTCACTTGACCTCTCAGTCTATTTTCTCATCTTGGAATCATAATGATTTGTAGAATTCTGTCATTATTAAACAAGATGATAGCAACTATTTTGTTATAGGTTTCTTATTGATTTAAGATCTTATTTCATCATGGATATATGTGAAGACTTAAGTTTCCAGTTCTGGCCAACATGAACAAAGCTTCAGAATTAGTGTCCAAACATTATACAACTTCTTAAACTGTATGAAAAAGTATTTTAGTCTTTTAAAATCATGTGACACAGGATGATACTCCTGACATGGAGAATAGAGGGGTGCACTCCATTCACTGAGGTTTTTCCATGGGGTACAAGTGAAGTCTTCATTGTAGGGTGCATAGAAAGCAGTGCTCTTATGAGCTATAGAAAATGGAGAGCATATCTTGGAATTAAGATTGTGTAATAGTAGGGTAGAGAAGATAAATGTTCTAGGAAAAGAACTCCAGAAATTGGTACTGAGGCTACGTTAGGGTTTGGTTGGATACTGAGAATTATACAAATAAGGAAAATTTCTCAAAAGCAGAGTTGGACAGAGAGTGTCTTCTGAAGTGTTTAATACTGAGATTTTGAGGATTTCCCTTAGCCTAGAAATCCTCACATCTAATTAGAGAGAAGTCTGAGTATTCACCCAAGGCTTCAGAAAGGCTACACTTTAGAAATAGTAAGAACCATTATGGAGTTACCTTAGAAAGTCAAAAATGAAAACTTGTTTTAAATTGTAGCACAAATGTTGGAAAAGGAAGGAGATATATACTGAGTAGCCTGTGGGACAGTAAGAAGTAGTGAGGATTAGGTTATAGAAATAGAAGTAACAGAAACCAGAGCAGAAAAATGTTGGAGAAATAACATCAAAAATCAAACAAATTATATGTAAAAACTGTTAGAAACCTAAGCCATTCAACAAATGGTAGAGAGACCAAAACATACAAAAAGGACAGACCATAACAACTCACAATTATACTGATGATGAACACACCTTGATAGTTCACAGTCACATTGATGAAACCATATCTTATCATTTCACAATCACACTTACAAGGACTATACCTTGAGAACTCACAATCACAATTATGATAACTTCATCTCGATGGTTCACAATCACATTGGTGAAGTCCACACCTTGAAAGTTCACACTCACATTGTTGAGATCACCCTGATAGTTCATTGTCACTTGAAGACTATACCTTGACAGTAAACAGTCACACTGACTAGACTAAACCATGACAACTCACAGTCATATTGATGATGACCACCTTAGAAAACTCACTATCATATTGTTGATTACACTTTGACAGTTTATAGTCACATTGATGAAAACACAAACTGACAATTATAGTTCAATTGATTATAACTACATCTTGACATTTCACAATCACATCAATTATGCCTACACTTTGACAACTCACAGTCACATCAATTATGACCATTCCTTGACAGTTCACATTCACATTGATTAGACCAAACCCTGGTAGTTCCTAGTCATATTGATAATGGCTATACCTTGACAAATTACAGTCACACTGTCAAAGGCCACACCCTGACAACTCACAGTCATATTGTTGATGACTATATAATAACAGTTCATAGTCACATTGATAAAAATCACACACTGACAATTTACAATCACATTGATTATGATTATATTTGGATAGTTCAGTCACATTGATGAAGATCTTACCTTGACAGTTCATACATAGTCACTTTGAGGAAGATCTAATATAAAGAGAAAATCCTAAGAGCAGATATGGAAAATAGATTGGTTTCTGAAGATCAAAGATGAAAATCAACACAGAACTTTCATCAAAAATAAAGTAAGCTGGAGATAGTGAACCAAAGTCTCTAAGGAGTTCCATCAACTTAGAATTGGTTTGTAATAATATGTTTTTTTAAAAATAAAGGTGTAATAAAGATATTATCAGAAAAACAAGTGCTGACACTGTTTGCCATAAAAAGTTTGTGCTATAAACACTGTAGAAGGTATTTCACATTTTTGGGTAATGAAAGCGAAGAAACTTGTATCCTACAGAGGAATGAAAATCACACAAAAAATCTAGAAAATAAATACATTATTCGTCATTTTAAACTGCTTTAAATTACAACTATTATTTAAAACAAACAAGCAAACCAAATATAATGCAATGGTCACAATATTGGCAGGAATAAAACACGACAATGAAACCTAGAGAGTGTGACTTGTCATCAGAAGCCATCTTGCTGCTGACACTGCTTATGAAGAATTGTTATAACAATGCAGAAATTAGCCATACATGCTAGAATCCATACAGACAGTGCTGAGATCATAAATAAATTAGAAGAAACAAAAGGACCTACAAAATATCCAATCAATCTAAGGGAAGGAAGGGACAAAATAAAGCAAAAATGAAAATGCCGCATGCCTGAGATAAATAGCCATAAAAAACTGAAGACCAATAGTTTGTAGTAAACCTGATGGAACTGAATGGTGTAATTAGATGGCAAGTTTGTCAGACTGGCTATAAAAGTATGACTCAACTGCATGTATTACAAAGAATTAAATAGGTCAAAGGTAACTTGAATAACATAGAAAGCATAATTCCAAAAAAGCAAAAGTGACTATGTTAATATTTAAAGATTATTAATTAAGTATGTTAATTTAAAAGAAATTCCTATTCAAGTCATATAATCTTAAACAGAATATTCAAAAGATAAAGGCAATGGGTTGTGAAGTGAAGTTTAAAAGTTCTTTGCCACAGTGGAATACATTTAGAAATCAATAACAAATCAACACCTAAAACTTTTGTAAACATTTCTAAGTTAAAGAACACATCATATAACCAACCTACTTATCAAAGTCAAAATGAAAATGGATAAATTAAATTATAATCAATTCACAAAAAATCAAAATTGTGATTAGAAAATGGCAATATCATATAGTTAATGCTATAATAATTGTTATAATAATAATAAATGTTATAAATGTTTGCTTTAGGAAGCTAAAAATTAAATGAAAAATTATAAAATAGAAACAGGAAAGATAAAAGAAAAATCAAGTGTAAACAGACAAATGAGTGGCATGGAACAATTGTTTCTTTTAGAGACTCAGAAAAATGCTTAGCTGCTAGCTGGACCACTGAAGAGACACAGATAGAGAAAACAAATTGAGAACATCCAGAAGGATACAGGAGAAGAATCCACCATCCAATTGAAGGGTAATGCTAGAATATTATGATGACTTAGATAAAATTGAAAAAGCCTTTAGAGTATGTCAGTTGTCACTCTGGAACAACAAAAGTTAGAAAACCCGATGAGATCTATAGACATGGAAGAGACAACACCCATGCTTAAAATCACTCCCATGAAGACATCCCATTTCTAGACTAACACATATAAGCTGGCTGTATGTTTACATTTCATCCACAAACATGTAGAATATTATTTTTAGTCATATCACTTAAAGTTACACCTAAACCACAAAATACTTAAGAAATGACACACAGGGTCTAAAGACATGCCTCACTGGTTAAGAGCACTTCCTGCTCTTCCAGGAGACTCAATGTTAATTCTTAGCACTGTCAGCTCACAACTGCCTATAAGTCCAACTTCTCTGGTCCCCATAGTCACCTGTACTCACATGCACATACCCCCCTCTCACACACAGACACACACGTATAATTAAAAAATAAAAGTAAAATTTAAAATATCATACAAAACTTACTTAAACTGACAAGATATTACTGAAGAAAATGAAGAATTTCATATAAAGCCAACTAGGGAGATATAGAATAGCCATTAACTAGAAGACTTTGAAGTTAATCTGTAAATTATCAAAGTGCTCTGCAAATTCATATGATTACCATAAAAGGCCTAGCTTCCCTCTATTTCTGTTTTTAATGGGAAACTGATAATCTAGTATAAAAATTTATATAGAAGTTAATCATGGAAATATTTATAAAGAATAACACTGACTCGTTTATCTAATTTCATCCTAAAGCTAGGTAAAGACAACCAAAAAGTAAGGATAATTCTTTCTAATATCTTCATTCATAAAGCCTCATAATTTAGAAATGAGCCACATATCCATCAATTACATGGCTAAATAAATAGTGGCATATCCACAATTAAAACGAACTACTGCTGTGAGCAAAGCCATGAAAGAATGTCAAAGAGAGTACTAAGGAAAACAAAAGACAAAATAATACAAAGTGATTCTGCTCATGTGTTATTCTAGAATAGGTAAAGAAAATGTAGAATGCTAAGGTCATAGCAGGATTGCTTTGGGTGTGAATGAGGGTAAGTATAGGATGATGGGCTGTACTAGTGGTTGAAGCTTTATTTAAATTTTGCTGGAAATGCTGCATACGTGCAAGTCTGTGAATATAGCTCAACAAAAGTATTCATTTTAAATTTGAATAAATGCTCACCACAATATACTTTGATATGTTTTTAAAATAAATCTTGATTTTTCTTTTTAAGGACATGGATTTTAAAAATAGATAAGCCATCACTTAGTTGTTTTGTAGGTATTCAAGGCACATGTAAAACCATATGTCTGTCTTTTAACAAATCTGGGCTCTGAGCGCATAGCTACAATATAAATATTTGCTGATGGACAAGGAATTTAAAACTGTTAATGTATGTGCTGGAGAGTTGTATCAGCAGTTAAGAACACTGGCTGCACTTCCAGAGGACCCAGGCTCAGTTCCCAGCACCCACATTGAGGCTTAAAACTAACTGTAACTCCGGCCCTACAGAATCTGACACCTCCTTCAGGCCTCCAAGGACACCAGGCACACATGTGGTGCACAAACCTATATGCAGGCAAAAACCCCATACAAATAAAAATAAAATAATAAAAGCAAGCAAATGAATAAATGAAATGACATTTAGAGAAATTAAAGTGGAAAAGAAAAGGTTAGTCTTCTTTAGGAGGTAAGAAAAATCCAACAGCAATGTGGAACAACAGCCATGGGAGGAAAAGAAGGCCAACAACCTGGCTTCCAAGAACTCCTGTGTGGAGAGGGAGCAGTGGCATTGAAAGCATACTCAGAGAACAAAAGTGGGGAGGAAGTCACAGGAACAGGCAATTTAACAGCTGACCTCTCATTAAAGAGAATAGGTGTGAATGCTGCCCTACTAAAAGCTTCTTGAATGATGCCTAACAACATTCTTCTTTAGTCATAGATTGGTGCCTGGTCCAATAATCATCAGAGAGGCTTTCTCCAGCAACTGGTAGAAACAGATGCAAATTCCCAGAGTCAAACATTAGGCTGAGCTTGGGAAACCCTGATGAAGGATTGTAGGAGCCATAGGGGTCAATGACATCACAAGAAAACCCACAGAATCAACTATCCTGGGCTCATAGGAACTCACAGAGTCTGAACTGATGATCAGGGAGCCTGCGCAGGCTTGACCTAGGCCTTTTGCATATAAGTGACAGTTGTGTGGCTTGGTCTTTTGTGTGACTCCTAACAGTGGAAGCAGGGGCTGTCTCTGACTCTTTTCCTGGCTTTTGGGATCATATTCCTCACACTCGGTTGCCCGGCCCAACCTTAATACAAGGCAAGGTACTTAGTCTTACTGCAACTTGATATGCCATGTTGTGATGCTATCCATGACCTGATCTTTCCAGAATGGAAATGTAGGAGGAGTGGTGGGGGGAGGGGCTGACAGAGGGGAAGAAGGGAGGTATGAGGAGGGACTGGAAGGAAATGAGGGAGGAGAAACTGCAGTCGGGATGTAAAATGCATTTAAAAAAATTGAAATTTGTGTGTGTTGTCGAATCTTTGCTGCTGAGGATCACAAGCTCTCACCAGGGTGAGACTTGTTCTCACCAGGCAGCTTCCTAGATGAGCCTCGCTTCTCTGCTTGTTCTGTAAATTAAATGAATTGAGATGAGAAGACAAGCACCAACACCTTCTCCAAGGATGTTTGCTGATTCATTAATAACATCTTACATGAAAATGGATTAAACTGCAGTGGGATTTTTGCTAATGCTCTTTAAATTCCTGAGATGTGAGAAAGCTGCTGTCAGCAAGCTTTGGTGGTGGGCCCTTACTGTCTGCAACAGGTCCCCTCCTGTGCTAGAGCCATATCAGTGTGTGCAGTGGCTACCCTGGCCCAGCTGAGCAGAGGCAGCTTTGTCATCCTCTTGCCTTAGCTACACACCTGATATTTCCTGTGCCTTCTAATCTTACAGTCCCCAACTATAGGGGATGAGACAGAGAACAGCCCCAACACAGCTTTCATACATATCACAACTGCTGTGATAATTGCAACTGTCTTAACAAAGAAGGCTTTTCAAAGTCAAAATATAATGAAAAAGAAAAGGAAAAGCTCTGGAGATCTCAGCCTTTCTAGGAAGACAGGGAAGAGAATAAATTTTCAAACAAAAACTGTCAGCTATCTGAGGAGGTACCCAGCTGCAGATGATGCCTGCTATGTGGAGACATTCTTTTTCATTTTTTAAAGAACACACTGATTTTTTCTTCTTTATAAAATATAAAATATGTATTTTTTAAAAATTTGTTTGTTTTTTATTAAGAAAAAAATTTCAGTCATTTTACAAACCAATCAGAGATCCCCCTCTTCCCTCCTCCTGCCCCCCCAGCCTCCTCCTCCCAACCCACCCTCCACTTGCCCCCCACAAGAAGGCAAGGCCTCCCATGGGAAGGCACATCTTGTAGAGGCAAGTCTAAGCCCTTCCTCCTGCCTCAAGGCTTCACGAGGTGTCCCATCATAGGTAGTGGGCTCCAAAAAGCCGGCTCATGCACCAGGGATGGATTCTGATCCTACCCTCAGGGGGACCCCAAGCAGATCAAGCTTCACAGCTGTTTCACCATGCAGAGGGCCTAGTCCAGTTAAATTTTTATTTGTCTATATCTGGGTGTATGGTGATATTTTATTTGTATTAAAATGTTATTTGTATGTTAATAAATAAAGTTGCCCAGGGGTCAGAGCTATTAGCAAGCCATAGGAAAGCAGGGCAGTGGTAGCATACGCTTGTAATTCCAGCACTTGGTAGGCAGAGCTGGGTAAGTCTCTGTGTGTTCAGGGATACAGCCATTATTGGATACACATGCCTTTAATCTTAATACCAATCATGGAAAACCTGGAGGCCTATACAGACAGGCCGTGAGGAGGCGGTCATGTGGTTGGGTTTACAACCAATGAGAAGGCAGGACAGGAACTCTATATAAAGACTTTAACACAGGGGTAGCTCTGGTTCGGAGAGGTAGGACCACCGCAGGAGGAAGGGTAAGGTTTTAGCTCTTAGCTCTGACCTCTTGGCTTTCTTCTTTGCATTGGTTCTGTGTTTCTTATTTAATAAGAAGTTTGGATACATCTATATTTGGCGCCCAACG
Source organism: Peromyscus californicus insignis (assembly GCF_007827085.1). Lineage (NCBI taxonomy): Eukaryota > Metazoa > Chordata > Mammalia > Rodentia > Cricetidae > Peromyscus > Peromyscus californicus. Next base: position 1,442,413 of record NW_026294617.1, on the reverse strand, counting down.
TGACAAGAATTCATTAAAAACCACTTGGCTTGGCATGGCAGCAGGTCCAGTTTCTGGCCTGGGCGGCCCGGCTGCCTAGCTTGGGCCCAGGCCTGACTGACCAGCAGCTGGAGCTACTTGCAACTGCTACAAATAACTCAGGCCTGCCCTGCCGAACAGGGCCCCTGCCTGTAAAGCCAAGGCTTGACTCGGCTCAAGCGGCTACGCTTTCTCTCTCTCTCTCTCTCTCTCTCTCTCTCTCTCTCTCTCTCTCTCGCTGGATTCACACCTCGAACACCAGGTGGCTGTGAAATTCCCTGGGATTCTACTGTTCTACCCAGACTTGGATTCTACTGTTCTACCCAGACTTGGTAAGTCAATTAACATATCTATTTAAAAGAGAATTTTTTTCTACATTAAAAAAAATGGGCTTTATGTGTACATTGGAAGAAAATTGGGCTTTGTTTGAAATTTTAGGCACTCTGACAATGGAACAACTATATGAAAAGATTAATATTGAATGAATTATTCAGTTTATTACTTTTCTTATCCTCATTTTACTATTTAAAAAGATTGTCAACTTAAGTGCCAGGATAACAGTCTTAGAAAAACTTGTTAAACCGGTAAAAATGAATTATAGAGAAACTCAAATTCAGACAGAAGAAATAAATAGTGAAGTTGTTTCAAAATTGGATCATAAGGTTACAGAAAGAAAGCCAGTTTTCACACAATCACCCTTAATTTATCCAGTAGCCGTACAGCAGCTACCTGATGAAGAGAATGAACAAAATACTTGGGTTCCAGTTGAAATGTTAGACTTACGAAGATTTAAGGAGGCAATAGCATCTTATGGCATGCACTCCCCATATCTAAAGCAAATGTTAAACACCTGGTCAACTTGTAATAGGATTCTACCAAAGGACTGGTGGGAATTGTAACAGGCTGTTCTTGAACCCGGACAAAATCTCCAGTGGAAAATGTGGTTCAGTAATGAGGCTAAAAATATAGAAAGACAATGGAGGGATAGCGGAATACAAGTCTGCCAGGATCAGCTTATTGGAGAAGGCCAATATGCTTCAGTACAAACACAATGTTCATATGATGTCCAAACCCTAGTTCTATGTTGAACGGCAGCTTTGAATGCATGGGACAGAGTTGAAGAACCAGGAAAAAAAACTGAGTCATTTACAAAGGTTATACAGGGCCCCAAAGAATCTTTCACAGATTTCTTACAAAGATTGACTTCAGCAGTACAAAAAATGGTCCCGAATTCAGAGGCTAGTCAGATAATAATTGAATCTTTAGCCTTTGAGAATGCAAATGCAGCGTGCAAAAGAATAATCAGGCCGTTAAAGGCAAGATCTGTACCTTTGGAAGATTGGATTAGAGATACAGTTAATGTAGAGGCTTATGACCATGATGATATGTGGGTAGGAAAAGCAATTTCAAAAGGTTTGAGCAATGTTAGATGTTTTGGATGTGGAAAGCAAGGACATTTGAAAAGGGATTGTAAACAGGTCATTCCTAGAAATAATGTTTCTTCAAGGAACACTGGCAGTAGAATGCCCCTTCCTTCTGGAGTATGCAGAAGGTGTGGTAAGGGAAAACACTGGACCAACGAATGTAGATCAACAAGGGACAGACAGGGTAACCCTCTGCCTCGAGCTTCGGGAAACTCCCAGAGGGGCCTCAGGCAGGCCCCCACAGTAAATCCAGTTCAAACCTTTCCTGCAGTTGTAGAGGAAACCCCTACTCAAAGCAACTAAATAACCAAATGTCTATTGGAATAAATCATGTTAGTCGAGATGATGAAACAGAGAAAATAGGAAATACAGGAAAAAACATAAAGAAATTTTTTTGGCAAACTTCTATTAATGAACAAAGACCAAAACTAACAATAAAAATAAATGGTGTTTTGTTGTCTGGTTTGGTAGACACAGGTGCTGACATTACCATAATTGCACCAGAATTTTGGCATCCAACTTGGCCTCTTCAGGAGGTAAACATTCAACTCTTAGGAATTGGGACATTATCTAGAGTGAAACAAAGTGTAAGAGGGCTTGAATGTATAGGTCCAGAAGGACAGAAAGGAAAATTAAAACCATATATGGCTAACATAGCTATGAACCTGTGGGGTCGAGACTTGTTACAACAATGGAATACTCAGATTAATATCCCTCCAATCTCAGAAACAAATCATAAATTAGTACATGTTTCTGAGAGAAATATTAAAAGATATTATTCTAATGAGTGCTCACCAGCCATCCATTTCATACAAGAACAGGGCACAACAACTGATAATCTTCCAAAAACATTAACAGCTCTACCTTTAAAATGGTCAACAGACAAGCCTGTATGGGTTCAGCAATGGCCTTTAACAACAGAGAAACTCCAGGCTTTACAAGAGCTGGTGGAAGAACAGTTAAATGCTCATGATATTGAAGAATCAACCAGCCCTTGGAATTCTCCTGTATTTGTTATAAAAAAAAATCTGGTAAACGGAGAATGGTAACAGACCTTAGAGCAATTAACAAAGTAATTCAGCCAATGGTCTCTCTACAATCTGGAATTCCTTTGCCTACTCTGTTACCAAAAGGATGACCTCTCATAGTTATTGATTTAAAAGACTGTTTCTTTTCAATACCCTTACAAGAAAAAGACAGAGAAAGATTTGCTTTCACAGTGCCTACTTATAATAATTCTCAACCGGTTAAAAGATTTCAATGGAGGGTTCTCCCACAGGGAATGTTGAATAGCCCAACTTTGTGCCAATATTTTGTAAAACAGCCATTAGAAGTGGTACGTAAAAAATTTCCTAAATCTATAATTTATCATTATATGGATGATATTTTATTAGCTGATTCAAATGCAGATACTTTAGAAAGAATGTTTGAAAAAGTAAAGAAAATTTTGCCTTGCTGGGGATTACAAATTGCTTCAGAAAAGGTACAAAGAGGAGATTCTATTAATTATTTAGGATATAAAATAGAACTTCAAAAAATTAGACCTCAAAAAGTGCAAATTAGGAGAGATCGACTACAGACTCTTAATGACTTTCAAAGATTATTTGGAGACATTTCTCATCTAAGAACTATTGTTGGGGTAAAAAATGATGAACTGAATAATTTGTTTAAAACCTTAGAAGGTAATAAGGACTTAAATAGTCCAAGAGAATTATCACCTGAAGCTGAGAAAGAATTGGCCTTGGTAGAAAAGAAAGTACATGAAGGGCACGTAGATTGTATTGATCCAAAGCTGGATTGCATTTTGGTTATTTTACCTTCTAGGCATTCCCCAACAGGAATATTAATGCAAAGGGAAGATATTATATTGGAAAGGATATTTTTACCAAATAAACCAAATAAAAAATTTAAAAAATTGTGGAAAAAATCTCTGACTTGATTTGGAAAGGAAAATTGAGAATTCGTCAATTAGCAGGAATAGACGCAGCAGAAATTGTCGTACCTTTAACTAAGGAGGACATTGAAAAATTATGGATAGAAAATGAAGCTTGGCAAAAAGCTTGTAGTAATTTTTTGGGTGAAATTAACAGCAAATATCCCAAAAGCAATAGAATTGATCTTATAAAGAGAGCTGATTGGATCTTGCCTCAAATTGTGAGAAAAAAACCCATATCTGGAGTTCGTACATTTTATACAGATGCCAACAAACAAGGAAAGGCAGGTTACAAATCAGAAAATTTAAGTAAAGTGGTTCAAAGTCCTTATAATTCAGTTCAAAAATCAGAATTGTATGCTATTCTGTTGGTATTAATGGATTTTTCAGAACCTCTCAATATAGTAACTGACTCTCAGTATGCTGAAAGAGTAGTATTACATATTGAGACTGCAGAATTTATCCACGATGCTTCAGAATTAACTTCATTATTTATTCAATTACAAGATACAATCAGAAAAAGGAGTCATCCTTTATATATAACTCACATTCGATCTCATACTGGTCTGCCAGGCCCTCTAGCACAAGGCAATGATGAGATTGATAAATTATTGATAGGAAATGTGCTGGAGGCCTCAGAATTTCATAAAAAACATCATGTAAATAGTAAAGGTTTAAAAAAGGATTTTTCCATAACCTGGCAACAAGCCAAAGAAATAGTAAAGAAATGTCCTACAAAGTATGAATTTTATATCAAAATTTACAAGATCAATATATATAGATATATACATTTTAAACTTTAAGATATAAATGGTCATATAGAGTACTAACTAATTCTAAAAAGTTGCATATATAGTCTTTGTGTTCGAGTCTCTTATCAGTTTTTTGCAGGAAATCACGGTTAGGCCTAAATCAACTGAAGTCTCCAGGAAGAAGATGGGGCCCCACAACAACAACAATTCCACGTGGACAATAAATCACTAAGCTAAAAAACATCATCTACAGATCAGCTTTGAACTACAAAGTGCTCAGAGCAATTTTGAGAGAGCTAGCTGAGATGATCCAGTCTCAAAGACTACTTGAATAAGGATTTGAGATAAACCCTGAATTTTGGCATTATACACAGACTGGATAACGAAGGATATATTTACCTTTCCTAGAATTTGACAATTAACCTAAAATTTTTCTTTCAGGATAAAGATACCTTCGCCCATACCCAGCAGGAAGCAATTTCAAGAATACGACGCCCACATTCCCAAAGAGGTGGTGTGGGGCGGTTGGTTTTTTTTTTTTTTTTGGTCTTTTAATGGGTTTTGGGTCTGGGATAATTTTCATTGATTAGGGGGGCTGGTTACAAGTTGTTGTCAAGGGTTAGGAAAAAGGCTAAGCAAAGAAGATTAGATTTAAGGTTCTTGTTTAAAAAAAAAAGAAAAAGAAAAGAAAAGAAAAGAAAAATGTAAATACTTTACATTGGATTGGATTGTTTTATATCGTATACAAATTATATATATTGAAATTGATATGGTTAGAAAATGTTATATATATTTTTTTAATTGTACCGTTCATCTAACAATGTAATGCAATTTTCTGATCCTTGAATGTTATTACCAACTATTAGGATATAAAGAAATGAAAGTTAGTAGTTAGACATTATAATAGAACTTGCAGTTATATTAGGTATGTTTTCAGGATTGAGTAGATATATTTTAGATAGACAGGTTATCTTCAAACCCTTCAGAGATCTACAGAATATGGCATTTAAAATGTTTTAATAACTTAGAAAATTTTTCTTTTTTGTTATGACTATGAGACATGTCGGCTCCTGGCAGTACCAATCTACTTCAGAGAAAATATGGGCATTGAAGAAACTGTATATGGAGTTAGCTTTCATTGTGGCAAAAGTTAGCCACTGGACAACAAAGTATCCTCGAATCAACAGGACAAAATGAACAGACAGGACATGAAACAAAGGACTACTGATTCTTGCCAAAACAAGTGTGGTTATGGCTTTATCAAAAGGCATCTTCAGAGGCCAGGACAATATGGCACCATCCCTGAAGTGGCCTTCGCAATTCGGAAAAGGTACAGTGCCCTTTTCTTCGAAGGCAGCTGAACAGGCAGTGGGCCGATGGCCTCTGATGTGCAATGGAACAGCAGCTGAAACAGTTATTCTTGAAGAGTAACTAAGTTCACGCCTCTCAATAGTAGACTGGCATTTGATAGAGGGATATAGAGAAGAATGGGATGCTGAGATGAAGCCATATATACACAGCCAAGAAGAATGGACAGCTGAATTAAAAAACCATCAACAATTTCCAGAATTTAAAATCCTGAATCATGACATGACACTAGTGGAATTCAGGTGTTTCTGGTACATGGACTACTCTCACTCAATGTGAGGTTGAACTGTTGACCTTGTGTACATCCTACTTCACAAATAAGTCTGTCAGATATGCTAAGCCTATAGGCTGAAGATGATGCCCCAGCACTGCAGAGAAACCTCAGGTGACTGTCCAGGCAGCTGGCTGTTTCTGTCAACTCACAAATTTTTTGGAAGTTGCTTGCATGCACTTCCTGTTTTTACTTTTGTTAGCTAATATTATTTCCTTCTTGGGTCTCTGAGGGAGTTGAAGATTAGTTAGTTATAGTTGAAGGTTAGTTAGTTATAGTTGAAGATTAATTAGGATACATTTTGGACTTACCAAAATAGGATAGATAATGAAATTATTTTCTCTGAATTTGTCAAATACAAATGGACTAGACATTGTTTAGGTATTTATTACTTGTACATATTGTATATAGTTATTGTACTTTTGTATATAGTTTTTCTTATATTAGTTATAAGCTTTTTCTTTTTTTTTCTTTTTATTAAAATAGAAAAGGGGAAATTTTATTTGTATTAAAATGTTATTTGTATGTTAATAAATAAAGTTGCCCAGGGGTCAGAGCTATTAGCAAGCCATAGGAAAGCAGGGCAGTGGTAGCATACGCTTGTAATTCCAGCACTTGGTAGGCAGAGCTGGGTAAGTCTCTGTGTGTTCAGGGATACAGCCATTATTGGATACACATGCCTTTAATCTTAATACCAATCATGGAAAACCTGGAGGCCTATACAGACAGGCCGTGAGGAGGCAGTCATGTGGTTGGGTTTACAACCAATGAGAAGGCAGGACAGGAACTCTATATAAAGACTTTAACACAGGGGTAGCTCTGGTTCGGAGAGGTAGGACCACCGCAGGAGGAAGGGTAAGGTTTTAGCTCTTAGCTCTGACCTCTTGGCTTTCTTCTTTGCATTGGTTCTGTGTTTCTTATTTAATAAGAAGGTTGGATACATCTATATTTGGCGCCCAACGTGACAAGAATTCATTAAAAACCACTTGGCTTGGCATGGCAGCAGGTCCAGTTTCTGGCCTGGGCGGCCCGGCTGCCTAGCTTGGGCCCAGGCCTGACTGACCAGCAGCTGGAGCTACTTGCAACTGCTACAAATAACTCAGGCCTGCCCTGCCGAACAGGGCCCCTGCCTGTAAAGCCAAGGCTTGACTCGGCTCAAGCGGCTACGCTTTCTCTCTCTCTCTCTCTCTCTCTCTCTCTCTCTCTCTCTCTCTCTCTCTCGCTGGATTCACACCTTGAACACCAGGTGGCTGTGAAATTCCCTGGGATTCTACTGTTCTACCCAGACTTGGATTCTACTGTTCTACCCAGACTTGGTAAGTCAATTAACATATCTATTTAAAAGAGAATTTTTTTCTACATTAAAAAAAATGGGCTTTATGTGTACATTGGAAGAAAATTGGGCTTTGTTTGAAATTTTAGGCACTCTGACAATGGAACAACTATATGAAAAGATTAATATTGAATGAATTATTCAGTTTATTACTTTTCTTATCCTCATTTTACTATTTAAAAAGATTGTCAACTTAAGTGCCAGGATAACAGTCTTAGAAAAACTTGTTAAACCGGTAAAAATGAATTATAGAGAAACTCAAATTCAGACAGAAGAAATAAATAGTGAAGTTGTTTCAAAATTGGATCATAAGGTTACAGAAAGAAAGCCAGTTTTCACACAATCACCCTTAATTTATCCAGTAGCCGTACAGCAGCTACCTGATGAAGAGAATGAACAAAATACTTGGGTTCCAGTTGAAATGTTAGACTTACGAAGATTTAAGGAGGCAATAGCATCTTATGGCATGCACTCCCCATATCTAAAGCAAATGTTAAACACCTGGTCAACTTGTAATAGGATTCTACCAAAGGACTGGTGGGAATTGTAACAGGCTGTTCTTGAACCCGGACAAAATCTCCAGTGGAAAATGTGGTTCAGTAATGAGGCTAAAAATATAGAAAGACAATGGAGGGATAGCGGAATACAAGTCTGCCAGGATCAGCTTATTGGAGAAGGCCAATATGCTTCAGTACAAACACAATGTTCATATGATGTCCAAACCCTAGTTCTATGTTGAACGGCAGCTTTGAATGCATGGGACAGAGTTGAAGAACCAGGAAAAAAAACTGAGTCATTTACAAAGGTTATACAGGGCCCCAAAGAATCTTTCACAGATTTCTTACAAAGATTGACTTCAGCAGTACAAAAAATGGTCCCGAATTCAGAGGCTAGTCAGATAATAATTGAATCTTTAGCCTTTGAGAATGCAAATGCAGCGTGCAAAAGAATAATCAGGCCGTTAAAGGCAAGATCTGTACCTTTGGAAGATTGGATTAGAGATACAGTTAATGTAGAGGCTTATGACCATGATGATATGTGGGTAGGAAAAGCAATTTCAAAAGGTTTGAGCAATGTTAGATGTTTTGGATGTGGAAAGCAAGGACATTTGAAAAGGGATTGTAAACAGGTCATTCCTAGAAATAATGTTTCTTCAAGGAACACTGGCAGTAGAATGCCCCTTCCTTCTGGAGTATGCAGAAGGTGTGGTAAGGGAAAACACTGGACCAACGAATGTAGATCAACAAGGGACAGACAGGGTAACCCTCTGCCTCGAGCTTCGGGAAACTCCCAGAGGGGCCTCAGGCAGGCCCCCACAGTAAATCCAGTTCAAACCTTTCCTGCAGTTGTAGAGGAAACCCCTACTCAAAGCAACTAAATAACCAAATGTCTATTGGAATAAATCATGTTAGTCGAGATGATGAAACAGAGAAAATAGGAAATACAGGAAAAAACATAAAGAAATTTTTTTGGCAAACTTCTATTAATGAACAAAGACCAAAACTAACAATAAAAATAAATGGTGTTTTGTTGTCTGGTTTGGTAGACACAGGTGCTGACATTACCATAATTGCACCAGAATTTTGGCATCCAACTTGGCCTCTTCAGGAGGTAAACATTCAACTCTTAGGAATTGGGACATTATCTAGAGTGAAACAAAGTGTAAGAGGGCTTGAATGTATAGGTCCAGAAGGACAGAAAGGAAAATTAAAACCATATATGGCTAACATAGCTATGAACCTGTGGGGTCGAGACTTGTTACAACAATGGAATACTCAGATTAATATCCCTCCAATCTCAGAAACAAATCATAAATTAGTACATGTTTCTGAGAGAAATATTAAAAGATATTATTCTAATGAGTGCTCACCAGCCATCCATTTCATACAAGAACAGGGCACAACAACTGATAATCTTCCAAAAACATTAACAGCTCTACCTTTAAAATGGTCAACAGACAAGCCTGTATGGGTTCAGCAATGGCCTTTAACAACAGAGAAACTCCAGGCTTTACAAGAGCTGGTGGAAGAACAGTTAAATGCTCATGATATTGAAGAATCAACCAGCCCTTGGAATTCTCCTGTATTTGTTATAAAAAAAAATCTGGTAAACGGAGAATGGTAACAGACCTTAGAGCAATTAACAAAGTAATTCAGCCAATGGTCTCTCTACAATCTGGAATTCCTTTGCCTACTCTGTTACCAAAAGGATGACCTCTCATAGTTATTGATTTAAAAGACTGTTTCTTTTCAATACCCTTACAAGAAAAAGACAGAGAAAGATTTGCTTTCACAGTGCCTACTTATAATAATTCTCAACCGGTTAAAAGATTTCAATGGAGGGTTCTCCCACAGGGAATGTTGAATAGCCCAACTTTGTGCCAATATTTTGTAAAACAGCCATTAGAAGTGGTACGTAAAAAATTTCCTAAATCTATAATTTATCATTATATGGATGATATTTTATTAGCTGATTCAAATGCAGATACTTTAGAAAGAATGTTTGAAAAAGTAAAGAAAATTTTGCCTTGCTGGGGATTACAAATTGCTTCAGAAAAGGTACAAAGAGGAGATTCTATTAATTATTTAGGATATAAAATAGAACTTCAAAAAATTAGACCTCAAAAAGTGCAAATTAGGAGAGATCGACTACAGACTCTTAATGACTTTCAAAGATTATTTGGAGACATTTCTCATCTAAGAACTATTGTTGGGGTAAAAAATGATGAACTGAATAATTTGTTTAAAACCTTAGAAGGTAATAAGGACTTAAATAGTCCAAGAGAATTATCACCTGAAGCTGAGAAAGAATTGGCCTTGGTAGAAAAGAAAGTACATGAAGGGCACGTAGATTGTATTGATCCAAAGCTGGATTGCATTTTGGTTATTTTACCTTCTAGGCATTCCCCAACAGGAATATTAATGCAAAGGGAAGATATTATATTGGAAAGGATATTTTTACCAAATAAACCAAATAAAAAATTTAAAAAATTGTGGAAAAAATCTCTGACTTGATTTGGAAAGGAAAATTGAGAATTCGTCAATTAGCAGGAATAGACGCAGCAGAAATTGTCGTACCTTTAACTAAGGAGGACATTGAAAAATTATGGATAGAAAATGAAGCTTGGCAAAAAGCTTGTAGTAATTTTTTGGGTGAAATTAACAGCAAATATCCCAAAAGCAATAGAATTGATCTTATAAAGAGAGCTGATTGGATCTTGCCTCAAATTGTGAGAAAAAAACCCATATCTGGAGTTCGTACATTTTATACAGATGCCAACAAACAAGGAAAGGCAGGTTACAAATCAGAAAATTTAAGTAAAGTGGTTCAAAGTCCTTATAATTCAGTTCAAAAATCAGAATTGTATGCTATTCTGTTGGTATTAATGGATTTTTCAGAACCTCTCAATATAGTAACTGACTCTCAGTATGCTGAAAGAGTAGTATTACATATTGAGACTGCAGAATTTATCCACGATGCTTCAGAATTAACTTCATTATTTATTCAATTACAAGATACAATCAGAAAAAGGAGTCATCCTTTATATATAACTCACATTCGATCTCATACTGGTCTGCCAGGCCCTCTAGCACAAGGCAATGATGAGATTGATAAATTATTGATAGGAAATGTGCTGGAGGCCTCAGAATTTCATAAAAAACATCATGTAAATAGTAAAGGTTTAAAAAAGGATTTTTCCATAACCTGGCAACAAGCCAAAGAAATAGTAAAGAAATGTCCTACAAAGTATGAATTTTATATCAAAATTTACAAGATCAATATATATAGATATATACATTTTAAACTTTAAGATATAAATGGTCATATAGAGTACTAACTAATTCTAAAAAGTTGCATATATAGTCTTTGTGTTCGAGTCTCTTATCAGTTTTTTGCAGGAAATCACGGTTAGGCCTAAATCAACTGAAGTCTCCAGGAAGAAGATGGGGCCCCACAACAACAACAATTCCACGTGGACAATAAATCACTAAGCTAAAAAACATCATCTACAGATCAGCTTTGAACTACAAAGTGCTCAGAGCAATTTTGAGAGAGCTAGCTGAGATGATCCAGTCTCAAAGACTACTTGAATAAGGATTTGAGATAAACCCTGAATTTTGGCATTATACACAGACTGGATAACGAAGGATATATTTACCTTTCCTAGAATTTGACAATTAACCTAAAATTTTTCTTTCAGGATAAAGATACCTTCGCCCATACCCAGCAGGAAGCAATTTCAAGAATACGACGCCCACATTCCCAAAGAGGTGGTGTGGGGCGGTTGGTTTTTTTTTTTTTTTGGTCTTTTAATGGGTTTTGGGTCTGGGATAATTTTCATTGATTAGGGGGGCTGGTTACAAGTTGTTGTCAAGGGTTAGGAAAAAGGCTAAGCAAAGAAGATTAGATTTAAGGTTCTTGTTTAAAAAAAAAGAAAAAGAAAAGAAAAGAAAAGAAAAATGTAAATACTTTACATTGGATTGGATTGTTTTATATCGTATACAAATTATATATATTGAAATTGATATGGTTAGAAAATGTTATATATATTTTTTTAATTGTACCGTTCATCTAACAATGTAATGCAATTTTCTGATCCTTGAATGTTATTACCAACTATTAGGATATAAAGAAATGAAAGTTAGTAGTTAGACATTATAATAGAACTTGCAGTTATATTAGGTATGTTTTCAGGATTGAGTAGATATATTTTAGATAGACAGGTTATCTTCAAACCCTTCAGAGATCTACAGAATATGGCATTTAAAATGTTTTAATAACTTAGAAAATTTTTCTTTTTTGTTATGACTATGAGACATGTCGGCTCCTGGCAGTACCAATCTACTTCAGAGAAAATATGGGCATTGAAGAAACTGTATATGGAGTTAGCTTTCATTGTGGCAAAAGTTAGCCACTGGACAACAAAGTATCCTCGAATCAACAGGACAAAATGAACAGACAGGACATGAAACAAAGGACTACTGATTCTTGCCAAAACAAGTGTGGTTATGGCTTTATCAAAAGGCATCTTCAGAGGCCAGGACAATATGGCACCATCCCTGAAGTGGCCTTCGCAATTCGGAAAAGGTACAGTGCCCTTTTCTTCGAAGGCAGCTGAACAGGCAGTGGGCCGATGGCCTCTGATGTGCAATGGAACAGCAGCTGAAACAGTTATTCTTGAAGAGTAACTAAGTTCACGCCTCTCAATAGTAGACTGGCATTTGATAGAGGGATATAGAGAAGAATGGGATGCTGAGATGAAGCCATATATACACAGCCAAGAAGAATGGACAGCTGAATTAAAAAACCATCAACAATTTCCAGAATTTAAAATCCTGAATCATGACATGACACTAGTGGAATTCAGGTGTTTCTGGTACATGGACTACTCTCACTCAATGTGAGGTTGAACTGTTGACCTTGTGTACATCCTACTTCACAAATAAGTCTGTCAGATATGCTAAGCCTATAGGCTGAAGATGATGCCCCAGCACTGCAGAGAAACCTCAGGTGACTGTCCAGGCAGCTGGCTGTTTCTGTCAACTCACAAATTTTTTGGAAGTTGCTTGCATGCACTTCCTGTTTTTACTTTTGTTAGCTAATATTATTTCCTTCTTGGGTCTCTGAGGGAGTTGAAGATTAGTTAGTTATAGTTGAAGGTTAGTTAGTTATAGTTGAAGATTAATTAGGATACATTTTGGACTTACCAAAATAGGATAGATAATGAAATTATTTTCTCTGAATTTGTCAAATACAAATGGACTAGACATTGTTTAGGTATTTATTACTTGTACATATTGTATATAGTTATTGTACTTTTGTATATAGTTTTTCTTATATTAGTTATAAGCTTTTTCTTTTTTTTTCTTTTTATTAAAATAGAAAAGGGGAAATTTTATTTGTATTAAAATGTTATTTGTATGTTAATAAATAAAGTTGCCCAGGGGTCAGAGCTATTAGCAAGCCATAGGAAAGCAGGGCAGTGGTAGCATACGCTTGTAATTCCAGCACTTGGTAGGCAGAGCTGGGTAAGTCTCTGTGTGTTCAGGGATACAGCCATTATTGGATACACATGCCTTTAATCTTAATACCAATCATGGAAAACCTGGAGGCCTATACAGACAGGCCGTGAGGAGGCGGTCATGTGGTTGGGTTTACAACCAATGAGAAGGCAGGACAGGAACTCTATATAAAGACTTTAACACAGGGGTAGCTCTGGTTCGGAGAGGTAGGACCACCGCAGGAGGAAGGGTAAGGTTTTAGCTCTTAGCTCTGACCTCTTGGCTTTCTTCTTTGCATTGATTCTGTGTTTCTTATTTAATAAGAAGGTTGGATACATCTATATGGGTGTTTTGCCTACATATAGGCCTGTGACCCATGTGCATGTCTGGTACCTAAGGAGACCAAAAGATGGTACCAGATTTCCCAGGAACCACAATTACAGATGGTGTGAACGGACATCCAGGTGCTGAGGTTCATACATAGGTGCTCTGGAAGAGCAGTCAATGTGCTCAACTGCCAAGCCATCTTTCCAGTACCTATAGACATATCCTTATCTAGTAGGAAACGTGAGACACAGGAAGAACAAGTCTACTTATAAAAGCATATATCCATGTGTGTACTGTGTGTGTGTAGTGCCTATGGAGGCCAGAATGAGCACATTACATGGCTGTGAGTCATCCAGTGTGGTTGTTAACCTTGAACTTACTATGTGGATAAAGCTGATCTTGAATTCAAAGCAATCCTCCTGCCTCAACCTCTTGAGTGCTTGGATGATGGAAATGAACTACTGTACCAGAAATAAATAGATTTTAAGGAAAAAAGGGGAAATGGGGCACTGAAAGGGTAATTACTCACATCATTTTCATCTGAAATTTTTTTCTTTGTTGTCCTGTCATCCTTTCCTTAGAAGCAATCATCTCCACGGTCACCAGCTCATTCTCTAGAATCTTTCTGAGTACTCTATCAGAGTGTTTCCTCACAGGGAAAGCTGCCTTAGGGTGGCCACAATATTAGTTTTAGTGCTCAACACAGTTCCAAGGCTCAAGAAAGGTGAAAATAGGGATATTTACATGAAAATGCATGCCTTTCAACAGATAGATACTTTTTAAGAACACTGTATCTTATATATCAGATATATTGACCACTAATTAAAGCCTAAGCATGAATGATTATTTGCTCTTTCTTATGGGAAATAAGCTACTGCAGCCTTTGTGGTTACTTTTGTAAGTACCCTCATGTCTAGGTAGTTGGGTACATTTTAAAATATGTATGCCTCAAACCCAGTGAGTTACTACTATTGGGTTTGGGCTTTTAAAATAATATTTATTAATACAAGCATAACATTCCTTATATTTGATATGTAATGCTGCTTATAATATGAAACTCACATAATATTTTCATAATTTATCTCATATGTATTTCATCCATTTATAATTATAATTATAAATATATAATGATGTTTTTCATTATAGTCTTTGTATTAATCTTAGTTTTGAATATGATTAAATTGTTATCTTGATCATTGGTAAGTCAGCACCCAATGCAAGTATCTGATTTCTGATTTTGGAAGTCAAAACAGAATTTCATAAGATATTTGTTGTATGAAATTCATAATTCAAAATCTGTACACTTTAATATTGCTTACTCATATAACACATTGTTTCCAATTGTGTATTAGTAATTTTCCTTGAGGGTGCTCATGACTGGTCAATAATCTGTTTAGATAACAGCATTTGGAGCCCTGGCATAAAATATGTTCACTCTCTGTAGTCAAGAGTTTTTTTGTGTCCCATCTGGCCCCCCACAGTACTTTATCTCACTTATAAAATAGTCACTCAGAAGCTTATATTATTTAAAACTGCTTGGCCATTAGCTCAGGCTTATTATTAAATTAATCCATAATTCTTATCTCTGTTTAGTCACGTGGCTTGGTACCTTTTCTCAGTTCTGCCTTGTCATCTTGCCTCCTATGTGTTTGGCTGGCGACTCCTGATTCAACCCTTCCTCTTCCCAGAATTTTCATCTGCTTGCCCCACCTATACTTCCTGTCTGGCTACTGGCCAAACAAAGTTTTATTAAACCAGTGTACAAGGACATTATCCCACAGCAACTCTCTGCAGGCACCAGAAGGGGAGGTTGCCAATCAGAGAGCCTGGCTTTCACTATCAGGATCCTGTTGTTCATTTATTAATACAGGGAATACTTTCTCACTCTTGTATGACAGAAACTGTGAAGAAAGGAGAAACACACTTACCTTCAAGTGGTTCCACATGTGCTAGTGGAGGGAGTCAATAATATTAGAATAAAATTCAACTCAGTGTTTAAATAGAAGCAAAGAAACAAGACACCCCAAAACCAGAAGGATGCGTCAGTTATGTTCATATTGTCTCTTCACAAAAAGCCTGGTTTAATGCATGAGTTACACACACACACACACACACACACACACACACACACACGCACACACACATGCACACATCAGCATCTACCCTATAGACACTATGGGAGGGCTCAGATGCTATGACCCTTGCTAAGGGACACAAGTCTAGTTTTGCAAAAGGAAGCATTGTGTGTTTTTGTGAGAACAGGAAGTAATATCATCCTGAGCCCATATCCCATTTGGTCACCCTCATAGGTTGAGAATCTCATTGTCTGCAGAATGACACTATCACTAACTTAAGGCTATCATTAATAAACAACAGCTGCAAGGAATAGCAAATCATATCTCACAGCGTTGGAATATAAAAACTGTTACTATGGCTTTTCTGAAGAGCTCATTTTAAACAGAAGGCAGAAGCATCACTACATATACTATGTATAAGAAGGGCATAAATTTACCTATATCATTTTCTTGGAAATTTTAATTTGATTTCAAAATATTTAATTAGAAGTTCACTTTGTGTAAATAAATAAGCCTAATTACTTTACTTTTAAGAAGCTTTAAATCTATTTGGAAAGCACATTTGTGATACTCTGGACTGCAAACTCGTGTGTCAGGTACATAGACAGGTCATTCAGAAGGGAGATGACTGGGGTGGACAGTAAGACCAGGCTGCTGATGGGCAGGAGAAAAGGACTCCACAGAGTCAGGGACATCTGACTACAGCTCCTGAGAATGCTTAGGTTTTGTTTGGTTTTAGTGGGTGAAACAAAGATGGGCTTTTGATGCCAAGAAAAATGGCAAAAGAATAATGAAAGTCATTACCAGCTGGGAGTGATGAGACATGTCCAGTCGCAGGGTAGAGCCTTGAACATACCGGTGCCCCACAGATCCAGATTTAATTGGCCTTTGGTGTGGTCTACACATCAGGATGTTTAAAAAAGGCCCACATTGTTCCAATGTGTGGCTAGGGCTGAGAACTTCTGTAGCAGAGAAGTGTATTCAATTTGATACCAGGACAGACAAGGCAGAAGAGAAGGAAAATAGAATAATTTCTTGGACTAACATAGAGGTGTGCTCTACATTTGACATTGTCTTATGGCACTGTCAACTACTAATGACAGAGTTCTACCACATCCCAATAACACCATACTTAAGGCCCAGTCTTTAACCTATTGTCCTTGGAGGCCACTCATCCACACCACAGCATCTGATTTTGTTCTTTTATTACCAAACATGGGGTCACAGCTCAAACATAGGGATCACAGCTCAAGAAGTCAAGTTCAGCTAGCTATCCTCAAGAAGCCAATTAAGGTGGCTGAATTAGTAGTAAAAAGGCATAAAAAAGAGACTTCTTTAATTTGTCCATATTTATAAGAGGGACAAGGCAAACTAGTGAACCTGTCTTCAGGGTGCTGTGGGATGTTCTGTATGGCAAATGTGTTGCTGATTAGTCAATAAATAAAACACTGATTGGCCATTGGCTGGGCAGGAAGTGTAGGCAGGACAAGGAGGAGAATAAAGCTGGGAAGTGGAAGGCTGAGTCAGAGAGACACTGCCAGCCGCCATGATGACAAACAGCATGTGAAGATGCTGGTAAGCCACGAGCCACGTGGCAAGGTATAGATTAATGGAAATGGATTAATTTAAGCTGTAAGAACAGTTAGCAAGAAGCCTGCCACGGCCATACAGTTTGTAAGCAATATAAGTCTCTGTGGTTACTTGGTCGGGTCTGAGCGGCTGTGGGACTGGCAGGTGAGAGAGATTTGCCCTGACTGTGGGCCAGGCAGGAAAACTCTAGCTACATCAGGGTTCTGAGCTGAGATTAAGGTTTAAATAGATGCCCAGGGATATACAGTTAAATCTTAGCAGTCCTAGCTAAGGTGTGGTTCCTCCCACCACTGACCCATTCTTTTATTTTTTTTTTTTTAAGATTTATTTATTATGTATACAGTATTCTGCCTGCATGTGTCCCTGCAGGCCAGAAGAGGGCACCAGATCTCATTACAAGTGGTTGTGAGCCACCATGTGGTTGCTGGGAATTGAACTCAGGACCTCTGGAAGAGCAGTCGGTGCTCTTAACCACTGAGCCATCTCTCCAGCCCTCCATTCTCATCCTGTAAGGTAGTCTGGCAAACTGTTAGAACTGTATGAAGTCTCTTCCAGAAGACAGGTTTGTTCCCCTCTGGCTTCCTGGGTCTTTATTCCTATGTCTTTAGGGTCTATTCCTATATCTTTAGGGTCTATCATTTTAATTGTCTGATTGAGAGATGCAGTGCCTTCAGTATCAGCATGGAAACACTGGGATTATAGACACACATGCTGCTGGATCTGGCTTTATGTAGGTCTCAGGTCCTCATGCTTGCATGGTAAACATTTTACCCACAATACAACTCCTCAGTCTACCTGTGCACATTTGTCTTAGACCAGCTGTCATCCACATGCTTGGACACACACACGTGTGTGCCCACACATACACAGGGGAGGGGGAATAGAATTTTAGCCTGGCATAAAAGTAATCAGGTTTAAATGCATTATTTATCTTAAGTTAAAAATAAAAGTAATATCCTTTAGATAAAAATAGTCTTCAGTAAGCAATGAAAAAATAGCAATCGTTTTCTAGGCACAAAACTTCATGGGTAGAAAATAAAGTAGTATATATGATTGCATATTTGAGAACAGCACAAATTCCAGCTACACCTGATAGAATGTGGAGTAAAATGTAATTTGGATATAGCAACAAAGTAATGAAAAATCGCAACCCCCTTTCTATCCGGCAAACAGCAAGACCATGCAGTTCAACACTATTTTAATAAACAAAGGCAGAAGTCAAAATACAATTTGTCTTTCAGGACATACTTTTGAGGTGGACCCAATAGGCCAATATTAAGGGCAAAATACATAATGAGCATTTATGATTGGACAGGATATTTCATTATTCCTTTCAAGAGTCTCCAGCTCAGTTGCTATATACACAGAGACCCTGGAACACTGTGCTCAGGAGCCTCCTCATAGGCTGAGTGACATGATGGTATCTGTTCCATATTCTCTGTGCTTAGTATACCTTCATGGGAGTACTTGTTGTCATAGAAAAAGAATGAGCTTGACTATAATGTTGTTTATTTGAAGTATAGATGTATTTTTTTCCTGAATGTATCTGTTAGATTTATTTCCAAAGTGTTCAATTAAAGAATCACAAAGAACACTTTAGGATGCCTATCTGGTTTCTTGCTATGAGCAGAATTAGGGAACACTACTCATGACTGGAGTACCTTGTTCCAGCTAGTGGGAAAGAACAATAGGTCAGAATTGAAGGGAGAAGGAAAATCAGCCAGCAGCTGCATTCTAGATGGCTCCCATGTATACACTTGTAAGACAAATTGCTAAACAGTCTTATTAATAAAAAACCCAGTGCCAGATACTGGGGTAAAAACTGAGAGATCAGGAAAGCAGAAAGAAACCAGTTACGTTCTTACCACTAGAAATCCTCAGCCAAAGAGAGCTACTTCCTGTGTACTCACACCTATATCCTTTCTTTCCCTGCCATCTCACGTCTCTCTCTGCCTAGCTCTATCACTTCCTGTCTGTCTGTACAGATCTCCAGATCTCTGTGGTTAACTAGTACTGGGATTTGAGGCATGTGCCACCACACCTGGCTCTGTTTCCAGTCAGTGTGGCCTTGACTCACAGAGATCCCGATGAATCTCTGCCTCCCAAATGCTAGGATTAAAGGCGTGTGATACCACTGCCTGACTTGTATGTTTAATATAGTGGCTGGGCTTTTTCCTCTGATCTCCATGCAAGCTTTATTTATTAGGGCACAAATAAAATATCACCACATATTCCAGAATCCACATGTGTTCCAGAACCCAGATGACATGGGCTTCTTCATGTTCTGTTCCATTTAATCTTCACAAGAAACTTTTAATGGAAATTACTTCACTCTCTTCCCTATGGGAAGAAACAGAAGCTTCTGTTTCTGGAAAGCTAGTGATGTGTCTGTGTAAGCCTTGCATGGAAGAGGGTAAGTATAAATCTAAGAGGATTAATAAAGTGTTCTTCCCAGGGCCTTAAGTGTTTGCCACAGCCTATCACAGCCTGGGCAGCCCCTTCCTTGGTGCCTTTAGTTCTGACACTGTGTGGCCTTGGACAAAAAGCAGAACCTCTTAAGGTTTGATGATTTGGCCTTTAGCTCAGTTGCCAATGCTCTTTTTGTGTTCTTGAAGAGATATTGCATGAACCAACCTAATAGCATATGTCAAAAAGTACTTCGCAAATTACAAGGTACTAAATGACTTTTGAGGGCCTTCATCCTGCATCTAAGAATGTGAGTGAAGCAATGTTAGAGGCATTGGCTTTGTGGTCTATATCTATGAAGTTGCATTTTAATCTTATAAAGATTTCTTGGCTGCAAGGATCTATTAATTATAGCTGCCAGTCTGCAGCTTATTCTATCTTATGTACAATTAGTTATTCTATAAATCAAACAAGTAAGTTTTTGGTGAATGAAGTCTATGCTATCTTTGAGCTGGCTGCAAAATGTAACATGAGCCATAAATATCACAGCTCAATTTTTCTTTTCTAGACATTTTGGGATTGGTTTCCAGCATCAGGTGACTGTTTTGGAAAAACACTCATGCTTGCAGTTGATAACAGGATAATCTAGAGCTCTCAGCAACTCGCATGGGGAAGTGGGGGGAAGGAATGGGGGGCAGCTCTTTGCATTCTGATCTCAAGTCAGTAGTTTATTTGGATACCATGAGATGAAAGTGGATTGATGGAGGTGTTATGCTAATAACTGTGTCATTACCTGCTTTTTTCTGAGAAGCTGATTCCTAAAGACTACTTCTCTGCTTTATGAAATTCTAATTCCCACCTCTGCTAAGAGCATCAAAAAGAGAAGAATAGGGTATGTCTCATAGTAGGTACTCAGCAAATATCTACTGGTATTGAAGCAAATGCTTCAATCAGACCACCCACATCTATTTTCTCAGCACTGTCTCCTGCTCTTCCTGCTCTCCTCCTCCTCTTCCTTCTCTTCCTCTTCCAGTTTCTTCTCCTCTTCTCTTCTTTCCTTTTCTCTTCTTCCTTCTCCTTCCTCTTCTCTTCCTTCTTCCCTCTTCCTCCTCTTCCTCACTTCTCCTTTCGCTTCTCTACTCTTCCTTTCTTTTCTTCCCCTTCTTTGGCCTTGCACACATGAGGCAAGCATCCTCCCACCATGCTGCATCATCAGGCCTAGAACTGTTGATTTCTTAGTGCTTCTCTTGACTGATCTTTGGGATCTTATCTCAGGGACAGGACCATCCATAGCCATCTGGATGGAGTCTTAGCTAAGGGCTGTGATTATCTTACTGACTTCCAGTTAGCTCACAGTTTGGCATGTGGCTTTTTCTTGTCCCCTGCACCAAAGTCTTCTAGGGTGATTACAGACACTCCATGCAGCAATCATAGTTGGTTGAAGTTGACAGAATACAGACATTCGGGTTAGCATAATTTGTTATATTTTAGGATCTCCTACACAAGATCCTCTTCTATTTCTCAACAAAAATAAAACCTTGTAATGGGAAATTTTGTGGAACAATTTATTCTTGACCTAGAAAGGTTTAAGTAGTTTATTGAAGTTGGTAAATGACCTGTATACAAAAAATTAGAAATTATCTCTTCTAGTTTTTCATCATCCTACTATTAGTCTGCCTTTTTAACCATTAGCATGTGAATTAAAAAGGAATTGTTAATTTATTTGACCTTTTTGATTTTGCTCTGAAAACAGAAAATTGCTATGACGGCTCACGTATGCCATCCTAATAAAGCCATGACATTACAATCTATCATGACAGGGACATTTCATTGTCTTGATTCTCACAGTCATATCTCTTTTACATGTTAATATTGCCAAAATTGGCTGAATTGTAACCATTAAAAACATCTTAATACCCTTTCATGATTTGATGGATGGTATTTTCTTTCTTAGATCTATATAAAACCATAGCATATTGTCTCAGAATTGATATCAAGTTATTAAGAGTTAATCACAAAATTTCAGTTCATGTTTGGTGTTATGCAGTATCTCATGGACACTCCTTTTCTATTTGTTCTGCTTCTCTGCACTGATGCGATGCTTAAAACTTTGCCAGATCCTAAGTTTTGTTAATGTTGGTTAAAAGGAGAGCTCTCACCTCAAAGAGAGTAAAAGATAATTAATTCTGGAGTCAAATACAAGTGACCACAGCCTGGAAACACAGATTCAGGTTACCTGATTCCATATTAAGCATAGATTCCATTCTAAGCATAGGGATTCCTGGAATACCATATTCCAGTATGGTGACAGTTTCACAAAGTCTTTATAGTAAATGGTACAATGAAAATTACAATCAAGGCATGTTTAAAATACATTGGTGGGGACATCAGACAGGCATATTAGAGCAAACTGGGAAAAATTATGCTCTGAGCCTCAGATGTTATCTGATGATATTTTTAGCTTTGGGTTGGCAAAAGCTGGTGGTCTATTTGCACATTCTAAAAGGATTTTACCTCATAGTCACAAGGATGTTAGGACACACAAAGAGGTTGACAACAAATTGCTATTTAGGGGGCTAAGATAGCTAAGCTAGTTTGTCTCTGGACCTGTAAAACTTCTCCACAGTTATTGGAGTCAGTCAGTTAATCAGCCTTGCAGAATGTTTGGAGTTCAGTTTTCTTTCTGGGAATTTCATTTGTCCTTGGAGTTCTAGCTGAAAATTAGATTTTTTTTTAAGTAGATGAGCACACAAAACTTGCAAGGTAGAAATGAGATGTGGATACCTTCTCATCCACTGTTGGGAGGGTTATTGGGTTTAGATGATGACATGTTCCTGCACTAGAGTTTCTCTAGTATTCTTATTCCCAAATTAAAGTTTGATAAGCCGCCACAGCAAATCCTGGTTCCATTCTGCTGGTACCCTCAATGAACTGGGATGTAATATCTCACTGATAGTTTTCAAGGTGCCCAGAGAAGGTTGTTCACTCTAGTGATAAATTTTGAATAGTCCTAGAGACCTATTCTAGAATCCACTTTTCTAGTCTTTCTAGGAATAATGCAAACACTGAATTATCTGTATAAAACCATTTCTTGCTTAAAAATACCTGGGACCAGTTTGGCTTCTACTGAGATACCTGACAGTAACAGCAATCATACATACCTTGAGTAAAAAATCAAAGACTAAGAGGTCCTTTAGCTATTTTCTTTAGAACAACTCTACTTTCTTCCTCTTCTTTTATTTGGACCCGATACATAAGCATCAGGAGTTGTCACGGCGTTAAAGGAAATAACGGAATGCAAATTATTTCCTTCAGAAAAAAATCCTGTACTTGCTTATTTCCATAAGATTATTTCATGACTAGAGAAGAAACATCCTTTCAAGAGCAACTATAAATTTTTCTTTCTATCCAAAACAGAGGACTATAAGCAAATAAGTCAGTACTCATATAAATAAATAATTGTTAAATTATGGAAAAAGAAACATGCATAATACTTACCTATTTATCTCACCACTTGTCACTTGAAGAAAAAATATTTTTATAGAATATCAACAAGAACAATCAGCCTGACATTAAAGTGAGTCATTTCAATTTGCTCTAAATCAGATCTTCATTTACAGTACAGAGAATAGAACTTGTTATCACTGAATTTCAAGGTTATTGTCAAAATGGAAGATATCAGTGAACGTCCTTGCACATACTTGGCAAAGAACTTGTATGCTTAAGAGTGGACCATGGTCTCTCAGTATTGTTCATAGTGCTGAAACTTCATGCCACTAACCTTCAAAGCAAAAAGAAACCTCGATAATAAGCACTCCTCATATTAAGTTATTTTCTCATATCAGATTAAGTGGTACATATTTGAGACCAGAAATTATCAGGTGAATTGAACCAATTAATCTACATCCCCATTTTTTTTTAGGTCCAGGATTCTTCAGCCACATGCATACCTATCCTTTTAGTGAAAACATCACTTTAGCAGATGTCACTTATGTTGAACACAGCGAGAAAAAATAAGCCATATAACTATTCCCAAAATAATGCTTTCATTTCTACTAAGTGTCTAATAAAATCAAGCTGAGACCTCCAATGAAGATCTTCAATACAATGAATTTAAGCTTTAGAGTTGAGTAAGGTAAGAACAAACACATTTCCCTGCCCCAACTTCAGTTATGGAAGGAATTTACATACTTCAATTCATTATGTTTCTTTTAAGTACAAGAATAAAAATTATAAAAAGGTTAAATAGCCATACCTCAAGCTTCAAAGGCAGTATAATTGATTAATGCAAATATTCTGTGCAAGCTCAAATTCTATCATACCAAATTATTAGTTTGGTGTTTTGGTAATTTTACTTAATTTTCCTATATTTCTGAGTTTTTTTAAAAAAGACAATATTTTATCTTCTTTTTAGTAAAATAAATTATAAACAATAAATCTATTAGAAAGGGACATAGAGTCTAAAACATATGTACACAGAAAAATTATTAAAACTGTGACAAGATTTAAGGGCTAATTTCATTATCTATAGGATCTACCACGTTTAGAGACTTGACTTTTGTGATTAAAAAACAAATTAAAGTAATTTTAAATGCTTAAGAAATACTCTATTATAGTACATAACATAATTAAGTTAGCATGAAGTAACAATGAATCAGTAAGCTCTAAAGTTGGTCTTGTCCTTAATGTTTCCACAAATATGTGCCCATGCAGTGTAGACATCCTTAGAGCTACAAACTTACACATTTAAAAACAGTCAACCACTTGACTTTGTCAGCTTTCATACAGTAAATTTCTAAATTGTAAGCAGTTGTGCAAAACATTTTCTCTTTAAAGGGATACCTGTTGAACTTTAGCATTTTAAGATGCATCATGAAAAACAACAAAAATAAAGTTAAGAAGCACAAAATCAGTGGGCAGGTACCACATCACAAACATTAAATAAACTGGAAAATATTATCTATTATTATAGAAAATCCCATTATTCATTCTTGAAAGAAATCCACTTAGTTCTACTGAATTGACTTATTTAAATATTTGATTATAAGATTAAATTTATCCTTAGTACATGAAGGAATAATCTACAGAACTAGTTAACCAAAGAATACATGTGAGAAATGACAGCAGAGAAAGTAGGATATCAAAGTTGCTAAATATGTATGTTCATGAAGATATATATAAATGGACATTTCCATGTTCCAACCACCCAGTCCTAAATAAACACACAAAAGCTTATATTAATTACAAAATGCTTGGCCAACAGCTCAGGCTTGTTACTAACTAACCCTTACATTTTAAGTTAACCCATATTTCTTATTTATGTTCTGCCATGTGGCAGTACCTTTGTTAGCATGGCACATTCATCTCCTGCTCCCTCTGCATCTGCTGGTGACTCCTCTGAATCCACCCTTCTTCTTCCCATCATCCTTAGTTTGGTTGCCCTGCCTATATTTCCTGCCTGGCTGTTAGCCAATCAGTGTTTTATCAAACCAATTCAAGTGACAAAGCTTTACAATATACAAGAGGATTATTCCACAGCACTCCCCCCTTTTTGTCTAATTAAAAAGGAATATTTTAACTTTAACATAGTAAGATTATATACAACAAAACAGTTATCAAGTAAGAGTTATAGTTACAATATACAGTCTATTTGTATTTGGCAAAATTAGAGAAAATACTCTATAATTTATCTTATCTTTGGGAGTCTAAAGTTTTGAACCTAATTTATCTTTTGTTATAGCTAAAGAAAACTATAACTATCTACTCTTCAACTCATCAATGAACCCAGAGGGTGAAATGCTACCTAATGACAGGGACCTCAAGCTGCCTGGGCAGTCACCCAAAGTTCTTCTGCAACACTGAGGCATCCAACTCTGGCCTGCAGGCCTAGCATGTCTGAAAGACTTTCCTGTGAAGCAGGGGATTTTGAAGAACTGTCCTACCTTATCTTGGCAAAGTTCGGCAGTTGCCTTTCTTGCATCCTGCTGATCCAGTTTGGACAGTAACCATCAGCAATTGAGGCAAGGAGAGTTTCTTTGCCCATATGGCTAGCTTTTGCTATAAAAAAAACTCCATATGGAGTTTCTTCAATGTCCATCATCTTCTCTAGAGTACATTGGTGCTGCCAGGAACAGACATGGCTCACTGTCATGAAAAGTCTAAGTTATTGAAAAGTTTTAAATGTCATATTCTGTAGGTCTTTGAAGTGTGTGAAGATTACCTATCTAGAAAACCTAACTAATATGACTAAAAGTTTGTCTATTATAGATGACTAATTATTATTAATCTGTATTTCTTAATTATACATTACATTTTAAATAAGTTGCATAAACATAATATCTTAAACAAGAATAGAAATATACATAAAACAAAATTAACTGTAAATTTGTATCAATAAACTAAAGTCCATACCAATGTAAAATATGTAAGATTAATGTTTTTTGAGCCACACAGTGGTGGCATAAGCCTTTAATCCCAGCACTCAGGAGGCAGAGCTAGGTGGATCTTTGTGAGTTTGAGGTCAGCCTGGTTTACAGAACGAGATCCAGGACAGGCACCAAAACTACACAGAGAAACCCTGTCTCAAAAAACAACAACAACAACAAAAAACCCAAAAAACAAAAAAAGTTGTTTTTTGGATTAAAGTAGGTTCAATAATTTACCCTTTTATCCTATCATTTCTATATCCTATCACCCTTTTTTCCATTAGAAAGAGATCTTTGAATTTAACTTCTTTGTTTAGCTTTTCTTCTGACTATTACCAATAACAACTTGTTAACCAACCCCCCTTAAAATGATAATAAACATCCATGACCCATTTTGGGGAATGTGAATGTAGTTCTCTAGTTTACTTCCTGCTGATTGGGGGCCCTGGTAATCTTCAGGGGACCCTGAGAAAATTCAGGAATATGGTCAAGTCTTGACTAGAGAATTTTCTGAGGCTGGATCATTTTAGCCAGCAACCTTGAAGCCATTTGGATAAACTGCAACAGAGGTGCTCTAAAATGTTGGATTATCTGGGCCATCTGTTCCCATCAAAGATTTTTCAGATGGTCTTCCTCAATCAAACCTGATTTTTCTTAACCCAGAGTGAATCCACAGTCTCTCATTTCCTGTGGAAATAAAAGCAGAATCTCTTTCCCAAAGTAACATATCTTTTGACTTAAATTTTGAAGTCAAGATATTTTAAAAATATATAAATTGGTTTAATCTAGCAGCTTTCATAATCAAATTTCTTTTAACACTTATCATTTGTACATTAGTAGTCAAAAATTTTAAAGACAACATGAAAACATACAGTAACCAGACCCTGTGTATTTTCCATCTTTATGAGGCTTATTATATATTTTTATTATTCTATTCCTTTTTAAAGACTTTCTCTACCCTCTTTTTTTCCTCTCCCAAGTTTATGTATATTTTTAGATACACTGTAACCCATTTAGAATTTTTTTTTCTGCATTTGTCTTCACTGCATATCTCTATCTTGTGCTGACCACATGAGTCTTTAAATTGCTAAGCAGCATAGCTAGGACCAGAGCAGTTTGGTGGCTGACTGCCCTGCTCCTTAGTTCCCTGAGAGGCTAGTCTTATGGCAGAGGTACATTTACTGCCAGCTCTGAGAGCCATGTTTACTGCTTCAACTCTGGGAAATTTCTGGGTCCATGCTGCTGCTGAGTAGTGTGTCACAGGCTGCTCATAAACACCAAATAAATGTTTTGTAGTAGGGACTCTTAAAAGAGCCATGCCATTTTTGCCACTAACACTGAGTCAGGAAGATGTCTCTTAAAGAAGCTACTCTCTGCTTGCTGCCAGCAAACAAAGCCCACTGGAGAAAAGATGGCTACCAAGAAGTCATGCTTGATTCTATTCTTCTGTGTCTAGATTCCTTTTTTGAGCTTTGTCAGGTTTTATGTGGAAATTGCAGCCCCACATTGGGTGCCATATGTAAACAGATGTTTCCATGTCCTGACCACCTGGTCCCAAATAAACACACAAAAGCTTATATTAATTACAAAATGCTTGGCCAACAGCTCAGGCTTATTACTAATTAACTCTTATATTTTAAGTTAACCTATATTCCTTATTTATGCTCTGCCATGTGGTAGAACCTTTATTAGCATGGCACGTTCATATTCTGCTCCCTCTACATTTGCAGGATACTCCTCTGACTTCACCCTTTTCCTTCCCATCATCCTTAATTTGGTTGCCCCACCTATACTTCCTGCCTGGCTACTAGCCAATCAGCATTTTATTAAACCAATTTGAGTGCAAATCTTTATTGTATACAAGAGGATTATTTCACAGCATATTTATACTGCCTAAATATAAAGGTGTAGATGATTCATATCTATTTGAGGAACTCTATGTGGATTATAAACTCCATGGAAAAGGATTACATCAGCAAAATGGTAGAATAAAGGTTTGGTACCATCACTTCTGTAGAATACACTGATTTGGACACCCATAGATGAGAATACCTTTAAAGAAGCTGTAACTCATTTTGAAACCTGTGGTGGTTAGTTTTAATTGTCAGTTTGACACAATCTACAATCACCTGGGAAGGAAGTCTCAATGAGGGATTATCTAGATCAGATTTTGCTATGGACATGTCTGTGCTACAACTATGGATACATCTTGATTATGAAAAGTGAGATGGGAAGACATAGCAACAGTGGGTGCCACCATTCCATAAGCTGAGTATTCTGGATTATATAACAGTAAAGAAAGTGAGCTGAGCACTACTGTGGACGCATCCAAGCACTGCTCTTTGCTCTTAACTGTGGGTGTGTTATGACTAGAGCTTTGGGTTTCTACTACCTTGATTTCCACAATGATGAACTATTACTGAAATTGTGAACTAAACAAACCTTTTCCCATTTAAGTTGCTTTTGTCAGAGTATTTTATCAGAGTAACAGGAAATGAGACTGAGACAAGTACCTACATCTTAGAGTGCCCAAATTGCTTCAACTCCAAATGGACTGCACAAGACACATTATAATCAAATTGT
Organism: Peromyscus californicus insignis; assembly: GCF_007827085.1. NCBI lineage: Eukaryota > Metazoa > Chordata > Mammalia > Rodentia > Cricetidae > Peromyscus > Peromyscus californicus. The sequence goes on along the minus strand of NW_026294617.1, from coordinate 1,413,906 downwards.
CAAAAATCAATGACATATTATGTAGCATGAATCTTAAAAGTTCTTATTAATAAAATCAAACCCGGGGCCAGTTATTGGGGTAAAATGCTGGAAGATCAGAGAGACAGAACAAGCCACAGTGCACCTCATCTGGCCAACTTCTCAGCTGGTCTTGTTTCCTCAGACTGGAAGCTTCTGTGGCCTCATCCCAATTGCTCTCAGCTGAACTGCTGCTCGAAAGCCTGAAGCTTAACCAGCCAAATGCTTAACCAGGCCAAATGCTTCTAGTTTCTGTTCCTCATGCCTTATAAACCTTTCTGCTTTCTACCACCACTCCCTGGGATTAAAGGCTGCTTTCTTGGATTAAAGGTGTGAGTCACCATGCCTGGCTGTTTCCAATGAGGCCTTGAACTCACAGAGATCCAGAGGGATTTCTGTCTCTGGAATGCTAGGATTAAAGGCGTGTGCTAACATTTTCTAGCCTAAGTATCTTGTGGCTTTTCTGTTCTCTGACCCCAGATAAGTTTATTAAGGTACACAATATTTTGGGGAGCACAATACCACCACATTTCCTCTCTTTTTGTCTAAAATTAAAAAAGACTTATAACTAATACAAGAAAAACTATACAATATATACAGCCAAAAATTACATTAATGATGTCTAGTCCATTAACATTTGTCAGATTCAGATAAAAACTCCATTATATATATATAAACAATGTCCAGTCCAGTAACATCTGATAAACTCAGACCAAAATTTTTTCATTACTTATCTTATTTAAAGCAAGTAGCTCCTTTTTAAAAGTAGATTCCATAATCTCCCTTTTTATCTTATAACCATATTCTCTCTTTTTTCTTTTCATAATGGATTCAGTAGTCTACCTTTTGTCATTTTTATATCTTCCCCCTTTTCTTTTCAGTGTAGATTCAGTGATCTATTTATCCTATTATTTCTTTATCTTTTTTCTCAGAGTAGATTCGATGATCTATCTCATATCTATATTCTCTTTTTCTTTTTGCTTTCTAGGGGTGAAGATACCTTTAGGAAATCTTGAAAAGAAAATTTTTGGGTTAATTGTCAAGTCCTATATCATTTGTCCAGTCTCTGTATAATAGGAAAGTTCAGGGCTTGTCATAAGTCCTTGCTCTAGTAGTCTGTCAGGCTGGATCATCTCAGCTAGTCATCTCAAAATTGTCCTGACCAGTTTGTAGTCCAAAGTCGATCTTTCCTTGGTGTTAATCAGCTTAATGGCTTTACCATAGTCCATGTGGAATCATCTTTGTGGAGTCCTGTCACCTTTTTGAAAATTTTAAAGTTGCTGTCAGGCGTGGTCATGGTTCCCTGCAGACCTTTTTTTTTTTTTTTTTTTTTTGTGCCTCCTCTGTGGTTTGTAGCAATCACAGTCTGATAAATGTCTGTCTCTCGGAACCATGAACATTCTTCCCTAGAACAGTAAATCTTCACAGCAATTTCTCCCCACCATTTGTCTTGCCAAACTTTTCCAAAGTGACCTTTGCCGATGCTTTTTTGTAGCACAATGATCCCGGCAATTCTTCTCTGAACAAGCAGCAGTAAACCTTTCTTCCAAGGTAGCAACATCACTGCAGTCACCAACATGATGAGAAGAAGCCAGCAACTCAGAGCAGCAGCTTTTGCCTCCATGGTCCCACCACTGTTTGTCGTTCGGCCCGGGCCGAAGCTTCTCCCAAGCCTCCTAGGCCGGCCTCAAACTCGGGATCCTCCTACCAGCTGAGTGTAGCTTGGGCCTGAGCTGGGGCCCACAAGAACACAGACAAGCAGCTTTTTTGTGAATTTGTACCACGAACGTTGGGCACCAGATGTAGCATGAGTCTTAAAAGTTCTTATTAATAAAATCAAACCTGGGGCCAGTTATTGGGGTAAAATGCTGGAAGATCAGAGAGACAGAACAAGCCACAGTGCACCTCATCTGGCCAACTTCTCAGCTGGTCTTGTTTCTTCAGACTGGAAGCTTCTGTGGCCTCATCCCAATTGCTCTCAGCTGAACTGCTGCTCGAAAGCCTGAAGCTTAACCAGCCAAATGCTTAACCAGGCCAAATGCTTCTAGTTTCTGTTCCTCATGCCTTATAAACCTTTCTGCTTTCTACCACCACTCCCTGGGATTAAAGGCTGCTTTCTTGGATTAAAGGTGTGAGTCACCATGCCTGGCTGTTTCCAATGAGGCCTTGAACTCACAGAGATCCAGAGGGATTTCTGTATCTGGAATGCTAAGATTAAAGGCGTGTGCTAACATTTTCTAGCCTAAGTATCTTGTGGCTTTTCTGTTCTCTGACCCCAGATAAGTTTATTAAGGTACACAATATTTTGGGGAACACAATACCACCACATATTAGAATGAGGTTGTTGTGGGAGATGAAGTATCTAAGCAGGCATGAGGCAGGTGAGTGAATGACAGATTTGAACAAAAATATTATATACATGTACAAAATTCTCAAATAATGATTTAAAAAAAAGCACTAAGCCATAATTATAGGTTAGTGAATAGGATATGTTTTCATTGCCACCTGCATCCATTTGGTGGATTTTGTTAGACTTTGAGAATAGAAAGACGTATATATAACTTGTCTTTATATCATAAGATTCAGGACATGGCCAAAAGCATAGAAGTAGAAATGTGCATGAATTTCTTAGACTGATGGACTGAGGCAATAAGTGAGGGAGGTATGGGAACCTGGACCAGTGAGGTCTGCCTAGTACCGTGAACTTGTCCTGACCAATACGATACATAACCTGCCATAGAAAACCTTGAGTATGGTCCAAGACATTGAAATTTGACAGTATAATCAAATCCATGTACTTTAAAAAAACTCTCTATTGTTTCATTTTATGAATGACCTAGAAAGTTTAGAATACATTATCTAGGCAATTATTATATTATTACCAACAAATGGTTTTTGTAAATATTAAAAAACCCTGAGTTTTCACATTCTTTCTAAATTCATAAATTTCATAAACTCATGCTATTTTCATATTGCAGAGTTTGGGGAAATGTTATTATTTTAGAAATACTAACCCAGGATCTGCTCATTACAAAATTTAGAATGTTTCCAACAACAAAGAATAAAATTGAATAAATGTAGAGGCTTCTAATAAACATATTTATGAGGTGGAGAATTCATTTAAAACAGATAACCCAAAAGATGTAGCATAGATCTCTAGTACTGCTTTCATATAAAATTGAAGGACAAGAAACAGGAATTCCATTGCTAAAACATGTATGATTTCTTTAAATAAAATTTTGAAAATTTACAAAAGCCATTTTTTATTTTTATTGTATTCCCTTAACAAAATAAGTGGCTATTGTGGAAATTTGAAATACAGGCATAAATAGAGCAATTATGTGGTAATATGAAAGATTGAAACAGATTTACCTCCAAAGCACAAGCAAGTATCAGTCAGTAATGTGAACCTCAAGAGTTCAGTCTATTAATATTCAAATACTTGTGACATTTGTGACAACTCATATGTGCATGAATGTGTGTGTGTATACATGTTCAAACAAGTATATACATGTTTACCTGTGTGTGCATGTGTGTTTATGTCTCCCTCTTTCCCGTGTGTGTGTGTGTGTGTGTGTGTGTGTGTGTGTGTGTGTGTGTGTGTGTATGTGTGTGTGTGTGTGTGTGAAGGGTGGGCTTAGGTATGTATTGTGATCAGAGGTCAATATTGTGTACTCTTAGGATTTGCCCACCTTGAGTTTTGGTAAAAGATTTCATTGGGACCTGAGGATTGCCAATTAATCTAGGCTTCCTGGTCGATGAGCCTCAAGGATCTATCTCTGCCTCATCAGCCCTTGGATGACAGGCATGAACCACAAGGCCTATCTTTTTTTTTTTTTTTTGGCCTATCTTTTAATATGGTATAGGGAATCAAACTCACGTCTTGGTGCTTATGTGGTAAGCTCTTTACTGACTGAAACACCTCTCCAACCCCTTACAAAATGGTAAAACAGGGAGATGCTACATAGCTTCCAGTGTGCCGGGGGTGGAAGGGCTTGGATGCAGTAGGGGATTGGCTGTTCCTATACTTAAGAGTACTGGGACTTTCTTTTCTCACCACTTTAAAACATCCTTTACAGTTCTTGTGATATCAGTGCTACATCTTAGACACTCAGAAATACAAAGCATGATGTAGACTTACTGACCCCTCCCCAAAATTTGTTTTTGTTAATGTATATGTGTCTGTGTGACTGTGTAGTCCACTTGTGCAGATGCCCTTTGAGGCCAGAAGAGGGTGTCTGAGTCTCCTGGACTGGATGAAGAGCGTGGTGCTTGTGAGCTGCTCCTAACCAGTGAATCATCTTTCCAGCCCAGACACACTCTGCAAGTGGTGAGTATAGGATCTGAATTTCTTTTTCTCTTTTTATTCCTAGTTATTGCCTGGATATTGTGCATTTCTTCCTAAAAGCAAGCTCTATTTTTTGCTGCCAAAATATTTTTATGATAACCTGAACTGATTTTTCTCTTATGTTTCATTTTAAAATTGTGAGTTGCATTTTTCCTCCTTTCTATTTTTCTCTTGTCTCAATCATGAGTTTGGAAAAAATAAGAACTATGCTGGTTTTGTTTAGACTGAGAACATTCCAAAACATTAGGCTGCATCTCAAATTCCTGCTAAAATAATATTATTTATAACTTTCTGCTTGGTCAATTTTATTTTAGCTTTGGCTGCTTTCCCCACGAGACTGTTCTATCTCATTGATAGTGAGGTTGATGGCTTGGAAACCTGGATCACCAAATATCTTTCAAGCAAGACTCTGGGTCTTTGCTTCTTTGATGCATAGAAGCTCCTTAGGCACTTGCTTCAGCCACTCTACTGCAACTACCTGCATGATATCAATCTCACAGACCTAGGTGTGGGATATGAACAGGGAGAAAACCATGATTCACACAGAGAGAAAGCCATGGGTTCACAATAACACAATAACAGAATCTATTCATCACCACCATAGGTCACATTTTGGAACCTAACTTTGGGGTGGTATAGCCATTTCCCTGGATGCTTTCTGAGGAATACAAACCCTCTTTCTCCTACATTACTCCTCAGGAGGGTTATTATCCTTAGCTGATTTGTTTAGCTGCTAGAGCAGCATGGAACCTTCCATTGACTTTTGAGCAGATCATTTGATTTTCAGTAGTTCTCAATAGTATATTCCAGGAAGAGCTGTCCTAAAGGATCAGAGAGAAAGATAGAGACACAGAGAGACATGCAGACAGACACAGAGAAAGGCAGACAGAGATAGAGACAGAGACATAGAGAGAGACAGAGAAAGACACACAGAGAGACAGAAAGGCAGAGAGAGAGAGAGAGAGAGAGAGAGAGAGAGAGAGAGAGAGAGAGAGAATATGAATAAAATCTAGCAGTGTTATGTATCTGTAAAATCTCAGTCCTCTGGCCTGTATTTCATTTCAGCCTTCAGCAACACCGCACCTCAGTGAGTACTGATGGCCCCATCACATCCTTCCCTTCCCAGGAGTCAAACACCTTTCATCTTTCCTAAGATCTATGGACTGTTCTGTCAATTTCAGAGTAAAGCCTCTGCCTTACCAAGCAACAGCACATGGTATTCTTTAATAGGAGTGTGAATGACTTCTTAAATAGAAAAAGGAATTAAAAGTCAATGAAAACCTGGAGGGAATGAGGGTCTCCTTTGAGGATAGATGGCTTTTGTCATTTTTTTTTTAACTTTATTTTTTCTGGTAAGGAAAAATTGGATCACAGAACCAAATTTATGAGATTAAAACTGTCAATACAATGTTCATTAGCTGGTATTGGTGCTGAGAGAGATAACAGCCACAGCTTCAAGCTGCACCGTGCAATCAAAATGTACATTTCTTCATGTGTTCTTTAGGGGTAAAATATGCAGTACCCCCTTGGACTACTGTTGGAGGCTGGTGTCATTGCTTTTATAATTTTTTTGTCATTTTCTCCAAATTCTATATTTTCTTTAAACTTTACCCTCTACATACCAAGGCATCTGTGGGTCTTTAAAGATAATGAAATCCAGCTTGACATATGAGCTGTAACTCATGCTGTACTAGGTTTCACTGCTTACATTAGATCCACTGCCAAGTTTAGGACAACAGAGTCAGCCACGGACCTTAGACCATAAGTAAAGTGTATAGGTAGGGTACACTAAGTTCTACCTGGAGAAGTCACACTCTGAGGACAGGACCTTAAATTGGATGGTAATGCAGCTAGAAGTTTGTCCTTCACAGTATCTGAAGTCTGTTCTGCCCTGTTGCAGGTGTGAGTCTTCATACTGTGAATAATCTGTGTCATCCTCTGTGCAAACTCCTGAAGTGGGTGAGGGAAAACACAGTTATGTGACACAGAGTGGGCATATATGTGGGAGAGAGATGGAGATAGTTGGAATGGGAGGATAATATTAAACTGATTTGACATCATGTTCAAGGATTATGGTTACAAAAAAGAAAATCTAATTATCAATTATTCAAGGTGTTGATAAAATTATGAGACCTGTTTCCCAACTGTTATAATCAGAGAAAACTGTGAAGGTAGTGGTGTAGAATGGGCCAACTGACTCATTGCTGAATGCTCTACAAGGATGTATTCCTATTGTTCTAGCTGTTCTTATTTCTTTTTATGTTAATAAAACTTCTGCATGTTTAAAGAATTTCTTGAGAGTAATGGTAATAATTTGTTATTCTAATTTATTGAACCAATTTCATAAAATTCATATTTTTCCCTCATGTTTTCAGTAACTGTAACTGGTTCAAACCACTAGAAGGTCAAAGGGCAGAGCACTGGTGCTTGTCCTGGCCTATGGCCCTGCCTTTGCCAGCCTCATGTATGAGACTTTATTTTTGATTTATAATTTTTGGAAAATGTGAGGTATCATGCCTTGTTCCAGAAGATTCTTCAGTGATCTGGCCTCTATGAATACAAAGAAAAGGTACTCTGAAATTGTTCTCTTGGTAGTATAAGGAAAAGATGGCTTTATATTAATTTGCCTTTGCTATTATATCTGTTTCCATTCTTCCTTTATTAAAATTGTAATACAGTCAATCATATTGGGTGCTTGGAAAATAAGGACTGTGGGAGGGAAAAGACAGAAAATGGTTTGGTGTCATAGTGATCTCAATCACAAACTCAAGTGGCTCTAACAAGCATAATATTTATGAAATGCATTGTCTAGACTCTTTCTAGAAGCTGCAGTTAATGAAGAATGAATATTTTAAGATGTCACTTAGTGACTTTGTTTTAGAAAAAAACATGAGCTGTTCTTCTAGTTTTGCAATTGGGGTACACCTGCTGTGATGCCTCTCCACCCCACCCCTGGAATCTGAGAAGGACTGAAATCAACAGCTAGATAATCATTAGCTGGAGGCAGAGGGAACAAGATCATTGTTTTTATGTTTGTAATTGCAAATGGAAACATTACTTAATGAAGCCAAGCTTTACCAGGGGCCCGCTTAACAATGTTTTCTTGGCTTTAGATAAAAAGGGCTAGAAATCTGTTTGCCTTAGAAAGCTGGGAAGGGATTAAAAATTGCTGTTCAAAAGGAAATGATCCAGTTGTCTAGATGTGGAGTTTTTATATGCTAATTGAACCTGATCCTGGAGTCAAAGTTACTACAGAAAAATATGCTTAGCCTTCACTTAACTATTTAGAAGAGACTTAATAGCACCTTAGAAGTGGCTCTGTAGTTCCAGTCCCAAAGAGCACAGACAGGGAGCCATAGGCAGTCACTACAGGGCACAAGAAAAGAGACAAATCCAAAACTTGGAACCAACCTAGAGGCATAGGACTTGTAATCCCAGCTGGTTAGGAGGCTGAATTGGAAGATTATAAATTCAAGGTCAATCCAGGTCACATAGTTTGACTATGTCTCAAAATAAAACCTAAAAAGAGGGTAAGAGGTACAGCTTTCAGAAAAAAAAAATGTAGAAGCACAGAACAAGTAGTAAACAAACACAACAGTAACACAATAAACCAACTCTGAACTGGACTCACTCTCAATAAGTTCATCTGGTGAAGCCCACATATAACAGGTGAAATCTAGTACTGTCTAGTAAGCCAAGCACCAACTGTAACAACAATGGAACTGTTGTAATAGCACATCAAATTCTAATCACAGGGATTTCTTTGAAGAACCAGACTGGGAAAAAGATTACAATGCAGTAAGCTAATCAATTTTACGTTATATAGTTCTAGAAAGACAATACTAAATGAAGAGGGGTGGTTATCCCAGAATAATTAAAAACAAGCGTCAAGAATGCTCATTTGTCAGAAGATCTCTGGCATTATCAGAAAGAAACAGATTTTCTACTGGCCCCTTGAGATTGTCAGTAAATCAAGCAAGCTCTACAGCTCTGACAAACATCCATCAGTGAGACCATCAGTAACACACAATGAAAGTACCTTGCAACTGAAATATTAAAACAAAATAGTTTCAAGAGTTTTTTTAAAAAAATAGAATTTTGTTTTGATTCTCCCTCATCATTTATCATATCTAACATATTTATGTTGCTGTCTCTGAGTGATGCAGATCTAATTAATATTCACCAAGAATTAAACTGACCAGGCACTGTGGTAGGGATTTTTATTCGATATATCTTACTGAAGTAGCTTGATGGAGAAAGTTTGGACAATTCAGGCAAGTGATTATTTAGAGTAATGAATACTTTCATGTAATCTTGAGACTTCCAGAAGATGAAATCTCTCTTGTCATCATCACTAGCATTATTATTTTCTTATGATGGACAGCAAATCTTTCCTGAGTCTATGCTTTACAGAGGGATCAAGGCATGCTGGTACCTTTGAGAGTTTGGGTGTTCTTCCCCCCAATCCCCCAAAGTCCAAATCAAAATTATAAACACCTTGGCAGGGTGCAATTTTCTGCACCTTATCAAATGAAAGTTGATTTTATTCTTCCTTTGTGACAAGTATGTGAAATTAATGAGTTTCAATAAAATATTTCTTTCAGGGTTTAGAGAGATGACTAAGTGGTTAAGAGTATTTGTTGATTATCTTAGATCTCTGTTGCTGTGATAAACACGGTTACCAAGGACAGCTTGTGGAGGAGAGGATGTGTTTTGCTTACACTTCCACATCACAGTCAATCACCCAGGGAAATCAGGGCAGGACCCTGAAGACAGGAACTGACATAGAAGTCATGAGGAGCCTTGCTCACTGGCTTGTTTCCTTTGAATTGCCCAGTGTGCTTTCTTAGAGTTCCCAGGACCACTAGCCCAGGGGTGGCACTGCCTCATCCATCAATCACCAGTCAATATGGTGCACCACAAGCTTGCCCAGAGGCTAATCTGGTGGCATTTTATCAATCGAGGTTTTCTCTTTCAAAATGATTCTAACTCGTCTCAAGTTGACATAAAAGTAGCCAGCACACTGCTCTTGCAGAGGCCTGAGTTTGGTTCCCAGTACCTACACAGTGCTGCTTACATCCTCCTGAGTCTCCAGAGTACTTTTCTAGCCTTCACAGGCTTCTGAATGCATGTGTACATATACACAGAGACACAGTCATATATACATAAGTCAGTAATAAAATAAATTTCTAAAAATTTAGTAAATTAATTAAAATGTTTCTTGCAAATTGGTCACTCCTTGCTTTTCTTTGTTTCTATGAATTCATCTTATCAGGTAGAACTGCTGCCTTTATTTCATGCAGTTTCTGCAGGGCAGAATGCCAGTCTTTTATCTGCTTTGTTCAGAGCTCTCCTGTTTAAGTAAGGCTGATTTCTCCTCTCCATTTCTATTTCCATTTAGAAGTCTTTTGTTGGTTAATTCTGTGAGTTTTATGTTTTGACAGCTGTACATTACAAAATCCTTTAGATCAAACTGTATAGATGAAAGATCAATAAAATATATCTCATTTAATTACTTCAATCCTGTATCTTTGTTTGAATAATTTGGCCTTCATTCTCATACTTTTTAAAACCAACTTGGCTTTTGAATGAAGTACTTTTTGCATAAATAAGGTCATTCATTGTAGGAAAAAATAGGAGTAATTATAACCTCACTTTAAAATACAGTGAAATTTAAATAGTGATAGTGTGATTGAAATATTCTGGCTTGAGATTTAGAGACCTGCATTATAATTCTGACCATTTTCTTAAGTATAATTGGGATCAGTTAATGTGTGGTTATTAGTCTTCCTTCTCTATGATGCTGGGGTTGAATTAAAAAAAATTTCAAAGAGTATTTGTAAGTTCTTAGACTCTGCAAGGGAGTATGTTATTAAATTATCTTTTGAGACATAAATCAAAATTATCCAGGAATTATCATGTGCAACTTGTAGGCATCAGTATGGATCTATTATGGAAAACCTGGAAGGAGTGACATTCCTATCCTGATCTTCCACGTTCCTTGCTACTGTTGTTTGTGATCAAATACCTGACAGCAAGCAACTGGAGGGAGGAGAATTTCCTTTGTTTCAGGTTTGAGGGTACACTCCCTCATGGTTGGGAAGGCATGATAGCAGGAAAGGCTGACACTTTGTGAGGAGCAAGAGGCTAATTGATCAGATCTTTACAGATCAGAAAGTGGAGATAGGATGGGAAGTAGGGTTGAGCTGTTCCCCAAGGCCCCTTCTCCAGCAAAAACTCCTTCCTCCCTCTAGGTTCCACCTCTCAAACAGCACCACTAGCTGGGACAAGTTCTTCAAATGCATGAGCTTGTGGGGGTCACATTATACTCAAATCATGGAGCATGCTATAGCTATAGTAATGCTACTGTAAACTTGATTTAATTAATATTTTGTGAGCAATGTCTCTATATGCAGCCTTGAAGTGCAGGTCCTCCTTCCTTAGCTTCCTGAGTGCTAAGATTGTACAACTGTAAGATTGTACAGTTTAAACAGCATTAGTTAAAGTGTGAATTGCATTATCTGATCCTCATTACCAGCAAAGTTGCTCAATATAGATATGATTTGAGCTGTAAATGTCATTTTAGTGGTCAAATCAGAAGTTTTTAAAAATAAAAGAAACTGCACTGTTATATTTTGTTAGCTCTATATATCTTAAATATCCCTCCTTGAAAATGTAATCAATATTAAAACTAAAGAGATTATTAAATGTGTTTGCATTAAAAAAAACCAAACACAACTCAAATCTTCAAAATCTGATGCCTGTTTTACAATTACAGTACAGCCCACTTCAGATCATCCACATGCCAAGTATTCTATAGCCACGCACAGCTATAGCTACAATAGCAAATAATGTAAGTCAAGATAAAATACTTCAATCACAATATTTAAAGCTGCTTATTAAAATATGTAAAAAATTGCTTTTTATTCAACTGAATTTCAATTAACCTTTGGAAAAGATTGTGTGTTCTGGGTTTTAAAAATGTGGCTCAGCACTCATTGTCACCCAGCATACATTGAAAAAATGTCAATCATCTTTTGGAGAAAGTAGGTTGTGCCGTGAATCCCAATTATCTGGTGCCCATGACAGCAGTGTGATGGCTTTGCCTGGGGTTTCAAAACTGGACTCAACTTGAAAGTGACATAACTCATTGTGTTCTTCCCCAAACTGATGCTATATCAGAAAACCTATTTTTCTACTGCCCCTAGAATATTGACCACTGCCACAGGCTTATGAAGGCATCATGTCTGCTGCACACCAACAGCTCCTCACTCAGATCCAAAGCAGGGAAGGCTCTTTCAGATTGCATTGTTTTTCAATGAGTGATTGAGTGAAAATATTATGTAATAATTAGTTTATTTAGATAAGATATTTAAGGAAATGTACAATTAATTAAATTAAAGATTAAACTAAGAAACTTAATTTCACTTTTCATCTAAAGTTATTTATTTACATTTTTCATTATACTGCTTTATTTCTGTGTTATATTGGGGTAGGTAGTGAGTACTCACATGCCACAGCTTGTGTGTGAAGGTCAGAAAATAACTTGTGGGAGTCATCTCTGTTCTTTCTTTCTATACCATGTGGATCTTAGTGATAGAATTCAGGATTAGAAGCCTTAGAGGTAAGTACCTTTACCCACTGGGTCGTGTTACCTGCCCTTTCCACATTGTAAAGATTGTCTTTGTGTGTCAATTTGTGTGCATGTGAATTTAGACACACATGTGCAGAAAACAACCTCAAGTGTTGGTCTTTATTGTCCATCTTTGTTGAGACAGGACTCTTGTTTGTTGCTGTGTATGTCATGTTAGCCGCCCCCAAAGCTTCCAGGACTCTTGTTTGTTGCTGTGTATGTCATGTTAGCTTCTCTAGAAGATTCCAGGCATTTTCTCTGCCTCCCATCTTGCCTTAGAAGTGTAAGGATTATAGATGCAGGCTACTATGTCAGGCTTTTCATGGGTTTGAGAAATCTGAACTCAGGTCCTCACATTTCTATGGTGTGATAATGTTAATTGTCTACTTGACAGACTCTAGAATCTCCTGGGGAAAAGGCAGGCACATGCCTGTGGGAGATTGTCTTGGTTGAGCTGAGCCCACCCTTGTATTCATTTCTCTTTGCTCCTTGTTTGTGAATGCAATGTGGCTAACTACTTTAACCTCTAGCTGCCTTGAGCTCCCCACCATGATGGACTGTACCCTTGAACTGTGAGGAAAAATAATCCCTTCACCTCTTATATTGCTTTTGTCAGGGTATTTTATCACAGCCTCAGAAAAGGAAACAGTGACATATAGCAAGCATTTTACCTGCTGAACCACCTCTGCAGCTTCATTTATTTCTTTTTCTTTTAGTTTTGTACTTGTCTAGAAATGGGAATATGAGGCATTTTGTGAAGCTCTCATTTAGGACTTGGCTAGAATTTGGTTTGAGTCAGATTAGACATGTGCCTCCACCCAACTAAACAGATTTTTCTGTAATGTCTTTTGTGACATATGGTGATATTTTTTTTGTACTGAAATGTGATTTTAATTGTATGTTAATAAACAAATTTCCCCAGGGGTCAGAGCTATTAGCGCCATAGCAAAAGCTGGGCGTTGGTGGTGCACGCCTTTGATCCCAGCACTTGGTAGGTGGCAGGTCCAGTTTCTGGCCTGAGCGGGCCTGGCTCCCTAGCTCAGACCCAGGTCAGCTTGGCCTCAGGCCAGACTGACTGTAGCCCCAAGCAGTTGCATGCAGCTGGAGCTACTTGCTTAAAGCTGGTGCTACAAACAACTCAGGTCTGCCCTGCCAGACAGGGCCCCTGCCTGTAAAGCCAACGCACGTGGTCGGAACTTAAGGAAGCCAGAGCCAAGGCTTGACTCGGCTCAAGTGGGAACACATAGCTGGATTCAAGCTCTTAGCCAGAACTTGTGGCTATGCTTTCTTGTTCTCTCTCTCTCTCTCTGGATTCACACCTCCGACACTAGGTGGCTGTTTTGAAATTCCTGTGAATTTCTACTGTTCTGCGCAGACTTGGTAAGTCAAATAAGATATCAAATATTTTAAAGGAAACTATTTAAAAGATAATTTTTTCCACATTAAAAAAAATGGGTTTTACGTGTACATTGGAACAAAATTGAGCTTTGTTTGAAATTTTAGGCAGTCTGACAATGGAACAATGATATGAGAAGATTAATATTGATTGAATTATGCATTTTATTACTTTTCTTATCCTCATTTTATTATTTAAAATGATAGTCAACTTAAGTGCCAGGATAACAGTTTTAGAAAAAGCTGTTAAACCTGTAAAAATGAATTATAGAGAAATTCAAATTTAGACAGAAGAAATTAACAGTGAAGTTGTTTCAAAATTGGATCATAAGGTTACTGAAAGAAAGCCTGTTTTCATACAATCACCCTCAATTTATCCAGTAACCGTACAGCAGTTACCTGATCAAGTGAATATACAAAATATTTGGGCTCCAATTGAAATGTTAGATTTACGAAGATGTAAGGAGGCAATAGCATCTTATGGCATGCATTCCCCATATGTAAAGCAAATGTTAAACACTTGGCCAACTTATAATAGGATTCTACCACAGGACTGGTGGGAGCTGGCAAAGGCTGTTCTAGAACCCAGACAAAACCTCCAGTGGAAAATGTGGTTCAAGGATGAGGCTAAAAATATGGAAAAACAATAGAGGGATAAAGGAACACAAGTCTGACAGGATCAGCTTATTGGAGAAAGTCAATATGCTTCAGTACAAACACAATGTTTATATGATGTCCAAACCGTAATTCTATGTTGAATGGTAGCCTTGAATGCATGGGACAGAGTTGAGGAACCAGGAAAAAAATGAGTCATATACAAAGGTTATACAGGGCCCAAAAGAATCTTTCACAGATTTCTTAAAAAGATTGACTTCAGCAGTAAAGAGAATGGTCCCGAATTCAGAAGCCAGTCAGATAATAATCGAATCTTTGGTTTTTGAGAATGCAAATGCAACATGCAAGAGAATAATCAGGCCATTAAAGGCAAGATCTGCACCCTTGAAAGATTGGATTAGAGACACAGTTAATGTTGAGGCTCATGACCATGATGATATGTGGGTAGGAGAAGCAATTTCAAAAGATTTGAGGAATGTTAGAAGTTTTGGATGTGGAAAGCAAGGACATTTGAAAAGGGACTGTAAACAGGTCATTCATAGAAACAATCTTTCTTCAAGGAACACTGGTAACAGAATGCCCCTACCTTCTAGAGTATGCAGAAGGTATGGTAAGGGAAAACACTGGACCAACAAATGTAGATCAACAAGGGACAGACAAGGTAATCCTTTGCCTCGGGCTTCAGGAAACTCCCAGAGGGGCCTCAGGCAGGCCCCCACAGTAAATCCAGTTCAAACCTTTCCTGCAGTTGTAGAGGAAACCCCTACTCAAAGCAACTAAATAACCAAATGCCTATTGGAGTAAATCATGCTGGTCACGTTGATGAAACAGAGAGAATAGAAAATTCAGAAAAAAAAAATAAAGAAATTTTTTTTGGCAAACTTCTATTAATGAGCAAAGACCAAAATTAACAATAAAAATAAATTGTGTTTTGTTGTCTGGTCTGGTAGACACAGGTGCAGACGTTACCAGAATTTTGGCATCCAACTTGGCCTCTTCAGGAGGTAAACATTCAACTGTTAGGAATTGGGACATTAACTCGAGTGAAAAAGAGTGCAAGATGGCTCGAATGTATAGGTCCAGAAGGACAGAAAGGAAAATTAAAACCATATGTGGCTAACATAGCTATGAACCTGTGGGGTCGAGACTTGTTGCAACAATGGAATACTCAGATTAACATCCCTCCAATCTCAGAAACAAATCATAAACTAGCACATGTTTCTGAGAGAAATATTAGAAGGCATTATTCTGAGTGGTCACCAGCCATCCATATTATACAAGAACAGGGCACAACAACTGATGATCTCCCAAAGATACCAACAGCTCTACCTTTAAAATGGTTAACAGACAAGCTTGTATGGGTCCAGCAATGGCCTTCAACAACAGAGAAACTCCAGGCTTTAGAAGAGCTGGTAGAAGAACAGTTAAATGCTCACCAAACTGAAGAATCAACCAGCCCTTGGAATTCTCCTGTATTTGTTATTAAAAAGAAATCTGGTAAATGGAGAATGGTAACAGACCTTAGAGCAATTAACAAAGTAATTCAGTCAATGGGCTCTCTACAATCTGGAATTCCTTTGCCTACTCTGTTACCAAAAGGATGGCCTCTCATAGTTATTGATTTAAAAGACTGTTTTTTTTCAATACCCTTATAAGAAAAAGACAGAGAAAGATTTGCTTTCACAGTGCCTACTTCTAAAAATTATCAACCAGTTAAGAGATATCAATGGAGGGTCCTCCCACAGGGAATGTTGAATAGCCCAACTCTGTGCCAATATTTTCTACAACAGCCATTGGAAGTGATGTGTAAAAAATTTCCTAAATCTATAATTTATCATTATATGGATGATATTTTACTAGCTGACTCAAATGCAGATACTTTAGAAAGAATGTTTGAAGAAGTAAAGAAAATTTTGCCTTGCTTGGGATTGCAAATTGCTCCTGAAAAGATACAAAGAGGAGACTCTATTAATTATTTAGGATATAAAATAGAGCTACAAAAATTAGACCCCAAAAGGTGCAAATTAGGAGAGATAGACCACAGACACTTAATGACTTTCAAAGATTATTTGGAGACATTTCTCATCTATGAACTATTGTTGGGGTAAAAAATGATGAACTGAATAATTTGTTCAAAACCTTAGAAGGTTACAAGGACTTAAATAGTCCAAGGGAATTATCCCCTAAAGCTGAGAAAGAATTGGCATTGGTAGAAAAGAAATTACATGAATTGCACGTGGATTGTATTGATCCAAAGCTGAATTTCATTTTGGTTATTTTTACCTTCTAGGCATTCTCCTACAGGAATATTAGTGCAGAAGGAAGATATTATATTGGAATGGATGTTTTTACCAAATAAAAAATTAAAAACTTATGGGGAAAAAATCTCTGACTTGATTTGGAAAGGAAAATTGAGACTTCGTCAATTAGCAGGAATAGACACAACAGAAATTGTCGTACCTTTAAATAAGGAGGACATTGAAAATTTATGGACAGAAAGTGAACCTTGGCAAAGAGCTTGCAGTAATTTTTTGGGAGAAATTAACAGCAAATATCCCAAAAGTGATAGAATTGATCTTATAAAGAGAGCTGACTGGATCTTGCCTGAAATTGTACAGGAAAAACCCATATATGGATTTGCACATTTTATACAGATTCAACATAAGGAAAGGCAGGTTACAAATCAGAAAATTTAAGTAAAGTGGTTCAAAGTCCATATAATTCAGTTCAATAATTAGAATTGTATGCTATTCTGTTGGTATTAATGGATTTTTCAGAACCTCTCAATGTAGTAACTGACTCTCAGTATGCTGAAAGAGTAGTATTACATATTGAGACTGCAGAATTTATCCCTGATGCTTAAGAATTAACTTCACTATTTATCTAGTTACAAAAATACAATCAGGAAAAGGAGTCATCCTTTATATATAACTCACATTCGATCCCATACTGGCCTACCAGGCCCTCTATCACAAGGTAATGATGAGATTACAAATTATTGATAGGAAATGTGCTGGAGACCTCAGAATTTCATAAAAAACATCATGTCAATAGTAAAGGTTTAAAAAAGGATTTTTCTATAACCTGGCAACAAGCCAAAGAAATAGTAAAGAAATGTCCTACTTGTTCCTTCTAAAATCAATTGCCATTACCAGCAGGATGTAACCCAAAGGGTACTCAGAGTAATGAAATCTGGCAGATGGACATGTTTCACTTTGCAGAATTTGGAAAATGGAAATATGTACACCATACCATCGATACTTATTCAGGATTTCAGTGGGCAACTGCTTTGTGTTCTGAAAAAGCTGATTCTGTAATCACTCATTTGCTTGAAGTTACGGCCATCATGGATATACCTGCACAAATCAAAACTGACAATGCTCCATCATATGTCTCTGTTAAAATGAAACAGTTTTTTGCTTATTACAATATAAAGCATATTACAGGTATACCACATAATCCTATAGGTCAAGCAGTTATAGAAAGATCAAACAGAACTCTAAAGGATATGCTAAATAAACAGAGAGGGGTAACAAAAACCCCCAGAAATAGACTGCATAATGGTCTATTAACTTTGAATTTTCTCAATACCAATGAGAAAGGAAAACAGCTGCAGAGAGACATTGGATAATAGAAAAAACTACAGAATTAAATCAGCCTGTATACTTTAAGGATGTGTTGACCTCATAATGGAAACCAGGATATGTGTTACATTGGGGACGAGGTTTTGCTTTTGTTTCTACAGGAGAAGATAAGCTTGGGTACCATCAAAATTGATAAAGGTTCGATTTGAACAAGAGAGACCTCTTAATTAGAGGAGGTGATAGTTCATCAACCAGCATGAACATCCAATTCAAACTAACTCATACCATTAACACATGCCTTTTCATTTAATCAGATAATAACTTGCCAAAAAGGAACATCTCCAAAATTAGTCTTGGGAGAAGGTTTTTTGTCTTTTAGGAGAATGAAGGTTAAGGATACTGAAGAACACTGGACAAATGAGACAATTGAAGAAAAGGGACAAATCATCTATCCCAGGAAACAGAGTGAAATAGCATCTGGGTATATCCTCTATAAAATTTTATAAGTCTTCCTAAATGTTTGTTTCTGTTCTTCTCTAAAGAAATTTAACACTATTGGTCTTCTAATAGCCCCAGTTCAATTAAAATTTAAAGCTGACTTTGGAGTTGAAGAATGGCTCTCTCCTTTTTTAAACTCAAGCATGTTGTTAAAAGGAAAATGCAAACTCCCTGTATCATGCCAGAAGAAAAGAGCCATCATCTGCTATGGGACAGTACAAAAACCAAATTAATTAAGGGACTGTTCTATTACTAATCTCAACTCTTTGATTCTATTCTGATTCTTTAAACTTTTCTTAAAGTATGAATTTTATATCAAAATTTACAAGATTAATATATATATATATATACATTTTAAACTTTGTTAGGATATGAATGTTCATATTGAGTACTAACTAATTCTAGAAAGAAAAAAGGCTTCAATTAGCTGCATATATATGTCTTTGTGTTCGAGTCTCTTACCAGTTTTCTGCAGGAAATCACGGCCAGGCCTAACATCAACTGAAGTCTCCAGGAAGCAGATGGGGCCCCACAACAACAACAATTCCATGTGGACAATAATAATATCATTAAGCTGACAAACATCATCTACAGATCAGCTTTGGACTACAAAGTGCTCAGAGCAATTTTGAGATGGCTAGCTGAGATAATCCAGTCTCAAAGACTACTTGAGATAAACCCCGAACTTTGGCATTATACACAGACTGGATAATGAAGGATATAGTTACCTTTCCTAGAATTTGACAATTAACCTAAAATATTTCTTTCAGGATAAAGATAACTTTGCCCATTCTCAGCAGGATGCAATTTTAAGTATATGATGCCCACATTCCCAAAGAGGTGGTGTGGGGTGGGTGGTTTTTTGGTCTTTTTAATGGCTTTTAGGTCTGGGATAATTTTCATTGTTTAAGGGGGTTGGTTACAAGTTGTTGTCAAGGGTTAGGAAAAAGACTAAGCAAAGGAGATTAGATTTAAGGTTCTTGTTAAAAAAAGAAAAGAAAAAGAAAAAGACAATTACTAGTTTTAAATACATTGGATTGGATTGTTTTATATTGTATACAAATTATATATATTGAAATTGATATTGTTAGAAAATGCTATATGTATATTTCTAATTGTACCATTCATTTGACAATGTAATGCAATTTTCTGATCCTTGAATGTTGTTATTACCAACTATTAGGATATAAAGTAATGAAAGTTAGTAGTTAGACATTATAATAGAACTTGTAGTCATATTAGGTATGTTTTAAAAATTGAGCGGATGTATTTTAGATAGACAGGTCATCTTCAAACCCTTCAGGGATCTACAGAATATGGCATTTAAAATGTTTTAATAACTTAGAAATTTTTCTTTTTTATTATGACTATGAGACATGTCGGCTCCTGGCGGTACCAATCTACTTCAGAGAAAATATGGGCATTGAAAAAACTGCATATGGAGTGAACTTTCATTGTGGCAAAAGCTAGCCACTGGACAACAAAGTATCCTCGAATCAACAGAATAAAATGGACAGACAACACATGAAACAAAGGACCACTGATTCTTGCCAAAACAAGTGTGGTTATGGCTTTATCAAAAGGCATCTTCTGAGGCCAGGACAATATGGCACCATCCCTGAAGTGGCCTTCACAATCCAGAAAAGGTACAGTGCCCTTTTCTTCAAAGGAAGCTGAACAGGCAGTGGGCTGATGGCTTCTGATGTGCAATGGAACAGCAGCTGAAACAGTTATTCTTGAAGAATAACTAAGCTCATGCCTCTCAATGGTAGACTGGCATTTAATAGAGGGATATGAAGAAGAACGAGATGCTGAGATGAAGCCACATATACACAGCCAAGAAGAATGGACAGCTGAATTAAAAAAAAAAAAAACATCAACAATTTCCAGAATTTAAAATCCTGAATCATGACAGGACACTAGTGGAATTCAGGTGTTTCTGGTACATGGACTGCTCTCACCCAATGTGAGGTCGAACTGTTGACCTTGTGTACATCCTACTTCACAAATGAGTCTGTCAGATACGCTAGGGCTATAGGCTGAAGATGATGCCCCAACACTGTGGAGAAACCTCAGGTGACTGTCCAGGCAGCTGGCTGTTTCTGCCAACTCACATTTTTTTTGGAAGTTGCTTGCATGCACTTCCTGTTTTTTTTTTTGTTAGGTAATACTATTTCCTTCTTTGGTATCTGAGGCAATTGAAGTTTAGTTAGCTATAGTTGAAGATTAATTAGGATAGAAAGTGAATTAAATACATTTTGGACTTACCAAAATAGGATAGATAATAGAATTAATTTCTCTGAATTTGTCAAATACAAATGGACTAGACATTGTTTAGGTATTTATTACTTATATATATTGTATATAGTTATTGTACTTTTGTAAAGAGTTTTTCTTATGTTAGTTATAACCTTTTTCCTTTTTTCTTTTTATTAAAATAGAAAAGGGGAAATATGGTGATATTTTATGTGTACTGAAATGTGATTTTAATTGTATGTTAATAAATAAAGTTGCCCGGGGGTCAGAGCTATTAGAGTCATAGCAAAAGCTGAGCATTGGTGGCACATGCCTTTTATCCCAGCACTTGGTAGGTAGAGCTAGGTAGATCTCTCTGTGTTCAAGGATACAGCCAGCATTGGAGACACACGCCTTTAATCTCAATACCAACCATAGAAGACCTGGAGGTCTGTACAGACAGGCAGTGACGAGGCAGTCGTGTAGTTGGGTTTACAACCAATGAGAAGGCAGAACAGAATGTCTGTATAAAGACAGACAGGAAGTAGGTCTCTTTTAGGAGAGGTCTCATGGCTGAAGAGGCTAGCTGCAGCAGACAGGAAAGGCTCTTAGCTTTGATCTCTTGGCTTTCTTCTTTGCATTGGTTCTGTGTTTCTTATTTAATAAGATGGTTGGTTACATCTATAGTGACAAGTTATTTCACAACTATATATATTTTCTTCATGAAATTTCAAACTGTATCCTAGTCCCATAACTCAGATTGTTACCAAATCCATTTATTTGTAAAGTTTTAAATGCATGTTATTTTAAGAATGAATAATCTTCACAGACACACAGATAGCTTAAAGTATATGTTAAATGTATTGAGTTAATAGAAAACATTAGGATGTGTTTGAGATTAAACTTAGTTCCTTGTGTACACTAGGTAGGTGTTCTATACTTATCTGCCCTGTCACCCAAGACCCTAAGATTCAAATCTGGATTTTTCTCCTGATTCTTGATCTGGGACTAGTTTCGATAACTTTTTTAAGTAGTTGTTCTATCTGAAATCAAGATTTTTTTTGAGACAGTGTCTCATGTACCTCAGGTGGCCTCCAACTTCCTGTGGATCTGAAGATGACATTGAATTTCTGATCTTCCTGTCTCCATCTCTCTAGGGCTGAAATTACAACTGTGAGCTACCATGACTATTTTCTGCTGTGTTAGCAAAGAACCAAGGGTGTTATGGGTGCTAGACAAGTAACCTACCAAGTGAGCCACAATCCCAGCCCTGAAGTTAGGATTTTAAGATGCTCAATTAAAAAGACAATGAATGTGTGGATCTAAGCTGTATTATTGTCCTTAGGAATATTTGTCTGTCAGTCTAACAACTTCTAAATCTGGTACTTTGAACAACTGTAGTGGAATCTTTTATGGTGCTGACCTTAGATAGTGATTTTAGGCTATTTTTCCCAATCCAAATTGGGGTCTCTCAGAGTTGATCTTAGGATTTTAAACTTTACTACAGATGATTTTTCATATAACCAGACTAAGGACTCACCAATATTTTGTCCCATAGCTGAGAAAATAGATGAATAAAGAATTTAAATATGTACATATATGTCAAAGCCAATGGATGTCAAACCTAGCATCAGAGTCCACATGAGATATCCCTAGAAGATAATTATTTCAACCATACTCTATATAACTAATGAAAGAAGTGGCAATTTTAGCTGTCCTTTCAATTATGATGCTTTTGTCATTTAGTTTGAGTTTTCTGAGGATCAAGTGCATGGCCTAGTATATGCTAAACAAAGACTCAACTAGTAAGCTACATGCCCAGCTTCAACATTCAGGATTTTATAAAAATGATTCTATTCTTTTCTTTTGGCTGTGACAAAACACCAGACAAAGCAACTTGATGAGTAAAGGCATTATTGGGGCACATTGTGAAGTAACAGTCCATCATGTTAGGGAAGGCATGGTGGCAGGAAGCTGAGGCAGCTGGTCCATAATCAGGAGGAAGAGAAGGGTGGATGTTCATCCTCAGCTTGTATTCTCTTTTTGATTTGATGTAGGAACTCGACCCATTCAGGGTGGCTCTTCCTTTAGTTAAACCACTCATCTTACATACATCCAGAAATGTGTCTCCTAGGTGATTCCAAATCCAGTCATGTGAAAAATGAAGATTAACCGTTTACTTTAGTCAAATTAGTCAAACAGATCACCATTCTATAGTCATTCTACTTAAGCTTTTAATATGACTTTTGAAGTAACATTCTTCAGAGAACTCTTCAAGCGAGGTCTCCTAAGCACATCTCTAGTTTTCAAGGTACATGTGGTTTTAGATAATGGAAAAGGATACTAATTATTTTTTTTTGTGTGTGTGTGTGTGTGTGTGTGTGTGTGTGTGTGTGTGTGTGTGTGGTGGCTGTTATCATTTATGTAAATTTTATGCAAATTTAGCACATTTTGTGTTCCACAACTTATAGTAATCATAACTATTTTATTCTCCAAAAGTTGGCCTTCAGGTGATGATCTATGTAGCCTCCTAGACTTCTATAACATTTATCACCATCTTACTTGGATATATGATTTTCAGTATATGAATATAGGGCTGAAGTAAGACTCTGGTTTTCTTCTTCTCTTGGCTAAATTATTCTCAGCAAATATCTGGGGATCATTCCTTGAACTTTCTTCTTTAGTTCTGAGGTATATCTCCAATCTATTCATTTTTGCCACAAAAATAAATGTCACTCAGATTACAATTTTATTGAATAAAAAGATATATTATCAGATGTATGGAAAATCTTGCTAAGTGTTATTAGTCTTAAATGTGACTGTTTGCCAGGAGCTAAATTTAGGAAGAAGCCATTCCTTTTTGTGCAGCTATAGAGAAAAATCTAAGGGGTGATGATTTCATTAATTTTCCGAGCATTACAGCCAGCTGGCAGAGGCTTTACTATATTATTGTAGCTTACTGCCTTTGAAATTACTTTCTATTCTTAAATTAACCTGTCTGAGCTAAAATGACACAATAGTGATAATAGTGTGATAAAATTGACTTCTTTGTGTAATCTTAAAGCATCTTAACTAACTTAAATAATAGTATTCTGAGTTTATGACTGCTAAAACTACTCCATAAAAAGAGATTGGTGTTAGGAACATTTATAGAGCTCCTCATTAGTTTTATTGATAGATAAAGAACCTTTAAAATTGAGTCTTATATACATAAGAAGAGACAGAGATTTTAACCATCAAGAAGATGGGATCTATCTATGTAAAACCTCATTATCTCATGGCCTTATTTGTACTGTAAAGAGCACCAAGCTTAAACCAGATGGTCCAGAGTCAGGTGAGAGTCCTGTCATTTTGTCTGTATGAACTTTGGTCAGAGGGTAAACTTCTTTGGGTCTGGAGACTTTCTTCTGCAAAGTGGGGATGTTAATACTAATGCTACCTTCTTCACAGGGCATTACAAAAGAAATATTGGAAACAAAGGAAGCACTGCCTCATGTAGCTCTAAGGATTTATCTCATGGAGAAGGACAGGAGAGAAGATGGTTGTAGTAGATGGTTACAAATACCCTACAGGTTTCCCAGAGTCCTGAGCTGGGAGAGAGATATATGTGAATAAAAGGAGAGAAGATGATCAACAAGTACACAGAAGAAGATGAGTGTCATGAGACTGTGAGGAGGGTGCCACCAGGGAAGAGGCTCAGTGAAAATTTATTAGGGTAAAGGAGTCAATACACTAGTGAGTGGATAGATAGAATCATGGACAGGTAAGCCTCTGCATTTCCCTCCAAAGAAACCATCAGATATAATCTTCTTTGGAATACCTGCTTAATAGACAAAGGCTTTAGGGTGGCCTATAATCATTTAGGTTTAACATTTAACTTCTTGTATATTTTAAACTATGTGTGTAAACATATATGTATGTGCATGTGTGTGGGTATGTGGAGACTAGATGTCCACCTAGGAGTTGTTCCTCAGGAACCTTCCACTTTGTTTTTCAGAGACAGTGTCTCTCACTGGCCAGAAACTCATCAAGTAGGCTAGGCTGCCTGACTAACTATCCCCAGGAATCTTTTTTCCACCTTCTCTGCTCTAGGATTACAAATATTTACCACCACACCCAGATTTTTATGTGGGTTCTGAGGGATCAAACACAGGTCCTCATACTTGTACAGCACACACTTTACCCACTGATCCCTTAAACTTTTACATAAATTCCAAACATTGGTGTTTCTTGGATATGGCTAATGGTAGGTGAGCTAGCGGAGCTGTGTTACCCTGAGGAGATGCTCTGCTTTAATTAAGTGGAATTGGAATCTTTCCTTGGAACATAATTCTGCTTTAAAAGTGACAGAAAATGTCTCCTCTCTTTGATACATTGAAACGCTTTTCCAGTGAGCATGTGAGATGCCTAGACAAGTGGAAGTCTTTTCTATGTGTCAGCTTGTGATTGCCAGCATGTAAAGTTGCCACAAAACATTACAATTCATGTTTAACCTGCAACAATAAAAGTTAGTTTCCATTTTACATTTCAGAGACCCTCCAAATTATACATATGAGAAGTAGATTACTAAGACTTGCTTGAGTCAGTGTTTGGAGATAAGAATACAGCCAAACTTCACAAGGTTCCAAAGTGTTACTTCAGGAGCAAATACATCCACAAGAATCAGTTTTCTGTGTGATGCTGGTGAGATAGAGTGCTAAACTATTAAAAGAATACAACATCAGGGACTAGAGAGATTGCCTAGTAGTTAGAGCACTTGCTGCTCTCTCAAAGGACCAGAGTTCAGTTACCAGCACCCATGTCAGGTGGCTCACAACTACCTTTAACTCCAGCTCCCCGGGATTTGAGAACTTTTTCTGGCCTCCATGAACATCTGCACACATACACACACACACACACACACACACACACACACACACACACACACACACACACAAATAAATAAATTAAATATTTTAAACAAAACAGTACCTGTCCATAACATGTTCTCATTGAACAATGAAACACCATCCAAAACCATGCACTACATTTTTCATGATGTGGCCTAGGAATCCTTATCATGAATAGTCATGATTCCCACCGTTAACATTCATCCACTTCTTTCTCTGTACACCATTCATTTCTCAAGCACCAATATGTACTACAAAATTCTTACTATGTACTAGACTAGTTATGAGCCCTGGAAATAATGGGCCCCTGGTCTGAAAGAGCCTGGCTACTGGTTGTTTAAAGCAGGAGGTCACATGAGTTGTGTCTTAGTTAGGGTCTCTATTGCTATGATGAGACACCATTACCATAGCAACTTTTTTAAGGAAAATATTTATTTGGGGCTGGCTTAAAGGTTAAGAGGTTTAGTTCATTATCATCACAGAAGAAAGCATGGCAGCACACAGGCAGACATGGTACTGGAGAAGAAGCCAAGAGTTCTACATCCAAGCAGGCAGGAGGCAGAGGAAGTGACACTGGGCCAGGTTTGAGCTTCTGAAAACTCAAAGCCCACCCCCAGTGACACACTTAATCTCATAAACTAATGATTTGTCCTTTCAGCTGAGTCTGGTTAGCCCAAATAAGATACTTAGCTCAAATAAGAAGACTTAAAAACATAAAAAAACAAGAAACCTTTATTCTGATTATACTTTCTGGAAGATATCTTTATTTTCTAGACCAATTGCTCACTAATTAGTATCCCAAGAGTGCATGTGCTCTAAATTGTGTCCTTGTAATTTTTAAGAGCTAAAATGGCTTGGGAAATTTTCTAATTTGATTTCCAAGAAAACCCAGTACAAATATGGTCAAAATGAGATGTCATTTTAAGACTAAATTTAATAAGAAACATTTAGTATAGTAAAGTCTATTTTTGTACTAAATATTTAATATCATTTACTAAAAAATTAGTATGCAATATAGATTTTAAAGATTAAGCAAGGTGCCTTTGTAGTCCTTCTTATATCCACTTACATTGTACGCCATTCATTTATAGTATCCATTCAGACATCAAATTAGATAAATCCCATTTAGTAAATCTCCACTTTTTTTCCACTGTTAGAGAAAATATTGGCCCCAGAGCACCCAGTAAGTTACTGGTAAAAGAGAATTCTAATCTGTTGATGATTGACTTAAAATTTTCTCCTGCATTTCCAATATCGACATGGATGGTATGTGCACAACCAGAAATAGATCTTTTTGATGATGTCCCAAACAGGAAAGACAGACAGATATACAGAAGGATAGAAAGAAGTGAAAGAAAACAGTGTTTATAGTTGGTATTTCTCTTCCTTCAAGCACCAGTGTTGATGAAGGTGTGGCTCTAAAGTAAGCTGTTATTTTGCTGCCTCTTTGAATGGCAAGGATGAGGATGCAATGGGAGAGGCCACTGGGGTCATCATCTCTGTAATCATCAGCCTCTTCAGCAACAAATAGGCTGCCCTGTACTTTTTGTAAAATGTTACAAGTGGGGGAAGAATTTTATCTCTTTGAAATTTAGTGCCTTCTCATTTTTCTATATCATTTGGAGGAAAAAAAAATTAAAGCAAAGTGTTCTGCTTTAAAGGTACTGAGTGAATTCTTTTTTTTCATGAGAAAAGAAAAGCAATTTTTAAATGATAAAAATAGCTTCTTTGTACGAATATATCACATACTCAAAGACATTTATATAAGAAAGAAAAGACTCATCCTCTGAATTAATATCATTTAAATATACAGGAGGATAAATGTTGCAGACAGAACAGGAAGGAAGTAGTGTGGATAAGCTGAGAACACAAACCCTTATGTGCAGTCACCTAGTCCCAAAGTCTGGACACTGATCATGTTTATGAGGCTTTAGGCTCCTGGTAGGATCTGAGACTGATAATCAATGGCCTGAATCCATGTCTTGAAGAGACAGGCATTTCTAAGCTTTTTAAACTTTTTAAACTTTTCTGCCTTTCATTTCATAGTTTCCAATGTCATGTTCACCACTAGGTAAAGCAGGAAGCAAGGTAGATATAGAAGATAGCTCTCACCTTTGAGACAGAAACAAAATCTTACAATTTTCTTTGTCTTTAAATCTTCAAATCATAGTTACACTTTGCACCCATATACTTCAAGGAGACTCTTTATCTATTATTTACATATAGCCCACTATCAACCAGTACCGAGTATCTTGATGGAAAATGTCACAATCATACCATCTTCATGTGGTCTTCAGTTTTACCAACCCCTGTGCCAGTTCTACAGCTGTACCTGTTTTAACTCTAAAATGAAGATCACTGGCCTTTTAAAGACATTCCCACCAAGATAAGAAGCAATAAGAGCACACATATTTTATGATTGTTCTTATGGATCCAGTCATGATAATGAATGCCAGCTTGTCTTTTAGCTGATACACTGTTGCTTTGGAATTGGGCCATACTAGAAGATGGAAACAGTAGAATGGGGAATGTTCTGGTGAAAGCTTTAAGTGTTTTCAACCCATTGTTCATAGAATTTTGATCTATGAGGAAGCTAGCACCAAGGGAGCAATCTCATAGGAAACCCAAGGTCAGAGCAGAAATTTAGCAACATTTTTGTCTGTGGTAGTATAGAAAGTAAAAAGCTATGCCTAATGAGCTTGAGGATTTAGCTAAAGAGATTTCCAAAGAAAGCTGTTAGTTACTATCCAGCTTCTTTTTGTCATTTGTACAATGTGTGAGGTGAAGAAGACCAGGGAGAGGGAAGTTAAGTCTGAAAGCTCTAAAATAATTCACTTAAACCAGCCTACCAAAACTTTTCAAAGCAATGAACTAGAAAATACTTTGAGTAAAGGTCAAAAGGCAGGACCTGGCATGAAAAAGGCTAGCCCAGAGTACAAAAAGAAGTCTGATGTGTGACTGTAAACCTTTTTGTTAGAACCTCACAAATCTTAGAGTTGAATCCATCCAAGCTGAAGACCACTTAAGGAGATGAAGAGTGTACTAAAAAGATTTTTCCAACCAGACAATAGAGCTCACAGGAAGTGGAAGGGTATGGCAGAAGCCAAGAAGGTTACCTAGAGAAAGTTTGTGAGCATGTTTTTTGCTGTTGTTTTTATCTAATAGATTTAGTCTCCACATGTTTCATAGAAAGTCTAGAAATTACTCAGAAGAGACATATACAGAAAAATGAGCTTGAGGATTTAACCAAAGAGATTTCCAAGGAAAGCCATGAGGTACCACCCAACTTCATTTTATCATCTATACAATGGTTTAACCACTTTGGCCAAGGTTTAGAATGAAGCTAAAACTTTAGCTTCTCAGAATTTAAATACTTGCTTTTATCGAAATAAATACATACATACAAAAACAATAAAACAAGTAAAAATAAAAATAGGAATGAAATGAATGCAAAGGCTAAAATGGTGAAACTGAGAGTCTAGGGGCCACCATGAGAAAGCATGAAGAATTATTTCAGAGATTAGGTCTAACCATTACCCTCCAGCTTTTGACTCGCTGAATTGTAGAATTATTAAAGATAACACTAGTATCTTCACTCCTGTTGTACTAAACAGAACTTTACAGAGTGGTTATTTTCTGCCTGTACCACAGCTATATGTTGACAGAGAAATGCATAATTTGCCTATTTTTGTTTCACAGTCCTGCACATGACAATAGATGGCACTTAAGTAATTCTTCTTTACTGTTGATAAGCAGCGTCTCCTGCCCGTGTTGTATATTGATTTTCTCCAAATTGAAACATTCCCTCTTGGAAGGAGGCTGGTGAAACTTTGTAGAAGAGGGATTGGAAAGCTTGTGAGAGCTGCAGGACCAGGAAGTGGGCTATGAGATTGTGTCTCCTTGAAACAACATGAAAACTTCACTCAAGATACTCAAATAATATGGCTACTTAAGTAAGACCTAAACAAAGATAGCACCAATAGACATGTTGTTACTGAAGAAGAAATCCTACAACACTATACCCCTAGACTAATAACTGCAGTATTGTGAGTTGATAGTACACTGTGTGAAAAATGTATTGCTGTAGTTGATATAATAAAGCTGAATAACCAATAGCTAGGAAGGAGGTGTAGGTGGGATTTCTGAAGAGAGGATTCTAGGAAGAAGGACGGAGTTGACAGCCATACAGAGAGGAAACAGGAGGTACAAGATGGAAGAAAGGTAATACTATGTGATAGAATGTAAATTAATATGAATGGGTTAATTTAAGTTTTAAGAGCTAGTTAGGAACAAGCCTACACTATAGGTCGAGTTTTCCTAATTAATAAGAAATCTCCACGTCATTATTTGGGAGCTGACTGGCAGGACAGTAAAAGACTCATTATACTAAGGCAAAATTAGTCTTTCTCTGGGGTGAACAGCCTAATTGTTTCATGTGGTAGTTTGAATGAAAATGCCCCTCATAGGCTTGTAAATTTGAATGCTTGGTCTGCAGTTAGTCAAACGAAGGATCAGGAGGTGTGCCTTGTTGGAGGAGGTGTGTCTCTGGGGGTGGGCCTTGAGGTTTCAAATGCTGGAGTTAGACCCAGTGTCATTCTCTCTGATCCGCAACTTGCAGATCAGATGTAAACTCTCAATTACTCCAGAGTCATGTCTAGCTGCCTGCCACCATGCTTCTCACCACAATGATCTTGGGCTAGCCCTCTAAAACTGTAAGCAAGTCCTCAATTAAGTACCATCCTTTATAAACTGTCTTTGTAATGGTATTTTGCTAAAGCAATAGTAACCCTAACTAAGACAGTTATCTAATACCAAGTGGTTAGCTGTGAGGACATTACAGTAAGGTCATACAAACAGTACTAAATTGACTTAGCAGGTTGTATTTATATATTTATAATTATATATATATATATATGTATATAATACTGTATTTGTGTATATGTAATAATAACAACCAAAGAAAAGAAGCCATGAATAGGAGAAGGACTTAGGGGCCCTTAGAAGGGTTAGAGGGAAGAAAGACAAGGAAAGACAAGATGTAATTAATTGTATTTTAAGCAAAAATTTTAAAATTAAAACTCAGAGCTGGGTGGTGGTGGTATATGCCTTTAATCCTGACTCTTTGGGAGGCAGAGGCATGTAGATCTCTGAGTTCAAGGACTGCTTGGTCTACAGATACAGTTCCAGGACAACCAGGGCTACACAGAGAGAAACTCTGTCTGGAAAAACAAAACAAAACAAAAATCAAAAAAACTAAAACACTTGAGTAGCAAGTGACACTTAGGAGGCCTGGGAAATAAAGAGAAAACACAAGTCTCAAGAAGTCCCCAAACTTAAAGGATTCATAAAACTGCTCTGCAAGGCTATATGAATAGTAACATTTGCTGTAGAGAAAAGACTGTCCTCAATGGGCTGAGCTTCCTGCAAGCTATGCAGGCAGCCGATGGACACAGGTTTTCTGAGTTCTGACCTACCTTGGAGTGGCATGCTATGGGCTTTTTTGTGATGCATCTGCTTTTCAGTCATCCAATGTGGTAATATTTTGTTTGTGCTCTAACAAATAAAGCTTGCCTGGAGACCAGAGTATGGAGCTAGCCACTAGATGCCAGATAGTGGTGGTACACACCTTCAATCCCAGCACTTGGGAGGAGGAGGAAACAGGAAGTGATTAGGGGTAGAGACAGGAGCCTTGGCCCTTTCAGTTTGAGGATTCCTAGAGGTAAGAAGTCTTTCTAGTGTCTGGCTGCTCTGCTTCTCTGATCTTTCAGCTTTCACCCTCAATATCTGACTCCAGGTTTTTATTAAGACCAATTAGAATTTGAGCTACAATCCATACTTCTTTAAGTAACTCTTCACCCACATTCTAGTGAACTCACTTGTTCATTCACTTAGACTTGGGTGGAATCACTTTTTTGGCTTATAATCTGTGCTTTATCTGGGTAAATGGATGTTAGCTAGCACAGTCTGTGCTTGAACTCCCTATGTAACTGACACTGGCCTTGAACTCCTGATCCTCCTGTCTCTACCTTGTAAGTGTTAGGATTATAGGCATGTGCTACCATGCCCCTAGAAAAACTATACTTGAGGAATTCAATCCACACTTGGTCTAGCTTACATGAAGAGATTTTTGGACTGTAAATTGTTACTGTGGTGGGGAGAGTTTAGAGGTCCTAAGAGCAGTGAGTAGATTTTGGATTTGAGATCAATTGATTTTGTTGCAGCCAGAAAATAGATATGATGGACAGCCTCTAATATGGCCCCTACTGATCCTCACTTCCTAGAATTTATATCCTTTTTATGATTCCTAACTGTTGTGTGAGCTGAGCTTATTGCCTCACATCTAACAAACAAAATGCTGCAGACCATAGGACACTCTATTACTTTTCTCATCACTATGACTGACTATGTGACAAGAAGCAACTTAAGGAAAGCAAATTTTATCCTGGCTTTTGGTTTGAGGCTAATCCATCATGTTGGAAGGGCAGAGAGGTTGGAGTAACTGAAAGCTACAGTAGGAACTTATAGCTGCCTTGCCATATCTGTGTGGATCAAGAAGTAGGGTATAGGAAGTGGGGCCAAGCTATAAACATCAAGGTCTATAGATCTACTTTTCTAGTTAGTTCCCATTGTCCAAAGGTTCCACAGTTTCCCCAAAACCACCATTAGCTGAGGACTAAGAGGTCCAGTATGGTATCTGTGGGGGACATTTTACATCTAACCAGTAACAGATGTTAATTTTGCTGCCTGATAGCCTGGGAAGCTCTCTTGCATGACTTACCCTGTGGGAAGTAAGCTGTCATGCTATAAGGCAATGGCAGGCCCTTGGGAGTGAGCTTGAAAGCTGTTTTTCAGAAGCCTGTTAAGAGTTTTGAGAATAAGCTCAGGAGAAAGTCCTCCCATAGCCAATCCTTGAAATAACTGCAGCCCAGCCAAACCTTGATTATAGCTCGTGAGGGAACCAGATCCCAAAGTACTCAGCTAAGCTGCTGGCCGACTTCCACTGCACAGAGCTTGTTGAAAGATAAATATTTGCTGTTTCAGCTTTTAAAAGATGAGACAATAATTCATGCAGAAATGAATAAAAAATACATTAGCGTTTTAGACGACATACTATACTATAATATTCTAGTTGCTATTATGCAATGTTCTGTGAGGAAGCAATTCGCATCTGCTCAGTAAGATGACATTATCAATCAGTTCATCATCCTCCAAAGAGCATCATTTTCTAGTTTGTTGTCTTACATCTCTGCTGGCTTCCTGAAGATTTTGTTTTACTGTTCTATTAGTTACAAAATGATAGCTAGAGGGCTGAAGGTATAGCTTAGTTCATAGAGTGACTACCCAGTCATAGGTTTGATGGTCAAAGCTCCAGAAACCAGACACAATGGTATACATTTGCCTTTCCACTGGGGAATCGGAGACAAGATCAGGAGTTCAAGGTCATCCTTTGCTATGTAGTGACTTTGAGGATGGCCTGGGCTACATGTGACCCTGTTTCAGAATGATAGAAAGAAAGGGAGCATTGATTGCTATGTGAGATCACCTTAGACAATGGATACCAACTTTAAAGGGGGCTTTCCAAGAGTCACACCTTAGTAGGTCGTAGGCTGGAACATTTTACTCTTGTGGTGTCGAACATCTGACCTACAGCCTCAGAGCAAGTGCCTACTATGTAAACCTCTACTACTATGGGTCTGAGCTAACCTCCACTACTGTGGGTTTGAAATTTGAGCCCAGTCCTGACAAAGAAGGCCTGAGCTCATCTGCTCTGCAGGAATAGAGCAGAGAACTGCGAAGGTTGTTGGTTCTGCCCTTGAAAAAAGGTGGCAATAGCTGACCTCAAATGCTGTTCCCCATGTGGGAGATGCTTGAATTAGCCAGTTGCTTTTGATTTTCAAGATCAGGAGCACCTGACCACAAGGGAAAATCAGAGAGCTGACTGAGGCATTTGGCCAAATGCAATGGAAACTCCTGGTGATACCTGTAACCAAGACAACCATGCCAAGGGACAGAGGGTGGCCATGTGAGAAACCACCATGTGCCAGAGCACCTAGCCAATGCCTCACAAATCCTGGGTCATCCTGACACTGGTCATAGCTTCTGCTATTTTAAGGAGGTGGTAGAGTCTAAAAATAAAACAGAATTTCAGATTTGGTTTTATTTGAAGAATAACGTTGGTTTTTTGTTCTGAGACACAGTTTCTCAAACTCACAAACTTCATGTTTCAGTATTCTAATTGCTGATTGCTAAAATTAGATGTGTATCTACCAAACTGATTTGCTGTTCCCTCCCCCACCATTCCCCTTTTCTTGCATTTCTCTTTCTCTCTCTCTCTCTCTCTCTCTCTCTCTCTCTCTCTCTCTCTCTCTCTCTCTCTTCTTGTTTTTGTTTTGTTTTTTTCCAGACAGGGTTTTTCTTCAATGACTCAGGATAGTAGAACTCATTATAAGGCTTATGAACTGGCGGCAAGCCTCCTTCCTCAGACTCCTGAATTTACAGATGTACCCACCATGCCTGGCAATAACATCTTTTTAAAAGACACTAGGAACTAACATGATTTTGAAGTAGGATTTCAGTTTAGCTTTTTAACTAAATACTGATTTTTATTGTTTTCTTATTAATTTTACAACAGACTTAAATTTCTCCAAAATTAAATCCCTTATATTTCTTTCTTTTAAATTTTAACATAGTTTTAAAAATTAACTTTCGGAGACATGTCCCATTTATTATTATTGTTATTATTATGAATCATTTGTCATTGTTCTTATACCTAGGCTATACATTCAGTTACAGTATGATTGGCAAGCCAAAATTTATCTTTTCCACTGGAATCTGAGGTTTTTGAAAAAGTTATTTCCAGTTTCCTCGTCCTCTTCCTCCTCCTCCTCCTCTTCCTCCTCTTCCTCTTCTGTCTTCCACCTGTAAAGAAAATTGTTTCTGGTAAGATAGCTAAGAAAATAGCACATGCAAGCATGAGGACATGAATTTGATCTCTAGCAGCAGCACCCAAGTAAAGAGCCAGGCATGGTAGCATGTGTTTATGAACTCATCACTGGAGATGCAGAGGTAAACAGATCCTGGTGTTTGTTCTTCCAATCAGCCTAGCCTTTTGGCAAGCCCAGGCTAGTGAAAAATCATTGTAGGAGGGAGAGGGAGAGGGGAGAAGGGAGGAGTGTGAGGAGAGAGAGAGAGAGAGAGAGAGAGAGAGAGAGAGAGAGAGAGAGAGTAGATCCTTAGATACAATACCAGCCTTTTGCATATGTCCATACACATGTGCAAAAACATGCCTGAGCACCAAACACAAACAAACTTTGCACACACAAGAATAAGTATGCGTAGATGCTTGTACATGCACACACACATACACAGGAAGAAAAATTACAGACAGATAAACACATACACACATACACACACACACATATACACAGAGGAAATAAAATTAATTGGGAAGGAAATATGAGCAAGCTTGTTTCATTTCTTTTCAACTGCTCAACTCTCAACTGCAAATTCTCTTCCTTCTTTATTGATATGTGCAAGACACAGGAAAGCTGTGGCTGTTTGAGAGTAGGCAGTAGTTAGATGGAATTGCAGAGACACCTACCAATCTGTATTGTGTGGAGTCTTTTAATTGTGCATAGGAACCTCTAGAAGCTTGCTGGAGAGAATTATGGTTTGGAAGATTTATGTCACATTTTAATAATAAAATTACTCAGGAAAAAGTGCTTCCCTGTAAATATTCTCTAGATTTTCACAAATATCTGAGACTTTGCGCGCAAAAATCAGGGCAAAATTTGTATCAATTACATACTAACATACACATATGACTCATGCATTTGATCATCCACATGCCTCTCAGATTTATTCTTATCCTCTCTGGAAAGTTTCATAAGAATAATTCTACCATCTCCTTTCAAAGCCTGTTATATAGACCATGAAAACAGTGTATGGAAACCCCATATTAGCTATGGGGGTTCTGTTACTATGGTAGAGTGGCCATTGAAGTAACTCAGTTGGCATTCAGGTAAGCTATATGTCCCGTAAGAGTTATTTTATTTGTGAATATAACACCACAAGTGACTTAGTTAGAGTTTCTATTGCAGTGAAGAGACCCCATGACCGTGGCAACTCTTGTAAAGAAAAACATTTAATTGAGGTAGCTCGCTTACAGTTCAGAGGTTGAGTCCTTATTGTCATCATGGTGGTGCACAGCAATGTGGCGGCAGACATGATGCTGGAGAGTAGCTGAGAGTTCTACATCTTGTGCAGGCAGTAAGAAGTGGTCTGAGACACTGGGCTGTATCTTGAGAATATATGAGAACTCAAAGTAACACATTTCCTCCAATAAGACCACACCTACTCCAACAAGGCCACACCTCCGAATAGTACCATTCCCTTTTGGGGCCATTTTCTTTCAAACCACCACAAGTGACCCAAATCATACAGTATTAAAAACCTTAGGCAAAGTAAAATACTTTCTGAGTAAGCATGAGGACCTGAGTTCAATTCCAACTATTCAAGTTAAAATCTGAGAACAGAGCTGTGTACCTCTAGTTCAAGCTCTGGGGAGGTGTAGACAGGAGGATCCATCCATAAAGTACACCAGCCAGCCTGTAGCATAAATTCTAATTGGTCTTAACAATAAAAACCCAGAGTCAGATATAGGGGTAAATGCTGAAAGATCATAGAGACAAAAGAGCAAGTCTCAGCTACTTCTTACCTCTAGAAATCCTTAGACTGAAGTGACAGGAAGTTAGATGGCTGGGCAGAAAGAGGAATATAAGGCAGGAGGAAACAGGAGCTCCCTTTCAGTCTGAGGATTCCTAGAGGTAAGAAGCTTCACAATGGCTAGCTGCACTGCTTCTCTGATCCTTCGGCTTTCACCCTGATATCTGACTCTGGGTTCTTATTATTAAAATCAATTAGGAATCACTCTACACCAGCAGTTTATTCAAATTAGTGAGCTACTTTTAGTGAGAGACCTGCTCAAAAGACAAGATAGAAAGACTGAGGAAGACACTTGGAACTGACCTCTGACCTACACATACATGCATGTATACACATTGCATCCTTGAACACATGTATATGCACACACGCAAACAACTTGTGACAGCACATTTGAATA
This sequence comes from Peromyscus californicus insignis, assembly GCF_007827085.1. Classification (NCBI taxonomy): domain Eukaryota; kingdom Metazoa; phylum Chordata; class Mammalia; order Rodentia; family Cricetidae; genus Peromyscus; species Peromyscus californicus. Next base: position 1,377,569 of record NW_026294617.1, on the reverse strand, counting down.
ATTTAAATGTTCAGTTTTCTTCAGTGTGAGATTTTGCATACTTCTTAAGTGAGATGACTTTACCAAAAAATTCCCTGAGATTATTTTAATAATCCGAAGTATGGGTTGGAAGTTTTGGTTGTTTTATGTGTCTATCTTCTTGGAAGTTCAAGCATACAGTTGGAATATTTCTTGGAAGAAATGTTGGTTAATATTTAATAAAAATAATACCACTAAGGTTGTGCAGTCACGGCACTTGGGAGGCTGAGACTGGAGAATTGTTATGAATCCTGGGCTAACTTAGACAATTACATAGTGAATACTGGCCAGCCAGAGCTGCAAGTTAAGACCCTGTTTTACAAATCATCCCCAGATGTAGCATGAATCTTAGAGGGCCTTATTAATAAAAACAAACCCAGAGCCAGGTATTGGGGTGAATGCTGGAAGATCAGAGAAGCAGAACAGGGCACAGCCACCTCACCTTGCCAGTTCCTCAGCTGATGGACCTCAGCTGAACTGCTTTTCAAAAGCCTGAAATCTTAACCAGACCCAAAGCTTCTAGTGTCTGGTCTTCATGCCTCATATACCTTTGTGCTTTCTGCCATCACTGCCTGGGATTAAAGGCTCACTTTCTGGCATTAAAGGCATGAGTCACCATGCCTGGCTATTTCCAGTGTAGCCTTGAACTCACAGAGATCCATGCCTCCAGAAGGCTAGGATTAAAGGTGTGAGTGCCACCATGTTCTAGCCTCTGTATCTAGTGGCTGTTCTGTTCTCTGACCCCAGATAAGTTTATTAGGATGAACAATATTTTGGGGAACACAATACCACCACATTTTCCCTTTTTTGTCTAAAATTTAAAAAAGCTTATAACTAATACAAGAAAAACTATACCCAATAAGTATATATAATATATACAGTCAAGAATTACATTAATGATGTCTAGTCCATTAATATTTGACAAATTCAGAGAAAATAATTCCATTATCTATCCTATTCTGGTAAGTCCAAAATGTACCTGATTCACTTTCTATCCTAACTTATATTTCTAATAGAACTATCTTATAATGTCTTTCAAATTTATACACTTACACCTCTTTAGTGAGTTTCTTTTCTGAAATCCTTAACAAGAAAAACTGTAAGAAAAACTACTAGCAACAAACCTGCACATGATTGTCTGTAATTGACCATGACAACCAATGGACAAAGTGTGATTGAAATGCTACTTTCCCTGTAATGATGGAACTGATGACACAAATCTGACTTCAGAAGCCACCTCTCTTTCTAGATCAGTAGCCTGGTGATGAAAGTCCTCATGGCCTGAGAGCTCCCCCCAGAGGGAGAGCTGGAGAGAGGCAGCACAGTTCCCCTTCTGATTGCTCTGTATCCCAGTTTTCTCCTCCCAATATGAATCAGAGTGAAGTGGGAGGGCCTCAGCTCCAATAGTATAATGCTCACCAGGAAAACCTTAGAGAATGTGTTTAAGAGAACATAAAAGCTGTTAATGAGGCTGGGAGGGGAATAGGCAAGATAGAGAGGTCAGTGGAGGGGTGAATAGAGCTATGGTATTCATAAAATATTCCCATGGTATTCCTGAAATTCCTGAAAATTCCTGACTCCTATGTCCTCTCCATAAAAGGTGTATATGGTGTGATGCTTGGGAGCCCAACTTTTACTCTTAGGATTACTCAGCAACACTCACTGAAGTAGTTTGGCACAAATTGCCCAGGCCATTTGTTTTTCAAGACCTTTTCAGTAATGGAACTTGGAACTGCCGAAGCCCTGCACTGGTCTGGGTCAGTGAGTTTATATTAACAGTCCTGATTCTCCACTGCCAGGTCTCCATGGTGTGTGCATGTGTGTTCCTCATATGGCAAACAAAGAAAAAACAAAAATACTGTGTTTGGAAACACAAGTAAACAGTGTGAGGACTTCCTAAATTTAATCTTAAGATATTGAGAATGTTTCAAGTTTACAGTTTAATGTACAGGATGTAAAAAAAAATTAGGAAGCATATTCAAAGTTGTCTTAGCACCTTCTTGGTTTGGATTTCCCATCATGAGAGACCACTTGAACAGATCAAGGACAGCAAGGCAGGGGCTTCTGTTTGCTGGCTGATAATTTGATAATATTGACACCTGTCTCCTTTCACAGTCTAATTCTTCTGCCCCTCATAATATACCACAACTGTTTCTTAGAGCCACTTCATACAGAAGCCTGGAAGAGTGAAGAAAGATCTGATTGATCACAAGATTTCATCAGATGTCAAAGCTGGCCCTGGCTAACTTCTCATCTACGCAGAACTGTCATGTTTAATTTCTATGCTAGCATCTTCTCTGTGCTGGGAGTTCTATATGCAAGCCCTGCATCAGCATTGAGCTATGACCTACCTGTGTCATGCTCCATTCATTTCAGCTGAAGGAAGGAAATTAAACTAGATGGTTGAAAGCGGAAACCGCTCAAAATACATACACATTAACTGAAGCCTTTTGTGTGGGTGCATTCGAGAAGCTTGAGCAATCATTAAAAATGATATGAAAATGGAATTGATCTAGACTTCACTGGTATAACTTGGAAACATGCCTCCCTCCACTGTTCCTTGGTCTATGCATTATTCTTCCTGCCTCCATTTCTAGCAATCACATGCAGCTGATCTCATTAAGGTTCAATGGGAAAGAGGAGAAAATTTCATAAATTTCCTAGTTTCCTTAGAAATGGTACCTTTTAGAAAAATTCATGATTCTCTATAATCTGCACAGTAATTAATTGCTGAAAACAGAGAGAGCTGATGAACACACATATGCAGCTCTTTGCTTACCACCACCTTTCACAAACTAAAAATTAGTCAAAATTCAAAATTTGGGTAATGTCTTATATCCATCAGGACACACTCATGTAGTATAAATCTGTACATTTGGGATCTATTTCACAGAACTTCACATGTCCTACCATCAAGCTAAATTTCCAGTTTTAAGTTCTATTTTTAACATTTAAATGCTCTGGGTCTTCCCATTGGCTTTTTAATAGCATTAACTATGTTGGCAACTAAGTAAAAGACTGATTCCTTAGATACTTGTTATCAAATACACTCAGAAAAACAAAACAAAACAAAGCACTGTGTTATTTGCTAGAGGTTCCCCAAAGCTATGGGACTGAGGTCATTAGATATCAATGTGCTGAGCAGTTAGCTGCATTTGACCCTGTTCTGTCATTCACTTCTGCAGCTGCGTGTTTATAATCTAATGTCAGCACATTGATGGCATCCAGGTGGGGAAGGCTTCTCTATTATTTGATAATGAAAAAATATCAGCCAGCATAGATAAGGATAGAGGAAGGGGAAGAAGGGGAAGAGAGAGAAGGAGAATAACAGACACAAAATAAATTGGCCAGGAGTAGTCATTCTGAAGCCCTCAGTGATGTCTATTCTGTTTGTATTTATACTTTGGTTCTGAATGTGAATCCCACACTGGTTTTGCTTGAGAGAAGAGCACATATTTCATTGTTGTGGTCATCCTTTTTTTTTTTTTTTATCCAAACAGTATCTTCTTACATGGAAATGATGGTTTTAGCTTGCTAATACTATAGCCATGCAGGAGGTTTTTTCTTAGAATATTTTTAAATTATTACAAATTTTATTATGTAAAACATTTTATGCATCCATGATTTTCTTCATATTTATTAATTTGGAGGAAAGAAAATATGCTCATAACATATATAACATATATATATATATATATATGTAATTAAAACTGTTATGTTTTCTTCATACTCTTATTGGAGTACCCACTTGGAACTAACTTTCCTAAATTACCATCTACTTTTCCTTTAATCTATATTTTTACTTGTCTTATATGTAATATGTGCAGTAGAATGCATGCTATAATATATATTAATGTTATTTCTTGGTTAAACTAATTTTTTTTGGACTTAGAGAAAAGCATTACTTCTATGTCCATATGGAGAGAAAGTTCTGAGCATCAGAAGCCTTTCCAGAATGCTGCTGGAATAACAAGTTTTCCAAGTAGGGAAGTGAAACAGAAGCTTCTGTCTTGTTTCCAGTCATACCTCTCTACACACTCATCAATGTTATTATTCTAGGCAGGATATGCTGAATCTGTGTGCTAATTCACTCTCCACCATGGCAAGTAGGAAATAGGCTTATTGCTTTAATGCCACACTTGGAAGCAATGGAATTTTTTGAAATGGCTTAGTGGTTAGGGTTTGCTGCTCAGGCATGCGGGTCTAACTGTCCATGTCAAACCTGCCTGTGTCCACATATGGCTGTTATCTAAGTACTGGACATCAAAGACAGGAGGAAACTGGAGGCCTACTGGACAGCCATCGGAAACTGTGAAGGTCAGTGAGAGTCTGTCCCAAGAAATGAGGTAGATAAGTGATTTAGGAAGACATTCAGATGTCAACTTCTGGCTTCCACCTGCACAGGTGTGCTAATTTGTCATTCACAATGATGGCCACTGGCTTCTGATGGCAACTGAACATATGAAATGTGCCTTCTGTGATTCAGCAACTGACCACTAACTTTATATAATTAAAATTGAAATTCATTAGCCACTCACAGCTGGTGGCTGTTCCTGAGTTATATCATTATCAGAAACATCTTAACACTTTGTGAGGCAGAGTGTTGACTTTTGGTTCAAGTTCATTTCATTGAAAATTAAATATTAGACAGTGAAGAACTCAGTCTTAAGATAAAATACAAGGAAAGATACCAGTAAATGGCTCATGTGGTGACTTTCATGTTTTAATTTCTTTCAGGGAAGAGGACTAAATACTTCAAGCATGCAGCAATGGTCTTTGTGGAACCATCTACCCCATGAAGAGGAGCTGGCAAAGGACAGGACTGTCTGGGTTCTATAATCTCTTTTGATGCTGATAGCCACCTACTAGCATACCAGTCACAGGTACTTGATATTCACACTAAAGAGTATGGAGCAGATAAGTTGACTTTATCAAATATAAATTCCTATGGCTTTATTCTCTTATGATTGGAATCAAATGTTACCTTTCTTTTTTTCTTTCTTTTCCTTCTTTCTTTCTTTTTCTTCTTCTTCTTCTTCTTCTTCTTCTTCTTCTTCTTCTTCTTCTTCTTCTTCTTCTTCTTCTTCTTCTTCTCCTTCTCCTTCTCCTTCTCCTTCTCCTTCTCCTTCTCCTTCTCCTTCTCCTTCTCCTTCTCCTTCTCCTTCTCCTTCTCCTTCTCCTTCTCCTTCTCCTTCTTTCTTCTTCTTCTTCTTTTTTGGTTTTTAGAGACAGGTTTTTTTTTTCTGTAGCTTTGGATCCTGTCCTGGAACTCACTCTGTAGCCCAGGATGGTCTCAGACTCACAGAGATCCTCCTGACTCTGCCTCCCCAGTGCTGGGATTAAAGGCGTGCACCACCACTGCTCAGCTGAATGTCACTTTTTTTTATTGCTCCAGTAATGTGTACAAACATCACTCAAATACCCACTGCCAGTGTATCTTTTATGCAGTCCATATTTGTTGAGTGAATGGATGCATTTGTAGTCTACTTGGATATACAACTCTATTAGCCCTCTAGTCACGCTTTAAAAAATTATTTTCATTTTATTCTTATGTTTTAATGCCATCTTCCACACATGTGCAGCACATGTATGTCAGTGCCCATGGAGACAAGAAAGGGCTGTTGAATTCCTTGGAATAGGGATTACAGGCAGTTGTAAGCTATTCTACATAGATACTGGGAAATGAACTCAGGTCTCTGCAAGCTGCTCCAGTCCTAACTCTCTAATCTTAAAGCTTAACATTTCCCTATACCTGAACTTGAACAGTGGTTTTAAATATGAGTGGTTTTGATACAGGAGAAATATATTGCTTCTGAATAAAAGATTGATGAGCACAAATTTCTGGTTTCCATTTGCTAGATAGGTCTACTTCAAGAGCTGGCCAGAGGTGTGTGGGCTTCCAGTCCTCGGCTGACCTTGAAGAAAAAGCCCTTAGGATGCTCTCACAGAACAGGAGATTGGGAGAAAGCAAAGAAGTGCCAAAATGTATTGGAAGCTTAATTTCCTAGACTGCTCATCTTCACACCCTGTCTGAAAGGTACTTTCCACACCTCAGTAGTATTCACTACTTTGCCCACTCCAGTTCAGTTAGTAAATTTCTCTTTTGTTGTATTCTGAAATAGATATTTTACTTATGAGTGTTTAATATTGCTGTTTTGAGAATTAATAGTTAATTTTTAATAAGATTATTTTTAATACAACAAAACTGTTCAGTTTGGCAATGACGGAGATTGTAATAGTTTCATTTCTACGACTGAGATAAAACACTGTAATCCAGGCAATCTATGAAAGAAAGCATTTATTTGGAGTTATGTTTCTAGAAGATTAAAAGTCCGTGATAGCAGAAGAGAGGCAGGGTGGTTGAGAGCGCACTTCTTGAACCATAAGCAGGAGGTAGAGAGGGACTGAGAATGGGGCCAGTCTTTTGAAATCTCAAAGCTCACCCCAGTGACACACCTTCTCCAACAAGACAACCACTTCTAATCCTTCCAAACAGTGCCACTAACTAGGGCACAAGTATTGAGACATCTGAGTCTATGGGTGACACTCTCATTCAAACCACCACAGAGATACTGCCTTTATTGCTGGCACAGTGTTCTCTGTATCTCACTAACAGTGTAATCTACTCTCTTCCCCAGGATCAAACATATGTGAAAATACTGAGAAAATAGTGTGCAAATATCAATACTTAATATCATGATGAGGAACAATGCTGAGGATAATTTAATAATCATGTTTTATGGTGCATAGCAGTCTTCCAGTAAACCAGAAGCTGCTTAACACTTACTCTGAGATATTACTATCATTGCTTGATCCCCAGTACTAAGTTAAGTGAGGTATGGTGGTGCACGTCTACAATACAGCACTTGGGAGATGGAGGCAGGGAGATTAGAAGTTCAAGGTCATTCACAATTGCATGATGAATTCTGTGAGTTCTAGGCCACCCTGTGGATAGAGACTTACCAAAAAAGAGGAAGAGAGAAAAGGGGAGGGTGGAGAGGGAGAGAAGGGAAAGGGAGAGAAAGAAAAAGAAATGAATATCTTTGTGCATATGTAAATATATGCATATATTTATGTCTATCATAAAAAAAAGTAGAAGGAATTTACATGCCCAACATCAGAGAAATTTGTTAAGAATTCCACCAGCAAGGAGCACATTGATAATGTGACACTGAACACTACAGAAAAATGCTTTTGCTGTAACATTAGGCTAATGAGGAAAGCAGAGTACAGTACCTGTGGACAATGTTGAAGTGTGCACCTGTGTATAGAAGGTACATTCTTCAAACACAGTTACTTCATTTAAAAAAGGTTGACACCTGTAAAGACTCCAATCTTGAGGTCAGAAGTGGGTTTGAAGCTCAGTACTTCTATTAGCTGTGTACCACTGGCCAGTCAGAATCCTGTCTGAGTATCCAGTTCCTTTTCAGGTCAGCTGTTGTGTGTATAGGAAGGGGTAAATTACATTAAGCAGTTTTTTGTTGTTGTTTGTTTTTTCTGAGATGGGGGTCTCATGTAGCTCAGGCTGGCCTCAAACTCTGAAGGTAGTCAAGGATGAACTTGAACTTTGATCCTCCTTTCGCTACCTCCTATATTATAGGTGTGGATCACCAAGTCTGGTTTGGATGGAGCTGGGGATCAGACCCAGGGCTTGTCCATGCTAACAAGTTCTCTGCAAGCTGAGCTGTATCTTTAGTCAAAGCAACTTTGTTTAGAATCCAGGGCACCACAGTGCTCACTGCCAATCCATTTCCCTTACAAAATACCAGCGACTTTCCAAACCTGAGAAATTTCCCTCAAATTTTATTCCATTTTGTGGCAATTTTCACACCTGGATTTTTTGGTTGTTGTTTTGTTTTGTTTTTCGAGATAGGGTTTCCTCTGTGTAGTTTTGGTGCCTGTCCTGGATCTCACTCTGTAGACCAGGCTGGCCTCAAACTCACAGAGAGCTGCCTGGCTCTGCCTCCCGAGTGCTGGGATTAAAGGCATTTGCACCACCTGGATTTTTTTTTTTTTTTTGGCTACATCTCCTTGGATCTCTAGCAGATGACAAGAAATCAATGGTTAGTATGATAAATCTCCCTTAATTGGACAATAATCTTTGTCACTGAGTGGATTTTAGAATGATATGAAACACCTCCGACTGAAGGTCAGGTCAGTCTTAATCTACAACAGAATCTGGACACCTCAGAATGCTGTATAATCTGGTTTTAACCAAGAACCAGTACAGTTTATATTCTTTGAATCCTGCTACACTATAATCTAAGGTGTACTTAGATTATACTCTTTACTCTGGACATTTTTCCCCAGGATTTGAAGGAGATGGTGAAAGAAGCAAGCAGATGCCATAACAGGCTGCTTAGTCTTCTTTCAGAGATCAGGCGTCAATTTCAGTTTCCTGAGACTGAGCAAGCAGTTTCTGGGAGGGCCATACACAAAAGAAAATTAATCACTGATGCCCCTGCCAGCAGGGAAAGGGAGATAGGATGTACCAAGCCTGGGCCACTGAGCTAGTCCCCACAGTCAGTAGTTGCTAGGCCAGCCTGCCTCCACAGCAGCTCAAGGACAATGCCTGGAACTTGTCTAGGCCTGCCCAAAAGTGGGTAACTGTAACTCCCAACTAACCCTAGTCAAGTAAAAGTTATTAACATGATTGCCTTTTGCATAAACCAATCCTGAATCTGTTCCTATGTAGTCTGTAGACCCCAAGACCTCCCTTGCTTTCCCACTACAAAAACTCTGTCCCATTGCTAGTCAGGGTCTCTCCTACTCTGCTGCTGCATCAGATGGACTGAGAGGCCTGGGTTAGCTCACAATAGTAAAAATACTCCGTTTTTGCATCAGATTTGGTCTCTTGATGGCCTTTGGGGGACTCTGGGTACAACATGTGGGATGTCTCCTAAATATACAGCACTTTCAAGATACCCAGAAACTTACTACATAGCACATATGACTGTGTGAAATAAATTAACTTTATTAGTGAGAAATAAAGGGTGACATTAGACAATGTAACTTTGTCATGTAGTTATAGAGATCAGAGAGAGCTTGAGAAAATCAAATGAAATTAAAATTATTTTTCCTGTAAGCATATATCTTGAATTACTGAAGGAAATTAGTAACTTGTTTCTGTGTATTACTGCATGTGTTAATGGATATTTTCATTGACTTCGTGTTGAATTATTTCTGCCAATTTTTTATAATTTGTATAATCTAAATTGGTTTCTTGAAAATGGTGAATAAAAACATTTTAATTTATATGTTGCTTTTGGAATTGATCTGGGAGAATATAAAATCCACTGAAATGTTTTCTGTCTCATATGGTCCTAAATTCTGTTTTGTGTACTACTTAAAAAAAACACTAAATGCCTATAACAAAGGTATTTTCAGAACAATTGGAAGAGCTGAGGTTGCCAGTCACACATTCTTTATTCCATTGGGAAACTATAGATGTTCTTGAAGCAACAGAAAAATCTTTTAGGGCTCCCCTTTTTTATTCAAGATGGAAAAATAAAACATATGAAATTGAGAAGTGATATGCTATAAAATTCTGACAAATTACCAAGTGCATGCTTCAAAAAATCCAGGAAGTCTCTAAGGAGATGACTCCACAGTTAAGAGTGCTTGTTGTGCAATATGATGCCCTGAGTTAGAGTCCCCAGCACCTAAGTTTGTTTATTTGTTTGTTTTGCTTTGTTTTTGTTGTTTTTTAAGCTGGAAAAATGCAGGTGTGTCTGTGTGCATGTCTGTAACCCCAGTGCTATGAAAAGCAGAGACAGGAGGGTTGCTAGGCTTGCTATCTCTTGTCTCTATCACCAAGTATTAAAGTCTTTGTCTAATACCATCCTCTCTTTTCACTTATAAAACAAATTCTTTAAAATACTCAAGTGTGCTAAGTGGTAAGCTTCTAGGTGTGTTGATAATGCATTATATGTTGGCGATGTTTCATCTCTGAGCCTTGGGGAAGAACTCCCAGGTTTACTGAGGGACTCTTTCAAGGGAATAATACAGCAGGACACCCTTTCTTCCCTGGAATCCAAATATGCTCATTGGTACACATATTTATGTAACACACACACACACACACACACACACACACTCACACACACATATATGTGTGTGTATATATATATATATATATATATATATATATATATATATATAGAGAGAGAGAGAGAGAGAGAGAGAGAGAGAGAGAGAAACCAAACTTATATTTGAAGCATCAAGGAAAAGTTCCCTGAGTCCTCCATGCACCTGTGCTAGTGGAAGAAAGAATTACATCTGGCAACACAAGGTTCCAGTAGTCAAGAAAGATGACTCCAAGTGTTGGTCAGCATACTTGTTTTGGACCTGTGAGCATTGTTTTCCTCCTCTGACAATATACATTCTCTGACTTAGGGAAATTTAAAAAAGAAGGGGTATGAGCCTTCAGATTCTGGGCATGAGGCTGGCATTGGTCTTTCCTTCCTTCCTTCCTCAATATCTGAGTCTTCTCAGGTGTCTTTGTGCCAACTATCTGCTTTCACAAATGCAGTCACTCAGTTCCTCCACTCTCTTTTTTTAGAATATTTTAGCTATTATCTTCTCTTGTGACTGATTAGTTAGTAGTAAGACTATAAAATGTCCCTTCTCCACCTGAAAACTATCTATCATGTTTCTGCTGAGAAGACATTACAACCTTTGTTTTTCTCTTGACTATCTTACATTTTATGAACCAAATTTCTTTGTTTTAATCAATTTCTGGTAATTCCCTCCTACAAGCCTGTTTTAGGAAGCCCTTGCCCTACTCCACTTGGTTTTCATTAATTCTCATTTAGGTATGCACATATGCAATGGGCTCTTCCTCATTACATACTGCAACTTTGCACATTCAAATTTGATTCTGCCGTTAGCAAACAAGCTCTTTAAATTGGGTTTTATTTTTCTTTCTGGTTCTTTGTAGCTGGAACACATAGTAGGTCCCCAACACAATAACTTAATTAAACTAAAGCATAATGAATAAATTATCATTTAGATACTATTGAAAATTAATTGGATTTTTAACAAGAATAGATTTCCAAGTTTCAATTTTATGCTCCAAGATTACAGATTTCATGTGAGGAACTTTGGAGCTGGTAAGCAAGGTGATAAAGTCAGTGCTTATTTATTTGATTCATAAGCAGAGAAGCTATTCTGTAGTTGAATTAATGGCACAAAAATACTTTCCCCTGTCTTCCACAGACAGGCCTGTGTCTTCCGATTATTGCTATAGTCACCTTTCAAAAGCTTCATTCTTGCTTATTAGCTGTAAATTTAGGACACTCTGGAAGTTGCGGTAGGTGGAAATGTATATGTGGATGTAGGGAGATCCGTTTTATTTCTTTTATTCATGTTTTAAAACTAGCTTTTAGTGCTATTTGGCTTGCCCACTGCCATCATTGTAAGAGAAAAATAAAGGCAATATTATTATGATTTTTAAAAACTGAAATTCAGAGACTGAGTGTTTGACTTTGCTGATTCAGAAACAAAATTTCAGGGCTGGCAAGACAGCTCAGCAGCAATTCTTGGGTATTTTCAGGTTTCCCTTTCATTCTTGGGTATTTGACTCTGGTCTTTTCTGATCAGTTCTGAGGAGGCATCCCTGTGCATCTGTCAGCAATCTTTTGCTTGTAATATCAAATCTCAGTTTAGACTAGTGTGGAGTAGAAAGGATTTCCTCCAGCCCATAGGGCAAGACCAGAGCAGGAGCACAAGCACATTACCACTGGATTCTTCCTTGGTCTATGCTCTTTTTTCATATTTATTTTTTCTCTCTCTCATATTGCAGACATGATTTTTGTTAGTATTAGTTAATTGCTGTTTTGACAGAAAGTGGTTTCTTCATTGATTTGCAAGGAATTCATCATTTTTCAGAAGTCCAGCTCACACAAACAGCAATGTCAGACCCATTCCAGACTCACAGAGAAGAAAATTGATTTGCTCAGCCTGATTCAGGTGCTTTTGGCCAGGCAAATCAAACATAATCAGGAGGTGGGGTAAGATTGTAGTATAAGAAAAGACACATACTAGCCATGTATATTTTAAATGTTGGAGAGTACCTTGGACTGGCCCAAAATTCAGTGGTTTGATGCTATTTTTGCCTCAAAATTTTGTTAAATGAGCCATTTAACATTTATCTCATCATTTGAAAGTGAAAAAAATTAATTTTCAGTTCTCATAATTAACTTAAAAATAGAACTTCCTCAGATACCTTTTCTTCCTCTTTTTATAGAGGAAAACAAAACTCTAGTTCATGGTTGTTTTTCCTTCCATCTGTTTTTCTTTTCTTTTTTTTCATTCTCTTTTTTGTGTATATGTGTGTGTATTTGTGTAGGTATATATGTATATATTGATATGTATATATTTCACATATACATGTGAACATGTGTGTGCCCTTAGTGAGATCTGAGGATGACATTGGGTCTCTTTCTCTTTCTCCACTTTAATACACATGAGTGTATGTGCGTTCATGTGTGTGTGCACAGAGAGAGAGAGAGAGAGAGAGAGAGAGAGAGAGAGAGAGAGAGAGAGAGGAGGGAAGGGAGATGGAGAGAGAGGTCTCTCACTAGCTCACCAACTTACTAGACTGGCTGGTAGTGTCACTGAGATTACAGGCACAAAGCAATCATACTCATCTTTTTACATGGATGCGAATATCCATGTCTGGGTCCTCATGCTTGCACAAGAAGTGATCTTCCACACTGAGTTATCTCTGAAGCCCCACAAAATACCACTGTAATGATTGCTGATGGTTTCCAGTTAAAGTATCTCAACTTGTATCATGATGAATGCATGAAAGCACCAAGAAACATCTCAGATAGTCATGGAAAGCTGCATACTTGTTCAAAGCAATTAATAAGGATAGAGTTAATCATTACAATATAAAACTATAAACCCTGATTAAACAAAGGCTTTATCCAAATTTATGCTAATTTTCTGAAATGCTTTGGTGGACTAGTTCTCATTTCTTGTTAGAAATAAAAATGAACATGAATATTGTTTAGGAACAGATTCTCAAGATCAGCACAGGACTTGCCATTGAGCTCTTCCAAGGAGGAATTTCAGTGTTCCTATATGGTCTCAGTGTTTAGTTAAACTGGAATTGGACAGTCTCTGTCACACTCTTCTCATTTCTTTAAGTGAACCCTGGGGAGCTTTTGGATTCACAATTGTGACATCATCAGAGCTGAATTCAACATAACAGAGCTGGGAATAATGACCTATTTGCTTCTCCATAATCAGAGTCCCACAGTTGAAGGGCCCAGGAATATAAAAATATAAAATTATAAGCTTAAAAGGTAAAAACTGACAGTCATCAGCTCTAAAGTTTAACTGTTAACAATGGCTCTCTGCTTTATAGCCAGCTCCTCTGTCAACAGCCAGGGGTTAACTTTTAAACCCCTTGCCCCTTATAGCCAACAACTACCTGGACCAAAGTTAACTTTTAATAGTTGTTTCTATGTGATTCCTAGCATGCATCCCATACCTGATACTATAAAAGGGAGCCAGTATCCACCTCCATTGCCACATCCCCAGAATTCCAACATTGGCTGTGGTCTCAGCTAGCTGGTAAGCTTTTGCGCCCCCACGGTGTTTTTTTTTTTTTTAATTTTTTATTTTTATTTTGATGGAATAAGGTTTACTTCTGGTTTAATAGACTTTGGTGGTCTGTCCCTCATTATTGTGTGACCCTGGACCCAACACAGTCATCCACATCCCATTCTGTTTTGGTTCTATTTGGCATCTTTTCAAATCTTCTTAGAGTCAGGTCAACTGAGGCAGTTTGAGAAGAAAGAGAACAGCTCTATATTCAAAGTCTGTGCTGATTTCTGAAGACAGAGCCATATTCCATGTGGCCTTAAGATTACCCCAGAGGTAGAAGAAGGAGAAGCACTGAGGAACTGGAGTTGGCCAAGAGCCTGAGGCTTTTTCTGTCCTCATTAAGCACTGTTTATACTCTTACCTGTGGCTTCAGGCCCACTCACCTCCTTAAGACTAATCAGACCTTGGATGGGAGGCAGAATGAGGCCTTACCCAGGCTCTGGGGTATGATTTCCAGGCTGTTCCTAACACCGTGTCCTGGCTCTACCTCTACATAATAGAGTCTGATATTTTAGTCTTTCCTGATCAGTGTAGTAGTATAGGATATTCGTCCCCTGGAGTGCCTAAGGATACTTCTAAAAACTGTAGATAATGAACTTCATTCAGGACTATTAGATCACAATACCTAAGCTAGTTTAAAAAAAAAAGTATGTTGAAAAGTATGTGCCAGTCAAGTTTTAGTTGATAGTTGGTATTTCTAGTATTTTAATATATATAATATTTTCATTAATTATTTGAGAATTTTATACATGCAAACAATATATTTTGATCATAGTCACATCTCCACTACTCCCCCAAAATCTCTGGCCATTTTTCATCAGTCACTCTCACTTTTGGAGAAAGGTACAGAATAGCTCAGAATTTGTAACTTTCTCTTTGATCAGAGATACTCTTTTAAGACATCACCTATGAATTTGACTCTAGGTACATTGCTGCCCTCATTAGTCTTGTTATCAACTTGACATATCTGATAAGACGGAACCTCAAATTAAGAATTGTCTCTAAAATCTTGTCTTGTGGATATGTTTATGGGGAATTTTCTTTCTCTTTTTAAAATACTTTAATTCTTTGATAGTGTTAATACAACATATTTGGATCATACTCACTTCCAATCCTTCCCCTCACTCCTCCCAGATCCACACTCCATAAGACTTGCACAACTTCCTGTCCTTTTTAAAGTTATTATATCTTATTGACTCCAGTTAGTGTTGTGAATATACTAGATGTGTTTTCTGTTCATATTTCAGTGTTAAATTTATTGTTGACATTTACTTAATGATCCTGTTCCTCAATTTTGTCTTCCTTCCCTGATTTTTTTTTGCATTGCATATGATCCATTCTATTGGTGAGGCTTTCCACTGAAGTTTTTATTTGATGTATTGTATTTTTCATCTCCAGCATCATTCAATTTTGTGGTTATCATCAGTAATTTTGTATTTTCATATCTTAGATCAATGTCCTTATTTAATTTACCTTGAATTTTATTTCCTTTCACATGCCTTCTTAGGATTGATTGTACAAACTTACAATAATTCCTTTGAATTCTTTGGTAATTCTTCCAATTCATTTTCAATTGGTACAGTTCTTATGGGGAATTAGTGACTTGAAGAGGAGATGTTATTTTGGTTTTTCATGTTGTTTCGGTGCTGTTGATTGCACATATGGAGTTAGTGCATTGGCTGCGTTTTCCTTTCATTCATATATATATATATATATATATATATATATATATATATATATATATATACACACACACACACACACACACACACACACACACACACACACACACATACATCTTGGTTTTTCGAGACAGGATTTCTCTGTGTAGTTTTGGTGCCTGTCCTGGATCTTGCTTTGTAGACCAGGCGGGCCTCGAACTCACAGAGATCTGCCTGGCTCTGCCTCCCGAGTGCTGAGATTAAAGGCACGCACCACTGTCAATTATAATTAGCTTTTTTTTCTTTCAGTACTGGTACTTGCAGTGTTCAATGTGAAGAGTAAGTCTCACTAGGGTTGAATTGTCCTTTCCCTTAATGGAGCTGGTTTTTAGGGCTGGGCTTCATCTATAGTCTTCTTCTGAGGATCAGGTATTGCCTTATGTTAGCTAACACTACCTTGTTGAATTTGTAGCTTTCTCAATCAGTTGTAGATCTCTCTATATGCCTATGGGACTTTCCCAGAGTCAGATCTGATCCCCACCGTAGGTCCAAAGCTTTCTCCAAAGCCACTGCAAACTGTAAATTTCCCCTAGCATCCATAAACCTTGGCCTGTTCAGGACTCATCCACTCCCTGTGTCCTCAGCAGCTACTGGAGGTGCTGGGAAGTGTGGAGATTGCAGCACACCTCTGTGGGGGTATTTGTTGATTGAAAATTGATGTAGAAGAGTCAGCACACTGTGAACAGTGTCATCTCTGGGCAAGTGGACCTTAGCTGTATAAGCAAGGTAGCTGAATATGAGCCTGGGAGAAGTCAGTAAGCAATGTCTCTTCATTGCTTTCTATTTCCTTTGATGATGAACTGTAACCTGTAAGATGAAAGAGACACTTTCTTTCTCAAGTTGCTTTGGTCATGATGTTTATTATAGCAACAGAGACAGAAACTAGGATAACTGTGCATCTGTGATGATTTTGCAAAACCCTCTAATATTCTAACTGGAAATATATTTTGTATTGCATGTTGACAAAATTTAATCATGTTACTTATTATACCCACACATAAACATTACAAAATGCAACACCAATGAAGGGCAATTAATTTTCATTATTATAATAATAATTATTCATTATTCTCATTAAGAGCAATTAATATGAATAGCAACTTAAATGACAGCAGTAACAATGGTGATTGCAACATCTGGAATTTTCAAGGCATCTTTCTCTATGGAGCCTAAATATGATGAAATAACTGAATGATGTTTTTAAAAACATTTACTAAGTGCTTTCCAGCAAATGACAATTACATTTATAAGAAACATATAATTGCCTACAAGACACCTCTGTGATGAAGAAACTGTTTTCTCAAAAGTGAATGGAAATTAGAAAATTAGCATACCTTATATAAAATCAAATAGTTGCAAGTTTAATAAGCAGAAGTAAAAACAAATGAAATTATGTTTATTACACAATAGTCAGAGCTGATTTCAGCAAATTCATTTGCAGTGCTATAGAGGTTAGGCTGTACAGCTAAAACTTTTGCAAAATGTTCTTGTACCAAGACTGACATAAATTTGAATCGGGGAGTCACAATATACATTCAATAAAAAGACAGATTAGAAATTATTTATTTAGTGGTTTTAAATCCGAGAAGGAATTTTTTTTATTTTTACTTTTTGGATTTTTTACTTTTCCTTTTATTGAAAATAGACTTTTATCCTCACACATTATATCTTGATTACAATTTCCATTCTCTCTACTCCTCCCAGTTTCTCTCCACTTCTCCTCCCACTCAGATCAACTCACTTTCTGTCATTCATTAGAAAAGAATAGACTTCTATGAAAAAATATTAAATATAACAAAAGAAAAGATACTAATATAAAACAAAAATTATCACATAGAAGTAGGACAGGACAAACCAACTGAAGGAAAAGAGCCCAAGAAAAGACACAAGAATCAGAGACCCATTCATTCGCTTACTCAGAAATCACAGAAAACCACTAAACTGGAAGTCATAATATACATGGAGGACCTGATTCAGATCTCTGCAGACCCTGTGCATGCTGCTTCAGACTCTGTGAGTTCATATGAGCTTTGCTCAAGTTGATTTAGAGGGTCTAGTCTTCTTGATGTCTTCTATCCACTCTGGCTCTTATACTCTTTCTGCCTCCTCCCTGTATGGTTCCCTGAGCTCTACAGAGAGGAGTTTAATGGAGACATCCCATTTAGAGCTGAGTGTTACAGGGCCTCTTTCACTTTTTGCACAATGTCTGTCTGTGGGTCTCTATATTGTTCCCATTTGCTTTATGTGGAAGCAAGAAAGAATTTTATGCCTTTATTATAAGAAAAGGGCTATTTCTGTTTTTGTAAGTGATACATTTAGGGAGATGTTTATGTCCCACCAGAAACTCCCAAATACCCAGCAGCCACTTCCCAAATAATTGAATTAGAGGCTTATTATTACTTATAAATGCTCAGCAAGTAGATCAGGCTTATTCCTAACTAGCTCTTACACTTAAGTTAACCCATAATTCTTATCTATGTTTAGCCATGTGGCTTCGTATCTTTTCTTGGTATGACATTCTCATCTTGCTTCCTCTACGCCTGACTGGTGACTTCTGGTTCCACTCTTCCTCTTCCCAAAATTTTTAGTTTGATTACCTCACCTACACTGCCAGCCTGGCTACTGGCAAATCAGTATTTTATTAAACCAATTTGAGTAAAAATAACACAACTCAGATATTATCACTGAACTACTTAGAGAAATGTAGGAAGTTTTCTCACCCAAATAAATATGGTAGTGTAGGATGAAACAATTCTAAGAGTCCCTACTAAGATTTATTCCTCACACTGAAAACTGCAAAGTACCATCACTGAAAGAAAAAAGATAACAAGAATTTTTAAATAAAATATACAAAAGAAAAAAAAGGAAAATTCAACCAATGAACTAAGTCCACTTCTGGGTCATCAAAGGCCAAGTGGAACTTAGTTTTGTCTTCTAAATATTTCAAATATCTTCCTATTTAATTTTTTTATAGATGAGATTATAATCTGTTTGAGAACACATTAAAATTTTCTAGATACAGCATAAATGGCTGGGTATAGTGGTTTAAGGGACATACAAATTTGTTTTTAGAAGTTACAATGCGGGGTTAGAGAAATAGTTCAATGTTTAAAAATAATTACTGTTCTCAGAGAAGATCTGAGTTTTATTTCTAGTACCATGTGGTGATATTTTATTTATGCTCTAACAAATACAGCTTGCCTGAAAATCATAAGGAGGAGCTAACCACTAGTCAAACATAGAGGGCTGGAGTTCTGTACAGACAGATAAGAAGTGATAGAGCTGGGCAAAGTGATAAGGCAGGGTGGAGAGAGGAGCTTGCTCTCTTTTTGTGGAAGGTTTCATAGGTGTAAGAACTAGTGGCTTACTCTCTGCCTCTCTGATCTTTCAGCTTTTACCCCAATATCTGGCTCTGGGTTTTTTATTAATAAAACTATTTAGCAATTCATGTTACAGCTGACTAAAGGATAGATTATTGAATCTATTCTGAAAAGGAAAAAAAGAGAATATGGATATGATAAGACAAAAAGGTAGACTATTGAATCTACTTTTAAAAGGCAACTACTAATTTTAAATATTTTAAATTGGATTAGATTCTTGTATATTGTATACAAATTACGTATATTGATACAAATTTGAGATTTATTTTGTTAGAAAATACTGTACATATGTTTCTAATCTTGTTCAAGGTATTGTACCTATACAGTTCATTTAACAATGTAATGCAATTTTCTAGTCCTTGATAGTTATTACCAACTATTTAAGATAATAAAGAAATGCAGGCTAGTAGTTAGTCATAACAATTGAACTTGTTGTCATATTAGGTATGTTTTCAAGATCAAGCAGAAATATATTTTAGATAGACATGCCATCTTCAAACACTTCAGAGATCTATAAAATATGTCATGTAAGATGTTTTTTTTTTCTTTTTTTATATGAGACATATCTGCTCCTGGCAGCACCAATCTACTTCAAAGAAGATGATGGGCACTGAAGACACTCCATATGGAGTTTACTTTCTTTGTGGCAAAAGTTAGCCACTGGGCAAGAAAATGCCCTTGCATCAACTGCTGACAGTATGCTGTCCAAAATGGACAAGCAGGACACAAAACAAAGGACTGCTGAACCTTGCCAAGACAAGATAGGAAGGCTCTTTAGAAAATCTGACTTCACAGATGAGTCTGTAAGATATGCTAGGAATATAGGCCAAATAAGTATGCCCCAACATTGCAGAGGAAACTTGGGTGACTGTCCAGGAAGCTAGCTGTTTCTGTCATTTCTCACATTTTTTTTGGAAGTCGCTTGTTTGCACTTCCTGCTTAATTAGTTAATATTATTTCCTTCTCAGGTCTCTGAGGGAGTTGAAGAATAGATGTTGTAGTTATAGTTTTCTTTGTTAATAAATTCAGAAAAGAAACTCATTACAGAAGTGTAACGTGTTTCAGTTTGAAAGACATCAAAAGATTTTCAGTTGGTAATGCAATTTAGGATAAAAGGTGAATTAGATACTGTCCTTTGGATTCACAAAGATAGGATAGATAATGGAGTATTTCCTCCAAATTTGTCAAATTCAAATGGACTAGACATTGTTGATGTATTTATTGCCTATGTGTATATGATGCTATATATATATATATATATATATATATATATTACTTATTGTATATAGCTTTTCTTATATTAGTTATAACCTTTTTTATTTTAGACAAAAAAGTGGGAAATGTGGTAATATTTTATTTGTGCTCTAACAAATAAAGCTTGCCTGAAAATCATAAAAAGGAGCTAACCACTAGTTAACCATAGAGGTCTGGAGATCTGTACAGACAGACAGGAAGTGATAGAGCTGGGCAGAGGGAGGAAATGATAAGGTAGGGTGGAGAGAGGAGCTCGCTCTCATTTGGCAGAGGATTTCATAGTGGTAAGAACTAGTGGCTTGCTCTCTGCCTTTCTGATCTTTCAGCTTTTACCCCAATATCTAGCTCTGGGTTTTTTTTTATTAAGACCATTTAGCAATTCTTGTTACAGCACCCGTCTTCTTTGATACCATTTTCTAACTTCTGTGGGCATTCACACACTCATGATCCACTCACATACTAATGAAAATAAAAGTGAATCTTTAAAACACAAAATTGAAATAATTATTTTTATTATAACAATAGTATTTAATTCATAATTTTTTGTATGCATAATAATTTTTATATCTTTGAGATAAACTTTTTAATATGTCTTAATCATATTATTTTCTCCAGCAACACAGCTCTGAGATTCCTGCTTCCAGTGATCATATATTCATGAGTATCCATGTTACAATAATCAATGGCTTGATATAGGAGAGAAGATTTTCAGAAAACCTGCTATGTGTTTGAAAGTCAGCAAATGTATCCAGGCTGAAGAGTATGACTGTTGTCCTTCAAGGTCAAAGTAAAATTTCTAGGCTAGAAACTTTGTCATTCACTCACCTGCTCCTTCCTCCAGCATTAATTGACAGCTTTCATGTGAAAGGTACTATACTAGGTGCATGGGCCACAGACAGGAAAGCAGCCATAGAAGACCTCAACGAGCTTGTAGTTTCAAGGAAGATGCACTCAACACTAGTACGAGGTGGTATCTATAATATGACAACATAACCAAGGGGATACACAACAACTGACCCTTTAACATCTTCTCCTGGTGGTAAGTGCAGCATCACATGGTGGCTGAGCATGAACTTCAGAGTCAGATACTTATGTTGAGACCCTACTCTGTGGTTTATTACCAGTGGACCTAGGGAAGTTACTTTATTTCCCTTTTGCTGTCTTCAACATCTGTGAAATAATAATACTGACCATTGTGACAAAACTTAAGTAGGTCAATCTATGCTTTAGGTTGAGCCATACAATGTTGCTGATTTTATGATTTTTGATTTAACAAATGACATTCAAAATACACTCACCTTTGAAATTAGACTTCATCAAGGTTTATCAAGAAAAGCTATTAAGGCCGGGCGGTGGTGGTGCATGCCTTTAATCCCAGCACTTGGGAGGCAGAGCCAGGCAGATCTCTGTGAGTTCGAGGCCAGCCTGGGCTACCAAGTGAGTTCCAGGAAAAGGCGCAAAGCTACACAGAGAAACCCTGTCTCGAAAAACCAAAAAAAAAAAAAAAAAAAAAAAAAAAAAAGAAAAGCTATTAAGAATGCCAAAAACAAGCCACAGATAAAAGAGTCAATAGGAACAAGGCTCCAAGTACAGCATCAGAAGAGGTTTGAACTTCCTTGTCTACCAGTCATGGCAGGCACAACAATAACCCACTCAACATTGTCTCTTACCCAGGGCAAGAATGAAAGTTTTAAGGAGTTCAAAGTCGCACAAGGAGTGGGCATTTCTTTATCAGAACCATCAAGTCTGTACTCCTCTGAGATGATGGATATATTTCTGTGCCCAGTGTAATGAGGCTCAAGTGGCAGTTCTATCAGTGGGATATTACTGGCTTAATCAACAGATTGAGTCCAGACAAGTGTTCATTATGGGGACCAATATGAAGGACCTGGAAATTCAATCAGCAGTCATGATTCACATCCAGAGTTTTTAATCTCAGATAGAGGTGTCCTTCACCTGCCAGTCTCAGTTTTCCAAGTGGCAGGTGAAATGTTCCGACAATTGACAACTAAACCAGTCAGGAAAAATGGAGGGCAGTCAGTCCAGAGAGTTTTCCCTTTTAGCCACTAAATGCAAGGGCCACTTTCACTTTTACAACTGCATAGCTGGTGTGGAGGGAACCATGAGAGAAAATCAGTAGATACTGTCATGTTTTAGCTTAATCCTAAGTTTTAGAGAAACTTCTTCCCCATAGAGATAGATGCCCCCTTTTTCTGTGAAACCAGGATGTCACTGATACCATTTCAATTGTACAAGACATTTATTGAGTCCTTCTTTTCTCTGTCATGCCTGAGTTCAACTGCACTAAAGAGGAATACTAAGTTGCATTCCAAAGGCCTTCATCAATCTGATGTCCCAGTGTCCAGGAAACCTCAAAATCAAATAGTTGCTTTTGAAAGTCAGGACCTGGTTGCCATGACTGTGAGACAGCCCCATGACACCCCTCCATAAGGAGTCTCCTATTGTGTGAAGCTTGTACTGGTGACATAATTAGTTAGAGGCTGCTTTCTTAAGTGGGTCATTAGGGCTGTTGGATCTCCAAAGTGAAAAGTTTGAGACAACTTCTTTCCACTAATCCTTTGGAATTGTGATTAGCTCGTGTTAAAAACCAAGCAGAGCCGGGCGGTGGTGGCGCATGCCTTTAATCCCAGCACTTGGGAGGCAGAGCCAGGCGGATCGTTGTGAGTTCGAGGCCAGCCTGGGCTACCAAGTGAGTTCCAGGAAAGGCGCAAAGCTACACAGAGAAACCCTGTCTCGAAAAACCAAAAAAAAAAACCAAGCAGAACAACCAGGTAAGACGTGCTGACTTCACTACCTGGTAAGTTGAAGTAATGTGCTCAGCTTCTTTGATAATGGATACCTCCACCATTCCCATACCATGACTCTTGCTTGTAATTGTCTCAGGAAGATGCAAGCCAGGGTAAGGTAATTGGCCTGGGAAGCTTAGAATTCAGTCCTTGAAGAGCTTCACTGATGTTTGGTTTTGGTTCTGGAGTCATTAGGAGCCAGCGAATCATATCTTAAAATTGTAAGCCCCATTCCCACCCCAAGGAAGTCAGGCAAGAGTCTGGTTTTGGAGGTGTTAATTTGCATCTGAAAGAGACAGTCCTGTATTCTTTTGCCATTTTTGGAAATTCAAACTACTTACTGTAGGACAGGGCTTCTCTGCCAGTCAGTCACATCCAGATATCAGAACATCAGACAGAGAAGGCAGGAAAGATGACTAGTAACAAAGTGTTTCTGTGAACTTGTGTGAATTTTATTATCATATGTGATATGTCAGTTGAACATTCAGTTTTGAATTAAGTTGTCAAACTATTTCCAAAGTGCTGGAACAATTTGTTACTATCTCCAGCCATGCATGGGTGATTCAGTTTACTTACCCTTGTGGATTTTAAGTATTATATATCGGGGGGCGGGGGTGGAAATGCTTACTAGGTTATTAGAATTTTAATCTTTCAGGGAAAAATGCTTTTCTTTTTCTCTTGTATAACCTTTAATTCATTGAATTGGAACTACAGGAGTCAAAAGAAGAACAGAAAAATAATTTTGCTTGAGAACCTACAGTTTCCCAGTGGAAGCAGATCTGTAAAGGATAAGCATGAAATAATAAAAGTAGGCAGTGCATTCTCTTTTTTTGCAATGTGTAGTGTAGGAGCAGCATGAGATGAGGAATCTGTGGGTTAGTTTGATTCCACATTTCTATATTGTATGCATAGGCCACAGTATCACATGACCCCCATAAACATATACAACCAAAATTTATCAAAAGTCAATGCAAATTTAGATATAAATTAAGTCAAAGTGCTGAGAGCAATTTTCTGAGCAATTTTTTTTTAAAAAGGTGTAGGTACAATTGAAAAATAAATAAAACAGAAGTAAAAAAATGTTTAAGACAATCTGGCATTAGAAAGGTGTGGACCTTTCATGGTAACACACACCTGTGACTCAGCACTTGGAAGATGGAGACAAGAGGACCAGAAATTAAAAAACATCCTAGTCTATCTAGCACATTCCAGGCCTACCTGGGTTCTATGAGATGCTGTCTCAAAAACAAACAAACAACAGCAACCAAAAATACAACAAAATAAAAAATATATATTAAGAGAAACAAGATATTCTGATGAGGGTAAAGCCCTGGAAGAGTGGAGGGTTAAGTAGAGGGATAAAAGGAGAGAGAATTGAAGAAAGATCATAAGCCATTGGAAGAATCTAGGAAGACTTTGCTGAGTTGATATCACAGTATCATTGAAGTTGAAGAGTATATGCAACACTTGACTTGCATTTTAAGCCACTGACAAAATTGTAATGAAATCTCAAGTGATCAAAAATGAAGAGACTTGTGGGGGAGCAACTGGGATAAGGGGAGCAAGGGATGCTGAGAGCAGAGCTCACTGGAAAGGCTTTAGAATGCCTCAGCTTTCCTTTTTCTAAGTAAACAAATAATACAAGTTGCAAAGACTAGCAACAAATTTTTATCAAAAACATTTTACAAATGTTCATTGTAGTTATTTCTAAGTAAGAAGACTAAAAGCTAGTTTTGTTTCTTATTTTCTGTCATTTTCCTATTTACAAGCAGCTTGCTGTATAAAACTACAATGCTTACCTCTTAATTTGTCTGTAGCCTACTCTGACATCCTCTTTTGTATACACAAGACTGACCTTCAGTTTGACCCTTTGTGATGGTATCCATCTACTGTAAAAAAGAAGCTTTTTTGTGAGGGGTGGAAGCTACACATACTTGTAGAATAAGGATGAATATTTAGAATGCAATTAGAAATTGCACTGGTTTGAGAAAGTGGAAGTATTAGGTTCTATGGCCTCACAAGTCAAGGGTATCTGGTTGGGTTTACCATATCCTCATGTTCTCTGTGCTGACAAGTAGATTTATATAGACATCTTTGACTAGTGTGGACAGGCTGCAACCTTGATTTGCTCTATTCCTCCAGTTCTTGACTATGGTTCTATGAGAATCGTTAATAGTCTGGTCCTTCTTAGCTTTGTTTGCCTAAGGAAAGTTCACTATGGAAAATAACTGTTCAAGTCTTACCAATTCCATTACAGTGTCTGAAGAGTTCTTTCTCTTCTATGTGCAAAGAAAACAAAGCTTGTAGCTTTAGCCACACCCTTCTCCATCAACCTTAAGCAAATAGCTGGGCACAGATTGACTTTTCAAATATTCAGAGGAAAACTACTACCATGTTACCAATCATTAATAACACCTTGAAAGCACACATTTTTTTTGGTTGTTTTTTTGTTTTTTTTCGAGACAGGGTTTCGCTGTGTAGCTTTGCGCCTTTTCCTGGAACTCACTTGGTAGCCCAGGCTGGCCTCGAACTCACAGAGATCCACCTGGCTCTGCCTCCCGAGTGCTGGGATTAAAGGCGTGCACCACCACCGCCCGGCGAAAGCACACATTTTTAAAATGGTTAGTTACATTTTAAATAATGGAAAAGGATCAGTGATACCAATATTCATTTCATGCAGTCTCACAGTTATTTCAAAAAAGAGGATGTTACCAAGAGCATGTCAATATGTCCTGCTAAACACTGAGGATCTTTCTCACCATTCACCATGTGTTAACAGAAATGTCTAGGTTGTCTCAAACAAGTCATAAACCTTGAATTCTCTACTTAAGGATCTGAGTTGAAGTAAGAAGAACTACATCCATTCATTACTGCTCCTACATAGGTGTTGCAATTAAATCACTCTTACTATTCTACAAAATTCCTGATGGGGGAAATATTATCATTCCTCATCTTAGAGAGGAACAGTTCTCAAAGAGACTCTTCAGTGGCAAGCAACAATAATTGGGTGTTTCTACAAGGCTCATGGATTTTTATAGCATGCCACAGCACTCCTCTCACATCTATATCCTTTTGTTCTGTTTTTCTTTTTGTTTTGTAACCCACTGAGCCTAGCCAGGGCTGCCAGAGAGGTCATTAGTGTGAAACTACCCATGAGGGATGAATGACTCATCTGTGACTACCTCACTGAAGACAATGACTTCCTCTCCCTTAGCAGCCCTCCATTTCTACTCCTAGGAGCAGTAGATCCCAAAGACTCGCTTCCTTGTGTATGACTGAATATAGCTGGATCTGGTCTTGTGCAGGTGCTCTGTAGGTCACCACAACTGCTGTGAATTCAGGATTGTAGTTGTAACACCATGCCCATATGACATCATTTCCAACATTCTTCCCCAAACCTTGAGTTGTGCATTCTTTCCACCTCTTCTTCCATGTTCCCTGAGCAGTGGAAGAGGTGATAATGAGTGGTACTGGTGAGGTCTGAACACTCAACAGTTACTTGTTCTTACCACCACCACCAGCCATGAGTATATATTAACCACTATTAACAGGCTTCTCTGACCAAAGTGAGAGATGCACTATTGACTCATTTTTCTTGATAGATTTTTCTTTTCATTGACTCTATCAACTTTCCCTGTACATTTTTTTAGATTTATAATTTATCTTTTGGTTTTATTTAATAAAATAATCAGATATACTAAATAGCTAAATGTAAAATAGCTGAAGCAGAACAACTGTAAATACATTGTGAACTGGTATTGGTTGTCAGCAAATTTTGTAAACATGAATCAACAAAAGAAACAATCAAGAAGAAGCACAGACTGAGGTACAGCCTCATTTGAGCCATTTGCTTTTCAAAACATTCCCTGAACATAGTCTGATAAGCAGTAATTATGGAGCAGAACATAAAGTAATTATCATTCTGAAAAACATACCCATAATGTCAACTTTTTTCCCCAAAATTAGTTCTGCTATTTTATATTTCTACTTCCCAGGAAATAATTGTCAGAGTGAATCAACAGCACACGCCCAAGCTTTCCTAGAAACAGGATTTAGAGAGGTTAAAACAAACAAACAAACAAATAAACTTTAAAAATCCATTTAATAAGGGAGTAGATTATTTGTGTGTTACCATAGGCTGGGATACTTTACTATTTTTGTTTTTCTTTTGTGTGAAAGTGTATATTGTGTATGTGCTTGTTGTATGTGGATGCACGTGTGTGTGGGTGTGTGTATATATAGACTTGAGATCAGTGTCAGGTGTCTTCTTTAATGGCTCACCACCTTCTATTTTTTAGAATTTCATATACACATATTGTCTTCATTAGGGTTTCTATTGCTATACAGAGACATCAACACAATCTCAACTCTTATAAAGGAAAACAGTTAATTGGGATGTGTAGATGTAACCAACGGTCTTATTAAATAAGAAACACAGAGCCGGTTCAGAGAAGAAAGCCAAGAGGTCAGAGCTAAGAGCCTCACCCTTCCTGATTCAGGGATCCTCTTCAGCCAAGAGAGCTCTCCGAAAAAAAGAACCTACTTCCTGTATGTGTCTTTATATAGTCTAGCTGTTCTGCCTTCTCATTGGTTGTAAACCCAAACATGTGACTGCCTTGTCACTGCCTGAATGTACCACCCTCCAGGTCCTTAAAGGCGTGTGCCACCGCCACCATGCACTTGCTATGGCTCTAATAGCTCTGACCCCCAGACAACTTTATTTATTAACATACAATTAAAATCACATTTCAGTACAAGTAAAATACCACCACATTTCCCCTTTTCTATTTTAATAAAAAGTAAAAAAAAGAAAAGGTTATAACTAACAAAAGAAAAACTATATACAAAAGTACAATGACTATATACAATATATACAAGTAATAAATGTCTAAACAATGTCTAGTCCATTTGTATTTGACAAATTCAGAGAAAATAATTTCATTATCTATCCTATTTTGTTAAGTCCAAAATGTATCTAATTCACTATCTATCCTAATTAATCTTAAACGATAACTAACTAACCTTCAACTATAACTAACTAATCTTCAACTCCCTCAGAGACCCAAGAAGGAAATAATATTAGCTAACAAAAATAAAAACAGAAAGTGCATGCAAGCAACTTCCAAAAAATTTGTGAGTTGACAGAAACAGCCAGCTGCCTGGACAGTCACCTGAGGTTTCTCCGCAATGCTGGGGCATCATCTTCAGCCTATAGGCTTAGCATATCTGACAGACTCATTTGTGAAGTAGGATGTACACAAGGTCAACAGTTCAACCTCACATTGGGTGAGAGCAGTCCATGTACCAGAAACACCTGAATTCCACTAGTGTCATGTCATGATTCAGGATTTTAAATTCTGGAAATTGTTGATGGTTTTTTAATTCAGCTGTCCATTCTTCTTGGCTGTGTATATATATTGCTTCATCTCAGCATCCCGTTCTTCTCCAAATCCCTCTGTCAAATGCCAGTTTATTATTGGGAGGCATGAGCTTAGTTACTCTTCAAGAATAACTGTTTCAGCTGTTGTTCCATTGCACATCAGAAGCCATCGGCCCACTGCCTATTCAGCTGCTTTCGAAGAAAGGGGCACTGAACCTTTTCTGAATTGCGAAGGCCATTTCAGGGATGGTGCCATATTGTCCTGGCCTCAGAAGATGCCTTTTGATAAAGCCATAACCACACTTGTTTTGGCAAGAATCAGTAGTTTTTTGTTTCATGTCCTGTCTGTCCATTTTGTCAGCAGTTGATTCGAGGATACTTTGTTGTCCAGTGGCTAACTTTTGCCACAATGAAAATTAGCTCCATATGCAGTTTCTTCAATGCCCATATTTTCTCTGAAGTAGATTGGTACTGCCAGGAGCCGACATGTCTCATAATCATAACAAAAAGAAAAATTTTCTAAGTTATTAAAACATTTTAAATGCCATATTCTGTAGATCTCTGAAGGGTTTGAAGATGACCTGTCTAAAATATATCTGCTCAATTTTTAAAACATATCTAATATGACTACAAGTTCTATTGTAATGTCTAACTACTAACTTTCATTTCTTTATATCCTAATAGTTGGTAATAATAACATTCAAGGATCAGAAAATTGCATTGTTAAATGAATGGTATAAATACAATTAGAGATATACATATAGCATTTTCTAACAATATCAATTTCAATATATATATAATTTGTATACATTATAAAACAATCCAATCCAATGTAAAGTATTTAAACTAGTAATTGTCTTTTTCTTCTTCTTTCTTTCTCTGTTTTTTTTTTAAACAACCTTAAATCTAATCTGCTTAGCCTTTGTCCTAACCTGTAGCTAGAGTTTTCCTGACTGGCCCACAGTCAGGACAAACTCTCTCACCCGCCAGTCCCACAGGCATTCAGACCCAACCAAATTAACACAGAGACTTATATTGGTTACAAACTGTATGGCCGTGGCAGGCTTCTTGCTAACTGTTCTTACAGCTTAAATTAATCCATTTCTATTAATCTATACCTTGCCACGTGGCTTGTGGCTTACTGGTACTTTACATCTTCCTTGTCCTGATGGCGGCTGGCAGTGTCTCCCTCACCCAGCTTCCTATTCTCTCAATTCTCCTCTCTGTTAGTCCCGCCTATACTTCCTGCCTGGCCACTGACCAACCAGTGATTTATTCATTGACCAATCAGCAACACATTTGACATACAGACCATCCCACAGCACTTCCCCTTTTCTTTTCTTAAAAAGGAAGGTTTTAACCTTTACACATCTCCAAAGTCAGCTTGGTATATTTGGGAATTTGGGGGTAGCTTCTCTTACTACTTCCTGCTAGAGGGGGGTGCTGTATCTTATGGGGACACAAAGAATATTTTAGGATTATGGAGTAGTCCATGAGGGTGTATCGTCTGAGCCAGTTGCCTTGAAACAGTTCTGGATATTAGATCATCTGGGCCATGGTGTCATTGGAGAACTTTCAGGTGGTCTTGGCTGGTCAAACCTGATGTATCTTAATCTGGAACAGATCCATAGCCTCTGGCTTTCTGTGGAAACAAAAGCAGAGTCTCCTTTCCAAAGCAACATATCCTTACATCCAAATTTTGAAGTCAAGGTACCTTTAAAATATACATTTTGGCATAACTCAACAGCTTTTGTAATCAAATGTTTTTCTTTAGTTACGAATATCAAAGAGAACATAATCCAGATTCTCTGTGTGGTAGCCATCTTTACGTGGCTTATTTTTTTATATTAGCTTGAGCCTATTGCTTTAAACTGCAGCCTTGTTAGCCTGAAATGGCGCTGGCGCTGTGGCTGCTGGCTCCGCCCACTTCAGCTTCCCAAGATGGCGGTGATACGTTTTCCGCCAGCTCTGGGAGCCATCAACTCTCAGAAATAGTGGGTCTATGCTTCTATCAAAGCAGCGTGTAGCCCAGAAACCTCTTTTTTGTTTTGTTTTGTTTTGTTTTGTACTAGCAAAGGCTAAATCCACCACACAGCTTAATGTGCCACTTGCAGAGGCCTCATTCCCGCCATACTGCAGGTCGAGCATGCACGCACGCTAGGAATCTGCCAGTAGCTCAAACCGGCAGCTGCCGCTCATTTGAGAGAGACAATTAGGAAGCTGTTTTTAGCTCCATTTTAGAATCTTTTTTGTCAGTTTTTAGGTGGAAACTCTTGCTACCACGTTGGACGCCATTTGTAGCTAGAGTTTTCCTGACTGGCCCACAGTCAGGACAAACTCTCTCACCCGCCAGTCCCACAGACATTCAGACCCAACCAAATAAACACAGAGACTTATATTGGTTACAAACTATATAGCCATGGCAGGCTTCTTGCTAACTGTTCTTACAGCTTAAATTAATCCATTTCTATTAATCTATACCTTGCCACGTGGCTTGTGGCTTACTGGTACTTTACATCTTCCTTGTCCTGATGGCGGCTGGCAGTGTCTCCCTCACCCAGCTTCCTATTCTCTCAATTCTCCTCTCTGTTAGTCCCGCCTATACTTCCTGCCTGGCCACTGACCAACCAGTGATTTATTCATTGACCAATCAGCAACACATTTGACATATAGACCATCCCACAGCACTAATCCTTGACAAAAACTTGTAAACAACTCCCCTAAACAATGAAAATTATCCCAGACCCAAAACCCATTAAAAAGACCAAAAAACCACCTGCCCCACACCACCTCTTTGGGAATGTGGGCGTCGTATTCTTAAAATTGCTTCCTGCTGGGTATGGGCGAAGTTATCTTTATCCTGAAAGAAATATTTTAGGTTAATTGTCAAATTCTAGGAAAGGTAACTATGTCCTTCATTATCCAGTCTGTGTATAATGCCAAAGTTCAGGGTTTATCTCAAGTCCTTATTCAAGTAGTCTTTGAGACTAGATCATCTCAGCTAGTCATCTCAAAATTGCTCTGAGCACCTTGTAGTTCAAAGCTGATCTGTAGATGATGTTTGTCAGCTTAGTGATATTATTATGTCCACGTGGAATTGTTGTTGTTGTGGGGCCCTAACTTCTTCCTGGAGACTTCAGTTGATGTTAGGCCTGGCCGTGATTTCCTGCAGAAAACTGATAAGAGACTCGAACACAAAGACATATATATGCAGCTAATTGAAGCCTTTTTTCTAGAATTAATTAATACTCTATATGACCATTCATATCTTAACAAAGGTTAAAATGTATATATATCTATATATCTATATATATTAATCTTGTAAATTTTGATATAAAATTTATACTTTAAGAAAAGTTTAAAGAATCAGAATAGAATCAAAGAGTTGAGATTAGTAATAGAATAGTCCCTTACTTAATTTGGCTTTTCTCCTGTCCCATAGCAGAAGATGGCTCTTTTATTCTGGCATGATACAGGGGGTTTGCATTTTCCTTTTAACAACATGCTTGAGTTTAAAGAAGGAGAGAGCCATTCTCCAACTCTAAAGTCAGCTTTAAATTTTAATTGAACTGGGACTGTTAAAAGACCAACAGTGTTAAATTTTTAGAGAAAAGCAGGAACAAACATTTAGGAAGACATAAAATTTTTTAGATAATATATACCCATACGCTGTTTCACTCTGTTTCCTGGGATAGATGATTTGTCCCTTTTCTTCAGTTGTCTCATTTGTCCAGTGTTCTTCAGATTCCTTAACCTTCATTCTCCTAAAAGACAAAAACAAACACCTTTCCCCAAGACTAATTTTGGGGATGTTCCTTTTTGGCAAGTTATTATCTGATTAAATGAAAAGACATGTGTTACTGGTAAGTTAGTTTAATTTGGATGTTCATGCTGGTTGAAGAACTATCACCTCCTCTAATTAAGAGGTTTCTCTTGTTCAAATCGAACCTTTATCAATTTTGATGGTACCCACAGCTTATCTTCTCCTGTAGAAACAAAAGCAAAACCTCGTCCCCAACGTAACACATACCCTGGTTTCCATTCTGAGGTCGGCACATCCTTAAAGTATATAGGCTGATTTAATTCTGTAGTTTTTTCTATTATCCAATGTCTCTCTGCAGCTGTTTTCCTTTCTCATTGGTATTGAGAAAATTCAAAGTTAATAGACCATTATGCAGTCTATTTCTGGGGGTTTTTGTTACCCCTCTCTGTTTATTTAGCATATCTTTTAGAGTTCTGTTTGATCTTTCTATAACTGCTTGACCTATAGGATTATGTGGTATACCTGTAATATGCTTTATATTGTAATAAGCAAAAAACTGTTTCATTTTAACAGAGACATATGATGGAGCATTGTCAGTTTTGATTTGTGCAGGTATAACCATGATGGCCATAACTTCGAGCACATGAGTGATTACAGAATCAGCTTTTTCAGAACTCAAAGCAGTTGCCCATTGAAATCTTGAATAAGTATCGATAGTGTTGTGTACATATTTCAGTTTTCCAAATTCTGCAAAGTGAAACACGTCCATCTGCCAGATTTCATTCCTTTGAGTACCTTTTGGGTTACATCCAGCTGGTAATGGCATTTGATTGTAGAAGGAACAAGTAGGACATTTCTTTACTATTTCTTTGGCTTGTTGCCAGGTTATGGAAAAATCCTTTTTTAAACCTTTACTATTGACATGATGTTTTTATGAAATTCTGAGGCCTCCAGCACATTTCCGATCAATAATTTATCAATCTCATCATTGCCTTGTGCTAGAGGGCCTGGCAGACCAGTACGGGATCAAATGTGAGTTATATATAAAGGATGACTCCTTTTTCTGATTGTATCTTGTAATTGAATAAATAGTGAAGTTAATTCTGAAGCATCAGGGATAAATTCTGCAGTCTCAATATGTAATACTACTCTTTCAGCATACTGAGAGTCAGTTACTATGTTGAGAGGTTCTGAAAAATCCATTAATACCAACAGAATAGCATACAATTCTGATTTATAAGGACTTTGAACCACTTTACTTAAATTTTCTGATTTGTAACCTGCCTTTCCTTGTTTGTTGGCATCTGTATAAAATGTACGAACTCCAGATATGGACTTTTCCCCTACAATTCGAGGCAAGATCCAATCAACTCTCTTTATAAGATCAATTCTATCGCTTTTGGGATATTTGCTGTTAATTTCTCCCAAAAAATTGCTGCAAGCTCTTTGCCAAGGTTCACTTTCTGTCCATAATTTTTCAATGTCCTCCTTACTTAAAGGTATGACAATTTCTGCTGGGTCTATTCTTGCCAAGGCCAATTCTTTCTCAGCTTCAGGTGATAATTCTCTTGGACTATTTAAGTCCTTGTCACCTTCTAAGGTTTTGAACAAATTATGCAGTTCATCATTTTTTACCCCAACAATAGTTCGTAGATGAGAAGTGTCTTCAAATAATCTTTGAAAGTCATTAAGTGTCTGTAGTCGATCTCTCCTAATTTGCACCTTTTGGTGTCTATTTTTTTTGTAGCTCTATTTTATATCCTAAATAATTAATAGAATCTCCTCTTTGTATCTTTTCAGGAGCAATATGTAATCCCCAGGAAGGCAAAATTTTCTTCACTTCTTCAAACATTCTTTCTAAAGTATCTGCATTTGAGTCAGCTAGTAAAATATCATCCATATAATGATAAATTATAGATTTAGGAAATTTTTTATGTATCACTTCCAATGGCTGTTGTACAAAATATTGGCACAGAATTGGGCTATTCAACATTCCTTGTGGGAGGACCCTCCACTGAAATCTTTTAACCGGTTGAGAATTATTATAAGTAGGCATTGTGAAAGCAAATCTTTCTCTGTCTTTTTCTTGTAAGGGTATTGAAAAGAAACAGTCTTTTAAATCAATAACTATGAGAGGTCATCCTTTTGGTAACAGAGTAGGCAAAGGAATTCCAGATTGTAGAGAGACCATTGGCTGAATTACTTTGTTAATTGCTCTAAGGTCTGTTACCATTCTCCATTTACCAGATTTCTTCTTAATAACAAATACAGGAGAATTCCAAGGGCTGGTTGATTCTTCAATATGCTGAGCATTTAACTGTTCTTCTACCAGCTCTTCTAAAGCCTGGAGTTTCTCTGTTGTTAAAGGCCATTGCTGGACCCATACAGGCTTGTCTGTCAACCATTTTAAAGGTAGGGCTGTTAGTGTTTTTGGAAGATCATCAGTTGTTGTGCCCTGTTCTTGTATAATATGGATGGCTGGTGACCACTCAGAATAATGCCTTCTAATATTTCTCTCAGAAACATGTGCTAGTTTATGATTTGTTTCTGAGATTGGAGGGATGTTAATCTGAGTATTCCATTGTTGTTACAAGTCTCGACCCCACAGGTTCATAGCTATGTTAGCTACATATGGTTTCAATTTTCCTCTCTGTCCTTCTTGACCTATACATTCGAGCCATCTTGCACTCTGTTTCACCTGAGATAATGTCCCAATACCTAACAGTTGAATGTTTACCTCCTGAAGAGACCAAGTTGGATGCCAAAATTCTGGTGCAATTATGGTATCCGCCCCTGTGTCTACCAGACCAGACAACAAAACACCATTTATTTTTATTGATAATTTTGGTATTTGTTCATTAATAGAAGTTTGCCAAAAAATTTTCTTTATGTTTTCTCCTGAATTTTCTATTCTCTGTTTCATCATCCTGACCAGCATGACTTATTCCAATAGGCATTTGGTTGTTTAATTGCTCTGAGTAGGGGTTTCCTCTACAACTGCAGAAAAAGTTTGAACTGGATTTGCTATTGGGGCCTGCATGAGGCCCCTCTGGGAGTTTCCCGAAGACTGAGGCAAAGGATTACCCTGTCTGTCCCTTGTTGATCTACATTCGTTGGTCCAGTGTTTTCCTTTACCAGACCTTCTGCATACTCTAGAAGGAAGGGGCATTCTGTTGCCATTGTTCCTTGAAGAAACACTGTTTCTAGGAATGACCTGTTTATAGTCCCTTTTCAAATGTCCTTGCTTTCCACATCCAAAACATCTAACATTCCTCAAACCTTTTGAAATTGCTTCTCCTACCCAGGTATCATCATGCTCATGAGCTTCAACATTAACCATGTCTCTAATCCAATCTTCCAAAGGTGCAGATCTTGCCTTTAATGGCCTGATTATTGTTTTGCATGCTGCATTCTCATTCTCAAATGCCAAAGTTTCAATTATTATCTTACTAGCTTCTGAATCTGGGACCATTCTCTTTACTGCTGAAGCAAGTCTTTGTAAAAAATCTGTGAAATTTCTTTTGGGCCTTGTATAACCTTTGTAAATGACTCAGTTTTTTTTCCTGGTTCCTTAACTCTGTCCCATGCATTCAAGGCTGCTGTTCAACATAAAATTAGGGTTTGGACATCATATAAACATTGTGCTTGTGCTGAAGCATATTGACCTTCTCCAAAGAGCTGATCCTGGCAGACTTGTATTCCTTTATCCCTCCACTGTTTTTCTATGTTTTTAGCTTCATCCTTGAACCAAGTTAGCCATTGAAGCCTTTGACTGGGTTCAAGAACAGCTTGTGCCAGCTCCCGCCAGTCCTGTAGTACAGTTCTATTATATGTTGACCAAGAGTTTAACATTTGCTTTACATGTGGGTAATGCATGCCATAAGATACTATTGCCTCCTTAAACCTTCATAAATCTAACATTTCAATTGGAGCCCAAATATTTTGTGTAGTCATTTGATCAGGCATTGCTGTACGGTTACTGGACAAACTAAGGGTGACTGTGTGAAAACAGGCTTTCTTTCTGTAACCCTGTGATCCAATCTTGCAGCAACTTCACTGTTAGTTTCTTCTGTCTGAGTTTTTACAGATTTATCAAGTTTTTCTAAAGCTGTCACCCTGGCACTTAAATTGACTATCTTTTTAAATACTAAGATGAGGATAAGCATAGTAATAAACTGCATAATTCAATCAACATTAATCTTCTCATATAGCTGTTCCATTGTCAGACTGCTTAAAATTGCAAACAAAGCCCAATTTTCTTCCAATGTACACAGAAAACCCATTTTTTTTAAATGTGGAAAAAAAATTTCTCTTTTAAATAGTTTTCTTTAAAATATTGGATATGTTAAGTGACTTTCCAAGTCCTCGTAGAATAATACAAATCCGAGGGAATTTCAAAACAGCCACCTAGTGTCCGAGGTGTGAATCCAGAGAGAGAGAGAGAGAGAGAGAGAGAGAGAGAGAACACGCAAGAACCATAGCCGCAAGTTCTGCCTAAGAGCTTGAATCCAGCCACGTGTTCCCGCTTGAGCCTAGTCAAGCCTTGGCTCTGGCTACCTTAAGCTCCAACCATGTGTG
Source organism: Peromyscus californicus insignis (assembly GCF_007827085.1). Classification (NCBI taxonomy): domain Eukaryota; kingdom Metazoa; phylum Chordata; class Mammalia; order Rodentia; family Cricetidae; genus Peromyscus; species Peromyscus californicus. Next base: position 1,341,051 of record NW_026294617.1, on the reverse strand, counting down.
TTGGCTTTACAGGCAGGGGCCCTGTTCGGCAGGGCAGGCCTGAATTGTCTGTAGCACCGGCTTTAAGCAAGTAGCACAAAGTTAGTCTGGCTTGAGGCCAAGCCAACCTGGGCCCGGGCTAGGGAGCCAGCCGCCCTGGCGGGAAACCGGACCTGCTGCCAAGCCAAGTTAAGCGGTTTTTAATGGATTCTTGTCACGTTGGGCACCAAATGTAGATGTAACCAACGGTCTTATTAAATAAGAAACACAGAGCCGGTTCAGAGAAGAAAGCCAAGAGGTCAGAGCTAAGAGCCTCACCCTTCCTGATTCAGGGATCCTCTTCAGCCAAGAGAGCTCTCCGAAAAAAAGAACCTACTTCCTGTGTGTGTCTTTATATAGTCTAGCTGTTCTGCCTTCTCATTGGTTGTAAACCCAAACATGTGACTGCCTCGACACTGCCTGAATGTACCACCCTCCAGGTCCTTAAAGGCGTGTGCCACCGCCGCCATGCACTTGCTATGGCTCTAATAGCTCTGACCCCCAGACAACTTTATTTATTAACATACAATTAAAATCACATTTCAGTACAAGTAAAATACCACCACAGGGATGGCTCTCAGTTTTGGAGGTTCAGTCCATTATTATCATGGCAGGACATGGCAGCATGCAGGCTGACATGGTGCTGGAGGAGTTGCTAAGAGTGGAGAAGGAGCTATATCTTGATCCCGAAGGCAACAGGAAGTGATCTGAGACACTGGACATGGCTTGAGCATATATGAGACCTCAAAGCCCACCCCCTTAGTGACATATTTCCTCCAACAAGGTCACACCTCCTAATAGTGCCACTCCCTTTGAGTTTATGGGGGCCAATTACATTCAAACCACTGCACATATACAATATGTGTTTTAATCAAATTCACTCCTATTTTCTCCTTCCCATCCAGTTCTTCTCCTATACCTCTTCACATTTTTTCCTCACAAGTTCAAGTTTCCTATTCTCAAAATCCATGGAGTCCTCAGTGCTGTAATTTTCGTGGATGTAGGGCTGCTTACTGGAGCATGGGTAGCTTCTTAGGGGGTCACATTCTGAAGAAACTGACTATCCCTCCTCCCCCAATAAACATCAATTGACAATAGGATCTCAGCTAAGGGTGGAAGGACGTTCATGAGCCCCTCCACAAACCATGTTGGAATCTTGTCTGACTGATCTTTCACAGTCACAACCTTTGTGCATTCTTGTGTGCACTTGCCCTGTTATGTTCTGAAAGTACTGTTTCTCTGCAGCTATTCACCTCTTCTGTCCCATAAAGTCTTTTTGCTTCCTCTTTCATAATGATCCCTGAGTCTTGGGGGAAGGATTCATCTCAGTTTTAGATACAAAGTCTCTCACAGAATATGGAACTTATCATTTCATATAGACAGACTGTCCAGCAAATCCCCAGATCCTCCTGTGTCTGCTTCCCTGCACGATGGTTACAGGCACATGCCACTACACACATTTTTATTTTTATAAGGCTGCTGCAGATCAGAATGCAGGTTCTCAAGGTTGCTTACACAGGGATGTATTGCATAGCTGTTTTACCTTTGACCTGGAAGTACTACCCCCATTGAGGCTTCCAGTCATTGTCACACCTATGAGGCAGGGCCAAGAGAGGACCCTTAAGACCTGAGATTTGGATGTGCCAGCTCTCTTGGTTCCTGGATCCTGGACACTGGAGGTAGTCCGAGCAGAGTTTTCCAGAGAACACTGATGGACAGCACTACACCTTTCCCAGACCCTGTAACCTACCCCTTTACTTGTAAGTTACCCCACAAAACAACCCTCCCTTTTAACTACGTGGAGTTGCCTTAATACTTCCACCAATAGAGGAAGCATTTTCCAATTGAGTTATCTCTCCAGCCTCAAGCTAGGAGATTTTAAAGTGAAAATGAATGAGGTATCTGTGATCATGTATGAATCTCACAAACATGGTATGTTATCAAAACAGATTAGCTGCTGTGAGGGCGAAAAGCTAACCTATAAGCTGATCTTGCGAAGATACCTTCCTGGAATATAGGGGATGAAGAGGGGGGACTGTTGTTCATATAAGATAACAAGTCACATGCTTTCACTTCAATAAACAAGTTTGGTTGCCCAAACTGCACAGGATGTGTTTGATCACATGTAGGCAGGATACACATAAGCAGGAAGTAGGTCAAGATGCGTGCTTGCCTCAAATTGGACTGAGGTGAAAAGTACATAGCCTTGTGGGTTTGGCATTTATAGGAACCTGACTAACCTCACTCAGTACCATTTCTCTGGGTGTCCCAGATATGGACCTGGCCAGTGTCTATCTTCCTGGCCATACCAAATAAAGCTTGCTTTAATTGGTCAGTCATGGATTTAGTCTTTCTCCTTGCAATTTCAGGTTTAACAATACATAAAGTCCGTTCAGTATGATTCAATTTATGTAAAATACACACACCCTGAACAGTAATGTGCTGGAGACATGCAAAAATGTCTTAAATTTACAAGGAAGGCTGAGGATAGAAATACACAGAACAATGTTGTTCAGATCACGTCTCTTCAACCTTACTGTACATTAGAAGGAACTGGGGAGCTTTTAAAAGTATTGATGTACAGGACCCAGCCCAGAAAATTAAGTTAGAATCACTTTACTCAGCAGACTTACAGTAAACAGACACTTAGAGCTTCATTGAGGAAATTGGGCTCATCCTTTCTTAGTACCTCAAGGTCTCTTCTACAGTTATCTACTACCTATCATCAGCATTAATTTCCCCCCTCACCACAGTGTTACTCTTTTTGGAATACCCATGTACCTTAATTTTGGAGAACGTCAAAGAAACAATAAAATGGAAGAATAAAACACAGTCCCTGGATATGGTGGCTTTGGTCCCTGTCTTCTAACCTATTTGTCTTTGCTCTTGAAACCATTGTCCTGCAGCCAGCCAGAGGCTGCAGGCCTGGCCTGCCACTGGGCACCACTATGATGCCAATATATGGTGAAGAGGTGGGAGAGAAAGAGAAGTAGAGAAGTTCAGGTGCTGTGGAGGGAGGCAGAACTGGAGGTTCAATGGAGGTGAAGAATAGGCTGATGTGAGAGGCCTGCACTGCCACCTGAGGCCATGTTGATGTCTGAGAGCCAGACTGAGGTGGCTCTGTCCCTTGCTGGAACTAAGAGAGCTGACTTAGCCCTTCACAGGAGAACTGGCCCCAGTGATGTGTATGTGAGAGAGCTAGCCCTGCCCCTCATGGGGGTGTGTCCCATTGGATGCCTGGGCTTGCCAACCCAGCTACCCTCAAGCCCACATCCAGAACTTTAAGTTGACTTACCCAGATATCTACCCCATCTATAACCTGCTGGAGCATGTAAAGGGACCAGTCCTGTGGAGCCATAGCTGCAGGATCTCCATGATTCTGGGCAACAACAGGGTACTGGAGAGTAGTGTAGGTGAGGGTTCAGTATTAATGGTGTAGCAGAAGCCAGAGGCCTTGATCCAGACCAACAACTCATTGCACTAAGCATTTACAAGGAAAGCTATGTGGACAAAAGCTGTATGACACGCTGCAGCTCCCAATGCCACTGCTACAAACAAGTAAGTGATGGAGAAGCAGGAAAGATGGAAAAACAAAGGTTTTTTTTTAAATTTTTTACTTTTACTTATTTTATTTGCAGGAGAGGACATAGAAGGACTGGGAAATGAGTGGGATTGGGGTTCATGATGTGAAATTCCCAAAGAATCAAAACCAAAAAAAATCTAAAACCAACATTTAAAACAAAAACCAAAAACATTGTCCTGGAAATAATTGCTTGTGCCGTCGCATTCAGCTTGCTTATTCCACTGTTCTCTCAGTCCATTCAGGGTTTTATCTGCAGCACAGGCCCAAACAGCTTTCTTTAAGACCAGCAGTAATGATCCTTTGTGGGATCCATGGCCTGTTATTTAACTTAGTTATGTTCAGCCTTTCAATGTAAAAGGTTGATAATAGATTCTCTCTTTTTCTTCTAGATTATGGGTCCCTGTGCTGGGATCTCCCCACTTTGCTTGACTTTAAACTATGGATGTAAGCCCTTTCTAATACTCAGTGAGGCTGATAACCTTCTGTCCAGAGATGAGGGAATTCTTTGTGTGCCTTTTGAAAGTTTGTTGTTGGGTTTTTTGTTTGTTTTTTTTTTGTTTTTTTTTTTCATCCTGATAAGCCTCTCCACCAATGCAGTAATCCAAATAGGACCAAATCAGACCAAATTAGAAAAAGCCCCAGTTTCATGGATAAAGCATTCCGGGTGATTCTCCAGCCCCCCAGAGATGAGACAGGGATGAAAGACTGGAAAACCACGTGTCTGTTTCCTGGGATACAGTTTAAATACCCTGTGTAAGTGGTCTTGAGCATCTCTGGGGGAAGAGCCATGTTTGGTGGGCTTTGAGGGGGTGAGTTTGGGGAAAGAGATGAGGGAGGGGAGTTGAGATGAAGCTTCCACCAGAACACCTTTCTGCTGTGGGATGGTCTGTATGTCAAGTGTGTTGCTGATTGGTCAACAAATAAATCACTGATTGGCCAGTGGCTAGGCAGGAAGTATAGGCAGGACAAGGAGGAGAATAAAGCTGGGAAGTGGAAGGCTGAGTCAGAGAGACACTGCCAGCTGCCACCATGACAAACAGCATGTGAAGATGCCGGTAAGTGAGCCATGTGGCAAGGTATAGATTAATGGAAATGGATCAATTTAAGCTATAAGAACAGTTAGCAACAAGCCTGCCACGGCCATACAGTTTGTAAGCAATATAAGTCTCTGTGTTTACTTGGTTGGGTCTGAGCAGCTGTGGGACTGGCAGGTGAGAGAGATTTGTCCTGACTGTGGGCCAGGCAGGAAAACTCTAGTTACAAATGGCGTCCAATGTGGTGGCAAGAGTTTCCAACTAAAACCTGAGAAAAGATTCTAAAATGGAGCTAAAAGCAGCTTCCTAATTGTCTCTCTCAAATGAGCAGCAGCTGCCGGTTTGAGCTACTGGCAGATTCCTAGCATGCGTGCATGCTCGACCTGCAGTATGGCGGGAATGAGGCCTCTGCAAGTGGCACATTAAGCTGCATGGTGGATTTAGACTTTGCTAGTATAAAACAAAAAAAGAGGTTTCTGGGCTACATGCTGCTTGGATAAAAGCATAGACCCATGATAGCTCCCAGAGCTGGTGGAAAATGTACCACCACCGCCATGTTGGGAAGCTGAGGTGGGCGGAGCCAGCAGTCACAGCTGCTGTAGTTTAAAGCAATAGGTTCACAATAAGACAGATTCAGATGTAATAGTTTAAAAATGTGTGTAAAATATACGTAGGCTTGAAAGAGACAAAAAAGGTGATATATACAGTTATATAAACAAATACATAGTTTTAAAAAATAAAGTCTTTAAAGAGACAGTAAAATTAATAAATAAAATAAACCATGTAAAGGTGAATATTACACAGAGAATCTGGATTGTGTTGTCTTTGGGATTCTTAACTGTAGAGAGATATTTGATTGTAAAGGAAGCTGAGTTAAACCAATATGTATATTTTAAAGATACCTTGACTTCAAAATTTGGATCTAAGGATATGTTGCTTTGGAAAGGAGACTCTGCTTTTGTTCCCACAGAAAGCCAAAGGCTATGGATTTGTTCCAGATTAAGATACATCAGGTTCGACCAGCCAAGACCCCCTGAAAGGTCTCCAATGACACCATGGCCCAGATGATCCAACATCCAGAATGGTTTGAAATCAACTGACTCAGACGATACACCCTCATGGACTATTCCATAATCCTAAAATTTTCTTTGTGTCCCCATAAGATACAGCACCCCCCTCTAGCAGGAAGTAGTAAGAGAAGCTACTCCCAAATTCCCAAATTATATGTAATTTTACTTTGTTAAGGTTAAAACCTTCCTTTTTGAAAAAAAAAAGGGGGGGGGGGAAGTGCTGTGGGATGGTCTGTATGTCAAGTGTGTTGCTGATTGGTCAGTAAATAAATCAGATTGGCCAGTGGCTAGGCAGGAAGTATAGGCAGGAGAAGGAGGAGAATAAAGCTGGGAAGTGGAAGGCTGAGTCAGAGAGACACTGCCAGTCACTACGCTGACAAACAGCAAGTGAAGATGCCGGTAAGCCATGAGCCATGTGGCAAGGTATAGATTAATGGAAACGGATTAATTTAAGCTGTAAGAACAGTTAGCAACAAGCCTGCCATGGCCATACAGTTTGTAACCAATATAAGTCTCTATGTTTACTTGGTCGGGTCTGAGCAGCTGTGGGACTGGCAGGTGAGAGAGATTTGTCCTGACTGTGGGCCAGGCAGGAAAACTCTAGCTACACCTTTCTTCTCGCATATTGCAGTTCAGATGTATCTTCTCAACTTGGTCTGAAAATCCCAACAATAAACACAGACTATCTAATGTTTAATTCTTTTTTCCTTCTTGTATTTCTATATTTCTTTCTCACTATTGTAGCCCAGACAGGCTACATGTTTTTGATCCTCCTACCTTAACCTTTAAAATGCTAGGTTTATAGGTATATGTGGCTATACTTAATTAGTATTGCATTCTAATCATAAACTAGTTCCTATCATTCTTCCAGTTGCTTAAGATACATGCCAGTGACATCCAACTTATGCACAGATCTTCAATTTACCTTCACATTATGCAGTGCAGTGTCTCCACTCTGTCCTGCTACTATCTCAATGTTAGTTCATCTGAACTAATTCAGCAGCTCCTGAAAATTTTTGTTGTTGTTGCTGTTGTTTTGTTTTGTTTTGATTCCTCTCTTCATTTTCCTCTGATTTTCCTAAAGCAGTTGTCTTTCTTGTTTAAATCAAGAACAACAAAATAAAAACCCTCTGGCACTGTCTCAAAGTTGATCTCACTGTGGCCTATAGAGATCTGACCACACCCACCTTGGTGCTGAAGTTGCAGACCCAACAGTCCCTGGACCTCTAGGCATGTCTGGGCATGCCTGGACTTTCTCATCTTGGTGTCTAGAATCAATTATTTATTTGTTTGTTTGATTGATTATTGGTCTGGGATTGCTTCTTTCCAAACTTCTGACCTAGCTAACATTTATCCTGTGAGTAGTTCAGGCCTCAGTTTCAATGCCAGCTTTTCAAGTGCATCTCCTCCCTCTCCATCCCAGCTCACAGGATGCTTGCTCCAATTCACCCTCGCACACAACCTCCAAAACTCTGACCCTTTTCTGTTGTGATGACTATACTGCAGCACACAATTATTTATTCAGATATAAGTGTACTTGCTTTTGCCTCATTAGATTACCAGCTCCCGAGAAGGGAGGCATTTATCTTCATTCCTAATGTACCCTTAATATTTACAGCAGTGCTTAACAATCATTAGGGTTATGATAAATGTTTTGAATGGATAATATACACTAAATCAAACCAACCTTCCTGTTCCTAAATGTGCTATTTGAGAATCCATGTTTTATTTCTATACTGGATCAAGTTCCTTTTCTCATTTTATTTTATTTGCAAACTTGCACGATCATTTCATAAAATGCTAGAGTCACAGCTCATTTCCTGAATATTAAACATTCAATTTACTCTAATGTTGCTCCTCATGGAAAACCATAACTGAAGATATGTTTCTGAAGCCCTTTTCCCCATCTCTGAGGTCACAGTCTGTGATTCTCAGCACCCCTGTTATACATTTTCCTGTTTCTGGTTTCTGTCACAGAGCCCTACCCAGCTACCCTCCCCCCACCAGAGTGCACTGACCTTTGTCATTCACTGTCACTCTTGCTACCTCACTTTCTTCCTTCTCCAGTGCTTGCTTCTGTTGTCATTGGCCTTCAGGACTCACGTTCTACATAAACATTCATTCTTTTAAACTCTCTAAATCAGGAAATAAGTCATGCTGCTAGATTTGTGTTCCTTTCCCAAACTTTGAAAGCATGGACTCATCTTTTGAAAGAAAGTGTAGGTATCCTGGAGATACCACCATGAGATATTTTACAGGATGAACTTCGGATATCAATGGAGATATTAGTGAACGGTCTAGTGTACCTGCACACCTGTGTATGCATATGTGCATATACATATGTATATATATATATATATATATATATATATATATATATATGCACGTTCATGTGCAAATGAAGGCTGGTGTTACAGGTCTGGTACCTTCTTCAATCACTTTCCACCTTATTTTGGGGGACAGCATCTCTCACTGAATCTGAAACTCACTGACTCAGCTGGTGTGGCTGGCCAGCCAGCACCAGTATCTCCCTATGTGTCTCCAGCGTTGAGATTATGGGTTTGCACGTGTGCTCTTAGGGCTTTCTGTGTGTGGTAGAGATTTGAACTGAGGCCTCTGTACTTGCATGACAAGCACTTGAGCAACAGAGCAGTCTCAATAGCCCAGTCACAAGGACATGGCATAGAGGTTTGAATGAGATGTCTCCCATTGTCTAAAAGCAATTGAATATTAGATCCAAAGTTTGTGGTATTGATTGAGGAGGCTTAGGATATGTAGTCTTTTTGAAGGAGGTATGTTACTGGAGGTGGGCTTTCAGAGTTTATTTTTATTTTATATGCATTGGTGTTTTGCCTGCATGAATATCTGTGTAAGGCTGTCAGATTCCCTAGAACTGGAGTTACATACAGTTGGGAGCTGTCATGTGGGTGCTGGGAATTGATCTGGGTCCTTTGGAAGAACAGTGAGTGCTCTCAGTCACTGAGCCATCTCTCTTCTTCAGTTTTGCTCTGTTTTGTCCTCAGCTTCTGTTCCAGTCACAGTGCCTGCTGCCTCCTCTCCACCATCATGCATTCTAACCCTCTGGAACCATGAAGCCAAATTAACTCTTTTATAAGTTGCTTTAGTCATGGTGTTTTTATCACAGCAATAGAGTAAAAGTAACTAATTACACATGGTAATCCACTAGTGACACTTAAGACACAGGCAGGGCTTTGGGTGAATAGCTCACTTGTCTCTAACTTGAGATGAATACCAAGTATTATTTTAAGACGTAAATGTTCCCAAGTGAACCAAATGGCAATTGTGTGTACTTCTTAGAGAAAGGATTTATACATACATTGTAAATTATGAAGCATGCAGCAATGTTCTTATCACTTACTTCATATTGTTTCTGCTAAAAATTCCCAGAAGGCCACTTAGAATATACCAGCAATTGAGTTATGGTACATATGAAAGATGTAAAATATCACAGAGAAATAAAAATAAAATACAATATATATTTAAATTGTAAAAATGTTATTTCAAAGATTATAGTCAGGATATATCTGATGGCTAATTTCTCATATGAATATAAGATTTCTTCCCACACTTCCTACTGAGAGCTTCAAAAGGCAGTGGTTAATGCCTCAAATGTCTTTGTTCTGGGTGGCTAAATATAAAATGTCAAAAGTCTAAATGTCACCCTCAATTTCAGGATTATGATATTTACAAACAAAGAAAATACTGAGACTGCCATTAAGCTAAAAAATTACTATATTCCAATGAAATATAGCTATTATTGTAGTGGATTATGATAGAAGGGACAAATTACCTCTACTTTTCTGTATTTGAAAAAGTAAATGTGAGAAAGAATAATGTTTTGTGCTGAGTACAGATAAAAAAAATGGAACTGTTCCTCTGCAACCATCTTGAGTGTCCTGGCAGGCAAACTTTTGCTCAGGAACTAAGGTCCCACTCATTGCCCAAACTCAGAAAGAGTGATGTTGTAGACTCCATTTGTCTTAAGTGATGCCTTCCTAGCTTTGGCCATGGAGTATCTTCCTCTTCCTTCCCTACTCCAGCTCTGTAATGAATAACACTTTTATTTTATTCTTTTCAGATATCATTACAGTGAGCTCATATTCTTCATCATTTAAAGAGATCCTTTAGAGCAGCGACTACCTGATTTGTCTGGTATGAAATACTTGCTGATAGCTAGGGCTCCTTGATGATTACATTGATTTATTTAACACTGACTACTAACAAAGGGTCTCATGCTAGCCAAGTGGCTCTTGATTAGAATAGAAAGTTAAACAGTGAAGGACATAGAATGCTTTTAATGCCATTCCTCTGTGGAATAGTAAGGACATCTAATAAATGATAATGTCTATAGTAATAATAGGAAGAAGAGCAAATTTTATTGTTATTATTAATAGTATCATCATTGTCATCACAGTCATCATCATGAGAGACAGAGCCTCACTGTGTAGCCATGGGTGGTTTGGGACTTGCTGTGTAGATTAGGTTATGGTTGAACTAGCATAGATCCTCTTGCCTCCACCTCCCTAGTGTTGTGATAAAAAGAATGAGTCCCCATGCTCAGACTACCATTGAATTATTTTAGCATTTAAATATAGCATTAGAATATTAAAACCATTAAAAATAATCTATTGTGTCTCAAATTCCTCAATCAGTGTATAGCATATGTTTGTTTGGTTTAATAAAGATTCACATGCATGAAGTGTCTCAGTCTGTGTTTTTGCAGCATCATGTCTGTGCAGGAGTCTTCAAGAAGGGACCAGAGAACATTTTGCATTTCCATTATTAGAAGGAAGAGGTCAAGTGGGAGGACAGGAAGGAATAGGGAATTCAATCAAGATGGGGCTTTTGAGTTCATGCAGGGTTTGAGAGTCTAAGATTCCTCCCTATTGGTTGCTCTGATTCTTCAGATTTCTTGGTTTGTGGAGTCTGGATGATTTTAAATATCTCTGTCTAGATATTCTGTTTTTCTTCAACTGCTTCTAAGTGAATTCCCCAGCATCCTCTAACTCACTTTTAAGCTAGATAAAACACTTTTCCTAGATGCTTACTGAGGTTAGCTGTGGCTAGTAGTAACTTTAATTAAGGATGATATTGCCAAATTATGGGCAGAAAGTGAACCTTGGCAAAAAGCTTGCAGTAATTTTTTGGGAGCGATTAACAGCAAATATCCCAAAAGTGATAGAATTCAACTTATAAAGAGAGCTGATTGGATACTGCCTAGAATTGTTCAGGAAACACCCATATCTGGAGCCTATACATTTTACACAGATGTAAACAAACAAGGAAAGGCCAGTTACAAGTCAGAAAATTTAAGTAAAGTGGTTCAAAGTCTTTATAATTTGGTTCAAAAATTGGAATTGTATGCTATTCTGTTGGTATTAATGGATTTTTCGGAACCTCTCAACATAGTTACCGACTCTCAGTATGCTGAAACAGTGATATTACATATGGAGACTGCAGAATTTATTCATGATGAGTCAGAATTAACTTCACTATTCAGTTACAAAAATATAATCAGGAATGGGAAGCATCCCTTATATATAACTCAAACTGATTCCATAAGGGTCTGCCAGGCCCTCTAGCACAAGGTAATGATGAGATCAATAAAATATTGATAAGAAATGTGCTGGAGGCCTCGGAATTTCATAAAAAATATCATGTCAATAGTAAAGGTTTAAAAAAGGATTTTTCCATAACCTGGCAACAAGCCAAGGAAATGATAAGAAAATGTCCTACTTGTTCTTTTTATAATCAGACTCTGCTATCAGCAGGATGTAACCTAAAGGGTACTCAGAGGAATGAAATCTGGCAGATGGATGTGTTTCATTTTTCAGAATTTGGAAAATTAAAATATGTACAGCACACTGCTGATACTTATTCAGGATTTCAATGGGCAACTGCTTTGAGTTCTGAAAAAGCTGACTCTGTAGTCACTCATTTGTTTGAAGTTAGGGCCATCACGGGTATACCTGCACAAATTAAAACTGACAATACTATAGCATATGTCTCTGGTAAAATGAAACAGTTCTTTTGCTTATTACAATATAAAGCATATTACAGGTATACCACATAATCATACAGGCCAAGCAGTCATAGAAAGGTCAAGTCTAACTTTAAAGGATATGCTAAATAAACAGAAAGGGGTAACAAAACCCCCCAGAAACAGACTGCATAATGGTCTACTAACTTTGAATTTTCTCAGTGCTAATGAGAAAGGAACAACAGCTGTGGAGAGACATTGGATAATAGAAAAAAACTACAGAATTAAATCAGCCTATATACTTTAAAGATGTGCTGACCTCAGAATGGAAACCAGGATATGTGTTACATTGGGGACGAGGTTTTGCTTTTGTTTCTACAGGAGAAGATAAGCTGTGGATACCATCAAAACTGATAAAGGTTTGATTTGAACAAGAGAAACCTCTTAATTAGAAGAGGTGATCATCAGAAGAGTTCATCAACTAGCATGACCATCCAATTTAAACTAACTTATACCACTAACAAATGCTTTTCATTTAATCAGATGTAACCTGACAAAGGGGAACCTCCCCAAAGTTAGGCTTGGGGAAGGGTCTTTGTTTTTGTCTTTCAGGAGAATGAAGGTTAAGGAATCTGAAAAACATGGAACAAATGAGACATCCAAAGAAAAAAAGGACAAATCATCTAGAAAAAATATCCCAAGAAAAAGAGTAAATTGGCCTATTAGTATATCACATATAAAATTTCATAAGTCTTCCTAAATGTTTGTTTCTGCTCTTCTCTACAGACACTTAACACAAATGGTCTTTTTGTAGTCCCAGTTCAATTAAAAATTAAAGCTGGCTTTGGAGTTGGAGAATGGCTCTCTCCTTCTCTAAACCCAAGCATGCTGTTAAAAGGAAAATGCAAAATCTCTGTATCATGTCAGAAAAGCCTGTTATGGGACAGAAGAAAACCAAAAAATTAAGGGACTATTCTACTGCCACTAATCTCATATTTTTTTTGGTTCTATTTTGGTTCTTTTAACTCTTCTTAAGTTATAAATTTTATATCAAAATTTATAAGATTTATATATATATATTAAACTTTTGTTTATTTTTCCATAAAAATAATAGCAATATGCTATGGGGTTTGTAGCATATATTAGAAGTACTATAGCATATAATGGTGCAACTGCTACAAGAAGTGAAATCACAGAAAATTATACTGTGTGTGAAAATTGTACAGTGTGTCTTGAGGACAGATTTGACAGATATTGATGACTTCAGACTCCCAGCTGAGAAAGAAGGACATAGAAGGCTTCTGTGGCAACCCCTATCTGAACCCTCCAACAAAATAACAGTCTAGACAGAAAGCCATCAAATAGAACTCTTAAACATTATCATAAAGATGCTGAAGTATAACTCTCCACAATTCATGATTTCTGGCAGGGGTGGAGGTGAGACAGGACTCAGTTTACTTTAAGGGTCTGACTACTGGGAGACTGACCATGCTTCAGTGACTACGTAAACAACACAAACTGAATTTTTCTTCTTCTTTTTTTGCGGGGGCAGGTAGTAGGGCACAATAGTTGGTGAACGTACCTGAGAGGATTGAGAAGGAAGTGTGATAGGGTGGATGGGGTGAAATTCTCAAATAATCAATGAAAATATTATGTTAAAAAAGTGAATAAAAGCAATAGATACTACAATAAACAAGCAAAGAAAAAATAGAACTTCAAAAACATTTCATACAAAGTAGGCATAGGAACAATGAACACAATGGTCAAAGACAGGACAGAAAGCATAGTAAGCTAAACTTACCATACTATAAGTTTTATTAAATATAAATGGGCTAAATATTCAACTATAGGAAAAACAAACACCATCATCACAGCTTATAAAAACATGATTCAACTATATGATACTTATAAATACTTTAAATATGAAGAATAAAAGAGGTGAAAATTAATAGGCTGAAATGTAACACCACTCTGAAGAAAGTCAGAGTGATCATATCACTGCAAGACAAAAATAATATGAATATTAACCAGGTCAATAGAAATTATTTCATAATGACAAAGACATGCATTGATCAGAAGTATACAATAATTCATGCATTTAGTAACAAAGAATGATATTCATGAAGAAAAATATATAAATCCATAATTGTATCTTGATATTTCAATAACATCTCTAAGTACTTGGTCTAAGTGCCAAAGGGGGGAAAAACCCACAGCATATCAGTGTCTATACGATGTCATTTAAAAATTATTTAGAGATAAAGTCTTTAACATTAAATGCTCATAACACAACAAAAAAAAAATCCCTCCAACATATGATCTTAGCATCTATATTAAGAATCCAGAAGAGCAGAACAAATGAAACCCAAAATAAGCAAAAGAAATAAATGTGAAGATCAGGATATAAGTCAATGAACTAGAAAACAAAATAAAAGAGAAAAATCAATGATCTCAGAATCTGATATTGGAGAACAGAATAAATTAATAAACCATTAGACAAATTGACCAGAAAAAAAGTGACATAGGTAAAAAGATGCCTGTATTATAAATGAGAGGAGTGATACCAATATAATTATATAGATAAAAAGTAAATGGGATTATTATTTTTAGAAAAATTTAAAGTAATACATTTGATAAAGCAAATTAAACACACGAAGTAGTTAAGAGTCCCAAAATTCCACATATCAATCTTTCCTTGAAATATATCACTTGAGTGAGCATGTTGACTAAAGAAATATATTCTTGGGTCAGAGAGATAGCCCAACTGTTAAGAGAGGGTGCTGCTCTTGTTTGCTACTCAGAGTTTGGTTCTCAGCACCAATGTAGGCTGCTCATAACTACCTGTAATGTCCAGGGGACCTGACGTCGTCTTCTGGCCTCTACTAGCATTGTACTCATGTGCACAAAGCCATACACACCTACACATAATTTTCTTTTTTAAAAATCTTAAATATATTTATGGTTAAAAACTGTTCCATGAGAAAAACTACAGTTTAAGTGGCTTTTATGAGGAAGTCTACCAAATACTTTAAAAAGAAACAATAATATTTCTATAACTTTTTCCATAAAATGAAGACTATTTCTTAGCTCACAGTATAAGATTAGCATTATTCATATCCAAGAACCAAACAAATTGTAACAAAAGAAATGAAACTAATGCCCCTTAGCAAAGTTGACACTCAAATCAATTTTCAGCAAAGTTTTAATAAATAAAATCAATCTATATTTAGCAAGAATAATACATCATGATCAAACAGAGTCTATCTCAGGAATGCTAAATTGGTTTAACATTTAAAAATTGATCAATGTAATTCACAATATTAACAGACTACAAAAGAAGAAAAACACATATAATTACTGTAATTGACAGAAAAATCTTTTGAAAGAATCCATTTCATTCCCCATACAAATTCTCAGCAAATTAGAAACAGAAGGTAGCTGCTATACCTCAACAGTATGAGAATTAAGACCTGCAAAAAGATTGCCTAGCTTGGCATCCTCAAAATGTAGGAAACAAAACTTAAATCAGAAACGAAGGAGCAAACCCTATTTGTAGCTCACATGTTTGCCAATACAGAAACTCTGGTAAACACCAAAGAGACTTCTATAGCTAATGAGTTTAGCAATGTTGCAAGATATCATATTGAAATCAATCAATATTCTATACACAAGTAATGAAAGATTAGAAATTCTAATGCTAATTATTCTTTTGAAAATAGTACATAATACAGCTGGCATTAATGACTCAGTGGGTAGCAGTCCTTGGGCAAAGGCCTGATGACCTGAATTCTATTCCCAGACCCCATAAGATTAAAGGAGAGAACTCACTTCCAGAAGTTGTCCTCTCACTCCCTTATGTTTCCTGTGATGTGCTTACAACTGTACTCATACACACAAACACACAAAATTAATAACTATATAAAAGTAGTATAGAATACGGCATAACTAACAATAAATCTGACAGTTAAGAGCTGTAGAAAGCACGTGTCAGTTTCATGTTTACAACTGTGATGAACACACACAAAGCAGTCCTGATATTCATCCCCACTAGAAAGCTTGCAGCATCCCTACCTGTCAAACTTACCTATACTACAGGAATTATCATTCTATCTCTAGATATTATTGGAAGAAAAATAGAGGTTCTTGTCCACATAACCCTCCAGACAAATTTTCTAGGAGCTCTTTGTTATAGCTACAGATTTCCCTGATTTGTTTTTGTTGCTTGCAGTGCTGGGGATACTGAGGGCCTTGTTCTACCACTGAGCCACATTCCCAGCCTATCAGACTTTGTTTTGTTTTTTAAGACAGGGTTTCTCTGTGTAGTGTTGGTGCCTGTCCTGGAGCTCGCTCTGTAGACCAGGCTGGCCTTGAACTCAAAGAAATCCACCTGGCCTCTGCCTCTGAGTGCTGGGATTAAAGGCTTGCACCACTGCCACCCAGCACAAATGTGCAAACAAAAAAATGCTTAAGGGGAACCCAGACTGGGAAACCAGAGCTAATTATTTGGAACAACCCATCATGTCTCTCATTCTTACCCTCCCCTCTTAGATAAATAATTGAATTCTGTGTAGTATCTCATCTTCCCATTTCTGAAATGCCTCTTTACTTAAACCATTCTCTTGAAGCCAGAAGTCTAACTAATAAACTAAGTTACTGCAGGCTCTGCCCAAGTAATTTCTGGCCCACATTCCACAATCCTAAATTCAAAAGCTAATTGGTTCTATCTCATCAGATCTCAGGGCTATTATTCAGCTCAAAACATCTTGGAGCAGTCCCTGTTTTAGGTACTATAATGGGATGGACACTGCTAATATCAAAAATAATCAAGATAGTGTTGGAGCAAACAACCATGAGCTGACATAACACAAGTGTGAAATGCACAGCAGAGCAATGATTTCAAAACCAAACCCCATGAAAAAGATGGTAGCATTTTCTTACCTTCCTAACCCTACAAAGGGAGCTTAGGATAATCCAGCTATATTGAAACCCTTTTTCTGTCCCTCTACAATGGTCTAACCCCCCAGTGAGTAACATATCCCATCTTTACCAATATTCTTATATTTAATCTGGCTGTAGTCAGAACCTGTGGGTTCTATCTTTGGAGGCAGCATTGCATATTTTTGCTTTGCTGTTCTTTGATCTCCCACTTTAATTCTCAGAGCAAGGCTTATTCCTTCAAGTTTTTGAGGGACATCACTTTTTATAGCCTTCTGCACTCACAGTTCTCAGAAGTTTTAGTCTTTTCTAGTTCACTGTAAGATGAGGCTTTGGCACTAATTGTGCAAAGAAAAGGCACCTGGAATACACAGACTTTTACCCATGTGACTGCTTAGCATGTCAAACTTGGTGGTAATGATGCTTCAAACCTCTTAATCTAGTTAGGAACTATCAGTGATTATTATTGCCAGTAAAGGCTCCCATCTTGGCTAGTCTTAGCCAGTAGAGGCAGGTGGGATTGTGGTAGCAGTTTAATAGTAGTGAAATGTATTATATATTATATAAATGTGATAGTAGTGAAATAAATACTCTTGACTCTTTTATGATGACCACTGTCATTTTATTGTGGCTTGAATTAAAATGTGCTTTGGGCAAAAGAGCAAATTAAACAGTAGGGAGACACAGGAAATAAAATCTTTTTTTATTTATTATTTTAGATAACCAAAAGGATGTCTTCTAATTTCCCTTTTAAAGGAATTATTCTTAGAGCTGGAAAATAGTTCGGTGGTAGAGCAGTTGCCTAAAATATGTGAGGCCCTAAATTCAATTCCCAGCACTAAAAGAAAAAAAGGAGAAAGAAAAGAAAGAATCTCAAAATAAACCTTCAAATCTAGAAAAGTCTTTAACAGGTTCATGTATTTACTTTCTTGTCTTAATCACACTTGTGATAATTTGTTCTTAAAGGCTGTCAAGACGAGAATTCTTGGCATTAATGTTTTCAAGTTGAATCTCTCAGATTGCCTGTATGTCTATGCTAAGTGTTGGTTTGGTTAAATTTTGTCTTATTTTCTGCTTTCTTCACAGGAGAAGATCCAAATTTCAATTGTTTTATTTCTGTATACCCTAAGAATTTTTCATGAGTTGTTTTCTCTTTCTTTGTGAGTAACCATAGCTGTATTTTGTCATGTTTCTTCTAAAATGTTTTCTTTTCATTTCAGTAAACCCTTTCCTAAGGATAGGATTGGAAGCTATGAAACAGTAGTCTCAAATGAGCTTTATTTATTTAGATAAAACCCTATTTAGCAACATCACTATGCCATCTATACATTTATTATAAATTATAATAAATTTTGTTATAATAAATTACTTGTTATCCATTTTAATATCGGCCATCTTGGGTAATCACTCAGCATCTGATATTATAAAAGCAATTTGAGGTGTTCTCTGTTCACTTAAGCAATGAGCACCTTGCTTCAATTGAGGTTTGAGGATGGCGGGAGAGGGCAGAGAGAGTGGCGAATTTGGTGAAACTACTGACACCAGAGTTTCAAATGACAACTTTCTTTTCTTAGTTGTTCAGTTCCTGAAATTCTCACAAATCCTTTCATATGAAAAACACTTCATTGCAAAGTAAGGTCCACAAACTCACAACTTCTGAACATGGAAAGGCTACCTACTGATTATATATAGAGAGGAAACTAGCACTTCTGAGCCTGGGCTGCACACAGACGCACAATTGCTTAGAAGTGACTCTACCCAGCTCATCCTCGAGACAATTAAAACAGAAATTCTAAGCATGGCTCTCCCAACCACATGAGCATTTTATACACTCCTGGTCATTCAAATATGGGATCTGCTCCTTTGCTATGTTTGCAAGTGCTGAGTATACTTTGGGCAGTTTGAAATATCTCCTTACCTTCATGTCTGACAAAGGCAGTGCTGCCATCTTAATTTTATTTTTTACAGATAATAATTATTCTATAATCATTATTTATGTTAGTTTGATTAATAATGTAACTTAATAATAGAATATATATGTGCTGGATAACTTTAATTGTCAACTTGACACACCTAGAGTCATGTGAAAGGCAAGTCTTGTTTGAAAAATTGCTGAGACCAGATTGTGTTATGGGGCATGACTGTGGTAGATTGTCTTATTGTTAGTTGAAGTAGGAGGGCACAGTCTACCATGTGTGGTGCCATCTCTAGGCAGGGATCTTGGGTTGTGAAAGAAAGGTAGCTAAGCCTGAGTCTGAACAAGCAAGTTAGTGAACAGAGTTCTTTCAGTTTCCTCTTCAAGTTTCTGCTTGAGTTTCTGCCATGACTTTTCTCAATTATTGAATATAACCTGGAAATGAAAACCAGATAAACCCTTTCATTCAGTACGTTGCTTTTGGTCATAGTGTTTTGTCACAGCAACATAAAGGAAACTAAAACAATGCATTATCTTGCATTAATTCATTTAGATATGATTTATTGTGCCTAATATGAACCAGAAAATGTTCTCAACACCAACCAGAGTACTGATAATAAAATGTGGAAAGTATCAAAAAGGAAGTGATAAAGATAGATGGGGGGGTTGGGGATTTAGCTCAGTGGTAGAGTGCTTGCCTAGCAAGAACAAGGCCCTGGGTTCGATCCTCACCTCCAATAGATAAATAGATAAATAAATAAATAAATAAATAAATAAATAAATAAAAAGATAGATGGGGGAGGACAAGGGTCTTTGAAAACACTGCTATGGGGAAGGTCTCTTTGAGGAAGCAACAAAGACCAGGAGGAAGAAGGGGAAAAAAATCATTCCTGTAGAAGTTATATACTGAGCCATTTGAAGTTTTCTTTTTCTTTTCCCCCCCAGAACTTCAAGGGGCAAACTTCAAGAGCAAATTCAAGGCACTGTGACAATTATTTCTCTGCATTACCTGCTTTACTCTTGAGCTAGGTCTGGATCTGACTGAGTAGATCACATCTATTATCAGAGTTTAGGCCAAGGTTTTTTAGCTCTAAGTAGATCTCCATACTGTATTTCAGCATCCTGAGTGAGTGTTTCCTCATGGGATAGATTACGATAGTCACCAGTAGGGTATTGTTCTTTATTGTCCAAATAGACTAATAGCATGGTTAATATAAAGTGTCCTTATAGTTGGAAGGTTTCCTGTGTTCCACCTGGCCTGTGGTTGGGACAAATCTCTTACCCACAGCCTTTTATAAAATAATCACAGGAGGCTTAATATTATTTATAACTGCTCGGTCATTATCTGTGGCTTATTACTGATTAGCTCTTACACTTAAATTAACCCACAATTCTTATCTATGTTTAGCCACATGACTTAGTACCTCTTTTCAGTTCTGCATTATCATCTTGCCTCCTCTACTTCCAGCTACATTTGCCTGCCCAACATGTTGGCTCAAATTTCCACCTAAAACCTTAGAAAACTTTAAAAAGATTCTAAAATAGAGCTAAAAACAGCTTCCTAGTTATGTCTTTCAGGCAACCCATGAGCTACAGTATGGCAAGTTGGCAGTGTGTGGGCTTGACCTGTAGCATGGCAGATTCCTGCCATGTTACACAGAGGTGTCTCCAAGCCATGCTGTATGCTGCATAGTGGATTTAGCTGTTGCTAGTACAGACCAAAAAAAAAAAAAAATAAGGTTTCTGGACTACACACTACTGGTTGGAGGCATGGATCCACTGCCTCCCAGAGTTGGTGGAGAGCATGGCTCCCAGAGCTGGCGGTGAATTACCTCTGCCATATTGGGAAGCTGAGGTGGGCAGAGTCAGCAGCAAAGTCTGCTGCCTTAGCCCTAGCCATGCAGTTTAGCAGTTTAAAATCTCTCCTGATCAGAGAAGGATTATAGATTCATAATGAGACAGATTCAGTTAAATAAAACTCTAAACAGTTTACATTGTGTGTAAAAATGTATGTAGGCTTGGAAGAGAGAGGAAAAGGTGTATATGCAGTTATATAAAAAATAAATAGTTTTAAAAAATAAAGTCTTTAAAGAAACAATAAGAATAATGTAAAAGTTAAGCCATATAAAGATGGAAATAACACAGAGAGTCTGTATTATATTGTCTTTGGGATTTTTGCCTGCAGAAGACATTTAATTATAAAGGCTGCTGAGTTAAACCAATATGTATATTTAAAAGGTATCTTGATCTCAAAATTTATGTCTAACGATACATTGTTTTGGAAAAGAGGTTCTGATTTTGTTTCCACAGAAGATGAGAACCTATGGATTGCTTCCAGGCTCATATGGTTTGACTAGCCAAGACACCCTGAAAGGTCTGTGATGATACAATGGCCCAGATGATCCAACATCCAGAATAGTTTCATGGCAACTGGCTCAGAGAATACAGCATCACAGACTACTCCAGTTAGGACTTGACCATAAGTCTTCATTTTCTCAAAATCTCCATAAGAATGCAGCACCCCCAACCAGTAGGAAGTAGTATGAGAAGGTATACCCAAATTCCTAAACTATTGTTTATGAATGTTTATTTTTATTTAAGGCAGGTTGATTGTAAATAGAATCTATTTCTAAAGAAGAAAAGGGATGATATTATAGATATGATAGGATGAAAGGGTAGATTATTGAAGCTACTTTTAAATAGCAACAACTTGTTTGAAATGTTTTACATTGCTACAGATTTTAGTTTATTGATACAAATTTAAAGTTAATTTTGTTATACTGTATGTATATTTCTATTGTTGTTTAAAGTATTTTGTTTGTGCAACTCATTTAAAATTGTAGTGTATAGTTGAGAAATATAGATTAATAATTAGTCATCTATGATAATCAAATTTATAGTCATGTTAGTTAAATTTTCTAGGTATACATAGTTATATTTCATTTAGGTAGGTAATCTTCAAACACTTCAAAGACATATAGAATATAGCATTTAAAGTGTTTTAAGAACTTAGACTTTTTGGACAATGAGACATGTCTGCTCTTGGCAGCACTGATTTACTTCAAAGAAGAGGATGGTCATCAAAGACGCTCCATATGGAGTTTATCCTCTTCTTGGCAAAAATAGCCATTTGAGCAAGAGGCTGCTCTTGCCTGGACTACTGACAATATGTTTTATAAACTGAACATGCAGGACCCATAATAAAATAACCACTGAATTTGCCAAAATGGGGCAAAATGATTCTTCAGGTTCCTGCTTCTCAGAGGAAATTGCCCGACATTCTACAGGACACAGAGAAATGTGACTGGGAGACTCTAGGCCTGTGGGCTGAAGATGAATGCCCAATGTTACAGAGGAACTTTGGATGACTGTCCATGCAGCCAGCTGTCTCTTTCATTCTAGATTTTTAGAAGTTGCTTACATTGCTCTTCCTATTTACTTAGGTAATATTATATCCTTCTGGGGTCTTTGATGTAGTTGAAGACTATATAGTTATAATTTTCCTTGGTAATGATAAAGGTAAATTAAATATGAAACTTTAGAGTCACAAATATAGAATAGATGGAATATTTTCTTTTATTTTGCCAATCTCAAATAGACTAGATATAACTGTAATTCTTGCTTGATAACTGTTCTATTATATGTAGTTTTACTATGTTAAAGTTAAAACCTTCCTTGTTGATTAGACAGAAAAGGGGAAATGCTATGGGATAATGCTTTTGTACACTTGTTTAATAAAACACTGATTGGCCAGTAGCCAGTCAGGAAGTATAGGTGGGTTGAGCAGACGAGGAGAATTCTAGGAAGAGGAAGGACAGAGTTAGGAGAGATGCCAGCCACCACTGAAGGAGAAGCAACATGCCAACAGACTGGTAAAGCCATGGAATACATAGCAAAACATAAATTAATAGAAATGAGTTAATTTAAGATATAATAGATAGCTAGTAAGAGACTGGGTAGGACATAGGAAAACTTCCAGCTACATGTCCTTAAGTTGTTGAGTGATCAGTTCCCTCATGATACTTTTAATTTGGTTGTCCAATACACTTTTTTCCATTGGAAATAAGAAATCACTTATTTTTAAGCTTCTTAAATATCTCTTGATTTAATTGACCTCTGTTCTTATATTGTAGTATATTTCTCTATGTTGTATCTGCTGTCTACCAACCCCAAATCCTTTCTTCCTTTTTAACAGAATTCCAATTTTGTCTGTGGTGTCATAGCATGAGGCTAAAATTCACATTAATCCTTCAAGCATCCCCTGCAGGCGTCATCTTGTCCTAATGAGTAAATGGAACTCACTGGGTGACAATACAGGGACAGCTGTTGTTCTTGATAAAGTAGGCCAGACAGACTACTATGTAATTTTTTTTAAGATGGGTTCTCTAATAGCTCAGGCTGGCTTCAAACTTAGACATAGTAAAAGATAACCTTGAAGTCCTCATCCTCACTCCTCCTGCCTCTGCTTCCCCTGTGTTGGGATTACAAAGGTGTGCCACTGCCATGCCTTGTTTATACAATGTTGGGGATAGAATTCAGGGTGTTTGTATCCATGCTAGGTGATCACCTTATCACCAGAACTATATCCACAGCCCTCTATTTTGTTATTTTTGCCCTTTATCCTTCATCCATTCTTGTTTAGTATGATGGCTCAATGACCACTGAAGAGAACTGCATCTTGTAATCACAAGGACCAAGGGCTTAGTGTAAGGAGATTAGATCAGAAGTTATAGACTGCCTCATTGTGTAATGACTTTGTTGATCCACCCAGTGGGAGATGGGCTGGTCAGCTATGGACACACTCTGTAGAAGCAAAATGCTGAGTCACTATGAGTTTTAGTTGTCTTTAGCTAAAGTCATTGCTAACTGAGAGAGGACTGACTGCCCCCTTATTTGGGGCTTGGCTGCCTCATAATGCAGAAAGTACCCCCTAGAAGCAGACATTCCTGAACTCATCCCAGTTCTGCTTCTCCTTAGCTGTGTGATCTTAGATACATTGTATTATTTTAAGTTAGTTTTTATCATGTGAAATTATCACAATATTAAAAGAAATACTACAGGTAAAGACATTTTAAAAGAACATATTCTATTCACATCCTTTCCAATGTCACCCAGCAAAACACTGTTTTAACATAATTTAAGAGTGTTTACTAACTCCATACTAGATAAGGCTCTTGGCTTGAATGTTTCTAGAACACTACCTCATTATATATAATATGAAACACTGGGAGCTAAACTATCAATTAATGAGCCTTTGCTTTCACATAAACAAAAACCATATTAAAGAATATTTTGATCTAAAAATAAGTCTTCCCACTGAAATAGAAACACTTGATTTTACTGTTATTAATCTCTATTTCCTTGAAGTTTTTGTCATAGAGACAGAGGTAACTGCATATAGGCTGCTACAAAACACCAAATAATACAACTGCTTTGAAGTAAAATATTCCTTTTTTTCTCTTGAGACAGGATCATGCTGAATAGGCCCATGACATTATAGAACTTGAAATCCCCTGTATCCCCCCACAACTGGAATTTCAGGTATGTGCCACCATACCCATGACAATTCCTTTCAAGTAGGTAAAATTCTCTTCACTTCAGGAAGTGGGAAGGAGTAACTTGAAGGAAGCAAAGAAGGAATTTTGGTCCCAGATACCCAAGATCCACAAGAAAAGAGAGTAAGGGAAAAGAAGGAGGGATTTGAGTACCAAATGACTCTTAAGTTGTACCTGGAGTTTTGGCATTTCCTAGCTATTTGGCCAGATAGTAAGTGTCTATTCAGTGGAGCCACACTAAATGTTTAAAAGGATAAAGATTAGGAAAAGATAGAGTATGTTTTAGTATGAAGTATTCATTTAAGTTTAAAGAAATGCTGTTATGATTGTAAATAAATTCAGTAGGCATAGCAGATACAGACACTTCTGTGTACTATGGGATGTTTTGAAAGACACACTGTTCAGGCAGCAGCATTTAGTCACTTTATCTCACTGTGTAAATCTGACCATCCAGACAATTAACACTGTGATTTGCTGGAGTTTGATACTCTAAAGCATTTCAAATTGTTTCTAAATCCATATCCATTAAAAACATAAAACTCAGTCCTTGAAAACCCTTGGAATGTTCTTCCATTAAATTGACAGGAAAGGAGAACATAATTTTAAATTCCTTTGGTGGATATATATATTCTATATAAGAAAGGGAGATAGAAAGGTAAGCAGGATGGCAAGAAGGAAGACAAGAAGGAGAGGTGGCGAAGAAGGGAAGGATAAGGGGAGGAAGGAAAGGACTTCTATTTGAAAGGTAGCTAAGGGAGAAAGTATCCATAGCAGAACCAGCCTAAAGCTTTCCTCTGCATACTGGGTGGATGGGTTGTATGCCTATTTAGCCAAGAAAGGAGACATTGGATTGATTATAATCAAGATAAGGAAGAGAGGGGGTGAATACTGTGTGCCAATAATTGTGAATTGGTCCCGTGAGCTCTGACCATTACTTTCCCATGTACTGAAGTTACAGCTCTTTCTTAGACTCTGCTCCTAATCTCAAGCCCCAAGACATCCATAAAGAGGAAGCAGTAATTATAGCAACATATAATCTCAGAGCTGTGTGTAAAAGATCAAACAGAATTCTAAAAGGCAAATATTGAAGTCAGTCAAAGCCCTAACCAGACAAGCTAGCTCAGTCAGCATGGGCAGCTATGGAGACAGGATTTGGTTTGAGAAAGTCAGGAGATGAAGATCAAGAGAGGCAGAGGACCAGACACACAGTGTAGGAGATGGATCTGTCATCGCAGTGTGACGTTCCAGAAGGCCATCAGGTGGTGAGCAGGGAAGGATGAAACTAAATATCTCCATACTTACTCTCTTAAGGTGTAATACAAAAGTTTAATTTTGACAGGAAAGAGACATTGAAAATTTTAGCATCAGGAAATTTTGCACGGTTAAGGAAATAAATACATTTAAACTGATTTAATCACTGTATATGTATATATCAAAAAATATATTTCTTCTTTAAACCTGTACAATTATTATATTATATGCATCAGCTAGCAATGAATTTAATTATTACAATGAATAAATAGTCAAAGTACTCAGGAAGCATCTGCTTTGACCAGGCCCTGTGCTGGGTGTCCAGACAGAAGAAATAATCGACATGCAGTGAGGCAGTGATGTCTGCTCTCAGCATGTGTACATGGGAGGGGTAGGTAGGCAGCAAGCCTAATAAACTACTTGCAGAGTGTCTAGAAGAGTGGGTAGTAAGGTGGCCAAAAGCAAAGCAAGGTAAGGAGATTAGGAGCATTAAGGCCAGGGAGCGATCATGGTTAAACAGAACAGTTTCTGGAAAGGAACAGATAGACAGACATTTTTGTTTACTTCCTTTTTGTTGTTTTGTTTTTTGAGACAGGGTTTCATGGAGCCCAAGGATATGATGACCTTGAACTTCTGATCCTCCTGTCTCTGCCTCCTGAGTACTACAACTACAGGTGTTCACGATTATACCTGGTTTGTGTAGTGCTGGGATGAAACTTAGGGCCTCCAGTATGCCAAGCAAGCACTGAAATACGCCTAAGACAGTCATTTCAATACATGTCTTTCTAGAAGGAAAGAACTTTAGGCAGATGTGTCTAAAAGGGACAAGGTGACAGGATAGAGACAGAAAGAAGGAGGAGTGGAAGAAGGGAAGGAACAGTAGGAAGAAGTAAGAAAGGAAACTGGGAATGGGAGAGGACTGGGAGAGGTGGATAGAAGGCAGATCGCTGGCTATGTGTATCCAAGAAACCATAATGAACAGCAACTGGATTACAAGTAGATGAAGTGTAACCTCCAGTTATATGTTGGGCTTGTGCAAGTATACCAAGGGAGGTAAAGTAGGCAACAGGAAAGGCAGATGAGGTAACCGAGCATTTACAATTATGTATGCCACCTAAACTGTGGACTTTGCATAGAATCTATCATGCTGCAGAGGAATACAACCACATTTATCAGTGAACAAACCAGTCTCAGTGAAGCAATAGACTCCAGTCACACAGCTAATAAAATATGATAAATTATTTGCATTTGCACATGTATGTGTGTGTAGTATATGTGCATATGTTTATGGTGGGGGTACACATGTGTAATGTTAAGATTATAGTCTTAGGTGCTTCCCACACTGTTATGAAGGTGTGAATAATGTGTATTTAATACATGAACTCATCACAGTCCTTGAGGATAGAGTAGTGAACAAGGCAGATGCACCAGTATCTTTATGAAGAGCCCAATGGAAGAGATGGATGTATAGAAATACCACATGCAAAAGTACATCATTTTAAGTTATGACCAGATTTATAATAGGGAAATAGAAGGTGTTAGGAAAATGCATTAACATTTTTTTATGAAGAGGTCAAAAGAGAAACAGCCTTGAAACATAAATGACAATTAAGTTGGAGTCTGATGGAGACCAATAATTATTCCACCACAGGGCAGGGAAGATTGTATCAAGCAAAGACAGTGCATCTTTCTGGTTCAGAGAAAAGTACAGCACCATGCTCAGGAAGATTGAACAGTGAGAGATGCCCACAGGCTCATGGCAAGAGCAGGTAGTAAGGTTGGAACACTGGGGGGGCGGCTTGTTTAGACTTCATCTAGAAAACCACAAGAAGCAGTGGGTATATTTTAAACTGCAGGTACCAAGATTTAAGTTTTTGAAAGTCACATTAGTCACTCTGTGTTTTAGTTATGGTTTCTATTGCTGTGATGAAACACCATGACCAAAAAGCAAGTTAGGGAAGAAAGGGTTTATTCTGCTTATCCTCAAAGGAAGTTAGGACAGGAATTCAAGCAGGACAGAGGCCTGGAGGCAAGAACTGATGCAGAGGCCATGGAGGAGTGCTGCTTACTGGCTTGCTCCCCATGGCTTATTCAGATTGCTTTTTTTATAGAACCCAAGACCAAAACCTTGGGGTGGCCCCATCCACAATGGGCTGGCCCTCCAACATCAATCGCCAATTAAGAAAATGCCCTACAGGCTTGCCAGGCCTTAAGCCACAGGGGTTGTTTACTTACCTTTGGTGATCATACAACTAGGACAATAGAAACAAAACTAAAACAAAACTCTTTCTATCTTCTGCAATAACCTCTGAGAGTTGGAAGGAGAGGGTTGCTACAGATGCCCCACTTAGTGTTGAACAGGGCCTTATTGTCTGTGCTTTGATAAGTTTGGGTCTCTGTGTTAACACTATTGCAAATATTTCTGTGATGAGCTTGAGAGATGGGTATGATAGGTTTGTATTATACATATAGGTATAATAATATGTCATTTGAAATCAGTTTAATACTATGTCCGTTTAGCAGAATAATAGTGTGACATCTCCCCTTTGGCCCATTACCTGCCTAGCTACAGCCTTTTTGTCAGATAATGATGCTAGGTATAGGTTCCATCTTGCGGAAATGACTTAAATTAGAAAATAGTCTATCACTCCCATTCTGTTCCTGCCACTATTGTACCAGTAAACATGTCTTGCCAAGCCAGTCATTATTGTAACTCACAGAGTTCACAGCAGTGTAAGACCTGTGACTACTTTTTTCCTCTGATAGTGTACATAGCACCTACAATTGCTAGCCAGGAAGGATGAAATTCCCAGGTCAGAATCAGCTTGATTTCTTCATGTAATATTACTTAAGTATGTAGTGTCTTTAGCAATAAAGTTTTATTATCAAGTTCTGGAGTGTAAACCAATAGCATTGACAATAGCCTGTAATGTCAGGGTTTATGGGACCTAGCTGGCCAACAGCTCTAAAAGAAGTAACTCATACCAAGGATTGGGCTTTTTTTATTTATTAGCCTATAGTGTCTAGTAGGGTAACTTCAACTAAACCCTGCCCTGCCCTGTAAAGCTTCTACAGTAGTAGGTTTCTATATGGCCTTTTTCATGTTATCTCTCTCCATATTCTCTCCTCTACTCTGCCTTCCCATCCCCACCCTAATTCAACTCTTCCTACTCCATTATTACCTTTTAAAGTTTTTTTTGCCACTGTATTTTATCTCCCTTCCTTTGAAAATTCTACCCCACCCCTACATGGTCCTTTACTAATTTTTTGACCTCTATGAGTATTAAAAAAGAAAAACATATCTGAAGATTCAAGGTTAGCTTCCATAAGGGCTAGAGAAAACATGCAACATTTTTCTGGGTCTGGACTATCTCACTCAAAATGACTGTTTCCTATTCTATCCATTTCCCTGTGAGTTTCATTTTTCTTAACAGTTGAATAATATTAACTTTATTGTATTGAGATATATCTCCTGCATTTCTAGTGTGCTATTAGTTACATGTCTAAGCTAGAGTCATTTGAGAGGATGGAACCTTATCTAAGAAATGCCTCAATAAGATTGGGCTTCAGGCAAACCTGTATATTATTTTCTTAATTAGTGGCTAATGAGGGAGAGCACAGGCCATTGTGGGTGGTGCTGGTGGTCTAGTGTTCCTGGGTTCTATAAGAAAGCAGGCTGAGCAAGACATGGGGAATAAGTCAGTAAGCAGCACCACCCCCAAGACCTCAGAATAAGCTCCTGCCTCCGGGTTGCTATCCTGCTTGAGTTCCTGCCCTACCTACTTTCAAGAATGAACTGTGAACTTCTGTATGGAAGTATGAGTGAAAAAATCCTTTCCTCCTCATGGTGCTTTTGGTGATGGTGTTTTATCACAGCGAGAGTAATCCTAAGATATCTAGTGTCTCCAGGACTTTTTTCATGAAGGGTTGTAGAGTTTGTTAAATACTTTTTCCTGTATCTAATGGGTTGATCATACAGTTTCTGCCCTTGAGTCTATGTTGTGCATTAGTTTTGCTAATATACTTCTGTTGAACAATCCCCATATCTCTGAGATGAAGCCAACTTGATAATGATAGATAATCTTTATGTATTCTTGAATTTGGTTTGCAATTATTGAAAATTTTTATGTTTATGTTCACCAGAGATATTGGCCTATAATTTTTTAGTTGTTGTTTCTTTGTCTGGTTTTGGTAGCAGGATAATACTAGTTCTGTTAAAAGAATTTGAAAATGATCCTTAATTTTTTCATTTTACAGAACAAGTTGAAGAATATTGGTCTTCTTTTGTTTCTTTTGAGGCAGTGCCTTGCTATGTGGCATTGACTATCTGTTGCTGTTTGTTTTTCTCTTTTGGGAGCCCACCACCCAGCTTCCAAATAAATCACCATGGAGGCTTATTCTTAATTATGACTGGCAGGCCTTAGCTTGGCTTGTTTCTTACCAGTTTTACTTAACTTTAAATTAACCTGTCTGTCTTTTGCCTCAGCTTTTACCTTCCTCTATTTTTGTGTACCTTTCTTTCTTACTCCATTGCCGGTTGTATAGCTGGGTGGCTGGCTCCTAATGTTCCTCTCCTCCTCTCGCTCCTACATCTCTCCTCTCCAAGATTTCTCCTTCTATTAATTCTCTCTTCCTGCCAGCCCCACGTTTCCTTTATCCTGCCTCATTATTGGCCATTCAGCTCTTTATTAGACCATCAGGTGTTTTAGACAGGCACAGTAACAGAGCTTCACAGAGTTAAACAAATGCAAAATAAACAAAAGTAACACACCTTAAAATAATTTCCCAACATTTTTCCATTTTTTTCTAAACAAAAATGAAAGATTTTATCCTTAGTAATGTAAGACTGTATACATTAAGAACAATTATCAAGTAAAGATTACATTCACAATGTACTGATTTCCAATTCATTTGTGTCTGGTACACTTAAAGAAAATACTCCATAATCTATCCTATCTTAGTAAATCCAAAATTTTATACCTAATTTACTTCCTATCATATCTAAGGAAAACTGCAACTTTATCTAGTCTTCAGCTCTACCAAAGGCCCCAGAAGGATATAATGTTGCTGTTTATTTTTGCTTTTTTTGGGGGCCTGTCACCCAGCTCCCAAATAAATCACACACAGAGGCTTATTCTTAATTTTAAATGCCCAGCCTTAGCTTGGCTTTTTTCTTGCCAGCTTTTCTTAACTTAAAACTAGCCCATCTGCCTTTTGCCTGTGAGCTTTTTCCTTTTCTTGCTTCTGTATATCTTACTTTCATTCTTACTCAGTCAGTTATATGGGCTAAGCAAATTGCTTGGTGGATAAAACACTTCTTGTGAAAGCATAAGGACTGAGTTCAAATTCCTGTATCCACTTAAAATCTAGGAATGCCCATACTGAGGTGTTTTTAACTCTAGTGCTGTGGAGTTCAAATGGCTAGGAAGGAACAACAGCATATGCCACCATACCCAATTCCTGTAACTGTTGGATAGAATATTCTTCAAGTGTTTGTGTTACCTGTTTGATCTAGCATTCAGTTGAAATCTTAATCTTCTTTATAACCTGTCTAGATGATCTGTCCAGTGGTGACAGTCAAGTTGGAAGTTTCTATTATGGTTTTGGAGCATCTCTATCCTTTAGCTTTATTAACAACCACTTTATAGACGTAGTTGATACAATGTTACTTACACACACACACACACACACACACACACACTTAACCTTGTTATATCAACCCAGGGAATCCCATACCCTCAAATGGCCTCTGAGGGCACACACACACACATACACACATGGTATACAGACACAATACACACACACACACACACACACACACACACACACACACACACACGCACATAAAAACACACAAATAAAATAAAAACTAAAAACATTGGTGAAAGAATTTAAAAATAACGCAAATGGAACTACTATACATGTTCATGGACTGAGAGAATTGATGCTGTCCAAATGTCCACATGACTTAATATGATACATGGATTCAGTACAATCCCCATCAAAATATCAATAAATTTATACACAGAACTAGAAATAAAAATCCTAGAATACACATGGATTCATAAAGGACTCCATGTAGCCAATACAATCTTAAGTAGAAAGAACAAATCATAAGGCATAATTCTACCTGACTTTGAAATATACTACAGAGCCAAGTCAACCATAATAGAATTGTACTGGCATGAAAACAGACACAAATGCCGTTGGAACAGAATAGAAAGTCTAAAACTAAATCCATGCATCTAGAGCCAATTGTGTGTATGTGTGTGTGTGTGTGTGTGTGTGTGTGTGTATGTGTGTGTGTGTGTGTGTATGTTGCATATGTACTACATACATGTTTTTGTGTGTGCATGTGTGTGTGCAAGTGTTCATGGAAGCCAGAGATTAATATAGGGGTCTTACTTAGTTCCTCTTCACCTTGTGCTTTGAAACAGGATCTCTCATTGAGCTGAGAACTCATTGATTGGCTAGATGAGTTGGCCAGAAAATTCCCTGGATCTCTCTGCCTCTGTCTCACCAGTGCTGGGGCTGTGGTGTTCCATTACTTTACCTAGCTTTCACATTGGTGCTGGGGACTTGAACTCAGGCCCCTGTGCTTGCCTGGCAAGTACTTTACTGACTGAGCTATTTTCTCAGTTCAAGCTACCTGACTTTTTGACAAAGATTCAGAGTATTAAAAAAACATAAACAAAAAACAAACAACAAAAGCCCAGAACCTACTTGTGCTACCAGGAGAGCTAGTGTTTGCACCACCGTGGAAACAGTAAAACTAGGACCTCGTCAACTCAATCTAAATGGGCCACCTGAAATTGTAGAACCATGAGTCAAATACATACAAAAAACACTGAATAATATCAGTCTTGGAAAGGATTTTTAAGAAAAGATCTCAAAAGCACTTAGGGAGCAAAATAAAAAAAATGGAGGAGTTAAGTCAAGATTTAAAGCTTCTGCATGACAAAGAAAACCAGAGTGAAGAGAATGGAAGAAAATACTTACAAATTATAGTTCAACAAAACAAAGGGCTAATAATACTCAAAGGCTGTGAGAAACTCAAACAACTGAATAGCAAAACAAATAAATAATCCAATTAAAATGAGCAAGAGGAGCTGGATGGTGGTGGTACATGCCTGTAATCCCGGCACTCAGGAGGCAAAGCCAGGCAGCCAGGCAGATCTCTGTGAGTTCAAGTCCAGCCTGGTCTACAGAGTGAGATCTAGGACAGGCACCAAAATTATACAGAGAAACCCTCAGAAAACCAAAAAAAAAAAAAAAAAAAAAAAAAAATGAGCAAAAGGTTCAGGCAGGCATCTCTTTAAAGAAAGGGGGATGGATTACCTGGTCATAAAAAACATGAAATCCTGTTTCTTATAAAAACATAGATAAGCCTGAAGGACACTCTATTAGACACAAAGCAGGTACAGAGGAATGTATGTTATGAGATATCCTTCATTCTTGTGTGTGGGGATGTAGGGGGCATGTTCAACAGCACTGGGACTCACTAAGGTTGAGAATAGTTGCTAGATTCTAGAGAGAAAGGGAAGGGAGAGAACCGGGAAGAGGTTGGTCAGAGGTTATAGTATTACAGTTAATAGAAGGAACATATTTTCCGATGGTTTAAAACAGGAAAGTCTCAAATGACTGCATTGTGCATTTCAAATTAAGAAAAATTTGAATGTTCTCACAATAAAGAGATGGTAAGTACTTACAATATTCTAATTGTCCTGGTTTGATCATTAAATAAGGACTATGTGTAGTAAAACAGCATATTATACTCCCTTAACCATATACAGTTACTGTGTATCAGTAATCTTTTATGGACTCAAGGTAAGAAAAATGTATAATGGAGAAGGGAAAAATGGAATAAGTCTTTTGAGAATCCTGGGACACAACAGCAGAATCATAGAAGAATTTAAGGAAAAAACTGTGTCAATGACAATATCTAGGAATCTGATTTGCTGGTGGAAAGCAAGGTATCTAACTCCTCAATGACAAAGGAACAGAAAATAATCTTATCTTCTAAACTGTTTCAAATCTTAGCATCATGTCTGTCTAGTGTATCAAATCAGAGCCAATTGTTTTTTTCATTTCTGACTCCACCGTGTGTATTTTCATTAAGCATTACAACTTGATGTCCTTAGGGAAAGGATAAAAAATGCAGAAACCTAACTCTCAGTCAAAACACTAATTTTCTGCTTAGTTCTTGGGACCTGAATCCTTCCCTCTTGTTTTCTTGGACATGTATAACTTCATTCACATGGCCAGTATTTCTTGAAGCCTTCATACGTTCCAAATATTTGGCTATTAAAACCCAAGTTAGTGTTTAAAATGCTAACTGTCCTTCCTTCAGAAAATTCTGTGTGTTTTTTGTTTGTTTGTTTGCTTTATTTTGACTTCCTCTAATGTCCTGCAAGCCTTTCATTCAGCCCCTCCTGTGAGGGTGGCTTTGTTTGTTTTGAATTCCTACTATTTGTTGGATTATTTGTCCCCTTCCCTGACTATCTTTAAGGACTCATGTCTGTTTTCCCTCTGCCAAACAAGGGGTGTTTTGTAGTTAAGAGGGCATTTTTTTTCTGGTAGATTTACATTGATTAGCTCCATAATCAACAGTGCAAAACCTGGGTAAGTGCACAGGTTCCAAACAGAAAAACAAAACAAAACATCAACTGTCTCTGGGTTCAAATACACTAGAGATTACTACAGAGAAAATACGATTGTAAACATTGTAATTATAGAAAATAAAGATTTTGTTTTAAAAGTGCTGATTCTTTCAGAATATGTTCATTCTAGTGTTTCAAATATTCCCACTCTATTCCTTAAGTGGCTCCATTTAAAGTGACTCAGGGAAGCGCTCAAACAGTTCAGAAAGCCATGCTTCATCTCTACTCTATAGATCTAGAAAATGCCCTGCAGTTTCTAACAGTGGCAATGGCTCTTTTCTATGGTTTTATAGTGGCTCTTGAGTGGTACCCCTCTGTGGAAACATAAAAACTAAATGTATTTCCTGAAAAGTATAAAAAATAGAGCAAAATGCTGGTAGAAGTAAAACACTCATCTCTAAGAGCCACATCATCAGCCTGGCACTGGAATGACTGCTGATCTCTGAAATGAAGCATCTATTATGTTCACATTTCATCATTAGCCTCAGATCACCAGTATTCTCACATCTGATTGAAGTGGAGTGGAGGCAAATCAGAGAGAGTGCTGTGAAGGACACAGTTTCCTGCAATTCTCTGTGATATTTGATAACAGATACATACAGATTCCACTGTGGCTGAAACTGTGGTACTTAAAAAGTCAGCCCATTAAAGGCCTTAATCCTGAAACTGAAGTCAGGATTAGTGCTGGTGATGTCTTTCTGTATACTGTGAATGTGTTGCTCTGATTGATTGATAAAACGCTGATTGGCCAGCAGCCAGGCAGGAAGTATAGTATAGGTGGGATAAGCAGAGAGGAGAATTCTAGGAAGTGGAAGCCTAAGTCAGGAGATGCTGCCAGCCATTGCCACCATGAGAAGCAAGATGTAAGGATACCGGTAAGCCATGAGCCATGTTGCAAGGTACAGATTTATAGAAATGGGTTAATTTAAGATATAAGAACTAGATAGTAAGCAGCCTGCCACGGCCATACAGTTTGTAAGTAATAGAAGTCTCTGTGTGTTTACTTGGGTCTGAATGGCTGCAGGAGCCAGGTGGCCACAGGAAACCTTCAGTTACAGGTTAGGGAAGACATTGTATGCTTTATAAATAGAAAGGGTTACATCTATTAAAACCTCTTTCAAGCTGGGTGGTGTTGATGCATGGCTTTCATTTCAGCAATAGGGAGGCAGAGACAGGCCAATTTGAGTTCTAGGCCAGCTTGGTCTACACAGCTAGTTTCAGGACAGCCAGGGCTACACAGAGACACCCTGTCTCAAAACAACAACAATGACAAACAAAACAAACAGCCAACAACAACAACAACAAAACTCTTTCAAATTTAGTGACCTCAGTCATTTTTACTACTTACATTGTGCTTCCTTAACTCCTTTGTGAATGAAAATAATAAATATTGGTTTCCATGAGCTGGTGATATAGATTAGTTAGAAAGATCTCCATGCCTAAACATAAAGAATTGAGTTTGAATCCCTAGCAAGATGTAGCATGGCATGATGGTTCACTTGGAAAGCAGAGGCAGATAGATGTCTGTGAGTTCAAGGCCAACCTGGTCTACATATAGAGTTTAAGGATAGCTGTAGGGGAATATTATTTTAAGGTGTGCTACTTTTGTTTATGTTGCATTTGTTTGACTCTGTGACGCTGTG
Organism: Peromyscus californicus insignis; assembly: GCF_007827085.1. Lineage (NCBI taxonomy): Eukaryota > Metazoa > Chordata > Mammalia > Rodentia > Cricetidae > Peromyscus > Peromyscus californicus. The sequence goes on along the minus strand of NW_026294617.1, from coordinate 1,305,386 downwards.
TTACTGTGCCTGTCTAAAACACCTGATGATCTAATAAAGAGCTGAATGGTGAAGCAAGTGAGAGAAATAGATGGGGCTGGCAGGCAGAGAGGATAAAGAAGGAGAAATCTGGGAGGAGAAGAACAAGAGGGATCAAGGAGAAGGATGTCAGGGGCCAGAGGCCCAGCCACACAGCCTGCCACTTATTTTATATTTAAATATGTATACTTGTATGTTGTTGTGGAATATTGTTTAAGATGTATTATATTTGTTTATGCTGTGGAATATTTGTTTAATGATTCGAAGATGTGCTGCATTCTTTTATGTTGCATTTATTTAACTCTGTAAAGCTGTGTTACTTTGCCTGTCTAAAACCATGTGATTGGTCTAATAAAGAGCTGAACAGCAAATAAGTAGGCAGTAGAGAGAATAAACAGAAGGAAAAATCTAGAGAAGAGAGGAGTGAGGAAAGGAGAGGAAGAGGTCAGGGGCCAGCCACACAGCCACATAGCCAGCCATGGAGTAAGAAGGAAAGAAAAATATACAGATTAAGAAAGGAAAAAAGCCCAGAGGCAAAATGTAGTTAAAGAGAAATGGGATAATTTAAGTCAGAAAAGCTATCTAGAAACAAGCCAAGCTAAGGCTGGACACTCATAAGTAAGAATAAGTCTCCATGTATTTATTTGGGAACTAGGAGTAGAGCCCCCAAAGAGTAAAAAAAAAGCCAACTGCAGTGTGTGTCTGTATATAAGTATGTGCACATGAGTTCAGGTCCTGTGGAGAGCAGAAAAATGTGTTAGATCTTGAGAGATGGAATTATAGGCCACTATGAGCTTTGCCAATGTGGGTGTTAGCAATATTATATTGAATATTTAGGCTTACCTGTGTTTCAGCTTGTTCTTCATAAGCAGTATGCCAATTAAGAAAAGCTGCAGGTTTTCTTTAAAAGCTTTCATTAAATGCAACCAATCATAGTAGCTTTGTAAATGCATTGTCCATTGTCGTAGCAGCTGTTCAAAATATGGTGAGTCAGGACCTGATTCATTAGCGGCTTTACGAATCAAAGACAGATCCGTAAGAGGGGTGGGTACCCAGGGCTGGGTGGCAGCATTAGGTCCTACACTAACTGGAAGGGGAAAAGATTAGTAGAGTGATACTTTATCGTTGGAGCTTGCATAAGGGGCTCAGGTACCAGGGCCAGGCAGGCTTTAGTTCCTGAGGTTGGTTTTGCCTTAAGGGAATCACAGTGATGCTCTTCAGGGCATGAGGATGAAGGTAGGTCTGCCTAAGGATACAGACTTTCCTTGTTGGGAGGTGAGGTGGGAGGGGATTGTTTATGAGGTTTCTTTGGTGGGTTGTTCTTATCCTCTGAATCTGGCTCTACATATGAAGGTGGGAAGTCAAGCAAGAGGGTATCCATCTTTTGTGTTTTACAGTGATCATTAAGTTTTAAGAACATCATCCATGGCACCTTCTTTTATGCAAGCTCTACTGCTTAATAAAATAGGAATAAATGATGCATATGGAGATTTACCTTCCTGAACTTCTCTTTTTCTGGCTAGGAATAAAACACGCATCCAAAGGGCTGAGGCCCAGATATTATCAGGAGATATCCAGGGTGCTATGGCAGAGGCTTCAGCCCAAAAGCTAGTCAGGTTTGCACACTTGATGTGAATATCCCTAGTCTGCAACAGAGCTTTAAGTGCTAATATCTGAGGTTCTTTCGCAGTAGCAGGGAAATTGCCCATTGTTAGTTAAAGGAAGGGTAAAAAAATGCACTCCCAGGGAGTACCTGAGACAGCTGTCAGCAGGAGTTAAAAAGCTGCAGCCTCTCCTGATCAAAACTGCAGCTGCTAAATGGGACTGGGTGCTTCTGAAGACTGAGAGTTAAAGGCCGCAGAAGTCCTGGGAACTGAGAGAGCCCCACTCTCTCACAGTTGCAGCCCTAGCGTTGAACCAGGTGCTCCCTCTGCAGAGGAGTGAAAAGGCTGCAGCAGTCTGGTGCCGAAAAGCCCTTTAGTGATTGTGCTGCAGCCGCAGCCACCTGATGCCTAGAGACCTGGCAGGAAGGTCCCACCTTCTCTCCTGCCAGTAGACTAGGCTGGCACAAGAGAGTGCTTGGATTTTAGGCGGATGTGCCTTATCTCCACCCCTGGGAAGGTGGGAGAAAGTGATAGTGCCACTGCCTTAGTAGGGGGGAACAGCAAGGTGGCTTATATGAGGTGCGGGGGAAGGGCAGGACAGCTCCTGTTCAGTTTGGCCTTAGAGGCGGCTTATCTCAAAATGGGCAGAGGCAGGACAGCTCTTGTGAGCTGCTGCCTGATGGGTGGGGTGGCCCAGCTCAGCTATCACCTGAGTCTTGTTTTCCCTGGGGCACTCAGATCGTGGCTCTGGTGCCCTGATCATGGTGGCTGCAGCTCCCCATGGCTCAGGGTGTGGCCACGCCGCCACGCCAATACCCCACAGCTGCTGTGGCTCTCCAAGGAAGCTGCACCAGGCTGCACCACGAGGCTGGCAGCTGCTGTGGCTCCCAGCAACTCTGGCACTCGTGGGCGCAGGGCATGTGTGGTCACAGGACGTGCACGGCTGGCAGTCGCTGTGGATTCCCCCTGCTTGGGCACACGGGGCAGCTGTGCAGTGCCTGGTCAAGGCGCTGCCAGCGGGTCAGCTGCACAGTGCTGGGGGCTTCCACAGGCAGGTGGGGCAGCCTTGCTTGCGGGGCCAGGCAACCACTTGGGGCTGGGCAGCCGTGGCCTGGCAACTGCTGGGGCTCCCACTCTCTGAGGCTTATGCGTGTAGATTTAAGCTGGTCAGGTTGCTACAAAGATAGGCAAATAGCCTGCACTTGCTCATGGCAGCAGAAACAGGCTGGTGCGGATAGCCAAGGCTGGGCAGGGCAGCCTGCAGTCAGCTGCAAAAGTTTCTCCCTGTGCTCGCTGGGGGCAACTAGGATAGACGGGGGCACAGCTGTTGGGCATAGCCTTAGGCCGCCAGCCGAGACAGCGAAGGCCTCTCTGTGTGCTCACTGAGGGCACCAGGGACAAGGACAGATGCTGCTGCTGGGTGGGACTGCAAGCAGCCAGCAGCAACAGCTAAAGCAGCTCCCTGTGCTCAGAGAGGCTATGGGACTGGGACAGACCAGAGCAGGGACAAAGTCTGGCGAGACAAAGGCGGGGACAAGGGTGGGCAGGAAAGGTGGGAGATGATAGGACTAAGGGAACTGGGTACCATGAGAGGAACATTCCCACTCCTCCCAGGGGGACAGAGCAGGGGATTCCTGCAGGGAGTAGACAGAAAGCCTCATAGTGAATTTAAGATATCGGTCACTGCCCTTATGACTCACATAACCAGATTCAAGGATAGAACAATAGACTAACAACCTTTGACCACACCTCAGAGGGGCTGGCAGGGTCCCTCCAGTGGGCAGAAAGCCCTTCAGTTTCTCCTGGAGAGTAGCCCCAGGCAATAAACCTCAGCTGGTTCAGAGTCGTGGATGGTCCCGCATAAAATGAAAGAAAAGGCGTGTTTGCGTGTAAGTGCTTTGTGGGTGACTTCCCCACATGGTGTCTCTGGAGAGAAAAGACCGTTCAGGTCAGTTCTTGATTCCGTTTTTTGGGTGGCCAGCCCTTATGTGGAAACGCCGGGATGAGTCAAAAATAAACAGTATGTACCCTAAAGATGAGTGAGGGGAGGGAATGGAGAGAGAGAGAGAGAGAGAGAGAGAGGGAGGGAGGGAGGGAGGGAGGGAGGGAGGGAGGGAGGGAGAGAGAGAGAGAGAGAGAGAGAGAGAGAGAGAGAGAGAGAGAGAGAGAGAGAGAGAGAGGAGAGAGAGACCCCAACACTCACCAGACCAGTTGGGGAGGAAGAACGAAGAACTGAGAAGGAGGGGGCTACTTACCTACTCACCGACAATCAGCTGTAGGGGGTGCATCACAACACGGAGTCATAACTGGAATCAGGACAGGAAACTGGCCAGCAAAAAATAAAGAATGTCAAAAAAGAAAGTTAAAGAGGACCCAGAGAGCAAGCCCCAGGAATGGGTCCATATAGTCCACGTTGGTGCCAGAATGTTGCTTGCTCTGCAGGTGGGGTCCCACTGTCTCTGATCCCGGGGCCAAGGGGTGAATGGATTCAGAACCAAACGACACAGGCTCTGGGAGGTTGTAAGCAATCTCCTTTATTAAACAAAGGACTGAGGTATTTATGTGTGAACTTTTTGGTGGGCTCTGCTTCCAGCTGCCGTGGTGTTTTCTGGTTGGCTCTGGGTCATTATGTCAGCAGTGGTCATCTTGAGGGTCCAGTTTAAGTGTCCTCTAGGTCAGGATACTACTGCGCATGTCGGAGCTCTTTGTTAGCTTAAGGAATGGCCCAGTGCTTTCGGCCTTACCTGTCTCAGACATTATAAATACTTAAGGAAATGAAGATTTTTACTGCAGACTTTTCAAATTAATTTAAAAGTTGTATAAAATTACATTTGTCTAAGAATCATTTTAAATATCAAAAAATTCAGATTTTAAAGGCACAATCAAGGGCTAGCCACTGCTACATAAACTTTGGAGGTGGAAAGTTTACATAGTAAAAAACACCAAAAACTTCATCTCTTTTATGATATTTTGAGTTTTTAATGCTGATACAACCCTAATTTTGATCACATTTATGAGCTAAATTAGAACTGAGTACATGATTATAGAGGAGTACTTCAAATAGTAAGTTATTTATTTTAACTCCGTAATTGCCAGTGATTAATTGTTTTTCCAGGATTTTTTTGTTTGAATTTCAAAAGTTATCGTATTATTTCCCTGAACTGTAATTGCTTCTAAATTATGAATGAAGCTCTAAGCTCCCCATTAATCACATCCCAGTGAGCTCTTTTAAACAACCCTTGAAAATCTCAAGGTACAGACATAGTAAGAACCTGTTAAATTCTTCAGCATGGCCTCCATGAAGAGCTGCCATGCATGATTGATGACTGTGGGTTTTTTGAAGTTCTTTCGGTTCTGTGGGGCCAATCATCAAAGGCATCAGGCATTCATCTCTATTGAAGAACTGACTGAGATTCAAAAACTTAGATTATTCTAGTGAATCTCTGGTCAATAACTTTTATCTGAGCTTCTCTGGGAAATTAAAAACTCCTGGTCTGGATGATGAAAAAAGGCATAGAAAGTATCAGGCCAAAACCATCTTATTTTATCTGCATTCATTATGTATTGACCAGAACCAAAATGACTTAATGAAATGTATTAGTAGGGCAAGGAATCCAATGAGTAGTTTATGCATGCTTTTGTGTCATGATAATATAATTCATGTCTTCTAATTTTCATTGTTTCGTGTACGTGTGTATGTTTGTATGTCTTTATGTGTTTGTAGATGTAAAGGTCAGAGGATGTCATGTGGGAGTTGTTTTCCTCTTCTACTATGTGGATCCCAGGGATCAAAATCAGGTAGTTAGGATTGATAGCAGGAACTATTACATGCTCACAATTGACTTTTAAAGGAAGCAAGTTACTCTATGCAATAGCCCCTTGCTCATTTATTCATTTAAAAAGCAGCCTGAAGTTGTGACTCAAGAAGGTAAATTTCATTTCTCCTGAGAAAGAGAAGTTGTTTTTTTTTTTTAAAGTATCAACCCTAAATAATGAAGTAAGCCATGAAATCATGTTGCAGTGAGAGATGGAAGAGACATAGAAATATGTCTGGTGGATAAAAGCTGTTGGAAGCATGTTGAAATTCAACAGAACAGTTGAAATTCCAATGAGGCTAGAATCTATTCATGAAGCCAAAGAACAAAGGGCAAATGTCAGAGAAACCAGAAGTTCAAAATCACAGTTAAGTCTGTCTAAATACTATCATTTAGATAGCTAATCCAAGTGCCTCCCAACCCTTCCGCCCACCCTAATTCATTCGTAAATGAAAGGACTAACTGCTCTCCTACATTTTTACTATAGCAACATTGTATATTGATAATTGTAAAATTTCATCCACATAGAAAACATTCTTTCAGTAGTATTTTTGAGACCTAACTGAAAAATTGCCTTAGTAGAGATCAAAGAGACATTTTTAAGCTTGAAAGTTGTGATTGTTAGGTTATTTATTTATTTATTTTTGAGACAGGGTTTCTCTGTGTGCCTTTGGTGCCTGTCCCGGAACTCACTCTGTAGTCCAGGCTGGCCTGGAACTCACAGAGATCTGCCTGGCTCTGCCTCCCAAGTGCTGGGATTAAAGGAGTATGCCACCACCGCCTGGCTGTGATTGTTAGTTTAAACTGTAAAGGTGATACCACTTCTGAGGAATTATCTAGATCAGGTTGACCTGTGGGCATGTCTGTACAGGAATGTCTTAACTGATGTGGAAGATCATCCTGAAAGTGGGCAGCATCTGTCCCTGGTTTTAGGTCCTGTACAGTATAGGAGTAGATAAATCAAGCTGAATACTAGCATGCATTCTTTATTTTTCTCTGCTCATCACTGTAGATGTAATATGACCTAATGCTTTTAGTTCCTGTCCTGACTTCTCTGAAAAAAGGACTATGAGGTAGAATTGTGAGCCTATTTACCTTTCCGAGAAAACTAAGTGTGTGCATCAGTAAGGCAGAAGAAATAAACTGAAAAAATTGTGAGACAAATTAAACAATGGTGGTACTAAGATGAGAGACTTGAGGCACTCTAGAAAATGGACCTGCAGGAATTAATCACTTGAGGAGTGAGGGATGGGTGGCAGCAAAAGGATGGGAGTAGAAAAAGTTCTACTCCAGATGAACTTGCTATAGAAACTCTGCACATAAAGTCCAAACTCCTTTCTCCCTCTCAGAGAAAACATTTCCTGCATAAAGTCTTTATCTTTCTGAGCTGCATCTCTTATCCTTCCATCTTATGCTTTGGGGTCCTACATGCTGATTTGCCTTTGTTTGTACTGTACCCTCTATGTACACATTTTTTAAAAATTTAGTATGATTATTATGGTGGTTGGGGTGAGAATGTTCCCCATAGGCTCAGGTATTTGAACACATGGTCTTCACTTGGTGGCACTGTTTGGGGGGGGGAGTGCAAACTTGCTGAAGGAAGTGTGTCATTGTGGGTGGGGTATGAGAGTTCATAGCCCAGCCTCACTCCCAGTTCATTCTTATTGCTTTGTACTTGTAGTTGAAGGTATGATCTCTCAGCTTTCTGCTCTGGCTTCCTGGTGCCATGCCTCCCCATTATTGACTCTCCACCTGGATCCTTAAGCCCGAATAACTACTTTTCTAAAAGTTGCCTTGGTCATGATCTTTGATCACATCAAGAGAATGTCAGTGAAGTTGCTGCCCAGACTGAGGATGAAATCGGCCATCTGTCTCTCTATCACATGAACAGCAGGACTCAGACCATAGGCTGTTCCAGAACTCCATGTGTTAGGTATTTGAGGACAGACTTTGTAACATTTACACCATGAAAGACATTTCTTTATGTCTTTCATATGGACACAATGACAAACCAAAAGGCTCTATTTTTTGTGGTATCCTCACCACCTCTACTGACCAATATTTTGAATGACAGAAATCCATGAAAAAATAAGTCAAAAAGGAAATAATTTGAAGAAGGAACTAAAATTAAGCATCATCAAAATTTGATGACAGATTCTCAACTTTTTATTAGGTAAAAAAAATCGAACAAGGCTTTCTTTATTTCCTGCCTAGCTACATTATTACTAAGCCTGCCTGATATTTCTTACTTCACTGCCATCAGGGTATGAGGGTCTGATGAGCCAGACATGCAATTCTCTTCATCTCAGTAGATAAGCTATTGAAGATAGTCACCCTCAACATATGGGCATGGTAATGATCAGTTACATTTAACCAATGCAGTTCACTGAGTTCCAGCAAGTCATAAAATCAGGAAATATATTCTTGGAAGGGATACATATTATTTGCTCAAAAACTCTCAAGAAATAGCAGTTGAGTGTTGGCAGCAGACGCTGAATAGGCCTTGTGCATAGCCTGTTTGCTTGCCCTAAGTTGCCCTAAGGTGCCCTTTTGTCCTTCCTCTTTTCCTGTGGTCAGTAAGTCACAGGATGTTTACGATATAGCTATTGCTGGAACATTGCTTCAAGAATCAGTGCTCTGCTGATTGTCTTGTGGTCTTCCTGTTTGGCTAAGCTGCTGGGATGCGGATGGGAACCTGAGGAACATACCCTGACCCCATGGAGAGTAGGAAGTAGCAGGGCATATAAGGCTGATGGATAGTCAATAAAGGGGCTCTCTTTGAATGACGAACCATGGTGTGTCCTGAGTGCTGCTTAACCTCGACATCCCTCGCCAGTTCTCAGTCCCAGGCCATGCGGGTCGCGGCAGGTGGAGGTTCCATCAAGACTTGGAAAGAAGGGGTAAGCGTATGAGGCTCACCTTCACAAAGGAAGGGGGAGGATTGGATGTAACAGAGTAAAATAGGGTACGTACCATGGGGGATTCCACAGCTAAGGCTCAGTTGGCCACTGAGTTGAGAGAGCTGTTGCAGAAACAAGGAACAGGTATTAAGTCTAGTACCGCACTCACATTTGTGGACACTATAGCTGAAGCTAGCCCGTGGTTTCTGACAGGAGGAGGGTTGAATATCCCTGATTGGGAACAGATGAAACGTGATCTACAGAAGGCATTTCAGGTTACGGGACCAGAGGAGTTTCCTATTGCAGCCTTTTCTCTTTGGAGGCTGGTAAAGGATGCGCTATTAACTGACAAGGTGAAAGTGAAGGAACAATTAGCAGAATGTGAGCAGGCTTTCGCCGATGCCCAGGAAGCTGAAACTAATGAATCTTTAAAAGTGGAAAAAGAGGAAGAGAAGGCTATGAAACCCCACAACACTTGCAGTTCAGGATGATGAGAGTGACCTTGAGTCTATATATGATTTGTTGGATGAGGAGGAGCAGTTAGAGAAAGAGATCGAAGAATAATTACAATGGCGGCTGCAGAAAACAAAAGTAAAACATAAAGAGCCTTCGGCTCCGATCTGCTGTTGTCCGCCTCCTCATAATCCATACTGGTTGGATAGGGACAATCAGGGTGATAAGGAGGAAGGGAAATGGAGGGGAGTTATCTGGCAGGATACTGTGCAGGCTTATCCCGTTTCTGAAACTGTTAATGCTGCCGAACAAGCCATCAGGAATCATGTACCTTTGACATTTAAAGAAATGAAACAATTAAAAGAAGCAATGAGCAGTTATGGTCCACAGGCTCCATTCACTGTGACACTTTTTGAGTCCTTTTCAGCTAGTTATTTAACACCTAGCGATTGGCAGCAATTACGCCGTGCTGCCCTGTTTGGAGGAGATTATCTCTTGTGGAAAAGTAAGAATCACGAAAGATGCTTAGAGCTGGCACACATTTATGCGTGGGCCGGTCAACCCCAGAGGAATTATGACATGCTAGCAGGCGCAGGGCAATATACCGAAATCTCTGCCAAACCTTGCTGCAGGAGAACAAATTTCAAAGGTCTTGCAAGGTCCGTCAGAACCCTACGCAGATTTTGTGTCACGGCTTTTGCAATTGGCAGGAAAGATCTTTGGAGATTTTGATCAGGCTATGCCGGTAGTTAAACAGTTGGCATATGAGAATGCAAATAAGTATTGCGAAGAAGCATTAAGAGTGAGCAAAGGCAAGAGTTTGAATGACATGCTTCATGTCTGCAAAGACATAGATGGTAATCATATTACTGGACAAGTTTTAGCTGCTGCCATAAGACATGGCTTGCAAGGCATGAATGGCTGAGGTGCTCGATCTAAAGGATGTTTCCAGTGCGGGCAGGAAGGCCATTTGAAACGTGATTACCCACAAAATAATCCAAACCAGTCACCTTGAATATGTACCAAATGTAGAAAGGGTTGGCACTGGAGTAGTGAATGTTGATCTAAGTTTGATGCACAGGGTAACCTACTACCTTCGGCAAATGGAGGATGGGGCCCGCTCCAGGCCCAGAAAGCCAGAGTGTACAGAGCTATGCAGTCCCAAACAGTAATCCCAGGCAGTGGTCGCCTCCATTTCATTCCACAAAACAACCCCTTTCAATTGACCAACTCAGTCGAGGAACACCAGGAAGTGCAGGACTGGACCTCAGTTCCACCGCCAGAGCAATCTTAACCCCTCAAATGGGACCTCAAGCACTACCCATTGGAGTTTATGGCCCCTTACCAAAAGGATCTGTGGGACTGCTTTTGGGTAGAAGTAGTGCATATATAAAGGGCATAAGGATTTTGCCTGGAGTGATAGATAATGACTATGATGGAGAGATAAAAATCATGGCAGAGGCAACACGGGGGTCTTAGTGATCCTGCAAGGGGTGTGTATAGCTCAACTACTTCTGCTTCCTATTGTTTCTACAAAAAATAGAAGTTTATGTGTAGCCTGGGGAAAGGGAGGTTTCGGGTCCACTGCTACTGCTCAAGCATTCTGGGTAGCCCACCTAGACTCTAGGCCTAAATTAGAATTAAAAATTCAAGGTAAATCTTTTGTGGGGATTCTTGATACTGGGGCAGATGTATCCGTTATATCCAAAGAATATTGGCCTGCACGATGGCCTCTGGAGGATTCTACAGCAGTGTTACAGGGCATAGGACAGACCAGACCACAGAAAAGTGCCTGCATATTGAAGTGGAGTGATCAGGAGGGGCATGAAGGACATTTTCAACCTTATGTTGTATTAGGTTTACCTACTAACCTGTGGGGAAGAGGTGTTAGAAACCATGGGAGCAGTTCTCACTACTCAAGCCCAAAAGGGAGAAAATCCGTTTGTTAATAACATAATGATGGATATGGGATGGACACCAGGAAAAGGGCTAGGAAAGGGAGAGCAGGGTTGTGTTGCTGCTCTTACTGCCGCCGATGAGGTCACCAGACTACCTGGAGATCGGAGAGGCTTAGGACATTTTTAGTATGGGTCACTGGTGTGCGGCCTTCTCCCACACCTATTCTGATGAGCCTGTGTGAGTAGATTAGTGGCCCTTACCACCAGAAAAATTGAGGGCTGCCCATGAGTTAGTGCAGGAACAATTGTTGGCAGGGCATATTGTCCCTTCCATGTCCCCCTGGAATACTCCTATTTTTGTTATCAAGAAAAGGTCTGGAAAATGGAGACTTTTACAAGATTTGCGTGCAGTAAATGCCACTATGCAGTTAATGGGGGCTCTTCAGCCAGGCCTTCCCAGCCCAGTTGCTATCCCCAAAGATTAGCATATGATAGTGCTAGATTTGAAAGATTGCTTTTTTACTATTCCTTTGGCTCAGCAAGGTTGCCAGTGTTTTGCAATTTCCTTCTATTAATTATAAAGAGCCATATAAGTGGTATCATTGGGTTGTTTTACCTCAAGGAATGGCTAATAGCCCTACTATGTGTCAAATGTATGTTGCAGAAGCCATACAACCCATTAGAGCAAAGTTTCCATATGTATATATTATACATTATATGGATGATATATTATTGGCAGCATCCACCCAAGACTGTGTATTACAAGTTTATGCAGATTTGCAACAAGCACTTGCAGCTGCAGGATTAGTGATTGCCCCAGAAAAGGTACAAAATATGGCTCCTTATCAATATTTGGGATATACTATAAATTCTGTAGGGATATTTCCACAGAAATTACAATTTCATATTGCAGAATTAAAGACATTGCATCATTGGCAGAGGTTTTTAGGGGAAATTCAGTGGCTCCGCCCCTCATTCCAAATACCCACTGGAGAACTTAAGCCTCTTTATGATGTTTTAAAAGGAGATTCTTCTCCAACTTCCTTAAGGACCCTAACAGCGGAAGCCAAGGCCGTTTTAGGAAAGGTAGAACAAGCACTACAAGAACTCCAAGTGCAAAAATTGATTATACCAAACCCTTATTGCTAATTCTTCCCTCTGAATTTTCACCTATAGGAGTATTTTGGCAAACAGGGCCCATATTTTGGGTGCATTTATCTGCATCCCCATCTAAAACTTTGAATGCATATTATGAATTAGTAATTCAACTCCTATGGAAAGCTAAATATATGGGGGAATCCTTGTTTAGAAAGTCTCCTGAGTGCATTGTACTCCCTTATACACAAGAAATGTTAACTTATTTGCAAAGAGAACATGAAGCTTGATGCCTTTTCTTGTGTGCTTTCACAGGCTATATAGATAATCATTATCCAAAACATAAACTTATAGAAAGCTTTAAAGTGTGTAGTTTTATTTTTCCCCATATTGTAAAGCAGGAACCTATTAAGGGTGCTCGTTTAATTTTTACTGATGCATCTAAAGGAGGTTTTGCTGTCACCATCATTGGGGTGAGGTAACTTGGGTGGCAGTGCCCTCCATGTCTGCACAACAAGCTGAGATTACAGCTTTAAAATTGGCTTTGCAAGTTTACTCTTTAGAACCTATAAATGTCTATACTGACAGTTGCTATGTGGCCAAAATGATGCATAGTATTGAAATCACTCCATACATTGGAAAACAATTCGCAGTACATTCTCAACTACAGACCATTCAAAAATTAATTTGGGCTAGAAAACATCCTCTGTTTGTGGGCCATATTCAAGGGTACTCTGGTCTTCCAGGGGTGCTTGCAGAAGGCAATGCCGCTGCAGATGTAGCTACTCATTTCACTTGTGTAGTCACCACCTTTGATCAGGCATTTCAATTACATCAGAAATTCCATCTCAGTGCACAAACTTTACAGCATCGTACTGGCTGTACTCACACTGAGGCCTTAAAAAATGTATCTACTTGTGCCACTTGTGCTCCTTTTATTCATGTACCATCATTAGGTGTTAATCCTCATGGCCTATGTCCCAATGATATCTGGCAAATGGATGTCACGCATATTTCAAGTTTTGGAACTTTATCATATGTACATGTGTCTGTGGACATGTATTCTCATTATATAGTAGCCACCCTTCACAAGGGGGAGCGTGCACAAGATGTAATTAAACATCTTTTGGCTGCTTTCTCATATATGGGAGTTCCACACTGTATTAAAACAGATAATGGGCGCCAAAGTTTTCAGAAATTTTGTTCACAATGGAATATAATTCATAAAACTGGCATTCCCTATAACCCTCAAGGACAAGTGATAATTGAACGAGTGCATAAACATTTAAAGACTTATTTGCAAAAAACAAAAGAAGGTGAGATGTACAGGGATGTACAGGGACCACAATTACTCCTTTCCATTATTTTGTTTATTTTAAATTTTTTGCTTGTGCATATTCATGGGCGTACTGCTGCTCAATGGCATTTTTCGGGCCCCTCTCCCTCTGAGGTTCTGATCAGGTAGAAGGATCTTTCCACAGGCACATGGCAGTCCCCGGCACCGCTATTGGCTAGGGTGAGGGGAGCAGTTTGTGTATACCCTCCAGGTGCTGAGAAACCAATCTGGATACCAGAACGGTGTGTTTGGCTTGTGGAAGAGACACAGAAATCTCAATATGAGGAATCTCATGATTCCAATGGTGCTGATGGTCCTTAGCCCTTGGGTCTACACAGAGCTTTCATGGAGCCTGGTTAAGAATCCTCCAATTTTGTTGCCACTAAGTTGTGAAAGCTCTGTGTTTCCTGTTGTCTTTGCCTCTAATTGGACTATTGGAACTGCAGCTAGTAATGTTAAACATGATGTACAAAGCATAAATGTCACCATGAATTTATGTAATTCCCTATGCTTTGCTCAAAACATTACTGCAGGATTCAATAATACCAAATTTTTTCTTTATTCTCTGGAATGGCTCAGTTGTGGGAAGGGAGGAGTTAAATTGTTCAACTTTGAATTGCAGCCTAAGTAATTGCTGGAGTCCTAATGTCACACATGCTGTGGTGGTGAGAATTCCTGCCTTTGTCATGATGCCGCTGGGACAGAATGCAGCAGAATTTCCCTTGCAACTCCATCACAGCAGACGGGACCTTGGCATAACTGCTGCTGTAATTGCTGCCATTGCAACTTCGGCTGTTGCAGCCACTGCAGCTGGATTGGCTATTTCCCAGGGAGTGCAACAGGCTACTACTATTAATGCCCTGTTGGAAAGAGTGGCTGGTGCTTTGGACATCCAACAGACATTAAATGGACAATTAGACAACATATGTTATGTGCTTATGGGTTTTCTGAAATATGTGTAACCCCTCATACTGTTGTGAATGTATCTGCTAAGATTAAAGAATTGAATGATTACTTAAGAGGGCCATGGAATGCAACTTTTGTAAATTTTACTTTGCAATTAGTTCATGCCATTGTTCATATTAATGAAAACAGAGTCACTCCTATTGATCAAAATGCATGGTGGCAAGCTGTCAAAAATTGCTGGATGGGTTACTAGGTGGTCAGGGTCCGTTTCCCTACTTATCCTGTGTATATTGGGTCTTGGGCTCGGATTCTTCATGGTGTACCGATGGCATCTCCAGTTTAGTCGAGGCCAACGGGCAACCAAGCAAGCTTTATTAGCTATGCAGCCCCCTGAATCTGCTCAGGTGTGGTTACATATGTTGGAAAGAGAGTACCCAAAGACAGGCAACTCCTGTGCCATGCTGACGACCTAAGACAGGGGATAGAAGGGCCTCCCGGAGGACGGGTAAGTCAGACAGGGTGCTACAGGTGACCTAAGACAGGGGTTATCTGTGTGCTTTAAAAAAGAAAAGGAGAGGACATGTTGGCAGCAGACGCTGAACAGGCCTTGTGCATAGCCTGTTTGCTTGCCCTAAGTTGCCCTAAGGTGCCCTTTTGTCCTTCCTCTTTTCCTGTGGTCAGTAAGTCACAGGATGTTTACGATATAGCTATTGCTGGAACGTTGTTTTAAGAATCAGCTCTCTGTTGATTTGCTTGTGGTCTTCCTGCTTGGCTGAGCTGCTGGGATGCAGATGGGAACCTGAGGAACATACCCTGACTCCATGGAGAGTAGGAAGCAGCAGGGCATATAAGGCTGATGGATAGTCAATAAAGGGGCTCTCTTTGAATGACGAACCATGGTGTGTCCTGGGTGCTGCTTAACCTTGACGTCCCTCGCCAGTTCTCGGTCCCAGGCCATGTGGATCGTGGCAGTTGGGTTGAAACTTCTCTGACTGATGGAAAGATGTTCCCAATGGAACCTAAAGGGATTCTTTAATACTCTTTCTCGACTTTGATCTCTTTAGCTTTTTGATCTTTGCTTGTTCCTGGTGCCAGATAAAGCAATATTGTATAGACTGACTTTCCATGCATGTTCATGAATGGTTCACATAGTAGCTCTTGGATGGAGGAAGTTTGTCATTCTGTTTAATTAAAGAACAGAGGAAGACCTTAGTAAGGCAGTTTGGTCACCTTGGCCCAAAGCTCTAGTGCTAAGCTAAGGTGAACTTTCTGCTACCTTTCCACTGAAACCAAGCCATGGAGACTGAGGCAGTGACAGTTAAATTCTAAAGGACTGTTCAAATTTCAGATACTTGGTATCACACATCTAAACTGTTAGTGAGAAGGCAGGTACAAGTCGTCCAACTAATTTTTTGCCCCCAGATTTGTGGAATTTTCAGTCTCTCATCAGTATTAGGGTTGGGGATAAAAAGACTTGCTTTGTCAAACATTTTAGTGAAGGCCACATGACCTTAGAGGAAGTATCCCTTTTACAAGCATCTCTGGGGCTAGAGGAACTTTGCACCTTTTAAGAAATAGTAGATTTACTACAGTTTATGTTCTCATCTCGGAAGTTGTGTTTCCACCATGGGCAATATTCTTCTCTGCATATTTGTTCTCCCTCACATTCATTTGGTTGGAAATTCCATGCAATTTTTGATGGGAACAGTTATTTCTAGAATGGGCTTGACCAGATTATAAATGCTGCCAATGGAACAGCTTGTACAAATAGACGTATCTTTCTCTCACTTCAGAATATACCGCTCCATGGTTTTTAAAGAGCATTTATCAAGAGTCCCTAGACAATCCTCCAGCTTACACTGCACCAATTAATTTTATGCAGTGGAGAATCTGAAGGGAGTCTCTTCACTGCCTCTCTGCCACTTCAAACACTGAGTTATTTCACTTTTAGCAATAAATGATTGAAAGCAACAGACATGACTGATTTTTTAAAATGATGGGAAGGTCCAACTGATTATTTTTTTTTGTTAGCATAGCAGAATTCTTCAGCCTCACATCCACTCATATTTTGAAGTCTTACCTCACTGTGTCATATCCATGTGTCATCCTCCATTTGGAAAGAACTTGAGAAAATAATTAGGTTATCTGGAGAAAGGAAACAAAAATAAAAGTACAACTGAGTTCTGGAAAATTTGTATCAATACATTTTAGTTCTAACTGCCTCATCTATTTAGATGGGTCAGCTTTAAGGAGCTAAGAATTAAAACATAGATTTTTTTAAGACTTATTTTGGTGACCCACAAAGTACATTTGCTTTTTCTCAGAAATCCATACTTTTGAACTTACAAAGATTTATTTTTCCATTTACAAGGGAACAAACGTGTTACCAGCTTCAATGCATGTTAGATGAGATGAAGGCTACCCCATCTGCCTTGAGCCTTCTTCCTTCTGAGAATGAAGTGCCTGTTATTATTTTTACTATTGTTATTATTATACAATTGTTGCTAAGGAGCTTTCCCATTATTATTTTATTATTGTATCATTATGCAATTGTTATTCATCAACTTTCCCATTTTTTTACGATCCCCAGAATTTACTTTATAACATTCAAGGGACATTTAAAATCACAGCTTTGGAGAGATATTTCAGGGGTTAAATGTGCTTGCTCCTCTGGCAGAGGACAGGAGTTCAGTTCCCAGCATACACATGGAGCAGTTCACAACTGTTGGTCACTTCAGATCCAGGGAATCTGACACTGTCTTCTGGCCTCTGTTGATATCCCATACATGAGGTATACTCACACAGACACACAAGAATTCATATATTTTATTTTACGTCTATATGTATGTTTACCTGAGTGCACACTTGAGTACTATGTACATGCAGCATGGACAGACAGCAGAAGAAGCCATCAAATTCCTTGGGACTGGAATTAAAGGCAATTGTGCGCTGCCTTGTGAATGCTGAGAGCTGAACCCAAGGCCTGTGGAAGAACAGTAAGTGCTCTTAATTACTAAGCCATCTCTCCAGCCATTTGTTTTATTTGTTTGTTTCTTTAGTCAAAACTTTGAGGGTCAGTGGATCCTATCTCAGTTCTAGCCTACTCACTCACCCAGTCTCTCCACACACCTGCACTAATCTGTCTTTGTGATACTGAGAGACAGCAGTCCAGCAGTGTCAGATGCTCCCTCCAATGAAGGTCCTCATTACACTTCTTTCCATACACTTGCCTCATCACATTGTCTCTGACACTTGCAGCAACTTCTCTGGATGCCTACAGCATATTCAAATTTCTTCTCAGCCAAAACAAAAGAAGACAATGGATTTTTTTCAAATCTTAGTCTGTGTAACCTTTCCCTTCATTTTGTAGACAAGCTTCTGGAAAGAGTAGGTGCCTTCCCCCTAGTACTATTGTGAAATCATCTTCCACATCCTGCAATTGTGTGCCAATGTGTCCAGATGTTTGTTTTTAATATAGCCCATTTATACTATTTATGCTAGCATGATAGAGAACATACTTTCTTTTTATTCATTCTGAAACATTGTCAGTTAAGGTCTACATTCCCTTGCCTGCTTCTCTGGACTTTGTCTTTTGTGTTCTATGTCTCCATTTCTGTTTCATAGTTTTAGTCTTTCTTCTTCAGATTCTTATAGGCTAGTTTCCTTGGAGGTCTGGGCTTAAATACATTTCTGTAGGTAAGTTGCCCCAACATGATCCCTGGATATCCAAAATATCACTTGCTCTTCATCATTCTTTGTCAGCCACATTTAATTAATTATTTTCCTAGCATACTCTTGGCCTTTTAAGCACTAAATTTTCAATTGCTCTGTGTACCTTATTAAATATAAGATCAATTACAACAGGCACAATTTCTAAATGTAGTTGTGTTCTCTTTGTTGTTTTTGTTAAGTTTGCTTGACTTTTAAAAGTGTGAATAATTGGATTTTGACTATATTTCTTTTGTAGGCTTCTAATAATTTAAAAATTTAAAAACTATAGTAGTTTGATGTTATCAAATTTTGGCATAAAATTAATATTGCCTTATAGAGTGGTGAGAAAATATTTTCCATCTTTCCATGTTAGGAAGAAGCTGATCAACTTCATATTATTGCTTTCTTCAATGTTTAGTGGAATTTAGTAGTGAAAACATCTGACAACTTTTTGCTTAACTCCTCAATTCAGTTTCTTTGATAGATTTAGACTATGCTGCTTATCAGTTTCTTCTCAAGAATTATTTAGTAGTTTGTAGTTCATTTTTTCATACTTGCTGGCCTAAGGTTTTTTATATTACCCTTTTTCTATTATGTGTATTTTTTTGAGGAATAGATATTACCACCTTTTCTTTTAATGACATGGGGGTTTTTCTTCTTTTTATCCTTTTTTTCTCCATCTGCTGATGAGTTGAGGTGAATATCAAATATTTTGGAGTTTAATTTACCTTTCAGGTTAACAGCTATAGGCTGCATTCTTCCTGTTACCTTTGTGTTTTCAGGTTCACTTACTTCTACTCTTGTCTTTACTGTGCTATTTTGTTATGTTCATATGACATTTGATGAGCTCCCCTCCTTTTCATTCTGGAGATTGATGTAAAATATATGTAATTTCCCGACCCTGTGAGAAGTCTGAATGGGGTGCTTGTAAGAAGTGCTTACAACCTGAGTTCAATCCCCAGGATTCAGATGGAAGGAGAGAAATGATTCCCTCATGTTGTCCTCTGATCTCCACATACATGCCATGGCACACATACACCCCACTCCCCGCACACAAAATAAATACATCTTAATTACTAAATTACTAAATTTAAAAAATTAAAATAAACTAAAATACCTATATTATTTAATGCTGTTATCTGTGGATAAAAAAAATTTCTTTTAAGCATTGTTAAATCTGTATCTAATACATTTTGTAAGTGAAGTTTTCACATTTTATTTAGTTCAAAACATTTTCTACTTTTCCTTGGGTTTCCTCTCTGACCTACTTGGTATTATGTTCATTCTCCAGTATTGGATATTTCCTGAAGATCTTGTATGACTAACAGGTTCAAAGCATTGTGGTCAGAGTATGTACTGTGAATGTTTTTAATTTGTTCAAACAGACTGATTTTATGAGACAGAACTGGAGCTTTATTACTGTCATCATGCACTTTGGAAGGCTGGATTCTGTTGGAATGAAGCTATCCTAGATAGTAGGAGAATTGTTTAAATGTGCTGTTCAGGTCTTTAGTAACCCCATTGGTTTTTGATAAATCTCTGTTGTTTTTTGAGAAAGAATGAAGCCCGTAGGCTGTAATTGTAGACTTACTCATTTCTGCTTCTACTTGTTCTGCTTTTCCTTCATAAATTTCCATGCTCTGTTTTGGGTTTACCACCAGTATGTATGTCTTACTTTCTGGAATAATTTTCTTTACTAAAAATCCCTAATGATTACCTCTTTAGCTTTACTGTTTGTCAATTTGTCTTTGCTCTTCTCCTTCACCCCACTTTCCCCTCTTTTTCATCATGTTCCTTTTTTAATGTACTTGATTTCTAATTAACCAAATATTTTCCCAGGAACATATCATCTACTTAGATGCCCCATGAGGAAATCTCATTTCTCAGGCCTATTTCTTTTCACTGGCATGTGCAATTGACTTTTATTTTATTTATTTATTTATTTTTTTAATTTTTATTTTTTTTTGGTTTTTCGAGACAGGGTTTCTCTGTGTAGCCTTGCGCCTTTTCTGGAACTCACTTGGTAGCCCAGGCTGGCCTCGAACTCACAGAGATCCACCTGGCTCTGCCTCCCGAGTGCTGGGATTAAAGACGTGAGCCACCACTGCCCGGCGCAATTGACTTTTAAAAGCAACTTTATTCTGTACACATAATTCCCCTTGGCCCCTGAATGTGATACACTTGCATCTCTTCTCATTTCATTTTCTTTCCTCTCCCCCTCTCCTCTTTTCTTCTCTCTTCTTTTCTTCTTTCTTTTCCCTCCTTCCTTCCTCACTACCTCTCTCTGTTTGCCTTTTGAGACAGAATCTCACTATGTAGCCTGGAATGACCTCAAACTCACAGAGATCCACCTGCTTATGTCTCCCCACTGCTGAGATTAACCGCATGCCTCCCCAATCTGTTTACAACAGCTATTTTAGCCTAGCAGTGGTAGTATAAGCCTTTATCCCAGCACTCATGAGACAGAAGCAGGAGGATCTCAGTGAGTTCAAAGCCAGCCTGGTCTGTTACACAAAGAAACCCTGTCTCAAAAAACAAACAAACAAACAAAAACCCCAGCTATTTTAAAGTCTCATGTGATTGCTCCAATATCCAGTCCCTGTCTGTCTGGTTCTAGTGACTATTTTATTGACAAGTGATGTTCACCATTTTGTTCCCTTTCATTTGAGTCTTTATCATGTTTGGTTGAATAACTAAAATGGAGTGGGAAAGACCTACAGAGTTTGAGGTAAATAGCACCTTGTCCCCAGAAAGGACTTTGCCTTTGTATGGTAAAATTATCAGTATGGAAAATAGATTTACTGAAGTCAGTAGTTAGCCTGAGCTTTGAGGTGCAGCACATATTTCAACATCTTGGTGTCAGTGACCATGAACTGGAGCACAGTGTGCTCCTGGGAAGCAGGAGGACTTTGCTCACTACTCAGTGACATTCTCAGTTTCACTTGTTGGCTGGGGAGTTCAGTTTCTCTCCTATTGGTTGTCGGCATGAATGTGGAAAATTGTTTGGAGTTAGAGATATAAAAGGGCTTTGGGACTAACTTTCTATTTCTTTTTCAGTGCTGGGGATGAAAGTCAGTGCATGATAAGCAAATGTTCTACCACTGAGCTGTATACCCCATGCCCAGGAAAATTCTTTGTTTTGTTTTTCTCATCAGCTTCATCCAGGTCTGTATGCAATCTTGGGCAGGGGTTTTTCTCTACCTCCCTGTTCTACTCCTATAGCAGCAAACACCACACTGTTTTTCTAGGTGGTCTTGGACAGGGACATCTTGATCTTCCTCCAAGAATGACAGGTCTCTTTCTGCTGTGAGTGGAGGATGTTAGTTTCAAGATAGTTTCCTGCCTTCTTTTGGTATGAGTTCAATTCAGCTGATGAAACAGAATGCCACCAACCAAATGACAAGTAAACATTAGAAATGAATTTCTTATAGTCTTATAGTCTGGGAAGTCTAAAGACAAGGCCTCAGCAGATTCAGTGTCTGATTGGACCCTGTTCCAGGATTATAGATGGTCATGCTCTTTCTGTGGTCTCACACCAGTCAAGACTTCTCTGGGTTCTTTTACAAAGACACTATTCCCTCCATTAAGACTCACTCTCATGACCTTAGCTTCTCCCCCAAACTACTTCTTTGTATGTCATTATGCCGAGGATTAAGTTTCAATATATAAATTTGTAGTGAGAGACAAAAACATTCAGTCTATTGTGCTTCAAAAGAAGACTGTTTACTTTTCTATGTCCAGCTCAGTAATGATGGGTACTTGACTGTGTTCTCTGGAAGAGTCTTTCCTCAACTCTTGAACCAGAGACAACACATCTTTACTGATACCCTGGGGATGAGAGCTCATTATCTGTACTCAGCAGATCAAGGCTTTAGTTTTGTAAGGGAGAACAGCACAGAAATGTAGGCATAGCTTTGGCCTGGCTAGTAGTGTCTGCCAATCTCCTCCTTTATGTCTGTGTCCTGCAGTGTGAGGCTTTGTCTTGTCACCTACATCATTCTGATCAACACTGGGTGGAGGCCTATGCAATGGAAAATATGAGTGATATGACCTCTCATGTATCTGCTTCCACTACCTACTCTAATGGACATGCTTGGCCATACTTTAAGAATTCACTCAGCTTTAGTTAATATCTCTTTTTAAAATTTAAAATTATATTTCATGTGTGTGGGTATTTTGTCTACATGCATGTTTGTGTACCATGTGTATGCAGTACCCATAGAGACCAGAAAAGGGGGTTGGAATCCCAGGAACTGGAGCTACACACCAGTGCCATGATATGGGCACTGGTCATTGGACCTGGTCCCCTAGAACAGCACTGCTCTTAACCACTGAGCCATCACTCAGTCCCTAGTTGATATCTTTATATCTGCTTGCATGCCATATACCCCATACTCTGCCAAAGTGAGAACATATGTGTATCTTGTCTATTGTTTTCCCTTTGGTGAAGACTAACCTTTGAAATTCAGCTTTCCACATTGCCTTGCATTGTGTTTGTTTCTTTCTGGTTTTTATGTATTGAACTGAATGTGTTAGGAGGTAGGGTCTTTGGGAAGTGTCAGGTTATATAACAGAACCCCGAGGACAAGGTTGCAGTCCTTAGAAGCAGCACAACAGCTTTGGTCTTCTTTCCCATCTTTACCATGTGAGGACATGACAAGAAGTCCATCTACCAACCAGAAAGAGGAAGGCCCATCTCCATCACACACTGGTCTGTTTGGTCTAGAAGTCTAAGGACTGTGAGACATGCTTATTTGTTATTCAAGACACTCAGGCTCTGGTATTCAGTTATAGTAGACAAATGGATTAAGATGCCGAAATGCTACAACTATCTAAAGAGCTCAATACAACTCACCTTTCAGGAAACCATGTGGCTTTCCTAAGGTGAAAGAAGAAAAAGTTTTGCATCTTTCAACATCACTGGGAAAACAATCTTGAAGTGAATGCCAGTCTACTGAGAGGAGGACGTCAAACTTCAGACACAAAGCTTTCACTCTTTCTCTAGCTCCAGCTCCATTTGTCAAGCTTTACTGCCCCCTTTTCCAAAATTCTGGTCAGAATCAAGACTGCTCCAGTGACAAATGCTAAAGGTAGAGGAAGCCTCTATGTCGTAGACCAAGCTGTGAACTTGGAAAGACTGAATTTATAACCTGTTAAAGCCTCTTCATGACAAACTGTAACCTTCCTTACCTCCCTCTATCCCTCTCCCCTTCTTTCTCCCTCTCTCCCTCTCTCTTTGCTTTCTTTCTTTCTTTCTTTCTTTCTTTCTTTCTCTCTTTCCCTTTTCTTTCTCTTTCACAGATCTTATGTATCCCCAGGCTGGCCTTAAACACTCTTTGTAGTTGAGGACACTAGTCAACTCCTGATTTCTTGACTCAATAGAACCCAGAGTTCGCATGTGCTAGGCAAGCACTCTACCAACTTAGTCACATCTCCTGCCAAGAATACTCCTTCTCTTTTGAACAGTGTAATTCATAGTTAAAGAATCCAGAAGCAATAACATTGATGGGCAATAAAAGAGAAAAGATAGAAGAAAGCCAGAAAGGTGAAGCTTTAGACTCACTTAGGTAAGGTACAAGGATTTTGGAAGTTAAATTGCATCAGGCTAGGACTCTGTTATCATTTCTGCAAGTGTCAGAGAATTGAGTGTGTTGATAAGATTAGACAGTTTGGAGCACAGGATACCTGCTATTAGTTTCTAAATGTAGTGATAGATAGAGATGACATTGTACTCTGCAAAATATGTAATTAATGCAAGCATGGAACCATGTCTTCTCCTTGAAAAATGTAACTTTGGTGTTTTATATACATTTGTTAACTTCTTGCAATTTGACAGTGTTAATCAGTTTTTCCTGCCTATGATAAAATACCCAAGACAAACAACTTAAAGGGGGAAACATTTATTTTGACTCATGGTTTCAAAAGTTCCATCTCATGATTGGTCAACTTCATTCTTTTGTGCTTGAGACAAGAAACAATATCATGGTGAGAATGTCTTGACCAAAGGAGGAGAGTGCTCATCTCATGGCTGCTAGGAAGCAGAGAGAGCTTGTTTAAAAAGAGTATCACAAATCTGCTTCAGCTGCCAGAATTTAGTGCCTGGCTATAGTCCAACTGAAAGGATAGCAGAACACCTGAGTGCTATGAAAGAGAAAGATATAAATCCCCAAAATATTTACTTTAAAAATATTTGTGTTAGAATTTAAGGTCACTTTTCACACTGACTGAGACATTTCCTTGACTCAGTTTGTGCAGTTATGTGCTACAGGCATCACTACATGTTAGGTTAACTCTGTGCTTAGAGTTGTTTCCATGGGGAACATTGGACCTTGGTCATCATCCTGATTTCTAGGCTCTCATGATTCTTGTGTATATTCTCACAAGTCAGCTTCTATAAAGGAATCATCAGTCTAAGATAAGGGACAAGCAAATTGTTCTTGACATATTGCTTCCAACCATTATAATCTTCCAGATAATCGATTCTTTTTATTGGAAGATTCAAATGCAGCTCATAGGAAGAATTCTGAGTCAACAGAGTGGAAGTAATTTTATAATGAAGCCTATCTGCAACATGGATATTTTTAGAAATGTACATATAAATTATTTTTTATATCTAGCACCAAAAGCTGACTTATTCAAATTGGTTGTATCCACATTAAGGAAGAAATTAATAAATAGCCAGTTCTTTCATGGCTTACTTACTCTTTCTCTCTCTGTAAAGGAAACAAACATTTTAAGGCTTTGAAAATAAAACTTCCATATGAATTTAGAACTTTATCAGCAAGCATATGTAAAACAGTCTTACATATCCTGGTAATTTTTCAATTTTAATATTTTTTAAACAAAGAATACTATATCTGGGACAGAAAATTTATAAGGTAAATATAAAAAATATTATAATAGTAAAATTTACCTGTCTTTATAGTTATCCTAGGGTGATCAACTCTTTCCCCAACCTACTGTCTAGACAGAGGCTTTGGTAAGAATGAAATCTAGACAGTCATTTTGTTTCATGAACTGTGAAAGGCCGACTGGATTTGAAAGTTATACTCTGGCAAATGGGTAAATGCCATTCAAATATTTTTTGCCTCTATTTGAAAAAAAATCACTAGTCCTTCTTCAGACCAAAGGAATTTATTATTGCTGCTATTTTGCCATTAGTGGGACAGGAAATGAGACATCTGAAATACTTATAGTGGACACTTCTGACCCTTGTCTCTCTGAGTTTTTCTAAATTCTTTTCCATTTCATGCTATTCAATTGTCTGTTTAAGCAAGTGCCCATCAAGGAAAACAGTGAAAGTAGAGCCGGTGTTAAAGGAAGGCTGATTTGTGTCAGTCTGGGCCAGAGAGATTGGGGCAAACTGGTCAGAGTTTCCACAGTCACAAGAAACCAGAGTCCTTAGCAACTAAGAAAACTATGACTTCTCAATTGAGGAAGTGTGGGGACATTAATTCTGAAAAATCTCTGAATTGTGAATCCAAATTTTCTTTGATATAAGATAGTACTCTGACATCTCTAACCTTCAGACCCTAGGACACAGCACTATCATCTACAAAGGTCATACCTGAGGACCAAGAACATGAACCATGCAAGCAAGTTACAAAAGCATATCATAAAAAAGAAACATCTCAATGTTTTAAGCAAGTTTACAACTTCAAATTGACTGTTTTCATAGTCATGTTTGGGTGTATGCAGTGTGTGGGGCATAGGTTCGATGCACCTATACGTAGAAAAAGGACACTTGTACAGCTTAAAATTGCTTGACTGTGTAATTATCTTCTATAAACCAACTTCCTTGAGTCTCAAGAAAGCACACCTGTGTTTTGATGTTTATTTTAAAGACAGAAACCATGTACTTTTCTACTAGGGATTTGGTCAAAGAAGCCACATTTAATCTTTTTTCCTGGCTTCTATAAAAATTCAGGTTAAGTTCCTGTATAATCTAAACAGACAGGGATAAATTAGATGGAATTTTTTTAAAGCACTCAAAAATTTAATTGTGCTCATTACACTAAACTTACATAAACCAGTATGTGTCTCAATTTATTTTAAAGGAGTCTCAGCTTTAAAGGTTAAGGCAAAAAGAAGCCTCTAGTTAACCTTCAATTAGCTGTAGCTGCCTAGCACTTTCTCTTAATCAAGATTTCACTCCTTTTTGCATTATTTTTATGACATTTACTTTTATTTAGTTTCTTTAATATATTTCTCTGTTTTATGGACAAAAAGTGAATCCAAACATGGCTGTGTGATCTTCATAAAATCATCTACCTGAGGATATTTTCTCACTTTTAAAATGACAATAATGAGGTCAGTCTTACAGTGCTGTGCAAGCTTGCAATGAACCCATACATAAAGGCATGAGGCTATTGGAAAGACTGAAGTTTTGGGGGTCAGGATGATGTAGTTTCCATCATGTTGGAGCTTGGGACACTGGGGAAGCTATTCTTTGAGCTGTTTCATAGTCAATAAAATAAAAATGTAAATTCACTGACTCAGAATGACTAATTAGAGCCTGAGGTATCCTGCCATCATCTCCCTAGCAATGAGATCACAGGTACTTACTACTGTGCCCAGCTTTTTACATGGTGTTGGGGATAGTACTCAGGTCTTTATGTTTGTACAGCAAACACGTATGAACTAAGCTATTTCCCCAGCTCTCTCTCTGGTTTTTATTCTTAAAAATTGATAAAGGATAATATTAGACTTTTGTGCCTCTTTCATTATGCTTCTGGTCATCTCAGAGAAATGGTAAAGATTGTTGATAGAGAAAGTCACATTGCAGCATGAAACAAGAGTTCCTGACCCACCTTGCAACAGGTTAGCACAAGAACTTAAAATTCCTGGTGCCGAGCCCTGCTCCTCCAGTCAGCATATTGAAGACCATCACACAAGAGACTTGTTTTTAAGGAAAATTGTTTTCAAGCTGTGGTAAAATATCCATTTCAATCACAGTGGTATTATGCAAATTCATGGTATTGACAGTAATAATCCCTTTCTCTACCCTTCATCTCAAGAAACTGACATTTTGTACACGTCAAACTGAAAGGTCCCATTTCCCTGCTATTCACCGTTATGTTTTTTGGCTGGGTCTGACTAATGTAGGTACCTAACCGTACATGAGCTGCATCCTCTCTATCCTTCTGCAATGGGCCTATGCCACTTAGAACAGTCTTCAAAGTTCGCCCACACTGCAGCCAGGGTCATAATCACCTTCCTTTGTAAGACTAAACCATATTCTCACATATGTAGACCTCATTATTTTTTTCATCCACACTTCTGAAGATGGGTACTTTCCCATCTGAAGATGGGTGATTTCAAAGACCATATGGAGCATCATGAATTTGTGTGCCGTCTTTGAATAAAGTCTAACTTGTCACTCTCTAGTTCCAATTTGAGTAGGCATGCTGTCAGAGTGAGCATTTCAAGTGAGTTTTTAAAGTATTGTTAGGTAAGTTTTAGCTTCACTTGCAAGGCCATTACACCAATTTAACTGGATAATTGAAGGTTTTTATTTTTTTTCTTTAAAATATATAAAATGAGAGAAACTAAAATTGGGAAAAAATACTATTTAATTAGTTAAATCATTCCACCCACCTTGTGTGTGGGTGTGTGTATGTGGATTTAAGACTTACCAAGTCATTCCCAATAAACAACCTGTGAAAGCCACCTGACCATCAAGTCAAAAATTGTACTGGATAAGAGGTAAGCTAAAATAATGTGTTGAGCTGGATGTATGCTGTGGAAATACAGTATTTTTAATTTTACTCAGAAGATATATAAAATAGAATAGAGGATTCCTATAAGCTGGCACGGACTTCTCACTTTTCATTGGAGGTCTGAGTGTTGCTAGAACTGAATTTCTATTTGCAATGGTGTGTCAGGAGTTAGAATTCAATTTGTAGCATTCTTTTTTTTTTTTTTTTTTTTTTTTTTTGGTTTTTTGAGACAGGGTTTCTCTGTGTAGCTTTGCGCCTTTTCCTGGAACTCATTCTGTAGTCCAGGGTGACCTTGAACTCACAGAGATCCACCTGCCTCTGCCTCCGCAGTGCTGGGATTAAAGGCGTGTGCCACCCCCCCCCCCAGCAATTTGTAGCATTCTTAAACATTCGTCTTCTATAGAATACAGAGCTAGACAAAGAATTGCTAGTGGCTTGATGAAGATGTGTGAATACACATAACAATGCAGGATACTGCCACAGCTCAGGAAACACACCGCCCAAATCAAATCTGTTTCCCTCCTTTGGCATTTTTCTCAACCATATGTAGCTTTTAAATTATTGTGATAACTTTTCCAATGTTATTAATAATATGCAGCATGTATTTATCTAAGATAAATATGATTTTACTTGGTATGTTTTTGGAAATAATAGCATACAATATGTATCAGAAAAATAAGGCAATTATATAAAAATAAAACTAATTTTTAGCCATATCTGGTTGTGCCAGACTCCTTGAAAGATATATGTTTAACAGCTATAAATATTTATATTAGATCATATGGAATATAATTATTCATCTGTCTTTTAAAGAAGTATAGAACTCCTGTTCTGTTTCAGCCAGTTTATTTTTAAGTGCCATGGAGTCTTCATGTGACTCAGTGTCACATTTGCTGTCAGCCACTTGACAATGACATTGGCATCAAAATAAGTGAATACATTCATTGTTTTAATTAACAGGGAATGTGGTGGGATAAAAAGATAAATGCATAGATAGATGTAAGAATAGATAGATGTTAATGAGCCAGGTGATGCTCCCTAAGTATCAAATCAGACTTTAAAACTACAATAGATGGAGACAAATCAGACATTAAGGACAATTATTAAATTGTATGCAGAACCATAACACTGGTTTATAAGAACATGTTATATTCTGTATCTTCATAATATTGTAAAAAGAAAGCTGTGTACAGCTCTTAGGAGGAAATCAGATGTTGAAATGAAGAGTCTCACTGAATCATAGGCTCTGAGTAGATAGCAGTTATAAATCAATTACTCAGGATAATCTAAGTCCAGGAGCCACCACACTGCACTTCTACATGAGGCAAGCAGGCCCCATCCCTGCTCCTGCTCATTTACTTATCCACAAAGCCACTCCCCCAAATTTCACAAGACACTTCTGAAGAAATAGTCAAGCCCCAGCAGTTATTGATAATAACTACAAAATTCTAAGTAGAAAATAAAAGGCACTGGCATTTTGTTCCTTTCCTGTTTTGCAAACACGCTGTGTGCAAAGGCTGTTAAGCTGGAAGCAGCATTAGCCTAGGGCTGTCAGAAGACAGAGATTCCTAAGCATCATGTAGGATTCTGGAACTGTACTGGCATCTCTATTAAAAGCCCACAGCTGACTCTGCTACTCAGATGGATTTGGGAGCTGTTACCTCAGAGAGGCCCTATCAGAGGGATACTTGTTTTGGTTAGAAAACTGTCAAAAGTCAGCTCAGCCTACTCTTTATTTGAACATCATAGTCAACAGTTATTAAAAAAATGCAGATTTTGCATAGCCAGAATGTATTTGAATCAGTAATACTTTTATAAAAAGGAAAACATAACTATAAAGAATTTTTAAAAGAATGTTTGCTAAGTATGAGAAAATAATCACATGTTGTACATTTCAGCACACTTAAACCTTCCACAAACATTATAATTTTAACAGACTGCACTGTATTGAACAACTTCCTAGTGCTCCATTTCCCACACTTTTTAAATAAAGGTGTTCCCATCATGAGGATACTTCATAATCTATTCCAAAACTCTCTTGAAGGTAAATACATAGTTTGCTTTGTTTTGAGACAGAGTTTTACTATGTAGCCCTGGCTAGGCTAGAACTTGCCATATAGATCAGCCTGGCCTCAAAAATCACAGAGATATGCCTCCCTCTCTCTCCCAAGTGCTGGGATTAAAGGCATGCACCACCATACCTGTCAATTTCTGCATTATTCAATGATAGTGAATGATCTTCTGGTTGCCATATTTTTAGAGGTGTATCTTCAAAAAATCTTAGTAGTTGTGTTAATGAGTTGAAAATGTAAACACATTTATAGTTATTTTAGGTTTCTCTGAATCTCATCTTCCAAGGATTAGGACTATTTCCTTCCCAGGCATCGATAAAAGGAGGTCCCTCTGTCTTTACAACCCTTTTCCTTAATTTCTACATCTGTTAGGTGAGAGATAGGCTCTTGGTATTGCTTTGATTTGCATTTTTTCTAATTTATATTTATTTATTTATATTTATTTGTGTGTAGCTGCATATATGTGTATGGGTATGCAAATGCCAGAGTGTGCATGTGGAAGTCAGAGGACAACTTGTGGGAATCAGTACTTATCTGGGAATCAAACTCAGGTCATCAGACTTGGCAGCAAGCACATTGACTAGCTGAGCCACCTCACCAATGTTTTGATTTATGTATCTCATTTCTTAAATTTTTGAGTGAGATTTAACATTCAAGTACATGTTTATAGGTTTTTTCTTATCTTTCTTGTGAATTCATAATTTTAAAAATAGAAAACTGGAATATTCCAGCTTCTACTAGGTGTGACAAACACTGTAGTTTTTCTATATCAGCTTCTTTACATAGAAATTATGTTATAATTAATATAAGTGGTACAATTACATGAACAAACTATGAGTTGGAATGACATTTCATTCCAAGTGACATATTTTAAAGGCATACATTTTAACTTCTGTAATTCACTTTTCTAGCTTAAAATTATTGAGTCAAACCCAAAATAAGCATTAAAAACAGTTAATAAAGCATATTTTAAGTTTTTAATCTTAGGTTTTAACACAAATCTTATCAGGGTTAAAATATGAGAGATCAGAAGAATAGGAAAAGCTACAGCTAACCTCACCTCACCAACTCCACAGCTTCCAAAGAGACCTACTTCCTGTATAACCACCTCACCAACTCCACAGCTTCCAAAGAGACCTACTTCCTGTATAACCACGCCTATATGCTTTTCTGTTCTGCTCCCTCATTTGTTCTCCCAGCCCAGCTACATCACTTCCTCTTCCTGCCTAGCTCTGTCACTTCCTGTCTGTCTGTACAGACTTCCAGACCTCATGGTTAGTGCTGGGATTAAAGGCATGTATCACTATGACTGGCTTTGTTCCCAGAGTGGCCTTGTTGAACTCACAGAGATCCAGATGGATCTCTGCCTCCAAAGTGACAGGATTAAAGGCATGTGCTACCATTGCCTGACTTCTATGTTTACTATAGTGGCTAGCTTTTTCCTCTGATCCTCAGATAAATTTTATTGGGGACACAGTATATTGGGGGACACAATACATTACCACACTAGGCAGTAACCAGTTTATTACCTTATATTTTAGACCTTATCTGTATGAAAGTGTGGGTGCTATTGTGTAAGTGCATGTTTGCCAATGCCTATGGAGGCCAGAAGAAGGCAATAGGCTCCCTGGAGTTACAAGACTTGGGTGCTGGCAACTGAACTCAGGTTATCTGAAAACAAACAAGCAAACAAATACCCTCAAAAAATCTGAACAGTAATTGCTCTTAACCATTTAGTCATCTTTCCAGCCTTAATTGAATATCTTAGTTCTTGTGTGATTTAATGTGTTTGGCTCCACAACATCTGTGGGATTTCTATAAGATCTAGAATTTTCCACTGTTTCCTGTAATATTCGAGTAATAGGATCACAAAACAATATATGTGGTACTGAACTTTGTTGAACCTAGCAGGTCAGCCTTCCTTTTGGGTAGGAGGGCTGGCATGAGCAAGTCTTAATTTTCACTCTTTCAGCAATTCAAATCTTTCTTTGGATCTGGTATGATGTCATGCACCTTTAATACACATGGAAGGCAGAGCAGGTGTATCTCTGAGTTCTAGGCTAGCAAAGACTACATATTAAGACCCTGTTTCAGAATAACAACAAAAAGATTGATTGGATAAATGGCTCAGAGGCTAAGAGTGCTTACTGTTCTTGTAGAGAGACCAAGTTTGTCTCACATATGGGACAACTTATAACCACCTGTATCTCTAGAACCATGGGATCCAAAACTCTTCTTGACTCTGCCCTACATTTATGCAAGACATATACATAGTTTTTTTAAAATTTTTTTTAAAAAATCATTTGATAAATAAATCAGTTAACATGCAAATTTTGTGTTTATAGCTTTTAAATTCAAAATGAAGATTTTCTAATATTCTGCTCTAAAATGTTATGTAATTTATGAATATAAGATAGCTCTTAACTTTATTTTTTGTTTGTTTGTTTTGGAAAAGTTAATCAGACATTTCTTTGGGATTTTAGAATTTTTCTTTACAGGTTACATGTATTTTCAGCTCTAAGATAATTTCTGTTTCAGTTAAGATTACATGACCCAAGGAATAAAAAAATACTAATTTAATGTCATTTACACAATATGAATACACAAACTTCAAAAATTTTTTTTAAAAATGATATTGAAAAATTTGAAGATTTTTATATTTTCAAAATAGTTTTTTCAAAAAAATTAAATGATTTACTAATATGTGTTAGATTTGTAAGTCATAATGCTTTATAACTTAATTTTAGAATTTAATAAATTTTAATTTGTATTTTTATAAAATATTTTTATAAAACTGAAACTATTTCAAATCTATTTTCCAATCAATATCTTGATTCACACAGGCTACATACATGCACTTTGGCTAATAAATTAACTAAAATTGTAAGACATTTCCTCACCACCATGTGCATGAGCTATAAACACAGTGGTTATCTGTCTGTAGTTCCAGAAACATGATTGGAACAGGAAGAGAGGCTGGGGGCTGAACTTGGAATTTGTTCATTATGCAGTTACACACACACACACACACACACACACACACACACACACACACAACCACCACCACCAAAAAAATAGCAGGCATTAACAACCACTGGACATTAATGTCTCTCAATATCAACAGACTCAATATACCAATAAAAAGAACAGGCTAACAGAATGGATATGAAAACAGGATCTATCCTTCTGCTACATACACAAAACACATCAAAGATAGACATTATCCCCAGAGTAAAGGGTTGGAAAAAGTTTTACAATCAAATGGACCAAAGTAGCAAGCTGGTGCAGCTATCCTAATATCTAACAAAATAGACTTTAAACCAAAATAATCAAAAGAGATACAGATGGGCATTACATACTCATCAAAGGAAAAATTCATGAAGATGATGTCTTAATTCCATGACAATTACCTGTGTTTTTAAAGGAAACACATCTAAACCTTAAATCACACATCAAACCCCACACATTAATAGTAGGAGACTTCAACACCCCACTCTCATCAATGGTCAGGGTCATTGAGATAGAAACTAAAAAGAGAAATGATGGGACTAATAAACATTATGACTCTAATGAATCTAAGAGATATCTAAGGAACATTTCACCTAAACAGAAAAGAATATATCTTCTTCTCAGTACCTCATGGAACCTTCTCCAAAATTGACCATATACTTGGTCATGAAGAAAATCTCAACAGATATAAAAAAAATAGAAATAACCCTATGTATCTTATCAGATGACCCTGGATTAAAGTTGGAGTTCAACAACAACAGAAACTACAGAAAGCCTACAAAAACTCATAGAAACTGTACAACTCTCAACATAATGACCACTGAGTCAAGAAATAAATAAATAAATAAATAAATAAAAGACTTCCTAGAATTCAATGAAAAAGAATGTACAACATACCCAAATGTATGAGACAGAATGAAATGTTGCTAGGAGGAAAGTTCATAGCATTAAGTTCCTGCATAAAAAATTTGGTGAAATCTCATACTAGTGACCTAACAACACACTTGAAAAATGTAGAACAAAATGAATCAAACATGCCAAAAAGGAGTAGATAGCAGAAAATAATCAAATTCAGGGCTGAAGTCAATAAAATAGTAACAAAGAGAACAATATAAAGCATCAATGAAACAAAGAGTTGGTGCTTCGAGAAAATCAATAAGATAGACAAACCTTTATCTAAACTGGGTAAAAGAAAGAGAGAGAATATTCAAATTTACAAAATCAGAACTGAAAAGGAGGACATAACAATATACAGTGAGGAAATCCCGAGAATCATTAGGTTATATTTCAAAAAACTGTACTCTGCAAAATTGGAAAATCTAAATGAAATGGACAATTTTCTTAATAGATACTTTTTACCAAAATAAAATCAATACTAGATAAATAACTTAAATAGACATATAACCCCTAAGGAAATAGAAGCAGTTATTAAAAGTCTTGAGCCAAAGAAGTCCTGGGCCAGACAGTCTTAGTGCTGAATTCTACCATATCTTCAAAGAAGAGCTAATACCAATACTCCTAAAATTATTCCACAAAATAGAAATGAAGGAACACTGCTAAATTTATTTTATGAGGTCACAGTCACCCTGATACCCAAAACTCACAAAGGCTCAACAAAGAAAGAATTGTAGATCAATTTCCCTCATGAACATTGATGCAAAAAAACTCAATAAAATAATTGTAAACTGAAACTAAGAACACATCAAAAAGATCATCTTCCATTATCAAATAGACTTCATCCCTGAGATTCAGGGATGGTTCAACATACAAAAATCTGTCAATGTAATCCACCATATAAAAAAAATTAATACATGAGGCCATATGAAACTGAAAACAAAGGAAACTGTCAATAAGCCAAAACAGCCAATTACAGAATGGGAAAAAAATCCTCACCCACCCCATATTCAATAGAGGGCTGATTTCCAAAATATATAAAGAACTCAAGAAACTAGATATTTTTTTAAAAAAATAATCCAACCACAAATTTGGGTATAGATCTAAAGAGATAATTCTCAACAGAGGAATCTCAACTGGCTAAGAAACACTTTAAGAATGTTAAACATTCCCCATCAGGGGAATGCAAATCAAAACTACTTTGAGATTCCATTTTACACCTGTCAGAATGGCTAAGATCAAGAACACAAATGACAGCTTATGCTGGAGAAGATGTGCAGCAAGGAGAACACTCCTCCACTGCTGATGGGAGTGCAAACTTGTATTGCTACTTTGTAAATCAATATGGTGGTTTCTCAAAAAAATTGGGAATCAATATGCCCAAAGACCCAACTATTCCACTCTTGGGTGTACACCCAAAGGATGCTCAATCAAAACCCAAAGACACTTGCTCAACTATGTTCATAGTAGCTTTCTTCATAATCGCCAGAACCTGGAAGCAATCTAGATGTTCCCCACCTGAAAGAATACAGAAAATGTAGTACATTTACAAGATGGAGTATTAGTTATTGAAAACAATGACATCAGGAAAATTTGAGGGCCAATAGAAGAAAATATATACTCACTTATAAGTGGATATTAGCTGTAAAGTAAAAGATAACCATGCTACAATCCACAGACCCACAGAGGCTAGATAACAAGGAGGGCTCAAGGGAAGATGCTCAGTTCTCCCTTGGAAGGGAAAATAGAATCTCATAGGTGGAGTGCAGGTGGGTAGGGATGAGAATATGAAGGATTAGGTTGGGGGATAGCTGGAGGGAGAGAGTACTGAAAGAGATTACTGAAAAGAAGGTTTATTTTGGGGTCAGGTGCAAGGGAAACTCCTAATAATTTTCAAGAATGTCCTCAGCTAAGACTCCTAGCAAAGGATAATATATAGCCTGACATGGCTATCTGCCATGACCAGGCAAGATTTCCAGTGGAAGGATTGGGACACCAACCCAGCCACATAACCTGCATCCTACAGCCTGTCCTGCCTGAGATGTACTGGGGTAAGGGTGATAAGAACAATCCATGTGAGTCTGTTTAATGGGTAACTGCGATTTATTAAGATATAAATTGAGGAAATACACTCATGAAAACAGAACCAAGTAAACAGCTGAACTTGTCCTCTGTTCTTTCTGGAAGTGAATGCACCTGGATGTCCGGTGTCTAATCATGCCAAAAAGAAGAACATGACACTTACCTTTTTCCTTTTAAGTGGTCAAGTACCCAGGCAAGAGGTCACATACACAGTCAAGAAATTATTTAAGCAGTCAAGAAGCACCGCCTTTTTTGGGCTGGATAGCCCAAGGTCATGGATGAAGCAAATACCACTACACTTCCCCATTTGTCTAAATATGAAGGTTATAAACCTAATACAAACTATTGCTGTGGGATGTCCTGTATGTTGTGAATATATGTTGCTATGATTGATTGATAAATAAAACACTGATTGGCCAGTAGCCAGGCAGGAAGTATAGGACAGGCAGGACAAACAGAGAAGAGAGGTTGGGAGGTAGAAGCTGAAAGGAGATGCCAGCCTGCCATCCAGGGAGCAACATGTAAAGGCAACAGGTAAAGCCACGGAACACATGGCAACATATAGATTAGCAGACATGGGCTGAGTTAAGTATAAGAGCTAGTCAGTGATAGACCTGAGCTAATAGCCCAGCAGTTTAATTAATATAAGTTTCTGAGTGAATATTTTATAAGTGGTTGCAGGGTCCATCGTGCTGGGCAGGACTGGAGAAAACTCCAGCTACAAATGGCACCTAAAGTGGGGCAAGAGTTTCCACCTAAAACCTGAGAAAAAAAGATTCTAAAATGGAGCTAAAAAGAGCTTCCTAGTTGTCTCTCTCAAGTTAGCGGCAGCCTGAGTGTTTGAGCTACTAAGACAGCTTCCTCGAGTGCACACTTGACCTGCAGTATGGCGGAAATGAGGCATTTGCAAGCAACACATCATGCTGCTGCGTAGTGGATTTAGCCTTTGCTAGTACAAAAAGAGAGGTTTCTTGACAACACACTGCTTTTATAGAACTGCTTCTGATAGTTGATGGTACACATGGCTCCAGACCCAGAGCTGGTAGTAAACTGTATCACTGCCATGTTGGAAAGCTGACGGGGCAGGGCCATCAGCTACAGGTACCGTTTCAGTCTTAGAAATGTTGCAGTTTAAATCAATAGGTTCATAATAAGTCAGATTCAGATACAATAGTTTACAATGTGTGTAAAAATGTACTTAGGCCTGGAAGAGAGAGAAAAAGGAATATATACAGTTATATTAAAAAATACATAGTTTTTAAAAATAAAGTTTTTAAAGAAACAGTAAAGGTAGTATAAAAAATAAGTCATGTAAAGATGGATATTATACAGAGAATATGGATTATGTTGTCTTTGGGATTTTTAACTGCACAAAAATATTTGATTGTAAAAGCTGTTGAGTTAAGCCAATACATATATTTTAAAGATACCTTGACTTCAAAATTTGGATCTAAGGATATGCTACTTTGGAAAAGAGGCTCTGCTTTTGTTTCCACAGAAAGTCAGAGGCTATGGATTTGTTCCAGATTAAGATATATCAGGTTTGACCAGCCAAGACCCTCTGAAAGGTCTCCGGTGACACCATGGCCCAGATGATCCAACATCCAGAACAGTTTCAAGGCAACTGGCTCAGACAATCCAGTTTTATGGACTAACCCATAAGCCTAAAAATTTCTTTGTGTCTGCATAAGATAAAGCACCCCCATCC
This sequence comes from Peromyscus californicus insignis, assembly GCF_007827085.1. Classification (NCBI taxonomy): domain Eukaryota; kingdom Metazoa; phylum Chordata; class Mammalia; order Rodentia; family Cricetidae; genus Peromyscus; species Peromyscus californicus. The sequence goes on along the minus strand of NW_026294617.1, from coordinate 1,268,166 downwards.
AGCAGGAAGTAGTAAGAGAAACTACGCCCAAATTTCCAAATATACCAAGCTGGCTTTGGAGATGGAATTGGCTCAATCCTTCTCTAAACCCAAGTATATTACTAAAAGAAAAGGTTTAGAGATTCTTTTGTTCCATATCAGAAGAGTCCTCTGGTGTGGGACAGAGAAAAACCAATATTTTTTATAAATGCAATCTCTTTCTAAAGAAAAAAAGGACATAGTATAGATAATGATAGGATAAAAGGGTAGATTGTTGAACCTGCTTTTAAAGAGCAACAAGTTGTTTGAAGTGTTTTATATTGGTACAGATTTTAGTTTATTGATACAAATTTAAAGTTAATTTTGTTATACTTTGTGTATATTTCTACCTTTGTTTAAGGTATTTTGTTTGTACAGCTCATTTGAAATTGTAATGGATAATTAAGAAATAGATTAATAATTAGTCATCTATGATGATTGTACTTGTAGCAATGTTAGTTAAGTCTTCTAGGTATACATAGATATATTTCAGATAGATAGGTTCAAAGACCTACAGAATATGGCATTTAAAATGTTTTAAAAATTTAGACTTTCTGGACAGTGAGACATGTCTTCTCCTGGCAGCACTGGATTTACTTCAGAGAGGAGGATGGTCATTGAAGATACTCTATATGGAGTTTAACTTCACCTTGGCAAAAATAGCCATTTGGACAAGAAACTGATCTTGCCTGCTTGATCAACTGGACATGTAGTACCCATGAGAAGGTGACCACTGAACTTTGCTTGACAAAATGGTCCTTCAGGTTCCCACTTCACAGAGGAAACTGCCTGACATTCTACAGGACACAGAGAAGTGACAGAGACTCTAGGCCTGTGGGCTGAAGACAGATGCCCCAACTTTACAAAATAACTTTGGATGACTGCCCAGGCTGCCAGCTGTCTCTGTCTACTCTCACAAGACTCTTGAAAGTTGCTTGCATCCTTCTCCCATTTCTTAGGTAATATTATGTCCTTCTGAGGTCTTTGATGTAGTTGAAGAGTAGATAGTTATAATTTTCCTTAGATATGACAAAAGATAAGTTAGATATGAAACCTTAGACTCACAAATATAGAATAGATAGAATATTTTCTTTAATTTTGCCAAATACAAATAGACCAGATATTGTAATGGTAATTCTTGCTTGATAACTGTTTTGTTATATGTAATTTTACTATGTTAAAGTTAAAATCTTCCTTTAAAAAAAACAGAAAAGGGAAAGTGCTATGGGATGTCCTGTATGCTGTGAATATTTGTTACTATGATTGATTGATAAATAAAGCACTGATTGGCCAGTAGCCAGGCAGGAAGTATAAGATAGACAGGACAAACAGAGAAGAGAGGCTAGGTGATAGAAGCCGGGAGGAGACACCAGCCTGCCATCCAGGGAGCAACATGTAAAGGCAACAGGTAAAGCCACGGAACACAAGGCGACATATAGATTAGCAGACATGTGCTGAGTTAAGTGTAAGAGCTAGTCAGTGATAGGCCTGAGCTAATAGCCCAGCAGTTTAATTAATATAAGTTTCTGAGTGATTATTTTATAAGTGGTTGCAGGGTCCATCGTGCTGGGCAGGACTGGAGAAAACTCCAGCTACAAACTATGTACAATAAGAACAAGTATCAAGTATTGTCTGGGAGAAATAAAGGGAAATAACATAAACAAAAATGAAACTACAACCAACAAGAACAACATCAAGTAAGAAACATAAAGAAACTAAAATTCCAGAACATAGGTAAATGACAAATTTTAGACATTACACCAAAAGCTATCCTATCCTGAAGAATCTGACCTAGTACCTAGTACACTCTTAGCTAAGCTATGAGAGAATTGTTGCTGTAACTACCTAGTTTTCAACCCCATCAAAGACCTGAGAAGGAAATAATATTACCTGAGTAAACAGCAAATATGAACAAGAAGCTTCTGAGAAATGTAAAAAATGACAGAGACTGCTAGCTACCTGGACAGTCACCCAATGTTTCTCTGCAATGCTGGGATATCCACTTATGGCTATAGGACTAGAATACCTGACAGACCAAATTCAGAAGAAGCAAATTGGAAAGACCATCTTACTCTGTCTTGGCAAGGTTCAACAGTCACTTTTCCTTGTGTCCCACTCATCCAGAAAGGACAGCATGCTTACTGTCCATGGCTGAGGTAAGGGCAGCTCTATGGCCATTTTTGCCAAGAAGAAGACAAACTCCATCCATATGAAGCATCTTTGATGGCCAACATCCCTTTGGGAGTAGATCAGTGCTGCCAGGATCAATCATGTCTCACATCAACAGAATTCTAGGGTATAAAAACATTTAAATGCCATGTTCTCTAGGTCTATGAAGTTTTTGAAGATTACCTATCCATCTGACATCTATTTTTGTATATCTAGAAAACCTAACTAATATGAATATAAATATAACAAGCATGGGTGACTATTAACCTGTAATTCTTACCAACCTAAATAACTTAAAGACTAAAGCTTCATATCATAAGAATAAACAGTCTGCAAACAGATGTAATAAGGGCAATGACCTCAAATTTGTGACAATATACAAAATATCTTATTCAGAGGTAGAAATGTATAGTGCAATATGACAACAATATCCTTAATGTGTATCAATATACAAAACTTCCTAAACCAAGGTAGAACTTATATACAGTATGACAAGTATAATTTTACATATTAATCAATATACAAAATATTTTAAATAGAAGTAAGAGCATATGTATAATATGATAAATATAGTTTTGAATTTGTATCAATAAACAAATTACCTTAGACAGAAATAGAAAATTAGCTTACATTTGTATCAATATACAAGAATCCATACCAGTGCAAAATATCTAAGGCTAATAGGTTGATAATTAGTTTACAAGAAGATACAATAATTTATCTTAATTTCCTGACAGAAGAGGGGGGTGGGGTTAGCTCTCCTGCTCTCATGCTCTCAGGGTCAACTCATGTGTCCTTGATCACAGGGACAGCTCTAGTGTGCTTTTCAGATGAGGTACACAACTATGGTTAAGGGTGAGGTGTAGTGGGTAGCCATTCCAGCTTTGATCTGGAAGTTCCAACCCCCATTGAGACTTCGGCAACTGTCACGCCTACAAGGTGGGGCCAAGGGAGGCACCTGGAGACCCAAGATCTGGATGGGCCAGAGCTCTCTCTGTTCCAGGACCATGAATGGTGGAGGTGGACTGAGCAGAGTTCCAGAGAATACCTCTTGACTGCGATACACCTTCCTCAGACCCCGCAACCTACCTATCCCTTAATTTGTAAGCTATGCCATTAAATAAATCTCCTTTAACTACGTGGAGTAGCCTTAATAATTTCACCAATATCTGGCACTCACATGGGGCAAATTTCAAAGGCCTGGGTGGCTCCCACCCTCAGCCTCCTCCCCAACTGGCAGGTACCCAAACCTGCCTGCAAAGTTCCATATGACCAGGGAACACCTACACAGTTCCATTCCCAAAAAAGGGAGCAGTCCAGTCTCAGTTCCCTAGCGTAGCCCCCAGACCAGTGAAAAACTGCTGTGAGTGAGGTATTCCCCTGCTCTCAGAGTGCCGACTCTGGCTCCCCACCATCTGGATTCCTGCCTTTAGCTACAGTCAGCCAAGGTCATCAGCAGGCCCTGATTCGGAGCTGTACCAATGCCACCTTCTGGCAGAAAAGTCCTACTACACCCCCAGAACCGCGGAAAGGTAATATAGGCAAAGCAGTGTCTTATTTCAAGTAAAAGTACTTGATAATTTTACACCTTAAAATTGACTAACAAAAGATCAAAAACACTGAAGACACCTTATGCTGGAGAGGATGTGGAGCTAGGGGAACTCTCCTCCACTGCTGGTGGGAATGCAAGCTTGTACAACCACTTTGGAAATCAATATGGCGCTTTCTTAGAAAATTGGGAATCCATCTCCCCCAAGATCCAGCTATACCACTCTTGGGCATATACCCAAGGAATGCTCAACCACACCATAAGAGCACTTGTTCAGCTATGTTCATATCAGCATTGTTTGTAATAGCCAGAACATGGAAACAACCTAGATGCCCTTCAACTGAAGAATGGATAAACAAAATGTGGTGCATATACACAATGGAATACTACTCAGCAGAGAAAAACAATGGCATCATGAGGTTTGCAGACAAATGGATGGATCTAGAAAAAATCATCCTGAGTGAGGTAACCCAGACTCAGAAAGACAAACATGGTATGTACTCACTCATAGCAGGATACTAGATGTGGAACAAGGATGACTTGTCTACTACTCACATCACCAGGGAGGCTACCTGGAAAACAGGACCCCAAGAAAGACACGGGGATCGCCCAATGACAGAGAAATGGAATGAGATCTACATGAACAGCCTGGACATGAGTGGGGGTAGTGAAAGTTGAGGGTCGAGGGAAAGAGAGCTTGGGGGAGCGGGAGATCCCAGCTGGATCAACAACAGAGAGGGAGAACAAGGAATAGGAGACCATGGTAAGTGAAGACCACATGAGAATAGGAAGAAGCAAAGTGCTAGAGAGGCCCACAGAAATCCACAAAGATACCCACACAACAGACTGCTGGCAATGGTCGAGAGACAGCCCGAACTGACCTACTCTGGTGATGGGATGGCCAAATACCCTAACTGTCATGCTAGAAACCTCATCCAACTACTGAGGGATCTGGATGCAGAGATCCATGACTAGGCCCTGGGTGGATCTCTGGGAGTCCAATTAGCGAGAATGAGGAGGGTTTATATGAGCGAGAATTGTTGAGACCAAGGTTGGATAAAGCACAGGGACAAATAGCCAAATGAATGGAAACACATGAACTATGAACCAATGGCTGAGGGGTCCCCACTGGATCAGGCCCTCCGAATGGGTGAGACAGTCGATTGGCTTGATCTGTTTGGGAGGCATCCAGGCAGTGGGACCTGGTCCTGTGCTCATTGCATGAGTTGGCTGTTTGAAACCTGGGGCCTATGCAGGATTGCTTGGCTCAGCCTGGGAGGAGGGGACTAGACCTACCTGGACTGAGTCTACCAGATTGATCTCAGTCTGTGGGGAAGGCTTTGCCCTGGAGGAGATGGGAATGGGGGGGGGGGGTTGGGGGGAAGGTGAGAGGGACGGGAGGGGGGAGAACAAGGGAATCCGTGGCTGATATGTAGAACTGAATTATATTGCAAAATAAAAAAAAAAATTGACTAACAAATTTTGAGTAATTCTTGTAATATGGCCGACAACATTACCTCACAAGAATTTAAAAACCTTTTTGCCTGTATGATGAGTGACATCTTCCTGGAAGTATACAACCTTCCTAAGGCATATCTGGCCTGTACCATTTTGGCATTCATTGTAATAATTTACACAGTGTTTAAACACTGGTTTAATAACAAGAACAAAGATGAGTCATTATTGGGACTGATGCAGGCTTTAAAAAATAGCAATGAAAACTTACAGAAAAAGATTCTCTCTCTGGAATCTGCTAATCAGGATTTACAAAATAGGCTTGTACCCAAAATTGATTTTATTGATAATAAATATGAATATTTAATGGATAGAATACTAACTCTCCAGAGTGAAATTGTGGCTACTCAGACAGTATATGAGGAAGAAAGATTATCATTGATTGATAAGATAAGGTCCATGGAATCATGTGTTTCAGAAGAACATAAAAACTTCTGTGATTCCATGAGAAAACTGGAATCGCTTGCAAGAAAGGAGGTTTACACCCTAGAATAGACCCTAGGTGCTCATTTGCAAGCCCTGGAGGAAACTCTCAATAAACATGACAAGGGACCTAATAAGCAGAAGGGCAAGACCATATAGGTTGTAACATCTCCAAATGGCTCTCATACAATGGCTTATCCTGTTATCACCCATGAGAAACCAGCAGATGACACACACCCTGAGCCATATATGACATAGACATTACAACCAATTTAAACAAGGGACTTTAAAAATATAAAGGAAGCAGTAGTTACATATGGGATACACTCCACATATGTAAAACAGCTTTTAAATTCATGGTCTACCTCACATAGAATCATTCCAGATGACTGGCATCAGTTAATTTCAGCTGTTCTAGAATATAGCCAGCAGTTACAGTGGAAAAGCTGGTTGAGAGAAGAGGCAAAAAATTTAAAACAACAAGGTAAAATCAGAAGTTTTGTGATCTCCCAATATCAAATACTTGGTGAGGGATGTTTCGCTGACAGGAATGTACAAGCCACTTATGATGAGCATACAACCTCCCTATGCTGTACAGCAGCTGTAAATGCTTGGGGAAAAATTCCAGAACCTGGAAAACCAACTGAGGTATACACAAAGATATTTCAGGGACTGCAGGAACCCTTCACTGATTTTTTACAAAGACTGAAACCAGCTATAACAAGAGCTGCATCAGATAAAGAATTAAGAAAAGTATTAACTGAGTCCTTGGCATTTGACAATGCTAATGCAGAATACAGAAGAATACTTACACCATTAAAGATCAGATCAGCTCCTTTGGAAGAATGGATTCAATATACTAATGGTGTTGAGTCTCTTAACTACAGTAATGAGGCTTGGATAGGAGAGACAAATCCCAGAGGTGAAAGAAGGCCCCGTAATACCAAATGTTTTAAATGTGGTACACCAGGTCATATAAGTAAAAACTGTACATGGGTTACTCCTAAAAGTAAAACTCCTTTTAGGAATAGCCTAAACAGGAGAACCCAACCACCTCCTGGATTATGGAGAAAATGTGGCAAAGGCCGACATTGGACCAGTGAGTGCAGATCAAAAATAGATATACAAGGCAACCATTTACTGGTGGGAAATGCCTCAGGGGGACTCTTGCAGGCCCCCAAATCAAATGTAGTATGAACATTCCCAGCCACTGTGGAAGAAATTCCTCTCCAGGACAACTGAATAAACCAATGCCTAATGTAAAAACTGATACTGCAATGAATGATAAAACAGCTTTGATAGATGGATCACAGTTTACAAAGAACACTATAAAACAAATATTTTGGCAGACTTCCATAAATGAACAAAGACCAAAGCTTGGAATTCAAATTAATGGCCTGGTTATGGAGGGCCTGGTAGACACAGGTGCAGATGTAACTATAATTACACCAAAATCATGGCATCCGAATTGGCCTCTTCAAGAGGAAGATGTCCAACTTTTGGGGATAGCCACCCTATCTCAGATAAAACAGAATTCAAGATGGGTTGAATGCATAGGGCCAGAAGGACAGAGAGGAAGGCTGAAGCCATATGTAGCAAATGTAGCAGTAAAGCTTTGGGGCTGAGATCTGTTACAACAGTGGAATACCCAGATTAAAATTCCTACACTTTCAGAAAAGGAATACAGGCCAATGCATGTTTCTAGGAATAATATCATGACAGGCTATAAAAATCAGTCACCAAACATTCAGGCTGTTCACAAACAGAGCACGACTGATGTTGAATTCTCAGAAGTATCAACTGCCTTACCTTTAAAATCGCTAAATAATAATCCTGTCTGGGTTGGACAATGGCCTTTGACAAAAGAGAAGCTACAAGCTTTAGAACAACTGGTTCAAGAGCAGTTAAATGCTCAACACATTGAAGAATCTACCAGCCCTTGGAATTCTCCTGTATTTGTTATTAAAAAAAAAAAAGTCTGGTAATTGGAGAATGCTGACAGATCTGAGAGCTGTTAATAAAGTAATTCAGCCAATGGGCTCCCTACAGACTGGGATGCCCTTGCCCTCTCTGCTACCCAAAGAATTGCCTATAGTAGTTATTGACTTAAAAGACTGTTTCTTTACCATATCCTTACAAGAAAATGATAGAGAAAAATTTGCCTTCACAGTACCTAATTATAATAATTCTCAACCAGTCAAGAGATATCAATGGAAAGCCCTCCCACAGGGAATGTTAAACAGTCCTACTTTGTGTCAATACTTTGTGCAGAAACCACTGGAGATAATTCATGCAAAGTTTCCACAATCCATAATTTATCACTATATGGATGATATCCAATTAGCTGATCCAAAGTTAGATACATTAGAAAGCATGTTTGAAGAAGTAAAAAAAGTTTTGCCTCACTGGGGATTGCAAGTTGCTCCTGAAAAATACAAAGAAGAGATTTTATTAATTACTTAGGATATAAGATAGAGCTACAAAAAGTTAGACCCCAAAAGGTACAACTAAGGAGAGATAGATTGAAGACTCTTAATGATTTTCAAAAGTTATTAGGAAGCATTTCCAACTTACTGGGTATCATGGGAATACCCAAAGATGGACTACAAAATTTGGCTAATACTCTAGAAGTGGACAAAGAATTAAATAGTCCAAGAGAATTATCAGCCAAAGCTGAGAAGGAATTGACTCTAGTAGAAAAGACAATTTGAGAAGCATATGTGGATCGTGTGGATCCAGAACTTAAATGCATTCTTGTCATATTTCCCTCCAGACATCCCCCAACAGGTATTTTGATGCAGAGGGAAGATATTATATTGGAATGGATATTCCTACCATGTAAACCAAATGAGAAATTAAAGACTTATATAGAAAAGACCTCTGATTTGATTCAAAAAGGTAAATTAAGACAGTTGACAGGAATGGACCCAGCAGAAATTGTAGTACCTTTAACTAATGAGGAAATTTCATCACTATGGAAAGATAATGAATACTGGCAGAGAGCCTGCAGTAACTTTTTGGGAGAGATTAACAACCACTATCCCAAAAGCAAGAGAATAGAATTCATAAAGAAGACTGAATGGGTCCTTCATCACCTTGTATGACAAAAACCAATTTCTGGAGTCCTCATATTCTATACTGATGCAAATAAATCAGGGAAAGCAGGATATAAATCAGGAGACTTAAGTAAAGTGGTACAAAGTCCATACAGTTCTGTACAAAAGGCAGAACTGTATGCCATTCTTATGGAACTGATGGACTTCACAGAAGCCCTCAATATAGTCACTGACTCTCAATATGCAGGGAGAGTTGTTCTACATATTGAAACTGCTGAATTTATTCCTGATAATACAGAATTAACTTCATTATTCATACAATTGCAGGAAATCATCAGAAAAAGGGAACATCATATATATATATATATATATATATATATATATATATATATATATATATATATATATAAAGGGAACATCATATATATATCAGATCCCATACAGGTCTGCCAGGACCTCTAGCACAAGGTAATGATGAGATTGATCAGTTACTAATAGGTAATGTTCTAGAAGCCTCATAATTTCATAAGAAATACCATGTAAATAGCAAAGTTTTGAATAAGAATTTCTCCATCACTTGGCAACAGGCTAAGGATATTGTGAAAAAAAATGTCCTACTTGTTCCATCTATAACCAAACTCCATTATCTGCAGGGAGAAATCCAAATTTATACAAAGAAATGAAATTTGGCAGATGGATGTGTTTCATTTTGCAGAATTTGGAAAATTAATGTATGTACATCATACCATTGAAACCAATTCAGGATTTCAATGGGCAACTCCTATGAGTTCTGAAAAGGCTGATTCTGTGATTACACACCTATTAGAAGTTATGGCCATCATGGGAATACCTGTAAAAATTAAGACAGACAATGCCCCAGCATTTGTCTCCAATAAAATGAGACAATTCTTTGCTTATAACAACATAAAGCATGTTACTGGTATACCACACAATCCCACAGGCCAAGCAGTCATAGAAAGATCCAATTAAACTTTGAAGGATATGCTAAATAAACAGCAACAGGTAACAATGATTCCTAGAAATAGATTGCATAGTGCTTTATTAACCCTGAATTTTCTCAATGCTGATGAGAAAGGAACAACAGCTGTGGAGAGACATTGGATGACAGATAAAACTCCTGAGCTAAACCAACCCGTTTATTTTAAGGATGTGCTGACCTCAGAATGGAAACCTGGATATGTTCTACATTGGGGAAGGGGTTTTGCCTTTGTTTCTGCAGGAGATGAAAAGCTATTGATACCAACAAAATTAATAAAAATTCGATTCAAACAGGAAAAACCCCTTGATGAGAAGTAAAAGATCATCCACCAATGTGACATTTCTACAAGTTGTAAGAAAAATTTAACAATCAAAGGTTGGGGTAGGATTCTGTTTTTGTCTTACCAGGATAAGGGAAATACCTATCTTCCAAAAATCATAAGGCCTTGGATATCCGGATGTCTAGAGCAGAAAGAAAGAATCTATTGGTACCAATCTACACACGGTAAAAATCTCACTATCTAACATCTATCTCTCTATCAATCTAGTAAAGCTGTGGTTCCAATTCAATTATAGCCAAGCTGGCTTTGGAGATGGAATTGGCTCACTCCTTCTCTAAACCCAACCATATTGCTAAAAGAAGAGTTTGAGAGATTCTTCAGTCCCATATCAGAAGAGCTCTCTGGTGTGGGACAGAGGGAAACCAATAAAAAGGGACCATTGTCTTCTAGATTCTAATTCTCTCCATGCTTACTCTTGATTTCTCAGAATCCTTTCTTACATGCTATGTCTTCTTTAAATCCAAACCTTCCATTTTGATAACAAGTAAGTTTTTCCAATAGCAATCTCGGAAGTCTCCAGAAGGAAGATGGGGCCCCAACAACAACAACTCTACCCAATCCAGAATGATGCCATGGTAATCATCATCATACTATACTTCTTGCCAGAATTTCAGACAATCTTACCCATTACTCTAAGACTTGCTGCAGAACCTACAGCTAGTCTAACTGAAATTTAATTATCTGAGCTTTCTCACAGTACCCAGCAGAGATAACTTCACCCCCTAAACAGCAGGAAGCAATTCTAAGAAAACGATGCCCCTTCTCCCTTAGGTTTCATAATTCTCAGGGTTATGGATGATGGTTATAGTGTTGGGGGTGGAAGAAAATATTAGACTCAGTATTCTAAAAAAAAAAAAGGTGGAGAGAAGAAATGGAATGGATATGTATAAGATATTATGGTAGATTATTGTATATACTAGTAAACAAATTTAGTAAAATAGCAGCCTTAGATAATTTGCACTGTTATGGATTCTTATATGTTGATACAAATGTAAACTATTTTTATATTCCTGTTTAAGATAATTTGAATATTGATACAAATACAGAACTATATTTGTTATAATGTACATATATTTCTACTCTTATTTGAAATATTTGTATATTGATACAAATGTAAATTTATATCTGTCATACTTTATGTATGTTCTACTTCTGTTTAGGATATTTGGTATATTGATACATATTTAAGATTAATGTCATATTGCATATCACACTATATATTCCTACCTCTGTTATAAATATCTTGTGTATTGTCACAATTTTGAAGTCATCATTCTTTACCATACACTTGCTTACAGACTGTTTACCTCATTTACATGAAGTCTTAGTCCTTAGGTTATTTCGGTAGATAAGACTTACAGATTTATAATCACCTATGCTTGTCATCTCTATAGTTACATTAGTTAGATTATCCAGATTTACAGATACATAGGTCAGATGGACAGGTAATCTTCAAACACTTCACAGAGCTAGAGAATATGGCATTTAAATAACTTAGAATTCTGTTGACATGAGACACAATTGCTCCTGGCTGCACCAATTTGATCCCGAGAGAATGTTGGGCTTCTAAGACATTTCCATTTGGAAGTTTGTCTTCTTGGCACAAAATGGCCTACTGGGCTAAGAACTGCCCTTGTCTCGACATCTGACAGTACAAATGCAATGCTGTACTTTCTGGACAAGTGGGACACAAGGAAAGCGACCACTGTACTCTGCCAAGACAGGGTAAGATGGTCTTTCAGAATTCCTGCTTCTGAAAATGGTCTGTCAGATATTCTAGGCCTGTAGCCAATTTGAATGCACCAACAATGCTGAGAAACATTAGGTGACTGTCCAGGCTGCCAGCTGTCTCGGTCTACTCTTGCAAGATTCCCGAAAGTTGCTTGCATCCATCTACCATTTCTCAGGTACCATTATATTCCTTCTCAGGTCTTTGATGAGATTGAAGACTAGCATTTATAGTTATAACTTAGAATATTTATAATATTTTAGATAAAACATATTAAGTATTAAATTCAGGTTCTTTAGGATAGGACACCTTTTGGAATGATCTTTGTAACATGCCATTTACCTATGCTCTATACTTCTCTGGATTTTAGTATGTGTTTCTTACTTGATATTGTTTGCATTGGCTGTAGTTCCATCTTATCTAGGTCATTATCCCTCATTATTCCTGGACAATATTTGATAACCATTCCTTTGTATATAGTCTTGTATTAGGTTAGAACCTTCTTATTTAGACCAAAAGGGTGAGGTGTAGTGGGTAGCCATTCCAGCTTTGATCTGGAAGTTACAATCTCCATTGAAACTTTGACAACTGTCATGCCTACAAGGCAGATCCAAGGGAGGCACCTGGAGACACGAGATCTGGATGGGCCAGCACTCTCTCTGTTCCAGGTTCCTGAACGGTGGAGGTGGACCGAGCAGAGCTCCAGAGAACAGCTCTGGACTGCGATACACCTTCCCCAGACCCCGCGACCTACCTATTCCTTAATTTGTAAGTTATGCCATTAAGTAAATCTCCTTTTAACTATGTGGAGTGGCCTTAATAATTTCACCAATAGTGAGACCATCTTTCCCAAGTGTGGGGAGGGGGGTGAACTCTCCCCTGAGGCACAGGGCTAGCCTGCCTACTGAAATATCCAGGGGGGCATGGCCAGCCTTCACAGGGCCAAACAAGTGTGGAGCTGGCTTAGCAAAGCATAGTTCCAAGTCTCCCATGCTAACATGGTCATGGACATCACCACAGACCCCAGCTGCAACAGGACCATGGACCAGACATGGTCCTTGGTAGCAGCTTAGGCCCAGACACCATCATGTCCTCAGTGCCACCACAGCCTCCTCAGATCAACAAAACCTCAATAACATCCTGGACCCCAGGCATCAATATGGTCCCAGGTAGCTAGTCTAACCCAGGACATCTAAAAAGCCCTTGGTGGCAACTGGATTCATGGACACCAACCCAGACCCCACCTCCATAGGGCCACAGACAAAGACATGGACCTAGGTTGTGGCCTATGCCTAGACATCTCCATTGCTCCAGGTGGCAGCATCAGTCACCCAGATCAGCATTGGTTCCAGCTGCAGCATGGTCCTCAGATATCATCATGGTCCAAGGTAGTGTACCAGACCCTGGATATCCACATGGCCCTCAGTGACAACAGAAGCTCCAGACATCAACTCATACCCTAGCTGCTTAGGACCATGGACCCAGGCACAGCCCTCTTCAGCAGCCTTGGCCTGAATGACACCATAGCCTCTGGTGACATCACAGGCCCCTCACATCCAGATGAGCTTGGTGATAGCATGGCCCTTGAATGTCCTCCTGGTCACAGGTTTTGACCCAGACCCTGGGCATCTATGTGGCCTTTGGTGGCAACTTGAACCATGGACAAAATACAGACTCTGGCTGTGATAGGACCACAGACCCAGACATGGTCTTAGGCAGGAGCCTGTGACTAAATGTTACCATGTTCCCCAGTGGAAATACAGGCCATCTGGACCAACATGGCCCCAACAGCAGCAAGGCCCTAGGATACCAGCATAATACCAGGCATTAGATCTCTGGCATTGGCATGGTTTTCAATATTCTCAGGAGCCACAGACATCAACACAGACCCTGGATGTGACAAGACCAAGAATTCAGACATATCCCTTGGCCACAGCTCTGGTCCAAATGATACCATGACTCCATTTTACAGCTCTGGCCACCCAAATGGACTGGCACTGGTAGCATCATAGCCCTTGGACACCAACATGATCAAAAGTTGCAGCCCAGACCCCAGGCATACATGTGAGCTCTGGCAACATCATGGGCTAGGGACATCAATATAGATCTAGGCTGCAGCAGAACCACAGACCCAGACATACTTCTTCGCATCCAGCTCAAGTCTGGATGACTATGTAAGCCATCCAGTTTGACATGGACACCAATGGCAGTGTGGACCTTGGACATCAACATAGCCTCAAATGGCTGGCTGCCCAGACCATAGGCCCTTGCATATCTCCCAGTGATGACAGGAGCCATAGACCTCAACATGGCCACCCTCAGCTGCTCCAGAGCCCAAGAACAAGACATGGCCCTGGGTCATTGTCCAGGACTAGATAATGGGCATGTCATTCTGTATGTTGTGAATATGTGTTGCTTTGATTGGTTGATAAATAAAGCTGTTTGGCCAATGGTAAGGCAGAATAAGGTTAGGTGGGACATTCTAACTAGAAAGAGGAGAAAGACAGAGCAGAGAAGACATTGCCAGCCACTGCCATGAGAAGCAAGATATAAAGATAGTGGTAAGCCACAAGTCATGTGGCAAAGTATAGATTTATAGAAATGGGCTAGTTTAAGATATAGGAACTAGATAACAAGGAGCCTGCCATGTCCATAATGTAAAAATCATATTAGCCTGTGTGTGTTTATTTGGGTATGAGTGTCTGCGTGACTGAGCATGACACAGGAAAACTTCCAACTATACCTAGACATCTTTCCTGACTCAGGTGGCCAGCTGGCCATTCATTTCAGCCTATTCCTCACCACTCTCACCTCTCTGGATCTGCCTCTATCTCTAACCCACAAACCATTCTTCCTCTCCTTCTCTTCCACCTTCTCCATCCTATATTCTCTTACCACAGTGGTGCCCAACCACCACTGCTAGGACTCTCAGTTGGGTCAAAGGCGGTGCTTGGTTGAGTACTGCCATAAGGGATGATACAGAGTTACTGCCTTTCCTCTCTCCTGTGCCCAAGACTCGAGACCTCTGACAATACTTGGTACAATGACACCTGATTGCCTGGCATGAGAAGAACTGGTGACCTCTGGTTGTTTGTAGCCCCTGAAGACCTAAAAGTCTAGGAGGGTGCCAAATGTTTCCATCACCCATATAGTCCTTAGTAGGGTTGGCCTTGCCAAAAGTCTATTAGCCAAAGAATGGGCATAAGTGTCATTTTACAATATCATCATTTGTGTCAAATGGTTACATTTCCCTACACTTTGCTTTAGATTTCAGTCTTGAGGTAAATTTTGCATGTAAATTACAAGGAGATTAAGGCATGAGGAAGCAGGAACTAAAGGCTTTTTGGCAGAAGTGTCCCTTTTGGCTTGAGGCTTTTTTGGCTAGAGCCTTTTTTGGTGAGGACTCATAGGATTTTAGTCAGAGGATTAATGGAATTGGTGAGGTGAGATGTGGCAGTGGCTTGTTCCTTTGTCTCTTTGATCTTTCAGCATTTACCCCAATATCTGGCCCAGGATTTTTTTATTAAAAGACCTATTTAAAATTTGTGTTGCATTTGACACCCAACATAGGGCACAAATTCACAAAACAGCTGCTTCCCTGTGGCTCAGGCCAGAGCTACACATGGTCAGAATCTCCACACCACCTGTGCCAGTCTCCCTAATCTGCTGGCTCAGTTTTTGTTGCAGCCACTCAGCAGAAAACTCCATAGGTTTTGGGGCTCAAAAGAAACCTGCAGGAGTTAGCCACTTTAGCACATTTCCTCTGTGCACATGGCTCAATTTTTTGCTTCTTTCCTCTCCTGGTTGGGTTATGGCTTTCTCTGGGCCCCCTCCTTGGGCTGCTGCCACACTATCATCTGAATCATCACTGTCAGCAGATTTGTGAGTCAGTTGGGATTTCTTAAAGGGAGAAATTAGTTTAAAGAAAGTTTTTTTCCCACATTGAAAAATGGAAAGCATTTTTATAATGGAAGGCATTTGATCTCTGTTTGACTATACATTAAACAGTCTGAAAATGGAACAACTAAATGAAAGGATAATTAATGCTGATGAGATAGATGTAATATCAATTATAAATATTACTTGTTTGATCATTTTTGTTTTATTATTAAAAAAGTTTGTTAATATAAGTGCCAAGACAAAAGTTTTAGAAAAACTTTTTAAAACAGTTCATAGAGATATTCAGACTCAGACAGAAGAATTTAGAGAACCAATCTCAACATTGCATTATAAGGTTACAGAGAAACAGCCTAAGGCTTTCAAACAACTCACCTTAATCTATCCAATAACTTTACAGGAACTACCTAGTGACAGTCTCAAGGCTATGTAAGAGCTGACTGGACTCCTGTACAAATGTTAGATTTGAAGAGATTCAAAGAAGCAATAGTCTTGTATGGCATCCACTCATCTTTCTTGAAGCAGAGGTTAAACTTGTGGTCAGCTTTTGGTAGAATTATCCCTCAAGACTGGAGAGATTTGGTTATAGCAGTCTTAGAGGCTGGTCCCCAATTCCAATGGAAGATCTGGTGGAAAGATGAGTCTAAGACCACTTAACAATTACAGATCCAAGATACAATTAATATTGAATTACAGGTGATATAATTGGAAGATCTGCCAAGATCAATTTCTTGGAGAAGGTGATTATGCTGTTATACAAAGACAATCTTTATATGATGACCACACAATGGCTTTATGTTTTCTGGAAGTCTTGAATGCTTGGGACAGAATTGAATAAGTAAGAAAGAAAATTGAGTCATTTACAAAAATACAGGACCCAAAACAAACCTTCACTGATTTCTTAAAAAGATTGACTTTAGCAGTAAATAGAATGATAGCAAATTCAGCAGCTAGATATAATAATTGAATCTCTGACTTTTGAAAATGTTAATGCACAATGCAAAAGGATAATTGGGCTATTATAGGCAAGATCAGCATCGTGGAAGAATGGATCCAAGATACAATTAATATTGAATCTCATGATCATGATGATGCTTGGATAGGAGAGGTGATTTCGGAGGGTTGAAGAAAAATTGAAACATAAAATGTTTCAATTGTAGTAAATAAGGTCACCTAAAACGGAACTGTAAATAGGGCCTTCCTAGAAACAATGTTTTTGATAGGAATAATCCCAATAGAATGTCCCTCCCTTCTGGATTATGCAGAAGGTGTGACAAAGCAGACAGACATTGGACTAATAAATGTAGATCAACAAGGGACAGTTGTGGTAATCCTTTGCCATTGGGAAATACCCTGAGAGGCCTTTATCAGGCTCCCACATAAAATTCCATTCAGTCCTTTCTTGTCATAATGGAAGAAACTCCTTCCCAGAGCAATTAAAGAAAGTAATGCCTATTGTTAAAAAAAATAAACATACTGTTTTGGATGATAGAACAACATTAGAAAAAAAATACAGAGAAACCATAAATCAAAATGGATAAGATTAGATTTGGGTCTCCCACAGTTAGGGTTGGGGAAGGGTTTTGTTTTTGTCTTTCAGAAAATGAGGCATCCAGCTAAGAAATCTGAAGACAGCTAGACAAATGAGATATCTGAAGAAAAGGGGCAAAATCATCCAAAAAATGTCACACAAAAAAGATTTTGTGCAGTGAACCATGACCACACCTAACAGTGAATTTGAAGTCTCCAAAAAGATGATGGGACCCCACAATGACAATTCCATCAGGACAATTAAACTGACAAACACCACCCAAAGGTTGGCTTTTCAAGAATAGAACAATTTCAAGATGGCTAGCTGAGATAATCCAGCCCCACAAATTACTACAGCCAGGACTTAAGACAAGCCCTTCATTTTCCCATTATGCAGGGACTAGACAACAAATGATATAGTTGCCTCTCCCTGGACTTTACAATTAACCCAATATTTTCTTTTCAGGATCCCCTAAAGATGCCTTCACCCCCAGAGAACAAGAAGTAATTTTAAGAATACAACATTTGCATTCCCATGTGTAGATGTAAACAACCGTCTTATTAAATAAGAAACAGAGAACCAATGCAAAGAAGAAAGCCAAGAGGTCAGAGCTAAGAGCTAAAACCTTACCCTTCCTCCTGCAGTGGTCCTACCTCTCTGAACCAGAGCTACCCCTGTGTTAAAGTCTTTATATAGAGTTCCTGTTCTGCCTTCTCATTGGTTGTAAACCCAACCACATGACTGCCTCATCACGGCCTGTCTGTATAGACCTCCAGGTTTTCTATGATTAGTATTGAGATTAAAAGCTTGTGTATCCAATAATGGCTGTATCCCTGAACACACAGAGACTTACCCAGCTCTGCCTAACAAGTGCTGGGGATTACAAGCATAAGCCACCACTTCCCTGCTTTCCTATTGTTTGCTAATAGCTCTGACCCCTGGGCAACTTTATTTATTAACATACAAATAATATTTTAATACAAATAAAATATCACCATATTTCCCCTTTTCTATTTTAATAAAAAGGAAAAAAAGAAAAAGGTTATAACTAACATAAGAAAAACTATATACAAAAGTACAATAACTATATACAATATATACAAGTAATAAATACCTAAACAATGTCTAGTTCATTTGTATTTGACAAATTCAGAGAAAATAATTCCATTATCTATTCTATTGTATATAATTCACTTTCTATCCTAATTAATCTTCAACTATAACTAACTAATCTTCAACTCCCTCAGAGACCCAAGAAGGAAATAATATTAGCTAACAAAAAAATAAAAACAGGAAGTATATGCAAGCAACTTCCAAAAAATTGTGAGTTGACAGAAACAGCCAGCTGCCTGGACAATCATCTGAGGTTTCTCCGCAGTGTTGGGGCATCATATTCAGCCTATAGGTTTAGCGTATCTGACAGATTCATTTGTGAAGTAGGATGTACACAAGGTCAACAGTTCAACCTCACATTGGGTGAGAGCAGTCTATATACCAGAAACACCTGAATTCCACTAGTGTCCTGTCATGATTCAGGATTTTAAATTCTGGAAATTGTTGATGTTTTTTTGAATTCAGCTGTCCATTCTTCTTGGCTATGTGTGTATGTGGCTTCATTTCAGCATCCCATTCTTCTCCACATCCCTCTATTAAATGCCATTCTACTGTTGAGAGGTGTGAGCTTAATTACTCTTCAAGAATAACTGTTTCAACTATCTTCCCATTGCACATCAGAAGCCATCGGCCCACTGCCTGTTAAGCTGCCTTCGAAGAAAAGGGCACAGTACCTTTTCTGGATTGTGAAGGACACTTCAGGGATGGTGCCATATTGTCCTGGCCTCAGAAGATGCCATTTGATAAAACCAAAACCACACTTGTTTTGACAAGAATCAGTAGTCCTTTGTTTCGTGTCCTGTCTGTCCTGTTTGTCAGCAGTTGATTCAAGGATACTTTGTTGTCCAGTGGCTAACTTTTGCCACAATAAAAGTTAACTCCAATTGCAGTTTTTTCAATGCCCATATTTTCTCTGAAGTAGAATGGTACTGCCAGGAGCCGACATGTCTCATAGTCATAACAAAAAAGAAAAATTTTCTAAGTTATTAAAACTAAATGCCATATTCTGTAGATCTCTGAAGAGTTTGAAGATAACCTGTCTATCTAAAATACATCTACTCAATCTTGAAAATATACCTAATATAACTACATGTTCTATTATAATATCTAACTACTAACTTTCATTTCTTTATATCCTAATAGTTGGTAATAACAACATTCTAGGATCAGAAAATTGCATTACATTGTCAAATGAATGGTACAATTAGAAATATACATATCTCATTTTCTAACAATATCAATTTCAATATATATATATATAATTTATATACAATATGAAACGATCCAATCCAATGTAAAGTATTTACATTTTTCTTTCTTTTCTTTCTTTTTTTAATAAGAACCTTAAATCTAATCTCCTTTGCTTAGCCCTTTTCCTATCCCTTGACAACAACTTGTAACCAACCCCCCTAATCAATGAAAATTATTCCAGACCCAAAACCCATTAAAAGACCAAAAAAAACCCCCACCCACCCCACACCACCTCTTTGGGAATGTGGTCGTTGTATTCTTGAAATTGCTTCCTGCTGGGTATGGGCGAAGGTATCTTTATCCTGAAAGAAAAATTTTAGGTTAATTGTCAAATTCTAGGAAAGGTAACTATATCTTTCGTTATCCAGTCTGTGAATAATGCCAAAGTTCAGGGTTTATCTCAAAACCTTATTCAAGTAGTCTTTGAGACTGGATCATCTCAGCTAGCTCTCTCAAAATTGCTCTGAGCACTTTGTGGTTCAAAGCTGATCTGTAGATGATGTTTGTCAGCTTAGTGATGTTATTATTGTCCATGTGGAATTGTTGTTGTTGTGGGGCCCCATCTTCTTCCTGGAGACTTCAGTTGATGTTAGGCCTGACCGTGATTTCCTGCAAAAAACTGATAAGAGACTCGAACACCAAGACTATATATGCGGCTTTTTAGAATTAGTTAGTACTCTATATGACCATTTATATCTTAACAAAGTTTAAAATGTATATATCTATATATATTAATCTTGTAAATTTTGATATAAAATTCATACTTTAAGAAAAGTTTAAAGAATCAGAATAGAATCAAAGAGTTGAGATTAGTAATAGAATAGTCCCTTAATTAATTTGGCTTTTCTCCTGTCCCATAGCAGAAGATGGCTCTTTTATTCTGGCATGATACAGGGAGTTTGCATGTTCCTTTTAACAACATGCTTGAGTTTAAAGAAGGAGAGAGCCATTCTCCAACTCCAAAGTCAGCTTTAAATTTTAATTGAACTGGGACTATTAGAAAACCAATAGTGTTAAATCTTTAAAAAAAAGCAGAAACAAACATTTAGGAAGACATAAAATTTTTTAGATAACATACCCATATACCATTTCACTCTGTTTCTTAGGATAGACGATTTGTCCCTTTTCTTCATTTGTCTAGTGTTCTTCAAATTCCTTAACCTTCATTCTCCTAAAAGACAAAAACAAAAACCTTTCCCCAAGGTTTTTTGGGGATGTTCCTTTTTGGCAAGTTATTATCTGATTAAATGAAAAGGCATGTGTTACTGGTATAAGTTAGTTTAAATTGGATGTTCATGTTAGTTGATGAACTATCACCTCCTCTAATGTCTCTCTTGTTCAAATCGAACCTTTATCAATTTTGATGGTACCCACAGCTTATCTTCTCCTGTAGAAATAACAGCAAAACCTAGTCCCCAATGTAACACATATCCTGGTTTCCATTCTGAGGTCAGCACATCCTTAAAGTATATAGGTTGATTTAATTCTGTAGTTTTTTCTATTATCCAATGTCTCTCTGCAGCTGTTGTTCCTTTCTCATTGGCACTGAGAAAATTCAAAGTTAATAGAGCATTATGTAGTAAATTTCTGGGGGGTTTTGTTACTCCATTTTGTTTATTTAGCATATCCTTTAGAGTTCTGTTTGATCGTTCTATAACTGCTTGACCTGTAGGATTATGTGGTATACCTGTAATATGGTTTATATTATAATAAGCAAAAAACTATTTCATTTTAACAGAGGCATATGATGGAGCATTATCAGTTTTGATTTGTGCAGGTATAACCATAATGGCCATAACTTCTAGCAAATGAGTGATTACAGAATCAGCTTTTTCAGAACTCAAAGCAGTTGCCCATTAAATCCAGAATAAGTATCGATAGTGTGGTGCACATATTTCAGTTTTCCAAATTCTGCAAAGTGAAACATGCCCATCTGCCAGATTTCATTTCTCTGAGTACCCTTTGGGTTACATCCTGCTGGTAATGGCGTTTGATTGTGGAAGGAACAAGTAGGACATTTCTTTACTATTTCTTTGGCTTGTTGCCAGGTTATGGAAAAATCCTTTTTTAAACCTTTACTATTTACATGATGTTTTTTATGAAATTCTGAGGCCTCCAGCACATTTCCTACCAATTTATCAATCAATCTCATCATTGCCTTGTGCTAGAGGGCCTGGCACACCAGTATGGGATCGGATGTGAGTTATATATAAAGGATGACTCCTTTTTCTGATTGTATCTTGTAATTGAATAAATAGTGAAGTTAATTCTGAAGCATCATGGATAAATTTTGCAGTCTCAATATGTAATACTACTCTTTCAGCATACTGAGAGTCAGTTACTACATTGAGAGGTTCTGAAAAATCCATTAATACCAACAGAATAGCATGCAATTCTGATTTTTAAACTGAATTATAAGGACTTTGAACCACTTTACTTAAATTTTCTGATTTGTAACCTGCCTTTCCTTGTTTGTTGGCATCTGTATAAAATGTACAAACTCCAGATATGGGTTTTTTCCTCACAATTCATGGTAAGATCCAATCAGCTCTCTTTATAAGATCAATTCTATTGCTTTTGGGATATTTGCTGTTAATTTCTCCCAAAAAATTACTACAAGCTTTTTACCAAGCTTCATTTTCTATCCATAATTTTTCAATGTCCTCCTTAGTTAAAGGTACAACAATTTCTGCTGGGTCTATTCCTGCTAATTGACGAAGTCTCAATTTTCCTTTCCAAATCAAGTCAGAGATTTTTTTCCATGTAAGTTTTTAATTTTTTATTTGGTTTATTTGGTAAAAGTATCCATTCCAATATAATATCTTCCCTTTGTATTAATATTCCTGTTGGAGAATGCCTAGAAGGTAAAATAACCAAAATGCAATCCAGCTTTGGATCAATACGATCTACGTGCCCTTCATGTACTTTCTTTTCTAGCAAGGCCAATTATTTCTCAGCTTCTGGTGATAATTCTCTTGGACTATTTGAGTTCTTGTCACCTTCTAATGTTTTTAACAAATTATTCAGTTCACCCTTTTTCACCCCAACAATAGTTCTTAGATGAGAAATGTCTCCAAATAATCTTTGAAAGTCATTACAAGTCTGTAGTCGATCTCTCCTAATTTGCACCTTTTGAGGTCTAATTTTTTGAAGTTCTATTTTATATCCTAAATAATTAATAGAATCTCCTCTTTGTATCTTTTCAGGAACAATTTGTAATCCCCAGCAAGGCAAAATTTTCTTTTCTTCTTCAAACATTCTTTCTAAAGTATATGCATTTGAGTGAGCTAATAAAATATCACCCATATAATGATAAATTATAGATTTAGAAAGTTAATTACGTACTACTTCTAATGGCTGTTGTACAAAATATTGGCACAAAGTTGGGCTATTCAACATTCCCTGTGGGAGAACCCTCCATTGAAATCTTTTAACCGGTTGTGAATTATTATAAGTAGGCTCTGTGAAAGCAAATCTTTCTCTGTCTTTTTCTTGTAAGGGTATTGAAAAGAAACAGTCGGCCCCAGACCCCATCCCTGGGCACCAGCCACTCCAGGGAAGACCTGCCCAACTCGGCCCCAGGTTCTGGCCACCGGGCAGGTTCCCTGCTAGCCCCACCGGGAAGGATCCCCTTCTCCAAGACCCCTGGCAGACCCTGCAGTCTCCACGCCCTGCCCCCACGCCCATCCGCCTGAGCCCCAAGCCTCTTCCTGAGACTTAGAGGCCGGCCCACAGCTCCCATCTTGCTCCGGACTTCCCTTTTGGAACACTGACTTCCCTTTTGGAACACTGGTCTGTCTGAACCAAGTGTGCGGATAAGGCCAAGAACGAACCACAAGGAGATGGGCAGACGTCAAGGCAGAAACATATACAACAAAATGAATAGCAATACAGCATCACCAGGCCCTAGCCCTCCTCCAACACCTAGACCTGAACATCAGAAATTGGAAGAAGCAGAAGAAAACAGCCTTATGAATGACATCATGAAGAAGCTAGAGGCTTGTGTAGAGGAAAAGACAAAAAAATGTGAAGAACGCTGTAAACAACTAGAGGAAAGGGCAAACAAATTAGGAGAAATCAATAAAGTCCTGGAAGAAAACAATAAAATACTGAGAGAAAATCAAGAAAAATCAATGAAACAAATGAAGGAAACAGTCCAAGACCTGAAAAGGGAAATAGAAAAAATGAAGAAGACACAAACAGAGGGAATGCTGGAAATAGAAAATCTGAGAAAACGATTGGGAACTTCAGATGCAAGTATAATCAACAGAATGCAAGAGATGGAAGAGAGGATCTCTAGCGTTGAAGATACAGTAGAAGAAATACATTCATCAGTCAAAGAAAACACTAAAGCCAACAAAGTCATGAACCAAAATGTCCAAGAAATTTGGGACACCATGAAAAGACCAAACCTAAGAATAATAGGGGTCGAAGAAGGAGAAGAATACCAACTCAAGGGCACAGAAAATATATTCAACAAGATCATAGAAGAAAACTTTCCCAACTTAAAGAAGGAAATGCCTATGAAGATACAAGAAGCTTATAGAACACCAAACAGACTAGACCCCCAAAAAAAGTCCCCTCGCCACATAATAGTTAAACAACTAAACGTACAGAATAAAGAAAGAATATTAAGAGCAGCAAAGGAAAAAGGCCAAGTGACATATAAAGGCAAACCCATCAGAATAACACCCGATTTCTCAATGGAGACTTTGAAAGCCAGAAGAACCTGGACAGATGTAATGCAGACACTAAGAGACCATGGATGTCAGCCTAGACTAATATACCCAGCAAAACTTTCAATCACCATAGATGGAGTGAACAAGACATTCCATGACAAAGCCAGATTTAAACAATACTTATCCACAAACCCAGCCCTACAGAAAGCACTAGAAGGAAAATTCCAACCTAAGGAAGTCAGATACACCCTCAAAAACACAGGCAACAGATAAAGCCACAGCAGTAAACCCCAACGTATAGAAGTACCCACACATCACCACCAAAAAATAACAGGAATGAACAATCACTGGTCATTAATTTCCCTCAATATCAATGGACTTAATTTACCTATAAAAAGACATAGGCTTACAGAATGGATACGAAAGCAGGACCCATCTTTCTGCTGCATACAAGAAACACATCTCAAATTCAAAGATAGACACTACCTAAAAATAAAAGGCTGGGAAAAGACTTTCCAATCAAACGGTCTTAAGAAACAAGCGGGTGTAGCCAACCTGATATCCACCAAAATAGACTTCAAACTAAAATCAATCAAAAGAGATCAAGAAGGGCATTACATACTCATCACAGGAAAGATCCACCAAGATGAAGTCTCAATTCTGAATATTTATGCCCCAAACACAAGGGCACCCACATATGTAAAAGAAACATTACTAAAGCTTAAATCACATATAAAACCCCACACATTAATAGTGGGAGACCTCAACACCCCACTTTCACCACTGGACAGATCTCCCAAATTGAAACTTAACAGAGAAATAAAGGACTTAACTGATGTCATGACTCAAATGGACTTAATCGATATCTACAGAACATTCCATCCTAACAAAAAAGAATATACCTTCTTCTCAGCAACCCATGGAACCTTCTCTAAGATTGACCACATACTTGGCCACAAAACAAATCTAAACAAATACAAAACAATTGGAATAACCTCCTGTGTTCTATCAGACCACCATGGTCTAAAGTTGGATTCCAACAACAACAAAAACTACAGAAAACCTGCAATCTCATGGAAACTGAATAATACCCAACTGAATCACCAATGGGTTAAGGAAGAAACAAAGAAAGAAATTAAAGACTTCCTAGAGATCAATGAAAATGAAGACACCACATATCCAAATTTATGGGACACTATGAAAGCAGTACTAAGAGGGAAATTCATAGCACTAAATGCCCACATAAATAAGTTGGAGAAATCTCACACTAGAGACTTAACAGCATACCTGAAAGCTCTAGAACACGAAGAAGCACAGTCTCCCAGGAAAAATAGACGCCAGGAAATTATCAAAGTGAGAGCTGAAATCAATAAAATAGAAACAAAGAGAACAATACAAAAAATTAATGAAACAAAGAGTTGGTTCTTTGAGAAAATCAACAAGATAGACAAGCCATTATCCAAACTAACCAAAAGACAGAGAGAGAGCATCCAAATCAACAAAATCAGAAATGAAAAGGGGGACATAACAACAGACATTGAGGAAATCCAGAGAATCATCATGTCATACTTCAAAAACCTCTATTCGACAAAACTGGAAAACCTAAAAGAAATGGATAACTTTCTGGATAGGTACCACATACCTAAGTTAAATCAAGACCAGATAAACTATTTAAATAGTCCAATAACCCCTAACGAAATAGAAACAGTCATTAAAAGTCTCCCAACCAAAAAAAGCCCAGGACCAGATGGTTTCAGCGCAGAATTCTACCAGATCTTCAAAGAAGAGTTAATACCAATACTCTCTAAATTGTTCCACACAATAGAAACAGAAGGAACATTGCCAAACTCCTTCTACGAGGCTACAATTACCCTAATTCCTAAACCAAACAAGGATACAACAAAGAAAGAGAACTACAGACCGATCTCCCTCATGAACATTGATGCAAAAATACTCAATAAAATACTGGCAAACAGACTCCAAGAACACATCAAAACAATTATCCACCATGATCAAATAGGATTCATTCCAGGGATGCAAGGGTGGTTCAACATACGAAAGTCCATCAATGTAATACACTATATAAACAAACTCAAAGAAAAAAACCATATGATCATCTCACTGGATGCAGAAAAGGCATTTGACAAAATCCAACACCCCTTCATGATAAAGGTATTGGAGAGATCAGGAATACAGGGAACATACCTAAACATAATAAAGGCAATTTACAGCAAGCCAACAGCCAACATCAAATTAAATGGAGAGAAACTCAAAGCAATTCCACTAAAATCAGGAACGAGGCAAGGCTGTCCACTCTCCCCATACTTATTCAATATAGTACTTGAAGTTCTAGCCAGAGCAATAAGACAACATAAGGAGATTAAGGGGATACAAATTGGAAAGGAAGAAGTCAAGCTTTCCCTATTTGCAGATGACATGATAGTATACTTGAGCGACCCCAAAGATTCCACCAAGGAACTGATACAGCTTATAAACACCTTCAGCAACATAGCAGGATACAAGATCAACTCAAAAAAATCAGTAGCCCTCCTATATACAATGGACAAAGAAGCGGAGAAGGAAATCAGAGATACATCACCCTTTACTATAGCCACAAATGACATAAAATACCTTGGGGTAACACTAACCAAGCAAGTGAAGGACCTATATGACAAGAACTTTAAGTCCCTGAAAAAAGAAATTGAAGAAGATGTCAGAAAATGGAAAGATCTCCCATGCTCATGGATAGGCAGGACTAACATAGTAAAAATGGCAATCTTACCAAAAGCAATCTACAGATTCAATGCAATCCCCATCAAAATACCAACACAATTCTTCACAGACCTGGAAAAAATAATACTCAACTACATATGGAAAAACAAAAAACCCAGGATAGCCAAAGGAATCCTGTACAATAACACAACTTCTGGAGGCATCACGATCCCTGACTTCAAGCTCTACTATAGAGCTACAGTAATAAAAACAGCTTGGTACTGGCATAAAAACCAACATGTGGACCAATGGAATCGAATTGAAGACCCTGACATTAATCCGCACACCTATGAACATATAATTTTTGACAAAGAAGCCAAAAGTGCACAATGGAAAAAAGAAAGCATCTTCAACAAATGGTGCTGGCAAAACTGGATATCAACATGTAGAAGGCTTCAAATAGATCCATATCTATCACCGTGCACAAAACTTAAGTCCAAGTAGATCAAGGACCTCAACATAAATCCAGCTACTCTGAACCTGCTAGAAGAGAAAGTAGGAAGTAGTCTTGAACGCATTGGCATAGGAGACCACTTCCTAAATAGAACACCAGTAGCACAGACTCTGAGAGAAACAATCAATCAATGGGACCTCTTGAAACTGAGAAGCTTTTGTAGAGCAAAGGATATGGTCAACAAGGCAAAGCGACAACCTACAGAATGGGAAAAGATCTTCACCAACCCCACATCTGACAGAGGACTGATATCCAGAATATATAAGGAACTCAAGAAATTAGACGTCAAAATGCCCAACAGTCCAATTAAGAAATGGGCTATAGAACTAAACAGAGAATTCTCAACAGAGGAAACTCAAATGGCCGAAAGACATTTAAGGAATTGCTCAACATCCCTAATCATCAGGGAAATGCAAATCAAAACAACTCTGAGATACCACCTTACGCCTGTCAGAATGGCTAAGATCAAAAACACTGAAGACACCTTATGCTGGAGAGGATGTGGAGCTAGGGGAACTCTCCTCCACTGCTGGTGGGAATGCAAGCTTGTACAACCACTTTGGAAATCAATATGGCGCTTTCTTAGAAAATTGGGAATCCATCTCCCCCAAGATCCAGCTATACCACTCTTGGGCATATACCCAAGGAATGCTCAACCACACCATAAGAGCACTTGTTCAGCTATGTTCATATCAGCATTGTTTGTAATAGCCAGAACATGGAAACAACCTAGATGCCCTTCAACTGAAGAATGGATAAACAAAATGTGGTACATATACACAATGGAATACTACTCAGCAGAGAAAAACAATGACATCATGAGGTTTGCAGACAAATGGATGGATCTAGAAAAAATCATCCTGAGTGAGGTAACCCAGACTCAGAAAGACAAACATGGTATGTACTCACTCATAGCAGGATACTAGACATGAAACAAGGATGACTTGTCTGCTACTCACATCACCAGGGAGGCTACCTGGAAAACAGGATCCCAAGAAAGACACAGGGATCGCCCAATGACAGAGAAATGGAATGAGATCTACATGAACAGCCTGGACATGAGTGGGGGTAGTGAAAGGTGAGGGTCGAGGGAAAGAGAGCTTGGGGGAGCGGGAGATCCCAGCTGGATCAACAACAGAGAGAGAGAACAAAGAATAGGAGACCATGGTAAATGAAGACCACATGAGAATAGGAAGAGGCAAAGTGCTAGAGAGGCCCACAGAAATCCACAAAGATACCCACACAACAGACTGCTGGCAATGGTCGAGAGACAGCCCGAACTGACCTACTCTGGTGATGGGATGGCCAAACACCCTAATTGATGTGCTAGAAACCTCATCCAACTACTGAGGGATCTGGATGCAGAGATCCATGACAAGGCCCTGGGTGGATATCTGGGAGTCCAATTAGCGAGAATGAGGAGGGTTTATATGAGCGAGAATTGTTGAGACCAAGGTTGGATAAAGCACAGGGACAAATAGCCAATTAAATGGAAACACATGAACTATGAACCAATGGCTGAGGGGTCCCCACTGGATCAGGCCCTCCGAATGGGTGAGACAGTTGATTGGTTTGATCTGTTTGGGAGGCATCCAGGCAGTGGGACCAGATCTTGTGCTCATTGCATGAGTTGGCTGTTTGAAACCTGGGGCCTATGCAGGATTGTTTGGCTCGGCCTGGGAGGAGGGGACTAGACCTACCTGGACTGAGTCTACCAGGTTGACCTCAGTCTGTGGCTGTGGAGAAGGCTTTGCCCTGGAATAGATGGGAATGGGGGGGGGAGTTGGGGGGAAGGTGAGGGGGATGGGAGGGGGGAGAACAAGGGAATCCGTGGCTGATATGTAGAACTGAATTGTATTGCAAAATAAATTAAAATTTAAAAAAAATTGGCACATGTATGCTAGACATTAAAAAAAATCCATCTTCTCTCATTTATCTGAGAATGAATCATACTTCTGATGAATGATGCTGTCTTATGTTTTCTGACTCTGGACAATGGAGATGACTACAGCAACTCTCAACTCTATTAGTATGGATTTTCTGTGTAAGTAATAAAGTAAAGGAAAAGCTTTATTTTGGCTTAGTTCTGAACCAAGGTCTAGAGTACATCTGACTATAACCGTTTTTTCTGAAAGAATTATAAGGTAGCTCAGGACATCATATAGAAACAGAAAGATATGAAAGCATATGAGTAGTTTCTGGTATCTCCCTCTTCTTATGAAGCCATGGCAGGTAACCATAGGAACTGCATCATATCATAACAGAGAAATGCATTTAGTCCAAGTTCAAAAGTCCCCATAGTCTCATATCACAGTCTCAACCTTATTTAAAAGTCCAAATTTCAAAGTCTCTTCTGAGTTTTATATAATCTCTTAGCTGTAATCACCTGTAAAATCAACATAAAAAAGCAGATCACACTCTTTCATCATATAATGGCACAGGAAATACATTATCATTCTAAAACATAGGGAAGGGAGCCTAGTAAGGAAATAATGGACCAAAGCAAGACCAAAAATGAGCTGGGAAAACTCCATACATCTTCATGTCAAAACACTTTTCAGACCTACCTAATGTAGCACTGCTCAGATGGGAGCTAACCAGCTGGGGTCCTCAAGGCCCTGGCTGGTGGGAAGACATTCATGGGCCCACCTGGTACCTTGTGGCATCAGGCAGGTAGGTCTCATTATTATAAACAAATAAGTGGTGGAGGAATTGGAAAGAACGAGAAGCAGAATGGTTAGA
This sequence comes from Peromyscus californicus insignis, assembly GCF_007827085.1. Classification (NCBI taxonomy): domain Eukaryota; kingdom Metazoa; phylum Chordata; class Mammalia; order Rodentia; family Cricetidae; genus Peromyscus; species Peromyscus californicus. Next base: position 1,237,928 of record NW_026294617.1, on the reverse strand, counting down.
TGCTGTGAAAAAATGCAGAAAGAAAAAAATTAAGATGGTGAGGAGTAGGCAGATATTGGAGGCCTGCTTGCCATCGGGGGCCATGGTGAAGGTGGTGAAGAGCAGACTGAGGGGGAAGGTCTGCTTGCCACCTGGGGCCATTAGGTGTCTGGGCCAGGCTGCTGCCAAGGGCAATATCTGGGTCCTTGGTACTATAATAGCCAGGGTCTGTGCTGATGTCCATGGCTCTTGTTGCCATTGAGTGCCATGCTGATCCCAGTGGTCTTGGCCACCTCCTGGGGCTGTGCTTAGGTCTAGGGACCATGCTGCCACTGATGCAGTGCTGATCTGAACCTTTGCTGCCACCTTTGGCCGTGGTGACAACCAGAGCCAGGCTGCTGCAGAGGACCATGTCTGGGTCCATATTGCTACCACAGCCAAGGTCTATGTTGATGTCCATGACCCATGTTGCCACAAAAGTCAACATGAAGCCTGGGTCCAGGCCACAACCTGTGACCTTGTTATTGTCTAGGGACCATGCTGCTAACAGAGCCATCCTGATATGAGTCGCTGGGGCTACCACCTGGAGCTAGGATGTTGACCAGGCCAAGTTGCTACCTGAATTCTTGTCTGGGTCTGTAGCACAGCTGCAGCTGGGGTCTGTGTTGCAGTCTATGGCCCAGGTTTTCACTAGGACCCACAGAGAGGTCCAGGATCTGGGACAAAACCTGTGGCTTGATTGTAGTCTGGTGGCCATGCCACAGTAGGAGCTATACAGAAAAGGGTGGTCTGTGCTGCCACCCAGAGCCCTGGGGTGTCAGCCAGGCCCATGCTCCTGCTAAGGGCCATGGTCTGTGGCCCTGTAGTAGCCAGGGTCTGGATTGACATATGTGGCTCCTGTTGCCCCTGAGGGTCATTAGGATGCCCAGGGTCAGATCAGTCACCTGAGTCCAGGTTGATGTCCAAGGGCCAGGATGCATGCAGATAAGTGTGGCTTGTGCTGCTACTCAATGTCATGGTGACATCCAGGCTAGAGTTTCAGCTGAGAGTCATATTAGGGTCCATGGCGATACTGCAGCCAGGGTCTGTACTGATGTCTAAGGCTCCTGTTACCATTGAAGGCCATGCAGACACCCAAGATCGAAGGCCATGTTGGTGTCTAAGGGTCATACTGACACTGGGACCTATGCCAATCTGAGTGGCCTCCACTACCACCAGGGGCAGTGGTGACATCCAGACTTAGATGCTGCCAAGGACCATGTCTGGGTCCATGGTCATACTGAGGATGGGGTCTGTGCTGAAGTCTGAGTGCCATATTGCCACTAAAGGTCATATAGAAGCCCAGAGTTGGGGCCACAACCTGAGGCATTGATGGTATCCAAAGGACATGCACCTGCCAGAACCATTCCAACCCAAGTGGCCATCACTTCTACTCTGAGTCAGGGCCTTGTCTGGGTCTATGGACAAGTTGCAGCTGGGGTCTGTTTTGATGTCTGTGGCCCATGTCACCTCAGAAAGCCTTAGGAACCATGTGAGATGAAATCAGAGGGTCATGCTGAGCCTGTTCTGCCCTTCACTGGTTCTAAGAAAGCTGACCTTGCCTCTTGCTGGATAATACAGCAAGAAAGGTGTCCCCTGCACTCAGGAAAGATGCCTCCATCCCTCACCACAGGTGAGGATGAACTTTCCCTGAGGGCATGATGTAGAGGAGTTGACTCCACTCCCTCACCCAAGGTAGGTGACCCTTGTGACCTGGACAGCCCAACTCAGCTACCTGGGATTGCCCCTCTCTAGCATCTACCCAATCTAGAACATGTTGGAACTCATAAATGGACTGGTCCCGTGAAACAATACCTACAGAATTTCCAAGATACAGGGTAGCAACAGGGTGTCCCAGAGAAGTTCCAAGGAGAATCCAGTGAGGATGGTGTACCTGAAACAAAAGGCCTTGAACCAGACCAGTGACTCATTGCAATGACCATTTGCTAGTAAAGCTGATAGGACAAAGGGGTATACTATATGACACACAGAGGCCTCCAATGCAATCAGCATGAATGAAGAGGTATTGGAGAGGCAAGAAAGAATGAGAAGCAAAGAGGGTTTTTGTTGTTGTTTTTGGTTTGTTTTGGGTTTTTTTTGTTTTCTGTTTTGTTTGTTTGCTTGCTTGCTTACTTTTTTGTTTTCTTTTGTGGAGGGCACTGCAAGGGTGAGGGGAGGATATGGGGTACTGGGAGGTGAGTGAAATTGGAATGCATGATGTGAAACTCCCAAATAATCAACAAAGAAGTTAAATTAAAACCAAATCAAACCAACCAAACAAACAAAAAAAAATGCTCTTCAGATTTCTAAAACTTTTCAGCTTTCTTGATTAGAACATACTTCTTTCTCTTAGGCTTTTTTCATGTCCTATTAGCAGATTTCCTCAGCAGGTTTGTGACAGCTCTGGCATCACCAACATCTTTGGGTTTCCAAGGCAATCCAGCCTTCACCTTCACAGTTTCATGTAATGACCTCTCTAGGCCTCCATTCAGAGAAATCACTGATACATATCTGGCCTTGGTGGCCTACCCTAGCCCCCCGGGGGGGCAGGGGAGGGGCAATTCCACAACCCCTTTCTTCTATCCTTAACTCCAGAATCACATGGCCAAAGCTGCCAAGTTCTGCTGCTTGTTGGGATTGTAACATGCCCCCCTTGTTCAATTACATCTTCACCAGCTTTCAATCCTTCACTGCCTAAGTTTGTCTGTCCTGAAACTAGATCTCTAGACCAGGCTAGCCTCAAACTCAGAGATCTATCTGCCTCTGCCTTCCCAGTGCTGGGATTAAAGGTATGCATTGCCACCCCCTGCTCTAAGCTTTTCTTTAATTACTTTTCACAAGTTAGAAACTTAGTTATCTACATGGCATCTTACCCTGAAGTCACTACTTACTTTATTCCATTTCTTAATCTGTTTACCTCCATGAACACAGGATTTAACTGTCTTCCACTTCCTGATGCCCTTTTTCTTAATCTGTACATTTTGTATTTTACTTGCTGAGTTTGCTCCTTTTTTTTTTTTTATAAATAAGCAGAGTTATTGCTAATAATGACACAACAGACTATATTAGGCTGTTTTGAGATTTCCTCTGCCAGAAGAAGGAAATTAATCCAAAACTCTTCACTTAAGATCCAGGAACACTTTTCTGACAAGGGCAAAAAGCAGCCACATTCTTCACCAAAATATCACAAGATCACTCTCTAAGGCCACATATTAACATTCTTTTCCTCCGAAACCTCTTGATTCCTACAGTTCAAATCATTCTTAGCACCATTGTCTTTCATGCTCCTACTAGTATGACCCATTAAGCATCACTTAAAACATTCTACTACTTTCCTAACCCAAAGTACCAAAGTCTAAATTCCCCCAAACAAAAACATGGTCAGGCTGATCACAGCAATTCCCAAATCCCTGGTACCAACTTCTGTCTTACAGGATTTTTATTACTGGGAAGGAACACCATGACCATGGCAACACTTATAAAGGAAAAATATTTAATTGGCATGGCATAGTTTTTCAGAGGTATAGTCTATTATCAACATGGTGGGGAACATGGTGGCATGCAGGATGACATGATGCTGGCTACATCTTGATGGGCAGGCAACAGGAAGTGTTCTGAGACACTGAATGTTGCTTGAGCATATATGAGACCTCAAAGCATGCCTCCACAGTGACACATTTATTCCAACAAGGCCACACATATAACAACAAGACCATACCTCTTAATAGTGCCACTCTCATTTTCTTTCAAGACACAACATAAAGGGAACATGAAACTTTTGAAAAAGCAATATTAAATAATTTTTATTTTACCATGGACAAATTAAAATTGTAAAACAGAAGAAATCATGTTTACATTAATTCTATCTGCAATAAAATAGACCTATAATACATTGAAGTAGTCTCAGATGATACATTCATAAAGTCTTGTTAGGGTCCTGGAAAAGTCCCACAAAAGACCAACATCCATGTATGCAATCAACAGGAGTTTTTAAATTATCTTAAGACGGTACCAGCATGCTGGGGCCACATATCCAACACAAAGGCAAAACTGGTGACCCCCAAGAAAAACTGGCAGGCTGTTTTCTACATAGCTAAAGAAATTATAAAGACAGTAAGATCATTCCAACTATGATTGATTTACATAAGTGGCAATCATATTAGCACATTTCTAATTGGTCAGAGCTAGCAGGAGTTGGCTAAGGCTACAGCTTTCCCAAGTTTTGGGCAAGTCTGAACAAGTCCAAGGCTTTTTCCTTATTTGGTTATTGCCTTGAGGTACTGGAGAGAAGGGAGGAGTGGCCCAGGCTCAGTACATGCAGTTGCCCTTGTTTTTACTATTAGGAGTGTTGGGGACTAATTGCCCTCAGAATCCATCTTCTCAGTTTCAAGAAGCAAGGGCTGAGGCCTATCTCTTATCTGAAATATTAAGAGCCTATCATGATAATTGTCAGGCCTCCTCATTCCTCTTTAAGTAGAGCATCATATCAAATCCTAGAGATATTTGCTTGCAGGTTTTCAGGTTCGTATTGTGCTTTAAAAGCATCAGTTGAAAATTCAGTTACCCCAGCCTCTAGGCCTTAGACCCAGGGCCACTACCTGTGCTCACATACCCACACCAATTGCAGCTGAAGTTGCAGGCCAGCAGGCAATACTCCTGCTGGTAGGCTTGACCACCACCACCCTTATCAGACCCTATAATTCACAAGCCCCATTACATTCCTCCCTTACAAGCCCTGTTACTTTCCCCTGAGACCACAGCTGCTCCCTGAACCACAGCTTCTACCACCTTCCATTGGAACTAGAGCTCTGACTGGACCAAGAGCTCCCTGAGACACAAACACAGCCAGTGCTGATTGAACCAATAGGAGCTCCCTGAGCCACAGACACTGTTTGCACCAATTGGAGGAAGAAATTGGAAGATACCAGTGCAAGAATGCATTCAACAAAATAAAGAACAATATGGTGTCACCAGAACCCAGCGATTCTACTACAGCAAGACCTAAACATCCCAACATAGAAGAAGCAGAAGGAAACGACCTTAAAAATAACTTTGTAAAGATGATAGGTGTCTTTAAAGAGGAAATGAAAAATTCCCTTAAAGAAATAGAGGAAAAGACAAACAAAAAAATGGAAGACTAAGTAAATCCCTCAAAGAAAGTCAAGAAAACCAATAAAAAGCAATCAAATAGGTGAATAAAACAGTTCAAGACTTGAAAAATTAGAGGCAATTAAGAAGACACAAACTGAGGGAATGCTGGAAATGGAAAATCTGAATAAAAGAACAGGAACTACAAATGTAAGCATAACCAACAGAATAAAAGAGATGGAAGAGAGAATGTCTGGTGATGAAGATACAATAAAGGAAGTTGATTCATCAGTCAAAGAAAACATTAAAGCCAACAAAGTCATAACACAAAATGTCCAAGAAATCTGGAACACCATGAAAAGACCAAACCTAAAAATAATAGGGACAGAAGAAGAAGAATACTAGTTCAAAGGCACAGAAAATATATTCAGCAAAATCATAGAAGAAAACTTTCCCAACCTAAAGAATAAAATGCCCATAAAGACACAAAAAGCTTACAGAACATCAAATAGACTGGACCATCCCTCCAGAAAAGGTTCCCTAGCCACATAATAATCAAACAACTAGACATACAGAATAAAGAGTTAATATTAAGAGCTGCAAAAAAAAATGCCAAATAACATAATTAACATAACATAACAGAATTAGCACCCAACTTCTCAATGGAGACTCTGAAAGCCAGAACGTCCTGAATAGATGTTATACAGACTCTAAGGGACCATGGATGCCAGCACAGAATATTATACCCAGCAAAACTCTCAATCACCATAGATGGAGTAAACAAGATGTTCCATGACAAAACCAGATTTAAACAATACCTATCCACATTCCAGCCCTACAGAAAAGCACCAGAAGGAAAACTCTAACATAAGAAAGTTAGATGCAGCCACTAAAACACAGGCAATAGTTAACCCCACACCAACAAATCCCCCAAAATGGAAACACACACATACTACCACCAAAAGTAACAGGAATTAACAGTCACTGCTCATTAATATCCCTTAATATCAATGGACTCAATTCACTTGTAAAGAGACACAGGGTAAAAGAATGGATAAGAAATCAGTATCTATCCTTCTGCTGCATATAAGAAACACAACTCAACTTCCAAGACAAACACTACCTCAGAGTAAAGGGTTGGGAAAAATTCCCCAATCAAATGGACTTAAGAAGCAAGCTTAAGAAGTCTAGTGAACAAAATAGACTTCAAACTAAAATTAATCAAAAGAGACTGAGAAGGACATTTGTCAGGGACCAAACATAAAACATGGAAAAGCACTAGCTAGGCCAGAGAACAAGCCACAGACTGTTGCTGATTAGTCAATAATTAAAACACTGATTGGCCATTGGCTAGGCAGGAAGTGTAGGCGGGACAAGGAGGAGAATAAAGCTGGGAAGTGGAAGGCTGAGTCAGAGAGACACTGCCAGCCGCCACGATGAGAAACAGCATGTGAAGATGCCGGTAAGCCACGAGCCATGTGGCAAGGTATAGATTAATGGAGATGGATTAATTTAAGCTGTAAGAACAGTTAGCAAGAAGCCTGCCACGGCCATACAGTTTGTAACCAATATAAGTCTCTGTGTTTACTTGGTCGGGTCTGAGCGACTGTGGGACTGGCAGGTGATAGAGATTTGTCCTGACTGTGGGCCAGGCAGGAAAACTCTAGCTACAACAGACCCTAAACCAGATGCCCCCAAAGACAAAGAACAGGTCAGGTAGGTCAGGTAGCATAGCAACAGAACAATGGGCCCTGACCTTACCATCTAGCACAACACCCTGCAGCCTCACAACTTGCATGTCTCCCTTCACCTGCACGTACAGCACATTGTGCATCCCTTCCCTCCTTCCTGCTCCCTCCCCCTCCCATGCTATATAAGCCTTGCTGAGGAGAATAAATTTTGCAGCTTGATCAGAACACTGTCTTGCTGTCTTCTTTCATGTCTCCCTGTCCCTTTCATTCTCTCCCACAGGTGGGTCGCCCCTGTTGACACCCCGCTGGCTGCGGCAGACATTATATATATATCACTAGAAAATTCCATCAAGATGAAGTCTTAATTTTGAACATTTATGCCCCAAATACAAGGGTACCCACATATGTAAAAGAAACATTACTAAATCTTAAAATGAAAATCAAACCCCACACACTAATAGGGGGATACTTCAAAACTCCACTAGCAGCAATAGACAGGTCCGCCAGACAGAAACTTAAAAGAGAAATGAGAGACTAACAGATGTTATAACTCAAATGGACTTAATAGATATCTACAGAACATTCCACCCAAACACAAAAGAATATGCTATGGTGATATATTATGTACCCCAATAAAACTTATCTAGGGATCAGAGGACAAAGCCAGCCACTAAATTAGGCATAGAGGCCAGACAGTGGTGGCACAACCTTTAATCTTATCACTTGGGAGACAGAGATGAGACCTTTCTGGATTTCTGTGAATTCAAGGTTGCACTGGGTTACATGAGAGAAACAGAACCAGGCAGTGGTGACACATGCCTTTAATCCCAGGAAGTAATATGGTGGAACACAGAAAGGTATATAAGGCATGAGGAAACAGGAACTCGCTCACTTGAGGCTGAGGATTTCCTATAGGTAAGAATGTGGCTGACTTGTTCTGTTTCTCTGACCTTTCAGCTTTCATCCTGGTAACTGGCTCTGTGTGTTTTATTAATAAGACAGTTCAGTAATTTGTGTTATAACTGATGACACAACATTTGTGGCATGAATTCACGAAAAAGATGCTTGCCCATTGCCTTGCAGGCTCCCAGCTCAGGCCTGAGCTCCATGTGGTTGGAGTCTCAACCCGACTTGGACTGGAGTCTCTTTGGCTTCTTCTCTCCTGTTGGGTTGTGGGCTCTCTCTGGATCCCCATCTCAGGCTTCTACCACACTAGATAGCTGCCTTGAAACCCACTTGTGCTTATACTACTCTATGCAGAAGCAGTCAGCCTAACATCTGAATCATCATTGTTGGTAAATTTGGTGAGTCAATTAAGATTTTCTAAAGGGTGAAATTAGTTAAAAGAAAATTGTTTTTCCACATTAAAAAATGGAAAACATTTTTAAATGGAGGGAATTTGGTCTCTGTTTGATAACACATTAGGCAGTCTGAAAATGGAACAATTAAATGAGAGGATAATGTACATAATGTCAATTATTTTTTGATCATTTTTGTTTTATCATTAAAAAATTGGTTAATATGAATGCCAAGATAAAAGTTTTAGAAAAACTTGTTAAAACAAATCATAGAGAAATTCAGACCCAGATAGAAGAATTTAAAGGTGAACGAATCTCAACATTGCATTATACGGTTACAGAGAAACAGCCTAAAGCTTTCAAACAGTCAACTTTAATCTATCCAGGGACCATACAGGAACTGCCAAATGCTCAAGGCTGTGTATGAGATGATTGGACTCCTGTGCAAATGTTAGATTTGAGGAGATTCAAGGAAGCTATAGTCTCATATGGTAAGCATTCTCCATTTGTAAAGCAGATATTTAGCTTTACATGGTCAGTTTGTTTGCTTTAATTGTGGCAAAAGTTAGCCACCTGGCAAGAAAGTGCCCTTGCATCAACTTCTGACAGTATGCTGTCCAAAATGGACAAGCAGGACACAAAACAAAGGACTGCCAATCCTTGCCAAGACCAGGTAGAATGGCCCTTTAGAAAATCCTGCTTCACAGATGAGTCAGATATGCTAAACCTATAGGCTGAAGAATAGATACCCCAACATTGAAGAGAAAACTTGGCAGCTGGCTGCTTGTGTCATAACTCACATTTTTTGGAAGTCACTTGTTTGCACTTCCAAAAAATTACCTTGCTTTACTAGGTAATATTATTTCCTTCTTGGGTCTCTGAGGGAGTTGAAGATTAGATAGTTATAATTATAGTTTTACTTGTAAACAATTTCAGAAAAGGAACTCACTAAAGAGGTGTAAAGTGTATAAGTTTTAAAGACATCAAAATACAGTTTTTGGTCAGTAATACAAGATAGGATACAAAGCAAATTAGGTACATTTTGGACTCACCAAAATAGGACAGATAATTGAATATTATTATTGAATTTGTCAAATGTAAATGAACTAGACATTGTTGATGTATTTATTGCCTGTATATATTGTATATAGTCATTGCACTTATTGTATATATTTTTTCTTATATTAGTTATAACTTTTTAAATTTTTACACAAAAAAGTGGGAAATGTGGTGATATTTTATTTGTGCATCCTAATAAAGCTTATCTGAAGATCAGAGGGAAAAGCCAGCCACTATATTAAACATAGAAGTAAGGCATGGGTAGCACCCATCATTAATCCTAGCATTCAGGTGGCAGAGATCCATCTATATCTCTGTGAGTTCAAGGCCATACAAGGAAAAGATCCGGGTCTTGTGGCACATGCCTTTAATTCTAGCACTAACCATGGAAGTCTGGAGGTCTGTCAGGCAGACAAAAAGTGATGTAGCTGGGCAGAGAGAGGAAGTAAGAGGGTAGGGAAAGGAGGGGGTAAACAGGAATTAGGTCTCTCTATTTGGCTGAGGATTTCTAGTGGTAAGAATGTGGCTGGCTTCTTTCTGATTCCCTGATCTCTCAGTTTTTACCCCAATATCTGGCTCTAGGTTTTTTATTAGTAAGACTGTTTAGCAATTCATCTTACACAGGAATACTCATGATGGCCATAACTTCTGGCAAATGCATTATTATAGAATCATCCCTTTTGGAACTCAGAGCAATTGCCCATTGAAGTCCTGTATAGGTATCAACAGTGTGGTGAACATATTTTAATATTTTAAATTCTACAAAATGAAACACATACATCTTCCAGATTTCATTCCTCTGGGTTAAATCCTGCTGGTAGTGGAGTTTGATTGTAAAAAAAAGAAGTAGGACATTTCCTTGGCTTGTTGCCCAGTTATGGAAAAATCCATTTTTAAACCCTTACTATTGACATGATGTTTTTTTATGAAATTCTGAGGCCACTAGCACATTTCCTATCAATAGTTTATCAATCTCATCATTACCTTTTGCTAGAGGGTCTGGCAGAGCCATATGGGATTAGATGTGATTTATGTTTAAAGGATGCTCCTATTCCTGATTAGACCTTGCAACTGCATAAATATCAAAGTTAATTCTGACTCATCAGGGATAAATTCTGCAGTTTCAATATGTAAGACCACTCTTTCAGCATAATGAGAGTCAGTAACTATATTGAGACATGTGGAAAAATCCATTAATACCGTCAGAACGGCATATAATTCTGATTTTTGTACAGCATTATAAGGATTTTGTACCACTTTACTTAAATTATCTGATATATAACCTACCTTTCCTTGTTTGTTTTCATCTGTATAAAATGTAGGACCTCAAGATATTAGTGTTTCCTGTATAATTCGAGGCAGGATCCAGTTAGCTCTCTTTATAAATTTAATTCTAATGCTTTTGAGATATTTGTTGTTAATTTCTCCCAAATGATTACTGCAAGCTCTTTGCCAAGGTTCACTTTCTGACCATAATTTGTCAATTTCATCATTTGTTAAATGTATTGCAATTTCTGCTGGGTCTGTTACTGTTAATTGATGAAGTCTCAATTTTCCTTTTAAAATCAACTCAGAGATATTTTCCACATAAATTTTAAATTTTTTACTCTGTTTGATAGAAATAGCCATTCAAATATAATATCTTCCCTCTGCATTAAAATTCATGTAGGAGAATGCTTAGAAGGTAAAATAACCAAAATGCAATCAAGCTTTGGATCCACATAATCCACATGGGCATGCTGTATTTTCTTTTCCACCAAAGCCAATTCTTTCTCAGCTTCAGCTGATAATTCTCTTCTACAATTTATGTCCTTGTCACTCTTTAAGGTTTTGAACAAATTACTCAGTTCTTCATTTTTTACCCCAATAGTAGTCCATAGATAAGAAATGTTTCTGAATAATCTTTGAAAGTCATTAAGAGTCTGTAATTGATATCTCCTAGTTTGCAACTTTTGGGGTCTACTGTTTTGTAAACCTATTTTATATCTGAAATAATTAATAGAATCTCCTCTTTGTATCTTTTCAGGAGCAATTTGTAATCCCTAACAAGGCAAAATTTTCTTTAATTCTTCAAACATTCTTTCATAGGTATTTGCATTTGAATCAGCTAGTAAAATATTGTCCATGTAATGATAAATTATATAGTTAGGAAATTGTTTACATATTACTTCCAATCGCTGTCATAGAAAATATTGGCACAGGGTTGGGCTATTTAACATTCCCCGTGGGAGAATCTTTCATTTGTATCTCTTGACTGACTGGGAATTATATAAGTAGGTACTGTGAAGGCAATTTTTTCTCTGTCTTTTTCTTGTAATAGTATTGAAAATAAACAGTCTTGTAAATCAAAAACTGTAAATGGCCATCCTTTTGGTAACAGAGTAGGCAAAGGAATTCCAGATGCAGACCCCACACTCCCTCTGCTCTCTCTGCTCTGCTACCCTCTACCCCCACCCCACCTTCTTTCTCTCCAGGCCTGGCTCTCCTCTCCCCCACCTTCCTCCCAATAAAGCTCTCTGTAACTAGGTAGTTGTGGCCGTGGCTCATGACTTTCCTGCCAGTAACCAGCTCTGCCACCAGTGCTGTGCACTGCCACCAGCACCATTTATCATCCTTTCATTGGTTCCATGGACTTGGATAGGAAATTCTGCTCACTCTGCCTCCAGGGCTGAGCATTGTCAGAAACCTATACTGAGGACCTGCGACTGCCCAATCTGGATCTGCTTTTTCATTTGCCCAGCTGCTGGACCTGCACACAACACTCACCAACCAGATTAGTGAGTTTTTTCCCTTTCTGACCCCTGTCATTTCCCGTGACTGCAGCCTGAGATATAGTCCTAATGCCAGACCCCTGGGGGGTTCTCGGGCTGTGCTGGTACTGACTCGTTCTCTCTCTTGATGAGGAGGTCAATGCTGTCAGACCCCCAGGGCATCCTCTTGCCGCATATACTTCCATCCTTTACTCCTCTCTTGACAAAGTGGGGAGTAACCCATACTGATTCTTAGATTCTTCTCCAACCTCAGGGATTCGTGAGACTAGAGTGTGATCCTGGTTCTTTATTTTAATTTTTTTCTCTCAGTGCTGCAGCCATGGGCCATAGGGGCAGATACCAGTAAATTTCTCTGTTTCAACCCTGATATTTCATGGGAATTATCTAACTTCTGCCAGCAAATGGGCAATTGAAAAGAGTTACCTTATCTCCAAGCTTTCTACTGAAGCTCTGAACACTTCTACCTCTTCATTTCTGATTCTTTCTCTGCCATGTGCAACCACTTCTGTCTATCTGAGTTCTGCTCTCCACTCTCTGGTATTAGGTGGCTTTAACTCACCTTAACTCTTCCCACTGGTTCTCAGGCTGCCCTGAGAGGCACAGATGGGTCTGAAAGCTGGCTAAGATACATGTAAATAAGTTTACGATCAGGACACACATGGGGATCACAGTAGTCAGGATGGTTCTTTAGCCAGAGATCTGTTCACAACCTTCCTCCTGGCAGGCCTTCCTAAAGTTATCCTCAAGTCAGCAGACATCAAAAAAAAATTCAAGACACAGAATAAAATCCATCTCTTGTCTCCCAGACCTCCCTGACCTAAGGGCTAAAACTTAAGCATCTGGAGAGCAAGGCTCCTGACCCCACAGGTGGAAGTTTCTTCTGTGGCATTTAAGGTGTACCAGGGGAGAGATAAAAACACCCAAAAAGAAAATTGCCAAGTGCTGGCACAAAGCTGCTGGGTCCCTGTTTTAAGTGCAGTAAAAATAAAAGGCCATGCGAGCTAGCGCATGCCCTGCCAGGCCATCAATTGAGCCTTGTTTAGAATGCTGCCTAGAAAGACAACTGGTCAGCTGACTGCTCCTAGGCACCAAGGGACAAGGGAACATCAAGCTAAGACCTCCAGCAGACCTAGGTTTGACCACATGTTTGTTCACAGGGAACCCAGAACACAGCATGGAAGCAATCCATTTCTTTCTTTCTGGACACCAGAGCAACTAACCCAGTCCTGGGATTTTGGGGGTCTCATCTCTCCTCATTTCCCTATTGTCAGAGTAGGGATGACAGCCTTACCCGCATCCCTAGACTTAATTGCACTTTCAGGGTTACTTAATGGGAAAGGACTTTTCAGCTAAGATGGGAGCTTTCATTTCATTGTTTCCTCCATATACCTCAATCCAGACCTGTCAGAAGTGTTTCTCCTCCTCATGCACACAGACAGGGCCCTGATCTCTGCCTTATCCCTGATTCCAAATAATGAGTTCTCACCCCACAAGCTTTTCTCTTCCCAGTTCCCTCTTCTAATTAACTGCTCAGCTAATGGTTACAGGATCACTACAGAACTGGAGTCCAGAGATCAATCAAGTAAGAAACTGTAATAGCTAAAAGGTATTTGTACCCCCAGACCCAAAAGTGTCTGGGCTCTATAAAACTTGACTCTAATATAACCATCTATTACTGTTAAATGCTTTCAACAATTGATCACCTGTGTCTCCTGGATGTTAAACTAGTAAAGGAAACAGGTGCCTTAAAATAATCTGTCTCTTATAAAGCTTTAAGACATGTTCCAATCTCTCTGTCTCTCTCATTAACACTAACCAATATAAGCAGAGTAGTAAACACTACAATGGTCACTAATTTTCTCATGGCTGCTTCTTAACATGTTCAAAATTTTTCCGAAGCTCCAGAAACCAGCTTAAATCCATCTGGACAGGTCAGATCGACTTTAGAAATTGTCTTCCCTACCCCCCCAAGAGCCAACCAATGCCTACATAGTCAGCTGGGAGCAGTTTTTGCAGGAGAAATGATGCCCCTATTCCTATTCACTTGCTTTTTTATAGTAAGCAAAAAGTCTGGAATGTTAGAAATCTGCCCTCACTCCAGCTATAAGACTGCAAATGCACAGTTTGGGGTATTGCATCTTACGTCATCAGTGGACGTTGGTGACTATGTATGTGTGGCATGGTCACACAATCTGTGCCTCAAAAGCTTGATGCAGACTCCACACTCCCTCTGCTCTCTCTGCTCTGCTACCCTCTAACCCCACACCCACCATCTATCTCTCTTTCCAGGCCTGGCTCTCCTCTCTCCTCTCCTCCACTTCCTCCTAATAAAGCTCTCTGTAACTAGGTAGTCATGGCCGTGGCTCATGACTTTTCCACCGGTAACCAGCACTGCCACCAGCATTGCCTCCAGCACTGTGCACCATCACAAGTGCTGTTTATCATCCTTTCACAAGGACCATCAAATATATCCAGGTGGTAAGGAACAGTAACAGTCCAGAGATATTTACACCCCCAGACCCAAAAGGGTATGGACTCTGCAAAAAACCAAAAACTAAAAGAAAGCAAACAGAAAAATCCCCAGACTTTACTATAACAATATATTACTGTTAAATATCCTCAGCAATTGATCACCTGTGTCTCTTGGATGACACACCACGAAAGAGAGCAGGTTCCTTGAGGTTTGTCTGAGATAAGGCTTATCTCAGATAAAAATTAAAAGCATATCCCAAATCTCTTTTCTTGCTCTCACTAACACTAACCAATGAAATATTGGTAGCTGAGTAATAAACATTACAATATCTTGGCCACCAGCTCAAGATTTTAAATTTCCCCATGGCTGCTTCTTAATAAGTTTAAAAATTCTTCCAAGCTCTACAACCAGCTTGAATCCATCTGGATAGAACAGATCTGCTTCAGATAAGTACAACCCAAACTTTCCTCATTCTGGGACCCCCTCTCTCACCCTTGGACCCCCCAGAGGTAAATTTTTTCTTTCTTTCTAAGCTTACTCTGTCTCACCGGCACCCTCTCAGAAACAAGCAGCCACAAAGTCCCAAGCCAAGAAAGATGATGGATGGCTCCAAAGCAGCAGATGACAATCTACAATCCCAGGATATCTGGCTACCTCAGAAACCCCCTTCCCTACCCCAAAGAGTCAACTGACATCCACCAAGTCAGCTGGAAGCAGTTTTAGGAGACACCAAGCCCCCATCCTGCTCATCCACTGTCTTTTTACAAGAATAAAGAGTCCTGGATGATAAGAATTCTAGTCATGCCCCCATGATCGTGCATGCCCTGGTGATATACCTAGTCATTTCTGCCTAGTCATGTCTGGGGCCATACATCCTATGTAATCCATGTGCTGCATGGTCATGTAATTTGCACACAGAAAGATCACGTAATCTATGTGCATATGTGGTATAGCCACATGGGCCCATATGTGCATGCAGGAGGTAGTCCATAAAAGGTGGATCCCATGTATCCTCACTCCTCTCTGCACATATCTTTCAAACAGGCCTGATCACATTCTTTTCTGTCCCTCCTTTTCCTAATAAAACTCTCATAGTGGGTTTTGTTGTGCCTCATGACTTTTCCTCACAATGTAAAAGCACAGCATAAAACCAACAACCATTATCCATGTATACAATCAATAAGAGCTTTTATTATCTCTGAGAAGGTACCAGCACACTGAGGCCACACATCAAACATAAAGGCAAAAATGGCAACCCCAAAGAAAAACTTGCATGCTCTTTTATACATAACTAAAAAAATTCTAAGGGAAGTGTGATCAGTCTATCTAAGAGCAGTTGATGCAAATTAGTCATATTAGTACATTTCTAATTGGCTAGGGCTAGCAGGGGTTGGCTAAGACTATAGCTTTTCCAAATTTTGGGTAAGTCTGAACAAGTTCAAGGCTTTGTCCTTATTTGGTTGCTGCTTTGAGGTACTGGGGAGAAAGGAAGAGTGATGTAAGCCCAGTACATGCAGTTGCCCTCATCCTTACTATCAGGGGTGTTGGTGATTGATTGAACCCAGAAGCCACCTTATCAGTTTCAAGAAGCAAGGCCTAAGGCCTAGGTTGTAACTGAATTATTAGGAGTCTGTCATGATATTTGTCAGGCCTCCACATTCTCACAAACATGACTGCCTAAACATGAGCTGAACAAGGACAACAACCATAGACTTACTAAAGTGGGCCAGAGAAACACTATAAGGCTTCAACCCTACATGAAGAACTATAGGCAACTAAAGAACGTGGAGAGTTGGAAAAATAGTCATCCACGGTGAAAAGCACATCACTTAGTTATCTGATACCAAATGGTCAAACCTGAAAACATATATACAAGTAATATTATACAGCCTGAGCAGGTTGCATTTAGAAATACCTATATATAGACATATGCATATAACCAATTAATGAAAAAAAGAGGCCATGAATTTGAAGGAGAGTAAAGATGGTATATAGGAGGGTTTGAATGGAGGAAAGGAAAGGAGAAATTATATAAATATATTGTAATATCAAACTAAAAGAGAAGAAAAAAAAAGTTCAAATTATTCTCTAAGATATCTGAAGTCTTATGATATTATCTTTATTAGAAATTCTAGTTACAGGGCTGGAGAGATGGCTTAGCGGCTAAGAGCACTGACTGCTTTTCCAGGGGATCCGGGTTCAATTCCCAGCACCCACATGGCAGCTCAAAACTATCTGTAATTCATTTCAGGGGACCCGACACCCATGGCAAAACACCAATGCACATTAAATAAAAATAAAAATAAAATTTAAAAAAAAAAAAAAAAAAAAAAAGAAATTCTAGTTACACTTGAAACATCTTCACACAAATTCTGTTTGTTTGCATAAAAGAAATTGCATTCCAGTTTCATGCATAATTATACAAATAATGCAGAGCAAAATTCTGCATTTTAATTGGTTGCTAATAATATCTAATTGACTAAGTAAATTTCTTTTCCACATATATGCTATTTATTACTCACCCTTTAGTCTGTAAAAAAATGTACAAACTTATATTGCTGTAAAATGAATATAAATTGAATTATTTTCTATTCACTTGATAGAAATTTGAAACAAGCATTCTAGAGTTGAATTAGTATGAAGAAGAAACTATTAAGTAAACAATATATAGAATAGGTTTTATTATAGGCTTATCAGAGGAAATAGCCAATTATTTAGAAATTGTTTTAAATAATAAATCACATGTCAAACAATTATATGTAAATTAGATGATTAGGAAATATTTGATTGAAAATTAAGTCAAAAATTAATGATCAAACAGTTTACTCAACTCCAAATGCAATGACCTATAAGACAATATTTACTTGACACTTTATTACTATGTATGAGAGGTATATCCATAATTCTCAGACATACAATTAGAACTGCTTTTGTTAAATGCAAAGAAGACATCCAAAGTCTGATAGCAGTAAAGAACAATTATGATGGTACCCTTATTATCAATCTTTCACAAGATTATAGAATGTTCTAGTAGGGATTACCAAGTTTAAAAGTCTTAAGAATAATTGCTGTTTAATGAAAAAAATTCAAGTGCAAGCTGGTTGAACTTTCATACTTTGATGAAATCACTTTCTATTTGTTATTTTTCCCAGAGTCCACAATTTATCTATGGACAGAGAACAAATGCTTATTTTATGATACTATTTACTGGAAGCACTTTGGAAAATATTTTATTTATTTATTAAAAATCATATACAGGCAATGTTTTTCCTTATAAAATATAAAGTTGATAATTAGAAATAAATAAATAAATAAAAGAGATCTTATCTTTTTACCTCATATGTTAAACTAAATATACCTGATGAAATTCCTCTGTTTTATAACAATTATATAACATGAGTATTGCATTAGCTCCATTTCTAACTGTGATAACAATATACTTGGCAAAGGCAACTTAACAAAAGAGAGGTTTATTTTGTCTCACAGTTCAAGGTACAGTATTTCATGGAGGGGCAATCATGACAGCAGGAGCAATGGACAGCTGTTCATATTTTAGTTGCACTCAGAAAGCAGAGACACATAAATGCTGGTGCTCAGCAATCCTTATTGTTTTAATTCAGTCCAGGAACCCAGCCCATGAAATGGTTCTACCTGGAACTAGGGTGCATCTTCTATTCTCAGTTAACCTGATCTAAATCTCCCTCACACTTCTCTATAAATCCTATCAAGCTATCACTATTAACCAACACAGGTACACTGTTTTATTACTTTAGGTAGAAAAATATTACTTTAAAAAAATCTATGTGCTAAGTACACAAAATGACTTTCCTGACTTCTTCTATGAGTTACTGTATTGATATTGTTATTATAACCACCACCTAAGACATAAAAATTTCTTTTCTCAAAAATAATATGGGAGGAGATGCTGCAAGATGGATCAGTGGATAAAGGGGCTTGCTGCCAAACTTGATTACCTGAGTTCAGTTCCTGGAACACATATGGTGGGAAGGCAGAGCTGACTTCTGAAGATTGTTCTCTGACCTCCACACATGTACCATGGCACTCTCACCACACATACACACACAAAAACATGTAAAAAACAGTTTTCTGTGTAACTATTTAAATAAATAACATTTCCATATGAATTAGCTTGTGGAAAGATTAAATATGAATATTCTAATAGCTATTTTTCTTATGGATACATTATTTTTGTATGTATGAATGGTTTTAATATCTCTTAGTCTTTTTATATCATGTATTTCATGATATGAATTACTGCCAATTATCTTTAGTTTGTGAATAATTAATTTTTAGAGGCTTATGTTCTAGGTGATAAGTCTAATTTTTGAAAATAAATCTTAATTAGCTCCTAGTCATTTCTATATTTAATGTAAATATAAAAGCTTTATTTAAAACTGCCTTCTCTGTAAGGAACACAGACTCCTCAAAGAAGATCTAAAATCCTTACTAACTCTCAGAGCTAAAGAACACTTAAGCACTCAGATTGCTTTTGGGTTTCTTGGGTGTTTCTGTGCTGAGTTCCAAAGCAGGTCAGGGAAAACTGCTTATCATCCTGTAGAGAAAATGGAGTCAGGAGCAGTTGTAAAAGGATGGAATGGACCAGGGAGAGAAGAATCATGCCAGGCTATACAGTCATGGTAGCATTCATTACATATTCACTTCCAGTTACAGTTAAGAGGGAGGACTTCTGTAATAACAAAATCCAGCCTTCCATTTTCCAGGCTATGCTCATCCTGCATAAATCCCACTCACATACTCCAATATGATGACCTTTCATAATCACATATGTCTTCATAACATTTTCTAGGAGTACTTTCTATTTCTGAATTTCCATTAATGGTGGCAATGGCTGAATGGTGTTTTGTTTGTATATTGAAGAAAAGGTCATGGATGTGCTAGACAGCCAACTGTTTTTGAAGTAATGCTACAGAGACAAGAGTTGTAGTCAGGAGTGACCATGAGAAACTGTGACCACACTCCAGAAATTTCCATGAATATCTTTTAAAGCATCAAAAAGGAAAAGATTTGAGGCCATTATTCATTCAAATAAGGCTGGGTAACTGTAACTGATAAGGAATATTTTGTTTTGCTTCTTTATTTTTGTTTGTTTGCTTGTTGTTTTGTTTTTAATTGACACAGGATCTCACGCTGTAGTCTAGGCTGGTCTTGAACTCGAGGTGATCTACCTAACTCAGGCATCCAAGTCCTGGGATGATAATAGGCTTGTGCCAAAATACCCTATTTGGTGAGTTTTAGAAATAAAATAGTAGATTGTAACTGAAGCTGGTTTATGAAGATCACATTTTACTTTGAGATATAACCTCAAGCTTCAAAACAAATCTAGGACTCTCATACCAACATTTGCACACTAAATTAGGATTGTCATGACTTTCAGTGGTTCCTAGACAATTTTAAAGAGAAACATGTTTCAGCACAGAGTGATAGACATGAGAATCACAGAGCTACACAAAATGTAATAGGTGTCAAAGGAAAATAGAAAGTAATTACTTCTGGACCTTTGGCAGTCTTTAGGGTCAAAATAGAATGTCTAGGGACTGTGAGGTCAAAGGATAGGTCCTTAACATCGGCCTTTGTTCTTTCTAGTTTCCACTATATTTAAGGAATGTAAGCAATCTATAGCCATCCTGAAATACTGGGAGAAATATCATCAATGGATCAGACTAAAAAATTATAGGAACAATTTATTCAACTAGATTATGCTAGTTGAAAGGCACTGCAGGAAACAATGAGTGCTGCTTCCCTTAAATCCACACCCAGACCTTAATATCAAAGTGACCCAAGCCTGATGCTGGCACAGAATGAAGGAAAGCAAGTCAGGGACAAGTTTCTAGCATACTTTTGCACAATGTCTAAGTGGGATTTGGACTCTCAGATTACAGCTGACAAATGACAACCTCTAAATGAAATAGTTTGTCACTTTGGAAAAGATCCTGGCTTAGACATCAGGTTTGGAGAAATGAGCATGGTTAGTAACTACCACCTTCTATAACTCAGGACAAGGAAGTGCCATGGGTCTGGACAGAAGCTCATCAGGCTGTGGGTTCCCTATGCTCTTTAGTGGGTTTATGCAAACTTGAGGTCTTTGCACAGGCAGCAAAGTGATTTTGGACAAGTGCTAAGGAGATAGAAGCTACCATTAAATTCTGAATGTTAAATAAAGCAGAAAACATAACAAAAGAGTCACATGGGGAAGAGAAGGTACACATGAAAGCAGTCATCTCTGAAGAGACAGAACATGAAACTAGGAAAGTTCCATGCCACAAGTCAAGAATGGGGAGCAAGAGCCATCAGAGAGGAGAAAACATGGAGGAAATTCAATGGTACTCTCCTTAGAATTATTTGATGTGACATTTCCATGACAAAGAGAGGTAGCTGAGAATGAAAAAGCTGTATATTCATAAGTAAGCAATTTATAATAATATTATAATTAATCTGTGAAAAAAGAAGCTACTATATTGAGTTTGTGTGCAAAAATGCTGCATTCTTATTGTATGAGCAAAAAATGGACATATCTAAAACAGTAAGCATCCTATTAACAGAAGTTCTAGAATACAACATGTAAGGAAAAAAACACAGTGTGTTAGAATAAATCTTTCTTAGCTGAAGAAATACCAAAGATATTAAGACTTTCCAAGAAAGTGGACAAAGAACATAAGTATTCAATAATCCTGGTAAATTTATTAATTCTAAATTGCAAAGAAAATGAAAGGGAGTAAAGAGAAGGAGATTTGTAAATAAGTTCATGGTGGTTGAGCTGGATGGAGGTTAAAGGATTGTGGCAAATTATTACACTTTAATAAAAAAATGATCCTAGAATTCTACAGAAAAGCATGATGAAACAATCTAATGTGTTACATGGGCACATAGTGGAAGAAAAACTAAACAGTGAAGGAAAGAAACAAAAAACAAGTCTCAGAGGAAGATGTTGGGTGTAAGAAATTGTTATACCACTAATATCCAGTAAAATATTGAGAGCCATTGACAGAGAGTCTATGGGAAGTAAAGACTGCTAAGAAGGAGTGCCTGGAATCAGCAAGAAAATATACAGTAATCTACAGTAAATGTAACATCAACAGGGGGAGGGAGGTAGATTTTAACAATCTATGAAAAATCAGATAGTGTAAAGTATTATGCAAGTGCTTATCTTGCATGCTTGCTTTTGCATTTACAATGAAAGTTTTTAATCTACTTTCACAATTTAAAAAATCCCAACATTTAATACTATAAATTGAAAGATAGTTATCAACTATCCAAAGAAACAAAAAGATGAAAGATAGATTGAGAAAAATGAAAAATGAAAGGTTTAGAAGGAAAGCTAGTTGCCTTATTTTGATGCAAAAAGGTGAGAAAATTCAAATCATTTTGAATATAGAAATAAACTTCTAAATTATTTATTAAAAGCTATTCATTAAGAACAAATGAAAGTTAGTAATATAGTCATGACTCTTATTTCAGTAATGCAAGAGCAACCCAGCAGCTGGAAATGCATTCATACAGCATACCATATTATTGGATTTAAGGAGACTGGAATCATTTGGTACCTTTTTTAAATCATGGAAACTTTTTTGTTTATTCTTCTGCAAAGGAAATCACTATATTGTTGAATTTAAATAACACACACACAAATACACACACACACACACACACCACACACACACACACACACATATATATATGTATATATGTATATGTATATATATCCCAATAGCAGTAAACATATGCTATATAAACTTCAGATGCATTTATGGTCCGTGAAAACAAACTTATAAAGCCCTAAGAAAAGACAACATGAAAAGATTTTATTCTAAATTATGATCAATGAGATTTGAATAAAAAGTATAATGAGGCCTTTATTTATTTATTTATTTATTTATTTATTTATTTATTTATTTTTGAGACAGGGTTTCTCTGTGTAGTTTGGTGCCTGTCCTGGATCTCCCTTTGTAGACCAGGATGACCTTGAACTTACAGAGATCAACCTGGCTCTGCCTCCTGAGTGCTGGGATTAAAGGCATGTGCCACCACCGCCCGGCCCTTTTTGAACTTTATAAACACCTCTTTAAATTTTGATTCCAGAAGCACTTATAATACTCAAAAAGTTTAGAAATTCATCTAGCTGTTTCAAAAACTCTTCAGCAGGAAAGAATTCTTGAAGCTTGGTTCTTAAAGTGGGAACATTATTAAAGAGACTATTTATCACTTATTGACATGTATTATGAATCTGACACAGTATTGCAAAATAGTAGAGATTCTAATGGGATACCTAAAAACAAAATTCCTGTTTTATATAATCACAAATGTAAAGGTAATTATACACACACACACACACACACACACACACACACACACACACACATGAAAAAAGAATGACTGGGGAGCTGGCTCAGTGGGTAAATTGCCTCCCATACAGGCATGAAAAGAAGACTTTTGATCCCATGTAAAAAGCTGGAGAGTAGAAATGTATGCCTACAACCTCAGTGCTAGGTGGGGGGCAAGGCAGATGTATTTTTGAAGCACGTTTGCTAGCTACCCTAACTAATTGTTGAGCTTCATGCTCAATGAGAGCCCCTGTTTCAATAAATATGGCGGAGCATTATCAAGGAAGATACCCTGGCATTGACTTCTGGCCTTCATACATTCATGGACAGGTGCATATACATGACCCCTCCCCCAAATACACACATAAACAAGAACATATAAGGACAGAGAGTCTCAAGTGATTGAAAAAATGGTGTTTTAATTAAAGATAATACTTCTTACTTTTAAAATATCAAAAATATTTGATGTATCTTCTTTTGATAAATTAAAATGAAAAGTAGCAGGTGAGGTAAAAATAATTCATATGCTTAGAAAACATTAATAAAAAGCTGATTTTTCTTTTAAAGTGATATAGTATAAAATGCTCTCATTTCATTAGGAAGGAAGAAGTGAGAAATAATTGCCATGATGTATTTTTCCATTGGATCTCTGACACTAATATGCAGTATCTGAAAGGACCCACCAGTAGTTAGTTACATCGTAAGGAGGCCAGAGTTGATAGACAGACCAATTCAGAGAAAACACTCTACTTGTCTGAGGCTATTGCTCTACTTGTAGTATTCTTAAAATCTTTCAATACTTTGACTAAATAATAGAATATCTAAGAAGTGCCCCAAAGCTTGCTGATATGCTACATCATCCTTTCACAATCACAGAATACTTGTATAGAAAGTAATTCCTGCTCTCTGGTATCTTCTATTACAAACTTGTTAGAATTCGTAGATTTATTAAGAAACAAAGAAATGTAATGACACAGGAAAACCAAAATTATTATGGTGTCCTGGTATCATGAGCTAGGAACTGCCAGTGACATTTCATATTTACTTCAGTTTTAGACATACTCCAATTACTGTGTGGGTTGCATGGCTCACTGAATCCCCAGTGTTTGCAACAACTTCATGATGGGAAAATTATGTTGAGCAGAAACTCTAGAAGCCACCCTAACTCTGCAGTAGAAGTTGATTTATCCAGGGTCCTAACACCAGAAAACATGAGACTTAAAACTCTGCTAACACTTTTGTTTGTTTTTTCTTTCCACACAAATATCTACTTGTAACAACCACCCAATTGTAATGAGTGAATTGAAGAAAATGTAGGAATTGTGTAGACCAGAAGAAATTAACAGACTCTCAGTGTCATAATTTGTATAGCTTTGAGATTGATCTGACTGGCACAACAGGGAATGAAAAAAATGAGTCACAAATACAGAAAAGCTGGCTTGGGGTGGGCCATATGTTCCAATGGAGAAGCACCAGCAGCTTGGGAACTCAGTGTGTTTATTACATATAGCTAAAGGAGGAGATGAGACCACTAATCCTTGATAGGAGTTCTCTGTAGGGAGCAGGCTCAGGCTGCATTCATCATAAGGAGGAAGCTGTGACTGATGCTTTCTGAACACATTGTCAACATCCATACTTGGACCAGGACAATGCCTTGCCATTCCCCTGAGCTTGATTTAGGGGAGGTCCTGCCATTCCCATGGGTCTGGTGCATTGGGAGACTTGAAATAGTCATGAATGCCCATCTATACAGGGATACACACACTACCCTCATCTAAATAAACTATTTGCAATGATATTTAATCCCTCTGTTTATACCAACTAGATTTGTTGTATTATCTATTTTTCATGTAAATTCTGAGAAATAATATTTTGATATGATTTCAGTTGATTTAAGTAGTCCATCTTTTCTTCTTTCTCCTTTTCTCTTTATCTATATCTTCTTCCAAACAACATATCACATCTGCAGTTTCTCCTCCCTCCACTCCTCCTACCTCCCCATCCCACAGACCCACTGCTCCTCAGTTTTTCTTCAGAAAAGACCAGTCCTTCCAGAGATAGCAACTGAAAATGGCATAAAAATATGCAATAAGACTAGGCACATACCTTCATATCAGGGCTGGATGAGGCAATTCAGTAGGTGGAAAAGGGACCCAAGAGCAGGCAGAAGAGTCAGGGACACCCACACTCCCACTGATAGGGGTCTCACAAGAACACCAAGCTAAACAACCACAACATATTTGTAAAGGGCCTAGTGAAGACCTATGCAGGCTCTGTGATTTCCCCTTCAGTCTCTGTGAGCCCCTGTGGGCCCTATGCATATTTGGTTTTATGGGTTGTGTTCTTCTGGTGTCCTCGATCTCTGCGGTTCCTACAATCCTCCACTCCCTCCACAGGGTTTTTTGAGTGCCACCTAATGTTTGGCTGTGGGTCTCTGCATCTGCTCCCATCAGCTGCCAGAGGAAGCCTCTCTGATGACAATTGGGCTAGGCACTGATCTATGAATATGGCATAATATGGTTAAGAATCATTTCATTGAATTTTTCTTTTCTTTTCTTCTTTCTTTTGTGTCAATCATCTTCGGTTCTTTCTTAGGTCTCTGTCACATCCATCTTCCACTTCCTGGCCATGCAGACAGGATCAGGCATTGGCAGCCTCTCATGGTGTGGGGCTTATGTTAGAGAAGTCATTAGAGAAGTTGGCCATGCCCACAAGCTCTTAGCCACCATTGACCTAGCACATCTTGCAGGCAGGACAGGTTGTATGTCAAAGGTTTTATGGCTGAGTTGGTACTCTAGTCTTACCACTGGAAACCTTGCCTGGTTACAAAAGATGGCCAGCTCAGGCTCTGTATCCTCCATCAAAGACTCCTTGCTAGGGTCATCCTCATAGATTCCAGGAAGTTTCCACTGTACTAGGTTTCCACATGACCCCCCCATGCCCTCCAATTCCTGTCATCTCTCCTTGTACTCTACTTCTGCTCCTCCATGCCTAGTCTGATCCCTCCTGATCCATCCCCATCTGCCCCCAGTCCACCAACAAGATCTATTTTCTTTTCCCTTCCCAGGGAGACCCACATGTCCCCTCTAGGTCCTTCCTCATTACTTAGCAGTTCTGGGTCTGTGGATTTTAGAGTGATTATCCTTTATTTTACAGCTAATATCCACTTATAAGTGAGTGTATACCATATTTGTCTTTCTGGGTCTGGGTTATCTCACTCAGGATGATTTTTTTTCTAGTTGTATCTATTTGCCTGCAATGTTCATGATGTCATTAAAAAAACAGGTGAGGAATATTCCATTGTGTAAATGTGTCACATATTCTTTATCCATTCTTCAGTTGAGGGACTTCTAGGTTTTTTTTTAGTTTCTGACTATTATGAATAAAGCCACCATGAACATTGTTGGCAAGTTTCCTTGTGGTAGGATGGAGCATCTTTTGAGTACATGCACAAGAGCTGGGTCTTGAGGTAGATCAATTTCCATTTTCTGAGGAACCACCATATTGATATCCATAGTGGCTGTGCAAGTTTGCACTACCACCAGCAATGGTGGAGTGTTCGCCTTGCTCCATATCCTCACCAGCATGATCTGTAACATGTGTTATTGATCTTTGCCATCCGGACAGGGGTAAAACTGAATCTCAAAGTAGTTTTGATTTGCATTTTTCTGATGGCTAGGGATGTTCAACATTTCTTAATGTGTTTCTCGACTCTTTGAGTTTCCTCTATTGAGAATACTCTGTTTAGATCTATACCCAGTTTTTAAATGGGATTATTTTATTTTGAGGAGGTATCTAGCTTCTTGAATTCTTTATACATTTTGAATATTAACCCTCTGTCAGATGTGAAGTGGGTGAAAATCTTTTCCCATTCTAGAGGCTGCTGTTTTGTCCTATTGACAGTATCCTTTGCCTTATAGAAGCTTTATAGTTTCATGAGATCCCATTTATTAATTGTTGATCTTATTGCCTCCACTATTGGTGCTCTGTTCAGAAAGTTGTCTCTTGTATAACAATATTCAAGGCTATTTTCCACTTTCTTTTCTATCAGGTTCAGTGTGTCTGGTTTTATGTTGAGGACTTTGATACACTTGAATTTGTGTTTTGTGCAGGGTGATAAATATAGCTTTATTTGCATTTTTCTACATGTAGGCATCCATTTAGACCAACACCATTTGTTAATGATGCTTCTTTTTCATTGTGTATTTCTAGATTATTTATCAAAAATCAGGTGTCTATATGTGTTTGGATTTAAGTCTGGGACTTTGATTCTATTCCATTTATCAATATGTCTGTTCCAATGTCAATACCATGTGGCAGGTTTTTCTTTTCTTTTTGGCTTAAAACTTGGCTGTCCTTGAACTTATTCTGTAGTCCAGGCTGGCCTTGAATCCACAGAGCTCCACCTGCCTCCTATGTAGTTTTCATTACTAAATCTCTGTAGTATGGCTTGAAGTCAGGGATGGCGATACCTCTGAAAGATTTTTATTGTTCAGGATGGTTTTAACTGTCCTGGAATTTTTGTTTCTCCATATAAAGTTTAGTATTGTTCCTTCAAGGTCTGTAATGAATTGTGATTTTAATGGGGATTGCATTGAATCTGCAGATTTCTTGTGGTATGATGGCCATTTTTACTATGATTATTCTACTGATTCATGAGCATGGGAGATTTGTCCATCTTCTGTTATCTTCTTCAATTTGTTTCTTCAAAGACTTGAAGTTTTGTTATACAATTGTTTCACTTGCCTGGTTAGGGTTAGCTCAAGATACTGTATATTGTTTGTGGCTATTGTATATTGTTTGTGGCTAAAGTTGTTATTTCTTGGATTTCTTTTCCCATCCATTTGTTGTTTGTATATAGGAGGACTACTGATTTTTTTTTGTTAATGTCATATTCAGCCACTTCATGAAGGTATTTATCAGATGTACAAGTTCCATGGTAAAAATTTTGTGTTCACTTATGTATACCATCTTATCATCTCAGAATAGCAATACTTTGACTTCTTCCTTTACAATTTGTATCCTTTTGATCTCCTTCATAATTATACTTTTCCTTATTTATGATAAAAGGTAAATTAGATACAAAACTTTGGACTCATGAAGATAAGATAGATAATAGAATATTTTCTTTAATTTTGCAAAAAACAAATGGACTGGATATTGTTTTTATAAGAATTTATTTATTTATTATGTATACAGTGTTCTGTCTGCAGGTGTACTTGCAGGACAGAAGAAGGCACCAGATCTCATTACAAATGTTTGTGAGCCATCATGTGGTTACTGAAAATTGAATTCAGGACCTGTGGAGAACAGCCAAGGCTCTTAATCATTCAGCCATGTCTCCAGCCACATAGACTGGATATTGTACTGTGAATTTTAATAAATTACATTTATTTTGTGTGTGTGTGTGTGTGTGTGTGTGTGTGTGTGTGTGTGTGTGTGTGTGTGTATGTGTGTGTGTGCTTCCCTTCTTTTGGTATTTCTGGTGAGAAATTATTTATTTCCTGTGTTTTCATTTTTGTAGTGATCCTCCATGGGTTGAAGTTTTCTTTCTAGTATCTTCTGAAGGGCTGCATTTATAGATAGATATTGTTTGAATTTCACTCTATCATGGAATATGTAGATTTTTCCATCTATGGTGATTTCTCCATCTAGGTGTAGTAATATAGCCTGGCATCTCTGGCTTATTAGAGCCTGCAGGACAACTGTCCCAACCTTTCTAGCTTTTAGGGTCTCCATTGAGAAATCAGATATTGTTCTAATAGGTCTGCCTTTATATGTTACTTAATACTTTTCCCTTGCAGCTTTTAATATTCTTTCTTTGTTCTGTATATTTAGTGTTTTGACCATTATGTGGTAAGAGGATTTTCTTTTCTGGTTCAATCTATTTGGTGTTCTGTATGATTATTGTACCTTTATAGGTATCTCCTTTGGTTAGTAAATTTCTTCTTCTATGATTTTGTTGAAAATATTTTCTGAGCCTTTGATCTGGGATTCTTCTCCTTCCTCTATTTCTATTATTCTTAGGTTTGGTCTTTTCATATTGTCCCAGATTTCCTAGATGTCTTATGTCAGGAATTTTTTAGATTTAACATTTTCTTTGACAAATGTATCCATTTCTTCTTTTGTATTTCCAACATCTGAGATTCTGTCTTCCATCTCATGTATTCTGTTGGTGAAGCTTGCCTCTGTAGTTCCTGTTTGTTTGCCTATATTTTCATTTCTAGAATTCCCCCAGTAGTTTCTGTTTTCTTTATTGCTTCTATTTCCATTTTCAGGTCTTGAAATTTTTCTTTCATTTTTTATTCATTTTTTGGCTTTCTTTAAAGGATTGATTCATTTTCTCCAATTTCTTATTTGTATTTTCCATGATTTTTAAGGGATTTATTCATTTCTTCCTTAAGGAGCTCTATCATCTTCATAAAGTTGGATTTAAGATCTTTTTCTTGTGCTTCAGTGGCTTTGAAATATTCAGGGCTTTCTGTAGTACAATAATTGGGCTGTGGTGGTAACATATTGCCTTGACTGTTGTTGATTATGTTCTTAAAGGGGCATCTAGGCATCTGGGTTTGGGGAATATAGTTCTAGGTCATGATTTCTAGGTTTTTCTTTCTGATGTGGGTTTGTTCCTTTCTTTGTGTTCCCTCTCTGGTCTTCTGGCCTTTGTAGCTTGTTATTGAGCAAGGGCTCTTCACCTGAGTTGTGGACTGAACTTCCGGTGGCTGTTGTGGTATCATCTTGATCTTGGAGCCTCCATCCATGTTGGGGGCTGGAACATGGTGACAAGGAGTGGATGGATGATTGAGTATAATGTCAGGGGTCAGCAAAGAGTGGAGCAGGTCTGCTCATGAATAGTCTGCCTGATACTATAATGGCTGGTCTGAACTGTGATCCAGCTAGGAGTCTCTGGCTGAGTTGGAGGCTGTACACAGCAATGAGGAGGAGGGGGTATTGGGGATAGTGTCAGGGTACCACTGAGAGCATAGAAGAGGTCCTTGAGTGGGCAGCCTTCCTGGTCTTTTGGCGGGCATGACCAAGTTTTCTAGGATACTGTCTCTTTTATTCCAACTCTTCCCAATAACATTTTATACCTTTTTCCCTTTGTTTATATACTGAAAATATTTTCATGATTTCCTTCCTTTGGTGTTAATTTAAAGTTGCAAATAACAAATTTGAGTAAGGCAGGAGAAAGTTTTCTATCTATGTGAAGGTAAGATGCACCTGGCACTACTTTCCTAGAGTCATAAAAGAAAGTAGTCTGTGTCTTGTAAAATAAGTCATCGTGTAGGACCCAGAACATGAGAAGTGCAGGCAGTACACAGGGTTATAGAAAGATCACTCAACACGCAGGAAGAGAATAACATTAAAGGGACAAGATAAGGCTTTGTGGTGATATTTCATTTGTGATGAAATGTGGTGATATTTTATTTGTGCCTTAATAAATGAAGCTTGCCTGGATATCAGAGGAAAAAGACCAGCCATTATGAGTAAACAAAGATGTCAGGCAACAGTAGCACATGTCTTTAACCCTATCATTTGTCAGGCAGGGATCTGTCTGGATCTCTGTGAGTTCAAGGCCACACTGGAAACAGAGCCAGGTGTGGTGGTGCATGCCCTCAATTCCAATACTAGTTAACCATGGAGGTCTGTACAGACAGACAGGAAGTGACAGAACTGAAAGCAAGAGGAAGTGATATAGCTGGACAGAGAGTGCAAATCAGATAACAGAACAATATGGCATATAGGAGTGGGTAGGCAAGAAGTATCTTGCATTTGGAAGCTTCAGAGTTGGTGAGGTAGTTGTTTTGAATTTCCCTTGGACTTCTACTGTTCTATGCAGTCAACAGACTTGGTAAGTCAATTAAGTTGTCCTAAAGGGTGAAATTAGTTAGAAGAGAATTTTTTCCCACATTAAAAAATAGGAAACATTTTTATTATGGAAAGAGTTTGGTCCCTGTTTGATAATACATTGTAGTCTGAAAATGAAACAATTAAATGAGAGAATACTTAATATTGATGGGATGTATGTAACACCAATTATGAATATTATTTGCTTGATCATTTTTATTTTAGCATTAAAAGTTTGGTCAATTTCACTGCCAAGATAAAAGCTTTAGAAAAACCTGTTAAAATGAATCGTAGAGAAATTCATATACAGATAGAAGCATTTAAATGTGAACCTATCTTAAGAGTGACTTTAGAAAAACCTGTTAAAATTAATTAGAGACAGAAGAATTTAAATGTGATATTATCTCAGGAATGAATTACAGAGAAACAGCCTCAGGCTACCATACAGCTTTAATCTATCCTGTATCCTTACAGGAATTGGAAAATGCTCAAGGATGTGTGTATAAGCTAACTATACTATAGTGAAAATGTTAGATTTAAGGAGATTTAAAGGAGCTATGGTATCATATAACATGTATTCTCTATCTGTAAAGTGGATGTTAAATTTGTGGCCAACTTGTAATAGAATTATCCCTCAGGACTGGAAAGAGTTAATTACAGCTGTCCTACAGGTTGGTCCACAGTTACAATGGAAAACTTGGTTTAAAGATGAAGTTAAAACAGTAGAAGAATGATGTAGGACTAAAGGGGTGGAAATTTCCCAGGATCAGCTTCTTGGAGAATGCAATTATGTTGATATACTAAGACAATGTTTATACGATAACCAAACCTTACTTCTATGCCACATGGCAGCCATGAATGCGTGGGAAAGAAGAGAACAGGAAAAAATTGAGTCATTTATGAAAGTTATACAAGGCCCCAGAGAATCCTTCACAGATTTCTTACAAAGGTTATCTTCAGCAGCAATTAGAATGATAAGAAATTCAGAAACTAGACAGATAATAATTGAATTTTGGCTTTTGAGAACATGAATGCAGCATGCAAAAGGGTAATCAGGCCTTTAAAGGCCAGATCAACACCCTTAGAGAACTGGATCAGTGGCACAGCCATATCTGAATGGAATGACAGAAGTCATAAAGTCAGTACAGCTGCTTGACAAAGATCCAGCAAAACTGAGCTACATGATGGCTGCCATGTCACCTTTGGTTTTCATTTCCACTGGTTACATACTTGGGGCACTTTTAATATTTGTACAACTTGAGGATATTGGGTTGATGGAAAATTCCTTATGAATCATTTATGTTTTCACCCAGGAATGCTGGTTCTAAGCTTACCCAGGAAAGTCCTGAACATACTATCACACACACACACACACACACACACACACACACACACACACACACACACACACTTTGAGGGAGATATCCTTATCTACTTGAAGGTCTTCCTTATGCCTTGGAGGCTGTGACACATGAAGAAGCCAGAGGTCTCCTCATCAGGCTATGAGACATTCTTGAAATATCTGTCCCTGTACTTACACTGAAACAAGATATTCAAAACAAAGTAAAATTAAAAAGGTCAACAAGATTCAGTGTGCTAGAGAAATTGTCCACAGTTGAGATTACAAGGCTCTTCCCACTGTACACTCAGACAATTACATGGCATACAACTGCCCTACATAAAGACATTGATGAGCAAAGTGTGGAGTGGAAAGATGATAAAAGTATGAGATATTAGGACCTCCCTCTCTTAGAAGTTAACTCATGTAGAGCCACTACAATGTCATATGACCAAAGAACAACAGAATTCCAGGATTAGACATATAGACAAATTCTATAAGTATATAAATGTGAACATTAATTGTATTATGCCAGAATTTGAATAATAACTACAGCAGCTTTAGCCTGAAGAGTTTTCCTGGGCACTCTGACCACTAAGAGTTAATAATACACTGCTTGAGACATGGCAAAATGCCCAGGATGGTTGAAGATTTTTGTTTTGGTCTAGTGTCCTTGAAGAAACCAAAGCAACCAGCCTGAGCACAAGCTGCCATATGCCTCTAGATTCTCAAAACCTGGGTTATGGGGTTTATGAGTAAGAATGATAACTCTGTTTATTAGTGATGTTAAAACTTGAGGGAAAATGATTGGAAATGATAACTCTGTTCTGTCATAGTTTATTAATGATGACTAAAAGATGAGCAAAAGGAAGTGAAACACACGTCCAAAAACAAAAATGATATGATCTATGTTTGGGAACATCATGAATGTATCCCTGCTAAATAAATTTTGTATAATTAAAGAAACACTCTGGCTGCTAGTCAGTCAGGCTGCAAGATTCTTCTGACCACCATGGCCTGGCTCACTTCCTTCTTCTGAGGACTCCTTACAACCTCTGCAGGAACCATCCACCACCAGGGATGGCGCCTGGCAGATCAGCGACACAATTAATGTTGAGTCTCATGACCATGATGATATGTGGATAGAAGAAGTGATATCAAAAGCTTTGAGGAAAAATAATAATGTCAGATGTTTTAATTGTGGTAAACAAGGTAATTAGAAAAGGGAGTATAAACAAGGCATCCATAGAAACAATGTTTATTCCAGGAGCAATGACAACAGAATGCCCCTCCCTACTGGATTATGCAGAAGGTGTGGTAAAGGTAAACATTGGACAAATGAAGGTAGATCAACAAGTGGCAGACAAGGTAATCCTTTGCCTCTGCCATTGGGAAACTCCCTGTGGGGTATCATGCAGGCCCCCACAGCAAATTCAGTTCAGATACTTCCTGCAATCATAGAAGAAACCCTTTCTCAGAGCAATTAACCAAATGCCTATTGGAACAAACCAGGCTATCTGAGATGATAGAACAGCTGTAGCAGAGAGAACAGAAAATTCAGGAGAAACCATAAAGTGAAATTTTTGACAAATGTCTATAAATGAACAAAGACCAAAATTAAAAAATATGAATAAATGACATTTTCTTGGAAGGTTTGGAAGACACAGGTGTGGATGTTAAAATAATTGCACCAGAATTTTGGCATCCGAATTAGCCTCTTCAGGAGGTAAATGTTCAGCTGTTAGAGATTGGAACATTATCTCAAGTGAAACAGAGTGCAAGATGGCTTGAATGTATAGGGCCAGAAGGACAGGGAGGAAAATTAAAGCCGTATGTGGCTAATATAGCTATGAATGTATGAAGCCGGGATCTATTACAACAATAGAATACTCAGATTAACATTCCTCCAACCTCAGAAACAAATGATAAACTAACACATGTCTCTGAGAGAAATTTTAGGAGGTATTATAAAGAACAGTCACCAGCCATTCAGATTGTACAAGAATAGGGCACAATAACTGCTAATAGATCAAAGACACTAACAGCTCTGCCTTTAAAATGGTTAACAGAGCGGCCTGTATAGATTCAGCAATGGACTTTTAACAACAGATAAACTGCAGGCTTTGTAAGAGATGGTACAGGAGCATTTAAATGCTCACATGTTGAAAAATCAACCAGCCCTTGGAATTCTCCAGTATAGGTTACTAAAAAGAAATGTGATAAATGGAGAATGGTGACAGACCTAATAACAATTAACAAAGTAATTCAGCCAATGAGCTCTCTATAATCAGGAATTCCTTTGCCTGCTCTGTTACCTAAAGAATGGCATCTTGTAGTTGTTGATTTTTTTTTTTTTTTTTTTGGTTTTTCGAGACAGGGTTTCTCTGTGTAGCTTTGCGCCTTTTCCTGGAACTCATTTGGTAGCCCAGGCTGGCCTCGAACTCACAGAGATCCGCCTGGCTCTGCCTCCCGAGTGCTGGGATTAAAGGCGTGCGCCACCACTGCCCGGCTGATTTAAAAAAACTGCTTCTTCTCAATACCTTTACAGGAAAAAAAAAAAAAGATATGCCTTCATGGTGCCTCCTTATAATAATTCTCAGCCAGTTAAGAGATATCAATGGAGGGTTCTCCCACAGGAAATGTTGAATAGCCCAACCCTGTGCCAATATTTTGTACAATAGCCATTGGAAGTAATACATAAACAATTTTCTAAATCTATAATTTACCATTACATGGATGATATTTTACTAGCTGATTCAAATACAGATACATTAGAAATTATGTTTGAATAAGTAAAGAAAATTGTACCTTTTTGGGGATTACAAATTGCTCCAGAAAATATACAAAGAGGAGAATGTATTAATTATTTAGGTTATAAAATAGGTCTACAAAAAATTAGACCCCAAAAGTTACAAGTTAGGAGAGATTGATTGTGGACTCTTAATGACTTTCAAAGCTTATTCGAGACATATTCCATCTATGAACTGTTGTTAGGGTAAAAAATGATGAACTGAGTAAGTTGTTCAAAACCTTAGAAGATGATGAGGACTTCAATAGTCCAAGAGAATTATCAGCTGAGGCTGAGAGAGAATTGACCTTGATGGAAAACAAAGTATAAGAAGGACATGTGGATTGTGTGGATCCAAAGTTTGATTGCATTTTGGTATTTTACCCTCTAATCATTCTCATACAGGAATTTTAATGCAGAGAGAAGATATTACATTAGAATGGATATTTCTACCAAATAAACAGTAAAGAAAACTTTAAAAATATGTGGAAAAAAATTTCTGACTTGATTTTAAAAGGAAAATTGAGACTTTGTTAATTAGCAGGAATAAACCCAGCAGAAATTGTAGTACCTTTAACTAAGGATGACATTACAAGTTATTATCAGGAATAGGAAGCATCCCTTACATATAACTCACATCTGATCCCATTTGAGTCTGACAGGCCCTCTAGTACAAGGTAATGATGAGATTGATAAACTATTGCTAGGAAATGTGCTGGAAGACTCAGAATTTCATAAAAACATCATGTCAATAGCAAAGGGTTAAAAAAAAGTATTTTTCTGTAACCTGGCAACAAGACAAGGAAATTGTAAGGAAATGTCCTACTTGTATTTTTTTTTTTTTTTTTTTTTTTTTTTACAATCAGACTCCACTACCAGCAGGATGTAACACAAAGGGTACTCAGAGTAATGAAATCTGGCAGATGGATATGTTTCATTTTGCAGAACTTGGAAAATTGAAATATGTACACCACACCCTTAATACTTATTCAACATTTCAATGGGCAACTGCTCTGAGTTATGAAGAAACTGATTCTGTAATCACATATTTGCTAGAAGTTATGGTTATCATAGGTATACCTGTACAAATTAAAACTGACAATGCCCCAGTATATATCTCTAACAAAATGAAACAGTTTTTTGCTTATTACAATATAAAGCATATTATAGGTATAGTACATAATCCTAAGGCCAAGCAGTCATAGAAAGATCAAATGGAACTCTAAACGATATGTTAAAAAACAGAAAAGGGTAACAAAACTCCTCAGAAATAGATTACATAATGCTTTGCTAACTTTAAATTTTCTCAGTGCTAATGAGAAAGTAACAATATCTGTGGAGAGATACTGGATAATAGAAAAAACTACAGAATTAAATCACCCTATATACTTTAAAGATGGGTTGACCTCAGAATGGAAACCAGTGTTTTACATTGGGGATGAGGTTTTGCTTTTGTTTCTACAGAAGGAGAAAAGCTATGGAGAAAAACTCAACAAAGTTGATATAGGTTTGATTTGAACAAGAGAGACCTCTTTATTAGAAGAGGTGATAGTTCATCAACTAGCATGATCATCCAATTTAAACTGAGTTATACCACTAATAAATGCTTTTCATTTAATCAAATATAACTTGTCAACTGGGAAACTTCCTGAAGTTAGACTTGGGGAAGGGTTTTTGTTTTTTGTCTTTTACGAGAATGAAGGCTAAGGAATCTGAAGAACACTGGACAAATGAGACATCTGAAGGAAAGGGACAAAATATCCTGAAAAAATGTCCCAAGAAAAAGTAAATTGGTCTACTGTTTTAACACATATAAAATTTCATAAATCTTCCTAAATGTTTGTTTCTGCTCTTCTCTTAACAGACACTTAACACAAATGGTCTTTTTGTAGTCCCAGTTCAATTCAAAATTAAAACTGGCTTTGTGGTTGGAGAATGGCTTACTCCTTCTCTAAACCTAGGCATGTTTGTTAAAAGAAAAATGTAGCCGGGCGGTGGTGGCGCATGCCTTTAATCCCAGCACTCAGGAGGCAGAGGCAGGCGGATCTCTGTGAGTTCAAGGCCAGCCTGGACTA
The DNA here is from genome assembly GCF_007827085.1 of Peromyscus californicus insignis. NCBI lineage: Eukaryota > Metazoa > Chordata > Mammalia > Rodentia > Cricetidae > Peromyscus > Peromyscus californicus. The sequence continues at coordinate 1,201,120 of NW_026294617.1, read as the reverse complement.
CAGAGTGAGTTCCAGGAAAGGCGCAAAGCTACACAGAGAAACCCTGTCTCGAAAAAAAAAAAAAAAAAAAAGAAAAGAAAAATGTAAAATCTCTGTATTGTGTCAGAAGAGCCATCTGATATGGGACAGAAGAAAATCAAAATTAAGGAACTATTTATTCTATTGCCAATCTGTGCCAAGACAAGTGTGGTTGCAGCTTTGGCAACCTCAGGCATCCTCTGAGGCCAGGACAATATGGCTCCATTGCAGAAGTGGCTTTGCAATCTGAAAAAGATACAGTGCTTCTTCCTTTGAAGATAGCTGAACAGGTAGTATGCTAATGGCTCCTGGTGTGCAGTGGAAAAATAGCTGGAATAGTTATTCTCATAGGAGTAATTAGGCTAATGAGTCTGGCCTCTTTTTTTTTTTCAACACAGGGTTTCTCTGTGTAGCTTTGCACCTTTCCTGGAACTCACTTTGTAGACCAGGTTGGCCTCAAACTCACAGAGATCTGCCTGCCTCTGCCTCCTGAGTGCTGGGATTAAAGGTGTGCACCACCACTGCCTGGCCGAGTCTGGCCTCTTAATGGTAGACTGACATTTAGTAAAGGAGATGAAGCCAGCCACAAGCCAAGAAGAATGGGCAGCTGAATTCCAAAAACACCAGCAATTTCAAGAATTTAAAATCCTGAATCATGACATAACACTGGTAGAATTCAAGTGTATCTGGTAAATGGAATAGTCACACTGAATGTGGGGTAGAGCTGCAGTCCTTGCATACATTCTATTTCACAAATGAGTCTGTCAGATATGCTAAGCCTGTAGGCCAAAGATGATGTTCCTATGTTGCAGAGAAACTTTGGGTGACTGTCCAGGGAGCTGACTGTTTCTGTCGTAACTCACATTTTTTGGAAGTCACTTGTTTGCACATCTTCTTTTACTAGGTAATATTATTTCCTTCTCAAGTCTCTGAGGGAGTTGAAGATTACATAGTTATAGTTACAGTTTTCCTTGTTAAGAAATTCAGAAAAGAAACTCAGATATATTAAGTGTATAAGTTTGAAATATATCGTAAGAATTTTATGTTGGTAATACATGATAGGATAGAAAGTGAATTAGGTATATTTTGGACTCACCAACACAAGATAGCTAATGAAAACATTTTCTCTGAATTTGTCAAATGGAATTGTACTAGACATTTTTGATGGATTTATTGCTTGTATATATTGTATATAGTTATTATACTAATTGTATATAGTTTTTCTTATATTAATTATAACTTATTTTTAAAATTTTTTATTAGACAAAAAAGGAGGAAATGTGGTGATATTTTATTTGTGCTTTAATAAATAAAGCTTGCCTGGAGATCAAAGGGAAAAGACCAGCCATTATAAGTAAACAAAGAAGTCAAGCAATGGTAGCACATACCTTTAATCCTATCACTTGGCAGGTAGTGATCTGTCTGGATCTCTGTGAGTTCAAGGCCACACTGGAAACAGACAGGTGTGGTGGCATATGCCTTCAATTCCAACACTAGTTAACCATGGAGGTCTGGAGGTCTGTACAGACAGACAGGAAGTGACAGAGCTGGTCAGGTAGAGGAAGTGGTGTAGCTGAACAGAGAGCACAAATCAGATGCCAGAAAAACAAGGCATAGAGGCATGGATAGAAAGAAAGTATCTCACTTTTGGAAGCTGCTGAGTTGGTGAGGTAGGGTTAGCTGTGGCTTTCTGTATTTCCCTGATCTTTCAGGTTTTCACCCCTATATCTGGCTCTATTTTTTTTTTATTTAATAAGACAACTTATAAATTCATCTACTCATTTTTGCATCATTCTGAAACAACTTTTTTTATTAGAAAACAGTAAAATTATTAAAAATTGTTGCTTAAAATTTCTCAGAAAGGTCTGGTGACATGCCCAGTGTGAAAATGAAGTAGGAACCCATCTTGATTAACAAGTCTTTTTGCAAGAAACAATTCTGATGTAGGTTTGCTCAAACAACTACATTGTTTCTCATCATCAGAAATATAGGGGCAGAAGGGATTATTGTGGCAGCTCTGGTCAAATTGTCAGTGCTACTAGTGTTATTTCAAGTTTGTTGTGTTTTTTGTTTGCTTGTTATTTTTAGACTGACATACCTCATGATTTCAAGGTGGCTGCAGTATATGTATTCATTGTGCCCACATATATAAATGCAACAACGATGAAAAGGGTCACTGCTTCTAAGCTTCCCCATAGGAGAGTAAAACATTGTGCAGAATTTCCCAGTTGACTTTTTTTTTAATTGACATGTTGAGTCACCTGAATTTTCCTATACAATAGTCAGAATAAGAAATAAAACAACTATGACCAATTTAAACATATTTTCTGGGGATATTATGGCAACCACTTCATGGCCACAGGAAAAGAAGAAAATGGATCATAACAAGAGAATACAAAAGGGAATATCTTAGAAGGAAAAAGGAATCCATATTGAAAATAGCTAAAAGTAGGAATGAATTTGTGAAAATTGAATTGATTGTACTAAATTTAAGAGTATTGTACAGAATACAAAGATTAAAGTAACTTTTAAAGAGCAAAAAGAAAAGGCAGGCAAAGGACAGAGCCTAAAGGTATTCTGAGTAAAATAAAGTAATCAAAAACACTGGATGTGAATCTAATCAAAGATTTGAGAAAGAATATTTCCTTAACATTTTTTCCTGGCAACAAATCTTTTCCAGTGTGACACCAAATACATAGGCAACAAAAGCAAAATATATATAAACCCCAAACCAACATATGGAAAAAGCATTCAACCAGAAATGAAAGTCATCAATGAGACGGAAGAAAATATTTACATAACTCAATAGCAATAAATAAAAGCAATCCAATTAGAAAAAAAAGGGGTCTGAGCAGACATTCTCCTAGGGGAGACAGACACATGGCCATCAAGCTAATGAAAGGATGCGCAATGTCTCTAAGCTCCAAGAAGCACCAATCAAATCCCAATCAGTTTCACTTCACACCTGCTTTGATGCTGTGATCAAAAGATAAGAGAAAATAAATACTGTTGAGGGTGTGGGGAAAATGGAGTTCTTATGTAGTGTTGGTAAGAAATGCAAGTTAGTACAGTTATTGTAAGAAGGAATGTAGGAGACTAGATTCAGGGATCTTATTCTGAAATGAAAAAAAGAGAAGATATAAGAATGATAGAAAAAAAGGTTAAATTATTTAATCAGCTTTAAAAAAAAAGCAACTACTAGTCTCAAATATTTTACATAGGTATGGATTTTTGTATATAGATACATATTTAAGGTTATTTTGTATACTGTATATATGTTTCCACTCTTGTTTAGGGATTTTTGTATAGTGATACAAATTTAAGATTATTTTTATTGTACTGTATATATGTTTCTATTCTTTAAGGTATTGTACATATACAGCTCATTTAACAATGTAAAATAGAATTCTAGTCCCTTAAAATTATTATTACAAACTATTTAGGATAATTAAGAAATGCAAGTTAGTAGTTAGTCATCTACAACAATGAAAATTTTTGGCCATCTTAAGTGGGTTTTCAAGGTCAGAGATATATTTTAGTTAGATGTTCTTCAAACACTTCAGAGACCTGCAGAATGTTGCATTTAAGATGTTTTAATAGCATAAGGGTTTTCATGACAGTGAGACATGTCTGCTCCTGGCAGCACCAATTTACATCAAAAAAGGATGATGGACATTGAAGACCTTCCATATAGAGTTTGCTTTCATTGTGGCAAACTTAGCCACTGGGCAAGAGTTGCCCTTGCCTCAACTGCTGACAGTATACTGTCAAAATTTGACAAACAGAACACAAAAGAAAGTAGCTGCTGAAATTTGCTAAGAGTAGATAGAACAGTCCTTCAAAATTCCTACTTCACAGGAAAGTCTGTCAGATATTCTAGGCCTGTAGGCCAAAAATGGATGCTCCAAAGTTGCAGAGGAATCTTGTGTGGCTGTCTAGGCAGTTAGATGTCTCTGTCATTTCTATAGTTTTGGAAGTTGTTTGCTCTGCACTTCCCATATTTTCAGGTAATAGTACATCCTTCTTTGGTCTCTGATGTGACTGAGAACTACTTAGTTATAGTCACAGTTTTTCCTGTTACTAAATTCAGAAAAGAATCTCACAAAAGAGATGTAAAGTGTATAAGGTTGAAAGACATAAAAGCTTAAGTTGTTTATCTAAGAAAATGTTTTAAGATATAAAGAGATGTTTCTAGGTTGGTAATACAAATTATGATTGAAAGTGAATTAGGTACAAAACTTGGGATTCACCAAGATAGGGTAGGTAATAAAGTATTTTCTTTGAATTTGCGAAATACAAATGGATTGGACAATGTGAATGTAATTCTTACTTGATAATTGTTCTTATTGGATATAATATATATGTGTATATATATTATACCTTGTTAAAGTTAAAGCCTTTCATTTTTATATATACAGAAAAAGGGGAAATGCTGCAAGATATTTATTTGCACTGACACTCTGGGACTTCCAATAAAATTTAATTTTGAATCAGCGGGAGGACTTAGTAACTAGTTGTCCAGAATTAGCCATAGAGGTTTTGGAGAACCCAGGGTACGTATAGAGAGACACAGGAAGTACTAGGGAGGGACTGAGAAAGATTCGTGGGCCCTTTGGTTTGGGGAATGAAAGAGAGAGAAAGAGGTCATAGGTCACTTCTTCACTGCTTGTCTAATCAATCATATTTTTACTCCCATATCTGACTCCCAAGTTTTATTTAATAATAGAACAATATAAGTAAATGTTTCAAAATCCCAAAGAGAGTAAATATAGAACCACAGTGTAATCCAGCATCCCACAAAAGAAGTGCATCAGACTTTCTCAGAGATATCTCTATGGTGATATTTTATTTGTATTAAAATGTTATTTGTATGTTAATAAATAAAGTTGCCCGGGGGTCAGAGCTATTAGCAAGCCATAGGAAACCAGGGCAGTGGTAGCGTACGCTTGTAATTCCAGCACTTGGTAGGCAGAGCTGGGTAAGTCTCTGTGTGTTCAGGGATACAGCCATTATTGGATACACATGCTTTTAATCTTAATACCAATCATGGAAAACCAGGAGGCCTATACAGACAGGCTGTGAGGAGGCGGTCATGTGGTTGGGTTTACAACCAATGAGAAGGCAGGACAGGAACTCTATATAAAGACTTTAACACAGGGGTAGCTCTGGTTTGGAGAGGTAGGACCACCGCAGGAGGAAGGGTAAGGTTTTAGCTCTTAGCTCTGACCTCTTGGCTTTCTTCTTTGCATTGGTTCTGTGTTTATTATTTAATAAGAAGGTTGGATACATCTACATATCTCCCCTATGTTCTAGGCAGTATGAAAAGCCAATAGCCTAAAATATTGAAACAATTTAGATTCCCATCAAATGAACAAAAATATTGGTTCACAGATATGCTGGAATGTCATTCAGTCTCAAGACAGACATCCATCCACCAATGCAGGACAACATAGCTTAGTGAATGTACCCAGAGAACATTATATTAAGAAACATACATCAGCACAAAAAGAAACATGCATGATCTCACATGTGAATGTAAAATACTCAATATCAAATGAACTGAGAGGACAGTGGTAGTTGCTGGCTTTGGAAGTGAAATGAACCTGTTTACATTTAGCTGTAGGATGAACAGAGCCTGAGGACCTAAGGATTTCATCAGAAGAAATCTCATATATTCCAAGAAGTATTGAATATCATGTGCAGAGTCATTGTACCACAACTATAATGAAGACATAATGCCAACAGCAAACTCTATAAAGTAACACATTTTTATTTGCAATGATGTTCTTTTACTATTGTCACAGTGTCAACTGGGGAAAAATATTACTTAAGAAGAAAAGATTGAAAGATCACATTCTACATATGGGATGTGAGGCCACATGTTTATTAGAGATCAGGGTAAAGAAGATATCAGTACCCTGAAAATTCTGATTATTTAAGATTAAAGTCAAAAAAGATAAGGGATAATATGGTAGTCTAGATATTACACCAATGTAAAAATTCATATGGGAGTTCTGGAAATAAATATGCCAATAGTGATTGCTATTGACTCTGAGAGGGCAAAGTACATGTAACTTCCTTAAAGTTTCAAGTAGTATTAATTTCTTTTTTTTTTTTTATTTTGCAATACCATTCAGTTCTACATATCAGCCACGGATTCCCTTGTTCTCCCCCCTCCCGTCCCCCTCACCTTCCCCCCAGCCCCCCCCTCCATTCCCATCTCCTCCAGGGCAAAGCCTTCCCCACAGACTGAGGTCAACCTGGTAGACTCAGTCCAGGTAGGTCTAGTCCCCTCCTCCCAGGCCGAGCCAAGCAATCCTGCATAGGCCCCAGGTTTCAAACAGCCAACTCATGCAATGAGCACAGGACCAGGTCCCACTGCCTGGATGCCTCCCAAACAGATCAAGTCAATCAACTGTCTCACCCATTCGGAGGGCCTGATCCAGTGGGGACCCCTCAGCCATTGGTTCATAGTTCATGTGTTTCTATTCATTTGGCTATTTGTCCCTGTGCTTTATCCAACCTTGGTCTCAACATTTCTCACTCATATAAACCCTCCTCATTCTCGCTAATTGGACTCCCAGAGATCCACCCAGGGCCTAGTCATGGATCTCTGCATCCAGATCCCTCAGTAGTTGGATGAGGTTTCTAGCACAACAATTAGGGTGTTTGGCCATCCCATCACCAGAGTAGGTCAGTTCGGGCTGTCTCTCGACCATTGCCAGCAGTCTGTTGTGGGGGTATCTTTGTGGATTTCTGTGGGCCTCTCTAGCACTTTGCTTCTTCCTATTCTCATGTGGTCTTCATTTACCATGGTCTCCTATTCCTTGTTCTCCCTCTCTGTTGTTGATCCAGCTGGGATCTCCCGCTCCCCCAAGCTGGAGAGATGGCTCAGCCGTTAAAGGCCAGGCTCACAACCAAAAATATAAGAGTATTAATTTCTTAAGAATAATTATGAATTAAAAGTTATATCTAAATCAGCCTTTCAGAAAATCAAGACATAAGTCATGGATGCCTGAAATACACTTAAAAGCTGTTTTTTTTCCTTTTCTTTTCTAGTCATCTAAAGCTTAGATTGACAAAGATGAAAAGAAAGTTGACTACTCAGTTTCTTGGCTTTAGAATGTTGATGGATATTCAAAAATAATTTGCACATAGCATTTGTTTGTCAGAAACCTTGGGGATATACAAACCAGTATGTACCCCTAAAGAACTACATGCCATCTTTTGACATTTTAAAACTTAAAAGACAAGATTTTAGGTTTTGTTTTCAGCTGAGCAGTGGTGGCTCATGCCTTTAATCTCAGCACTTGGGAGGCAGGGGCAGGTAAATCTCCAAGTTTGAGTTCAGTCTGGTTTACAGAGAGAATTCCAGGATGGCCAGTGATATAGAGACATTCTGTTTCAAAATACAAAAAAAAAAAGAAGAAAAAGAAAAAGAAAAAATTTTTTTTCTAGAGTTTATGTTTCAGATTTAGACTAATTGAAAAAGTTCTTCAACAACGTGAAAATTCATTTCAGTATCTCATTGTGTTAAACCCTTAACTTGCTTTGAAAGCAATTATTTTTCAAGTGATGCTTCAAAGGAAGATTCCCTTCATTCACATCACAATTCCATGCTTTGGCTACAAGATTGTACCTATAATCAAATCTCTAGCTTTTATGCTCATCATGAATTGTTTTTCCCAATCTATTCTCTTGGAATATTGGCATTTGGAATTCAATTTCTTTAAAGAATGCTTTCTAGGATGTGGGAGATGGCTCAGTGGGTAAAGCACTTACCATATAAGTATGAGGACCTGAGTCTGAACTCCAAGTATCCAGGCAAAGCTGGATGAAATAACAGACCTTTATAATCTCAAATCACATACAGAAGGTGGAAACAGGAAGCTTGGGTCAGCAAGCCTGGTGTGCATCTGTGAACAAAGAGACCCTACCTCAAATAAGGTGGAAGGTGAGGACTGACACCTATTGTTGTCCTCTGATCCATACAACACACACACACACACACACACACACACACACACACACACACACACACACACACACATTCACATGCAGACAACACACACATACACAAACACACCTTCCATAGTTCTAAGTCCTACCTTGCTATTCTCAATTCATACAAAACATTCAGATGCTGTGAATTTTTGTGGTTGCATGCGTTTATAAACCAAAGCAAACATACACATGCACAAAGATCTACATGTAAGTACATTATAGGTATATAATAGCTTTATATGTGTCCAAGTGTCTGTGAATGATGATCCTGGGATGAAGCTGAACCTCTTAGTGAAGCTTCTGCAAGACTGACTGATTAACTGATTAAAATTTCAATTATAGGGAGCTGGAGATGGCTCCATGTTTAAGAGTACTGGACACTCTTCCAGAAGACTCAGGTTTGATTTTCAGAACCCGCATGGTGCCTCAATATCATATGTACCTCCAGTGCCTGGAGATCCATCACCTTCTTCTGGCCTCCCAGGGTACCAGGCACACACGTGGCACATAGTTAAACATACAGGAAAAACACCCATACACACACAATTTTAGAAAAAGTTAAATAATTGTGATAGGGAAGAAAATTGCATGTCAAGAATCTAATTACACTTTATCTTGGTTTATCTTTTTCCCATTTTAACTACTATTTACCCTCATTTGTGTCTGATCTGACACAGACTTTTGAAATGTAGTCACCTAGCAGATCACTGGCTTCCACCACACTAAGCTAAGAATATCATCAGACACCATGAAGCCTATAACACGTCTCTCCACTTGAGTATAACCTATGTGCCTAATGATTCCATCAATGTATTTAAAAAACGTCTCGCCGGGCGGTGGTGGCGCACACCTTTAATCCCAGCACTCGGGAGGCAGAGCCAGGAGGATCTCTGTGAGTTCGAGGCCAGCCTGGTCTCCAAAGCGAGTTCCAGGAAAGGCGCAAAGCTACACAGAGAAACCCTGTCTCGAAAAACCAAAAAAAAAAAAAAAGTCTTGATATGGTGCCTTGTTTGTTCTACTTCTATTAAAAACTTCATAAAATAACTCATTAGAACACAAAGTTTCATTAACCTAAATATGTGTTCCTCAGACATGGCCACTGATAGTTAGCTCCAGAATATAAATTATCTCTTGCCCTCTTTGTGGTGAGAGTTGTGGGTTTGTTTGGTTGGTGTTTCTGTTTGTTTGTTTTTTTTTGTTTTTTGTTTTTGCATCAGCATAGCTGCATATATTTATAATAAACATTTTTCTTCTTTCTAAAGATCACATAATTAGAAATTAGTTTCATTAGTAAGAAAAGTCACATTTTCAACAATCACACCATTGGCTATGTATATAAATCAAGGTGTGGCAGCATAGAACCTAAGTCAGGCCATCATGGCCACCAGTCTCCCCACCTATCATATCCTTTCTGTTCCAGTTGCCTCTCCTCATTGCTTGGTTTTCTTCCACTCCTCTTCTGTGATCTTCCACCTAGAATTCATTTCCTTTTCTTATTAGGCCTTTGTTCTTTCCTAATAGAAGCCCTAAATTACCTCTGATGCTCACTGCCCTTGACCACTACAAATTATATCACAAACCCTGATTCTGGAACTGGATGACCTGACTGATGTGCTCTTGTAAACTCCAGCATCACCTCAAAAGAGTTCCTTTGTGCATTCTCCCCTTGTAAGAGAATGCACCTTAATTCAAATTTTGAAAAAAAAAATGTATTTTCTAGAAACTGAGACATCATGAGGACTGAGCTCTTTTCTGTAAGGACAAGAGGAAAAACACCTCTTTGTATTTTCCTGTAGCTAAAGACTGTCTGCCTTCTTTGGCTCATTGTCCTTACTCCTGGTCACTAGAGCCAGATATATCAAATTGCACCCTCCACCTCTTGTCTTAGTCCATGTACTGCAGGCTAAACCCCAGAAAGGTTTTCCAGCACAAATGACTGCATTACTACACTGACCAATCTGAATAATAATAAAAAAAATCACTCCATCCTTGTCCTCAATGTTATCAGAACTTCACATCCTAGGATCTGTGAAATCTGAGCATGAAAACCTAAGGGACCTATTACCCTGCTTACAACATTAGTCTTCTTTACTTCTCTTTGTGCAAGGGCCTCTTTGATGCTCTTTACTTTAAGTGCCATCTGTGTGACTGTGACAGGCACATTTCACATATGCAGTCTTGACTTCTCTGAGACATCAATTCATATATGAAATGTCTGCTCCATTTATCCTCTTCTCAACCATCATTCCCCAGATATTTTCACAACTGGTACCATTGCACCCCCAGCAGATAAGAACTCAGTAGAGTGATCATGTCAGATTTTGTCCTTTATTTTATCCTCAGTTGTAATCATATAAGTCCCCTAGTTCTGGTTTGTTTTCTGTTGCTATGATAAAACAGGATGGGAAAATGCAATTTGTGGGGAAAAAAAGGGGTTTATTTAGCTTGCAGATTATAGTCCATCACCAAAGGAGGCAAATTCAGGCAATCAAGCCAGGATCTTGAGGTAGAAACCATGAAAAAACACTGCTTACTAGCTTGCTAAGCAACATTTCTTAAAAAGCCCTGGCCTACCTGTCCTGGCCTATGTACTGCTCACAGTGGGATGGGCCATTCTATATCAATTAGCAATGAAGAAAATGCCACAAAGACATAACTGAAGGCCAATCTGATGGAGACAGTTCCTCAAATGAAGTTCTGAAATGTGTCAAGCTGACAAGCAAGTCTGTCCTCTCTATCCTTCAGCACACATGTTCACCCATTCAACTCACCACATACTCTGTGCTTCCTCTATACACTCTACCATGTTAGTCATTTTCTAACTATATTTGCAACTTTTCTCTTCAGCTCCTAACATTTGTCCAGCTTTCTAAAAAAGTTTCTCCTATGAGATTTGAGAGATGGTTCAGTGGAGAAAGTGATTGCCACTCAAGCAGGATGACTTGAGTTCAGATCCCCAGCATCTGTGTATAAAAGCTGAGTGCAGTTACACCTGCCTATAACCCCAGAATGGGTAACGCAGAGACAGGAGGACTATTGGGATTCCAGATTGGACAAATACATCCAATGGAATGGCTACCCTTTCAGGCAAGAGGCAGGACATCTTCATGACCCTAGATTCCTTAAAGTTCCTGTTCTTTCCATACAACAGCATTGTTTCTGAAAAGATAATTCTTTCTTCCCTTTGAGTTCACTGGCACCTTTGTCAAATTTCATCCTACTCTGCCTCCAGCTCTATTTCCAGACACTGCATTCTGCTTCATGATGTCAAGGTCTGTCTTCATGTCAGAGCTGTATATTATTGTTGGCTTATGTATTTTTATGTAGGTGCTGCCACTCTCATCTTAAATTCAAATTACAGGAGAGCTGAGACACGACTGCTTTGTTCATCATTTTTGTCTCCAGTGTTGAAAAAGATTCCTTGAAAATAAACTGAGCACGGTGATGGATACCAAGGAAACCAAACTACACCCCCAGAATATCTGGAAAACAAAGTAAGCTTTCAGAAAAAGCAAGCAGAGAGAATATTTCATTCCATGCTGGAAGACCTCCCCCAGTTTCTGTTGCAAGGACTCAGTGTCCGAAGACCAGCTCCTAACAGTGGATTGATTCTGTCTTTCATGCCCTGGTCTTGTACTTCCCAATCTCTTCCTTTCTCTGCTCTCATTTTCCCTAATCTGTTCAGATCGAAGGTGGATCAGTTTGTCCACCCTTGGGTTTCCTCATTTCTCTTGATTCCCACAGAGAAAAGAAAAACTAAATCATGACAAAACCAGAAAAGGATTTAAGATACATCTCTCAAATGTTGGAGATCAGTTGGGAGGAGGGAGGACAGCACGAGCCTCTTCTGGTATGTTCCTTGACCTCTCTTATCCTAGAGAACGCCAGTCCTTTTCAGATCCAGTATTGTGACTAGAGAAGGGGAACTTTAAACTTCCATAATGAAGGGAGGTGCAGGTATTTCCCCAGCTCCTGACCCTCTGTTGCTGGAGGAATGGGAAATTTTATTTGGATTCTACATGGCCCTTGTCATGTTTTTCTGGTGGATCACTGGCCAGATAAGACCAACCTAAGGAGTGAATAAAATAATAACTGTCATGGTTTGAATATGAGGTGTCCCCCCAGGACCAAGTTTCAAAACCTATTCTCAGTTGCTACTGGTGTACCAGAAGTTGGCCAGGGGAAGGAGGAATAGGAGGTTCTTCTCTCTCCTTCCTACACTCCCCGTTTCCTTCTCTCCTTGTCACTCACCACAGCCCAGACATAATAGGGTCAGACAAACATGAACAGGACCAAAACCTGTGAAACCTCGATCCCAAACAACTTTTGTCCCACACCCCCTCCCCAAATTTTTTGCCTCATATATTTGCCATAGTGATGAAATCAAAGTAAGTCAGTGACCTCACAAAAAATAAAGTGTATTTCCATAGTCAGCCCTATGTTTTCACAGCATCTCTAGCTACTTTGAGTCTCCCCTGTTGACTTATAGAATGCCCAGAAACTGTCTCTTTTATTGAGTTCACAGGCCCAATGCATTATACTTCCTCCTATCTTTTGTTGCTCCTTCTTTCACCAAACAATGATACTTTTCAATCACTATAATTCTAAAACACAGGCCACTGCTGCTGCCATCATGGCTCAGGCCATTCCCCACCACAGTTGCCAAGGACACTGAGTAAATACCATGATGCTCTGATGCTGTTTCAATTTGCCAAAAACATATTGCCATGTACTTCTGCATCAGTTATCCTGAAGTGATGAGATCAGCCTGTGTTTCCTGATGTTTACTGTGTTTACTCAAGCCGAAAGATCTCAAAATGGTGTTTTCCTGTATCGTCCCTAGCTATTCCCCCACTTCCTTCTCTGAATCCCCCTCCTTCCTTTTCTTTTCCTTCTTCCTTTTTTCTTCTCTCTCTTTTTTATACAGAATTTGCTATGAAAGTCTAACTAACATCAAACACACAGCAATCCTCCTGTCTCTGACTCCTGAGTGCTGATATTATCAGTCTTGTCTCTATCTATTTCTTAATAAAGAGGTTCTTTCAGTCTGACTTGTCAATCTTCTTACTCAGCTAAGACTTACTCAGCTCTGTAGTTCATGGCCAATTTTTACTGTCCATTTATCAAGAAACTACTCCGAGTGACAAATGGCATCCTATATTTGGTCTTTTTCTTTCAGAATGTAGCCCTAGGTGTGGTACATTAGCATGTCAATCCTTTATAGCAAAGGTCCCCAGATCTGCTCCATGTTCCTCTGTTCACGGTTGAGCTCACAGTTTACTAAACTTTATAAAACTAAGCAGGATGTTCTTTATCCTGTGTGGGATCCATCACTACCAACTACTTAATCCCTTTTGTTTTCTTTTAAAGTTAAGTTAAGAGATCATTTGTGGCATTGTTTTGGGGAGATGCCTGGTTCAGATGGATGCTGAGAACTACAAGCAAGATTCTGCTTATATTGGGAAAAATATAAAACCGATGCTATCAGTCTTTTTTCTGTCCTTTCTCCTTCTCTTCATCCTTTCCTTCCTTCTCTGTACTTTTCTTCTCTGAATAAGTAGTTACCAGAGACAACAAAATCCCACATTGGCTTTATGAGCTGTAAGAATGGTCAACACAGTTGCCTCTGTATGGAGTTGTCTACCAGCAGCAAGTGTTTTTTGTTTGTTTGTTTGTTTGTTTGTTTTTAATTGATCCTGAGTTATTCCTATATGCTAGGATCTGCAGCTACCACCAATGTCTGAAGAATGCTGAAAGTAGTCAGTGTTTCTTTTGAGATGGAGCTTCATTCTCTAAGGGATCTCTCAGTGTCACTTTCATTATTGGCTTTGCTTCCTACCTACTACCCTCCTTCAGGGAAGTTAGTATTTTCTTTTAATCCTTTTGATTTGTGAAATTTTAATAGCACTGATATGCAGTGATATATTTCTTCACCATAGTCCACTAACCATTCTAAACAATAAGATTTGTTTCATAGCCCTCTTTCTCTGGAGAGCTAATTTTTATCTTTGGAGGCAGTTGCCCATCCCTGTAGGGTGTGTTTGCCTCAAACAAATAAAGCTTTGTGTTACTTTCTCTTTTTTTCAAAAGAGGATATTAGATGGAAAGATAAGAGAAACAGGCTTCAAAAATTCCTGAGCCCTAGTTTACCAGGGCCTGTGGAGTAATTCTGGGAAAAAAATCTCTGAGCCTTATTCCATGAGTGATAAAAGAGGGAAAATATACTTTCTTCAGGAGGCTGTTTGGGGATGAAATTTTAACTGTTAACTACTGTGCACAACACTTAACACAGTGGCTTTTATGTAAATCAAGTTCTTAGCAGTTATTTTAGGTTATACTGTTATCAATTTCTATTATTTATTTAGGAATTTATTTGTTGTGTCTATTTTAGTGACAGATATTTTGTATATACATGTGGGCATTGAACTTACTATACAGCTGCATTGGGTCTAGAACCCCTTATTCTCTTGCCTTCCCATACCAGGTAATAAAATTACAGGTGTATACCACCATAGTCCAGACAAACATTTTCATGGAAGTGTGCATATTTGTAGAGACTCAACAATAATATTTCTCTTTATAACAGAAAATAATCAGAAACATTGGCATATTTGAAAATATGCACAGAACACCTCACTTCAAGGGTTCCCAACATCAAAGACAAGGCTTAAAGTTATTAGTGGATTAGGTAATAAACATGAAATGCTTGGCTCTACTTTCTTTTCTGGAGAAGTTTTGCTTTTTAATTAAATTTTTAGGTTAAAACATCATTATGTGTTTCATTATGGTATTTTTATATATATGCGGTATCATTTTTTTCTCATCCATTTCTGTTTATCTCCACCCTCCTCTGTACTGTCTACTCCCTCTGCCTAGTCCCATTACTTCCTCCAGGTAGTTTCCACCTATGTTTTCACAGCACATTACCTCTTTCCTTTACTCTAAATATCTCTTCCTCTTCCATCATAGTCTTCTTTTCAATTTCATTGCCTACCTACATAGATATAGATAAGTACACATATTTATGTATACACATGTATAAATCTGGACCCTATCTTTGAGAGAAAATGATTTGAATCTGTCCTACTTCATTTAGCACAATCTTTCAAAGTTCCATCCACTTTTCTGCTAATGTCATCATTTCATGTCTTTATGGCTGAAGAAAATCTCATTGTGAACACGAACCACATTTCATTATCCATTTATCTGTTGATGGACTTCCTGACTGGTTCCAATTCTGCACTCTCATGAATAGTGCTGTAGTAAACATGGATGAGTAGGTATCTGTTTTGTGTTGACTTAGAGTCTCTTGCTTATGTGTCTAGGAGTGTATGACTGGGTCATATAGTAATTTTATTTTTAGGTTTTTGCAAAACCTTCTTAGTGATTTCCATAGTAGCTGTACAATTGAATATTCCTCTGACAGCAAGGAATATTCTCTTTCTCCACTATTGCACCAGTGTTTGTTGTTACTTATTTTCTTGATCATGGTCATTCTACCAGTCATTAATCTCATGATGTCAGTGATCATCTGTCCTCCTGAATTTGTATTATTCCTAGATTATGTCACAATTTGTCTCTAACTTTCATTGCCGTAAATTGTGACAATAAAGATATTTATTGGAGGTATTTATTTTATATGTATGAATGTTTAGCCTACTGATATGTCTGGGTACCATGTGTGTGCCTGGTGCCCAAAGGGGTCAGAAGAGAGGATCTGTGGTGTTGGGAACTGAACCTAGTCCTTTACTGTTTCTATTCTGGCTCTACTGTCCCAGGTACCCTTGGGGACAGGGGATGAGAAAATGCAGAATTAATGACATGGATTCTGGGAGTTGTGAGTAAGCTCATTTTATTAAACAAAGGGCTGAGGTATTTATGTGTGTGCTCTTTGGCAGGCTTTGCTTCTATGGCTATTGTGGCATTTCTTGATTTGGCCCTGGGTCTTACATTGGCAGTTGTCATCTTGGAGGTCCAGTTTCAGGTTCCACTGGGTCAAGGCATCACTCTGTATGTCACAGCTTTTTTTACTTGAGTCTTAGCCTGTTCATCTGGCATGTGAGCCTTATGTACCTCATTTCACCCTTTTATTTAAAAAAATTTCAGGCAAACAGTGGGAATAGGAGTCTTTGGCTCCAATCTTGTCATCCCCCACCTCAGGGAACCCCCCAACATTGTGGCTGTGCCTATCATAGGTTGGTCCAATTAATGGATTCTTACTAGTCTTTGACTACCAGCCATCAGAGGGTGACACCCCTGGAGTTTGACATGGGTATGCTGGACTTATGACCTATGTTGGACACCATAATAATGACTGTCCCATTGGACCTTTTCATATCACCCAGGACCGTATGCCATGCCATTCTCTTTTGCATCAACAACATTTTCTTCTTTCTAAAAAATAAAAGCTAACAAATTTTTAGTAATATCATCATATGGCATTCTAGTATTATAGGTACTTCCCTGATTCCCTTGATTGGGTTCTTTGATATCTCATTCACATGGTCTGGACTTCAAGCATTGCAATCCTTTTCTGAACAAAGGTCATGGCTCTATTAAAGAGACACAGCACAAATGCTGCAAAAGAAATATGATCAAGAGTGGTCCCAGCAGTGTGGAAATCAGCATGGTCAACCAGAGTGATGAATAAAACAAGGATTCAAACCAACCTTGGCTTGCCTCTCTTCCCCTTTTTCTCTCGTTCAGTCCTTCTCTTACTTTTGCCATGGAATATTTCACTGTGCCAAAGTGATCTATATAGAAGCAACATTCCTCTCCTAGGGCTGCATAACCCTCCTTGTTGAAGGTGTATTAAATCCAACCCCTGTCTATTTTGTAAAACTGTCTCCACAAGGAAGGATAAGGATTCCTGGAGGTGGGAGATAGAGCTCTCTAACCTTTCTATATCAACATAAATGGCTGTTCCTAGGCTGATGTAGTATTGGTTTTGAGTAATCAGTGAGGCTATTCCTGTCCCATCTCCAGCCAGGCTGGCTTTCAGTAAGATAGTGAGTGTAAGTGCCATTAATGGCTCTCTTTTTATGCTGCTCCTTGAGGCCATGCTTCATCTATCAAGAAATTTCTCATCTGAGTGGTAGAGGAATCTGGAGACCAGCCATACTAGCACACAGAACTCTTTTTTATTGAGGAGCACTGCGGTATGAGCACAAGGTGTCAATCCTGTAGAACAGCCCTACCAGGTATCATTGTGGGGAATAAGGTATTGTGAGCTATTGGACAGTGCCTAGGTCTGGTTGGAAATTTTCAGATGAGCAGAAGGAACTGTTCTCATACAAAGGCCTTTACCCATTACTTGCTGGAGTGTAAGGGATGCTCTGGAGTTCCAGCAACAAGAGTTTGAATCAGTACTACTACTTGTAAAAGAGCCCAGTGTTGCTGTTTCCTCATAATATGGTGGGCCCATATCAGAACACAGCCAGCAAGAGGTGGTTATATTAGGCCTACAGGAGTTTAAGAATCTGTAGGCCCTCCCTAATAAAGTTACCCAAAGGTAAGTGTTAGATGCTTCTGTAGAGATTCTTTCCAGGTTGGAGATTTCAGGGGTTATTGTGGTATAGTGGTGAGTCTCTCAGCCTGTTACACAGGAAACAATGGTAGAATTGTCATCTACTGTAGTTAAGGATATGATAGTAGTGCTTGGAGGGTGGGAGGTTGTGTTGGGCGGGCACAAGGAGAGTGTTAGGTCCAATTGCTCTTCTTATGGATTCTTGGAGGTGTCTTATGGTAAAGAATAGCCCAGGTTTATACCTTGAGTGGTATAATTGGAACTCCCATGTTTTGCCTGCCAACTAACCTTGTCTTTTTCCCACCTCCATGAATTTCACGGCTAGTTAATTGCATCTTCCTTTTTGAGTGGCCCATGGGTGATACAGGAACCTCTCCTTGTCATAGCAGAGGCCACAGTTCACTTGGTCGTCCCTCCCCCCAACCTGCAGGTGCTAGTACTCGGTGTTTTCATGTTTCTTTTATGTTGTACAGTAAGAAGGTCCCCTTTTATGGGGGTGTCCAAGCTGTCCAGCCTGTGGATTCCCATCCCCAGGCCTTGCAGAAATAGTCACTCATACCACTACATTGTGTCACTTTTTTTCTTTGGTTCATGATTGCTGTGTACATACATAGAACCCAATACCTCTGGTTTTATTTTGACCCCTGGGGGAGTTACAACCATATCCTGGGAATGGCTCCTCATTGGAGAGGTCCCAAGCTTCTCCAATCAAGTCACATAAGTCTATGTAAAGACCAAGGAACCAAGTCCTCTGGGATGATTTAAAGAATTGGTTCTATTTGCTATTTTCCCTGTCTCTATGCTGATAATGAGCCTTGTCTGGTGGGTTGGGGCATGGGGATTGCCCAAGGTTGTGCCCATGATTACATGAATTATGCCAAGGATACAGGCAATGGAGTGTCTTCCTGGTCTGGTATGTTCTGGTCTGTGGCAGGTCTGACATCTCTGATAGGCACCTATATCAGTTTTGTCTTATCCTGCGAAAAAGTACAAGCATAACCTCACCCACTTGTCAACAGGGAGACAGGTGGTTGCCAGATATTGGTGAGAGGGTCCCTCCATCTTACTAGAGGGAGCGAGGTCTTCCTGGGAAGGGATACTCAGTGCTTGGATGCCAGGCTAAGGCCTCTGTCATAAAATGCTAAGAAGTTCCTTTTAAAAAGGATCTCCACTAAGGCCAAATGTAGGTCTCTCTTAGATTTTGATAGTAATATAGATAGCTCCTCTTTAATTGAGTGGTTTGGCCTTTCTGTAATTGCTTGGCCTTGTGGGTTATAGGGGATCCCTGTCATATGCTCAATCCCCCAATGATGCAGAAATTGCTTGAATGATTGGGAGGTATATGTGGGGTCATCGTCTGTTTTAAGTGCCCAGGGTACTCTCATTACCATCATAGCTGTTTATAAGGCTTTGATGGCCTGTGATGCCTTTTCTCCCATTTGGGCTATTGCAAAAACAAAAGAGGAACATGTATCAACAATTACATGCATGTACCTAAGATTGCCAAAGGGGGCATAGTGAGTAACATCCATTTGCCATAGTGCATTAGGTACTAGGTGTCTGGGAATTACTCACATTTCATTCAGGGGCCCCAAAGGTGCTAAAGGGGTGCATGCAGTGCAAGTTCATGCTATGTTCTTACAGCTTGACAGGGGCAAGACAGGCAGAAGTTTATGGAGGTTGTGAAGTGACAACTGGAATTGCTGGTGTAAGCGCCTGGCCTGCTCCAGTGCTGGCAATGACATTGTCATGATCATTTTTTTATACATGGTGGTTGCCAGTGGTCAGCATTCTTGGTAATCCCAAGTGTGATTGAATACGGGATATATACCAGGGATACCTCCTATTCTCTAGCATGTCTTATTGCTTTCATGGTCATAGAGATGGGATATCTAAGGGTTTTAATTTAGCAAAGGACAACAGCTTGCATGCCTGAGTTGTGTATCAGCTGTCTGAAAAAAAGTTTATGGGCATTGACTGACTCAATTCCAGTACTTTAAGGATGGCCAGGACCTTTTCTATTTGGATGGAGACTGGGTTGAGTTGGGTGTGAGTTTTTTTTTAGCATTAGGCACGGTTATTATTAAGCCAAAATTGATCTTATTGACATCTATAAAAGCTGTAGCTACTCGAGAATGAAGAACATTTGAGGGATTAGCACAGGGTCTTAAAGTTAACTCAAAGAGTAGCAAGGCTGACAAACATTCATCTTGAGGAAAGTGGTTATCCAAGGTTGCTGGAAACCTGTCATCATTTTCTGGAAGTGAAGAGAGTCTGCCAATAAGGGCTGAGTATTTTGGAGGAAGAAGGAAAGGAAAATCTTATCTGGCTCCTGGCCCATGATTCTCCTAGCAGTTGATATTGCTTTAATGCCTATCTCAAAGACAATATCAAACTTTGAGGTGATACAGGATAGCTCAGAATGTGATAGATGTATCCAGATTAGGGATTCTGATTGCCACAGTGCTCTCAATATGCTGCCTTTAGTCCAAAGGACTAGGGTTATCAGGGGAATATTTGGACCATGTCTCTTTAGGGAGGTATTATAGGCAAGTTTACTAGCCCTCTTTAAGAGATCCCTCGCCCCCTCTGTCAACTGTATTTTTGCAGAGGGGGAGATATGCCCCTCAAGAAGGGAGAAGAGTCATCTCATGTCCACATTGGGAATCAGTAGAAATTGCTTAGCCAATTAATGGTGTTACAGAGTTCCTGGAGGTCTGTAAGGGAGTAGGACTTTCATATTATAGTAGAGGCATTGAGGGGTTGGATGCCTGGGCTGATTTGGTAACCCAATAAGGCAAATGGGGTAGTCATTGCATCTTTTCCAGGGCCACTTGAGGGGAAGGGCTCCTAAGTCCTCAAGGAGCTGAGGCAATAACTCCTGAAGTCTGTGTCTGCTTGGGTGGGCCAACAGGATATCATCCATATAATGGATCATTAATGCCTCACTGAGGACCCTAGCTAAGGCCTGTTGAACATGCAGCTGGCAGATAAGTGGACTGCTTTTCATGCCCTGTGGTAACATCTTCCAATGATTATGAAAATCAGGGTTTTGAACACTGTACTCCAAGACAGTGAACATGAAGCACTCTCTGTCCTCTGGAGCCAGTGGTATTGAGAAAAAAAACAATCTTTAACATCTATTATAAGAATATGCCATCCTGGTAAAATAACGCCTGGGTGCAGCAGTCCTGCCTGAGGGGAGCTCTTCTTTCCATTTGTGCATTGATTTGCTTTAAATCTTGCGGAAGGTGATATTTTCCTGACTTTTTCTTAATTACAAAAATGGAGGTGTTAAATCTACTGCAGGTAGATTCAATATGGCCTAATGACAATTGCTCTTTAATTAATTTTCTCAACCCTGATAGTTTGGGTTCTATGATAGGCTACTGGTCCACCTACAGAGGCTTTTGTGATGTCCAATTTAAAGATATGGGCCTTGGAATATTTACATTTGTGTGGGGGGCAGTGGCCCTTAGAATTGGGGTTGTAGTCTAGAATTTCTACCAGGTTGACCTGTCATATCAAGTGTTACTATATCTTCATAAAAGGCCTTATCATCTGTGGTAAGCATAGCCCCTATTTCCTCTAATAGATCATGACCCCAAAGTTTATGGGGTATATCAGCTTTAATAGGGTGGAATCACCCCTGAATGCCATTGAGGTCCTTCCAGTGAACCAAGTTGTTTTAGAAAGTTTATCCCCTCCTACCCTGATAATGGTTGGGCTCTCTTTAAATTTCCAATGTGAGAAGACTTGAGCATCATTAAGAGATATTAAAATGGCTTCTGCCCCTATGTCCACCAGACTCTTTGTGGGCCTGCCATCCAGGTAGATGGTCATCCTGGGAGAATGGGGAGAAACGGTAAATGTCCAGAACAGCCTGCCTTTGGAGGGACCCCTCTTACTTGCTGGGCTGAGGGGAAGCCCTTCTTGAGTTTAAAGGCAAGAGCTTCTACAATCATGTTCCAAATGAAAACCTTTTTGGCATTTGGGGCATTTTGTCTTGGGTCTAGCTTTAGGACAGTCTCTATGAAACTGACCTGACTGACCACAGCCCCAGCAAGAACAATCAGGTGGATTGGGAGAGGACTGACCATGATCATTATCTTTGGAAGCTAATAATGCATTGAGATTGGCTGTTAGTGCAGCTATGGGTCCTGCCTGGGAGTTGAGATCATGAGTAGCAATCACCCATTTATGTATATCCTCATTATACACTGCCACAATTGCATTGTGGGTAGGGGCATTAAGCCCTTCCCATGTTAATTGCTTAATAAATATCTCCTTGGTTGGGTCAGGATCCACCCATTTCTCCACTGCCTCACTGACTCAAGCTAAGAAGTCAGTAAAGAATTCCCCGGACTGCTGTGCCAGATTATGAAAGTATGCAGTTGAATCCTGAGGACTGCAGGATTTCAAGGCTTTAAATGCAAGTTCAGAGACCTACTGAAAATAGGCATGCAGGCCAATTCAGGGTTTGAGTCATGGGATTAAGATACTGGACCCTGCCAGTCAGCATGTCTAGAGAAATAGCAATATTATATTGAATATTTTGGCATGCCTGCTCTTCATTTTGATCATTATAGGCCACCCACCAATTAATAAAAACAGCTGGTTCAAGTACTGCTTTTATTAAATGGTACCAATCATAACAGGTTTGTAAATGCATTGCCTGTTATCATCGAACTTGCTCAAAATATGGTGAGTCAGGATCTGATTCATTAGCAGCTTTAGGAATCTAAGACAGATCCATAAGAGGGGTGGGCACCCAGGGTTGGGTGGCCACATTAGATCCTACATTGATTGGAAAGGCAAAAGAATTAGTAGAGTGTCATTAAATTATTGGGGCTTACATAAAGGGGTTCAGGTACCAGGGAAGGACAGGCTTTAATTACTGAAGGGGTTTTGCCTTAAGGGAATCACAGTGAGACTCTTAAGGGCATGAGGATAAAAGGAGTTCTGCCCAAGGATAGAGAGTTTCTGCTGTAGGAGGTGAGGTGGGAGGGGATTATATAGGAAGTTTCTTTGGCAGGTTGTCCTCATCATCATCCAAAT
Source organism: Peromyscus californicus insignis (assembly GCF_007827085.1). Lineage (NCBI taxonomy): Eukaryota > Metazoa > Chordata > Mammalia > Rodentia > Cricetidae > Peromyscus > Peromyscus californicus. Next base: position 1,178,514 of record NW_026294617.1, on the reverse strand, counting down.
CTGGCTCTACATATGGAGGCAGGAAATCAAGCAAGAGGGAATTCATTTTCTGTGTCTTACAGTGGTCATTAAAAGCTCTAAGACTATCATCCATGATACCTGATTTTATAGAGGCTACAATGTTCAATAGTATGGGTATAAACACTGCATGAGGAGATTTTCTTCTTGGACCTCCCTTTTTCTGGCCAAAAAAAAAAAAAAAAAAAAAGAATTCTTATCCATTAAAGTAGGATTCCAGATATTCTAGGGGGAGATCCAGGGTGCTATAGCAGAGGCTTCAACCCGAAAACTGACCAGGTGTGAGCACTTGACACAAATATCTCTGGTCTGTAAAAGAGCTTTAAGTGCCAATATGTAAGGCTCCTTTGTGGAAGAAGGAAAGTTACCCATTGTTTGTTAAAGGTGCAGTAAAAATGCACTGTCCTGGGAGGTTGGTGCTTGAGGTGGCTGTCAGACACCCTGCCCTGATCGCATCCGCAGCCACTGAATACTCACTGAGCCAGAGGGAGAGGGCTCAGGTCTCAGGTGGCCACGCCTCCCCTTGGGCACCACTGCCATAGTCAGAGGGAAACAGCACACCTCTGCTGCCACCTGGGAAGTGGGATTGTCTAGGGATGGGATAGGGGGAAGGGCAGGACAGTGTGCATTTCGCTGTTGCCGGAGACTTGCATAGCTGGGAAGCAACCTGTGCTCAAGATGGGCATCTATCTGCGTTTGGGCATGTGGAGCACAGCCAGCCACAGGGGCTGTGGGGTCCTTCCAGCAGACAGAGATCCCTTCAGTCTCTCCTGGAAAGTCGCCCCAGGCAAGAAACTTTGTAGCACCCACGCTACCGCTACCACCTGTTCACCACGTCCAAGCGTGGGGCTGAGGATTAAAAACAGAGACAAGACAGTGGGTCATTCTTCTCAGTAGAATGCCAAATGCCATTTATTGAAGGAGAGAGAAACCTTAAATACAGGCTTACAGCACAGTAGGAAAACCCTGGAGGGCAGAAGTTCACTACAGATGTTTTACATACTTGCATCCTAGCTGTTTACACCAAATGCAGGATACACAAATAAGGAACCTCCGGAAAGCTGTCTTGGGCCAGGAATGAGAGAAAAGGCTTGTTTTGGTACCAAGAGTAAGTGCCTTGTGGGGGGCTTCCATGGTTTTTTTAGGCAATGGCCACTTGCCCACATGGTGTCTCCTGAGACAAGAGACCATTCAGAGGATCGGTTCTTGATTCTGTTTCCTGGGTGGCTAGCCCTTATGTGGAAACTCCAGGACGAAAAAAAATTAAACAGTATGTGCCCTAAAGATGAGCGAGGGGAAAGGAATGAAAAGAGAAAGAGAGAGACCACAATACATACCAATTGGGAGCAAAACAAAGAACATGAAATGGGGTCAACTCACCGAAATCAGGCAGAAGGAGTGAGTCAGATCACTAGAACAAGGTTGTAGTCTGGACAGCAAGCTGGCCAGCAATAAAAAAAGATGACCCCAAAGAGGAAGTTAAAACGAACCCAAAGTGCCAGTCCCAGGTAGGGATCCACTTATGTTGGGCGCCAGAATTCTTGCTGGTCTGGTTCTACTGGCCTGGATACCCTTGTTATCAACATGGATGGAACTGGTCCCAAAGATAAGTACCACATAGCCTCATGTGAAATCTTAGAAAGCTGAATTTATAGAAGTTGATACCAGGATTGTTCTTACCAGAGACTGAAGTAAATGAAACAGGGAAAGAGGGAAAAGGATGAGAGATCATGCAAAAAGATATCATGTGGTTGATTGATAGGAATATTAAGTTCTAGCTTAGAGTGAATAAAATTAGTAATACATTAGGTATCTCAAGATAGTTAGAAGTGGGGCTGGACAGATGGTTCAGAGGTTAAGAGCACTGACTGCTCTTTCAGAGGTCCTGAGTTCAATTCCCAGCAACCACATGGTGACTCACAACCATCTATAATGAGATCTGGTGCCCTTTTCTGTATACATAATAAATAAATAAATCTTAAAAAAAAGAATATAAAAAAAGAATAATTTTAAAAAAGGGGGGGCTGGGGATTTAGTTCAGTGGTAGAGCGAGTGCAAGGCCCTGGGTTCAGTCCTCAGCTCCAGAAAAAAAAAAAGAAATATTTAAGCCGGGTGGTGGTGGCACATGCCTTTAATCCCAGCACTCGGGAGGCAGAGGAAGGCAGATCACTGTGAGTTTGAGGCCAGCCTGGACTACCAAGTGAGTTCCAGGAAAGGCACAAAGCTACATAGAGAAACCCTGTCTCGAAAAACCAAAAAAAAAAAAAAAAAAAGATAGAAGTGTTGAATGTAGTACTCATAAGGACATGTTAAAAGTTTAAAGTGATGGATATGCAAATACCCAGATTTGATCATCATTCAACATGTAAATCAAATAAACTCTATCTTAACATATTGTATCCTCATACATATTACAAATATTATGTGTTAATCAAGAATAATTTCTAAAAATGAAACAAGAAAAAAGTGCAGACTCTCAAGTCACACTCAAGATTAATGAGATCTTCATTTGAATAAGAGAATTAGCTGATCTGTGCATGGCATAAATGCTTTGCAGAATAACTTTTATTATTGCATCCAGCTGTTTTTCAATAACCTGTAATTAGCACTATTTGAAAACGTCGGTATTATCAATTAGTATCTAGTAACACTGTCACCTAAATGTTAAGTCTAATCATCTTCAGCAAATACACTGACCACACCCATAACAACCTCTGGTATATTTATGCCTTTCTACAATCCAGATTCCAGGAGACCACACAGAGACATAGATATAGTGTCTGAATTTCTTATCATCACTTAAGATTATTGTTGTTTTGTTTTCATGTTTAAAAATTTACCCTAATAATTCATGGAAAACTGTGCTACACGATCCCATTAAAATAGTCTCCCACTCTTAATCCTCTCTTTTCACCATGGAGGTATGTGTTAGATGTACAATGAGCCCCATTCTGATGTTTCTCTAATGCAGCTCTGCTCTGGAAAAATATATATGTGAGTGGTTAAGGCAGCAGAAAATATATCAATTGTTTATTAATGAAGGAGACAATTTTATTCCATCTCCCTCTTTGAGCAATGGACAATGCAAAGACCACTAATATTCATTATAATATAGTAGTAAGAGCTCCTTTTATGCATATGAGAGGAGGGAATTAGTATACAAATTAGATGCATTCTGAGGTTTAGAGGAAAATATTTACCCACATCTTGCTAAGCAGTGCATCCTACCTGGTACAAGCTAGGAAGAAAATACTTTATAGACACAAATTATGTTTTTTGTTGTTCTTCATTTGTTTATTTATTTGTTGTTTTCCACTAGGATTAAAGAATCAGGTAAAATATTTTAGAAGACTCTCATACATTGATTGAAGATTCCCAAACAGAAAACAACATACTAACCAGGAACTTGATGTATAATCACCATTTTGCATAAGTCTTCAGAAAGATGAGATAGAATTAGGAGGGCTGTTTCTTGAAGATGAAAAGAGCACAATAAAAGAGAGGTTAGTGGTGGACATTACAAAGGGGGATTAGGTAACTCTCTGTATATTTAGAACTACAGTCTTTTATATGCAATGGGAAAATTTCCTAGATAATGTAACTAAGATATTTGACGTTGAAATGGATCAGCAATTTCTGCTGAAGCAGATGTTAGATATATCTAAAGTTGATATATCACAGTGCACATGGAGATTCCTTTATTGCAAGATCTTCGTAAGCATTTAATTTAATCCATAGAAATTATACAATTAGGAATGGCTTTTAGGTGCCTATCTACCTGTGAACACCTACATTTCCACCTCTGTGTGAGAAGAAATTAAAGGTTCCTTGGATGTCTCTCCATTTTCCCAACTAAACTAACCCTGGAAGATCCTTTGGCACAGCTTCTGGAAATTGTTTTTATAGGTTCTTTGGCCCAAAGAACAAAGGTGTGATAATGCCATAAGAAGTGTAGTAGAACAATCAAAAGAGTTGGGTTCATGATGACGAGATCAGAGTATTTCAGAAAAGATAGAGTCTAAACCTTGAGAAGGTTTTTTTTTTTTTAATCATTAGTTTCTATAGAAAGCAAGTAATAACCCCTTTGTGTCTACTCTTGCTTTTATGATGTTTTCTTTTATCGTTAGAGGTGATTATAAAAAAAACAGCTGAGTGACAGAACATCTATGAAATCATATCATGATCCTTGTAAAGGAAAGAATCACAATCTAGAGAAGAGACAATTGCTGTCCCTTAAATGCAACCTTACTAAAATTTTTGAATCAACTTTAAAAGAATTGACCTTGCAGTGGCTAAAATGAAAATTTCTTTCTTTCTCTTTTCATTTTCCAGACCATGGGCTTTTCTTACTCACAGCTAGTCCCACACAGAAAAATTAACTCTTGGATTATAAAGACACTAAAATTTACCTCTGCCAAACAACCCTTGGGGTACTGGTGATCTTCATAGAAAAATTAGTGGTATGAGCTTAAGAATGAGCTCTTCAGGAACACTAAAATACTCTGATAATATCTCATATACCTAAGGGCAGATCAGCAACAGTGACATTGTTGGCTTAGCAGGGCCCACTGACATAACAATAGCAAATGTGAACATCTGCTGGATTACACAGAAGATGAAGAAAGCTATAAAAACTACATATGTTCTTTTCCTAAATGGATGTAGTGTCACACTGCTTTCTAAATCTAAACCCATAGATTATCCCACACTCAGGCCTGCTCAGAGAAACTTCTTTTGTGAAGTGGGAAACATTGAATGTAGACTCATAACTGTTTAAAATGCTGAGAATAAGTGACTGTTGAGTGATTGGCCCTAAATGGCATTCTCAGTCCCATCTCCAACCCACCCCTCACACACAGATGTGTACATACACAAGCCTCAGTTAATTTTTTAGAAGAGGGCATAGAAAGAATATAAGAAGCAGTTTGTGGAATATTTGTACTCTGTGAAGAAATATTGCTGTGGTTAGTTTAATAAAGAGCCGAATGTCCAATAGTTAGGAAGGAGGTATATATGGAACTTCCAGACAGAGAGAAAGGAAGGGGGATATGAATCTAGGCATGCATCAGAAGCCATGTAGATATAGAACAAGTCAGACACAAAGAATGGGAGAGAGGTTAAAACCATGTGGTAGAATGTAGATTTAAAAACATGGATTACTTTTAGTTATAGAGCTAGTGAGACAAGTCTAAGCTAAGGCTGAGCTTTCATAATTAATAATAATGCCTTTATTTTGGAGCTGGCTGATGGGACAAAGAAAGACTCACTGCAAATGGTATCCAATGTGGGGCACATACACAGATCCCACTGCTTGCAGCGTAGAGAGTTATAGCTCTTTTAAGAGGCCCTGCTGTGCAGAAGAGCACTTGAGCAGCCAGTGAGCTAGATAAAAATGTCTGCTGCTCAGACTCAGCAAATTCTCAGAGCTGGAGTGGTAAACATGGCTCCCACCAGGTACCACTAACCTGAGGCTAGGCCCTCAAGGAAATGAGAAGGCAAAGCTGGCCATCAGAGCCATGCAGTGACTGCTTAGTAGTTGAAGGTTTGACTCACATGTCTGAGACCACTGCAAGTGCATGGCCCTGCCCCAATACCCATCTGCCTGCGACCCCAGCAACTTCCTGAGGCACAGAAAACAAACTGCCATCTCTCAATGGACCAAGAGGTGAGTGACTCTGCTCATACCCAGAGAGTCCTGCCCCTAGGACCCAGGCCCTGGGACAAAGCTAGTCCCTGGGAACCCCTACCCAACCCTGCCCCAGTTGCTGGCCAGCAGGGAAAACTCCTGTGGGAGCCCACCCCCAACAAAACCCCCCATCAGACCCTGCAATCTACATGTCCTGCCCCAATACCCATCTGCCTGTGGTCCCGGTAACTTCCTGAGGCACGAAAACCAAATCACCAGCTTTTATTGGACAAAGAGCTCTCATTGGACCAAGAGTAACTTCCTGAGACAGAGAATCTGCCAGCCCTCATTAGACCAAGAGTGGCTTTCTGAGACATAGAATCTATCAGCTCTCAGTGGACATAGAGAGGCTTCCTGGGACACAGAATCTGTCAGCTCTGACTAGACCAAGAGCCCTGATAAGATCAAGAGTGGCTCGTGAGTCACAGAATCAAATAGCTTTAGTTGAGCCAAGAGCAGCTCCCTGAGATATAGAATGTGCCAGCTCCAATTAGAACAAGAGTTAAGACTGGACCCAGAGGGGCCCCCTAGACACAGACACAACAAGCACAGAGTGGACAAATAGCAATTCATTCAGACCTCTCATACCTATTAGAGGAGGAGATGGGCAGACATCAAGGCAAAAATACATACAACAACATAAAGAGCAATAAGGCATCACCAGAAGCTATCCCTCCTCTAACAGCAAGACCTGAACATAACAATGTAGAAGAAGCAGAAGAAAGCAACCATGAAAATAGCTTCATGAAGATGCTAGAGGGCTTTCAAGAAAAAAAAATGAAAAATTCCCTTAAAGAAATTGAGAAAATGACAAAAAAAATGGGAAGAAATCAATAAAGAAATTGAGGAAAAGACAAAAAAAAATTGGAAGAAATCAATAAATCCCTTAAAGAAAGCCAAGAAAACCATGTAAAAGCAATTAAACAGGTGAAGGAAACAGTTTAAGACCTGAAAAGTGAAATAGAAACAATGAATAAGACACAAACAGCAGGAATGCAGGAAATAGAAAATCTGAGTAAACAAACAGGAACCAACAGCATACAAGGGATGGAAAAGAGAATCTCTGGTGTAGGGGATACAATAGAGGAAATAGATTTGTCAGTCAAAGAAAATACCAAAGCCAAAAACGTCATAACACAAAATGTCCAGGAAATCTGAGACACCATGAAAAGACCAAACCTAAGAATAATAGGGGTCGAAGAAGGAGAAGAATATCAACTCAAAGGCACAGAAAACATATTCAACAAGGTCATAGAAGAAAACTTTCCCAACTTAAAGAAGGAAATACCTATGAAGATACAGAACCCTATAGAACACCAAACAGACTAGACCTCCCAAAAAAGCCCCCTGGCCACATAATAATTAAACAATTAAACATACAGAATAAAGAAAGAGTATTAAGAGCAACAAAGGAAAAAGGCAGACCCATCAGAATAACACCGACTTCTCAATGGAGACTTTAGAAGCCAGAAGATCTTAGACAGATGTAATGCAGACACTAAGAGACCATGGATGCCAGCCTAGTCTGATATACCCAGCAAAGATTTCAATCACTATAGATGGAGTGAACAAGACATTCCAAGACAAAACCAGATTTAAACAATACCTATCCACAAATCTAGCCCTACAGAAATCACTAAAAGGAAAATTCCAACCTAAGGAAGTCTGATACACCCATGAAAACACAGGCAATAGATAATCCCACAGCAGATAATTTCCCAAAGAACAGAAATACACACACACTACCACCAAAAGATAACAGGAATTAACAATCACTGGTCATTAATATCCTTTAATATCCATGGACTTAATTCACCTATAAAAAGGCACAGGCTAACAGGACCCAGCTTTCTTCTGCATACAAGAAACACACCTCAACTTCAAAGATAGACACTATGTCAGAATAAAAAGCCAGGAAAAGTCTTTCTAATCAAATGGTCTTAAGAAGCAAGCTCGTGTAGCTATCCTAATATCTAACAAAATAGACTTCAAACTAAAATCAATTAAAAGAGATCAAGAAGGACATTATATTCTCATCATAAGAATGATCCAAAAAGATGAAGTTTCAATTATGAACATTTATGCCCCAAACACAAGGGCACCCACATATGTAAAAGAAACATTACTAAAACTTAAATCACACATCAAACCCCACACATTAATAGTGGGAGACTTCAACATCCCACTCTCACCACTGGACAGATCTGCCAGATCAAAACTTAACAGAGAAATAAGGGGCTTAACTGATGTTATGACTCAAATGGACTTAATAAATATCTACAGAACATTCCTCGCTAACAAAAAAGAATATCTTCTCAGCACCATGGAACCTTCTCTAAAATCTACCACATACTTGGTCACAAAGCAAATCTCAACAGATACAAAAAAAATTGGAATAACCTCCTGTATTCTATCAGACCAGGATGGTTTAACGTTAGATTTCAACAATAACAAAAATTACAGAAAGCCTACAGTTGCATGGAAACTGAATAATGCTCAACTGAATCACCAATAGGCTAAGGAAGAAATAAAGAAAGAAATTAAAGCCTTCCTAGAGATCAATGAAAATGAATGTACTACATACCCAAACTTATGGGACACTATGAAAGCAGAGCTAAAAGCATTAAATGCCCACATAAAGAAGTTGGAGAAATCTCACACTAGTGACTTAACAGCACACTTAAAAACTCTAGAACAAGAAGAAGCAAAGTCACCCAGGAGGAATAAATGCCAGGAAATAATCACATTGAGAGCTGAAATCAATAAAATAGAAACAAGAGAACAATATAAAAAAATCAATGAAACAAAGAATTGGTTCTTTGAGAAAATCAACAAGATAGAAAAGCCCTTATCCAAACTAACCAAAAGGCAGAGAGAGACAGCATCCAAGTTAACAAAATCAGAAATGAAAAGGGAGACATCACAACAGACAATGAGGAAATCCAGAGAATCATCAGGTCATACTTCAAAAACCTGTACTCCACAGAATTGGAAAATCTAAAAGAAATGGACAATTTTCTGGATAAGTACCACATACCTAAGTTAAATCAAGACCAGATAAACCATTTAAATAGTTCAATAACCCCTAAGGAAATAGAAACAGTTATTAAAAGTCTCCCAACCAAAAAAAAGCCCAGGACCAGATGGTTTCAACCCAGAATTCTACTAGATCATCAAAGAAGAGTTAATACCAATACTCTTTAAATTGTTCCACACAATAGAAACAGAAGGAATGTTACCAAACTCCTTCTATGAGGCTACAGTTACTCTGATTCCCAAGCCAAACAAAGATGCAACAAAGAAAGAGAACTACAGACCGATCTCCCTCATGAACATTGATGTAAAAACACTCAATAAAATATTGGCAAACAGAGTCTAAGAACACATCAAAAAATTATCCACCATGATCAAGTAGTCTTCATCCCAGAGATGCAAGGTTGGCTCAACATACGAAAGTCTGTCAATGTAATACACCATATAAACAAACTGAAAGAAAAAAAAACACATGATCATTTCATTAGATGCTGAAAAGGCCTTTGACAAAATCCAACACTCCTTCATCATAAAGGTCTTGGAGAGATAAGGAATACAGGGAACATACCTAAACATAATAAAGGCAATTTACAGCAAGCCAACAGCCATCATCAAATTAAATGGAGAGAAACTCAAAGCGATTCCACTAAAATCAGGAACAAAACAAGGCTGTCTGCTCTCTCCGTATTTATTCAATATAGTACTTGAAGTTTTAACTAGAGCAATAAGACAACAAAAAATGATCAAAGGAATACAAATTGGAAAGGAAAAAGTCAAACTTTTACTGTTTGTAGATGACATGATAGTATACATAAGTGACCCCAAAAATTCGACCAAGGAACTCCTACAGCTGATAAACACCTTCAGTAATGTGGAGGGATACACAATTAACTCAAAAAAAAATCAGTAGCCCTCCTATATACAAATGACCAATGGGCTGAGAAAGAAATCAGAGAAAAATCACCCTTTACAATAGCCACAAATAATATAAAATTCCCTGGGGTAACTCTAACTAAGCAAGTGAAGGACCTGTATGACAAGAACTTTAAGTCTCTGAAGAAAGAAACTGAAGAAGATATCAGAAAATGGAAAGATCTCCCACATTCTTATGTAACATACCATGGAAAAATAAAGGTGGTGCCCAACAAGAAGTGAACAATGTACAGAGAGTGAGAGACTTTGGAACAATCAGCCCTAAATGAGATGTTATTATCACATTCTTCCCCTCAATGCTGAAGAATCTATTTGGAAGAAGAGACAGAAAGATTTTAAGAGCCAGAGATGGTGAATGACTCCAAGGAAACATTATTTTTCCCAGATACAACAGAGCTTATATATATATATATATATATATATATATATATATATATATATATATATATATATATATATATATATAAATTTGTAGAGACTGTGATAGCATGTACAAGACCTGTACAAGTTCATGCCAGACAAAATGCCAGCACACATAAGGGGAAGTGGGAACAAAGCATGACCCCTAGCCAAGAATATATTTGCAATTAATAGCTGCTGGGAGAGGGAAAATAATTTGTCTTCAATGGAATAACATTGGCTATACCAACCACAGTCTAAGGTAGGCCTCATATTCAAGAGTAGCTGCCCAACATAAATAAGACTCCATGTTTTGTTTTGTTTTGTTTTGTTTTTTGTGTGAGTATGTGTGTGTGGTATTGCTTTGTTTTGTTTGTTAAGAGAAAGAAAGAACATGAAGTTGGGTGGATAAGGAGGTGAAGGTGGACCTAGGGAGAAGTGGGAGAGGGAAGGAATATGATCAAAATATGTTGTATAAAATTCTCGGTAAATAACTAAATACAATATTTTTAAAAAGCAGTGAAAATAACAAAAACACAGAAGACTCCACTAGCTTCTAAAGGAATTGAAGCAGGCAGAAGTATGTAGGTTAGAGTGCATGCCTAGCATACATGAAACTTAGCTTCAATTTTCAAGACTGAAAATTAAAAAAAGAAAGCAAAGAAAGAAGGAAGGAAGAACAATAGAAAGGAAAGAAGGAAAAATGAAGGAAGGAAAAACTACGACAGTATAAACATACTACAAAGCTCTTCAGAGTGCAAACGCTACTGAATTCATGGCATTCAATGCGACATAGAACTCTTAAACACCTTTATTTAAATATGGCCGTTTTCATCCTATTTGACTGTTGGTTTTCTTGGGGAGACTCAGCAGTAAAGGGCCGGATTTATTCTCTGTTACACTGCTTCTCAGCAAGCCCAAGCCACTGAGAAAACATTTTCTGCATTCCATTCAAATGGAGACTGTGAGGACAGCATCCCCTGCCCACTTCTTGCCCCAACTCCTGCATGTGTTAACTTAATAATACCAACATTTGACATTTACTCACCCAACCCCAGAAACCTGCAAGTTTCCAGTGAGGTCAGCAGGGAAGACCTGAAGCTGGCATGTCACATGCTCTCCTCATGTGCTTAGGGCACATGGCTTATTTTTGTCTTTTCTTTGCTGATGTCATTTGTTAACATGATCTGTACAAGTGTGTGCCCTAAAGTGAATCAGCTTGTTTCTAATAGACACTAAGCTGAAACTGTTTCTCAAAGAGTGTTTTTCTCCCTACAACTTTCCCCCATCTACAAAGAACATCTAAAATGGGAACACACATTCATGGAAGGAAACATGAAGATGAAGAAGAAAGAAAGGACCAGAGAAGTACTTGTTTACATTTCTGGATGGGGAAGAGTCTGAAGAATAAGAGGTGGGACATTGTATAGCTAAGTAAGCATGATATTCAACATTTGAACAGCAATGAAACTGGAACATGGGTGTTTGGGAGGAAGAATTCATTTGCATGCAGAAATCATAGTGGTCATCCACCTCTCTTGTAGTTGTTTTTTTTATATATATATAATTTTTTTTTCTATATATACTTTTCTATATATACTTTTCTATATATACTTTTCCCTTACATGTAGCATGTTATAACCACATCATTAGAACAAACAAGAGTGCAGAATTTGTTTATCTTTAAATTTTTTAAAATTACATTTATTGTGTGTGTGTGTGTGTGTGTGTGTGTGTGTGTGTGTATGAAGGGGAGGGTACACATATGACACAGTGTGTTTGGAGGAAAGCACATAACTTGTGTGTATCAATTTTCTCCTTTCACACTGTGTGTCCTGAGAATCAAACTCAGGCGCTCAGGCTTGGCAGTGAGCATCATTCCCTGATTAGTAACCTCAAGTGATCTGGAATTTATGTTCCAAAATGAAAGTTGATACTTACAAGCTCATCAGCATAATAAGTCATATTCCTGCTATGGAATCCAAGCTAACACAGATTGCTCAAGTCAAAATAGTGGCCCTCCTCAACTTGACAGCATATATAATAATACCAGGTGGCCAGCCTTGTGAATGGCTACCCTCTGGAGCAGCACTGGCTACATCAGTGTTGCTGGGAGTAAGGAGAAAAAGTCACCCCAGTTTCCTCACTGACACTGACAGACAAGTAGTAAGGCACTGTAGGCACACTTGATCTTCCAGCTCTATTCCCAGCAGAGGACTGGTATATTTCAGTGACTTTTGCTCCTACTAATGTTCTTAAGCTCAATCTATGTTTTCAAATTAAATGCTTACCCTAGTGTAGATACTTGTGTTTTCTTGCACTATGGATGATGGGCAGGTGAAAAATGTAATAGTCTAAGGTAAAATTCTCATAATGAGCATATCTTACATTTCTCTAGTGCTTTCTGAAAGTGAGGAGTAAGGTGCAGCCCTTCACTCATCCTTCCATCGAATCCTCACAAACACCTAGTGACTTAAATTCCACTCACACTTAAAAAAAAAAAAAACAACAAAAAAACCACAAGGTTTATAAAGGCCAAAAGCTTGCAAAGCTGAGACTTGTAGTCAAAATGTTTCTAATGCTAAGGCCTCATTTTAGGCCAGAGTCTATTTGCTTGCTTTCCAAATGCAATGGAGCAAGAGTGACTCCAAGTTTGCTACTAGATCTGCTGGGTAATACCTTCAGACCTCACATTAATAGAACCTTCCTCCTTTAGCATTCAGGGAGGCTATCATTCATCCTGTAGAATCCCTTATGTTCCCATATGAGAGGGAAGAGATTAAGGGGATGAATATTCTTCACAAGTAAATATCCCCTATGCCTCTTACCATCTGACCTAGTTTCCAGGACCAAGTTAAATACCAGGGGTCCTAAATAAATTTTTTCAGACCTGAGTTCCCATCAGACTCAGGTTTAAGTACTCTGCCCAAGATGTCACACTTACATCTGTTATTTTCTTTTCTCCTTTTCAGTTCTATGCAGAATTTCAGAGTTCAATGTGCACATCCTATTTGTAGCTTTATCATAAAAGCACAGAGACAGGCTGAGAAGAGACTATGGAATTGAATCTAATCCTACTCAGAACAAGCTGCTTCTATAACATGCATTTAAGTAGTTTTCTTTGCTAAAGTGCCTAAGAAAGAAGAGGAAAGAACAAAGGCCAAGTCAGTTAGTGAACGAGAACTTGAACACCACCGGTTGTCTGTATAGGTAAGTTAGTTTGTTACATGTCTGAGGTGAGAGCATTACTGGATTCTATTTAGATCCATCACAGGAAGATAGAGCAATCACACATAGCACACACTGTGCTGGTCGGGTAGAGGTAACTCAACTCATCACCCTTCTCATAGGCCACAATTAACTAAGTAGTTATCCAATGAGCCCCAACTGTATATTGAACACTTCCGAGTTCAAGAGTGGTCAGAAAATTGGGGCAGTTTTCAGGTGAAGGAAATTACAGAGGACAACAGAACATTCTTAGCTTCCAATGGATTATTTTTCTAGTAGAGAAAACATTCAGAAATTTACTGCTACCCATATTTAGCATTTATTCAGTTTGAAATATTACAAAGATAATTTTTTATGTATGGAGTATTCAACAGTTTACAAAGCTTCATTTTATTTTCAGGATAGGTCCCCAGCCAGCATGCTGCTGTTGGAGAAGACTTGACTCTGTTATTTCCTGCATCCACTATTGGGAATTAGAGGCAACCAATGGAAGGTCATGCTAATTTAAGGTCATGATGATGTAGTAGAGAAAAGGCTATTTTTTACTAGAGCCAGTGGAAGACACATTTCCTAGGCAAACCATCTACTTGGCAGTAAATCACTCTCCAAGTTCCATTTTTAGCTCTTAGCCTGAGAGGAAAAATAAACTATCCCCTACTTTACAAAAACACCGACCTTGAAGCCACATCAACCCCTTCAAGCTAGATCACAATTTCTCATTGTAATTCTGTCCTCCTATTTCAATGCTGCCCCTCTAGCAATCCCTGCACTCTACTGTCACCAATAAAGTAAAAAAAAAACAGGGTAGGAGACTTGTATGACACTTATTATTTTAAGAACATAGAAGGCAAATAACTCTGACAAGCAGGAAAAAGCCTTTGCTTATAAATGGTATGCTTGCACACATTGTTTTCTACCATAAAAGTATCCAGATAAGCATTCTTCTGATGGATAAAAGTGGTGGTATCTGAGACAGTAGACGTGGCTTCAAGCATCAGGTAAGTGAACCTTATGAGGGCCCTGAGGAATAAGTATCAGAAGGAACTTTGGCTTCTTACAAGGAAGCATGATATAATTTGACTTGAGTTTCACCAACCCCAGTAACAACACTGTCATCAAAACTGTTTTTCAGCCCATAATAGTGCAGTCTCATATTTACATGTCCTGTAATTTTTCTTTTGAAATGGAAAGTGATTCACCAATTCTTGGGTATGGGGATGAGTGTAGGTGGGGAAAGAATTTTGGAAGAAAAGTGGCATATTTAAGGTATAGTGGCTGAATAATTAATGTTTTCCCCAAATGTACATCAATAAAACCTGTACCAATATATTCCTCACTATCCAAATTTCCCTGAGTCCCACCCATAGGCAAAGAACTAGAAGTACTAATGACAGCTGGGAGGAGAATTAACCTACCCCTGGGATGAGTCTGCTTGTTGATTTCCCAGTGCAGAGTGGACAGTCTTGAAACCATATACATGCCACCAACAAAAACAGACTTAGCAGGTTGTGTGTGTGTGTGTGTGTGTGTGTGTGTGTGTGTGTGTGTGTGTGTGTGTAAAACAATGATGACATCTTATTATAAACTTAGCTGCATTTGCATATGCACCTAAAAAAATCAATAGTTCAGGCTTGGAGAAAGTATGGTTTCTGTGACTATCATACATCTTTTATTCTCATCTCTTTATGTATCTTTGGCCTTTTAATTGCCTCAGTACCCCATGACTCATCTTTCTTGATAACTCTTTGAAGTAGAAATTGTTATATTACTTTCAGAGATTTTTTTTTAACTCTGTAATACAATCAAGTTCAACTACCATTGTCACCAAGCTGGTGACTTGGGAGGTCAGGATTTCAACCAAAGCAAGTGGCTTCCACACACCATGTTATTGATCTTTTTAATCTCCAAGGAAGATTGTGTAATTTATCATGTGTCAGTCCATTAGCAAAGCACTGAGCATTCTGTCCCTCCTCCATTGTTATTCTCAGTTCTTACAGGCTCAGTAATTAAGACTCTCTTCCTACACCTTTCCTTAAGAATTTGGATATTTGATGTTTTATTCATATCAATACCTTCAGGTCCATGAAAAACACAAGAATCAAAAAACATCCAATTATATTTGAAACTCAAGCCTATTTCACAAATCAAGCCCTCAGGTTGATTCACACTTTGGACCCTTTGTTGCCTCAGTATCAGTTTCTTTTATGAGGGTCTAAACAAGTGCATAAGCCTACCCAGAAACCCCAGCACTGCTCTCAAGTGCTGAAAGATCTTACAAATGTTTTCTAAAATCAACTCTTTAAAAAAAAAAAAACGCCGGGCGGTGGTGGCGCACGCCTTTAATCCCAGCACTCGGGAGGCAGAGCCAGGCGGATCTCTGTGAGTTCGAGGCCAGCCTGGTCTCCAAAGCGAGTTCCAGGAAAGGCGCAAAGCTACACAGAGAAACCCTGTCTCGAAAAAAAAACAAAAAAACAAAAAAAAAAAACATTTATTCTGTTAAGTTTGGTTCATGTCTTCTTAAGCACAAAATAGTATGTGTTCATGAAAATGAAAGCCATGTGTGGAGAGATGCTATACTAGCAATGCTGGCAGAGAAAAATATCAATGCAAAATTTGCTGCTTATTAAACAGGATTTCAGCTTGTAAATAGCTACCAATTTCAAAAATGTCTACTCTCAGTAAACATCAAAGAGAAGCAAAAACACCAACTTGTTTTATTGCAAGAATATTTTAGAATCTTTACTTACAAATGCATTTCTGAAGTTACAAAATATAACAGAGATAAGAGCCAAAGAGGCAAAAGTTCTGTCTCAATAGTGAGATCAGAGTGACTTAGGTTAGAGGAAAGCTGTTTAACGGAGTTAGAAAAAATTCTTCCCTTTCCATTCACCTGGAAGTCACTTGTCATGTTTTCTCTTAAGTGAGAATCTTTGCTATAAGAATGATGCTTATGCTATCTTTCCTTACTGAGAACTAGAGAATAGAATCAAATCTATTGAAAAGTTTTAGAGTCCTAGCAAGAAAACTACCTGGCTTGGTCATAAAGCCCAAGGTACTCTGATGATGTCATTCTGATTTTCAAATCCAGTCCTTTGCTAAAGGTCTGACACATGATAAATTACACAATCTTCCTTGGAGATTAAATTTGGAAAAAAATTATGTTTCCAAACTCTATGACATGGTGGATAGATGATGCCTGTCATATATGCAGGTTGTTGTCTAGAAATTGTTGAGAACAAAGACTCTACATCTGGAGCAGCAGCTGTAAGCAGAGATGGTGGAGATTGTGGAATACTCAGTGAAGCTTCACTGAAGTATGGATGAGTGATATAAAGGATGGCACTTAGGTATCTCAGTCATAGACAACCTTCTGCACATTCAATAACCATGAACAGAAAATATTTTAAAACATGTGTGCTGAGCAGACCCAGATTTATCCTAGTATGACTGCAAGAATTAAACCACATTAGGTATTATAACTATTGTAGTTTTGTTTCTTATTGCTGTGACAAAATATACTAAAATACATAAAAAGCAATGTATGGGAAACAGAGCTTTTTTCAGATCATAATTTTAGGTTACAGGGAAGTGAAGGAGGAACTTCAAACATTTAGTCGTATCACATCTATAGTCAAAGCAGAGAAAATAAACGCATGCTGGATGCCTTCAACTGCTTAGTTTGTTCTCTAAACTACACTCCAAGATCACCAGCCTAGGTAATGGTACCACACACAAGGACTTGGTCTTCCCACATCAAATAACATAATCAAAATAATCCACCCAGAGAGGAACCACACAGACCTATCTGCTATAGACAGTCCTTATGATATGAGACTCTTCCCTGGTGATCTTAGGCTGTCTCTAGTTGAAAATTAAATCTAACCATACAATAACTAATCTAGAAATGATTTCAAATGTATAGGAGGATGCTAGTGGACTAAATACAAATTCTATATAGTTTTACATGTGGGACTTGAATATCTGCAATGGTGAACTTCGTGGTCCCATAACCCATTGTCTATGTTAGAGAAGAATGACTACTTTAATGACCTGCCTGTACCCTACCATACTCTCCTCAGTACTCTTGGTTTCTTCAATGTTTTCCCCTGTCCCATAACCTATAGGCAGGGAATTCATAGTACATATTTCAACAATATTAATGTTGAATTGGATAGATTTATTTGTGTATATATGAGAAGTTCTAAGTCATTTGGTAAGATGATCCTTGGTGATGAAAAAAGCAAAATGAAAACTGTATTTAATACACATTTTAAAGATTCTTTGAATTCTGCAGGAAGCGGGGTCAAAAGTTTTCCTTTGACTGCATCCTCATAGTCTGGGTCGGCTGAAGGCATCCATAAGCCCACCTGGTGTAGATGAATTTCTAAACAGTCTTATTAAATAAGAAACACAGAGCCAAAAATAAGGGTGCAAGCTGTAGAGATCAGAGCAATAGCTGCCAGCTAACCTTAGCTCACCACATCACCGTAGCTTCCCAAGAGATCCTCTTCCTGTCTAACCTGTGCCTTTATTGCCTTCCTGTTGTGCCTTCTCATTGGCTCTAAGCCCAACCACATCACTTCTTCATCACTGCCTATCTATACAGACTTCCAAGTCTCTATGATTGGTACTGGAATTAAAGACGTGTGTCACCACGCTTTGCTGTGTCCTTGAACACACAGAGATTCTGCCTGTCATGTGATCGGATTAAGGGCATCTGCTACCACTGCCTGACTTCTGTTTATGGCTGACTATGACCTCTGATCTTCAGGCAAACTTTATTTATTAACATACAAATAAAAAATCACATTTCAGCATAAATAAACTATCACCACAACCTGGTGCCACTCGGCTCAAGCAAGTGAAAGTCATCCATAGGCCAGCCTGGCTCCTCAGTATCCAGGGTGGCTGAAGGCATATACACAAGCCAGGTGGGTAGGTGCCATTATGATGAGAAAATACGTGATGGAGAAGTGGGAGAAAAAAAGAAACAGAACAGTTCATGTGCTATGGAAAGAGGCAGAACTGAGGAAGCAAAGGTGATGAGAAACAGTCTGATGTAGGTTGCCTGCTTGCCATACAGGGCTAGGGTGATTTCTGGTCCCAGGCTGCTGCTAGGGTCTCCATTGGCGTCTATGACTCATGTTGCATCAAAGGCCACAATGATGTCCAGGGTCTGAGTAGCCACCTGTGGCCATGTTGTTTGCCAAGGACTGTGCCACCACCAAGGCCATGCTGATCTGAGTGGACTGTGCTGCTACCTAGGGCCATGGTGACATCCAGGCTCAGGTTGTAGCTGAAGCTCATGTCTGGGTCTGTGGCGCTACACCAGCCAGGGTCTGAGTTGATGTCAATTGCTCCTGTTACCACCAATGGCTGTGCAAATGCCTGGGGTCTGATCAGACACCTGAGACCATGTCGGTATCTGAGGGACATGCTGTTGCCTGGGACATACTGATCTGGGTGACCTATCCTGCCACTGGGGCCATGGTGACATCTGGACCCGAGCTGTAACTGGGGGCCATGTCTGGACCCCTGGTCCCCACTGCAGCTGGGGGTCTTTGTTGGTGTTCATGGCCCATGTTACCACAGGGGGCCATAGGAACCACGTGTGTTGAAACAAACCAAGGACCAGATGAGTAGGCCTGCCCTTCACTGGCCCTGGGGATAGCTTGTTCTGCCCCTTACTGGACACTGAAGCAGGAGAGCTGGCCCAGCCACTCATGGGAGAACTGGCCCCACACTCAGGCGAGATGGCCCCACCCCTTACCATGGGTATAGCAGAGCTGGCCCTGATAACATAATGGCATGGAGAGAGAGAGCTGGCTCTGCCCCTTGCCTGATGAGAGTGGTTCCAGTGGCCCAGACCAACCAGTTCAGCTACCACCCAGACCCATATCCTGGGCCTTCAGTGGGCCCGTCCTAATATCTACCCCGTCTATGGTCTGCTGGAGTGTATGAAGGGACTGGTCCTGGGCAACAATAACCACAGGATCTCCATGACTCGGGACAACAGCAGGATACTGAGAGGAGTTTCAGTGAGGATCCAATGATGATGGTGTGTCAGAGACCAGAAGCCCTGAACCAGACCAATGACTTATTGAAATGAACATTTGTGGATGGGGCTGAGTTGACAGTGCAGCTCCCAATGTCACTAGGACAAGTGAGGAGGTGTTGGGGAGACAGGAAAGATGGAGAAGTGAGGTGGCATTTTTGTTTGTTTTTAATTAATTTTGGGGAGGTTCTTTTGGGTGGGAAGCTGCAGGAGTGAGGTATGGATATGGAGGGACTGGGAGATGAGCTGGATTTGGGATGTATGATGTGAAATTCCCAAAGAATCAACAATTATGTTTTATACACACACACACACACACACACACACACACACACACACACACACACACACACACACACATTTTCCTCCTGCCTGGGTTGAGTGAATTTGGGAACATAAAAAAAGAATGGCTTTCACAAAATTAATATTCTGTTTCGTTGCTTCTCCAATAGAAATATGTACAATCATTTAACTGTAGGTCATTTGGAGTTTCATTATGAAAATTAAATCAGGCAAAAGCAAATTAGAATGCAGCACATGGAAAAAAGAATGTCTCCAATAGACTAATGAGATCTCTAAAATAAAGATGAAGTAAGGTGAATTCTACTTCACTGATGCCACATGCTTGATGACACTCTGAATACAACCACTGGCTTGTTGTCATGCTTCTGTTGGTTCAGATAGTTCTTTGCAATACTCTCTGAAATGTGGGAATGCAAACCATATTTCCTCAGTGCAGACCCACCTTACTCATAGTAAAATAAGTTCTGTCAGTGACTTTCCTACACCTTCTACAGCTTGGTACCCTAATTTTACCTCTGGCCTCATGCCCTCCTGCTCTCTTCAACATCTTTTTTCCCTTTCTTTCTTCCCTGTTCTTCTAAAAGCAACAACCCACCTTCTAGCAAGTCCTTTATCCCTAAGCTAGATTCAGCTATCAACAAAGTATGTCTTCCCTCAGCATCTCTGCTATCTTTGCATTTTTATATGCATTTGCTGGTCAAAAAATGTCTATTTATGGCTTCTCAGGAGCAGTGTCCTAGACTCTGGGCATCTAGGAAAGGAATTAGTATTCCCTGTGTACAACTTTCTCTCTGGTGAGAAAAGAGATAGCTGCACTATCATTTGCAAGGAGGGAGAGCATCTGACATACACAGACACATTTCGATGAGTAGTCAGTTATTGAAAAATCAGCAATTATTAGGGCTGAGGAAATGGATCAGTTGGCAAAGAGCTTCTCTTGTAAACACAAAGACCAAAGTTTGATCTCTTAGCACAGATTAACAACAAACAAAGACCAACAACTGGATTTGGTATCATGCATGATTGGCACCCCAACACCGGGTATGCAGGGATAGGCAGATTCCAAAGGGGTAACTGGCCAGCTACCCTAGCCTACTTGGCAAATTCTAGTGAGAGATCCTATCTCAAACAAACAAAACATGAACAATGTCTGTCTTAGCTGAGGTTTCTATTGCTTTGATAAAACACCATGACCAAAATTCAACTTGCCGAGGACAGGATTTATTTCATCTTATAGCTTATAGTTCACCCTCCAGAGAAGTCAGGGAAAGAACTCAAAGAACCTGGAGGCAGGATCTGATGTAGAAGCCATGGAAAGGTGTGGCCTACTGGCTTGCTTCTCACAGCTTGCTCAGCCTGCTTTCTTATAGCATCCAAGATCACTTCCTGAATGAGTAGTAGTAGGCACAGAGGTCTGGGCCCTCCCATATCAATCAGTCAAGAAAATGCCTTTCCTGTAACCAGTCTTGTGGAGGCCTTTCTTCACTTGAGTTTTGTGTTTCCCAAATGACTCTAGCTTGTGTCAAGTTGATATAAAAATAGCCAGCACAGCTCCTGAAGATTGACACCCAAGACTGACTTCTGTTCAGTTCAGGTGCATGCCCCCACACAAGCACACCTGCATGTGCATGTGTATCCATATTACAAATGCCACATACAAACGAAAATTTAAAAATTTAAAACTTACTTTGGGGGTGGGTAGAAACTAGCAAAAGTACCATGAATCTAGTGAAATCTCACCTAATCCTTGAAGATAAGCAAAATAGTAATGGATTAATGATACCTGGAAGATATTTCCAACAGGAGACACATGGAATGGAGCTCGCTATTATTTGTCTGACAAAATAGTATCTTTCTCACCTCTTTTTCTGATTGCCCTGCCCACTCTCCATGCAGCCCACCCAAGACTTCTCTTTCTTTAGTGTTCTATGGAGCAAAAATGTCTATTTCCTCATTGCCCACTCAGAGGCAGTTTTAGGGGAGTCAGTCTAGTTCATGGTACATATCAATTCATAGCTCATAAAAGGCCCTAGTACAAAGAAGAACATGTTAACATAAATAGATTTTTATTAGGACTTTATGTCATCTGTAAAATTATACACAGGAATATATTTGATTGAAAAATCACTCAAGGAAAATCACTCTAACCAAAGAAAATGACAAGCATAGGACATATTTTTGAACTACAAAAGATCAGTTCCTTACATTTTATTCACCACAATGCTGCCATTAGAAGAGGATTCTGCTCCATAATCTTATCTATGTTTCAGGAAGAAAAAAAAAAAAGAAAAAGGACTAACCATTTTTAACTTCCCTTCACATTTTTAAGAAGCAACTTGGGAAGCAAAGGACAAAGATAAATCAAACAGCCCTCCCCACCCACTTCTCAGAATGAACTGGATTTACACAAGCAAAGGGCTTAAGCAAAACCGTTCCCATGGTTACACAGAAGGCTTTCTAAATGTAGTGCCGGATGCAGGCAGCCAAAATGACTTGACTGTTTATGTTAAATATGAAGTCTATTCCCTATTGAAATTTAATGATCTACTCTCTGCATTTTAGCAGCTTGCACCCTGATACAATTATCATTTTGGATACATTTGGAGAGATAAATTGCTTCAGCAATTGGCGAGTATTCACTCATATTTATTTGACCACATCAGTGATTTAGATGAGAGTGTTTCCCCTTTTGTACCATCAGAAATTTGGTCTACAAATTATCCTCATCTCTGGGTCTTCAAGTCCCCAATGGATTCTCTTATCTTTTTGTAGGTTACCTTGTGCCATATGTTAGACCTAACACTTGGCAAGAGAGCTCAAGAAAAAAAAAAGACTCTCCCCACACTCCTGCCTCCTTTTATAGAAGCAAGGCAGAATCAACAGTATTTTTGGGGACATTGGTCTTCAAATCTCCAACAGGGCTATCAGTTCAGATAAGGTACAGTATGCACTCCCACATCTCTGGCTCCTCTAGTAGTTAAAAAGACAATCTCTGTTTTAAGGAAAGCCAGCTGGAATTTGGAACTGGGAAAGATTTACTCTGCATGTTTTACCTGATACCATTAAAATTTGCTACGTAAGGACATTCCTTGATGTCTCCTATTTGGAATCTCCCTTTCAACAAAAGCAGGGGGAGAAAAGCCATAGCATGCCACTTGCTTGTATTCTTTTAGTACAGATTAACTATTCATATAGTTTAGACAGTTGAAAAGAACAATGTGTATGGACACAAACTACAGACTTCTGATACAAAAAACTCTTGGCCCAGAAGTTGAGTTGGGTAATAAAGTTATATCGAGTATTTTTCTGGGCTGCCTGTGTTAACTTTGTGCTGCTTCCCCCATTGTCAACTCAACTGCATCGTTCAAGCTCACAATCACTCCTTTGAAAGTCTCCACTGAGAAGTTTCTTCTCTGCTTGTTCTATAGAATCGAATTCCTTGCCTTCTTTCTCTTGCTCAAGGACCCCAAATCAGAAGTTATATCTGCATTTTTTACTAATTTTACATTTTCTAAGATGCCTAAATATGCACCTTGGGGAGCTAAATGACATGAAATTCAAACTGCAACACATTTAAACTTTGAAACATAAATTTATCAGAACTTCTCTACATTTTCCTTGTTAGAGAAAAAACCTTTTTCTTATAAATAGCAAAGCTGACAAATTGAACATCCAGTAGTGATTTAATTATAATTTATCTCTTGAGATCAATGCATTCAACAAACTTGGGCATTATTATCTGCATAAATTTATTTTTCACTTCTAAGTGAAAATATATTTATCACATATTGATCTGCCTGTCAGATTAATATCCCCATTCAAGTTCCCTCTTGGAGTCCTAGTTAGTCATTCTTAAAGTAAGTCATTATGATCACTGTTATTAATAGTTTTTAAAAAAATCTTCATAGCTTTTTTCCCTATATAGGTAGTCATTGAATGAGTAATACAAAGTAAAACTTTGTATTTTCATTTTTGCAAACATGAAACTTTATGATTGTATTTGATTTTTCTAGATCTAGGAACTTAGGATCAAAAACACAACAGCTGATTGAATTCAGTGTTGTGTCCAGTTTATAGACTGTGTCCTCTCAGGGAGTGAGTTCCCAAAGTGATTCACGCCTTTGTAATGTTATTTCTAGTGTCCAAGTAGAGTTCAAAGGAATTTTATTCTGTCTTTTATAATTCAAGTCATAAATAAGAGGAATTACACTCTCTAACATGGTTCAGCTAGAATATATGAAAAAGGAAATTCCTGACAGATAAATAAGTACTTTAGCTTCTAGATTAAGAACAAATACATAGAATTTTATTTTCTTAGTTTTTGTAATGAATCCATAATCCTAATAGAATAAGGTCTGATTAATCTACCTCAATAGTGTATAGTTTTGGGAATCACTTAGATTTCCCTTACTAGCCATTGGAAAGGGGACTTCTCATGATGATTAGCCGATGGTTATTGAGAGGTACATTGTCAGTCCAAGTAGTTTAACTTTCATATATACATATAGTGCATGTGTGTGAATGTATTTATATCTTATATGTGTGTTTACATGCAAATATGCTTGTATGTATTATGCATAATTATAGGTAAATAAAAATAATATGATTCCTTGAGACTTTATCAAACAGCCTCATTCTTCCTTCTTTTTCTGTATTGATCTCCCTCCCGAGATATAGACTTTCCCTATTTTTGCATTTCTCACTTCATATCACCTGTATCCTGCTATTTTTGTCTCATACCCATCTCCAACACACTCCTATGGTCCCTTTATATGTTTATGGTTTCTCCATGTTGTACACTAAAATCTGAAGAGTTGGAGCTGGGACCACAGATGAGAAAGAATATGTGGTGTTTGCTTTTAGGGCCTGGGTCACCTGACTCAATATAATCTTTTCCAGGTCTGTCCATTTGCTTACAAATTTCAGTTTCATTTTGCTTTTTACTGTACATATAACACATTTTCATTATCATTAAACTGTTAACAGGCATTTAGGTTGTTTCCAATTTCTGGGTATTGTCAATAGGGTGGCAATGAATATGGCAGAGCATGTGTCTGTGGAGTTTGATAACTAGCTGGGTCATATGACAGATTTATTTTTAGTTTTAGGGTTTTTGTTTACTTTGTTTGTTTGTTCATCCAGTATTCTCTATATTGATTTCCAGAGTGGCTGCACAACTTTGCATTCCTACCAACAGTGAATAAGGCCTCCTATTAATTTGCAGCCTCACCAGCATCTACTGTCAGTTGTTTTGGTGATCTTAGCCATTCTGACTTGTGTGGAGGCCCACAAAGATTTCCTGGTAAGATCTGAGGTTGCTTTATCCAGCAGAGCAGCATTAGAGGATTTTTTTGACCACATGTGTGGCTTCTAGGTGATTGGAAGGGTCTACACTTGGCTGAGCTAGGAACAGGTCTTTTTCTCTACCCCTTGGCATTCCTATAAGTAGCCCTTTAGAAGAGATAGAAGGGGCCAGTGGATGAAGATCCAGGCCCTCCTGAGGCTATCCTGTGTTTCTTTCTGTTTCTTTCACCTCTGTCCTTCTTCTAAATCTCTTATCCCTCACTCCTCAAGAGTACCCTGGAGATGGTCTCCCAGCTGACCTTCCACAGACTTAGTAAGATGAATTCTCAAAGTTATCTTAATATTCATTTTCCTGATTGCTATGGATAGTAAACAGTTTTTGAGCTATTTCTTAGTTAGTTTAATTTCTTATATTGAGAACTCCTTGTTTAGATCTCTAGTCTATTTTTAAAATTGGCTTTTTTGACTGTTCATTAATTCTTTCTATATTCAGGATATTAATCCTCTGTCAGATGTATAGCTAGCAAAGATTTTCTCCCACTCTAGGAGTTTCTTCTTCACTTGGTTGATTGTTTCCTTAGCTGTCCAGAAGCTTTGGTTGCCTCTCAGACATTGAACGGTAACCTCCATTGCTAAAAGCATTGCATATTTATGACACAGGACTTTCAGATTATTCAAGTTTAATCTAACCTGAAAGCCAATTAGATTCCTATGGTCTGGCTTCTGTGCTTCCATAAAATACTATGCAAGCTGCCAAGGAAGGAAAGAAATTAATAGTCTTATCTAGCTGTAATATCTATAAACCATAACAATTCCAAGATAGCATTCCAAGACAGGCACAGAGTTATAGTAAGTAGCCCTCATGTTGCTGGACTTAACAGCTGGACTTAAGATCCACTCAACAAGAGGGAAATCATGCCTGGCACTAGGAATCTAACCAGCTTCCTTGGACTAGTGACATCATGGACCTTAGAAAATAATCTTCTACTGCTACTTTGCTAGACCATCATGATTCTGAACTATATTCTAAATCTTATTATTATGCTCATAGATAAGTGTAGCTACCATCCCTTACCAAAGAAACATCTCTTCACAGCAAATGGAGACCGTCATAGAAAACCACAAATAGACACAATGCAGAGAGCAGATCATGGTTATCGTATAGAAAAAAGTTTCTGTCCCATCCAGTCCCACAGTCATTCAGTCCCAAATAAATACGCAGTCTTATATTAATTATAAACTGTTTGGCCTATTGCTCATGCTTATAACTAACTATCTCTTATGCTTAAATTACTCCATAAATATTGCCTATGTTTAGCCATGTGGCTTGGTACCTGTTCTCAGACCAACATTCTCATCTTAACTTCCTCTATGTATGGCTGGTGACTCCATCTCTGCCTTTCCTCTTTCCAGCCTTCTTCTCACCTGGTTACCCCACCTATACTTTCTGCCTGACTACTGGCAAATCAGCATTTTATTAAACCAATAGGAATGACAAATCTTTACAGTGTATAAGAGCATTATCCCACAGCAGTATCCCACCTTCAAATGGACTTAGTAGGTTATATTTATATATTTGTGAAAGCATACACACACACACACACACACATACACACACACACACACACACACACACACACACACACACACACACCAATAATCAAGAAAAAAAGCTATCCATTTGAGAGTGGGGAATGTGGTAAATACTGAAGGGAGATTATCTGGAAGGAGCAAGAAGGAAGAAAGAGAAAAAGGAAAGTAATGTAATTCTATTTTTAGTAAAAATGTAAAAAAAAGTTAAAAATACATAAATAAAATAAAATAAATTTTAAAACAAACAAAATAATTTTGAGACTGGGGGGTAGATCAGTAGATACAGTAGTTGTCTGGCTTATGGGAAGCTTAAGATTTGATCCCATAATCCCAAACTAGTTCTTTATCAAGTTGAGCTATATGCAAGCTATTTTTTTTCAGAGGACAGGTCTTCACACAGGGCTCAACTGCAAAAGCTGCAGAAGATTCTGTGAGGGTGACTTGTATAAAAGATAGGTGCTAGGAATTTTGTAGAGAATGTAGCTTTGAGAGACAATTACAGAAAATATCATACATTTGACATAATGGAATCAAGAACAGGAATGATATGCCAAGTCCATCAGCTACATGATTGTGACTGCAAGAGACAGATTGCATCTCAACCAAGTGCCAAAAGAACAGAGGTCTACAAAAATAAAGCTGTTTTTCCAAGAAAAGATGAGCCATTTTTCTATTCTAAACTCACTATTTCAAATGCAAACAGAAATGTTCATTTACACAATAATGTGGAACCCCACACTTTTTCTTTTTATTCTTAATTTCTTACCATTTTTAAGATGGGGAAAGAGTTTGAAGTTGGTGGTAGGGGGTAATTGAGATTTTAGCAAGCAATGCCAGACAGATTTTACAATAATGACTATGTGATTTAGGAGATTAAATAATATATTTTATAGAATGAAAACAGTAAATTTTCCAGGTCTGATTGCCAGAGTTCCCTAAAACAATTTCAACAGGCATGAACTATCTTGGCTTTCCTGTTTGGTCTCACTCAGAATACACTCACCAGCACAGTTAGCTCCTATTATTTTTATTCTGTATCAAACACATTGTCATTATGCAATGGCAGTGGACAAGTGAACAACAGAAGAGTATTGCTGTGAACTCCTGACATATTGTGAAATGCTGTGCTCTGCATCATGGCACTGCTAGCCAAAATTCCTGTGTTCAGGGCAGAGCTTGTTGTGGGAAGCATATACTGCCCCCATATTGCATTTTTGTTTAACAGATATTCTATAAAGGGTGATAAAAAATGGAAGACTTTCTTGTTCCGGTAAAAAAGAAGGGATATGAAATATGATGGATTTAGTTTTCATAATATCACCTGATAGGCACATTTTTTAAGAATTGTGTGAATGCTTGCTTATTATTTTTAGTGAAAATATATTGAGATAGTAGACAACATGAGACAAAAATGAGAAAGCAATTGCGTATTTGTCTGAATTGTCAAGTGTGCAAATTTACCTAAGATGTAATTAAAAATCCTCCAGGGTGGGTAGATAGGAAGAATAAAGGAAGAGTCTATCTCATATACATACTAGTGATGAATCAAGAAAGAATGGAATCAAAGTAAGATGAATCTTTCCACAAGGCAAAATTAAAGAAATAAGCAAGATTCTGGATTTGTGATTACTTTAAAACACATTCCTATTCAACACAGCAACACACAACAGTTAGGGGTCTGCTACTTGGAGACATTTGCATGAGTGCTGTGACAGGGACTAGGCATCATTCCCTATAGAAAACAAGGAAGACATTTATTTCTCAATGTTGTACAGAGGCAAATCCATTGAAATTCTGAAAATTTAGAAAAATAATACGTTTGCAGTCATCCTTCATTGTTTGTAGGGGCATGGTACCAAATCCCCCTGCAAGTACCAAAATGTGCAGATGCTGGAGTCTCCAATATGAAATAAGATATGGTCTCCAATCTACACACATCCTTCTGTACCTTCTGTATGCTTTAAATCATTTTTAGATTACGTATGATACCTATTACTGGTGCCAAAACATGGGGCAAGAGTTTCCATCTAAAACCTGAGAAAGCTTAAAAAAAAAAAAAAAGATTCTAAAATGGAGCTAAAAACAACTTCCTAGTTGTCTCTGTCAGGCCAGCCGCAGCCTGCAGGCTTGAGCTACTCTATGGCAGATTAGTGGCCTGTGGGCTTGACCTGCAGCGTGACAGATTGCTGCTGCAGTACACAGAGGCATCTCCAAGCTGCACGTTATGCTGTGTGGTGGATTTAGCCTTTGCTCGTACCAAAAAAATAAATAAATAAATAAAAATCTGGGCTACACGTTGCTTTGACAGAAGCATAGACCCACTGCCTCCCAGAGTCAGCAGACAGCATTGCTCCCAGAGCTAGTGGTGAATTATCTTCACCATGTTGAAAAGCTGAGATGGGCAGAGTCAGCAGCCAAGGCTGCTACTTCAGTACTAACCACTGCAAATTAAAGCAATAGATTCACAATAAGGCAGATTCAGATGGAATAAGAGTTTAAATGATTTATAATGTGTGTAAAAAGGTATGTACGCTTGGAAGAGAAAAGAAAATGAGTATAGACAGTTATATAAAGACATAGTTTTAAAAAATAAAGTTTTTAAAGAGACAGTAAAGGTAATATAAAAAAATAAGCCACTTAAAGATGGATATTACACAGAGAGTCTGGATTATATTGTCTTTGGGATTTTTAACTGCTGAGAGACATTTGATTGTAAAAGCTGCTGAGTTAAATCAATATGTATATTTTAAAGATATCTTGATTTCAAAATTTATGTCTAAGGATACATTGCTTTGGAAAAGAGGTTCTGCTTTTGTTTCCAAAGAAGTTGAGACCTGTGGATTGCTTCCAGTCTCATGTGGCTTGATCAGGGAAGACCTCCTGAGAGGTCTCCAGATGACCCAACATCCAAAATAAGCTTCAAGGCAACTGGCTCAGACAATGCAACATCACAGACTACTCCAGTCAGGACTTGACCATAATTCTTAATTTTCTCAGGATCCCCATAAGAATACCAACATCTACAACCAGCAGAAAATAGTATGAGAAGCTATACCCAAATTCCCAAAATATTGTTTATAAATATTTATTTTTATTTAAAGGGGTTGATTATAAAGGCAATCTCTAAAGATTTTCTAAAGAAAAAAGGGGATAATATAGATATGATAGGATGCAAGGGTAGATTATTGTATCTGCTTTTAAAGAACAACTTATTTGAAATGTTTGACATTACTATGGATTTTACTTTATTGATGCAAATTTAAAGTTAATTTTGTTATACTGTATTATTTATACTCCTGTTTAGAGTAATTTTTGTGCAACTCATTTGAAATTGTAGTGTATAATTGAGAAATACAGATTAATAATTATTCATCTATGATAATCAAACTTATGGTCATATAAGTTAAGTTTTCTAGGTATACATAGATATATTTCACTTAGGTAGGTAATAATCAAACACTTCAAAGACCTACAGAATATGGCATTTTAAACATTTTAAAAACTTAGACCTTATGGACAATGAGACATGTCTGCTCCTGGCAGCACTGATTTACTTCAAAGAGAAAGATGGGCATCAGGGACACTCTATATAGAGTTTATCTTCTTCTTGGCAAAAATAGCCATTTGGGCAAGAAACTGTTCTTGCCTGAACTGCTTGACAAAGTGTTGTATTGACTGGACATGCAGAACCCATAGGAAGGTGACCACTGAACTTTGCAAGGCAAGATGGTCCTTCAAGTTCTTGCTTTGCAGAAAAAACTGCCAGACATTCTACAGGTCACAGAGAGAAGTGACTGAGGGACTTTAGCCCTGTAGGGTAAAGAATAAATGCCCCAACATTGCAGAAGAACATTGGGTAACTGTCCTGGTAGTCAGCTGTCTCTATAATTCTAGATTTATGGAAGTTGCTTATAATGCATTTCCTATTTGCTTAGGTATTACTATATCCTTCTGAGGTCATTGATGTAGTTGAAGACTAGATAGTTACAATTATGGTTTTCCTTGGTTATGATAAGAAAAAAGTAGATATAAAACTTTCGACTCACAAATATAGGATAGATGATAAAATATTTTCTTTAATTTTGCCAAATACAAATAGACTAGATATTATAACTATAATTCTTACTTGATAACTGTTTTGTTATATGTATTTTTACTATGTTGAAGTTAAAACTTTCCTTTTAAATAGAAAGAAAAGGGGAAATAATGGGTGATATTGCTCTGTATGCTGTGAATGTGTTGCTCTGAATGGTTGATAAATAAAATGCTGATTGGCCAGTAACCAGGCAGGAAGTATAGGTGAGGTAAGCTGACAAGGAGAATTCTGGGAAGAGGAAGACTGAATCCAGAGTTGCCAGCTCGACACAGAGGAAGCAAGGTGTCAAGGCAAAACTGAGACAAGTTACCAAGCCACATGGCTAAACATAAACAAGAATTATGGGTTAATTTAAGTGTAAGACCTAGTCAGTAATAAGTTTGAGCTAATAGCCATACAATTTGTAAATAATATAAGCCTCTGTATGTTTACTTGGGTCGGAGCAGCTGTGGGACTGTCCGGTGAGAGAGTCCTGTCCTGACCACAGGCCAGGTGGGACACAGAAAAACTTTCAGCTACATATTACAATTAACATTTTATGTAAATACTGTATTGTTTAGGGACAATGACCCGAAAAACATTCATTCTGTTATGTACGTTCAGCACAATGCAGTAAAAGTTATTGTCAAACTAGTTGTGGCTCCAAAGGGCTTAATACATACATCGAATGCAAAACGTCCCCCACAGGCTCAAGTGTTTGAACTCCTGGTTCCCACTGGTGATCCTGTTTGGGGAATTTGTGGAACCTTCAGGAGATAAAGCCTTACTGGAAGAAGAAGGTCACTATTGGGAGGGATGCCTTTGGACACTACAGCCTGTCTCACTTCTAATTAACACTGGTTCCTAAGGGCAGATGCAGTGTGACCAGGGGCTTCTTGCTCATATTTTTGCATTTTTCCTGCCTATTGACTTCTATCTAGAGTCTCACCATTTTGTACAGCTCCTCTTTTTTGTGGAACTGTGACTGTTACAGTAACCACAGCAATTTGATTTCTAGAAGTAAATTAACTTGTTTCCCATGACTGCCCTGGCCTCTAGGGAAGATGTTTATCCACCACCTAACATTCTTTAACTGACTGCTCACTCATTACCCCTAGCATTAGCCAACCTCAGGCAAAAAGGAACTCTCTCAACTTCCTTCTCTACCCCTAAAGCCACTTCCCCTTACCTATTTCCTTCTCCTGGCCCTTTCACCCCAATGTTCTCGCCATGATGGAGTAACAAAGCAACTTGACTGTAAACCAGAATGAATGCCTGTTCCTTTATATTGTTTATTGTCAGCTATTTGGTCACAAGAAGAAGAAAAGCAACTACAATGTGTACACACACACACACACACACACACACACACACACACACACACACACATATACAAACATACATATAAATATATACAAATACATATATGTTTTTTTTGTTGTTGTTTTGGTTCTTTTTGTTTGTTTGTTTTTTCAAGACAGATTTTCTCTGTGTAGTTTTGATGCCTATCCTGGATCTCACTCTGTAGACCAGGCTGGCCCCAAACTTACAGAGATCCTCCTCGCTCTGCCTCCCGAGTATTGGAATTAAAGGCGTGCCCCACTGCCACCCGGCAATACATGTTTATGTAATATACATATTGTTTAAAATGATATACCAGAACCTTAGTTAAATGGGGTCTTTACAACATTTGATCCTAAAAAATAGATACCCAATGCTGTAAACTGACTCTTTCTGGTTGAACTATAGACAACTGCATAGTATTGTTGGCGTCTTACTACAACTATGGTTTGATGTCCTGCTTCAGCAGAGCATGGCTACATTCCATTATTCCATTCATTTGATGTTGTTGCAGCATTCTGAAGGCATTCTTCTGTAAAGTTTCTTCTGCTTTAGCACTTAGTCTTTGTGTGGTAAAAAGTCTTGGAGACATTAATATAGGAAAGGGTGATGTTTTTGCCTCCTCATCACAAAGTACTAGCTTCTCCACCCACCTTTGTGGATGCACTCATGCATATTGATCTTCTCTCAGGTTCTTTTTTTCTCCCTTAAGGTTATGGCAGAATTTTGAAATCATTGGTCAGCATCAAGAAGCAGCTTAGACAGATGAGAACTGCAGTGTTCTCTGAAGAAAAGTAGCTATGCTGCAGTGGCAGCTAGCAATTTGGTTAGTTAGACAGATTCCTTTAGATCTTGATTTTCTTTTCTTAGCTAAGTTATTTGGAACAAATTAGCTTTATCTGTATAAAGCCTTTTTCTTTTCTTTTCTACCCTCTAGATGGGGGTGGTGACATCCATATCTTTGTAGCAGGGAGGTGGAAACAAGAGGATCTGGAGTTAGTTTAAGGTCATTCTCAACTACCTAGGGAGTTTGAGAACAGCCTAGGTTGTATGAGACCCTGTCCCCCAAAACCAAACCAAAATAAAACAACAAACTTTATTTCATTATAATTTTATTTGTTTTTTTAATGCAGTCTTTCTTCTACAGTAACAGGCTGCTTTGAACTCAGAAACTCCCTATATCAGCCTTCAAAATGCTGGTACTATAGACAAACAACCATCATCACACTTAGCTTATAAATATTTTTTAAATGTCTAAAACAATATTTTTGTTCTATGCCCTATAATTTTAACAAGAAAAACATTCATATTTAGAAATCAATAGTAATATGGTCAATTTGATATTTCTCATTTACATTCAAAACTTGTAAAAATTACATTTTTTTTAAAAAAAGTTTTCATGAAACACTGAAATTCTCAGACCACTCTGACAGTACTTGAAGTATTTTACCCATGAATGGTATTAAGAACAAGGATACCCTGCCCACAGTGATGATGTTTTTATCAAAAACTTTCAAAAATAACAAAAATAACTGAATAGTTTTCTTATCTTCTCCACATTTATTTAAATGTCCCCCCCTGTCTTCAAATTGACATTTATCTTTTCTTTTTGCCTCATCTTCACATAGGACCCTATCATAGTTTTCTATTCAATGCAGCTGTTATTCAGTGTAGCACATGCTGTTATGAATCACTTACAAGCTGTCCTATTATGGTAGGTGTTCATTTGGGAGCACCTGATTGAGGAGATAACCACAGCAAGAATAAACTGTCAATATTACCAAAACAAGTGGCAGTTTAACTTCACACATAAACAGAGATATTTTTGAATTAACATTGCATTTGTCTGAGACAATTTTAACTGAATACATTTATTATTTTTTTAAATATGTTTTTCTGTGTGAGATGGGTTTTAGTTTCTTCTATAGATGGCAATAATAGCTAATGTGATTTTGGTCATTTATTAAGCAACTTGTGTTGATCTAAGGACTGAGTATTAGTTCGTTTAACCTTCACTACAGACCCACTGAATAGAATTTTATAGACTAAGAGACTGAAACAATTAAGTATTTTGCCAAAGATTTCAGAATTATTAAGAGAAAAAAAGGATAGATGTAAGCTCAAGGGCCTGTCCCACACACTCAAATGCTTTGCAAGTTAGTGCTAGATGCAAGAATAGATTTCAATGACACTTCACAACCCTGCCTAGAAGACATGTTGGTATCTGTCCCCTCAACCTTCCCAGGTGTTAGATTTTCTAACACTTAGCTCTGGCCTTAAAGAAACTGAACTCTCCATGAGGAAGCTCTTTGAAATCTGAAGACTCAGCATTAGAAAAGACACTGAGCAAGGTCAAGGCTATTTCCCAACTGTAAAGCATCAGCAGGGGAAAGCTGGAATATTTCCAGGTCAAAGGAAGCCAACTTTTCACTGTGTGCTGAATTATTCTCTTTGAAGCAAATTCCCAGAAATAAGACACACTCATCATATGTTTAACTGTAAAACACATCCCAAAGTCAACTGGAAATTCTTCAGGGAATGCACACCATTGAAGACTGGATTGCATATCCTTCTATCTTTTTCTGTTAGAAAAGAGAATCACAAAGTTCCCATAACTTCAGAGAATGTAGATTATTCCAGGGCAGTCATTTCATTGTAAAGTATCTTAAATTGCACAGAGACTGAGCCAGGCAAAAGGCTGGGATCAACTTGAGTGTACACCTGACCTCAGCACTGCTGAGAGCTTAGCTGGGTTTGTTCTGGCAGTATGCAGTACATGTGGCTGCATTCCTGCTGAGCTCCCGGCCTGGTTCCAGAGAGTAACAGCTAGCCCTAATCCTTCCTTTGTTTAACCACACCTTTTGTTTCTCTTATCGCCCTATGTGAATCTTGTCTGAGAGTCAAGGATCAGAGAGTATCCCAAGGATCACAGGCCTATGCAAAACTCGGTTCAGGAAACCTGGAAAACCATGGTACCTGAGAAGTCAAATAATTTGGACTTGGTGTTTTATCGCTGGGAGCTCCTTTCAGGTTGCTTTGAAGGTTTGGAAATTAACTGGCTAAACTGTAATTAGAGAGAAATAAAAATACCCTAGGCAAAGGGAAGATGCTTCAGTCTTTTGAGGCTGGACCCCGCTGCAGCCATGTAAGGCTAGATTCATTCTTAAGATGCCTTTGAGTCTTCTTTCCACAGACATGTGTGAAACCACACACCTGTGCGGTGTCACACAGTGACAGGTACAGATTATCTTTATTTTGTGATGTCATTTCCAATAAATGGAATATTTTATTACTAATTCTGAAGGTCAGTGATTTGTTAGCTATCAACAGATATGAGCATATTCTTAAATCTGAGGAAATGAATTTTAAAAGAGCCTTTCCCCCAAACAAAACAAAATAACATCTGTTCAGATGTTGATCTTGTGTGGAAGTTCATTTTCAACCATGGGTGAACTGAGTGTGTTCTTCCCCTGTCATGAATGACCCAAATTAAATGTCAACAAAAAGTCAGTTGTGATCATTGCTGTCTGTGTGAGCACTGGGAATGCCCAGTGCTCAGATGCCTGGTGAGGAGCATGCTGGAGAAGAAATCACAGGAGGTTTGACCACAAAGTGATGAGACCTGTCATCATTTCCCTGACTCATTAATCACCATCTAAATGGCCTAAGTAGTTCTCATTCTGGGTTTGTAATAAGCACTAAATAGGAGGGCTGGAGTGAGGACTCAGTGGTTAAGAGCACTGGCTGTTCTTCCAGAAGACCTGTGTTTAATCCCTATATGATGCATGCAAAACACCCATATGTACAAAATAAATAAAATTTTAGAAAGTACTGAACAGGAATAGCAATTTCTTTTCTTGTCTACACAGAGGGTCATTATTTCTGAGGATCCCTGGACATGTGAGCATGTTCAAAAACTACCAGGAGTGAAAAATATACCTTCACCTATAAGTCTTACCTCCTCTTTTCCTGATCCCAAATTGCTTCTTAATCCACTGGAGACCCAAGCATGTTAGTGTTCACTTCTCATTTATTAAACCTGCAGTCCTTTCCTTTCTCAAATGTCATGGGGTAATAGCAGGTCTCAGCAGCATATTTTATTTTGCCTTTTTCAGTAAGCTGTTGGATGCTGTTGATTTAATGCAAGAGGTAGTTTGAGAAAGATCCTTCATCCTTTGACCGATTCTCTATCCCTTTTTAGAAATGGTACCTTAGATCCCTACTAATCTGGTTTCTGTAGTTGCCACCTCTGTTATAAGTCACCTGGAAGAGTTTACTTACACCACTCCATACATCTTTTACTCAGAAAAGAACAAAAAGTAAATGAGAGTTATTAACACCCAAATACTTATTACTTTTACTCCTTGTTTGTTGCCTAGCAACCCCCTGGGTGATATGTAATATGCCCTACATATTGTCTGCCTTTCCAGGATTCCTCCCTGGTCTTCTCTCTACATTGCTGGCTTTGGATTAAGCAGATCTTCCTATTCTGTCTTTCTCCATTTTCTGTCTCCTTGGATGCCCACTTTCATTTCTGTGGCTGTCTATATTTAGTCTCTGATGAGTCACAAGTTCCAGGCTGCAGCTCTGGGCCCCAGATTTTTATACCAGCTCTACACTGAAAGTCTCAATTCATACACACAAAGTTTACAAACCTGCGTGGAAGGCAAGAAGACTGGAAGACTCAGTATTTTCTCTAAAAGTATTCTTTCTCTGTAATTCCCATGTGAACAAAATATACTGCCATTCAGTCAACTAGTCAAGCCAAGAAAATATTTAGTACCCTTGATTTCTCCATGTCTTCCACTTCTCCCCATATATTTTACAAGACCTTTCAGCTCTCCCTAAAATGCTTCCTGACACTAGTCTCCTGCCCCCACTGACAAGACTCAGATTCAAGCCACATCCTCGCTGCTCAAAGTCTACTGAAATACCACTAATGTGGTTTCTGTCATTTCAGCCTTTCCTTTGAAAATCAGGGTAAGTAAATCAACAAAATATGTATATAAGATGATGTAACATTTCTACTCCAATCTAGAACTACTTCCATCATAATTCAAATAAAGCATAATCCCTCACTTTGCCCAGTAAGGCCCTGCTTGTCTAGCTGTTCACTCTGCTGTACTCATCTTGACCTATATGACCTACTTGTTCAGACATACCATGTCTATCACTATGTTTTTGCCCCTCCTCCCAGCTCTCTCTGATTGCTACTCTCCATTCTTATCTACATGTAGTCCATCCTCCTTTTTCACACCATCCAGGCCTCTCCTAAATAAATGATTTCTGAGAGTTTTCTCTGCCCTTTTCTCCACAATGTCTTCTTCCCTCTTCTTTAGATAGTCTCAAATTCTCCATGATGTTTTCTTATTATCAGGGCATTTATTACTACCCAGCAATATGTATTATTATACTTCTCCATGCCTATCTCCTCCACTAGCATGGAAGATCACTTGAAATCAACAACTTCATGTCTTCTGGACAAAGGCCCCTATCTCCAGCACTGAAAACACAGTCTAAGTGGCTGTTTGGAATCTCAAATGAAGATAATGATTTACATTTTGTGAACTGGTCTGTCAATCACTTGTTTTTATCCTTTGGCTCAGCTAACTTTAAAAAGATACACCTAAAGTATAAATAAAAAAAATAAGATGAAAGGAAAATGAGTAAATGTTGTTATAAAAGAAACCTTTTCTAAAAGTCTGAGTAGATTGATTTTTTTTAAAAAGTGTTTTTAATATTGGGTTTTTACTGTCACTTTTTTATGTGAAAAGAATCTTCATTTTGATATAAATCTTATAAGAGATTACATCAACAAGCCTGAAACTTTAGTACTGAAGACAATTATGTAGATAATCTAGCTGGTAGGGAGGAAGTTTATTTCTAAATCCTGATTTGTTAAGCCTCCAGGTAGCCTCCATGCACCTGTTCCTTGAGAGAAACTGGGCTGAGGTTCTCAAAACTCCTTTAATAAGTTGGAGAAAAATAGACACACTCCTATATGATTCTCCATCAGCAGAGACTAGATTCTGTTAGTTTGGTGCCTGATTCTGAGTTCTGAAAAAAATAGCATCAAGAAAGATCTCTGTCTGGCACAGAGAAGGCAGAAGGTAGGTGTAAATTGGAAGTGAATCCTTGGTACATACTAGTGCAGGAACAGATAGAAGACCCAGGCAAAGAAGCCAGAGATGGGGCCAAATAGTTCAGCGGCCCAGGAAGACTACTGGGGGTCAAGTGAGTTTCAGAATGGGCACAGAGTCATTCACAAATACAACTGAGATTCCTTAGAAGCCATCCTTTTCAGCCTCATTTCAAATTATTGGGGAGCTGGGAGCTGGCTCAGTGGATAAAATGTTTGCTGTGCAAGCTACGAGTTCAGAAAGACACCCTGCCAGGGAATAAAGTAGAGAGAGATCAAGGGAATAGCCAATGTCAACTCTGGTCCCTTCACCCACACACTCAACACGTGCATGACCACTCACATGTGCAGTCCCCCCCCTCAAGCACACACATGCTCACTACATACACATACACAAGAAGAAAAATACATTTTTAAAATGTATAGGTAGGGACAGACATTAGGATAGCAGAAACAGGGTCTTCAGTTTAGAGTATAGAGACCTCTGTTGTTCAGCAAGTTTTATATCCTTCAATATCCAGGCCACAAAAAGTTTCAAGAGTTTCAACTTGTAGCCACAGTAAATGTCTGTTTTAGGTGTGTGTTCTATAATGGGATAGGGAAACTGGGAGTTGAAGGGAGGCTAGAGGAGGCAAGGGAAAGGGGAAAGTTTACTGTATGAATTACAATTTCAATTCTTGAGAAAAGACTGCTTACCATTTTCCAAGATCATAAATTCTAATGGAACCATTTACCTGCTTCTCAATTTTGCTTTCATAGGCAGCAAAAGATGTCCTGCATGTCTGGTTTTGTTCCTTTAAAGTATAACAGTGACTTTCATAAAAAGTTATTAATGACATTCACTGAGAGCTTATAGATGAGGCAAGTGAGGTCCAAAGGACTTGATTTTCCCAGTTAGGACACATAACATTCCTACTAGGGCCAGTGTTCAAACCCAGGTATCTTCCATCACTCAAGGCTAGCAGTTTCTCTACTATTTGCCATGTCTACGTATTACCATGAGCTGGGGAGGAGAAGCCCTGCCCTTTAAATTTTCTCCCCAACCAGTTAATACACATTTGTCCTGCAGGACAGAGGAGGGTCCACCCACTCTCAGAAAGTATTAGTTGGCAGTGGAGGTGAATATTCTAGGTTGCTTGGTGAAACAGACAGAGAAGGCTGAGGCCTACCATGTAGCCCATATCTTCTGGGCAGTTTGTTTGTCTGGACAGTTTCTTCTTCCATTTTAAGCCTATTTGCATACTCTGGACATGGAGATTACTTCAAGGATACCAGACAGGGAACTTCAATTAGTTACCAGACACTTTTCCCTAGCTCTTAATCATAACTTTCCTTGGTGAGAGACATTATTCTCAATCTCATACCAAATGCATTTTGACACTATTTGCTGCCCCAAATTGGTGCCCAACGTGTTAGCAAGAGTTTCCACCTAAAACCTGAGAAAAAAAGATTCTAAAACGGAGCTAAAAATAGTTTCTAGTTGTCTCTCTCAAGTTAGTGGCAGCCTGCATGTTTGAGCTACTATGGCAGGTTCCTGGCATGAGTGCACAAACCTGCAGTATGGCAGGAATGAGGCCTCTGCAAGTAGCACATTAAGCTGTGTGGTGGATTTAGTCTTTGCTAGTACAAAAAAAAAAAAAAAAAGAGGTTTCTGGGCTATACGCTGCTTTGATAGAAGCATAGACCCACTATTTCTGAGAGTTGATGGCTCCCAGAGCTGGCGGAAAACATACCACCACCACGTTGGTAAGCTGAAGTGGGCAGAGCCAGCAGCCACAGCACTGTTTCAGTATTAAAATGCTTCAGTTTAAAGCAGTAGGTTCAAGGTAATATAAAAAATAAGCCATGTAAAGATGGCTACCACACAGAGAATCTGGATTATGTTCTCTTTGATATTGATAACTGAAGAAAAACATTTGATTGCAAAAGCTGTTGAGTTATGCCAAAATGTATATTTTAAAGGTACCTTGACTTCAAAATTTGGATGTAAGGATATGTTACTTTGGAAAGGAGGCTCTGCTTTTGTCTCCACAGAAAGCAAGAGGCTATGGATTTGTTCCAGATTAAGATACATCAGGTTTGACCAGCCAAGACCCCCTGAAAGGTCTCCAATGACACCATGGCCCAGATGATCCAACATCCAGAATCGTGTCAAGGCAACTGGCTCAGACGATACACCCTCACAGACCACTCCATAATCTTAAAATTTTCTTTGTGTCCCCATAAGATACAGTGCCCCCCCTCTAGAAGGAAGTAGTAAGAGAATCTATGCCCAAATTCCCAAATATACCAAGCTGGCTTTGAAGATGTGTAAAAGTTAAAACTTTCCTTTAAAAAAAAAAAAGAAAAGAAAAGGGGAAGTGCTGTGGGATGGTCTGTATGTCAAATGTGTTGCTCTGATTGGTCAATAAATAAAACACTGATGGGCCAGTAACCAGACAGGAAGTATAGGCAGGACTAACAGAGAGGAAAATAGAGAGAACAGGAAGGTGGAGGGACTCACTGCCAGCCACCGCCATGACAAGCAGCATGTGAAGATGCTGGTAAGCCACGAGCAAGGTATAGATTTATAGAAATGGATTAATTTAAGCTGTAAGAACAGTTAGCAAGAAGCCTGCCATGGCCATACAGTTTGTAAGCAATATAAGTCTCTGTGCTTACTTGGTTGGGTCTGAGCGGCTGTGGGACTGGCGGGTGACAAAGATTTGTCCTGACTGTGGCCAAGGCAGGAAAACTCTAGCTACACCAAATCAGCCTTTTTAGATGCTATCCTACCATTCTGTCCCTCTTGGTTATAATACTAAGCCATCTCATACCTAGGGCTCACTCTCTCAAAACTGTCATTCTCACTGGGGCACCATGTCATCAAGAGTCATGTGTGAGCAAGAGGATATCAGAAACTGGGTCTTTGTTATAATTTGCAGCCAATTTAACCTAGTAAATAGATTAACTCCACTTTTGGCAATTATTGAGACTTACAGCAAAAGAACCTAGGACATGGGAGGACTTTATAATTGGGTTAAAGGTGAGCCCATGGTTCTGGAGAGTCATATTTCACTTTCTTGATTGTCTTGCCTGTACCTCAAACTCAGGAAGCTAAGCAAGGAGGAGACCTGTTTCTTTCCCTTGCCTAGCAAAACAGATTTGACCTGACCCAAAAGGAATACTGATAAA
The DNA here is from genome assembly GCF_007827085.1 of Peromyscus californicus insignis. Taxonomy (NCBI): domain Eukaryota; kingdom Metazoa; phylum Chordata; class Mammalia; order Rodentia; family Cricetidae; genus Peromyscus; species Peromyscus californicus. Next base: position 1,137,233 of record NW_026294617.1, on the reverse strand, counting down.
AAGAACAGTTTCTGCTGTAGAGAGGCAGGTAGCCCTGAGTGGAATGGAAGCTTTCCTACTTTGTTTTTTACAAGAGTTTATTTTACTGGTTTGTTTAATTGTCAAATAGTTGCTATGATAATGCTATTCCTGGGAAGTTCAGCAGGTCTTTTGTTCTGGTCACTGTATCAGTAGGTGGCACAAAGAATGTGTTCAGTCAGTGTCAGAGGCTGCATGCAATGGAACTGAATGAATGTCTGAAGAACGAAAGAACCCCATTATTTGCAGATGAATGGTCCTGGAGAAAATTTAGGTCCTGGCTCCTTTCCAGACTTCAGGATGGGGATCTCTTAGATCCTGCTAAAGCTAGGCACACACAATTCTAAGAATGGAGATTACCATGGGGACTGTAGAGCCAGGCTTTGCACAGACTCATTGTCCTTTACAAATGATGACTATAACATGTTTCGATAAAGTTCTTAAAGTTCAGATGTAATTATGCTTGAGGTCTAAGCCAATATAATGGTTATAATTAATACGTGGTCAATTAAAAGCTATCTATACTCCTTCTTTCTTTTCTGCTTCTGCTTCTTTTTGCCCATGGTAGGGAGGGTAGGGAAGAACTAGGCACTGTGGTACAAAATTCTACTTCAGTATCACTCCTGGGATTACCTGGTTTAGGTTCCTTTGTACACAGCAGTTTTAATGTAATACCCAGAATATTTATATTAATACCCTATCCTGTTTATTTCTCTGAAACTGCAATAAGCAATTCTGTGTGACATTGCCTGTAGTGCAGTTGCCAGGCAGCAGAAAGGAGGAGGAAAGGAGCACGAGGCAGAAGAGCTGGAAGAAGAAAGGAAGAGGGAAGCCAGGAGGAGGAGGAGGGGAGCAGGGCTGAGGGAGGGGGGGTGCTGGGCTCCAAAAACTACTGATCCTGAGTTCTATCTCCTCTTCATCTTTCATGTTTCCAGCACATAATGAGCCAATAAACTGAAGCTTAATGGGGAAGTAGAAATGGAGAAGAAACTGTGGGATGTTGTCATTAAATGGGTGTCAGTGATGTTTCTTACTTTATGAAGGGGAGGTCTCAGAAAGCTTTTTCTCTCAAACTTTGCTTCTTGGAAAATGTACTGAACATATCTAAAAAGGCACAGGTTCTCAGTGGGCTGGCTTTTCTCTAATGCAGCAAAGATTAGCACATAAAATCTCCCAGATATACCAGTACTACACCTGGGAAACATCCAAGAGATACACAAATAACTGGAAAGGTTCTTCACCTCCCAGCTGTCAAGTATGAAAGAGAAAAGCACAGGAAAGTAGACCGACTTGGCCCTTTTTTGAATATACAGAATTGGAAGGAAGCTTCATGGGGAAGTCATTCAAGGTGATTCCAGAAGTCAGCCTCCTCACTTTGCATTTTCTTTAGCATTCAAAATTAGGAGCCACTGCTAAATCTCCCACCCCTCAGCTAAGCTCAACAAGAATCTTGCTCTAATGAGATTAAAATTGTTGAACTTGCCTCCTAGCAAAAGGGATGGATGTAGATGGCACACAGATCCCTGAGTGCCTGCCTGGATATCCCCCAGCCTAGTGCATCTTGCTTTTTGCCAGCCTTCCAAGGTGTCTGGGACTATGTTGGACACTCTCCAGTGGTAACACACAATGATTTTCATTTAGATGTTTGATTATTCTTGTTAATCAAGTAGAACAAGAACAGGAGGTTTACTCAAAACAGTACATTTATGGAGAACATTTTGTGTGTGTGTGTGTATACATAAATATATATATATATATATATATATATATATATATATATATATATATATATATATATATATTCTCAGGCACTAAAGTTCCATCTGGAAGAGAAACATGGGACAAAACGTGCTAAGTGTCAACATGATCAGAAAGAACTCAACTTTGGATAATAGTTACCATATTCTCGTTTCACTCACAGCAGAAATGGGAGTCAAGGTGGAATGGGGAACATAGTTCTGGAAATGTGAGGTGTGCCAGAGTTCTGAAAATGTGAGGTGTGGCAGAGTTCTGGAAATGTGAGGTGTGGCAGATGGTGATGTTGCTTCGGTGTCTTCAGGGTTGTTTTTCCTGTGTGGTGGCCTGTTCTCCACCCAAACTCAGCTCAGGGAGCTCTCAATAAAGGGCAATGACAGTTTTCTGCATATCCTGGAAGGAACATGAAGTGTCAAAAGAATTATTTTCTTTTGCATGCACCACACAGAGAGATAAAGAGAAACTTGGGGTCAACATATGGCTTAGTTCATCTTGCCACAAAATCATGAGGGCCTGAGTTTGATTCCCAGGACTCATCTATAAAAGAGCTGGGTGTGATGATGTTGCTTATGAACTCAGGCACTGAGGAAACAGACACAGGTGGATGGCTGGGGCTTGTTGCTTAGCTAGCCTAGCTGAATTGGGGAGTCCCAGGTACAAGTAAGAGACCCTTTCTCAAAAAACAAGGTAGAGAGCTAACAGCTGAGGAATATATCTAAGGTTGATCTTTTACCTCTACGCATACATACATAATCCTGAAAACACACACCACTTAAAGAAGGGGTACAGAAAAGGATTAATTAGATACAAGTGTCTGAAAGTTAAAAAGCAGGCCACTCTGTCCACCAGAAACTAGGGCTAGAAGCAAGGGCAATCTTTCTCTTCTGTTCTCTGAAGGCTAACACTTTTTCCTAAGAACCGGCAAAGTATTTATAGATACTTGACAGTTCTCTGGAAGGCACAGCTGGAATAGGGTCACTAGGGCTTTCTGGAATGTTTTGTGATTGGGGTTTTGTCTCTTTCACATAGCAGGGGACACTAATAAGGGAGCTGCTGGTTTGTCTGACCACATCAGTTAACTGAAGTCTCCACAGTGCTTCCCTAGAAACTGGAGATGAAATATCACACTATTTTCTTCTCGTGTGAAATTGTACTTTTAACAAAAGCAAGGAAAAATACACTTGAGTCTGTGGCATTGTTGTGCCACAATGGAAATTTCTAGCAAAGCCTGCAGTTATTCTTCATTTTGGACTATGTGCATTTATCTCTTGGAACTGGTTTTTATTTTCTCAAAGCTACAAATGAATTTCTGAATTGTTGGGAGCTTGTTCAAAGTCTCATTTGAGACCCTAGTATCTGGATGCTAATCACTAACATGTGATCTAACAATAGAAGTTAGACCCATAGACAGGACTTGAGAGAGGTGAGTGGTATTCAGCCTCATGACCTTCTTGCCATCATCTCCTCTGGCTGGTATAGGAGAGAATATTTAATAATAAGAGGAATTTTGTGATAGAGCTGATTGTAAAATGTGAATGCTTCACATTTATGGATTTTGTTCTATCTGGAAGCGTCTATGGAAGTTCCACAGGATGTACATTGTTGTACCCATTTCACAAAACCCCCAGAGACCACCAAGGAGCCAGTTTCAGATGCAAGCACATAAGGGTCCTTTATTATCAGGTTGGAACCTGGGCTACTGCCAGGCAGATGGAAGGACATGCAGTGGCAGTGGTGAGCCTAGGGGTAGATAGTTTTATAGGGAAAAATCGCAACCCGGGGATTATGTGCTTTCACATTTTGGGATTGGGCAGAAGGTATATGGGGCAAGGTGATATTTTGAAACTATTAGTCTAGACTTTCGACATGATACCACATTCGAAACTATTGGGTTGGACTCTTGGCAAGGAACCACAACTTTCTGAGCAGGAATATCTGGGCTGCTCAGCAGGATCATCTGGATATCTTCAAGGGCCATAAACCACAGGCAATATCTGCAGGAGCATACTGCCCTGTATCTGTTCAAGTTGTCATTGCACATTACTGAGGTCTTTCCTGGAACTGAGTACAGCAGGTGATCTAAGATGATGGCCCTTCCCTAAGATGGAGTCTGTATTGCCTTCACAACATCAGAGGAGTGGGACCTGGAGAAAGCTGACCTGTGTATCCTGGAGTTTGGTAAGTCACTGTGTGAGAAACATCTGCATTTAGTATATATTTTTTTCTACACAATGAGACAAAAACCATCATGGCAGACCATGAAAGAAGTAACACAGGGGGACAGAACAACCATCTATTACTAAGATGAGGTTCTGGTATAGTGGAAATTAGGGCTGACTTCTATTTGTTTAAGTTGGTTGAAATGGACTTGGCAGGTTTTATTTTCCTGGTACTGATGAGAGTGTGTAGGACCCAGCCTTCTTACAAACAAGTGTGAGGAGCACTTCTAACATACAGATAATACCTGGCACAGCCTTCCTTGAAAGGTCCAGGTGTTGAAAAGGTGTTAAAGCAATTCATTATTGGGGTTATGTTTTTATTTGCAGTACAAAAAAGAAAAGACTTCCCGTACAGAAGCCAGACATAATTTTCAAGTCAGATAAAGAAAAATAAAATCTGCATCTTCCTTTGGGGAAAAAAAATCCAGTCTCTGCTGCCAGGAGAAGCGGAGTAACAGAAAAAGTAGATAGATTCCTGTGAGGGGAAGCACACCTTCTCCATATCCTGGGAGCATTGCCATTTTTCAAAGCTGGTGCATTTTTTCATAGATTGCAGTGGTGATCTCCAAGTGGATAAATGGATCTGGTAATAAGCCAGTTTATTCCCAACTCATTCTTTTCTTAGGAATAACAGATATCCTCCATGAGACCTGCACACAGCAGTGGTAGGCAAAGAAGACAGATATACCATCTGAAGAGGAATGGATTTCAAAAGCAATTAAAATAAAGCATGGCTTTAAAAGTCTTCTTAAATTATTCACGTAGCAGTGCTGGAAAAGCAGTGTGTTCTCTCAGCCTTTCATTCTCAAATGTTTTGGTTTTGCTTCCAAAAATACATATGCAAGACACACTCAGGGAATCTAGATTAACTCACAAAGGAGTTCAAAGTCACTTAGAAAGGTTTAGGGAGGATTCTGATCTACCAAATTTTGAAAGTTTGGAGAAAATTGGTCTTAATGGAAGGAAGGCATATGAGTTGTCCATGGCTTTTCCTTTTGTCCAAGTCAGCTCTTACATCATTGGCAAAGAAGCATGAGAAAGTAGCCATCATGAACATAGTGGATTATTAAATTTGATTTAATTATTGCCATGTGCTAGGGTGGTAAATTTAAATTTTTAGCTAAATTTTAAAACATTTCCTAAGATGTGGATATTAGTGTACCTCTTAGATACACAGGATGAACTCAGTACCCCTTTCTTGCAGTTGTGAATGACAATACATGCTGCCGATCAGGAGATCCCAGTGTCTGATAATTCACTAAACATATTCTCCTCATAGAGCTCCGAGCAATTAGCATCCCAAATAGCATTGTTAGAATGCATTTTGTCTATACAGGATTATGAGGATTTGATAGGAATCCAAACAAAATATTTACAACAGAATTTACTAATCTGAAATACAGTGGCAGTTTTAGGGACATATAATATAAACTTAAGAATTACGAGAGAGAGAGAGAGAGAGAGAGAGAGAGAGAGAGAGAGAGAGAGAGAGAGAGAGAGAGAGAGAGAGAGAGAGCAGGGTCGCTGGGCTAGGTCATAGCCTCAAAAGTTGTTATTTTGAAATAGCAAAATTAAAACAAAACTAAGCCTCTAGGTTTCAAAGATATATATGCATTATACGTTCATGAACACTATGCATGTTTTTAAAAATACAAATCACCCAGAAATATAATGAACAGAGTTTAGCACATTTAAGTTGGGTAAATCAGTCTATATTTTAATTAGCTGTACAAAAAAGGCACCTAAGAAAGTCAGTTGGCCCTTTAGCTCTTGACTTGGAATGAGAAGACATAGCCTAACTTTGCTCTCAAGAAAGATCAAGAGATATTTCAGCTGAATGTCTTGACTTTACTTTCCCAGGTATTATACAAAAAATACTTTAACATAAATCACCATTTGTGAGTGCTGTGATGGCTAATATTGTCCCCCTGGCAGGATCTAAAAATCACATAGGAGACAAACTTTTAGGCATAATTGCAGGGGAGTTTCTAGATTAAGTTGAGATAAGAAGACCCACCCTAAATGTGGGTGACACCATCCCATAGGGCTGAAATTCTGTATTAAATTAAGAAAGCAGAAAACAATCTGAACACTAGAATCCATATCTCCATTTTCTGACTATGGATGCAGTGTGTCCAGCTGCCTCATACTCCTGCTGCTGTGCCTTACCTATCATGATGGAATGCACCTTCAATATGTCCCAGAATAAATTCCTGTCCTTCCTTAAATTGTTTTCATTGGGTATTTTGTCATAGTAATGAGTAAAGTCAGCAATATAAGTGCTGAGTAACTGTGCTCTTGCTGTTAAATGAATTCATGAAATTGGGAGCTAGATTCTGTATTTTTAAAAATAGCCCATAATGCTTGAACATTTTATTTGCTGGTCATAGTCATGTTCTAGATTTCTTTAAAAGCTATGTGAAATAAAATACAAGGGCGAATGAGTAGTCTTTTTCAAGCTTTCTGCCAAGGATGAATGAATATGTCAAACTTTCCTAATTAAACAAGTGTGACTAGAAATAGGACATGAGATGGAAGAGGAAAGTGAGATAGATTCATCAATAAGCCAGCCCCTTTCCCCAAGGCTTCCCATTAATAACCCCTTGTAGAATGAAGAAGGCATGGAGTCAGGAGTCAGCAGATAGAATCTATTACCAGTTCCAACATTAAGGAGCTCAGAGCCCTTCGCTGTCATTTGTTCTCTCTGACTCCTGGATTCCTCAGCTGTGAGATGAGCCACAGTATATTTGTCTTAGTTAGGGGTTCTATTGCTGCAAATAGACACCATGACCAGAGCAACTCTTATAAAGGAAAATCATTTAATTGGGGTGGATTTCATTTTCAGAGGTCTAGTCCATAATCATCATTGTGCAACATGGTGGCATGCAGGCAGACATGGTGCTGGAGACAGAGCTGAGAGTCTCACATCTTGACTTGGCAGGCAACAGGAAGTGGTCTAACACTGGGTTTGGCTTGAGCATGTATGAGACTTCAAAGCCTGCCTCCACAGTGACACAATTCCTCCAACAAGGCCATATCCACTTTAACAAAGCCACACCTCCTAATAATGCCACTCCCTTGGGGGGCCATTTTCTTTCAAACCACCATAATATTAATATAGAGGTAGAGAGACAGCTGAGCCAAAATAACGAGAGTCAGCCAAGAAAGGCAAGAATTTATGGAAAATCCACACCATGAAGAATAGTACTATACCATTCAACTAGACAGAGATGTTGATGCCCAAGCAATTGTAGTAAGTAGAAAGAGAGAGGGTTTTTTTTTTTAGATACTCTAATATTTATCCATTAGATGAAATAATCTCCTAAGGAAGTCAGTTTTTGCAGAGAACTGTCATCCTAGAAGTATTCTATTTTGTCTGTTTCCTAACACTAACTGTATTTCAGGAAGCTAGGTACAAAAGAAAAATACAGAGCAAGATAGCAGACAAGTTCAGACTTAAATATGACACAATTTGTCGAAAGAATAGTTCTGTCTTATATTGAAAGATGTCTTCTAAAATGTATTATTATTACAGTAGTTTCTGGAGAGATGACTCAGCTAGTTAAATGCTTGCAGTACAAGCATGAAGGCCTGAATTCAACCCCTTGAACCCATGTAAATACAACTATGGTGTCATGAGTTTGTAGTCTCAACCCTGGGGAGGCAGAGACAGGAGGATCCTCGGGGTTCATTGGCTAGTGCATCTAATCAAAATAGTGAACTTCAGGACAAGTGAGAGAGCCTGTCTCAAAATATAAGCTGGAGAGTAGAACACTCATTGTTGACAACTGACCTCCATACATAGCTGCACATGTGTAGCCATGCATACATTTGTACACACATATATGTACATAAACATATATGAACAAAATATTATTACACTAAAAAGGCAATTTCCAGAACAGTACATGGACATACATATATTAAAAAAATATAAAAGCTTAATGCATGTTTAAAAAAGCATTGAAGAATTATAGAAATTTGTCCCCACTATGGGACTCTTAGAATCAGATGTTGGGATGTGGAAAGTTGTTCTAAATGATTTGCACATTTAATATACTCCTGCAAGCGCTCGCGCGCACACACATACACACACACACACACACACACACACACACACACACACACACACAAACACATATACAGAGTTTCACAATAATTATGTGCAGTGTGAAAGTATGTTCAGGCACTACCATGTGTCATTTAAAGTAATTTTTGAGGAAGAAGGAATGAACAAATAAAGGTCAGGAGAAGAACATAACATACAGAGTCAGGCAGCAGTGGGATTTTTCCTGACCCTGCAATTGTTAGTTCTGTATATTTGAATAAGTTAATTAACTTTTCTCACCAAAGTTTTCTCATCTACAGAGCAAATATAAAAATAGGTATCTCACAATGTTTTCACAAGGATTAAACATTATGTATGTAAAGCATCTGGCACATACTCAGAGTGTAATAAATTGTCATCATTACAGAAAGAGGATAGATAATATAACCTAGGCCTTATTTTGTGAATCACTGAAGTATCTTCCTGTTGGGATCCTTTATTATCTGGCACAAACTCCTCTCCTCCTTCAAATCTCCCGAATTAAATAAGAAATCAGAGATGAGATAATAGAAAAGAAGCCTAAAGGAGGACCTGATGAGATGAATGTCCTGTTCTTGCTATTGCAATGCCTTCTTTCATAGCTCTGTCTGTGTGTCTTGAGTACCACAGGGAACAAACACAACTTAAGTAGTATTTTCTCCTGAGAAGTCTAGAGTCCAATAGGTCAGGAGACAGAAAGAGTGATGACAGAAATCTTGCAGACATTTGATAGCCTATGATGCTTCCTAGAAGTAGAGGCAGATTCCAAGATCTCAATGGGCAGTTCTGTTCCTCTTCTTCCTTTTGGCCCCTTCTTCCATTTCCCTTGGACATGACCTTGGCATGAAAGAGAATGCCTGTGATCATGCAAAAATCCCTTTTGACTCTGGGGCTGTCCTGAAGGAAAAACAATTACAGTTTTGTCCGCACCAATCAAGTAGGTGGGACCTGTCTCCTGAAAATAGTTGCCTTGTGATTAAGAAGGAAAGAATACAAGGAGAAACAATTGAACTTTTTGGGAATTGTCTTTGAGTTTTTTTAATCAACAGATGCAGATGACTGAGATGTTCTGTTCATGAGGAATGATGACAAGGGGGGATTTGTAATGCTGAGCCTCCTTGGAATGCTACTTACTGTTGGATTAGGACTACAGAGTATCTTTCAAATTTCTTGTAATTTCTAAATAGAAATTTATTCAGGGTCATTTAAATACAGAGTTAAGGATCAATGCACACAATTTTCTCTGGGCAAATAGCCTTGTCCCAGGAAGCCTACTCTGTACAAGCAGGACATGTTTTGGCTTTTTACTACGCCTGTCTTTTTGGTCAGGCATCTTTGAATAGTGGACAGTTCACGTTCAACTATATAAAGCTATCCTTTTCTTATATGTCTAAAGTGTCAATCAATCTAAAGTGCATGCTGTTTTTTTTCCATCTTCTTGCTGTTCATGTCTCCCTCCTCTGAGCTCAGAACTAGCCCATTTCCAAGGCCTACTAATTTCAACTCCAGATAATTCTCTAAATTAGCCATAATTATTGTGTATATCTTCCAGACCAAAAGGAAAAGGGGGAAAGGCTGGGGAACCACTTTGTTATGCCAAAGTGTACCTGATATTAACCTGTTTAAAATGAAATAAATAAAATTTAAAATATATGTTTGAAATAGGGGAAATGTCCTCTTCATTCTAAATCTATTAAAAAGTATTTGTATCATAATGTTCCATGGAGGAGCAGGACACATAGCTCATCAATTAGGAGTGCTTCTACATAGCAACACCATGGACTCAAATTGGTTATGATTGAAGTAGAGCTCACAAGACAGCTCAGCAGGTGAAAGCACTTGTGGGTTCAGCCTGACAACCAAGTTCAACCTCTAGAAGCTTCATGTTAGAAGGAGTGAACCAAGTCCGAAAAGCTCTCCTCTGACCTTTACTGCTGAGTCATGGCATATCTATGAATGCCCCCACCCACATTAATAATGAATAAAATGCTTAAAAGAATGAAACTCTTTTCATTCTTTTAAATGAATGAACACTTTTGCAACACCTTGACGCACACATTGGTTATGATCAATAAACCTTCCCTCTAGCTTGTTTCTCAGCCATACAACCAAGAAGGACATAAGACTATAAAATAAACGCTTGAAATGAAAAATCTTTATCTGAACTCTTCTTCAAAGCCAACTCTGACACTGAATTGTTAAATAACTTATTGGGCTGTGGAATTAATAGCCTCAGAAATTTTGAAAGAACAATTGTAAACCCCCCCAAAAGGCCCACTCAGCCAAAAAATAGTTATCCAGCTAGGATGGTGCTTGAGATTAATGCAGCTCTCCATCTGCTCTGCTTTCAAAAGATTCACAAGTTAATCACAGAAAAGTGTGAATGGACAGGATGTATAAAGCACAGAACAGTATGTGAGAATCACCTTCTACACTAAATCAAAGACTAAAAGAATTAACAGAGCTGTGGGTAACTTTCTATCTTGAATATATATATTGAATATATATATATGTTTATATATATACAAACACAGATACACACACACACGTGTGTGTGTGTGTGTGTGTGTGTGTGTGTGTGTGTATGTGTGTGTGTATAATAGAGAAATCTGAAAATAGACAGTTGCTGTTTGCTGAATATCTTTCCTTCTCCCATGCTGTGCATACAATAGGACTGTCTTTCCCTGTGCAGTTGGGTAAATCTTAGATTACACCAATCAATTTTCTTTAGAAGTGACTGGCATTATTTGGGAGCTAGACCATTGTGATGGCTATTCTTGCTTGTCAAATTTGACTACATATGAAATGAACTAAAATCCTAAAATGGAGGGCACACTTGTGAGGAATTTTTGCCTTATTTGAAGTAATTTGAATATTCACTTATTTTCTATTCAAAATAGTTTCTTCTCTCATACAATACATCACAGTTTCCCCTCCACTCCTTCCAGCTCTCCCAACAACTCCCCTCTCCCCCAGATCCACTCCCTCTCCATCTCCCTTTCGAAAAGAGCTGGTTTAAAAGAGACAACAACAAAACAAAATACATAAGACAAGGATGGACAAGGCAACCTAATAGGAGGAAAAGAGTTCCAAGAGAAGGCAAATGAGTCGAAGACACATCCGCTCCCAGAGTTAGGAGTCCCACAAAAAACACCAAGCTAATAGCTGCAACATATACACAGAGGACCTGGTGACAACCCCTGCAAGCTCCATGCTTGCCGGTTCAGCCTCTGTGAGTCTGTATGGGCCCTACTTAGTTGATTCAGTGGGCCATGTTCTCTTTGTGTCCTCTATACCCTCTGACTCCTACAGTCTTTCTACTCCCTCTTCCACAGGACTTCCCGAGCTCCAAGGAAAGAGGGGAGGGACCAAATGTGGACTTCCAATTTAAACTCTCTCCAAATAATGTCTGGCTGCAAGTCTCTGTATCCACTCCCATATGGTGCCAGAGGAAGCCTCTCTAATGATTACTAAAGAAGGTACCTGTCTAAGAGTATAGTAGAATATCATTTGAAACTATCTATCTATTTATTTATTTATTTATTTATTTATTTATTTATTTATTTATTTATTTATTTATTTTTAACTTTTTTAGACCAGTCATGTTTAGTTATACCCTAGATCTTGGAGCTATCTAATGTCCCATTCCTGACCATCCAAGCAGTGCTGGGCATGGACTCCCTCTCATGGAATGGGCCTCAAGTTAAATCAGACATTCGTTGGCCACTCCCACAAGTTCTGAAACACCATTGTTCCAGGACATCTTGAAGTAGGAAAAATTGTAGGTCAAAGGTTTTGAGGTTAGGTTGGTGTCCAGGTTTCTTCCTGCACCAGAGACTAGAATGTAGTAGTGAAGGCTCCATGCAGGCACTGGCTTGATTTCTCCACATTCAATGAACTTGTATGGTTTTTTTCATCAGCAATGGGGACTTGTCCATTTGCAGAGACCAACCCTCTATCCTAGCATCAGGTTGGGTTGTTTGAGGATCTCCACGGGACCACCTCAGCTCAAACAAATACAACCCACTCCAGCCACAGGGAGCCTTGCCTAGCTACAAGAGATGGACAGTTGAGACCACATATTCCCATTATTAGGAGTCCTTCACTAGGATCATTCTCATAGATTCCAGTAAGTTTCCACTTACTACGGTTCTACAAGCCCTCAATGTCCCTCAATTCCAGACTTATCTCCTTGCACTCTCTCTTACCATTCCATCTCCCCCCACATCTAATCTCTCCAACTCTTGCCTCATGAACTCCTCCCACAAAATCTATTCTAATTCTCCTTCCCAGCAATGTGTCCCCACTAGAGCCTTACTCTAGGCTAACCTCTCTGGGTCTATAGTTTGGAGCTTGGTTAACATTTACTTAACAGTTAATATCTACTTATAAGTGAATGCATATAGACACATATACATATTATGTTTTTCTTTCTGGGTCTGGGGGGTTACCCTACTTATGATGATATTTTCTGGTTTCATCTATTTGCCTGCAATTTCATGGTATCATTTTAAACAGCTGAGTAATATTTCATTGTGAAAATGTAATACAATTTCTTTATCCATGCTTCTGTTGATGGGCATCTAGGTTGTTTCCAGCTTCTGGATATTATTAATAAAACCACTATGAACACAGTGAAACAAGTAAGTGTCCTTGCGGTAGGAAGGAGTGTCCTTTGGTTATATGCCCAAGAATGGGTAAACTGAATTTTGAGGTAGATCTAATTTCAGTTTTATGAAGAACCACCATATTGATATCCATAGTGTCTGTACAAGCTTACACTCCCATCAACAATGGAGGAGCATTCCCTTTGCTCCACATCCTTGCCAGTACGAGCTGTCATGTGGATTATTGATCTTTGCCATGCTGACAGTGGTAAAATAGAATCTCAAAGTAGTTTTGATTTGCATTTCCCAAATGGCTAAGGATGTTGAGCATTTCTTTGTATCTCAGACATTTGCGATTCCTATACTTAGATCTGTAAGCAGGTTTTTAATTGGATTATTTATTTTGTTGTTGTTACCTTATTTCTTGAGTATATTTGATTTTAGCCCTCTATTGGATGTGGAGTTGGTGAAAATAATTTCTCATTCTGTAGGGTGCCATTTTGTCTTATTGACAGTATCCTTTGTCTTAGAGAAGCTTTTTAGTTTCATGAGATAACATTTATTAATTGTTGGTCTTAGTGAATGCACTATCAGTGTTCTGTTCAGAAAGTCTTCTTCTATGCCAATATGTTCAAGGCTATTTCCTTCTTTCTCTTCTATCAGGTTTGATGTTGAGTATTAGAACCACTTGGACTTGAGTTTTGTGCAGGGCAATAGATATGGATCTACTTATATTCTTCTACATGCAGTTAGACTAGCACCATTTGTTGTAAAAGCTCTTTTTTTCCATTATGTACTTCTGGCTTCTTTATCAAAAATTGAGTACACATAGGTGTGTGAATTTATGACTGTGTTTTTAATTTAATTTCAGAAATCAGCATATCTATTTTATGCCAATATTATGCACACAGTTTGTATTGCTATAGCTCTGTAGTAAATCTTAAAATCAGGGGTGGTGATACCTCCAGCAGTTCCTTTTTTGTTCATAATTGTTTTAGCTATCCTGGGATTTTTGTTTTTCCATATGAAGTTGAGAATTGTCCTTTCAAGATCTGTAAAGAATTATGTTGGGATTTTGATAGAGATTGCATTCAATTTGTAGATTGCTTTTGGTAGGATAGCCAATTTTACCATGTTAAGTCTACTGATCCATGAACATGGGAGAAAATTAACCTTCTGATACCTTCTTCAATTTCTTTCTTCAAAAACTTAAAGACTTTCTTGTCATACAACTCTTTCACTTGCTTGGTTAGAGTTACCCTAAGATTTTTTCTGTTATTTGAGGCCATTGTGAAGGGTGTTGTTTCCCTGATTTCTTAGTCAATTTGTCATTTGTATATATGAGTGCTACTGATATTTTTGAGTTAATCTTTTATCCAGACACTACACTGACAGTGTTTATAAGCTGTAGGAGTTCTCTGGTGGAAATTTTAGGGTCACTTATGTATGACATAACATCTGCAAATAAGATACTTGACTCCTTCCTTTCCCATTTGTATCCCCTTGATCTCCTTTAGTTGTGCTATTACTGTAACTAAAATTTCAAGTATTATATTGAGTGGATATAGAGAGAGTGGACAAGCTTGTCTTATTCCATTTTTAGTGGAATAGCTTTGTTTTTCTCCATTTAATTTGATGTTGGCTTTAAAATTGCTGTAAATTGTTTTTACTATGTTTATGTATGTCCCTTGTAACTCTAATCTCTCCAAAACTTTTATCATGAAGGGTTGTTGGATTTTGCCAAAGGCCTTTCTGAATCTAATGAGATGATCAAATGGGTTTTCTTAACAGGCTGTTTGTATAGTAGATTATATTTACTGATTTTCATATATTTAACCATCCCTGAATCTCAGAATGAAACCTACTTGATCACAGTAGATGACCTTTTTGATGTGTTCTTGGATTTCATTTGCAAATATTTTATTTTTTCATCTATGTTCATAAGGGAAATTGGCCTATAATTATCTTTCTCTATTGTAGCTTTGGGTGGTTTGAATAGTAGAGTGGCTGTGGCCTCATAAAATGAATTTCACAGTGTTCCTTCTGTTTCTATTTTGTATAATAATTTGAAGAGTATTGATGTTAACTCTTCTTTGAAAGTCTGGTAGAATTTTGCACTAAAACCTGTGTTTTTTTTAAGTTGGGAGACTTAAAAACCACTTTTATTTCACTAGGGATTATAGGTCTATTTGAATTGTTTACTGATCTTGATTTAACTTTGATAAGTAGTACCTATTGTGAAAATTATCCATTCCTTTTAGATTTTCCAATTTTGTGCAGTACAGGTTTTTGAAATATGACCTAATAATTCTTAGATTTCCTCAGTGTCTATTTTCCCCCTATTCTTTTCTGATTTTGTTAATTGTACCATTCTCCCTTTGTGTTTTACTTAGTTTTGGTAAGAGTTTGTCTATCTTGTTGATTTTCTCAAAGACCCAACTTTTTGTTTCATAGATTCTTTGTCTTTTTTCTTTGTTACTATTTTATTGATTTCAGCCATCACTTTTGTTATTTCTTGCCATCTACTCCTTTTAGGTGGCTTATTTCTTCTTACCTAGAGCTTTCAGATGTACTGTTCAGTTCTTAGTTCTTCTTATGAGACCTCTCCAGCCTTCTGAATATAAGAATTTTTCTTTAGCACTGCTTTCATTGTTTCTCATAAGTTTGTGTATGTTGCACATTCATTTTTATTGACTTATAGGAGGTCTTTAATGTCTTTCTTTTGTTTGGTTATAATAAAAGGTAAATTAGATATAAAACTTTAAGCTCACAAATATAGGATAGATTATAGAGTATTTTTCTTAATTTTGCCAAATACAAATAGACTTTTCTTAAAGACTTTTTTAATTAAGAATTTTTTTTCATTTTACGTACCAATCACAGATTCCCCTCTTCCCTCCTCCCTCCTTCCAGCCTTCCCCCACAACCCACCCCATTCCCTCCTACAAGAAGATAAGGCCTCTCCAGGGGAGTCAGCAGAGCCTGGTACATTAAGTAAAGGCAGGTCCAAGACCCTTCCCCTGCCTCAAGGTTGTACAAGGTGTCCTACCATAGGGAATGAGCTTCAAAAAACCAGTTCATAAACCAGGGCTAGAACCTGATCCTACTGCCATGGGACCCTTTAAGCAGATCAAGCTACACAACAGTCTCAATTATGCAGAGGGCCTAGTCCAGTCCCATGGAGGTCCATGGCCATTGGTCTAAATTTCATGAGTTCCCACTAGTTTGGTTTAGTTGTCTCTGTAGGATTCCCCATTGTGATCTTGATGCCCCTTGCTCATAGAATCCTTTTTCTCTCTCTTCAACTGGACTCCTGGAGCTTGGCCTGGTGTTTGGCTGTGGATCCCTGCATTTGCTTCCATCAGTTACTAGAGAAAGCTCTATGATGACAGGTAGGATATTCAACAATCTAATTACTCGGGTAAGCCAGTTCAGGCACCCTATCCACTATTGCGAGTAGTCTAAGCTGGGGTCATCCTTGTGGATTCTTGGAAACTTCCCCAGCACCCTGTTTCTCCCTATCCCCATGATGTTTCCCTTTATCATGGTATCTCTTTCATTGCTCTCCCACTCCTTCCTTGTTCCAGCTCAAGCATCTCATTCCCTTATGTTCTCATTCCCCATCACCTACCCTCCATTGTCCACCCCTCAACTCCAATTTACTCAGGGAGATCTCATCTATTTCCCCTTCCGAGGGTGATACATATATCCCTCTTTGAGTACTCCTTGTTAGCTAGCTTCTCTGGAGCTGTGCATTGTACTCTGATTACCCTTTGATTTACATCTAGTATCTACTTATGAGTGAGTACATACCATGTTTGCCTTTCTGAGTCTGGGTTACTTCACTCAGGATGATATTTTCTAGTTCCATCCATTTGCTTGCAATTTCATGATGTCATTGTTTTTCTCTGATGAGTAGTACTTCATTGTGTATATGTACCACATTTTCCTTATCCATTCTTTGGTTGAAGGACATCTAGGTTGTTTCCAGGTTCTCGCTAACTTGAGCAATGCTGCTATGAGCAAAGTTGAGCATGGGTCCTTGTGGTATGATTGAAAATTCCTTGGGTATATGCCCAAGAGTGGTATTGCTGGATCCTGAGGTACATTGATTCCCAATTTTCTGAGAAACTGCCATACTGCTTTCCAAAGTGGCTGTACAAGTTTGCATCCCACCAACAGTGGATGAGTATTCCCCTTGCTCCACATCCTCCCCAACATAAGCTGTTATCAGTAGTTTTGATCTTAGCCATTCTGACAGGTGTAAGATGGTATCTCAGAGTCATTTTGATTTGCATTTCCCTGATGAATAAGGATGTTGAGCAATTCTTTAAATGTCTTTTGGCCATTTGAGATTCTTCTGTTGAGAATTCTCTGTTTAGATCTGTAGCCCATTCTTCAATTGGATTGTTGGTTATTTTGATGTCTAGTTCTTTCTTTCTTCCTTTTTTTTTTTTGAGACAGGGTTTCTCTGTGTAGTTTTGGTGCCTGTCCTGGATCTCACTCTGTAGACCAGGCTGGCCTCAAACTCACAGAGATCTACTTGGCTATGCCTCTTGAGTGCTGGGATTAAAGGTGTGTGTCACCACCACCTCGATATGTCTAGTTTCTTGAATTCTTTATATAATTTGGAGATCAGCCCTCTGTCAGATGTGGGGTTGGTGAAGATCTTTTCCCATTCTATAGCCTGTCCTTTTGTCTTATTTATTGTGTCCTTTGCCATACAGAAGTTTCTCAGTTCCAAGAGGTTCCATTTATTACTTGTTTCTATAGTGTCTGTGCTACTGGTGCACTACTGAGGAAGTAGTCTCCTGTGCCAATGCATTTAAGACTACTTCCTGCTTTCTCTTATATCACATTCAGTGTAAGTGATTTTATATTGAGGTCTTTGATCCACCTGGTCTTAAATTTTGTGCATGGCAATAGATATGGATCCATTTGCAATCTTCAACATGTTGACATCCAGTTAGGCCAGCACCATTTGTTGAAGATGCTTTCTTTCTTTCATTGTACAATTTTGGCTTCTTTATTAAAAAAAAAAACCCGCCGGGCGGTGGTGGCGCACGCCTTTAATCCCAGCACTCGGGAGGCAGAGCCAGGCGGATCTCTGTGAGTTCGAGGCCAGCCTGGGCTACCAAGTGAGTTCCAGGAGAGGCGCAAAGCTACACAGAGAAACCCTGTCTCGAAAAACCAAAAAAAAAAAACCAGGTGTTCATAGGTGTGTTGGTCTTCAATTCAATTCCAATTAGTCCACATTTGGTTTTTATGCCAATACCAAGCTGTTTTTATTACTCTAGCTCTATAGTAGAGCTTGAGGTCAGGAATGGTGATGTCTCCAGAGGTGGCTTTATTGTATAGGATTGTTTTAGCTATCCTGGGTTTTTCTTCCATATGAAGTTGTGTATTGTTTTTTCCAGGTATGTGAAGAATTGTGTTGGGATTTTGATGGGGATTGCATTGATTCTGTAGATTGCTTTTGGTAAGATTGCCAAAAGATTTCACTATGTTAATCCTACCTATCCATAACCATGGGAGATCATTCCACTTGCTAATATCTTCTTCAATTTCTTTCTTCAAGAACTTAAAGTTCTTGCCTTATAGGTCTTTTGCTTTTTTGGTTAGAGTTATCCCAAGATATTTTATATTATTTGTGGCTATTGTAAAGTGTATTAGGAGAACATGATAACCACTAAACTTAGCTATGATATTTCCCTGATTTCCTTCTCCTCCCATTTCATTTGTATATAGGAAAGTTACTGATTTTTTTTAGATAATCTTGTATTCTGCCACATTACTGAAGGTGTTTATCAGCTGTAGGAGTTCCCTGGTAGAATTTGGGGGGGGGGCACTTATGTACACAATCAAATTGCAAATAGCAAAACTTTGTCCTCTTCCTTTCTAATTCATATCCCCTTGATCTCTTTTTGTTGTCTTATTCCTCTAGCTAGGACTCTGATACTATATTGAATAGATATGGGGAGAGTGGACAGCTTTGTTTTGTTCCTGATTTTAGTGGAATTGCATTGAGTTTATCTCCATTTAATGCCTTTATTATGCTTAGGTATACTCCTTGTATTCCTAATCTCTCTAAGACCTTTGTTATAAAGGGCAGTTGGATTTTGTCACAGGCTTTTTCAGTATCTTATGAGAAGATCATGTAGATTCTTTCTTTCAATTTGTTTATATCATGTATTACATTGACAGATTTTCATATGCTGAACCATCCTTGTATCTCTGAGATAAAGCCTATTTGATTGTGGTGAATAATTTCTTTGATGTGTTCTTAGATTTGTTTTGTCAGAATTTTATTAAGTATTTTTGTATCAATATTCATGAAAGAGATTGGTCTATGATTCTTTCTTTGCTGCATCTTTGTGTGGTTTGGGTATCAGGGTAACTAGCCTTACAAAAAGAGTTTGGTAGTGTTCTGTCTGTTTCTACTGTGTGGAACAATTTGAAGAGCATTGGTATTACCTCTTCTTTGAAATTCTGGTAGAATTCTGTACTGAAAATTTTAATGACTGTCTCTATTTCCTTAGGGGTTATAGGTCTTTTTAAATTGTTTATCTGGTCTTGATTTAACTGTGGTATTTGGCACCTATTGAAAAAATTATCCATTTCCTTTAGATTTTCCAATTTTGTGGATTAGGTTTTTGAAGTATGACCTGATGATTCTCTGGATTTCCTCATTGTCTGTTGTTATGTCTCCCTTTTCATTTCTGAGTTTGTTAGTTTGGATGCTCTCTCTCTGTCTTTTGGTTAGTCTGGGTAAGGGCTTGTCTATCTTGTTGATTTTCTCAAAGAAACAACTCTTTGTTTCATTGATTCTTCGTATTGTTCTCTTTGTTTCTATTTTATTGATTTTACTTCTCAATTTGATTATTTCCTGATGTCTGTTCCTCCTGGGTGAGTTTGCTTCATTTTGTTCTAGAGGTTTTAGGTGTGCTGTTAAGTCACTAGTGTGAGATTTCTCCAACTTCTTTATGTGGGCATTTAATGCTATGAATTTTCCTCTTAGCACAGCTTTCATAGTGTCCCATATGTTTGGGTATGTAGTACATTCATTTTTACTGAATTTTAGGAAGTCTTTAATTTCTTTCTTTATTTCTTCCTTGACCCATTGGTGGTTCAGTTGAGCATTATTCAGTTTACATGCAATTGTAGGCTTTCTGTAATTTTTGTTGTTGTTGAAACCTGACTTTAATTCATAGTGGTCCAAAAAAAAATACAGGAGGTTATTTCAATTTTTTTTTTGTATCTGTTGAGATTTGCTTTGTGACCAAGTATGTGGTTGATTTTAGAGAAGGTTCCATGGAGTGCTGAGAAGAAAGTATATTCTTTTTTGTTAGAGTGGAATGTTCTGTAGATATCCATTAAGTCCATTTGAGTCATAACATCTGTTAAATCCATTATTTCTCTGTTAAGATTCTGTCTGGCAGATCTGTCCATTAGTGAGAGTGGGGTATTGAAGTCTCCCACTATTAATGTGAGGGGTTTAATGTGTCATTTAAGCTTCAGTAATGTTTCTTTTGAACATGTGGGTACCCTTGTATTTGTGGCATAAATGTTCAGAATTGAGACTTCATCTTGGTGGTTTTTTTCCTGTGATGAATATGTAATGTCCTTCCTGCTCTCTTTTGATTGATTTTAGTTTGAAGTCTATTTTGTTAGATATTAGGAAATCTACACCAGGTTACTTCTTAATTTCATTTGATTGGAAAGTCTTTGCTAGCCTTTTACTCTGAGGTAGTGTCTGTCTTTGAAGTTGAGGTGTGTTTCTTCTATGCAGAAGAATGGATCCTGATTTCATATCCATTCTGTTAGCCTGTGTCTTTTTAAAGGCAAATTGAGTCCATTGATATTAAGGGATATTAACGACCTTAATTCCTGTTATCTTTTGTGGTAGTGTGTGTGCATTTTTATTCTTTGAGATTTGTTGCTGTGAGGTTATCTGTTGCCTGTATTTTTGTGGGTCCATCTGACTCCTTAGGTTGGAGTTTTCCTTCTAATGCTTTTCATAGGGCTGCATTTGTGGATAGGAATTGTTTACATCTAGTTTTGTCTTGGAATATCTTGTTCACTCTGCCTATGGTGATTGAAAGTTTTGTCTGGGCTGGCATCTGTGGTCATTTAGTGTCTACATTACATCTTTCCAGGACCTTCTAGCTTTCAGAGTCTCTATTGAGAAATCAGGTGTTATTCTGATGGCTCTGCCTTTAAAAGTCACCTGGCCTTTGCTGTCCCTAATATTATTTCTTTATTTTGTATGTTTTGCTGTTTGATTATTATGTGGCAAGGGGACTTTTTTGGGAGGTCTATTCTATTTGGTGTTCTATAAGCTTCTTGTGTCTTCATAGGTATTTCCTAAGTTGGAAAAGTTTTCTTCCATGATTTTGTTGAATATATTTTCTGTGCCTTGAGTTGATATTCTTCTCCTTCTATTCCTGTTATTCTTAGGTTTGGCCTTTACATGGTGTCTCAAATTTCATGGATGTTTTGTGTTTTGACTTTTTTGGCTTTCATGTTTTCTTTGATGGATTAATCTATTTCCTTTATTGTATCTTCTAATCCAAAGGTTTTCTCTTCCATCTCTTATATTCTTTTGGTTATGTTTGCATCTTTAGTCCCTGTTTGTTTTCTCAGATATGCTATTTCCATCATTCCCTCTGTTTGTGTCTTCTTCATTGTTTTTGTTTCAATTTTCAGGTCTTAAACTGTTTCCTTCACATGTTTAATTGATTTTTCATGGTTTTCTTCATTTTCTTTAGGGATTTATTGATTTCTTCCAATTTTTTGTTTGTCTTTTCCTCAATTTCTTTAAGGGACTTTTTCATTTCCTCTTTAAGACCTCTAATATTTTCATAAAGTTATTTTTAATGTTGCTTTCTTCTGCTTCTTCTATGTTGTGATGTTTGGGTCTTGTTGTTGTAGAATCACTAGGTTCTGGGGATGCAATGTTGGTCTTTACGTTGTTGTATTTATTTTTGCACTGGTTTTTGCCCATCTCTTCCTCCAATAGGTGCAAGAGGTGCCTAAGACTGAACGAGCTGCTCTTGGTCCAACAGTGCTTGCTGTATTTGTGTCTCACGGGGCCCCCTGGGTCTAATCTTAGGTCTTGGTCTAATTGGAGCTGCCAGATTCTGTGTCTCAGGTGGCTGTTCTAGGTTCTGTAAGGGTTCTTGGTCCAATCAGAGTTGGTTGATTCTGTGTCTCAGGAAGCTATTCTTGGTCCAATGAGATCTGGTGGATTCTGTACCCAGGAAGCCACTGGAGTCACAGGGTAGGTTTGGGGTAGGGTCTGGGTCTTGTAGATTGCAAGGTCTTATGGGGGATTTGGTGGTGAAGTCTGCCCACAGATGCCTTTCCTGCTGGCTGTCACCTGGAGAAGTGATGGGTAGGAGTTCTAGATTAGATATTGTAACTGTAATCTTTGCTTGATAATGGTTTTGTTATATGTAATATTAGTGTGTTAAAATGAATACCTTCATTTTTGATTAGGCAGAAAAGGGGAAGTGCTGTGAGATGGTCTCATTGTATGCTGTTGGTATGTGTTGTTATCATTGGTTAATAAAGAAGCTGCTTTGGCGTATGGCAAGGCAAGTTATAGCTAGGCAGGAAATCCAAGCAAAGATGCAGGGAGAAGAAAGCTGGAGTCAGTGCAAATGCCAGGCTGCCACTCAAGGAGCAACATATATTCACAGCATACAGAAAGACCATCCTACAATACTATCTTAATCCATTTTTCATTCAGTAGAAATCTGTTTAGTCTTCATGAATTGGTAGGCTTTCTATTGTTGTCGAAATCCAACTTTAATCCATAGTGACCTGCTAGGTTGCAGGTGATTAACTCAAATTCCTATAACTGTTGAGACTTGCTTTGTGACTGAGAATTAGTTAATTTTGGAGAAAGTTCTATAAGGTGCTGAGAAGAAGGTATATTCTTTTGAATTCATGTGAAGTTTTCTGTTGACATCTGTTAGGTCCATTTGGTTTCTAGAGTCTGTTAGTTCCAGTAGTTCTCTGTTTAGGAAATCATCTTGGTGGACTTTTCCTTTGATGAGTCTGAAGTGTCCTTCCCTATCCCTTTTGACTTAGTTTGGTTTGAAGTCTATTTTGTTAGATATTAAAATGGCTATATCAGCTTGCATCTTGGTTCTATTTGCCTGGAAAAGGTTTTTCTAACTATTTACTCTGAGATAATGTCTAAAAAAGATAGCTTTGATGTTGAGGTATGTTTTTTATATGCAGCAGAAGGAAGAATACTGTTTTCTCATCCATTCTGTTAAGCTATGTTTTTTTTAATTAGGGGATTAAGTCCATTGATATTGAGAGATATCAATAACAAATTATTGTAAATTCCTTTTTTGTTGTTGCATTTGATAATGGTGGTGATAGTGTGTGTGTGTGTGTGTGTGTGTGTGTGTGTGTGTGTGTGTGTGTGTCAGAGAGAGGGGGTGGATTTGTAGATACATATTGTTTAAATCTGACTTTATAATGGAATTAAAATTTTTTCCATTGATGGTGATTGACAGTTTTGCTGAATATAGTAGTCTTGCTGGCATCTGTGGTCTGTTAGAATCTGCAGCACATGTGTCCAGGCCCTTCTTAATTTTAGAGTCTTTATTGATAAATCAAGTGTAATTGTCTGCCTTTATATGTTCTTTGGTCTTTTTTTCCTTGCAACTTTTAATAGTCTTTTTTTGTTCTGTATGTTTAATGTTTTGACTATTATGTGGTAAGGGGATTTTCTTTTCTGGTCCAATCTATTTAATGTTCTCTACGCTCTTTACACATTTATAGGCATCTCCTTTAGGTTAATAAATTTTTTTATATGATTTTTCGAAAATATTTTCTGGGTCTTTGATCTGGAATTTT
Source organism: Peromyscus californicus insignis (assembly GCF_007827085.1). Classification (NCBI taxonomy): domain Eukaryota; kingdom Metazoa; phylum Chordata; class Mammalia; order Rodentia; family Cricetidae; genus Peromyscus; species Peromyscus californicus. Next base: position 1,113,672 of record NW_026294617.1, on the reverse strand, counting down.
TCTCCTTCCCCTATTCCTTTTATTCCTAGGTCTGGTCTTTTCATATTGTCCCAGATTGCCTGGATGTTTTATGTCAGGAATTTTTTAGATTTAACATTTTCTTGGACCAGTGTATCTATTTCTTCTATTATATCTTCAATGCCTGAGATTCTGTCATTCATCTCTTATATTCTTTTGGTGAAGCTTGCCTGTGTTGTACCTGTTTGGATTCCTAAATTTTTAATTCCCAGAATTCCTTCAGTTGGTATATTCTTTATTGTTTCTGCTTTCATTTTTAGTTCTTGAACAATTTTATTATTTCCTTCAACTGTATTTTCTTGACTTCCTTTAAGGGATTTATTCATTTTGTTAAATTGTTTGTGTTTTCCTAGATTTCTTTAAGGGGTTCATTCAATTCCTCTCTAAGTAATGCTATCATCCTCATATAGGTTGATTTAAGGTTGTTTTTATTGTGCTTCAGCTATGTTTGAATATTCATTGCCTCTGTAATAGGATAGCTGGGCTCTAGTGGAGAGCTCTATTGTCCTCTCTGTTACTAATTTTCTTTTTATGCTGCTCTATAGTCATCTGGGTTTGGGGTGATTATGGGTCTAGGTGTTAATTTCTGGGAGTTCACCATAGGATGGTCTATGGGATCCAGAGGAGACATGGACAGGGTGTAAGGGAAGCTATAACTTGGATGAGTCTTAGGGCTTGGGTCTGCTTGGGGAACAAAGAAGGTAGAGAATGTCTGATGATAAGGCTACCTGGTCTTCTGGCAGAAATGACCTGTGGTTGAGCATGGGTATCTCCTCAAGCATGGGGGATGGGACATAGTGGCAATTGTGATGGGGGAAGATAGGAGGGGTGAGGTAGGTAAGGCCAAATCACTGAGCCATGCCTTAAGCAAACAATGAGCTGTGACATATTCAGAGAGCACTGTGGCCAGAGGAAACTTGACCCATAAACTCCAAACTGGAAATGATGGCATGCAGCCTAGAGCCAACCAAGAAATGTGATAGCACCTGGAAGCAAAAGCCTGACAAACAGCCCACACATAAATACTTTAGCCCTTTGTTTAATAAATGGGATTGCTTACAATTTCCCTGAGTCTGTGTCATTGGCTCTGCATCTACTCATCCCTTGTCCTGGGATCTGAGACAGTGAGACCCCAGCTGCAGAGCCAGCAACATTCTGCCTGCCAGCTTGGATGGATCTCAACCTGAGACTTGCACTTTGGGTTCTTTTTAATTCTCTTTTTTGGGGGCAGGGGGTCATTTATTGCTGGCTAACTTGCTGTCCTGATCCCTATTATGACTTGGTGTTGTGATACACCCCCTTAGGCTGTTTTGGTGAGTAGACCCCTTTGTATGTTTTATGTTTTCCTCTCCTAACCGGTGAGTACTGGGGTCTTCTTTTTCCCCTATCTTTTCATTCTTTCCCCCCATTTGATCTGCCTGGCTTCTGAAACTCACAGCCAGGCTTTTGTTTTTTGAGAGGCTGTAAATCCCCATCCCTCCCCAGGGGGCTAGGAACATTTGCTTAGCAGATTAGCTGCTCCTTTTGTTTGTGTCCTTCATGCCTATTGCCATGGGAAACTTCCCTTCTGCTGCCTGGGATCCCCAGCTCAGATCTCTTAAAGCTTTATATCAGACCAGGGATATAAGAGTTAAAACCTCTCATCAAGAAAAATTTTGGAATGAAGTTTCTGTTATCACACCTGACTATCACCTGAAAACATTTGAACCCATAATTATGGATGAGACTCCTCTTTTTAATTAGAAAATGGGAAGTGCGGGAAGGGAAAATCCCCCATGTGACCTTTGTTCCAATACTTTTGGGAATCATAGCTTGTATAAAATCAGGTACTACAGAGGAAGTCCTATAGTCATTTAATGACCATTGTGAGGAACAAATATCCTCCTCACTCTCCTTCTCCTCCCCATTGCCTTACAAGGACCATATCTCAGATGGGGAAGAGAATACTCCACAGTCAGACCCACCCCTTCTCCAAAAAAACACCCAGGAAATCTGATCTTAGGGACAATGAACCATGATGTACTGTTTATTCCTGAGGAAATTTATGAGATACTTCCTCATTCTCTGCTCCCTATTGCCCCTCAGGGATAACTGAGACCATCATGTAGGACACTTCTCAGCTTAAATTCTCTAGTTATCACCCAAACAAACCTTTGTCATTTTCAGTTAATGTTGTGGCCAATGCAGCTACTCAGCCATGGGCTCCTAACCCTCTATCTGATATTTCTTGATCTGTAAGGCTGCCAATGAGTCAGGCCCTGACTCCCCCTATTTTGAGCAAGTACAAAGACAGTGGGCAGTGCACCTTCAAACATAGTATGACTGGGATCATTTGATGAAAGCCATACTCAATCTCACTGTTTTTCTTAATTGGAGGGTGGCCTATAGTGATCAAGCTGAAGGGCAGGCATGTGTAAATATTCAACATAATATTGTTATTTCCCTAGACATGATGACTGGCCAGGACCAGTATGTTAGTCCTGTAACCCAAGCCTAAATTGGCCTGCCTGCCTATTTTCATCAGGTCTCTGAACTTGCATTTAAACCCTTGAAATTCTGCACTCCTTGGGATCTGACTGCATACTTTTGTAATCTTATAGATCAGCCTGGGGAATTGTTTACTGATTTCTTAGCCTGAGTCAATGTGGCAGTGGAGAAAGGGGTGGATCATGGCCTGACCAGGGAGATGCTCATTAAGCAATTAACATGGGAGGGGCTTAATGCCCCTACCCAAAATGTAGTTGTGGCAGTGCATAATGATATACATAAATGGGTGATTGCTACTAGTGATCTTGGCCTTCAGACAGGGCCCATAGTAGTCCTTACTGCCTCTCTCAATGCACTATTAGTTTCCAAAGATAATGATCAGGGCAAGTCCTCTTGCAACTCACCTGACCATTCTTGTTGGGACTGTGATCAGTCAGTTTACCTTCATAGAGACTATCCTAAAGTTCAACCCAATATCAGATGCCCCAAATGCCAAAAGGTTTTCAGTGGGCATGTGATTGTAGAAGCTCTCTCCAGTTGCCTTTAAACTTAAAGAGGGGCACCCCTCAGCCCAGCTTTGGGGGTCCCTCCAAAGACAGACTGTTCTGGACCCTTACCATATCCCCCTATTCTCCCATGATGACCATCTACCTGGATGGCAGACCCAACAAGGGACTGGTGGACACAGGGGCAGAAGCCACTGTAGTATCTCCTAATGATGTCCTGGTCTTTCCATACTGGAAACTCAAAGATGGCCCAACCATTACCAGGATGGGAGGAGATAAGCCTTCTAAAACAAACCTTTACCTGGTTCACGGGTAGGATCTTCATGGCAATTGGGGCAATTTCACGCTATTATACATGATACACTCTGTACTCTTTGGGGTAATGATCTATTAGAGGAAATGGGGGCTATGCTTACCACAGATGATAAGACCTTTTATGAGGATATAGTAACATATGATATGGCAGGTCAATCAGGGAGAAATTCTAGCCTTTATCCCCAATTCTAAGGGCCACTGCCCCCTGCACAGATATAAATATTCCAAGGCCCATACCATTAAATTGGACATCACAGAAACCTATGTAGGTGGACCAGTGGCCTATTGTAGAACCTAAACTATCAGCATTGAGAAAGTTAATTGAAGAGCAATTGTCACTTGGCCATATTGAATCTACCCACAGTAGATGTAATACCCCCATTTTTATAAGTAAAAAAAGTCATGAAAATTTCACCTTCTGCAAGACTTAAGACAAATCAAAGCACAAATGGAAAAGATGAGTTCCCCTGAGGCAGGGCCACTGCACCCAGGTGTTATTCCACCAGGATGGCATATTCTAACAATATTCATGTATTAATGATTGTTTTTTCTCAATACCACTGGCTCCAGAGGACAGAGAATGCTTTCTTTTCACTATCTGGGAGCCCAGTGATCAAAAACCTGCTTCCCATTATCACTGGAAGGAGTTACCATGGGCTACAAAGAACAATCCAGTCATCAGACAGTTGTATGTTAGAGCTTAGATAGGGTGCCAGGTGAGCAATTAATGATCCACCATATGGATGATATCCTGTTTGTCCACCCAAGCAGACAGAGACTTCAGGAGTTATTGCCCCAGCTCCTTGAGGACTTAGGAGCTCTTCACCTCAGGGTGGCCCCAGAAAAGATACAATGGTTACCCCCATTTGCCTTCTTGGGTTACCAAATCGGCCCAGCCGTCCGACTCCTCAATGCCTCTATTATAATATGAAAACCCTACTCCCTTACAGACCTCCAGGAACTCTCTGACACCATTAAATGGCTCAAAAATTCTCTCTCAATGCCCAATGAAAACATGAGACGACTGTTCTCCCTTCTTGAGGAGCATTCCTCCCCCTCTGCAACAAATACAGTTGACAGTAGAGTCCAGGGATCTCTTAAAGAGGGCTAGTGAACTTGCCTATAATACCTTCTTGAGTAGGTGATTTAAATATTCCCCTGATAGCCCTAGTCCTTTGGGAGTACTCTGGCAATCAGGCCCCCCAAATCTGGATACATCTATCACATTCTGAGCTATCCTGTATCACCTCAAATTTGATATTGACTTTGAGATAGGCATTAAAGCAAGAGCAACTGCTAGGAGAATCATGAGCCATGAACCAGACAAGATTTTCTTCTCCTTCTCCCTCCAAAATACCCAGCCCTTATGGGCAGACTCTCATCCCCTCCAAAAAAAATGATGATGGGTTTTCCAGGGACCTTGGATAACCACTTTCCCCAAGATGAACATTTGTCAGCCTTGCCACTCCTCAAGTTAACTTTAAGCCCATGTACTAATCCCTCAGATATCCCTCTTCCTCAAGCAGCTATAGCCTTTACAGATGCTAATAGAGTGAACTTTGGCCTAATAATCACAATACCCTTGTAAAGAAACAAATCACACCCAATTCATCCCAGGTTCCATCCAAACTGAAGAACTCCTGGCCATCCTTAAAGTATTGGAGTTGAGCTAGTCAGTGCCCATAACATTTTTTTCAGACAGCCAATACATGACCCAGGCATGCAAGCTGTTGTCCTTTGCTAAACTAAAAACCCTTAGATATCCCATCTCCATGACCATGAAAGAAATGTAAGACATGCTAGAGAATGGAAGGTATCCCTGGTATAAAACCCATATTCAGTCTTAGTCAGGGCTGCCAGGAATGCTTGCTTCAGGCTACAATAGAGTTGACAAGCTCATCCTGACAGTAAACCTGCCCCTATTGGAACATGCTAGACTACTCCATCAACAATTTCACTTGTCTCCTCATAACCGGCATAGGCTGTTACCTGATTTGCATAATGCAAACATCTTGCCTGGACTTGCATTATCTGTGCCCCCTAGCATCACCAGGACCACTAAATAGAGCAGGAGTTAACCCCAGGGGCCTAGATGTAGTGGGTAGCCATTCCAGCTTTGATCTGGAAGTTCCAACCCCCATTGAGACTTCGGCAACTGTCACGCCTACAAGGTGGGGCCAAGGGAGGCGCCTGGGGACCCGAGAGCTGGATCGGCGGGCCATGATGGCTCCCAGAGCTGGCGGTAAGCATACCGCCGCCATGTTGGGAAGCTGAAGTGGGCGGAGCCAGCAGCCACAGCTGCTGCAGTTTAAGGCAATAGATTCACAATAAGACAGATTCAGATGTAATAGTTTAAAATGTGTGTAAAATATACGTAGGCTTAAAAGAGATTAAAAAGGTGATATATACAGTTACAGAAACAAATACATAGTTTTAAAAAAATAAAGTCTTTAAAGAGACAGCAAAATTAATATAAAAAATAAGCCCCATAAAGATGGATATCACACAGAGAATCTGGATTGTGTTGTCTTTGGGATTCTTAACTACAGAGAGATATTTGATTGTAAAGGAAGCTGAGTTATACCAATATGCATATTTTAAAGGTACCTTGACTTCAAAATTTGGATATAAGGATATGTTACTTTGGAAAGGAGACTCTGCTTTTGTTTCCACAGAAAGCCAGAGGCTATGGATTTGCTCCAGATTAAGACACATCAGGTTTGACCAGCCAAGACCACCTGAAAGGTCTCTGATGACACCATGGCTCAGATGATCCAACATCCAGAACCGTTTCAAGGCAACTGGCTCAGATGATACAGCCTCACGGACTATTCCATGATCCTAAAATTTTCTTTGTTTCCCCAGAAGATACAGTGCCCCCCTCCAGCAGGAAGTAGTAAGAGAAGCTACGCCCAAATTCCCAAATATACCAGGCTGACTTTGGAGATGTGTAAAGGTTAAAACCTTCCTTTTTAAGAAAAGAAAAGGGGAAGTGATGTGGGATGGTCTATATGTCAAATGTGTTGCTGATTGGTCAATGAATAAATCACTGATTGGCAGTGGCCAGGCAGGAAGTATAGGCGGGACTAACAGAGAGGAGAATGGAGAGAAAAGGAAGCTGGGTGGGAGAGACACTGCCAGCCGTGATCAGGATAAGGAAGATGTAGAGTAAGCCACAAGCCATGTGGCAAGGTATAGATTAATAGAAATGGATTAATTTAAGCTGTGAGAACAGTTAGCAAGAAGCCTGCCACAGCCATACAGTTTGTAACCAATATAAGTCTCTGTGTTTACTTGATCAGGTTTGAGCGGCTTGGGACTGGCGGGTGAGAGAGATTTGTCCTGACTGTGGGTCAGGCAGGAAAACTCAAGCAACACCTAATGTACAATGCTCTGGCAAATGGATATTACTTGTCACCCCCACACACACATACTTTGGCAACCTAAAATGTGTACACATAATAGTAGATACATACTCATTTACCTTTGCCCTAGCACAGACTGGGGAAAAGGCCTCCTAGGCAGTCAAGGCATTAAAAACCATTATGATGGTCATGGAGCTTTTTATGTCTTGGAGCATAAAAACAGATAATGGCCCAGCATATACCTCTCAACAGTTTAAGGATTTCCTTAGGGAATGGAAAATGGAGCACACCACAGGTATTCCATACAACCCCCAAGGACAGGCAATTGTAGAAAGAACAAACTGCTCACTAAAGGATAATTTACAAAAAATACCCAATGAATTGAAGAGTGTTCCATACTTGACCCTGAGGGAAGCTCTGTTTAAGAACTTCTTGTCGAAAAAGGCCTAAGTCCCACCTATAAGCATTGGGCCTCTCTCCCCAGAGAAACACCACTCCCTCCAGTCAGATGGAGAGACCCTATATCTAATCTCTGGCAATCTCCTGCCCCCTTATTAACACATGGGAAAGGATACGCTTGTGTGTTTTCACAGGGTCAAGCTAAGCCAATATGGGTGCCAATTAGAGACATATGGTGTGCTATGGATCAAGAAAATCTCGAGGAAGACCTCTTCCTTTGCTGGCAGTCCTGCTACTGATCCTGTCAATGATTATTCCAGCCAAAGATCTTTGGGCACTTGTCCTAGCCCCTCTGATACCAATGCCGGTTTCGGTAACTACCCACTCCTTTCCCAGTATATATACTACTAATAGAATCCTGGGCCTCCCGTTCAGCACACTGCAAAAGGCAGTGAATTTTACTACTGGACTTGTAAACCTGACAGAGACTATTAATGAATCATTTGAGTCCTCCCTTTCTTTTAAACAATAAAATAATTTTACCTTCAAGTGCAACGCAATCTGTGTAAAGACACCCTTTTTCTTTATATTAATCAATTCTTCACATCCTGAGCTGAATTACACTGAGACAATATGCTGGCTTGGTGCCTCCTGGAATGCAAATGAGGCCGTTTGTTCTCATTTGGATACTCTAAATAAAGTCATACACTACATAGAGTGGAATTGATGAATATATATATATATATATATATATATATATATGTATATATATATATATATATTCAGTCTATTAGTTCTGTTACTTTAGAGAACCTTGACTAATACAACCATTTAATTGACAATGACAGAGATTGACAGGTGAGCACAATGGGACACACCTGTGATAGGAAAACTGTAGAGACTGGCACAAAAATTTGAGGCTAGCCTGGGTTATGCAGCATGATGTCCCTAAATCACAAACAAGTAAAAAAAACTTGAAAGATCAATTTTTTAAAGGTTATTTGTTGATTTATATGCATATGTGCCACAGCTCCAATGTGGATGTCAGAGGACAACCAGAAGGAATCAGGTCTCTCCTTCAATTATATGGCTTTGATAGAACCCAGGTAGGTCATCAGGTTGGTTGATAGAACCCAGGTAGGTCATCAGATTGGTGGTAAGTGTTCTTAGCTTTGGAGATATCTTACCAGCCAATTCATTTTATCTTAGTACAGCAAACGTTTTCACCTTTTGAGTGTACAGAAGCAATGAGAAGGGCCCCAAGTCAATTAGGTCACTTAAGTAAAGAAGAAATAGATTTTAGATGGCTACTGGGGACAAAATTCAGGGTACTTAATGTTAGACAAGCATTCTACCAACAGAGATATGTCCTGAGCCCTCATGAATTTGTTTTTTTTTAAGCAACTGATAGTTTAATGTTTGTTCCTATGGCAAAGCTTCACTTATCCTAATTAATAATCACCCATCCAGATCAAACAATAACAAAATTAACAGTCAAATAACTGGAATTATCACTAAATTCAAATAGTTATTAGAAACAGGATAGAAAATAACTCAGGAAAAACAATAGAATTCATTAAAGTGAAATACTAAAGAACGAATATGGAAGATGAGACAGGCAACTGTGATTGATTTGTAAATAGCTGATAGCTTTGGGTAAAGAGAAAAATACTGCAGAATATTAATCATAACAGATTTTATTAGGTGGGGTTCTCTAAGAAAACAATATGCCATTGTGTTATATACATATAACATATTTCACATATTTAAAATGGATATTTCTATTTGCATTTAGAATAAAATGTATTATAATTGTTTCACATGATTATGGAGGCTGATAAGTTCCATAGTCTGTACTCTGTAGACCCAAGAAAGTTGGTGATATAAATTACAGTCAAATCTGGAGCCTTAAGAACATTCAGAGCTAATTGCTGAGAGCATGCAACTCAGGCCCTGGGTACCTGAGCAGCAACACCAATTAAGTCAAGTCTGGCACTCAGACAGGGAGCCAGTTAAACCTTTTTCACCTTTTGGTTCTCCTTATACTTCAGCGGATGAAATGATGCTCAGCCACATGGAGGAGGGCTATGATTTTATTGAGTCTAATAACTCAAATTCCAACTTCTGCAATCACATGACCTCACAGATGCATCAAGAAATAACTCCCATCTAGGTTTTTGGGCATTCCACAGCCCAGTCAATTGGCACAACTTCACCACTGCAAAATATAATAAACATAAAACTTTCACACACACACACAGATTTCAAATGGAAAAAGTTCCTATATAAAGGGAAAACATTAAACATAAAATGAAATAATATGGCTTGCTTGTCATGTATTAATGAATTAAGAAAACGCAATTATAAAACTGATATTGTGTAAAAGTTCACTGAGAAAACACATTCATAATAAATGTATAACATTTACAGTAACTTAAGGAACTCAAAACAGAATAAATATATTATGATCCTGATTTAAGTAAGATAATTGTGGTTTGAAGGAGAAATATCCCCAATAGGCTCATGTACTTGAACACTGGGTCTGCAGTGAGTGGAGGTTTAGGGGTGTTATGGGACTTTTAGGATGTGCAGACTTCCCAGAGTGCGTATGCCACAAGGGGTAGACTTTGAAGCATTATAGCTTCTCTCTGTATCTCTCTGTCTGTAGCTAGAGTTTTCCTGCCTGGCCCACAGTCAGGACAAATCTCTCTCACCCACCAGTCCCACAGCCACTCAGACCCAACCAAGTAAACACAGAGACTTATATTGCTTACAAATTGTATGGCCATGGCAGGCTTCTTGCTAACCATTCTTACAGCTTAAATTAATCCATTTCTATAAATCTATAACTTGCCACATGGCTCGTGGCTTACCGGCATCTCCACATGCTGTTTCTCATCATGGCGGCTGGCAGTGTCTCTCTCTCAGCCTTCCACTTCCCAGCTTTATTCTCCTTCTTGTCCCACCTATACTTCCTGCCTAGCCAATGGCCAATCAGTATTTTATTTATTGACCAATCAGAGCAACACATTTGACATACAGAACATGTCACAGCACTTCCCCCCCCCCTTTTTATTTTCCAAAAGGAAGGTTTTAACCTTAACAAAGTAAAATTACATATAATTTGGAAATTTGGGCGTAGCTTCTCTTACTACTTCCTGCTGGAGGGGGGCGCTGTATCTTATGGGGACACAAAGAAAATTTTAGGATTATGAAATAGTCCATGAGGCTGTATTGTCTGAGACAGTTGCCTTCAAACCATTCTGGATGTTGGATCATCTGGGCCATGGTGTCATCGGAGACCTTTCAGGGGGTCTTGGCTGGTCAAACCTGATGTATCTTAATCTGGAAAAAAATCCATAGCCTTTGGCTTTCTATAGAAACAAAATCAGAGTCTCCTTTCCAAAGCAGCACATCCTTACATCCAAATTTTGAAGTCAAGGTATCTTTAAAATATACATATTGGTTTAACTCAACATCTTTTATGATCAAATGTTTTTCTGCAGTTAAAAATCCCAAAGACAACACAATCCAGATTCTCTGTGTAATATTCATCTTCACGTGGCTTATTTTTTATATTAATTTTGCTGTCTCTTTAAAGACTTTATTTTTTAAAACTATGTATTTGTTTATATAACTGTATATATCACCTTTTTTGTCTCTTTCAAGCCTACGTATATTTTACACACATTGTAAACTATTACATCTGAATCTGTCTTATTGTGAATCTATTGCTTTAAACTGCAGCAATTTAAGCTGCCACCTCAGCTTCCCAACATGGCTACATTTACCGCCAGCTCAGGGAGCTATCATGGGTCTATGCTTTTATCCAAGCAGCGTGTAGCCCAGAAACCTCTTTTTTGTTTTGTACTAGCAAAGTCTAAATCCTAATGTGCCACTTGCAGAGGCCTCATTCCAGCCATACTGCAGGTCGAGCGCGCACACTAGGAACCCACAAGTAGCTCAAACCCGCAGCTGCCGCTCATTTGAGAGAGACAATTAGGAACTGTTTTTAGCTCCGTTTTAGAATCTTTTTTCTCAGTTTTTAGGTGGAAGCTCTTGCCACCACGTTGGACGCCATTTGTAGCTAGAGTTTTCCTGCCTGGCCCACAGTCAGGACAAATCTCTCTCACCCACCAGTCCCACAGCCACTCAGACCCAACCAAGTAAACACAGAGACTTATATTGCTTACAAACTGTATGGCCATGGCAGGCTTCTTGCTAACCATTCTTACAGCTTAAATTAATCCATTTCTATAAATCTATACCTTGCCACGTGGCTCGTGGTTTACCGGCATCTCCACATGCTGTTTCTCATCATGGCGGCTGGCAGTGTCTCTCTCTCAGCCTTCTACTTCCCAGCTTTATTCTCCTCCTTGTCCCTCCTATACATCCTGCCTAGCCAATGGCCAATCAGTGTTTTATTTATTGACCAATCAGAGCAACGCATTTGACATACAGAACATCCCACAGCATCTGTCTGTCTGTCTGTGTTTGTCCATCTGTTTCTCTCCCTCTCTCTCTCCCCTGCTCCTGCCACCTGACACTATGAAGTCTGCCTCTGGAATCATAAGCCAAAGTGAACCCTTTCTTCTTTAAGTTGCTGTAGGTCATGGTACTTTATTACAGCAACAGAAAAGTAACCAATAGAATAATGCAGCCAATAAGAATACTATTTCATTAGACATCAAAATGCCCAACAGTCCAATTAAGAAATGGGCTATAGAACTAAACAGAGAATTCTCAACAGAGGAAACTCAAATGGCCGAAAGACATTTAAGGAATTGCTCAACATCCCTAATCATCAGGGAAATGCAAATCAAAACAACTCTGAGATACCACCTTACGCCTGTCAGAATGGCTAAGATCAAAAACACTGAAGACACCTTATGCTGGAGAGGATGTGGAGCTAGGGGAACTCTCCTCCACTGCTGGTGGGAATGCAAGCTTGTACAACCACTTTGGAAATCAATATGGCGCTTTCTTAGAAAATTGGGAATCCATCTCCCCCAAGATCCAGCTATACCACTCTTGGGCATATACCCAAGGAATGCTCAACCACACCATAAGAGCACTTGTTCAGCTATGTTCATATCAGCATTGTTTGTAATAGCCAGAACATGGAAACAACCTAGATGCCCTTCAACTGAAGAATGGATAAACAAAATGTCATCGGAGTATGTATACGCAATGGAATACTACTCAGCAGAGAAAAACAATGATATCATGAGGTTTGCAGACAAATGGATGGATCCAGAAAAAATCATCCTGAGTGAGGTAACCCAGACTCAGAAAGACAAACATGGTATGTACTCACTCATAGCAGGATACTAGACATGGAACAAGGATGACTTGTCTACTACTGACATCACCAGGGAGGTTACCTGGAAAACAGGACCCCAAGAAAGACACGGGGATCGCCCAATGACAGAGAAATGGAATGAGATCTACATGAACAGCCTGGTCATGAGTGGGGATAGTGAAAGGCGAGGGTCGAGGGAAAGAGAGCTTGGGGAGCGGGAGATCCCAGCTGGATCAACAACAGAGAGGGAGAACAAGGAATAGGAGACCATGGTAAATGAAGACCACATGAGAATAGGAAGAAGCAAAGTGCTAGAGAGGCCCACAGAAATCCACAAAGATACCTACACAACAGACTGCTGGCAATGGTCGAGAGACAGCCCGAACTGACCTACTCTGGTGATGGGATGGCCAAACACCCTAATTGTTGTGCTAGAAACCCCATCCAACTACTGAGGGATCTGGATGCAGAGATCCATGACTAGGCCCTGGGTGGATCTCTGGGAGTCCAATTAGCGAGAATGAGGAGGGTTTATATGAGCGAGAAATGTTGAGACCAAGGTTGGATAAAGCACAGGGACAAATAGCCAAATGAATGGAAACACATGAACTATGAACCAATGGCTGAGGGGTCCAAACTGGATCAGGCCCGCTGAATGGGTGAGACAGTTGATTGGCTTGATCTATTTGGGAGGCATCCAGGCAGTGGGACCGGGTGTTGTGCTCATTGCATGAGTTGGCTGTTTGAAACCTGGGGCCTATGCAGGATTGCTTGGCTCGGCCTGGGAGGAGGGGACTATACCTACCTGGACTGAGTCTACCAGGTTGACCTCAGTCTGTGGGGAAGGCTTTGCCCTGGAGGAGATGGGAATGGAGGGGGGGGGCTGGGGGGAAGTTGAGGGGGACAGGAGGGGGGAGAACAAGGGAATCCGTGACTGATATGTAGAACTGAATGGTATTGCAAAATAAAAAAAAAAGAATACTATTTCAAATATTAAGTAAAACTGAGATAAAATATCTACTATAGAATGTAAAAAATGTTTAAATGGAACTTAGAAATCTATTTCCATAGAAACACAGTGTACATAAATTTGTGCTTTAAATAGAAAAAATAGGGAAAAAAAATAATAATGGTTTGTTTTTCCATGATTACAGGATTAGAGATTATGGTCATAAAATATGATAATAACAGCTACAGTAACTAAGTTGATACATAAAGATGGACTTTCATGAACTGGTAGCTTTATTTTTTAGAAACTTGATTGTTTATTTCAGACAGACTTTATACCTGTAGATTCATGTTTAATGCACAATATAAAGCTCAGGTCTCATACAAATTATTTTTATCTCCTCTTTATAGGAGAGTTATTGTGTCAGGACAATCTTGATACACTTTGAATTAGACAAATACTGATTTATTAGATTTTATTATAAATTAATCACTATTAAAATTAGGCTATATGGAGAATTTAATCATTTTGTGGCACTGCTGAATTAAATCATAATAATTAGTACAATCTATGATCACTTTTCATTGTAGAGTAATCTCATTTCTCAGTTTTTGGTGGTGTAATATTTCACCACTGTCCAAAGACTAGCATCTGCTTGATGCAAGTTGGGATCCTAAAGGCATGAGAAGCCAGATGAAGATAAGCATTTGGGGTCTTTGGAGATTAAAGTCATGTGCTTTAGTTAGGATTTTAGTCAGAGTAATACTGTCAGCATTAAAATACATTTTACTATAGCTAAAACTGACAATACTTAATGGGTTCTGAGTATATATATCCAGCAGAAAGAAAGAGGCTAAGGTCTAGTAGACACAGTAGGTTAAAACCATTAGATCTACCCTAAGATAAATTTCCTGCTTCCAAAGCAGTTTGAAGTAGCCCTTGTGTTCAAGACATAGTATCACACATAATTGTGAATTTACTAAAAATTATGAATAAGGTGTTGGGAAGTTAGCTCAGTGGTAGGCGCTTGCCTAGCAAGTGCAAGGCCCTGGGTTTGGTCCTCAGCTCCAGAAAAAAAAAATTATGAATAAATACATTCCATGATTGAAGGAAACTTACTAAATCATAAATATATTACAGAAATGTGATTTATTTAAAAAAATCTTCATTTGTTTGCTTATAAAAGCATAAATTGCTTCCATAATGAAAAATAAATTTGGCTATACAAAAAAGATTTTAGGGTTTAGAAAAGAAAATAAAGTTGACAGCAGTCTAATTTCATGTAGTTTTATGTGTTTGTAATATGGGAATGAGATCTAGGGTCTCCTGTATATTGCCCAAGGATACTACCAATTAAGCTACATCTCCAGCCTCCTATATTATATGTATTTCATACACATATATTGCATACATGTTGCTTCAAAATCATAAGAAGAATGTTGTAAATATTTCTTAAGCAATAGACTTCTTGAATAAAGCAAGGAAAATAATTTTGTTGACAACCTGCATATCTGTACCTTTTCATACAGAAAAGTGCACACAGGGCAGGCACAACCATACTGGGCTTTAGGTACACATTCTCATGTGTACTCAGTTTAAGATTCGAGGTTATAAGTTTTTCACACACACACACACACACACACACACACACACACACACACACACTTTATCATTCTATAAAGTATACTAATTTTTCTGGATGGGTTAACTTTATACACAAAATATTTTATTAAGATCAACATCCTTTGCACCTTGTTTTATAAAATAGTTGGTATTTCATTATATCAGATATTGGTGAGCAAAATCACACATGTGAAATCTTTTATCAAATTCTGTGGTACAAGGCTGATTCTTTCAGGTATGATACACAAATATGCTTTCATGGGTCTCTGCCTCTTGCAGTCACCTTCAGGAATGTAGTATTTACTGTTCATTTCTGGAGGCAGACACTTTTAGGATACAATTGGTTGGGGGAAGCCTCTATTGTTTTCAAAAATGGTTAATCCACCTCCAACATTCTTATTTTTTTTTAACATTTATTTATTTCATTTTATATGATTGTTTTGGCTACATGTGTATGTGTATAACACATTATGTCTGGTGACCAAGGATGCACTCTTCTGACATGGTATCCCCTGAAACTGTAGTTACAGATAATTGTGAGTCATCGAATGGGTGCTAGGAATCAAACCCAGGTCTTCTGCAAGAGCAGTAAATGCTTTTAACTGCTGAGCCATTTGTTTCACTGAAGACTGTTAAAAAGAACCAGTTAAGGTCACATAATCACTCTGACTGACATTCTTTCCTATGATCTCGAGTAACATTGCATATTATGACAATGACATTTAGGCCCAGAAACATTTATAACCATCTTCTTTCTGAACTTGTAATGATCCTCAATTGAGCATATTCAGAAATGTGCATCCATGGACATGTCTTAAGTGAATAGGTGCAGCTCCTCCAGTTCACCACTATTGACCGCTCTATTAGAGAAGAGCTTGTTTTGCAAATATCTCCAGTGTTCTCTAGACACTATGTCTGGTTGTGTTTTTATTTTTATTTTCTGGTCACATTCTTTGACTTGATTATCATTGGAGGAGACTCTACTATAATCAGGTAGACAATGACTTCTTCCCCCTCTGGATGTAGAAATTCCTTCCAGATTTGCTGTCATTTTCTTTAATCTTAATGTATTTTAAACATCTAATGTGACAGGAATCCTCCCCCACATTTCCTTCAGCTCTAATACTCAGCTTTCTCCATTGCCTCTGGGCCTGGATCTCATTCATTTGAAAACTTTTCTTGGAAAGTTGTCCCCTCCCCAGCGTTAATGTGTCATTAATGGACCATAAGTCATTCAGACAGACTACCTATAATGCAACCCCAACAGACTGGGAAAATCATTTGATTTACTGTCAATGTAAAAACTGTTATTGTCTCTGACAGTTTTATTTAGAAAGCATCAGCTTTATTTTAATTTGAATCTAATAATGACTTTCAGAAAATGATTTGAGTAAGCAGAGTTTGGGAGAATGACAGCTGTCATGAGACCATTATTGTTTCTCTCCAGGAATATTTATTGAAACGATGCAATTCAGATGCAGAATATCACTGTTGGAACATTGGGGGAAAGTTAATTATTCAGAGCTGGTCATGTGGTGGCATTTACTCAGTGGGAAATTTAAATGAAGAAGGCCTATTTGTTGTTGTTTTTTTGCTTTTCCTTCTTTAGGCAGCAGGTACTTAAACACAATCTCAGAAATCCCCATGCCTTTGAACACAAAGTTGAATGCTTTAAAGAGATAAAATGGCCATCATGTTAGCTAATGGCAATAATTACCTCAAATGAATTCAGTTCACAGTGGACCAATGAACTATTTTTGGTTTTGTTTTTTTGGTTGTTATCCCTTATGGTAAACTTTGGTGTTGCTATCAAGAATAAAGATATTTGTAACATTGCATGGACATTGGATTTTGGAAATATATTAAGTGAACTATGGATAATTATTGCACTAAGTTTTCAAACCCATTTTCATGTAGTGGGAACATTAATCATGTCTAATTGTGCAATCTGTACTAACTTCGGGTTTGGCTCCAGCCCCCACACAAAACTAAATCCTTGACTCATCATTTGATATCAGTAACCTTGCTGTAGGGTACCACTCTTCATGGAAAGAAACATATTATATTGACAGAAAAGAAAACAAAAAATGTGGCAATGTTTTCAGCCTTAAGAAATCTGTTATCTATAGATAAGTTATCTGAAATGTTACCATAAATTGCTATGGTATTAGTTACTATAAATTGCTTAGTATTAGTAATACTAAAAAGATTTTCTTTTGATTTCCAAGGAACATCAAGGGAAACTTAGAAATGAACAAGAATATTATTTCAAGATCTGTTACATTTGTTTATGTTGCAGAACATTTATTTTAATAATGCAAAGATGTATTGCATGATTTTATGTTACATTTGTTTAACTCTGTGAAACTGTGTTACTTTGCCTGTCTGAAATACCTGATTGGTCTAATAAAAAGATGAATGTACAACAACAAGGCTTGAAGAAGTAAAAAAATGAAAAAACCCAGAGGCAAAAGGTAGATGGGATAATTTAAGTTCAGAAAAACTGCCTAGAAACAAGTCAAGTTAAGAGCAGGCATTTACAAGAAATAACAAGCCTCCCTGTGTATGATTTGTTTGGGAGCTGGGTGACCCACCCCAAAAGAGTAAAGAGTCAAAAAAATAAATAAATAGAAATAACCAAAAACAAACAAGTAATAGAACATTCTATGGAGACTTTGTCTCTCAAGCTTTATTTCAGAAATATAATGACAAGAAATGAGGAAAGCTAAACTCCAAGTCTAAAGGGGAAAAGTGTTTTGATGTTATTGTGTGTCTGGGGGTAGGGAGTAGGGGTGATTGCTACTGCCATGAGGCTATCTTCAGATGTCACAATAGAATATTTGTCCCCAGTCATGAATTGCATGGAAGCATTGTCTCTAATGATGATGACATACTCTAGCAATACTCTATGCCCTGTACATTACAATTCTACTACTTGGAGTTAAGTGAAAAGAAGAAATTTTTTGTGTGATCTTTTTTTTTTTTTTTCCTCTAACATTGCGTCTTTTTGCTGTTTCTAAAATATCATCTGGACACTACTTTACTGAAAAAGGGCTATTTCCACCCTAATTATTTTAAACTGAAACATTCAAATAACAGAGCTTCCCTAAATCTGAAAATGTTTCCATCTAAAGACCTGAAGATCTTCTTCAATTATTAGTTCTGTCTACCTGATTTTGTAAGGATGGTAAACACAACTTCAAGATATTCTAAGCAATATTCTTGAGAGCCTTCATTTTTGCATTCATTTAATGAAGTTTTGCAATACCCCTTTATGCTGCTTCATATTTTTTAAACAAACAAAAAATACACAAAGGATATTAATTTCAAAGTAATTACAAAAAGACAATTAGTATTAATGGAAAATTTTACACAGGGCTAACATTGAATTCTTAATGCAGTGTACTTTGGTAATTAACCTAAATGGAAATTTGCTCAGCAAACATCTACTGCACCAGGTGGGATTTCATGACAACTATCCTTATTTGGATGATATAATTTGTATGCAGTTTTGTTCACCTGCTTATACATTTAATCTCGTTTTGTCTGTTTGGCTTGGGTGTGGGTAATTTATCATCATACCAAATGATCCTCTGCTTGGGTAGACTGGATTCTGAGGTCAATCCCCCGGACCTTTGTGGTAGATATTCAGGGCAGTAAGAACAAATTGAGAGAGATGTTTTCTTGATTCACAGACACAGTCACATCACTCAACTGTTCCATCCAGCCATTGAACATGCACATTCATTCCACAGCTGAGCAATTCCAGGTCCAGAGGCAGCAGATGCAGAAATGAGAGGTGTGTGTCACCTGTCTAGTGTTTTGGAATGAATTCTACAGTCACATGTACATTGATATCAAGCCATCATCCTTGCTTATTTCTTCAGGGAATACATTTTAATGTTTTCAGGGATCTTGAGAGGTTGCTTAAGTACTCATAGATTCTTTAATCTGATTTGATTGTATTTAAGATGTTTTTCTTCCTTTCTTTTTTGTTTGTTTTTTGTTTTCAGAATTTGTTTTCCATTACTTTGGAAAGTGAAAAAAAATCATGTTTATAGTTTACAGCCTTAAAGCCTTAAATGTTTAGCTATTTCCTGACAATGTATGTATTGCTTAAAAGAGTAAAACAAAATACTTACAGGAAGAAACATTTCTGAAGGAATGGGTTATTTTTTATGTATATCTTAGATTTCTTACAGAAGTCTTAAAGAGAAAGAAGTGTCTGGAGTCCTTTTATGAGCGTTGCTATATTCTGAAAGGAGTTTTCATATTCACAGTTGAGAAATATGAGACTTGCTAGAATGCATTTCTCAGATACTGTATATAAACCACTTACTTCTAATAATAAGCAAGTGATGCTGCCCTTCATCTCAATTTCACAGGTCAGGGAACTGCATTGAAAAGAAATATTCTTGAATTCTGCCTGACTCTAAATTAAGCCTGATGCTTTGAGCAATCACTCCATGGAGTTTTTGTAACAAAAATTACACTTGACAATGATAAAAGTAAGGCCACCCTTCCAACCCATTCATTCTCTTGACACCTGTGAGGAGTACAACACTTTCCTTTACCAATTCTCTCCTTAAATAGGTGGCAGTGTTCACAGTTGGGCTAACCCTGTGTTATCATTTCAGTTCTTCTTTCTGGTTTTGATCTAGATGAAGTTTCTTAATTTCTCTAAGCATCTCTTTCTTTATCCATGAAAAGGGGAATGACAACTCATATCTCACCAGCTCTTTAAAAGATAAGTTTAGATATCACATACAAAACATTTATTAGGATGCCTTCAATAAGATGAGCCCTTGCTATTCATTAGCCAGTTAGATGATATAATTTTTAATCTGGGTGTACCTTCTGAGTCCAATAGCATGCTTCTTTATTATCAATCACAGTCTGTAAACCCCTTTCCTTATCCTGTAGCTCAGAGCTTTTTTCAAGACTAGGTCTTGATGCTAATAAGGTAGTGACCACATGACTAAACAGAAGCATTAAATCCACCATGTCGAAAAGGGTTATAGTAACTGTAAAGACTTAAATTTTTTTATTCTTGAAAAATCAAACATCAGCAGCCACACCATTATTTTATTTGTTTATTTTAGAGTAAAGTTGCTTTAATATAGTTAACTCACAAAAAAAGAGTATCCCATAGCTGGTTTCAAGAAGCAATTCAGGCCGGGCGGTGGTGGCGCATGCCTTTAATCCCAGCACTCGGGAGGCAGAGCCAGGCGGATCTCTGTGAGTTCGAGGCCAGCCTGGGCTACCAAGTGAGTTCCAGGAAAGGCGCAAAGCTACACAGAGAAACCCTGTCTCGAAAAACCAAAAAAAAAAAAAAAGAAGAAATTCAGATAGGTGCTTTGTCTCAAACTCTAAACATCTCAGTAAACTCCTGTATAGTCAGAATGGCCATTCCAAAGCCAGCAACTTTGATTAGAGATTACATTTCACCATCTACTATATTTTATTCATTTATTCATGGCAAAAAGAAAGAAAAATCTGATGGATTTTAAACTAGAGAAACAAAATTGACAGTTAAGTAACTGCTACATTCAAAATTGCATGCCTTTTACCTAAAATTAGATCCATAGGACAATGAAGTAGAATACAGTCCAGAAATAAACTTGTACCCTCAGTATGAAGCCAGTTTCCACTAAGATAAAAACCCATCCAATGGGGGAAAAGAGTGTATTTCCAATGACCAGCTCTGAGATGACTGGCTAGTGATAATAGCAAGGAGAAACTCCAGTGTATATCTTACTTCATAGATACATTTAACTTGAGATGGATCTTGGAACCAGAAAACCTAAAACTACAAAGCTTCCAAAAGAAAATAATGTATAATTATTGTCTTCTACATCATGATACACAAATACTTCTAAAGACTCATGTCCTGCTTTCATTTCTGTTGCTTAGTAAACACCCTGACTAAAAGTAACTTAGCTGATAAAAGGTTCCTTTATATTTCAATTTCAAGTTACAGTCCACCATTTTGGAAAAGTCAAGGCAGGAACTCAGGCAACTAGTCACATCACATCCACAGTTAAGAGCAAAGAGAGGACAAATACATGCTCATTCCTTCTCAGCTAGTCTTCTCTTACACTCACTGTTCAGAACCTCTGCTTTGGGAATGGTGCCACAAGCAATAAGCTGGGGCTTCCTACACCAATTAACAATCAGGACAACCTACCACAGACAAACCCACAGGCCAACCTGATGAAGATAATTCCTCATCAAGATTCTTTTCCCTGGTGAGTCTATGTTGTATCAAGCTGACAGTTAAAATTAACCTTCATAACATACAAAACAATAATTACAAAAGAAAAATTTAGTAAGCAAAATTAGTATTACTCAAAAGTTATTTGAAAAATCCTGTTAGGTTAGAAAGCAAATAAGCCACAATCTGACAGAAAATATTTGCAATCCATCAAAGTGAGGCTCAAATCCCATCTCAACCTAGGCTACTATAAGTCAACCATGAAGATGGAGAGATATGCCACAATGCTGGCAACAGATTTGTGGCTCATTTCATTATGAACACTGGAATGCCCTCCAACTCATCCAAGTGTGCTCTCCTTAGAACTCATGAAGTCCTATACACTAATTCTGTCTCTTTTAGTTAATTATATCAGAATAGGAAAAAAGGTGTTTTAATTCCTAAATTTGCAATAATAATTTTGTGATCATTTCTTTTTTATGTTGTGAAAACTAATAACTATTATCCAAGTAATCCATTTCAATATAAATTCAGCTCACTTAAAAATCACTGATGTGACTCTGTGGGTTTTCAGTAAGAAAGCTGATTTGCTGTAGGATTCGTGAGAAACAGGAACACCCTCAGCAGTTTCTGGTAAATATTACTATGTGCTGAAGACAGAGGCCCCAACTTTACAAAGGAACTTTGGATGACTGTCCAGGCTGCAAGCTGTCTCTGTCCACCCTGCAAGACTCCTGAAAGTTATTTGCGTCCTTCTCCCATTTCTCAGGTAATAGTATATCCTTCTGAAGTCTTTGGTGTAGTTGAAGACTACTTAGTTATGATAAAAGATAAGTTAGATATGAAACCTTAGACTCACAAATATAGGATAAATAGAATATCTTCTTTAATTTTGCCAAATACAAATAGACTAGATATTATAAATAGAATAGATATTGTAAATGTAATTCTTGCTTGATAGTTGTTTTGTTATATGTAATTTTACTATGTGAAAGTTAAAATCTTCCTTTTTGAAAAAAAAGAAAAGGGGAAGTGCTGTGGATATTGCTCTGTATAAACAAAATGCTGATTGGCCAATATCCAGGCAGGAAGTATAGGCGGGACAAGCAGAGAAGAGAATGCTGGGAACAGGAAGGCTGAGTCAGGAGATGCTGCCAGCCACCATCATGAGTACCAACATGTAAGATATTGGTAAGCCACGAGCCATGTGGCAAGGTATAGATTTATAGAAATGGGTTAATTTAAGATATAAGAATTAGATAACAAGAAGCCTGCCATGGCTATACAGTCTGTAAGCAGTATAAGTCTCTATGTGTTTACTTGGTTGGGTCTGAGCAGCTGTGGGACTGACGGGTGAGAGAGATTTGTCCTGACTGTGGGCCAGGCAGGACTGGAGAAAACTCTAGCTACAATACTTATTCAGAGTAATTACATTAATTACAATAAATTTGTTTTATACTTATGTGGATGTCACACACTTCTAGAACATGGCATTTATACTACACAAATAAATGGCCACTAACCTTTTACTCTTACATTCCAGACATAGTTACACAAATGAATAGGCACAAATTAACAAGCTATATATCTGGGAGGGGGGGGGTGGAATCAGGTAGTTTCATTTTATTGATTTTGTCACAATATCAAAATATATAATTTCTTACCTGTGGCACTCACTTAGTAATTTTATATAATGAATTATTGGCTGCCAGAGGCCTAACTGAAAATGGCTTTAATGTGGGCTTAGTGCTTGAAGAGGGAGCAGTATTATTCAGACAAACCATCACTCCTGTTAAAATGCATTCCAGTGCTGTGTTTGTTTCTCTTTATCTCCAGTGAACAGAATTAGAGGTAATAAAATGATGAAATAAATTAAAACCAAAGGATCAAAGCACCAAAAAAGTGGGGCTCAGAATATCTTTCAGGAGATCTTCTAGAACTCTCCTAGGTCTCTTTAGAAGTTTTTTTGATTTCTGTAGATCTATAAAAGTAGAGTCAGTATTCAAACACAATTCCAGGTACAAGCATTTCTGAAACCCTGTAGGCCATTAATCATTATTAACAATGGGGGTTTGCATTGTGTGACTCTAGGCTAATGTTCACCTCTGTCTCCTGAATCTTTTCATGTACAATTTTTCTATGAGATGAGAAATTTGTTCCCTGTCATTTTCCCTCTGTAGTGCCATTAACACTCTTTCCAAACAGTCTTTCTTGATTGTGATCTGATATACAGTCTCCCAGCTCCACCAAAGTGGGGTCCCTGGGTCCTATCTCTGACAGATAACCATCCAGCCTTCCTTAGACCTTGCCTGAAACACCCTGGCTGTCTCATGTTGAATACAACCTTAATTACACTGAAAATCTGAAAAGGTTCTGAGGGAAATCCAGTCTATATCTAGCCCTGTTGCTATCAATGGGCCACTAAAAAAGTACATACCATCATTGCCAATGCTACTCCATCTAGACTTCTGACTCACTCCCTAGCTAAAATATCATTACTATTTCTTATGGATAACAGGATAAAGCATGATGAGTTTTAATGACATATGTTAACTTCCCTGTCTAATCACTGTATTTGCAAACCTTTTCATTTAGTCAAAGTGGACCATTGCATTTGTGTCCTCTCCACTGAACCTTAAAGTTCACACTGTCTGCACCAAGAACATTTTCCCTCCTGAATCAAGATGTCCTAATCACAATCACTTGTCACATGAAACTCAAACCCCAATGTCCCTAAAATTTCCCCTAGTCATTGTGGGGCACAGTCTCTTTCCTGGCCATGGTGCCACTGTGTCCCTCATAGTCAGCTCATTTTTCAACAATGTACATTATCGATTTTCATGTATGTATTTTTTCCACCCATGTGTTCATTAATTACTAAATCCATAGTGGGTTAAGTCACAGACTTTTAAAGAAACGTAGTATAATAACTTAGAAACCACGATTCTTCAGCATATGAATAAAGGCAGGACATTCAGCCTTATCAGAATGTTCTTTCCCTAGTCCACATACTTATAGACACCTGATTTTTTTTTTTTTTATCAAGAAGCCAGAAATGCACATTGGAAAAAAAGACAGGCTCTTCAAAAAATGGTGCTGGCCAAATTGGATGGCTGCATCTAGAACAATGCAAATAGATCCATACTCATCACCCTGCACAAAACTCAGCTCCAAATGGATAAAAGATCTCCACATAATGCCAGATACACTAAATGTGATAAAAGAAAAAGTGGTGAGTAGCCTTGAACTTATCGGCACAGGAAAAGATTTTCTGAACAGAACACCAACAGCAAGAGCATTAAGAACAACAATTAATAAAGTGGACCTTATAAAACTGAAACACTTCTGCAAGGCAAAGGAAACCATCATTTGGACAAAGTGGAAGACTATAGAATGGGCAAAGGTTTTTAGCTACTACACATCTGATAGAAAGCTAATAACACAAAATATATAAATAACTAAAAAAAACTGAACATCAAGGAAACAAATAACACATTTATAAATGGGATACAAACCTAAATTGAATTCTCAATACAGGAAACATTGGCTGAGAAACATTCAAAGAAATGTTCAACATCCTTAGCCATCAGGTAAATGCAGATCAAAACTGTTTTGAGATTTCATCTTACCCCAGTCAAAATGGCCAAGATCAATAAAACAAATGACAGCTCATAAGGATGTTGCCATTGCTTGTGGAAGTACAAACTAGTATAGCCACTATGGAAATCAGCGTGGGTTCCTCAGAAAGATGAGAATTGCTCTACCTCAAGATCCAGGTATACCACTCTTGGCTATATATCCAAAAGATTCTTTATCCTACTACAGAGACACTTGCTCAACCATGTTCATTACTTCTCTATTCATAAAAGTCAGAATTTGGAACCAACCTAGATGTCTGCCAATGGATGAATTGATAAGAAAATGTGGTACATTTACACAGTGGAATATTACTCAGCGATTTAGAAAATGAAATCATAAAATTCGCAGGTAAATGGGTAGAACTAGAGTAAACAATCCTGAGTAAGGTTTCTGAGAGATGATATGGTACGTGTTTGCTTATATATGGATGTTAGCTGTTAAGTCACTGATAAGCAAGCTACAATCTGTATAACCAGAGGTTAGGGAGTGGAAGCAGTATGGATCTACCTAGGAAAAGGAAACAGAATAGACAGCTATGGATGGACAAGGTGGGGGAACTGGAATGGAAAGATCAAATGGGGGAGTGGAGAGGGAGCAAGGGAGGGAATACTCGGAGTGACAGCTAAAACTAAGGGCCATTTTTGGGGTCATATGGAAACTTAATACAGTCAAAACTTCCTACTGTGTGTATGGGGGGGCAATCTAAATGAAATTGCCAAGTAACAGGGGAGTAGATAGAGCCCTAACTGAACATCTCTTGTCATCAAATGAATCTTCCAGTGTAGGGCCCTGGTCTCCTCCCATATTGAGTAAAGCCGTTGCCTGCTTGCCGACCTTGACCAGGTGTCCTCCCTATGCTAATTCCCTGCCGGTATCCACCCTCCTGAATGCTTTAGGGAAGTTCCTTGTTTGTGTATCCTGCATATTGGGTGTTAACAGCTTAGATGCAAGAATGTAGAACATTCAGTAGCAAACTTCTGCCCTCTGGGGATGCGCCATTGTGCTGTAAGCCTGTATTTAAGGTTTCCTCCCTCTTTCAATAAACGGCATTTGGCTGGCACTCGGCATTTAGCCGTGGCGAATGACTCGCTGTCTCTTGTCCCTTATTTTTTAATCCACAGCCCCTTGCTCGGACATGGTGAACGGGTGGTGGTAGCGCGGGCTTTATCCTTACATTCCAGTATCAGGAATGGATTACATATAATTGAGTTGTTGGCTAAAGAGGTACCATAGGAACCCCAAAACAACCTAGACTATTGTTAAGGTATTGGTGGCACTCCACAAACTGATGAAAAGGCCCCATTGTTGGGGACAACACCTACACAACTCAATGAATGTGGAGAAGTCAAACTGATGCCTACTGTGGAGTAGTACTCATGGTACTGGAAGGTACTCTGCATGCTGCTAGAGGAAAAAGATAAATAGCAACCCAGCTACAATCCCTCTACTCTACAAGCATGACATGCCTGTAAGATACACTGCTGCAATACATGGTGTCTTGACCTGAAAGGAGGAGTAGATTCATGCCCACTTTTGTCCTTTCTTCTTGTGGTAAGCCTCACAGAACATACACCAATTAATTTATCTGGGAATATTGTTGTAGTGTCTTAAACTTCTGTTAGCTATTTGGATCAGTTAATACATTTCTGTTACAAAAATTCAACCTCTCAAGCATTTAGTTTTTCTCAATAAACTAAATTTCAGTGTGGCTAGATGAAGGCTGGGGAAAGTTCAGTGTCATCATCAGGGAATCAAGCCTTTCCCATCCTTCCTCAAGTCCATTCTCTGAAACAGGCCTTGCCTTATGTTTATCAAGTCATGGCTGTGAACTATCTTCTGTGTCTTTGGATGCAGGTCTGGGAATCAAACAGAAAATATGAATACAAACAAACAAATAAAAAATGATAAAGGGCCAAATGTGTGATCATCCCAAATAGAACAAGACATTGTTAAACAGTATGAAGTGAAGAGAAAAAAGTTGAGGGAGCAACTGGGGGTCTTTGCCCGATCTTCCTTTTTCAATTCATTCCATATCCTTTGTTCTTTGAAAGGCCATGATGTCACATTAGTCACAAAAGCTAGAAAGTGCAACCAGACTCACTGTCCATCAACAGAAGAAATATAAAGAAAATGTGGCACGTATATGCAATAGTATTTTTATTTAGCTGTAAAGAAGAATGAAATCATAACATTTGTAGGAAACCTACAAAAACCATGTGCTTTTCTCACATGCAGAATCTAGACTATATACACATATATTTTGGTGGGGGACATGCAGGCTATGAAACTAGAAAGGAAACAATGAGAAAGGAAGACATGTTCTTAATGGAGGACAGA
The DNA here is from genome assembly GCF_007827085.1 of Peromyscus californicus insignis. Lineage (NCBI taxonomy): Eukaryota > Metazoa > Chordata > Mammalia > Rodentia > Cricetidae > Peromyscus > Peromyscus californicus. The sequence goes on along the minus strand of NW_026294617.1, from coordinate 1,086,518 downwards.
GGGCATGAAAAAATAGAAAGAGTAATGGAATATACTTGACATGAAAGCAGCAGGGCTAGCAGATGGAGTAAGTACCAGAAACAGAGAGGTAAGCAAATGAAACAGAACCAAAAGGATGATGAATAAAAACACTGAATTCATGAAAACGTCAGATTGAAACCCACTATTTTGAGTGTTCCAGAGTCCGAAGCAAGAAAACAACGGAAAATCTAGGCCTGTCAAGGGCTGTGTAGTGAGACCTGTCCATGTTTTTTTTTTTAAGGAAGGAAGGAAGGAAAGTCATTTTTGGTCATATAAAGAGGTTGAAGCCAGCCTGGGCCACATATTGTGTCTAATAAAAAGCACAAATCAAAATAGTTTTTTGTTTTTTCATACTTCCACATATACACAGTAGCTGACCTGAAAAAGAATTACGTTCTCAGACAGGATTGCTGATTGGCCAGAGGCACACAGCTGATGGAAGTACTGAGATTCAAACCCACTTTTGATCTCAAGATTGGATTCTTTACAGGTGTCAACCTTCTAGAAATGAGGTAACTGTCTTTGGGGAATGTTTCTTCTGTATGCATGTGCACATGTTGTCCATTTCAGTTCAGGTACTGTACTCTGTTTTCTTCATGGATCTGAAATTATAGCAAAACCATTTTCCCTTGTGTATGTGCATTATGCAGTGTTCAGTGTCATATTTTTTAAATCTGCCACTTGCTGTTAGAAATTCTAAAAACATTTCTCTAATATTGGGAATATGAATTCTTTCTAGTTTTTTCTGATAGAAAATGCATACATAAAGATAGTCATTTCTTTCTTTTTGCTCTTTCCTCCTCATCCTTTTAAAAACAATGTTTTAGGCAGTCTCTCAATATATAGCCAAGACCACCTCACATTTTCATTGCTCTTCCTGCATTATACTCTGGAGGCCTGGGATTGCAGGTGTGTGTACCACACCTGGTTTGCTGTCAGTGTCCTTAGATCCACAGTGATGGGACATCCCTGCAACTGTTGCTCCTCTTTCAAATTTTCTCAGCCATAAGTTACTCTCACCAATGTGGAAATTTCCACTGTCTTACTGAAACATCTGAGGAATATTTCTGAATTGTAGGAAACTAGTAACACAGAATGTAACCAAAATTGATAAGTGCATTTTTCTTGGTTTCCCTGGCTATATTTCTCCCAGAAGATTCCCAGAAAGCAAAATGGTGGGTCCTTAAGCTCTTGTGGGGAAAACAAAGAACGACTTTGGAGTTACACAAGAAAATGCCATGGTTCTGTAACTAAATGAGGAAGTATGCGCTTTGAAGACACTTCTAAAACAAAGGGGCATCTATTTGTTATTTGTGTGTGTATGTGTGTGCACATGTATGGGCATGTGTGTGTGCACATGTGCAGGCACACATGTTAGCATGTATATGTCAGGAATGGTTGCTAATCACTCTGTACTTTTTTTTTTTTTGAGACAAGACCTCTTATTGAACCTGGAATTCACTGGTTGGCTAGGTTGAATGGCCATCACGTGACAGGGATCTTCCACTCTCTGTTTCCCAGCACTGGGATGGTAGGTTCATGCTGAAATTTTCTTGGATGATCCTATCTAAGGATCAGACTCAGGTCCCTGTATTTCATGGCAGCACTTTACCTGCTGAAAACATCTCCCAGAGTCCTTGTGACAATTTGAATAGACTACCAATATCCTTTCTTTTCTTGAAGTAAATAATCCATGGAGGACGGCATTTACTATGAGAATAACAGCAACAGGAACTTTGCAAATATCAAATGTCAAAATGCATGAAAGTGCATTTTTAGGTTGACAATTCTGATAACTCTATTCTACAAAATATTCTGTTCTAAAAATTACTTAAATGAGCATCAAATATGATCATAAAGTTTGTTAATCTTCCTTCTACTGTGTTCTATTGTGTAGATAGACACTACTTTTTAGATGTCAGGGTACCAAGATACCTCAGCAAGGAGTGTACAAGTGAGCATGTCAGAGAGAGGGGAATGGAGGGATATTTTTTTAAATTATATTAGATGCAGGCTTTTAAGGTGAAATATTGAGACATGCATAATAGTGACTTTCTCTCTGCTATAATTATGTTGTAGAAAAATATCTAATTTCAGAGCTTCCTGAAAACCAACAGTGGATCTGAGAGAAACCAGTAAGTTCAGTATGGATACACATTTGCTGAGTTTCACTGTCTGTCTGACACTTCCAAGTTATCATAAGAAGAGAAGCTTTTTCAACTCAGTGGAAATGAGAGGAGTCCAGAGAGTCCAGAGGAGTTCACCACCAAACTGCTGGCAAATATCAGTTTGATTGACTTCCTCTTTGTTATAGACAAGTAAAATGAAATTTGTGAGAAAATAATATGAACACTGTAGAAAGAAATATTACCCTGAAGATATGGGAAGAACAGATTTCCAAAGTTGACATACTAAAGCAAACAGAAGGAATCCTGGGTATCCACAATAAACCAAGCAAAGTCTTGTGCATTGGCTACTTTTCTTACTGAGACAAAACACCTGACAAAACGTCAGTTCAGGGAGCCCATTACCGGGGGGAAAGGCATGGCAGCTAGAGCATGGATTCCTTATATCTGCAGCCAGGATGCAAAGAGAGATGAATGTTATTGCTCATCTTGTTTTCTCATTTATTTTCCCAAAGGGAAGTCTGGTACCTCAACCACTGGGATAGTGACACCCACACTCAGGGTGGCTGAGTTATGCCCTCACTGTGATTTCAAATCCAGCCAAGCTGAAGATGAAAATTCCTATTACAACATGGTAAATAAAGTAAGGTAATTCACTTATAAGGAAATCAGATTGGAGAAGAAAAGATGGTAAAAATGGATATGGTAAAAATGAAAGGGAAATAGTGTATCTATCACACACATATGAAAACAAGTAGTAAAGCATGGAGATTGACAGCAAGATTTTAGCTGAAGTAAATATTCTGAAAATAAATACACAGTCACAATAACAGGACAAACAATGGCATGAAACTTGACTTCATGGTGTCTGAAAGGAATGAGAAAAACAACAAAGAGATTTAGAATACTAATGGAACAGAGAAGAGATGAAAGCAAGCATCAGAGGCATTCCTCGGAGAAAGCTAGATGAAATAAGACAAAAGCTATGAACAAACATGTACATTTTACTAGAAAGAAGAAAAGAAGCAGTAAAGAAGGGAGGGAGGGAAGCAAAGAGGATAGCAATTCTGACAACAAGAATTCAATGTCTATATACTTTGTGCCAAATTTTTACATAATTAAGCCTTAGAAAAATTCTACATATACCTGGAAAAGAGCAATCAGAAACAACCTTGAACATTTCAAAAGAAAAAAAAGAAAATCTCTTAACTACAATAGTTCTGTTTTCTTCAACTACAAGCCTGAGTAGAGCTGTGGAGAAACTTCAGATAAACTCAGAATCTGATTAAATATTTTATTCTAAGCCAATTTGATCTTTGTAATGAAGGCAGCATGAAAGACATCAGTACAACACTAAAAAACTGAGGTTAACAAAAAATTTGAAATCCTTCATTTGTAGTGTGAATTCACTCTGAACTCTAAATACAATTAATCAAAAGTGGAATTTTCTGGTTTAAATTTAAACATTCTTCTCTTGGCCATTTTGATCAAGCATTGTGTCTTCTGTCAGTTTGAACTTCATTTTTCAAGACAGCAGAAAAGTCAACACAGCATGATAACTTTGTTGAAAAGTTAGAGAAATGCAAACAATTTGCAATCATACCTGAAGCCAGAAGAAGTCTTCCAAAGGTAATTTTCTCATAAAATAATTTAATAATATACTTAAATTGATGCTATAATATTAAGGTCAAATGCATTCAGCCAAGAGTCTCCAGACAGAGAACTCCACAGCCTATAAGAGTATGACTCTACACACTGCCCACATAGGAATGCCCCTTTATTGATCATGAGACAGTGATTATTTTTATTTATTTTTTACTTTTAATAATTTCAAACGTTATTCTATAATCAAACATTTCTTCTAATATTTATTGTTTTAAATGTGAGTGTGTGTATGTGTGTGTATGTGTGTGTGTGTACACACATGCATCTCACATGCAAACACACTATAGTGTGTATGTGAAGTCAAAGAACAACTTGAAGGTGTCAGCTCTCTCCTGCCATGTGGGTATTGGGTATGGAATGCAGGTTGTCAGGCTTGGCAGTAAGTACCTTTATCCATCGCATTGGCCCATACTTTTCCTTTATAATCAGAAGTTAATTGCTAAATTGTGGAGAAAAACTTGTACTTATATTAAGTAACTTTTAAAGGATGTTACATTAGACACTTTCTCATCACTGGAAAAATGTTTGAGCAGACAGCTTCAGGAAAGAAAGACTGTTTTGGCTCATGTCTTCAGATTTCATAGTCACTGTACATACTTGCTTTTGACCTGTCAATGGTGAGGAAAATCATTGTGTGTTGGGGCAAAGTGTTTCCACTCAAGCTAGACAGGAGGTAGAGAGACAGGATTGGGCCGAAGACAAGATATACTGTTGGGACAAGACAAGGCCTGTGATTTACTTTCTGCAATGGGTCTTACATCCTAACAGACCATTACTTCTGAATTCTTCAGCAGGTTGATTTTTTCATGAAGTTAGATGCTCATGACTGAATCACCTCTCAGTAGGCCACCAGGTAGGGAGCAAGTCTTTAGCATATGAGCCTTTATAGATAATTCTTCACATCAGAATTCACAACCATACTAAATGAGAAAAGCTGGATGAATACTTTTAATGTTCAAAGATATTGTCAGGAATGCTGAGTATTAAATACATTGAGTATATTTTATAACTGTATAATAATTTGTAATTTTCAGCATTATTAACATTAAATATTTTTGTTCAAAGTAATCTCTCAAGAAAAATAAAAACTGTCTACTAGCATATTTTGATTAATTTGAAAAGTTGATCACTAGTAGTCAGTTGTAAGAAATACAATTGTGTTTGGAGTAAAATTGTTGTATTCTGTTTCAAATTAAGTATAGCAAATTTCATGTTATAGGTGGTGATATGGCATGTGGGAGGCCTTGGTGGGTTTTTGGATCAAGGTGCCCCAAGGTGGATGAGTTACGCCATGCGGGCACAGTGGATGGTGGAAAGTTACTTACATGGCAGATGCAACATCCACATGTCAAGTTTATTTTGGGGTTTGGGGGGGGAGTGGCAAGGGAGTGGAGGGAAGGGAGAGAGAGAGAGAGAGAGAGAGAGAGAGAGAGAGAGAGAGAGAGAGAGAGAGAGAGAGAGACTACCTCTGGCTAGAGGGGGAAGAGAGAGAGCAAAGGGGGAGGAGTATTTTCTTAAAGGGAACAAGGGAACATAGGATAGCAACAGGAGGACACTGGGTGGGTCCCCAGGGGTAGGTCAGAATACTAACATTTCTCCATTTTGATTATTATAAAAAGGTGAGTTATGGATAGCAAGTTGGGGGTGAATGAGGGTGCCAAATTCTCCAGACTTCTTCCTGCTGATTTTAGAAATGGGAAGGAGGAAGTTGGGAGTCACACACAGCAGGAGGTGTGAGTGAAGAAGCATTCAGTTAGCTGTCATCAACCTGGGTATAGCTGGGTATGTACTGGTCCCTGTCATTTTTAATAGACTCTAAAGTTGCCTGGTCTGCACTCAGGTATGATTTATCCTTCTCAGATCTCTGATTCTATTTGATGACCAGACTTTGCTTCAGCTCCCTTCTCAGTTCTCTATATAAAATTCATAGGTCTCCCTTTCCTAGGGCTACTACTAGGTCTAGACATGACTTACCTTGTTACCAAATCAGATAAACTCACAGAGCAGATTTCAATGTAACTTTTTACTATTGACTGCTCTGAGTATATCCTGGCTTGTTTTATGAAGATAGAAAAGCTTGTCTCACTTTTGTTCATTTACATAACTTTCTCAGATCTGATGGTGTTTAGGGAAGCCTCCCTCCTCTTCCCTCACTCAACTACTTTCATTCAGTAAATTTCCTCTGGTTATAGATTTAAAGATGTGTTATATTGGGCTAAAACCAGGCTCTAAAAAATGTTCATATCTTTTAACCCAAAGCCATAGCCTTTTGCTATGACATCAAGATGTAAATCTGCTCCAGTTGTTTTACATACTTCTGGCATAGGTCCACCAATCCTGCCAGACTTGTGCCAACACCAACCCTCAAGGGCTCTTCAGATACACCACCAGCCCCTGCACCAGCTCTGAGGATGCCAACCACCAACCGAGAATGCCAACCAGGTGAATACTGAAAGGTTAACTTCACCCACATGCCCACTCATTAAAAACTCTGTTATCTCCTAATTCATTGACAATTTTTACAGGATGAATAGAGGCATTTCCACCTCCAGAGAAACAGCATATGTGATGGCTCCTGTACTCCTGATTTGGCGTACCGTTCCTCCAAGTTCCTGGAACATCAGTGTTTCAACTTACCTTCTCAGCCCCCTCAAGGCTCAGACACCTGAGAGATCTCTATGATGACAGCTAACTGAATGCTTCTTCACTCACAACTCCTTCCTTGAGTGACTCCCAACTTCCCCTCCCCACTTCACCCCCAAATCAGCAGGAAGCAGTCTTGAGAACTTGGAGCCCTCATTCCACCACCTGACTTGCTATCCATAACTCATCTTTTTATAATAATCAAAATGCAAGAAAGTTAGTATTCTGACCTGCCCCTTGGGGACTGGTCCAGCATTCTCCAGCATCCTATGTTCCCTTTAAGATAAAACCCCTCCCCCTTTGCTCTCTCTCTCCCCCCTCTTGCCAGAAGTAGTGTACCCCCTCTCTCTTTTCTCCATCCCTCCATTCCATCTCCCCTCCCCTCAAACCCCAAAATAAACTTGACACGTGGATGTCACATCTGCTGTGTGAGTAACTTTCCACCATCCACCGTGCCCGCAAGGCGTGTCTCACCTCCCTCGGGACACCTTAGTCCAAAACCTTTCAAGGCCTCCAGCTTGCCATATCATTACAATAGATAAATGCTTTTGTTATAAGTGATGGTTATTTGAGTGAGAGCACTTTGACAGTCAATACTAATCCTGTGGGAATTTTGTAAGTGAGACCCTAAGAATACTTGTGCATTTAAGTAAGCAGATGAGCAGAGGGAAGGATTTTTATTGCTTACTATTTAATTGTTTGAACATACTCTGAATTATATACCAAGAAGTGTGGTGGTCTGTCATTGAAATTATATTTAATGATCTACAACATGATAATTAAATTATGTCTTCCTTCCATTTTGTTGGAAATAAAATATGGAAACTGCTTGATCTGTAATAACATCTGCTATCCAGTCAGTAGATTTATCCAATTTTTGAGTGCCAAAACTACACAAAAATATATTTTTATAAAGAAAAGAGGTTCTATTATTAATTATGTTGCTACTCTTTCACTGAAAGTTAACTTTGTTTAACATATAGCAATATGTTAATAATATGTTTAATAATAAAGAATAAAATTTTTGCAATGCTAATGTCCTTGATTACGGTGATATTTTATTTGTATTAAAATGTTATTTGTATGTTAATAAATAAAGTTGCCCGGGGTAAGAGCTATTAGCAAGCCATAGGAAAACAGGGCAGTGGTGGCGTACGCTTGTAATCCCAGCACTTGGTAGGCAGAGCTAGGTAAGTCTCTGTGTGTTCAGGGATACAGCCATTATTGGATACACATGCCTTTAATCTCAATACCAATCATAGAAAACCTGGAGGTCTATACAGACAGGCTGTGATGAGGCGATCATGTGGTTGGGTTTACAACCAATGAGAAGGCAGAACAGGAACTCTATATAAAGACTTTAACACAGGGGTAGCTCTGGTTCGGAGAGGTAGGACCACCACAGGAGGAAGGGTAAGGTTTTAGCTCTTAGCTCTGACCTCTTGGCTTTCTTCTTTCCATTGGTTCTGTGTTTCTTATTTAATAAGAAGGTTGTTTACATCTACACTTGATGACCTATAATTTTACCGTGGCATGTACATGTTTTATCACATGTATAACATATATTCATAGAATCACCATGGCTCCATCAAGTGATGAATATATCACTAAGTTTGATAGTACTATAGTCCCACCTGGGTTAAAATAAAATAGATATATACCTGGGAAATAGATTTTAGCAACAAAAACAAGGAAATACTGGTACAATGTACATTTGGATAGACATGGAAAAATGTGCTTCATTAGAGAATGGTTGTAAATGGCCATAATTCATTGATGAGAGATAAGCAAGTGAAGTCAGAATAGAAGAGGAGAGGGGATGGATGATGACAGCTGACAGACTTACTAGGTTTATTTAAGGATGACAAATACTGCTTATTACACAATCCTGAGAATATCTTAAAACCCAAAAGACTATCCATGTTTTCTTTTCCAGGATGGGCATGCAAACCAAGGCCTTGTACATGCTAGATAAACACCATACCACTGAGCAATATTCCTAGTACCAGGCTATACACTTTAAAAGAATAAAATGTGTTTGTGGGCTAGATAATCCAATTCAGCTTCTAGAAAGGACTTTCAAACTTCAAATGCATGTACGTCATGAAAAACAAATTCATGAAAATCATCTGCTATCAATTTCATCACTAACCCCAGTCCTGATTGTTTTGCCCTAAAAATTACCATTGTTCTAAAGTATATTAAGTCTTTTGTAACTATGGTTTGAATGCTATGGGTTACTTTCTCCTCAGCTGGTGGTGCTGTTTCAGGAAGCTACTGAAGCTCCAGAGCAGTGACCTGGCTAGGGAGAGTGGCTCCTGGGCAGGGGGCCTTGGAGGTGATACCTGACTTGGCTTCAGAGTTCAGTGCTTTGCCAATCTGCCCAGATATGAGGAATCTCTACACACATTCCTGTCACCACAAAATGAAGGCTCATACTACCACACCCTCCTCTCCAAGATGAATGAATGATAGATAATACAGTGAACCAAAATAAACATCCTTACTCTTTTAGATCATTTCTGCCACAGCAACAAGAAAACTAAAGAATGCAGACAGTTAAAGTATTTCTCTTTTATGGTCCTCTCAGTTTTTTAGCTACCCAAGTAGCTAAAGGTAACTTGACTTCATTAATTTATATATCTATTTTTTAAAACATACATCAAATACTCTGAAATCCATGTGCTAGTTGTTCTAATGGCAGCAGCTGAGGATCTACAAAAATTGTTCCTTTTTTTTTGGACAGTGCTGAGCGATTGAACTTCCTGTGTGATAGACAGGTACTACGACCAAACTACATTACCGGCCCAACATTCAATATTTAGAAAAAAAATTGTTTTGTTTTCAGGGAGTATAAATTACATTGTTTTTTAACTATTTTTCCCTATTTGTGTCACTTCTGTAACACTGTTTATGGCATTCAGTTTAGTTAGCTGGTGCTAGCCTGATCTCTATGGGGTTTACATTGGAGGTTTGATATGTTGGTTGCAGTGTATCTGCTAGCCCTACAAAGAGGGTGTTTCCCTTAAAGTCATTTGTCTGCTTCCTGTGTGTTATGAGTAGAGGGACCTTGGAATCTCACCAGCTTGGTTTTGGCTAGTGGGCCATGTGGTATGACTAGCATGGTCTCATACTATCATCAGCCTGGTTCAGAATCATAGGTGGTGTGGCCAATTGCTTTCTTTTCTAAGCTTCAGACAGTTACCAGTCACTCCAGCAAAGATTCCTGAAGTTTTTTGTTTGTTTGTTTGTTTTTGTCAGATATTTTACACTAATGTTAGCAGTCTTGTTCTCCCTACCCCGGGCTTTTGTGTATTCATGCCTGTGTGTTTCTGCTTCCCTCTGCTTGCTTTCCCTTTGGCAGTCAAAGCTTGCATAGTCATAGGATTGGCATTTGCTCTCTAAGAAACCATGACCTGTCCCCTGTCTGCTGCAGTCTGGCTCCTGCTGCTTTACAGTGTGTTGGCTTCCTAGTTCTCAAAGAGAAGAGATACATCCACTCTCCCCTGTGAGAATGTTCCCCAGACCTACAATAAACAAGTTTTATTACAGCCCCCAATTTTCTATTTTCTACTTTTGAGGATAGACTATATTCCAGTAACCAGAATCTAGATACTCCTTTCTCCCACCACTGAATCTAGAAAATCTGTGCTCCCTGTTCACTCACCTTCCCATTTCTGAGCAACAGACATCCAGGACCACCAAATGTCACTCAGTTCAGTCTGAAAATAGTAGTAATTGCTATTACTATTATTATTATTTTTGTTGTCATTAGCATCATTTTAATCTGTATGTATGTGTGTGTACTTGTGTGTGCCTGTACGTGTACCAGTGCATGCACATGGAAGTCAGAGGACAGCTTTGCAGTTCAGTAATCCTTTCCATCTTGCTTAAGACAAGGTATCTTGTTGTTCAGTACCACATTAGCCAAGGTAGCTAGCCCACGATATTCCAGGAGATAATACTGTTTCCCATCTCTTTTTGATGTGGGGGAGGGGAGGGGGGGAGGTGGCTGAGGTTACAGATGTATGCAGCAGCATCCAGCTTTATGTTAGTTTGAGGGATTTGAACTCATATATCCATGCCTACCTAGCCACTGATCCATCTTTGCAGCCCAGTAAATATTTTTAAATTGTCTGTTAGTTTTGCTTGATTTTGCTGTTTGGTTATATTTATCTGTATCATGTTGTTTTAATATATTTACCCAACAGTCATATTTGTTGCATTATGAAAGAAGAAATGCATTCTGAAACTGAGACTATGTACTACATTGGAACACTCTATACTGAGTTCATTAAGTACTGAATCATTAGACAAGTTATGGTTTATATGATTTGTATTCTTCCGAGAGTCTTGATAAATAATGCTATAGTTTTTGCAATATTGGGTATCCAGAGTGTTTTTATTTTATTTTGTAAAAAAGAAGATTATAGTCTCCCTAAATCCATTCCCTAGTTTCAATAGGAATGAATTCAAATAACAAAGTGTGCATCCATATCTCGTCATGGATCACGAGAGCCAAAGCAGCATGATCAGCAGAGCGCTTCTCGTGTGGACAGCCCTGTTCAACAGCTCAGTGCTACATAATAGCAATGATTTTACTTAAAATTATTTGTAATAATACTGAGAAACACCAGGGAACATAGTTAATAAAATCAACATAATGTGGTCCATAAAAGTAAGCCATGTTGTCAAACTTTCAGAGAATATGTGGAAAGAAAAAGATTGTGATATAATATTAAATAAATTAAGAAGAACATAAAATTATGTAGTGGTAATGAACTGAATTTTATCTGAAATAGGAAAATACATGAAGATACACAACTATCTATGAGAGAAGAAAGTCCACATGTGTATGTTCCCAAACCCATATTTTTATGATTAAAAATGAAAAAAGTTACTAGATTTTCTGATTCTCAGATGGGAAATATTTTCAAAACAAATGAATATTTTTAAAAATAAATAGCATGATGAATATAATGCTGAAATGATAAATGTTTGTGTGTATATTTAACTTACATGAAGTTAAAGGGGACTTGCACAAGTACATATTAGCTACTAAAATATTAGTAACATTTAATGTTTGGTACATAAGGTAATACCATAAATGGTAATGATACATAAGGTAATATCATAATAGCAAAGCATCCCTAGAGAAAATAAGCAAAAGTTATATCATTTACAAAGAAGCACAGTAGACAGTTATATGAAAGAAAATGACTGTTACAATTAAAACAAACTCAAGCTAAAATAAAACAGTTTCAACTACAGTAATAAAAAAAATTAAATAAAACATTGACAGCTGAAAAGACCATGTTCTACCAGTAGTGTGGCTTTGGAAAAGAAATCAGCACCAGATGTATGGTATGACTAAAGAGAAAGATTCAGTAAATAGGAGATTAGAAAAAGAGGTAACCAAAGGTATCTGGATATGGTGACTTGTACCTGTAATCATAGCATTCTAAAGGCTGATGCCTAAACTAAGACCCCCACCTCAAAGACAAAACAAGCTATACAATTAGGGACCCCATATCTCTGCTTCTAATTCAACCCATTTACTACAGCTTCCAGTCTAAGGAGAATCCTGAGTTCTATGACTGCTTATCTCTTCACTCACCCCTCTTTTCCAAGTCAGGCCCATAGTTTCTCACTGACAAGCCTATCCACCCATACTGATCACTTGAGGACTGTATGTTCTCATCATATGCAAACCCCTTCTCCTTAGGTAGAGACCCCAGACTCCATCTATGCCTCCTGAAGACAAGTCTCAAACACTTCCCCAGACTCTTGAAGATTGACTATTAGAGTCTTCTACCTCTACAAAAAGTCAGTTCTGGGGATCAGAAACCTCACTTAGCCCTAGCTAAGCCAAGATCATTTATGATACCTCCCTTGAACAAGAACAATGAGTTGCCCAAGACTGAACTCTAAGTTCTATCCAGTTAGTATATGGCCTGACAAATTGGGGCAGCAGCAAACAGAAATTCAAACACCCACTCAACATAGGAGCAATCAGATATCTATACCAAGAAATGAAACCAGCAACCTAGTTCTAGATACCTAAGTTCTTTTGCAAAAAATACAGCATGAATAAGCAAGGTTATTATCTCATCCAAAAATCAGTACTACCATAGTAATGTTCCCAGAGAAAAGCAACTTAGATGACAGGTAAGATGGTAACTTCAGAGCAGCAATAGTAAGTATAACCAAGGAATTAAAAAAAATATAAATAAGTGTTGTAATGAAGATCTCAAAAAGCATAAACAATTCAGGATATGAAAATAGAATTTAGTAAAAAAGTTAGACTCTCTGAAGAAAAGAAAATTGAAATAAACCCATATCAAAGGCACAGAAAATATTTTCAACAAAATCATGGAGAAAATTCCCTAGTCTAAGAAAAGAGGTGACTATAAAAGTGCAAAAGGCATACAAACCACCAAATGGACAGAAAATAAACTCCCCACATAACATAATCACAAGTCACTGGATGTACAGAACAAAGAAAAGATATTGAAACTTTCAAGAGGGAAAAGGTCAAGTTGTTTATAAAGGCAGGCCCATCAGAATGACAGTTGGTTTTTCAATGGAGAGTTTGAAAACCAGAAGGCCTAGGGTCAATGTTCTACAAGTTATGAAAGACCACAGACACCTGGCACATCCAGCAACATTATCAGTTGTAATTGAACAAAGTAAAAAAAAAAAAAAACTTTCCATAATAAAAACAGATTTCTTTTAAGGAATTATGGCCACTAAGCCAGTTCTACAGAGGATACTGAGAGAAATATTTAAGTCTAAAAAGGTTAAAAACACTCAAGAAGACATGGATAATGAATAAGCAATTTATTATTCATTTGTTTCTGTTATGTTTTAGCCATATTTTTGTCTCTACATTGAACTCAATTTACATATCAGATTCTTACAAAGGACAGCCTACATATTTTAATGATGCATGTACATTCTATCCATGGCCCAAAGAAATATATTGAGCTTGTCATGATTTAGCTTTATCATGCATACTCTCCTCAACCTAAACAAGTATAGCTGATAGTTACTGATAGCTTCCTGAGGTCCAGGCTGCATCTTATGTGCTTTACAATGTTTAGCCATTTAAGTCTTTAAAAACAGAGATAGCTTCAGTTATGAATCCCATTTTAAATATGAGAAAACTCAATTCATAGGGATATATGGACTTACCTGTGTTACATAGCTAACAAATTATTGATAGAGCCCACATATACTGAATTAACCATAATAATGTAATAATACATAGACACACTACATACTGTTACTTTTGTATCATTCCTGAAATCAATATAGCATTTCTATTGTATGCTATTCTGTTTTTGTGGAAGGCTTTTGCTTAGAGGGCTTGAGTTACTTGCAGTAATCACACCTGAAAAAATCAAGAACAACCCCCAGACCCATCTGAAAGCAAGGCTGTCCTTTCTCACTGTGCTAAGCCTACATCTGTATTAAAAGACTAGGTCTTTTGTGAATGATTCTGTGAACTCATACAGTAGGAAAGTGATCAGTGCCTGTTAGTTATTTCTTATACACTATAAATGGAATAATGATAATCAGACTGTCTTAATAATACTTTAATTTGTTTGCCTTATATGTGATCCTATCTCTCCTGACAGCTCTGTGAAATTGTCTTTGCAGCTGGTATTGATCATTTTGTATAGATGAAGACACAAGTATTAATCTCTTCACTCAAAGTCACCAACCCAAGGAATATTCCATTGGAAGATTCCTTGGTTCTGAGCTAAAGTTTCATTTCATATCACATTGTTCAAACATGGTTTCTTGTAATTAGGTCTTCCTTCAGCTTTTCTTTTTAGTATCCTCATCATTGTGTATATTAACCTAGAATTAAAATGCAATTCTTTTCTGCTGTGGGGTGTTCTATATGTTGTGAATGTGTTGCTCTGATTGGTTGAAAGCCCTTCTAGTGGACTTCTAAAAATACCATGCAGTTGCTGAGACCTGGCTGTGGCTGCTGTTCTGTAAGATGGTCCAGAGTATATTCTAAATTTTAAGTAACAGAAATTGATGTTAATGTAATTGCAACATAAATGAATTGAAAGGAAAAGGACATTTGGGAAGGCTAGGCAAGTGAATCCAGAGCCCAACCACTGCCTTGCCTCAGGAGATAAGATGTGCCACAGACTCCATCAGCATGGGACAGTACCAACTTCATTGCTGGTCTTTAATCTCTCCACAGCCAAACAGAGTCTCCGAGTCCCTATGAATCTGTAAATCTTTCCTTGGTGTTGAGTACAGGCTGGCACGAGCCCTTGGTGTAGCTCTCATTCATTCATTTGCTAGCATCCAAATTCCTAGAAACAGAAAACCTACCCACACTGACTTTTCTAATGGGGCCACAACTACAGTAGAATCTAAAAGCAGATTGTTAGAATACCAATCTGTTTGTGAAAAAGAAATAGGCAGAACAGACCCAATTAGTAAATTTATATCTGTGATTAAACTTTCTTTGAAGAAAATAACTGGTACTTAACATTCAAGAGACACAACCCCACCTCTCAACACAGTCACACATGTAAACACATGCTTTTAAGATGAATCATGGGTCCCCAAGCAAATGATCCCTTCCATATGTGTGCCTCTTCAGTCAGAAAGCAGGTACATTATGGCTGGCTACTTTTATCAAAGTCTATACGAATATGTGGCAACAGTGACATCCAGAAGCCAAAAATCCTTAGAAGAAAATATGACCTAAGGCAAACATGAAGTTTTTTGTGTGTTACAGGTTAGCAACAAAGATGTCATCCACTAACTGCTTTAGTATTCTTTATATAATCAAAATGTTAAAATCGGTTACTAAAGTGAAAGGAACATTGTAAACTCAAGACACTTGGAAATGTGTAAGAAACTTAATTCTGAGCTAAAGGTAGGAGTTAGGGAGACAACACAAGCATGGGGACCACAGTTTAATTCCAAGCACCCATGTAAAAGTTGGTAGTATTAAGGTACATTTGTAATCTCAGGGCTTGGAGGTCAGAGCCAAGTTGATCACTGAACTCACTATCAAGACAGTCTAATCTCCTTGGAAGTTCTAGGCCAGTGAGAGACCCTGTCTCAAAAATATAAAGTGGATAGCTCTTGAATAATGGTACCTATGTTTGACCTCTGGGTTCTAAACACACATGTGTACCTGCACATACACACAATTGTGCACATACATATATACACACTCACAATAAATAAAGAAACAAAAATGTAGTCTAATAACAACCCTGGAGAAATGGGCCCAGTTCTGCCATTAGTCCCATGTGTTATTAACAAGATAATCCATGGGTGGGTGGAATCTCAGCAGACAGAACTTCCTGCTATACCAATTTTCCAAGCAATCAATTGTGATTTTGAAATCCAGCTTGAATTCTGATGACTATAATGAAATTGCCATTCTTTTAATTCACACATATGTCACTGATGGATGACATGAGTTCCAGGGTTTTTATGAAATTAACAGTAGCATGACTTCTGTAAGCAAAGTGAAGTCAATGCATGCACATATACCTCCTTGGAGGAGGAGAAGAAGTAAGAAAGGAAAAGGTTACAATGTATTACAAAATCATAACTCCACGTTGGGGTAGATTTATGATCACATAAAAACTTTGAATAGCATAAGATCTCAGTCTCCTGCCCTGACAATCTGAAGACATTTACGATTTTATTTTTAAAATAAAATTGTGACACCAAGGAAGCCCTGAAACTTCAATAAAAATCTATTTTTATAATTTTACATGGGAGCAAAAAGATTGGAAAAGCTATAGAGAGTATGTAATACCAGAACCAAGTTGCATATCTGAGCAGTAGTTATCTTGAATAGGTATTTTTGAAAAGGTTACAGGTGGAACTGTCAGTCACTGAGGTAGATTCTGGTGAAACACTGAGCAGTATGTGTAATGATCATTCCTGAATACTGATTTTTTTCCATCTTAGTCAGGCAAAATGCTGCCTGTTTATATTCCTTAGCCAAAAAGGGAAAGAGTCTCAATCTAAATAATTTTATTAAATATTAATTTCTTAGAAAAAAACAAATCCTGATGTAAGGGACAATGTTATCAAGGAATGATCCCTTCTTACAAAAAGTATGCAGATTATGTCTTACTAGAACCAAAGTTATTTGGACAGATTTTTTTGAAGTTATTTCTGTTTAAGGTCTAAGGCTTTGAGGCCAAATCCTTAGTCACTCATCTCGGAGAGAGAATTAGTCAGAATAGAGAAACAGGATCCCCCAAAGCCAAAGTTCCAGAGCTTTCCATGAAGGCACTCCAGAGTGAAAAACTTAATATAACATGACCTCTATAAACACAAATTGAATCAGATACTTGAGTTGGAAATGTAGTGAAATAATAACCAATTATGCTGTACATCAAATGTTTAAACTGGGTACCCAAATAGAAAGGTCTTTGCTAAGAATTTTGCTAATCTTTGGCTAATGAAATAAAAACAGAAGGAAAAAATAAAGAACAACACTGTAAATTTTTGCTTTATAATACTGATGAAATAAGACTGTATCATTCTAACCCTTCAACAAACACTGATCTAAAGGTGAGCTGTGCTGAGTCTCCTTTCTCAAGAAATCATGATGTGAGTCACTAAGCAGCATTCTATAAAAAACTCTCAAGCATCAATACACTCCATGAAAGAGGCACTGCAATACTCAAGACTCATTTGCATTGGACTGTGGTAAAATTTTCACAGTGCTGAGCACCCTGTGGAAGAAATCCAGGTAGAGAGAGACAATTTGATCAAAAACAATCAGACAGAAGCAAAACAAAGCATAAACAAGAAGGAGGAAGAGGAGGAGAGGAAGAAGAAACATTGGCATTATGTTGGTTTTTAATAGATCTCTGGAAAGTCCATGTGTTAGAGAGCAGCCAGCCTAACATTCTGGGAAAGGGAGACTTTGGGGGAAGTTTTCATGAATGGAGGAACCACTGAGGTGGCTTTGTCACAGAAGTGCACAGTCCTTGTCTGATTTTCTCTGTTATAATGCAGTAAGAAGTCCATTACCAGATGCTGAGCAGAGATGCAATCTGCTTGTGATCATCTCAATCTCTTTAAATATCAACTAAAAGAACTTCTATTTACATAGGATTCCCGGCCTTTTCTTTTCTAATAGCAGTGGGAAATTAACTAAGGCATGTATGTTTGAGAAAGGGAACCGGTAAGCTCTAGACCAGTGATGAGGATTCTACAGGATCATCCAATAAGGTGCATAAATTTCAGTGGACTAATCGCACTTCATGAACATTCCCTTCCCATGTCAGGAAAACAAAATCCTTCTTCATAACATTTCACAACTGGTGCAATAAGATAAAATAAGAACTCAGAGAAAACTCATTGTCAGTATAAGTGGCAGATTAGCAAGTGATTTCAACTTAATTAGATTAGTTGTGGCCACAGACCACACTGGCCAGAAGAACAGAGGGGAAATAGAAACTGAAGAACAACACACCCATCCAACAAAGACAAACACAGTAATTAGCACATAGACCTATAGTCACCCCAAACCCAGATTTCTAGACTCCAGCATAAGAACACAATCAACAACAGCCAGGGCTATATGTCACCACCAGAGCCCATCTATCCTACTACAGTAAGCCCTGAATATTCCAACACGGCTGAAGCACAAGAAAGAGACTTCAAAATTTTATGAAGATGATAGTGGTCTTTAAACAGGAAATAAATAAACCCCTTAAACAAATCCAGGAAAAGACAAAAAAAGAAAATTAGAGAAAATGAGTAAATCCCTCAAAGAAAGCCTAGAAACCCAAGAAAAAACAAACACAATCAGTAACAATCAGGACAATACATCCCTACTAGATCCCAGCTATCCTATCCCATAAGGGACTGAACATTCAAACATAGCTGAACCAGAAAACAACAGCAAACAAAACAAAAAAAGAAAACAAGCCCTTAAAGCCATCTATAGGAAGATGATAGAGGTTCTTAAAAAAGAAATGAATAAATACATTAAGGAAATTCAGGAAAACATAAACAATTGGACAAAATGAATAAATCCCTTAAAGAAACTCAAGAAAAAAATCAGTTGAAAGAAAGTAATAAAACTGTTCAAGAACTGAAAATGAAAGAAGAAATAATAAAGAAAACACAAACTGAGGAAATTCTGGAATTTAAAAATCTAGTACCTACAAAGGCAAGCTTCACCCACAGAATACAAGAGATGGAAGACAAAAATCTGAGGCATTGAAGATATGATAGAAAAAATGGATACAGTAGTCCCACAGCACAAGGGCAGCCACATTTGTAAAAGAAACATAACTAAAGCTTAAATCACACATTAACCTTCACATATTGACTGTGGGAGACTTTCACTAATGGACAGGTCATTCAGACAAAAACTAAACACAGAAATATTGACACTAACAGACTTTATAAAACAAATGGATCAGAGGCCTGCTCACAGGTGGCAGTTAGATTGCCAGAGTCTGGCCTGCACAGGCAGGCACCACTATGATGAGTATATGATGGAGAGAGGGGAGAAAAAGAGATGTGTAGAGGTTTGTGTACTATGAAGAGAGGCAGAACTAGAGACATGATGGCTGTGAGGAATAGATTGATGAGAGAGGCCTGTACTACCACCTTAGGTGGTGATATCTGGTGGTGATGACATGGTGATGCCTGGGCTTCTGCTGCCTCTGAGGACCATGTCTGGATCAGTGGCTCTATCACAGCTGGAGTCTGTGTTTATGTCTGTGGCCTGTATGATCATCAAAGGCCATGTGGATATTTGTGGTCTGGGCTGCCACTTGAAGCCATGGTGATATCCTGGGCAGCTACAAAAATCCAAATAACATTATCTACTATGGAAACAAACTGGAAGAAAAAGAGCCACATGACCATGACCATCTCCCTAAATGTCAAAAAGTCAAAAGACAAAATCTAATACCCCTTCATCATAAAAGTCTTAGAGAAAGTATGGATACAAGGGACATACCTAAATATAACAAAGGCAATTTACAAGAAGTCTATAGCTAACATCAAATTTAATGGAGAGAAACTCAAAATAATTCCACTAAAATCAGGAACAAGAAAAGGCTGCCCACTCTCTCCATATGTATTCTAGCTAGAGTAATAAGGCAAATGAAGGAGATCAAGGAGGTATAAATTGGCAAGTAAGAAGTAAAAATATCATGATTCTCAGATGATATGATAGCATACACAAGTGACCCCAAAAACTCTACCATGGAACTCTTAAAGCTGATAAACACCTTCAGCAAAATGGCTGGATACAAGATTAACAGCAACAACAAATCAGTAGCTTTCATATATACAAATGACAAACAGACTGAGAAAGAAATCAGGGAAACAGCACCCTTTACAATAGCCACAAAAAATACAAAATATCTTGGGGGTAACTCTAACAAAGCAAGTGAAAGACTTATAAGATAAAAATTTTAGGTCTTTGAAGGAAGAAATTGAAGAAGATATCAGAGGATGGAAAGACCTTCAATGCTCATGGATCAGTAGGATTAACAGTAAAAATGGTCACCCTATCAAAAGCAATCTACAGATTCAACACAATTCCTATAAAAAATTTCTAACATAATTGTTTACAGACTTTGAAAGAACAATACTCAACTTAATTTGTGAACATGAAAAGCCCAAGATAGTTAAATAATCCTGAGATATTACCATCCCTGATTTCAACCTATGCTACAGAGCTATAGTAATAACAACTGTATGGTATTGATGATAACAATAGACACATTGAATCAACACCCAGACATAAATTCAAATGCATATATACACATGATTTTTATAAGGAAGCCAGAAATACATAATGGAAAAAAGAAAGCATCTTCAAGAATTGGTGCCAGTCTGACTGGATTTTTGCATGTAGAAGAATGCAAATAGATCTATGTTTATCACCCTGTACAAAACTCAAATCCAAGTGGATTAAGGACTTCAACATAAAACCACATACACTGAGCCTGATAGAAGAGAAAATGGGGAATATCCTTGAATATATTGGCACAGGAGACAATTTCCTAAACAGAACACTGATAAGTGCAGGCAGTAAGATCAACAATTAATAAATGTGACTTCATGAAACTGAAAACTTTTTGTAAGGTAAACATCACCATCAATAAGACAAAATGGCAGCTTATAGAATGGGAAAATATTTTCACCAACTCCACATCTGAGAGAAGGCTGATATCCAAATTATATAAAGAACTCAAGAAATTAGACATCAATAAAACAAATAATCCAATTAAAAATGGGCACAAATCTAAAGAGATAATTCTCCATAGAGGAAACACAAATGTCTGAAAAACACTTTCAAGAAATGTTTAACATTTGTAGCCATCAGGCAAATGCCAATTAAAACTACTTTGAGGTTCCATCTTACCCCTGTCAGAATGGCTAACATCAAAAACACAAGTGATAATTCATTCTGGCAAGGATGTATAGCAAAGGGGAACATGCTTCCATTGCTGGTGAGAGTGAAAACCTGTCCAATCACTATATAAATCAATATAGCAGTTCTTCTGAAAACTGGGAATCCATCTACCTCAATACCCAGCTATACTACTCTTGGGCATACAACCAAAGGTCACAAAGACACTTGCTCAACTATGTTTGGAGCAGCATTATTCCATTAGCCAGAAACTGGAAACAACCTAGCTGTCCCTTGACCAAAGTTGGACAAAGAAGAACTATCCGATTGTTTTTAAAAAAAATGACCTCATAAAAATTTCAGACAAATGGATGGAACTTGAAAAAAATCACCCTGAGTGAGGTAACCCAGACTCAGAAAGACAAACATGATATGTACTTACTTATAAATAGTAGTAGCTTTTAAGTAAATGATAATCATGTTACCACCCACAGACCCAGAAGGCTAAGAAACAAAGAAAGCTCTAAGAGGGATGCATGGATCTCCATGGAGAGGCAAAATAGAGTAGATTTTGCAGCAGGACTGGGGGTGGGTGGGTATGGGAACAAGAGCTATGAGGTAGGGAGGGAGGGTTGGAGGATGAGACTATGGAAAAGATGTTTTGTAGTCGAATGATAAATGGTCTTTTTAGATAAAAACAACATGGAGTCAGAAATTGGGGTTAAAGCCTGAGAGAGACCAGAGGAATAGGAAAATCTACAAGCTAACCTCCCCTCACCAACACCTCAGTCTCCAAAGAGAGCTACTTCCTGTATATCCATACCTGTATGCCTTTTTATTCTGTCTTCTCATTGACTCTCTCAGCCTAGCTACATCACTTCCTCTTCCTGTCCAGCTCTGTCACTTCCTGTCTGTTTGTCCAGACCTCCAGACCTCTGTGGTTAGTGCTGGGATTAAAGGCATGTGTCACCATGCCTGGCTCTCTTCCCCAGTGTGGCCTTGAACTCACAGAGATCCGGATGAATTTCTGCCTCCCAAATGCTAGGATAAAAGGCATGTGCTCCCCCTGCCTGACTTCTGTGTTTACTTATAGTGGCTGGCTTTTTCCTCTGAACCGCAGATAAATTTTACTGGGGGACATAATACATCACCACAATGATTGGAACTGGACATTTTTTTTTCTACAATTTTCCAGGTAGTATATAAGGTGCCTTAACAGGCCATCTTCTGTAGCCAGGCAACTTCTAGTAGTGGGACTGGGACAGTAACCCAGCCATAAAACCTTTGACCATTAATCTATCCTGCCTATGAGATGTGCTGGGACAATGGAGGCCCAGAACTTGTGGGCATGGCCAACCAATGACTGGTCTAATTTGAGGCCCATGCCAGGGGAGAGAACCTATGTCAAACACTGCCTGGATGACCAAGAATTGGAGGCTGGATAGCTGGGAGAACTAGAATAGAAAAAAAAAAAGTCAATGAAATGATTGCTAATGATATTTTGTCATGCTCATGGATCAGTGCCTAGCCCAGTCATCATCAGAGAGGCTTCCTCGGGCAGCTAATTAGAGCAGATGCAGAGACCCTTTGTCAAACATTAAGTGGAGAGAGAGTCCAAACCAGGTATCTCCATTGGATCCCTCACTTTGGAGCTTGGGGAACCCCATGAAAGAGGGGCAGGAAGAACTGTAGGAACAAGAGGATTCAAGGACACCAGGAGAACACAGCCTACAGAACCAACTAAACAGGACTAATAGGGACTCACAGAGATTGAAGCAGTAATCACAGAGCCTGCATGGGTCTGCACTATGTCCTCTGCATACATGTTATGGTTGTTAGGTTGGTGTTTTTTATAGGACTTCTTACAGTGGGAGTAGGGGTGTCTCTAACTCTTTTGCTTGCTCTTGGGACCCTTTTCCTCCTACTAGGTTCCCTCACCCAGACCTGATATGAGGGTTTGGGCCTTATCTTTTTGCATATTATTATGCCATGTTCAGTTGCCATCCCTGGGAGACCTGCTCTTTTCTGAAGTGAAATGGAAGAGGAGTGGATCTAGGGGAGAAGGGAAAGTGGCGGAGGGTTGGGAGGAGTAGAGAGAGGCAAAACTGGGTTGGGATGTATTGTATGAGAGAAGACTAAATTCAAAATAATGGTCACTTTAATATAATAATATTCTTTGAACAAATTCAAATTGTATATCATAACGATTTGCTTGCAACATAAAAGTTATTTTAATGATATTCAGCCAACAACTTAATTAGAATCTCCATCAACTCTGTTGAAAGGAATTGAAAAGAACTTATTTTTTTCTCCACTTGCAGGGTTGAAAGCTGGCTTATTGGATAAGGATGCTTGTTGTGCAACCACAAGGACCTGAGTTCGAATTCTGGTACCTATATGACAAGCTGGACCTGGTCTTGTATATGCCTATAACCCTAGCATTTGGGGGAGAAGAGGCAGAAGGATTCATTCAGTCTTGCTGACTACCAACTTAGACAAAACATACATGAAATATATGAGTTGCAAGTTCAGAGAGGGATTTTTCTTCAAAAGAATATGTCAGGGAATGATACAGAAGGACATTCAACCTTTTTCTTTGGTCGTTGCATATGCACAGAGGTGCTTGTACCTGGAAACACACATGAACATACCCCCCATACAACACACACACACACACACACACACACACACACACACACACACACACACACACACACGAAATTATAGGAATAAGAGCTGATTGCCAACTAAGAGATAATTCTCTGTCCCAGTTTCCATGGTAGTCAATCAAATGCCATACTATTAGACAGTAAAAAAAGATTTCCACCCCATGACCACATGCCATGATAATATTATCAGAAAGTGAAAGGCATGCATTTCTTTTAGATAAAAGGAAAAGCAGTCATCAACAGAAAGGAAGTTGGAAGATCTGTTTGGGAAATCAGTTGTCAGATAAATTAACTTTAGGATACAGTTTATGTGCAAGTCTAGAGTACAAGTGTTTTTTCAAAAACTATTATGCAAGTACTTGTATTCTTCTTTGAAATCTCCAAATTTCAGCCTGAATAACTCCAGTATAAGTTATTATTAATGGTAAGATCTATTATTAAAGATTACCCTTACTGGGGAAAAACAGTGCTTGAAATTTTATAGCTCAAATATAATACTTCAGACAATTCTAAACTTTTAAATCTTCACAAATATTACGAATCAAATCTCATGGATAAAAATATTGACTGTTCTGTCATAAAAAAGATTGTGTGAGATTGAAATAAAGCAAATGGAACTGCAAATAGCTATGTTAAGGAAGAATTGGCCTTGCCAAAGAAAAGCCATAGAAATAAATGGCTTGTGTCTGAGAAATCACTTAGCATTGCACATAGGCAAGGAAAGAAATATTCCTTCAGG
This sequence comes from Peromyscus californicus insignis, assembly GCF_007827085.1. Taxonomy (NCBI): domain Eukaryota; kingdom Metazoa; phylum Chordata; class Mammalia; order Rodentia; family Cricetidae; genus Peromyscus; species Peromyscus californicus. The sequence continues at coordinate 1,062,260 of NW_026294617.1, read as the reverse complement.
GCAATGGGCCCACAAGCAGGAAATATGCACAATGCTAGGTGAACTAAATGAGGAAGAATTAAACATTTTAAAGGGGAGTAGGCCTGTGTTTTCTGGATGTGGCTCTGACAAGCTGAGTTAGTCACCAGCTAATGACCTTGCTTAGATTTAAGGCAGAGCTGTGCTTTGGGGGCTCAGCTTACTCCCAAACCCTTTTGACACTCCTTCCGTGTTCAATGTTTTGCTCAGGGTTTTCCTATAAACATCTAAATGCTTTCATTGAAGAAAAAGTCAAATGGTTTTCTGTCATTTGGAGGCCTATTCCACAAGATCAGAGTGCCAGCAGAAAGCAGACCCAGCAGTTCTAATGGGGTCCACATTTCCTCGTCATCCCTCTCCAACCCAATTTCCATGCTGTTGCATACACCATTTTCAGAAAATGAAAGTAGAACACAGTTGTTCCCTTCCTTAAGCTTCAGAATGGCTTTCAACACTGTGTTGATGATAAAATTTGATCTGCTTTATGCTCTGAAGCAGTGTTATGTGGGAACTGGCTCACACTAGCCTACCAAAACCAAATGGTAAGTTTTATGAGCTAATTGTTGAAGACAGTTTGCTATTAAATCACATAGCCAATAAATAAATAAATAAATAAATAAATAAATAAATAAATAAATAAATAAACAAACATGAAAACATACAGAAGAAAAAAATCATTTCTGATTTTGTTGATTTGGATGCTCTCTCTCTGTCTTTTGGTTAGTTTGGATAAGGGCTTGTCTATCTTGTTGATTTTCTCAAAGAACCAACTCTTTGTTTCATTAATTTTTTGTATTGTTCTCTATGGTGATATTTTATTTGTATTAAAATGTTATTTGTATGTTAATAAATAAAGTTGCCCGGGGGTCAGAGCTATTAGCAAGCCATAGGAAAGCAGGGCAGTGGTAGCGTACGCTTGTAATTCCAGCACTTAGTAGGCAGAGCTGGGTAAGTCTCTGTGTGTTCAGGGATACAGCCATTATTGGATACACATGCCTTTAATCTTAATACCAATCATGGAAAACCTGGAGGCCTATACAGACAGGCTGTGAGGAGGCGGTCATGTGGTTGGGTTTACAACCAATGAGAAGGCAGGACAGGAACTCTATATAAAGACTTTAACACAGGGGTAGCTCTGGTTCGGAGAGGTAGGACCACTGCAGGAGGAAGGGTAAGGTTTTGGCTCTTGGCTCTGACCTCTTGGCTTTCTTCTTTGCATTGGTTCTGTGTTTATTGTTTGATGGGAAGGTTGGATACATCTACAGTTCTCTTTGTTTCTATTTTATTGATTTCAGCTCTCACTTTGATAATTTCCTGGCGTCTATTTTTCCTGGGAGACTGTGCTTCTTCTTGTTCTAGAGCTTTCAGGTATGCTGTTAAGTCTCTAGTGTGAGATTTCTCCAACTTATTTATGTGGGCATTTAGTGCTATGAATTTCCCTCTTAGTACTGCTTTCATAGTGTCCCATAAATTTGGATATGTGGTGTCTTCATTTTCATTGATCTCTAGGAAGTCTTTAATTTCTTTCTTTATTTCTTGAATTTCTTTTATGCTCTGAAGCAGTGTTATGTGGGAACTGGCTCACACTAGCCTACCAAAACCAAATGGTAAGTTTTATGAGCTAATTGTTGAAGACAGTTTGCTATTAAATCACATAGCCAATAAATAAATAAATAAATAAATAAATAAATAAATAAATAAATAAATAAATAAATAAACATGAAAACATACAGAAGAAAAAAATCAATTCTTAACATGTCCTAATTTTGAAATTATTTTCTTCACTCTTGAAATTGTGTCTACTGTAGTTTTGTGGTGGTTGTTATGATATATGCACTTGGGGCACCCTGGCTGGCCAGGGTGTCCTGCGTGTGCAGGGAAACATGTTAGCATGCTAGGCAGGTGCAGTGGCAGGCACAAGTGAGACACACCATGCAATCATGGTGGCGGCGGTGGTGGTGGTGGCGGGTGCTGCATCTACGTGGAAAACACTTCAAAGTTTTACACATCTTCCCAGGATGAGCTGTACAATGTTCTGCAATCAGCTTGCTGGAGTAGCAAGTGCTTCTGTCAACTTCCTTGGTATGTGTGCAACTGCCCAATGACCTTGATGCTATCTATCAGTTGATGTGGTGTGGTGCATCTTTGAGCTAATTGTTGAAGACAGTTTGCTATTAAATCACATAGCCAATAAATAAATAAATAAATAAATAAATAAATAAACAAACATGAAAACATACAGAAGAAAAAACCCAGGTGCTGCATCTACGTGGAAAGAGTTTATTATAATGTAGAGATAAAGAGAAGACAGAAAGGAGAGAGAGGAAGAGAAGAGAAGAGAGGAAAAGTGGAGGTGTGTGCACCTCATGGCAGGGAAGAAAGAGAGCAGAAGAGAGAGGAAGGGGAGGAGTTTTTCCTTAAAATGAAGCTTTTACCTCAGGACTCATGGAGGCACCAAGGGGAAGGATTTCAAGTGATGAGATTCAAGGGGCGCGTCAGAATATTAACAGTGATAATTCTCACTAGTCCTACAGAACTGCATGTTTCTCTCCCATATTGCATTGTGACAACTCCATCCAGTCATATACCACTGTACATGTCGCTCCCATGCTTCATTGTGGCAGTTCTATCCAATACCATGCAGTTATGCATTTCTCCCCACACCACATCAACTGATAGATAGCATCAAGGTCATTGGGCAATTGCACACATACCAAGGAAGTTGACAGAAGCACTTGCTACTCCAGCAAGCTGATTGCAGAACATTGTACAGCTCATCCTGGGAAGATGTGTAAAACTTTGAAGTGTCAGAAGGCCATGTGGGCTCATCTTGGGACACTACCTCTTCAAAGCAGTCCTGTTGCATAACACTGTCCCAGATGGTAGATTCAATGGTTTTAAGATCATGATATTTGATAATTTCTATGAACGCATGTAAAGACTCTTGACACAGTCTTTCTCATCGTGTTTTTTAAGAGGACAAACTGTCTTTTAAAAAATTTATTATTCCATCTCTAGACACTGGGAGACTTTTGTTTTTTAAGTATTTCAGAGTGTAACCTCCTTGATCATGTTATTGATTCATAATTAATTGTTCTTATCATGTTTTCTCTCTCTATTTTTCTATTCTACCATAATCTTATAATTACATGGTAAATAATTTGAAGACATTTTGTTTAAGTACTTTGTGGAACATGGCAAATCAGTTACTCTGCAGGTGTTTTAAGATTATACTCTCTGTGTCTGACTGTGACCACATGTATAAGATATTTCCTGAACTGTATCAAGGGAACTGAAAATTAAATTATATTCTTTTTAGCACTGCCATTAATAAAGATTTGACAAACATTTTGCCAATATGCTTGATAGAATAGGTATAATACTATTTTCCCTGTCAATATTGACTTTAATAACTTTTTTAGAGGACTTTATATTTCAGAACCCCTTCAGAAGGACACAGCCACTTGACATGCAGTCTTTCATTACACCTTTAAAAGAAGAATTTGAAAGATATTTCATTTAAGTCATCTTTGACTTAAGATGAAGATTGCTGCTAACTGTTGTTGTTTATTAAGTGGGGCAATGTTATTTATTAAGTGGCACTGTTTAACATGCAAGAGAATCCAGGAGGCAAAACAAAACCCACTATAAGAGTTTATTAAGAGAAGGGAACAGAGGGATGTGCCTGTGGAATGACCGTGCAGGAAGAGCGGGGAGAAATAGGTGGAACCCGCTTTTATAGGTTCCCCCACCACATACACATATGGGCTTAAGTAGCTATACCACACATGCACATAGATTGTGTGATCATGCAGCGCACGAATTACATAGGACATAAGGCCCTGGGATATCTAAGCATCTTGCCTGGCTATTGAACAGTGCATGTGAGGTCATGTAGCTGGGGAAGTGGCTAGAAATTCTAACATCTATTCTTTCTAAAAGCAAAACAAACCCAAGGTACATGTTAAAATGTCAAATACATCTTACTCCAAATAGAAAATTTTAGATACTATAATATGCCTGGGGTAATTTCTGATTCACAGCCACGCTAATGAAAATGCACAGGTTAGCAACATGAAGAGCTGGGAAGATGAAGGGGTACTGTGTTATCCAGCAGCAGATGGGGGAGGGGCACTTTGTTAGCCAGCAGCAGATGTGGGGCACTGTGCTATCCAGCAGCAGATGGGGGAGGGGCACTTTGTTAGCCAGCAGCAGATGTGGGGCACTCTGTTATTCAGCAGCAGATGGGGGAGGGGCACTTTGTTAGCCATTAGCAGATGGGGGAGGGGCACTCTGTTAGCCAGTAGTTGACCAGGGTATCTAGGAGGTATGTGCACAAGTTCATGGAAAATAAATGTAAAAGAAATTGGCTGTTTTTTGGTCTGCTGAAAATTGCCTTTGCCCAGCATCAGACATATGTTTTATGTATCCAAATATTTGTGCTTCTGTACAAAATTAATGTTCTTGAGTTTCATCGTTTTCTATTTTCAAATGGATCCAAGTGTTATAAAACTTAAAGATTAATAATTTGGGAGAGATGGAATATTTAAAAAATTTTTCAGGCTGGGCGGTGGTGGCGCACGCCTTTAATCCCAGCACTCGGGAGGCAGAGCCAGGCGGATCTCTGTGAGTTCGAGGCCAGCCTGGACTACCAAGTGAGTTCCAGGAAAGGCGCAAAGCTACACAGAGAAACCCTGTCTCAAAAAACCAAAAAAAAAAAAAATTTTCAGTTGTAAAGTAAATCACATTCAAAGATTAAGTATTTATTTAGAAATAAATTGTAATACTTTTAACTTTGAAAACTTAAAAATCCCTTTCACCTCACCAATGTATTTTTATATGTCTGGTGTCTTAGCCTGCATTTCTGGCTGTACATCTGTAATTGGATCTTTATAAGCAATAATTTTGTAATTTTTTTATGGAGAGAAGATAGAGCTAACTCAATTGTTGCTCTGACACAGTTGATCAAATTCCAGTTTTACTGAGAATAATTGGGGTGCATAAAATGCATAGCTTCACACATAGGTACAGTCACTGTGGCAGAAGAAGACTTGTGCTTTAAAAACAAAGAGATTTTGTGGTTTGTTCTTGTCCAGAAATAAAAAGCAAGCATACAGTACATTTAGAACTGTGTGGGTTCTGGAGTGGTTAGGTTAATTTTCAACATGACAATCTAGAATCACCTGGGAGAAGGACTTCTGAGAATACCTATGAGGGGTTTTCCTAACTACATTAGATTCTATGGAAAGATCCTCCCACTGTGGGCAGCAGCATTCCCTACACTTGGGGTCCAGAAATACATAAGTGTACAGATGGTACTGACCAGCAAGCATGCTCTTGACTGTCTATGTAATGCAATTCACTGCTTCAAGTGCCTGCCACTGTGCTTTCCCCAGCAAGCATGGGCTATAACCTGGAATTGTAAGCCAAATAAACTCTTTCTCCCAAGGCTTTTATTTTTTATTTATTTATTTATTTATTTATTGGTCAAGCTATTGTATGACACCAACAGGCAAAGAAATTAAGATGAGCTATGATGTTAGGCACATTTCTATTGTGAGGGAATTTATGTTGTCTAAGAACTGAGAGAAATCACCTGAAAGCATCAACAGTCAGGAGGTGTTTTGCCTAGCTGGTCCTCTGTCTGCATGCATGGATCTATTTCTTATTTCTTTGCCAGCTTCAACGGCTGATCCCTGATGTTGGTGTTAAGTCTTTAGTGCTGTGAGACTGACTGACCCTTCACTTCCATGGTGATACAGAGAAGATTAGTGTTTATGGATGTTCTACCTACACCAGAACTTTCCATGGAAGGTACTACAAACCACTGAACATAAACTGAAACAATCTCCAGTCTAACTGCCTTGTAGCTGGATCCAGAAGCCAAACCCCAAGAGAAGCTTGAAGAATTTACCAGGCAATCTTAGCCAACATGGGAAGACCTATTTTCCCAAAATTGAATATCTATATGTGCTGTGGGATGTTCTGTATGTTAAATGTGTCACTCTGATTGGTTAATAAATAAAACACTGATTGGACAGTAGCCAGGCAGAAACTATAAACAGGACAAGGAGAGAGGAGAATTCTGGGAAGTGAAAGGCTGAGTCAGAGAGACACCGCAGCCGCCGCCATGACAAGCAAGGTGTAAGGTACTGGTAAGCCATGAGCCTCATGGCAACTTATAGACTAATAAAAATGGGTTAATTTAAGGTATAAGAACAGCTAACAAAAAGTCTGCCACAGCCATACAGTTTATAAGTAATATAAGTCTGTATGTGTTTACTTGGTTGGGTCTGAACAGCTGTGGGACTGGCGGGTGAGAGAGATTTGTCCTGACTGTGGGCCAGGACCAAAAAAACTCCAGCTACAAATGGCACCCAATGGCTTGTCAAGAGTTTCCACCTAAAACCTGAAAAAAAAGATTCTAAAACAGAGCTAAAAACAGCTTCCTAGTTGTCTCTCTTAAGTTAGCTGCAGCCTGCATGTTTGAGCTAATCTATGGTGGGTTTGTGGCGTGCGTGCATGCTTGACCTATGCTATGTTACACAGAGGTATCTCCAAACTGCACACTATGCTGTGTGTTGGATATAGTTTTTGCTAGTTAAAAAAAAAAAAAAAAAAAAAAAAAAAAGAGGTTTCTGGACTATACACTACTATGATAAAAACATAGACCCGCTGTTTCTAAGAGTTGATGTCTCACAGAGCTGTCGGTAAACTGTACCATCACCATGTTGAAAAGCTGAGGTAGATGGAGCCAACAGCCACAACGGCCATTTCAGTCTTAAAAATACTACAGTTTAAAACAATAAATTCACAATAAAACAAATTCAGATAAAACAAAACTTTAAATGCTTTACAATTTATATAAAAATGTACATAGGCTTAAAAAATATATACAATTATATAAAAAAGATAGTTTTTGAAAATAGTCTTTAAAGAGACAATAAAAGTAATATAAAATATAAACCACATAAAAATAGATACTACACAAAAAATCTAGATTATGTTGTCTTTGGAATTTTTAACTACAAAGAGACATTTGATTATAAAAACTACTAAGTTAAACTAAGTTAAAATATATATATATATTAAAGGTAGCTCAACTTCAAAATTTAGATGTAAGGATATGTTACTTTGGAAAGGAGGCTCTGCTTTTGTTTCCACAGAAAGCCAGAGACTAAAGATTTGTTCCAGATTAAGATACATCAGGTTTAACCAGCCAAGATCCCCTAAAAGGCCTCCGATGACACCATGGCCCAGATGATCCAACATCCAAAATGGTTTCAAGACAACTGACTCAGACGATACACCCTCACAGACTACTCCATAATCCTAAAATTTTCTTTGTGTCCCCATAAGATACAACGCCCCCCCCAACAAAAAATAATAAAAAAAACTATACCCAAATTCCCAAATATACTAAGCTGGCTTTAAAGATAAAATTGGCTCACTCCTTCTCTAAACCCAAACATACTACTAAAAAAAAAGGTTCAGAGGTACTTTTGTCCCCTATCAAAAGAGCCCTGTGGTGTGGGACAAAAAAATCTCTCAAGCTTTTTTTTTGTACTAGTAAAGGCTTGTAGCTGGATCCAGAAGCCAAACCCCAAGAGAAGCTTAAAGAATTTACCAGGCAATCTTAGCCAACATGGAAAGACCTATTTTTGCAAAATTAAATATCTATATGTATTTATTAATGAATAAACCGCAAGACTCCTCTTACTTAGTATTTTAGTGGGCATCAAAGAGCTGAGGTGCTCGTTAAGGCTCACTGAGCTTTTAAGCAAATATGTCTGCAAGAAGCATAGGATATGCTGCTGGGCCATCCAAGGAAGAAAATGTTTCAAGAGCATGATGTGGAATAAGAGTTAGCTACAGGCTAGCAAAATACCAACAAATGTTGGTTATGGATTCTAATATGAATTAGTATAATCTAGACCAGGACACCCAGCCTGTTTCTCCCTCAGAGTGTTCATCTCAACCAGGAATTGGCTTCCCTTCTCCCTTGTCATGGTAATCTGTTTGTACTGAGACATTCTCTCTACTAAAACTAGGTAATATTTCCTATTCTCTACTTATTTCTTGGAATCTTCCAGGCAGTTGCCATAGAAATGCAGAAGAATCTTTTCCTAAATGTGTGAGACTAAATTTTTAAAGCTGTGCATTGATTATTTCTATTTTTCAACACTGGCAGGTTTTATTATAACAAGAGGATCAGGGAAATATTTTCAGCTCATCTAAAAATGCCAGACTTTCATCTTTCCTTCAAAGCAACCCTTTGAGTTTGGTAGTAGTTATATCAAAACATATACAGCGCCATCTTTTGATAGAAATTCCTGCCTCATATCTATCATCTCCATCATTGAAGCACATTATTTTAGCTTTGCAAGCTTTTTAAACGCCATGGCAACCTGCAACTCTTTCAAACATAGACTAGCATTTCCCCATCATCTCTTCACTTTCATTTTGTTGTTGTTTTTAGATGAGACCAGCTGCCTTCTGATCACTAAAATGTCAGAGTGAGAAAAAAGTCATTTTACACAAGAAAGAAAAAGTTAGATATTCTAGGAGTCAAAACTCCCACAGAAATCTTTTTTAAAAGTCTGCAGAAGTTATTCTCCACGGAATGTACACAGGTGACTGCTGTTACTGTCAGTGGCAGTTAGAGATACTGTGACAGCCATGTCTGCCAAATAGTCACTCCCCAGACAGGGCTCCTCCAGTTTGTATTTACAGGGACATCAGTGACTCTTGGTTTTAAAGGGTAAAACAAAAATAACAAACAATATGCAAGCTAACACAGAAAAGTTTTCTCTGCCTGCAACCATGGCTGAATCCAGAGCCTTTCTAGATAACATTTATCTCATTTCTAAAGTGAACATTGAATGAGAAGAGCTTTTAATTCTCCATTCAGCAAAAGAGCTCTTATATGTGGTTCCATATTAACCCACCACCATAATGTGTCAACAGGAAGGCATGCATAAGTGGATGCCAAGCCTTCATCATGCCACCAATTAGGTAAACATTCTTCTTCTGCAAGAAACCTGGAAGACATTGAAAGAATGGATGATTTCACCTGGACACATCCAACAGTACATGAGCCTGTAGGTTGTAAGAGTGGTACTGTAAAGGAATAATTTCTTTTTAAAAATTAATTTTAAAATAATATAAAATTTCAAAACATAATGATTTAAAATAATTTAAAATCCCTTCTCTGGTTGCTTCAATTATGTTTAGATAGTTGTGCTTAATCATTGAGTTTCCTGTGTGTGTGGAAGGACCAGAGGATAAGCTCAGCTGTTGTTCCTTAAGCATGGTCCACCTTTTTTATTGAGACAGGCTCTCATTGGCCTGGAGCTTCACAAGGAAGTGAGGCTGGTTAGCCAGTGAGCACCAAGGCTCTGTCTGTCTCTATCTCTCAGGATTAAGATCACAAACATTAACCGTCACATCCAACTTATTTATGTGGGATCTGAGCATGGAGATCAGGTCTTCAAGCTTAACCTAAGGAGCCACTTTTCCAACACGTCATTATAAAGTGCTTAATAACCAATAAGGCTCTCAAGAACACATTCCTACTCTGACAATTAAATGGGTTAACAAAAAAATCATAATCATAAAATAAACCTCTATGTGAAAATTATTAAATAACTAAAGATACATGAGGACTCAATATACACATACACATATTGTTTCTCTCTAGTCTTCTTTCAAACTGGAAATCACTGCATCAAAGACAAACTTCAGGAAGAAAGAAAAAAAATTTACTCTCTTTTAAAAGTCATATGTATACACATAATACATATGACTTTTAAAAGAGAATAAATATTTTCATTAAAATATTCATTAAGTGTCTTATTATACATTATATGTTGCTGTAAAATCAAGAAAAATTCACCATCATTTATTTTAGTGCTGTATATATTCCAAAATAATCAATGATTATGTATAAAATATGGTTATTGTAGGGGGCAGTCATAGTGACTAACATGGTTCCAAATAGCCTGGTCTTCAATGATCTCTTTTGGAAAGCAATCTACATCTTCCCCAAACTATAATTTTTCTAAATACTTCTAAAACTCTTAAAATTCCTTTCCTGGTAGTTTATGAATCATACTTTGGCAAGAAGAGAACATCAGAGTATAATTTTTAGTATCTAGTTTACTTTCCAGATTTTTGTCTAAATGGGCCTGAAGAAATGATGTCCAGAGGATCCATGACTATCTTAGAGTTTCTGTTTCTGTGATGAAACACCATGACTGAAAAAAACAAGTTGGGGAGGAGAGGGCTTTCTAAGATTACATATCAGCATTGGTGTTCATCACTGAAGGAAGTCAGGACAGGAACTCAATCAGGACAGGATTCCATGGGCAGGAAGTGATGCAGAGGCCACGGAAGAGAGCTGCTTACTAACTTGTTTCCCATGGCTTGCTCTGCCCAAATTCTTATAGAACCTAGGACCAGAAGTTCAGGGATGGCACCATCTACCATGGGTTTGACCCTAACCCAATTGATCACTAAATGAGAAAATGCCTTACAGCTGGATCTTAAGAAGGCATTTCCCCAGCTGAGCCTCCTTCCTCTGGTGACTCTAGCTTGTGTCAATTTAACACAAAACCACTCAGTACAACTGCCTCCTTCTGGACTCTGAGGGCACTACACTCACACAGGCATACAGACATACACATAAATAAAAATTAAGATGATTAAAAAAAGACTGTTATGCAGAACCCAAATCACATACAATGGGAAGCTTTTGGGCCATTGAGGTATCTCAGTGGGTAAGATGGTTTGTGAAGCCTGATGACATTAGTTCTGTTTTTTTGGCACGCCCTTATGGAATGAAAGAACTGACTTCAGGAAATTTTTCTCTGTCCTCATCAAATACAAAGTGGTACACATGCCCCATTCCATCATATAGGATAGATAGATAGACAGACAGATAGACAGACAAATACAGAGAGAGAGAGAGAGAGAGAGAGAGAGAGAGAGAGAGAGAGAGAGAGAGAGAGAGTTAAAATAAACAATTTTTCAAGGAAGGCTTTTGTTACTAGTCATAATATTTATAAAAAATGTCTTCTAAGCTATGAAGGTGTAGGAAGTCAGTCTTCCAAAGACTTTGTCAGTGATGCCCCCAGAAACCTCCTTGGAGGGGCCACTTAGATGAACTTCAAGCATCCTTATAGTCTAAATTCATTTCCAACTTCACTTAGTAATCAGGATATAAATGGTTACTTTCTACATAGATGCTTAAAAATGAACAGAGTGACTGTGTTCAAAAGCATCAATATTTCAAAATGAATATAAGGGAAGAGCTGTAGCTCAGTATTATATTATTTGACTACCATATATGAGGCTCCAGGCTTAATCCCGAATACTTAAAGAATTACCTTCTAAGTTCCCAGCTTCCACAGAACTCAGAAGGCACTTCCTGGGCATAAACTCCCTTCTAACTTCTGTGAACAACAGCTTACCTAACACTGTAACTTCCCTTAACACAAGAAGAGCAGCTTTCCCTCTTTGTGGTCATCAGCATCAGAAATGGTTCCACAGTAAACAGACAGGCCTCTGGTAGACCACTGTCCATTTAAGTCTTTTGAGCATTTCCCAGAGTCTTCCCCTCTGCCATTTCTACATACCAAGTACTTTTCTTTATAAATTCACAAAGCTTGGACAAGCTATAAGTCATATGTCTACTGGTGTCTTGAAAATCTTTTAAATTGCAGTATTTGCAAATAATGTCAGTAAACTGGAGTCAATCTATTGCCCAAAAGAGAGGGAATTTGGAAGGTAAGACTAGATTTATTGCTAGGAACAGAGTGTCTTAGTGTAATAAGAACTGTCTGTCCACTCATAGCATGATGGGGCCAATGATCTGTTGACTTCCTCTTAACATTTTCTATTCCAGAAAGCTGACATTAAAGAGTAAGACCCAGACAGAGATTAGCAATTCAGAATCAGGAAAAGATCTTTTTAAGTTCCCAAAGAAATGAAGAACAGAAGGCAAAATAAGCAATATTTGAAGAAATACTGGTCAAGAGTACTAAGTGTTACTCATCAAATAAGGTAATTAAGCTGTAGATTCAATCATCCTTATGCAACAAATAAATGCAAAAGAAAACAAGCAGATATGTCATGGTCAAGCTGCTAAATAAAACAAAATATTTCCATTGCTTTAAAGTGATGATAATTAACAATAACAAACTGAGAGTTAACTCTTCAAAGAAGATTATAGAAGCCAGAACACAGTATAGGAACAGCTTTCAAATACAAAAACGAAAGCCAAAAATACCTGTCATCTTTGTTATTCAGAGCCCAAAGCGTGTTAAAAAAAATTAGAATGAAAATACAACTATTTCAGACTGAACATGAAATTGCAGGAACAAATGTCCCAATCCTCCTTTGTGGGGTAAAGAGATGGCTCAGTAGTTAAGAGAGATTGCTGCTATTGCAGAGGACTCAGGTTCAGTTCCCAACACCTATGTTGGGCTGCTCACAACCATCTATAACTCCATTGTTAGGGAATCTAATGCATTCGTCCTGCTGAAAACACTTGCACTCATGTGCACACACTGATACTAATATATGTATAATACTTACTTGAAAATAAGATACATCTTTTAAGATGTCCTCTTCTGTTGTCTTTTGGGGTCAGGTGAGGCACTGGGCAAAGGGAAAACACCATTTGAAATATGCCTTTTGCATTCTTCTGTAACAAAAATAACTGCACTAGAAATTACCAGAGCCCTATCTGGCCTGGAGGAAGGACACTCAGGCAACTCTGGCTGGCTGGCTCCCTGTGTCACAAAAGAAAGGAAAAATAAAAACTAAGATAAAAAATAAAAAATATTATCTAAGTTCACAGCTCTGAGGTTCATGACTTCTGAAAGACAGATTTAATTATACAAGTTTTTAATGTTTTTTTCCTTTTTAATACCTTAGGAAAACATTAGTAGGACATTATTCTAATAGCAATGTGTCAAAATGGAGATAACTGCAAGGCAGAGATAACTTAGAAAAATATGTCTTAGGGAAATCCAAAGACAAAACAAATAAAAAGAACTGAGTGGATACCAGAAAAACTAAGTCTATAACATCTGCAACTACAATGTATTATAAATACACATCAACAGTAGCACACCCAACACAGCTTCCTTAACTACTCCCATTACTACTCCAAATGTTCTATGTTGTTGTGGGACATCTTTCTATATGCTGTGAATATGTGTTGCTATCATTGGTTAATAAAGAAGCTGCTCTGGCCTATGACAAGTCAGGATATAGCCAAGAAATCCAAGGAAGAGGCAAGAAGAGGAAGGGCAGAGTCAAGAATCAGCCAGACACAGAAGAAGCAAGATGACAACGTAGAACTGAGAAAAGGTACCAAGCCATGTGGCTAAACATAGATAAGAATTATGTGTTAGTTTAAAAGTAAGAGCTAGTCAGTAATAAGCCTGAGCTAATGGCCAAGCAGTTATAATTAATATAAGCCTCTGTGTGTTTACTTGGGTCTAAGTGGCTGTGGGACCAGGTGGGACATAGGAAAACCTCTGACGATATTTGGTGCTCACCATTGGGCATTAATCCACATAAACCTAAGAAAGCTTAAAGATTCTGAACACACAAAAAAGGAGCCACACCGGGTTTTCTAGTCTCACTGCCTCATGCTGGCAGTAGTGCAGAAACTTGTCTGCCAACAACTGCCTGCAAGATGGAGTTGGCTGCCAGCTGCCATAAGCTAAGCAGCATAGCGGATTCCCAATGCAATACACAATGGCATCTCCAAGCCATGCAGCACACTGCATGGTGGATTTAGCTTTTGCTAGTATAGACAAAAAAAAAAAAAAAAAAAAAAGTTTATGGACTACATGCTGTTGGATAGAGTCATGGACCCACTGCCTTCCAGAATTGGCGGAGAGTATGGTGAATTACCTCCGCCATGTTGAAAACTGAGATGGGAAAAGTCACCAGTTAAGGCTGATGCTTCAGTTTTAGACACCGCAGTTTAAAACAATAGATTCACAATAAGGCAGATTCATATAGAATAAGATTTTAAATGGTTTACATTATATGCAAAAATGTACCTAGGCTTGGAAGAATGAGAAAAAAGAGTATATTCAGTTATAAAAGAAATAGATTTAAAAAATAATGTTTTAAAGAGACTTTTACAATGTTAAAGTTAAAACCTTTCTTTTTGATTAGGCAGAAAAGGGGAAGTGCTGTGGGATGTCTTTCTGTATGCTGTGAATATGTGTTGCTATGATTGGTTAATAAAGAAGCTGCTCTGGCCTATGGCGAGTCAGGATATAGCCAGACAAGAAATCCAAGGGAGAGACCAGAAGAGGAAAGGCAGAATCAGGAGTTGCCAGCCAGACACAGATGAAGCAAGATGACAAGGCAGAACTGAGAAAAGGTACCAAGCCATGTGGTTAAACATAAGAATTATGAGTTAATTCAAGTGTAATAAGCCTGAGCTAATTGCTGAGCAGTTATAATTAATATAAGCTTCTGAGTGATTATTTTATAAGCCACAGGACTGTGGGGGCTTGGTGGGACTGGAGAAATTTTCTGACCATACTATGTTCAGTTGTTCTATATATTAAAATTTAATATAAAAGGGAAGAAATAGCATACTTTGAAGTGACAGAACAAACATCAGAATAAGACACAAATACAGCATTATTAAGTGGAGCTTATAAAACAACTATTACTAAAATGGAGTATACTAATAGAAAAACAGACACCATGTGAGAATACATGGGTAATGTAAAACCAGAAATGAAAGATCTAAGAATCTAAAGGAAATATGAAAAATAAAATGAAGTTTATCCCATAATGTGTTCCTCAACAGTTTAAATGTAAACAAAGAAGAAAGCAGAGAGTTTGAAGAGATATTATCAAAACACCTTAAACTTCAAAGAGAAGAAAGAAATGGTGGAGAAAAAAGAGAATAGCTGAGAACTCTGGGCAATTATAAAATTCTCTGAAATGCGCACAACGAAACAGTTGGTGTAGAAGGACAAGAGGAAGAGAGAAAATATTGGAATAAGTAATATCTAAAATCTACCAACATTAATACAGATCAAAGATGCTCAGAGAATATCAATAGGGGTAAACAGGAAAATTTCTATACTGAAACATAATGTTATCAGTTTTTTTTAATCTGGATGGAAATTATAATAGACAAAAAAGAGTGTCTCATGCTTGTGGTCCTTTCTCTTGCACATATAAAGCCCAGGATTGTAATGGAAGACCCAGAAGCTTACAGCTCCAAACTCAGAGAAGTTGCCTATAACTCCAGGCTTTAAAGGGAATGAACCTAATGCTCTATTCATTGACCTGGTCTTTAGTAACTACGGCAGCTATTGTAATTATTGTCTCTCAGCAAAAGTGAAGGAAAGTCACAGGCAGCCCTGCTAGTGCTCCATCTCATAAATAGGCCTCATGTACTGGGACCCTTCACCCTACAATAGTCTGTATTACCAGTGATGCAGTTCCTGGGACAGGTATCTGAAGCTGTTGGGCCTTAAAGTTTGGCAGAAGCCAGGACTTTTGCAGTAACTGGACCACAGATTACTTTGGTTTGACTTAGGCTGGGTTGAGTTTTGTCTCTGGCTTTTCACAAGTTTGTTTATCTATCTATCTATCTATCTATCTATCTATCTATCTATCTATCTATCATCTATCTATCTATCATCTATCACCCTTCTTCAGCTTCAGCTCTCTATCCTTCCTCTACCCTGTATGTCACCGGTGTCTCTGTTCCTTACTGCTTCTTCCCTGCTTTCTGGAACCCCCCAGCTTCCTCTCATTGTTACTGTCACTGTCTGGTGCTGCCACTTCTGCTGTCATTGCCTCTGTCACCACTGTCACCACTCTGAGCAACTTTTGCTTCTTCTCTTCATGTAACAACCATCCCTGCCCACTTTACTAATGCTACAGACAAGAGAAGAAAATGCCACTCATGAGAAGCCTTTTATTGAATAAATATTACAGCACTGTGAGGAAGAACCAGAATGTGTCCTCTACTATCTTGAAAAATAACACCCTGCTCATATATTGCAAAGGTGTGTGCCTATTCACAGCAGACATTCAGGCAAAAAATAATTGTTGCACCAGTCACAGGCTTTTAGCTTGGGTGGTTGGAGAAGTGCTGTCCTTTGGCCAAGGTGAAAATGGCTACAGTGTTATCTAGCATTCAACAAGACATGTGATTTGAAGAAGAAAGTCCAACACAGGTTGTGTGAAACAGTCGTAAGTGGGACAGTGCCTGCTGGAGTGGAATTGCACTTCAGCAGCAGCTGCTGCTGTATTTATGTTAGCTGTTGTAAGGAATCTCTAGAGCAGTCAGAGCAGGAAGATTGACAAGGGTTTGGCCAGTTGTTTTAATCAAAGTCATCTGCTCAAGAGAGTTTAGATACCAGCAAGAGCTATTACTTAAGGACCCAAATCAGCATGTACCCTAATATCTTACCTTCTTTTAGAGGAAAATAAATGTTCAGTGATGTCTTAGTTAGGGTTTCTATTGCTATGAAGATACACCATGACCACAGCAGCTCTTACAAATGAATTATTTAATTAAATTATGGTGGTTTACAATTCAGAGGTTCAGTCCATTATTATCCTGGTGGGACATGGTGGTATGCAGGCAGAATGGTGCTGCAGAGGTAGATGAAAATTCTACATCTTGTGCAAGCAACAGAAAGTGGTCTTAGACACTAGGCAATATCTTGAGCATCCATGAGACCTCAAAGCTCACCTCCAACAAGACCAAACCTACTCTAACAAGGCCACACCTTCCATTACTACCACTCCCTTTGGTGGCCTTTTTCTTTCAAGCAATAAGTCCTTAATATTATCAGTGTTTTTAACAATACACAATAGCCTGTAACAATGTTCTTCCCTTCAGGACTCCAGGGAGAAGTAAAGCTCTTTCAAATTTTGACCAGTATGATATGATTTTTATTTATTGTTTCTGCACATATGTATCAATATATGTGTGTAGTTACCTTTAGAATGCAGAAAAGGATGCTTGACCCCTGGAGCAAGAGTTATGAGTGGTTGTGATCCTCCTGACATGGGTGCTGGGAACCGAACCTGGGTACTCTGCAGGGTAGTATGAGCTTTTAATTACTGAACTATCTCTCCAGCCCCCACAATATGTATACTATTTAAATGAGGAAAAATTAAAACACTGATGAAAGAAATAGAAATATCTATATAAATCATCATATTTTACATATCAATATAAATGATTGTATTCCATGTTCACTGATTAAATATGAACTCTCCAATTGGTTCATTTTATTAAGGTACCAATTCTGCTAAACTTCAGCCATAGATTAAATATAATGTCAGTTAAAATATGACCTGATAAAGCTATTCAAACCTGATAAAGCTATTGTAAAATCACTAAAAATTTCTGATCTATAACACATGATACAGATAGCAAAGTACAAATATCTATTTAGTGCCATAGTATAGTCATCAAGTATGATATTGATGAAATAATAGTCAAATAAATCAATGTAACAGAATAGAGAACTCAAAAACAGCTTCACACAGTAGGTGTGATGATATTGGGCAAATACATAAAACAACTTAGTGAAGAAAGGTGGAATTTAATTTTAAAAAGTGCTAGAACAACTAGACATTTACATGTTAGTGAAAGAATCTCCTCAGATCTTATTTCTCAGAAAATGAAGACATCTTGATCATAAGTGTAAAATGAAAACCTTGAAACCTTCTGGACAGTAGGAACAGATTCATGATAAGTTCTGGGACTCAATGTGGAGTTGTTAGATAAATAACAGTGGTATGATACTTGAGAGAAATTATGATAATCTTAAAAACCAGATCTTCTTTCTGAAAGACACTGTTATAACTAAAACATAAGCTACAGATTGAGAAAAGTATTTTCAGAACATATGTCTCATAAGGAGCTGTATCTAGAACTTGGGGAAAAATTTAAAATTCAACATAAAGAAAATGCATGAGGGATAGAAGGAGGCTTGTATCTGAATAAGCATTTCACCTAAGTGATATGCAGATGCCAGATATTTATATGAAATGATGTTCCACCTCACATGTCATAGGAATTGAACAATTACAAAAGTGAGAGGCCACTACTCATTTTCCACTTGTTAACATGGTAAGATCTCATCATTGACCATGTCAAATGCTGAACATGTGAAGGTTTTTTGAATTCCATTCATTGTTGGGAGGAATGTGAAATGGCACAACTATCTTGAATGACAATTCCATTGTTTTCACAGAGAAAAAGACAGGCTTGTCATATTGGAAATAATGTTCCTTGGCAGCTGCCCAAAGAAGGTGAAAACTTATGAATAACCTGTAGCTTGCCTATAAATGTTTATATTAAAAAAATCTGTGATTTCCAAAGGTTGAAGCAGTGCAAATAGACATTACTAGATGACTGAATCAGGAAATGGTGGTACATCATATAATGGTGTAATGTATAAGCTATTAAGCTGCAGAACAACTGAGAAATCTCAAAAACACTGCTAACTGAGAGAAAACACAAAGCCTTATTTGTATGGCTACAACTACGTAACTGTGGAAGCTACTTTTTTTTTTATTGCTGTGAGAAAATTGGACATAAGCAACTTAGGGAAGGAAGGGTTTATTTTGTCTCCCAGTTTGGAGGGAAAGTCCATCATGATGGAAAGGTGTGGGAGAAGGAGTGTGAGGCAGCTGGTCACACTGAATCCAGTCAGGAAGTATAGACAAGTGAATGCTTGTGTTCAGCTTACCTTCTCCTATTTACTCAGTTCTGATCCCAGCACATAAATGGTTTTTCCTGTATTCAGATTAATCTTCCTCCTCAGTTAAAGCTTTCTGGGGAACATCTTCATGGGCACATTGAGAGGTGTTATGATTCTCAGCTAAACCAAATTGATAGTGAAGATTAATCATCACAATGGCATTTTAAAAAATGGAAAACTATATACACAATAAGGAGACGAGAGAGGAATGTGTAGAATGGGGGAAAATGCAGGTGAAGCACAGGTGAGTATAGATAGGTAAAAGTATTCTGTATGTCAATGACAGAGGCAGGTAACATAGACTGTACACTATCAAAACCCATAGAACTTCACATCATAAAGTCTGATTATGAATTTAAAATAAAAATTTTAATTTGTAATCATGTGCCAATCATGTTCACTAACTTTAACATGTATACCAACCAGTGAAGATGGCCACAAGAAAGGAATGGGGGTGTGTTTCTGTACTGTGGGGGCAATTCATGGAAATTCTCTTTACTGTATTTTCAGTTTTTTATATACAAATGAAATATATTAAAATAGAGACATATAATTTTAGAAATGGAGAGAATCATTCCAGAAATCACATAAAAATTAAGATTTCAATTTGGCTAAAACATAAAAGGTGACAGCTATCCTTGGGAAAAAAATGAAATATAACTTTCAATGTGGAGGAAATCATGTAATATTTGCTATTAAAGCAGATAATGTTACATAAGTGGAATTTTGATTAAGCATGCTACTTTTATATAGAATATTTTATCTTTAACTCCTTTTTAGCATAGACAGAAATGTTGGCTGCAGTGTTTCTATGTGTTGTTTAATTTCACTACTGGGCTAAAGTACAAATGTAATGAGAACAATCTAAAGCTAATTTCTCAAAGTAAATGTTATTTGCATTTACTCAGTTTTAGATAATAGTTTGATTCAATGTGATCATTAAGAGCATAATGTGCTTTTTCAGGGTGTTCTAATATATATATATATACAGTTTTCAAAACATTAATGAGAGAGAGAAAGAAGGAGAGAGAGAGAGAGAGAGAGAGAGAGAGAGAGAGAGAGAGAGAGAGAGAGAGAAGAAACATAATTTGAGAAGTGGGAGCAGACGTGGGATTGCTTGGAGTGGAGAGACAGAAGTTTGGAAATGTTGTGATTACAGCACTCATGTATGAAGTTCTCAAAAATTAGAAAATAAAATTAGAAATATCAGACATGCATCATTATTCAGAACAGCTTTACCATAAACCATTTTTGACTAACCAGCATAAAACAAATAAAAATATACCAACTCTCCCTATCCTGACTTCCCATCTGCTTAACACTGCTGAGTTTTCTGAGTCAACTTTGTTTTAAATTCTGTGGAATTTTCAGGCAATCTTCCTCTCCTCCCTTCCCTTCCCTTCACCTCTCTTTAATACTTCCAGGATGACCAATGCAAACATCTTGCCGAAGCTCACTTTTTGTACATTGTACTATTGAGTACCATTTAGTCAAGTGGAAAGCTTTACTGGGTTCATTTTAGGTGAACATGTATATGCCCATTTTTCTCTGAAAGTGGATGAAGAATTCTAAAGAACTCATAAAACTGTAGAAGCAATTTCAAGAGTCCATCCTGATTGTTCCCACTGTGAAGTAGAAAGCAACATCAGGGGTTCAAAAACATTAATGTACTCCAGGATATATCAGTAAGTACTTATTGCACATCCCTGTCAAGCATGGAGAACTCTGCATAGTTCAGAGTTATTTGCAGAGTTCTCAAAGTAAGATGTCCTTATTATGCTGGCTGTGAGTCACCTTACATAAACCCAAAGTCAGCCAAAAGGAATTCAAGACAGAACTTACCTATAAATCTACTGTTAACATTTGAGCTACTGGCTCTACATACTCATGGATTTCTAATTCTAGAAGATGGCTTTGGAAACACATTTAAGCATATTCATTTTTACAAAGAAGATAAGTGTGTATGACTTTAAAATTTTTTATTACATATATTTATTCATTGGCATGAGGGACATTTACAACAGTGTGTGTGTGGAAGACAAAAAACAGCATGTGTAAGTTGGCTCTTTCCTTTGCCCTGTCTGTGATTTCTAGGGGTTTCTGGTCATGGGGTTGGCAAGAGGTAGTTTTAATTGTTGAGTCATCTCTCAAATCTGGGGTCTCTAACTTTTAATGATTGGCAGAATAAAATTTAAACTATAGATAGGTTAATGTTTTCATCTCCTATATTTAGTAAGTAGTGTGATTACTTACATGAGTAGAAAACAAAATTCTTAGACATCAGGAGCTAAGACAGACTTAAGGAAAATAAAGTGAGTGTTAGGCAGCCTGCTAGCAATGCTACAAAGTCAGAGTCATGTGGTCTGACTAGCTCCTTCCTCCTCTGTTTTTTTAATTTACTTGTATGTTTAATTATGTGTATTAGAATATGCAGACATATTTGAATATACAGAAGTACAGGTGTCCTTGGAGGCCAGTGGTGTCAGACCCCTGGGAGTGGAATTACAGGTAGTTATGAGCTCCCTGATATGAGGACCAACTGAACTCTGGTCCTCTGAAAGAACAGGACAGGCTCTTAACTACTGGATCTTTTCTCTAGCCCACTGCCTACCCTTCTTTATAAAAGACAGCGCTTTCACAGCACTGTATAATAACCACAACTGCAGGAACTAAACTTGAATCCACAATGATTCTAGGTCAATGTTTTTTTTCTCTACAACAATGAAACACTCTACTTTGTCAAGTTCATCAATCTGCCACAATGACCATGTAAATAGTTTACTTGCAATTCTAAACATGGTTGCTCTTAACCTCTGCTATTTTGGAGGACTTGTGTTTGTTGTTTTCTATACACTACACCTAATTTTCACATAATCTTTGTGTCTTAGTGCTGATTTTCTTCATTTAGTGGATGAGGAAATTGAAGACCAGGAGACAAATAGTTTAACTGCCAAACCTTAAATGACTAGGTATTGCTGGAGGCAAGGTTTCAGCTAAGTCTAAATTAAGAAGCAAACTTTACTCACAATACCAAGCAGACTCAATGTATCTGTGTTAAATGATTAGGCTTCCTGGGTATTCAACATAGAGTTTATCCCACTATGTCTCCACCACTAAGAAGTGTTCTCTATATCCACTTGAAGCTAATTATTACCCTGTCAACTTCTAATTTCTCTGTAATTAGAAGAGCAAAATATAATACAAGTATAGATACCTAAATGTAATTAACTCTTTCAATTATACCAACTGTCAGATTCGATTTCTGTAATCTTGTATTCAGCTTGAAAAAAATGAAATAAAATACGAAAGTTTAGATTGGAAAATAACAGGAAAGGAAATACCTAGCCAGAACTAACCAAAAGAGAGCTTGTACCCTGTAAAAGAAAAAGATATTTCTAGAGATAAGTTAAACACACCCAATTTTAGAATGCCCTGGAGCATGGAATCAAAATGTTTAACCTGTATATAGTTAATAGCATAGCTTAAAAAGGATGAGACAAGCCGGGCGGTGGTGGCGCACGCCTTTAATCCCAGCACTCGGGAGGCAGAGCCAGGTGGATCTCTGTGAGTTCAAGGCCAGCCTGGACTACCAAGTGAGTTCCAGGAAAGGCGCAAAGCTACACAGAGAAACCCTGTCTCGAAAAACCAAAAAAAAAAACAAACAAACAAACAAAAAAAAAGGATGAGACAATAATAATCAATTGAAATGAAAATTGAAAGAAACAAATCCATATTCTAGGACAAAAAGGTGAAAGAAAAAATCTCTAAATAGATGGATGCTAATAAATTAATTTTAGGAGTTGGGAGGGTACCCAAATTGCAGAAGTAGTGTTCGACATACACAGGGCCCTAGGTTTAAAACACCATTATTTCCCCAAAGAAAAAAATTATTCAAATTCAGAACACAAATCTACCAATGCTGTTATGAACAAGAATTCTCCCCCAAGAGGTCTCAAGAACATTAAAAATGATGAAAGTTATTATAAGCTGTTAATAGAATTAGAAAATTTCTAGAATATATATACTTCCCTTCCACCAACACTGATGAAAATGTTTACATTTTTGCTAATCACCTTTAATGATTATTTGCATAGTATATGCATACATACAACTCATATGTAATAAACAATAGATACATAGTCATGCTCCATTTACTAAAGGAGCTATGCTCTGAGAACTGTGTCATAGGGGGGATTTTGTTAATGTGCAAACACATGATGTAGCAACACAACCTAGATACTATGGGGCAATGAGGGCTTCTGTGAGCAATGGAATGATTACAGGCGTGAGATGTAGGAGACTACTACCAATTTAACACAGTTTTTCAAGTAAATTTTATTTTCATAAGTAGGGAGGGGTTTATTCTAAAATAGTATAGTTCTATAATTGAAAAAAACTACTAATCGTTATCATTCTGAGTGTTATGTACTACAGTACATATGCCATTATATATGTCATCCTTTATATTACTGACAGTGTAGCATCACCACAAACAAGTGAGAGTACCTGTGTATATGAGCTACGATGTTACAGTGTCACTAGGTAATAGGAATTTTCTGGATCTCTTATGGTTTTCTAAGATCATCATGATCTGTACACTCTGTCACTGACTAAATGTCACTATGTCACTCACCAGACTAATATGTGCAAGGCATATGTGCAGTAGATTAAACCTATATTATATGTAGCATACATGTGATACATATGTGCATATGCTTACATACATAACTTTGTCTACAATATGTGATACTTGTATATAACACAAAATATCTGTGAAAGGTAAAACAGTGATATTTTGCAATCTTATTTATATCCTCGGTGAATTCAAACATGATTATCAGAGGATTGTCAATCTAAATTATGAAGAAAACATAAAATGACCATTTGTTATTCTAGAAGCATGACAACTATCATAGAAGAATGAAAACTATCATACCAAAAGATCCTGGGGTAAGTGGAGTATGATACCACAAAACAATTTTTAAAGGCATAAAATTGAAGTTAAAATCTTCTTTTGATTAGAAGATAACTGTGAAAAATAAGCAGGCAATGATAAGAAGACATATTTGCAAAGGTCAGTAACAAAGACCTGAAAATAAGATAGCTAGGAGCTCCCAGGAGTATGATGTTTTGAAAAGTCAGAGAGGTTGAAAAACAGGTAAAAGTCTTGAGCATCCAGTAATAACTGAAGATATACAAATGGTCATTCAGACTGTGAAAAATGCTAAGCCATGAAACTGCAGGAAAATGTCAGATGAATTGTTATTGTAAAGTAAGAAAATAGAAAAGGAAAAAGTATTTTTAATCTAAAGTAACAACAATAATAATTTTTAAAGAACAACAAAGTATTAGTTAAAATAGATGATAGATTTCTCACCCATTGTTATAAGATGTGAAATGGCTAAGCTACTTTGAGGAACGTACTGATCTTCTGAAGCTGACTATAGCTGTGTTAACCCATCTCCCTGTAATCCCATTAATGAGGTGCACTCTGCAGTGAACATTTAACTGTGTATAAAAATCCCATGGACCAAGATATTCACAGTAACACTAACAGTAACTGCCCCAAACAGGAACAGTGTAAAAGCAAACCAACAATGCTATAAGCAAACAAGGCAGAATGTGTTCTATTTCCCTGTGTTCCAGCAATGGGGAGGCTGAAGCAAGGGAACCAGGAGTTGAGGTCAGCCTGGATGACACACTGAAGCCCTGCCTCAAAAACTAAACAAAACAAATCAAAACAACAGAAGAATGGAAAATTAATTATGGGCTACTCAAACAATAGAAGATCATAGAGAAAGGAAAACAAGTAAATGGCTACTCTACATAGATTCATTCATAAAAACATATTCGACAAAGAAAACCAAGCAAGGACTGTAAACATTGCATATAAATAATTATACTTACAGAGTTTCAGAAATAAATAACCCTGGAAGGATTTCAGAAGTTAGGGTCTTGGTTACCTTGGGGGAGAGGGTGTGTGGTGACCAGTCAAGAGGTGACCAGTCAACCCCATTACTGCTGGGGTTGAGTTTTCATCAAGATGTCAGGGTGATGATGGTATCAGGCAAGT
This sequence comes from Peromyscus californicus insignis, assembly GCF_007827085.1. Taxonomy (NCBI): domain Eukaryota; kingdom Metazoa; phylum Chordata; class Mammalia; order Rodentia; family Cricetidae; genus Peromyscus; species Peromyscus californicus. The sequence goes on along the minus strand of NW_026294617.1, from coordinate 1,037,387 downwards.
TCCTTTGAACAAGTTCGCCATGCTGAGTACTGTTTACACACACACACACACACACACACACACACACACACACACACACACACACCTCATTTAATTGTTTTTTAAAATAGAAGCATTAGCAAGTATCTCCAGATGACCTCCATGTTAATGCAGAACCCAAGCATTTTGCAGATTTGCACATAGAACACGAGGCATTTTGAACGGAAGCACTGTTTGCACACTTGTAAAATCCAGCTTGTTTTAAGGATGTAATCCAACTTTGTTTTCTTTTGGTTTTTGCTCCCATTGTGTGTCAAAGTAGGAACACTAGTCAGATTAATTTAGAATTTTGGACTTAAGTTTATTGTAATCAATACGAAAATACATAGCTTGATAAATCAATATTTGATAAACTCAATAACTGAAGGATATCACTATTAGGTGTTTATAGACTATGTTTTTCTGTAGAGCAAGAGATTATTCTGAGTCAAACATAAATGACTGTGTTCCAGAAATGTGGTTTCAGGTAATCCTGGATGACATGGTCCAGTGTGAAAGTAGTTACATGAAATTTTATTGCTACAGAACAGAAGAAAGCTATAAAATCAAGGTGTTTTCTGAATACATTGTTGGAAACATCTGGTAAACTGGTTAGGGCAAATTGAGGGAAATTGCTGTGGATTTTTTTTATCTGATGACATCATTATGTCTTGGATTGGTGGAAGCTAGGAGTATGCTAAATTAAAACCCTGTAAAAGTTTTAACTTATTTATAGTCACAGGATGTTAGGTCAAAAACATAAGTAGGCAATGAATGGCTGTTAAGGAAGCTAAAGACGGCTTAAAAACATTTGTCTCCGGATCTGCAACATTCCAACTCTCCACAATCATAAATTTCTAACGGGTTAATAAGCCTTTTAGAATATTTATCATAGATGTGGCTCTTTTTCTGAGAACTTCAGTTTACAGAGAAGAGCCAAAGTTTTTCCCCAAAGTCACCATCAATGTCTCATCCCCATCTCCATCTGGAGTTCAGCAGAAGATGTTTGCTGGTGTTGCTACATTCCAGAAAACCTGAGATTCTTTAAATGAGGAAGAACAAGTGAACAGACATTGAATGTCTAAGAATTACCTATTGTTTCTGTTTTCTGTCAACGAGCTGGTAGAAATTGCTGTCAGAATCTCAGTAGCTGACACCACAGCACAGAGTGATGTGCTTAGGTGTTCTTGGAATCCCTGATTCAGAATTTTTTTCAGATGGAATGTTTTGAAGAATGGCATATTTTAAATGCTATCGGTAGCATTAGAGTGGTTCTTTTTGTTTGTGACATTTCAAAAGGAACATTTTTTGAGTAAATATTGATGGATCATTTACATACACAGCAGTGAAATAACCACATAGTTCCATTTGAACTATGTTTTTCCCAACCTATCAGAAATTACCATCTTAAATTAAAGTTTGAGTTCAATAAAAATAAGGGCATTTTGGAGTTACATATTTTCATAAAAATTGTGTTGAATTGGTAAAAATCAGTCAATAATTCAAGAGGATATTAAAATTTTTTCCACTTCTGTGAAAATGGTTTTACTTAGTAACCTAAAGAAGAAATAATTGTGTTTCATATGCATTTGGGAAATAAGCTAGTATCACCATTTTATATAATTTACATATATATTTAATACATTAGGGAATCTATTTAAAATTTGAAAGATTTCTAAATATGATTGAATAAATATTAGTAAATCTTGAATTCTATAAAGGGGCGAGCCAAGGAGATACATGAAACCAAGTAACCCTCTTAAAACAATGCCATGGAAACATTTCTGTGTTGGAAAGATATATTTCCCAACTTTTCTAGATATATTTTCAAATAAAATAATAATCTTTTATAGGCAAGTATTTTTTTTAATTACCAGCAATTCATTTTGTTAGATGTAAATCTTGGAAGATCATTTAAGGATGCAAAATCAGAGATGGAAATCATTTGAGTTAGAAAATCTTGAACAGGTCCTCCTGAAGAAACTCAATTGAGTGTGTTCTACCTTCCTCCAAGAACCTTCATTTTCTCTTAACATCTGGCCTAAAATCTATGTTAAGAAGTTGGAGAAATGAGTCATCAATGAAGAGCACTGGTTCTTCTTAAAGAAGACCAGGGTTAAATTCCTGGCATCCACATGGCAACTCTCAACCACCTGTAATGAGAGTTTCAGGAATCTGATGTGCTCTTCTCATTTCCACGAGCACCAGGAATGGATATGGTACACAGACATACATGCAGGAAAACACCCAAGACAAGGAGAGAGAAGATCTGTGTCAAAATACAGTTAATGAACTCTATCTCTACTTCAAAAAAATAACATGTGGAAAGAGTAAAAGTAAAATAAAACAATGAGTTAGAACTCCCCACACAGAAGTTTGTAGCCTTCATGTCTGTGTTTCTGCTCTAACTTTTTATTTGAGCCAATGTTTGTCCAAGGTTTCAAGCTTGTCCTAGTTGAATGAAGCTCAAACAGCTTTCCTTCTTGCCTTCAATCACAGTATGCCCCTCATTTGTCCCTTCTCTGTCGATGGTTATGCCACCTCTGGTGGCATTACATGACTACTCCTATTGCCACCAACTTCAGCCCCTCCAGGAAAAAAAACCTGTTTAAATTTGTCAGATTCCTGTTTTCCCAAACAGGCCAACACCTAAGCAAATTAAGCATGTTTCTTCTATATAAAGATTAGTGCCACCAGGCCAAGGGGCCATTACTCCATGTGCCCATGTGCCCACACACACTCTTACCTCAGAAGGTCAAGTCAGAGCAATGAGATTGTTGCTGAACCTGATATAAAACTATGACAGTGACATGGGTGTGTGTCTTCTCACAGTACCCTTTTCTTTCCTTCAGATAGTTACAAAACTGGATTCTCTATTTAGTATATGCCTCTCTTCCATCTCTTTGGTGTGGAAATGTGGTTCTATCATCCTGCAAATGATACTGTCCAGTTAGCCTTGTCAACTTGGCACTGCCTAGAGTCATCTGAAAAGGGAGTTTCAAATGAGGGATTATCCAGTCTAGGTTGGCCTCTGGGAATGTCTATGGTGGATTATTTTGATTTTTTTAATGATGCAAGAGAGGATGGACCACTGTGGGCAGTACCATGGTCAGGTATAAGAGAATTAGGTAAGCTTCAGTCCATGAATGAGTAAGCAAGCAGCATTCTGCTTTGGGTTCCTGCCCTAACTTCCGTCCATGATGGACTGTGACCTGGAAATGCAAGCCAAATAAATCCTTTCCATCTCTCCAAAGTCAATTTGTTCAGAGTGGCCTATCACAACAAAGGAATGGAAACTAGAACCCACTTTCATGTACTCTAAACTTGGTTCAGTGCTGAACTATAAATATATTGAACTTTTAAACAATTTCATCTTGGAATTTGTTTCCTGGGGGACATCTTATAGGACAACAAAGAGTGAACACAAGTTGGGAAGATATTTCAGGGGTTTGGGGCTACATCCATGGAGTCAGGTCTGGGGGCACAGCAGGCAATGTTAGGCAACACAATTTACAATGCCTTCTAGCAGAGGTGTCCATGCTTAGTGACAGTTTGGAGAAGTTGGAAGGGCCTAGATTAATGGCAATAGAGGTTATATGACAGCATCAGATGTGGCATCGCCAAGGACAGTAGAGTAGGACCTTCTGGGTGCTGCACTTATGCTCACCACTACCATAGTGATGTTCCTTATTGTGCCATCTGTGAAAATATTAATTTATTCCTGGTGTATAATATCCTCTGGTAATAAATTATGACCAAATAGAAGCATTATATGTGTCTGTTCATCAAGCAGAAAGATAGAGTCCTCAAAGAATTCAGAGTTGCTAGCGTTGAAACAACCAATATTGTAAAGAAAATGTTCATGAGCTTAGAATGAGATATTCAACTTTGGGATTATTACATTCAAAAGGAAATCATTTTTGTATGAAGCTTGAAATTAATTTTTAACAAATGAGTTAATGTTATAACTAACTTTTCTTCTTGACTGAAGTTTGAACAGCAGAATACATAAATGGGTGTTTTGAATTATGTGCAAAAATCAAGTAACTTTTTTTTTTTTTTTTTTTTTTTTTTTTTAGGTTTTTCAAGACAGGGTTTCTCTGTGCAGCTTTGCGCCTTTCCTGGATCTCGCTCATCTAGACCAGGCTGGCCTTGAACTCACAAAGATCCGCCTGCCTCTGCCTCCCAAGTGCTGGGATTAAAGGCGTGCGCCACCACCACCCGGCTCAAGTAACTTTTATAGAGAATTATAAAAAGTATCAGAGAAAACTTTTCAATGACACTGTGTAAATAAATTTACATTTAAAATAAAATTCTAATTTACGTGAAAGTGATTTTTATGAAGAGGAACATCTTTTTGGAAAAAATCAGCCACACCCTCCAATCAGAATCCTTATAGACACTAGTATTAATGGAGGTATTATACTCTTTAAAAAATTCAATATTGACATCATGGAAAACTATGAAAGCAAGGTATTATTTTGTATTTATATGTTTATGAAGTTGCCATGCTGTGACTGTTATATAAGCAGAAATTACTTCTAAAAATAAAGTTTTCTATTTCAGCATCTTTAAGGAACATTTTTTTTCCTGCTTATTGGACAAGGTCTGTACATTTTCATTTTTCAGTGAATCCCACAAATAAAGTAGCCAAGCCCCTTTAACAATGAGGGTTTCATTTTGCATGCTTTCTCCACCCCTCATGCCTCTTCTCCCTGAGCCTCAGATCTTTCCTGCTCTTGACATTCTTGAATCTCTCTTGCCTTCTTGCCTCTAGTCATTTGATTCACAAGCTGTTATTTTTCCTATCCTAAAGTGCCATATCTGCAATCATTTATCTTTGCTAAATTCTTTCCATACAGTGTCTAATTAATTGTCACAGTCACCTTATGGGGTAGGTATTTTAGGTCAATTTTTTTAAAGTAGAAAAGCAGAGGTTTACAAAGATTAAACATTTCCTAATGTCATAGAGCTAATTGAAATGTGAAAGCTGCTAGGAACATGGCAGGAACATGAGAGTGCACTGTCTCTGTGTCTTGTGCAATGTGTGACAGTGCTGGCTCCAGATCAGCAGCATATCTTTCTTCATTACTGTTCTACCTTGGTTCCCCTCCAATGACTTGGACTGCCTCCTACACCCGCAGACACTCTTACTCTAATCACTGAGAGCAGGCCAAGTCCACCTGAAGTGTCTTTGCCAACCCTCCAGGTGAATAAAGGTCTTTTTACTTTGCAATAGACTGCTGAAGTGTTCGTCTTCCCCTTGAAATCTCTCTGAGGCCCCTCTTTCAATGGTGAGCTCCAACATACTTCCTAAGATTCAGCTGATATGTCCATCTTCTCCCCATCCCTTACCCTTCCTCAGGTAGACCTGACATGCTTTTGGGCCCCAGTGTCTGCCTTGCCCTCTTACACAGCTGCCCAGGACTGATAGATTTTTAACAGAGGTATTTTGGACTCTAGGACAGGAAAACTGGTCTCTCATGTATAATAACTATGTCTCAATTTGTAAACACAGACTCTACTGTTAGCCAAGTTCAGTTAAAGAATATGTAATGAAAAATCGGAAAAGATGCAGCAGTGAGCCAGTTACTACAGACTTACTACTACGTCTCTTCAATTCTAGTATGATAATATATAATTTTGTAATTTTTACACTTATCCTTAATGATGTATATGATACATAAAACATATGAATTATATCACAATATATATCATAATGTACAAGAATGCTTTGCTCCTGGTAATGTCATTTCCTTCAACACAGAGAGAAATACACAAGAGTTTGGGGAACTGAAAAAAAGGCAAACACCACGAAGCCACTAATGACTGGAACTCTAATTTAGACTCAGATCCTCTAACTTCAAAACTGTTCCTTCAGATACGTTTGATTGCTGATACTGCCCACTAACTTCATCATTTGCCTTAGAAAACACAGTGTTCTTATTAACTACAGCAATACTGACTTGGAGAGTTTGTGAGAGTTCAATAAGACTAAATTCAGTGTTGCCATCTCTGTCCTGTGTCATATCTGAAATGACCTCTCCTTTCTGACCCCTACCTATTTTTTCCTAGATTCAAGAATACTTGGATACAAGAATTATTTTTTTCTTTTTTTTTTGCAATACAATTCAGTTCTACATATCAGCCACGGATTCCCTTGTTCTCCCCCCCTCCCGTCCCCCTCACCTTCCCCCCAGCCCACCCCCAATTCCCACCTCCTCCAGGGCAAAGCCTCCCCCGAGGACTGAGATCAACCTGGTAGACTCAGTCCAGGTAGGTCCAGTCCCCTCCTCCCAGGCCGAGCCAAGCGATCCTGCATAGGCCCCAGGTTTCAAACAGCCAACTCATGCAATGAGCACAGGACCCGGTCCCACTGCCTGGATGCCTCCCAAACAGATCAAGCCAATCAGCTGTCTCACCCATTCAGAGGGCCTGATCCAGTTGGGGACATCTCAGTCATTGGTTCATAGTTCATGTGTTTCCATTCATTTGGCTATTTGTCCCTGTGCTTTATCCAACCTTGGTCTCAACAATTCTTGCTCATATAAACCCTCCTCATTCTCACTAATTGGACTCCCAGAGATCCACCCGGGGCCTAGCCATGGATCTCTGCATCCAGATCCCTTAGTAGTTGGATGGGGTTTCTAGCACGACAATTAGGGTGTTTGGCCATCCCATCACCAGAGTAGGTCAGTTCGGGCTCTCTCTCAACTGTTGCCAGCAGTTTGTTGTGGGGGTATCTTTGTGGATTTCTGTGGGCCTCTCTAGTACTTTGCTTCTTCCTATTCTCATGTGGTCTTCATTTACCATGGTCTCCTATTCCTTGTTCTCCCTCTCTGTTTTTGATCCAGCTGGGGTCTCCTGCTCCCCCAAGCTCTCTTTCCCTCAGCCCTTGCCCTTCACTACCCCCACTTATGTCCAGGCTGTTCATGTAGATCTCTTCCATTTCTCTGTCATTGGGCGATCCCCGTGTCTTTCTTGGGGTCCTATTTTCCAGGTAACCTCCCTGGTGATGTGAGTAGCAGTCCAGTCATCCTTATTCCACATCTAGTATCCTCCTATGAGTGAGTACATACCATGTTTGTCTTTCTGTGTCTGGGTTACTTCACTCAGGATGATTTTTTCTAGATCCATCCATTTGTCTGCAAACCTCATGATGTCTTTTTTTTTCTCTGCTGAGTAGTATTCCATTGTGTATATGTACCACATTTTGTTTATCCATTCTTCAGTTGAAGGGCATCTAGGTTGTTTCCAGGTTCTGGCTATTACAAACAATGCTGATATGAACATAGCTGAACAAGTGCTCTTGTGGTGTGGTTGAGCATTCCTTGGGTATATGCCCAAGAGTGGTATAGCTGGATCTTGGGGGAGATGGATTCCCAATTTTCTAAGAAAGCACCATATTGATTTCCAAAGTGGTTGTACAAGCTTGCATTCCCACCAGCAGTGGAGGAGAGTTCCCCTAGCTCCACATCCTCTCCAGCATAAGGTGTCTTCAGTGTTTTTTATCTTAGCCATTCTGACAGGTGTAAGGTGGTATCTCAGAGTTGTTTTGATTTGCATTTCCCTGATGATTAGGGATGTTGAGCAATTCCTTAAATGTCTTTCAGCCATTTGAGTTTCCTCTGTTGAGAATTCTCTGTTTAGTTCTATAGCCCATTTCTTAATTGGACTGTTGGGCATTTTGATGTCTAATTTCTTGAGTTCCTTATATATTCTGGATATCAGTCCTCTGTCAGATGTGGGGTTGGTGAAAATCTTTTCCCATTCTGTAGGCTGTCGCTTTGCCTTGTTGACCGTATCCTTTGCTCTACAAAAGCTTCTCAGTTTCAAGAGGTCCCATTGATTGATTGTTTCTCTCAGAGTCTGTGCTACTGGTGTATAAAAAAATAAAGTAGCATATGAGCCACATAGCATTTTTTGATGAACATCAAAGGATTAACAAGATACAGAGTGTAACAATCAAGAGGTAACCATGAAAAGAAATCATACTAGGCTCCAAAAGAGGTTCTGACTAAGCAGCATCAGATAGAAAGCAAGCAAGCAAGCAAGCAAGCAGGCAAGAAAGAAAAGAAAGAAAGAAAGAAAGAAAGAAAGAAAGAAAGAAAGAGAAGGAAGAGAAGAAGATAATGAGAAGAAGAAGAAACAGAGAGGGAGGAAGAGAAGGAGAGGAAAAGAGGAAAGAGAAGGAGGAGGAGGAGGAGAAGGAGAAGGAGAAGAAGAAGAAGAAGAAGAAGAAGAAGAAGAAGAAGAAGAAGAGGAAGAAGAGGAAGAAGAAGAAGAAGAAGAAGAAGAAGAAGAAGAAGAAGAGGAAGAAGAAGAAGAAGAAGAAGAAGAGGAAGAAGAAGAAGAGGAAGAAGAAGAAGAAGAAGAAGAAGAAGAAGAAGAAGAAGAAGAAGAAGAAGAAGAAGAAGAAGAAGAAGAACTCTGCAGGAAGCAGATACAAGCCTAGGCTGATCAACACAGGAAACTGAGTAAGGACTCACATCCCTCACCTTGCAGGTACTGCCTAGTTGCTGCTTTTGGCAGGATGGTGATAAAAAAAATCCTGTTAAACCTGAAAATTGTGAGAAGACAAGACCAAATCTGTGGTTGTCCAATTAAAGCAAGCTGTAAAGCTGTATTTTGGGGCACACCCAGGACTGGCTAGCCAGCTGTCTCACCCTAAGTCAGGATTTGAGAGAGCAGACCCTGCTAGCCACTTGAAGTCCCTTTTGTAGGAGAGAGAAACTGTTTAGAGGGGTGAGATAGTTGGCTGTTATACATTGTTAGAAAGATACAATATAAGGGAAGGAACAAGGGTAATAATCATGTGAATGGGGTCACAGATTTAGTGTAGGTTGAAAAACATGCTTTGAAGTTTACAACAGATATAAGAAAAAGAAATTTTTTTCTTTCTTTCCTTTTTTTAATTGAAACTGGCTGTCCTGGAACTCACTCTGTAGACCAAGCCAGCCTTGAACTCACAAAGATCCATCTGCTTCTACCTCCCAATTACTGGGATTAAAAGCATGTGTCACCATTGCCTGGCTATGAACTTATTCTTAAGTACGTATACAAATCTTAACTTATAAGGACTTTACACAGGACAAACAGGAACTTATTCTTTAATATCAAATAGGAACCTTAACCTGCAAGGTATTGTGTTCCTGTTTTGGTCTCACAGTCCTAGCTGTCAGAAAAGCATTAAGAACCAGAACCATCTACTACTAGTCAAGTGAGTGGTGGAAGCTGAGGGAACATGACAGAAATAGGAAGCAAACGATGAGTAAGTCTGTGGATGTCACCATCCAGACATTGAACCCTTAACCCCATAGTCCATAGTTCCCAGTGGTGCAAATGAGCAGTGAGTAACAAAAGCCAAGAAGCAGTGTGACGTCACAATGCAGAATAAAAGCCTGTGTGGTGCAAGCCTGAGGCCTACACCCAGCGGAAGCCGGGGGTCCCTGAGCTTGAGTACAACTTAGGCTACAAACAATACATAAGCAGAAAGGTGGTGAGACTGCCCAGCTGGTAAAGGTCCATGCGGATGACATGTAGCTGGAGTTGTCCTGTGTCCCATCTGGTCTGCAGACACTCAGACCCAAGTAAACACACAGAGGCTTATATTAATTAAAACTGCTCAGCCATTAGCTCAGGCCTACCACTGACCAGCTCTTACACTTAAACTCAGTCCATTTCTCTTAATCTATATGTCACCACATGTTCTGTGGCTTTACCTGTGTGTCATTACATGCTGCTCCCTGGATGGCAGACTGGCGTCTCCTGACTCGGCCTTCCTCTTCTCCTGATATAAGTTTAAAAGACATCATAAGATAGTTTTCTGTTGGTAATGTAAGTTAGAATAGAAAGTGAATTAGGTACATTTTGTACTCACCAAAGTAGGATAATAGAATATTGTCTCTGAATTTGTCAAATGCAAATGGACTAGACATTGTTGATGAATTTATTGCTTGTATAATATTGTATATAGTTATTGTACTTATTGTTTATAGTTTCTCTTATATTAGTTATAATTTCTTATTTTTATTAGAAAAAAGGGGGAAATGCAGTATTTTATTTGTGCTGAAATGTGGTGATATTATTTTATTTATATGTTAATAAAGTCTGCCTGGAGATCAGGGGGAAAAGGTCATCCATTTTAAGTAAACAAGAAGTCAGGCAGCACATGCCCTTAATCTTGTCACTTAGCAGGCAGAATCTCTGTGTGTTCAAGACTACACTAGGGAACAGAGCCAAGTGTGGTGACACACACCTTTAATCTCAGTACCAACCATAGAGACTGTACAGACAGACAGAAAGTGACAGAGCTGTGTAGGAAGAGGAAGTGAGGTAGCTGGGCTAAGATAGCCAATGAGAGGGCAGAACAGTAAGACAATAAAGACTTGGGTAGACAGGAAGTAACAGCATTTTGGAAACCACAGAGTTAGTGAGGAAAGTTTGACTTGTGGCTTTCCCTATTTCCTGATCTAAGGCTTTCACCCCTATATCTGGCTCTGTATTTTTTATATAATAAGACTGGTTAAAAATTCATCTACAATGACATAGTTCAATATCTGGATCCACATAGTGGAAGCACAAAACTGATTCCTAAAAGTTGTCCTCTGATTTCCATACACAGGAATGCATACATAAGCACAAATGTTCAATAATTATAAAAGAAGACTATGTCTCAGAAAGGAATTTGAAAGGAAGCAACATTAGTTCCAACTGCCATAAAGATCATATGTAAGCACACATGTTCTCTATGATCCAAGTAAGCCTTGGTTTCATAACTGAAAGATTTCTGAGAAGATTGCCACAGTTGGTAATCAAGAAATTCATATTCAACAGTTGATTAGTTGAGAAATGGTAATAAACATTAGAACACATCTTAAACTAAATGAAAAAGAATACAATAAAATATGGACTGAAAAACAGTAGATATATTAAAAAAGAACAAAGGCTAAAGTTAGCATGTATTTCAAAGGGCTAGATGCTAAGATAAATGCAGAGGATAGAGGATAGAACTAATAAAAGGGATATTAATGACAGAAAATGAACACACATTGGAGACACAAGAAGACTAAATGCTGGCTCCTTGAAAAACAGGCACTTACTATGTACCATAATGCTGAACTGTACCCAAAAAGGCTCAACAAAAAAGTAAGTCTCAGCCGGGCGGTGGTGGCGCACGCCTTTAATCCCAGCACTCGGGAGGCAGAGCCTGGCGGATCTCTGTGAGTTCGAGGCCAGCCTGGGCTACAGAGTGAGTTCCAGGAAAGGCGCAAAGCTACACAGAGAAACCCTGTCTCAAAAAAAAAAAAAAAAAAAGTAAGTCTCAAGTAATCAGTATTAGAAAAATAAGCAATACCACTGCTCTTTTCATACATGCAAAAACAAAAGCACATTAGCAATAAAGCAATGCTCCAAACTTCCACAAAATGGAAAACATAATTGATAGAGAAAAAATATTTGCAATGTTATAATCACTAAATGGCTACATTAATAGTTATGAAGAAATCACAAAGGAAGTTCTGGACCTGGTGGTTTTATTAGAAATTTTAGCCCAAAATAAGGAATAGGTCATTCTGAGTTTGAGTCTTCTGGAATTTAGAAAATAGAACGTCCTTGGCCGCAGGAACCAGGCTTCTCATGTGCTCCTAACCTTCAGGGACTCACTACCAATGTAGAAGAACTGACACAGCTCTGCTGGGATTTCTTCTAGGAGGTTTATCCGGTGTGCATGTGTCTGGAAATACTGGAAATTAGCACAACCTGTTTCCAGCAGTCCTCAACATTAGCCCAAGGAATCCCATGTGCAAATAACCCAGGCCATTCCCAAACGCAGAAATGTACAATTCTAGTCTGTGTATCATGCTTTTTCCTAGGTCTCCTGGGAAGAATTTTAATTGATTACCTATTGTGAATAAAGTCTGCACTACTTAGCCTTACCAAGCCATTTATTGACAGGTGTCATTTAGGTTTTTAGGGCTGGTGCTTACTGCTTCTCTCCCCAAACTTATTTGCCTTTAAATCCAAGTCTCACAGATTGATTCTTCCATAAATACACAAAACAAGTTCACATCCTGGTTTCTTGTTTACTGGCTTGCAGATCATCATTTGTAGATATGGGTTAGAGAGGTGAGTGGGTGAGTAAATAATTAGAGTCAGTGGGAAACATATATATATATATATATATATATATATATTCTCTATACAGTACAAGATTCAGAAAATAAGAACACAAACAGAAGAGACTCTGAAGGAATAGCCTTTCTTACATGACATGCCTTTGAAAATAATTAATCCAAGGAGTTCAAGGCCAATATAAAGAGAATTCTAAATCTCATTTTATTAAATGTTTTAAGAAGATAAATAAAGGGATATGCCACATTTCATGAATGGGAAGTTTTGTGTAAGTACGTAAATTCTGCACAAATTTATGAATGTATCCATTACAATCCCAGTTAAAACCTTATTTGACTTTTTTTTTTCAGTGTTGGGGATTGAACCCAAGGCTTGGTACTTGCAGACTCATACCCATGCACACACTGTACCTATGATGTGGGTAGCATTGAAAAACCATGGAAATTGAGTGTTCATTAAAATCACTTTGAGTGTCTACCTCAAACAGCACACGTTAGTCAACATGAACTGAAGTGAAGACTGAATTGCAAGAGAAAAAAATATAAAGAGTTTAAAAATACATGAAGAGTACCTCTATGCTTTTTGGTATCAGAATTCCTTAATAGATCTACTATTTGAACTATAAAAAGAAAGAAGGAAAGACAAAATGAAGGAAGGAAGGACAGTTCCTATGGTGTCTCTAAATTTTAAAGCTTTTAAAAAGTTGATAGTCCCTTTTTTGTTTTGAGTTATAATAATTCCCTGTGCCTTTTTTTAAAGTAGGAAATTAATATTAACATTAAGAAATGCTTCTTATGAGAACTCTGGTTGCCTCAAGCTTTGAGAATAGCTGTGGCTTATATACAGCTGTATGTATTGCTTTAGTCACTTTAAAACTCCATATAATTAAAAGTTAATTTTCTTCAAACTATTACATCTTGCAAATTAGCATTTTCTAAGTATTTGTTTCTCATTTCTTCAGATGTTTTTTGTGACTCTGTACCACTATCAAATAATAATTTAGAAATATTTTATTACTAAATAATAAATGGAGAACACAGAAAAATAGGAACAAGAGCAAACCAGCCATCCATCATCACTGCAGAACATTCTTTTTTGTTTATCACACTATTGGTATGGATTTCCAAGTGTCAGACAAGAGCATCCAGTAACAAGGAGCTTGCTTTGATTAAGAACCTTCCATTATGAAAGTTTAACCCTCTCTGGGTAAATGGCTGGGTGCAAGAATGAGGCCTGGAGGTGCCCTCAGAGCTGACAAGGGAAAGGTTTTGCCTGTTGGCTGAATTTACCTATTAAATGAAATTGCATTTCAGAGCTTCACAGGAAAGTAAACACCTCTTGAACAGAGGCTCACTCAGTAAAGCCAGGACTCTGCCTTTCTTTGAAGATTTTGGTTCAAGAGGCTGCAGTTGCTATCACTTTGTCTGCAATGTTTTTTCTTGGCAAAGCTTCTAAAGAATGCCAATTCCTGCCCTAGTTCCTGACTTTACCTGTTTCCTGAGATTGAGACTAAGGTCACAGGGCCTCTAATACTGATTGTTGTTACAAGGGTAGGAATGTGACCAGATGCTTCTTATTTTTCTGACAAGTTCAATATATTTAAAGGTCATCTTCCCATGCTTCCTTAAGTAAGCCAGCCAGAAAAAATAAATTAAACTTAAATTCTCCCAAAACATCCTATTTTATCTTTTATTGAAATTTCTTTGGATCTCTAAAAAGAAAGTTTCCTTTCTGTCTGACATATGACTGTCATCAGCTTCCAGTATATAAACAGTGGGAAGGTTGACCCCATGAAGTTTAAACAAAACAAGGTAAGATTCATGTGAAAGGTTAAACTTAAAATAGGGATGAAATACCATAGCAGTTGTGTAGGATCACATTTAACAGAGTTCTAATTTGAGCAAGAATGGGTTGTATTTAATTCAAAGGCAATTTTAAATCAAAACTGTATCAGTCAAGAGAGGGTAGGTAGATTAGTCATCCCTGAACACTGACCAAAAAAGCCTTATAGAAATTAATTTTGGCAGTGCCTATCCCAAACAACTAAGCTGCATTTCATTGGCTTGGTGGCCTGTGTGGAAAGGTAGGACATGATGGACAACAGACCAACAGTGCTTAGGTTGCATAGGTACTTTTAGGCACAAAAGTACAGATATCCTGGCATGGGGATATGAGTATCTTACCACTTTATTTCCTACAAATAATAAATGACTTGCATGATGATATTTTATTTGTGCTGAAATGTGATTTTATTTGTATGTTAATAAATAAAAGTGCCTGGGTGTCAGAGTTAATAGCAAGCCATTTAGCAGAAGTCTGGCAGTGGTAGCACACATCCTTAATCCCGATCACATGACAGACAGATCTCTGTGTGTTCAAGGATACAGCCAGCATGGAGACACCAAGTCTTTAATCTCAATACCAACCATAGAGACCTGGAGGTCTGTATAGACAGCCAGTGATGAAGAGGTCATGTGGTTGGGTTTACAACCAAAGAGAAAGCAGAACAGAAAGTCAATAAAAAGACAGACACACAGGAAGTAGTTCTCTTTCTGAGGGGAAGGACAACAGCGACAGCGAGGGGTAAGAAGACAGTCTTGGTCTTAGCACTTGGCTTCTGCTCTGACCTCTTGGACTTTTAACTCTGCATTTGACTCTGTGTTTCTTATTTAATAAAAACGTTCAGAATTACATCTACAGACTTGGGCAGCTGGCTGTGCCAACATCAAGTATTTGAGCTTCAATGTTGCAGCAAACACTCAACTAAGTACATTTTCCTGAGTGCTAAATTGGCCAGATGTAGCAAATAAAATATAGACTGTCTGATGAAACTTTAATTTCAGGAGCAGGTTATACTAAACACATTATTCATTTATCTGATCTTCAAACTTCTCCAGGCATCTTGTATTTTGCCTAATGACCTAATGTAGTAAGAAGGACCCCTGTCTAACTTACAGGTGCTCTCTACCACTACACAGGGAAGAGTTACCTTTAATGAGAACAACACTATATATTCTGAAGAGTTTGTGATTCCTTCCTTGCCATTGTCTAATTGAGGTTCCACAAGAAATATTTTTCTTTCCAACTTTTCTTGTAAGAAAAGGTTTTTACAGTCTCATGGAAACTGAATAATGCTCAACTGAATAACAAATGGGTCAAGGAAGAAGTAAAAAAAAGACTTCCTAGAATTCAATGAAAATGAATGTACTACATACCCAAACTTATGAGACACTGTAAAAGCAGTGCTAAGAGGAAAATTCATAACACTAAATGCCCACATAAAGAAGTTGGAGAAATCTCTCACTAGTGACTTGACAGCACACATAAAACTCTAGAACAGAAAGAAGCAAAGTCACCCAAGAGGAATAGACACCAGGAAATAATAAAATTGAGAGCTGAAATCATTAAAATAGAAACAAAGAGAACAATACAAAGAATCAATGAAACAAAGAGTTGGTTCTTTGAGAAAATCAACAAGATAGACAAGTCTTTATTTAAACTAACCAAAAGGCAGAGAGATACAGCATCCAAATTAGCAAAGTCAGAAATGAAAAGGGAGACATCACAACAGACAATGAGGAAATCCAGAGAATCATCAGGTCATACTTCAAAAACCTGTACTCCACAAAATTGTAAAATCTAAAAAAAAAAATGGACAATTTTATGGATGAATATCACATACCAAAGTTAAACCAAGACCAGATAAACAATTTAAATGGACCAATAAACCCTAAGAAAATAGAAATAGTCATTAAAAGTCTCCCAACCAAAAAAAGCCCAGGACCAGATGGTTTCAACCCAGAATTCTACCAGATTTTCAAAGAAGAAGTAATACCAATACTCTTTAAATTGTTCCACAGAATAGAAACAAAAGGAACATTACCAAACTCATTTTATGAGGCTACAGTTACTCTGATTCCAAAGCCAAACAAAGATGCAACAAAGAAAGAGAATTACAGACCAATCTCCCTCATGAACATTGATGCAAAAATACTCACTAAAATATTGGCAGACCAATTCCAAGAGCACATCAAAAAATTATCTATCATGATCAAGTAGGCTTCATCCTAGAGATGCAAGGTTGGTTTCACATAAAAAAGTCTGTCAGCATAATACATCATATAAACAAACTGAAAGAAAAAAACACATGATCATTTCATTAGATGATGAAAAGGCCTTTGACAAAATCTAACACACCTTCATGATACAGGTCTTGGAGTGATCAGGAATACAAGGAACATACCTAAACATAATAAAGGCAATTACAGCAAGTCAACAGCCAACATCAAATTAAATGGAGAGAAACTCAAAATGATTCCATTAAAACCAGGAACTAGACAAGGCTTTCTGCTCTCCCAATATTTATTCAATATAGTACTTGAATTTCTAGCTAGAAAAATAAGACAACAAAAGGAGATCAAGGGGATACAAACAGGAAAAGAAGTCAAACTTTCACTATTTGCAGATGATATGATAGTATACATAAGTGACCCCAAAAATTCTACCAGGGAACTCCTACAGCTGATAAACACCTTCAGTAATGTGGCAGGATACAGGATTAACTAAAAAAAAAAATCAGTAGCCCTCCTATATGCAAATGATAAAAGGGCTGAGAAAGAAATCAGAGAAATATCACCCTTTACAATAGCCACAAATAATATAAAATACCCTGGAGGAACTCTAACTAAGCAAGTGAAAGACCTGTATGACAAGAACTTTAAGTCTCTGAAGAAAGAAATTGTAGAATATATCAGAAAATGAAATGATCTCCCATGCTTATGGATAGGCAGGATTAACATAGTAAATGGCAATCTTACTGAAAGCAATCTACAGATTCACTGCAATCCATGTCAAAATACCAACACAATTCTTCACAGACCTGGAAAGAACAATGCTCAACTCCATTTGGAAAAACAAAGAACCTAGGATAGCTAAGAGAATCCTGTACAACAAAGCCTCCTCTGGAGGCATCATCACTCCTGACATCAAGCTCTACTATAGAGCTATAATAATAAAACCAACTTGGTATTGGCAAGAAAAAAAGAAACACCAACATGTGGACCAATGCAATTGAACTGAAGACCCTGACATTAACCCACACACCTATGAACTCCTGATTTTTGACAAAGAAGCCAAAACTGTACAATGGAAAAAAGAAAGCATCTTCAACAAATGGTGCTGTCATAACTGGACATCAACATGTAGGAGATTGTAAAAATCCTATCTATCACCATGTACAAAACTCAAATCCAAGTGTATCAAAGACCCGAATATAAAACCAGTTACACTGAACCTGATAGAAGAGAAAGTATGAAGAAGTCTTAAATTGATTGGCACAGGAAACCAGTGGCACAGACAGTGAGAGCAACAATTAACAAATGGGACCTCTTGAAACTGAGAAGTAAGGCAAAGGACACAGTCAATAAGACAAAATTACAGCCTACAGAATGAAAAAAGATTTTCACCAACCCCACATCTGACAGAGGAGTGATCTCTAAAATATATAAAGAACTCAAGAAACTAGACATCAAAATAAGTAACAATCCAATTAAAAAATGGGCTATAGACCTAAACAGAGAAATCTCAAAGGAAGAATTTCAAATGGCTAAAAGACATTTAAGGAATGGCTCAGCATCCTAAGTCATCAGGGAAATGCAAATCAAATTGACTCTGAGATACCATCTTACACCTGTCAGAATCGCTAAGATCAAAAGCACTGCAGACAGCTTATGTTGGGGAGGATGTGGAGCAAGAGGAACACTTCTGCACTGTCGGTGGGAGTGCAAACTTGTACAGCCACTTTGGAAATCAGTGTGACGGTTTCTCAGAAAATTGGGAATCATTCTTCCTCAAGACCAAACTATACTACACTTGGGCATATACCCAAGGAATCCTCAATCATACCACAAGGACACATGCTCAACTATGTTCATAGCAGCATTATTGGTAATAGCCAGAACCTGGAAACAACCTAGATGTCCCTCACCTGAAGAATGGATAAAAAAAAATGTGGTATCTATATACAATGGAATACTACTCACCAGAGAAAAAAATGACATCATGAAACTTGCAGACAAAAGGATGGAACTTGAAAATATCATCCTGCATGAGGTAACCCAGACTCAGAAGGACAAATATAGTACATATCCACTCATAAGTAGATACTAGATATAAAGCAAAGGATAACTAGAAAACAACCCACAACTTCAGAGAAGCTAGCTAACAAGGAAGACCCAAAGAGGGACACATGGATCACTTTGGGAAAAGGAAATAGATGAGATCTCCATGACTAAACTGGGGATGAGGTGTGGGCAATGGAGGGTAGGGGATAGGGGATGAGGGCATAAGGGAAAAGGATGGTCAAGCTGCAACAGGGATGGAATGGGAAAGCAATGAAAGAGATACCATGATAGAGGGAGATATCATGGGTGTAGAAAGAAACCCGGTGCTAGGGAAGTTGCTAGGAATCCCCAAGGATGACCCCAGCTTGAACTACTAGGAATAGTGGAGAGGGTGCATGAACTGAACAGGCTTACCCCAGTGATCAGATCGGTAACTACCCTGTCATTACAGACCTTTTCTCCAATGATTGATGGAAGCAGATACAGAGATCCACAGCCAAACACCAGACAGAGCTCCAGGAGTCCAGTCAAAGAGAAAGAAGAGGGATTCTATGAGTAAGTTCATCAAGATCATGATGGCAAAATCTGCAGAGATGACCAAACCAAACTAGTAGGAACTCATGAAAGTTGGACCGATGGCTGTGGAGCCTGCATGGCTAGGCCCTCTGTATGGCAAGACAATTGTGTCTTTTGTACTGCTTGGGGGTCCCCCTGGCAGTAGGATCAGAATCCATCCTGCCAGGTACATTAGTGAGCTTTTTGGAGCCCACTAACTATAATGGCATACCTCGTGCGGCCTTGAGGCAAGGGGAAGGGCTTGGACTTGCATCTACTGGATGTGCCTTGCCCTCTTGTGGAGGGGGAATGGGGGAATAAGTTGGGAGGAGGAGGCTGGGGGGCAGGAGGAGGGAAGAGGGGGATCTTTGATTGGTGTGTAAAATGAATGAAAAATTTTCTTAATAAAAAAAGAAATAGAAGAGAAAACATAAAAAAGAGGCTTTTTGCCTCAAAGAATATGAGATAAAATGAAAAACTCCCCGTAATGGGTTGCCACCAAATGAAATGTTGATCAGCCTGAAGCCAGCAGGGTACAATAATACCCTGTTCTTTAGGAGTATGTGCCTTTTAACCTCTTCAATCCATATTCAGTCTTCATGTGAAAAAGAAGGTTCTAGGAATGTTTATATACTTCCTTTAATTGTTTAGGTAAATATGTAAACAGAAGTAACATCCCTTAAAGCCTGCTTGCACAGAAAGCTCCACATAGAAAGCAAAATATGACTCATCTTTTTGTGCTAGCTGCTAAAATAATTCATAGCAGACAGGTCTGTTGAGAAGCATGACTTTTGGGTCCAGTGCCTGAACTATGTCCCTGATCCTAGTGACTCATTTTGTATCTGCAACTTATTAACTTCTCCTTATTCTAATCTCAGATGCTGTAGAATAAACATAATTTGAGGAAGGTTATGACCCCTAGTCAATGATGCAAGAGTCTTTGTAGAGAAAATACTATTAACTTGTGAGAAAGGGTGATCAGAGTCATTCTAAAAGGTAACATTTGGAAATCTGGAGACAGTAACAAAATAAAATTTGAAATGATACCA
This sequence comes from Peromyscus californicus insignis, assembly GCF_007827085.1. Classification (NCBI taxonomy): domain Eukaryota; kingdom Metazoa; phylum Chordata; class Mammalia; order Rodentia; family Cricetidae; genus Peromyscus; species Peromyscus californicus. Next base: position 1,017,511 of record NW_026294617.1, on the reverse strand, counting down.
TTGTCAATTTTAGAAAGACTTTAAATCAAGAACCTAAGTTAATGGACACAGAAAATAGAGAAATGCTGTACGTATGGGGACAAATCCAAGCTGAGCTGTGTCGTGTGACACATCAGGGTCCAAAGTCTCTCTGCTATACTGAGTCCCTTCTGTATACATGTCACAATAAAAGTTTTCTGTCTCCTTGCTACTCTCAGCTTAGAATAGTTCTCTGGGGATGTGGAGCTAGGGGAACTCTCCTCCACTGCTGGTGGGAATGCAAGCTTGTACAACCACTTTGGAAATCAATATGGCGCTTTCTTAGAAAATTGGGAATCAATCTCCCCCAAGATCCAGCTATACCACTCTTGGGCATATACCCAAGAAATGCTCAACCACACCATAAGAGCACTTGTTCAGCTATGTTCATATCAGCATTGTTTGTAATAGCCAGAACATGGAAACAATCCAGATGCCCTTCAACTGAAGAATGGATAAACAAAATGTGGTACATATACACAATGGAATACTACTCAGCAGAAAAAAACAATGGCATCATGAGGTTTGCAGACAAATGGATGGATCTAGAAAAAATCATCCTGAGTGAGGTAACCCAGACTCAGAAAGACAAACATGGTATGTACTCACTCATAGCAGGATACTAGACATGAAACAAGGATGAATTGTCTGCTACTCACATCACCAGGGAGGCTACCCAGAAAACAGGACCCCAAGAAAGACACAGGGATCGCCCAATGACAGAGAAATGGAATGAGATCTACATGAACAGCCTGGACATGAGTGGGGGTAATGAAAGGCGAGGGTCGAGGGAAAGAGAGCTTGGGGGAGCGGGAGATCCCAGCTGGATCAACAACAGAGAGGGAGAACAAGGAATAGGAGACCATGGTAAATGAAGACCACATGAGAACAGGAAGAAGCAAAGTGCTAGAGAGGCCCACAGAAATCCACAAAGATACCCACACAACAGACTGCCGGCAATGGTCGAGAGACAGCCCGAACTGACCTACTCTGGTGATGGGATGGCCAAACACCCTGATTGTTGTGCTAGAAACCTCATCCAACTACTGAGGGATCTGGATGCAGAGATCCATGACAAGGCCCTGGGTGGATCTCTGGGAGTCCAATTAACGAGAATGAGGAGGGTTTATATGAGCGAGAATTGTTGAGACCAAGGTTGGATAAAGCACAGGGACAAATAGCCAAATGAATGGAAACACATGAACTATGAACCAATGGCTGAGGGGTCCCCACTGGATCAGGCCCTCCGAATGGGTGAGACAGTTGATTGGCTTGATCTGTTTGGGAGGCATCCAGGCAGTGGGACCAGATCTTGTGCTCATTGCATGAGTTGGCTGTTTGAAACCTGGGGCCTATGCAGGATTGTTTGGCTCGGCCTGGGAGGAGGGGACTAGACCTACCTGGACTGAGTCTACCAGGTTGACCTCAGTCTGTGGGGAAGGCTTTGCCCTGGAGGAGATGGGAATGGGGGGGGGCGTTGGGGGGAAGGTGAGGGGGACGGGAGGGGGGAGAACAAGGGAATCCATGACCGATATGTAGAACTGAATTGTATTGCAAAATAAATTAAAAAAAAAAAAAAAAAAGAATATACTTCTAAGACACTGCAATGTTCAGCTGAAAGTGTTAAGAAAACAGAAGAGGGGAGCTTGTCTTATGAAACTATAAAGATTCTTTTTGTTGAATTCATGTTTAAGTTGAGTGCTGAATATTAAAGATGATACAAGAATCCTTAAAAAAAAATAAATAAAAAATAAAAATAAAAATCATAATAAGTTTTACAACCTTCTGAAAGGTAGTCTGAATACATTATTTAAAAATTAAAAAATCCATACCACTTCATCAAGAAATATCAATTTGTTTACTTTAAGAATATCAGAATTGATGTATCCATATGTACTAAAATATTCATCACATTGTTGAAATTACAGTAAGTAGCTTAAATTTATAGTAATAGAAAAAATATTAAATAAATGATAATATAATTATATAATAAAATTTGATTTAGATGCTGCAAAAAAAAATAAAAAAAAATAAAAATAAAAAGGATATTAAATCAGGACTTAGCATTTTTACCTTCACTACTAAGGTGCAGTTACAGGGGGTTTATATAATGTTGGTGAACATGGCTTGTTGAAAACCATTTCCCTCTCTGTGTCACACACTTTCATGTGTCTTACTGTATTTGATTTAGTTGCTCTATTTTGAAATATATACTAGGGAAATACATGTTTCTCTTCAGCATCCAAAATAATTTCAAACAATGCACAGTTCACATATAGAATTCCATATACATAGTTCAAAATACCATACAAAAGCACTTCACAAGGGATTTTAAGCAGCATGTGATGTTAAGTTTCACTGAAGGATGCAGTTCCATCCAGAACATACATGACTATAAAGAGGATTCATAGGGACTGAACCTAGTGCCTTCCACATACTAGTTAAGTGCTCTGGCTACCACAGAGCAAAGGCCAGCCTTTGTATGCCAACGTAATAATATGTGTATTAAGTTATTCACTCTTCTCTAGGGCCCCATGGTATACTGTTCTTATCATCCTCTTTTTAAATGATGAGTCAGCTGAGACCAGTGAGATCTAAGCTTACTACTATGTCCAGGGCTACAGAGCTAGTAAATAGGGGGATTGAGATTTATAAGTCGGTAAAGTGAGTATAGAAACTGCAAAACACTCAATCACTTTTGAACTACTTTTCATAAGATGTTTCTGAAAGGATGTACTAAAGCTGGAATGCTGCCAGGTCCTGGCTAGCTGAAGGAGCCTATATTTCCTTTACTGCATACATCTTCCTCATCCCTTCCCCTCCTACTTCTCATCTCATTGCCCTTGTTGCCTCATTAAGTACATCCCAGCAGGTACGACCAGGACATTTATGTACATGAATTGTTCATAAAGGTACTCATTCAAGGTTTAACTCACACTCAACCCCATGCATCTAGTAATCACTGAACTGAGAACTTCTACACCAAAGAACAATGGTTGTTATTAATGACCATATGTAATAGTGATGTTAATGACATTAATATTCATAAATATAAGATGATTTGTTTCTTTTGATTTAAACATATAGACTCCTCCAAGTGTTTATTAAAACACATATGTAATAAAAACAGGTACATTCTGTGGGATGTCTTCTGTAGGCTGTGAATATGTGTTGCTCTGATTGGTTGATAAATAAAGCTGCATTGGCCTATGGCAGGGCAGGATGGAGCCAGGAGGGAAAACCCAAGGGAGATAGGGAAAGGAGAAAGGAGAGTAACGGGAGACTCCAGCACCCCCAGCAGAAGCAAAATGTGAAAGAAAAAAAAACAAAAAAAAGAATAGTTCTCTGGTACATCATTTATGCAATAAAATTTTCAGTGGAGATACTATTTTACAAATTGGCATCACAGGTCTGTGAAAAGAATATTTTTAGTTTCCTGTATGAGGAAAGGAAAAGCAAAAGTAGGAAGTTAAAGAAGGAAGAAGCAGACTAAAACTGTCCTTCAAATTGATGAGGTCCTGAGTGAAGGAGAACTTGAGAAGGTGAGCAACAAAGGCTGAAGCAAAGCCAGTTTCCAACTTGGTAGAATTGACAGAGGTAGATTATTCAAACCAAGGTGTCTAATACATTAAACCTGCTCACATCTTTGTGTTACAAAACCAGTTATTAAGGCCTTTTGTGTGTGCAAAAGAAGGAAAGAGGGACATTTTCAGAAACATGCAGAAGTGACATAGATAGAATATCAACAGCATATAAGTGAAGGTAAGATGGACCATGAACTGAACAGATTTGAAGAAAATAGATACAGGGGGTGATAGCCCACAAAGGAAATAGGTCCATGTCCCACATCCCGTGGTGTTTCCAGAAAGTTAGGAAAGGAGAGCTTAAGCCAATTTTACTTTAAGCTCTTCAGACATGCCAGTCAGGCATCTCCACAACTCTAGGATTTCATTGGCATCACCAACACTCTCCCTTGGCCTGAGTAAGGGATGCTCTTCAATGAAGAGGAGGAATGGCCATACACTTCCCTCTCTCATCTTTAATCCTTGCAGAGATATTTTTATCTTAACACAGACTGAATACAAAGTAAAAGGATTTATGGGATTATTTTATAAGCAAATATTTCCAAGAGTCTGGGGAAAATTGCAGTGGCACGGAGACTGAAGAGAGCAGGTAGGCATGGTGGGGTCACACAGTAAAACCTGAAAACAGAATCTCTACCCACTCACCCCAGTTGTACCTTGAATGCATTTTTAAGTGAGATTAAGGAAAAAGAAAAAAGAACAGTTTTCATAAAAAGTACTATGTAATTTCAGTTCTATAGCCTCTTTATATTTCTGAGAAATTACTTTGGAGTTCAACCAAAATTAGTCACACAAGGGGGAAAAGAAAAATCACAAGTCATTTTTATGTATTATTCAGAGTAGGATTTGATTTAATGGCTCCAATACAGGACAGCTTCTTTATGAAACAATTTTTAGAGTCAATTCCTTTATTTCTACAACACCAGCAAATGCTGTTGTCTGTGCAGAAGTAATGTTGCATGGTGTACTATCTTGGTGCCTCTTAAGTGTAGAAAGAGGTGCTGCTTTTGAGGCAGATGTGGTAGCATGGAGAAAAATAATTTGATACTCTAATCTGGGGAGTACGGTTATTTCCTGCAACTAGTTGTGACTGTGAGGGCAATCTTCACCCTCTGCAGCATCTTTTTCACTCTTTACCTTTTGGGTTGAAGGGGTTTCCTATGGGAAAATAGAAGGTTCCAAAGTGAGGAAATCACAACTTCAAGTTGATTATCAACATCATGCTAAAAAGTCCTACTCTAGGTCCTAAGGATCCCTTTCTGACATGATATTTTCCTTGGCTCCCCCTATCAGGAACTGGATCTTATAGAACTATATCCCCAGGACTCCCTTAGCTAGAGATGATGACTTATGTACTGGGTGGCAATGCTGCTGTCCAGCCCTATTCCTGGAATGTTAAAACAATCTCCTCTGCAGTTCACTATTGTGTTTCCATAATGGGAAATGTTTTCTTAAAACATGTGGCAAATGAAACAGTAGCTAAGAGAAAATTGAATGCCACCAGCTCTAGCGTGCTGGTTAAACACACACTCCAGAGCCAGTCTGACCATGCATGTTCATTGCCTATTGAGGTCCATATCACAGCTGTTTGTCTCAGGAAGTAGAGTCAGCTTTTTAAGGAAAACACTGTATCACAGTGGTTCTCAACTTTCCTAATGCTGTGACCCTTTAATATAGTTCCTCATGTTGCGGTGACTCCCAACCAAAAATTGTTTTTGTTGCTACTTCATAACTGTAATTTTGCTACTGGTATGCATCATAATGTAAACATCTGTGTTTTCAGATGGTCTTAGAGGACCTCTATGAAAGGGTTATTCAACTTCCAAAGGAGTTACAACTCACAGGTTGGGAACTGCTGCCATACCAGGAAATGTGACCCTGTTATAAAGACCAGTTAGCCAATGCAGTGAGCTCCCAAGTTCACTCTTGGCTCCCTTTTATCTAGGCTCATAGACTTTCATAAACCCTTGAGAATGGTGAATGATATAATGGGGAAAATTCGTGTCTGTGGGTGCTAGAGGCTTTGATGGCTTTTGTAGTTCTACTACATAAAGACAAAACAGAGTGAAAAATAGAATAAGACCTGGATAACATCAGTTTAACTCTGCTTGTGGTCACACATTATGCCAGGGCTGCTTACTCACAAAGGATTATAATGCTTTTGGAATTCACTGTATCAGTTGCCATTGGTTTGGATATGGACAATATCCCTGAAAGGTACATTTGCAAAGGTTTATGGTCAAGGATAGAGATATTAAAAGATGTTATTTACAGTAGGTAAGGTCCAGGAATAGGTTATTAGGTCACTGGGGGTATGTGCCCTCAGAAGGGATGGTGGAACCCTGTACATTTTTTTTCTTTCATTGCCTCAGGAAAGAAGGTTGCTCTCTCAAATGTTCTCACCCTGGTGCTATCATCTGCTGTGTTACCAGATCTGAAGACTGTGCTTTTGTGTCTCCAAAACTGAGCAAGACAAACCTGCTTTCCTTAGAATGTAGTGACCTCAATTATTTTATTGTAGTGAGATAAAACTGACTAATGCATTAGTAAAATACGATGAAACTATCAAATACAACAACAGTGATTTGTAGCAACTGAGTCTGAGAGATGCTTAGTCTTCTGTACTTTGACTGATTTTATTTTCAAGCTGTCATGAGATCATCATCCCTCTTTTCCCTTTACAGAGGAGGAAACTGGAGTCAAAAGAAGTAACAACTCTCATTCTATGCCATTGTGTAACAAACCACCCTAAATTACTGGCATGAAACACAACCATCACTGAGATTACTCAAAACTTTTTCATTAGGGCAGTGCTTAGTGGGGACAGTCTAATTGCCAATGTGAATGTGTGGTTGGTGGAGAAGTGATGGCAACAGCTAGAGTCTTCTGACAGTTGGAACAGTAATATATCTGATGATCTGATGGTGGTGCTGTCTGTCATTTAGATTCTCTGCCTGCAGTAACTAACATGATTCTCCACAAAGCCACTCAGTGTTCTTTGACGATTGCAACTCAAAAGCAAGAGTCAGCATCTCAGGAGAAAAGAAGAGGAAGCTGACAACTTCTGAAACCATGGCCTGGAAACTGATGCAGTATCACTTGAATGTTGTGAAACAGAATGCTGTTGTTTGGGCATGACATGGCCATTGCCTTCTTGAACTCTCAGCAACTGCCATTACTCACATGGGGGAAGAGTGTGTTCATGATACTCTGCTCCTCTCCATAGATTTATAGATAACAGTTGCTATGGGGAGGTGTTCCAAGGTACCACACCTCCCTGAGGATATATAAGCTATTAACAATTGCTGGGGGAAGAGACATTTTCTTCAGTGGTACAGCTATCTGTAAGTTATCCATAATCCTGAAAATGACCTTATTTAGACTTATTGGTTCACCATCTAAACTTGAATGCAATCTTTCTTGTTGGTCTGTCATTGGTTCTCTTTCTGGTATGAATAAAGACACAGGTTTGCCTCCCTGAGAAATGTTTACAAGATAATATTCTACTGGTGTTATGGAGCTCAGATTTAAGTATATGAGACAAACCAAAACCAAAAGGACAAATGAACAATAAAAAACACCACTGGGTGACAGAATTGTCAATGAATTCGAGTACTGTGATTTAAAAGTAGTACGTTTGTCATGATGCAACTCTAAGAGAAGTAGCTGGATATATAAGCTCAAAGGCCTGGTTCTTAATCATTTTTCTAAATTATCTTAAAAGCCAATTTTGGATTGAGAAGTGGAACACTAAAACAGAATTCTATAGGCTCTTAAAAAATCCTCATGGCTCTCAAAATTCACCTTGAATACAGGCTACACAGTATTTGAGCTGGAGATGACTTTAACAAAAAAGTATTTTACTAATTCTTTTGGAATTTCCCACAGTTTAAGAGGTTTAGTCCATTATAATGGTGAGGAGCATGGGGGCACACAGGCAGACATGGCACTGAAGAAGTAGCTGTTCTACATCCTGATCCACAGGCAGCAAGTAGAAACTCTGGGCTTACAATTGGCTTTTGAAACTTCAAAGCTCTCCCCCAATGACATACTTCCTCCAACAAGGCCATACCTTTTAATATGTTCAAGTACTGTCACTCCCTGATGACTAATCATTCAAATATATGATCTTATGAGGGCCATTCTTATTCAAACTACCGCAGCTACCCATAGTAGTAGGTTTCTGTATGACTTTTCCAAAGGGCCTTTAGTGTTACTCATTTGCTGAGGATGTCTTTCTGTATGCTCTGAATGTGTTGCTCTGATTGATTGATAAATAAGATACTGATTGACCAGTAGCTAGGCAGGAAGTATAGTGTAGAGGGGATAAGGAGAGAAGAGAAGTCTGGGAAGTGGAAGGCTGAGTCAGGAGACCCTGCCAGCTGCTGTCATGAAAAACAAGATGTACAGATACCGGTAAGCCACGAGCAACATGGCAAAGTATAGATAAATAGAAATGTGCTAATTTAAGTGTAAGATCTAGATATCAAGAAGCCTGCCACGGCTACACAGTTTATAAGTAATATAAGTCTCTGTGTGTTTACTTGGATCTGAGTGGCCGAGGGTCCAAGCGAGACTGGAAAAAACAGCTACAAATGGCACCCAACGGGTTGGCAAAATTTTCCACTTAAAACCTGAGAAAAAAGATTCTAAAATGGAGCTAAAAACAGCTTCCTAGTTGTATTTCTCAAATTAACTGGAGCCTGAGGGCTTGAGCTCTATGGCAGGTTGGTGGCATGTGGGATTAACCTATAGCATGGTGGGAATGAGGCATCTCCAAGCCATGCAGAGCACTGCATGACAGATTTAGCTGTTACTAGTATTAAAAAAAGAGGTTTCTGGGCTACATGCTGCTTGGATAGAAGCATAGACCTGTTGCCTTCCAGAGTCAATGGACACCATGACTCCCAGTGCTGGCAGCAAATTATTTCCACCATGGTGGGATGCTAAATTGGGTGGAACTAGCAGCCAAGGCTTCTGCTTCAGTACTAACTGCTGCAGTTTAAAGCAATAGGTTCACAATAAGACAGATTTCGATGAAATAGTTTACAACATGTGTAAAAAATGTACGTAGGCTTGGAAGAGGGAAAAAAAGTAATATATTCAGGTATATAAATGAATAGATAATTTTAAAAAATAAAATCTTTGAAGAGAAAGTAAAAGTAATATATAAAAATAGCCATGTAAAGATGGATATTACACAGAGAATCTGGATTGTGTAGTCTTTGATATTTTTAACTGCAGAGAGACATTTGATTCTAAAGGTAGATGAGTTAAACTAATATGTATATTTTAAAGGTATCTTGACTTCAAAATTTGGATCTAAGGATATGTTGCTTTGGAAAGGAGGCTATGCTTGTGTTTCCACAGGAAGCAAGAGGCTGTGGATTTGTTTCAGATTAAGATACGTTAGGTTTTACCAGCCAAGACCCCCTGAAAGGTCTCTGATGACACCATGGCCCAGATGATCCAACATCCTGAATCGTTTAAAGGCAACTGGCTCAGACAATCCAGCCTCACAGACTATTTCAGTCAGGATTTGACCATAATTCTTAATTTTCTCAGGATCCCCTTAAGATTACCAGCACCCAAAACCAGCAGGAAGTAGTATAAAAAGCTGTGCCCAAACTCCCAAAATATTATTTATAAATGTTTATTTTTATTTAAGGGGGGTTGATTATGAATGCGATCTCTTTCTAAAGAAGGAAAGGGGATATTATAGATATGATAGGATAAAGAGTAACAACTTGTTTAAAAATGTTTTACGTTGCTATGGATTTTAGTTTATTGAAACAAATTTAGGGTATATTTTGTTTATATATCTACTTATCTATATCTATATATCTATATATCTCTCCCTCTCTCTCTCTCTCTCTCTCTCTCTCTATATATATATATATATATATATATATATATATATATATATATACATACATACATACATCTCTACTCTAGTTTGAGGTATTATGTTTATGTAACTCATTTAGATTGTAATGGATAATTAAAAAATACAGATTAATAATTAGTCTTCTGTGAAAGTCAAACTTATAGTCATGTTAAGTTTTCTAGGTATACATATAATTCAATTAGGTAGGTAATCTTCAAATACTTCAAAGACCTACAGAATATGGCATTAAAATATTTTAAGAACTTAGACTTTTCTGGACAATGAGGTGCATCTGCTCCTGGCAGCACCAAATACATCAATGAAGATGATGGGCATCAAAGACACTCTATATAAAATTTATCTTCTTCTTGGCAAAAATAGTCATTTGGGCAAGAAATGGTTCTTACTTGGACTGCTTAATCAACTGGACATGCAGGACCCATAGGCAGGTGACCACTGAAGTTTGATTGGCAAAATGGTCCTTCAGGTTCCTGCTTCACAGAAGAAACTGCCAGATAGTCTACAGGACACAGAGAGAAGTGACTGAAAGATTCTAGGCCTGTGGGCTGAAGACAGATGCCCCAACTTTACAGAGGAACTTTGTATAACTGTCCAGGCTACCAGCTGTCTCTGTCTACTCTCACAAGACTCCTGAAACTTTCTTGCATCCTTCTCCTGTTTCTCAGGTAATAGTATATCCTTCTGAGGTCTTTGATGTAGTTGAAGACTAGAGAGTTATAATTTCCTTAGTTATGATAAAAGATAAGTTAGATATGAAACCTTAGGCTCACAAATATAGGCTAGATAGGATATCTTCTTTAATTTTGCCAAATACAATTAGACTAGATATTAAAATAGACTAGATATTGTAACTGTAATTCTTGCTTGATAATTGTTTTGTTATATGCAATTTTACTATGTTGAAGTTAAAGCCTTCCTTTTTGAAACCAAAAAGAAAAGAAGAAGTGCTGTGGTTATCTGTATGCTGTGAATGTGTTGCTCTGATTGGTTAATAAATAAAGTGCTGACTACCCAGTAGCCAGGCAGGAAGTATAGGTGAAACAAAGAGAGAGGAGAATTCTGGGAACAGGAAGGCTGAGTGAGGAGATGCCAGCCTGCTGTAAAGGGAGCAGAATGTAAATGCAACAGGTAAAGCCACGGAACACGTGGTGACATATAGATGAACAGAAATGGGCTGAGTTTAAGTGTAAGAGCTAGTCAGCGGTAGGCCTGTGGTAATGGCTGAGCAGTTTAATTAATATAAGCTTCTGAGTAATTATTTTATAAGCAGTTGCAGGGTCTGTGGGGCTGGACAGGACTGGAGAAAACTTCAGCTACACTCATTCCTCCCCATATGCTTTTCTTTATGCTGCCTTTTTATCACCTACTTGAGGTATTCTACCTCTTCCTGTTCACTTTATAGATTCAGAACTTCAGGTACCAATTGGCTATAATGCAAAACCATGTAACATAATTTCATTGTATGGACCAGACTCTAAATCAGTGTCATCACCACTGTGCCTTTCCATGGATGTTCATGGTACACATCACTTCCATTTTTCTGTTCTGTTTATATACAACATTCTTACCCAAAGCTGACCTTACATCCAAGTTTGCAGTAGCCAAAGGAGTTTTCATCTTTTGATTTCATCTAGCAGGTCACTCTATCCACTCTAAACAACAGGAAGAAGTAAGCAGTGATTTGGAGGGACACTCAAAACAAATATGGTTCTAAATATTCTGGCTACTTTTATGTCAAGTTGACAGAAGCCAGAATTTTCTGAAAAAAGGGAACCTCAGCTGAAAAACTGCTTCCATAGGATTGGGCTATAGAGAAACCTATAGGGAATTTTATTAATTAGTAATTGATGAGGGAGATCCCAGCCCATTGTGGGTGGTACATAGGGAGGTGGTCCAGGATGCTATAAAAAAGCAGACTGAACACACCATGAGGGGCAAGCTAGTAACCAGTACTCCCCCAATGCCCTCTACATCAGCTCATGCCTCTAAATTCCTGCCCTGTTTGAGTTCCTGGCCTGACTTCACTGGATGATTGACTGTGATGTGAAACGGTATGCAAAATAATCCTTTAACTACACAAGCTGCTATTGGTTATGAAGTTTCATCACTGTAAAACAAACTAACTATGATACTAAGTCAGAAAAGTAATTATGAACCAGGAGATAATGAAAAGGATGATGACTACGAGTTGATAGATAAAAACTGGAAATAAGGGTAGCAGCCAGTAAACAAAGCAGGCAGAGGTGATATAAGAGGAATGGCTACCACAGATGGACCTCCTGGATGCCACTTCCCAGAAAATTGTTACGGGACTCAAGTCACATCCTGAGTAGCCCAGATATGTCAGTGTTATTGGATCTCTAAGGCTGCTGTTGCATATTGAGATGCATCAGGTAACTTGCAACTTGGATAGTTATTCTCTTTTAGTTCTAGCGGCCAGACACCTAAAGTCAAGGTGCAGGTAGGGTCTCTTCAACAATGTTAGAGTATAACTCTTCCACTTTAGTTCCTCATAGGCCTTGGTTTGTGCATGACCAGTATTATCTCTGCCTCCACAATCACATGACATTCTTTTTTGTGTCTATGTCCAAATTTCTATTTTCTTATAAAAACTTTTGTTACTAGTTGAGTGGAAATTTCAGTCTAATACAAACTCATCTTCACCCATTTACATCTGCAAAGACCTCACTTCTCTGTAAGGTTGCACCTTTAGCTTCTGGACAGTTAATGACTTTGATAGTATTCAACCTAGAACATTCCTTGGGAGGTAGAGAGGCTGGAGCTCATGCAGGCTGAAACTATGTTTGCTATTTAGAGGACCAATACAGAATTTAAAACCAGATTTTCTGGCTGCCATCCTCTATTGTTTCCACAATACCAAAATATGAACATTCCCAACATATGTATCTTACTTGATTTTACACATGAAACTATAAAAATAAAAGAACTCTGTGTAATTTTCACAAAGGGAAAAAATTACTTCCTTGAGCTTTCTGGTCTTTTCATCTGTTTCCTTAGCAACTCATTATGACCTTCATAAGTGTGATCACTTTAATGTATTTGCTTCGTTTCTGTTAGTTTATACACAATAAAGAGAAACTACATTGATGATGGCACTGTTGAGTGGGAAAGAGGAAGACAAGGTTTTGCTTAGGTCACAGGGTTTAGATGCAATGTTTGAACTTGAATTAACTCTCAGAGGCCATGGCTTCAAATTACAATATCTCCTTAGTGAAACAAACATTTCAAATCAGCAGACTACTCCATCCATGAATGTGAACAGAAACAACATCTATGATCTATAAACTTCATAGCAACCAACAAATTGGAAAAACATGAGTTAAGCAATAGTTATACAATAGTGAAATGTTACAAGAAGTGTTAAACAAATATTGGCTGGGAAGATAACTCAGTGGGTAAAGTATTTGCTTCACAAGTAAGTGTGAGAACCTGACTTCAAATCCCCAGAATGAATATAAAGCTGAATTCAGGAGCAGGAGTTCATAATCCAAATGCTACTACCTGGAAATGGAACCAGAGACAGGAGAACACTTGGATCCTGTGAGCCTACTAGTCTCAAACAAGATGGAAGGTGAGGACTGAGAACTGATTGTTCTCTGTTTCCATAGACATATTGTAGCACACATATGCCCACACTCACATAGGAGCACAAATATGCTCACACACACACACACACACACATACACACACACACACACACAGAGAGAGAGAGAGAGAGAGAGAGAGAGAGAGAGAGAGAGAGAGAGAGAGAGAGAGAGAGAGAGAAGAAATAATCATATGGTAATAAGCACACAACTTGGACTTATTTTTGAGGTCCTTGTGCTTTTAAATTGATTTATTATTGCAAAGGTTGGGGTTTCCAAGAGTGAAAATAGTTTGGAGCTACAAATATCTTTAAAAGGGCCTGATAGACACATTCAAATCAACCTTCTTTATAAGGCTCAAGACACCTTTCAAGTTCAGTCTGGCAAATGAGATGGGAAAGTATGGATTGTTCTTTTTTCTTTTTTCCCTTTCATCACAAGCAAAGCAGCCTCTGCTCATTATATAACAGACTTAGGATCAACGGGGCACAGCTTGGCAAGCTTGGCAGTTACTATTTGTGGCTCTCTTCCTCTCAGCCTTCCTCCTGGGGGATTGTCCTAATAGCCATGTTCCCTTGGTGTTTTTCCTGTTAAATTTTTGATCCAATTACCTTTCTTTTTTTCTTTCTTCTTCTTCTTTCTTTTCCTTCACAGTGTTCTTCCAGTAAGTATGCAGCCTCTAGAGCTCTTGTTTATGATGAAAATTAGCTTAAGAGACAAAAGAAATGGAAAGATTTTAAACCACAGAGAGTAAAACTGAACAGGAGAAAGTTTTGTCATTCATCTCTCACTCTGTCACTGATCACACTGATGAGGAACAATCACAGCACAAAGGGTATTAACAATTCTCCTAGAACTAATTTTAGCTCAGGCTACACCCACACTCCCACCCAAGGAATAAGATTTTGCTATTCTTCCTTCCTCATTAAATTGGCAGCAGAGCTCTTACATCTGTGTGAAAGGCGTAGTCTCCATATCTTAGGACTCACTCCTGTTGGCAATGGCAGTTTCCTTTGTGGAGCCAAGGGAAAAGGCAGCATACAGAACATCCAGACTTTCCTCAGAAGGCATCACCTTTCTCTGGACCTCTAATCCCTTGTCTCCAGTCTGTGTTTCTCAGGCCCTGGACTTCTCACAAACTCATGGCTTCCCACCAGTCTTTGGTCTTTGATGGTCCACTCTGCAGACTCTGAGGTCCACACCTAGCTTTGGCTTCAGTTGTTATCATTTGAGAACAAGCAAACATCACTAATGCAGCACTCACTGACCCCTCTTGTTGCTACACCTCAGGAAGCCTGCCTCTTGTCAAGGTTTTTGTCGTCTGTCAGTACTTATTCACTCCCCAGTTACATTTTGAATATGGCTTTAATTTTATTCTTCAAGTCTTGAACCCTAATTTCAAATGTCAGTATAACTACTTCAATATTTTTACAGGCAAGACTCTCCTAAAGGTCTTCCCCAATTCTCAAGCAAAAATCTACCCATAGCCCCATTTCTCCCCCAAAGGAAGAGGCATTACCCTTCTTTTCATGGTAAAGTCTCCATATGCCCACCTCATTGTAACTGTCCTTACATCCCTCTCTGTACACCAGATTGAAGTTTCAGCCACAGTAAGATACGGAGTGCCTACTCAAAGGATGCTCAGAGAGACAGATGAGAAAACTGTCATAAAAAACACAACATGTGGCTATGGAATAGGTGAGATCTTCTCTGGAATATCAGGGAAGAAAAATGTCTTCAGAGAAGGTGATACTTGAAATAAAAAATTAACAAACAAACCCACAGGATGATGAAGGCCTTGCCAGGGTGAGAAGGGGATAAAGACAGGCCCCTGCAGAACCAGCACTAATTACAGTGGAGGAGTGATAAAGACAGTCATATCTGACCTTGAACTGAGCCTTCTGTTAGCTGTAGTATAGTGTGTGCGTGTGCGCGTGCATGTGCGCGTGCATGTGTGTGTGTGTGTGTGTGTGTGTGTGTGTGTGTGTGTGTAGGAGGAGGAGGAAGTTAGAACACCTAGCCTTATATTCATTTATTCCCTTAACTGGCACAAGCCCTCAGAGGAAAATTTTGCTCAGAATCTTGCATACCAAATTTCTTAGGTGAATAATATGTGATACAAGGAAGAAATGCTAGCGTCAGAATGTTCTTATCTGAGCACACCTGAACAAATGTGAAATAAGACAACTATAACATGATCACACTAAATATAAAACACTGGTAAAATTTGGGATTTTTATGTTGAAGGTGTAGAGGCCCTTGATAGTTCCTGGCCACAGGGAGGATTCAACCACATCTGTATTTCAAAAGGCAGATTTGAACACAGTGTGGTACACAAAGCACAGAGGACAGAATCCAGGCCTTGAACTAGGAAGAAGACAACTTAATAAATCGACAGTGATAATCCAAGAAAGAAGGATATTGGCTGAACTAGTCCATGACACAACAGGACAGGGATGCCTTCTGACTTCACCAACATCTCTAAGCATCACTTTGTTAACTGCATAAACTCTGTTATGAAAATGGGTATCAGCTCCCAAGTCCTAAGAGGGTTTGGTAGTACTGCCACACCAAAACAAAAGAAAATAGAACATAGGACCTTATTATTACTAGGTCTTCCTGGAAACTGATAAAGTCAGATGTGTGTGTGTGTGTGTGTGTGTGTGTGTGTGTGTGTGTGTGTGTGTGTGTGTGTGTGTGTATACAAGAGGGAGCACATGGCCTTACATTCATTTATTCTTTTCACTACCACAAACCCTCAGAGGAAAATTTTGCTTAGTCTAATCGTGTACACTGGATTTCCAAGCTTTAAGGTGATCCATATGTGCTATGAGAAAGAGATACTAACTAGCTTCAGAGTGTCCTTAGAAGGTGCCCCTACCTAACATCTACATTAAATTAATTTGAAACTTCTGGAAGTTTTGAAAGACATGGATCTCCAGAAAACTTTACATAATTGATGCTACACTGGAGCACAGAATGAGGAGTTTTCCTAAGTGGAAAATCTCTGCTGCATGAAGCCAGTCCACAAACTTCCTTGCAGAAATTCATTTTTATTCTGAGTTGGAAGTTTGTGTTTGACATTAGAAGGAGCCAGCCAGCTGCTCTTGCTATTCCAGACACCCCATCCTGTTTCATCAGTGCCTCTTTGTCATGTCCCTGAAATCAGCAGCAATCTTGGTGTTTGGCAGCATCTCTGAAACAGATCTGACACCAACCCTGCATATTCCACCAGAGAACTCATAGAATACTGTTTACTAATCTCATTGTGTACCTATTTTTCCTAGAGTATGGTTTATGATGGCAGAATAAGAGGCTGTGTTTCTTAAATCCTCTAGTTTTAAGTCTGATCAATCATTTGCTTTTGATAATTTTTTAATTATTTGCATGGGGTGGGGTTTGTTCACACGTAAGTGTGGTATCTGGGGAAGGTGGAAGAGGGTATTGATTTCACTTGAGTTATAAGCAATTATAAACTTCCTGATAAGGCTGCTGGGAACTAAACTCAGGTCCTCTGGAAGAGTCGGAAGCACTCTCAACTGCTCAAGCCAGTTTTTTAGTCCCTACCACCTGCTTTGAATAATCACCCCCTTGTCTGTCAAGCTAAGCTCCACTAACATGAACCTCTGACAGCCATACCAGCCACTCTACCACAGCCTCGGAAATCTGATTGGTCTCACCAGAATGAACAAAAGATCCGTTAGTAGATGCCTTCATAATCTTGTTCCTCCTGTCTCAACTGGAAGTCAGCATGGATTGCAGCAAAACTGTGTATAAGAATTGGTCCTTCTTTGAAAGCTAGTCTAGGCACCACTCTAAATCCACAGGATAAAAAGCAAGCACAGCTAAGCTTTCTTCTCTAGGGCAATTTAGGCTAGCAGTCAAGCAATTACTGCCTGGAGCAAAAGAGAGCTGTCCCTACAAGAAGACAGCTGGGGAGCTGTGAAATAATTTTTCAACACTTGTATTCTCTGCTAGAGAGAGTTAATGGCCCTGCTTTGAGACTAGTAAGGAAAGCCTGGGTTTATATGAGGTCCCTTTCTTCACAGTAATTTTGCACATTTTTATAATTAGTGGTGCACCAATATCTTTGATATCACAAATACAGAGGTATATAGAGGGAAATATGAATCTTATGCATATTAAAATCACAGTTGTCCATGACTAAAGAGAGTGCTGCATAGGAATAGAGATTTATTTTCTATTGGGCTTCGAAAAATCAGTGTATATTGCCTGAGAGAGACTAGGCCATATCCAACTAAATGTGATACTCACCTTTAAATATATGTGCATCTACAGAGAAAAAATGGACAGCCATACCTGCCTATCTTCACAGACCAGAGTGTGGCTCTGGTAGGATCAAACTCAGTGGTTTTCACATTATGGTTGCTCATCACATTTAAATTAAACTCCTCCTTTGGATTGACTTGGGAGGTTTGGGTGCCCTCCCAAGTTAAAGTTACAGTTCTAATAAATTCTTAGGTGGTAAATACACTGTACACTGACTATCTAGGGATTAAACTTTGAAAACCATGAGTGAAGCCAGGTGTGCTAATGAACACTTCACCCCTAGCACTCAGGAGTAAGAGGTAACTGTGGGCTCCTTAGTGAGATCCAGGACATTCAGGGCTATGTAGAGAGACTCTATCTCAAAGAGAGAGAAGGGAGAGAAAGAGAGAAAGCTGCATCCAAATTAGAGATCATTCCAAACTGGCTATAAGAGGATGGAAATCACCTATTGAGCCCCAAAAAAGTTAACGAAGTCAGCCCCGAAGAGAGATGAACAGCAGAATAGATCATTTGAGTGCAAAGTAAATGATACGTTTTGAGGGTAAAATAATATCATGAGTGTGTAATTAATTTAATCAAACCTGCAAGATTTAGCTAGTACACAGGCTTACACCTGCAACCTCAACACTCATTTTGAAGCAGCAGGATTGCCTTGAGTTTAAGGCCAACCTGAGCTACAGTGTAAGTGCCCTTCTAAACATTAAAAAACAAAACAATCGTAGAATGTTAGTGCTGAGTACTTCCAAAGGTCAGAAGAAACTACAGTTTACATGGCAACTTTTAAAGGTTATACTCCTGAGTATATCCCGAGGTCTCTAGTAACTCAGTCAGTACTCCACTGCCTCTAAAAGGTCTAAAAGATAATAGACATTGGACCCAAAAAAGAGTGTTATTCTTGCGGATTAGTTTTTAAGAGCATAAGCATATAATGGTCGTAACCAAACTATTACTTCTGATGTAATCTTATATGCCTTATAGAAGATATATAATATTGTTGAGGCATAAATTAAATTTTATACATCTAGTAATGAAAATTTGGTGTATATTGAAAATATCATACATAAATATGTATGTGTAGTATTTGTGTCTATTTATATGTATGCATGTATGTGTATAAAATTTTAAGGGACCTTCCATTTTTTAGGAAATCTTATTAAAGATATTCAACTGAAAATTCCATATTTTTATGTTCTGGTCATGCCAGAGGAGTACATGCTGGAATGTTGTAAGAATTAAATGAGTTCATCTATGTTCGGAACTTGGAACTATTTCCTCATGTAACATAATATGCATTCTGAAACTCCTAGAGTTTATGATGCTTGTTGCCATTATGAGTGTTATAATACAAAAGCATTCAACTCTATTAATATCATCATTATTATTAGAAAGTTGACTAGTCTCTGGAGTAACTATGCACTGGAACATGGTGGACCTCCAAAGGTCCATATCCTTAAAGTAAACTAGGTATCCCTTCCTGAGAAAACATCAGCTATCAATACTTCATCAGCTAATGGCAAGGGTTCATGAGACTCTTCCTGCTCCATACTGGAATACTGACTCCCTTGATACTATGCAGATCTTGTGCAGGCAACTGAAGCTACTATAGTGAGTTCAGTGATTTTTGTCATGTCCGGAAAATTCTGTTTCACTTTGGTTTTCCCCAATTTCACTTTATACACTCTTTCTGCCTCATCTTCAGCAATGGTCCCTGATCCTTGGTGGTGTTGGGAGGGAGCTGTGGTGCTTTGAATGAGATGTTCCACATAAGTCTTTAATATTTGTTTGAATATAAGCACTTGAATACTTGTTCCCTATTTGGTGTCTATTTTTGAAGGATAAGGAGGTTTGATTTTGTTGGAGGAGGTATGTCACTGGGGCAGGCTTTGAGGTTTCAAAAGACTCGCACCATTCCCAGTGTGCTCTCTGCTTCCTATTTGTGGATCATGATCAGCTATTGCTCTAGTGCCAGGCCTGCCTGGCTATTCCCATACTTCCCATCATGTATAGTCATAAGTTGCCTTGGTCATGGTATTTTGTCAAGAAAATAGAAAAGTAACTAAGACAGCAAGTAACCATGTCAGTTCTGAATGGTCAAAGAATAGCTGGGGCCTGATGAAGTGACTCACCAGTTAACTTTTTAGTGGTTCAAGATGTAAGCTCTCAGCTGCTGCTCCAGTGCTATGCTTGGCTGACTTCTGCAATTCTCCCTCTCCCATAATGATGAGAGCCCAATCACTATGGAATTGTAAGGCCCAAACAAACCCTTCCTAATATAACTTGCCTTATACATGTTGTTTTACCATAGTAGTGGAAAAAATTATAATACAGGGTTTAATATAAATGTTTCATTTGTGACTGAGCACTGTATATGCATATTCTCTGTACTTTGATCAGTTCTAAGTTTCTGCACTGACCATCATGTACTGAGTAAAGAAATTTCTCTGATTATTGGCAGAAGTATTAAGGCAACTCCACGTAGTTAAAAGGGAGGTTTATTTTGTGGGGTAACTTACAAGTAAAGGGATAGGGTACAGGGTCCAGGAAAGGTGTAGTGCAGTCCAGCAGTGTTCTCTGGAGAACTCTGCATGGTCTACCTCCAGCATCCAGGATCCAGGAACCAAGAAAGCCAGCACATCAGGATCTTAGGACTTAAGGGCTCCTCTCTCAGCCCTGCCACATAGGTGTGACAGTTACCAGAAGCCTCAATGGGGGTAGTACTTCCAGGACAAAGCTGGAAGAGCTGCCCACTATATCTGATGATACCTGAAAGCTGCACTAATCAGTGGGTGAAGAGCTAGAAATTTAGAGGGCAATTTGAAACTGTATATATTTAGAAAATTAAGAGTAGCTAAGTTCACTTTGGGGTCTGTGAGCTCCCCAACCACAGGGTCTTGGCCTTTTCTACAGTATTAGGCATACGTTTCCATCTATGGAGTGGGCCTTAGCTTCACTTATAAAGCTGGATTACACCCATAAAATTCATGCCACTATTGCATCCTTGAGTATAACTTGCTGTGCTGGCTATTACTATAGCTCACCGATGAGTAAGACTATTTTAACTTTTCCCATCCCCACAGCCTAAATAGCACCTTCTGGTGTTATAAAAGTTTTTCAGAAGGGAGGAAGCTTCCTTGTCAGTAGCAATTTGATTTCTCCATGTCATAACGTGTGTGGTATCTTCTCCAATAGTGTTTCACCATCATGTTGTGGTGGGAAACCTAGACCAATGACAATCAATAGTCTGTGTTGTTTGAGGAGTTGCCAAGACACCCCTGACCAACAACTTGAGGGCAGATTCTCTGCATCATGCTTTGGTACTTTTATTTGAAAACATATAGTTTCTGGGATGAGCATAATTCCCACTGTAGGGTAACTCTAATTGAACTCTATCATGTGAATATTTAGGATAGCAATTCTTATTTCATTGATGTTCTGTAGCAGAGCATATTCTAGACCTAAAAGGACAAGTTAAACTTTCCAAAAATGCATGGGATGATTTGAATTTTGAAAACAAATCATGCAAAATCAAATATAAAGGCACTGCGTTTAGTATGAAAACACATTTTACCTAGCAGCTAGGTAAACAGAAGAACACAGAACTGGAGTGATGAACAAAAATTGTTTTAAACAATAGAATAAGCACACCAACCCAGATCCTACTATTCAAATCCCTTGAACTATTTCATGCAAAGTACTGAGGAGACTGTCTAGAAATGGAACAAAAACAGTATGAGCTCACAGATAACTGTTATCAATGCATACTTTAGAAATATGAATAGAATTTCAAGTTTAAGACATTCTTTATTATTACTCAGGTTATATATGCATAAAACACAAGGATTATGGAGTGTGACATGCCAACATTGTCATTATCTGGCTATTTACTTTACTCTTAGTCACCATAACACTTAAGATAACCGAGCATTATTTGGTATGTTTCATGGGGAGTTTAAGGATGTGTTTGCATTTAGGCAAACTTTTCTGTTAAATACTAAACAATAGATATCATAGACTTTGTGAGCCAGGGGTGCCCTATTACAACCATTTAGTTTTTGTAGCATCAGTGGACAAAGCAGTCACATTTGGCATAAAAGCCAATGAGGGTTTTTTTTTTTTTGTTGTTGTTTCATTAAGACTTTACAGGAAATGGAAAGAAAGGAAGCATGAAAGAATGAATGAATAAAGGAAGGAAGGAAAGGAGTGAATGAGGGTGGAAGGAAGGAAGTGAGGGAGGGAGGAAGGAAGGAAGGAAGGAAGGAAGGAAGGAAGGAAGGAAGGAAAGAAGGAAGGAAGGAAGGAAGGAAGGAAGGAAGGAAGGAAGGAAGGAAGGAAGAAAAAAGCACATGATTGACTGGCTTGAGAAGGCAAGCAGTTGATTAACCGGTTTGAGGAAAGCAAGCAGGTGACTGACTGGTTTTGATTCCTTGGACAAAGTTTGCCAACTTTTGCATTAGATTTGAACTAATTTTCCCTGCGATTGTCACTTCCAATGTTTAGAAAGCTACCTGATAGAAACTGCAAAATTGTTTATTCCCTAATGGCTGATAGAGTAGGAAAATCCTCACCACAAAGAAAATTCCTAAGTAATTATACATCTTGGATTCAGATCTTGACTGTGCTATGTATAAGCTCTATTATAAAGTTGCTTTTACTCCTCAACAAATTATTTATTGTATCTATCTTCAGTTGAACTGTTAGTTACCTTTCTTGTGGATCTGACAAGAAGCCTGACAAAAGCAACTTAAGTAAGGGTGAGTTTATTTTGACTTATGGACTAAGGAGTTAGAGTGTATCTTGGTGAGGATCATGGAGGCAGTTGGTCACATTGTATCAACAACCAGGAAGCAGAGGGTGATTAATTCTGATACTCAACTCACATATGTTCTTCAAATATTAGATGATTTTTTAATAAAAAATCTCAGGACCAGATATCAGGGTAAAAGCTGAAAGATTAGACAAGCAGAACAGGCAGCTACCAGTTCTTACCTCACAAAATCCTCAGGCTAAAGAGAGTGAGTTCCTGTTTCCTCATGCCTTATATACCTTTCTCTGCTCTGCCATATTACTTTCCAGGATTAAAGGCATGTGTGCTTCTCAAGCAAAGCTCTGGGATCTCAAGTGCTGAGATTAAAAGTTTGTGCCATTACTGCCTGACCTCTATGTCTAATCTAGTGGCAGGCTCTGTCCTCTGATCCTCAGACAAGTTTATTAGGAAACACAATATATCACTGCATTTCCCCTTTTTTGTCTAAAATAATAAAAGGTTATACCTAATACAAGAAAACTATGTACAATGAGTACATTAAGTATATATAATATATACAGTCAAGTATTACATTAATAATGTCCATTCTATTAACATTTGACAGATTCAGAGAAAATACTCCATTATTTATCCTATTTTGATGAGTCCAAAATGTAGTACCTAATTCACTTTCTATCCTAACTTGTATTACCAATTGAAAACTATCTTTTGGTGTCTTTCAAACTTACACACTTTACACATCTTTAGCAAATTTCTTTTCTGAATTTGTTAATAAGGAAAACTATAGCTATCTAATCTTCAACTCCCTCAGGAACCTGAGAAGGAAACAATATTACCTAAGTAAGCAGAAAGTCCAAACAAGCAACTTCCAAAAAATGTGAGAAATGAGAGAAACAGCTGGCTCCCTAGACAGTCACCCAAGATTTCTCTACAATGTTGGGGCATCCATCTTTGGCCTAAAGGCATAGACAGACTCATTTGTGAAGCAGTATTTTCTAAAAGGCCTTCCTCCTTTGTCTTGGCAAGTTTCAGCAGTCCTTTCTTTTGCATCCTGCTGGTCCATTTCAGACAGCATACTGTCAGCAGACAAGGCAAAGGTATTTTCTTGCCCAGTGGTGAACCTTTGCCACAACGAAAGTAAACTTCATATGAAATTTCTTCAGTGTTCATCATCTTCTCTGAAGTAGATTGGTGCTGCCAGGAGCAGATATGTCTCATTGTAATAATAATAAAAAAAGAAACTCTGTTACTAAAACATCCTAAATGCCATATTTTGTAGATCTCTGAAATGTTTTAAATGACCTGTTTATCTAAAATATATTTCTGTTAGACCTTGAAAACATACCTAATATGACTACAAGTTCAATTGTAATAGGTGACTAAATACTAACATATTTCTTTATTTCTCAATTAGTTCAGAATAATAAGTTTCAATGACTAGTAATTTGCATTACATTGTTAAATTAACTGTATAGGTTCAGTATCTTGAACCAGATTAGAAATGTATATACAGAATGTTCTAACAAAACTAATCTCAAATTTGTACCAATATATAAAATTTGTATGCAATATACAAAAATCCAATCCAATATAGAATATTTAAAACTACTAGTTACCTTTTAAAAGTAGATTCAATAATCTACCTTTTTATCTTATTATATCCATATTCTCTTTCTTTTGTTTTCAGAGTAGATTCAATAATCCACCTTTTATCATATATATATATATATATATATATATATATATATATATATATATAAAACCTCTTTTTTGTCTTTTCCTTTTTTTGTTGTTTTTTTCAAACAAGAATCCTAAATCCAATCTCCTTTGTTTAGTCTTTTTCCTGACTATTAACAATAACTTGTAACCAACCACCCTAAACAATGACAGTTATCCATAACTCATTGAATGACCAAAAACTACCCATCCCACCTCTAGAGAATGTGGGCATAATGTTCTTAAAATTACTTCCTGCTATCTGGGGGTGAAGGCATCTTTAGGGAATCTTGAAAAGAAAATTTTTTTGTTAATTGTCAAGTCCTAGGAGATGTAGCTGTATCATTTGTGCAGTCTCTGCATAATGGGAAAGTGCAGGGCTGTCTCAAGTCCTTGCTTGAGTAGTCTGTGAGGCTAGATCATTTCAGCTAACCATCTCAAAATTGTCCTGAGCAGTTCATAGTCCAAAGCTGATCTTTGGGTGGTGTTTGTCATCTTAGTGGTATTATCCTGATGGAATCTTGATTGTGGGGCTCCATCATCTTTTTGGAGACTTCTAAGTCACTGTTAGGCATGTTCATGGTTCACTGCAGGAAACCTTTTACTTGGGACAAGTTTTCTGGATGATTCATCCTTTTTATTCAGATTTCACATTTGTCCATGTTCTTTAAATTCCTTAGCTTTCATTCTCCTGAAAGACAAACAAAACCCTTCCCCAGTCCTAACTTTGGGGAGGTTCCCCATCTAATCTTTATCAATTTTGATTTATATTTTCTATTTAAAATTTTGTTTTACTTTCTAAATGTGTTATATCATTCAGACAAGTATGGTTTCTTACAATGGTCATTAGGTTTTTTAATTGCTCTGGGAAGGAGTTTCTTCCACAACAGGAAAGGACTGAAGAGAATTTGACTGCAAGAGGTCCCTCAGGGTGTTTCCTGGTGGCAAAGGCAAGGGATTACCTTGTCTGTCCCTTGTTGATCTACATTTGTTAGTCCAAAATTTCTGCCTTTGCCACACCTTCTGCATAATCCAGAAGGAAGGGGTGTTCTATTGCCATTGTTCCTTGGAAAAAAAAAACATTGTTTCTAGGAATTCCCTGTTTACAATTCCTTTTTAGGTGACCTTGTTTACCACAGTTGAAACATCTGACATTACTATTTTTTTTTCAAACCTCTGGAAATCACCTCTCCTATCCATGTACCACCATGATCATGAGATTCAATATTTATTGTATCTCTGATCTATTCCTCCAAGGGTGCTAACCTTGCATTTAATGGCCTAATTACCCTTTTGAACTGTGCATTAGCATTTTCAAATCCAGCAATTCAATTATTATCTGCTTAGTTTCTGAATTTGGTATCTTTCTATTTAGTACTGAAGACAGCCTTTGTAAGTAATCAGTAAAGGTTTCTTTTGAGCCCTGTAAAACTTAAGTAAATGACTAAGTTTTCTTTCCTACTTCTCCAGTTCTCTCAAGCATTCAAGGCTGCCATTTGTCATAAAGCCAGGATATGGCCATCATACAGAGACTGCCTTTCTACATTAACATAATTTCCCTCTCCAAAAAGTTGATCTTGAGAGATTTCCATATCTCTGGCCCTACTTTGTTGTTCAATGGTCTTAGCCTCATCCTTCCACCAGGTCCTCCATTGTAATTTGGTAACAGCTTCTAAGACAGCTGTAAACAAAGCTTTCAAGTCTTGAGGAATAATTCTATTACAAGTTGATAATGAATTTAACATCTCCTTCACAAATGGGGAATGCATACCACATGATACTATAGCTTCTTTGAATCTCCTCAAGTTTAACATTTGCACAGGAGTCCAGTCAGCTCTTATACAGCCTTGAGAATTTGGTAGTTGCTGTAAGGTTATGGGATAGATTAGGGTTGGCTGTTTGAAAGCCTTAGGCTGTTTCTCTATAACCATATAATGCAATGCTGACGTTGCCTTACCTTTAAATTCCTCTGTCTGGGTCTTAATTTCTCTATGATCTGTTTTAACAATTTTTTTCTAAAATTTTTATCTTGGTCCTCACATAAACCAACTTTTTTAATGATAAAATAAAAATGATCAAACAAATAATATTTATAACTGACATTACATAAATCTCATCTACATTAGTGATAATTAATCAATTAATCTTATTTAATTGTTCCATTTTCAGACTGTCAATTGTATTATAAAACAGAGACAAAATTTCCTCATTGTAAAAAAGTTTCCCATTTTTTAATATGGAAAAAAATCTCTTTTAACTAATTTCTTCCTTTAAGAAATCCCAATTGTCTCACTAAATCTGCAGACAGTGTTGATTCAGATGTGAGGCTCACTACTTCTACATAGAACAGTAGAAGCTTGAGTGGGTTTTCTAGGCAGCTATGTAGTGTGGCAACAGCCCAAGATGAGGATCCAGGGAGAGCCCACAACTCACCAGGAGAGAAGAAGTCAAAGAGGCAGCCATCTGCCATCTGCATTAGGGAACAGGAGAAAGAGGCTAACTCCTACAGTTTTGGGAGCCCCCCAAAACCTACAGAGTTCACTGAAGAGAAGCTGCAACAGAAATTTAGCTAGCAGGTTAAGGACTTCAGCCCCTTTTGGGTGGAGACTCTGGCTGTGTGGAGCTCAGGCCTGAGCTGGGTCCTACAAGGCCACAGGCAAGCAGCTTTTTTTTTTAAATTCATGCCACACAAGTTGGACACCAGATGTTGTATGAATTTCTAAAGATCTTTCAATAAAAAAAAAAAACCCAGAGCCATATATCATGGTGAAATGCTGAAAGATCAGAGAAGCAGAAGAGCCAGCCACTAGTGGTTACCTCTACAAAATCCTCAGCCTAAAGAGAGTGAGTTCCTGTTTCCTCATGCCTTATATACTTTCTCTGCCCTGCCATATTACTTACTGGAATTAAAGGCATATGTGCGTCTCAAGCAAAGGCATGAGATCTCAAGTGCTGGGATTAAAGGTGTGTTCCCCCCCTGCCTGACCTCTATGTCTAATCTAGTGGCAGGCTCTGTCCTCTGATCCTCAGGCAAGTTTATTAGGGTACACAATATATCATCACACACATATCTCTTTTTTTCCTTTTATACAGTATAGGATCACCAGTCCATAAGAGGGTGATGCTCATATTCAGAGTTAATTTCACCCCCTCACTTAAAATTCTCTGGAAATACCCTCATAGCTATGCCCAGAGTTATGTTCTAAGGTACTTAAGATTTAAGGTAATCCTAAGATTTATATATATATATATATATATATATATATATATATATATATATATATATATATATATATAGAGAGAGAGAGAGAGAGAGAGAGAGAGAGAGAGAGAGATTACATGTGATGGTATTTTGGCTGCATGTATGTGTATATACCATGTATGTGCATGGTGCCGATAATGGCCATAAGAGGATATTGGATCTCCTGGAATTGGAGTTACACGTGGTTGTAAGCCATTTTGTGAGTGCTAGGAATCATACCTGGGTCTTCTGTCAGAGCAGCAAGTACTCTTATGCACTGAGCCATCCCTTGTAGCCCTCCCCAGGTGATTCTAAAGCTCTTCAAGTAGAAAATGAAAATTGGTCATCACAATTGACTCCTAGGAGTGATGTGAAGACTTAGTAACAAAGTATGCAGAGACCTCTTGAGCTTTGTAGCTTTTGCTGAAAGTGATTTTTCAGTACAAATAAAGAGCTTCCAGAAAGTCAGAAATTAATAAATGGATTTGGGTACACACTTAATGGCTCTTACATTATTAGATAGACTAACAAGATTCCAGCATGAAGAAAGCTAAATGAGCTCCAGTAGTGTAGGGAGGAACACATCTTCTTTCCAAGATAATCTTTTGCAGAATCAGCAACTTTTCTCTGATTTTCCTGAATCCAATATATGAACCAAACATAAACTAGTAATTCTTAAAGGGTATATCATAAAGAGAAGAACCCTAGGCTTGCTTTGGTTTCAATATGAACTTCTGGAGAGGTCCAAACAATACCAAGTTGTCCCAATCATCAGCATATCATTGGATTCATCAAATAAAAATTTATTTTGTGGGATATTCTGGAGTATCCAATCCCTTCTGCAATTCAAAGGAGGCCAAGATGAAAGAAAATAGAGAAAATCTAAGTATAGAGAGGGTATACTCAGTCTCTTATGCTTTCCTGACCATGGGGCATCAGACAGAATACATTTTCATCAGAGAAAATATTTATTTCATTACCAAGTAGTTGGTCAAAGAAAATAACTTTAGTAAATGAGAGACACCAGTTGCTTTTAAAGAGAAATTAAGAACAGAACTCAGGTGTTGGAAAATCTTGTCACAAAGGATACTTTATGGATATATTAATAGCTCTTTATTTTGGATCATTTGCATTCTCAACTGCACTGAATTAAACATTTCATATATGTATTAATGGTTGTCAAAATGTGCATGAAAACCATAGATACAGTAACATAGAAAATACAGGATAGCCTCGAGAGGGCCTGGAACCTATTCCAATGGGCTCTGACTGTCTCTGACCTAGGGTATTTATAGAAACACCAAGGAATGGAGCAAATGACCTCCCCCCAGCACAGCAAAGTGCAGACCATCTCAGACTCCTGTGTGGTCCAATCATTCTCTCTATGCGGACCTGCTGGGTAAAGCCACAAGGAACCTGAAAAGGGGCTCCCACAGGTCTGTGGATTGTTGTAGATGTAACCAACCATCTTATTAAATAAGAAACACAGAGCCGATTCAGAGAAGAAAGCCAAGAGGTCAGAGCTAAGAGCCTCAACCCTCCCTGCTTCAGCGATCCTCTTCAGCCAAGAGAGCTCTCCGAAAAGAGGGAGCCACTTCCTGTGTGTCTGTCTTTATAAAGACTTTTGGTTCTGCCTTCTCATTGGTTGTAAACCAATGCCTCGTCACTGCCTGTCTGTAAAGATTTCCAGGTCTTCTATGGCTGGGATTGAGATTAAAGGCATGTGTCTCCAATGCTAGCTGTATCCTTTTACACACAGAGATCTACCTAGCTCTGTCTACCAAGTGTTGGGATTAAAGGCGTGCGCCACCACTGCCATGCTCTTGCTATGGCTCTAATAGCTCTGACCCCCAGGCAACTTTATTTATTAACATACAATTAAAATCACATTTCAGTACAAGTAAAATACCACCATAGATTGTAGCATGGTTACATGCTATACGTTTGTCTTTCTGGGTCTGGGTTACATTGCTCAGACTGATATTTTCTAGTTCCATCCATTTGCCTTCAAATTTTATAATGTCTTTGCTTTTAACAGCTGAGTAATACTCCATCGTGTAAACGTACCACATTTTCTTAATTCATTCTTCAGTTAAAGGTATCTAGGTTGTTTCCAGGTTCTGGCTATTATGAATAACATTGCTATGAACAGAGTTGAGCAAGTGTCCTTGTGGTATGACTGAGCACCCTTTGGGTATATGCCCAAAATTGGTATTGTTGGGTCTTGCCAATTTTCTGAGAAACCACCATATTGATTTGTGACTATATAAGTTTTTACTCCCACCAGTAGTGGAAGAATGTTCCTCTTGCTCCACATACTCTCCAGCATAATTTATTGCTGTAGGATGGTCTGTATGTCAAGTGTGTTGCTGATTGATCAATAAATAAATCACTGATTGGCCAGTGGCCAGGCAGGAAGTGTAGGCGGGATAAGGAGCAGAATAAAGCTGGGAAGTGGAAGGCTGAGTCAGAGAGACACTGCCAGCCGCCACCAGGACAAGCAGCATGTGAAAATGCCGGTAAGGCACGAACCATGTGGCAAGGTATAGATTTATAGAAATGGATTAATTTAAGCTGTAAGAACAGTTAGCAAGAAGCCCGCCACAGCCATACAGTTTGTAACCAATATAAGTCTCTGTGTTTACTTGGTTGGGTCTGAGCAGCTGTGGGACTGGCAGGTGAGAGAGATTTGTCCTGACTGTGGGCCAGGCAGGAAAACTCTAGCTACAATTTATCATTAGTGTTTTTGATCTTAGCCATTCTGACAAGTGTAAGATGGAATCTCAGAGTCATTTGATTTGTAATTCCCTGAGGGCAAAGGATGTTGAACAATTCTTTAAGTGTCTTTTGGCCATTTGAGATTCTTCTGTTGAGAATTCTCTGTTTAGATCTGTACCCTATTTTTAATTGGTTTATTTGGGTTTTTGATGTCTAGTTTCTTGAGTTCTTTGTATATTTTGGAGATCAGCCCTCTGTCAGACATGAAAATATTTTCCCATTCTGTAGGCTGTCATTTTGTCTTATTGATGGTGTCCTTTGCCTTACAGAAGCTTTTCAGTTTCATGAGGTCCCATTTATTAATTGTCAGTCTCAGTGTCTGTGCTACTGGTGTTCTATTCAGGAAGTTATCTCCTGTGTCAATATGTGTGAGGCTATTTTCCACTTTCTCTTCTATCCGGTTCAGTGTAACTTGATTTATGATGAGGACTTTGATCCACTTGGACTTGAATTTTGTGTAGGGCAATAGGTATGAATCTATTTGCAATCTTCTACATGTCTCAATCCAGTTATACCAGCACCATTTGTTAAAGATGTTCCTTTTTCCTTTGTATAATTTTGACTTCTTTGTCAAAAATTAGATGTTCTTAGGTATCTGGATTTATGTCAGGGTCTTTGATTCAATTTCATTGATCCACCTGTCTGTTTTTATGCCAGTACCATACTGTTTTTATTACTGTATCTCTGTAATAGAGCTTAAAATCAGGGGTTGTGATACCTCTGGAAGTTCCTTTATTAAACAGAATTGTTTTAACTATCCTGAGTTTTTCAGTTTTCCATATGAAGTTGACTATTGTTATTCTGAGATCTAAAAAGAATTGTCTTGGGGTTTTGATGGGGATTGAAGTGAATCTGTAGATTACTTTTGGTAAGATGGCCATTTTTACTATGTTAATCCTACCAATCCATGAGCATGGGAGATCTTTCCATTTTCTGATATCTTCTCTAATTTCTTTCTTCAAACACTTAAAGTTCTTATCATACAGGTCTTTCACTTGCTTGGTTAGCGTTACCCCAAGAATCTTTATATTATTTGTGGCTATTGTTAAGGGTAACAGCAAATATTTTAACAGCATTTCTGGAGGCACTGTAGTATAGTAACACCTTGACTATGTTCCTGTACCCATTCTTGGCCACATCATAGAGTGGTGAGTTATTCTGATAGCCAGTAATGTTCAACACAGCATTATGCTGTAGCAGCAATTCCACTAACTTCAGGTCCCTGTGACTGTAGGCTTCATGCAATGGTGTCCATCTAGCATGGTCTTTAACATTTGGGTAATTTTCACTTAGCTCTTGTAGAGTTCAACAGAAGGTATATCAACCTTAATAGAAGCAATATGAAACAATGTCTCTCCTCTGTGATTTCTTTTTTTCCCAATTGTAATACTGGTGTTGGGCCCTGGGCCCTGTTTTTGGAGAGCTGTTGCCTTGCTTGCTGACCTTGATACCTCGATCAGATGTCCTCCCTATGCTAATTCCCTGCTGGTTTCCTTCCTCCTAAATAGTTTACCAAAGTTCCTTGTTTGTGTATCCTGCATATTGGTGTAATGCTAGAATGTAAAACACCTGTAGCTTACTTTTGCCCTCCCAGGTTCTTCCACTGTACTGTGAGTCTGTATTTAAGGCCTTCCCCCTCCTTCAGTAAAGGGCATTCTACTGAGATGAATGACCCACTGTCTTGTCTCTCTTTTTAATCCTCAACCCCTCGCTCAGACATGGTGAATGGGTAGCAATGCGGGTGTTCCGACATACTGGGTGACAGCTCCACTATAGAGAGGCTTGACATCATTTGTCTGTGTGTTGAATTACTCAGCAAAGGTGGTAGAATAAAAGTAGAATACTCATAAGTCTGTTTCTAACACAGGTATATAAAAGTTACCCAAAGAAAGGGTCTAACTGTAGCGACAGTGTACTATTAGTTGGTTTGGGCCAATCATGGCTAAGAGAACTGACAATGATGAGCTGTAAGGAATTATTTTAAGAAGAAAACATCCTTGCAGGGGTGGCACACACCTTTAATCCCAGCACTCAGGAGGCAGAGCCAGACGGATCTCTGTGAGTTCAAGGCCAGCCTGGTCTACAGAGTGAGATCCAGGACAGGCACTAAAGTTACACAAAGAAACCTTGTCTTGACAAAAAACAAAAAAAAAAAGAAAAAAAAAAAGAAAGAAAATATCCTAGCATCTTCTCATCCTCACTTCCCTCCCACCCCCTCTGTGTATGTGTGTGTGTGTGTGTGTTTGTGTGTGTTGTCAAATTATCCTTTTGGTTTTGTAGAAATATATATATATATATATATATATATATATATATATATATATATTTTTTTTTTCCATGACTCAGGATGGAACCCAAGACCTTGGTCATGCTGGGCAAATTCTCTACCACTGAACTATGCCCATATCCTCAGTCATATACTCCTCCAATGTTGAATACCATATATTCACTATGACTAACTTCTCATTAATTTGTTATAAAATATTAAGAGTTTGTCATGTGACAGACAGTATATTCAGCATACTAGAGAATCGAGCAATGGAAACCCAAGATACAGCCTCTGCCCCTATAGAACTTTTAGTCGTCTGGTAACTTCTTTATTTTCCATAGTCTCTTGGGCTTTCTAGCTTGCTTACCAACTTTCATTTATATAACATTTTGTATACTCTGCATTTGTGTGCTCAAATATCTTAGTTCTTTTCAAAGTAAAATTTAAATGCCTGGAGACACAGTGAATTTTCCCTGTGCTTGGAGTCCTTTTAATTTAGTCTCTGCTCTCAGATGAAATTATCTGCTTTTCTAATGGTATTGGTATAATATTCCTTGCATTATTAATGAGATATCCCATCTGACTAGACTCCAGACTCTTTAAGTAAAAGGATCTTTTCTTACTAACCCTTTTATAGACTCCAGTATTCAGAAAAAGTGTCTGTATCATAGGAAGCAGGCATTTATTAATTAAATGACTACACAAATGTGTCATTGTAGTATTGGCAAAAGTATTCTCTATGTTTTAATATTTTTTACCAAATAATTCACTAGACTATTTGCTTCTAATAGTGGACTTTGAGCCAGCTGAAGCCTTCCACGTCTAATTCTAGCTTGTGGCCTCTATGGTAATCTTTGCTCACAAACCTTATATTCAAGCTTATTAAAGACCACATATTAAATAAAAGCAGTTAGACTGTTAGGGAGAGTGTAATGCCTGTTCACATGGGAAAACATAGCTGGAAAGTTTGAGATTTAAATATTATTGCTCAGAAGGTTTAATCCAGTTTCCAGAAATCTAACTTCCATAAAAACTGGGTATTGTATTCTAGAAAAAAAATCAACCTTTCTTCAGAGAATGGCCACAATACCAAATATATGTCCTCTCTGATGGATGAGTTTTGGTGTTCAGAACTCAGAAGCAAACAGCTGTCACAGTGCCACTAAAGAGTCCTCTCATTTGGAGCAGATGGCACTACTTATTTGACCATCAGATGCTGTTCTGAAGTATCAGTTGGCCAACTGCTTCGAAGAGGTATGAAAATAAAAGATTTATTTACAACTTGAGGATTCAAGCACAAATGTTTTTCGACACAGAGTTTAAACTGATATGAAAAATTACAATCAACCAATATCCAGGGCAGTTCCAGTAGAGGGTGTGGTGTAAAGCCCCATTCTGCATATGAAGGCATAGCTGGAAAGCATTTCAGTGGCCAGCTGGCTTATAATCTCTTCTATGTAATCTTCCCCTGAGATATGCAGTAGCCACAGGCATACTCACACATTCACACACCCCAGCAAATGCATTCCTACAAGTACAGTTGCTAATTAGTCTGAAATTTAAATAGAATATCACTTAGAAAACAGCTGGGTCAACTGTGGCAGGTCTGTGAAAATATTCACAGCATGTGTTGGTGGTCTACATCAGAAATAACAGCCTTTTCTGGCTCATCTTTAAGGTAGCAGCTGCAGTTCTGTGTACCTTTTACCAATACACAACAATCTGGGCCTGCTGCATAATTACATGGAGTATAATGGTCAGATCACAGGTATGACTCCTTCCTCATTAGAGTTAAATCTAATTAATTAACACTCTGCTCACCACTGCTCATAATACAATTTTAAGTACTTTCATAATAATGATATATCATTAATTACATATAGAATTTAAAGTCAGTTCATACTGCTTATTCAGCAGAATGCAGGAGAACAATGAATCAAATTCTTTAACTGAGCCTCACATTCTATTCCATATCTCTAGAGTAATGGCAGCATAGAATCCCCTAATGAATCCACAAGCATTTAATAAACTATATTGAATGTACTAATGGCAACTGGGATGAGTAATATGCTCTAAGCACTGGAAGATAATCTGAATTTTAAAAAATGTGTATTCTTTAATTTAATCCTATAACAATTCTATAGGTATACAATGACCTCATTTTATTAATGTGGAAACTGAGGGTCATGGTGGTTAATGTATTTGCTGAAATATTAACATACTTACTATTGCTTAAAACAAATGAAAGAAGGCAGAGCTAATATTGGAATCTTGGCAGCTTAGGGTCAAAACCTATTTGTCATTATCGTTTATTATATCTTCTTGATAATTGAAAAAATCATGAGGAATCAATCTTGATTGTATTAGAAAAACGTAATTTACCACTACAAATTATAATTTTTAGGAACAACAGTGGGCTATTAACATTATCAGGCTCCTAAGAGCTCATGAAAAAATAGACTTTAGGAGGGCTGAGTAGCACACATTGTCAGGCTCTAGCTCCCTTCTCTAGACTGAACAGAACTAGAGAACTACTAACAGCAGAATTTCAGAAAGCTTCAAAAAGGTAAAAGGCATTGACATCATTGCCCATTTTTCTGGCATTGTTCTTTAATTTCACTTTCATCTGACAGTGTGAGGTAAGAAAGTGTCCACAGAGATGTTAGGGCTTTCTAGAGAGCATAGGGAAATCTGGGGAGACAGATGTGTTGTGTTACCATAGTGGAAAGCTATCCTTTATCCAGGCAGGAGAGTCCATTGAGGCACTGCTAAAACTTATATAAGGGGACTATAGAGGAAATTTTGATAACTTTTAAAAAGTTAACCATTAATTAACATTTTATTTTACTACACAAAGACTGTGAGACAATTTGATATTTTATGTTTTTTTTTTTTTAATTTAGAGACAGAGTCTCTTTAAGTAGACTATGATGGTTTGGAACTCTCTATGTAGCCTAAGCTAGCCTTAAATACAAGACCACTTTGTCTGCCTTCTAAGTTCTGGGATTATAGACTTACACTCCCATGTCCAGTTTGCCAATTCCAATTTAAGTAAAGGGCAATCCTACAGATATTGCAGTTTCACAAGTGTAGTTTGAAACAAATAAGTAAACATTTTGCACAGTAGTTGGAACTTATTTTATTTTTCATGTTAAAAGTACATTTCATTGTTTTAGAATATTAATTTAAGATGTGTTACATTTGTTTGTGCTCTGAAACATTTGTTTAATGATGTAAAGATGTATTGCATTCTTTTATGCTGCATTTGTTTAACTCTGTGAAGCTATGTTACTGTGCCTGTCTAAAACACCTGATGGTCTAATAAAGAGCAGAATGGCCAATAGTGAGACAGGAGAAAGGATAGGTGGAGCTGGCAGGCAGAGAGAATAAATAGAAGGAGAAATCTGGGGAAAGGAAGAAGAAGAGTAAGAAGGATTAAGGAGGTGCATCTCAGGGGCCAGCCACACAGCCACACAGCCACACAGCCACACAGCCACACAGCCACACAACCAGCCACAGAGTAAGAGTAAAAGTAAGATACACAGAAGTAAGAGCAGGAAAAATCCCAGAGGCAAAGGGTAGGTGGGATAATGGAAGTTAAGAAAAGCTGGCTTGTAACAAGCCAAGCTAAAGCCTGCTCATTTATAATTAAGAAAAGCCTCTGTGTGTGATTTATTTGGGAGGTGGATGAAAGGCCCCACAAAAGAGTAAAGAGTCAAAAGAGCAAAAACAATTGATAACATTTCTTCTTTCTAAATAATATCTGTTTGTACCCACAGACCTAAGATGTTTTCAACATTAGTTAGAGAGACTTCTTTTTTCAATGGAAACAGTCAATGGAGAGATGCATAATTAGTCAAAAGGTTGACAGTAAGAGACGAGTGCTCAGCCTTGAATGGAACATCTACATTAACCCCCTACACTATCAAGGTTCAAGAAACCCTGGGGAAGTAGAAGTGGAAACAATATAAGAACCAGAAGGTGGGGAGAAGTGCTATAAAGTACTGTCTCTTGAACATGACATGGCTCTTGCATTCATGCACTCACCACAATTGTGGTTACCTATACAAGACCTGAACAAGGTCAAGCCAACAAAAATTCCTACATAGATGGAGGAGGTGCTTTTCAGGCCTCATTCCTTACATTAGGAGCTTTTGGCAGTGGATACCTACTGGGAGAGGAAGAATAAATCATTTTTGAAAGTGTAGCCACTGGTAGATTTTCCATGTTCCAGTGGGTGGCCACAGACTCATGTACAAATGAATAGCACTAATTCAACTTGGATTATGAAAAGAGAAAGACAGAGAGAGAGGAAAGAAGGAAGGAAGAAAGGAAGGAAGGAAGGAAGGAGTCACATAGAATATAAAAAGTTAAGATGTATAGATGGGGGCTCTAGGGGAATTGGAGGATTGATATAATCAGATTTCATTGGATATTATCAAGAATAAAGAAAAATGTTGTGGAATATTAATTGATAAAATAAAATTAACCTGGGGTCATGAGGCTGAGTCAGCAACTAGATAGCAAGAAGTGGTAGGAAAGAACCATATATAGATAGGACTTTTAAATGGGGACTGAGCAGAAGGACATTCTGTTTTTTGTGGGGGGAGATGCAAGTTAGAAGAGAAGGTTAGCTACCAGCTATTCAGCCTCTCTGAGCAAACAGAATTTCACCTCAATCTTTGAATCTTGCATTTTATAGAGGAGTAGAGATTTAAGTAAAGCTCTTTTTAGCAGCTGTGATAGAGCCAGTGCCTGAGGGAACAGAATTCTCACCTGGCTGTGACCAGTGTTGCCTAACCACTGCTGAGAGCTGTGGAGGTGCAATTGCCAATTAGGACAGCAGTTGTTTAAGGGGTAGCTACTGAATTTAATGAAAAACAACATTTGCCACCCCACATTGGGTGGCAAAATATAGTTGGTTGTTTTTTACTCTTTTCAGGGCAGGGTGGTGTTGAGATCTTTTCTTATAAATTTCCTGCCTTAGCTTGGCTTATTTCTAGCCAGCTTTTCTTAACTTATATTATCCCATTTACTTTTTGCCTCTGTGCTTTTTCCTTTTCTTACTTCTGTATATCTCACTTTCACTCTTACTCCATGGCTGGCTGTATAGCTGGGTGGCTGGCCCCTTCTTTTCTCACTCCTTGATCTTTTACTTAACCATCCCTCTTTTCTCACTCTATTTATTCTCTCTGCCTACCAGCCATTCCTATCCTTTCTCCTGCTTTGCTATTGGCCATTAGGCACTTTATTAGACTGATCAGGTGTTTTAGACAGGCAAAGTAACACAGCTTCACAGAGTGAAACAAATGCAACATAAAAGGATGCAACACATCTTTACATCATTAAAACATGTGCTCCAGAGCATAAACAAATATAACATATTTTAAAGTAATATTCCACAAAAAAAAAAATTAAAGGCCTTTGTAGATATGCCCTGTAATTATTCCAGGTAGTCAGAACATTTCTAGGATTCTAGGGACAAAGTTGCTTGAGAAGGAAGAAATGTGAAATGCAGAGGATGTTCTAAGCTGATCATAGGTGGTGTCTTTGTCAGGGTTCTATTATTGTGAAGTGACATCATGACCAAGGCAACTTTTATAAAAGAAAATATTTAATTGAGCTTTATTACAGTTTTGGAGATTTGGTCTATTATCCTGATGAGGATCATGGGAGCATACAGACAGACATGATGCTAGAGAAGTGGCTGGGAGTTCTATATCTGGATCCAAAGGCAGCAGCAAAAGAGAATACCACTGGGCATGGCTTGGGCTTTTGAAACCTCAAAGCCCACCTCTAGTGGCAACACCTCCTCGACAAATAGTTCTACTTCCTAAGCATTCAAATATATGAGCCTATGAAGGCCATTCTTATTCAAACTAGCACATTTCACTCACCGCCCCACATAGGCTTGTTGTCTATAACAGTCTCAACATTGATTAAAAGTCCAATGTCCAAGTCTTGAAACTCAAGGTATTCTCTTAACTGTAACCCTCTACAAAATCAAAACCAAAAAGCAGATCATATACTTCAAATGTACAGCATTACAGAATATACATTACCATTCTAAAAAAGAGTAGAGCATAGTGACAAAATACTGAACCAAAGAAAGACCAAAAACCAAGTGAGCAAACTCCAAACACTGCATCTCCATGTCTGATGTCAAAGCAATCTTTAAATTTCCAATTCCTTTCAGCTTTGTTGACTGCAACACTTTTTCTCTCTTGGAATGGTTACACACTCTGTTAGCAGCTCACTTTGGTATGTATTCCAGGACACTGGCATCTCCAACATCTCTGATCCAGATCTTTCAGAATTTCAAAAATGCAGACATTAAAAAGCTAATCCATTGCACTGTAATTTTCCAAGTTGAATTTAATAGGTATGTGTTTATCCTATATATAAATTCTTTACTTCCTTGCTTGTGAATGATGTTAATAAGATCACACAAGTAAAAATAATCCATAATTGAATAAGTTTGAAAAACATGCCATCTCTATTCTATGACAAAACTCTAACATACCTAGAAATTAGATGTTACAATCTATAATAAATATGCATCATTAAATTTAATATTGTGTTCTAAAATCAGTTATGCCATTGAAGAATGACCTTTCAGCACCTTTGTATCCTTTACAAATGTTAGAGATTAATCTAACTAACAACTAGTTTATGGTCATATTTTTTACATAATATCCTTAGTGTAATGTTAGTTGATTACTGTTCCTCATATTGTCCTCACTGTGTTGGAAGAAGTCTCCTCATTTCACACTTAGAAAGCTACTCCTCTTCACATACAACTGTGGATTTTGACCAAGCCCATTAAAATTACTCAGGGAATTTACACCTATGTCCCAGACACCATCAATTAAAGACAAGCTCTGGGGATGAGTATAGGAATCTGTAGGACTGGAATGTTTCCCAGGTAATTCTAATATGCACTCAGGCCTAAGAATCAGAGACACGGGGCAATAGTTCTCAAACTTTCTTGAATGTAGCATGACTCCCATGGATACAGACATTTGTAGAGCTGATAGGTTGTTCTTTAAACAAATCAGAACACCACATGATCTTGGTGTAGTTCCTCCATGACTGTCCTTCAACATGTCAGGACATAGGCTAGACCTAGCACTCAACAGCAGGACAGTCAAGTAAGAATCCCATCTTCCTGAAATGGGGTGTGTGTGGATATTGAAACCGTCCCTATTTCATTTACATCTGCATACAAAAGGACTTTGAGATAATTCTACAATTCTGGAAGCAAGGTCTTCATCCATTTTGAATGTCTTGGGTAGCCAGTAGATGGGGTAGGCATATATTCTCTGGCTATTAGCTTCAGCTGGAAGAAGAAAAACTTGCTACTTTAGCAGTGTTCTTCCTTGGCAGTTCACAAATCTGACTTCTCATCACAGTTGCTCTACATGTAGCATTCAGGAAAGTCTGATATGAAAACTCATGAACATAATTCAGTCAACATGGCCAAGCATTTGTATTTGGTAAGAATTGAGAAGATCCATCAGATCAAGCTCCCTTAAATAACAACTACAAATTTGGGACAAAACATGAGAAAGAGCTACTAAAGTCATTAAAAGAAAATAAAATGTTAGAGCACTAGGTAGTAGTCATTGTTAGTTTTTCGGCTGCGTTGTGTGCTTACTCTGCAAGGAAATGCCATGAAACATGACAGAATCCACTGACAAGAGTTTTATTAAAGGGACAGAGAGTGAACAGGCCTGCGGGAAACACGTGTGTGGAGAAGAAGGAACCAGGAACATGGAGCCAGATTTTAAAGGCTGGGCGTGGACAGATCAGTGTCACTACTACAGGCAAGCGCGTAGATCACATGGCCACATTGCACGCTTACGTGGCTAGTGGGATGTCATCGATCTTGGTCATGCAAGATGCCCTGACCCGGAAATGGCTATCTGGACCTGGATGTAGCTAGGCGGAAGTGTCCGCCAGACATATGCAGACACGCCTGACCGTGGGGGCTTGTTGTAAATCTTTCATCCCTGACTCTTTCTTTTTAAAAAAGAGAAAAAATTGTGGTTGACTGGGTATGGGGGCGACGTTTCCCTCAAAGACTGTTTCCAGCTGAATAGTGGGCGTTGGTTGGCTCTTGGGGAGCAGGGGGATGAGAGGGTATCTTGTGAAGTCCTGGGATGGTGGTGGGCAGGTCCTGGAATGAAGTTCTGCCGTCCCCTCATTCTGCAGCTGTCCATCCGTGCTGTGGCTGGGAACCTTCTGTTTGACAAGATACTGTTGACATAGAAAAGGCTTAGAGAGAAAGAATCATTATTTTATTTTGGAGTTGGCATTTGTCTGAGGTAGATCTGGCCTGTCCAGATAGAGACATGTGATATTTACCTGAGGTAGATCTGGCCTTAGTACTCTGCTTAATCTCTATCTGAGACAAGCCTTATTAGAGGCAGTTTATTTAAGGAATCAGGTGCTTAGTATTGAACAATGATAGATTATTGTATTACATTATTTCTTACCACCTGGATATTTTTGATGGTCCTTTTTGCCTCCGGCTCTGTGTGGCCCTGGTTGGGAAATGAAGGGGTGATACCTTATTCCTCTGGAATTGGTGACAAGGCAGTGGACCCTGGTGTCCTCTGGAGCTTGAGAGTGAGAGGCCCTGTTTGTTTCATTATATATGAAGAGAGATTTTTCTGGGATGGAGGTGAGATAAAAGGTTTTAGATGAGACAGGTGGACCCAGTGAGGAAAGCCTTCGAGTTTAGCAGCTGTAGGAGTCACAAAAATTACCTTGAAGGGTCCCTGCCACTTAGGGGAAAGGGGTGAAGGGCACTGTCCTGGAGGGAAGAGAAGAACCTGATCCCCAATGTGTATTGGAGGTGGACAATTCTTGTCACACGGCTGAGGTAATGAACAGTCTGCATAGCTCCATAGAATAGACCTTAGGTGACATAAAAGAGGAGTTAACAGGCTATCTGGAATAGTTGGAGGTTTGGATAAAAGACCTGGTGTTAGAACTGGCCTTCCATACATTAGTTCAAATGGAGAGATTGAAAGAGGCTTTTTAGGAAGAGCCCTGAGCCTGAGAAGAGCTAGAGGCAATAATCTTACCCAGTCAAGATGAAGTTCCTGTGACATCTTAGTAAGAATAGTTTTTAAAGACTGGTTGGTATGCTCCACCTTTCCTGAGGATTGAGGATGGTATGGGATATGGAAATTCCAGGGAATATTTAACGCCTTAGCTAGTGTCTGAGAAATCTGAGAAGTGAATTCTGGGCCATTGTCAGACTGGAGAGAAGCAGGGACTCCAAATCTAGGAATAATTTCTCGGAGAAGGAGGTCTGCAACTGTCTGAGCCCACTTATTAGAAACCGGATATGCCTCCACCCAATTTGAAAATGAGTCCACCATCACGAGGAGATACTTAACTTTCCTGATGGTGGTCATATGGGTAAAATCAAGCTGCCAGTCACTCCCTGGAAGGGAACCTCTAGCCTGGTGGGTGGGAAAAGACTGACTCCTGTACTTGGTATTGGGATCTGTTTTTTGGCAGATCTCACAAGAAGCAGTAATAGTTCTTAAGAACTGTAAATCCTCAGAGGTGGGCTGCAGGTGAGCTTTTACGAATTGAGACAGAGGAAGATTATTAGGATGAAAGAGCTGGTGTAGATAGGAAAGGATTTGTCTAGTGTATGGAGTTCCCTGTGAGGGTGTACTGTACTGTATGGATTCCCTATGGTGGGTGAGGTGAGACTTGGCCCTGGAGGGCCACTGTCCTGGCTGCCTGGTCAGCCCGGTTGTTTCCCTTAGAGATGATGGAGCTATCGGTCTGATGAGACCGGCAGTGGACAATTCCTATAGCCCTGGGGAGGTGGGAAGCCTCCAGCATGGCCATTATTTGGCCTGAGTTAGATATGGATCCCCCTTTTGTCTGACCATGGGGGCTTGTTGTAAATCTTTCAGTCATCACATATAATTAAAAACTAGTATGAACAAAGTTTAGCACTCAAGGTGGCTTTTAGCAAAATCATTTCCCACTGTTGGCATGCAAACAGGCTTAAGTCAGAAGGCATTCCTAAGTCATGAATGAACCAGGTGAAACAATACAAAGCACACTCACCCCCACCCATTGCAGTCCCAGTTGCAGGCCAGCAGGCAGGACTCCTGCAGGCAGGCTGGACTATCACCATCCCCCACCAGACCCTGTAACCTACAAGCCCTACCCATTCCCCAAACCCATCCATCCTCCAAGATCACAGCAGCTCCCTGAGACATAGACTCCACCAGCTTCAAGTGGACCAAGAGGTGAGTCTTTGTTCTCCTAGCTTATCACCCCAGCCTCATGGGCACAACCTGCACCCCCATATTCTCACCCATTATAGTCCCACTTGCAGGCCAGCAAGCAGGACTCTTGTAGGCAGGCTGGACTACCACCATCCCCCACCAGACCCTGTAATCTACAAGCCCCACCCTCCTGTCCAAATTGACCCATCCTCTGAGATCACAGCTTCTCACTGAGACAGAGATTCCACCATCTCCGAGTGGACCAAGAGTCCCAGTTGCAAGCCAGCAAGCAAGACTCATGCAGGCAGGACTCCTGTAGGCAGGACTCCTGCAGGAAGGTTGAACTACCACCAACCCCCACCAGATCCTGTAACTTAAAAGCCCCACCTCACACTCCAAACCCACTCATCCTCCAAGATCAGTGCTGCTCCCTGAGACACAGACTGCACTGGCTCCAGTAGGACTAAGAGCTCCCATTGGAACAAGA
Source organism: Peromyscus californicus insignis (assembly GCF_007827085.1). NCBI lineage: Eukaryota > Metazoa > Chordata > Mammalia > Rodentia > Cricetidae > Peromyscus > Peromyscus californicus. Next base: position 974,585 of record NW_026294617.1, on the reverse strand, counting down.
GTGCCAATTGGACCAAAAGAAGCTCTCTCAGACACAGACACCATTTACAACAATTGGATAAAGAGATGCATAGAAGCCAGTGCAAAAACACATTCAACAACATAAAAAGCAATATGATACCACCAGAACCTACTCTTTCTACATCAGCAAGACCTGAAAATCCCAACACAGAAGAAGCAGAAGAAATCAATCTTGAAAATGACTTGAAGATGATAATAGAAATCTGGGTAGTGGTGGTGCATGCCTTTAATCCCAGCACTCAGGAGGCAGAGGCAGGCAGATCTCTGTGAGTTCAAGGCCAACCTGGTCTACAAAGCAAGTTCCAGGACAGGCTCCAAAGGCATACAGAGAAACCCTGTCTTGAAAAATCAGAAGAAGAAGAAGAAGAAGAAGAAGAAGAAGAAGAAGAAGAAGAAGAAGAAGAAAAAGAAGAAGAAGAAGAAGAAGAAGAAGAAGAAGAAAAAGAAGAAGAAGAAGAAGAAGAAGAAGAAGAAGAAGAAGAAGAAGAAAAAGAAGAAGAAGAGGAAGAAGAAGAAGAAGAAGATAGAGGCCTGTAAAGAGGAAATGAAAAATTCCCTTAAAGAAATTGAGGAACACCCAAGCAAAAAAATGGAAGAAATCAGTAAATCCCTAAAAGAAAGCCAAGAAAACCGAGAAAAAGCAATCAAACAGGTGAAGGAAACAGTCCAACATTTGAAAACTGAAATAGAGGTGATAAAGACACAAATTGAGGGAATGCTGGAAATGGAAAATCTGAGTAAATGAACAGGAAATGCAGATGCAAGCATAAACAACAGATTGCAAGAGACGGAAGAGAGAATCTCTGGCATTGAAGATATGATAGAGGGAATAAATTAATGAGTCAAAGAAAACACCAAAGCCAAAAAAGTCATAACACAAAAGTTAAAGGAAATCTGGGACATAATGAAAATGCCAAACCCAAGAATAATAGGATAGAAGAAGGAGAAGAATACCAGCTCAAAGGCACAGAGAATATATTCAACAAAATCAGAGAAGAAAACTTTCCCAACCTAAAGAAGGAAATGCCTATGAAGATACAAGAAGCTTACAGATCATTAAATAGACTAGAATCCCAAAAATGTCCCCTCGACACATAATAATCAAACAAGTAAACAAACAGAATAAAGAAAAAATATTAAGAGTTAAAAAGAAAAAGACCAAGTAACATGTAAAAGCAGACCTATCAGAATAATACCTGACTTCTCAATGGAGACTATGAAAGCTGGAAGGTCCTGGACAGATACTATACAGACATTAATTGTCCATGGATGCCAACCCAGACTATTATACCCAGCTAAACTCTCAATCACCATAGATGAGTAAACAAAATATTCCATGATAAAATGAGATTTAAACAATACCTATCCACAAATCCAGCCCTACAGAAAGCACTAGAAGGAAAAATCCAACCAAAGAAAGTAAGATGCACCCATGAAAACACAGGCAATAGATAATCTCACACCAACAAATACCAAAGAAGGGAAAAATACAACACTATCACCAAAAAATAACGGAAATTAACAATCACTGGTCATTAATATTCCTTAATATCAATGGACTCAATTTGCCTATAAAAAGACACAGGCTAACAGAATGGATACAAAAACAGAATCCATACTTCTGCTACATGTAAGAAACACACCTCAGCTTCAAAGACAGACACTACCTCAGAGTAAAGGGCTGGAAAAAGATGTTCCAATTAAACGGACTTAAGAAGAAAGCTGGTGTAGCTATCCTAATATCTAACAAAATAGACTTCAAGCTAAAACCAATCAAAAGATATCAGGAAGGACATTAGATATTCATTACAGGAAAAATCAACCAAAATGAAGTCTCAGTTCTGAACATTTATGCCCTGACTATAAGGGCATCCACATTTGTAAAAGAAACATTACTAAAGCTTAAAAATCATATCAAACCCCACACACTAGTGGTGGGAGACTTCAACACCCCAATCTCACCAATGGACAGATCTGCCAGACAGAAACAGCAGAATAATTAGGGAACTAAAAGATATTATGAATCAATTGGACTTAATAGATATCAACAGAACATTCCACCCTAACACAAAAGAACATACCTTCTTCTCAGCATACCATAGAACCTTCTCTAAAAATCAACCACACACTAGGTCACAAAGCAAATCTCAACAGATACAAAAAAATTGGAATGACCTCCTGTATTTTACTGGACCACAATCTAAAGTAAGATTTAACAACAAAATTTACAGAAAGCCTACAATCTCATGGAAACTGAATAATGCTCAACTGAATCACCAATGGGTCAAGGAAGAAATAAAGAAAAAAGTTAAAGACTTCCTAGAATTCAATGAAAATGAATGTACAACATACCCAAACTTATGAGACACTATGAAAGCAGTGTTAAGAGGAAAATTCATAGCACTAAATGCCGACAAGAAGAAGTTGGAGAAATCTCACACTAGTGACTAAACAGCACACCTGAAAGTTCTAGAACAAAAAGAAACAAAATCATCAAGGGGAATAGATGCCAAGAAATAATCAAATTGAGGGCTGAAATCAATAAAATAGAAACAAAGAGAACAATACAAAGAATCAATGAAACAAAGAGTTGGTTATTTAAGAAAATCACCAAGATAGACAAGTCCTTATCCAAATTAACCGAAAGGCAGAGAGAGAACATTCAAATTAACAAAATCAGAAATGAAAAGGGAGACATAACAACAAAGGAAATCCAGAGAATCATCAGGTCATACTTCAAACACCTGTACTCCACAAAATTGGAAAATCTAAAAGAAATGGACAATTTTCTGGATAGGTATAACATATCAAAGTTAAATCAAGACCAGATAAAAAAATTAAATGGACCAATAAATCCTAAGGAAATAGAAAGAGTCATTAACAGTCTCCCAAGCAAAAAAAGCCAAGGACCAGATGGTTTTAGCACAGAATCCTACCAGATTTTCAAAGAAGAGCAAATACCAATACTCTTAAAATTGTTTCACACAATAGAAACAGAAGGAACATTACCAAACTCCTTTTATGAGGCCACAATTACCCTGATATCCAAATCACACAAAGATGCAACAAAGAAAGATAATTACAGACCAATCTCTCTCATAAACATTGATGCAAAAATACTCAATATAATTGGCAAACTGACTCCAAGAACACATCAAAAACTTGTATACTATGACCAAGTAGGCTTCATCCCAGAGACACAAGGATGGTTCAACCTATGAAAATCTGTCAATGTAATATACCATATAAACACACAGAAGGTAAAAATAAACACATGATCATCTCATTAGATGCTGAAAAAGCCTTTGACAAAATCGAACAGCTTTTTATGATAAATGTCTTGGAGAGATCAAGAATACAAGGAACATACCTAAACAAAATAAAAGTAATTTACAGTAAGCTGACAGTCAACCTCAAATGAAATTAAGAGAAACCCAAAGCAATTACACTAAAATCAGGAAAAAGACAAGGTTGTCCACTCTCCCCATATTTATTCAATATATTACTTGAACTTCTAGCAAGAGCAATAATACAACAAAAAAGAGATCAAAAGGATAGAAATTGGAAAGGAAGAAGTCAAACTTTCACTATTTGCAGATGATATGATAGTATACATAAGTGACCACAAAAATTCTACCAATGAAATCCTACAGCTGAAAAAAAAATAAACTCACTAATGTGGCAGGATATGAGATTTGTAAACCCCCCCCCCCCCCCCGTTTTGGGTAGCTGTTGCCTTGCTTGCTGACCTTGACCAGATGTCCTCCCTATGCTGATTCGCTGCTGGTTTCCGTCCTCCTGAAAGTTCACTGGAGGTTCTTTGTTTGTGTATCCTACATTTGGTGTAAACAGCTTAGATGCAAGAATGTAGAATACCAGGAGTGAACTTCTGCCCTCCGGGGTTCTCCCATTGTGCTGTAAGCCTGTATTTAAGGTTTCCTCCCTCCTTCAATAAATGGCATTTGGCATTCTGCTGAGACGAATGACCCACTGTCTCTTATCTCTGTTTTTTGATCCACAGCTCCTTGCTTGGATTGGTGAATGGCTGGTGTTAGTGCGGGTGTTACCATTACAAGATTAACTCAAAAAATAATTAGCCCTCCTATATACAAATGATAAATGGGCTGAGAAAGAGATCAGAGAAATATCATTCTTTACAATAGCCATAAATAATATAAAATACCTTGGGGTAACTCTAAGCAAGTGAAAGACCTATACGACAACTTTAAGTCTCTGAAGAAAGAAATTGAAGAAGATATCAGAAAATGGAGAAAGATCTCCCATATTTATGGATAGGTAGGATTAGCATAGTAAAATGGCAATCTTACCAAAAGCAATCTACAGATTCAATGCAATCCCCATCAAAATCCCAACACAATTCTTCACAGATCTGGAAAGAACAATACTCAACTTCATATGGAAAAACAAAAAACCCAAGATAGCTAAAACAATCCTGTACAATAAAGCCACCTCTGGAGGCATCACCTTCCCTGACCTCAAGCTCTACTATAGAGCTATAGTAATAAAAGCAGCTTGTTATTGGCATAAATACCAACAAGTGGACCAATGGAAATGAATTGAAGACCCTGACACTAATCTGCACACCTATGAACACCTGATTATTGACAAAGAAGCCAAAAGTGTACAAGCATCTTCAACAAATGGTACTGGAATCAAAGACCTCAACATAAATCCAGTCACACTGAACCTGACAGAAGAGAAAGTAGGAAGTAATCTTGAACACATTGGCACAGGAAACCACTTCCTAAATATAATACCAGTAGCACAGACACTGAGAGCAACAGTTAATAAATTGGACCTCCTGAAATTGAGAAGCCTTTGGCAATAAGGCAAAGGACACAGTCAACAAGACAAAATGATAGCCTACAGAATAGGAAAAGATCTTTACCAACTCCACATCTGACAGAGGGCTGATCTCCAAAATATGTAAATAACTCAAGAAACTAGACAGCAAAATACCAAATGATGCAATTAAAAGTGTTATATATAATTTTACTATGTTAAAGTTAAAACCTTCCTTTTTTATTAGACAGAAAAGGGGAAGTGCTGTGGGATACCTTTCTGTAGGCTGTGAATATATGCTGTTCCCATTGGTTAGTAAATAAAGCTGTTTTTGGCCTGTGGCATAAAGCTTACAGCCATGTGGAAAATCCAAGGGAGATACAGAGAGAAGGGTGGAATAAGAAAGATGCTGAATTGCAGCTACTAGATGTTTTGGGAATTAAGGAAGTGTTTACCCTTTTCTGTATTTTGTAACTTGAACCATTTTGTCCTTGAAAGGGAGAGGTCTTTTGCCTCTCCCCTTGCTTGTCTATAAAAAGCCCATGAAGAATAAACTCGGAGTGACTGTGGTATTGACTCAGAGTCCTCGTGAAGCTATCCTGAGTCTCTGTCTTTTTCTTCATCTACATCTCTATTTTTCATACCTATTATTTCTCAATCCACACTTCCCTATACCAAGGATGGTCTGAAGGTCTGTTGGGCTGGATTCAGCAACTGAGGAGACACTGAACTGACCAAAGTGTTGTGAATAAGTGACTATTGAATGCTCAGCCATAAGTGAGACATCTGCACCATCCCTCCAATGTTCAAGGAGCATTTTAGAAGAAGCAGAAACAATGTCAAAGAAGGCAGAAGGAGGTGGAGCAGTGTGGAATACTGATTTCTGGGCGCAATATGGATAATGTACTCTTGAACACAAAGCAATTATGATTAGGTGCTCAAAATCTGCACAAGATAAACATCCTGGCATGGAAGAGAAGGGGGTCTTATGGGACCCCACTCCTCTCTGAAGATTTACAATTAGCTAGTGATCAGTGTAGAGGAAGAGATGTTTTCTTCATTGGTGTAGCCACTGGTAAGGAGCCCATGCCTCTGTAAGCAGTATTAATGAAATCCACTGGGTTACAAAATTAGACATGAGTGTAGAAAAAGAGCTGGTTGGAAATAGGAAGGAAATTGTTGGGGACCAAAAAGAGTGAGAGGGGATATGAATGAAATTGATTATGTACGTGTATAAAAATTCCATAGTGAAGCCTATCTTTATATATAACTACTATATGCCGATTCAAAACAAAGAAGAATAGATGTGGAGTGTGTAAAAATAAAAACCAAAAAGCTGACTCATGCACTGAGCACAGGACCTGGTCCCATTGCCTGGATGCCTCCCAAACAGATCAAGCCAATCAACTGTCTCACCCATTCAGAGGGCCTGATCCAGTTGGTGACCCCTCAGCCATTGGTTCATAGTTCATGTGTTTCCATTCGTTTGGCTATTTGTCCCTGTGTTTTATCCAACCTTGGTCTCAACAATTCTCGCTCATATAAACCCTCCTCATTCTCGCTAATTGGACTCCCAGAGATCCACCCGGGGCCTAGCCGTGGATCTCTGCATCCAGATCCCTCAGTAGTTGGATGAAGTTTCTAGCATGACATTTAGGGTGTTTGGTCATCCCATTACCAGAGTAGGTCAGTTCGGGCTGTCTCTCGACCATTGCCAGCAGTCTGTTGTGGGGGTATCTTTGTGGATTTCTGTGGGCCTGGGGCCTATGCAGGATCACTTGGCTCGGCCTGGGAGGAGGGGACTGGACCTACCTGGACTGAGTCTACCAGGTTGATCTCAGTCCACGGGGAAGGCTTTGCCCTGGAGGAGGTGGGAATGGGGGGTGAGCTGGGGGGTAGGTGAGGGGGGGTGGGAGGGGGGAAACAAGGGAATCCGTGGCTGATATGTAGAACAGAATTGTATTGCAAAATAAAAATAAATTTTTTTTAAAAAAGAAAGAAACTGCCACAAATATAAAATTATAGTAATAAATATAATATATTGTGGAAAAAAAATAAAAACCAAAAAGGAAGGGCTGGAAAGGTGGCTCAGTGGTTAAGAGTACTGTCTGTTCTTCTAGAGGATCTAGGTTTGATTCTCAGTACCTACATGGCAGCTCACAACCGTCTGTTGAACTTAAACAAACTGTGTCTTCCCTCATAAACTGTCTTGTTCTCCCCAACCACACAAACTGTTCTGTTTGTCTAACGGTATCAGCTCTCCACTGCCAGCTGTGCATATCATAACAAAGTATTATTGTTTAGCTAAAGTGTTTTCAAAATATTTATATATTTTTTAAATAATTACTATTTTTATCAGTCAGAAAAGTACAATAAATTTAGACAAGTATTTTAGACAAGGATAGTTATTGGACTTTTGTATATCCATGTATTTTTTAGAAATAATATCAATGGCCAAATTATAGGTATGAATAATGGTGTTGGGATGTTTATAGAATGGCATGATGCCATTGCCAAAATCACCCACCACAGTTAATTAAAGGTACAATGTTTCTTATGTGTGATGTTTTTAAATATTTTTCCATCAACGTTGTCAGAATTATGCTGAAGGAAAAACAGAAAAATATGGAAATGTTCACATAACTGCCTCTTGGCTAGGGAATTATTTTCCTTTATTTTGTGCAGATTTCATCTACTTCATGGATAATTTCGGATATTTCACTAGAGGAATGAGTATTTCATAGTTTAGATGGAAAAGAAGGAAACGAAGAAAGTTGGAAAAGAAATCATCCTGGCTCATGGTGAGCTCAGGGCTGCACAGCTATGGGCTAGAGCTGGAAGAACACAGGCTAGAACTGTAAAAATAAGTCATGACAGGAATCTGAAGACACTCAGAAGTCTAGGATTTATAACTAATAGCACAACAGTCATGATGCTGGCTGTGTAAAGAAATTGGAAGCTAGGAAGGACATGCAGAAAGGATGTGTGCCAAGGAAAATTAGAAGGATAAATTTAAGAACAAAACAAGACAGGTAATCATATATTCACATAAAGGGTTAAAAAAACAGGAAGATTAAAAATATCCAGGTAAGCAGGCTTTGAGTATAACTTCCCTGGATATTAAGCTTTGATAGTGCACTAAGAAAGCAATACACCTGAGGAGCTGTCAACACACAGTCCATAGCAGACAACTGACAAGCTGGCAAACCCAGCATGAAATGGGTAATAACCAGGTAGAGATTGCTCTAATCCCTCTGTAGTTGTGCTAGAAGAGAGTAGATATCAGCAAATCAAGCATAGGGAAAGTAAAGAGAAATAAGTGGATTAATGTGCATTTACCACCAAAATTCATGTATTGAAATTATAATGACATATGATGGTATTGGAACATGTGGCCCTGAAGATCTCATATAAGTGGAATTAGAGACTAAACAAAAAGAGACACTTCCTTAATGAGGACTTATATAGTGAGAACCTGGGGTTATACGGAGAAGTCTCACCAGACATCTAAACAAACTTCCACCTTGTTATTCCCAGTTTCCAGAAGCAGTTAGAATAAATGCATGCTCTTTATAAATGATGTAGTATATGCTATTTCATTACAGCTGCTCAGTGACAGAAAATTATGACCTTGCATATTTTCAAGGTAAAGAAAACCCACCAGTACATAGCAATACAAACAGGTAATCTACAAATCAGCTTATACATAAGCATATACCCTTTTATTTGAGACAAATTATATTTACCCATGTTTACATGTATTTAACATTATACAAAGAATTTTCTTTCTTTTTATTCTCTGGAGAACAACAACCTAGAGCCTTTTTCAATATGGAAAAACGTAGGTATTTGTTGTATTTTGCATAGTACAATTCATTAAAATACTTCCATTTATTGTCTTGCTGACATCCCATTCTAGAAATATCAGCAGCTAGATTTGCCAACACCCCCTGACCTACTATAAAACTCTGTTATCAGTGTATCCTTTGGAAGCTTCACAATTACACAACTGAAAATTTGCAAGCTATGATTGACCTACAGCTAATATGGAGTGAAAGGGAGATTCAGAGGTATTTTCCCATGTCTGCACAGCTTTTAACAAATTCAAAGGATTACTCAGCCATCAGTACCATGACTATAAATGCCTGTCAGTGTTAATAACAGAATAAAGTTCCTGTGGCAGCTCTGGTCCATTTTAGAGTTTATCTCAGTCAAGTATATTATTGGTTATATTCAGTTCATTTAAAATTAAACACATATCTATTCTAATGTTGCTGGAATTGACCTTGCATGTCCACAGAGATAATAAGATTAAGGTGAATGGAATAATGAATAGTTTAACACAGCCTAACTATATACCATACCCCCATTCACCTTAATTTGAGAAAGAGTGGAAACTGGATGGAATTCAAAAGGCAGCAGATTGAAATGGATAAAAAGACTGTTTTTATGTAGTACATAAGCAGCTTTCAGAATTCACTGCTGCCGGATATTTCTTAAGCTAACATTTAGTAAGGTTTCCAGGCAGGAATAAGAAAGACATCTGTGGCTACACTAGCTGCATGTAAATTTATAGATACTATCAATCCTCATTCTGGTAGCAATAAAATCATCACCAGCTGGTACTGGGATGGAAAACCTCCCCACTGCATGATTGGCCAGCTGCACAACATGCTGTTGTTGCAGTTCAAAGACAAAAGACTCCAGAAAGCCTTAGGTGTTGGCCTTTGCCAAAGCAAAGATGGAGCCCAGGACAGATACTCCTGGTGATCTGTGGACTGCACCCTCACACATTTCTCCTTCCTATATCTGTTTGTGATCAGATGTGATTTCTTCCATCCTGATATAACAGTGATTCACCCTAACCACATTTTGTTTAATGTCACCCCTGACTTGGTGTACACTTTATTGTTCAGAAATGCAGCTAATCTCTGCTGTAAATAACAAGACTACCTTTGATTTCCAAGATGGCAAGTGTCCAGTGTTCCCTTTTAAAGTGACCACAATGGTCAAGGCAAACATCTGGTCTTTGTGCTAATGGGAAGCAGGGCCAGCCTATTTGTCAGCCTCCTCCCTGACACGTGGGCCCTGTAATTCCATCTGACATATTCAGGCCATGCTCAGATCTTACAAAAGACTTGAGAAAGGGGACTGATTCTTCTGTTATCACTGATGACTTACTGTGTCATTCTTTCAGTGGATTTACACACACGCACACATGCATAACATCTCCTTCTGAGGTTCCAGCTGCAAGATGACAGAATAATGAGTGATTATTTTCTTCTCTCTCCTAAGCTCTAGAAGTGATGTGTCTGCATATTTAATCCAAATAAATAGTGTATTTTTACATTAAGGTCAAAAGGTTCTTGAATACAGTAATAAATATCTGCTTAAAACAGAGACTTACACATACCCAAAGTTTCCAGGGAACTGAAATTGGCAAAGCAACAAGATGCTTATTTTTAGTTTGTTCTACAGTTAAAACCCAAGTTGGAATTTGTCATTTTGGAAAAAGCTAAGAAAATGACAGCACAATAATAAGTAACACACAGAAATGATGCCATAAAAGTGTAGACCTGCTCTCCTCTCCCAGTGTCTAGTTCAGTAAGCATACAGGCTAAACTGCTGAAATCTTGATATCTCTAGTGTTTTCCTGACAGACAAAACATTTTCATTTTTGAACAACTTCACAGAATTGTTTTTCCCTGTATTTTATTATGTTATTATTATATTATTTGTTATATATGATATATTATTATAGCAAAGTGGTATAATTATCAGCCTTTTGACACATTTAGAATATAATGTGAATGAATCAGGTCACTGTGCTGTAGTGTAGCTTCAAAATGTGCATTTATATTCTCAAGCTCTAGGACTGGGAAGCTAAAATAAAGGGCTTTAGGAGTAGTCCTGGCTGGGGAAGTGTCCTCTGTGCTTACAGGACCTACTTTCCTTGGGTTTATAAGGCAAGAGAGCTCCTGTCCTTCTGTTATTAATAGGGTGATATTCCTACTAGAAGATGGAGTTCCTCATTTCTATGACCTCATTTAATCTTGTTCAGTCCCTTAGAAGCTGCAGCCTCATACAGTCACAATGAGAGGTAGAATCCCCCTATGTAAATTTAGGAGTATACAATTCTTTTAAAATTTATCCTCAAATAAGTTTCTGTTTAACTGAAAAACATGAAATTTCCTACTGAGATCAATGACATTCAATATTCACATAAATTATAATTCTCAATAAAACACATATCACAGGCTCCCAAGGCAACTCCAAATGAGGATTTCCACACATATTTTAGAAAATGTGCCCTTTGTCAGGATAAGTAAATTTCCTCTGAAGATGAACATATTGTTTAGAAATAATGTCTTAAGAATCAACAATTTCTTTATTAAAAAAAAACCATATCAATCCAATGCTTCATCATTCTATAGGGAAAATATTGCTGCCTTTTGTGGAACAACTCAATGCCCTTCTGTGGTGGTTTGAATAAGAATGGTCCCCATAGCTCATATATTTGAATGCTGAATCACCTGGGAATGGCACTATTTGAGAGGATTAGAATGATTAGGAAGGGTTGTCTTGTGGGAGTAGATGTGGCCTTGTTGGAGGAAGTATGTCACTGGTGTGGGCTTTGAGGTTTCAAAGGCCCATGCCAGGCCCAATGTGTCTCTGTCTGCTGCCTGTGGATAAAGGTGTGAAGCTCGAAGATACTACTGCAGCTCCATGTCTGTTTGCCTGTTGCCATGCTTGCTTCGATGATGATAGTGGACTAATCTTTTGAAACTGTAAACAAGTCCCCAATTCAATGATTTCTTTTATGAGTTCCCTGGTCATGGTGTCTCTTTACAGCAATAGAACACAAAATTAGACAGAAGTTGGTACCAGGAATAGTGTATTGCTGTGACAGGCCTGACCATGTTGCTGTTTGGAGGAATATAGAAGACTTTGGAACTTTGGATTAGAAAAATAGTTGGATATTTTAAGCATAATTATATGAGCCATACTCATGGGAACATGGGAGATAATGCTGAGGAAGATTTAAACTATAGGGCCCAGCTCAAGAAATTTAGAGGAAGAGAATATTAATAAGTGGCCTGGAAACTATTCTTATGATATTTTGACAAAGAATGTGGCTGTCCTCATCCTAAAATTTTCCTGGAGGCCAAATTGAAGAATTTTGGATTAATGGTGTTGGTAGAGGAGATTTTAAGACAGCCCAGTATTGACTGTGTCACATGGCTACTAGTGGTCACTCTTATGAACATCTATGATGAAAAAGAGCACATGAGCAAGGAGAAATACAAAGTGTACAGTTTGAGAAGAAAAGGAGTACCAGAAAATATAATGGAGCTAAGTTCTGTGCTCGACAAGATAAAAAGGTTAAAAAGTAACCTGGTGCTGACTGCAGGGCAATGGGCTAGACCATACTCAGCTAAGATTCCAAGCCGTGAAAAGAAATTAAAGAATAGTTTAAGCAGTGAAGGAAACCATCAATAACAGAAATTTGATGCAAGTGTAATTGAAGGAGGGTATCATGTTCCAGTTCCATCAAGGTGTAGAACTTGGCAATTTGGGCCTTGTTATAGCTTTAGAGTCAAGAATACAAGAAAGGGTTGTGCAATCTCCCTCCATGGCTAATGAAAGCCACTGAGGCCAGGTGTATGGCAGGGAAGCCCCCTCAATGGAGGTCCAGAGAGGCCATTGCATGAAGCTTTGAAAGTGAAACCTGGATTGTATTGGAGACACAAAAATGTTAGAGATGCCAGAGTCATGGAATACCTGCCAAGGATCTGTTAACAGTGTGTGCAACCAATCAAAGAGAAAGAAGTATGTCGTAGTCAAGAAAGTTGAAAGGAATTAGAGATCTAAAAAGCACTTTCACATCAGACATGGAGCTGGAAAGTTTTGAATTTGCCCAGTTGGTTTTCAGTCTTGCTTTTGTCCAGTATTTTGTCACTATGCTCTGTTTCTTCCTTTGGGAATGGTAATGCATATTCTGTAACATTGTATATTAGAAGTATATAATCTTCCTTTTTATCTTCATTTTATAGTGGGTTATAGTTAAATGATTGCCATGAGTCTCATGAGTTCAAGAGACTTTGAACTTTTAAGAAGTGATGAAACTGAAAGATTATGGGGACTTTTGAAGTTGGATTGAATGCATTTTTACATTACAATAAAACTACAAGCCTTTGGGTGCCAGGGAGTAGAATGTGGTAGTTTGAATAAGAATGGTCTCCATAGGCTCATATGTTTGAATGCTTAGTCATAAGAGAGGGGAACTGTTTGAAAGGATTAAAGGATTAGGAGGTGCGGCCTTATTAGAGAAAGTGTATCACTGGACAAGCTTAAAGGTTTCAAAAACCCATGTTAGGCCCAGGCTTTTTCTCTGTGCACACAGAACAGAATGTAGCTCTCTACGTCTCCACCACCAAGCCTGCCATGCCTATGCCAAACTCCCCACTATGAAGATAGTGGAATAAGCCTTTGAAACTGTAAACAAGTCACTAATTAAATGCTTTCTTTTATACGAGTTGCCTTGGTCATGATGTCTCTTCACAGCAATAGAACAGTGACTAAGACGCCTTCTAACAATTGTCCTAATGATGGGGGCTAAAAATTCTGAGATAAATGCTAAAAATATCATTTTGTGGCCTCTGGAGGAGGTATGTAGATTTTAGGAAAAAAAAATTCTCAGAGGAAGCATAGGAAAATTCAGCTTGTGTCTTCTGTTCTTATATGTTGTGACCTGCATGGCTTTGGGACTGACATGACTGGAAATGAAGAAATGCTAGACACATGTACAGACAAGATGGGACCAAGTGGAAACTCATCAGTAATGGCCCCAAAACTCAATGCTGTTATTATTATACACAGCACAAACAAACCAAGGGATTATCTAATTTCAGTAGGGGGTCTCTGTAGAGGAGTGTTCTCATCCAGAATGAAAAAACTGTGGTCAATACTTTCAATCTTTAGTCAGAATTTATTCTATGTCCAAGGAAAGGCCTTGACATCCCCATAAGCATGACTCAGGGAAGGCTCTGTCATTCCCATGGGTCTGTGACATTGTTCTTGGCATGATCATGCTTAAGCTAACAGTACACATTCACTCAAGACTTAAACATTTTTCCCATACTGGTGGACTTAGATCAGTGAGGAGAACCTTAAGTTTTGATATTCTCATAGATATCTTGCCATCATTCTATCCACAGGAATAAGGGAAGGGAGCCAGCATCAGAGATGATGGGGAGTGAGCAAGAATTATGGGAAGTGGATATCTAGAGAAGAGGACCCTAAAACATGTATATAACCTCTTCCTCAATATCATGTTCACCCCTACACTGCATTTGTGTGAGACGAATTGTCCTGACTTTCATAGTGTCATTCCAGAGGACAAAATTAAGAATCCACCCTCTATGGATGTAGAGTTCACAATCTGTATCTGTCCATACTTTCATGCAAGAACAAAAACAATCACTCTACAATCATTTGAACTGCTTCCTTCTTTTCCTCATGCCTCCAGTTCACCCAGTATATCATTTATACTGTTTCATATATGCATATACAACCTTAGTAGCACACATCTACAATTCTGGCATTAGGGAGGCTGAGGCATAGCATGACGAATTCTAAACCAGTCTGTTGTACATAGATAATTCCAGGCCAACATAAGAGAACAAACTTCTGTCTTGAACAAATAATAAAACAAAAATTATATTACATACAAAAATATATGAGTCAATTTTAAGGGAGGAAAAATAACATTATAACAAGGTATACTGAAGTTGAGATAGACAATACAATAATTGTCTAAATATAGATATACATGGGTAAGGGAAACCATGACTATAATGAAAGAAAAACACAAAAAAATAGTAGCAGAGAAGTAGAATATGCACTTAAAATAGACTTTAGAAGTAAAGTTAAAAAATCAGAAAATCAAATTTTACTAGCTGGGCTTAATAACAGAATGGAGGTATTAGAAAAAAAACTCCAGTGGATTTTAATTTTGGTGAACTTCATCATGAGAAATCATATTGATGAAAACATGTAGAAAATAAATTCAACTTTAAGTTACAAAGACTTGAAGCAGACCATCAAGTTTAATTTACATGTGATGACAAGCTCAGAAACCACCAAAAAGGAATGAGCCAGACAGCTATCAGCATAAGTAATGGTTAGAATCCCACAAAGTTGGTGATACATGGATTGCAAAAACTCAGTAGATCTTATACAAAATAAATAACAAAAAAATATTCCAAAGGCACATTTTATCAGACTGACAGGGACCAAAGATAAAACAAATCTTGAAGTTGGAAAACAGAATTTAAAAAGAATAGGTAAATTACCTTCAGAAGCTGTCATGCAAAGAAAGTAAAAAAATCTTTAAGTTATTAAGTAAAAACAGTGAGCCAAAAATCAATAAAAATGTTCTTTTGGAAAGAAAAATCAAGCCTAGATTTCTATATCCAGAAAAATACCTATCAGTATGAGGGAGAAATAAGCATATTATATATGTAAAAGAAAACGAAGAGAACAATCACTGTACTCATACTAGGAAAGTTTTAAGACAAAATTGTTTCATCTGGAAGGATATTAAACTAGGGATTAAAAAATAGTGACAAAGAAGAATGCAGAAGTACTGCCTGGCAGGTGGTGACCCTGTAGCCTCTCCTACACAGGATAAGGCAGGAACTTGTAAGTTCAGGAGTTCTGGCCTTGTTGGCACTATGCAATTAGGTGTCTACACTAAGTTAAACATAAACCTGGTGACTTCCCAGTAGTGAGGATCACCACACTACCTAGAGAGGAATGAACTTGCCCAGCTTAGAAATGAGAACTATCAGTGAGTCAATGGAAGAAAAATACATGCAGTGGTCTAAAGCAAAATGTAATCAACATTGGGAGTCCATAAGGAAAATGGTTCCAGTTTGAGGCTTCTTAGGTTACCTGATTGAAAGATTATTCATCTATTTATCATCACGATGTATAAGTTTTCACCCACATTGATTTCTTTTTTATTTGACTGGCTCTGCCTCCCAGTTGCTGGGATCAAACTCCTGTGCCACCATCACTCAGCTTTTGATTTCTTTTCTTAATTGTGCTTACTTCATCAGCAGACAGAACAGAAATGTATGGATACAATATGGACTTTTCTACCTTCAGGATGAAGAATACTTGTTTATAAAAGTGAGTCAATAATCATGAGTAGAATGAAAGGATTAATTTGATTCTTTAAACAAACATCTACTGAATGTCATAGAAGAATATATTTATATCTATGGATAGATTCTAATACACACCTATATGGTGATATTTTATTTGTATTAAAATGTTATTTGTATGTTAATAAATAAAGTTGCCCAGGGGTCAGAGCTATTAGCAAGCCATAGGAAAGCAGGGCAGTGGTGGCGTACACTTGTAATCCCAGCACTTGGTAGGCAGAGCTAGGTAAGTCTCTGTGTGTTCAGGGATACAGCCAGTATTGGATACACATGCCTTTAATCTCAATACCAATCATAGAAAACCTGGAGGTCTGTACAGACATGCTGTGATGAGGCAGTCATGTGGTTAGGTTTACAACCAATAAAAAGGCAGAACAGAAACTCTATATAAAGACTTTAACACAGGAAGTAGCTCTGGTTCGGAGAGGTAGGACCACCGCAGGAGGAAGGGGAAGGTTTTAGCTATTAGCTCTGACCTCTTGGCTTTCTTCTTTCCATTGGTTCTGTGTTTCTTATTTAATAAGACAGTTGGTTACATCTACACACTTTTTAATTGTCACGTTAATTAAAAGTCTAAAAAGGAGATAAATATGCAGCTAAATTGGTAGAGAGTTTGACTGGTGTCTTCATAAGGGTTTTATTGCTGGAAAGAGACACCATGACCATGGCAACTCTTATGAAGGAAAATATTTAATTGGGGCTGGTTTACAGTTCAGAAGTTTAGTCCATTATCTTCATGGTAGGAAACAAGGTGGCATTCAGGAAGACTTAGTGCTGCCGAGCCAAGAGTTCTAAATATGGATCAGTAACAATAGGAACAGAGAATGAACTGCTAAGCTTGACTTGAGCTTGTGAAACCTCAAAGCCTATCCCCCAGTGATACATTTCCTCCAAGAAGGGCACACCTCCAATAATGCCATTCCCTATGAGTGTATAGGAGCCATTTTCATTCAGACTATCACTCCTGCCATACAGGAATCTGGAGTTAAAGTCCCAGAACTTTACCAACCTAGTATGAAGCTTCCTGCAACACCAGAACTTGGAAGGTGGAGATCAGATGATCAGGCATTCATGGCTGTTCTTGACTATATAACAAGTTCATGTCCCAAGAATTCTCTCTCTTTCTCTCTGAAAAACACTCTGGCTAGCTTTCATAATGCCAGAAGGTTTTATGCATGCTGCTCATAACCTATGAGCAGCAATATCAACCTACCCGACATGGGATGACCATTGGTGCAAGAGTTGCATGACTACTATGTGGACAGTCACCCACCCTCTGCTTATATTTGAGGCCTGCTCCATAGGAGGGAATTAATGCCTTGTATTATAAACCTAACCAAAAGCCCATGGCCCTAGATGGAAACATAGTACTGTTGTTTACCTAAGAAGACACAGTGTCAAGCTGCCTTCCAGATAGTTATTTTTATGCCCATAGACGAATGTTACTCTCTGCTTCTCTTTGCAATGAACAACAGTGAATACAGAGTCTCAAATCTATTCAAGATTCTGAGAATAAGGCAGTTGAATGCTTAGCCCTAAACAGAACACTTATTATTTCCTACCTTAGGCTCTGGTAGCATGGTAGGAGATTTGTGCATAAAGAATGTAAGAGCTATATGATAAGGATAAGCCTTTGAAATCTTGTCTTCTGGCATGGCACAGCTATTATAATCCCAAACTCATAGCAGCTATGGTTGTCTGCACAGGGCCAGCACAAGACTGGGCTTGTCAATAGCAGTCATAGATAGGAAAGGGACTTAATGACCCAGTCTCTCCCTGCTGGTCTATTGGTTACTGATGAATTCTGGAGGAGGGTGAATCCTTGACTTCAATTATGTACTTACTGGTAATCCCACTGCACTCCAGGATATCAGCCAAGCCCATAGTCACAAGGACAGCAGTGATTAATGGGTCATAAAACAAAACAAATAAACAGGAATGTGAGAAAGGGATTATTAGGGAGGAAAAGGAAGTTGAGAAAGATGGAATAGAGATAAGAAAGTGTGATGGTGAGTGTGATCAAAATGCTTTATATACATGAAAAAAATTATCCAAGAACAAATTTAATAATATAAAATGTGTCCATCACAGTGCTGCATAGATGATGCAAACACATCAGTTCTTTTGATAGTGGCTTGTTCCAGGAAGGTTCATAGATCCACAGCCTACAACAAGGAAGTAATCCTCAGAGTATGGCATGGATAGGTTAATTAAAGCTATTTAATTCTTCATCTTTGCTTCTTCAGGAGGCACAGGCCTATAATCCAAGCTTCTGGAAAGCCTGAAGTAGGAAGATCATAGATGCGAGGTCTGCCTGGTCAATTTACTGCATATATTTCATGTTTCATTCCTCTATTTTTCTGTTGATCAACATCTAAGCTGATTGCATATTTTGACTATTAAAAAAGCAGTGGAGCAGTTAACACAGATGTGCTTTATTTTAGGAGTACAGAGCATTTTAAAAGCATAAAGACTTCAAGTGAAACATGGAAATATTTTTTGTTTCTGCTGCAGAGATCTTTGTAGAAAAGATATACATAAAGCACTAAAAGTGAAATAAATTCATAAATAATGGATGGATAAATACGCTCTTAAATTAGAATCAATATACTACAGAATATAAGGAAAAGTCACAACTTGAAAGAATAAAAGTTCTGAAAAATCAGAAAGCAATTAAAGGAAAAATAGCTCAAAAGAAAAGTTGTAAGTAAAAAAAGTAATTTCCAAAAGAGTAAACTACAATGATCAGAAAACAGGAGTGTATATGTTGCCCATTAGTTTTAAGTTTCCATCACCATGGCACTTTACCCTGACCAGCTGAGCAAGACCTAAATCCTGGAAACACAGCACATTAGTTACTGAGTAGAGCAACAGAACTCAAACTTCCTGTGGGAAAAATTTGTTAAATCCACTTCAAAGAGCAATTTTATAATGTCAGTATGATTGAAGATTCACTTGTGCTGCCTGCTATAGCTCTACATATGAACTTAGGGGAATGCTGGCACAGGTAACATGAAAACACGTGACTATGTATAACCATTGCAATATTGTGGTCATAGAAAAAATATAATGAAGGGGATGAATAAATGATTAATCTTTTAGTAGGTAGCAGAGAAACTGCAAAGTGTTATGGGTAAACAGGTACATCTTAAGGCATAATATTTAAAAAAAAAACATAGCTTCATTTACTTCAAAATTTAAAACATATTTAGTAAATCTGTAAATTGTCTAAGAGTTCATGTGTTTCCAGAAATTATCAAGAGTTGTACATGAATGTTGTAAATGCTAAATATTAAACTCAGTATGTTGCTTTCTCTTGAAAGGAGACCTGTGCACCCAGGAAAGGCCACATCATGACAAGGAGAAGAGATAAAATGTAGATGTAATTCTGAACGGTTTTATTAAATAAGAAACACAGAGCCAAATGCAGAGTTAAAAGCCCCAGAGATCAGAACAGTAGCTAAGAGCTGAGACCAAGACCACCTTCTTACCACCTGCTGCAGCTGCCATCCTTCCCCTGAGAAAGAGACCTACTTCCTGTGTGTCTGTCTTTTTATTGACTTTCTGTTCTGCCTTCTCATTGGTTGTAAACCCAACCACATGACCTCCTCATCACTGCTTGTCTATACAGACCTCCAGGTCTCTATGGTTGGTATTGAGATTAAAGACGTGTATCTCCATGCTGGTGGTATCCTTGAACACACAGAGATCTGCCTGTCATGTGATCGGGATTAAGGGCATGTGCTACCACTGCCAGACTTCTGCTCAATGGCTTGTTATTAGCTCTGACCCCTAGGGACTTTTATTTCTTAACATACAAATAAAAGCATATTTCAGCACAAATAAAATATCACTATAATAAAATATGACTATAAGTTTGCAGGAGAAGATGGTGAGTTGAGTCAGAAAATTACAGAACTGAACTTTCTATCACAATTTAAAGAAAAATCACTAATTGAGACTAATTCATTGGCTAAGACTATTACACTATGACTGAGATTGTCTCTTTTTGTTACATGAAGCTTCTTCCTTACTAGCAGAGACAGGAAACATGTGTTTTTTCCTGTGTTCCATGGCCATTTAACAACACAAACATCTCATCAGCTTTTATAAGAAATACAGATGTTTGTATAGTGTTCACACAGAGGCAAAGTAAGGAATGCATCCATGCAGTAACATTCATAAATGCTTGTGGTTACATTTTTTATCTCATAGTTTTGGCAACAATAAATTCACTTCTTTTTAAAATATGTGACAATGGGTCTGGAGAGATGGAGAGATGGCTCAGCAGTTAAGAGTCTGTACTGCTCTTAGAGAGGACCTGAATTTGGTTCTAAGCCTCCTGATGTAAGTGCCCAGAACCACCTGGAACTCTAGATGCAGGGGTTCAAATGCCCTCTTCTAGAGTCTCCATAGGCATCTGCCCACCTGTGCACATACCCACACACAGACACACAGATATACATACAGGTAAAAATAAGCAAATATGAAAACTCTAGCAATGAGAAATGACATTTCATCAGTATCTCCTGTAACTTGGTGTCTGGGCATATTTATCTCTTGAGACTTTCAATTGAAATAGCCACTTTATATTTGAAGAATTGCCTCTTCACTGTGACTTCTTAACAGTAAATCTCTGCACATATTTCAGCATGATGCCTGTCATCCCAAAGATTCAGAATGCTTCAATTATGTCAACACAACATCTTTCGTATTTTGTTAGTAAGCTGGTTTTTGCAAAGTATTCAAAATTCTTTAGACAGCAGCTTGCAAGCCTTTCCTCTTATAATTGTGATGTACAATAGGAAGTGCCACAGAATTTATTGGCAACAAGCTGAAAAAACTGATCTGAATGTTCAAGTGCAAGGTCAGAACTTTATTTATTTATTTATTTTTTACTTTTTTCCACTGAGAAATTAAATTTACTTAAATGTATGTGGAACTCCACTAATTAGGTTATTTGAATATTTCCTTATGATAGAAATGAGACTATGTGGATTTTTAAAACTGGGTTATTAGTTTCACTTTTCATAATCTAGAGTCCTGTCTGATTACCTTAACTAAAATCCAATTCTTTGTTTTCTAATTACATGAAGTTGGTTGTTTAAAGCTTTGTTTTAACTATGATGCACACCAAAACCTGTGAATACATTTCCCAATATCAGAAAAAACTTGAGCTAACTACTGGGACTCGATTGTTTTCCTTAATCATTAACCTAAACTACAGTCTATATGGCTCCTCAAGAGAAACTCATAAGTCCTAGCTGCATGAGATTTTCTTGTTCTTATTTTTTATCCTCTGCAACCCCTGCTTTATCAGGGGATGGGCAACACTATATCCTACCTTAACCTATACTAATTTTGCAACTAAAGTAACCTCTATCATAATCCATTGCTTATTTATTAAAAACCTTTGTCAAAACTCTATTTAAACTAACACTATTATTGTATAAAATCATTACTTCAATTAGACAGTACAGATTAAGAAGAAATCATCTTCATATTAGTCCACAGGTAAAACAGTTAGAACAGGATATTTCCATGAGATAATCCCAATACATTAAAGACAGTGGGGCAAACATGTAAGGGTACAGCAGTAGCAAGAGATATTCTGGAGCCAAAGCCCATCAGAGCTCCCTGGTGGACCCAGTTCCTGAAGTCAATTGATGCCTGCTGCTCCTCTGACATGGGCACTGGCATTAAAATCTTCAGGGGAAATCTATGTGAGTAGGAGTCCAGGAGAGTGCCACAGAGGCTCCAGGAGCCCCACTCAGCAGAATTAACCACATTAACTCCTCCTAGCAGCATCTATGTGTTAAGGATGATGATTCTAGCCACAAGAGTACATTCAAGAATCAATATTAATGGTGGGGCTTAGACCTCTGGAGAAGTCACCCATGGCCAGTGATGAGAAAATATCTTACCTTAAGGGTCTTACTCAGCCTAGATGTCAGCAACAGCTAATTATCTTATCATTCTATTCTTATTTTGTTCACCACTCACTGTCAAATCCTTTGATATTCCAATGCCCTGACTCAGATCGTGAATCCTTTCACCTCCTGTTAAACTTTTTCTATTTAAATCACTCTGTGGTTTCTGGGATCTGATGGGATGGTGTGCTGATCAAGTCTAAACCTCATACCTGAGACAAACTTCTGGAGAAGAGCATGGAAACTGTCTTCAAGATGTGAATTAAAATTAGCAACCAACAGCAAGTTCTATGCCTATTAAATTATACTTTGAGAATAATTAAAATATCTCTGACACTAAAAAACCAAAATTGTTTTAAAAGTAGATGTTCATTGAAAGCTTACTAACAGACTTAATATCTGGAAAGTGGGAAATAACACCAATGGGAAGAGCTAGGGAAAAGTTACAGTAAACAGAGAAGCAAGCACACATGTGTTATAAGCATAAAGTAGACTTCTCTTTATCCTTGTAACAAACATGCTTGTGTTTGTCCTTCTGTATGTTATTGCACAAAGATACAGAAATAGGCTGAAAAATAAATTAAATAATCTAATTCTGAAAGTCATTTAGAAATGTAAGCAACAAACATAGTTTAAACAATATTGAAAATCAGGAAACATGTTGAATAGTTAGCAAGTTGTATCCTCTCACATTAATCCATTAAGAAAGAAAATGCCCCTACTTACTCGGCTACAAACAATTTGATGGGGGCACTTTTCCACGAGATTCTTCTTCCAAGATAATTCTAGATTATGTTTAGCTGCTAAAAATCCAACTAGGACATCACCCTGATTTCAGGATTTATTGTCCATCTGCAGTAATCAATGTTGCATGGCAATCACAGACCCATAGATACAGAACAAAGAAAAGTCACACAAATATTCCTAGTGGACTTCTGGAAAATATACTTGTCTCCTCCAATTCAAAAGATGAAAGATAACATTTTCAACTATGGTATACCACCGACTCTTAGTCATAGGTTAAACAAAGAAGTTTAAAAAAAGAAACCTCAAACCATATACAAATACATTGTGGATTTAAATGTAAAACAAGGAAAAACATAAAAGGTATTTTTGGCTGGAGAGTTCTAATAATTGACAACAAAGAAATGATCTATAACAAAGAAAAACTGATAAATTGAACATTGACAATATTAAACTTTTCATTCCACCTAACAGGATGTAAGTAAGGTAAAATAACATGAGATAATGGGAGAAAATATTAACACTCCACAGAAGATTCATATTCAGAATATATAAGGAACTAAGAAACCCAATTGTAAAAGTGCTAATAGTTCAAATAGTTAAGGAGACATATTCTATTGGAAATGTTCAGCTTATAGTGAAGCATTTAAAAAATGTTCTGGGCTGAGAAAATGCCTAAGTGTATGAGAGCCTTTGCTGTCCAAGCATAGGGACCTGATCCCAAGCAGCTCGATAAAAAATTGGGTGTGATTGAACATTCCTGTAACCCCAGTACTGAGGGCTTAGAGGTAAGAGGTTCAGTGAAAGGTCCCATCTCAAAGGAATAATTTGAACTCTAACAGAGAAAACCACTCTGCCACACCTGCGACGGTGTCGCCCGTGTGACAAATGCCGATCTGGTGGTCTCACGAGGAAGGGGGGCACGTGTCTCTCGAGGCTAGGCCCCCAGTGGTCCCCTGGCAATCAGCCCAAGCAATGGTTCCTGGATACATTGTTCCCTAAAGACCAGCCTTCTGTGGATGGTTGGCAAGACTCCTGCTTCTTTCTTCTTTCCTGACAATAACAACCTCCCTGTGCCTGGACTCCCATAGACACTCGCTTGACGTACCTGATAACTCCTCAACTGTTACACCGGCACTGCCCCCAGTGATTCAAGCCCTTGGGCAGATAGCACAAAAACCCCTACTTCAGTGGGGGCACTCATGGATGGATTAGAAAAGAAAGAGCTAATGATTCAGGTTCCCACAGATTCTAAGGAAGAAAATGTAAAAGTAAAAAGATTGTTAGGTAACCCTCACTCAGCTCATGCAAACTCACAGGAAAGAGAACTTAGGAAACTGGCAACCCCCACAAGAATGGTTGGAAAGTGCATTCAATACCGTATTAATGGGAAATGGTGGACACCCCCTCGTTGAAATCCCAGAAGTAGAAATTACTTAGATCCACCCCCTTTTACAGGGGCTTATGACTATGAAGGGAATCGGTTGGGTAAATCATGGGGGAAAAGAATGTTGTGGAATCAGTTGCCTTTTATGGAAAGGCTGGTTAGAAGCAGAAAGGTATGGTGTACATATGATAGGCAGACAAGGTCAGCTACATTGAGGGGTATAGCACCTGTGCTAAAGAGGTGGGCTAAGGCTCTTAGCGAGGACTTTGTAACTGTCTTTAATAAATTACTAGAAATGGATCACTAGTTATTGAATACGTGATCTGGCTCTTATGGTTCAGGCCACAGCATGTCTCTGTCTGAAAGGATTAATCATTCTGAAAACCACATTGTGTGACCACAAAAGATTGCGTCTATTGTTTTCCTTTTGCCTCTGGACTTAGTTCCTTGTTAAGATTTTACAAAATCTCAGCCTGATGTTCAGTAAATTTGCAGCAGTTTCACAGCATACTCTGGTGTCTGTGTCTGTCTGTCATTGCCGAATCCCAATTATCCTGAGGATCTTCACCCCGTTCTCCCTCAGTCTGGTGGCCCTACTGAGACCCAGTCCGCGGCACCACTCAATGCTTCTGGTCCCTGTACTTTTACACCATGTGCACCTGTTCACACCTGCACATGCATGTAAAAACACACACATACACACCCTATATCCCATTACAGAAATGCAAATTAAAACTACAGTGAGACACCACTATAAACCCAGCCCAGCATCTGAAGTGTCAAGTGCAGATTATGTTAAATACTGTCTGCTTGGAAACTGAGTCACTTATACAGAGATCCTAGGGATGTAAGTTGGAAACCATTCTGAAGACTGTTTTGACAGCTTCTTATAAATCTAAACATGCAACTACAATGAGCCCCAGCAAATGGGTTCCTGGGTTCTTATGTCTCAGAGAAAAGAAGAATTATAGTCACATAAAACATATGCATACATTTTTATGGCAGATTCATTCATCAAAGCTCCAAAGCTAGGTGAGATTTCCTGTAAGGATGAAGGAATAAATGGCAACATTACATCCACCATACCATAGAAGGACCCACAGATACACATGCATACCGAGAGTGAGCTCTAGGGAGTTAGACAACACACAGTGAAATAATGCCCAAAGTTACATATCATACAGTTCATCCATGTAATAGTCCTGAAATAGACAAAAGAAAAAAGACTGAAGAACCAGTTAATGGTAATCAAGAAGTCCACATGGCCAAGACAAGTCAGTGTGAAAGATTCTCATGATGACGGAGCTTTTCAAGTCTGGCTGTATAGTGTATCTAGTTGTCCCATGGATTACCGTGAAAGGAAATTGTGCAAGGGATATTTCGATCTGCTTTAGTCTTTCCTAAAATTGAATACAAACCTATAATTACTTTGAAAAAAGTCAAATCAGCAGCTAGAGAGATGGCTCAGACATGAAGAGTACATGTTGCTCTTATAGAGGAACTGAGTTTGGTACCCACACTGATAATGTTGACTCATAACTACTTGCAACTTGAATCCTAGGGGATATTATGCCCTCTTCCAGACTTTGCAAGTATCTACGTCATGTGGCATATACACACAGAGAGATGAATGTGTTCACCTACACATAAATTAAAAGTAAGATAAAAATTTTAAGGCATTTTATAAAATATAAGGCAAAACAAAGTTGCAAAAACATGCTGCATGCATACTGTCATTTACAATTGGAAAAGACATTTTCTCTCAATGTAAATTGGTAGCACTATGCATCTATTAAACCTCCAACATGAAGGAGACTGAGATATCTAATGTAGGTAAGAACTTAAAGTTGGGAAAGATGAAAGAATAAGGACTATTGGGGATTCAAAGTACAATGACTCAGTAAAACAGTTGGCAGTTACAATTTGGAAATACAAGTGCCATGGGATCCAGCAATCTGTTCTAGACACTTATGACAGATCAGAAAGAGTCAAAGCACAAGATATCACAGCCATCCAGTTGTCAAGTGAAACTACAAGTGCAAATGCTTGTAGTTCTTTGAAAAGCCTTTCGTGGTACCCAGGAACATTGTCAATATGCTTACTTTGTGAATCAACAATCCTGCTTCAAAGTTGCATGTGTTAGAGAAACACTCACAACGACTACAAAAACACCTGTACTTAGATGTTCACTGTAATATTATAACCAAGGGGAATTACAAGAGAAAAGGTATAAATAAGAATACCAAAAGAGCTAGGGAGATTGCTCAATCAGCAAAGAGCTTGCTGCTAGTATAAGGAGCTGAGTTTGAATCAAGAAGGCATAGAAAGCTGAATGTGTATGTTTAAAGACAGCCTGTGTATGCAATTCTAGTGCCTCTGTAAGAAGATGGGAGGTAGACAGGATAATCCATGTAGGCATATACAGCAGAAAATAACAGAGACGCCATGGCTCAAACATAGTGAAAGGCAAGGACAGACATCCAAAATTATCCCCTGACCTCTATATGTGGCATAAGCATGCCTGAATTCAGATACACAAAGGTACACACACATACATGAACACATCATACACAATCAAAAGAACATCAAAAAATTAGTGGAGTGCTTTTGCCATAGACTAGTAATGAATAAATTAAATAATTGGTGAAATTATTGGTGTAATAAAAATTGTATGAGCAAGTTGCAAAACAAGACCTCTACATAGTGCATTGATATAAACAACACTAAATGTATTGACAAAAGGCTGCAGTTAGTTATGGACATATATGTATATTTTTAAAAGTATACATATTTAAAAATGTAACTGTAAACTTGTCTCTGTGAAAGAAAGGATGCACTGAGGATAGTATTTGAAGGAGCAGAAGTTTGATTTCTATCAGCAGTTCTCATCCTGCTGGTCGTGACACCTGCTGGTCGTGAAGAGTTGAATGACCTCTTCACAGGGTTCACATATCAGTTTTCCTTCTTATCATATATTTACATTTGATTCATAATAGTAGCAAAATTACAGCTATGAAGTTACAATGAAGTAATTTTATAGTTGGGGTTAACTGCAACATGAGAAACTGTATTAAAGGGTCATAGCATTAGGAGGATTGAGAACCACTATCTATATGTATTAAAATTACATGTAAGTATGTATATTGTATCATACATTTTTAAATCCTGATGTTAACAATTTAAAATCACTACCAGAATTTGCCTTTATATATTCTATTTAAAAATGTAATCATATGCAGGATAATGCTAGTATTATATGTGGTTAGGCTCTGGGCAAGGTGTTTCCTGGTTCTTCATTTTTTTAATAAAAAATTGAAATAAAGGCTCACATAAATTGCAATGTAGCAAGGAAATTATTCAAAATAGAGCAATAGTAAAGATCAGAAAGAAATGTATCATCAAGCATGAAAACAGACCATAAGAATGGGAATAGTCAAGGCCATGATTATTGCTTGGGGCTGCTTTTTTATGAGGTTCAAGAGGAGGAGTTTGATTGCTAATTTGTGGTACAGGCCTTCTCTCTTTTGATTGGCAGGCTTGGATTATATGTGGTGTTGCTCTTTACATAGTTACTTTCCCATGATACATCGAGTTTCAGTTATATATATACCAAATTATGCATAGGCATGAGATGGTAAAAAGGAGATTTCCCCTAAAAATTCATTTGATAGACACAATTTGCCTTATTGCAGAGGCACAGAAAAACTCCTACCTTCATACCTGGATATAGTTAGAGTAAAACCGAACAGAATATCTTTTAACTTTGACAGTTGTTGAAGGGAGGAGAAACATTATTGATTATTCAGAGAATAATAATGATGCTGATGATAATAATAATGCAGTTTGATGTAGGCACAGATCCTAGGTTGCTATTAGTGCTAAATGCATTTTTTGGGGAAGATGTATGTGTCCAATACAAGCAGATAGTGGTTTGAGGTTGACAAGTGCATTATTAGAGTAGGGAGCATGTGCATGTCCGAAGCCTAGTGGAGCCCTGGGTTGCTGAGCTATGCTTGTGTTTGTCTGTCTCACTAGCAAGCTTTGCTGTAAACTTCCAACACGTACCTATAGACATCAGCATCATGATTTCATTCATGGTCTTTGTTGTCAGTGGAACTTGGATTCTATCAGTGGTCCACCATTGAGATGCTACACAACTTTGGAATGCTTACTCAGTTTCAATCTGGGCTTCTGTGTCCTCATCTTGTGCATAGGTTATGTTTAAGAACTCCATGAGGTGATAAATAATGTATTGAGTTACCTGGCAACTAGTCATGTATAGCAATTTTGGTGGTGCCTAACACATTCATCTTTTCACATAGAAAAGAAGTAGGTACAGGTATGACTTGTTTTTAAAGGAACATTTATTTCCGTGTTATATTTGCCTAAATTTTCATTTTTGTGAATGCTCTTCATAGCTTAGGACCTAATGAAACAGTAGCAATTTGTTCAAACATACTCTAGGATGTACCAACTTAAATTGTATCCCTTCAAATAATGTACTTTCCTGCTTATTTAGAACAGAA
This sequence comes from Peromyscus californicus insignis, assembly GCF_007827085.1. NCBI lineage: Eukaryota > Metazoa > Chordata > Mammalia > Rodentia > Cricetidae > Peromyscus > Peromyscus californicus. The sequence continues at coordinate 945,944 of NW_026294617.1, read as the reverse complement.
ACTAAAAGTCCCTCTTTAAAGGAACAGAACATTCCAGAAAAGATACCCAGTATAAAGTCTTGTTTATGGGACAATTTCTTTGATTTTGCTTTTTAAAACATTAACTGCACTTGTTTCTTATTGATGCTTTGCTTTCAATAAACAAATAGATGTCATTTCATTCCATGTATGTGACCAGACTGCTTTCATAGAAACCTGCAAATTGGAAAAGTCTTGATCTGGGTCATGGTAAGCAGCTAAGATTTATTGTCCCATCTCTGTCTCTCTGGACTTTGGAATAAATGTCCAACAGTCACAACCAAGAAATCAGAAGTTTTAGACAGTCTCCCAAAGTTGCAGGCAGCCACATTTTGACTTATTCTACAAAGAAAATTATAATATCAACTCACACATCCTTGGAGATATTTTGGCAAGAAAGCCAGAAACAAAATGTCACATTCCCTAAACCACATGTGGAAGATTAGAATGTAAATAGGAAATGTGGGAGAATTTTTGCAGCTCCTCAAACTATAGTAGATAAGCAATATCTTTGTAATGTGAAGAGAGCCATTTCCATTATTAAAGGGCTTTGACAAGTAACTTCCCACGCAGCTTATCAAGCTGAATGCCAGGAACATAGCCAGAATACTGATTCTGTTCCTGCTTTTGTTGTGTGGGAAGAGGCATTTCCTGCATTTAATTCAATGATGGGACTGACAAACTAATAGATCCCTAGAGTCACTATTGATTTACAGAGAGAGGGAAGGAGTAGGGAAAAAAACAACAGAGAATTTTACCTTTTTTTTTTCCTGTTTTTTATAAATCCCTATTTTCACCATGATGGGAATTATTGTCAGCTGTTTGTCCCTTGTCGTGGTTTTATGTCTCTTTCTCCTTTTTTATAACCCAAACATTGCTTCCAAGCCAATTTGTCCTACAAAAGACAACTTGAAAAATCTTATGACTGCTCAAAATAGAGAGTCCTGTGGACCTTTGCTCCTAAATATCAATTTTAAACTTGGAATAGAGCAGAAATATGAGCTGTGACAAGGTCATTTGAAAAGTGCATTCCTGTGCAGTGTTCCTCTTCCCCATATGACTGATTGGTATTGACTTTCCAATTCAGTTTATAAGAGAGTTGATGGAGGAGAACTGTGCAATAAGAGGACATAATCTCCAGCCCAGTGACTTCTGCCTTTCAGCCTGTTTCTATGCTTATTCACTTTTAATTGGCAATGCTAACTGTATGCCTTATTGATTAGAATGTGATGTTTTAACCAACCTGTACATCAGGTTGAGCCCTGAATTCTTAGCATTACTCTTGTCGTACACATTTTGGTTTTAGCAGGGAAAACCAGGATCACCAAAGAGACAGCTATGCCATACTTGCGTCGCAAGGACTGTTTTCCTAAATCTAATATTTTCTGTGTATTCCTTTCTAACCATCCCAGCTCCGTTTCTTCCTTTATACCTCAGTCTTCTTTTCTACTATAATATCCAACTGTATAATCTCTGGTATGCTAGAGACCCTGGGTGAACACAAGTTAGTTGAAAGAAGAAATGGAGGGCTAATCTAGATGCACACTGAGTAGCTTATATATTCGGATTCTCTTTTAAAAAACTAAACAGCATTTATTTGGTGTGTGTGTGCGTGGGAGTACACATGCATGTGCTGTAGCCTGTGTGGAGGTTAGAGGACAACTTCCAAGAGTTGATTCTCTCCTTCCACTATTGAAACCTGGACATTAAACACAAGTCATGAGCCTTGGCAGTAAGTGATGTTACCCAATGAGCCACCTGGGAAAAGTGAAAGTAGAGGAAAGAATATGATCAAAACAAATTACAAGAAAAAAGCCAATAAATTAAAAAATGAATGAATAAACACATTTTTTAAAACTTTAATGAATTTCTGCATCTCGGTTAGCAACCTCACCTTTCTTCACCCAGCTGTGAACATGAACTATGGCTGCTTAGAACACACACCCCACTGCACCAAATGACAACCAGTTTGTACTACTTATTGGTATGTATGCCATTTCCCTTCATAGAGCCCTTCAGTCACATAGTGCTTCCACCCTGTGATTCTAGAAGGCAAAACTGAATCCTTTATTTTCAGCTACTTGTTTCCAAAACCCTTTCAGCCTGGAGTAACTGTTTCCAATTGTAGGAACAGTCCAATTAACTCAAATGACATTAATTTTTGATGTGTCGATAGCTTAAAATATTAATTTCATTAGCAAGTAAAAAAATTAGCAGTGAGCAGTTGATTTCTGGTATTTCTCCAAAACAGACAAAATATTGGCTATAAAGTAGGTAATTCATTTGACATTGCCTCCCCTCCCCCAGTTTTTTAATTCTATTTTTAGAGATTTCAAAGTCCAATGATCTCTTTTCCTGTTTGATTTTCCGGCTTCATAGTTCAGAAGGGACTGCAATGTTTTTCTCCTCACTGCTCAGAAAGTAATCAAATGTTAGGTGTGTGTGTGTGTGTATGTGTGTGTGTGTGTGTGTGTGTGTGTGTGTGTGTGTGTGTGTGTGTGAGAGAGAGAGAGAGAGAGAGAGAGAGAGAGAGAGAGAGAGAGAGAGAGAGAGAGAGAGAGAGAGATTGGGAAATTACTCTGCTTTACTCATGAAAAAAGAGTGAAAAGTAACTCCCCAGGCTCTTTGGAGCAAAATGATTCAAAGCAAAGTGCTGGGCACCATGGTAATTCACAGAGGGATGCTGGTCATACGGTAACTCATGAAGTAAGACATTTTCTACTATCAGTGGATATAGACCAGGAATAATAGTATATAAAATTAGAAACAAAAATAGTTCACTGATACCTTGGAGGGGAAGAAAGGAATACTAATTATGTTTTACTTTGGGAAAATTATAATCCAAACTCCAAAACACCATCAAATTACTTGCTTGCATTCAGAAACAATATCACTCTCTATGGGTTTAAGAGTACAAGGATTTGCCAAAAATCATATTAAACAAGAAGTCAATACTTACAAAGCAGCTAATACAGTAACTAACAGATAATAAGTGTAATGCAATACATAGGCACACACTGAAAAATCTACTTTAAACATTGTAGAGCAGTAATTATTTAATTGGATGAGAATCTAGCCCAGTGATAGAGCACTTGTCTAGCACTTACATGACCCTGATTCAATCCCTAGTACCTCAATACTACTACTACTACTACTACTACTACTACTACTACTACTACTACTACTACTACTATTACTACTACTACTACTACTACTACTTGCTGAGGACCATGGGAGTATGCAGCAGGTGGCAACTAGTATTCAACAGGTTGACCTACCAGATAAATAACTCTGATGGGAAGCTCCACTAGACAAAGTCTGTGGGGTCATGCGCTGTGGAAATCAGTTGATTTTTGTCTGTAACTTCCTCATGTGCCACCACAATACCTCTCTATAAAGAACAGCTGTGGGCTTCCTTCCATTGGTAGTGTGTTTTACATCTTTTGAGCACACATATAGCTGTGGATGGTCAGGAAGATGATTTCTGCTTACACTGTATAATTTTGGTAATACTGGAATATTTTTCATAACTGACACAGGAAAGTAACAATATTCTCAGTCACAAATAAACCTAATTTTAGACTTCAGAACAAATTCAAGCAAACTATCTGCCCCTGCAGAAAATACTCAAGGACAAATTCCCAAGTCTGATAAATCAAAGTCATGGTGACATCATTAAGACATAACCCTTTGTAATAATGTACTTTTTGCAAGGACTCCCAACCCCAAGTTTCAGCCAACTAATTGTTCATTGTTAAGTCCTGAATTTCAATGTCATTTTCTGTCTGAGAACCCTGGTCAACTTAGAACTATATGCACTGCCAAATGTTACTCACTGGCCAGTCAGCATACCTTACTGGCCTGAGAGAAACTGTGAGACTTATCATGTGTTATGAAAATGGTTGGGCCCTGAAAATGTAACATATTGTTGTCCATAGCTTGGCTCTGAGGGGAGTAGAGGGAGTACTGAGTGTGTGAGTTTATGTGTGTGCTGAGTGAGGGGTGTAGCTGAATGGGCAGAGAAAAAAGTATGAGAGATGAAGAAGAAGAATAAGAGAAGTGCTAGAGAAAATTGGAACTAAAGAGAACTGGAACTAGAGAGAATTGGAACCAAAGATTTAGAATAGAGAGAATTGGAACTAAAGAATTAGAACTATAGAATTAGAACAAAAGAAGTAGAGCTAGAGAATTAGAGACAATTAAACGAATTAGAGCTGAAGAAGAATAAATGAGAATGACTCAGATCATGTGTGAATTACTATAGGTAAGAAATCTCTCTATCCTCACTCTTTTTTTTTTTTTTTTTTGGTTTTTCAAGACAGGGTTTCTCTGTGTAGTTTTTGCGCCTTTCCTGGAACTCACTTTGTAGACCAGGATGGCCTTGAACTCACAGAGATCTGCCTGCCTTTGCCTCCCTAGTGTTGGGATTAAAGGCATGTGCCACCACCACCCGGCTCTATCCCCACTCTTAAGAAGTCTTTCTCGCCGGGCGGTGGTGGCGCACGCCTTTAATCCCAGCACTCGGGAGGCAGAGCCAGGCGGATCTCTGTGAGTTCGAGGCCAGTCTGGGCTACCAAGTGAGTCCCAGGAAAGGAGCAAAGCTACACAGAGAAACCCTGTCTTGAAAAACCAAAAAAAAAAAAAAAAAAAAGTCTTTCTCTGAGTAACCCTGGGTAACAGTTCTGAGAGCTGTACTCCTGAAATGCTAAAACTACTACTACTGCTACTACTACTACTACTACTACTACTACTACTACTAATAATAATAATAATAATAATAATAATACTTTATTTTGTTTCAACTCTATATAATTAGATTTAGTTTAGGTTTTTGAGATAGGGTCTCACTGCATAGTCCTGGCTGGCTTACAATTCACTACATGGATCACTTTGGCATCTCTGGCATAGAGATCCACCAACTTCTCTCTCTGGGGTGAGGGGATTAATGAATTGTGCTACCATACCCAGTTCATATAATAATTATAATAACAATAAGAAGCACACTACCCACTGCCCCATTCTGTGTTGTGCCCATTACAAGTATTTTCTTTCAGTACATGCTTGCCAGTTCTGGAAAGCAGGAAGTAGTTGTCCTACATTATTGACGAAAGAAAAAAAATGGAGACTGAAGTATTCCATACATACTCGTCTGAGTTGTAAATATCATTCCTTGGCTTTGAATCCAGGTTGTTCTGGGCTAATTTAAAATAGATGATCCCTGCCCTGTACCAGGTCTGCTCTACACAGAGGAAGTGATGGTGTAATGCAGCTCCTGATGATGAGATGATAGAGAAGTGGCTAGATGTCTTAAAGCAGGTCCATCCATGGGGTTTATTACCATCTAAATGGTTAAAATTTATTTAAATTAAGTTTATGGAGACTTGGCTACTTGCCATATTCCATGTTAAAAAATGGTTGTGTGCACACATTTTTTGACTTAATTAAGATACTATATTAATTAGCTGGATGACAATACTCATTAAATATATTTTCAATAGCTGGGTGACATTTGGCTAGTCTATTATACAATAAATATCCAACTAAATTTAAATTGATTTTTGTATACCAAATCTAAATCATAATTTGTCAAATGAAATAAGAAAACTTAAATTGTCACAGGCCAACATGAAAATGACTTGATAATAGAAAACATTATGGGAGACTCCTGACCTGACTTGGCTTCTCACCATATCTTACCACAAGACTTTCAGAATCAAGTGATTCCTGGCCAAGAAACAAAAGCAAAATCGTCCTATTCCTCAGTGGATTTGGATGAAAACTGGTAACAATTTTCAATCAGATACAACTCCAAGAGGAGACACTGGAGGAGAACAAAGCTGGGTCTGTAAGGAGTCACACAATGGCAAGACTGAGAGTTTATACTGAATTGTGGATCGTCGATCATGAACTACCACACAGAGTTCAAAATTTTTAACCTGGAGACGTGGTCATGTATAAGTTGGGAGAGTGGTTTGTCCTGTAATAAAATGTAGAACCTTTCATAAAAAAAAAAAAGAAAAGAAAAGAAAACATTATGGAAAGTTCAAGAATTGAGAGACTTTGCCTGATTTCATTGGTTAATAAATAAGTATGTCCAGGTATTCATATGTGATTAGTATTTGATATCCAGAAAGGTTAACAACTTTGAAAGTAAATGATTTCTCAAAGTCACAATTAGAGACAGAGGACTATTTGGTGTATAAACCATCTCCCATACCTTCTCAGAAAAATGTCCTGCACTGAACTATAGTCATGTACAGAAATGACAGCACCAAGATAATGTATTCTTGGCATATAATAATATCATTGCCAGTCTTAAGCTGTGTGCCTTGCTATAATAAATCACTATGGAGAGGGTAGTTCATAAATAGCAGAAGTGCATTTATCATCATTGTGGAATCTGGGAAGTTCACAATCAAAGGCATCTAAATATTACATGGCTGGTGATTAGGCTTCTTCACTTAAAAACTTATTCATTTATTTTTATTTTTTATGAGTTTGAGTGTTTGCCTTTATAGATATATGAAGACCACATGAGTGCTTGGTGCCCAGAAAGTCATGATGATGGTGCCAGTTCCCCTGGAAACAGAGTTTCAGATGTTTGTAAGTCACCATGTGGGTGCTAGGAATTGAATCAGATTCTCTGCAGAGCACAGATGCTCTTAACCACTGAGCCACTGCCCCAATTCATTCACTTTACTATTTAGTAGACCACTTGTTTTCATGTGATTGAAAGGTCAAGTATCCTCAAGTACTAAAAAGTCCTCTCTCTCTCTTCCTCCCTCTCTCTCTCTCACACATATGTATGTGTATTTGTAGATGTGTGTGTGTGTGTGTGTGTGTGTGTATGCACACATGTGTGTAGGTGTTTTTGGTGGCCAGAGGAGGACATGAGATCCCTTGGAGCTGGAGTCACTGGTGATTGTGAGCCATTTGACTTACCTGCTGGAAAAAAAAAAACTCTAGTCCTCCACAGGAACATGAAGTTGTCTTAACCTCTGATCCATCTTTCCACCTGTCCAATGTTATTTCCTAGTGCTTCTTTCCATAGAACTAATTTTACCTGGTTTTCTTTAAGTGAACATCCTAACATAGAACATTTGGACTGAAGGCTGAGAGGCTGTATTTCTAACAAGTACCAGGAACTGAAGCTACAGATCTGAGAACAAGAACAAAGAGCAAGGCCTCACTAATTACCTTTTGCTTTTCCTACATGCCAGCCATGCTGACTTCTTACATTCCCTAAGAATCTTCTTTTTTCCATATGACCTCAAACTTGAATACCTTCTATTTAGACTTCCATCCAATCATCTTTCTACATGCCTGAATATCTAATGCCATTTGTACATTGATTTAATCTTTTTTGTTATGTTCTGATGCTACTAAATTCTCAAATTGATAGCTCACTCATTTTTGAAAATGAAGCTTAGACAAGTTGCCTAACTACTCATCCACTTTTCTACAGACACTATAGGCTAAATCTCAAGTTAGTCAATGGTTATCAACACTGGTTGCACATTAGAGCTCTTTTCAGTACAGGATTAATCCTATTCCGGCTTACTTAACAGGCCTGAGGTGAGGCATGGATATCTTAAACTCTGATTTATTTGAATGTGAAGCCTATGGTGGGTAGACTGGTTATTCTATGTTGTAATATTGGGTTGGTTGAGATTTCAGTCTTGGTGGTTAGAAAAATGTTATCTTAATAAGTGTTATTCCATGGCATGTATAGTAACCGCCATGCTCTACGAGCATTGGAATAGTCTCTGAATCATTTAATACATTAAGACACATGACTAGAAAAACTTGAAGAGCTTAGATTGATTAGGTTTTGTGAATGGTCAGTGTTTTTCAAAAATTGTCAATAAAATTTTATTTGAAAGAAATACAGGAGAAAGGAATAATCTTACAGCAGATAATCTGGCAAATGAGTTCAAGAGTCAGTCACTTATAACACCATGGTGTTTATGACTCAACAATGACTGCTAAACTCTAGCAAAGCATCATAAATCCAATTCATGAGTCAAGCCTGTCATGGAATTTATGATAGAAAATAAAACATGGATCGTAGTTATCATGAGTCTTCATGAACTTGTACATGAAATAGTTTTGAAAGAAATCTTCTAATGCTACAGAAAAAAAAAATGGGGACTAAACCATAAATGCAAAGATCCAGAAGGTCAGAGTTCACTGACAGGAAGGAACATTGGGCTTCAATTCTTGACCTTGAAAGGTCTATGAACAAAATGTGTGTGTGTGTGTGTGTGTGTGTGTGTGTGTGTGTGTGTGTGTGGTGTGGTGTGTGTGTGTGTGTGTAGACATAGAAAAGTTCTTTAACATCATGCAGGCCAAGACCTAAGATGAAATAATATTCCGTTTCTAATGCACCAGCATCATTTAGTCCACTTTTTCCTGGTTGGTTTCAAAGTTACCACAGGTAAAACTTCCATTTGGGGCTATTATAGTCCTATTCCACATGACTTTTTTAAAAGTAATTACTTTTGTATCATATTTCTATCATTACAATGCAAAGATCAATAACAGGCACATGTTTTCCTCATTTTGGATGCAGTGGGGTGGTTAGTGTACTTTGCCTTTTGTAACTGATGTAGATTAGACATTATCATGCACTTCTATAAACACTGTGTCATTATAATGCTTTAGGTTGGATGTCTGTGTTTCTCCTTCCTAGTCCTTTTTTCCTGTGCATGCTATTTTTATACAAAATAGAGTTCTCCCTTCTTAAGCGAGAGACTTCAAATTATGATTATGCTTTTTCTCTGACCTTTTAGCTGATTTCTCTCCCACATGTATGATAGTTAGATTTTCAATATGTTTTCATTGGTGAAAGTGTGACACTGTAGTATTATTGCTGGGTTAATAAAGGTACCAGGTAAGATTATCGGATCATGATAAAAACTCACAATGTTTATTGAGTTGGAATAAATACAACTTTGTAAAAACAAATGAATAGAATTGAATTAAACTGCATTAAATGAAATCAAATATCTCTATGCCTTATATTAACACATGCCTCACTAAAATTCATTGAATAAAATTTGCAGGGAAAGTAAAGAAAATTATAGTAGCTGTTGAAAAGGAATTTCCCATAATTAGTACAATCCCTTCTATGCTTATGCTAACTGCTGCTATGTTAATAATAAGACTATTGTTTCATTCTTAAGTTTCTTCCCTAATAATCAAAAGAACATTGAATGGAGAAAATTCTTCAAAACAGTCTACAAGAGCAGAATCACACTGATACCCCAATTAGACAAAGACACAAGGTGGGAAGACTGTAGAACACTATCTGTAATAAACATAGATGTCAAAAACTCAGCAAAATATTAGTAAATCAAATCCAACAGTATATCAAAATTTTATTCATCATGATCAAATTAATGCCAGAAATTCAAGGCTAATTCAACATACACAATCAATAATATATCATTCAACACAATGAAAGACAAAAGTTGTAGTATTATTTTGAAAAAAGTACTTTTAATTCAATAACTTTTTATGATAAAAAGTATGAACAAATTGGGGATAGAATGAGCATAGATCAATATAGTAAAGTCTACACAGTAGATAGAGAAAAGCTGCAAGATTTGAAATAATTTCCCTTCTAATGTCTGAAAGAAGAGAAGGATTTCCACTATTATACCTTGAATCTAAAATAGTACTAGAAGCCCTAGCCAGACAATTAAAAAAGTTAAAGAACTAAAACAAATGGGAAAAGGTCAATTTTTTGTTATTTGCAAATGTAAGATATATAGAAAAGTCCAAAGATGGTAGTAAAACATTATTGGAACTGAGTTCAGTAAATTTTGAGTGTACATGATTGACATATAAAAATCAACAGTATTGAGGAGATGGTAATGGGGGGTGGGCTGGGGGGAAGGGGACGGGGGAGGGAGGGGGGAGAACAAGGGAATCCGTGGCTGATATGTAGAATTAAATTATATTGTAAAATAAAATTAAATTATATTTAAAAAAAATCAACAGTATTGTTTTTGTCCACTGAGGATCTGGTTTACTAGTGGAGAATTTGCCTCGCTTATGCAAGGTACAGCATTTGATCACCACCACCACTACCCACAGCAACAAAACCTTCAAAAATCCATAATATTTGTAAACCAACAATAATTGTTCTTGCTAGGTTTCTCTGTTGCTGTGATAAGACACTGACCAAAGCAGCTTGAGGAGGAAAAACGTCATTCAGTTTACAAGTAATTGTACATCATCAAGAAATACCAAAGCAGGAACTGAAGGCAGAAATCTGGAGTCAGGAAATGAAGCAGAGGCCGTGTAGGAATGTTGTTTACTGGCTTACTTTCCATGGCTTGCTCAGTCTGTCTGTATCACCCAAGACCACCTTCCTAGGGGTGTTGCTGCCCAGGGTGCACTGGGCCTTCCTACAACAATTATTAGTCATGAAAATGCCCTACAGACAATCTGATGGAGGCAATTCCTTAGTTGATGTTACCTCTTTTGAGGTGACTTTAGTTTGCATGTAATTGAAAAACATCAATCAACACAGTGATATTATTGAAAAGAGAATTTTAAAAGGAATATCATTGATAGTAACAACAAAAACTAAAATTAAAGCCTAGAGATAAACTGAATCAAGGAAGTGAAGTACCTCTCACACTAAAGTTGCAGAAGCTGATCAAGCTCTTACGAAAGGTGGAAATCACCAATGATTGACAGGAATTGGTGCATGAAACAGTCCATGCAAGTCCATATTAAATGGTGACTGCAATTAAAAATGACTATATTTATGTTTTTTCTCATAATTTTGTGACTCTTTCACTTTACAGTTTGTACATCAGTTATCTATAAGCTTAGTTTAAGCATTCAGAGTCTTAGCACCAATTCCTAGTTTGGTGTCCAGTATTATAATGTGATAGTGAGATAAAATATTTGAAATGAAAATACTATGATTTAATAACAATGAACTCAAAATTATGAATGATTATATCATTATCTTAAAATTCAAATCTCAGTTATGCCTTAAGTAATCATTGTATTACATCCATCTCAGCTTCAGGAAGAACTGGCAGCTTCTAACTAGGTGGACATCATGTTCTTTCTGAATGAAGATAGTCCTTGAAAAGCATTTTATTTATTTGTTTGTTTATTTTTTAGGTTGTTGTTAAGAGAAGTATCTTCTCCTCAGAATGAGACTCTGGATGAGGGTCAATAGATCAATCCCAACCAGAGGCAATTTCCATTTATCTTCTCTAATATCCTCAGGTTCAAAGCTATCCAAGAGAGATAGTTAGACTGATTTACAGAAATTCTTTCCAGGAAGAGACTTATGATTTTTACCATTCTCTTAGAAAATAAGTCAAATTTATTATTTCTCTGTCCTACTGGTAGCAACTGTCTAAAATATTCATCTTCTTTTTAATTTTTTTAATCCCTCTGTACTGTTTGAGTGAAATAAGGAACAAAAATGGATGGTGTCCAACAGTGCCTTGAGATATTCTACTGTAAAACCTGCCTTTAAGCAAAATGCACACCACAAAGAGCTATGGAACAGACCCTGGTTAAGATTGTGTGTTCTGAACTTCAGCATTGCTTCTGTACTCTTGGGAGGCAGAAGTAATTCAAATAGAAATATGTTCTTTGATGCTGTTTGGTTCCTGTCAGTACATTATGTACTGTACAGGCAATGAAGATAATAGTGTTACCTAGAAATTAGGCATTTTTGGAAAAGGAGTGCCAATTCTGAATTATATGACCATTTTGTGGATATTTAATGGATGCATGCTCTGCACAAAATGGAAGGGGATAGTCTCATTAGTTAATTGAAAAAGTATATGAGAGACATCAGAATTTTTATCTATTTTAAGGTACAGTATGGAGAGATACCAGGACCAATTAATCCAAACCACAGTTTACACAATGCAGAGGCCAAGATTCCTTTGATTCTTATTAATAATCTGTTCAATTTTTAGTATCATTACAAGAAAAGTTCTGACAAGCCCATTACATCTTAGAGAATTACACAGGAAAGCTTGTCCCTGTTGCTGTCATCCATAACACCTTGGTGTTATTTTGATGCATTTGCATCCACCTCTAGCTCAGTTGCCCACTCTCTCAGATGAGCCTCCAGATTTGACACTGTCTTCTTTGTACTTCAGAAGCAATATGTAACCAAGTGGGGCACAATAGGAATCCTGGAACCTCAGAAGGTGCCAGTTCACCAATAACAAGCCACTGCATTTATATACTCTCTGGTTGTTCAGGAGGTCAGCTGAGAATGTAACAGCTGCCAGAAGGATTGTCTAAGGTTAAACAAGATTATATATGAAGAAGTTCATGGAGCTTAAGAATATTAAACAAATGATTTATAGTCATAAGACACCTGCATTCAATTCCCTGCTCTGGCACTGAATAGTCATAAAAGAATGGGATATTGACTACCACTCTGGGTCTCCACTACCTAATTTATAAAATATTGATGGTGAGCTGTCTTTTGCAAAACCACACAGAAAAAGAATCACTGATGTACTAAGATGTCTAGCATCATGTGAACTCAAAGGAGCAATTCAGAGTCATGAGCTATTTTCCATGTTTAAACCTAGGGATGACTTTGACATAGGGCTTAGTACTGAGGCCCCAATGGGCCAAAGATTTGAACATTGGAAACACTAACCAGAGAGAGGCCCTTGAGCATGTATCATACCTGCTTCCTTGACTCTATTGTTTACAACCTTATAGGGATTCCAAACTTAGCACATACTAAACTGAACTCCTTCTACCCAATACAAATCTGCTCAAGTATTTTTAGCCCTTATTTGGGGAATTGACAGCATTATTCACCCAACTGAGAAAGCTAGGAACTTTCAGAATCATTCTTTTCCTCTCCACATTTTATGCCTTTCAAGTGCAGTGCAACACCAGTAGCATCCACTTCCTCTATGTTGGGTGAAATTCACAAGTGGCTACCTTTGTTCACTAACTTCTTTTTCACTGTTCAGACTCCCTACCTCTGTGCCACATTCCTGATTCATGACTACACTGTCACACCCTTAGGATAGTGGTTGTTGCCCCACCAATTGGTCTGCCCAATCTCAACATCCCACACTTCATATGTACTGGGCATTTATTTTTGTGTCCATTTCTCTCAGTACTGTAAACTCTGTGAGTCTGTTTTTCTCATCTGTATATATATATATATATATATATATATATATATATATATATATATATTCCAATGTCTAAAGAGCCTGACAGAGAGACAAAAGTAAATTAATTTTATCATAGTAAGTGAATAAATAATCTATAGTTCATAGCAATATGCTTTTGTTTAAATTCTTCTACAAGTCTATAATGTTACCTATGGTGGTATTTTATTTGTACTGAAATGTGCTTTTAATTGTATGTTAATAAATGAAGTTGCCCGGGGGTCAGAGCTATTAGAGCCATAGCAAGAGCGTGGCGGTGGTGGCACACGCCTTCAATCCCAGCACTTGGTAGACAGAGCTAGGTAGATCTCTGTGTGTTCAAGGATACAGCCAACATTGGAGACACATGCCTTTAATCTCAATACCATAGAGGACCTGGAGGGCTGTACATACAGGCAGTGATGAGGCAGTCATGTGTTTGGGTTTACAACCAATAAAAAGGCAGAACAGACAGTCTATATAAAGATGAACAGACAGGAAGTAGCTCCTTTTCGGAGAGCTCTCTTGGCTGAAGAGGATCGCTGAAGCAGGAAGGGTAAGGCTCTTCGCTTTGACCTCTTGACTTTCTTCTCTGAATCGTCTCTGTGTTTCTTATTTAATCAGACAGTTGATTACATCTACAGTTACCAAATGAATTAAAGATTCAATATTAATCTATTCAACAAATACTTTGAGATATGATAGGCTTTGAAATAGTCCCACAAGGTAAACAAAGGTGAATGAGACACATTCTCTTCCTCAAGACCTTTACTTTTTGGTGGAGAGATACTATAGGCAAAGACCCTGGAGTACAAAATCATTAATCCCACAACAGCTTTCTCTTACTTGAAAGAACAATAACCCAGTATTCCCTAGATGGACAAGGCTAGGTGCCCCAGAAGTACCAATCTGGTACCAGAAACTCACAGAAAACTATTGGTCCTTAGTCCACCATGGGAGCCAGGAAATGCTGGTTCTGATATCAGACTAAGAGTCAGCAGCAGTAACAACAGGGTCAATCACAGCAGCAAGAGGGAAAGCCAAGTAAGCAAAATAATCTTCCTTGTGCAGTGCCCTTTTTATCTGGACAGCTACCAGAAGGTGCCACCCATATATGGAGTGGGACTTCCCACATCAATTAAGGCAATCAGCACAACTCTTCAGGTGAGGCCCCCTACATAGGTGATTTTAATTTGTAGCAAGTTGACACCAAAACCAACCATAATGATATAACATCTGGTACCTTAAGATCATTCCTCACTTTGGAGACTGACTTGAGAGACCAAGAGCATTCTTAGCTAACAACTCCTAGAAAACCATCAATTCTGTTGACAACTACTGAATTAGAAAAGTAAGTTAATGGTGCAGAGACTCACTCCTGGTCAAAGTTTAGAGATCTAATGACTGTGAATGCTCAGTTCTCCATGGGGTCTCTGTATGCATTCCCACTTCCAAGGTTCAGAGAATATCATTAATGGGGATGAGGTCAGAAAGAATGGAAGATGTGGAGAATGGGGAGGACTGACTGTTGATATATACTGTCTTCCAAACACAATATGACCATTGCATTTATGAATTCACCGTAGCCATACTTGCTGCACAAGATCAAACCAGTCAACACACCAGCATGGATGGGGAGGAGCTCAGGAAGTCCTACACCTAGCTGGGGAGCTATTGGCAGTCAATAGCACTGCACAGGGAAGTGCTGTGGGATGTTCTGTATGTTAAATGTGTTGCTCTGATTGGTTAATAAATAAAAAATGATTGGCCAGTAGCAGGCAAGGTATAGGTTAATAGAAATGGGTTAATTTAAGATAGAAAAACTAGATAACAAGAAACCTGCTGTGGCCATACAGTTTGAAAACAATAAAAGTCTCTGTGTGTTTACTTGGTTGGGTCTGAGCAGCTGCAGGAATGGCAGGTGAGAGAGATTTGTCCTGACTATGGGCCAGGCAGGAAAATTCCAGCTACAGGGGAGAAGTTTTTCTTTTCTGATTTTTTTCTTTTTTTTTGAGACAGGACTTCTCTGTATAGTTTTGGTACCTGTCCTGGATCTTGGTCTGTAGACCAGGCTGGCCTTGAACTCACAGAGATCCACCTGGCTCTGACTCCCGAGTGCTGGGATTAAAGGCATGTGCCACCACTGCCTAGCAGGAGAAGTCATTTTTATTTAGGTGTGTGGCTGCTGGTCGGTTGCCGAAGCACAGTTGGGTGACCCCACACCCATGTAACAGCACTAATGTGGTTGAATGTGTTAATAAAAAATTAATCAAGAAGAGATGAAGGTAAGACAGGAACGTATTGGGGGAGCACAGGGGAATGAGAAGGAAAATTATAGTGGAATGAGAGTGGGAAATCGTGAGGTGGATATGATCAAGACACATTGTATACATGTATAAAATTATCAAAGAATAAATAAATATATCTTAAATAAGAAATAGCAAAACTCTAACAAAGAAATTAGTGAGAAGCAAACTTATTTATATATAACTGAAATTCCAGAATAAGAAATGTCCTTCCAGTCAGGCAGTGGTGGCACATGCCTTTAATACCAGCACTTGGGAGGCAGAGGCAGGTGAATGTGTAATTTTGAGGCCAGTCTGGGCTACAGAGTGAGTTTCAGAAAAGGTGTAAATCTACACAGAGAAACCCTGTCTCAAAAAAGAAAGAAAGAAAGAAAAGAAAAAAGAAGTGTCCTTCCTAACTCACATTTTCTTTTGCATTAAAGACATCTTCTTCTAACATGCTAACATCTTCATACACATTATTTTTTCTTGCAATGAATGACACTGCTCTGAAACATTCTTTACCTTTTAAAACATTCTTAGGAGAGTGAAAATTATTGAGTGCATATGTGTTCTTCCTGGGGAGCCATTTCCAGTTCCTAATTAGATGCTAGGCACCTTCTAGGCCAGAGTGTAGAGTAGCAAGACATTCATGAAATATGTAAATTGTTCACTACACATTTCTCTAATCTCATTCATGAAAAGAAATTAGTGTCATTAAGAGCATAAAAGTTCAAGGTAAAAAGAGTTTGAAAGTAACACAAAGAAACCACAGATGAGCTAGAGTATTGAAAGGATTAATGCTTTTGCAATTGTAAAGAATGAGATTTTTTTTCCTCCATGACAATCCATTTATCTCTCTGTCAAGTGCCAAAGCCTCACAAAAATGTGTTGGTTTGATGTAGCACCACTTACAATTTTCAGGCCAACCTTAAGTGATTTCAATATTGTGTAACCATGTCCATATCATCTAAGAATCACAAGAATAATTTAACACAGGGAGATTTGTGAAGAAATACCAGCTGGAGGCTTTGGAGTGAGCCTAGGTGTTCCAGCCTAGGTAAACAAGACTGCAGTAGAGAAAAACAAGGCATTAAAATGTGGTGGTTACTAGTGTTTATGTTTTAAACTTGGTGCTGGAAGTGTCTCCAAACTCTATGTGGGTGAAAAAGGCTGGCAGAGGTTTTGGCTGAAAGGAACTGCAGTGCTCCATAGTTCAGCAAGAACATCTTGTTTTTCATTTCAGAACCTGGTAAACAAACTTACTCCTTCAGTAAACAGGCACAGAGCTGGTGCCTTCAGGAAGACTGCTGCAGATGTTTCAAATCACAGGACTAAGAAACATATCCCTTTATCATTTAGGATCACACCCTGCTTTTCATTACAATCTTAGTCTGTTGCAAGGGATGGGTGGGAAGCAACGTGGTAAAGAGGACATAAGTTAGCTTTCAGGTTGTCACTGGAACTGCCCCAGAGTCCAACCAAATGCCTTGCAGTCATTTGCTCTGCTAGCCACAGCAATCAGCTAACAATGAAAATGTTAGTCAACATATTTGTTGCAAACCTTGGTAATTTTATACATACATACATACATACATATATACATACATACATACATACATAGGTATATTAACTCCTGTTCTTCCCCCATGCTTCTCCTATACTCCCTACATCTCCTTCCCAACATTGTATGTTCTTTAAAAAATACTAAAACAAAACAAAACAAAACAACAACAAAACAAGTCCAATTATGTCTATTTGTATGCATATGGATGTAAAGCACCTAGTTAGGGTTTCTGTTGCTGTGAAGAGATACCATGACCACAGCGACTCCTATAAAGGAAAACATTTAATTGGGGTGGCTCAAGTTCAGAGGTTTATCATTGTGAGAAACAGGACAGCAAGCAGGCAGACATGGTGCTGGAGAAGTATCTGAGATTCTAGATCTGGATTGGTGGTAGAAGAAAGAAAGAATGAACCACTAGGCCTGGTTTGAGCTTCTAAGTGACACCAGTGACACACTTCCTCCAACAACATTACAGCTCCTAATAGTGACACTCCCTATGGGTCTATGGGGGCCATTTTCATTCAACCTACCACAGACACCATCCACTAGACCATTGGTAACCTATCATGAGTTATATCACTGAAGACATTTGACTCTTCCTGCCTAGGTGGCCATCAACTGCCATAGCCTTTCAGCTAGGGATAAGAGCTCTTGAACTCCACTTTCCATGCAGCAGTACTATCTAGATTTTGTGTCAGTAACCACAGTTGCTGTAAGTTAATTGCTTTATTACATCTAGAAAAGATTATTTCAAAACAATCTCCCTTGATCTCCAGCACTTAAAAATCTACCACCCCTCTCTTCTTTTGTATTCTCTGAGTCTTGAACTAGGTGTGTGATCCTGAGCACATAATATATTTCACACAATAAAAGCAGTTAAGAAGAAAGTTCTTACCAATAAGTGGTTACATAAATAAAAATGGAGAGATCTTATAGCAGAAACTTGACAGTACATCTGAAATATTTAGAAAAAAATAGAAATAAGCACACCCCCAGAGGACTAGACAACAAGAAATAATAAAACTCAAGGCTGAAATCAATAAAATAGAAACAACGAGAATACAAAGAATCAATGAAAAAAGAGTTGGTTCTTTGAGAATATCAGTAAGATAGAAAAACCTTTATCCAAACTAACTAAATGGCAGAGAGTGACTATCCCAATTCACAAAATCAGAACTGAAAAGGGTGACATAACAACATATACCAAGTAAATCAAGGAAATAAGGACATACTTTAAAAAAACCTTTCTCCATCAAATTGAAAAATCTAAAAGAAATTGATAATTTTTCAATAGGTACCACTTACCAGAGTGAAATCCAGATCAGATGAATAATTTAAATAGACCTAAAACCCCTATTGAAATAAAAGCAGTCATTAAAAGTCTTTCAACCAAAAAAAATGTACCAGAGCCAGATGAATTAATGCAGAATTCTACCAGAATTTCACAGAAGATTTAATGCCAATACTCCTCAAATTATCACATATAACAGAAATATAACAGAAAAAACATTTCTGAATTCAGTTTATGAGGCCACAGTTATCATGATACCCAAACCACATAAAGACTCAGCAAAGAAAGAGAACTACAGACCAAATTCAATTTTGAACATAAATGCAAAAAACTCAACAAAATAATTCCAAACTGTATCTAAGAACACATCAGAAAGATCATCCACCTTGATCAAGTAGGCTTCATCCAAGAAATGCATGGATGATTCAACATATGAAAATCAATAAATATAATCTACCATACAAACAAAATGAAAGAAAGAAATATGATCATCTCATTAGATGCAGAAAAAGCCCTTGAAAAAAATCCGACAATGCTTAATGATAAAAACTCTGCAGAGATTATCAATACAAGGAACAGATTTAAACACAACAAAGGCAATTTACAGCAAGCCTATATCCAACATCAAATTAAATGGAGAGAAACTCAAAGCAATTCCACTATAATCAAGAACAAGACAAGGCTGTCCACTCTCTCCATATCTATGCAATATAGTACTTGAAGTTCTATCTAGAGCAATTAATACAACTAAAGGAGATCAAGAAGATACAAATTGGAAAGGAAGAAGTGAAAGCATCACAGCATCATTATTTGCAGATGATATGATCGTATATATAAGTGACATTCCACCAGAAACTCCTACATCTGATAAAAGACTTTTAGCAAACTGGCAAGATACTAGGTTAACTAAAAGAAAATCAATAGTCCTCCTATTTACAAGTGACAGACTGAGAAAACAATTAAAGGAACAATGTCTTTCACATTATCCTCAAATAATATATCTGGGGATAACTCTAACCTGCAAGTGTAAGACTTAGGTGATGGAATCTTCAAGTCTTTGAAGAAAGAAATTGAAGAAGATATCAGAAGATGGAAAAAAAATCCCTCATGCTCATGGATCAGTAGGATGAACTAGTAAAAATAGTAAAAATGGCAATCCTACCAAAAGCCATCAACAGATTCAATGCAATCTCCATCAAAATCCCAATACAATTCTTTACAGACTTTGAAAGGATAATTCTCAACTTCATATGAAGATGTAGAAAACCCAGGATAGCTAAAACCATTTCAACATTAAAAGAACTGCTGGAGGTATCACCATCCCTGATTTCAAGTTGTATTACAGAGCTATAGTAATAAAAACTTGCTGATATTGGTATAAAGACAGACACATTAGTCAATAGATTGATTGATGGAATCTAACTGAAGACTCAAACATAAATTCAAACACATATGGACACTTGATTTTATTTTTTTTAAATAAAGAAGCCAGAAATGCCCACTGGGAAAAAGACAGCAAAATCAACAAATGATGGTGGTTAAACTAGATGTCTACATGTAGAAGAATGAAAATAGATCCATGTTTATCACCTTGCACAATCAAGGACCTCAACATAAAACCATATACAATGAACCTGATACAAGAGAAAGTTGGGAAGAGCCTTGAACACATTGCCCCATAGAAGACTTTCTGAATAGAGCACTGACAGCACAGGCACTAAGATCAACAGTTAATAAATGGGACCTCATGGAACTGAAAAGCTTTTGTAAAGGAAAAGGACACCATCAATCAGACAAACCAGCAGCCTACAGGATGGGAAAAGATTTTCACCAACTCCACATCTGATAGAGGACTAATATCCAAAGTACATAAAGAACTGAAGAAACTAGATACCAAAAACAAACAAACCACATAATCCAATTAAAAAAAATACTGGATACAGTTGTAAACAGAATTCTCAATAGAGGAATCTAAAATGACTGAGAAACACTTAAAGAAATCTCAATATCCTCAGCCATCAGGGAAATGAAATCAAAATTGCTTAGTGATTCCATCTTACATCTGTCAGAATGGCAAAGATCAATAACACAAGTGACAGCTCATGCTAGTGAGGATGTGGAGCAAAGGGAACACTCCTCCACTGCTGGTGGGAGTGCAAAATAGTACAACCACTATGAAAATCTATATGGCAGTTCCTCAGAAAATTGGGAATCAATCTACCTCAAGACCCAGATATACCACTCTTGGCCATATAACCAAACGATGATCCTTGCTACCACAAGGAAACTTGCTCAACCATATTTTATTAATAATATCCAGGAAACAACCTAGATGTCCCACAACTGAACAATGGAGAAAGAAAATGTGGTACATTTACACAATGAAGTATTACTTGGCTGTTAAAAAATGACATCATAAAATTTGTACATAAATGGATGGATCTAAGAAAAAAAAAACATCCTGAGTGAGGTAACCCAGACTCAGAAAGACAAATACAGTTAGGACATATTAGCTCCTAAGTAAATGATAACTAAGCTATGATATGCAGTCCAAGAGAGGTTAGGTTAAGAGGAGATCTCTAGGGAGGATGCATGGATCTCCTAAGGAAGGGGAAATAGAATAGACTTTGCAGGTGGACTGGAGGCAAGTGGAGATGGATGTAGGAAGAATCAGGTGGTGGGAGATGGGGTGGAGGGAGATAGTGCAGGGGAGAGACAGCTGGAATTATGGGATATTTTGGGTGTGGTGTGGAAACCTAGTAGAGTAGAAACATCCTGGAATCTGTGAAGGTCATCTTAATGAGGACTTCTAGTAGTGGGCAATAAGGAATATCAATTGGCCATCTCTTATAGCTTCCAATCAAAGGACTGGGTTGCATTCAATTGAGTTGTTGGCCAAGGGATCTCATGGAAATGCCCAAACAACCCATTCTGATGCAAAAAAAAAAAAGTTACTCTCCGAAAACTGAGAGCAGGCCCCTGTGGTAGAGGACAATATTAACACAACACATTGAACATAGAGAATTTGAGCTGGTGCCTACATGGAGCCTTCATCACTATGTGGGAAGGTTCTCTTCAGGCTATCAAAAGAGGAACATGAAAACCAACATAGCCACAAAGCCTTTGACCTATAATCTGTCCTGCCTGTGAAATATCTAGGTCAATGGTGGCACAAAGTTTGTGAAAGCAGCCAGCCAATGTCTGATTTGACTTACAGCCCACTTCACCAGAAGGAACCCATACCCAACACTGCTTAGGTAATGAACAACCAGAGACAAGATAGCCCAGAGACCTAGGGTAAAGCCAAACATGACAGCTCTAAAAACAAAAAATCAATAAAATGATTCTTAAAGACATTTTAATCAGCCCCAGCAGCTGGCCAGCAGGTAAGTCCTGCAGTCAGGCTACTCCACCACTGCCACCACGCATTGGACTCTGTAACCTACAAGACCCACTCTTCTGCCCAAACCTACCAAAGCCATCATCCTTCCCCTGGCCAAACATCCCCCAACAACATCAGCAGCCCCTAGAGGCATAAGCACTACCTACACCAATTGGAAGAAAAGGTGAGTGACTGGTTTCCCAACTAAACTGCTCCAATCTTTAGGCCCTAAGCCCCAAGGCACATCCTGTGCCCCTCACTTCCCATCTCAGACCCAACAGCTGGCCAGCAGATAAGAGTCCTGTGATCAGGATGCTCTACCACCACCACCACTCATTGGACTCTGTAAACTACAAGACCTGCTCTGCCACCCAAACCCACCAAACCCATCATCCTTCCCCTAGCCAACCATCCTCCTCATCATAGCAGCCCACAGAAAAACCACCTACACCAACTAGAAAAAGAGGCCATAGAGGTACATCTGCTGCAAATTGGAAGAAGAGCAGCCTCTCTGTGAACAGCACTTTCTAGCAATATCAGCAGACCTATAGGCACAAGCACAACCCACACCAGTTGGAAGAACAGGCACAGGCAAAATCTATACCAGTTGTAAAAACAGACCTCATAGGCACAAGACCACATGGCCACACCAGCCAGAAGAATTGGGTGATATGCTGGATGTAGGCACCCAAACCATGACAAACCTCAGTTGAGACAACCCTGCTCAGCCTAACAATCAGGTAATCACCAGAACCCTTGGTCATTCATGCTAAAAAAAAAAAAGTAAAGGAAACAAGCAGTTAGGGAACAAAAGACCCATCAAACAAAGACATTACAAGAATCAACACCTATATCTATAATTATCCCAACCCCAGATGGGTAAATGGCAGTATAAGAATATTTTCAACTATATGAAAACAACATGGCACCACCAGAACCTTGTTTGTTCTAAAACAGAAAGACCTGAACATTGCAATGCAGATGAAACAGAAGAAAATGACCTTAGAAATTACTTTATGAAGATAATAGAGTAAATAAAAAATGTCCTTAAAGAAATCAAGGAAAAGACACAAAAATTGGAGGTAATCAATAAATCCTTTAAATAAAGCCAAGAAAAAAAAATAATAAAATGAAATAAAAATAAAAAGGAGCATTCCAGCTCAAAAGCTCAGAAAATATTGTCAACAAAACCATAGAAGAAAACATTCCCAACCTAAAGAAAGACATGTCTATGAAAATACAGGAAGCACGGCCGGGCGGTGGTGGCACACGCCTTTAATCCCAGCACTCGGGAGGCAGAGCCAGGCGGATCTCTGTGAGTTCGAGGCCAGCCTGGGCTACCAAGTGAGTTCCAGGACAGGCGCAAAGCTACACAGAGAAACCCTGTCTCGAAAAACCAAAAAAAAAAAAAAAGAAAATACAGGAAGCTTACAAAATATCAAGTAGATTGAACAAAAAAAAGTTCCTTTCACCACATAATAATCAAAACACAAAGCAGACAGAATAAAGAAAGAATATTAAGAGCTACAAAGAAAGAAGGTCAAGTATCATGTAAAGGCAGACCTATCAGAAGAATTACAACAGATTTCTCAGTGGAAAGCATGAAAGACAAAAGGTCCTAGACAGACATTTTGCAGACACTAAGAGACCACAGATGTCAGCTCAGACTATTATACCCAGCAAAACTTTCAATCACCATAGGTGGAGAAAACAAGATATTCTACAACAAAACCATATTTAAATAAAACCTATCCACAAATCTAGCTCTATATAAAGTACTAGAATAAAAATTCCAACCCAAGAAAGTTAGCTGAACCCTCAAAAACACAGGCACTAGATAATCTCACACCAGCAAATCCCAAAGAAGGGAAACACCCACACACACTACCACCACAATCACCAACAAAACCAAAAATAACAGGAATTAACAATCAATAGTTATTAATATCTCTTAATATCAATGGTCTCAATATGCCTATAAAAAGTCACAGGCTAAGAGAATGGACACAAAAACAGGATCCATCCTTCTGCTGCATACAAGGAATACACTTCAACTTCAAAGACAGACACAACCTCAGAGTAAAGCATTGGGAAAAGATTTCTCAATCAAATGGACCTAAGAAACAAGCTGGTGCACCTATCCTAATCTCTAACAAATTGATTTCAAACTAAAATTAAAAGAGGTGAAGTATTGTTTGTAATAGCCAGAACATGGAAACAACCTAAGTGCCCCTCAACTGAAGAATGGATAAACAAAATGTGGTACATATACACAATGGAATACTACTCAGCAGAGAAAAAGCAGTGACATCATGAGGTTTGAAGGCAAATGGATGGATCAAAAAACAATCATCCTGAGTGAGGTAACTCAGACTCAGAAAGACAAACATGATATGTACTCACTCATAGGAGGATACTAGATGTGGAACAAGGATGACTGGACTGCTACTCACATCACCAGGGAGGCTACCTGGAAAACAGGACCCCAAGAAAGACACGGGGATCACCCAATGATGGAGAAATGAAAGAGATCTACATGAACAACCTGGACATGAGTGGGGGTAATGAAGGGCGAGGGTCGAGGGAAAGAGAGCTTGGGGGAATGGAATATCCCAGCTGGATCAACAACAGAGAGGGAGAACAAGGAATAGGAGACCATGGTAAATGAAGACCACATGAGAATAGGAAGAAGCAAAGTGCTAGAGAGGCCCACAGAAATCCACAATGATACCCCCACAACAGACTGCTGGCAATGGTCGAGAGACAGCCCGAACTGACCTACTCTGGTGATGGGATGGCCAAACACCCTAATTGTCGTGCTAGAAACCCCATCCAACGACTGAGGGATCTGGATGCGGAGATCCATGGCTAGGCCCCAGGTGGAGCTCTGGGAGTCCAATTAGTGAGACAGAGGAAGGTTTATATGAGCAAGAATTGTTGAGACCAAGGTTGGATAAAGCACAGGGACAAATAGCCAAACAAATGGAAACACATGAACTATGAACCAATGGCTGAGGGGTCCCCAACTGGATCAGGCCCTCTGAATGGGTGAGTCAGTTGATTGGCTTGATCTGTTTGGGAGGCATCCAGGCAGTGGGACCGGGCCCTGTGCTCATTGCATGAACTGGCTGTTTGAAACCTGGGGCCTATGCAGGGTCGCTTGGCTCGGCCTGGGAGGAGGGGACTGGACCTACCTGGACTGATTCTACCAGGTTGATCTCAGTCCTCAGGGGAGGCTTTGCCCTGGAGGAGGTGGGAATGGGGGATGGGCTGGAGGGAAGGTGAGGGGAGCGAGAGGGGGGAGAACAAGGGAATCCGTGGCTGATATGTAGAACTGAACTGTATTGCAAAATAAAAAAAAAGAAAAAAGGAGGTGAAGTATATTTCAGATTCATCACAGGAAAAATCCATCAAGATGAAGTCTCAATTCTGAATTTTTTTGCCTCAAATATAAGGACACCCACATTTGGGAAAGAAATATTGCCAAAGGTGTAGAACATTTCACCCAAACACAAAAGAATATATCTTTTTCTCAGCACCTCATGGAACCTTCTCTAAAATTGACCATATACTCGGTCACAAAGCAAATCTCAACAGATAAAAAAAATTGGAATAGCCCCTCTGTATCTTACTGAGTCACCATGAATTAAAGTTAGAATTCAACAACAACACAAATTACAGAAAGCCTACAAACTCATGGAAACTGAATAATACTCAATTGAATCACCACTGAATCAAGGAAGAAATAAAGAAAATAAGACTTCCTAGAATTCAATGAAAATGAATGTACAACATACCCAAAATTATGGGACACTGTGGTAATATTTTATTAGTGCTCTAACAAATAAAACTTGATCTGGGGATCAGAAGACAGAGCCAGTCAGTCACTAGATTAGACATAAAGGCCAGACAGTGATGACATACCTGCCTTTAATCCTATCTCTCAGGAGGCAGAGATCTGTGTGGATCTCTGCGAGTCCAAGGCCACACTGGGAAAAGTGCCAGGCATGGTGGCACACACCTTTAATCCCAGCACTTGAGAGCTCATGTCTTTTCTTGGGAAGGACACACACCTTAAATCCCAGGAAGTGATGGCAGGAAGCAGAAAGGTATATGAGATGTTAGGAACAAGAACTAGAGGCTTTTGGGCAGTTCAACTGAGACCCTCAGGGGTGAGGACTCAGAGGCTTTGTGGAAATCTGAAGATTTGTGGAAACAGAATTGGCTGGAGTTGGCAAGGTTAGGTTACTGTAGCTTGTTCTGCTTCTCTGATCTTTCAGCTTTCACCTCAATATCTGACTCCTTTTTTTTTATTAATAAGACCATTTAGCAATCTGTGTTACATTTGGCACCCAATGTGCGGCTTTATTGGAGTGCACAAATAAAATATCACCACATTTCCCCATTTTTTGTCTAAAATAAGAAAAAGATATAACTAATATAAGAAAAACTATATACAATAAGTACAATGACTATGTACAATATGTGAAGGCAATAAATATGTCAACAATGTCTAGTCCATTTGCATTTGACAAATTCAGTGAAAATATTCTATATCTATCCTATTTTCATGAGTCCAAAATGCACCTAATGCACCTCCCATCCTAACTTGTATTACAAGCTGAAAACTATCTCTTGATGTCTTTCAAACTTATATACTTTACTACTCTTATTGAGTTTCTGTTATGAATTTGTTAACAATGAAAACTATAACTATAACCATCTAATCTTTAACTCTCTCAGAGACCTGAGAAGGAAAATATTACCTAGTTAAACAGGCATTGCAAACAAGTGACTTCCAAAAAATGTGAGTTATGACAGAAACAGTTGACTGTCTGGACAGTCATCCAAAGTTTCTCTGCAACATTGGGGCACCCATCTTCAGCTACAGGCTGGCATATCTGAGCAGACTCATCTGTGAAGCAGGATTTTCTAAAGAGCCTTCCTACATTGTCTTGGCAAGGATTGGCAATCCTTTCTTTTGTGTCCTGCTTGTCCATTTGGACAGCATACTGTCAGTAGTCAATGTGAGGGCACTTCCTTGCCCAGTGACTAACTTTTGCCACAGTGAAAGTACACTCCATATAAATTTCTTCAATGTCCATCATCTTTGAAGTAGATGGATACTGCCAGGAGCAGACATGTCTCATAGTCATAATAAAAGAAAAAAATCTCTGTTATTAAAACATCTTAAATGCCATATTCTGTAGGGCTCTGAAGTGTTTTTAAGATGAGCTTTATTTCTAAAATATATCCCAGCTTGACCTTAAAAACATACCTAATATGACTACAAGTTTGATTGTAATAACTAACTACTAATCTGCATTTCTTTATTATCCTAAATAGTTGTAAGGACTGGAAAACTGCGTTCCATTTTTAAATGAACTGCATAGGTACAATACCTTGAATAAGATTAGAAATATATGTACAGTAGTTTCTAACAAAATCAATCTCAAAATTCATATCAATATACAAAATTTATATACAATATACAAAAATCCAATCCTATGTAAAATATTTAAAATAAGTAGTTGTCTTCTAAAAGTAGATTCAATAATCTACCTTTTTATCTTATCATATCTATATAACTCAATCTCAAATTTGTAATAATATACATAATTTGTATACAATATACAAAAATCCAATCGAATGTAAACTATTTAAAATTTGTAGTTGCCTTCTAAAAGTACATTCAATAATCTACCTTTTCATTTATATCTTCTTTTTTTTCAAACAAGAACCCTGAATTTAATTTCCTTTGTTTAAATTTTTCCTGACCATTAACAATAACAACCTGTAATGAACCATTCTAAACAATGACAATTATTCATAAACCATTGAACTACCAAAAAACACAAGCCTCACCTCTTGGGAATGTGGGCATAGTGTTCTTAAAATTACTTCCTGCTGATCAGGGGTGAAGGCATCTTCAGGGGATCCTGAAAAGAAACTTTTGGTTTAATAATCAAGTCCTGGGAGAGTTAGCTGCATCATTTGTTGTCTGCTGTGGGATGTCCTGTGTGCTGTGAATATATGTTGCTATGACTGATTGATAAATAAAATGTTGATTGGTCAGTAGCCAGGCAGGAAGTATAGCAGGACAAAGAGAGAGGAGAATTTTGGGAAGTGGAAGGCTAATGCAGAGAGATGCTGCCAGCTGCCACAATTAAAAGCAGATGTTAAGATATCAGTAAGCCACGAGCCACATGACAACTTATAGATTAATAGAAATGGGTTAATCTAAGATATAAGAATGGATATCAAGAAGCCTGCTATGGCCATACAGTTTATAAGTAATATAAGTCTCTGTGTGTTTAATTGGGCCTGAGTGGCTACAGGATCCGGGTGGACACAGGAATACTCCAGTTACAGTTGTCCAGTCTCTGCGTAATGTAAAAATGTCTCACAGGAATGACAGCACACATGAAAGCTAGAGAACAAAAAGAAGCAAGCTCACCCAGGAGGAGCAGATGTCAGGAAATAATCAAACTGAGGGCTTAAATCAATAAAATAGAAACAAAAAGAACAAAACAAAGAATCAATGAAACGAAGAGTTAGTTCTTCAAGAAAATCAGCAAGATAGACAAACCCTTATCCAACCTACTCAAAAGGCAAGAGAGAATATCCAAACTAACAAAATCAGAAATGAAAAGAGGGGCATAACAACAGACACAGAGGAAATCCAGAGAATCATTAGGTCATACTTGAGAAACCTGTTCTTTACAAAATTGGAAAAATATAAAGTAAATGGACAATTTTCTGGATAGGTACCACATACCAAAATTAAATCCAGATCAGATAAACAATTTAAATAAACCTATAACGTCTAAGGAAATAGAAGCAGTCATTAAAACTCTCCCAACCCCCCTTCCAAAATAGCCCACAAAATTATACCTCAATTTCAAGGAAGAGTTAATACCAATATTCCTCAAATTGTTCTACACAATAGAAACAAAAGGAACATTGCCAAACTCTTTTTATGAGGCTACAGTTACCCTGATACTCAAACCACATAGAGATACATCAAAGAAAGAGAATTACAATGTCCTCATGAGCATTGATGCAAAAATAATTCAATAAAATATTGTCAAAGCAAATCCCAGAACACATCAAAAATATCATCCACCACGACCAACTAGGATTCATCTCAGAGATGCAGGGATGGTGCACCATACAAAACTCTGTCAATGTAATCCACCTTATAAAAAACTGAAAGAAAAAAAACCATGTGATCATCTTATTAGATGCTGAAAAAGCGTTTCACAAAATTCAATGCCCCTTCATAATAGTCTTGGAGAAATCAGGATTACAAGGAACATATATAATAAAAGCAATATACAGTAAGCCAATAGTCAACATCAAATTAAATGGAGAGAAACTTAAAGCAATTCCACTAAAATCAGGAACAAAACAAGGCTATCCACTCTCTCCATATCTATTCAAATTTTTAGCTGGAGTAATAAGACAAAAAAGGAGACCAAGGAGATACAAATTGGAAAAGAAGTCAAACTTTTGCTATTTGCAGATGATATGATAGTATACATAATTGACCCCAAAAATTCTACCAGTGAATTGCTACAGCTGATAAACACCTTCAGTAATATGTTGAGATACAAGAGTAACTAAAAAAAATCAATAGTCCCCCTATATACAAATGATAAATTGACTGAAAAGAGAAATCAGAGGAACAACACCCTTTATTACAGCCACAAATAATATAAAATATCTAAGGGTAACTCTGTCCAAACAACTGAAAGACCTGTATGATAAGAACTTTAAGTCTTTGAAGAAAGAAATTGAAGAAGGTATCAGAAATTGGAGAGATCTCCTATGCTCTTGGATAAGTAGGATTAACATAGTAAAAATGGCAATCTTACAAAAAGCAATCTACAGATTCAACGCAATCCCCATCAAATCCCAATACAATTCTTCACAGATCTGGAAAGAACAATAATCAACTTCATTTGGAAAAACAAAGAAACAACAACAAAAAAATGTGATAGCTAAAAAAAAACCCTGTACAATAAAGGAACTTCTGGAGGCATCAACATCCCTGACATCAAGATCTACTATAGATCTATAGTGATAAAAATGCTTGGTATTGGCATAAAAACAGACACATTGATCAATAGAATCAAATGAAAAACCCTGATATAAATCCACACACCTATAAACACCTGATTTTTGACAAAGAAGCCAAAATTGTACAATGGAAAAAAGACATAACTGGATGGTGGCACATAGGAAAATGCAAATAGATCCATATCTATAACAATGCACAAAACTCGAATCCAAGTGGATCAAAGACCTCAACATAAATCTAGCTACAACTGAAACTGATAGAAGAAATAGTGGAAAGTAGCCTTGAAACCATTGGCTCAGGCAACTACTTCTCAAATATAATACCAGTAGCACAGACATTGAGATTAACAATTAGTAAATGGGACCTCCTGAAACTGAAAAGCTTCTGTAAGGCAAAGGACATGATCAATAAGACAAAATGGCAGCCTACAGAATGGAAGATCTTCACCAACCCCACATCTGACAGAGGGCTGATCTCCAAAGTAAAGAACTCAAGAAACTAGACCTCAAAATACCAAATAATCCAATTAAAAAGTGGGGTACAGATCTAAACAGGGAATTTTCAGCAGAAGACTCTCAAATGACTGAAAGACATTTAGAGACATCGTTAGTCATCAGAGAAATGCAAATCAAAATGACTCTGAGATACCATTTTAAACCTATCAGAATGGCTAACATCAAAAATACTGATGACTGTGGTGATATTTATTTGTGCTGAAATGTGGTGATATTTTATTTGTGCTTTAATAAATAAAGTTTGCCTGGAGATCAGAGGAAAAAGACTAACCATTATAAGTAAACAAAGAAGTCAAGCAACAGTAGCACATGCCTTTCATCCTATCACTTGACAGACAGAGATCTGTCTGGATCTCTGTGAGTTCAAGGCCACACTGGAAAAAGCCAGGTGTGGTGGCACACATCTTAAATTTCAAAACTAGTTAACAATGGAGGTCTGAAGGTCTGTACAGAGTGATGTAGCTGGACAGAGAGAGCAAATCGGATGGCAGATCAGCAAGGCATATGGGCATGGGTCAACACAAAGTAATTCACATTTGTGGAGTTGGTGAGGTAAGGTTAGCTGTGGCTTTCTGTATTTTCCTGATCTCTCAGGTTTCACCCCTTTGTCTAGCTCCATGTTTTTTATTTAATAAGACCATTTAGAAATTCATCTACAGATAACAGCTTATGGTGGAGAAAAATGTGGTGTAAGGGGAACACTCCTCCACTGCTGGTGGGAGTGCAAACTTGTAGAGCCACTTTGGAAATCAGTATGGGTGTTTCTCAGATAATTAGGAATCAATCTGCCTCAAGATCCAGTGATACCACTTTTGGGCATATGCCCAAAAGATGTTCAATCGTACCATAAGGACACTTGCTTAAGTATGTTCATAGCAGTATTATTCATAATTGCCAGAACCTGGAAACAATCTAGATGCCCCTCAACAGAAGAGTGGATGAAGAAAATGTGGTATATTTACATGAAATTTGAAGGTAAATGTAAAGAATTAGAAAAAATCATCCTGATGGAGGTAACCCAGACCCAGAAAGATAAACATGATATATTTTCACTTATAAGTGTATATTAGATGTAAAGCAAAGGATAACCAGGCTACAATCCACAGCATCTGAGAAGCTAGGTTACAAGGAGGACCCTACGAGGGACAAAACACTCAATCTTGCAAGTGGAAATAGATGAGATCTCTTGAGTAAACTGGAGGTATAGGAGGGGAGGGGGAATGGGAACATGAGAGATTGGGATGGTCAAGTTGGGGGAGGGATGGAGAAGGAGAGCAATGAGATAGGTATTGATAGAGGGGACTATTATGGTTTAGGGAGAAACCTGGTGCCAGAGAAACTCCCAGGAATCCATAAGGATGTCCCCAGCTAAGATTCCTAGCAATAGTGAAGAAGATACCTGAACTGCCGTTTCCTATAATCAGATTGATGACTACCCTAATTGTCATCTTAGAACCTTCATCCAGTAACTGATGGAAGCAGATACAGAGATCCACAGTCAAGCATTGAACTAAGCCCTGGGAGTCCAGTTGAAGAGAGTGAGGAATGATTATATAAGGGGGGGGTCAAAATCATGATGAGGAAATCCACAGAGACAGCTGACCCAAGCTCATGGGAACTCATGGACTCTAGACTGACAGCTAGGGAACCTGCATAGTGCCAACCTAGGGTGACAGTTATATAGCCTGGTCTATTTGTGGGAACCCTAGCAGTGGTACCAAAATTTGTCTCTGGCTCATGTGCTAGCTTTTTGGAACCTATTCCCTATGATGGGATGCCTCACTCAGCCTTGATGCAGGGAGGAAGAGTTTCATCCTGCCTCAACTTGATTTGCCATGCTTTGTTGACTTCCGTAGTAGGCCTTATTCTTTATTAGGAGTGGATGAGGAGGGATAGAACGGAAGTGCGGTGAGGGAACAGGAGGAGAGGAGGGAGGGTAAACTGTGGTTGGTATGTAAAAGAAATAAAATATTAATAAAATTTAAAATAAACTAAAGAAAAGAAAAAAAAGATATTCTGTCATACTCATAGATTAGTTCCTTACTTACATCAGAGAGGTTCCCTCTGGCAGCAGATGGGAACAGATACAGAAAGCATCATCACATTTCTCCCCACAAAGCTTAACTGACCCTGCAGAAGAGAAAGTAGAAAGAATGTAAGAGTCAGAGGGCATAGAGAATACCAGAAGAACACAGCCCTATGAATCAACTAAGCAAGGAGCATATGAGCTCTCAGAGACTGAAGCAGCAACCACAGGACCTATGTAAGTCTGTGTCAGATCCTCTGTGTATATATTATAGCTATTAGCTGAGTATTTTTATGGGACTCCGGACTATGGGAATGAATGGTTCTCTGACTCTTTTCCCTGCTCCTGGGACTCTTTTCCTTCTGTTGAGTTGCTGTGTTCAGCCTCGATGTGATGGTTTTTATTTTATCTTACAATATTTTATTTTGTCCATTTTGTTTGTTATCTTTTGGGATCTGTTCTTTTCTAATTAAACACTGAAAGAGAGTGGATCTGGAGGAAAGGGCAATTGGGGAGGTGAAACTATGATCAGGATAAATCATATGAGAAAAGAATCGATTTTCAATAAAAAGAAAAAAAATGAAAAGAAATAAAATTAACTGTTGCCTCCTGATTGATATAGATTGCTGAACAGGGTAATGAGCATTATTCTCATGTTGTTTAATTTCATTCTTATAATGATATTATGATATGGGTGGCATCAAAGTTGAGACACTGTAATGAATATTTAAAAAGATTTGAGAAACACAGTTCTAAGAATTTGTTTTCTGTTTGAGACAAGACCCTGCTATATAGACCAAGTTGTCCTCAAATTTACCACCCTCCTTCCTGAAGCTCCTGCATGCCATGATTACAGATATGCACCACTATGCCAAGTGAGAGAAATATTTTATAAAGTATAGAAGTCCTATGAAATGACATATAAGAAAACTTTTTTCATTAAAGAATATTCTACAGTTGAGATAAAGAAATTGGCCCCTTGGCTTAACATGAAGAAAAATTTTGAACTAGAAATATCATTATCAGAGGTTAATAAGTATCTCATCAAACTTAATTCAGATTTAATACAGAGTGTAGTGATGCATGACTGGAATCCCAGCACTCAGGAAGCTGAGGTTCTGACTTACATATAAACAAATGAGAAGAAAGAAAGAATAATGAAATAAATAAAAAGTAGAAGTTTTCACCCTATGGTCAGTATTTTCAGTTAAGTATTTTTATCAGCAAGTGGAAATGAAATCAGTTATGCACCTCATTCAGATGTGGAAACCTCACAGTTTTAGAAGGTATGAGCACTGGAAATCTGTCTGTGGCACTTAGCTGGTGACCATTCACACATAACAGTAAAGCAGAACCAGCATAGGTACTCTTTTTCTAAATTAGAGGCAATTTAAAACATGAGACATTGGAAAGATTTGGACAAATTTTAGAATTTCCTTTTTTGATAGGTTTTCCCTGAAAGATGTCTATTATATCCATGAAAAAAATGTCAGGGGATATATGTATGTTAGGTGGATAAGATTCTTTTTTTCAAATAGACACAATTATTTTACAACATGCTAGAGGGGGAGACATGTATTCATCTGCAATTTTGTGATCAAAGATCATTCCCTTGGTATTTTGATGTTTCCTCACCAGTGTATGTCTTCCTTACTAATAATGGCAAAGTACTCATGTCTGTGTGTTGATAATCATCTTCAATCTCATAAGTGTTTGCATTTTGGCACATGTGTAAACCTCAGTGTACTGATTGAATTCCCAGTTGTTGGATTTTTACACATCTTTTAAGTAATTTATATTATATAAATTGCTCTAAAGCCCAACTTGTAGCTGGAAAATTTTTTCTCCAGCTCCCACTGCCAAGTCCTGCCAGTCCTGGAGCCCACTTATAAAATAAACACACAGACTTTTACATTATTTAAACTGCTTGGCCATTAGCTCAGGCCTATCATTGTCTAGCTCTCACTCTTATATTCAGCCCATTTCTATTAATCTTTACTTTGCCATGTGGCTGGCTTACCAGTACTTTATATCTTCCTTATCTTGGCGGTGGCTCCAGCAGGTCTCTCTTTCCTTCCTCCTTCCTCAATTCTCCTCTCTCCTTGTCCTGCCTATACTTCCTGCCTGGTCACTGGCCAATCAGTGCTTTATTTATATAGAGCGATATCCATAGCACTTCCCCTTTTTTTCTTTTTTCAAAAAGGAAGGTTTTAACTTCAACATAGTAATATTACATATAACAAAATAATTATCGAGTAAGAATTATAGTTACAATATAAAAGAAGATATCTACCTTGTATTTGTGAGTTTAAGGTTTTATATATAACTTATCTTTTATCATAACTAAGGAAAATTGTAAGTATCTAGTCTTTAACCATATCAAAGACCTCAAAAGGATATAATATTTCCTGAGAAATGAGAGAAGGATGCAAGCAACTTTCGGGAGTCTTGTAGGGTAGACAGAGACAGCTGACAGCCTGGACAGTCATTTAAAGTTCTCTTGTAAAGTTGGGGCATCAGTCTTCAGCCCGCAGGCCTAGGGTCTCTCATTCACTTTTTTTTTTTGTGTCCTGTAGGATGTCTTGTAGTTTTCTCTGTAAATCAGGAATCTGAAGGTCCATTTTGTCAAGCAAAGTTCAGTGGTTACCTTTCTATGGGCCCTGTATGTCAAGTTGATCAAGAAGTCCAGGCAAGAACAGTTTCTTGTCCAAATGGCTATTTTTGTCAAGGTGA
Organism: Peromyscus californicus insignis; assembly: GCF_007827085.1. Taxonomy (NCBI): domain Eukaryota; kingdom Metazoa; phylum Chordata; class Mammalia; order Rodentia; family Cricetidae; genus Peromyscus; species Peromyscus californicus. The sequence continues at coordinate 910,869 of NW_026294617.1, read as the reverse complement.
AGATAAACTCCATATGGAGTGTCTTTGATGCCCATACTCTTCTCTGAAGTAAATTGGTGCTGTCAGGAGCAGACATGTCTCACTGTCCAGAAAGTCTAAATTTTTAAAACATTTTAAATGCCATATTCTGTAGGTCTTTGAAGTGTTTGAAGACTACCTATCTATCTGAAATATATCTATATATACCTAGAAGACTTAACTAACATGGCTACAAATATGATTATCATAGATGACTAATTATTAATCTATTTTTAATTATCCATTACAATTTTAAATGAGTTACATAAACATAATACCTCACACAAGAATAGAAATATATATACAGTATAACAAAATTAAGTTTAAATTTATATCAATAAACTAAAATCTACAGCAATGTAAAACATTTTAAACAAGTTGTTACTCTTTAAAAGTAGGTTTATTAATCTACCCTTTTATCCTATCAAATCTAAACTATCCTCCCCTTTTTTTTAGAAAGAGATTGTATTTATAATCAACCTGTTTTAAATAAAAATATTGGTTTTTCTCTGTCCCACACCAGAGGGCTCTTCTGATTTGGGACACAAGAATCTCTTAACCATTTTTTAAGCAATATGTCTGAGTTTAGAGGGGGAGTGAGCCAATTCCATCTCTAAAGCCAGCTTGGAATATTTGGGAATTTGGGCGTAGCTTTTCTTACTACTTCCTGCTGGAAGGGAGCGCTGTATCTTATGGGGACATAAAGAAAATTTTAGGATTATGGAGTAGTCCATGAGGGTGTATCATCTGAGCCAGTTGCCTGAAACCATTCCGGATGTTGGATCATCTGGGCCATGGTGTCATTGGAGACCTTTCAGGGGGTCTTGGCTGGTCAAACCTGATGTATCTTAATCTGGAACAAATCCATAGCCTCTGGCTTTCTGTGGAAACAAAAGCAGAACCTCTTTTCCAAAGTAACATATCCTTATATCCAAATTTTGAAGTCAAGGTACCTTTAAAATTTACATTTTGGCATAACTGAACAGCTTTTACAATCAAATGTTTTTCTTCAGTTACAAATATCAAAGACAACATAATCCAGATTCTCTGTGTGATAGCCATCTTTACATGGCTTATTACCTTTATTGTTTCTTTAAAGACTTTACTTTTAAAAACTATTTGTTTATATAACTGTATATATTCCTTTTTATCTCTTTTTGAAGCCTACGTACATTTTTACATACATTGGAAACTATTTCATCTGAATCAGTCTTATTGTGAACCTATTGCTTTAAACTGTAGCCTTCTAAGCCTGAAAGGGTGCTGTGGCTGCTGGCTCCGCCCACTTTACCTTCCCAACATGGCGGTTCTGCCAGCTCTGGGAGCCATCAAGTCTCAGAAATAGTGGGTCTATGCTTTTATCAAAGCAGCGTGTAGCCCAGAAACCTCTCTCTCTCTCTCTCTTTTTTAAATACTAGCAAAGACTAAATCTACCACACAGCATAATGTGCCACTGGCACACGTCTCATTCCCGCCATACTGCAGGTCAAGTGCACACGCCAGGAACCCGCCAGTAGCTCAAACCTGCATTTTGCGGCGTCTAGCTGCCCATATGAGACATGAAGCAGGAACCTGGTTTTGGTTCTGTTTAGAATTGGTTATTAAATATTGTTAGGTTTAAGGTGGAAACTCGAGCCATTGGGCGCCATTTGTAGCTGGAGAATTTTTCTCCAGCTTCCACTGCCAAGTCCTGCCAGTCCCGGAGCCCACTTATAAAATAAACACACAGACTCTTACATTATTTAAACTGCTTGGCCATTAGCTCAGGCCTATCATTGTCTAGCTCTCACTCTTATATTCAGCCCATTTCTATTAATCTTTACTTTGCCACGTGGCTGGCTTACCAGTACTTTGCATCTTCCTTGTCTTGGCGGTGGCTCCAGCAGGTCTCTCTTTCCTTCCTCCTTCCTCAATTCTCCTCTCTCCTTGTCCTGCCTGTACTTCCTGCCTGGTCACTGGCCAATCAGTGCTTTATTTATATAGAGCAATATCCATAGCACCAACTCTTCTCATATAGTATTCAGGTTTGTTTCTTTGAAGTAAATTGGTAGATTCGACAAATAGCCAACAAGTTTCTGTTATCTATTGAAAATTACTTCAAAGTCTCTAGCTATGAATTATCTTCCATAAGACTCCCCTGTACCAATTGTCACTTAATCTAAATTCCTTATATTGGTAAATTGAGACAGTATTATGTTTACTTTATGTGACTAGTCACACACTACTAGATGATTTTTGAAAACCTGAAAGATAAGAGCCTGAAAAGATTGCTCAGTGGGTAAAGTGAGTGCTTGTAAGCATGAGGACCCAAGGTCAAATGTACAACAGACATGAAAAATAAAATCAAAATAAAAACTGGATGTGTTGAGTGCATCTGTAAACCCAGCGATTGAGAACACAAACAGAAGAGTCCCTGGTACTCACTGGCCAGGCCGTTGAGCCAAAACTGGCAATCTCTAGGAGCAGTGATCAACCTTGTCTAAATAGTAAGGTGAATTGTGATGGATTAAAACACCTGAAGTTAATCTCTGGCATTCACATGAGCAGACACAGAAGTGCACCTACCCCATCTCACACACACAAATGCCTCACTACTCTTGAAATACAAAGATATACAAGACTGTATCTAAACAAGAACTTGAGTTTTGTCATTTTGTTTCATTACTTCTAATGAATTACACCATTCATTCAGTCTGTGTTACTAAAGGAAGAAGCCATGTCTGAGAGGAGGACAGGGGTCAAATGAGGATCTAAGACTTGCAGGCCTCATGCTGTCTAATTCTTATTTCACCATAGGCTGTAACCTGAAAGCAGCTACATGCAGCAATGTAAATGAACCAGTGTGGCTTTCTTTTCAATAAAATCTTATCAAAACATGGTCACAGACAGTGCATGGTTAAAAGGCCAGAGTTCAACAAAATGGCAACATAAAATGGGCTTCCTGCTTCTTCATTATTAAGTCTTAAATTGACAAATGACAAAGGGAAATGAAACTCCAGAGAACAATTTAATCTTAGACTGTTTCTCTAGAAGTTTGGTCTTCATGGGCTAGAAGGAAATACAGAGCCCTGCAGCACATGCCTGTGAGTTCAGTTTCCTCGGGGTTCCACATGAAGATGCCTCTGGATTTGTCTTGAACCAGAGCCCAAACAAGAAACAAAGGACATCATTAACCTATACCCACACCACACACTTCACAGCTCCTGTTGATGTAGCTCACGACTGCTCACACATCATTTCTAGATCTCTAACTATTTCGCTGTTAGTGTTACCTATTGTACCAACCACAGGAGCTCTTTTACTGTAGTCATCTTGACAGGTCTTGTCAATCCTTTTCAGAAATGAAATGAACAAATAAAATGGAGCAGAAATGTGCAATGGGATATGTAATGACTAATACTGATTGTCAATTTGTCAGAATCTAGGGTCACATAGGAAACAAGGCTCTAAGCATGGCTGTGAGGGACTATCTAGATTCTAGATGAAGTTATTTGAGGTGGGAAGACCTACCCACTCACTATAGGCCACACCTTTCCAGACTGAATGAAAAGGAGAGAGCAAACAGGGCACTGACCATCTCTCTCTTCTTCCTGACTGCAGATGTAATGTGACTAACTGCCTCCTGCTCCTGTTCTTATGACCTACATACCACAATGGACTGTATCATCAAACTATAAGCCAAAATAAGTCATTCCTTCCTAGGGTTGCTTTTGTTAGTGAATTTTGTCACAGCAACAAGAAAAATAACTAACATGGAAGATTACACAGTATTAGAAAATATGGAAATTCTAATATATGCTATATCACCATTGAACTTCATGGATACTATACTGACTAGCGTGTGTATACTGCCCATGGAGGGCAGAAGAAGGCATCAAATTCCCTGGAACTGGAGTCACATAACAGAGTTTTGAAGTGCCACTTGAGTGCTGGGAATCGAACCTAGGACTTCTGCAAGAGTAGCCTGTGCTCTTACCTGCTGAGCCATCTTTCCTGCCCCTATTGACAGCATTCCTAATGAAGAACATTGTATCAGTACACTGATTATCAATGTAATCAGAAACAGAACCATTTACAGAGAATCTAAAGTATATGTAAGAAATAAGCATCAATTAAGTCTAATTATGTGTAGCTGAGCTTCCAATGTGATAGACTTCTTTTAGCCTGTTAATAAATGAAATATGTTAGCGAATGCAAGAAAGAAATAAAGAGAGAGAGAAAGGAAAGAAAGATGGAAGGAGGGAGGGAGAGAGGGAGGGAAGGAAGGAGAATTTAGCCGTTGCTATGGCAAATACCTGGCTCTGCTGAATGCTCAAACTGGTACATAAGCCTAGGGCACCATGCAACCATGTGATTTCAAAAAGAAAAGGTATATTTTAAAGTTGTTCACCTAATGTAGGTTTAGAATCTGTAATGTGCAGAAGCTCTACTAAACGCAAAGGAGATGCTTGAAGTCTAGAGACTCTAAAATTCATGAACTCACACATTTAATTTTTAATACAGGTAAACTAGAATTCTAACATTTTAAGGGCATGTAAGTTATGGGTCAAGAAGTTTTAAAATATGCCTTTTCATAGGTTTGTTTTGTTAGAAACTTTAATACTACATTAATAAAAATAGAGTGCTTTCTTTGCTTCTATCACATAAATTATGCAGCAGAACTCTAAATCTTTTATAAGAATCTGAGGTACATTGTATACATCCACAGCTATCCAACTTGGATAATTTTTAAATGATGGTGATTGGAACAGATTTATATTCATCTCAGTTTTCCAGAGTATAATGAATGTATGGTATTCTCATTAATGACATATATTCCATAAAGTTTAATTGTCATTCTGTATTAAATAAGACTGAATTAATAAACATTTGCAAAGTTTTGCCACATTTGAATCATCAGTTCCTATCAAGCATGATTGAAGCAGGATTAGCTCATTCTGAATACACACACACACACCCCACACACACGACAAAAAAAGAGAGACACATAGAACCTCAATCAATTATAATGTTAAGGATACAGAGTGCATTGCAGAAATGTCAAGTCCAGGTAGAATTTAAGTCTAAGATCACACTCCTTTGTTCTAGATTCTGTTGAGACCTTTTTTTTTCCTTTTAGGATTTTCTTCATTATATAAAAAAAGTTCTAAACATTGTAATATGAAACTGGCTTACATCATACCATGCTGGGAGATTGGTCTGCATCCAGAGATAAATTTTTTGCTGGTCTAAAGTGGTAGATGGATGGGACCTAGCATGAACCCAAGCCTTCATGCTAATGCTTTCTCATACATTCTTTTAGGGAAACCTGGTCCCCTTTATAAGAGCATCAGATTTGAGGTTTTAAAAGGTGCACTAACTCATTTAAGCTGAACAAAAGCAGAACCAAAAGATGTAAAATTTCTGTCTCCAAATTTAATCTCTCCTATTGCATAATAGATGCTTCTTTTGAATAATAAATATAGAAAGACTAAAAGACATTTGAAACCATTGGCTGCTACTGTCTACATTAATGTTACTTTGGCAGGTCACTGTTCTTCTCATCAATAAAACTTTGAGATTCAAAGAAACTCTCATTTGCAAAATTCTAGCAAATGACTGTTCTTCATTGCAGTAACTTCAAGAGAGTAAAAAAAACAGTTTTATAGCTTAAGACATTGCAATGCTTTTTATCAAAATCCTCTTTTATATCTTAAGAAAATCTATACTATGAGTTGCTTTTCTCATTGTTGTGACAAGCTATCTGACAAAAGCAGCTTAAGAAAAGAAAGGTCACAGTTTGAGAGCACAGTCCAGCATGGCAGAGCAGGCAGCAGGTAGGGTATTTGATTCTATTGAATCCAAAGGAAGCAGGGAAAGGAAAATGCTGATGCTCATCTCCCCTTCTTTCAGGAAAGAGTGCTGTCCAAATTTAGGGTATTTTTTCCTACCTCAAGTCGCCCAAATGTAGAAATTATCTCAGCACACAATCTCTTAAATTATTTTAAATCCATCCTTATTGGCAACCAATATTAACTATCACGAATCTTTATGACAGTCTTTCCTCAGTCCCATACAAGCATGGACTTCCCATATTCCAACTCCTTATTGAAAGGCCTTCTAGAATCTTTGTAAATATATAAAGAATTCCCTGCTCTGAGATGTCACTACAATTGACAAAGCAGCATTGTCACCACAGTAAGCACCAACTAGCTTCGTCTGTCCAGTAAGTTACTGGGTGTCATATTGAGGGAGACAAAGGCTAACATGAACTAACTTAGAATCAAGAATGATTTATTTCAGACACATTGAATTTGATTTGCAGAGGCTACTTGCCTTTTAACATTGACCTAGTAATCATGCTTTCATGGATAATCTGCTAATCCCTACTCCAAACAAAATTCTACAGTCTGCAGAATCAGTGTTCTGTACATATCTTACAAAGAACTTTTTAAATCTATGTACTACAAACATTATTTATGAAGCATGAAACTAAAACCATGTCATTGATACATATGTCTTCTGTCATCTCTGTGATAGGAACAAGGCTGAGATCGAGATCAACCACAGATTTTTAGTCCACCTCATGCCCCTGGCTCTTCAGCCTTACCTGCTTTGTAGATCAGAGCTAATGTTTTACAAGACAAATGTTAAAATAATTTTACTACATATGTATACCTGCCCATGAGATATCTTTTAAATTGATGTCTAACCTTTAGAAAACAGAAGCACATTCTTTTTTTATTTTTATTTTTCTGTAGCTTTCTATTACACTGAATATGGTATTTCCAAGATTCACCTTTAGTGAAGAGATATTCACTTTCATTCCTATCTGTGGTTTTAATGGTGTTTTTCATAAACTTGGTGAGAAGGGGGGACATTTTTGTTAAGTTTGAGGACAGGAATTATTGTTAGTGATAAGAAACAACCTGCTCCCTCTTCCAGACCTTCATTGTTTATAAGACGGAAGGGCCCCTGTGTAAGATCACAGCAAGGAAGATTGAGGAAAAGGATCTCTACTGCTCTGTGGGCACAGTGATGAGAATGGGCTGAGGGATGAGGGCTCTCTGTCCTCTGCTGGCCCATAATCACTTAGGGTAGTAGAAAACAGGCTATAGGGGGCTCCTTGGGTTCCTGGGGAATAGTCTGTGGTGCTGAGGGCTCTGTGGGACTACCATTGCCTAGGAAAAGGAAGTGTATCAAACATTTGGTCTCCCTGTTTCCTGACTTCTGTGGTCTCCTTCATCACACCTCACTTTTGTGTAAAAAATGTATTATTCAATCATTGTTTTATAGAACATTTCCTGGAACAAATGAGAGACAAGGACTCATTGAAACCAAGTTGTAAGGAAACAGAAGAACTTCAGGAAAACAATATTATAAGATGACAAATTCCTTGCAAAGGACTTAAGGACTATCCCTAATCAGAAAAGGGTAACAGAATGTCACTAGATACTCCACAGTTCTGTGATATGAGGTCTGTAGTCACTGTGTTCAGAGATTGAAGGAAAACGTGAGACATCCAAGGGCTAGAACTAAGGACAGACAACTACACACTGACTTGCAATCAATGTGTTCACCCTCTTTTCCAGAGAAACTAAATATTGCCTATGTTTTCTCTCTCCTTGTGTGTCTATATAAAGACTTCATGAATGAATGAAAGAATGCAAGACATGAATAAATAACTTCTGGAGTAGAAATAAAGACTGCAGAAAGATCAAATCAAATGACATAGATACAGAGGTTATATCCCTAGGCTTTGAAATGGAGTTGCAGATACAGGAGAGGAAGCCATGCAGAAAGAAAGCTCGTAAGATCTGGGAATAATGCCTAGGGTTCATAAAGTAAGCAGGTCCTGGTTCTGCTGCCCATGTGCAAAATATCCATCACTTCTGATTCTACAGTTCAGGCTGCCCTGACCCTGACCTCTGACTCAGAGTCTGTTTACATCCAATTATTCTTCACTGGAAATTCTTGGTTAAGCTATAAAAGACACATCTAAGTCCTGATATAGACACTACCCATCTATTATTCTCTGTGTCTTCTCATGTTTGACTTTGCAGTTGGCTGGCTACAAGTATGAGTGCAATTTCCTTCAAGTAATTTGATTTTGTTTTTGTCCTAATGTCTGGCTGTCCTTATGTCTTCCTCTCCTGTTACTAATTATGACTCCAGAAAAAGGACTTATGATGTAATCTGCTTGATCATTACATCTGGCCAGTGCTCTATTCCAAATGGAATGTACACAATTAAAAACACAATAGAGGACAACAGCATATTGCATAAGATAACACATCTGCTGTCTTGAGCTCCAAAGAAAGAGACATATTCTCATTTCCTCAAGAACAATTGTAATGTTCTTTATATTATTATAAACTTAAAATGCAAAGTTATGTTTAGTACTGAGGCTGTGCACTTGAAGTATGGTCTAGGACCACAAAATAAGTGTCCTCTAGAAACTTTACAAAAATACAGACTTAACTGAGTCCCAGACTAGATTATTGGTATGTATGCAAGTTGTCTTAGACCCCTTTCCAAGAATGCCAGAGAAAACCTTGAACAGAGAAAACCTTGAGACAGTGGTACCATCTAGCATGTACAAAGCTAGGGCAGATCTTGCAGCCTCCTTCTGGCCTTGACCACCAGAACATTTCAGATTTTGCCTAGTTTTTAATGTATTGAGATCTTTTGCCAAATTTAAATATATATATATATATATATATATATATATATATATATATATATATATATATATAACATTCTGCATAGATACAGTTTGAAACTCACCAGTGAATGTGGCAAACAGCTGTGTGGAATTTGAAATAACCCAGAAATAGTTTCCAACCTGGCAGCCTCTTCTCCTGGCAGAGAGATTAATATAGGGTCCAGTTTATCTGGAGCCTTCATTATCAATTTTTCCTCAACAAGATTTTTTTAAAAAAATGGATGCTTATGCTACTATGAATACTGAAGTTCCTACTTTTTAATGAAATTGTAAAAAGTCAAGGAAGAACTGATAAAAGCTTCATAATAGCCAGCAAGTAGAAGACAGAGATTGCTAGCTCAAATTTGAATCATAGCAACTGAAGAAAAGGCATGCTTTTCATTCCCAGTCTGTCTGCTTCAGAGAAGAAAAAATATATCCTAGGAGATACTGCGGTGTGACTCCCAAGTGCATGTCAGATGTTGGTTTGTTTGCGACAGGAAGAAGAGCATAGGCAGTTATGTCATTTTATAACTGTAGTAATGCTTTGAGCCAAGCCACCTGCCATGGAACACCCAGAAGCAGCAGATGAGAACTGAGAATGTGGCGAGTATGGCTAACACAGAGAGAAAAGCTTTAACTGACTAAAAACAAATACTGGGGGATGGGAAGGGAAGCCAGCAGGAAGGCAGATTTAGACTCACAGTCACTGTAGTAGAATAGTGGCTAACAGAGTAAAGAAAGTTGTTTGAGGAGATAATGAAGTACAAGAGTGATTGATTTTTGCTTTTTGTTTTTGTTTTTAAGTTGGTGGAAAGCTAAGTCCATTTACAGATAGAGGGAAATAAAAACAATAGAGAAGGAGTAAACAGGGAATGATGGTGGTGAAGTGGTTCTCTTAGGAGCTATAGCAACATAGTTTGCAAGAATGGAATTATTTTGCTCCATTGTAGTCATACCAGTGTTTCACTATAAAAAAAAAAAAAACTTAAACATATAGTGCAGCTAAAATAAATTTTCAGTGTAAATTTGTATACCCACTCAAGCACCTCTATTAGCATACAATGTCATTTTCATCTACTATCATATCTACCTAACACTTGATCCTTCCACTATTCCATTGTGTTTAGGATTTTTCAATGGTAAGCATAACTCACTCCTCTAAAAAGAAAAAAGCCATTTTTTCCTACTGTTGTTGAAAGTCACATAGTTACACTGAAATAGAGACAATCCTGAGAGCTGTCTGAAAGCAGGAAACTGGGAGAGAGAAGCATAGGAAAACAAACTATAAAATTATCAGTATTGGGCTGGTTCTTGTTATCAGCTCATAGATTTGGTGAATCTAAGAACATGTGCTAAAAGGAATTTGAGTTTAGTGTTTTGTTTAAGAATATAGAGAAAGAGAAATACATGCAACACTGAATATAGCTAAATCTATGGATAGTATAGTAGATAGGCAGAATGGAGATCTCTCCATAATTCAGTCAAGCTTTGAAGTTCCAAAGCCATAATTTGAGAATTTTATAAAGGTCAGCTGCAAATGTTTTGCTGTGATTTGAGCTGCAATGCAAAAGGATTCATTTTGTTTTTTCATTTATACAACTGTACATAGATGGAGAGGAAATCAACTTTTCAGCCACAACTGGAAATGAAGCTTTTCATAGATGAATGTGAAGATCAGAGGACACATTTGTGGAACCAGATCTCTCCTTTCATTTTTTACATGGTGAATTGCTGTGGGATGTTCTGTATGGCAAAAGTGTTGCTGATTGGTCAATAAATAAATCACTGATTAGCCAGTGGCCAGGCAGGAAGGATAGGTGGGACAAGGAGGAGAATAAAGCTGGGAAGTGGAAGGCTGAGTCAGAGAGACACTGACAGCCGCCAAGATGAGAAATAGCATGTGAAGATGCCGGTAAGCCACTAGCCACGTTGCAAGGTATAGATTTATAGAAATGGATTAATTTAAGCTGTAAGAACAGTTAGCAAGAAGCCTGCCATGGCCATACAGTTTGTAAGCAATATCAGTCTCTGTGTTTACTTGGTCGGGTCTGAGCAGCTGCGGGACTGTCAGGTGAGAGAGATTTGTCCTGACTGTGGATCAGGCAGGAAAACTCTAGCTACAGTGAATCATTTACTTCTCTGTTGTTGTAATAAACTACTTTAACAAAAATAAATAAAGATGGCTTAGGAATTAAGGAGTTTATTTTGGTTTAGGAGCCCAGAGGGATGGAGTCCATCAGAGCAGGGAAGGGACAGCTGCAAGCAGTCATGGCAGCAAGAGCAGGCAGCTGGCTGGTCTCATTTCATCCACTCACAGAAAGCAGAGCAAGAACAGGGATTAGGGCCATGCCAAAAAGTCTGAAAGTGAACCCCAGTAATCTACTTCCTCTATTGATATTCCTAAAGGTTTTGTGACCTCTGCAAACAGCCCTAGGTAAGGACCAGTTGTTGAAAACATCAGCCTATGGGGATTATTTCTAAGTCAAACTATCACATATGGCCTCTAAGGGTTGAACTCAGGTTCTCACATTTGCCTGGCAAGTGCTTTATGGGCTGAGGCCTCTGGCCTTCTCCAGAAATAGAACCTTTCAACTTGGGCTCTATAGGTCATTTATCTCCACTTTCCCCAAGGATTAAGATTTTTAATGAAAGTACACCTGTAAAAAAAAAAATCTCAGTAGGTACTGGTTCTAGAAGACTCACCTTGTCCTTTCTCCCATTTTTAAAGGCAAATTCAATCCATTTCCATGGCAGGAGGGCTCACCCCATTGTGGATTGTGCTATCACTAGGCAGTTAGTCCTGAACATTATAAGAAGGCCATTGAAGCATGAATATGAGGTGGTCAAAAAGTGAGCCAGCAAGCTACAGTCCTCCATGGTTTCTGTTTCTAGATTGTTATGTTGAGTTCCTGTTCTGACTTCTCTCAATGAATGACCTTGTTTCTGGTCACAGTGTTTTCTGACAGCAACAGAAAGGTAAGTATAGGAGACAATATTTAATTTCCTCTGAGCACACAGTTGGTTATTGCTGTGGAATAATGCTGTACACTGTACACTGGTTAATAAAATGCTGATTGGCCAGTAGCCAGGCAGGAAATATCAGTGGGATAAGCGGACAAGGAAAATTTGGGGAAGAGGAAGGTTGAGTGAGGAGACACCATCCCACCATCCAGGGAGCAGCATGTAATGTCACACTGGTAAATCCATGGAACACATGGTGACATATAGATTAATAGAAATGGGCTGAGTTTAAGTGCAAGAGCTTGTCAGTCGTATACCTCAGCTAATGGCTGAGCAGTTTTAATTAATATAAGCCTCTGTGTGTTTACTTGGGTCTGAGCAGCTGCAGACTGGGTAGGACACAGAAAAACTTCCAGCTACAGGTTATGCTACAGCTTGACGCTGAAACATATGTATCTGGCAATTACTGCCTTTAGTTTTAACCCAGGCCTTTTCTAAATTCTATGAAAATATGAGCTTACATTCCCATTTTAAATTGGCTAGGGTAAAGTAAAGAGCATTCCTGAAGGAAGCATTTTTACAAGAAGAGTATCTCTCAAAATTTAGTCTCTAGCAATTTCAGATAATGGTGTGGAGGTAGGACTAGCAGGAAAATGGTGGAATAATTGGTTTATTCTGACAGCATGATAGAAAGCTGAAGAGCTCCATATGCACAATCTTAACTTCCACATGCTTCCAAAATGGCCTCTTTATTTAACAAAAATATTCCCAATATCTATGAATAGTTACTTTGGAAGTGAGAACTGCCAGAAGTGAGACAGGTCAGAAAAAGCCACAGAGCACAATAGTGTACATACCCACATACCCACATATATACATATACACATACATACATAATTTATATTCTCCAAGCCTGAAGTTTCTTGTAATATCAAGGCAGTTTTAAACCACTCAGAGATCATAAGCTTTCTATTTAATTACATCTTTAAAGTGTCAAAATAAAACCAGACCATAGGCATTCACCAAAGTTGGTCTTCATTTTATCCTAAATGCTGAGACTCTGCCATATAAAATATAGTAAACATTTCATTTCTGGAATGCAATCTTCTGTATACCCATCTGGGTTTGGGAAAGTAATTCTATGCCTTACACAGAAAAGACAAGGCAGAAAATACTTCCACAGTCACAACCATGAGACTCAATAAAAAAAGCAACAGAAACCTGTCATTTGAAATCAGATCCTGGGGTGGGGAACCTGACTACAATTCTACCACTTGCCAAAAATGCAAATGGGAGCTCCAGGTATCGATCTCCTATTTCTTTGTTTGCTACAGAAGTAATGACCTCAATTCACAAGCTTACCATGGAAACCAGTATTAAGATTGGTATGGCTTCTCCCGTAGGACCAGATTGTGTGATATCCTGATAAAAGCTCATGATTGGTTATCATCCACAAAGAACCCCACATGGTTCTTCATTCTGTCTTCCTTGTGAACTAGATGATGGTAACATAAATCACATGGCGACTGTTGTTTCCATGACCAAAACAAACAAACAAAAACAAAACAAACACAAACAAAAACAACAAAAAATATAGTCAACTTGAGAAAAAAAAATGTTAACCAAATTACAACTTTTGTTTGACTGGACACCCTGTTAAGTGACTCAGTATTTTCCTTCTGATAATAGCTTGAAATTTAAATTCAGAACTAATTGTGTTAATCCTGAGATCTACCAGATATAAACCAGCTACACAATTTTGAGTGGCCCCAGGACATATGTTAGGGATTTTTAAAGACAAACCCACAAGGCCACCATATTTTCCCATGTGATTTGGCTATTATTTTCCAAGAACTACATCTCCCAGAATGCCAGGAAGTTACCTGGTTCTTAGACAGTTGGGGATGACTGATCAACTTTGGTTCATACAATATGGTCAGACATACCTGTAATCTGTGTTAACCTGTAACCCAGTGTGTAGAAGGAAGATCCTGAGTTCAAAGTAAGCCCACAACACATAATCAGTTTCAGACCAGACCCATAAAAAATCAAAGTTAGACAATAAAAAGATATTCAACACATTATTAAATTTATTTTGATTGAATGAACATGAGAATTTTGAAAAACAGATTCTCAGAAATGAGATTTCAAGTATACTTTAAGGGTTAAGAGATGGCTTTGTGGGCAAGATCAGTTGATATATAAGCATGAGACAAGACCTAAGTTTGAATCTTCAGCACCTCCATAAAAATCTAGGGATGTCTGGAAATACTTATGACTCCATTAGTGGGGTGGGCAGTGGAGACATGCAGGTCCAGAACATTTACTCGACAGCCAGTCTAGTCCAGACAGTGAGTTTCTAGCTCAATGGATGACCTGTCTCAAGGTAACAAGATAGAGGGCACATGCAGCTACATGTTCACATGCATGTACTCCCCACACAGCCCTCATGACAAATAAAGGAACACCCATATTAGATGAAATAGCTTATTTATGTGAGGAAGTCAGAAAATTCAGCTGTGCAAAGACCCTTCCTGGTTACATATTTTAGAGCTTTCCACTGCATGTAAGAAAATGTCCACATCCATGCCTGATGTTTCAGGATTTCCCTAGTTCTGACAAGCTAGCTTTTCTAGCTCCTGTCTCTACTTCCCTCCCCTAACCCCATGTGCATGCCTGTGGAGTTCAGAGAACAACCTGACACAAGCATCATGCATGTTATTATTATTATTATTATTATTATTATTATTATTATTATTATTGAGACAGGGTCTCTTACTGACCCAGACCTCACTAAGGAGCAGCCTAAACTGGTTAGTAATTGAGCCCCAGGGTTCTGTTTGTCTCAGCTTTCCCAATTCCAGGATTTTAAGTGTGAACCACCACACCTGGACAGTTTTTAAAAGTAGATTCTGGGATCCAAATTCAGATCTCCATGTGTCTTAGTTAAGGTTTTTATTGTTGGGAAGAGACACAATGATTCTGGCAGCTCTTATAAGGAAAACAGTTAATTGAGGGGGCTTGCTTACAGTTTACGAGGTTCAGTACATTATCACCATGGTAGGCAGACATGGTGCTGGCTACATCTTGACCAGAAGGCAGCAGGAAGTTGGCTGACACACTCAGTAGTATTCTGAGCATAGGAAATCTCAAAGCCTGCCCCCACAGTGACACATGTCCTCCAACAAGGTCATACTCACTCCAACAAAGCCACATCTCCTAATAGTACCACTCCCTATGAGATTATGGGGTTAATTGCATTACAAACTTCCACAACATAGTTGAAAAACAAGCACTTTACCAACCAAGATACCTCTCCGGCCCTCTATTGCCTTTTGTAAATACCAGGCTATCACTTCATATACATCACAATTAAAGACCACTGTAGATACTCCATGTGGAGTTTTGCCACCCTGCAGAGGGTTTGGGCAGCTCTCTTAAAGTGTGTCCACACATCTGAACCACATGAGTTCCTAAATCACCTTTCATGCACACACCTCAAATTCACATTAACTCTTGAAGAAACTTCCCTGTTTGTTTTTTTAATGTATTAGTGTTAAATATTCTATCTTCCATCTTTTTAGTATTTGCTTATGACTTTCTGCTACATTATGCCATCAATAAGAACAGGAACTATGTGACTAATTTTTGTCTGCATGGGCAGCAAAATAACATTGAAAGATACAGACCACAGATCAGGACATCCTGAACTTGGACAAGTGACATTTTGTTTAACCACCACTAACCTCGAAAGGGTTGTAGCTTAACTGTAACTGCATTGCACAAACAATGAAGTTAAAGAAATGAGTAAATGGAATTATTTCATTATGAACCTATCAAAGAACTATATCTTAGCTTAGGACCATTTACCAAATCTGCTTTTTAGAAAAAAGAAGGGAAAATTTAGAAACATTTGTCTTAGGACAAAAAGCTTTGGAAAGGCAGTCTGAATGTCTTAAGAACAATGGTCTGGTCTCTCTACAGCATGGTGACCCACTTCAGGAAAATCTGTCACCAATAAAGACCTCACTTACCATTGCCCAATATGAAATGTGGGAAATCAGAGGAAATATGTTTTTACAGCTCCCCCAACACCCTGCCATTACATGTAAACCATGGTCAATTCTAGCTATACATAGGATTGAAATAAAGACCCAAGCAAGGCTGCTCACCTCCCATTTCAAGCTCAGAAGACAGCCGAGTAAATCATTCCATGAACCAGGGCATTAAACCACAGCAGCTACTTCCATAACTAAGGTCTCTCAGGGCCATTGTCCAGCCCACAGTAATGTCCTCCTTCTTTAATGACTGCCATATTTGTCTTATGTTATATATCATCTTGTATCTTCATAACCTACATAATACATTTTCTTCTACCCACAGTCTTGGGTTCTTTGATGGTATGGATCATATGTATGATACATTTATTACCACATCTTCTTTCTCCAAACTAATTCACTATAAAAGGATTCATAGAGGGGGGAGGGAATTAATGAAAAATCAAAAGGAAAAATACTCAAGGCAAAATTAAAACACATATTATTCCAGCAATGTCTACCTTTCTACTTCATTTTTCAGTGTATAACCTTTATTCTATTTGAATGCTGCAAATTGTTCTGCTTTGATTATTCTTTGAGGTCTCATGCTTGCTTATTGGAGATGTAGAGGGTGGAGCACTCATTCTACTGCATTGTTAATTGGCTCTTTCCCATCATGAGAATTTAACTGTTGACTAATTTTTCTTTCTCACTTTCTGATAATTACTGATTTAATTTCTAAACTTTTGTAATAATAAGCATTGCTCTTTCATTTTAAAAAGTATTTTGTGAGTTGTGTGTGGTGGCACATGTTTTGAATCCTAAGCAGGTGAATCTCTGTGGGTTAGAGGCCAACCTGGTCTACAAAGCTAAGGCTGTTTCACAGAGAAACCTAAAAGTATTTTGTACATCATGTACATATAAAAAGCCTTGTTAAAGACTTCCCAAATGTAGTTATGATTTGCCATTGTCAAATCACCATGGAAGGAACTGTCTTAGTGCATTGAAATACAAAGATAGCAACTGTTTAACTACACGTAACTCAGTATTGAATACCAAGTAAAGTCACCATTAACAACAAACTGCCGACTGCTCATTTCCAGTTATTAGACAATGCCTGACAAAGGTAAACAAAGATACTCTATGTTAAGGATACCTCTTCAAAATGTCACTCATATCAGTGAAAGTATAAATATTGCATGAGGCTAGCAGAGTAATTAGCCATGAAAAACAGAGATTATAGAGAAACAACACTTTTCCAGTTTACCTAGTAATTTGGATGGGAAAACAGTAGTCATTGAGAGTATGTCAATGTGTCATTAATATTAAGTTGTCTTTTTATTTTCATTTTGTTGTATTTATTTTTAATGTGTTTCCTTAATTCCTTGAAAATTATACAATATATTTTGATAATATTCATCCTTTATTTTCCCTCAGCTCCTCACAGATACACTCTAAACCCCAATATTAAACTTCTTAAGGAAAAATATCCATTGTTAAATTGCATGATTGCTCTCATGCCTACTTTGTACCAGGCACTCTTCTATTTTTATCTTACATGTGCCAAAACAGGTACTAGTCCCATTTAAACATGAGAAAACTGAGAGTAATGGTTAATTTCAGGCTGGCAAGATGGTTCAGTAGGTATGACTACTTACTGCCAGGCCTGACAACTTGAGTTTAATCCCTGGAACCCACACAGTAGGAGGAGAGATGACTTCTTCAAGTTGTTCTCTGACCTCGAGATGTGCATCACAGCACACATACTCATTAAATAAATAAATCTTGGTGAGAAATTGTGCTTCCCACCAAATCTGATGACATGAGTCCAATACTCAGGATCCATATGGTAGAAGAGAACTGACTGTACCAGGGTTTGTTTTTGTCTATTTTTGTTGTTGGTGGTGGTTTTGGTTTTTTTTTTTTGTTTTTGGTGATCAATTAGTTCCAAAATCATGACACAGAGACTTATTAGTTTTAAGTACTTGGCCTAGCTTAGGTATGTTTTTGACTTGCTCTTTTTTTTTTTTTTTTTTTTTTTGGTTTTTCGAGACAGGGTTTCTCTGTGTAGCTTTGCGCCTTTCCTGGAACTCACTTGGTAGTCCAGGCTGGCCTCGAACTCACAGAGATCCGCCTGGCTCTGCCTCCCGAGTGCTGGGATTAAAGGCGTGCGCCACCACCGCCCAGCTTGACTTGCTCTTTTAACTTAACTTGTTTCTCCTTATCTATCCTTTGCCTCTGGACTAATTACCTTTCTTACTTCTGTATATCTTGCTTTCATTGCTTCTCTACATCTAGCTGACTGGTCTCTGCCTGGCTTTTTGTCACAGGCATCTCCCTCACTCTCCCCTCTTTCTTCTCTCATTTCTCTCTTCCTGTTCTTCCCAAACCTAGATTTCTCCTCCTATTTATTCTCTTTACCTGCTAGCTCAGCATATCCTTTCTCCCACCTAGCTATTGGCCATTCAGCTCTTTATTAGACCAATCAGGTACTTTAGGCAGGCAAGGTAAAACATTTTTTCATAATTAAACAAATATAACATAAACAAATATAAAACCTTTATGTTGTGGGATTACCTTCTGTATTCTGTGAATATTTGTGTTTCTCTCATTAGTTGATAATAAAGTTGTTTTGGCTTATAGCCAGACACAATAAGACTGGGCAGCAAAGCTAAACATAGATACTGGGAGAAGAAGGGCATAGTCAGGACAGACATGAGCCAGCCACCTAAGGAACAAGAATCCAGAAATGCAGTAAGCCATGGACCATGTGGAAATAAATAGATTAATAGAATGGGTTAATTTAAATGTGAGAGCTAGTTAGTAATAAGTCTGAGCCATCAGCCAAACACATAATTAAAATAAGTCTCTGAGTGATTATTTGGAAATGGCTATAGGATGGGGAAAGACAGAGAAAAGCCTCCATTTCCATATGGTACTCTAACATGCTGCTTGTATATTCACATAAAGCTCAAGAAAGATTTTTTAAAAAGGGTTCTAAGATACATAAATGGAGCCAAAAACAGCTTCCTAGTTGTGTCTCTCATGTGAGCCATGGTACAGAGATGCTTGTGAATGTGGGCTTGAGCTACAGCATGGCAGATTCCCACTATGGTACACAGAGGCATCTCTAAGCCTTGCAGCATACTGCGTGGTAGATTAAGCTTTTGCTCATGCAGACAAAAATGGCTGAAAGATACAGATGTATCTTTCACAGCCAAGCACCAGGCTGAGCTCCAGGAGTCCAGTTGAAGTGAGAGAAGAGGGATTCTGTGAGCAAGGGGCATTAAGATCATGATGGGGAAACCTGTAGAGATGACCAAACCAAACTAATGGGAACTCACGAACTTTAGACAAACAGCTGTGGAGCCTCCATGGGACTGGACTAGGTCCTCTGCATAAGCAAGACAGTTGTGTAGCATGGTCTGCTTAAGGGGTTCCCTGGCAGTAGGATCAGGATCTATCCCTAATGCATGAGCTGGCTTTTTGGAGCAACCTATGATGGGCAACAACCTATGATGGGACACCTTGAACAGCCTTGATGCAGGGAGACAGGCCTGGACCTGCCTCAGCTGAATGTAGCAGACTTTGCTGACTTCCCACATGAGGACTTTCCTTTTTGGAGGAGGGAATAGGGGGTGGGTTGGGGGGAAGGCTAGGGGAGAGTAGGAGGAGGGAAGAGAGGGGGATATGTGGTTGGTATGTAAAATGAATAAAAAGTCTCAATAAAGAAAAAAAGGGGGGGGGGAGATACACAGTAAAAAGAAGTCCAGACAGAAAAATATCTAAACAGGTTCCAGTGTGTTTTACAATCTGAGTAGGCTTAAGAAAGAAATAAACTGGGTATGGACAGTTATAGACAGGAATAAATAGTTTTAAAATAGTATAATAAGCTCTTTAAAGAGATAAGTAAAATAATAAATAAGAATAAGCCATGTAGAAAGGGAAATACACAAGGAATCTGGATCCTATATGTCATTGTATTGATTTTGAATTTTTTGATGGCTGATAGGCAAGAAACAGCTGCTAGGAGACATGGGATTCAAAGAGGGACTGATGAATATACTAACCTAGATATTTTTTAGAATGCCTTAACTTGAAAACAGAAGTAAAAAAATGTATTTTTCAAATGGAAATCAAAAATGCTTTGGAAAAGAGGTTTTGATTTTGTTTCCAATGGAAATAAGAGGCTGTAGATTCATTTCAGGTTAATATGGATCAGGTTTGACAGAGGAGGGAGATGGGCTGAACCTTGACAGATGATGTCTATCAAGTCTTCCAAGGACTTGGCCATTATCTCAAATTTTTTCAGGGACTCTAAAGATACTTCATCTACAGACAACAGGGAACAGTTTGGAGAAAACAATATCCACATTCCCAAGAGTTGGGGGGTATGGATGGTCTTTGGTTATTTGGTGGGTTATGGATGTTTGTTATAGTTAGGGGGATATAAGAATATAGGATAAAAAGACAACTATTAATTTCAAATATGTTCCATTGGCATAGATTTTGGTATAGTAGTACAAATTTAAAGATAATTTTAGTTGCACTGTATGTATGTTTCTATTCTTATTTAAAGGATTTTTGTATATTGATACTAATTTAAGGTTATTTTTGTTACAACCTACTCTATGTATATTTCTACTCTTTTTTAAGGTATTATCTTTATGCAGCTTAAAATTATAATGTATAATTTAAAAATATAATGTATAATTTAAAAATACAGATTAATAGTCATCTATAATGGTTAAACTTACAGCCATATTAGTTAGATTTTCTAGGTATGCAAAGATAAATTTCAGTTATATAGGTAATCTTCAAATACTTCAAAGACTTACAGAATATGGCATTTAAAATGTTTTGAAAACTTAGACTTTTCTCCACAATGAGACATGACTGCTTCTGGCAGCACCAATTACTTCAAATAGGATAATGAGCATCAAAGAAACTCCTTATAGAGTTGGCTTTCAGTGTGGCAAGGCTAGTCATTTGGGCAAGAAGCTGTTCTTTCCTGGACTGCTTGACAGTATGCTGTATTAATTGGACATGCAAGAACCATAGGAAATTGACCACTAAACTTTGACAAAACAAGGTGGGATTATCCTTCAGGTTCCTGATTCACAGAAGAAACTGCCAGACATTCTGCAGGACACAAAGAAAAGTGACTGATGAATTCGCCAATACCAGGCAAGACAATCCTTCAAGTTTTCTGCTTCACTGAAATGTCTGTCATATGCTCTAGGCCTATAGACTGAAGATGGATGCCCAAATGTTACAGAAGAACTTTTGGTGACTGTCCAGGCAGTCAGATGTCTCTGTCATTTCTAGAGTTTTAGAAGTTGCTTGCAATGCACTTCCTGTTTACTCAGGTAATATTGTATCCATCAGGTCTTTGATGAAGTTGAAGACTAAATAGTTATAATTGTAGTTTTCCTTAGTTATGATAAAAGGCAAATTAGATATGAAACTTTAGACTAACAAAGATAGGATAGATAATATAGTATTTTCTTTAATTTTGCCAAATACAAATAGACTGGATATTGTAACTGTAATTCTTACTTGATAACTGTTTTTTTGTTGTTGTTGTATATAATTTTATTATGTTAAAGTTAAAATCTTTCTTTCTGACTAGACAGAAAGTGAGAAATGCTGTGGGGTGTCCTTCTATAAGCTGTGAATATGTGTTTCTCTCATTGGTTGATAATAAAGTTGTTTTGCTCTATAGCCAGACACAATAAGACTGGGCAGGAAAGCCAAACATAGATACAGGGAGAAGAAGTGCATAGTCAGGACAGATGCAAGCCAGCAACCCAAGGAACAAGATGCCAGAGAACCAGTAAGCCATGGACCATGTGGAAATAAATAGATTAATAGAAATGGGTTAATTAAAATGTAAGAGCTAGTTAGTAATAAGCCTGAGCCATTGATCAAACATTTGTAATTAATATAAGCCTCTGAGTAATTATTTGGAAATGGCTGAGGGATGGAACAGAACAGAGTAAAGCCTTTGTTTATACTTTTACACAGTTAATGTAATATTCTGCAGCATAATCAAATGTAATACATCTTTGCCTAGTTAAGATAATATTCTACAACAACTGACTCCTCAAGTTGTCCTCAGACCTCTTTATGAGTGCTGTAGCATGAGCTTCTCCCATTAAATAAATAAATAAATAATGTGTTAATAAAAATGGAATTAAAAGTTCATTTTGTTCCTCAAATTCTTTGGTCAGGAAGATGTGATGATCTTGGTAGATGGTACTAACTGCTTATTTGTTTAGAAAATGAATGAAGTTTCATGGCTATCCCTTCTTTCCCACACATGCCTGAGGCACCCAACTTTCTTCCTATTCTTCCCAGGGAATCACAAGAAAATGAATATTTACTTGGATATATAACTTGGATATGCTTGGATATATAAATAAATATATATGTATCTTTAGTTTTGATACCAACAAGGGACAGAATGAAAGAGAACCTGAAATGTGCAGTGGAAAGAAATATTTCCAAGGCTTCTGAAATCTCAGTTACAGTCTGGCCAACTTTGCCTTCACATCCAGTTGGTGCCAAACCTGATTCATCACAATATCAGATTCTATAAAAGGAAAAATGATGACACAAAGACACAAGTAATTATTACACAGAAGTTATCACAAAAATCAATTGTGTTGCTCACATATTTGGTAAATTAACAGATGCCTGTCCAACCTAGTAGTGGCTAGATGAGGACTTGAGATCAGACCATGAAACAAGAGCCCAAAAATTCCTGGAAGTTTGCTCAAGACAGTATAAACCCTAGGGCTAGTGATAGTACTCAATGGCAATGCCCTGAGTCAATCCACAGAAGCACAAAAAGAAAGACAACAAAACATAATATAATCTCTTCATGGAACTCATGCCTATGGTAACCAAGTTTCCTTAATACCTTTTTCCAAAAAACTCCCCATTGAACAACTGATACACACCTAAGGATAGATGTCCCAGTGATCTGAAACAGCACAGTGAGAAAATAAAACATGGACATATTTTGTCAAACAGCTATATTTCAGACTGAGAAATTAATGGAAACGTTTCTTGCGCTGACATAAATACTTCATCTGTTCCATTTCTCTTCGTTAGTACTCTGGAAGCCTCTTAAAATTTAGGGCTCTCACATGAAGCTGATTTGATTATGTGACGCACAGTTAATTGGCTTCTGCATTTGGATTAATTGCATAAATGTTCAAGAATCTTTAAAAAGATTATGCTTGGTTCAAATCAATGCCATGGGAGATAACAGAATCTTCAGCATGAACAGCCATGTGCTATTTGCAAGGAGCTTTTCCTTCCTGCAGAACTTTTGACTCTGCCAACCCATGGCAGATTTTGCTTCTTAGCACAGCATCCATCCACATAAAACTGGCCCACATCCTGAGATATATGAGATGCTATAGGTCATTGATCACAATCACCAGTAGTTAGCTGAAAGCTGAAATGAAATAGCTTTTTAAAAAAGAAGTATTTATTCATGCATGGAACACCACAGCTAGAATTCTCTTTGAAATAATTATTGCATCCTACTCTGATCATAGTTTATACAAACTCCAGACAGTTTCAAAGTGCTCTCTGAGAAACTTGTCTCATGAATTAACTCATTTGATGCTTGAGAAGAGCACATGAGTTAAGCATGGAAGGAATTATAATATCCATTTTGAAGGTGAAAGCACTATGATTACTAAAAGCTGAATGACTTGCCCATGGTCATAAATTCAGTCAATATTGAAAGTAAAGTATATATTGTTCAACAGATGGAGACAATGACCTATGAGAGTCACAGCTCTAACTTCCTGGACCCTCTGAAATGGTTTATATAAATATACAAACTTTTTCCATAAGACTTAGAAAATATATATGTGACAAAGCTTATATTTAGACATAATTCGGTTGTCATCAGTTCAACCAAATTGAATATTTTATCCTTTATTCTTATTGCTGGTTTCATAGGGCTCTAACTCAATTATATATACTGTGGGTCACACATTTATTCATTCTTCCAAAAACCTTATAAGCAATTCTGTGATTAAATTCTTTTTCCAGATGAGGAAGACACGGCGGTGAATAACACTGATTCAAATGATCTGTCAAGGAGCCTGCAGCTATGGAACAGCCATACATAATTAAGGATGGTGGAAACTGTAAGAGATCTTTTTTCCAAGAGCTAGGATGTCTGAGCTAGAAAGAACTCTTTCCATGGGATAGCTGAGATATAGATAGGAAGAATTAATAAGAAATGCAAAAATATTATTTTATCTAATTTTTATTCTGTATATTTTAGTTTGTTTGGTTTTTTTTATTATTGATACAGGATTTCTCTGTGTAGCTTTGGTTATACTGGAACTTGGGCTATAGACCAGTCTGGCCACTGACTCAGAGATTCACCTGCCTCTGCCTCCTGAATGCTGGGATTATTAGAATGTGCCACCACTGCCCCCGGTTCAAATTCTGTACTCTTAAATGATGTTTTCTCTATCTGAAGCACACAATCAAATTCTCATAATTCTGATATAAGAAATAATGACTGAGAGAATGTGGCTAGATTAGCTAATTTTATTGCTTATTCTGGAAAAAAATGTTAAAGTAGAGATGGTACTGAAATCATACACTGTACTTTTGATCTTCAGTCAAAACAATAAGCCTATCACACAGTTTACATGCATGATATAAAAAGACAGAGGTCTATATTTCTTTTTGCACTGTTTACTACAAAGAATTACTACAAGTTAATTTGTGTTGTTTCCTATAAACATTCTAGTTTTTTCAAAGTATCAATAAGAATTTTTTTTTGCAAAATTTGCACTCTGTGGACCTGAATATTCAGCACAAAACCACATTTTACATAACAGCTGCTAGAAATGTCATTATTTAGCATGGTGCAATTCTAATTGATAGCATATTTTATAAAGTAAAATCTAAATTTTAAATGTCTTTTTTGCATAATGACAACATCAGCACTAAGTATTATGTTCAAGGAAAGTTAAGCTTACATAAATCACAAACAGTATATAAAGAATGGACTACATTTGAAAATACACTTTAAATATTGATAATGTTAAAGTTACCTGATTTATGAATTCCTAGAATGACCCTTTAGAAGATCAACACATATAAGCCATGGGATATCAAAGTCAGATTTTAAGTTAAACTTTCACATTTTATAAATGCAAATCCTTTCATTGATATTTGGTCATTGATAAAGTATTTAATGATGGTCTCAATGCTAGTAAGCAGTAATGCTGAAATGACTCAAATATTCCAATTTAAAGTCTCACTCTTTCTAGGGTCCTAACCATGCAACCAGTTTCATACTTCATAGAAAATTCAAACAATTGTTCTACCACCACAATCCTTGCTGATCCATGTGTAGTGTATATACAGAAGTGATAAAAGATTACTCAAGAAAACTCAAAGCATATTAGTCATTGTTCTTGATACCTTTGTGTATTATACTTGTCACTAAACAGTTAAAGACTTATTACAAAGTCATTTATAGCCCATTATTGAGAGATATGAGAAGAACAGAAGCAAAACTATCAATCAATATGAGAGGTGAGAGAGCTGTGGATATGACTCAATGCATAAAGTAAAATCACAAATAAGAAGACTTGAGTTCACATCTTCATTACACATGATAAAGCCAGGGATGGCAGTAGAAGTTTTCTGGGAATCAGTCTAGACAAACTGGTAAGTTACAAGTTCAGTGAGGTGCCCTGCCTCAAAAATAAATGATAGGAGCTAAAGAGATGGTTCATTAACAGGTCTTAATTTTCTTCAGAAAACCTTGGTTCAATTCCAAGAACCCACAAGGCAGCTCACAATCACCTCCAGTTCCAGGGGATCCAACACTCCCTTCTGGCCTCTGTAGACTTCAACACACAGAGAAAAACTCATACACATAAAAATAATAAACAAGCAAATAATAAGAGAGCAAGTGCAGAAGACACTCAACATTGACTTCTGACATCTACGTGCAAGTGCACACATATGTACATGCAACACACACACACACACAGACACACACACACACACACACACACACACACAAAGCAGTCTTGAGCAGTGACTATAGATCAGTGGTAGAGTGCTTGCCTAGCATATACAAAGCCCTGGGTTCACTCTCAGTACTGATAGTAGATAGATATGCGTATAGATATAGATCATTATGCCTGATTACTCAATATCTTTCTGTCCACCTAGCTATTTAGTCATCCATAGACATGAAAATCTGCCTCTCTGTTTATTTGTGTATGATTTTAGGTTACTATATACAACAGTATATAGTCTACCTTGCCATCTTTCAGGAAGTTGAAGTTACTGCATTGTCATGAATGGAGCAGTGGTCATAATGATATTCATATTCAGTAACTCATTTCTTTCATAAGATCACAACTGTTTTTCTCTGTCTTAAGATCACAACAGTTTTTCTCTGTCTTAATATTTCAGAAAGCTGTGTGGTCCCTCTCTGCTGCTGGGTGGTATGGGACAATACAAGTACAAGTAAAGTCATGAATGCTTGGCATCTGCCCAAACACAAATCCTAATGGTGTTGTTTATAATTACTGTAGGACAAAGTTCAACCTTAATATTGACATGCAAATATAACAATGAAGAACTCAAGATGAAAGAGCAGGATCCTGGCATGCAAATGAGAAGCAGAAATAGAGATTCAACCATTTTTGCAGAAGTCCTTTTAGGCAGCAGGATCACTGTGACAGGTGGAAGGATGCCAACCAACTGATTAAGGAGGCAGATCATGCTGGACAGGTGCTTCTGTCCCCATATGGTCATCCCAGGAGGCACAGAACAGACAGTGAGTTACAAGTTCAGTGCCATTTACTAGAACTACAAAACAAAAATGAAAGTAGAGGGGAGGTAGTAGAAGTTTAAGAAAAACAGGAGGTACTGAGACCCAGACCCCCAAAACTCACTCTTACAATTTTTCTTCTAAACCACATTGCAAAATGCTGTCATGCATTTCTAAGCCTGTCTCCATTTACACAAAGAATGTTTGTCTGTGTGGGCTTTCTCTTGAATATTTTTTACCTAATAATAACCTATATTTTCTTTAGATTTTTTCTTTTCTTTTTATTAAGAAACATTCTATGTATTTTACATACTAACCACAGATCCCCTCCCTTCCCTCCTCCCAACCCCCAACCTCCCCCCCATCCCAATCCCCATTCCCACCTCCTCCAAGGCAAGGCCTCCCATGGGGAGTCAGCAGAACCTGATATACTCAGCTGAGGCAGGTCCAAGCCCCCTCTCCCCCCGAGACCAAGGCTGTATAAGGTGTCCCACCATAGGTAGTGGGCTCCTTAAACAGATCAAGCTACATAACTGTCTTGCCTATGCAGAGGGCCTAGTTCAGTCCCATGGAGGCACCAAAGCTATTGGTCCACAGTTCATGAGTTTCCACTGGTTGGGTTTGGTCATCTCTGCAGGTTTCCCCATCATGATCTTGATGCCCCTTGCTCACAGAATTCCTCTTCTCTCTCTTTGACTGGACTTCTGGAGCTCGGTCTGGTGCTTGGCTGTAGATCTCTGCATCTGCTTCCATCAGTTACTGGATGAAGGATCTAGGATGACAGTTAGGGTATTCACTAATCTAATTAACGGGGTAGGCTAGTTCAAGCACCCTCTCTGCTATAGCTAGTAGTCTAAGGTGGGGTCATCCTTGTTGGTTTATGGAAACTTCCCTAGCAACTAGTTTCTCCCTATCCCCATGGTATCTCCCCCTATCATGGTATCTCTTTCATTGCTCTTCTATCCGTCCCTGTTCCAGCTCATCCCCCATCCCCTACCCTCAAATTACTCCCCTCACCCCCAGTCTACTAATGGAGACTTCATCCATTTCCCCTTCCCAGGTCAATCCATGCATCCCTCTTGGAGTTCTCCTTGTTAGCTAGCCTCTCTAGAGCTGTGGGTTGTAGACTGGTTATCCTTTCCTTTATATCTAGTATCCACTTATGAGTGAATACATACCATGTTTGTCTTTCTGAGTCTGGGTTACCTCACTCAGGATGATATTTTCTAGTTCCATCCATTTGCCTGCAAATCTCATGATGTCATTGTTTTTCTCTGCTGAGAAGTACTGCATTGTGTACACGCACCACATTTTCTTTATCCATTCTTCAGTTGAGGGGCATCTTGATTGTTTCCACAATCTGGCTATTACAAATAATACTGCTACAAACACAGTTGAGAACATGTGTTCTTGTGGTATGATTGAGCATTCCTTGGGTATATACCCAAGAGTGGTATTCCTGGATCCTGAGGTAGATTGACTCTCAAATTTCTGAGAAACTGCCATACTGATTTCCAAAGTGGCTGTACAAGATTGCACTCCAACCAACAGTGGAGGAGTATTCCCCTTGCTCCACATCCTCTCCAACATAAGCTGTTATCAATGTTTTTGATCATAGCCATTCTGACAGGTATAAGATTGTATCTCAGTGTTGTTTTGATTTGCATTTCCCTGATGATTAAGGATGTTAGGCAATTCCTTAAATGCCTTTCAGCTATTTGAGATTCTTCTGTTGAGAATTCTCTGTTTAGCTCTGCAGCCCATTTTTTAATTGGATCGTTCAGTATTTTGATGTTTAGTTTCTTAAGTTCTTTACATATTTTGGAGATCAGCCCTCTGTCAGATGTGGAGTTGGTGAAGATCTTTTCCCATTCCATAGGCTGTCATTTTGTCTTGTTGACTGTGTCCTCTGCCTTACAAAGGCTTCTCAGTTTCAGGAGGTCCCATTTATTAATTGTTGCTCTCAGTGTCTGTGCTACTGGTGTTATATTTAGGAAGTGGTCTCCTGTGTCAATGTGTTCAAGACTACTTCCTACTTTCTCTTCTATCAAGTTCAATGTAACTGGATTTATGTTGAGGTTTTTGATCCACTTGGACTTGAGTTCTTGCATGGCAATAGATATGGATCTATTTGCAATCTTCTTCATGTTGACATCCAGTTATGCCAGCACCATTTGTTGAAGATGTATTCTTCTTTCCATAGTACAGTTTTGGCTTCTTTTTAAAAAATCAGGTATTCATAAGTGTGTGGATTAATGTCAGGATCTTCAATTCAGTTCCATTGGTCCACATGTTGGTTTTTATGCCAGTACCAAGCTGATTTAATTACTACAGCTCTATAGTAGAACTTGATGTCAGGAGTGATGATGCTTCTGGAAAGGTGATGCCTACAGAGTTTGCTTTATTGTACAGAATTGCTTTAGCTATCCTGCATTTTTTGTTTTTCCATAAGATGTTGAACATTTTTCTTTCCAGGTCTGTGAAGAATTGTGTTGGAATTTTGAAAGGGATTTTACTGAATACACGTGTAGATTGCTTTTGGTAAGATTGCCATTTTTACTATGTTAATCCTACCTATCCATGAGCATGGGAGACCTTTCCATTTTCTGGTATCTTCTTCAGTCTCTTTCTTCAGAGACTTAAAGTTCTTGTCATATAGGTCTTTCACTTGCTTAGTTAGCATTACCCCTCAGTATTTTATATTGTTTGTGACTATTGATTTCTTTCTCAGCCTGTTTATCATTTGTATATAAGAGGGCTACTGATTTTTTTGAGTTAATCTTATATCCTGCCACATTAATGAATTTGTTTATCAGCTGTAGGAGTTCCTTGGTAGAGTTTTTGGAGTCACTTATGCATACTATTATATCATCTGCAAATAGGGAATGTTTGAATTCTTCTTTTATAATTTGTATCCCCTTGATCTCCTTTTCTTGTCTTATTGCTCTAGATAAAATTTTGAGTACTATATTGAATAAATATAGGGAGAGTGGACAGCCTTGTTTCCTTCCTGATTTTAGTGGAATCACTTTGAGTTTCTCTCCATTTAATTTCAGGTTGACTGTCAGCTTACTGTAAATTATGTTTATTATGTTTAGGTATGTGCCTTATATTCCTGATCTCTCCAAGACCTTTATCATGAAAAAGTGTTGGATTTTGTCAAAATCTTTTTCAGCATCTAATGAGATGAGCATGTGACTTTTTTCTTTCAGTTTGTTTATATGGTGTATTATATTGACAGTTTTTCATATGTTGAACCATCCTTGCATATTTGACATGAAGCCTACTTGGTCATGGTGCCTCAGTTTTTTGATGTGTTCTTGGATTGATTTGCCAGTATTTTATTCAGTATTTTTACCTTAATATTTATAAGGGAGATTGATCTGTAATTCTCTTTCTCCGTTACATCTTTGTGTGGTTTGGGTATCAGGATAAATGTTGCCTCATAAAAGGAACTTGTAGTTTTCTTTCTGTTTCTATTGTGTGGAACAACTTGAAGAGTGTTGGTATTAGCTCTTCTTTAAAAATCTGGTAGAATTCTGCACTGAAGCTATTTGGTCCAGGACTTTTTTTGGTTGAGAGACTTTTAATGACTGTTTTTTATTTCCTTAGGGTTTATTGGTCTATTTAAATTGTTTATCTGGTCTTGACTTAACTTTGGTATTTGGTACCTATCCAGAAAATTGTCCGTTTCTTTTACATTTTCCAGTTTTGTGGAGTACAGGTTTTTGAAGTATGACCTGATGATTCTCTTGTTTCCTCATTGTCTGTTGTTATGTCTCCCTTTTCATTTGTGATATTGTTAATTTGTATAGTCTCCCTCTCCCTCTCCCTCTCCCTCTCCCTCTCCCTCTCCCTCTCCCTCTCCCTCTCCCTCTCCCTCTCCCTCTCCCTCTCTCTCTCTCTCTCTCTCTCTCTCTCTCTCTCCTCTCTCTCTCTCTCTCTCTCTCTCTCTTTACCTTTTGATTAGTTTGGCTGAGGACTGGT
This sequence comes from Peromyscus californicus insignis, assembly GCF_007827085.1. Classification (NCBI taxonomy): domain Eukaryota; kingdom Metazoa; phylum Chordata; class Mammalia; order Rodentia; family Cricetidae; genus Peromyscus; species Peromyscus californicus. Next base: position 880,340 of record NW_026294617.1, on the reverse strand, counting down.
CTATTTTATTGATTTTCTCAAAGAACCAACTCTTTGTTTCATTGATTCTTTGTATTCTCTTTGTTTCTATTTTATTAATTTCAGCCCTTAATTTGATTTTTTTCCTGGTGGGAGTTTGCTTCTTTTTGTTATAGAGCTTTCAGGTGTGCTGTTAAGTCACTAGTGTGAGATTTTTTTTTCAACTTCTTTATGTGGGAATTTAGTGCTATGAATTTTCCTCTTCCATGGTGTCCCATAAGTTTGGGTATTTTGCACATTCATTTTCATTGAATTCTAGAAAGTCTTTAACTCCTTTCTTTATTTCTCCCTTGATTCATTTGTGATTTAATTGAGTATTATTCAGTTTCCATGAGATTGTAGGTGTTCTGTAATTTTTGTTGTTGTTAAAATCTAGCTTTAAGCCATGGTGTTCCAATAGAATACAGGAGGTTATTCCAACTTTTTTTTTTTTTTTGGTTTTTCGAGACAGGGTTTCTCTGTGTAGCTTTGTGCCTTTCCTGGGACTCGCTTGGTAGCCCAGGCTGGCCTCGAACTCACAGAGATCCACCTGGCTCTGCCTCCCGAGCGCTGGGATTAAAGGCGTGCGCCACCACCGCCCGGCTTATTCCAACTTTTTTGTATGTTGAGATTTGCTTTGTTACTGAATATGTGGTTGATATTAGAGAAGGTTCCATGGTATGCTGACAAGAAGGTATATTCTTTTGTGTTAGGGTGGAATGTTCTGTATATATTTGCTAAGTCCATTTGAGCCATAATATCTATTAGTTCCCTTATTTTTCTGTTAAGTTTCTGTCTGGCACACCTGTCCATTGGTGAGAGTGAGGTGTTGAAGTCTCCCACTGCTAGCTTGTAGGGTTTGATGTGCTGTTTAAGCTTTTGTAATGTTTCTTTTATAAATGTGGGTGCTGTTGTATTTGGGGCATGAATGTTCAGAACTAAGATTTCATCTTGTTGAGTTTTTCCTTTCATGAATATGTAATGTCTTTCCTGATCTCTTTCAATTGATTTTAGCTTGAAGTTTATTTGTTAGATATTAGGATAGCTTGCTTCTTGAGTCCATTTGATTGAAAAGTCTTTTCTCATCCCTTTACTCTGAGGTAGTGTCTGTCTTTGAAGGTGTGTTTCTTGCATGCAGTAGAAGGATGGATTTGCTTTTGTATCCATTCTGTTAGCCTGTGTTTTTTTATAGGCAAATTGAGTCCATTGATTTTAAGTGGTATTAGTGAGCAGTGATTGTTAATCCCTGGGTTTTTTTTTTTTTTTTTTTTTTTTTGGTGGTAGTGTTGTGTATTTCCCTTCTTTTGTATTTGTTGGTGTGGGATTATCTATTGTCTGTGTTTTTGTGGGTACATCTAGCATCTTTATTTTGGATTTTTCCTTCTAGTGCTTTCTGTAGGCCTGGATTTGTGGATAGGTATTGTTTAAGTCTAGTTTTGTCTTGGAATATTTTGTTTACTCTGTCCATGGTGTTGGAGAGTTTTGCTGGGTATGGTAGTCTGGGGTGGCATCCATGGTTTCTTGGTGTCTGCACAAAGTCTGTACAGGATCCTGTGGCTTTTAGAGTCTCCATTGAGACATCAGGTGTTATTCTGGTGGGTCTACCTTTGTATGTTATGTTACCTTTTTCCTTTGCAGCTATTAATATTTTTTCCTTATTCTGTATGTTTAGTGATTTGATTACTATGTTGTGAAGGGACTTTTTTGGATCCAGTCTATTTGGTGTTCTTCAAGCTTTTTATATTTTCATAGGCATTTCCTTCTTTAGGTTGGGAAAGTTTTCTTCTATGATTTTGTTGATTATATTTGCTGTGCCTTGAGCTGGTATTCTTCTCCTTCTATCCCTACTATTCTTAGGTTTGGTCTTTTAATGGTGTCCCAGATTTCCTGGATGTTTTGAGTTATGACTTTGTTGGCTTTAATATTTTCTTTGACTGACAAATCTATTTCCTGCATCATATCTTCAATGCCAGAGATTCTCTCTTCCTTCTCTTGCATTCTGTTGATTATGCTTACATCTGTAGTTCCTGTTCGCCTACTCAGATTTTCCGTTTCCAACATTCAATCTGTGTCTTCTTTATTATGTCTATTTCAGTTTTGAAATATTGATCTGTTTCCTTCACCTGTTTAATTGCTTTTCTTGGCTTTCTTTAAGAGATTTATTGATTTCTTCCAATTTTTTTGTTTGTGTTTTCCTCAATTTCTATAAGGAAATTTTTCATTTCTTCTTTGAAGGCCTCTATCATCTTCTTAAAGTCATTTTTAAGGTTGATTTCTTCTGCTTCTTTGGCATTAGGATGTTCAAGTCTTGCTGATGTAGAACCACTAAGTTCTGGTGGTGCCATATTGGTCTTCATGTTGCTGACTGTATTTTTGCACTGGCATCTACCAATCGCTTCCTCTACTAGGTGCAAGTGGTGTCTGTATCTGAGGCTGCCTTTCTTGGTTCAATCAACACTCTTGATCCAATTGGAGCTCTTGGTCCTCTTAGTTCACTTGCCACTGGTGGGCTCTGTCTCAGGGAGCAGTGCAGTCTTGGAGGGTGGGTAGGTTTTGGGGGTTTGGTGGGGACTGGTGATAGTTTAGCCTACCAGCAGGAGACCTGCTTCCTGGCCAGAAACTGGGTCTGCAATGGATGGTGGTGTTCCTGGGCCCAAAGCCTTGAGGCTGTGTTGGTCAGCTAGGAGAACAAAGAGTCACCTCTTAGTCCAGTCAGAGCTGGCAGGCTCTGTCTCAGGGAGATGTTGCAGTTTCAGAGGGTCGATGGGTTTGGGGGTGGGATGGGGGATGGTGATAGTGCAGCCTGCCTGCAGGAGACTGCCTGTTGGCCTGAGGAAAAGTCTGTAATGGTGGTGTCCTTTCTTTAGTTTTTTATAAATCTCGCTTTTGTCCCCTACCTAATCATAACATCTGTGTGAAAATTGGTTGCAAGTTTATCTTGCAGATGGAGCTTCCTTTACCCCCAAAAAGCATTTGACATACTTAACGAGTAGCTGTTCTAATGCTTTCAAATGATTGAATCAAAATGATTCCATTTCTAGTTGTTGTCTGTTGTAAAATGTTCTGACCACAGTCTTGGCAACTACATTAATGTCATATGCCTTCCATCAGTGTATTTTAATTACACAGTGCTTTTCTTAACATGCAAAACACAGAGAAATACAGGAAATAAGAAAACATATGTTTTTAAATGATACCTTAATATGACTATGATGTATATTAAATTTGTATACTCTATCAAGATTGTTGGACTCTGGTCAGCTTGAAAAAATTAGTAAGTTCAGTCACCAGTAATGCAATGGTATTGCATTGAGAAACAAAAGCACTTCCACCTTGGTGTCATTTAGCCAAGATCAAGGCAAGATTTGGATTCTCTACTTTATTCACCCTGTGTTTTCCTTCTTTTGTCTGTTACATTAGTCCGAATCTGTGCCTGCCTGAAGGCTGTCTTGTGAATGTGTCAATGTGTCTATGTATATCCCTATGTGTTTGTCTGTGTCTGTCCCTAACAAATGTCTGTATATTATTGAACAGCACAGAAAACATTACTTGGGGGAAGTAATGAGGAATACTTTACAGAAATCTTTAACAACATTTTACAAAGGATTAAGTCACTGATTCCAGCTGAACCAGATAACAAAGAAACACCATTAAGCAATATCTGGATGCTGCTTTTAGCATTTATGATGGATATTCATTCATTTATTTATTTGTTCATTTATTTATTTATTCCTTTTTTTTTTTGGTTTTTCAAGACAGTGTTTCTCTGTGTAGTTTTGTTGCCTGTCCTGGATCTTGGTCTGTAGATCAGGCTGGCCTCAAACTCATAGAGATCCACCTGGCTCTGCCTCCTGAGTGCTGGGATTAAAGCCATGCACCACCACCACATGGCAGATATTCATTTTATAAAACCACTTTCAGTCTATCTTCTGTTTCCAGAAAATGATTATCACAACATACATGTATTACTCTGGGTTGGGGGTATGGAGGAAGACATAATTTAAGACTACATGTACATATTAGCTTAGGTTGTAGAAGTTGATTACATGGAAAATCCAAGGCAAGTAAAGTTGTTTGTTACATTGTTCTCTTAAAGGCAAAGTTAAATAAACAGGTCGAGTATACAATAGAATACCAGTCTTGTCTTAAGTGACATCAAAGCATATTACTTATAGAGTATCCAGGGTCCAGTGGCTCAGCTATGTCCAGCATGGGATCTGAGGGAAACACTATGTTCTTATGTCTGTTGACTTTATTCCTCTAAGACAAAATTACATCAATTCAGCTATAGTTCCACCAGGCATTAAAGGCAGGAATAACTCTAGACATACCAAGCTCTATATCCATCTACTTTATTTCTCTGGGATGAAAGCCTGTCTCCACAACCTCAGTTCTATCCAGCTCCCCAGCTCATAGTCCAGTTATGACTAACTCCTATGCTTTCAGCCTCATCTTTGTCCTCTGTATCCTCTTACTTCATCTCTGCTACTCTCTACTCCTGACACTCAGAAAACTCTACTCATGATCTGCTTATCCTCTATGGAACCTCTGTTGTCCTCTCTTCTCTCTGTCATGCTGTTCTCTTCTTGTCTACAGAAAATGCCTGCCTTTCTTTCCCTAGGCAAGCGGTTCTCTGCTTCCTCAGGAATGTTGTTTTATCTCTTACCTTGATATGTAAAAATCCCTTTTGTTCTCAGTCAAAATGCTCTGAAGAAACAGTAGGCCTCCTCAAGGTGAGGGGATGGTCTGACATTCATTAGCACAGGAAACAAAACTAGGCATCTCCTGCCAGCTTGTCTCCTAAGCTCAGCAGGGTAGTTAGTAACTTAGTAGGTTCAGCAGGTCTGGGGAGCTGAACTGTTTACCAATTGGTCTGGACACACAAGGATTTCATAGCAGAAGACAGTTGGAATATTAAAGGCTGGGTAACACCAAATATTCATAATAAATGGCTTTGCCTTTTGACAGATCCTTGGCAGGTCAAAGTTAAGCTTTAATACACAGCTGAATCTCTATGATAAATTCTTTCTTTCTTTCTTTTTTTGGTTTTGTTTTTTTGGTTTTTACAAGACAGGGTTTCTCTGCATAGTTTTGGTGCCTGTCTTGGATCTCACTCTGTAGACCATGCTGGCCTTGAACTCACAGAGATCCACCTGGCTTTGCCTCCTGAGTGCTGGGATTAAAGGCTTGCATCATCACTGCCCAGCCTCTATTATATATTCTTGCAGCCCACAAGAATTACTAACTCTGGCTGTAAGGTCCAGAAAAAGTTCCAGTCTCTCAGAATGTAAGAGACACTTTCATAATATTTCATCACCACATTGAGTTGCAGAAGTGATTTCTAGAAGAAGTTGTTCTTACAAAGTAATAAGATGGCCTTATTTCTAAATTATTTAAAGTAGCTTTTTTCCCCAATCATAACAGAATAATTTTGTGAGATGGGGGAATGACTATAAACTTTTTGTTTATATGAATAAAAAGTGTTTTAAAAATTTTTTAATTTTTATAAACCTATTAAGATAAACTAATCAAAATGTAAATTCGTATCAGAATAAAAGTATCTTATGAGACTGATCTATTTATGGTTTATGCTACCTATCAGAGATGAAATACTTTTTTTCATTCTACCACTCAGATTCTATATGAAAGGTAAAAAGATGCTATTTGAAATGAAAGATAGAGATGTATTGAAATTTAGGGACTCTATTTTTCCTACTAAATTAACGAAATTAATTTTAAGTTATAACGATGTTAGTAAGAACAAGAGAACTATTTTTTTTTTATTTATTTTTTTTTTTTTTGGTTCTTCGAGACAGGGTTTCTCTGTGTAGCTTTGCGCCTTTTCCTGGAACTCACTTGGTAGCCCAGGCTGGCCTCAAACTCACAGAGATCCGCCTGGCTCTGCCTCCTGAGTGCTGGGATTAAAGGCGTGCGCCGCCACCACCGCCTGGCTTGAACTTTTTTTTTTTTTTTTTTTTTTTTTTTGAAAACAAGAGAACTATATATGGCATGATGGTTTGAGTAAGAATGGCCCCTATAGACTCATGTTTGAATGTCTGTTTCCCAGTTGGTTAATGTTTGGGTAGGATTAGGAGATGGAGCCTTGTGAAGAGGTGTATCACTAGGAGTAGATACACCTCTTCATGTATTAGGCCCAGTCTTGCTTGCTTTCTGCCTCCTCCTTATGGATCAAATGTAAGCTCTTGCTACCTTCCAATGCCATGCCTGCCTGCCTGCCACCATGCTCCTTACTATGATGATCATGGAGTTACCTTCTGAAAATGTAAGCAAGGCCCTAGTTAAATACTTTCTTTTATAAGTTGCCTTGGTCTTGGTGTCTCTTCACACCAATAGAAGAGTAACTAAGATATATGAATACAATCCTAAGTATGATTAACATTTTCAAAAGCAAGATTCTTAACAAGCCCATACTGTATGATTCAATAATTTTCCTTCAAAAACTTTAAAAATATTTGGACTTGTGGACAGAGATATAAGTACAAAGAGACTCACTCAACTGGTTTTCACACCTAACACTGCAGGGCATTAAAATGTTAGATCAAGGGAAGCAGTTTGAGAAATCCAGGAATTGGAGGTTATTGTTAGTCTCCTTTGCTTATAACCATCATATTTAATTAATTTGTCTGTCTTCAAATTACTACCTTCAAATGATGGGGATATTGTTCTGTATGCTGTGAATGTGTGTTGCTCTGATTTGGTTGGTAAATAAAACTCTGGCCAGTAGCCAGGCATGAAGTATAGTATAGGCAGTATAAGCAGAGAGGAGAATTCTGGGAAGAGGAAGGCTGAGCCAAGAGTCACCAGCCAGACACAGAGGAAACAAGATGTGAAGGCAGAACTGGGAAAAGGTACCAAGCCATGTGGCTAAACATAAATAAGAATTATGGATTAGTTTAAATGTAAGAGCTAGTCAGTGGTAAGCCTGAGCTAATGGCCAAGGAGTTTTAATTAATATAAGCCTCTGTGTGTTTACTTGGGTCCAAGTGACCACAAGGCCATGGGAGCTGAGCAGGACCAGGAAAACTTCAGCTACATTCAAACTCCAAGGATTAGTTAAAAGCTGAATTGGTCTTGTCTGGGACAAGCATCTACTTGGCTATGAAATCTTCACTGGTAGTTATGAACAAACTTTTTTATGTTTTTTTTTTTTTTAGACAGAGTTTCACAATGGAGCACTGGCTGTCCTGGAACTTGCTGTGTAGACCAGACTGGCCTTGAACTCACAGAGATCCATGTGCCTCTGCCTCTGAGTACCAGGACTAAAGGAATATGCCACCATTGCCTGACAAATTCTTTTTTAAATAACAAATAGTTCACAGATAAAAATAATAGGGTATTCATAAGATAACTCATATGATACTATCATTTTTCAAGATATTTTGCTTTGAGAATTATTTAATTTTTGGAAAAGTAACTATTAAAAATATGGAGTACAAATACAGTTTGTTAGCTTTCTCCCGGAGAGTCACTGTTTTAGCCAAGATTAGTAAATTGATCAGAACTCATTATGTATAGGCCTAAAAGTCCAAATCTAAAAAGGCACTTGACCTAAAAGAAAACCAAATACTACTGTCCTGCTAAAGGAACATAACAATAAAAGGACTCTTTGTGACATTATGCTTACTTACAGATCAGGACCTTACTCAGCCATTATCAGAGAAAATTTCTCCTGCAGCAGATGGGAACAAATACAGAGACTCAGAACCAGACATTATATAGAGAGTGAGAGACTTTGCAATACTCAGCCCTCTATGGAATGTCTCCTTCAAATCCCTATCCTCAAGGATCAGGGAGCCCCACATAAGAGGAGAAAGAAAGAGTGAAGAGCCAGTGGGATGGAGGACACCAAGAAACAAGGCCCTCTAAATTAACATGAGCATAGCTCATATGAACTCACAGAGACTGAAGCAACATGCTCAGGGTCTGCACCAGGTTCTCTGCATATATATTATGGCTTCCAATTAGTGTTTTTATGGGATTACTGAGTGCCTGAATGAGTATGTCTTTGCTTCTTGTGCCTTTTTTGTGGCTCTTTAACTTCTATTGATATGCCTTATCCAAATTTGATGTGATACTTTTTGTGTTATCCTATTATACTTATTTTGTTATATTTTATTATTATCTCTTAGAAGACTATTCTTTTCTAATGAGAGGCAGAAAGGGTGTGGATCCAGATAGGAGGAGAGGGGAGTAGGAACTAGAGGAGTACAGAGAGGGGGAAACTGTAATCAGGATACACTATTTGAGAAAATAATCTATTTTCGATAAAAGGAAAAAGAAAAGTACTTTGAATAGGAGAAATAGTCTTCTCCAGGAAAGAGTACACCAACTGATTTTTTAATACCAAATGGTTAACCCTGAAAAGATACATACAAGTCACATACAGGCTGAGCATCTGATATTTCAAAATATATGTGTATATACACATACATATATGAATGTAACAACAATTAATGAAAAAAGACCATGAATTTGAAAGAAAAAACAATGGGTGTTTGGAAGGGCTCAGAGGGAGAAAGGAGAGGAAAAGTGACATAATTATAATCTCAAAAATAAAAGAAAAATGTTTTTAAAGATATTTGAAAAGAGTCCTCAGCCACAATTGATACATCAAAAATGAAATTCTTACATGCAAGGCTTAGGGTAAGTTATAAGAAGAATAGGCATAAAGATTATAAGGGCCAAATGATCAAAATGCCTACTACTAGATAATGTCTTCTAGCCATGAAAAGAAAGATGCACCTATTAAATATCATTATTATTGCTGCATAAATAAGACCTGCATAATGACAAAACCAGTTGACCTGCCAGTATGGATGGGGGAAATTTCACATGGTCTCCAGCCTAGATAAAAAGCTATGTGTAACCAATGGCTACTGAGAGAGGGAGTTTCCATTATTTTCCAAAGAAAACCCTTCTAATAGCTTATCTAATCCTATGTGGTCAACTCTAAACACATGAGCAACACTAAATAGGTTGCACACCCAGTAATTGAAGAAGTGGTGAATTTGAGAGAGTTGTGGAGGCCCACAAATGTTTCATAGTGATATCTGAACTTGCTTTACCCAACAGAACTGCATTAGAGTATTGCTTGACCAGGTACATGGTTACTAGGTGATTGGAAGGGTCTACACTTGGCTGAGCTGGGGGTGGTCTTTTGCTCCACCCCTTGTCATTCCTATAAATATCCCTTTAGAAGAGACAAGAGGGAATAATGGATAAGGATCCAGGCCCTCCCTTAGCTATCCTGTATTTCTGTTTCTCTCTCCTCTATCCTTCTATCTAAAATCTCTTATCCTTCTCTCCTCAAGAGTACCCTGGGAAAAATGTGGTAGCTGGTCTCCCAGATGGCCTCCCACAGAGGGTGTAGGGGGCAATGGAAGGAGAAAGAGGATGAAGAGGAAGTGCTAAACATTATATAAGTTCATTACTTATGATTGAAATTCTCAAAAATAAATAAATAAAACAAAATACAGGCATTATATGTGTGCTTATACTACCAGTGTTGGCTAAAGAGGCCTAACAGATAGACTCCTGGGATCTACTGGCCACCAGCCCAGCATGCTTGGCAAGTTTCAGCCAAAGAGAGCTTGCCTCAAAAAACAAGATGGCCAGAGTCTGAGGAACAACACAGGAGGTTGTTTGCTGGCTCTGTACATGTGTACATATATGCATATATACCCACAGCTGTTGCTACACATTCATGAACACATGTGTGGAGGGCCTCTGCAACCACCAGAGCCAGCAGAACAACCATCTACATGAGGCAAGAAGAAAATCTGGTTCAACTCACTTAATAGCCAGTGTTGGTTCAAACTTTTAGAGTCTGACACCTTGTTGTTTTGCAAATGGAGGTTTCCTAATTCAACTGCCTATTCCCAAATACCTGGAAGCCACTTCCCAAATTACCACACATAGGCTTACATTAATTATAAATGCTCATCTAATAGCTCAGGCTTATTAATAACTAGCTCTTATACTTAAATTAACCCATAATTCTTACCTATGTTTAGCCATGTGGCTTGGTACCTTTTATCAGTACAGCAAGAGAACACCTTGCATCTCCATGTTTGCTGACAACTCTCTGACTCCACCCTTCCTCTTCCCAGAATTCTCCTAATCTGGCTCTTGTGCTCAATCTCTTCCTGCCCAGCTATCAGCTAATCAGCTTTATTATTAACAATGAGCATAATCCACAGCATTCCCCCATTTTTTGTCTAACTAAAAAGAAAGGTTTTAACCTTAACATAGTAAAAGTATATACAACAAAAAAAAGTTACCAAGAATTACAATTACAATGTCTATTTGTATTTGGCAAAATTAAAGAAAATATGCTATCATCTATTTTATCTTTTGAGTACAAAGTATTGTCTAATTTATCTTTTATCATAACTAGGAAAGACTATAATTGTAACTATCTACTCTTCAACTCCACCAAAGACTCCAGATTAAATGTTACCTAATGAAAGGGACATCAGACTGCCTGGACAGTTACTCAAGTTCTTGTGCGCACTTGGGCATCCAACTCTGGCCTACAGGCCTAACATATCTAACAGACTTTTCTGTGAAGCAGGGAATTCTAAAGGATTGTCCTAACTTGTCTTGACAAAGTCCAGCATTCACCTTTTTTGTATCCTGCTGGTCCAATTTGGACAGTAACTGTCAGCAATTGAAGCAGGGGCAGTTTCTTGCCCAGTGGCTAAATTTTGCCCCAAAGAAAACAGACTCTATATGGAATTTCTTTGATGCCCATCATCCTCTTTGAAGTAATTGGTGCTGCCAAGAGCAGATGTGTCTCACTATAGAGAAAAGTCTAAGTTCTTGAAACATTTCAAATGCTATATTCTGTAGGTCTTTGAAGTGTTTGAAGATTACCTATCTATCTGAAATATGTCTCTGTATGATCTTGAAAACCTAACAACCATGACTATAAGTTTGCTATTATAGGTGAGTATTAATCTGTATTTATTAATTATATATTACATTTTGAATGAACTGAATAAACAAGACCCTAACAAGAGTAGAAATAAACTTACAGTATAACAAAATTACCTTTAAATTTGTATCAATAAAACAAAATCCATACCAATGTAAAATATATAAGATTAATAGTTGTTTTGGGGATTAAAGTAGATTCAATAATCTATCCTTTTATCCTATCATTTCTATATTCCTCCTTTCTCTTTTTGGAACAAGATCCTTGAATATAATCTCCTTGGTTTAGCTTTTTACCTGACCATTACCTATAATAACGTGTAACCAACCAATCCTCCAAACAATAACATACATAATTTATTTCTGAGATTATGGGCATAGTTCTATAGACTACTTTCTGCTGTTTGAGAGCACTGGTAATCTTTGGGGACCCTGAGAAAAATTAGGATTATGGTCAAGTCCTAACTAGAGTAGTCTGTGAGTCTGAATCATTTCAGCCAGCAGCCTTGACACTGTACTAGATGCAGAACTCAGAGGAAATTGTAACAGAGGTGCTCTGAAATGTTGGATCATCAGGACAATCCATTCCCATCAGAGATTTTTCAAGGGTCTTCCTCAATCAGACCTGATTTTGCTTAACTCAGAATGAATCCAGAACATCTCATTTCCTGTGGAAATAAAAGTAAAATATCTTGCTGGGGATGCTATGAATATGTTGCTCTGATTGATTGATAAATAAAATGCTGATTGGTTAGTAGTCAGGCAGGAAGTATAGGCGGGACAAGCAGAGAAGAGATTCTGGGAAGAGGAAGGCTGAGTCAGGAGTCGCCAGCCAGACACAGAGGAAGCAAGATGTAAAAGTACTGGTAAGCCACACACCACGTGGCAACTTATAAATTAATAGAAATGGGTTAATTTAAGATGTAAGAGCTAGTCAATAGTTAGCCTGAGCTAATGGCTGAGCAGTTTTAATTAATATGAGCTTCTGAGTGATTATTTTATAAGTGGGCTGTAGACCTGCGGGGGCCCAAGCGGAACTAGAGAAAACTCCAGCTACAATATCTTTTGACTTAAATTTTGAAGTCAAAATATTTTAAAATATATAGGTTGGATTAATCTAGCAGCATTCATAATCAAATATCTCTTAGTACTTATCATTTGTTCATTAGTAGTCAAAAGTTTTAAAGACAATACAATAACATTCAGTATCCAGACTGTGTATTTCCTAACTTTATGTGGCTTATTGTGTTTCCTTATTGCTCTATTCCTTTTTAAAGGACGTTTTCTACCCTTTTTCTTTTCTCTTCCAAGCCTATGTATATTTTCAAACACACTGTAACCTGTCTAGAGGTGTGGTTTTTTGTTTGTTTTTTGTTTTTGTTGTTTTTTTGTCTGAATATGTCTTTACTGCATTTCTCTATCTTTTGCTGACCACATGAATCTATAATCTGATAAGTGGCATGGCTAGGACCAAAGCAGCAGCTTTGGCGGCTGGCTGCACCCTACTCCTTGGTTCTTTCAGAGGCTAGTCTTATGGTGAAGGCACATTTACCACCAGCAAGGCATGTTTACTGCCCCAACTCTGGGAAGTTTCTGGGTCCATGCTGCCACTAAGTAGTGTGCCACTCACTGTTCACAAACTCCAATTAAGTATTGGGTAGCAGGGCCTCTAAAAAGAGATGCCTGTTTTTAACACTAATACTGATGCAGGAAGCTGTCTTTTAAAGGAGCCATGCCTCTGCTCATTGCCAGCAAACAGAGCCCACCAGAGAAAATGCAGTTACCAAGAAGTCAAGTTTGACTGCATTTTTGTGTATTTAGAATCCATTTTTAAGCTTTGTCTGGTCTTATGTGGAAATCCGGCTGAATATTTGGACTCAATATGTAAATGGATATTTCCTGTGCTGCCTGTTCCCAAATACCCAGCAGTTACTTCCCAAATTACCACACAGAGGCTTGTATGAATTATAAATGCTTGGTTAATAGCTCAGGCTTATTACTAACTAGCTCTTACACTTAAATTAGCCCATAATTCTTATCTGTGTTTACCCATGTGGCTTGGTACCTTTTATCAGTACGGCATTCTCATCTTGCTTCTTCGAGTTTGTTAGTTACTCTCTGACTCTACCCTTCCTCTTCCCAGAATTCTCCTAGTCTGGCTCTTGTGCTCAATCTCTTCCTGCCCAGCTATTGGCCAATTAGCTTTATTATTAACAATGAGCATAAACCACAGCATTGTTTATTTTAGGCATATTTAAGTTCAGTATGCTTTGGAAAAATGTTTCCTGCTGTACTAGAGTCCAAGCCCACTGTGCACAAGGAAAAATATTTATATCAAAGTCTTCTCAAAGTACATGTCACTTATTCCATGAAGATGGGTTCCAAAGATAGTCTACATGTGTTATCTTAAGGCCTAGGGAAAGATCTGGTGTGTTCTTGATCATGCAGGTAGTATAGAGGTCATCTTCGCTATTAGCCACCTCCAGTGCTTGTTGTGGGAACTTGGCATGGCTTGGCAGTACTATAGTTAGAGCAAGAATCACCTAGGCTATTAGCCACCTCCATTCCCAGTATTCTGGGAAGAAAACAGGTTATGAATCTTTTCCTTTGAAAAGACAACCCTGGGTATTTAACATTCCTGGTTTCCCTGGTGCTATCTGTGAGTGCAAGGACTTTTGTGCTCCCAACAAACACACACACAATAATAATCATTATAACTGTAATAATAATATTTTTGTTTTAGATAATTGTTCTATAGACTTTAAAATAACAATACACATATTTCAGAAGTTTGGGGGCTGGTAATCCCTAATTCATTTGCTGTTTTCATCAACCATAAAACAGAGCCATCAACTCAAGAGAACATTGCAAAAGAATCTGGCTGGACTTGAAAACTGTTTTGAAGTTTATTGGAAGGGAATCCCTTAAGCCAGGCTCACAGCCTGTGATGAGTGTGAGGAAAGTGACTAGCACAGGAGGCATCTCCAGAGAAATGATGAAAGGGTTGTTTCGCCACCTTTTGAAGGATTGGAAAGGAAAAAGCAAAAAAACCCCTCACAGGACGTAAATTGCTGCCATCAGTAGTACCCAGAGGAGTTTTTCAAATCTGCTTTTGATGTTTTCAGTCTACTAAATTGTCCATTAAGAAAGTGAACACTGATAATAGTTACAGCTATCAGAGATGATTGTTTAATGGAAATTGTTAATTGTTAGGCATTTTAGTTATTACAAATTCTATAATTGTTAATTTAAGAATTAAAATTCTTCTTGGTATTAAGCATACATTATACTTGTATGATAGGAGACTTACAGGAAAATCCAAATTTAAAAATACATTTATCCTTGCTCATTCTCTATTATTTTCTGCCTTAATGTCTTTGATTACTTCCTTAATTTTGGCAAATTTTTTTCATCCATTAATAAAAACTAACTGGGCTATAAAGCAAGATAGACAAAATTTACATGAATTTCTATAATGCTGTAAGATTCATTGATGTTTTTTGGTAAGTATAACATGAGAACTGTATAAGTACATTTGGTTCCTGAGTAATTTTCAACTATTGAATTTCAAAACTTAAGTCACACAATCATCAACAATAAATTTTCTTCTCCAACGAGGAGGATGTGAAATACTTCTAACAAGAGCTGACTTACAAACAATTTTTAACACTTTCCTTGGAATTGATGTTTCCAGTAGCCTCCTGTGGATTCTTCATGATTTAGGAACAACAGACTGGCAGCAATGGCTTATTTCTAAGAAGAGGCATCAGCATCTGAATACCTTGGTGATGCCTTACCTCACCACATTAAAAGATGGAGATTTGGCTTTGAGGGTTGTTCAGTTCTTCAGGGACTCACTGACAGGGTTTCATTTATGCTGGTGGTTTTCATGTTGCAGTTCATTAAGAGTTGAAAAGGACTCTGTGGATTTGTTTTATAGGCTGTGGAACCATTCTACACAGCCAGAGAAGGCTAAAGCTAGGGAGGAAAAGGTCTATACCAAGTGAATCTGGGTGGATTGAGAGAGGAATTCTGTGATATCCTTATGGAGTCAAACCCACAGAACAGGGACAGCAAGTTTTCTTTGGAAAAACAGAACCAATTCTGTGGGGCTTTAGGGATTCTATACAACTGCTTTCCTGTATTCTGTGATGTATTAAGATGTGTATGTTTTTCATCCCTTTAAACATATAAAAATCTGGGCATATCTGTATGGCCCTGTATTTGAATACTGGATGGGGACAGAGATATCCATTGCTTGAAGCTTGGTGGGCAGCCAGCCTAGTGAAAACAAGCCTCAGATTTAGTAAGAGATCCGCCTAAAGGTGTAAAGAAGGAGACCAAAGGGGAAGATACTGAAGTGCTATTTTGGCCTCTGTATGGTATGTACACTTGTGCAGTCACATAACATGTAACACACACACACACACACACACACACACACACACAAAAAAAAAAAAAAAAAAAAAAAAAAAAAACATGGGCTTCATAGTTAAGTTTGGCTCCTGTACTGGATGAATGGTCCATATGGGACCTGATTCTATGGCTCCAGAATGTGCTCCAGCTTATATCAGCCTCCTCACAAGCCTATTATTTTCAATAACTAGAACATGATAGTTTGGCCTAAATTTCCCCCTTTAAAAATGTAAATCTGAGCCGGGCGGTGGTGGCGCACGCCTTTAATCCCAGCACTCGGGAGGCAGAGCCAGGCGGATCTCTGTGAGTTCGAGGCCAGCCTGGGCTACCAAGTGAGTCCCAGGAAAGGCGCAAAGCTACACAGAGAAACCCTGTCTCGAAAAACCAAAAAAAAAAAAAAAATGTAAATCTGTGGAGAAAACCTTAAAGATCTAAGTTGCCCATGATGTAAATGTATCCTTTCACTTTTAAAATGCATCTTACCCACTCCTGACTCTGCTCCAGAACTATGTCCCAAGTGCGTCCTAAATGCAAAGTAAGGGTTGCAAATACAACTCAAAGATTAAAAACACAAACTATTCTCCCAGAGGACCTGAATTTGGTTGCTAGCATCCACATCAGGTGGCTTGTAGCATCCTATAATTCCAGTTCCAGGGGATCTGTTAACCTCTTCTGACCTCCTCAAGTACCTACACTCATGTATTACATATAGCTGAAAGTAACCAAAGATATTCAAAAAACCATATTTTACTAAAATTAAAGTGTGTCACACACAATTGTATGCATCTTGAGCAACTGCTCATAGCTGCCACTGTACTGGGAGCACATTCCTCTCCAGCAGTTCTTACCCTCTGCAGGGTTCTTTTCCTTAAGTTTTATTTACCTTTGCTGTGTCTACTCCTGGTCATTCCTGCCTTGATTGTCTAGTTATCATTTATTTTACCTTCTTTTCCGGGCCTGACACTGAATGCGGCCTAAATAATAGAACTCACCTTAGTGAGTGACAGAAATAAACAAGCTAGTCCAAGACTGGGATATATTATCAGAGCTCTAAAAGCAGTACTTACCAAAGGCAAAGGAGAGTAGGATACTGGTGTTTCAGGGCAGTGAAGGACAGTAGTTCCTTCCTGTATTCACTTTCCTTTGGGAAGATACAGGAAAAGGAAGATAGAAAACTAACTATTCCTATGTTTTCTCAGAGAACCAATTCACTGTCCAGTTCTGTCACTCATGGTTAGCAACCATCTTAATGTACTAACAGCTGGAAGGATTGGTCTTGCTGACTAAAGGACACATACCCATGCTTCTGAAGGTGGTGAAGAGTCACAGCTCTGGAGTTAGTGGCATGCCTGGAGTTAAAATGCCTTATTTTCTTTTCCAGATTGTCAAAAATCCCTTTACTGAGGTGGCCCAAGCACCTGTGAATAGCACGAGGATTCTCCCCATCACTGCTTTGGTATGCATTTGTCTCACCCCAGCTTCTGTAAAGATTTTGGGCTACTGGTGAAATTATTAAGGCCACTCCACGTAGTTAAAAGGAGATTTATTTAATGGCATAACTTACAAATTAAGGGATAGGTAGGTCGCGGGGTCTGGAGAAGGTGAATCGCAGTCCAGTGGTGTTCTCTGGAGCTCTGCTTGGCCCAACTCCACCGTCCAGGGTCCAGGGTCCCGGCACAGAGCAAGCACTGGCTGATCCAGATCTTTGGTCTCCAGATTCCTCCCTTGGTCCCACCTTGTAGGCGTGACAGTTGCCGAAGTCTCAGTGGGGGTTGGAACATCCAGATCAAAGCTGGAATGGCTACCCACTACATCTCCCCCTTTTTGTCTAAATAAGAAAGTTCTAACCTAATACAAGACTATATACAAAGGAATGGTTAACAAATATTGTCCAGGAATAATGAGGGATAATGACCTGGATAAGATGGAACTACAACCAATGCAAAAAATATCAAGCAAGAAACACATACTAAAATCCAGAGAAGTATAGAGCATAGGTAAATGGCATGTTACAAAGATCATTCCAAAAGTTGTCCTATCCTAAAGAACCTGAATCTAATACTTAATATGTTCTATCTACTAAGTTGTAACTATAACTGCTAGTCTTCAATCCCATCAAAGACCTGAGAAGGAATATAATGGTACCCTGAGAAATGGTAGATGGATGCAAGCAACTTTCGGGAATCTTGCAAGAGTAGACCGAGACAGCTGGCAGCCTGGACAGTCACCTAATGTTTCTCAGCATTGTTGGTGCATTCAAATTGACTACGGGCCTAGAATATCTGACAGACCATTTTCAGAAGCAGGAATTCTGAAAGACCATCTTACCCTGTCTTGGCAGAGTACAGTGGTTGCTTTCCTTGTGTCCCACTTGTCCAGAAAGGACAGCATTGCATTTGTACTGTCAGCCATCAAGGCACGGGCAGTTCTTTGCCCAGTAGGCCATTTTGTGCCAAGAAGACAAACTTCCAAATGGAAATGTCTTAGAAGCCAAACATTCTCTCAGGATCAAATTGGTGCAGCCAGCAGCAATTGTGTCTCAAATCAACAGAATTCTAAGTTATTTAAATGCCATATTCTCTAGGTCTATGAAGTGTTTGAAGATTACCTGTCCATCTGACCAATGTATCTGTAAATCTGGATAACCTAACTAACGTAACTATAGAGATGACAAGCATAGGTGACTATAAATCTATAAGTCTTATCTACCAAAATAACCTAAGGACTAAGGCTTCACGTAAACAAGGTAAACAGTCTCTAAGTAAATGTATGGTAAAGAATGATGACTTCAAAATTGTGACAATACACTAGATATTTATAACAGAGGTAGGACTATATAGTGCAATATGCAATATGACAATAATCTTAAATATATATCAATGGACTGAATATCCTAAACAGAAGTAGAACATACATAAAGTATGACAGATATAAACTTACATTTGTGTCAATATACAAATATTTCAAATAAGAGTAGAAATATATGTACATTATTAACAAATATAGTTCTGTATTTGTATCAATATAAAAATTATCTTAAACAAGAATATAAAAATAGTTTACATTTGTATCAACATATAAGAATCCATAACAGTGCAAATTATCTAAGGCTGCTATTTTACTAAATTTGTTTACTAGTATATACAATAATCTACCATAATATCTTGTGCCTATCCATTCCATTTCTTCTTTTCCCTTTTTCTTTTCTTTTTTTTTTAGAATACTGAGTCTAATATTTTCTTCCACCCCCAACCCCATAACCATCATCCATAACCCTGAGAATTATGAAACCTAAAGGAGAAGGGGCGTCATTTTCTTAGAATTGCTTCCTACTGTTTAGGGGGTGATGGTATCTCTGTTGGGTACTGTGAGAAAGCTCAGATAGTTAAATCTCAGTTAGACTAACTGTAGGTTCTGCAACAAGTCTTAGAGTAATGGGTAAGATTGTCTGAAATTCTGGCAAGAAGTGTAGTATGATGATGATTACCATGGCATCATTCTGGATTGGGTAGAGTTGTTGCTGTTGTTGGGGCCCCATATTCCTTCTGGAGACTTCAGAGATTGCTATTGGAAAAACTTATTTGTTATCAAAATGGAAAGTTTGGATTTAAAGAGGACATAGCATGTAAGAAAGGATTCTAAGAAATCAAGAGTAAGCATGGAGAGAATTAGAATCTAGAAGACAATGGTCACTTTTTATTGGTTTCTTTCTGTCCCACACCAGAGGGATCTTCTGATATGGGACTGAAGAATCTCTCAAACTTTTCTTTTAGCAATATGCTTGGGTTTAGAGAAGGAGTGAGCCAATTCCATCTCCAAAGCCAGCTTGGCGTATAATTGAATTGGAACCACAACTTTTCTGGATTGATAGAAAGATAGATGTTAGACAATTAGATTTTACCCTGTGTAGATTGGTACCAATAGATTCTTTCTTTCTGCTGTAAACATCCAGATATCCAAGGCTTTATGATTTTTGGAAGATGGGTATTTCCATCATCCTGGAAAGACAAAAAAAAGAACCCTACCCCAACCTTTGATTATGAAATTTTTCTTGCAACTTGTAGAGATGTCACATTGGTGGATGATCTTTACTTCTCCTCATCACGGGTTTTTTTCCTGTTCGAATTGAATTTTTGTTAATTTTGTTGGTATCCATCGCTTTTCTTCTCCTGCAGAAACAAAGGCAAAACCCCTTTCCCAATGTAGAACATATCCAGGTTTCCATTCTGAAGTCAGCACATCCTTGAAATAAACCAGTTGGTTTAGCTCAGGAATTTTATCTGTCATCCAATGTCTCTCTGCAGCTGTTGTTACTTTCTCATCAGCATTGAGAAAATTCAAGGTTAATAAAGCACTATGCCATCTATCTCTAGGAGTCATTGTTACCTGTTGCTGTTTATTTAGCATATCCTTTAAAGTTCGATTGGATCTTTCTATGACTGCTTGGCCTGTGGGATTGCGTGGTATACCTGTAACATGCTTTATATTGTTATAAGCAAAGAATTGTCTCATTTTATTGGAGACATATGCTGGGGCATTGTCTGTCTTAATTTGTAGAGGTATTCCCATGATGTCCATAACTTCTAATAGGTGTTTAATTACAGAATCAGCCTTTTCAGAACTCATAGGAGTTGCCCATTGAAATCCTGAATAGGTGTCAATGGTATGATGTACATACTTTAAGCTTCCAAATTCTGCAAAATGAAACACATCCATCTGCCAAATTTCATTTCTTTGTATACCTTTTGGATTGCTCCCTGCAGGCAATGGAATTTGGTTATAGATGGAACAAGTAGGACATTTTTTCACAATATCCTTAGCCTGTTGCCAAGTGATGGAGAAATCCTTCAAACCTTTGCTATTTACATGGTGTTTCTTATGAAATTCTGAGGCTTCTAGCACATTACCTATTAGTAACTGATCAATCTCATCATTACCTTGTGCTAGAGGTCCTGGCAGACCTGTATGGGATCTGATATGTTTTATATATATAGGATGTTCCCTTTTTCTGATGATTTCCTGCAATTGTATGAATAATGAAGTTAATTCTGTATTATCAGGAATAAATTCAGAAGTTTCAATATGTAAAACAACTCTCTCTGCATATTGAGAGTCAGTGACTATATTGAGGGCTTCTGTGAAGTCCATCAGTACCATAAGAATGGCATACAGTTCTGCCTTTTGTACAGAGCTGTATGGACTTTGTACTACTTTATTTAAGTCTCCTGATTTATATCCTGCTTTCCCTGATTTATTTGCATCAGTATAGAATGTGAGGACTCCAGAAATTCTTTTGTCATACAATGTGAGGAAGGACCCATTCAGTCTTCTTTATGAATTCTATTCTCTTACTTTTGGGATAGTGGTTGTTAATCTCTCCCAAAAAGTTACTGCAGGCTCTCTGCCAGTATTGATTATCTTTCCATAGTGATAAAATTTCCTCATTAGTTAAAGGTACTACAATTTCTGCAGGGTCCATTCCTGGCAACTGGCGAAGTCTTAGTTTAACTTTTTGAATCAAACCAGAGGTCTTTTCCATATAAGTCTTTAATTTCTTTTTTTTTTTTATTTTTTGGTTTTTTTCAAGACAGGGTTTCTCTGTGTAGCTTTGCGCCTTTCCTGGTACTCACTTTGGAGACCAGGCTGGCCTTGAACTCACAGAGATCCACCTGCCTCTGCCTCCCGAGTGCTGGGATTAAAGGCGTGCGCCACCACTGCCCGGCTAAGTCTTTAATTTCTTATTTGGTTTACTTGTAGGAATATCCATTCCAATATAATATCTTCCCTCTGCATCAAAATACCTGTTGGGGAATGTCTGGAGGGGAATATGACAAGAATACATTTAAGTTCTGGATGCACACAATCCACATGTGCTTCTCGAATTGTCTTTTCTACTAGAGCCAATTCCTTCTCAGCTTCGGCTGATAATTCTCTTGGATTTTTAATTCTTTGTCTCCTTCTAGAGTATTAGTCAAATTTTGTGGTCCATCTTTGGGTATTCCCATGATACCCAGTAAGTTGGAAATGCTTCCTAATAACTTTTGAAAATCATTAAGAGTCTTCAATCGATCTCTCCTTAGTTGTACCTTTTGGAGTCTAATTTTTTGCAGCTCTATCTTATATCCTAAGTAATTAATAGAATCTCCTCTTTGTATTTTTTCAGGAGCAATTTGCATTCCCCAGCGAGGCAAAAATTTTTATACTTCTTCAAACATGCTTTCTAATGTATCTAACTTTGGATCAGCTAATTGGATATCATTCATATAGTGATAAATTATAGATTTTGGAAACTTTACACGAATTATCTCCAATGGTTTCTGCACAAAGTATTGACACAAAGTAGAGCTGTTTAACATTCCCTGTGGGAGGACCTTCCATTGATATCTCTTGACTGGTTGAGAATTGTTATAATTAGGTACTGTGAAGGCAAATTTTTCTCTATTATTTTCTTGTAAGGGTATGGTAAAGAAACAGTCTTTTAAGTCAGTAACTATTATAGGCCATTCTTTGGGTAGCAGAGAGGGCAAGGGCATCCCAGTCTGTGGGAGCCCATTGGCTGAATTACTTTATTAATAGCTCTCAGATCTGTCAACATTCTCCAATTACCATACTTTTTTTAAATAACAAATACAGGAGAATTGTTCTAAAGCTTGTAGCTTCTCCTTTGTCAAAGGACATTGTCCAATCCAGACAGGTTTATTAATTAGCCGTTTTAAAGGTAAGGCAGTTGGTACTTTTGAGAGTTCAACAGCAGTTGTGCTCTGTTTGTGAACAGCCTGAATTGTTGGTGCCTGATTTTTACAGCATGTCATGATATTATTCCTAGAAACATGCATTGGTCTGTATTCCTTTTCTGAAAGTGTAGGAATTTTAATCTGGGTATTCCACTGTTGTAACAGATCTCAGCCCCAAAGCTTTACTGCTACATTTGCTACATATGGCTTCAGCCTTCCTCTCTGTCCTTCTGGCCCTATGCATTCAACCCATCTCGAACTCTGTTTTATCTGAGATAGGGTGCCAATCCCTAAACGTTGGACATCTACCTCTTGAAGAGGCCAATTCGGATGCCATGATTTTGGTGTAATTATAGTCACATCTGCACCTGTGTCTAACAGGCCCTCCATAACCAGGCCATTAATTTGAATTCTAAGCTTTGGTCTTTGGTCATTTGGTCAAAATATTTGTTTTATAGTATTCTTTGTAAACTGTGATCCACCTATCCATGCTGTTTTATCATCCATTGCAGTATCGGTTTTTACATTAGGCATTGGTTTATTCAGTTGTCCTGGAGAGGAATTTCTTCCACAGTGGCTGGGAATGTTCATACTACGTTTGATTTGGGAGCCTGCAAGAGGCCCCCTGAGACGTTTCCTGCCAGTAAAGGGTTGACTCGTATATCTATTTTTGATCTGCACTCACTGGTCCAATGTTGGCCTTTGCCACACCTTCTACATAATCCGGGAGGTGGTTGGGGTCTCCTGTTTAGGCTATTCCTAAAAGGAGTATTACTTCTAGGAGTTCCCCATGTACAATTTTTACTTATATGACCTGGTGTACCACATTTAAAACATTTGGTATTACGGGGCCTTCTTTCACCTCTGGGATTTGTCTCTCCTATCCAAGCCTCATTACTGTAGTTAAGAGACTCAACACCATTTGTATACTGAATCCATTCTTCCAAAGGAGCTGATCTGATCTTTAATGGTGTAAGTATTCTTCTGCATTCTGCATTAGCATTGTCAAACACCAAGGACTCAGTTAATACTTTTCTTAATTCTTTATCTGATACAGCTCTTGTTATAGCTGTGTTCAGCCTTTGTAAAAAATCAGTGAAGGGTTTATGTGGTCCCTGAAATATCTTTGTGTATACCTCAGTTGGTTTTCCAGGTTCTGGAATTTTTTTCCAAGCATTTAGAGCTGCTGTATGGCATAGGGATATTGTATGCTCATTATAAATGGCTTGTACATTCCTGTCAGCGAAACATCCCTCACCAAGTATTTGATCTTGGGAGATCAGAAAACCTCTGAGTTTACCTTGTTGTTCTAAATTTTTTGCCTCAGCTCTCAACCAGCTTTTCCACTGTAGCTGCTGGCTATATTCTAGAAAAGCTGAAATTAACTGATGCCAGCCATCTGGGATGATTCTATGTGAGGTAGACCACGAATTTAACATCTGTTTTACGTATGTGGAGTGTATCCAATACATAACTACTGCTTCCTTTATATTTTTAAAGTCCCTTTTTGAATGTGGTTGTAATGTATATGTATTATATGGCTCGGGGTGTGTGTCATCCACTGGCTTCTCATGGATGATAACAGGATAAGCCATTGTGTGAGAGCCATTTGGAGATGCTACAGCCTCTATGGTCTTGCCCTTCTGCCTATTAATTCCCTTGTCATGTTTACTGAGAGTTTCTTCTAAGGCCTGCAAACAAGCACCTAGGGTCTGTTCTGTGGAGTGAACCTCCTCTCTGGCAAGGGATTCCAGGTTTCTCATGGAAGTTTTTATGTTCCTCAGAAACACATGATTCCATGGACCTTATCTTATCAATTAATGATAATCTTTCTTCCTTATATAGTGTCTGGAGAGTTAGTGTTCTGTCTATTAAATATTCACATTTATTATCAATAAAATCAATTTTTGGTACAAGCCTGTTTTGTAAATCCTGATCAGCAGATTCCAGAGAAAGAATCTTTTTCTGTAAGCTTTCATTGTTATCCTTTAAAGCAGATTCCAGAGAGAGAATCTTTTTCTGTAAGCTTTCATTGCTCTCTCTTAAAGCCTGTATCAGTCCCAATAATGACTCATCTTTGTTCTTGTTATTAAACCAGTGTTTGAACTCTGTGTGAATTATTACAATGAATGCCAAAATGGTACAGGCCAGATATGCCTTAGGAAGGTTGTATACTTTCAGGAAGATGTCATTCATCATACAGGCAAAAAGGTTTTCAAATTACAAGAATTACTCAAAAATTGTTAGTCAATTTTAAGGTGTAAAATTATCAAGTACTTTTACTTGAAACTATATGCTTACCTTTTCGTGGTTTTGGGGGGGTGTAGTAGCACTTTTCAGCCAGCAGGTGGCGTTGGTACAGCTCCAAAGCAGGTCCTTCTGGTGATCTTGGCTGACTGAAGCTCGCTGGAGTCAAGATGGCAGGAGCCGGAGCCGGCGCCGGCACTCAGGAAGCGGGGGAGTGACTCTTTCATTGGTCTCGGGGCTAAGCTAGGGAACTGAGACCGGACTAGCTGCTCCCTTTTTCGGGAATGGAACCATGTAGGCGTTCCCTGGTTATATGGAACTTTGCAGGCGGGTTTAGGTACCCTGCTAGCCGGGGAGGAGGCTGAGGGTGGGAGCTACCCAGGCCTTTGGAATTTGCCCCACGTGAGTGCCAGATATTGGTGAAATTATTAAGGGCACTCCACGTAGTTAAAAGGAGATTTATTTAATGGCGTAACTTACAAATTAAGGGATAGGTTGGTCGCAGGGTCTGGGGAAGGTGTATCGCAGTCCAGCAGTGTTCTCTGGAGCTCTGCTTGGCCCACCTCCACTGTCCAGGGTCCCGGCACAGGGAAAGCACTGGCCGATCTAGATCTCGGGTCTCCAGGCACCTCCCTTGACCCTGCCTTGTAGGCATGACAGTTTCCGAAGTCTCAGTGGGGGTTGGAACTTCCAGATCAAAGTTGGAATGGCTACCCACTACACTGGGCTTTCCCAACAGTTTGACTAATGGTGGACACCATGATCTGCTATGCATATGTTTCCTTGAGTGTGCTGGTCCCCACATCTGTACTTCTCATTGCTTTTCATCTAGCAACTATGCAGCCCCTCATCTCAACCTCTTGACTCCAGAATCAGCTAGTTGCTTTCTTGTCTATTTTCAAATAGTGATCTGTGCCCATCTCTATTGGTATTTTCCTCACTATTTTGAAAGAATCTTTTGGTAATTCTATCTTGCCCTCTAACTATGAATACTTTCTGGATGGGGGCCTTGTCTCTGTATCTTCAGCCTACAGCACCCAATTGATCACCTATTGAACTAGTGTCTGTTAAACTCTATCTTCTGAACAAATCAATTGATTCATTATGAGTTCTGTAAAATTTTCAGACTCCACTGAGATTTTTATTAACTTCACAGGTAACTGTAGACAAAAACTCCCTGTGTGTTTATGGGATAGTAACCATATCAAAGACTATTCTTGGTGCTATTAGTTCCATAGGATCATCAAGACTCAACACATTTACACACATAATTATCATGTGCTTATAATATCCTTACCTTTAAAACAGTTACTTATTAATAAACTGAAATGTTAAATCCACAGATAAGGCAATGCCCTACCAGGAAAGGAAAAGAGAAGATAAATCAACAGGTCATTGTGATTAAAGTCATCACATGCACAATCATAGACGTTGTAATAGCTAACCCACCAGCATCTACCCAGATTAAATAAAGCCTAGAGGACCACAAATAAAATCATCCACCTCCTATTCCTTTATTATCTGACACAGCAATCTTGTTTGAAAGTTATAATTTTTTCTTTTTTTTTAAATTAATTAATTTATTTATTTTTCTATTATCAGCTTGATACAGCATAAATTCTTATCCTAATAGTGAAATGTTTGATTGAGGCTTGCCCAGTAATTGAGTAAAACCAAAACTTATCATAAGCCACAGTCATCTTAGGATCCCCCCTGCTATATAGCCTCCCTGGTTGTATGGGTTGCAGTCTGATTGTTCTATGCTTTATATCTAGAATACACTTACGAGTGAGTACATACCATGTTTGTTCTTTTGGGTTTGGGTTACCTCACTCAGGATGATATTTTCTAGTTCCACCCATTTGCCTGCAAATTTCATGCTGTCGTTGTTTTTCTCTGCTGAGTATACTCCATTGTGTATATGTACCACATTTTCTTAATCCATTCTTCAGTTGACAAGCATTTAGGTTGTTTCCAGGTTCTGGCTATTACAAATAGTGCTTCTATGAACGTAGTTGAGCATGTACCTTTGTGGTATGATTGACCATTCCTTGGGTATATGCCCAAGAGTAGTATAACTGGGTCTTGAGAAAGACTTGTTCCCAATTTTCTGAGAAACTGCCATACTGATTTCCACAGTGGTTGTACAAGTTTGCATTCCCACCAACAATGGAGGAGTGCTCCCTTTGCTCTGTATTCTCTCCAACATTGACTGACATTAGTGTTTTTGATCTTAGCCATTCTGACAGGTGTAAGGTGGTATCTCAGAGCTCTTTTGATTTGCATTTCTCTGATGATTAAGGTTGCTGAGCATTTCTTTAAATGTCTTTCAGTCATTTATGATTTTTCTGAGAATTCTCTGTGTAGCTCTTTAGCCCATATTTTAAATTGGATTGTTCAGTATTTTGATATCTAGTGTCTTGAGTTCTTTATATACTTTGGAGATCAGTCCTCTGTCAGATGTGGAATTGGTGAAGGTATTTACCCATTCTGTAGGCTGTCCTTTTGTCTTATTGACCGTGTCTTTTGCCCTACAAAAGCTTCTCTACTATAGAGATATAGTAATACAAACAGCTTGGTACTGGTATAAAAACCGACATACAGACCAATGGAATCGAATTGAAGACCCTGACATTAATCCACACACATATGAACACCTGATTTTTGACAAAGAAGCCAAAACTATACAGTGGAAAAAAAAGAAAGTATCTTCAACAAATGGTGCTGGCATTACTGGGTGTCAATATGTAAAAGATTACAAATAGATCCATATCTGTCACCATGCACAAAACTCAAGTCCAAGTGGATCAAAGACCTCAACATAAATCCAGTTACACTAAACTTAATAGAAGAGAAAGTAGGAAGTACTCTTGAATGCATTGGCACAGGAGATCACTTCCTAAATATAACACCAGCATCACAGACACTGAGCACAACAGTTAATAAATGGGACCTCTTGAAACTGAAAGTTACAATTTAAATGCTTCTGATGAATAAGAAAGTTTAGCTATGCTCCAATGAGCATATTTAGGCAACACAAATTGGACTTGGATGAAACTCACAAATAATTAATAAAAATGTTATATTGGGGAAAATAAAGGAAATGTTTATCTGACTTCTGGTGTAGTTGAGGTCATCCTGTGGATACCTAACTAATATTATGTTCCACTTATCAATAAGTATCTATGCTTCCCATGATTTATGTTTCAAGCTCCTAAACATGAAGTGCTGTCTGATGGATACAATATCAATGGAACACACAGTCATATCTGCATCCTGCTGTAGGACTATATAGAATTTCAATGTTTGTCCAATAAATTTAAAAGTCTATTCAAACTCCCATCTAAATGAGAAGAGTTTCCTTAAATCTCAGAGAATCAATCAGCATGCCAAAGCAGGTCAGTTAGTCAGTGCTTTTGTTTTAATTTTCCTCACTAGCCTCAGTCATTTCAAAGACAGCTAAAGACTAGTTATTTGAGACTTGATGAGTCCACAGCTCTTTAAAACACTAAATCATTCATCATCCCCTCCAGTCCCTGTGCAATAGGTAAAAATTACCATTCATCCTTTACAGATGGAATATTTGAAATGTAAAACAGCATAACCAAGGCCAGACAGGAACTCAGTATCATGATTAAACAAAAACTCTTGAGTTTTCAACAGCCAAGCCTTGGCAAAGGAATTTATCACATTGCCATTTTATATAAAGAGCACAGAAATCCAGGACAGGGGTACTTAAGAAGGAACTAAGAGTTTTAAAGCAACGTGAAAGTCTCTTTAATGCAGGCTGAAGTTCATAGGCAATCAGCTGAATTCTCCCCACTCCTGCCTGTAAGTAGCTAGCTGTCAGAACCAGTGATTTAGGTTACTTAGAATGACCTAAACAGATTGAATGCTGATAGCAGTGGGCAAGACAAAAAAGAAGGGCAGGGAGGACTTACATGCTGTCATCTGTACTTCGAGGGAATGTTAAACAGCATTAGTGCAAGCAACTTGTTCACCTATTTTGGGCTGTTCTCTACACTGAGGATATAATTTCATGAACCTTGGCAGAAATTTATAATTGACTCAAAGAAGTTCTCCATCCATATATGTCCTTGCTTATAATTGCCTGACTTGGGCACTGGCAACTGAACTGAGGTCCTATGAATGAGTAGAGAGTTCTCTAAACCACTGAGCCATCTTTCCACCACCAACCACCCCCAAGATGGTTTCTGGGTACAATACTGTTGGACTGATTCCTTCAGGAGATCCTCCCTCACCTGATGAGGAAGGTAGGGTGGGTGGGGATTATCATCTCCATTATCTAGGTGATGATATGGAAGCTCACTGGCTTCTGTGAGTTTCTCAGATCAACACAGTTGAGGATAGTTGAGGCAAGATAGACTCCAGGACCCCCAATAACAAAGCTATTTTGTCTCCATACATAGGCAGCTTTACACAGTTCACTAATGGTCCTCTATCCCTGCCTCTGAGGTAGGGCAACTTCTAACCAATCAAATGATGGGGAGAGCTAGATTATCACTCAGCATCCTTCTAGGATCATCTTTTAATCATCACAGTCATTATTATAGCCCACTGAGAACGAACTGAAGAGTATAAGAAGGAGATCTTCTCATCTTTCTGGACCATCAACAAACATGGCCTTTTGATGGAGATTAAATCATCATAGTTAATAAGGTTTATGAAAAGTCACTTTGACATATTCATTCAAATACATTATGCCAGTAACAAGGAGCTTTACAATGTAATAGAAAACACAGGTTTTAGATTAATAAATATAGCATGCCTTATTTCCAAGATACTAATAAATTGGGTATCAACTAATATACTATGAAGTTATCAGTAGTAAAACCACAAGTTATTAAGAGAAAATCAGGGAAGAACATAAAGTCAGTTTTGCAGGTAATGATTTTTATTATTTGGATAAAAATAGAAAAATTTGTAAGCAGCAGTGGGAGGAAAGAACTGAAAAATTATAAAGGACATGGATCTCCTTCTGAGTTGCCTATCAAGGAAGGAAAGATATACCATGAACCTGTCACTCCAGGCACTTGCAGCTCAGGTGCGATTTGCATGCTGAAAGCTACTCGGGCTCCAAACAGCTTGCCAGGCTCTGTATATATATGACCTCACCCCATATATATATATATATATACATATATATATGTATGTATGTATATATATGTATATATATGTATATGTATATATATATATGTATATATAACCTCACCCTATGCTGGAATATAGCAGCTGTTCACATTTGTGCCATTTGCTGCAAAGGCTTGGCCCATAACTAATTGAGCACTTCAGTCCTGTGAAGATTGACTGCTTGGAAATATTTACATGAAATTCCTTTATCCAGATGGAAGCTGACCAGGACAATAAGATAAGAATCTTCATCTCACAGGACTGTCAGTGCATCTTGACAGGAGTTGGGGACTGTTTGAGGGGAAGAGAGAGCTGCCTGCTGCTAATTCACAGAGAAGAGTGAAAACAAAAAAACGTCAGACTTGTATTGCTGCTGTCTTCTCCCCAAGCTAACTAAACAGAGCCTCCTTTTGTGAAAACAGTCTGTATTGTTATGATGTCAACTTATCAGGAAGGATTTAAGACCTTCCATCTCAGTAGAACCACTCCCTCAATTCCTGGATTTCCAGCCCTGGAATTGATTGGCAGATATAAATACCATCACTGGAAATTCCTTAGCATTTCTTTTCTCAGGATCCAATAATAATCTTGCTGGAAGCAGCTATAAAACCTGGCTGGCCCAGAAGCACTTATCCTAGTTTTATCACCAATGAGCTCTGTTGCTCAGGAAACCCCACTCTTTATGGCGTCTCATTCTTCCCATCTGTAGAATTTGAGATGTTGTCAGATTTAACTTCAAGTTAGCTTCCAGCTCTGAAAGAATCCATGTAACTGTCTTTCATAAAAGTTATTCCACTCTCAATACTTAGAAGACATAAAAGGCAAAACAAATGATCAAAGATAGTGAAAAAGTATTTTCATGTTTAGATAAATATATCATTTGATTTAGATAAATATATCATTTCCTTCCTAGGTATTTTTCAAACCAACAGAAACATAGAAAATGTGTACCTTGTCCAAGTGAAACAATTAGCAAAATAATTAAAAGTAACAGACTCTGTCTGTAGTGTCAGTTATGAAGGGATCAGATTATAGTTCAATTACTTCTCTGGGTCTTCCATTTGAGCTCAGAAAAGTCATGTCAAGATGAGGAATCATAATTTTTGGGTCAGGAATGAAACTGGACTTAAGGATTTGGGATAAAAGGTATAGAATTTCCCCTTGAGGTTCACATGCCAGTATAATAACCTAACATTGTTACACAATACAGTGAAATCTTGAGTAGGACATTCAAATCATATCTTGAAGGATAGAGAAGTAAAGTCAGGAAAGACTCTGCAGTGATAGTTTTGAGTTATGTAGGTAAGGGGGGGCAACAAAAGGACAGGGTGGAGAAGAGTGTAGAGAATGTCCTAGGAAGGTTTTAGAAACATGAAATGGTATGTGAGTAATGGAGTTTGGAATGCTGTGAGCATGGATGTGGCAAGACACACAGGGTAAGCACTTGATCACCCAGACAGAAGAGTCAATGGTAGGTGTGTAGGAGATTCTGGTACTTGTTGAGGCTGAAAAGCACTAACACAGACAGCCAAAGCCACTGGACTAGCCAGTGCAGGCCCAGCATATTTCTGTTTCTCCTCTCTAATACTTTGGTTTTGAAGAATCAGTGAATTCATCCAGGAAAATGACATCACTTTTCAGGGTGTCCAGAATGTACAAAGCTGTAACTTTAATCAGACTAAGGACATAAATGTAAGTTATGTCATTTTGAATCTGGAGGAAAGAAGTTAATGGGTCCAATGTCAAGAGGCAAGGAGTCATGGTGCCCTGGTTCAGGTGTCACCACCCATAGTTTCTGAATAAAGTGTCTTGAACAACATATCCTTATACCTCATTTTTCATTTTATTTATGTTTTAAGATTTATTTTATTTCTCTCTGTCTCTCTCTCTACTTTTGTGTGCATATACATATTTGTGGTTATCAACAGAGACCAGAAAAGGGTGTTGGATCCCTTGGAGATGAAGTTCCAGGTAGTTATGAGGCAACTGATGAGGGTGCTGGAAATAGAACTCAGGTCCTCTGCAAGAATAACAAGCACTCTTAACCTCTGAGAATTCTCTCCAGCCCCATATAAACTTGTTTTTAAAGCTGAACTATCAGAAAACATCTCAAATGTGATAAAAAAAATTGCTATTACTTTAAAAAAAATTTTTTTAAACATGATATGCATATATGTGGGGAAGGACTTGTGCATGTGGGTACAAATACCTAAGAAATCTAGGATTGTTTCATCATATGCCCTGGAGATGGAGTCACAGGCGATTGTAAGCTGACTAACATGAGTGCTGAGAACCAAACCTGGGTCTTCTATAAGAGCAGTGCATGTTTTTAACTGCAGTGACATACCACAATCACCTTCAAAAAAGCAAAAACAAAGAAAGAAAGAATCCAGGGCTAAGGAGATGGTTTGGTGGATAAAGCATATGCCATGTAAGCATGAATACCAGAGTTCAGATCCCCAGTACTCACTAAAGAGCTGGCAGGCATGGTAGCCCACTGTAATTCCAGCACTTAGGAGGCAGATGCATAGGATTTCCCTTTACCTCTTTCTCCAACACATACATTACATACAGCAAGCTAGACAAGTTAGGCTAGTTGACTGGGAGAGCTGCAGGGTCAGTGAGAGTCCTTGCCTCAGTAAACACAGTGGAGGACCGACCTAGGCCCTCTGCATGTGGGTGACAGTTGTGTAGCTTGGTTTGTCTGTGGGGTCCCTAGCAGTGGGACCAGGATCTGTCCCTGGTGCATGAGCTGGCTTTTTGGAACCTATTCCCTATGGTGGGATGCCTCACTGAGCTTTGATGCAGGGAGAAGGAACTTGGTCCTGCCTCAACTTGATATGCCATGCTTTGTTGACTCTAATGGGAGGTCTTCCCCTTTCTGAGAAGTGGATGGAAGGAGGGGGTAGAAAAGAGGTGAGGGGAGAGAACAGGAGGAGAGGAGGGAGGGGAAACTGTGGTTGGTATGCAAAATAATAATAATAATAATAATAATAATAATAATAATAATAATAATAATAAAAGGTCCCTCTGGTTGGGTGGCAGTAGCACACCAATTTAATCTCAGCACTTGGGAGGCAGAGGCAGGTGGATCTCTATGAATCTGAGACTGCCTTTCACTATCCCCACTCCCCCAATAAACCTCTTGCATTATGTTGTATAATATGATCTCTGCAGTATACCTTGGCCCAGGCCTGCCAAGGTACTCTGTCACTGAACCCTAACATTACCAAACCCTAACTTTAGCTTAACCACTTAATTCTAACTCTTGGTATCCCCTGCAAAGATAGAGTTTCTTCTTTTTGGAAATGTTTTATACCAGCAGATAATTGTAGCTCTCACTTTTCACCAAGGAATCTTTCTGCAGCAGATGGAGCTACTACAAAGATCCACAACTGGTCAAAATAGAGTGAATGAGTGACTGTGGGATGCCCTGCCCCAAACAGATACATCTACAATGCAATCCCTACATCTGAATTAGACTTAGAGAATATTGCATAAGAAAGGGGAAAAGACTATAAGAGCCTGAGGACCAAGATACTTGCTATGAGATTGCTTCTCTTTGACATGACAGAAAAGCAGCACCCCTGAAACCTCAACAACATTGTTGCCTAAGATGACACCAACTGACATTTCAATTTCACAAGGCTCAGACCTAGATGAAGAGCTACAGTCTATTAATAGCTGCTGGAGGAGGAAGAATCAGTTTCTCCAAGGATATGTCCCCTGATGAGTTATCTAATTCCAAGTTGGCAGCCCTAGACACATGTAGGTAAGACTGACACTAAATGGACTCAGTTGGGTGTGTGTGTGTGTGTGTGTGTGTGTGTGTGTGTGTGTGTGTGCATGTGTGTGTGTGTGTGTGTGTGTGTGTGTGTGTGTGTGATAAATCTGAGAGGGAGGAGGTAGGGGGAGAGAAGAAAGGGTAGAAATGATATAAATAAATGTACTTGTGTAAGAAATTTTCAAAAAATATGTAAGGTTTGTATGTTTAAATAATCAAAAGAGGAACACATTTTCTAACATGTGAAAAATCACATAAAGGTCAACATCAGTATTGTTGGTAAGTGGATTTTTATTGAAATGTTACCACCTAGACTTCTTCGCATATTATCAAGTCTGTTGCTGCACCAACAAACAACTGCATGATTAAACATGCAGAGCAACACAGGAGAAACAAAGTGAATAACCTCTTTGCAAGTCAACTCAATATCAGGCTCAGCAAATATATTTTTATCCCTTACTTTTATGAAACAATATTTTCACCACCATAATAACAAATAGCCTGATGTTATTTTAAGATGTAATGAGCTAAAAAAGCGCATATGCAAAGATGGCATTCCACAGTGAGTACACTGGCTTGATTCACTATAGTATATCATATCACAATAGCCAAACATCAGACATTTAATTTCTCTGAGCATGTTCAAATCAAATGCTAATTAGTAACAATGTATAAAGAACTATACATACACTGTACTTAGCGATACGTATCACCTTATAAATACTTACATTTGAGACTCAATATTCTAGTCCAGTTGAGGTATTGAAAAATATGCCTGCTGTGCTGGGCTCAAGGGCTGACTTTATCTGATGTTGTTATGGAATCACTGATGACTATTAGATGTTGGAGTGATGAGATCTGTCACAGAGAAGGACTCAGCCAGTGAGCTACATAGGTGTACAGGAAGAATAAGGGGAGTGTCTCCAAGGAAAGTCAGACAGCTCAAGGTGAAGTGACAGATACAAAAGGTAAGTCCTATAATTCTGGAATTGCAAAGATCCATTGTATTGCCCATTTAGGGAAAGGGTCTTTTGAAACTCAGCCAAGGCTAACTTCAGAGAGTGTAGAGGCCAGACTACAATGAGCTAAAGAGTAAACTAAAACAAATGACAAATTATTTTTATTAGAGATGTGAAGAAGAAGAGGAGAGAGATTGGGCAGTCACCTAATGAAGATGCAAAGTTAATTTTTTTCTTCCATCTTAAGGAGGTGAGTTCAGAAATACTCAAATATATTTAAAAGGCTAAGGAGAACAAGCTTGCAGAAGTGTGAGGGAGAGGTGAGAGGTGATAGTTGAAAAGCTAAGCAAGTGAGAGTTGGCAAAAGTGAGAGGAGATGGAGCCATCAGGGCGAGTTTGTGTTCCAACTAATAGGAAGGAAGTGAGTTGGAAGCAAATGAAGCTTAGCATGGAGGGCTGCAGGCAAAAAGAACTCAGAGGGGGTCCAGCCAGCATCCCTGCTTCTCTGGAGGAGGGAGACAGGGCTATCTGATGAAAGTGAATGAATAGAAATGAAATGGAGCTGAGAATATGGGTTATTCTCAAAAGGCATAGATGCTCCAAATGGAGAACCAGACACTTCCTTCCTATGCCTTCTTCTCTATCATCTAAGTATCATGGTGTCTCCTCTAGAATCTGCAAAGTGATGCTCTCAGAAGGACCAATCTTAAACATGTGCACCTACCATATTGGGAGTATCATCATGCTCTCAGAAGGACCAATCTTAAACATCTGCAACTATATTGAGAATATCATCATGATATCAAAAAATATGTAAGGTTTACTATCTTTTTGCTACCACCTTCCTTTTATATGTTGTTCTCAACATTATGTAACTTGGGGGAGGTTTTCCTTTTTCATGTACCTAACTCAGATGACAGCTTCAATAGCTACCTAATTCCCCCTGGACTTTCTGTTTGGGTTTACCATCCTGTCACAAGCACCTTTCTGTGACTAGGTTCCCCCTCCCCCTGTTTTCAGTTTCATAGGAGGATTGGTTCTAAAGACTTTATTTTAAAGATCTAATCAAGGGTAACATTCTTCTATTTTTAACACTCCATTGCCCTCTACAGTAGATAAACATGAATAGCACCAAGTGTGGGAAAAGCAGCAAGATAATTGGTATGGAAAGACTTACTCTAAAACTGCAGTTTTCCTCATTAAGAAAACATCCATTGAGAGCAGTGTAATTTTATTGAATTCATAATTGAAATAAATAATTAAATTTCCATAATAACCACATGGGAAACTGAAGAGTTTCTGGTCACAGACTTAGCTATAACAGAAATTTCCCCAAATAAGTTGTACTCAGAAATAAATAGCCATTGTATTCTGCTTCAAATTTACATAGTAATCTTTCTCTGAAAAAATTAAAATATCTAAAGTAACAAAAAATGTTGTCTAGTTTTGCATACATGTCAAGAAAGGTAGAATAATGGGAGTTAGGAAGGTCAAGTGCCATTAAAATTGTATCAAAAGGTTAAGTAACTGGAGTTCATTTCTCTAAGCATCTCTCCCTGTTCTGTATGTCTGTAATTTATAGATGAGATCAGAGTCTCCAAACTGAGTTCTGATTCTCAGTTCAGGGTCTCCATTGCTTAATACAGTCTTTCTTACCAGGACAATAACTGAAGAAAGACTCATGTAGGGCCTGAGTGAAAATGGGAGGTGGTCCCCAGTACAATAAGAGCAAGCAGCAAACACACAGCCTTTGTTTCATGGTGCTCTGAAATAAACCAGGGAATGTCACATATAATTTATCTGAAAAGATTAAACCTTACTATCCAAGATGGTTCTATGGGGGCCATTCTCATTCAAACCACCACACTTTTCCAGAGTAAATTCAAGCACAAGTATTAATTTTTTAATATAAAAATAAAAACTTTTCCTGCCCTTATGCTTTGTCCTTCATCTCAGAGATTACCAGGTTAGTTTTAGAAACATAGATGTCTAAAAAGAGGGAAAACACCTTTACTCAGAAGATAAATCACACTCAGCCTTGTGATGTAAAGATCTTCATTGACAGGACCTGGAAAAATACACGAAAGTTAGAAATTTTCTCATGAGCAAATTTAGAGAAAATTCTATTAAAAAAGTATCAAAAAAAACTAAGGTGTTTGGATGGGGTAGAGAGGATGCACAACACCCAGAAGACTCTGTTTTTTATTATTTTTACTTTTTTTCTGAGACTAGGGAAAAACAAATTGTTTTGTGCCAATTGTCCTTCTTTGCACTGTGTGTGTTTGCCCATGGGAGAGACATGTCATGCTATAGGCTGAAACTCGAGAGAAAAATACAAAATAATAAAATATACAGAGGTAGGTCATCTGAGGAAAGACTACACACACATTCTTGAAATTAGACTTTGTATGAGAAAATCAAAGAAATGTTTAAGGTCTGACATAAGCCTCATAACGCAGAAGTGTATGTACAACATTTCATTATTAACAAGAAAGCTGTTGGCAAAGCTAAGTGCTTCATTTATACTGCTGAATCAAAATGCTGGAGTCTGGGTAATTCACAAATAACAGAAGGTAATTTCTCACCACCTTAGAGGCTGAAAAATCTCAAGATCCAGGCCATAGCATCAACTGAGGACCTCCTGGTGTTGTCCTCTGTGCAGGATAGCAAAGTGGGTTAGAACAGACAAAAGAAGACCTGTTATGGGATGTCTTTCTTTATGCTGTGAATATGTGTTGATATGATTGGTTAATAAAGAAGCTGCTCTGGCCTATGATAAGTCAAGTTATAGTCAGGCAGAAAATCCAAGAGAGAGACAGGAAGAAGAAAGGGAGAAATGAGAGAGACACTGGCCTACTGCCCAAGGAGCAACATGCCAGCAGACTGGTAACACCACAGCCAGGTGGCAAAACATAGATTAATGAAAATGGGTTGATTTGGGATGTTAGAGCTAGCTAACAAGAAGCTTGAGCCATTAGGCCATACAGTTTGTAAGGAATATAAGCCTCTGTGTGTTTACTTGGGTCTTAGTGGCTGCAGGACCAGGCAGGACACAGAGAAACCTTCCGGCTACAGAAGACCCAGTTCTACAAATCCATTTTATAACATGGCATTTCCTAGGGATCTATGACTAAATGCCTAGTCACCTCAGATAAGATACCAATGATAGACCTAAGAAATGATTACACTCAAGCTTACCATGGCAAATCAATGCAGTTTACTGGAGTTACTGACAGGAGCACAGATGGAGTCACTTCCCAGATTGTGGGTAGCTTAAGGGAAGCTACATCACTGAAAAAGCCCACTTCAAGATGGGGTATGACTCTTGAAAACTGTATCCCTTGAGCTCTTGTCCTACTTGCAGGCAGCTCTACTGAAGAGTCCTCTCTTTCCCAGCAGTTATTACTGGTGACAAACCTCTGGGAAGACTCAAGAATCTTGTAACTTTCTGAACTTCTGGAGTTATGTAATCTCAGGAGTCTCCCTCCTGCCCCCAGGACAGAATGTCCCAGTTCAAAGAAAACAACGCCACTAATGAGGATGGTTCACAAGAATGCAAAGCCTAATTAACTAAACACGTCCCTAAAGGCTGACCCCCTCCTTATGCTGTTGTTTTGGCAGCTATATGAATTTCAGGAGACACATTAAGATTATAACATGAACATCTTGGAAAAGATATTTTGCACAGAAACCCAAAAACCAGATCCTGGAACGATGGCTCAGTGGCTAAAAGCATTTGCTGCTTTTGCAATGGACCCAAGTTTGGTTCCCAGGACCCATATTGGGTGGCTCAAAAGCACATATAACTCTAGCTTCAGGGGATCAAAGCCTCCATGAATACACACACACACACACACACACACACACACACACACACACACACACACACACACACACATGTACCTAATTAAAATTAAATGAATCATTTTTATGGGCTGGAGAGATGTTTCAGTGATTAAGAACCCTTGATCCTCTTACAGAATGCACAAGTTCAGTTCCCAGCACCCACACAATAACTCAAAACTATCTACAACTCCAGTTTCAGGGGAGGGAATGCCCCCTTCTGGCCTCCACAGGCATCAGACATGCAACTGGTGCACATACAGCAAAATACAGGTAAAAACTCATACCCATGCTCTAAAAATGAATAAATCTTAAAAAGTTTAAATATAAATATAAAAGTACATAATTAAAAAATGTCCCAAACCCATTTTTCATAGTACATCTATGACTGGGGTTTTGTGTAGTACACTTTGAGAGCTCCTGGTATAATTCTATGGGAACATGACATGTGAGTATAAAAGAGCCACTGCTTGTGTACTTTTTATGGCTTGTAGTACATTTCCACTCATTCTTATGCATTTAATTCTCCAAATTACCCTATAAGGTCAGTACTACAATATGCATTTCAAAGATGTAGAATCATAAGCTTAGTGGGGTTAAATAACCTCCCCAAAGTCTCGTAAGTAATTATAGCAGAATCAGGACTCAGACAGGAACTTTAGACTTTAGCTTTAGATTCTTTGGTGTTTCCAGTAGGAGGACAATAATTAAGCAGGAAAAAAAAGGGGGAGTGGGGCATACTAATAAACTTTCTAAGGAATTTAACTATGTTCTGAGGACAATATCTTTAATCACCCACGATTTCAGGAGTAGGCAGAGTTCCTGCATTTCCATTTTGTGGCAGTCAGTTTTTCTTCTGTTTCTCTTCTCATTAGACCCCAAATAATATTTGCTGTTCTTTCAAGAATGCAGGCCACACAACTTGCAGTAGCATTGCTGTCTGATACTTATAGCTTACACTGAACGTCCCTGAATGGCCTGAGCAAGAAATAGACACACTGATGTCTGGTGTTTGTCATTACCAATGACACTTACTTACTGAATAGATGTCTCTTTGACCCACTGTCTTCAATGGGAGTCAGAGCCTCCATCTATTGTCAAAATTCTCCACAAAGAAAGGAATAGCTAGACCAAAATGTAAATAAATAAAGAACATAAAAAGACCTTTAGTAAGAACAATGGTGGTGAACTGGGGAGATGACTAAGTCAGCAAAATGTTTTCCTTAAAAGCATTAGAAACTTAGTTCATATACACAGAATCCACACTGAAACAGTCTTGACATAGAGCACACATTTGTAACCCCAGAGCTGGGAATATGGAGATAGCAGATTCCTAGGGCCTGTTGGCCAGTCAGCCTAACTGAATCAGGTAAGTGAGAGACCCTAGCTCAAAGCAGAAAGCAGATGGTACCTGAGAAATCACACTAATGGTTATTCTCTGGCCTCCACACACATGCACACATGAGCACATGTACAAACACACACACACACACACACACACACACACACACACACACAAAAAAAAAAAAAAAAAAAAAACTTCAGTCCTAGAATCAACAAAAAGTTAAAGTTTTTAGAAAAATAAAATTCAGACAATATTGGTCTAAAAATACTTTGGGACTCTTCATTTCTACCCCCATAGATCACAAAAACCAACAGGGCTGAAGTGTCTGTACATTGGGACAAGCTGCTTTATGACTCTCTACCTAGTTTCCATCTTTCCAAGCCAAGGATCGTGATGCTTATTCACCTGTTCACCTCATGAAATTATAAAGAGAAAATAAAATCCTGTGTTAGGACTCATGGAACACATGTTTCTCCATCCCTGAGCTCATCACTGGGGGAGATTATCACTAAGACTGAGCTACAGCTGTAAGGAGTACGTCTTTTTTCTCTAGCAGAAATTAAATGTGTGAAAAACACTGCACACTGGGGCTGTAAAATGAGGAGTTGATAATGGTATTCTTTGCTACAATTTTCCATGTAGACCATAACCTCAAAAAGACTGTATAATCCCTCAGCACCTTCCAGTGTTTATATCTAAATAGGAATCTGGAGCTAGCTGAGAAGTTCTAAATCATAGGAATCAGATTTCTTCTATTTAGTCTCCAGTGGAAGCAAATAGAAAGCATTCACAGAATGTTCCAGAACAGATTAAAAATGCAAAGAAATCAGCAATATGGTCTTGAAACTGACCAATGGCCTACTGTAGAAAATGGTCATCTTTTGAGCATCATTACTTTCCTTAAAATCCATACTTTGAAACATGAATTTAAAACATTAAGTTTTCTGGTCACAAAATGAAAGGCACCAAAAGCATATCAGGCAAGATTCCAGGGGATGCTTATAATGCACATGCATGCATTACCTACACAAAGACATGCACGTGCCACATACATACCACACAGAAGCACACAGAAACACACACACACAAAAAAATAAATAAATATATAAATAAAATAAAATAGAAGGATACTTCTTAGAAGCTCAGGGAGATACTCTGCTCACACATTTGGTGCCAAGTGCCAGGGAGATAGAGTCTACATTTCCAAACTTCAAAATTTCCTATTTTTGCTAATTAATCAATGAGGTGGTATATGAAAAGAAAATGAGGTGTGATTTCAAATACTGCTCTGATGTATTATGTACATAGATGCACACCATATATACACATGCACAGACACACTGGCATAGCACACACACACACACACACACACACACACACACACACACACA
Organism: Peromyscus californicus insignis; assembly: GCF_007827085.1. Classification (NCBI taxonomy): domain Eukaryota; kingdom Metazoa; phylum Chordata; class Mammalia; order Rodentia; family Cricetidae; genus Peromyscus; species Peromyscus californicus. The sequence goes on along the minus strand of NW_026294617.1, from coordinate 839,517 downwards.
CACACACACACACCATATACACATTCACAACCCACATGTCCATACAACACACACACAGAAACACAACACATGTACATATACATGCACACACTCACACACCTCATTTCTAAGGTGTTTTTATTCAATGCAAATAAGACCTTATACAGAACCTGCAGTATGGTGTGTCCTAAGAAATTTGGGAATATTAAATTGATCCTCAGTAGACTGAGTGTGTCAAGATTTTCTTTTCTTTTTCCTTTATGTATTATTCAATTCTCAAATGTAGAGAGAATATTGCTGTCTAGACATTTACAAATAAAATGCAGGATTTATAAATGTGAAACTGATTGCTTTGCTGCCAGTGGACCTCACATCACATTATTGACTCCTCAGCAATCAGGGCTTGAATCTCTAAGGGAGAGTGAGAAGGAAGAGAATGGAGGCAGAGAACAGTGTCCAGCCTTGCTTTTAACTGCCCCTATTTGGTAACCGTTATAGGTACTTTGTCTGTAACACTTGGTGTTTCTAACATGGAGAGGAATGAAAGATGTCTGCCTGCTCTGAATTACCACATTTTACCACTGTAAGATGATAGGCACAGTGATGTCTACTTGGTTAGTGGTCAGAGAAAGCAGTTTTGATGATTAAGTATTTACTGCACAAAGGTTCAAAAAGTCTCATTTCTGTGGACCTTAATTGCTATTGAGGGGTAGGAGCATTTAAAATCCACAAGTATGTAGACTTCTAACTAAAAATTGAAAATAATCAGGATAATAACCTGTGTCCATAGTTAAGTTGCCACTGCTCTGACTGTGTTTGTGGTCATGGCAGCAGTCACAGCACCAGCACGAGCAACATGAGCTGTGATGCTCATGGTACTCCTCAGCACACAAGTACTTACCCTGTCATCAGCCATTCTTGCTTCCTGTCTGTGTCCCTCTGGTGAAGAACATTGAACGTCTTGGTGAAAGTGTCTTTGTAAACTTTTAAACCAGGTTAAATATTTGTATAGCTTTTTAAAAATTACTCCTTAAGAATTATTCCAGAGACAGGCTGAGATGAGTTTGAGGTTATCTTTCTCTGTGTCTCTCCTTTTGGGGTCCTTTTCTGGTGCTATAAGAGACACTGGGCATCTTATAAAGAATAGATTTGCTTCATAAAGTTCTGAAGACCAGAAATTCCAAAAATATTTTGTTAGCACCCGATAAGGACCTTCTCATTCCATCAGAATCTGGCAGAGGATATCACATGGAAGGATGCACGAACATGAAATGTAGAAATAAGGTTTCCTCTGGGAGACGTTAGGACTGTGGAAGTCCAATTCTGAACTCTCTCTGACAAATCTGTGCATTTTAATTATCTATATGTTCAAATTCCTCAGTACCTTATTCTCTGGTGTTCTCACTATTTTATTCTCTCCCCACCACATATTTTCTATTCTAATTTTAATTCTTTGCATGTTGGAATATTTAATTCTAATCTGCAATCCATAAGCAGATTTCTTGGGCTAGTCCATCACTTCAAGTTCCTCATATAGGTATTTATTATTTTTGGTTGCAGAATTTCTATGTAGTTCTTCCTGGTTTCAAGTTAAACATATTCTATTCATTTATTCCCTTAAATCCTGGAACAGAGTAACATACTTAGATAATCATCATTTTCAATTGATTTCTGTTATTATCATTGTTGCCACTAGTTCTCACTAATGCTTTTGTTTGTTTTTTTGTTTGTTTGTTTTTGAGACAGGATTTCTTTGGGTAGCCTTGGCTGTTCTGGAACTAACTCTGTAGACCACACTGACCTCAGACTCACAGAGATCTGCCTGCCTCTGCCTCCCAATTGCTGGAATTAAAGGCATGCACCACAACCACCACCGCCCAGCCCTTTATGTTCTTTTAAAACTATTTTTATTAGTAGTATTTTGACTTTTTTTGAGTGATAAATTTTTAAAACTGTGAAATAGTTTGGATCATTTTGTCCATCCTCCAAGCATATACATTTCTGCTTTTAAAATACTGAAATATCTATACCAGGAGTCAGATTAGTCAAGGCTGGGCTACAATCCTTTCCAAAGGCTAGCTTCCTTTGACCACTCCTCCCCTTAAGTACATGCCTTTAAAAACCCAACTCAGACAAGCTCACCACGGCTCAGGCAGTGTAAGCCTAGATTTCATGCTTTCTCAAGTTAGCCCAGCGACACTGCCGGTTGAGCTACATTCTCTCACTGCCCAGTAGATATTACTCTTGGTTATAGACTGGGTAGTTCAAATGCTGGTGTTATTACCTGAAAACTGCACAACACATTGAAGGGATGCTAGCCCACTCAAACACACGGCTCTGGCAGGCCTTGCCCTTCTCCCATCCCCTCCGTCTTGCTAAAAATCTGTTGGATTACATTGCTAAAACTAGCCACCAAGGTCTATTCCTTTATTTGGCCACTTCTTCCACCTGAGGCTGACTGCCAAGGTCCCAGATATTAAAGTATTGAAGTTCAACAATCACCTTTGGCTGCCCTGATTAACATGCCCAATTAAAATTAAACACCTCATCCTAACATGGGGTTTCCCGCTTTACCTTTATAAACTACTCTTTGCTATGTGCCACATCTGTCTCCCCTCTGTCCAGAGATAGTCCTTTGTCCCTCAGAGACACATACCCTTTCCCCTTTTCCCTTCTCCCTCATCCCCTGTCTCTTTTACCACCACATCCTAACCTGTTCTAACACAGACCTCCCTTTTCCCTCTCTTAAAAATTATACCAGCAGAGTTATTTGCTGCTGTTTTTCTGCTTCTTTCCCACTTAATAAAGATATCTCTATGAAAACAGATGTTTGGATATTGTTTGTGCCTAATCCAGGATCCAGGAGGAAGATCCCACTGTGCATGAGGCCCCTTCACAGATTATAAGTATGAATTTCAGAATTAAAGGAAATTGCACAATAGAACAGGGTCAGAGGGAAAGAGGACGAGAACAATGATGACAAAAACAAGGACTACTTAAGCTACCTGTGTCCAACCCTGGTAGCTTTCCAGCTCATCCTGCTTCCGAATGCTTGGTAAGAAAAGGGACTTTCAATTGCATTAAAGGATTCAAGAAGCAAACAAAGCCAGGGCAGTTTTTGTTGTTGTTTCTCTTTTGTTTTGGTTTGTTTTATGACTATAGGACCCTGAAGGACATTAGCCTAGAGAAAAAAACAAAGGAAAAGAAATGGTAACACACCAGTTTGGCAGAAAACAATAGTTTTTTCCCCTCTCTGCCTCTTGAATTCCCCATCCTACTGGTTCAGGATGCATAACTTCGTCTAATGTCTATCCTGGGACTCCTTTTCTGCTATGTGTGCTCAGTTATATAGCAGATTGCCTATAACTTTTCAACCCTAGGATGAACTAACAGCACCTGGACCAGCAGGTATGGGCTATTAGCTAGGGAAGACAGGGACCTAGTGCCTCCTTTTTGTCTATGATTTTCTGATGAGATCGATGTGTGCCTCATACTGGAAATGAACCATAGTGATTTACTTTGTAGACTTTTAAACAAAGGTTTTGTTGTGTATCAGATTTTTCTTGGAGATTCTAACATACATATGTCTATTCTTAGCAGAAAGGGCACCAGGACGGACCAAAGTAACAATTGGACCAAAGTCAGACTTGATCAGCCAGTGAGTTCTTAGTGGGGTTACTCCCATGAGTGAGAGGTTATGGACAATGAGCAGGGATGACTCACAAAAGTACCTGTATCACAAGAAAGACGCTGGGAAATCCAAAAATGCTGCATCCCTGAACCTCTCTGCACAGCTTGCAGACTGCTCCATGTCCAAAACTGTCTTAGCTGCCATTTGTCTGGTCAGTCACCTTCCCTCACTTGTTTACTTCTTTATATGCTGTTGGTTGGAGAGGGATCCTTGAGAATCTTCATGGTTTTTCTCCACTCAGACATGTGACATTCTGTTTACCGGAGCCTCTGTTCTCTCCTAAAGGAAATGTATCAATTCTGAGGAAACTGCCATAAACATGTATTTACAGATGTTTAACTTTTTATTTTGTCCTGAGGGGAGATGTGGAACTCTTTCCCTGTTTTGTATAATATATAGTACAATAGATTATATACTACATTTTACATGTTAATTTCAGAATATTCTACAACTATAATTATACTTGGTTTACTCTTTAATCTTAGAGCAACTTAGAATGGATTTTTTTTCACGTTTTATAAACTCAACTAAAATACACAAATCAGTTTCAGTGTGTGATGAACTTTGAGAATAGAGTCTCCCTGTTTTGGGCTCTTTAACTGATGACTACACCCAGTGGACATGAGAAGTGAAATTACAGTCTAGGAGCAAAAGGCATCATTTTGGTTAACTGATGTGTCTATCAGTTTTAAATGTCAACTTGACACATATTTGAATTACTTGGAAAGGGAGTCTTAGCAATTACCTAGATCAGTTTGGCCTATGAGCACATCTTTGAGGAATTGTCTTGGCTATTAACTGATGTAAAAGACCCAGCCCATTGTTTCCCTAGTGCAAAGGGTCTTGCACTACGTAGGACAAGAGAAAGCTGGAAGAGAGCAAGCGGCAAGCAGGCAGCACAGATGCATCTATTTCTCTTGGCTCTTGACTTCAGGTGTGATGTAAGTAACTGCTTAAGTTCTGGTCTTAATATTCCTGAAATGATGAAGTGTGACATGGAGTAATAAGCCAAATAAACCCTTTCTCCCCAAAGCTGTCTTTGGTCATGGCATTTCATCACAGCCACAAAAATGAAAGTAAGACAGCAACAAATATTTATGTCTATCTTTTGCCCTCCTAAGCCACATTTTGGTGATTACTGTGGAGGCAGCCATGAACCATGTGAGTGCACTTAGAGGTGGATATGGGACCTGCAGATAGTTGTTTCAGGAAGTGGGGAAAGTGGCTTCTCAGTTACACTTGATATGGATGCAGACTTGTCCAGTATATCCACGGCAGCCATCCAGAACGCCCAGTCAAGTCACCCTGGGGTTTCTGACTCCAAACTCCTGAGAGAATAAACACTTGTTTCAAACCACTGAGTTTTGAAGTTGAGGACTAAACTAGAAATCATCTCACCACACATTTATTTTTAACTCACATCAAATAAAAAAATAAAATCTCACTTGTGATTTGAAAGTGGAAGAGAAAATAATTATAGTGAAAGGGTAGAGGGAAGAAATCAACATGGCATAGAGAATCAACCCAAATGAAGTATGTGTGAAAACTTGAAAATGCCATTGGGAAACTGTTACAGCATTGCTGATTTAAAAGTAAAATAAACCAGAACAGAATTATTGGTCAAGTAAAATTGCCATCAGTTCTCAATTTTCTACAGAGTAGAAAGCAGAGACTGGAGAGGTGGTAAGCAGCCTGGCTTCCTGTCTCTGAGAGCAAGAAGAGAAGGTCCAATAGTAGTGGAGGTGAGTGCAGGAAAGTATATAGCTGTTCTGGTGTTGAAAACCAGGAGCTAACACTGAGATGTATAAATTGAATAACAGCTGGGCCATATTTTCAGTCTCCCATAGTAGGATGAAAATGGTCCAGGTTAAAGGCACGGTAATCTCTTTATACCAAGCAAGCAAGTGATTATAAGTGGAATTTTGCAGTTACTTTTATGATCATGGGAAAGGTATATGCTATGGGTTTATGATCAAACTGTTAACATACCATGAAACATCTTATGGTCAGTCATTTCTCAGAACAAGGGAAACAATTTACAGTGCAATTCACAAGATTATTGAGGAAGAACCAGACAAAAAAGTTGTCCTTTAGCTAAGGACATGATCAAAGTCTAGCATTGTTTAACTAAAAAGAAAATGGAGTCATCTGTCCCTTAACATTACCTGTAAGCAAGGTACCAAACCAAATGATGCTGCCACCTTCACACTTCCCTGAGCTGCTTTTAAGAAAGTTCTCTGCTGACTGATATCCATCTGCTACTAAGCTTGCAGTCTCTAGCAACTGTTTGCAGGTCCACCTGATTTATCATGAGAATTTAACACAAAGAATACCAGTTTTCACTGAACCTACATGCTAAGATTGTGGTGGAGGGTGTTTATGTAAAATCTCATCAGCACTTTCAAATCCACCAGGGAGAATTTCCCAGACACCATTTCCTACTGTGCACTTTTTCTCTGCCTTGGTATAAGAGATGGGACTTTTCCTTCAAGAATATTTCAAGATCTCTTACATGTAGCTCTGAGTGTAATAAATGTGCATCTCAGATAACATCTTGCTTTTTGGATAGAAAGCATAGGCTGACAGAACTGTGCAGTGACTCACCCCAGTGCTCTCCATCAGACCCATGTTTCCTGCTCACATTCTGGTTTGATCCAGTCACTTGATGGAAGGGAAAGGGAATTTGCTGTTTGGAAATTTTCTCTGACAGCTGTCAGTCACCATCAGAGGATGCACCTTTCTCCATCCTGGTCAACCTTTCTCAGTCCCTCCTTCTTGTCTTTCTTTATATTTACTCGCTCAGCTCCAGGCCATCATTTCACTGCAACTGCTCAGTTACAGGGCCTTTTGAAAATATGACATAGAGCTCCCTTTCCTTTCTCTTTTCATTCTTTTCACTTGGTAAATAGGGATCCTTAGACTTCATTGGTAAAAGAGCCTAAGATAGAGAGGAAAGTTTTCCCCAAGTAGCTCAGAGGGCCATACCCCATACTAGAGTTCCCAGGCTTTAGACATGATGAGGAGTGGTGAACTGGTCCTGTACCTGAGCTCTGTTTTATATATTATGTAAGCCTGAGGTTGCTTATATATCAAGCAGTATTTACCTGGTTTATACTTTTTATTTTAAATATAATTATGCTTTTTCAGACTTTTGGGTAAGATTAAGGGTAAATAAAATTATGAATGTACTTTAAAAAGAGCCTGGAATACAATAAATTTTCAATGAGTAACATCCACCCCTCCCCCACCCAAAAAAAAAGTTGATTGAGATAGGTATATTGAGATGGCTTAGTGGATAAAGTGCTTGCTGTACAAGTTAGGTGTGGTCATATACACACATATTCCCAAGTGCTGGGTCCCACGTGTGGAAACAGCAGGATCACTGGGGTTTGTTGGACATGAACCTAACTGAAAATGAAAACCAATGAGTTCCACTTTCAATGAGAGACCCTCTCTCAAGGGAATAAGGTGAAGAGTAATAAAGACACCCAGTGTCCTACTCTTGGTCTCTATGAGCATGAACACACACTCGAGTTGATATTTTTACTATTATAATATTATATACTTTTCTATAATAATCATTTAGATATTCAAATAAGAACTTTATCTTTAAAGGCCAAAATATGTAAGTAATCAGTCTTTGTAATAGTGCTTGCTATAGACATTTTAGTATTTGTAGGCACACAACTAAAATACAATGCAAAAATAACCTTTTATTTATTACCTTTTTTTTATCAAGATATACACCATGGCCATTAGATAGGAAGAGAGATGATAGATAACTATGAATACACAAGTAGTAATATACAGAATGACAGGATTTATGAAATAAGGAACAGATCTTTTGTATGAACAATGACCTCAATCCATAGAATCCCAGATGAAGTGGACTGAGATAAAATGAATTTATGAGAATATAGTTTCCTCAGATTCACTTTTGTGATGTTTGTCCTATACCCACCTGCATTGCGTAGACAATCCCACAGAGTCCTACAGTTAAGAAACAATTCATATCCATTGAAACCACCAGTGCATTGCAAAATATTAGGTTTTGAAATAGTTCTATAGAAGTTCATTGGAGATGAATGGCCTTTTGATAAAGCAAAGCATTTTGCCTGACAGCACACATCTACACTGTCTCCATTCAGCACACTGGACAACATGTGATATGGCCTTTGAAGGTGAAGTGGATTAAAAATCACTCAAACACCAGCAGTCAGACCTGTAGAAAGTAGTAAGTGCAATGATCAAGTAACATTTCTGAGGTGTGTAATATTCTTCAAGCCTGTGTAGGTTAAGATTTTTGGCAAAGTCGAAGTATTTATAAACATGAAAGAAATCACTCATTCCAGAGTCTGTTAAGACATGCTTCATGCCAGTGATGTCCCAAGGATGGTAAGGGATAGTTTCACAGACTTCATCTCAGCCTTAGAATTCTACAGGATCTGTTAAATCTCATCTTTAACTGACAATGAAACTAATGTTGATAAAATAAGATTACTCACCTGCAATTGCACAAGTATTTATCATAGAGGTAGGTTTCCTGCCTGAGTCTTAGCTCCATGTGTAATAAACCATACTGTAATTGCTTGAGAAAGCCTCTTGAGAATTTTGTTATGGGTTTGTTCTATCAAGAAGAAGCAATATTAAAGAATGTTCAGCAAAATGGAAACAAATGGAGTACAATAGTATTACCTAGCATAACTTTTCTATTTCCCTGTGTATTCCCCAATGATATTTATCCAAAAGATGTTGAGTTTATTCAGTTTTATTTGCTCATTTTCATCATCTTGAGCTACTGAATGTGTTACTACGTATTTATGAATACTTTTTTATTTTAATGATTGCATGACAGTTAATTGCTGTGGAACGTCGTTCTGTATGCTGTGAATGTGTTTTGCTCTGATTGGTTGATAAATAAAATGCTGATTGGTCAATAGCCAGGCAGCAAGTATAGGTGGGACAAGCAGAGAGGGAAATTCTGGGAAGAGGAAGGCTGAGCCAGGAGTCGCCAGCCAAACACAAAGGAAGCAAGATGACAAGGCAGAACTGAGAAAAGGTACCTAGTCAGTAATAAGCCTGAGCTAATGGCCAGGCAGTTATAATTAATATAAGCCTCTGTATGTTTGCTTGGGAGACATGAGTGGGAGAGATTTGTCCTGACTGACAGCCAGCCAGGACACAGATAAATCAACTACAGTTAATCATTACTGAACAATTTTTTTTATTTCACTAATATTAGAGGTTTAAAATGTTTAAAAATAATTTAGTACATAGAGGCTTTTCTTTTTTCCTCTTGTTCGAATATTTCTTTGGAATATATTATATTCCTACTAACAAAACACTTGGATTAAGAATAGGAATTTTACAAGATATTTAGCACACTTATTAAAACTGACTTACTAATTTAATAATATGTGATATTTTCCCCTAAAACCCTAGTTTATTCAATATGTCCATCTTACTCTCAAATACAAGAAATATTGTGTTTAGATAATTTAAAATATGCTATTTTCACATTTTATGTTGTTTTCCAACAGTTTAGTTATCTCATTTTACTTAAATACAAAATAGAGAGAGCGAGAGAGAAAGAGAAAGAGAAGAAAAGCTTACACTAAATGGTATCTATATATTTTAACCAGGTTTTTTTTTCCTTATACCTTCTTTGATCCATTCATGTTCATAGTTCCTCTTGGTGAATTTTATGATTTTTAAAGTTTTTTAACTAAAATTCTTTTTATTCTGGGTGTGACTAAAAATATCTTTACATTTATTTTATTCTTGAAATAGTGTTTGTTTTATTAATAAAATTATAAACTGTTAAGAAAAAAGAATAGGAATTGTTTTATATTCAACACATCTGACAGGTTAGTATGGTGGTTTGAATGAAAATGGACCTCATAGGTTCATATATTTGAATGCTTAGTCTCCAGGTGATGAACTGTTTGAGAAGGCATTTTAGTTAGGGTTTCTTTTGCTGCAATGAAACACCATGACCAAAAGGCAAATTGGAGAGAAAAGGTTTATTTGGCTTACATGTCAGCATTGCTGTTCATCACTGAAGGAAGTTAGGACAGGAACTCAAACAGGACAGGATCCTAGAGGCAGGAGTTGATGCAGAGGCTGTGGAGGGGAGCTGCTTACTGGCTTGCTTCCCATGGCTTGCTCAGCCTACCTTCTTATAGATTTAGATCCAGCAGCCCAGGGATGGCACCACCCACCATAAGCTGGGCTTTCCTCTATTGATCAGTAATTGAGAAAATGCCTTACAGCTGGATATCAAGGAGGCATTTCCACAGCTCAGGCCCCTTCTTCCTCTGATGACTCGACCTTGTGTCAAGTTGACATACAAAACCAGGCAATACAGAAGGATTAGGAGGTGTGGCATTGTAGGAGGAGGTATCACTGGGAGTGGGCTTTGATGTTTCAAAAGCCCATACCAGTCCCAATCTCTTTCTCTCTCTGCCTGCTGCCTAGGGATCAAGATGTAAAGCTCTTGGTTAATGTTCCAGTTCCATGCCTGTCTTCCTGCTGCCATGATCATAATGAACTAATCCTTTAAAACTGTAAACAGGCCCCCAATTAAATGCTTTCTTTTACAAAAGTTATTTTGGGTAGGGTGGCGGTGGCACATGCCTTTAATTCCAGCATTCAGGAGGTAGAGCTAGGTGAATCTCTGTGAGTTTGAGGCTACCCTGGTTTATAGAGAGAGATTCAGGACAGGCACCAAAACTACATGGAGAAACCCTATCTCAAAAAACAAACAAACAAAAAGTTATTGTGGTCATGGTGTCTTTTCACAGTAATAGAACACTAAGACAGAGTTGGTACCAGGAATATAGTTTTGCTATGAGAGGCCTGACTGTACTTTTTAGAGGAATATGGAAGACTTTGATACTTTGGACTAGAAAAGCAGTTGAATGCTTTAAGTGGGTCTTAATGGGTCATCCTAATCAGAACATGGAAGACAGTGGTGCTGAAAGCAATGTGAATTGTGAGGGCCCAGCTCAAGAGGTTTCACAGAGGAAGAATATTATAGGCTGGCCTAGACACTATTCTTATGTCATTTTGGCAATGAATGTAGCTCCTTTGTGTCCTTGTCCTAAAAATCTGCTTCAAGGTAAATTGAAGTTGTGGAGTAATGGCACTGGCAGACATTTAAAGACAGCCTAGCAATGATTTTGTCACATAGTTATTAGTGATGACTCTTATGAATCTCTACAATGAAAAGGAGCAAGCTGGACAGAGAAATGCAAAATGCAGTTTGAGTAGAAAAGGAATACCAGGAAATGTAGTGTTGAAGCCTAGTCCTGTACCGAAGAATATAAAAGGTTTAAAGGAAGGCCTGATGCCAAATGAAATTAGGATGTTCAACACCCTTAGACAACATAGAAGCAAAAATTAAAACTACTATGAGATTTCATCTTGCCCAGACAAATGACTAAGATTAAAAAAATATCATAATGACAGATAAATGCTGGTATAGATGTGAGAAAGAGGAAACATGTGTTCATTGAGTGTGTGTGAACTGGTGCAGACATTCTGAAAATTGGTATGGAGGTTCTTCAAAAAAGCTAGATATAGATCTGCTATATGTGAAGATCAATTATTAGATAATGATCTACTGACTTATTTAGTGATTTACACTAATCATTTTTTATATTGTCTATTTCAAAGCAAATCTTCATTTGCTACCTGGAACTGAATGACCTGGAGAAACAGCTGAAACACTGAGACATTGCCCTTAACAGCCTGACTGATCTCTATTTCTTGCTCCTCCTACCTTCTAATTTTAGAGTACAAAATGAAAATACAAATTGGACCCAATACCAAGGCCTTTTGGGAACTATCTTGGCTTTGGTCCACTACAGACATCTCCTCTTTTCGACTCTCAATGGTGTCAGAATGCTTATTTCAAGAAGATTCCTGAAACTCATGATCCAGCTATATCACCCTTGGGCATAAATTCAAAGGACTCTACATCCTAGTACAGGTATACTTGTTTATCCATGGTTTTTGCTGTGCTATTCACAATGGCCAGGAAATGGAAACAACCTAAATGTACAATTAACAGAAGATGGGATAACAAAAGTGTGGTATAATTATATAATAGAGTATTATTCAGCACTTAAAAATTAAATTTATTACTAGATGGAGCTGGAAATAATCATTCTAGGTGAATTAATACAGATCAAAAGGACATATTTTATGCCCTCTGTGATGTGTAGATGCTAGCTTTGAAACTTTAAATATGTATGTTTAAATTGGAGTAGTCATAGAAAAGAGGAACTCGTGAGTGACTGTGAAGGAGGGAGAGGCTTTCAAGGGATGAGAGGAAAAACTCACATGTTATAAAATAGGTATGGGGAATAACAGCAAGAAAGACTAAGTGGAATAGGACACTGGAGAGCAGTACAGAGGAAGGAGTATGTTCAGAGATAACTAATACTAAAGACTGTTGAAAAAGTAATATGGAAACATATGACTGTAGAAGCTTCTTAAAATATATATACATATAAAAAGAATCTAAATGAAATTATTCTATAATAGGCAGACAATGCCTATCCAAGACACTATAAGCTGTCAAATAAAAGTCCAATGCCAAGAATAAGTTACCTCTTTTAGACTTGTCCATTGAGGTCCCAAACCCCTCCCCCCAATTGTAGGCTATTGCCATTGTTCTTGGTTACCCTCCAAGTCTAGGTTGCTAAAACCATATTGCTGAAGACACTGAATAGAAATTGTTTGATGAACTCCCACCCCTAACTGAGTAACCATGAACAGTTGATGGTTTCTGGAAGAGGAAGAGTCAATTTTCTTTAAGGTCTTATCCCCTGGTAGGTAGACCACATTCCAATGGATGGCCCCACACACAAATTGGAGTCTCTGTGTTATTAAATTTAAAATAAGACACAAAGTTTAGGTAGTAGGGAGAATCTAGAAGGAACTAAATGAGAAACTGATGATGAATATGATCAAAATACATTAAAAGAAACTCTCAAAGAATAAAAGTATTTTTTAAAACCATTGAGAACCCCAAAGACCTTTTCTTATATTAATCTTATCTACCAGCTACCAGGTTACTCCACTCCCAATGAAAAAAAAATATTTATAAGTTTATAAATTAATTAAAAACTAACAACAAAAAAAAAACAGAAAGAAAGAAAAGAAAAATACTGGGGCAGTGGTAATACACACCTTTAATCCCAGCATTCAGGAGGCAGAGACAGGCAGATCTCTGTGAGTTCCAGGCCAGCCTGGTCTACACAGTGAGTTCCATGATAGCCAGGGCTACATGGAAAAATCCTGTCTCAAAAACCAAAAATAAAAATAAATAAAGTAACAAATGAAACCTTATACATAAATAAAAATAACAAATTTTATTGAATGAATGTGTTTTTGCACACATCTCAGTAGCGAGTCTCATACTGACTCCTATAACCTATTAGGATAAGACTTTCTGTTGGAGTGAATTAATGTGCAGCTGCTTCACAGAGACACAAAGTTTGGACAGGAAAAACATCCCCATCTTCTCAGAAAATCTTAAGCATTCTTTCTTAATCATGTAACAAAAATCAATGAGAAGAATTTTCAAACTTCAATGGCCATGTGGAATATGAAATCCTAGCAGTGAGAATTGTATCTAATTTGAACATGGAAGAGGATACATTGTTCATCATGACCCTGTACTGTGCATGGATTATTTGGAAAATATCCATTCACTGTTTATGGAAATCTTCCCAGTGTTTGACTTAACAGTATTGACAGTTTACATTCATTAATGTTGCCACTGATCTCATGCATGCCCTTTCACAGATTTAACTCTGTGGGAAGGCTTTCTGGGTTCTTGCATAAGTCCAAACATTCAGAACCCACTTGGCTTGGTTTATTGCTCCACTGTCACCCTATAGAGAAATCCAAATACCTTCTCTTTCAATTTGTGTTCAATAAGGCCCAATAGGACAGCAAATTCAAAAGGGTGCATTAGTATGCAGCATATCCTCTCTTCTGTGATTCTTCATTTGGGGAATATTGACAATAACCCACAATCTCAAAGCTCTGATGAGCCTTCACTGCATAGATGTTCACTAGGGTTCAGAGTCAGCTCAGATTTAGTCTTGGTATCTGCCCCGGCCAGTGGGGTGTCAAAAGGGCAACCCACCTGCGGAAGAGAATGAAAGGGATGGGAGACACGAAAGGAAGACAGCAAGACAGGGTTCTGATCAAGCTGCAAATTTTATTCTCCTCCGCAAGGCTTATACAGCATGGGAGGGGGAGGGAGCAGAAAGGAGGGAAGGGGTGCCAGATGTGCAGCTAAGGGGAGACATGCAGTTCGTGAGGCTACAGGATGTTGTGCTAGGTGATAAGGTCACAGGTCAGGGCCCATTGTTCTGTTGCTATGCTACCTGACCTACCTGACTGAGGAATGTTCTTTATCTTTGAGGGCATCTGGCTTAGGGCCTGTGGCTTGTTCTCTGGCCTAGCCAGTACTTTTCCATGGTTCATGTTTGGTCCCTGACAGGTATCGCTTGTGTTGCTATATTCAAATGTCAAAACTGTGTGGTTTGTAAGGAATTGAATCATGAGTGACCATACTGGAAGCTCAGAAGTTGCAGATGGAGGGACAAGCACCCAGCAGTAGACAGCACCCAGGAATAGCTTGCTTACAATACTAATCTGCAGTGGAATGAGGAGGGTCTAGAGATGCAAGAAAGTGTAAAAAAGATAAAAGGAAAGAGAAAAAAGAAGACATTAGTGAACAAAAGGGATGAACCCACTCCCCAAATAAGTAGTCTTGCAATAACAGTATAAGTCAAAGGAGAATGAAGGGCCACATCAGTCATTCCTCTGTCTGCTGTGGCATTTACATTTCAGCATGAGCTCTGGGGGACAACCATGGAACCAGAAAAGTAGCCTTGTTAAGAGCAAGAGGGCTGCAGGCAACCCTGAGAAAGCACACTTCTTAATAAAAGAACTTTCTTCTGAGAAAGACAAACTAAAGAACTACCAGGAATTGAGCCACATCCATTCTTATTGGTAGCACTTTCTTGTAATAACCAATGATTTTCATGATTGCTGTAAGGAAAGATAGGTCGGCTCACTGGGCCTTTGCTGTCAGTCCCTCCTTAGAGGAGCATGTAGAGAAACAAAGCACAGCTGTCCACTGTTCAACAGTGTCTCTCCCCCCATAACTAAATGAACATGTACCTGAACTACAATGCAAAAGGAGGAGGTCTCATGATTTGCCATAAAATCCAAATACACTTAATTTTTATGTAAATTAATCATTATACAATAGAAAGGTAAATAATAAATTTTGTGTTATTGGTATAAGTTTTTAACATTTTTCAAAAAATACCAGAAGGGAAATAAAACATGGTAAGGAGGAGAAAAGCAGACAGCAGAAGACAAAATCTAATAATAGGACTTTCCTGCACTCTCCCCTCTACATTTTGAACAAAGAGACCTTTTTTTCCTTGTCTGACCCTAGAAATTATGTAGCTGGTGCTATCTATAAACACTGTGGGGCTGCCAAACTTGCAATGGTACATATACATTCTCAAAATTCTGATTTTTAAGTTGAAAGATCAAATTTTGTCATTAGCCACAAATACTGTCAGGTGTTTGGCCTGAAATGACAGCCTCATTTCATTCTTTTCTGAGAGGTATCTGGACAACTCCCAAGACCGAATAACCATAGTTTCTTTGAAGAAGGAGGAGGAGGAGATGCACTCTGAAAATAAAAGGGGGCAGTAGTCTAGTTCAGCTCTCAACTGCACAGGTAGACAGTCCTTCAGACATGCTTCATCTGCTTTCTACTTTGTCATATTCAGTGGGATTTATTTAAATTAATTTTTAAAAACTTTATCCAACAGATTTAGAAATAAACATGCTTTTCTTTCCCCATTCATTAGTATAGTAAAGAGCACAAGGTTGACAAGGTCACTCATGAAAATTCACTCAGATATTAAACATCATCTGTGAATATGTCACCACAGTATGAAAAAATAGGCAGTTTCTCAACATTGTTGTAAAAGTAATGTTAATCTTGTGGGCCACCAAAAGAATATCAGGTGTTTTGAAAAATCTGCAAGCCGTATGTGAGAAATTACATCAGTCAGCTCATTGTGACAGATAAAATACTGTACTTTCTTTGAAATGTAATATGTATTATAAAATAAAGGAATGTTATTTAGTAGTATTTACAGTACAGTTAGACACTGGTGCCACATGAAAATCCTAAGAGAAGAATGAGACTATCAAAGGCACCTTTCTGCCTCTGGTCTTCAATTTACACCAAGCTGGAGACAATGATGATGTGACACCTGCCAGATCCCCCCCAAAAAAACTGATCCTAATTATTAAAAATTCATTGTAAAACTTTTACAAATAAAAATTAATAGGATATCAATTGTAATAATGCATTAGAGATGGTTCAGAGGTTAAGAGCATTTGTTGCTCTTGCAGAACACCAGGGTTAAATTCTCAGCACTCAAATGGTGGCTCACAACTATCTATAACCTCAGTTCCAGGGGTTCCAACAAATGCACATGTGGTGCAAATGCACGAATGCACGTAAATCATGCATACACAGAAAGTAAAATAAATAAATCTTATTGGTGGAAGTATTAAGGCAACTCCATGTAGTTAAAAGTGAGGTTTACTTTGTGGGGTAACTTACAAGTAAAGGGATAGGTTACAGGGTCCAGGAGAGTGTAGTCCACCGGTGTTCTCTGGAGACCTCTACTTGATCTGCAACTCTAACATCATGGATCCAGGAACCAAGAGAGCTGGCACATCTGGATCTCAGGTCTTAAGGGTTCCTGTCTCAGCCCTGCCTCCTAGGCATGACAGTTACCAGAAGCCTCAATGTGGGTAGTACTTCCAGGTCAAAGCTGGAACAGCTACCCACTACAAAAATCTTTTAAAACGTTCATTAAGAATGGTGAGGTTTAATAAGCCAGTTCCAATTACACTCTATAAAAAAGAGGCATGTGGTGGTCAGAACTACAGATCTGGTCAGGACTAACCTGATGACTTTATGTCCTGTGGCCAATGGCTATTATGTATCCAACAATAGAATCTTATCATCAAGTTCTAGTAAGTGGTCAAGAGTAATAACAATAGCTTATATTGTTTTGGGCGTCTCCAAGACTGGGCTTCTGATTTGACAACATGTGGCTTCTGGGAAGAGTGTTATCCCTGTGTAAGGTAAATAAATTATATATATCTTATAAAACAGAAGATTTTCATATGGCATTTTCAAATATTCTTAGTGTTAATCATCCCTCCCCCAACCCTTGCTCTGCCTTCCCTCTCATCCCCTCCCCACCTACATTTCCCTCCCACTATTTCCCTTTTCCCCTTCATGTCACCTGTGTCCTTAAGATCTTTATTTCCTCCCCCCACCAATAGTCCTTTTCTAGTATCCTGGATTATATAAATACTCATAATGAAACACACAAATCTAGAGATTTGACATTGAAATCCATATTTTTATTGAGAACATAGGATGTTTGTTTTTCTGAGTCTGGGTTATTTCACTCAGTGTAACATTTCCAGCTCCATTCATTTACCTGAAAATTCCATTTCTCTTTACACTTGAATAATTCCATTGTATATAGACAGCAGTTTCATGATCAATTTATTGGCTAATGGCCATCTAGGCTCCTTCCATGCTCTAACTATTATGAATAGAGTGGCTATGAACATGTGTTGAGCATGTGCCTCTGTAGTAGGAAATAGAGTCCTTTGGGTACATGCCCAGGACTATGATAGCTGGGTCATATGGTGGATCTTTTTCTAATTTTTTGATGAACTGCTATACTAATTTTCATAGTGACTGCATCAATTTGTACTCCTGCCAACAGTGTGTGAGGATTTTCTGTTCCCCCACTTCCTCACCAGCATTTGTCAGTCATTTTCTTAACCTTAGCCCTTCTTGACTGGGTAAGATGAAATCCTGAAATAGTTTTAATTTGCATTCCCTCGTGGCTAAGGATGATGAACACTTTAAAAAATATTTCTTAGTCATTTGTGTTCCTTCTAAGAACTTTCTGTTCATGTCCTTAGCCCACGTTACTACTTTTCTGTGAAAATGATATAATATAAAATTGCCCTCTAAATTTGTTTCTCTACCCATAGATTAGTGTAGCTCTCTGACCTCCTCAGAGGAGTTTCTTTGTGTAGTGAACAGTGATTAATGCCGAAGCTCACAAGTGATCAGAGTGCAGAGAGTAAGTGTCACTGAGGTGCTTAGCCACAAATAGAACATCTACATCACATACACATCCCAAGACTCAGGAAGAATCATGGAAGAAAGCACAGAAAGATTGTAAGAGCCAGAGGTCAGGAAGGACTGAGGCAAAACTGTGTCTTCTATACATGTCAGGGCTGATAGACTCATGAACTCAAAGCATCTGTGACAGTCTGCACAAGCCAGTCAACATTCCAGCATAGAATGGAAAGGGGTTCAAGAAACTTCCCTTTACTGCCATCTAATGACTTCTGGGGGAAAGCAGTTATCTTCAAGGGTGTGGTCCCTAATAGGTTCATGCATAGCCCCATACCTGTGGTTATATGCAACTGCATAAACTGGGGTCAGTGGGTTATTAAATTAGCAATTACAAAAAGTTGGGTGTGGGAAGGAGAGGATCTAGGAGCTGGAGAGGGAAGTAGGGCAAAATATGATCAAAATTCATTGTAGGAGATTCTCAGAGTAAATTACAGAATTATATTTAAAAAAAAAAAAACTTGCATGTCAACTTGATCAGGCCAGATAGAAGGGAAAGCTGAATGTGTCTGTAAGGGTATTTTCAGGCTAGATTCACATTTGAAACAGAATGAATCCAGAAACTCCAATGTAGTGAACACAGCACAATGGTGGAGGAAAGAAAATGCTCTCTCCATCTGTTGGAGTTGGGACTCTCATTTTTTTCCGGCCCTTGGACTTGGAAGCTCCTGGTTCTCCAGAATTCAGATACAAGATTTCTGCCTCAAGCTCCCACATTCAAAAGTCTGTGGAATCATGGTCAATTATGTCATCCATTTTTCTGGCTCTCCAGTTTATAGGTGCCATATTGTGGAACTTGGAGTTTCAGTTTGTAGATTTTTCATCTTGTTAATAACAAGACTTTCAAAACATTTTCAGAAAGAATATCAATGGCCATTGGGGAGAACAGTACAGGCAAGCTGTAAATCTTTTCAGCTGCCTTGATGAAAGAGACAGAGAAGAAAAAGAGAGAATATTGTGTCTTTTTGAGTTAGGGTCTAAGAAAGTTTTCCTTTCAGCAATGGACATGGGCAAGCAAATACATAGCAGAAGAGGATGGGGATTCAGAGAAAGACTCAGAAAGCACAACAGATCCAGGAACACATGTTTAGGCTTTGGGGCAGTATTGAAAAAGAGAGAGAAAGAAGGAAAAGGAAGTTGCCTTTGGAGTTCACAGGCTTGCATTATCTTTTTAGGGAATAGCTATTTCTACCATTTACTTAGTAAGTCTCCAAGTGAATCAGATTTCATATGGGATGCTTGTTTGGTCAAATTGACAGGACCGCAGCTTTATAAACTCTTAAGGAAAGAGATAGTAATATGATATTTGGAGCATATCAAAAGGGGTAAGAGGTAGAAGTCAGATCTCATTCTTTTACCAGGAGGAAGCAACCTTCCTTTAATGTGTTTCAGCAAAGCCCTGTTATTGATACCTTTTTTTATGGTGTTGTAAATCCTAACAAGAGGCAATTTGGAAGCTTACCTGTCTAGTATTACTAGGAAAAAAGGAGAAATCCAGAGCAAATCGTGAAGAAAAAAATCCATCCTTAATGGTCTCTAAACAAATCCTTGTAACATATCATGGCCCTCAGCCTGTAATCACAGGAGCCAGTTCCTGTACTAAATTGTATCTCTTTCACTCTCTGTCTCCCCCACTTCCCACCATTGATTCTATTTCTCTAAACTAGTACAGAAGGATTCACTAGGTAGATTCTGACTAAAAGAAAACAGAAAAGCTAGATGTGTAATACTGCAATAAAATAAAAATAAAGAAAATTATTGATGAATATGGATGAGCATGAAATGATGCTAGAACAGCAAGTCAACAAGAAGAGGCATTCACCACAGATGTATGCCTAGAAATGTAGCCTTTACAGATGTGAAGTAAATCAACATTGTGTGGAAACTGTAAGAAATTCTTCTGTAGTTTTCTGGATGAGAATGGCCACCAGAGGCTCATATATTTCAATGCTTGGTCACTAGGTGGTATAACTATTTGGGAAAGATTAAGAGGTGTACCCTTGTTGGAGATGTGTCACTGGGGGTGGGCTTTGAGATTTCAAAAGCCCAATTAGCTCTCTCTGCCCTGTGTCTGTGATTCAAGATGTTAGCTCGCAACTACTGCTCAAGCATTATACCTGACTTCCTGCTACCATGTTTCTTGACATGATGGTCATGGACTTACCCTCTGAAACTGTAAGCCCCAAATAAAGTCTTTCTTCTATAAGTTGCCTTGGTCATGGTGTCATCACAGCAATAGAAAAACAACTAACAGTAAAAACAGTAAATAAGACCAAGGACTATGAAAAGATGACAAGCATTACTAGTCAGTAAATATAAATAAACAATGGTTTCTGTATGTCAACCATATTAATATTCTCACCAGCAGGACCAACTCCAGGCATTCACATATAAACCAACACTAAGTATAAATAAATATAGAGTTATAAATATTTCTAAATAGTCACCCTTGAGAAAGAGTGAGAAGAAACCGTATTTTACATACATGAGTGTCTGCATACTTTGAAATTTTCCAAAACAAGATGCTTCATGCTATTTACATAATGGAGGTAGGGAAAGAACACAAGAGAAAGAAGAATAAATAGATTCCTATGTGATTTTGTGATGTCTAACCCCAACAAGAGGAATCACTGTATTTACGTGGGGGTGGAGAGTATTCACTTACTAGACAGTGTGAGTAAAGATTGATACAAGAGATTGGGATCACCTCAGACTTAGAATGCAGATATTACCAACACAGGTAGAGCACCAATCCCCCAACCACAAAAACTACTATAAATCACACAAGCTGTATGCTGTTAGTAAATGTTTATAAGTTACGTCAGGAACACATTTCATGGCTGTTTCTCCTGAAGAAAGAATGCCTCAATCTCATAAAACACTGAGCTTGGGCTGATTGTGCCTCTCTCCTGGGAATCATCCTTTAACAAGAATTACCTATCACTGCAGAGATGCTCAAGAATATTCTGAAAGTTAGGCTTTATTCTCCATTGATTAATGTGCTCGAAGAGGACACTGGCAAGAGTTCAAGAGAATCATTCATGGTAGCCTTTCTAACAAATAAAGGTTCATAGATTAAGGCAACTTGGTATTGAATCAGACTAGGAAAAGTGATGGTAGATGATAGACACAAAATACTCTTAAGAAGAAATGGCTTCTTCCCTGTGAAGTACAACATGGAGCCACAATCAAGAGACATGACAGTGTGTGGTTAGGAAGAGATGCCCTGTGAGGTTACTAGCTAAGATGCATGACCCAAAACACCCAAGTCTAATTTTATAGTGTAATAAAGTGACAGCAGTGAACAATGATCGTTGGTCACTATTAGACAAAAACAGCTGCTCAAATCTGCATCGGTACAATGGCTTTCAAAAAAGAAAACATTAAACCACTTACAGAAAGTGTTTAAGAATATGAAAAATAAAATAATTTTTATCTTTTTATATTTTTATTTTATTTTTTCCTAATAAAATAATCTTTCTCCATAAGCAGACCACAAAAAAAAAATGAAAACAGGGCCTTAAAAATGGAAAAAAGAAGAAAGAAAATGAGTTTTCATACACTGGATAAGGCAATCCAATGGGCTGAAATTTCAAACTATAGTCATAAACCAATTATCAGCACCAGTAAACATAATAAAGTGCAATGATAATTAGTGAGTAAAAAAAGAAGTATTTGGTTTTCTAAGTGAAAATTTATCAGTTTGTCCTCAGTATTGGTGAAATTATTAAGGCCACTCCATGTAGCTAAAGGAGATTTATTTAATGGCATAACTTACAAATGAAGGGATAGGTAGGTTGAGGGTTCTGGGAAAGATGCAGCATAGTCTGGCAGTGTTCTCTGGAGAGCTCTGTTGGTCCACCTCTAGCGTCCGGGTTCCCAGCAGCAAGAGAGCACAGCATGTCTTGATCTTGGGTCTTCAGGGCCCTCCCTTGGCCCCGCCTTGTAGGCATGGCAGTTACCGAAGCCTCAATGGGGGTTGGAACTTCCAGACCAAAGCGGGAATGGCTACCCACTACATCTCCCTCTTTTTGTCTAAATAAGAATGTTCTGCCGGGCAGTGGTGGCGCACGCCTTTAATCCCAGCACTCGGGAGGCAGAGCCAGGCGGATCTCTGTGAGTTCGAGGCCAGCCTGGGCTACCAAGTGAGTCCCAGGAAAGGCGCAAAGCTACACAGAGAAACCCTGTCTCGAAAAACCAAAAAAAAAAAAAAAAAGAATGTTCTAACTTAATACAAGACTATATACAAAGGAATGGTTATCAAATATTGTCCAGGAGTAATAAGGGATAATGACCTAGATAAGATGGAACTACAATCAATGCAAACAATATCAAGCAAGAAACACATACTAAAATCCAGAGAAGTCTAGAGCGTAGGTAAATGGTATGTTACAAAGATCATTCCAAAGGGTGTCCTATCCTAAAGAACCTGAATCTAATACTTAATATGTTCTATCTAAGATATATATATATATATATATATTAATTTGTAACTATAACTGCTAGTCTTCAAACCCATCAAAGACCTGAGAAGGAATATAATGGTACCTGACAAATGGTAGATGGATGCAAGCAACGTTTGGGAATCTTGCAAGAGTAGACCAAGACAGCTGGCAACCTGGACAGTCACTTAATGTTTCTCAGCATTGTTGGTGCATTCAAATTGACTACAGGCCTAGAGTATCTGACAGACCATTTTCAGAAGCAGGAATTCTGAAAGACCATCTTACCCTGTCTTGGCAGAGTACAGTGGTTGCTTTCCTTGTGTCCCACTTGACCAGAAAGGACAGCATTGTATTCCTACTGTCAGCAGTTGAGGCAAGGGCAGTTCTTTGCCCAGTAGGCCATTTTGTGCCAAGAAGACAAATTTCTAAATGGAAATGTTTTAGAAGCCCAACGTCCTCTCAGGATCAAATTGGTGCTGCGAGGAGCAATTGTGTCTCACGTCAAAAGAATTCTAAGTTATTTAAATGCCATGTTCTCTAGCTCTGTGAAGTGTTTGAAGATTACCTGTCCATTTGACCTATGTATCTGTAAATCTGGATAACCTAACTAACGTAACTATAGAGATGACAAGTGTAGGTGACTATAAATCTATAAGTCTTATCTACTGAAATAACCTAAGGTTTCATGTAAACAAGGTAAACAGTCTATAAGCAAATGTATGGTAAAGGACGATGACTTCAAAATTGTGACAATACACAAGATATTTATAACAGAGGTAGGAATATATAGTGCAATATGCAATAGGACAATAATCTTAAATATATATCAATATACCAACTATCCTAAACAGAAGTAGCACATACATAAAGTATGACAGATATAAATTGACATTTGCATCAATATACAAATATTTAAAATAAGAGTAGAAATATATGCACATTATAACAAATATAGTTCTGTATCTGTATCAATGTACAAATTATCTTAAACAGGAATATAAAAATAGTTTACATTTCTATCAACATATAAGAATCCATAACAGTGCAAATTACAGTGCAAATTATTTAAGGCTTCTATTTTACTAAATTTGTTTACTAGTATATACAATAATCTACCATAATACCTTGTGCCTATCCATTCCATTTCTTCTTTTCCCTTTTTTTAGGAGAATACTGAGTCTAATATTTTCTTCCATCCCCAAACTATAACCATCATCCATAACACTGAGAAATATGAAACCTTAGGGAGAAGGGACATCGTTTTCTTAGAATTGCTTCCAGCTGTTTAAGGGGTGATGGTATCTCTGTTGGGTACTGTGAGAAAGCTCAGATAGTTAAATCTCAGTTAGACTAACTGTAGCTTCTGCAGCAAGTCTTACAGTAATGGGTAAGATTGTCTGAAATTCTGGCAAGAAGTGTAGTATGATGATGATTACCATGACATAATCTGGATTGGGTAGAGTTGTTGCTGTTGTTGGGGCCCCATCTTCCTTCTGGAGACTTCAGAGATTGCTATTGGAAAAACTTATTTGTTATCAAAATGGAAAGCTTGGATTTAAAGAGGACATAACATGTAAGAAAGGATTCTGAGAAATCAAGAGTAGGCATGGAGAGAATTAGAATCTTGAAGACAATGGTCACTTTTTATTGGTTTCCTTCTGTCCCACACCAGAGGGCTCTTCTGATATGGGACTGAAGAATCTCTCAAACTTTTCTTTTAGCAACATGCTTGGGTTTAGAGAAGAAGTGAGCCAATTCCATCTCCAAAGCCAGCTTGGCTATAATTGAATTGGAACCACAACTTTTCTAGATTGATAGAAAAATTCCTGAGATAGAAAAAATGGTAGACAGTGAGATTTTACCCTGTGTAGATTGGTACCAATAGATTCTTCTTTCTGCTGTAAACATCTGGATATCCAAGGCCTTATGATTTCTGGAACATGGGTATTTCCATTATTCTAGAAAGACAAAAATAGAACCCTACTCCAACCTTTGATTATTAAATTTTTCTTACAACTTGTAGAGATGTCACATTGGTGGATAATCTTTTACTTCTCCTCATCAAGGGGCTTTTCCTGTTCGAATCGAATTTTTGTTAATTTTGATGGTATCCATAGCTTTTCTTCTCCTGCAGAAACAAAAGCAAAACCCCTTCCTCCAACGTAGAACATATCCAGGTTTCCATTCTGAGGTCAGCACATCCTTGAAATAAACCGGTTGGTTTAGCTCAGGAATTTTGTCTGTCATCCAATGTCTCTCTGCAGCTGTTGTTACTTTCTAGTCAGCATTGAAAAAATTCAAGGTTAATAAAGCACTATGCCATCTATCTCTAGAAGTCATTGTTACCTGTTGCTGTTTATTTAGCATATCCTTTAAAGTTCGATTGGATCTTTCTATGACTGCTTGGCCTGTGGGATTGTGTGGTATACCTGTAACATGCTTTATATTGTTATAAACAAAGAATTGTCTCATTTTATTGGAGACATATGCTGGGGTATTGTCTGTCTTAATTAGTACAGGTATTCTGATGATGGCCATAACTTCTAATATGTGTGTAATCACAGAATCAGCCTTTTCAGAACTCAGAGGAGTTGCCCATTAAAATCCTGAATAGGTGTCAATGGTATGATGCACATACTTTAAGCTTCCAAATTCTGCAAAATGAAACACATCCATCTGCCAAATTTCATTTCTTTGTATACCTTTTGGATTGCACCCTGCAGGTAATGGAAGTTGGTTATAGATGGAACAAGTAGCACATTTTTTTACAATATCCTTAGCCTGTTGCCAAGTGATGGAGAAATCCTTCTTCAAACCTTTGCTATTTACATGGTATTTCTTATGAAATTCTGAGGCCTCTAGCACATTACCTATTAGTAACTGATCAGTCTCATCATTACCTTGTGCTAGAGGTCCTGGCAAACATGTATGGGATATGATTTGTGTTATATATATATAGAATGTTCCCTTTTTCTGATGATTTCCTGCAATTGTATGAATAATGAAGTTAATTCTGTATTATCAGGAATAAATTCAGAAGTTTCAATATGTAAAACAACTTTCTCTGCATATTGAGAGTCAGTGACTATATTGAGGGCTTCTGTGAAGTCCATCAGTACCATAAGAATGGCATACAGTTCTGCCTTTTGTACAGAGCTGTATGGACTTTGTACTACTTTATTTAAGTCTCCTGATTTATATCCTGCTTTCCCTGATTTATTTGCATTTGATTTATAGAATGTGAGGACTCCAGAAATTGACTTTTGTCATACAATGTGAGGAAGGACCCATTCAGTCTTCTTTATGAATTCTATTCTCTTAATTTTGGGATAGAGGTTGTTAATCTCTCCCAAAAAGTTACTGCAGGCTCTCTGCCAGTATTGATTATCTTTCCATAGTGATGAAATTTCCTCATTAGTTAGAGGTACTACAATTTCTGCTGGGTCCATTCCTGTCAACTGGCGAAGTCTTAATTTACCTTTTTGAATCAAATCACAGATCTTTTCTAAATAAGTCTTTAATTTCTTATTTGGTTTACGTGTTAGGAATATCCATTCCAATATAATATCTTCCCTCTGCATCAAAATACCTGTTGGGGAATGTCTAGAGGGGAATATGACAAGAATACATTTAAGTTCTGGATCCACATGATCCACATGTGCTTCTCTTATCATCTTTTCTACTAGAGCCAATTCCATCTCAGCTTTGGCTGATAATTCTCTTGGACTATTTAATTCTTTGTCCCCTTCTAGAGTATTAGCCAAATTTTGTAGTCCATCTTTGGGTATTCCCATGATACCCAGTAAGTTGGAAATGTTTCCTAATAACTTTTGAAAATCATTAAGAGTCTTCAATCGATCTCTCCTTAGTTGTACCTTTTGGGGTCTAATTTTTTATAGCTCTATCTTATATCCTAAGTAATTAATAGAATCTCCTCTCTGCATTTTTCAGGAGCAATTTGCAGTCCCCAGTGAGGCAAAACTTTTTTTACTTCTTCAAACATGCTTTCTAATGTGTCTAACTTTGGATCAGCTAATAGGATATCATCCATATAGGGAAAAATTATGGATTGTGGAAACTTTACATGAATTATCTCCAATGGTTTTTGCACAAAGTATTGACACAAGATAGGGCTGTTTAACATTCCCTGTGGGAGGACCTTCCATTGATATCTCTTGACTGGCTGAGAATTGTTATAATTAGGTACTGTGAAGGCAAATTTTTCTCTATCATTTTCTTGTAAGGGTATGGTAAAGAAACAGTCTTTTAAGTCAGTAACTATTATAGGCCATTCTTTGGGTAGCAGAGAGGCCAAGGGCATCCCAGTCTGTAGGGAGCCCATTGGCTGAAAGGCTTTATTAATAGCTCTCAGATCTGTCAGCATTCCCCAATTACCAGACTTTTTTTTTAATAACAAATACAGGAGAATTCCAAGGGCTGGTAGATTCTTCAATGTGTCAAGCATTTAACTGCTCTTGAACCAGCTGTTCTAAAGCTTATAGCTTCTCTTTTGTCAAAGGCCATTGTCCAATCCAGACAGGTTTATTAATTAGCCATTTTAAAGGTAAGGCAGTTGGTACTTCTGAGAGTTCAACAGCAGTTGTGCTCTGTTTGTGAACAGCCTGAATTGTTGGTGCCTGATTTTTACAGCATGTCATGATATTATTCCTAGAAACACGCATTGGTCTGTATTCCTTTTCTGAAAGTGTAGGAATTTTAATCTGGGTATTCCACTGTTGTAACAGATCTCGGCCCCAAAGATTTACTGCTACATATGGTTTCAGCCTTCCTCTCTGTCCTTCTGGCCCTATGCATACAACCCATCTCGAACTCTGTTTTATCTGAGATAGGGTGACAATCCCTAAAAGTTGAACATCTACCTCTTGAAGAGGCCAATTCGGATGCCATGATTTTGGTGTAATTATAGTCACATCTGCACCTGTGTCTACCAGGCCCTCCATAACCAGGTCACTAATTCGAATTCTAAGCTTTGGTCTTTGTTCATTTATGGAAGTCTGCCAAAATATTTGTTTTATAGTGTTCTTTGTAAACTGTGATCCATCTATCAAAGCTGTTTTATCATCCATTGCAGTATTGGTTTTTACATTAGGCATTGGTTTATTCAGTTGTCCTGGAGAGGAATTTCTTCCACAGTGGCTGGGAATGTTCGTACTACGTTTGGTTCAGGGGCCTGCAAGAGGCCCCCTGAGACGTTTCCTGCCAGTAAAGGGTTGCCTTGTATATCTATTTTTGATCTGTACTCACTGATCCAATGTTGGCTTTTGCCACACCTTCTACATAATCCGGGAGGTGGTTGGGGTCTCCTGTTTAGGCTATTCCTAGAAGGAGTATTACTTCTAGGAGTTCCCCATGTACAGTTTTTACTTATATGACCTGGTGTACCACATTTAAAACATTTGGTATTACGGGGCCTTCTTTCACCTCTGGGATTTTTCTCTCCTATCCAAGCCTCATTACTGTAGTTAAGAGACTCAACACCATTAGTATATTGAATCCATTCTTCCAAAGGAGCTGATCTGATCTTTAATGGTGTAAGTATTCTTCTGCATTCTGCATTAGCATTGTCAAATGCCAAGGACTCAGTTAATACTTTTCTTAATTCTTTATCTGACGCAGCTCTTGTTATAGCTGTGTTCAGCCTTTGTAAAAAATCAGTGAAGGGTTTATGTGGTCCCTGAAATATCTTTGTGTATACCTCAGTTGGTTTTCCAGGTTCTGGAATTTTTCCCCAAGCATTTAGAGCTGCTGTGTGGCATAGGGATATTGTGCGCTCATCATAATTGGCTTGCTCATTCCTGTCAGCGAAATATCCCTCACCAAGTATTTGATCTTGGGAGATCACAAAACCTCTGATTTTACCTTGTTGTTCTAAATTTTTTGCCTCTTCTCTCAACCAGCTTTTCCACTGTAACTGCTGGCTGTTCCACTAGAACAGCTGAAATTAACTGATGCTAGTCATCTGGAATGATTCTATGTGAGGTAGACCACGAATTTAACATCTGTTTTACGTATGTGGAGTGTATTCCATACATAACTACTGCTTCCTTTATATTTTTAAAGTCCCTTGTTGAAATTTGTTGTAATGTATATGTCATATATGACTTGTGGTGTGTGTCATCTGCTGGCTTCTCATGGGTGATAACAGGCTAAGCCATTGTATGAGAGCCATTTGGAGATGTTACAACCTGTATGGTCTTGCCCTTCTGCTTATTAGGTCCCTTGTCATGTTTATTGAGTTTCCTCCAGCACTTGCAAACGAGCACCTAGGGTCTGTTCTAGGGAGTAAACCTCCTCTCTTGCAAGGGATTCCAGATTTCTCATGGAATCATGGAAGTTTTTATGTTCTTCTGAAACACATGATTCCATGGACCTTATCTTATCAATTAATGATAATCTTTCTTCCTTATAAAGTGTCTGAGTAGCCACAACTTCACTCTGGAGAGTTAGTGTTCTATCCATTAAATATTCATATTTATTATCAATAAAATCAATTTTGGGTAAAAGCCTGTTTTGTAAATCCTGATTAGCAGATTCCAGAGAAAGAATCTTTTTCTGTAAGTTTTCATTGCTATCTTTTAAAGCCTGAATCAGTCCCAATAATGACTCATCTTTGTTCTTGTTATTAAACCAGTGTTTGAACACTGTGTGAATTATTACGATGAATGCCAAAATGGTACAGGCCAGATATGCCTTAGGAAGGTGGTATACTTCCAGGAAGATGTCATTCATCCTACAGGCAAAAAGGTTTTTAAATTCTTGTGAGGTAATGTTATTTGCCTTGCTTACCTTTCGTGGTTTTGGGATGTGTAGTAGCACTTTTCAGCCAGCAGGTGGCGTTGGTACAGCTCCAAAGCAGGGCCTGCTGGTGACCTTGGCTGACGGCAGCTAAAGGCAGGAGTCGAGATGGTGGGAGCCGGATCCAGCACTCAGGGAGCAGGGGAATGCCTCACTCACAGCGGTTTTTCACTGGTCTTGGAGCTAAGCTAGGGAACTGAGACCAGACTAGCTGCTCCCTTTTTTGGGAATGGAGCCATGTAGGTGTTCCCTGGTTATATAGAACTTTGCAGGCGGGTTTAAGTAACCACCAGCAGTGGAGGAGGCTGAGGGTGGGAGCCACCCAGGCCTTTGGAATTTGCCCCAAGTTGGGCACCAGATATTGGTGAAATTATTAAGGCCACTCCATGTAGTTAAAAGGAGATTTATTTAATGACATAACTTACAAATGAAGGGATAGGTAGGTTGAGGGTTCTGGGAAAGATGCAGCATAATCCGGCAGTGTTCTCTGGAGAGCTCTGTCGGTCCACCTCTAGTGTCCGGGTTCCCAGCTGCAAGAGAGCACAGCATGTCTTGATCTTGGGTCTTCAGGGCCCTCCCTTGGCCCAGCCTTGTAGGCGTGACAGTTACCGAAGCCTCAATGGGGGTTGGAACTTCCAGACCAAAGCTGGAATGGCTATCCACTACACCTCAGTGCATCAGTTCAGAAATCAAAATTTGTGAGCTCTTAAATACATTAAAAATAAAATATTTAAAACATGAAAAGTATATTGTATATTTTTAGTAGGGCTTGGTATATAAGACCCCAAGGCAGACTTCCAATGCATGCACAGAATTTTGGAAAGATCAGCAGACCACAATTTTTTTTTAAGAAATTGGCCCATTCTGGACACCAAATAAACTAGGCAAATGAAATTAACAAAAGTAATTCACCTCACAGTAAATTAATAAATAAATGGGAAATGAAGGGAAGGATGAATATATGATGGATGGAAGTATTATGGAGGAATGATGTAGGAAAGGTGCATAGATATTGGTAAATTTCTATGTTCAGTTAGAAACAAAATATGTAAGTAGTAAAAATAGTGAGATTATCATTTGTTTATTTTTACTTTTTCCTCTCAGTTAGGGACTGAACTTGAGGACTCATATCTACCAAGAAAGGATTCTACCAATTGAATTGTAGTCCTTTGAGGAGATTTTTTAAAAAATAAGGTAACAAATAATAGACTAAAAGGTAGGTAGATGGCTCAGTGAATAAAGCGCTTGTGATGCCACGAGGACCTGAGTGCTCATGTAAAAGCCAGAATGGCTATATGTAACCACAGCATTGAGGAGTTGGAGACAGGTGGCTAGCTACAGGGGCCTGCTGGAAGCCAGTCTAGATAGATTGTTGAGCTCCAAGCCTAGTGAGATATGCTGCCTGCATAAAAAAAAAAACTAAGGTGTAGAGCACACAAGGAAGATACCCCTGATGACGTCTGTTCTCCACATGCCCCAAATATAAAAGCCCATTCAAACATATATGTACATTCAATTGTATAACATGTTACTTGTATAATACAATAAAAGTTAAGTTCCTCTAAAATTAACCCCCCAATAAGAACCAAAATGTAAGAAAAGACACAAACAGGGTAAGACAGTGGAGTGGTAAACAGATAAAAGGCAAAGAAAAGAACTTTTTAATGTAATGAAAAAATAACTGCCATTAGCCCAAATAAGGGAAACCAAGGTTTTAAGTAATACAGCCTAAAATTTATTCAAACACACTGAGAGAGGGCTTGGGAACAGGTGCTGCCAGACCAGGACTCAGCTGTGGATGACAAAGATATAAGAACAGGGTTGACTTTTAGCCCTCTAATCATCTCCCTCATTTCATGTTTCTCTCTCAACAGGAGAATGATTAGATTGTTGAAAATTTATTTCACAGGCAGAAACAAACCCTGCTTTACCAGTCTTGTAACTTTAAGGAGATTCTCCCAGACAGCATCAACTCTCCATTCTTTTTTTTTAGTTGCAAAGCAGTGAGCCTTGTAAATTCTCCACAGATCTAATAAGTATAGAGCTAACACCAAACAGTGAGCCTGAATCTGGCCTGTGACCAAGAGAAGGAAAGCCTGTGACTTGACTCCTGAGACTTTGTTCCCATCCCTTCTTAGACTGTATTATTGAAGAGTGTCAGAGAGGCTGCACATGTTAGGAATTACTGATGGCACAGGGTGTTCCTAAAATTTCAGAAAAAAATATACCAGGAGCACAATGACTACAGCCATGGAAAGCATACACTGATGAAAGGTCGGGATATAAGAGAAAATCATTAACTATTAAAATACAGGCTGAAATAGAGGGGTTATAAAAGTCCCTTTTTCAGTATTTACAAAGCATTTATTATGGAAATATAATCCTTAATTTAAAAAATCATATGTTGAAAAATATTTTATATCTAAGATGGTTTAGGTTAGGATTTGCTAAAAATATTAAGACATAACTTCTGAACAAGACACATTCAAAGATTAAACAAAATTGCTATGTCATTTCCCATCATGTAATGATAAAAAATAATATCTTCAAATTATAATAATAGATGTTTATAATCAAGATAGCCCCAGTGTCAGATCAGCAGGCAAGAATCCTACAGGCAGGCCTGACTACCCCCCCCCCCATCAGACTCTGTAATATGGAAACTCCACTCCATTCCCCCAAACCCACCAATTCCCTGAGATGGCAGCTGCTCCCTAAGACAGTCTCTGACAGCTCCAATTGGACCAAGAGGTGAGTGACTATTCTCCTGGCCGGTCACCCCAGCCTTAAGCTCAGGGACACAACCCATACATTTTAGAGCCCATTTGGGTTTCCCAGTGGCTTTACCCAGCAGGTCTGCATAGAGAGGATGATTGGACCACAGGCCTGAGTGAAAGTGTCTCAGATGGTCTGCACTTGGCTGTGCTGGGGGGAGGTCTTTTGCTCCACCCCTTGGCATTCTTTTAAATACCCCAGGGCAGAGACAGTTGGGACCAATTGGATTAGAATCCAGGCCCTCTTGATGATAGTCTCTATTTTTTATCTATTTCTCCTCCCTCTTTACTTCTATCTAATATTTCTAGCCACTTCTACTCAAAAGTACTCTGGGAAAATTTGGGGGTGGTGAGTAACCCCCCACCACCACAGATGGTGTCATGAACTGGGACTAAGACAAAAAGAAAAAAGTATATATTTTTATAATATCTATAATGCTTAGCAAAAGTGGGGGTGTGGCCCTACCAGTTAAAGAAAAAGGATGATCTGGTTGTATAGTGAATAAAAAAGTTAAATAGGGCAGGGGGGTTTATCCTCAAGAGAAAAGGAAAAAATGGACTGGAAGGATGTCCAAGGCTGCAGTGTAAAATCTTCTCTATCAACATTTCTCTCTTCTGTCTCTCTCTTAATTTCTATCTATGAAAAATAAGGAAGGTAGAGTATAGTAATTTAGTGCAGGAAGAAATTTAGAGTAAGATAGTACATAGAAATATTGGGTTAGAAATATAGAAATAAAGCTACAAGACAGAGAAACTAAGTGTAATTTTCTAATTTGGGGGGGGCATGAATGCAAGCTAGGAAAAAATCTATTTTCTTTGAGCTTAATGGGCAGAACAAAAGCTCTTCTTTGAGCTTATCAGGCAGAAAAAAGATTCCTATGGAATCTTTTGGCCTAGGGACAGCTAAAATGCTAAGTCTTAGCAGCAGAGGAAAATTTCCCCTCCAGTGGGTGCGGACAGAAAAAAAAATCTTCTGCTCCACAAGCAATGCCTGAGAACACTTACAACATCATACCAACAGAATTAGTTTCCTCTTGACTTCCGAGATCAGACGAGACCGGGCGCGTTCTATGAATCCAAAAAGTTTAGAGAACAGAAGTCTTAGGAAAAACTTAATCTTTCTCTCTCAAACTAAAAGGTTTCTTGAAAAAACATGGTGAAATCTCTAACACTAAAAAGTCTTTCAGAACTTTCTGAGAAAGAGTGTTGGAATTCACCTGTAAATTGCTCTAAGGGAAAACAACAAACCTTTTAGAACAGAGCAAAACCTCTTTGCTAAGCTCTACCTTTCTTTGAAGCCTGGAGAAGCAGCAGTCAGAATCCCCTGAGGTTAGCTAGAACTTATCCATAAATGCATGGAGGAATGGGGGTGAAGAGCCACAGAGAGCCAAGTACAGGAAACTGCTGGCTTGGAAGGAAGCAGTAAAGCCCATCCTCTCAGTTGCAGCTATAGCTGAGGCATCAGGGGCTTTGTTAACATTCCCTGAAGCAATTCAAACCCTCTCTGTTAATATTGTGTCCTCACTTCTAACCAACAACTGAGAAGTGATTAGCCAGCACCTCCAAGTTTTGAGTGTATTCCATGGATACTAGGGGAGTTGTCAACAGCTTCCTCCAGTGTGGAGCTGAGATGGACAGATTCTTCCCTGATGGGAGGGGTTTCTTGGGGAGACAGTAAAGCTAAGCTGTGTTTACAGCTGTGCTACCAAGTCAGGAACACTGTCTTTGGAAAGGGCAGAATGGAGAGCTATCCAGGAGTAAAGCTCTTTTCTATCAAAGAAAGCACTTTTCTGGGAAAACTTTATTTCAAGCACTGAAAAGAGGGTATGAAGCCCTGAAGAGTTATTGCCTCTGGGAATAAGCTGCTGTCTGAGTGCTCAGACAGATGGACACAACTTGCTTGGGCATAGGGTCAGGTGAAAGGTCTAATAAGGCAAAACACCTGTTTTCATTCAAGCTTAGGGATAACAAAAAGTTTCCTTGATAAAAAAAAAAAGCAGAAGTCTGAGCACAAACCCTGAAAACAGAAATGGACAAAAGCCCCTACCTTCAGAATCAGAGAAAGCCACCACTGTGGTATCAGGAACTGATTCTGGGGTGGAAGGGAAAAACTGAGACCAAACTGGGAGTTTGCTGGGAGAAAGTCTTTCTGAAGGAGCTGTAAGAAAGCTTTGCTAAATTCTCTTGTTTCTTTTCACTGGCTGGTTGGACCAAGTGGACAAGACCCAAGGGAATGTGGGTATCATGAATGCCCGACTCAATGTATGCTAACGTGGTAGGTGTGATTCTGATCTGGGGCCAATATCAGATGAAAGAA
Organism: Peromyscus californicus insignis; assembly: GCF_007827085.1. Taxonomy (NCBI): domain Eukaryota; kingdom Metazoa; phylum Chordata; class Mammalia; order Rodentia; family Cricetidae; genus Peromyscus; species Peromyscus californicus. Next base: position 805,202 of record NW_026294617.1, on the reverse strand, counting down.
AAATACCTATTAAGTCCAGCTCAAGGAGAGCAGAAATCTTTTGACTCAAGAAACTTCCCATAGTAAAGGAAAAAAGTTTATTTAAAAGCAAGCCCAGTAAAAGATAACCAGAAGTTGACTCCCAGACTTGAAAAGAACTATGGGAAATGGAGTCCAAAAGATAGCTCATACCAGTGGGCTAATATAAGAAAAATGCGTTCTAGGAAATGTAGTTTTTCCACTAAAGATGGCAGTATTACCCAGAGAAACTTTTTTCAGCTTCAAAAAGTGTTCATAGTAAACTTAAAATATAGCTTTTAAAAGAATAAGAAGGAGGAAAATTGTATGAGAGTTTATTGAATGTCAGTTCCAATGAAAAATTAAAAGGATGCAAAACTCGGAACTTCATGACTTTTGACTCCTTTGAGAAAATATCTTATATTGCCTAATATAAGTTGCACAGAGTGTTTTTTATGGTAGATGGATGACAAAGAGTTACCTATAAAAGCAATGAAGTCACTTAAAAATACATTAAGCTTTCAAGACAAATAGTTTAAGAGGGGAACATGCTGAATGATGCAGGTCTGGAACCCAACTCCAACTTAGACAATTATCCTCTGTTGGGAAATTGTCTGTTGAGTTGCCAGCTAAGCAATTTAGAAACAGAATATTCTTTAGGAGATTTTTCCTCTCATCTCTTTTCTTTCTTTTTGGGTTTGCTATAAACTGAGATAGTTCTTAATAGAGTTTTTATAAAAATCTGGAATGCACAAAGTATTGTTTAGCAGCAAAACTCATTAAATCACAGGGTTGAAAGAGCTATCAAAGAGTTAGACTCTTGTTTCAAACTCTCAAAAACTTTGAGAATGATATCAAAGCTGTCTATAAACTCTGAACTTTAGAAATGATTTGCATACTTCCCGTCTTTTTAAGAGAGTTCTTCTAATAGTTCTAGTGATAGTTATTACAAGTAAGAAGTAGAAAATTATTCTCTGTCTTGTTAGAAGATGTTAAAACTCTTCTAGGTGTTAAAAAAAAACCTGTTTTAGGTGTTTGCTAAGTTAGATATTGACTAAAGGTAGCCCTATAAAGAGTTTGCTAAGAGATTCTTCCTAGTATAAGTTAGATCTGTTAAGAGTAAGAATTATCTTTGTAATGTAGTCCTATAAAGAATTTGCTAGAAGATTCCTCTTAATGTAAGTTAGTTCTGTTAACAGTAAGAAGTATCTTTGCTAAGGTAATCCTTTAGAGTTTCTTTAATAATGTAATCTTCCATGAATATAAGAAATGTCTTTGCTAAGGTAGTACTGTAGAGTTTCTTTAAGAATATTAGCTTGTGAGAAGTATAAATAAGTGTATATTGAATGTGAATTTGTAAAAAAGTGTAAATGTTTAATGTAAATACATGTAGTAAATGGCCATGCTAATTGTAAATAAGAAGTGAAAATAAAGGAAGTCAGAGAAATGTAGGTTTAGAACATATAGGCCTTAGGTCTAAGAATATGGTGATGGTTTAATAACAAAGTAATTTAGAGTAGAGTAGGAACCTGGGATGCAGAAAACAGTGTCTATAGCAGACTACAAACTTGGCAGTTCCAAAAGCCATCAATAACAAGAAGCAGCTCCAGAGACTGCCATCTTCAGAAAGTAGCCCCCAGGTGTTCACGACTGAGACCCATGGAGCATCATAGCTTCTCAAGCCGCAGACACCAAGAGCCAGTGCATGCGCCAGCAGCCAGAGGGTCTTGGCTTCTCAAGGCATCAATGCAATGAAGGTGGCAAGTGCACAAGGTTCTACAAGCTATCTACTGAAAGGAAGCCAAGATGAGAATTGGACATGCTATATTGCAAGAAAGGTGAATGGCAGACAGTGGCTTAGAGAGCCCAGTAGATTACTTCACCTCAGGAAAGATGAACGGTAAGCAGCAATGAACAACAGAGACTGCAGAAACCAGACTGCTTCTGTAGGCCAAGAGCAGAGTGGTGTCAGTACCGGATGAGCAGTTCAGACATGTGGAAACTGCTGAGTGCTCCAGACTGAACAGCCAGACCAGGGATCTGTGGAAGTTGCTGAATGCTCCAGGACCCAGTTTTCTGAGCACTTGAACCAGGTAGTGGGACCCTCCCAGGGCCAAGGTTGCTGTGGTAGGGCCATGGTTCAGCTCATGGCAGCTAAAGGATCCTTGAGCCTATGTGGCTGTGAGGTAAAGCTCTCTAGCCTCAGGACACAGAGTCCAGAAATAGCCTTGTTACAGAAGCTACAGATTGCAAAGTTCAGCAGTAGCTGAAAGTGAAAGTTGCAGAGAGACTTGTGTGAACTGAAAAGTTTTGGTTATGGGACTCTTTGTATTGGGAGCTGTTTGCTTCATAGTCATTACAACTCTGATAGCTATACACAGACTTAACGGCAGCTGACAAGCCAGGCCCTGACTTCAAGTGTTCAGACAAACTTTTAGGGCTGGTACCAAAACACTTTTTGGACTTTTGAACTTAAGAAATGAAATGGACAGTAATGATTTCATTACAATTGGACTGTTTGAATTTACTTATGCATATAGACTCTATCAATAATGATGACTTATGAACTGCTTAGGGAACTGTTTATATAAAAATGGAAATGCTTATGGATTTGTTTTGTGTTACAAATGCAATGGTTGAAATAGAGAAGTTTGGGGTTCTTCTAACTAGGCTTGAGATTTAGTTTAAAAAAATTATAAAGACGGTTGAGAGTAGGTTTGTAGGAATTATAATTCTTTATAGTAATGTTTATGTTAGTGTTATTAGGTTAACTTATTGATATTGATGCACCTTGGTTTGTTGAAGTTAAGGAAGTGTTTTAAGTTTGATGTGAATACATTAGAAGTTTATTTTGTTTTGTTAGCAAGAAATTAAATGGTTCTATTAAGAGTTTGCTTTAAGATGTAAGATTGAGAGAATTGTAACTATGTATAGCAATATTTATGCTAGAATTATGTTAACCTGTTAATGTCAATGATGAAGCTAAGGGAGTCTTTAAGTTTGATGCAATTATATCAAGAGTTTTTTCGTTTAGAAAGGACTGGATGCCGCTAAGACTGCCATAGTCACCTTAGACTCATTCCAAAAAAGAAATATCATCTTTATCATACTCTACTCCTATACTGGGAAGTGTGAAAGCTATGGAGATTGCTGTGAGCTTTTAATGTAAAGGTTATTTTTATATATCAAGAAAGGGAGACCTGTTGGAACACATTTGGGTTTCCTGATGGCTTTACCCAGCAGGTCTGCATAGAGAGGATGATTGGACCACAGGCCTGAGTGAAAGTGTCTCAGATGGTCTGCACTTGGCTGTGCTGGGGGGAGGTCTTTTGCTCCACCCCTTGGCATTCTTTTAAATACTCCAGGGCAGAGACAGTTGGAACCAATTGAATTAGAATTCAGGGCCTCTCGAGGCTATCCTCTATTTTTTATCTGTTTCTCTTCCCTCTTTACTTCTATCTAATATTTCCAGCCACTTCTACTCAAGAGTACTCTGGGGAAATATGGGGGTGGTTGGTAGCCTCTCCACAAATGTACCCAAGCCCCCACACATTGCAGCCCCTGTTGCAGGCCAGCAGGCAAGAATCCTGTGGGCAGGCTTTCCCACCACCACCCCCCATTGGACTCTGCAATATACAAGTCTCACTCTGTCCCCCAAACTCACTCATTCACTGAAGACCCAAGCAGCTCCCCGAGACACAAATACCACCAGTACTGATAGGACTAAGAGTGGCTCCCTGAGACACAGACACAGCTTGCATGGATTGAAGGAAGAGATGGGTAGGTCATAGTGCAAAAATATATTCAACAACATAAAGATCAATACGGCACCACCCAAAGTTAGCAGTTCTAAAACAGGAAGACCTGAACACCCAACATAGAAGAACCAGAAGAAATTGACCTTAAAAATGACTTTATAAAGCTGATAGGGGATTTATAGAAGAAATGAAAAGATTCCCTTAAAGAAATTGAAGAAAACACAAACAAAAAATTAGAAGAAATAAATATCTTAAAGAAATTCAAGAAAACCAAGAAAAAGCAATTAATCATGAATGAAACAGTTCAAGACTTGAAAATTGAAATAGAGGCAATAAAGAAGACACAAACCGAGGGAATGCTGGAAATGAAAAAATCTAAGTAAACAAACAGAAACTACAGATGCAAGCATAATCAACAGAATGCAAGAGATGGAAGAGAGAATCTCTTTCATTGAAGATATGATGCAGGAAATAGATTTGTCAGTTAAAGAAAACATTAAAGCCAACAAAGTCATAAAACAAAATGTCCAGGAAATCGGGGACACCATGAAAAGACCAAATATAAGAATAATAGGGATAGAAGGAGAAGAATATGAACTGAAAGACACAGCAAATATATTCAACAAAATCATGAAAAAAAACTTTCCCCACCTAAAGAAGTAAATGCCTATGAAGATACAAGATAACAGAACACCAAATAGGCTGGGCCCAAATGAAAGTCCCCTTGCCACATAATAATCAAGCCACTAAACATGCAGAACAAAAAAAGAATATTAATAGCTGCAAAGGAAAAAGGCCAAGTAACATATAAAGGTAGACCCATCAGAATAACACCCCATTTCTCAGTGCAGACTCTAAAAGTCAGAAGGTCTTGGACAGATGTTCTGCAGACACAAAGAGACCAGGGATGCCAGCCCAGACTATTATACCTAGCAAAATTCACAATCACCATAGATGGAATAAACTAGATATTTCATGACAAAACCAGATTTAAACATTACCTATCCATAAATCTAGCCCTACGGAAAGCACTAAAAGGAAAAATCCAACCTAAACAAGTTAGATGTACAAATGAAAACACAGGCAATATATATTCCCACAACAGCAAATCCCAAGGAAGGGACACACACACACACACACACACACACACACACACACACACACAATAACAGGAATTAACAATCAGTGGTCATTAATATCCTTTCATATCAAAGGACTCAATTCACCTACAAAAAGACATAGGCTAACAGAATGGATATGAAAACAGGATCCATCCTGCTGCTATATGCAAGAAACACACCTCAACTTAAAAAACAGATACTACCTCAGAATAAAGGGTTGGGAAAAGACTTTCCAATCAAATATACTTAGGAAGGAAGCTGGTGTAGCTATCTTAATATCTAGCAAAATAAACTTCAAACTTAAATTAATCAAAAGAGATTGAGAAGGGCATTACATATTCATCACCAGAAAAATCCATCAAGATGAAGTCTTAATTCTGAACATGTATGCCCCAAATACAAGGGCACCCACATATGTAAAAGAAACATTACTAAAACTTAAATCACACATCAAACCCCTAATAGGGTGAGACTTCAACACCCCATGCTTACCAATGCACAGGTCTGCAAGACAGAAACTTAACAGAGAAATAAGGGAACTAACAGATGTTATGACTCAAATGGACTTAATAGACATCTACAGAACATTCTACCCAAACACAAAAGAATATACCTTCCTCTCAGCACCCCATGTAACCATCTCTAAAATTGACCACACACTCAGTCACAAAACAAATCTCAACAGATATAAAATAATTAGAATAATTTCTTGTATTTTATCAGACCACTATGGATTAAAGTTAGAACACAAATTTCAGAAAGCCTACAAATGCACAGACACTGAATAATGCTCAGCTAAATCACCACTGGGTAAAGGAAGAAATAAAGAAAGAAATTAAAGACTCTCTAGAATTCAATGAAAATAAATGTACAACATACCCAAACTTCTGGGATACTATAAAGCAGTACTGAGAGGAAAGTTCTTAGTTCTGAATACCTACATAAAGAAGCTGAAGAAATCTCACACCAGTGACTTAACAGCACACCTGAAAGCTCTAGAACAAAAAGAAGCAAGCTCACCATAGGATGAGCAGACAACAGTAAATAATCAAAATGAGGGCTAAAATCAATAAAACAGAAACAAAGAGAACAATACAAAGAAACAATGAGACAAAGAGTTAATTATTTGAGAAAATCAACAAGACAGACACACCCTTATCCAAACTAACCAAAAGGCAGAGGGAGAGCATCCAAATTATCAAAATCAGAAACAAAAAGGGAGACACAAAAAGAGCCAATGAGAAAATCATCAGGCCATCCTTCAAAAACCTGTACTCCACAAAATTGGAAAATCTAAAAGAAATGGACAATTTTCTAGATAAGTACCCCATACCCAAGTTAAATCAAACCACACAAGCTATTTTAATAGACCTATAAACCCTATGGAAATAAAAGCCATCATAAAGTCTCCCATACCAAAAAAAAAAAAAAAAAAAGCCCAGGGCCAGATGGTTTCAGTGCAGAATTCTATGAGAATTTCAAAGAGCTAATACCAATACTCCTCAAATTGTTCCATATGATAGAAATTAAAGGAACATTGCCAAACTCTTTCTATGAGGCTACAATTTCAATCATGCCCAAACCACACAAAGATGTAGCAAAGAAAGAGATCTATAGACCAATCTTCCTCATTCACATTGATGGAAAAATACTCAGGAAAATACTGGCAAACCGAATCCAAGAACACAGAAAAAAAAATCACCCACTATGATCAAGTAGGCTTCATCCCAGAAGCAGGGATGGTGCCACATACAAAAATCTGTCAATGTAACCCATCATATAAACAAATTGAAAGAAAAAACCACATGATCATCTCATTAGATGCTGAAAAAGCCTTTGACAAAATCTAATATCACGTCATGATAAAGGTCTTAGAGAGATTAGGAATACAAGGACATAGTTATATGTAATAAAGGCAATTTACAGCAAGCCAACAGTCAACATTAAATTAAGTGAAAAGAAACTCAAAGCAATTCCACTAAAATCAGGAACAAGAGAAGGCTGTCCACTCTCCCCATATTTATTCAAAGGTCTAGCTAAAGCAATAAGACAACAAAAGGAGATCAAGGGGATACAAATTGGAAAGGAAGAAGTGAAACTTTCACTATTTGCAGATGACATGAGAGAATACATAAGTGACCCCAGAAATTCTACCAGAAAACTCCTACAACAGATAAACACCTTCAGTAATGTATCGAGATACAAGATTAACTCAAAAAAATCAGTAGCCCTCCTATATGCAAATGACAAACAGGTTGAGAAAGAAATCAGAGAAACATCACTCTTTACAATAGCCACAAATAATATAAAATATCTTGGGGTAACTAACCAAACAAGTGAAAGACCTATAAGAGAAGAACTTCAAATCTTGAAGAAAGAAATTGAAGAACTTATCATAAAGTGGAAAGTTTTCCCATACTTTTGGATAGGCAAAACCAACACAATAAAAATGGCAATCTTACCAAAAGCAATCTACAGATTCAATGCAACCCCCATCAAAATCCCCATACAATTCTTCACAGACCTCAAAAGAACAATACTCAACTTCATATGGAAAAACAAAAATCTCAGAATAGCTAAAACAATCCTTACAATAAAGCAACTTCTGGAGGCATCATCACCCCTGACTTCAAGCTGTACTATAGAGCTATAGTAATAAAACAGCTTAGTATTGACATAAAATCCAACATGTGGACAAATGGAAATGAATTAAAGACCCTGACATTAATCCACACACCTATGAAAACCTGATTTTTGACAAAGAAGCAAAAACTGTACAGTGGAAAAAAGAAAGCATCTTCAACAAATGGTACTGGCACAACTGGTTGTCAACATGTAGAAGATTACAAATAGATCCATATCTGTCTCCATGCATAAACTGAAATCCAAGTGGATCAAAGACCTCAACATAAATTGAGTTATACTGAATCTGATGGAAGAGACAGTAGGATGTAACCTAGAATGAATTGGCACAGGAGACCACTTTCTAAATAGAATACCAGCAGCACAGACAGTGAGAACAGCAATCAATAAATGAGGCCTTCTGAAACTAAGAAGCTTCTGTAAGGCAAAGGACATAGTAAATAAGATAAAATGGCAGTCTACAGAATGGGAAAAGATCTTCACCAGCCCCACATCTGACAGAGTGCTGATCTCCAAAATATATAAAGAACTCAAAAAACTAGACAGCAAAATACCAAATGACCCAATTAAAATGTTATATATAATTTTACTATGTTAAAGTTAAAACCTTCCTTTTTGATTAGACAGAAAAGGGGACATACTGTGGGATATCTTTCTGTAGGCTGTAAATATATACTGTTCTCATTGGTTAGTAAATAAAACAGTTTTGGCCTATGACATAAAGCCTACAGCCAGAAAGGAAATCCAAGGGAGATACAAAGAGAAGGGCAAAATGAGAGAGATGCCAAACTGCAGTGCAAGGAACATGTAATCGGACAAAGGCAAGGCCTCAGAACATGTGGCAAGACACAATAAATAAAAATGGGTTAATTTAAGATGAAAGAGCTAGCTAGCAAAAAGCCTGCCATAAGCCATACAGTTAGTAATTAAGATAAGCCTCTGAATGATTATTTTTATAAGTGGCTATAGGACCACAGGTCCAAGTGGGACCAGAGAAACTTCTCCTACACACCAATCCCATATCTGACAGAGCGCTGATTTCCAAAATTTATAAAGAACTCAAGAAACTAGACATCAAAATACCAAATGATCCAATTATAAAATTGGCTACAGATCTAAACAGAGAATTCTCAACAGAAGAATCGCAAATGGCTGATTAAGGAATTGTTCAACATCCTTAGTCATCAGGAAAATGCAAATCAAAATGACACTGAGATACAATCTTACACCTATCAAAAACACTGATAACAGCTTATGTTGAAGAGGATGTGGAGCAAGGGGAACACTCCTCCACTGTTGGTTAGAGTGCAATCTTGTACAGCCACTTTGGAAATCAGTATGGCAGTTTCTCAGGAAATTGGAAGTTAATCTACCTCAGGATCCAGCAATAACACTCTTGGGCATATACCCAAGGAATGCTCAATCATACCACAAGAACATATGCTCATCTATGTTCATAGTAGCATTGTTTGTAATAGCCAGAACCTGAAAGCAACCTAGATGTCCCTCAACTGAAGAATGGATAAAGAAAATGTGGCACATATCCACAATGGAGTACTACTTAACAGTAAAAACAATGACATCATGAACTTTGCAGACAAATGGATGGAACTAGAAAATATCATCTTGAGTGAGGTAACCCAGACTCAGAAGGACAAACATGGTATGTACTCACTCATAAGTGGATACTAGATGAAATGCAAAGGATAAACAGACTATAACCCACAGCTCTAGAGAAGATAACTAATGAGAAGAACCCTAAGAGAGATTGTGGATTGCCCTGGGAAGAAAAAATAGATAAGATCTCCATGAGCAAACTGTGGGTGAAGAGAGTCAATGGAAGGTAGGGGGTGGGGGGATGAGAACATGTGGGAATGGGATGGTCAAGCTAGGGTAGGGATGGAGTAGGAGAGCAATAAAAGAGATATCTTCATAGAAGGAGACATTATGGGGTAATGGAGAAACAGATTGTTAGGGAAGTTCCCAGGAATCCAAAAGGACAACTCCAGATTAGACTACTAGCAATAGTGGAGAGAGTACCTGAACTAGCCTATCCCAGTAATCATATTAGTAAATACCCTAACTGTCATCATAGAGCCTTCATCTAGTAACTGATGGAAGCAGATGCAGAGATTCACAGCCAAGCACCAGGCTAAACTCCAGGAGCCCAGTTGAAGAGAGGGAAGAAAGATTCTATGAACAAGGGGGATCAAGAACATGATGGGGATATCTATAGGGACAACTGAACCAACCTTGTAGGAACTCACGAATTTTAGTCTAACAGCTATGGAACCTGCATGAGACTGGACTAGGCCCTCTGTATACAGGAGACAGTTGTGTAGCTTGGTCTGTTTGAGAGGCCCCTGGCAGTGGAATCAGGATCTATCCCCAGTGCATGAACTCATTTTTTTGAGCCCATTACCTATAGTGGGATGCCTTGCTCAGCCTTGATGCAGGAGGGAGGGGCTTGTTCCTGCCTCAAATGAATGTACCAGACTTTGCTGACTCCTCATGGGAGGCCTTACCCTTTTGGAAGAGCAGGGGTTGGGGGAAGCTGGTGGCAAGCAGGAGGATGGTTGAAAGGGGGCTTTGTGGTTGGTACATAAAATGATTTTAAAAAATTTTAAATAGAAAAATATATGTTTATGTAAGTGATGTCTCCCATACAATACACCTAGAGGTTTGGCCTTCAGGGAAGGAAGTCAAGGATGAGTACTCCAGACTGTCAGTGATGGTATACACTAAAATTTTGACTTGTCCGTTGGGTGAAATTGAGGCTGTATGTGGGCATGGCACAGGAAGGCATGGAGCTTTCTAAGAAGAACCTGCCTTATCCTTGGTTCTCTCCTCTCACCTGCAGCATCCTGGTTTCTGCAAGAGGAGCAGCCGTGTTTACCACAAGCTCCCTGTCATGGGGCTCTGTGTCACCCTAGCCCAGCCACCATGAGACAAGTGGCATGGCTGAAGCCTGAATCAAAATTAAGCTATTCCTCCTTCAAATTGTTTGGCTCATAATTTTTGACACAGTGACAAAAAGTAAGTATTCCATTTGTCTTGAATTTGTTTTCACATTATTATAACATCTATGATAAAATTATTCAATATGATTGTAGTGTTGTGTGTGTGTGTGTGTGTGTGTGTGTGTGTGTGTGTGTGTGTGTGTGTTTGTGTGTGTGTGTGCATGCTCATGCATGTGCAGATTAAAATGCACCTGTGTGGAAGTCAGAGGGTGGCTTCAGACATCATCTTCAGGAACATTATCTCCCTTGAGACAGGGTGTCTCTTGGGTCTGAAGTTCAGCCACTAGTCTAAACCAGGTAGTCAGCAATTATAGGAATCCTCCTGACTCCACAACTCTGGGATTACAAGCTTGTGCCACCACATTCTTGTCTTTACATAGTTTCAAAGGATCAAAGTCTAATTCTCACACTTCTAATGCAAATATTTTACTGACTGAACCATCTCCCTTCCTCTGGTTTTGAATGTTCCCCTACTCTGAAATATCAGTTAGAAAACTAGTAGACTTTACAGTCTCTATACTTATGAAAGCATTCTGAAGATTAATAATATAACACCTAACTCTAGCTAAACTGAATTGCATCATGTGAGAATAAGACAGTAGCACAAACTCCTTTAAGTATGGTCTTCCTCTAAACTGCCACAGCCAGAAACAAAGCTGAGAACCAGAACAAATCTGTCACCAACAGACACAGGCTCAGTTGAGTGACAGCATTTTATGTCTATTTACATAATGTCCTATGAGGAGGCTGTGTTTATATTTGCTTTATGAGGTGATTTCGAATACTATTAATCTTCTTATATGTCTTAAGTTGTAAGGTAATGGAGTCTTGTGGGTGTAGGAGGAGGCAGGGTAAGATTGTGTAATATCTTTCCTGATGAGTAAATGAATTTATGAATATTCTTTCAGGACCTGTTTATAATGAAAGAACAGTAGTGGATTGACTCAATACAAGAAAATGAGCTATAGAATGACAAAATTAAAAGAATGGGAGAAAAAGATAAGATATGGGTCCTGGAATATGGAAGGTATGGGAGAGAAAATACAAGCCAGGTAAAGTGACATTTGGGCACAAGCTATGAAATTCTCCTGCATGTAGGAAAAATGAAAAAAGAATACCACAAAACCACAGGGGAAACCCATTTGAAAATCATAGGAAGTAAGTATGAAAACCAAAGGGAAGCCCATCTGCAAAGAGTCCTAGACTTTGTCATTGATTTTAAGCACTAGAATTTGGAGAAATGGCAGTAACACATTTTGAAATGAAGATGAGCAGAGAAGACACATTTTTTTTTCAGACAAGACAAGCAAATGAGTCTGATTGCAGTCCATCACAGTATGAAATTTGAGGGAATATCAGGAGATGCTTTCTTGTGGGTAGTCTGAAATAAAGAGATTGAGCTTGGTGGACAAATCTGGTGAAAGACTAGTTGGAAGGATTTGGTTTACAAATGAGGATTTAAAGTAGAAATTACTGAGAGAAGCTTCTAAAAATGCTTGGGACAAGAATATCAAGAATTAAAGTTTGCACAGCTCCTTTGCTGAAAGTCTGGAGTGTATAGAAGAGTTGAAGATGGAAAAAGAGACCCAAGAGCAACTTGATCTAGCTACCAAGCAAGGAAGAAGAAGAGCTAAAGGTGTCCCCAAAGTCAGTAAAACACTGTGAGTCATTTAGTCTGTGTTAACCTGACTGCACTTGAAATCACCTAGGAGACACACCTCCAGGTATGTTACTGTGAGTGAAGGCCCACGTTGAGTGAATAAAAGGAAAAAAAGAACACCAGTGCAGCCTGTTCTCTGCTTTCCGATACTCCAAGATGGATATGAGGAGTCCTAGGTCAATGTTCCTGCCACCCCCCATGCCTTCCACCATGCCTCCCAGTCACCATGCAGTTGGCCTTCTTTAACAAAGGATAAAACAAAATCCTTCTCCTAAGTTGCTTTTTGTCATACCAATGAGAAAGTAACTAATGAGTTGGGTGGTGATGGTGCACGTCTTTAATAGCAGTACTAAGGAGGCAGAGATAGCCCATCTCTGTGAGTTTGAGGCTAGCCTGGTCTACAGAGTGAGTTCTAGGACAGCCAGGATTGTTTCACAGAGAAACTCTGTCTCAGAAAGGAAAGAAAAGAAAAGAAAAAGTAACTAATGTAACTCAAGACATCAAGGGGTAAAAGGACAAAGAAAAAACATTAAATTTGGTTGGAAGGGTACTATAGTAACATTGAAAAGATTGGAAAGGCTGGGTTGAATTTAGCAACAGAAGCAGAGGCAAAAGACACTAGTCAGAGCCTGGAGTCTGACCTGTCAAGAGAATGATATTAAGTTACACAATGACCAGAAAGTAGCTAGAAGTTAGTTTTCATTTGAATAGAGAAATTGGACTTTTCACATATAAACACAGAGAAAAAAATAAAGTGGATCAATAATAAAATGAGAAGATGCTAGTGCAAGTCATCTTCAACCATGGAGAGAGTCTCAGGTCAACCCAGGCTCCATGAGACCGTATCTCAAACCAAAAAAGAAAGAAACAGGAGGTAAGAATATCTAAAAAAAAAAAAAAGGCAGATGGGTATCATGAAAATAATGGCTACCCAAGCAGAAGGGTAATTGAACCATGAAAGTATGGGCACACAAATGATAAAAGAGAAATGCTCTGATAAATAAAGTTGCTGCTAGGAATAAAAAGAAAGAGAGAATGGGGGATAAACCAGAAAACTTATCCAAAAAAAGGTATTTAAAAGTCCATCAAGTAAAACATGTGACATTTAATGACCCTGACTCTTTAAGAATAATATTTATGTTTTGTTTCAAACAAGGACAGAAGTAAAAGTATGATATATGAGGCACAGAGAAACCTGTAACAGGGCCTGAATGTAAAGACCCAGGTGGCAAAGGCCAAGTGAGTGTGAGGAGTGGCAAATGGCCCATCCAGGGAGGGCACCAGGCCAGCACTGGCAGTCACATCTACTTAGGCCCTTAGGAGCAGCTTCTTTTAGAGCCATGTCACCTGCCCAGCAGTGCCACTCTTCCTGGCCAGGCTTCTTTACCTTCCTACTCACACATTAATTTGTCTGTTGACAATAAAGTAAAACCAAATCCTGGCACAACTAGTTGGGTGTGAGTGTTTTTCAACCTCTCTGGCAGGACTTAAAGTGGACTAACCACTTACATAATAATCAGGAAATCAACTAATGTCTTTTTGAGTCTTTGAAAATTAAAAAGAAATGAAATTTCTGTGCTGGGTGGTGGTGGCACATGCTTTTAATCCCAGTACTTGGGAGGTAGAGACAAGTGAATCTTTATGAGTTCGAGGCCAGCCCAGTCTACAGAGTGAGTTCCATGATAACTAGGGATATACAGTGAAAGCCTGTCTCAAAAAATCAAAAGAAAAAAAAAGAACTGAAATTGTTTAAAGAAGTGTTATCTTTCACATCATCCATTTATAATATGTATGTATAATATAAATAATATATATCTAATAAAGCAAAAAAAATCATTGTAAAGGCAGACCCAATGCCTCTAATTCTAACATACTAAAGGAAAGTTTTATTTTCCATGAATATAAATAAAATTATTGTGTTGCTGGAGAGCTTCTCTCCAGGTCCCACCAAGCCCCGCAGTCCTACAACCCATGTATAAAATAATCACTCAGATGCTTATATTACTTATAAACTGTATGACCGTGGCAGGCTTCTTGCTCATTGTTCTTATATCTTAAATTAACCCATTTCTATAAATCTATACCTTGCCACATGGCTCGTGGCTTACCGGCATCTTTACATGTTGCTTGTCCTGGCAGTGGCTGGCAGTGTCTTGTTCACTCAGCTTCCTATTCTCTCAATTCTCCTCTCTGTTAGTCCTGCCTATACTTCCTGCCTGGCCACTGGCCAATCAGTGTTTTATTTATTGACCAATCAGAGTAATTTGACATACAGACCATCCCACAGCACTTCCCCTTTTCTTTTTTTTTTTAAAGAGGAAGGTTTTAACTTTTACACATCTCCAAAGCCAGCTTGGTATATTTGGGAATTTGGGCATAACTTCTCTTACTACTTCCTGCTGGAGGGGGATGCTGTATCTTATGGGGACACAAAGAAAATTTTAGGATTGTGGAGTAGTCATGTGCTTGTCATGGCGGCTGCTGGCAGTGTCTCCCTCTCTCTCCTTCCTGTTCCTTCAATTCTCCTCTCTGTTAGTCCCGCCTATACTTCCTGTCTGGCTACTGGCCAATCAGTGTTTTATTTATATAGAGCTATATCCACAGCATTATTGATTGGCAATTTCTAAGATTTTTTGTAGTAAAGTCTTTTACCAATTCATCTATATCTCATTCAACAGCATTTTATAATATACTAGAAATTACACTACATACCTAAGATAAAACTGAACTAGCAACACCTAGTGTCACAGAGCTTAGAGTCAAATAATTATCAAATTATTGGTTTAAAAAAAGGTATTTCATAGGAAAGAAAAATGTGAGGCTTTGATAGTTAATCAGCCAAACAACCTTCCCAGGAAAATTGATGACAATGACAACACAATCTGAACTTGCTGGGGAGATGGGTGAAGGTTTCCCAGAAAAGAGCAAATTTGAGTGTTGAAAAGGTCTTGACTGAAAGAGGAAGAGGTCAGAAGACCCATCAGAAAGACTCTTTCATTAAAGAATATAAAAACATATTGTCAACTTTGTTTTCTCATAATTTTCATCCTTAGTCAGGAATAAATTCTTCATACCACTAAATCCAGGAAATATCTGCTACTGTAATCTACAAATAGGATGATGTCCTTAGAGACTCCCCAAAGGAGAATACCATCCTGTTCTGCTGTGGATATCATTCTGTATAAATAAAATACTGATAGGCCAGTGGCCAGGCAGGAAGTATAGGTGGGACAAGGAAAGAGGAGAATTCTGGGAAGCAGAAGCCTGAGGGAGACACTGCCAGCCGCCACCATGACAAGCAGCATGTGAAGATGCCGGTAAGCCACGAGCTATATGGCAAGGTATAGATTTATAGAAATGGGTTAATTTAAGATATAAGAACAATGAGCAAGAAGCCTGCCATGCCCATACAGTTTGTAAGCAATATAAGTCTCTGTGTTTACTTGGTTGGGTCTGAGCGGCTGTGGGACTGGTGGGTGAGAGAGATTTGTCCTGACTGTGGGCCAGGCAGGAAAACTCTAGCTACACTCTTCATACATTAAGTCATTAGTTTTAAACATTTTGAATTATACTGTGTTTTAAAAGTAAACAAGAACATAATTTTATCAAATTTATGAATGACAGCTCAGAGCTAGAAAAGTAATGAACAACCTAGACAGATAATATAGTTTTTTTGAGCAGGGAAGGCTAGATGGTGAGTTACACTTCTTCATAAAGGGGAAGGTAATCCAAGAAATCCATGGAGTCTGCTTTAAGAGCAAAAAAATTTATATGAGAAAGAAAACTGATGAGACAAAATAGAGGAATGCGTCATAGGATCCTGCAAGCATGAGGCATGGTCCCACACTCTTCTTCTGCCTGGAATCTGCCTGGTCTGTCCCAACATCCAAAACCATGAGGAAGCTAACAAGGAGACACTTATGTGCATCCCAGGTCTTAAGGGTCCCCAACAGCCATGCCCCAGGGGCAGGTACTTCAAGGTTATAGGCAGGTATAGCAGTTGCCTGTTGCCTCACTAGGGGTGGTGCTTCAATGTCATAGCTGGAACAGCTACCCACTACAGGAAGGGGGACTAACTTGTATTGAGTCTGCTTCTTTCTTAAAGCAGCTATTCCTGGTTTGTGATCCACATCTACTTTTGTATATACAGCCACCTATGCAATGCAAGAAAAAGGAATCCAAGGGTATGAAAGAAAAAAACAAAATGTAACTAGTGGGGAACCACATTATTTTTCCAAGATGCAAATCCCTGAACAAATTATTTGTCCCTCAAGAAAAAGGCCCAGTGTACTGACACACCATCATGATGTGCTTTGCAGCAGCCTTGTCAGTAACTATTCGGCTTCAATCCTGTTTTTTTTTTTTTTTCAACTTTTTTTTTTATTACTTTGCAATACAATTCAGTTCTACATATCAGCCACGGATTCCCTTGTTCTCCCCCCTCCCGTCCCCCTCACCTTCCCCCCAGCCCCCCCATTCCCATCTCCTCCAGGGCAAAGACTTCCCCACAGACTGAGATCAACCTGGTAGACTCAGTCCAGGTAGGTCCAGTCCCCTCCTCCCAGGCCGAGCCAAGCAATCCTGCAAATGCCCCAGGTTTCAAACAGCCAACTCATGCAATGAGCACAGGACCCGGTCCCACTGCCTGGATGCCTCCCTAACAGATCAAGCCAATCAACTGTCTCACCCATTCAGAGGGCCTGATCCAGTGGGGACCCCTCAGCCTTTGGTTCATAGTTCATGTGTTTCCATTCATTTGGCTATTTGTCCCTGTGCTTTATCCAACCTTGGTCTCAACATTTCTCGCTCATATAAACCCTCCTCATTCTCGCTAATTGAACTCCCAGAGATCCACCCAGGGCCTAGTCATGGATCTCTGCATCCAGATCCCTCAGTAGTTGGGTGAGGTTTCTAGCACGACAATTAGGGTGTTTGGCCATCCCATCACCAGAGTAGGTCAGTTCGGCCTGTCTCTCAACCATTGCCAGCAGTCTGTTGTGTGGGTATCTTTGTGGATTTCTGTGGGCCTCTCTAGCACTTTGTTTCTTCCTATTCTCATGTGGTCTTCATTTACGATGGTCTCCTATTCCTTGTTCTCCGTCTCTGTTGTTGATCCAGCTGGGATCTCCTGCTCCCCCAAGCTACTCACATCACCAGGGAGGCTACCTGGAAAACAGGATCCCAAGAAAGACACAGGGATCGCCCAATGACAGAGAAATGGAATGAGATCTACATGAACAGCCTGGACATGAGTCGGGGTATTGAAAGGCGAGGGTCGAGGGAAAGAGAGCTTGGGGGAGCGGGAGATCCCAGCTGGATCAATCCTGTTTTAATGGCTAAAAATAATTTAAAAAAGAAAACAGTGAATCAAGCTAGTCTTTCTTCAAAATCAGATCATTGGAAATCAATCAAATTCAATTGCCAAAATGCTCTTATAGTCTACTTTTTTTTTACATTTTTATTATAGTTTACATAAAGCTGTTCAGAATCCAGACCTACTGCTGTCTACATTCTAATTTATAAATTCGGCTTTGTGGAGTCTGTTTTCTACAGGTGGACAGGCAAAGAAAGCCATATTGCCCAGGATACCTGTTCCTCTGAATTCTTAAATGTGTGTAAATAAGAAGTAGTGATGCTGCTCCTGTTCCAACCAATGGAGGTTTTTATTATCTCCATTGAGGGTAATAAAAAGTTACAGCCTCAGAAACCAGAATGAAGCATGTCTCAGAGTTCTCTTTTGCTCCTTATCTTTCCTGTGGCTATCATTTGTGGTGAGATATTTCTCCCTCATTAATATCCCACACTCCATGCTAATACTCATTACAGTAAATATCTTGTCTACCAGGAGGCATCATCAGAGAGCTTCATTCCCTGTGAGTATCAAACAACTGTTACTCCACTAAATGAGCTGTCATTAGCAGCAAGATGTCACTCCACCTTCTAGAAATTAAAGAAATCTAACTTGGAAGGAATGGTGATTAAAACATCTATGAGTAGAGACTGGAGGCTCCTGAGACCCCTATACCCACTCTTCCATTCTAAAATGTAGTGCAGTCTTTTAATCCAGGAGGGATTTGACACTGAATAGAGTGACCTAAATCGCCTAATGTGACCTCTGAAATCCAGCATAGGATTGTAACAAAAGCAAGAATATCCTCTCTTCCCAGTCTGCATTTTTAGAAAGTGTCATTGCCAAGACTGCACCAGAAATAGGAACTACTGAAAAAGTCTGGTGAGTAGCAAATATAAGATAGTAAAAAATGTCCTTTATTTGGATTAGAATGTTTATGGGATGAGACTATACAGCTTACTTAGTCTTCCTTGGCAGTTACTCATTACTGTTAATCATTTCTCCAGTTTCAAATCCTACTACAGGGATGGATTTTTCAGCCCCAGATACTTACTGCTATTTTTGTCAACTCTCCTCTTTAATTTCACAGGCACTATACTCTTTTCTCAGGCCAAATTTGTGTTTTGATTACTTGTAGGCTTCAAGTTCAATTCCTAATACCGCAAACCCTCAAAATACACAAACAAAAGCATTTCAGACAAAATATATTCAAACAGTGGCTAGGAGCATTGTGTTTAAATTCAGGTTTCAGAATGGCAGAATTGAAAGAAATATCTGCAGAGCAGGGCCAGTGCCTGTACTAAGTATCATGCTGTTTCTTACAACATCACATTCATACTCTCATACTGTCTTGCCTGAGCTCTGTGTCTACAGAATCAGCTTTTCATCACAAGCCACCACACTGACCAAATATCTCTACTTTCCAAAATCATAATAAACCTTGGCTTTCACCTTTTCTATGCTTTACTTCTTCAATGCACAAGATTAAAAGCACTATTCTCTATTTCTGCAAAGTTCAGTCTGAGCATTGAGTTGATATTAACATCTTCTATATCCTCATCAAAAGAGACTGGCTTTGGTGTGATTTAAATCTAGGTAGTTAAGATCTCAAACAAGCTGATGTGTCTCCAGGTTCTTATGCTAACAAAAGCTAAGCAATCAATAAACAGCTCATTCCTTTTTCTGCTGATGTTGAATTATTCTTTCAAAAGTCGCCACAATAGTCCCTGGGTGTGTTAAGGTGTCTACAATAAGCACAGGAAACACTTGTAGACTGTTAACAATAAGCTCATATCTGTGATATGTGTTTGGTTTGTATTACCTCATTCAGTTTTCACAGTGATCAAGGAAGGCATAAAAATTTCAGGGAACTGAAAAATGACACAGCAGGAAGACAGCCTGAAGCTGTCTGCTGTGGGATGTCTTTCTGTATGCTGTGAATATGTGTTGATCTGATTTGTTGATAAATAAAGCTGTACTGACCTGTGGCAAGGCAGTTTAGAGGCAGGCAGGAAATACAAGCAGATCGACAGGAAGAAGAAAGGAGAGAAGGCAAAAGACATGAGCCAGCAGCCCAAGGAACAACATGCCAGCAGACCAGTAAGCCATAGAACTCTGCAGGCTTGAACTACACTATGGCAGGTTTGAGATATGCAGGCTTGACCTGCAGCATAGCAGATTCCCACCATGGTACACAGAGGCGTCTCCAAACTGCACAGTACACTGCATGGTGGATTTAGCTTTTGCTAGCACAGAAAAAAAAGAGGTTTTTGGGCTACATGCTGCTGAATGGAGGCATGGACCTACACCTCCCAGAGTCAGCAGAGAACATGGCTCCCAGAACTAGTGGTGAATTACCTCCAAAGTATTGGAAAGCTGAAATGGTTGGTGTCAGCAGCCATGGCTGCTGCTTCAGTCCTAAACATGCAGTTTAGCAGTTTAAAAATCTCTCCTGGTCAGAGAAGGATTATAGATTCACACCAAATCAGATTCAGATGGAATAAAACTTTAAATAGTTTACAGTGTGCATAAAAATATATGTAGGCTTGGAAGAGAGAGAAAAAGGAACATAGACAGTTATATAAAGAAATAAATAATTTTAAAAAATAAAGTCTTTAAAGAGACAATAAGAATAATATAAAAGCTAAGCCACATAAGGATGGAAATTACACAAAGAATCTGGATAGTACATATTATTAAATTGTCTTTGGGATTTTAAACTGGAGAGAGACATTTGATTATAAAGGCTGCTGAGTTAAACCAATATGTGTATTTTAAAGGTATCTTGACTTCAAAATTGAATCTAAGGATAAGTTGCCTTGGAAAGGAGGCTCTACTTTTGTTTCCACAGGAAGCAAGAAACTATGAATTTGTTCCAGGTTAAGATGAATCAGATTTGTTCAAGCCAGACCTCCTGAACTTTAACAGATGGTACTTATCAACAAAGGTTATAGCTGGTCTTACCAGGACTTGACAATTATCTCAAATTTTCTCAGGATCTCCGTAACACTATCAGCAGGAAGCTGCCTAGAATACTATGCTCACATTCCCAAAAAATATGGATTATGAATGTTTGTATTTGTTTAGGTTGTTGGTTACAAATTGTTATTGGTCATAGTCGATCTTTTTCTAAAAGAAGAAAAGGGGATATGAAATATAGGATATGTATATAATAGGATAAAAGGGTAGACTATTGAATCTACTTTTAAAGAGCAACAACTTGCTTAAAATACTTTACCTTGTTATAGATTTTAGTTTATTAATACAATTTTAAAGTTAATTTTGTTATACTGTATGTATATTTCTACCCTTTTTAAGGTATTATGTTTGTGCAGCTCATTTGAAATTGTAATGTATAATTAAGAAATACAGAATAAGAGGCCAGGACAATATGGCACCATCCCTGAAGTGGCCTTCGCAATTCGGAAAAGGTACAGTGCCCTTTTCTTCGAAGGCAGCTGAACAGGCAGTGGGCCGATGGCCTCTGATGTGCAATGGAACAGCAGCTGAAACAGTTATTCTTGAAGAGTAACTAAGCTCACGCCTCTCAATAGTAGACTGGCATTTGATAGAGGGATGTGGAGAAGAACGGGATGCTGAGATGAAGCCATATATACACAGCCAAGAAGAATGGACAGCTGAATTAAAAAAACATCAACAATTTCCAGAATTTAAAATCCTGAATCATGACATGACACTAGTGGAATTCAGGTGTTTCTGGTACATGGACTGCTCTCACCCAATGTAAGGTTGAACTGTTGACCTTGTGTACATCCTACTTCACAAATGAGTCTGTCAGATATTCTAAGCCTATAGGCTGAAGATGATGCCCCAGCATTGCAGAGAAACCTCAGGTGACTGTCCAGGCAGCTGGCTGTTTCTGTCAACTCACAAATTTTTTGGAAGTTGCTTGCATGCACTTTCTGTTTTTATTTTTGTTAGCTAATATTATTTCCTTCTTGGGGCTCTGAGGGAGTTGAAGATTAGGTAGTTATAGTTGAAGGTTAGTTAGTTATAGTTGAAGATTAATTAGGATAGAAAGTGAATTAGATACATTTTGGACTTAACAAAATAGGATAGATAATGAAATTATTTTCTCTGAATTTGTCAAATACAAATGGACTAGACATTGTTTAGACATTTATTACTTGTATATATTGTATATAGTCATTGTACTTTTGTATATAGTTTTTCTTTTGTTAGTTATAACCTTTTTCTTTTTTTCCTTTTTATTAAAATAGAAAAGGGGAAAAAAAGTGAAGGCAAAGTAGATGTTCTTGCTGCTATTAAACATTACATATTACAGATGTATTCCAGATACACATCATTAATATGCCATAAATTATCTAAATTTTCCTGATCTTCTTAGAAAAATGGTAAGGAAATCGCAAACACACACACACACACACACACACACACACACACACACACACACACACACACAGAGAGAGAGAGAGAGAGAGAGAGAGAGAGTCAAAAACAACACTGAAATCATAGCACTGAGTAGAATTCCATAATATCCTATTTTCATTTTCTGCATAACAAAATAATGTATTTGTAGACATACAAAAATAAGTCAAGGAGTTACCCCACTGATCTGGAATATAGGGACAATTATGGGTTGGAGGGGGAAAGCAGGGGACAAGAGGAGGGAAGAGAGGGGGATCTGTGGTTGATATGTAAAATGAATAAAAAATTTCTGAATAAAAAAATTAAAAAAAAAAAGAAATACAGAATAATAATTAGTCATCCATGATAATCAAACTTATAGTCATGTTAGTTTTCTAGATATACATAGATATATTTCAATTAGGTAGGTAATCTTCAAACACTTCAAATACCTACAGAATATGACATTTAAAATGTTTTAAGAACTTTGACTTTCTGGACATTGAGACAAGTCTGCTCCTGGCAGCACCAATCTACTTCAGAGAAGATAATGGGCATCAAAGAAATTCATTATAGAGTATGCTTCCTTTTTGGAAAAAGTTAGCCACTGTGTAAAAAAGTGTCCTTGCATCAACTACTTGGCAGTATGTTGTATAAAATGGACATGCAAGACCCATAGGAAGGTGGCCATTGAACTTTGCAAAATGAGATGGTTTTCCAGGTTCCTGCTTTGCAGAGGAGACTGCCAGATTTTCTACAGGACACCAGGAGAAATGACTGAAAAACTCTATGCCTATAGGCTGAAGATGGATGCCCCATCATTGCAGAGGAACTTCAGGTGACTGTCCAAGCAGCCAGCTGTCATTCTGGACTTTTAGAAGTTGCTTATAATGCACTTCCTGTTTACTTTAGGTAATATTATATCTGTCCAAGGTCTTTGTTGTAGTTGAAGACTAGATAGTTATAATTATAATTTTCTTGGTTATGATAAAAGATAAATTATACATGAAACTTTAGACTCATAAATATAGGATAGATAAAATATTTTGTTTAATTTTGCCAAAGACAAATAGACTAGATATTGTAATTGTAGTTCTTGCTTGATAACTGTTCTATTATATGTAATTTTACTATGTTAAATTTAAAACCTTCCTTTTTGATTAGACAGAAAAAGGGAAGTGCTGTGGGATGTCTTTCTGTATGCTGTGAATATGTGTTGCTCTGATTGGTTGATAAATAAAGCTGTATTGGCCTGTGGCAAGGCAGCTTAGAGGCAGGCAGGAAATATAAGCAGATAGACAAGAAGAAGAAAGAAGAGAAGGAAAGAAACATGAGTCAGCCGCCCCAGGAACAATATGCCAGCAGACCGATAAGCCATGGAAAACATGGCTAAACATAGATTAATAGAAATGGGTTAATGTAAGATATAAGAGCTAGCCAACGAGACACCTGAGACATTAGACCATACAGGTTGTAAATAATATAAGCCTCTGTGTGTTTATTTGGAACCACACAGCTGTGAGACATGGGTGGGAGAGATTTGTCCTGACTGCAGGGCCCAGGTGGGACACAGGAGAACTTCCAGCTACAGATGTCCCTAAGTCTGATCCATTTCAAGGACAAACTGTGCCAAGCTGTCTTCCAAGATAAAAAATTAGGAATATTTATATTCTATCTGTTGGAAGCTAATAAAAACACATGGTATACATTCAACCAAAGTTAGCTAGACTACCATCACCTGTGTTCTTACATGCACATAGGCTCACATTCTCTACTACAAAGTCCCATGCCCAGTGCTTGTGAGTCCCATCCATGACAGTCAATGTGAGTACCCACAGCATGCAGATCAAAAAGAGCTTTTGGCAGAATTTGGCAGAGAGGACAGATGCTGGTGAGTCCTTAGTGAAGAAAACAACTACTGGAGGTTTCTTATCCTAGGCTAAATGAAACAACATCTACACTCTACACTGTTTAGGGAGAAGCTAGTGTGGCTCTGCCATGTGTCACTCTGAGTTAACCAAATCATCTGAATGTATTATTGGTTAAAGACTGATGGTAAATCCACAGAACGCAGAACAACATTCTTGTATTTACACAAAATATTTAACACTTCAAGAAAATTGGCTGAGACAGATCCTACCTGGCTGTTAAGAGTATAAATTATATCATGGAAATTAACTGGAAATCCAAGGGAAGGGTGTTGTCATTTTCATATTTTAATGTGTTGGGGATCAAATTTACCTGAGTTCCAGTACTCTACAACTTTGCATATATGGATGTAGCTATAACTATTCTGAGTCCATAGAGGGTGTCATGTAAGCAGAATACACCGGTATTAGCAAGGGTTCTCTAGAAGAACAGTTCTGAAAGGTTGGACACATATCCATACACACACACACACACACACACACACACACACACACACACACACACACACACAGGGGCAGGGGAGAGAACTTACTAAAGCAGCTCATATTGAAATAGTAACAATTGTTGCCGAACACCTGAAAGATTGAAAAGTAGACAGTGGCTTGGCTTGGTCCCCAAAGCTGGAGCCTCCTAGAAAGGCACTAGTTCTAGTCAATGATGAAAACTGGAATCCACTCAGTGACAAAAGGGAAGGCTGAGCAAGAAAATGTGAGTAATTGTCCTTTTGCCACAACCTTTTTATTTTGAATACCACCAGAAGGTGCCACCCACATTCTGTCTTCCCGAATCAGTTAAGGTAGTCAGAACAGTTCTTCAGGTGATGCTCCCTACTCAGCTGATTCCAGTCGGAGGTGAGCTAACCTTAAAATCAACCATCACTAGACTGTGAAAGCTATGGGAATAACATTGGTGTCTCAAGGAACTTTTATACTCTGATGAAAATCTGATCTTGTATACCTACCTATTTACTACAGGTAGTGGTGACCATATGGGCTGTGTAGATGCAGGTGCTGTGGGATGAGGAGTCAGTGTCTGTCTTTCCAGAGTTTTTACACTCTCTAGGCCAGAACATCTTCAATTCATTCATTAATTATTACAGTGCTTCCTTCAGAAAATGCATATGCACAAAACCATAAAGAAAGACGTAAAAAGAAGTGAGGAAATTGTCTAATATCATTGCTTTTAGGACTGAAGGTTCCAAGATCTTTCACCCTCTGCACTTTGTGCTGTTATGGGTCTCTATATGAATGCCCATCTGCTGTAAGAGGAAGTTTCTGATGATAGCTAAGTGAGATGCTGATCTATGGGTATAGCAGAATTTCCTTAGGAGTTAGGAATCATTTTATCGCTAAGTTCCATTAGCAGAATAATAGTAGTAGGTTTTTCCCATATATCCAAACCTATCTAGTTTCAAGTTCTTGTTTACTTTAGCAATTTCAGGAATGGGTTCCATCATATGTAGTAGATCAAAAAGTGGTTGTTTACTCTCTGAAGATGTGTGCCACTATTGCACCAGGGGGCATATCTTGCAGGCTGGTAATGTTCATATTCTTTACCTGCAATTTCAGAACATTAATCACTCAATTCCTGCACACTTCCTATAAAACATATTGATTAAATTAATTGTGAATATTCTTAGAAAGAAAATTTTAAGAACTTATTTTAAGAAAAAAGTCAGATAAGCGCAAAGATATAAAATGAAATAGCATCCACTAAAGACAACAATATACGTGGACACCACTTTTTTTTGAGACAGGGTTTCTCTCTGTGTGTAGACAGGCTGGTGTCGAACACACAGAGATCCAGCTGCCTCTGCTTCCTGAGAGCTGGAATTAAAGATTTGTACCACCACTGCTCAGATATTTTGGTTTATTTATTGTTTGGTTGGTTTGTTTTTTTTTTTTTAAGTGGACTCAACTTTTATTAAGAGGTATTTAAATGGTTTTTTTATGTAATAGAATATTGTGGTAAATGTATTTCTATGTGTACTGCTATATTTATTCACTGTGAGATAACTTCTCCCTTATAAGAGATTTTGTCAGCACTTATGTTAATGCCTGTATGTGAATATCTGTCTTTGAGAATCTACTATCTTTCATCTGTCTGTCTGTCTGTCCATTTATCTACCCACCCATTTGTCCATTGTCCATCAATCCACCTAGCTATCTATTTTTATCTCCCCATTTGTTCTGGTTTGTTTTTGTCAATTTGACACAAATGTAAACATATCTATCAAGAGTTGAGAAAATGCCTCCATGATATTGTCATCTAGGCAAGTCTCTGGGGTATTGTCTTGATTAGATTGATGTGAAAGGCCCATCTTGCTGTTTGTGGTATTACCCCTGGGCAGATTATCCTCAAGTATATAAGAAAGTAGGTTGAGCAAGGCATGGAAAAGAAGCCAGCAGTGTTCTTCCATGGTCTCTGCTTCATTTCCTACCTCCAGATTCCTGCCTTGAGTTCCTTCCCTATTGAGTTCCTATTGTAAACTGAAGTAAACTCTTTCCTCTCCAAGTTGCTTTTGGTCACTGTGTTTTATCACAATAATAAAAACCCTAAGAAAACAACATCTTTCTAATTCATCTTTCCATTTAATCCATTATATATATGTGTGTGTGTGTACATAATATATACATATATTATATATATATTATATATATATATATATATATATATATATATATCCCATCTATCTAGTTTATATGTTTATGTCTCTAACTACCATCCATCTGTCTATCTTGGCACTATTGTGGAATGTTCTCTTTTCTATATATACCAACCAGTACCATTTTAATTGGGATAGTTGTGATTATCTTTAAAAGACCTCCAAAATTGAACCCATTGGCCTTCAATTATAGAAGGAGGGTCTAGGAAGCATTATTAGACCCTCACCTGTGCTTTCAGACACTCCTTCCTGTATCTCCATCTCTGCTGTCTATAATTCTTCCCCAAATTTATGTGGTTTTTAGGAAGTAGTAAAGTATATAGAACGTAGAATACATAGCATATCATATATGAGGGGGTCAATCTGTGGCCATAGGGAGCCAACATTTGTCCTATCATAAGTCTCTTCAACAATGCAGTTATTTTGGAGTCACACATGCTTCTGTAAGTAATACCTCACCTACACTCCTGTGAGTAACCTTTTACTTAGGATCCTGTAAAAAAAAAAAAAAACCCTCTCATCCATGTGCCTGAGATTAAGCCCAATTAAACACATTGATTTACCAAGACGTACTTGGGTGAAATCATTCCTTTGGTCTGTCATTGGTGCCATATCATGGACAAGTAGATGTTTGTTCAAATCTTCCCAGGAAAAATTCACTGGACAGCAGTTATATACCTATGTATCTATGATCTATGCATGCATGCATGCATGTATGTATGTATGTATGTATGTATGTATCAATCTATCTCTCATCTATCTATCTATGTGAAACAGTCTAATCTGAGATTGATGCTATAATTAGAATGTCAGCCAGTGCTATTTGAACCACAGCCATAGATGGAAGTCAACAGAATGGTACTAGTATCTGGACCAATAAAGCAATTCAACTCCATGTACAAAAGTGGGGGTGAACTTCCCCTGTTGTGTCCATTACAGCTTCACATCATTTTAATTGCACACTGAAAAACACAGTTTTCTTCTCTTGCTTGAATAGCCCAAAATCATGACCATCCAGTGAGATTTGCAGGCAGCAATTTCAACTTACTCATGACCTACAATGGATGAACAGCATTTTTTAGTCTTTCAATGGTTCTAAAGGAATAAACATTCAGTAGAAATTTTATTTTGAATTCTTATCTTTTTCCTGATACATACATACATAATATTCCTGGTACATATTCTGTCCAGGTGCCGGGCAGGGATGCACAACAGCCCCTTCCCTAATCTTTGAAGTCAAAAGAGGAAACAGCTGTTGCCTCACTGTGGCCTGTGCTGAAGCTCTCATTCAGCAGCTTAAGTGTTTTAAATGCATTACCACTATTTTCAACTTACATTGGACTGACTGAAAGCAAGTGTCTGCTAGGTTTTAGCACCTTGAATTTCATTACAACTCTTCACCAAGATTTTTTTCAGCTCTTTCTCATAGAGGATGGAGAGGGCTTAGGGGAAGCTTAGGGAGCAGAAAGGGAGAAAGACCAGCTGTTCTGCTGCCTTTCCATAGCAGCCTGGAAGCCTCATGGCTCCTGAGGCAGGTTAGTGACTACACACTGTCCACTCCTGTATCCTGGGCTTCCCTGAACCTGAGACTCCTAGTGCACTGACTAAGAGCTTCATTAACCATGGCGTCTTTTACTTTCAGCCTTTCTTGTCTGTCAAGTCCACAACCCCCTAACCATCTGGTGTCATTTGATGATGTAGTCTCTCTGAGTCTTGATTTACTGTTGACTGAAGATGCCTCTTCTCTATCCTACCACATTGAGAATCAGTTTTAAGGTGAAAAATACCTAAAATATACAATAATCTGAAGTACTCTGCTACCAAAGAGGTATAAGAAAGCCAAGGAAGAAAGAAACTAGCAAGGCCAAATATATTTGAAGCCTGGAGTCCATCAAATGGACTCTTTTCCTACAGCCTAACCATTCTGTAATCTTGGGGTTTTCTCTTTCTCTGAAAATCTTATTTGGTTGTTTCTCAGAAAGGAATCCTTCCATATCTTGATCAGTAAGTGTTTTCCCAGAACCTAGCAGGCAACATGCCCTCAAAATTGTTTGATTATGAATGCATGTTGCTACTGAGGCATCTTCTAGATACTCTAGAAGATGATTAAAGACAGATATTGACCATCTGCAGAAGGAAATATGAATGCAGTGTGGCAAGAAAGCCCAAATACATAGCCATCACTATGAATGTGAATCACACAGAAATGTGTTCAGAAGACCAGGAGCTTGTTGAAAGGATTAGGCTAGCATAGTTCAACAGGGAGAGATGGTCCACACTGTGAGAAAATTTGTCCCTGATTTTTGGCTGCTTTCCACCACAATTAGCTGATTGGCAACTGTGCAAGGCACTTATGAAAACAATTGGAGATGTAGTCACTTAAGAAAGGCCATCAAAATGAGTGATCACAAATGTTTGACAGGGCCTTGTGCTAAGTCAGCACACAAGATATGCTTTTGAAAAATTGTTCTATGTCATTCATCTTCAAAGAAAACTCCAAGAGATTTTTACATCTCACCCCTCCCCCAAGAACTACAGCTGCAATACAGTCAAGTTTACACTATTGTCATGAGTCCAGCAAACACCACATGGCATTTGTTTCTGTTTTCTTCTGGAGGAGTGACCTTTCTCTAAATGTACAACATCTAATTTAGTTCATTTTTCAAAAAT
Source organism: Peromyscus californicus insignis (assembly GCF_007827085.1). Lineage (NCBI taxonomy): Eukaryota > Metazoa > Chordata > Mammalia > Rodentia > Cricetidae > Peromyscus > Peromyscus californicus. The sequence continues at coordinate 776,000 of NW_026294617.1, read as the reverse complement.
ATATAATTACACCAGGACCAATATCAGATGCAAAGACAACATTTATATAAATCTTAACAATTCTAGAACTGTGTGGAATCCACCACAGTTCACACAACCCATTTAAACATAGTCATTAAAAGACTTATAGCCATTGTGTGACTTTTTGAGCAGATTATGATATCCTTTCCCCATTTTAAGGAGGAGGAAATTGAGATCTACAAAGGTTAAGTCAAATTCCCAAGGTTAAGACAACCAGTACAGTCATCTTTGAACACTGTCAGCCCACAACGGTTTGTGTCTCCTCTGTGAAAAAGAGGAGACAGCCAGAAGGCCATTCCCAGTGTCCCTTGGACAGCAGTTTGGTATAGCTAGAGTTTTCCTGCCTGGCTCACAGTCAGGACAAATCTCTCTCACCTGCCAGTCCTATAGCCACTCAGACCCTACCAAGTAAACACAGAGACTTATATTGCTTACAAACTGTATGGCCATACCAGGCTTCTTGGTAACTGTTCTTACAGCTTAAATTAATCCATTTCTATAAATCTATACCTTGCCACATGGCTCATGGCTTACCAGCATCTTCACATGCTGTTTGTCATCGTGGTGGCTGGCAGTGTCTCTGACTCAGTCTTCCACTTCCCAGCTTTATTCTCCTCCTTTTCCCGCCTATACTTCCTCCTGCCTGACTACTGGCCAATCAATGTTTTATTTACTAACCAATCAGAGCAACACATTTGCCATACAGAACATCCCACAGCAGTTTGGAGGTCAAAGGATACACCAAACTCAATATGTCATCATTTAAAAAGTTCCATTGATTGCCCTTGTCATCCCACTTTTACACTAGAAAATGGAACTTCTCAAGTAATATTGTTATAGAACTTCCTGGAACCAATGCCCTTTTATTGGGACTACTCAACGGAAAATTGGCAGGAAGAACAAAAACATTCTTCTGGGGCTTTATTATTAACCTTTGTGGATGCTTATGTTTTCATCCTGTCTCCAAGGGATTTGATGCTCCCTACAATGCCTACTTTCCAGGGCAATCTCCCAGCTTTGCCTTCTTTAGAAAGGACCTCATACCCTTAGCCAATTCTCTACACCAACCTTATCTGTAGAGGACCTCAAATACTTCCTTTGTTGCTATTCTTCCTCATGACACTAGAAAAAAGCAAACTGGCTTTGAGTGGAATCTGGTAAGTGACTTTTCCTCCAATGGAAAACCTGTGTCTTCCATGACTTCAGTGGGTAACTTCAGCCGTCTACAGCAAACTGAAGGGACAAGTGGACATTAGTAATCCTAGCTGTAACCATTTGCTCTAAGAATTGTCTTAACTATTAATGAAAGGTACATTTTCAAGGCTACCACCTGGTTTTCAATTAATAATATGTCTATACTGCTTTTAGAATAAAGCATTACACTTTTTTAAATGTTTAGACAATTATACTGTAATGCTTTCTTAATAAAAATGATAAAGTGCCATTTAAAAGTAACTGTTTCACTCTCAGCTAGAAATATGTTTCATGCTCAACATGTTGCAAGACAAGATTCTAAAAGATGCAGTCAAGGGCTGGAGGCCATGGAGATTCCCCAGCTGCCCCCATGGAAAGAAATAAAACAGCTCACTATCTGAGCCATTTTAAGTCACAATTGCATTAACTTTTAAGGATATACACAAAGGAAACAATCTTTTCAGAAGGGTCTGCCTGGGATAAATTAGTATATTTCTTGGAACTCTAATAGCCACAATAATAACAGCATAAGCTAGCAATGACCTTGTGGGACATTTCTGAACTAGCATCCAGCTGTCTCTGAAGCCATCTACTTCCAGCCCTGAAAATAACCAGAGATAACTAACTCCTTGGAAAACATTTTTCCTTCTGCTTTTCTGCTTAATTAGAAAAATCATGTTTACCCTAATCAATCTCTCTGCTTTAAGGTAAAGGTTTGATGGTCTAGGATGCACAGCAGACTTCAAACTCTCAACAAGCTCCTAGGCACATGGCAGAATGTGCAGGTTCATAGGGACAAGTACTAGCTATAGATGTGAAGTTGCTAAAGAGATGTCACAGACAGTAAGTTCTTGCCCCACAAACATGAGGACCCAAGTTTGACCCCCAGCACACATGTAAAAATCAAGCATGATGGCATACACTTGAAATCCCAGTGTAAGAGAGGAAGCAGATGCAAGTAGGCCCTGGGGAGCTTGCTGACCAGCTAACCTAGCTGAATCCATGAACCCCAGGTCTTACTAAAAGAACCTGTCTCAAAAACAAAGATCTAGAAGATGTTTCAGTGGTAAAGGGTGCTTACTATGATTATACAAGACCCACACCAATTTCCCAGCACTCATGTCGGGAGGTTCACAATTGCCTGTAATGCCAGCTCCAGAGGAATCTGATGTTCTGTTCTCCTTCATTCATGTTCATGTACCCCATCCTACACACACATACACATTTTAAAAAAGAAAGGCAGATGGAATAAGGTTAACCTTCTGGACTCCACATACACTAAAGCACACACAGGCATGTGGCTCACACACACACACACACACACACACACACACACACACACACACACATTGGGGGGCGGGGGCAGAGAAATAGGAAAGCCATTGTTTGGGAATCTTCCCTGTGTTAACACATTCACCACACTCCTTACTCAAAGCTGTGCATTGGCTGTGTCATTTTCCTGCAATCCATCTCTTTGTTCTCTTGTATTTTCCAGTTGGGGCTCATCATCTCAGATGTTTGCACAGACTAATGGTGGAAAAAAATATCTGACATCACAAAAAGAAGATCCAGGTATGATCTTCTTTGTCCCAATTAAGCAAAGCTGCTTGAGGAAAGAAGGTTAAAATATGGATTTTGTAAAGAGAAGGTTCTTAGCTACCTTTAATAAAGCAAACGTAAAAAGAACAGAGTGGGCTATAGGGAAAGAACATTACTAAGTCATTGCATTTAGAAATCTGGAAGACACGTATTGAATTGCTTGGTTTCTGCAGTGCACAGAGCTCTGTGGAAACCCTCCTGTGACTTCTTTCATTGCCTCCATTCAATTTTATATTGTTTTGAAGGTCCAGGCAGAGACGATATGTAATTGGACATTTGGTGAATGCAGACAGTGAAATTGTGCTCAAAGTTATTAGCTTATCTTAGTTTGAAGAGTAAGGTGAACATTTTATTTCATCTAACTTTTTATAGCAATCAATTAATCCTCAGCTCCAAGGATGGCTACAGACCATCTTTATCCATTCTTGTGGAAACATTGACATCTAGTGGTTCATTACATTAGTGCAGGGCAGCTCAGAACCTGTGGGAAGAAATGCTTAATCTTAAGAATATCATGTGGAGTTCTTTCTTTGATGAATTAATCTGGCCCACTGATCTCACTATCTAGCTCCTGCTTGGAGTCATGAATTTATAAAATGACTCAAAGATTGCAACATTGGTGTTAAGAGTCTTGGTTTGGAATGATCTTTTGGGTTTTATGGAGGTATTAGGAACTAGTTTTCAGTGTCTAGAGGCCTCACTAGTCCAGCCTAATAATTCTTGAACTGTTCTAGTCACAGGTGATTTTGATGAATAGTGTACACATTCTACCAGGGAACTGTGTATTAGAGCAAGCATACCACACTCTGCACACAATCCAAGGGAGTTCATAAGACACTTGAATCTTGTGCTGATAAAAATCTCTAAAGCCACAAATAATGACAAAAGTTCTGATAAAGCATTCAGCAGTGTCAAGTGCTCACATGTTAGCTCATAGAATTAACTCAACTTTCATAGGAAACTACTATCAAACCATTATACAGGAAAGAAAACTAAAACTAGGGGAGATTAAAAAACAAAAACAAAAACACAGTTGCCTGAAGCTGCATTAGCAAGTGAAATTAAGACTCAAACCCAGGTAGGCTGACTACAAATGCCATGCTTGATCACCCTTTCTTCTCTCCCCTCTGGAGGAGGACCACAGGTTTGGAATGTTTTCTGCCCTCCATTTCTAAGAATTGTGTTTTTAAAAGAATAGATATTTACTATGTAAATTAAAGTGAAGCAGATGAAAAACTAAGATAATAGTATGTTTAAGAGCCCTTAAGAAAATTTGCAACAAAAGGATGAGTTAGGCTTTATAAGTCCCATAACTTGGACTGATAGACACTGGGAATGTAAAACACCAATTCATCACAGACCATTAACCTTGAATTAACAGTCAGTTCTGGAGAAGGAAAATGTGGTGATTTGAATGAAAAATGACCCCTATAGGCTCATAAGGAGTGGCACTATTAGGAGGTGTGACCTTGTTGGAGGAAATATGGCACTGGGAGTGAGCCTTGAGGTTTCAAATGCTCCAGTCAGGAGCAATGTCACTCTCTCTTCCTGCTGCCTACTGATCTAGATGTAGAACTTGCATCTCCTTCTCTGCCACCCTGGCTGCCTGTATGCCACCATGCTTTCTGCCATGATGATAATGAACTAATTCTCTAAACTATGAGCAGCCCCAGTTGAATGTTTTCCTTTATAAGAGTTGCTGTGGTCATGGTGTCTCTTCACAGCAATAGAAACTCTAAGACCTAAGAGAGGAGATGGACCTGCTTTGTGCTATAGGGCCTTCACCTTGTTCCACTTGACCCCCATATCTTGCAGATCAAAAGAGTCCTTCAAACCAAGTTATCTGAACTAACAACATTTTTTCTCTTTTATTGAAAACAGATTTTTTTTTATATATAATATAGCCTGATTACAATTTCACCTCCTGTAAGCAGTTTTTTGTTGGGACCAGCAGCTCCCAAATAACCACACAGAGACTTAATATTAATTATAAATGCTCAACTGATAGCTTAGGCTTGTTACTAACTAACTCTTGCATTTTAAATTAACCCATTTCTATTCCCTTACTTCTTGCCACATGGTTCATGGCTTGTTACCTCATTTTGTACATGTCCTACTTCTTCTGTGTCTGGCTGGTGACTCCTGAGACTCTGTCCTTCTTCTACCTAGCATCCTCCTAGTTTGGCTCTCCCACCCAATCTCTTCCTGATTATCTATAGGCCAGTTGGGTCTTTATTAACCAATAAGAGTAATACATATTTACTCTTACATTGTACAAGATTGTTCTGCAGCACCCTCTCTTTACTCCTTCCAGGTACTCATCTCATCTCCCATCCAGATTTACTCCCTTTGTGTCTCTCATTAGAAATGAACAGTCTTTTAAGAGATAACAACAAAACATAGCAAAATAAAATTTAATAAAATAAAACAAACAACCACCAGATCTGCAGTCAGAAGTTTTCCTGTATCCTGCCCAGTCTCACAGCCACTTAGACCCAAGTAAAAACACAGATGCTTATATTACTTACAAACTCTATGGCATATGGCTAAGAATTTTTGCTAGCTAGCTCTTTCATCTTAAATTAATCCATATCTATAAATCTATAAGGTGACACGTGGCTGTAGCATTACCGGTCTGCTAGCATCTTGCTGTTCTTCAGGTGGCTGCTGGCGTCTCCCCAGACTCCACCTTTTCTTTCCCATTTTTCTCCTTGAATTTCCTGCATGCCTCTAAGCTGCCTTAACATAGGTCAAAGCAGCTTATTTATTACCAGTGGGAACAATATATATTCACAGCATCCAGAAAGACATCCCCCAGCACTTCCCCTTTTCTAGCTAATCAAAAAGGAAGGCTTTAACTTTAACATAGTAAAGTTATATATAATAGAAAAGTTACCAGGCAAGAATTACAGTTACAATATCTAGTCTATTTGTATTTGGCAAAATTAAACAAAATATTTTATCATCTATTCTATATTCGTGTGTCTAAAGTTTCATATCTAATTTATTTTTACCATAACCAAGGAAAATTATAATTATAACTACCTAGTTTTCAACCACATCAAAGACCCCAGAAGGATACAATATTGCCTAAGTAAACAGGAAGAGCATTGTAATCAACTTCCAAACATCTAGAATGACAGAGACAGCTTACTGCCTGGACAGTCATTCAAATTTCCTCTGTAAAGTTGAGGTATCCATCTTCAGCCTATAGGCCTAGAGTTTTTAAGTTGTCCTGTAGAATATTTTGTAGAATATTCTGTGCCCTGTAGAATATTTTGCAGTCTCCTCTTTGAAGTGGGAACCTGAAGGACTATCTGAACTTACTTTGGAAAAATTTTGTCGTCATTTTTCCAAGGGTCCTGCATGTCCAGTTGATACAACATCCTGTCAAACAGTCCAGGCAAGGGCATTTTTTACCCAGTGGCTAACTTTTGCCATATGGAAAGCAAACTCCATATGGAGTTTCTTTGATGCCCATCATCCTCCTTGAAGTAAATCGGTGCTACTAACAGCAGATGTGTCTCATTGTCCAGAAAAGTCTGTTTTAAAAACATTTTAAATACCATATTCTGTAGGTCTTTGAAGTGTTTAAACATTACCTACCTAACAGAAATGTATCTATTTATGCCTAGAAAACTTAACTAACTCAACTATAAGTTTGATTATCATAGATGACTAATTATTAATCTGTATTTCTTAATTAAACATTACAATTTTAAATGAGTTGCATAAACATAATACCTTAATCAAGAGTGGAAATATACATGCAGAATAACAAAATTAACTTTTAATTTGTAATAAGCTAAAATCTATAGCAATGTAAAACATTTTAAACAAGTTGTTGCTCTTCAAAAGTAGATTCAATAATCTATCTTTTCATCCTATCATATCTATATCCTCTTTTCTTCTTTAGAAAGACATTACATTTATAATCAACCTCCTTTAAATAAAAATAAACATTTAAAAACAATATTTTGGGAATTTGGGTGTAGTTTTTCATACTGTTTCCTGCTGATTGGGGGCACTGGCAATCATATGGGAATCCTGAAAAGATTCAAGATAATATTCAAGTCCTGGGAAGACCAGCTATAACCTTTGTTGATAGATACCATCTGTTAAAGTTCAGGAGGTCTTGTTTGATCAAATCTGATCCATCTTAACCTGGAAAGAATCCATAGCCTCTTACTTCCTGTGAAAACAAAAGCAGAGCCTCCTTTTCAAAGCAACATAACCTTAGATACAAGTTTTGAAGTAAATATATTATATATTATATATATATTATAATAATATATAACCAATGGGATCAACATATATTCACAGTGCACAGAAAGATATCCTCAAGCATAGATCAAAGTTGGACAAAATAAACAATAGAAAGGAAGAGAAAAGTCCAAGAGAAGGCATGAGAATATAGATCTACTCATTCTCAAACTCAGGAGTCCCATAAAAACATGAAAATTAAATATTTACCAAATACACAGTGAACCTGGTGCAGAACTCTGTGCAAGCTTCAGGCTCTGTGAATTCATATGAGCTTTGCTCAGTTGATTTAGAGGACCTTGTTCTCCTGTTTCGTCCATCCCCTCTGGCTTTTTCACTCTTTCTGCATTCTCTTCTGTGGGGTTCCTTGAGCTTTGAGGGAAGAGATTTAATGGAGACATCCAAATGGGATGTTCCAATTTCTCTCTCTCTCTCTCTCTCTCTCTCTCTCTCTCTCTCTCTCTCTCTCTCTCTCTCTCTCCTGTATGTGTGTGTCCTTGTGTGTATGTGTGTGTGTGATGTCTGGCTGGGGGTCTCTATATTTGTTCTCATCTGCTGTGGAAGAAAGCTTTGAGTATAGCAGAATTGAGAGTCATTTTATTGCCACTTTTTTTTTAAATTTTAAAGACCAGTGGTATCTTGTTTTCTGTAGGTCTCTGGGATATCTAGTCTCTGGTTGTTGTTTATGGGTTCCATCTCATGGAGTAGGCATTAAGTCAAATCAGACATTGGTTGGCTGCTCTCACAGGCTTTGTGCCACCATCACCTAGCATATTTTTCAGGCAGGGCAGATTGTAAATCCAAGGGTTTGTGGCTCAGTTCCTGTTTATGTTACTTTTCTAGTAGCCTGCAGAATAACTTCCTGTACCTAAGACACTAGAACATGAGGATGAAGGCTCTAAGTAAGCACCAGCTCCATCTCTCTACATTCAATGAGTTATGTGGGTGTGGTCTTCAGCAATTGGCCTTGCTGTCTGTTTGTGAACAACCTATTATTTTGGCAAAAAAAAAAAAGCCTGGGTTGTTTGGGAATTTCCTTGAGAACTCTTTGGACAGTGACTCAATTTGATGCAACCCAATCTTGGTACTGTAAGCTTTGTTTGGTGGCAAGAGGTGGCCAGTTGGGACTCCTTCCCAATTATTTGGAAACTTCTCTAGAATCACCTTCATATTTTTTAGGAAGTTTCCACTGCTCTAGGTTTCCATGCAACCCCTCAAATGCCCCTAAATTGTGGCTGGCTCTCCCCACATTTACTCCCTCAACCCTCTCTCACCCACCACCTGATATTTCCATTTGTATCTCCCCACCCCCACTATATCCATAAAACTGATTCTGTTTCTTTCTCCCAGGGCAAACTATGTGTCTGTCCCACTAGTCCCTTCCTCTATACCCAATCTGTCTGTGGATTATAGTCTGGTTATCATTTACTTCACAGCTCCTTTCAACATATAAGTGAATACCTACCATATTTAGCTTTCTGAGTCTGGATTTCCTCCCTTGGATTAATATTTTTCTTCATGTTCTATCCACTTGCCAGCAAATTTCATGATGTCATTTTTCTAGACAGCTGACTTCATTGTGTAAATATACCACATTTTCTTTCTTTATCCATTATTCTATTGAAAGATATCTAGGTTGTTTCCAAGTCCTGGTTATTGTGAATGGGACAGGAATGAATTGGTTGAGCAGTGCCCTTTTGGTAGGATGAAGCATTATTTTTGTATATGCCCAAGACTAGTATAGCTGGACCTTGAGGTAAATCAACCTGAATTATTCTGAGGAACCACCACACTTATTTCCATCATGGCTGTATAATTTTGCACTCCCACAAGCAAAGGATGACTTTCCCTTGCTCAATATCCTTAACAGCATAACCTGTCACTTATATTATTGATCTTAGCAATTTGGATAGGTATAAGATGGAATCTCAAAGTAGTTTTGATTTATATTTCCCTGATGGAGAAGGATGTTAAAATTTTCTTTAAAGTGCTTCTCAACCATTTGTGTTTCCTCTGGTGATAATTCTCTGTTTAGATCTGTACTCCATTTTTAATTTGGATTATTTAGTTTTTTGATGCATAGTTTTTTTTGTTTTTTTTTTTTTTTTTTTGGTTTTTCGAGACAGGGTTTCTCTGTGTAGCTTTGCGCCTTTCCTGGAACTCACTTGGTAGTCCAGGCTGGCCTCGAACTCACAGAGATCCACCTGGCTCTGCCTCCCGAGTGCTGGGATTAAAGGCGTGCGCCACCACCGCCCGGCGATGCATAGTTTTTTGAGTTCTTATATATTTGGTTATGAGTCTAGACTTTAATGGTTGAGCCATTTCTCAGCCCTTCAGTTCTCTTTATATTTTGGATATTAGTGCTCTATTGGATGTGGACTTGGTAAAAAATACTTTCCAGTTCTGTGGGTTGTTGCTTTGTCCAAATGATGCTGTCCTTTGTCATACAGAAGTTTCTCAGTTTTATCAGGTCTCATTTATTAATTGTTGATCTTAGTGCTAATGCTTTTCTGTTCAGAAAGTCTTCTTCTGTGCCAATGAATTTAAGGCTATTTTTCATTTTCTCAACTATCAGATTCACTGTACCTGGTCTTACATTGAGTTCTTTGATCCATTTGGAGCTGTTTTGTGCAAGGTGATAAGTTTTCTTCTACATGCAGATATCCAGTTTGATCTGCACTATTTCTTGGAGATATTGTCTTTTTCCAGTGAGTATTTTTGGCTTCTTGATCAAAAATTGGATGTGCATAGATGTGTGGATTTATGTCTGGGTCTTCAACTCACTCAATTCCATTAATCAATATCTGTTTTTATGCCAATACCATGCTATTTTTATTACTATGGCTTTGTAATAAAACTTGAAATCAAGAATGGTGAGACCTCCAACCATTTTTTTTTTTGTTTGGGATTGTTTTAACTATTCTTTGTTGTTGTTGTTGTTTTGTTTTGTTTTGTTTCTGTTTATGTGTGTGTGTGTGTGTGTGTGTGTGTGTGTGTGTGTGTGTGTGTGTGTGTGTGTGCGTGTGTGTGTGTTTCCATATGAAACTGAAATTTGTCCTTTCAAGATCTATCAAGAATTGTGTTGGAATTTTGATGAGGATTGCATTGAATCTGTATATTCTTTTTGGTAGGATGGCCATTTTTCCTATTTTAAGCCAGCTGATCCATGAACATGGGAAGTCTCTCCATCTTCTGGTACCTGCTTCAATTTCCTTCTTCAAAATCTTTAAGTTTTTATCAAAGTTTTTATCACTTGTTTGGTTAGAGTTACCCCAAGATATTTTATAAGATTTGAGGCCATTGTGAAAGGTATTGTTTCCCTAATTTTTTTCTCAGACCATTTGTCATTTTATGTAGAAATGCTACTGATTTGAGGAGCTAATTTTATGTCCAGCTAGTTTGCTGAAAGTGTTTATCATCTGTAGGAGTCTCCTGATTGAATTTTTCAGGTCACTTAAATATTCTATCATGTCATATGCAAATAAAGATCGTTTGATTTCTTACTTTACAGTTAATATCCCTGTAATCTCCTTGAATTGTCCAGCAAAGATTTCAAGTACTATGTAGAAGCTGGATGGTGGTAGTGCATGCCTTTAATCCCAGCACTTCGGAGGCAGAGCCAGGCGGACTTCTGTGAGTTTGTGGGCAGCCTGCTCTTCAGAGTGAGATTCAGGACAGGCACCAAAACTACAAAGAGAAACTCTGTCTCAAAAAAAAAAAAATCAAGTACTATGTAGAATAGATATGGAGAGAGAAGACAGCATTTTCTTAATCTGGATTTTAGTGGAATTCCTTTGAGTTTCTCTCCATTTAAGGCCATATTGGCTATGAACTTGCTGTAAACTGCCTTTATTATGTTGAGGTATGTCCCTTGTATCTCTAATCTCTCTAGGATTTTTATCATGAAAGGGTGTTGGACTGTGTTTAAGACCTTTTCCAAATGGATTTGTTTATATTGTATTGACAGATTTTCATATGAAGCATCCCTGCCTCTCTGGGAAGAAGCTTACTTGATCATGGAAAATGATCTTTTTGATGTATTCTTGGATTTGACTTGTAAGTATTTTATTGAGTACTTTTGAATTTATGATCATGACAGAAATTGGTCTACAATTATTTTTCTTTGTTGGGTTTTTATGTGGTTTGGGTATCAGAGTACACATAGCCTCATAAATTGAAATGGGCAATGATCCTTCTGTTCCTGTTTTGTTGAATAATTTGAGGAGTATAAGTATTAACACTTCTTGGAAAGTCTGGTAGAATTTTTTGCTAAAACCATCAGGCACTGGGCTTTTGTTGTTGTTGTTATTGTGAGGGTTTTAATGACTGCTCCTATTTCATTAGAGATTATAGGTTGCTTTAAATTGCTTATTTGATCTTGGTTTAACTTTGGTAAGTTCTACCTATTAAGAAAATTATCTTCTTGTTGTTTTGGATTTTTTTTAAGATTTTCCAATTTGATTGAGTACAGGTGTTTAAGTATAAATATGTCCTTATGATTCTCTGGATTTCCTCAATGTCTGGACTTACATCTCAATTTTCATTTCTGATTTTGTGTATTTTGATATCCCCCCCCCTTTTAGTTAATTTGGATAAGGTCTTGTCAATCTTGTTGATTTTCCCAAAGAACCAACTCTTTTTTTTTTGTATTGTGGCTTTTTTTTCTGTCTTATTGATTTCAGCTCTGAGTTTGATTATTTATTGCCATCTATTCCTTTTCGATGTAATTTCTTCTTTTTGTTCTAGAACTTTTAGGTGTGCTGTTAAATTACTAATAGAGATTTCTCCAGTATTTTTATGTAGACACTTGCCTTTTTTGAACCACTTTTTGTTGTGTTCCAAAAGTTTAGGTATGTTTATATTCAATTCTAGAAAATCTTTAATTTCTTTCTTCATTTCTGGAATGACACTTTTTTCATTCAGTAGAGAGTTGTTCAGTATTCATGAGTTTGTATGTCTTCTATTGGTTCTGTTATTGTTGATATCCAGCTTTGATTTGTGGTTGTAAGGTAGGATGCAGGGTGTTATTTCAATTGTCTGGTGTCAGTTGAGGCTTGATTTTTGTCAGAGTATGTCATCAATTTTGGAGAAAGTCCTACAAGTTGCAGAGAACAAAGCATATTCTTCTGTGTTTGGGTAAAATATTGTGTAAATATGTTAGGTCCATTTGGTTTATAACATCTGTTAGCTTTAGCATTACTCTATTTAGTTATTGACTGGATGACTTATCTATTGGTGAAATTGGGGTATTAAAGTCTCATACTATCAGTTTATGAGGGTCAATATGTGATTTAAGTTATAGTAGTGTTTCGTTTACAAACTTGGGTGCCCTTTTCTTTTGGACATTGATGTTAAGATATGAAATGTCATCTTGGTGGATTTTTCTTTTGATGAGTATGTAGTATCCTTCCCTATCACTTCTGATTAGTTTTGGTTTGGCATCTATTTTGTGAGGTATTAAAATGGCTACACCAGTTTGCTTCCTAGGTCCCTTTGTTTGGAACATCTTTTTGTAACCCTTTATTCTGAGACAATGTCTATCCCTGATATTGAGGTATGTTTCCTGGGTGCTACAAAAAGATGGATCCTGTCTGACCATATTCTGTGTCTTTTTAATGAGGGAATGGAGACCACTGATTTTGAGAGCTATCAATGACCAATGGTTGTTGATTCCTATTATTTGGTTGTTGGTCATTGTGGTTGTGGCAGTGGTGGTGTGTGTTTGTGTATGTGTGTGTTTCTTGTTTTCTAACTTTGTTGGTCTAAGATTATTTATTCCCCATCTTTTCATGATTTTAATTAATCTCTTTAGCTTCTAGTTTTCCTTCTACTACCCTTCTGTAGGGTTGGATTTATAGCTATATATTGCTTAAATTTGGTTTTATCATTGTGGTGGTTTGAATAGGTATGGCCCCTGTAGACCCCTGTATTTGAATACTTGGCCATAGGGAGCAGCACTATTAGGAGGTGTGGTGTTATTGGAGTAGGTATGGCCCTTTTGGAGGAAGTGCATCACTGTGGGGGGCTGGCCTTGAGGTCTTATATGCCTCAGTTATGCCCAGTGTGGCACACAGTCTCCTGATGCCTGCAGATCAAGATGTAGAATTTTTAGCAATCTATCCAGCACCATGGCTGCCCATGTGTCACCATGTTTTCCACCATGACAATATGAAATAAACCTTTGAACTGTAAGATAGCCCCAATTAAGTGTTTTCTTTTACCAGAGTTGCTATGATCATGGGTGTCTCTTCATAGCGGTAGAAACCCAAACTAAGACAATCATGGAATGTCTTATTTTTTCCATCAATCATGAGTAAAAATTTTTGTGGGTATAGTAGTCTGAATTGGCATCTATGATCTCTTAGACTGTGTAGCACATCTGCATTTTACAGTCTCCATTGAGAAATCTAATAGGTCTGCCATGTAAAATGTTACTTGTTTTTTTTTCCCCTAGCAGCTTTTAATACTCTTTCTTTGTTCTGTATGTTTAGTATTCTGCTTATTATGTGTTGAACGGACTTCTTTTCTGATCCAGTCTATTTGGTGTTCTTATGTTTTGTTCCTTGATTAGGTTAGGGAAATTTTCTTCTATGATCTTGTTGAAAATATTTTCTAGGCCTTTGATCTAGGTTTCTTTTCCTTCCTCTATTCCTATCTATTTTTAGGTTTAGTCTTTTCACAGTATCCCAGATTTCTTGGATGTTTTATGACAGGAATATTTAGATTTAACATTTTCTTTGCCCAATGTATCCATTTCTTCTATGGTGTCTTCAATGCCAGAGATTTTTTCTTTCATCTCTTGTATTCTGTTGGTGATGATTATCTGTAGGTAGAAGTTTCTGTTCTGCCAACAACTCCCAAATGCCCAGCAGCCACTTCCCAAATTGCCACACAGAAGTTTATATCAATTATAACTGCTTGGCCATTAATTAGCTCAGAGTTATTACTGACTAGCTCTTACACTTAAATTAACCCATAATTCTTATCTATGTTTAGCCATGTGGCTTGTTACCTTTTCTCAGTTCGACATTCTTATCTTGCTTTCTCTGCATCTGGCTGGCAACTCCTGACTCCTCCCTTCCTCTTCCCAGCATTCTCCTAGTCTGTTTGCCCTGCCTATACTTCCTGCCTGGCTATGGGCCAATCAGCATTTTATTAAACTAATTTGAATAACAAATCTTTATGGTATACAAGAGAATTATTCCACAGCACTTACCTCTAAGTTTTCTGTTTGAGTTTCTAAATTTTTCATTTCCAGATTTCCCTTCATTGGATTTTTATTATTGATCCTATTTGCACTTTTACTTTTGAATGGTTTTATTCATTTTCTTCCACTGTTTGTGTTTTCATAGATTTCTTTGAGGGATTTATTAATTTCCTCTTTAAGGACCTCTATCATATTCACAAAGACTGTTAAAAGGTCTTTTTTTCTATGCCTCAACTATGTTGGAATATTTAGGGCCTGCTGTGGTAGAGTTGCTGGTCTTTGGTGGAAACATATTGTCCTGGCGATTATTGATTGTGGTTTTATGCCAGCATCTGGGCATCTGGGATTGAGGAGACTGTTATTCTAGGTGCTGATATGTGGTCTTGTCTTTGTTGGGTCAGTGTTCTGCTCCTTGCATTCTGTGTTCTCTTTTGTTTTTAATGAAGTGTGGTAGCTGTATGTTCACTGACATGAAGTTTTCTGAGGATCTAACAGGTGTGCTCACTGAGGGTTTTTGATCAAATATGATTCTGTGTATTGGGAGCTGACACTTAGTAATGGGGATAAGCTAGGGGTCTAAGGGATTTCATAGAAAGGAAGGCAGAGTTTTATACCAGGATCTGCTTATTTAGCTTCCTTGGAATGTGGGCAGAGAATAAAAAGATCTTGCCCTGAAAGGTTTGATATAGAGCTAGAGATGACATGAGAGGGATCAGATCTGAAGGAATGGAAGGAGAGGTTAGATTTGCAGTCATCCTATCTGTTTTCCTAGTAGGAGCTGCCTGTGGATAGCAGAGAGTGTCTACTAGATTTGGTGGCTGGGATAAAGTAAGTAGTCGAGGGAGGGGAGTTAGCAGGAGGTCTGTGGGATCCACAGGAACTGGGGCAGGAATAAGATAAGACTTTAGCAAGTGTTCTGTTGCAGAACTGGAGAAGAGATTTGGGGATTGGATCTATATGAATAGGGGGAGAGGTGGAGATCTGCAGTCAGCCTACCTGCTTCTCTGGATGTAATGGCCTGTGGGTTAGCAGAGAGTTTAAATTAACATTCTATGATCCCACTGAGGGAGGAATTAGATCCCCTTAGGCAGTAAACAGAGTTAGTCCATGGTATGTCATGAGCTATTTACGTGACATATGGGAACACTCTGTGATTAGACAAGGGAGATATGAATATGGTCTTGTTGGGCCAAAAAAACATTTAACGTGATTGGAACCTTTTTTGGCTTGACCAGTGATGCACCCCAAAAGTGACCAGTCTCAATACAGATCACCTGAATAACAATCAAGAGCATACAGCATGCCCATATTCACCCCTTGGAACCTCTTCCATTCTAAAGAGTTCTCACTTTTCCTTAACAATCTATCTGGCTTTATTGACTCCTTATTCATATTTCCTTATTCTTCTTGGGAATGAGATAATGAATTTGAAAAACATTGGCTTGGAGTGGCTTTAATGACTGTTGGTCATCTAGCATCTCAGCTCCTTGGACACAAAGAACTGAAAGAGGCTCCATTATTCTAAAACCATCAGCACTATAAAAAGAGAGATTTGTGCAAGTCTCCTGGGATACCATAGTATAAAGTCAGGAAGAAGGATGCAAGAATTAGAATAAGAGCACTCAACATGCCCCACCAGCCCAGCAGTATATCATCTTATATACATATCTCTCCCATAGGCTGCTGAAAGATTGAGGGAAAATATGTAGCAAGAGATCCTTTGGAGACCTTTCCCCAATCCCAAAGCAATGAATTGTAATGGAAATCTCTCCTTTCGAATATACTTTGGCATGTAAGGGAAGAAGTAGTGGGGCTGTTACCACCTCACTGAAGATATCTGGGTCTTTAGAGTATCCTGTATATTTATACAGCTCTACCTGATCCTTTGACCTAGACATACACCTTTTGTTTGAAATAGATACATTGAATGCTTGAGAACTGTTCTCTTCTGGAGTTTTCCCTTCCCCATCCTAGGCTCAAATATTTAACCAAAGTAGAAAAACAATTATTGTCTTGAGAATGTGACTAGATTTATTAACAGGGATTTGTGATGTGCTTAAAGAGGAACAGACTTGTCCACAGAAGGCAAAATATTTTCTCCAGTGTATTTTATGAGTTTAAAAGGAAAATGCATATGGTTTCCAATTAAGATTTCTGCAGAGCAGGGAGTAATCCATATGCTTACTCTTCTTAGATGTAAATTAACATCACAAGCTTTTTCTTAAAAAAAGAGAGAGAGAGAGAGAGAGAGAGAGAGAAGCATTCCTATTGCTTGTGGCCTGGCCCTGTGGAGTTCCCAGATATGATTAATGTATCTCTATTAGGACCATGGTTTTCTTAAGTATGCTTCCACTGTTTAAAGCCAAAGCACTAATTCTACAGTTAATCCAGGGAAATGTATCTACCTATAATCCCTTCTAAAAATATTTTCTCATTTAAAAGGAAAATACAAGTTCCCAGCTTTGTTATAATTGGGCAAACCCTAACAGAAGTTAGATGTGTTCATTTCTTGTTGCATGTGAAAATTTATTATCAAAGGGAAAAGAAGCCTTGAAAGAACAAGCAGTTAAAAATCAAGTTAATATGTTTCTTTGAGTCTTGGAAAACATTTTTCTTTCATCCAGAATCACTATGCACTGCTCACACTACTGGATAGTTTTTATTTTTGTTTTTGAAACCTTGACATAAGCTCAAGTCATCTAGGAGGAGGGAACAAACCCTCAATTGAGACAATTTCTCCATCAATTGGCATGTAGTGAGTCTGTGGAGCATTTTCTTAACTACTGATTAATGCAGGTAGGCCCATTCCAGTGTAGTTGGTGTCATCCTACATAGATGGTCCTGTTCAAAGATTGGTAGGATTAAAACAACTTGCTGACTCAGTGCTATCACCATCAAATTTCCAAGGTAATTCTTTGCAGAAACTGAAAATAAAATCTTAATGTAGTGGGTAGCTGTTCCAGCTTTGACCTGGAAGTACTACCCCTAGTAAGGCTTCTGGTAATTGCCATGCCTACATATGACCTGTCCCTGGAGTGGGTCCAAGATGGGAGCCCTTAATACCTGAGATCCAGATGTGCTGGCTTTCTTGGTTCCTTGTGATCCAGGATGAAGGATGGTAGACTGAGCAGAGTTCTCCAGAGAACAGTGCTGAACTGTACCTCACCTCTCCCAGATCCTGTAACCAACCCCTTTACTGGCTGTATGTTACCCCAAAATAAACCTCCTTTTTAACTACATGGAGTAGCCTTAATAAATCCCCCAATATCTTAAGTTTCATATGGATACATATTCCAAAATAGCCAAGACAATTGTAAACAATAAAAGAATGTCTGGACATATCACTGGCTGTATGTATCACCATGCCAGATTTCAAGTTATACCACAAAAATATAGTAATAAAAACAGCATGGTACTGACATAAAAACACACAAAGTAATCAACAGAATAGAGCTGAGGATCCACACAGAAAACCATTCTCTTAAAGCCAACTGATTTTGGCAAAATATCAATAATGCACATTGGAGAAAAGACAAAATATTAAACAAATGGTGTAAATAAATCTGATAGCTATATGCCCAAGAGCTATATGCTCACCTTGAATAATACTCAGATCTGAATGGATCAAGGACCTCATCATAGATCTGAATAAGACAGAGAGGAGCAGAAAGAACATGCTTCAACTTACAGGCATAGGAAAGGACTTTCTGACCAGTGCCTTGATAGCACAGACATTAAGAACAACAATTTACAAATGAAGCTTATGAAGTTAAGAAGCCTCTTTAAGGCAAGTAAAGCATGCCATAGTCAAATGATGAGACAGTAAACAAAATGGGAAAATACCTATATCAACTGTACACTGGACTGACAGTATCTATATGGTGATATTTTATTTGTACTGAAATGTGATTTTATTTGTATGTTAATAAATAAAGTTGCCTGGGAGTCAGAGCTAATAGCAAGCCATAGCAGAGCTGGGCGGTTGTAGCACACACCTTTAATCCCAGCACTTGGTAGGCAGAGCTAGGTAGAGCTCTGTGTAGTCAAGGATACAGCCAGCATTGGAGACACACGCCTTTAATCTCAATACCAACCATAGAAGACCTGAAGGTCTGTACAGACAGGCAGTGACGAGGCGGTCATGTGGTTGGGTTTACAACCAATGAGAAGGCAGAACAGAAAGTCTATATAAAGACAAACACACAGGAAGTAGGTCTCTCTTGGCTGAAGCAGGAAGGGTAAGGCTCTTAGCTTTGGCCTCTTGGGCTTTTATCTTTACATTGGCTCTGTGTTTCTTATTTAATAAGATGGCTACTTCTACATATCTAGAACATACAAAGACCTAATAATACTGAACACCAAGAAACAAACAACCCAACTTAAAATTGGAGTACATAGCTAGAGAGTTCTTCTCAAAAACCGAAACAAAAATTACTGAGAAATATTCAAAGACAATTCCACACCCTTAGTATTTCTATTCTTGAGCAAATACACTATGATACATGACTATATTTCCTATATCCTCCAATAGGTAGATAACTTCCTTATCAATGTTTATTGCTGCTTTATTCATATAGACTGAAAATGGAAACATTTTATATGTCCATCCCTAATGAATGATAAACATGCTACACTCACACAATGGAATATTATTCAGCTGTTAATACAAATAAATTGATGAAATTTGCAACTAAATGGATGAAGCTTGAAAGATTTATTCTGAATGAGGCAATCTAGACTCTGAAAAACAAATATTTCATGTTTTCTCTAATTTGTGGATGTTAGCTTTGAATCTTTAGTATTTTAATCTTTTGTGTATTTTACATGGAATAATAACAGTGGTCAAGATATTAGTAAGGGGCCATTGCAAGGGGGACTTTCAAGTGAAGAAAAATAGAATGCAGTAGTATAAAGAAATAATGGAATAATATTTAAATGGAGTAGGGGGAAGAGAGAGCAAGAGACAAGAGAGAGGGAAGGGATAACTAACGTAACTGACCTTTAGAAGAAGTCATACAAAAGATATAGAAATTTCCTAAAATAAACTCATATATACATACT
The DNA here is from genome assembly GCF_007827085.1 of Peromyscus californicus insignis. Taxonomy (NCBI): domain Eukaryota; kingdom Metazoa; phylum Chordata; class Mammalia; order Rodentia; family Cricetidae; genus Peromyscus; species Peromyscus californicus. The sequence continues at coordinate 756,655 of NW_026294617.1, read as the reverse complement.
AAAATACTGTACATGAATTACTCGGTGACAGGAAAACAATGCCCCTACTAAATATCACATGCTAGCAAATAAAAGTTCCAGTATCATCAAGAATGGGTTACTGGGGCTGGAGAGATGGCTCAGTGGTTAAGAGCACTGACTGCTCTTCCAAAGGTCATGAGTTCAGTTCCCAGCAACCACATGGTGGCTCACAACCCCCTGTAATGAGATCTGGTGCCCGCTGCTGGCCTGCAGGGACACAGGCAGGCAGAATGCTGTATATGTAATAAATAAATCTTAAAAAAAAAAGAATGGGTTACTGGTCTTGGAGTTGTTAAGTGAGGACTCTTAATCCCCAAATACCATAAGTTATTGCCATTGCTCTATGTTACCTCTAACACTTGATATAGAATATTTCCTGTTCCTGACTGTTTCCTGTAACCGTATAATGTTCATTCTGATTCATCAGAAATAATTTCAACTGTTTCAATTTGTAAAACAATCCTTTCTGCACATTGGGAGTCAGTATCTATATTAGTAGATTCTGTAAAATCCATCAATACTATGAGAATAGCATATAATTCTGACTTTTGGACAGAATCATAAGGACTTTGAGCCACCTTACTTAAATTTACAGATTTGTAACTTGCCTTCCTGCTTTATCTGCATTATTATAGAATGTAGGTGCTCCAGTTATTGGTGTTCCCCATACAATGTGAGGAAGGACCCAATTGTTTTTTGTTGTTGTTGTTGTTGTTGTCTTTGTTTGAACTCTCCTATTTTGGGGATATCTGTTATTAATCTCTCCAAAAAAAAATTACTGCAAATTCATTGCCAATGTTCATTTTCTGCCCATGATGAGGAAATTTCAGCATTAGCATAAGGTACTATAATTTCTGCTGGGTCCTTTCCTGTCAATTGACAAAGTCTTCATTTCCCTTTCAGAATCAACTCTGAAACCTCTCCCACATATGTCTTTGATTTTTTACTCTTTTTTGTGGTAAAAATGTCCATTCTAAGATAACATCTTCTCTCTGCATTAAAATCCATGTAGGGGAATGTAGAGGGAATATAAACAGAATACACTCAAACTCTGGATCCAAGCAATCCACATGTGCCTCCTGTAATTTCTTTTCCACCAAAGCCAATTCTCTCTCAGCTTCCACTGATAGTTTTCTTGGACTATTTAAGTCCTTGTCATCTTGAAAGATTTGAAACAAATTACTCAGTTCTGGAGTTGTTGCTGCAATAGTGTGCCATAGATAGGTAATGTCTCCCAGCAATCTTTGAAAGTCATTAAGAGTCTGCAATGAATCTCTCCTGATTTGTACCTTTTGGGGTTGAATTTTTTGTAAACCTATTTTGTATCCTAAGTAATTAATAGAATCTCCTCTTTGTTTTTTGTTTTTTGTTTTGTTTTTTTGTTTGTTTGTTTTTCCCTCGGGAGCAATTTGTATTCCCCAGCAAGACAAAACTTTCTTTACTCTTTCAAACAGTTTTTCTAAAGTATCTACATTTGAATTAGTTAATAAGATATCATCAAACTAATGATAAATTATAGATTGAGGAAACTGTACATGAATTACCTCCAATATCTGCTATAGAAAATATTGGCATGGGGTAGGACTGCTTCTCCTTGTAGGAGAAGCTTCCATTGATATCTTTTAACAGGCTGAGAATTATTATAAGTAGGCACTGTGAAGGCAAATTTTTCCTTATGTTTTTCTTGTAGAGGTATAATGAAGAAACAGTTTTTTAAACCAATAACTATAATAGGCCATCCTTTAGGTAACACAGAGGGTAAGGGAGTTTTTTTTTTTAAGCATTTGAACCTGTCTATTTCTTTTTTTTCCTTTTTTTCATTAAGAGATTTTCTATTCATTTTACATACCAACCACAGGTTCCCCTGTCCTCCCTCCTCCTACCCTCCAGCTTTCCCCCCTCAACCCATCCCCCATTCCAACCTCCTCCAAGGCAAGTACTCTCATGGGGAGTCAGCAGAGCTTGGTACATTCAGTTGAGGGAGGTCCAAGCCCTTCCACCCTGCACCAAGGCTGTGCAAAGTGTCTCAGCATAGGCACTGGGCTCAAAAAAGCCAGCTCGTGCACTAAGAACAGGTCCCGATCCTACTCCTTGGGAGCCCCTAAACAGTTCAAGCTAAACAACAGTCTCACTGATCCAGAGGGTCTAGTCCAGTACCATGGGGGCTCCTCAGCTATTGGTCCACAGTTTATGTGTTTCAACTAGTTTGGTAAGTTGTCTCTGTACTTTTTCCAATCATGGTCTCGATAACTCTTGCTCATAGAATCCCTCCTCTCTCTCATCTATTGAACTCTCGAAGCTCTGCCTGGTAGCCAGCTGTGGATTTCTGTATCTGCTTTCTTCAGTCACTGGATGAGGGTTATATCATGACAGTTAGGGTATTCCACCATCTAATCACCAGAGTAGGCCAGCTCAGGCACCCTCTCGACTATTGCCAGTAGTGTATGGTAGAGTCATCCCTGTGGATTCCTGGGAACCTCCCTAGTACTCCATTTCTCCCTATTCCTATGGTATCTTCATTTAACATGGTATCTCTTTCCTTGCTCTCCCACTCTGTTCCTGTTCCTGTTCCAGCTCAAACATCCCACTCCTCTAGTCTTTCATCCCCCATTCCTTGCCCTCCATTACTCCCTCTAACTCCCAGTTTGCTCATGTAGAGCTCATCTATTTCTCAATCATTGGGTGATTCATACACCTTTCCTAGGGTCCGCCTTACTAGCTAGCCTCCCTGGAGCTGTGAGTTGCAGTCGGGTTATCCTTTGTTTTACATCTAGTATCCACTTATGAGTGAGTATATACAATGTTTGTCCTTCTGAGTCTGGGTCACCTCACTCAGGATGATATTTTCTAGATCCATCCATTTGCCTGCAAACCTCATGATGTCATTGTTTTTCTCTGCTGAGTAGTACTCCATTGTATATATGTACCACATTTTATTTATCCATTCTTCAGTTAAGGGGCATCTGGGTTGTTTCCACATTCTGGCTATTACAAATAATGCTGCTATGAACATAGTTGAGAGCATGTGTTCTTCTGGTATGATTGAGCATTCCTTGGGTATATGCCCAAGAGTGGTATAGCTGGGTCTTGAGGAAGATTGATTCCCAATTTTCTGAGAAACTGCCATACTGATTTTCAAAGTAGCTGTATAAGTTTGCATTCCCACCAACAGTGGAAGAGCATTCCCCTTGCTCCACATCCTCTCCAACATAAGCTGTCTTCAGTGTTTTTGATTTTCACCGTTCTGACAGGTGTAAGATGACATCTCAGAGTCATTTTGATTTGCTTTTCCCTGATGACTAAGGATGTTGAGCAATTTTTTAAATATCTTTTAGCCATTTGAGCTTCTTCTGTTGAGAATTCTCTGGTTTTTTTTTCTATAGCCCATTTTTTAATTGGACTGTTAAGTATTTTTTTTTAAATTGGACTGTTAAGTATTTTGATGTCTAGTTTTTTTAGTTCTTTTTTTTTTTTGGTTTTTTGAGACAGGGTTTCTCTGTGTAGCTTTGCGCCTTTCTTGGAACTTGCTTTGTAGACCAGGCTGGCCTTGAACTCACAGAGATCCTCCTGGCTCTGCCTCCCGAGTGCTTGGATTAAAGGCATGCGCCACCACTGCCCAGCTGAGTTCTTTAAATATTCTGGATATCAGCCCTCTATCAGATGTGGGGTTAGTGAAAATCTTTTCCCATTCTGTAGGCTGTTTTGTCTTATTGACCGTGTGCTTTACCCTACAAAAACTTCCCAGTTTCAAGAGGTCCCATTTATTAATTGTTGCTCTCAGTGTCTGTGCTACTGGTGTTATGTGTAGGATGTGATCTCCAGTGCCAATGCATTCAAGACTACTTCCTACCTTATCTTCTATCAGATTCAGAGTAATTGGATTCATGTTGAGGTCTTTGGTCCACTTGGACTTAAGTTTTGTGTGTGGTAACAGATATGAATCTATTTGCATTCATCTACATGTTGACATCGAGTTATGCCAGCACCATTTGTTGAGGATGTTTTCTTTTTTCCATTGTACAGTTTTGGTTTCTTTGTCAAAAATTAGGTGTTCATACATGTGCAGATTAATGTCAGGCTCTTCAGTTTATTTCCATTGATCCACATGTTGGTTTTATGCCAGTACCAAGCTGTTTTTTATTACTATAGCTCTATAGTAGAGTTTGAAGTCAGAGATTGTGATGCCAGAGGTTGCTTTGTTGTACAAGATTCTGTTAGCTATCCTGGGTTTTTTGTTTTTCTACATGAAGCTGAGTATTATTCTTTCCAGGTCTGTGAAGAATTGTGTTGGTGTTTTGATGGGGATTGCATTGAATCTGTAGATTGCTTTTGGTAAGATTGCCATTTTTACTATGTTGATTCTACCTATCCATGAGCATGGGAGTTCTTTCCATTTTCTGATATCTTCTTCAATTTCTTTCTTCAGAGACTTAAAGTTCTTGTCATACAGGTCCTTCACTTGCTTAGTTAGAATTATCCCAAGGTATTTAATATTATTTGTGGCTATTGAAAAGGGTGATATTTCTCTGATTTCTTTCTCAGCACTTTTATCATTTGTATATAGGAGGGCCATTGATTTTTTTTTTTTTTTAGTTAATCTTGTATCCTGTCACATTACTAAAGGAGTTTATCAGCTGTAAGAGTTCCCTGGTAGAATTTTTTATGTACACATGATTATCGTCTGCGAAGAATGAAAGTTTGATTTCTTGCTTTCCAATTTGTATCCCCTTGATCTCCTTTTGTTGTCTTATTGTTTTAGCTAGAACTTCAAGTACTGTATTGAATAGATATGGGGAGAGTAGATAGCCAGGCTTGTCTTGTTCCTGATTTTAGTGGAATTGCTTTGAGTTTCTCTTCATTTAATTTGATGTTGGCAGTTGGCTTGCTGTAAATTGCATTTATTATGTTTAGGTATGTTCCTTGTATTCCTGATCTCTCTAGGAACTTTACCATGAAGGAGTGTTGGATTTTGCCAAAGGCTTTTTCAGCATCTAATGAGATGATCATGTGTGGTTTTTTTCTTTCATATTGGTTATATGGTGTATTACATTGACAGATTTTCATATGTTGAACCATCCTTGCATCCGTGGGATGAAGCTTACTTGATCATGGTGGATAATTTTTTTGATGTGTTCTTCGATTTGGTTTGCCAACATTTTATTGAGTATTTTTACATCAATATTCATGAGAGAGTTTGGTCTGTAATTCTTTTTCTTTGTTGCATCTTTGTGTGGTTTGGGTATCAGGGTAACTGTAGCCTCATAAAGAGTTTGGTAATGACCCTTCTGTTTCTATTGTGTGGAACAATTTAAAGAGTATTGTTATTAACTCTTCTTTGGAAATCTGGTAGAATTCTGTGCTGAAGCTATCTGGTCCTGGACTTTGTTTGATCGGGAGACTTTTAATGACAGTTTCTATTTCCTTAGGGGTTATTGCCCTATTTAAATAGTTTATCTGGTCTTGATTTAACTTTGCCATATTGTACCTATCCAGAAAATTGTCCATTTCTTTCAGATTTTCCAATTTTGTGGAGTACAGGTTTTTGAAGTATGATCTGATGACTCTCTAGATATCCTCATTGTTTGTTGTTTTTCACTTCTTATTTTGTTGATTTGGATTCTCTCTCTCTCTCTCTCTCTCTCTCTCTCTCTCTCTCTCTGCCTTTTGGTTAGTTTGGATAAGGGCTTGTCTATTTGTTGATTTTCTCAAAGAACGAACTCTTTGTTTTATTGTTCTCTTTGTTTCTATTTAATTGATTTCAACCATCAATTTGATTATTTCCTGGCATTGATTCCTACTGGGTGAGTTTGCTTCTTTTTGTTCTAGAGCTTTCAAGTGTGCTATTAAGTCACTAGTGTGAGATTTCTCCATCTTCTTTATGTGGGCATTTAGTGCTATGAATTTTCCTCTTTGCAATGCTTCCATAGTGTTCCATAATTTGGGGGATGTTGTACTTTCATTTTCATTTAATTCTGGGAAATCTTTAATTTCTTTCTTTTTTCTCACTTGACCCATTGGTGATTCATTTGGGCATTGTTCAGTTTCCATGAGAGTGTAGGTTTTCTGTAAATTTTCTTGGTGTTGAAATCTAACGTTAAGTCATGGTGGTCCAATAAAATACAGGAAGTTATTCTAATTTTTTTGTATCTGTTGAAATTTGCTTTGTGACTAGGCATGTGGTCAATTTTAGAGAGGGTTCCATGGGGTGCTGAGAAGAAGTTATATTCTTTTGTGTTATGGTGGAATGTTCTATAGATATCTATTAAGTTCCTTTGAGTGATAACTTCTCTTATGTCCCTTAATTCTCTGTTAAGTTTCAGTTCAGCAGATCTAGCCAGTGGTGAGAGTGGGGTGTTGAAATCTCCCACTACTAGTGTGTGGGGCTTGATTTGCAATTTAAGCTTTAGTAATATTTCTTTTACAAATGTGGGTGTCCTTGTATTTGAAGCATAAATGTTCAGAATTGAGACTTCATCTTGGTGGATTTTCCCTGTGATAAGTATGTAATGTCCTTCCCGATCTCTTTTGATTGTTTTTAGTTTGAAGTCTATTTTATTAGATATTAGGATAGCTACACCAGTTTGCTTCTTAAGTCCATTTGATTGGAAAGTCTTTTCCCAGCCTTTTCCTCTGAGGTAGTGTCTGTCTTTAAAGTTGAGGTGTGTTTTTTGTATGCAGCAGAAGGATGAATCCTGTTTTCACATCCATTCTCTCAGCTTGTGTCTTTTTATTAGGTGAATGGAGACCATTGATATTAATGGATATTAGTGACCAGTTGTTGTTAATTTCTGTTATTTTTTGTTGGTAGTGTTGTGTGTTTCTCTTCTTTGGTATTTGTTGGTGTGGGATTATCTATTGCCTGTATATTCATGGTTGTATCTAATTTCCTTAGGTTGGATTTATTTGCTTCTAGTGCTTTCTGTAGGGCTGGATTTGTGGATAGGTATTGTTTAAATCTGATTTTATCATGAAATATTTTTATTCCATCTATGGCAATTGAGAGTTTTGCTGGATATAATAGTCTGGGTTGGTATCCATGGTCTCTTAGTGTCTGCACAACATCTGTCCAGGACCTGGCTTTCAGAGTCTCCATTGAGAAGTCAGGTGTTATTCTGATGGGTCTGCCTATTATATATTACTTGGCCTTTTCCCTTTGCAGCTATTAATATTTTTTCTTTATTCTGTATGTTTAATGGTTTGATAATTATGTGGCAAGTGGTCTTTTTTTATTTATTTATTTTGGATCCAGTCTATTTGGTGTTCTGTAAGTTTCTTGTACCTTCATAGGCATTTCCTTCTTTAAATTGGGACAGTTTTTGTCTATGATTTTGTTGAATATATTTTCTGTGCCTTTGAGTTGATATTCTTCTCCTCCTTCTATCCCTGTTTTCTTAGGTTTGGTCTTTTCATGATGTCCCACATTTCCTGGACATTTTGTGTTATGACTTTTTTGGCTTTAGTGTTTTCTTTGACTGATGAGTCTATTTCCTCTATTGTATCTTCAATGCCAGAGATTCTCTCTTCCATCTCTTGCATTCTGTTGGTTATGCATGCATCTATAGTTCTTGTTCATTTACTAAGATTTTCCATTTCCAGCCTTCCCTCAGTTTGTTTCATCTTTATTGCCTCTATTTCAGTTTTCAAATCTTGGACTGTTTAATTGCTTTTTCTTGGCTTTCTTTAAGGGATTTATCAATTTTTTTTCAGTTTTTTGTTTATCTTTTCTTAGAATTCTTTATGGGTAGCTTCATTTCCTCTTTAAAAGTCTCTATTATCGAAGGAAATCAGAGATACATCACCCTTTACTATAGCCACAAATGACATAAAATACCTTGGGGTAACACTAACCAAGCAAGTGAAGGACCTATATGACAAGAACTTTAAGTCCCTGAAAAAAGAAATTGAAGAAGATGTCAGAAAATGGAAAGATCTCCCATGCTCATGGATAGGCAGGACTAACATAGTAAAAATGGCAATCTTACCAAAAGCAATCTACAGATTCAATGCAATCCCCATCAAAATACCAACACAATTCTTCACAGACCTGGAAAAAATAATACTCAACTTCATATGGAAAAACAAAAAACCCAGGATAGCCAAAGGAATCCTGTACAATAACACAACTTCTGGAGGCATCATGATCCCTGACTTCAAGCTCTACTATAGAGCTACAGTAATAAAAACAGCTTGGTACTGGCATAAAAACCGACATGTGGACCAATGGAATCGAATTGAAGACCCTGACATTAATCCGCACACCTATGAACATATAATTTTTGACAAAGAAGCCAAAAGTGCACAATGGAAAAAAGAAAGCATCTTCAACAAATGGTGCTGGCAAAACTGGATATCAACATGTAGAAGGCTGCAAATAGATCCATATCTATCACCGTGCACAAAACTTAAGTCCAAGTGGATCAAGGACCTCAACATAAATCCAGCTACTCTGAACCTGCTAGAAGAGAAAGTAGGAAGTAGTCTTGAACGCATTGGCATAGGAGACTACTTCCTAAATAGAACACCAGTAGCACAGACTCTGAGAGAAACAATCAATCAATGGGACCTCTTGAAACTGAGAAGCTTTTGTAGAGCAAAGGATACGGTCAACAAGGCAAAGCGACAGCCTACAGAATGGGAAAAGATCTTCACCAACCCCACATCTGACAGAGGACTGATATCCAGAATATATAAGGAATTCAAGAAATTAGACATCAAAATGCCCAACAGTCCAATTAAGAAATGGGCTATAGAACTAAACAGAGAATTCTCAACAGAGGAAACTCAAATGGCCGAAAGACATTTAAGGAACTGCTCAACATCCCTAATCATCAGGGAAATGCAAATCAAAACAACTCTGAGATACCACCTTACGCCTGTCAGAATGGCTAAGATCAAAAACACTGAAGACACCTTATGCTGGAGAGGATGTGGAGCTAGGGGAACTCTCCTCCACTGCTGGTGGGAATGCAAGCTTGTACAACCACTTTGGAAATCAATATGGCGTTTTCTTAGAAAATTGGGAATCAATCTCCCCCAAGATCCAGCTATACCACTCTTGGGCATATACCCAAGAAATGCTCAACCACACCATAAGAGCACTTGTTCAGTTATGTTCATATCAGCATTGTTTGTAATAGCCAGAACATGGAAACAACCCAGATGCCCTTCAACTGAAGAATGGATAAACAAAATGTGGTACATATACACAATGGAATACTACTCAGCAGAGAAAAACAATGGCATCATGAGGTTTGCAGACAAATGGATGGATCTAGAAAAAATCATCCTGAGTGAGGTAACCCAGACTCAGAAAGACAAACATGGTATGTACTCACTCATAGCAGGATACTAGACATGAAACAAGGATGACTTGTCTGCTACTCACATCACCAGGGAGGCTACCTGGAAAACAGGACCCCAAGAAAGACACAGGGATCACCCAATGACAGAGAAATGGAATGAGATCTACATGAACAGCCTGGACATGAGTGGGGGTAATGAAAGGCGAGGGTTGAGGGAAAGAGAGCTTGGGGGAGCGGGAGATCCCAGCTGGATCAACAACAGAGAGGGAGAACAAGGAATAGGAGACCATGGTAAATAAAGACCACATGAGAATAGGAAGAAGCAAAGTGCTAGAGAGGCCCACAGAAATCCACAAAGATACCCACACAACAGACTGCTGGCAGTGGTCGAGAGACAGCCCGAACTGACCTACTCTGGTGATGGGATGGCCAAACACCCTAATTGTTGTGCTAGAAACCTCATCCAACTACTGAGGGATCTGGATGCAGAGATCCATGACTAGGCCCCGGGTGGATCTCTGGGAGTCCAATTAGCGAGAATGAGGAGGGTTTATATGAGCGAGAATTGTTGAGACCAAGGTTGGATAAAGCACAGGGACAAATAGCCAAATGAATGGAAACACATGAACTATGAACCAATGGCTGAGGGGTCCCCACTGGATCAGGCCCTCTGAATGGATGAGACAGTTGATTGGCTTGATCTGTTTGGGAGACATCCAGGCAGTGGGACCAGATCTTGTGCTCATTGCATGAGTTGGCTGTTTGAAACCTGGGGCCTATGCAGGATTGTTTGGCTCGGCCTGGGAGGAGGGGACTAGACCTACCTGGACTGAGTCTACCAGGTTGACCTCAGTCTGTGGGGAAGGCTTTGCCCTGGAGGAGATGGGAATGGGGGGGGGGTTGGGGGGAAGGTGAGGGGGACGGGAGGGGGGAGAACAAGGGAATCCATGGCTGATATGTAGAACTGAATTGTATTGCAAAATAAATTAATAAAAAAAAAAGATAGAAAAAAAAAGTCTCTATTATCTTCTTAAGGTCATTTTTAAGGTCTGTTTCTTCTGCTTCTTCTGCTTTGGCATTTTCAGGTTTTGTTGATGTAGCAACACTAGGTTCTGATCATGCCATTTTGTTCTTTATATTGTTGACTGTATTTTTGCACTGGTGTCTACCCTTCTCTTCCTCCAGTCTGTGCAAATGCTGTCTATGTCTGAGGGAGCCTCTTTTGTTCTGGTTGATATTCTTGGTCTAATGGGAGCTCTTGGTCTAATCCGGGTTCTTGGTCTAATCTGTGCTATTCCCAATTGGTGCAGGTTATGCTTATGTCTCCAGTTTTCACTGGTGTCACAGGGAGCTGCTTTCTTCATGAGGGGACAGGATAAGAGGCAGCTGGCTGGTCTCTGGGGCTCCAATCGGTTAAGGGAGGGTTACAGGATGTGCCCCCAGGGCTTTGGGGCTAGGGACATGGTCTACCCAGTCTGGAGATGGGTCCTTACCTGTTTCCAATCAGTGCAGGGGGTAAGGGAATTCTAGGCTGTAGAGGACACATTGACTGAATTACTTTATTTATGGCTATTAAATCTGTCAGCATTTTCCATTTTCCAGATTTCATTTTAATAACAAATACAGGAGAAATCCAAAGGCTGGGTGATTCTTCAATATGTTGGGCATTTAACTGCTCCTGTACCAGCTTTTCTAAAGTCTATAACTTTTCTGATGTCAAAAGCCATTGTTCTATCCAGACAGGTTTGTTAGTTAACCATTTTAAAGGTAGGGCTGTTGGTTCTTCTGAAAGATCAACAGCTGTTGTGCCTGTTTTTATACAGCCTGAATTGTCAATGACTGTTCTTTATAAAACCTTTTAATATTTTTCCCAGAAACATTTGTTGGTTTATGATTTGTTTCTGCTATTGGAGAAATGTTAATCTAGGTATTCCATTGCTGTAACAAGTCATGATCCCATAAATACATTACTATATTAGCCACATATGGCTTCGATTTTCTCTCTGCCCTTCTGGCCCTATACATTCAACTCACCTTGAGCTTTGTTTTACCTGAGATAAGGTTCCAATCCCTAAAAACTGAATATCTACCTCCTGAAGAGGCCAATTTGGATGCCATGATTCTGGTGTAATTATAGTTACATCTGCCCCTGTGTCCAGAAGACCTTCAATTACAATGCCATTTATTCATACCCTTAGTCTTGGTCTCTTAACATTTATTGAAGTCTGCCAAAATACTCATTTTATAGTTTCTCCTGGAATGTTTGTTTCATCTTTTAAAACTATTGTATCATCCATAGCATTGTGGTTTTTTGCACTAGATTCTTTAATTCCGCTGGGGAGAAGTTTTCCCCATGGTGACAGGGAATGACTGAACCATGTTGGACATGAGGGCCAGGGAGAAGCCCCTCAAGGTGATCCTGATGGTAAAGAGTTGTTTTGCTTGTCCCTTGTTGATATGCATTCATTGGTCCAATGTTGGCCTTTGTCAGATCTTTTGCATAACCCAGAAGATTAGGCTCTTCTTTTTGAGTTATCCCTAGAAGAAACATTGTTTCTAGGCACACCCTGCCTACATTTTCTTCTGAAATGACCTTGTTTACCATAGTTAAAATATTTGACATTTGATTTCTCCTTATGCCTTTGCAAATCACCTCTCTTACCCAAGCATTATCATCATCAAGAGGCTCAATATTGACCATGTGTTAGACCCTTCTTCTATGGGTGCTGATCTGGCCTATAATGGACCAATTATCCTTTTGCATTATAAATTAGCATTTTCAAAAGCCAAAGATTGAATTGGTATTCATCTAGACTCTGAGTCTTATATCATTCTATTTACACCTGAAGTCAATCTTTGCAAAAATTCAGTGAGGGGTTCTTTTGAGCCTTGTATAACCTAAGTGTATGGCCCAGTCTTCTTCCCAGATTCTTGAATCTTGTCCCAAGAATTTATGGCTGCTATATAGCACAGGGACAATGTGTTCATCATATGTAGCCTTACTATTTATATCAACATATCTGCCTTCACCAAATATTTGATCTTGGGAAATTTCAAAACATCTAGGTTTACCTTTCTGTTCAATGACCTTGGCTTCTTCTCTCAACAAGCTACTCCATTCTAGTTGAGGACCATATTCCAGTACTGCTGTGACTAATTGCTTCTAATCCTTTGGAATAATTTTGTTCCAAGTGGACCATATATTCAACATCTGCCTCACATATGTTGAATGCATACCATAGGAAATTATTGCTTCTTTAGTATTCTTTAAGTCTAACATTTGTATAGGATCCCACTTGGTTCTGTATATCCTTGGGTGTATTTGTCACTTGGTTGTCTTTCATAAATGAAATCATGGACTATGTAGTAACCTTAGGGCACTCTTCTGTAATTTTATAAGGTAATGGTGTGGTTGGTTCTTCTCTGCATTTGTCTGTCTGTTTCTGAATGCTTTTATTATTAGTTCTAGTAAACTTTTCTAAAGCTTGAAAATTATCAGTAATTATTTTTTGTAGGGCTTGTATTTCCTAAGTAGTAAGTTATGCCAAAAACTTGCATGTTATCAGTTACTTTTAGTCTCCTCATTCATAAATATCTCTAAAATATTTAGCTAATATTAGTTAATTAATTAATTTGTTTTTTATTTGTTTATTAGTTTATCTCTTAAGAGTTCTTAACTTACCGCAGGTTAGACCCTCCAATAATAATTGTAGATGTAATTCTATGTTTGACCAGCAGGTGGAGGAGGTGCACCAAGGTGACTCAGGCTCAGCACTCTGAGCTAAAGCTCAAAGTAGTTGGACCAGATGCTGAGCATTAGCTCAAAGCAGCTGGCCAAGACCCGTATGGTTGGGGATGAGGGGAAACCCAGTGATGCTCTAGCGAGGAGATCATGAGGGCTGAGCATGGGGCGGGGGAGTTCTGGGCAAGAGGTCTGCTCTGCTCCTGAGTGGCTGGGCTCAAAAAGGTCAACCCCGGGTGGGCAGGCACAGGGTGGTGGCATACAGCTCAAACTGAAAGCTGAATCTGTATGCCTTAGTCAGAACCAAGCAGAAACAGTGGAAGCAGCACCTGTATTGGCTACAATCGCCAGTAGGTACAGCCGCTATGGGCATCCAGCAGCTCCACTGTCCGGATCAGGGATTTTAAAAACTTGGGTTTGGGCATGCAGCAGGCCATGTAGAGTGTTGTGCTAGCTAGGGTGTGTCAGGTAGAACCTATCTGGAGTGTCAGTAGCAGAAGGAGTCCTTGCCCTGGGAGGCAGGAGGATAAGGCAGGGGGTTATACTCTTCGTATTTTGGCTACGGGCACAGCCACATAGTGAGTCAAGGGATTTTAAAAGCAGCTAGCCACTGGACTCGGGAGAACTTCAGGGAGATTTTGGCTACAAGCACAGGGATCATGCATGGTACGCAGAAAGCTCCCGGGGCACAGGGGCGGAGAAAGGCCCTAACCAGATGGCAGGCCCGTTTTAGGCCACCGTTGGGTAAGCCCACGTTACCACTAAGTATTGTGGCAGGCCACAGTACTTTTGGATCAGGACAGATTATTAAGGGTTGAAATTGATATAATACATTCACAAATACAGAATGAAGCAGCCCTGCCACTTCTTCATCCACCAAGGAGAGATGGGGAAACTCCCAGCAAGATTACTGAGTCATGGTGTCAGGAAGCCAAAAAAGGACCTGAGACTCTCCTCCTCTAATTCTTAAACAGCCACACATCTTCAGAGAAGACCATGCCCATTCCATTCCATTGTTCATTAGACTGAATGGCAGAATTCCCACAAAAGCAAGAGAAACTACAGTAATGACTATTCTCGAAAGATGTGACCACTATTACAATAGTACCATGACTGCCATGGGAGTAACCAACCATTTTCTGATTGGATTTAATCCAGACCCACAAAGGTGAAACTCATACCTAACACTGTTATTAGGACCAAGAACCTGTGACTAACTAGGTCATAGGCTCTCGGGGAAAAGCTACTACTGTTATTCTCCTAATTGAACACAATATTAAACCAACTCCTACTGACTTATCACACCCATAAATTATTATATCTCTCAAGCCTAAACAGAAAAACATCTTTTTTGACATAGATGTCAATTAACAGTGAGACCCACAACTGGCCAAAACATAGAGAATAAGAGACTGAGGACTGCTCAGACCTAAATGGGAAATCTATATCATACCCCTCCTCTCAAGTCTCAGGGATCATTGAAGAAGAGGGGGCAGAAAGACTGTAAAAGCCAGAGGTGGTGGAGGATTATAAGGAACCAATGCTTGCTAGATGGAACAGGGCAGTTGTGCAAATCAGCTCATGGTGCTTGTGATAGCATGCACAAGACCAGCACAAGATTGAGTCAGACAAGCCTCTAGAATAGAGAAGACAGATATTCATGAAGTCCTACCCATATCTCAGGACCTATTGGCTATTGACAGCTGCTGGAGTAAGGTGATTCAATTTTCTTTGAGGATGTGATCCCAGTACACTGACAATTCTCCAGTGGATGACCACAGCACAAATTAGACTGGATGGGTTTAACAACAAAATGAGGATACAAAGTTGGGGATGCAATGGGAGAAGATGGGGGACTATGATAAAAGGGTATTCTATAAAATTCTCAAACCCACAAAAATAAAAAGAAATAAAGAAAAAGAAGATAATACTGAAGAATGTAGCTTTGATTATGACATGTAGAGAACATGTATTATATAAGAGAAATTAATGAGATGAACTATATGCACATTTAAATCATTGTGATAAAGTATCTTAAATATTGAAATAATTACATTGGGTATGGGGTGATAATTGTAGCACATATAATTGAAAAAAGTCTTATATCTTAGATGAATAAAGAACCTCTACAAATTGTTATGGGATATTTGCTCTCACTGTGACACTATGAGACTGCTAATAAAGTTAATCTTGAATCAAGGGGCAGAGTCAACAACTGGCTTACTAGAAGTAGCCAAAGAGATTTTGGAGGACCCACATAGAGAGGCACGGAAGAGATAGGAAGAGGCTAATAGAGATTTGAGGGTCTTTTTGATCTGGGAAGTATGGAGAGAGAGGATTAGCTGATAGTTCTTCCACCACTCTTTGGATCTATCAGGTTTTTATCTCAATATCTGACTCCAGAGTTTCATTGTTAATAAAACAATTTAGATAAATGCTTCAACAAATCATTAGAAAACTAGGCAAAAGTCTCTATACACTCCCCACACATGGTTATCCAAATGACAAGAAATATGTCAAAAGTGTTCAATCTCATTAGAAAATCAAAATTTAAAGCATGGTATATACACAGATAAATGTGAATAAAATTAAAACAGAAGAGGCTAACCAGTATAAGATTGCAGTTAATATGTGACAGTATAGAAAACAATTAGTTCAAAGTTGCTCTGTCCTTGGAATTTAATTTCTAATAACCAGAACATAGTAGTCATTCATAATGTATTGTTTTCCTTTTATTTAAAATAGTTTTTTTCTCACATAAGACATCCTGATAACAGTTTCCCCTCCTTCAACTACTCACAGTTCCTTCCCTACCCCTTCCCATTCAGATCCACTCCCTGTCTGTCTCTCATTAGAAAACAAACAGGCTTCTAAGATATAATATAATACAATATAATATATAAAAATATAACAAAAACTAACACAGAGGACAAAGAAAACAAACAGAGGGAAGAGAGCCCAGGAGAATAAACAAGAAATAGGTGTAGACTCAGATACACATTTGTTTTCACACTCAAGAATCCCATAAAAATGCCAAACTAGAATCCATAATATATATGCAAAGGGCCTGTAGAATAAAAAAAGAGAAAAATATATATATAAATAAAATTAAATATAAGATAAATAAAAATAATGAAAAATTAAAACCCTGTGTTGCAATATATTTGATCATACTTTGAACCCTGAGATTGCATTATTTGCTGGAAAAACATGCTTCTAGATGTGGGGTGGCTTGGCCCTAAAAAAACACCTTTAATCCAATAGCTTTCTGCTTGAATATTCTAAACTGGATTAAATAAAATCAACGATATAAGTCAGGGGGTGGAACAAATAACCAATTGACAGAAAATAATCATAGATAATTAGAGGAATCAGGAGGATGGAAAGAAAGACATAGAGGAAGTAGAAAGGAGGAACATCCAGTTGAAGGAGATTTTGTTAGAGACAGTGTATAAAAAAGCCCTTTTTGGGACATTGGCAGAGGAAGAAAAGTCAACCCATGCTTTCTCTGCCTCTCTGAACTAGCAGGTTTTCACCCCAGCATCTAGCTCCCAAGTCTTTGTTTGTAAAATTTAATAATTGAGATTTCTATAAAAACCGTAGCCCTAATATGACATTATAAAACAAGAACCCTCCAAAGATGCCATTGAGTTCATATTCTGTTGGACTGCTATGCATGAAGCCTATCCTTAAAAGGAGTTTTTTTACTCAGTAAGACTCTTTTGGAGAAAACTAAATTTTTATTTGCAACTGGTTATCAATTGAAGATTGCCTCTGGGTTAGGACATGTGTCCAGTTCTCCTTTCAGCTCTAGGGCCCCATCTGGTGCAGACCCTGTGCATGCTGCCTCAGTCTCTGTGAGTTCATATTGTCTTCTTTTATTAACTAAAAAATGATATAAAATATTTTGCCTTATTCACATCATGCTGACTTAGAGGGCCTTGTTTTCTTGGTGTCTTCCATCTCTTCTGACACTTATAGTCTTTTGACCTCTCTTCCATGAGTTCTCTGAGCCCTGAAGGGAGGGATTTCATGTAAACATCCCATGTAGGGCAAAGTATTCCAATGACTTTCATTCTCTGGATAATGTCTGTCTATGGGTCTCTGTATTTGTTCTCATCTGCTGCATGAGGAAACCTCTCTGATGATGGATTATCAAGGCACTGATATGTTTCCCTGGCTGGACATTGCTCATAATTTAAGTCACACACTACCACCAAAAAATAACAGGAATGAACAATCACTTGTCATTAATATCCATGAATATCAATGGAATTAATTCACCTATAAAAAGACACAGGCTAACAAAATGGATACGAAAGCAGGACCCATCTTTTTGCTGCATACAAGAAACACATCTCAAATTCAAAGATAGACACTACCTAAGAATAAAAGGCTGGGAAAAGACTTTCCAATCAAATGGTCTTAAGAAGCAAGCAGGTGTAACCATCCTAATATCCAGCAAAATAGACTTCAAACTAAAATCAATCAAAAGAGATCAAGAAGGGCATTACATACTCATCACAGGAAAGATCCACCAAGATGAAGTTTCAATTCTGAACATTTATGGCCCAAACACAAAGGCACCAACATATGTAAAAGAAATATTACTAAAGCTTAAATCACATATAAAACCCCACACATTAATAGTGGGAGACTTCAACACCCCACTTTCACCACCAGACAGATCTGCCAAATTGAAACTTAACAGAGAAATAAAGGACTTAACTAATGTTATGACTCAAATGGACTTAATCAATATCTACAGAACATTCCATCCTAACAAAAAAGAATATATCTTCTCAGCACCCCATGGAACCTTGTCTAAAATCAACCACATACTTGGCCACAAAGCAAATCTCAACAGATACAAAAAAATTGGAATAACCTCCTGCATTCTATCAGACCACCATGGTTTAAAGTTAAATTTCAACAACAACAAAAACTACAGAAAGCCTACAATCTCATGGAAACTGAATAATGCTCAACTGAATCACCAATGGGTTAAGGAAAAAATAAAGAAAGAAATTAAAGACTTCCTAGAGATCAATGAAAATGAATATACCACATACCCAAACCTATGGGACACTATGAAAGCAGTGCTAAGAGGGAAATTAATAGCACTAAATGCCCACAAAAAGAAGTTAGAGAAATCTCACACTAGTGACTTAACAGCACACCTGAAAGCTCTAGAACAAGAAGAAGCAAAGTCACCCAGGAAGAATAGACACCAGGAAATAGTCAAATTGAGAGCTGAAATCAATAAAATAGAAACAAAGAGACAATACAAAAAAATAATGAAACAAAGAGTTGGTTCTTTGAGAAAATCAACAAGATAGACAAGCCCTTATCCAAACTAACCAAAGGCAGAGAGCATCCAAATTAACAAAATAGGAAATGAAAAGGGAGACATAACAACTAACACTGAGGAAATGCAGAAAATCATCAGTTCATACTTCAAAAACCTGTACTCCACAAAACTGGAAAATCTAAAAGAAAGGGATAATTTTCTGGATAAGTACCACATACCTTCTATGAGGCTACAATTACCTTGATTCCTAAGTCAAACAAAGATGCAACAAAGATTCTCTTTCCGATCTCCTTCATGAACATTGATGCAAAAATACTCAATAAAATACTGGCAAAGAGACTCCAAGAACACATCAAAACAATTATTCACCATGATCAAGTAGGCTTCATCCCAGTGATGCAAGGGTGGTTCAGCATATGAAAGTCCATCAATGTAATATACCGTATAACCAAAATAAAAGAAAAAAAACACATGATCATCTCACTAGATGCAGAAAAGGCATTTGACAAAATCCAACACCCCTTCATGATAAAGGTCTTGAAGAGATCAGGAATACAGGGAACATACCTAAACATAATAAAGGCAATTTACAGCAAGCCAACAGCCAACATCAAAGTAAATGGAGAGAAACTCAAAATGATTCCACTAAAATCAGGAACGAGGCAAGACTGTCTGCTCTCCCCATACTCATTCAATATAGTACTTGAAGTTCCAGCCAGAGCAATAAGACGACATAAGGAAATCAAGGGGATACAAATTGCAAAGGAAGAAGTCAAGCTTTCCCTATTTGCAGATGACATGATAGTATACATGAGTGACCCCAAAGATTCAACCAAGGAACTGATACAGCTTATAAACACCTTTAGCCACAAAGCAAGATACAAGATCAACTCAAAAAAAATCAGTAGCCCTCCTATATACAATTGACATACAGGCTGAGAAGGAAATCAGAGATGCGTCACCCTTTACAATAGCCACAAATGATATAAAATACCTTGGGGTAAGTAAGCAAGTGAAGGATCTATATGACAAGAACTTTAAGTCCCTGAAAAAAGAAATTGAAGATGTTAGAAAATGGAAAGATCTCCCATGTTCATGGATAGGCAGGATTAACATCGTAAAAATGGCAATCTTACCAAAAGCAATCTACAGATTCAATGTAAAACAAAGGATGACTAGACTGCTACTCACAACTCCAGGGAGGTTACCTAGAAAACAGGACCCTAAGAAAGACACAGGGATCGCCCAACGACAGAGAAATGGATGAGATCTACATGAGCAAACTGGATGTGAGTGGGGGTAATGAAGGGCAAGTTTCGAGGGAAAGAGAGCTTAGGGGAGCGGGAGATCCCAGCTGGATCAAGAACAGAGAGGGAGAACAAGAAAAGAGAGACCATGATAAATGAAGACCCTATGGGAATAGGAAGAAGCAAAGTGCTAGAGAGTTCCCCAGAAATCCACAAAGATACCTCCACAATAGACTGCTGACAATGGCCAAGAGAAAGCCCGAACTGAACTACTATGGTGATAGGATGGCCAAACACCCTAACTGTCGTGCTAGAACTCTCATCCAATGACTGATGGAAGCGGATGCAGAGATCTACGACCAGGCCCCACGTGGAGCTCCAGGAAGGAGTCCAATCGGTGAGAATTGTTGAGATCATGATTGGAAAAAGCACAGGGACAAATAGCCAAACTAGTGGAAACACATAAACTATGAACCAATAGCTGAGGAGCCTCCAGCTGGATCAGGCCCTCTGGATAAATGAGAGAGTTGATTAACTTGAACTGTTTGGGAGGCCCCCAGGCAGTGGAACCCGGACCTGTCCTTAGTGCATGAGCTGCCTGTTTGGAACGTGGGGCCTATGCTGGGACACTTTGCTCAGCCTGGGTGAATGGAGGAGGGGACTGGACCTGACTGGACTGAATCTACCAGGCTGAGCTGAATCCTCAGGGAAGTCCTTGCCCTGGAGGAGATGTGAATGGAGCATGGGCTTGGGGGAGGGCGGGGGGAGGCGGGAGGAGGGAGGACAGGGGAATCTGTGGCTGATATGTAAAATTAAATTAAATTAAATTATAAAATAAAAAAGTAATAATTAAGTGGTTATCTGTTATTGTTTACTCAAACATTATTTATATACATATGAAGAAATAATCAGATGGGTGAACATGCTGAAGGGCAAAAAAAACTTTCAAAGATGAAAAATGTTATTAAATATCTGGTTATTTTTTAATAGAAATCTTTAAATATCTATTGCTGAAGAGATTTCATAAGCATTTCCTATTTTAAAAATGAATTTCCAATGGGATGGAAGAAATAATCAAGATTGTGTCTGCCTTTGTTCACAATGGAAATTATGGAATATCACAATGACAATTGGTCATCATCTCTGTAACTCGGGAAATTTTCTGTAACACAATTCTTAAATGGTCTTATTAATAAAAAAAAAATCTCAGTACCAGCTATTGGAGTAAATTCTGAAAGATCATAGAGACAGAAAAAGCCACATCCAACCTCACCTTGCCAACTCCTCAGCTGATCTTGTTTCCTCAAACTGGAAGCCTCTGAATCCTCATCTGAATGGATCTCAGCTCATCTGCTGCTAAAAGCCTAAAAGCTTAAAAGCTTCTAGCTCCTGGTCCTCATGCCTCATATGCCTTTCTGCTTCCCGCCATCACTTCCTGGAATTAAAGGTGTGTGCCTTTCCCAAGCAAGACATGAGATCTCAAGTGCTGGGATTAAAGTTGTGTTTCATCATGCCTGGATGTTTCCTGTGTAGCCTTGAACTCACAGAGATCCATGGATCTCTGTCTCTGGAATGCTAGGATTAAAGTTGTGTGCTACCACATATAGCTAGAGTTTTCCTGCCTGGCCCACAGTCAGGACAAATCTCTCTCACCTGCCAGTCCCACAGCCACTCAGAACCGACCAAGTAAACACAGAGACTTGTGTGTTTAAACACAGAGACATTGCTTACAAACTGTATGGCCATGACAGGCTTCTTGCTAACTGTTCTTACAGCTTAAATTAATCCATTTCCATTAATCTATACCTTGCCACGTAGCTTGTGGCTTACCGGCATCTTCACATGCTGTTTGTCATCGTGGCGGCTGGCAGTGTCTCTCTGACTCAGCCTCCCACTTTCTAGCTTTATTCCCCTCCTTGTCCTGCCTACACTTCCTGCCTAGCCAATGGCCAATCAGTGTTTTATTTATTGACCAATCAGCAACACATTTGACATACAGACCATCCCACAGCAACCACAGCCTAACCTCTATGTTTAATATAGTAGCTGTTTTGTTCTCTGATCACCAGATAGGCTTATTGGGGTGCACAATATACCAACCACAAATTTCCATATCATTTGTCACTTATTTAAAATAAGGAAAATTACTGTAGCAATAACAGTGTTGTTATAGATTTTGTATCATAAAAAACTACTATTCATGACAGCAAGATGACTCAGCTTATGAAGGTACCTATCACCAAACCTAATGATCTGAATTTGATTTCTAGGACCCATCAAATGGAAGGAGAGAACTGATTTCTGTAAAGCTGTCCTTTGACCTCCACACACATACTATGGCACACTTTCACCCAAACTCATGCACACAATAATAAATAAATAAATAAATAAATAAATAAATAAATAATTTCAAAAGATTTCCAGCCAACTTGCCATCTTTTATAAACTAAAAAGAGATGTAAAAATTTTGCTTTAAGCACACAAGTCACTTACATTTTGTCTAAATCACTGTGGATAGCCACAGACCTTTGATAGTACTGGTCCACTTCTGGTTACTATTGAATTTGTCAGTTTAGTATCATTCAAGGACTCTCGAAATCTCTGTGCCCCAAAGGAACAGAACATGTGCCCCATGCATTATTGGAAGAGTTTTCCTGCCTGGCCCACAGTCAGGACAAATCTCTCTCACCCGCCAGTCCGACAGCCACTCAGAACCGACCAAGTAAACACAGAGACTTATATTGGTTACAAACTGTATGACCGTACCAGGCTTCTTGCTAACTGTTCTTACAGCTTAAATTAATCCATTTCCATTAATCTATACCTTGCGATATGGCTCGTGGCTTACCGGCATCTTCACATGCTGCTTGTCCTGGTGGTGGCTGGCAATGTCTCTCTGACTCAGCCTTCCACTACCCAGCTTTATTCTCCTCCTTGTCCCGCCTATACTTCCTGCCTGGCCACTGGCCAATCAGTGATTTATTTATTGACCAATCATCAACACACTTGTTGTCATAATTTCAGAAGATAATACTTCCATATAAATAAATTAGAAAAATAAACATTAAAACAGAGCTTACAGTCATGGGGATCTAGGTTTAAAAATCTCTGAGTCTCTTTCACCTGCTCGTGGGAACTTCTTCCTCCTCCTGGATTGCCTTGTCCAGCCTTGATGTGAGGGTTTGTGCCTAGTTTTATTGTATCTTGTTATGCCACATTCAGTTAATATACCTGCAAGGCATGCTCTTTTCTAAAGGGACATGCAGAAGGAGTAGATCTGAGGGAGAGGGAGATGTCGGGGGATGGGGGGAATGAGGTCAGGTGTATCGTATGAGAGAAAAATAAATTTTTTAATTCCTCAAATAAAACCAAATGAAATATCTAAAACAACATGTATAAAAACAACACAAAAATGCAAGAGACTTGAAAAGATAAAGCAGCACTGTGACTTCTCCAAAGCATCAGAACAGCTTAACCACTGCGTTCAAAAATACAGACAAAGGTAATATGTTGCATGAAGATTTACTAGCAAAAAAAGCAATGACCCCAAAGAGGACCTGAACAAGATGACTTTACCCTGCATCCAGAAAGAAAAGTTAGTACAGTGGAGAGGAAACTCCTCAAAATTAATGAGAAAATCATTAGAAATTGAGATTTGGGGAAAGAATAGAAGTGTTGGAAATGAAAAAAAAATACAACTCTGAGTCTGTCCATATAAAGATGGGTAAGTGTAATTCCCAACCCTTATCAAAGTAGCCTCTTTTTGCATGAGGTGGAAGCCATCGCAGAAATCTACAGTTGGTGAATATGCAGAGCTCAACTGAGCATGGAGTACTCAGTCCAAATTGATAAGTGTATAACACAACCTCTACTCCTGAAGCTCAGGGAACATTGTAGAAGAGGGGACAGAAAGATTGTAAGAGCCAGAGACCAGCTAAGAATAGTCTGTTCTGGATAAGTCAATAAAGCTGCACTCAAAAAATCTTAACAAGATGCTTGTCTAAGTAATAACTGCATAATGACAATATAAGTTGACATCCCTAAGTGGCTTGGAGAAATTTCACATGACCTCATCCATGATGAAGAATGAGAGACAATTAATGACTGCTAAGAGAGGGATTTGGTCTTTCCAGTAATAAGCCTACTGATACATTATCCAGTCCCAATTATCTATCCCTAAACACATGTACATAAGAATGGTTCTACATGGACTCAGCAAGTTCTGTGTGCACATGTGTATTATATATTTATAATATATAGTTGTGTGTGTATACATGTAAATTTAAAAAGAAGAGGTCATGAATTTGAGAGGGAGTGTGGGGAGTATTAGAGGAATTGAAAGAAGCAAAACTAAAAGAAGCAAGATGTTAAAAATGAGTTTAATCTTTATTTTTCCATGAATTCTTCTAAAAGCATATGCTTCTATAAATCATTCAAAAACATTTATAATATCAATGCTCTTAGACTAAAATTGAAGTATGTTTTAATTCACTGATGGATGGTTACACAAAACTATATTAATAGCATGTCCATCCAGTGACATAGCTACTAAGGAATGTGAAGGAACAAAAGACTTAAAAGATGTGCATCACTGAGGAACTTTCACATTAATACATTCCTGAAAATGTTAGTCAAAGGCACAATACCTCATAAGACTCTATGTATACAAAAGTTCCAAATATGCATATGGATAGAGAGAAAAAGTACTGAGATCTAATAGGGATGCAACTG
Organism: Peromyscus californicus insignis; assembly: GCF_007827085.1. Taxonomy (NCBI): domain Eukaryota; kingdom Metazoa; phylum Chordata; class Mammalia; order Rodentia; family Cricetidae; genus Peromyscus; species Peromyscus californicus. Next base: position 732,301 of record NW_026294617.1, on the reverse strand, counting down.
GGCCAAAGAAGGCAGTGTAGACGGAGAGAAGTAAAGGATGACTGCAGATTGACACCCATTTTCCTTGGGGACGGTGATATGTTCTAAAATAAGAGCATTGGCATGCCTCTGAATATACTAACAAACAAACCATAGAGCTCTCCAACTTAAATTAGTGATTTGAGTGTTAATAAAGCTGACTTTAAAACATGGCATGAATGTAGATAAGTTAGTTATCTTCTATGATCTTCTTTTCTCTTATACAAATATGATTATTGTTCCATAATTTACATGAAAAATGTCTGGAAAGATATTGGTGTAGAATATATGCCCAATGGTTTATTTTTTCTTGCTTATACACTCATCTGCCTTCCTTCTTTTAAGCACATAGTTTGAAAACTTTGATTCTTACTTGAGTAAGATGGGCATATTCTCAGCTTTTCAGCCAAATTATTTGTATTCACTGAACCATAAACAGTTTTTTTCCTATTCAGGAAGCTACAATAGTTCTTAATAATAAGATTATAACTTTATAATATTACATATATAAAAGTACATAGATTTGCATTAGTATATAAAAGTAGAAATGTGTATCCTTATAGGTTAAAATATATGGATATATTTGAAGTAATCAAGATAGCATGTATTACTATAATGAAAGACATATTCTCTGCCCTGAAGACTGTTTCCCTGCATATTTCAACTTTATCACATCAGAGAATTGAGTCTTCCTAGAACCATAGAGTATAAAACAATCTTTGATTTCTGCATGCACAAAAGATGATGCTTGTCCAAGGAAAGCTATTAAATGGAGCTCCAGAAGAAGATCACACCTACAGTAATGGGTAGCTTTAATTTCCAACTTAATATAATCTAGAAAAACCTGGGAGGGGAGTCTCAATGGTGGACTGTAATGATAGAGCTGACTTTGGGCATGTCTGCAGGAAATTGTTTCCAGAATTTAATTGATGTGCAAAGATCCAGCTTAAAAATAGGGGTGGGAGTGCCTTTCTCGGGGTTTGATCCAAGACCGTATAAAAGAAGAGAAGGTGAACCAAGCATAAGCATGAATATATTTATTTTCTCTCTGCTTTTGAGTGTAATGTGACTAGTTACTTGAAGTTCTGCTGCCTTGATTTCCCCACACTGATAGAATATAAACTGTTATTGAGACCCTTTCTCCCCTTTTGTTTTCGTCAAAGGCTTGACCATAGGACCAGGAAAGGACATTTGGGCATCTATGTTGTAAATTCTACAAGGCTGACTGAGGGACCTAAGCTTTATTATTGTGGAATCTTTCAGATACTGAGCCCAAATTATACATGTCCTCTTTAATACACATTAATACACCTCTATGTCATGGAACATCATTTTAATAATCAGGTAAAACTACATGGTAGCAGACCATTGAATTCCATCAAGTGAAAGATAAAGACATCATTAGATAGCAATAATATGCTTTTAACCCATTTTGCTATGAACCATCTTATGCTCCCAACAATACATTTGATAAATGCCTAGATATATATTACTTTCTTTTGGTCTATGATTATAAAGGTTTAAATAACTGTTTGCTATGACACACACATGAGTACTCAGCCAATAGAGGGAATCAATTATAGATCATGGTAACAATTCCACTGAAGTCGAATTGGTGAACCAATGAGTTTTTATTGGGGTTACTTACAAGAGTATGGGTAAGGAGTAGAGATTTTTCCAATGTAGCTGCATCACCAGTACCCTACTCTACATAGCTCACCATTCAAGAAAGCTGAAACCCTGGAGTTCTCTGCATAACATCCAGGCATCTAAGCAGATAAAACAAAAATCTCATTTCAACATCTCAAATAGTCAGTTACAAGGAGGGGCCCTCATGAGTCTTGAATGCTTCAGCAGTCCCGGACAGGTGAAGTCTGTTTACTTCCTGAGCCTCCTGAGACTCAATCCCCCTTCAGCCTTCATTATCCTTTATGGAAAGGATGTTCCATTTGGAGGAGATTGCCACACAACACTGCTTCCATGTTGGGAAAATTATTTAAGGGCAACCTGACATTCATATTTGGCACATAATATACTATTTTTCTCTTTGACATGAGAGGTCAGTTTTGTGTGGTTGAGAATTTAACTTCATATTTGAGTCATGGCTTATTTTTACACAGTTCTTGGAACTCAATCTATGAAATCTCTTCAGAATCTAGTGAATGTTACAGTAATCATTAGATGTATTTACATTTCTAAACTCATGTGAATGACAAGCTTGGGAAAGAAGACTGACTTGGAAAGACCTTGGTTTGGTGTATGGCTCTCTGCCTTGATGAAATACCTCTCTGTTTACTGTGGCAGTTATGCTCTCTTATGAAGAATCATGGGTCCTTTTTCAGGAGAGACATGCCCCGGTTTCTAGAACCAAAATCATTATAGATGAGAAGGCATTCTTTTCAGAATCTAAAACAGTCATTACACCTCTACTAGAAAAGGATCCCCTACTTAAGAAAAATGATACATTTTTATTCATCATAGTTTCACTCTAAACACAAATAATCCATAGCACCCACAATATTTAATTTAAGTCAACAAAATAAGCCCCAATGGTGTTTTTCTAACTCAGTTATTAGGAGTTCAGACACAAATGTTTTTGAAACAGGATCTCATGTATCCCATCCCAAGCTGATCTGGATTTCAAGAATGTGCCACTTGCTTGGTTTATGCAGTGCAGGAATTCAAACTCACCTTTGTGCATGCTATGTAAGTACCCTACCAACTAAACTGTATCCCTAGACTCCTGAGATATATTTCCCTTTGGATAAAATGATGAGATTGTTATTTAGTGTAGCTTGGAAAGATCATAGAATTAATTTAATATGCTCCATTATTTCAAAATATGCTTGCTAATTATCAATCAGACCTATATAGTCTAAGAAACAGGGAATGCTAATACTATAAATAAGGCTCTACTTGCAAATAAATATAGGATTTATATCAACAAAATACAAGCCTTTCAGTGTTCTATGAAATCTAAATTAATTATCCTAGCTAATTAATTAATCTAGGAAGAAGGTTCAAAACAGAAAATATTTTAAAACTAAGTGGTCAAACATATTGCTCATCAATTTTTACAGAAATTGATGTTTTCTTTCATGACATCTATGAAACAATGAGACAAACAGAACTTCCAGTACATCTTAAGTACTTCTGATTGTCCTGTTCTTGCTGTCTTAAATTATTAGAACTCAGAAACCTCAGGGAATTTCAAGCACCCATCACTGGCAATCAGATTTCGACAGTTCCTATTCAAGTGTATACATAATGCACCAAGGTATGAAAAATAGGAGAGCTGATCTGGCCTGAATTGGCACTGGGTGCAGGAGCAGTAAAATAAAGCTGTGTCCTCTAGTAATTTTTTACGGGGCATCCCCTGTTTAACAACATACCTGTGCACAATTTTGTGTGTGTGTGTGTGTGTGTGTGTGTGTGTGTGTGTGTGTGTGTGTGTGTGTGTGTGTGGTTAAAATCAGATTCATGACTGGATGGTGGTGATGCATACCTTTAATTCCAGCACTTGGGAGACATAGGCAGGCAAATCTATGAGTACAACAACAACCTGCTCTACAAAGTGAGTTCCAGCAAGTAACTAAACAGAGAAACCCTGTCTTGAAACCCCCCCCAAAAAAAATTTAAGTAAAATAAAATCAGATTGATTACAGGAAGAGACATAATCAAGATAAAGAATATACAAACTCATCTCTAGGAAACAGCACTCTCTTCCTGGAGAACTCAGAAAACACTCACTCCTGTGGCCTGTACTACTGCTTTCCTCCATCCAAGCTCTTTGTCTTTCTTTTGTATAAAGGACTAAGAACCTGGAAACACCCAGCACAGACCCTGACTACCTGGGATATCTCTGCAGTGCCAGTTCAGATTGTATGAGGGAAGGCTCTTGTCTTTTTTCACCCTGATACCTATGGCTTGTATTAACAACTGAACCACTGAGTTTGGTCAGAAGAGCTGCCAAGCAGTGTCCTGACTACACAGTGGGGGTGGCTGCTGCTAGATAATCTCCACCAGCTCCTTTGCTGATCAATTTCATCATTACCTTGTGCTAGAGGACCTAGCAGACCAATATGGGATCTGATATGTGCTATATATATATAGGATGATTCCTACCGTGACTATTTCCTACAATTGTATAAATAACAATTCTGGTATAATTATAGTCACATCCACTCATATATCCAGCAAGCCTTCAGTTATACTGTTATTCATTCATATCCTTAGCTATGGCCTTTGCTCATTTAGGGAAGTCTGCCAAAATATTTGTTTTATAGTTTTTCTTGGAATCTTTTATTCATCTTTCAAAGCTATTCTATCATCTAGTACAGTATATTTGTTTATTTTTTTGTTTTTGTTTTTGTTTTTGTTTTTTTTACATTAGGCCCTGTATCTTCTAATTGTTGTGGGGAGGAGCTTCTTCCACAGTGACTGGGAATATTTGGATAATGCTTGACTTGGAGGCCTGTGAGAGGCTCTCCCAAGGTATTTCCCAATGGTAAAGGGTTGCCTTGTTTGTTTCTTGTTGACCTGCATTCATTGGTCCAGTGTCAGTCTTTGCCACATCTTCTGCATAATCCAGAAGTTTAGAGACATCTTCTTGGGTTATTCCAAGAAGAAACATAGTTTCTAGGAATGCCCTGTGTACAATTTCTTCTTATATGGCCTGGTGTACCACAATTTTATGCCTTTGGAAATTGTCTCTCCTATCCACGCCTCATTACCATAGTTATGAGATTCAATGTTTACTATGTGTTGGATCTATTCTTCTATGGGTGTTGATCTGACCTTTGAAGGGGCAATTACTTTTTGTATCCAAATTAACATTTTCAAAAACCAAATATTGAACTAGTACTTGTTCTAACTTCTTGATCTGATATTGCTCTATGTATAGCTTTAGTCAATCTTGGCAAAAAGTCAGTAAAGTGTTCTTTTGGTGCCTTGTCTGACTTTGGTAAACAGCTCAATTCTTTTTCCTGATTCTTGAAACATATCCCAAGCATTTAAGGCTGCCATAACATGTGCTCATCGAGGATAGTCTGCTTATTTACATCAGCAAAACAGCCAAGAATCTGATCTTGAGAAATCTCAAAACCTCTAAACTTACCTTAATGTTCAAGGGCCTTAGCTTCTTCTCTCAACCAGCTTTTCTACTGTAACTGATCACTATATTCAAATACTGCTGAGACTAATTGATTCCAGTCATTTGAAATGATTCATTTCCTAGAAGACCATGTATTCAGCAACTGCTTTAGATATGTTGAATGCATACCATAGGAGACTATGTCTTCCTTAATATTTTTAAGTCTTTCATATGTAGTTTCCCACCTGCAATCTACAGATCCTTTGAGGTAATTAGTATTTGCTGGCTTTTCACACATAGTAACAGGATAAATCATAACAGATGAACTGACAATCTTAGGCAAGTCATCTTTAACTCTGTAAGGTACTGGTGAGATTAATTCTCCTCTAACCTCTTTTGTCTGTGCCTTAACACTCTTTTTGTTAGTTTTAACAAGTTCTTCTGAGACTTGAAATCGATTTGTTACTACTTTTTTGTAGGGTCTGAACCTCTTGAACAATAAATGATTCCAGTGACTTTAATAAATCAATCAGTTTCCTGCTTTTATCATTCATATGTAATTCTAAAGATTTCATTTTATCCATCAGTGCTACCTTGTCATCCTTAGAGATTATCTGTATGGCATGCAAATTGCCTTCCAAGAGTGATGTTCAATCTGACAATTTCTCATAACCAATTTCCATGGAATGAAGTTTCCCTGACAATTTATCATTACCACTTGCAAAGTCTGTATAATTTCAATTAGTTTCTTATTTTTGGAACTGTTATCAAACTATTATTTAAGTGTATGATATGAATTGCCAGACTAATAGCAACTATGTCTAAAAATGTATACATCCCAGATAGGTCACATACCTTTTTTAAAACTCCATCCATAACAGAAATGGGACATTTTTATTTTCTGCATGGTGTAAAAGGCCCACCCCCACCTTTTACAGGGTTTCTGTGAGGAGGAGATAGGCATAAGGAATTAGTAAATGGAAAGATAGAAGAGATGAGACAGACAGAAACACAGGATAGCTTTGAATCAAAATCCAACCAACCCCTTCTGTCTCTTCTAACAGGCTTTTTAAAGGAATGCTAAGGGTCAGGGCAAAAGACCTCTCCCTTGCTAAATCAAATCATACTGCACAGCCAAGTACAGACCCTTCCAAACACCTGGTAACCACACTGTGGTAATCCATCCCCTTATGCAGCCCTGCTGGTTAAGGTAAGCTCAGATCTCACTAGAAAACATCTGTGGGCTCCCACAGGTCTCTCCTCTTAATATTTTAAACAGTCCCTCAGGCCCCTCAGATAGACTGTGTCTGCCTTAGGTCATCATAAAGGAGCTATATCCCACCACCCCCTTTTAAAAAAAAAATTCAGCTTTCTTAAGCCCTGCATGGAAATAAGGGCTCATGTTGGAATGTCATTTTGTTGTTGAGGGTTTTTACTCTTATCTTGGGGGACTTGCCACCCAGCTCCAAAATAAATCACACACAGAGGTGTATTATTACTTATGAATGTCTTGCCTTAGCTTGGCTTAGTTTCTAGACAGCTTTCTTTAAATTAATCCATCTATATTTTGCCTCTGGGCTTTTCCCCTTCCCTAACTACTATCTATCTTTCTCTTACTTGTGGCTTGCTGTGTTGCTGGGTGGCTGGTCCCTGGAGTCTTCCTCCTCTCGCTGCTCAATCTTAGATCTCTTCTCCCAGTTTTCTCCTTGTATATATACTCTCTGCTTGCCAGCACTGTCCATCCTTTCTCTTGCCTTGCTATTGGTCAGTTCTTTATTATACCACTAGGCACAGGCACAGAGTTAAACAAATGCAATATAAACTATTCTACTACATGTACTTCCCTAATCAGACTCTTCACCTGACACTGTCTCAAGAGCAGGTTTCATATGTCTGCGCACATCCACTTGGATAGGCATTTTGTAACCCTTTGCTCCCCACCTTACCAGGTCAGTGAAAATGTAAAGAGAGTACTTGAAAAAGGAGCTTTTTCAGAAAGATTTTTCCCCCAATAGATCTCCTATTTGTTCCTGCTTGTCCCTTTCCTCCAGGTTCCAGAGTGTCTGATGCCTCAGCCGAGGCTCCAGCCCTCTGCTTTCTGCTTTCTGGGGGTAGGGGCTTATGTCCCTAGTTTGTCTCAGCTTTGCTCATGCTGCTTAGACCCTGCTTTTTTCATTGTAGGGAGGATCCCAAAGCCTCCACTGCTTCCTCCATGCCAGCAGTCCCTACCAGAGTCCCACACCACCTCTGTTGCAGCTCCACACTGCATGGGGGAGGAAGCTGCCCCAGTTGGCTCTCGACCTGTGCTGTCCCAGTGCCTCTCACTAGACTCTAGCCACAGGGGACTCTGACTAGGGTCTAAAGTATCTGCTGTTTTTCTAATACCATCTTGAAGGGGAGATAGGACTAGCAGAGAGGATTTGCCATGTTCCAAGAGGATTTTTTGTTTTTCCTAGGGTAATTACAGGTGACTTTCCCTTTCTGGTAGATGCTATTTCCAGGTGAATCTAATTTTGCCCTTACAGAAAGAAAAGAAAACTGAGAAGGAAAGACCTGAAAAGTTTTCAGTTTTTTTTAGAGAGAAATTACTAAATTTTCCCCAAGACCTCCATTGCCCAAGAGGAAACAGACTCTGACAGTACAGTGTTATAAAAGTGTTCTCAGGCACTGATGATGGAGCAGAGGATTTTGTCTCTCCTATGTTCACCTCAGGAAAAATTTCCACCTGCTTCTCAAGGCTTAGAGCTTAACTATTCCAAATAAATACCCACAGGCCAAATGCTTCCACAGGAATCATTTCTGGCCCATATTCTTCATAATATTTTTGCATTTCAACCCCAATTCTCCCCCAGGAGTCTGTGTTCAGAGTCCCAAGAACACAGTTTCTCTGTCTTGTTGCTTTTCTAAATTTATTTTGCTACACTTATATTCCTATATTCTACCTTACTCTAAATTTTTCCTACACTATATTTTTATACTTCACCCTATATTTTTACTTAATTGCAATAGATAGAAATTAAGAGAAAGAAAGAAACCTAGACACAGAGAGGTACTCACTGCAGCTTATTTCTATACTGCTTTATGTTTACAGTTGTAGCTCTCAAAGAATAAAATACCACCACCCTTATCCTACACAACAAAACCAGACATGTCCAACTGCTTCTGTGGGGTTCTTTCCTACTCTCATTTAACTTGCTCTACACCCAAGTCTTCTGGCATCATTTGTGCGAGGCCCACCCCTACCTTTTACAAAGTTCCTAAGAGGAGGAGAGAGGCATAAGGAATTAGTAGATAGAAAGTGGAGATGAGACAGACAGAAACACAGGATAGCTTAGGGAGGTCCTGGATCAAAATCTACCAGCCCCTTCTGTCTCTTCTAAAGGGCTTTTTGAAGGAATGACAAGCAGTGGGGCAAAAGACCGCCCCTTACTAGATCAAAGCATACCACACATCCAAGTGCAGACCCTTCCAAATACCTGGTAACCGTGCACATGGTCATTGCATCCCCTTATGCAGTCCTGTTGATTAAAGCAAACTCAGATCTCACTAGGAAACATCTATGGGCTCCCATAGCATGATAATATTATCTGCCATTGCCATAGTGGAAGTTTACAAATTGTAAAAAAAAATATTTATTTATTTAGTAGTTTAAAGTATAAAGTTGTCAAGTAATTTACCTCAGATAATATCCTTGAGAGATTGTCCTAGGTATGAGGTTCTTTTTTTTTAACAATGAAATAAAGTTTATTCTTTCAAAATATTAACGAGACCAACATGCCCTTAGCCAAACTAACTGTAAGACAGACAAGATCCAAATTAATAAAATTATAAATGAAAAGGGAGATAGGCGTTTCAATAGTTTCCAATGAAATTAAACAGGCAGGTATGGATGACTGGATCCTCCGATGATTTTAGGAGGTAATGATGATGTTTGGCCAGCAGGTGCTGCAGGAGCAACGCCAAAGCAGGTCCTGAAACACTGCACCTCCACTCTGGCTGATTCTTTGAAGTTGTCTGACCTGCAAGCTTAAGCACGGTTAAAAGCTACTACCCAGATTTAAGAGTTGAGCAACCTGCTGGCATTCGCCCATGCAGCATGGTCTCTGGTGGACAGTCGGAATGCACCAGCGACTCCCTCAGCGATCTCCCACAGGCCACTGGAGACCGCTCAGAACAGGATCAGAACACCTCTGTGCTCAGACTTCTTTCTGATACAGGGCAGGGTGGTTGCACTGCCGCTGGGTGGGTCCTGGGAACATGCTAAGCAAAAACGGTTGGTGTTTGGTGCAGAGCGGACCATTCGAGAGGACAGCTTTTTTAAAACCTGGGTTTGGGGTATGCAGGCGGGGCTTGAAAGGGTGAAGCAGGGCAACTTGAAGGGAGCCACTTGGAACTCCGCACTGCAGTTGGGAGCTGGGAGCTGAGAGCTGCGGGACGGGATCCCAGGAAGTGTCGGGGGATTTGGGCTGCAGAACACAGACAACCGTCCCTTGCCCAGGGAGTGCCACAGATGCAAGCCACACGGGTGCGCACAGGCTCTGGGTCCTGCACAGAAGGGGCTAGCCCTGTGTTACCCTCAGGGCAAGCAGAGTAGAGACACTTGGAATGGGACCTCTTGGACCGGGCTCCGCTGGGCTGGCACAGGGTTACTTCTGGACAGGATTCGCAGTTCAATGCAGCAAGTGATGGAACCTCTGAGCAAAAGTTCCATGGCCAAGGGCTGGCGTGGGAAGTGTACCAGCAGCCTTGGAGGCTGTGGGAAGAAGCCACTTGAGTAGCCCCAGTAGGGGCCTGTGGGGTCTTTTCATATGGGCGCCACTTGTAAGCAAAGCCACGAGTCTGTTAAAGGGATATCAAGAATTTATTAAAATATCAAATGGGAAAAATACAATCACAGATACAAGTGAACAGCAGTCATTAACCTCCCTTCAGCCGGGAGCAAATAGACTGGGCGGGCCATCTCCGGTCTCAGATCACCCCAAGAAAGAGTACACTCGACCCCTCAGTTAAGGGGTCACATACAGAGTTTATACCCTCAAACCCATTTGCAGAATGAATTCCCACAGCAACTTTCTACTGGAAGACTCAGTCCTCTGGAAAAATAGAAAGAGCCAATCAAACCTTAAAAATGTATTTAGCCAAGCTTTATCGAGAGACCAGGAAAATGACTGACTGTACCCCCATTGCCTTGATGAGGATATGAAACATCCCCAAGAACAAAAATTTAAATGACCTCTTTTGAGAGGTTTTATGAGAGATCATTCTTATATAAAAACTCAATAGCAGATCCTGAAAGGAGCTATCATACCGATTTGTGAAGATTTGAGATGGCAGTTAGTGTATTGATTACTCAGGTTTTCCTCACCCCAGATCATAACTCCACTGATATCCAGATAAATCCTGGGGAACAGGCACTAATACAAACTTGGAAAGTATGTTCACACAAATTTACCACAAAATGGCAAGGATCCTATACAATTATCCTGGCCTCTTCAAAGGCAGTGAAGGTCATTGAAGTATCTGGACTAATCTTTCTAGGGCCATGCCTGTCCCTCTGAGTCCAAAACCAACAAAGATAATAGAATACTTATTTGAGCCCTTTGAAAACCACTCAAAGATAAATAAAAACAAACTGATTATGACTGCTTTAATCTGGCATCTGACTTTGGTAACTTTTCTCAGTTTCCTGCTCTTTCTTCCTGTTAACACACTGCTGCCTAGGAAACTGGTACTTCTGGTTTGACTAATCAAATTATATCTCTTCAATCTCACTAACCTTACTGTCATATCTTTCAGCAGTAGGCATGGTGTATGTGCAACCGGCATATGCACAGGATTAGGCCCCAGCAGAGGCTTAATTGCAAGGGAGCCCTCAGGGTCAATACTTCTTGTAGCTAGAGTTTTCCTTCCTGGCCCATAGTCAGGACAAATCTCTGTCACCTGCCAGTCCCACAGCTGCTCAGACATAACCAAGTAAACACAGAGACTTATATTGCTTACAAACTGTATGGCCATGCCAGGCTTCTTGCTAACTGTTCTTATATCTTAAATTAGTCCATTTCTATAAATCTATACCTTGCCACGTGGCTCGTGGCTTAACGGCATCTTCACATGCTGCTTGTCATGGCGGCAGTTGGCAGTGCCTCCCTCTTTCCTTCCTGTTCTCTCAATTCTCTCTGTTAGTCCCGCCTATACTTCCTGCCTGGCCACTGGCCAATCAGTGTTTTATTTATTGACCAATCAGAGCATTTGACATTCCACAGCACTTCCCTCCCCCCTTTTTTTTTTTAAAGGGAAGGTTTTAACTTTTACACATCTCCAAAGCCAGCTTGGTATACTTGGGAAAATGGGCGTAGCTTCTCTTACTACTTCCTGCTGGAGGGGAGCACTGTATCTTATGGGGACACAAAGAAAATTTTAGGATTATGGAGTAGTCCGTGAGGGTGTATCATCTTAGCCAGTTCCTTGAATCCAATCTGGATGTTGGATCATCTAGGCCATGGTGTCATCGGAGACCTTTCAGGTGGTCTTGGCTGGTCAAACCTGATGTATCTTAATCTGGAACAAATCCATAGCCTCTGGCTTTCTGTGGAAACAAAAGCAGAGTCTCCTTTCCAAAGCAACATATCCTTACATCCAAATTTTGAAGTCAAGGTACTTTTAAAATATACAAGTTGTTAATTGTTAATGGTCAGGAAAAACGCTGACCATGGAGATTAGATTCAGAGGTTTTATTTAAAAAAGAAAGAAAAAAAGAGAAAAGAATATAGATATGAAGTATATCACAAAATCTATTCTGAGAAAAAAGATAAAGAATAATAGGATAAATGGGTAGATCACTGAATCTACACTAAAAAGAAAAAGAGGAAGATATAAAAATGACAAAAGGTAGATTACTGAATCTGTTATGAAAAGAAAAAATACTTTTAAAAAGGAATTACTTGTTTTAAATAGGATAAGTAATGAAATTTTTGTCTGAGTTTATCAAATGTTACTGGACTGGACATTGTTAATATATATAATGGAGGTTTTTTTTGTCTGAATCTGTCAAATGTTAATGGACTAGACATCGTTAATGTAATCTTGACTGTGTATGTTGTATATACTTATTGGATATAATTTTTCTTGTATTAGTAATGAGCTTTTTTTTAATTTTAGACAAAAAGAGGGGAAATGTGGTGGTATTGTGTTCCCAGATATATTGTGTACCCTAATAAACTTATCTTGGGTCAGAGACAGAACAGCCACAATATTAAACATAGAGGATAGATAGGCAGTGGTAGCACATGCCTTTAATCCTAGAATTCCAGAGGCAAAAATCCATGTGTTCAAGGATACAGCCAAGCATGGTGACTCACGCCTTTAATCCCAGAAAGCGAGCCTTTAATCCCAGGGAGTGGTGATAGAAAGCAGAAAGGTATATAAGGCATGAGGACCAGAAACTAGAAGCATTTGGCCTGGTTAATCATTCAGGCTTTTGAGCAGCAATTCAGCTGAGACCCATTCTGGATGAGGACTCAGAGGCCTCCAGTCTGAGGAAGCAAGACCAGCTGAGGATCTGGTGAGGTGAGGTAGCTGTGGCTTGTTCTGGCTCTCTGATCTTCCTGTGTTCACCCCAATAACTGGACTCAGGTTTGGTTTTATTAATAAGAACTTTTAAGATTCGTGCTACAACTTCTGGAAACCCACTAGCTACTGGCAATCAGCTGAGGAGAAGCTAGTAACATACATGCATGGTCTATTCTTGAATTAACTCAAAAAGGTAAGCTCTTCCTTTCCACTGTTACCTATCTAACCTGGGACTCTATGTAACATCAATCTTAAAAGGTCTTATAGTAAAAAACCCAGAGCCAGATATTGGGGTGAAAGCTAAAAGATCAGAATAGCCAGCCACTAGCTTACCTCTGTAAAATCCTCAGCCTCAAGAGAGTGAGTTCCTGTTTCCTCATGCCTTATATACCTTTATCTGCCCTGCCATATTGCTTCCTGGGATTAAAGGCATGTGTGCTTCCACTGCCTGGCTCTGTTTTCTTTACTATACTGAATAAATCTCATGTAGCCCAGTATGGCCTTGAACTCACAGAGATCCAGGCCAAATGGAACTCTGTCTCCCAAGTCACAGAATTAAAGGTGTGTGCCACCAACTGTTTGACCCCTGGGTCTAATTTAGTGGCTGGCTCTGTCCTCTGATCCCCAAGAAAGCTTTATTGGGGTACACAATATATCACCACATTTCCCCTTTTTTGTCTAAAATAATAAAAGATTATAACTTATATAAGAAAATTATATAACAATAAGTACAATAGCTATATACAGTATATACAGGCAATAAATACATCAACAATGTCTAGTTCATTAACATTTGACAGATTCAGAGAAAATACTCCATTACTTATCCTATTTTGGTGAGTCTAAAATGTACCTAATTCACTTACTATCCTAACTTGTATTATCAACCAAAAATATCTTTTGATGTCTTTCAATCTTATACACTTTACACCTCTTTAGTGAGTTTCTTTTCTGAATTTGTTAACAAGGAAAACTATAACTATCTAATCTTCAACTCCCTCAGACACCCGAGAAGAAAATAATATTTACTGAGTAAGCAGGAAGTACAAACAAGCGACTCCAAAGAATGTGAGAAATGACAGAAACAGCTAAGATTTCTCTATAATGTTCGGGCATCCATCTTAGGCCTACAGGCCTAGCATACCTGACAGACTTTTCTGTGAAGCAAGATTTTCTAAAGGCCTTCCTACCTTGTCTTAGCAAGGATCAGCAGTCCTTTCTTTTATGTCCTGCTTGTCCATTTTGGACAGCATACAGTCAGCAGTCAATATAAGGGCACTTTCTTGCCCAATGTCTAACTTTTGCCACAAAGAAAGTAAACTCCATATGGAGTTTCTTCCACGCCTATCATCTTTTCTGAAGTAGATTGGTGCTGCCAGGAGCAGACATGTCTCATAGTTATCCAAAAGAGAAAGAAAGAAAAGAAAGGAAAAAAGAAACAAAAAAATGACAAAATAACAAAAACATCTTCAATGCCATATTCTGTAGATCTCTGAAGTGTTTGGAGATGACTTGTCTATCTAAAATATATCTCTGTTTAACCATGAAAACATACCTAATATGACTACAATTTGATTGTAATGACTATTAACTTTCATTTATTACAACCTAATTAGCTGGTAATAATAACTTTCAAGGGCTAGAAATTTGTATTACATTGTTAAATGAACTTTATAGTCCCTTAACATGTTTAGATTTTCATGAAAATGTAGCAGTACCCAACCTTAAGTGTTAATTTCATGATTCTTAAGGACCTAGTCAAAGATTAGTTGGCAGTGTTCCAGCTTTTGGAAAATGGAGTGGGTGGGATGCAAGTATCTGAAGTAAGATAGTATGCATGCATATACTCACATTTAAAACCACCATTCCAAATGGAAACATAGATTGGAAAAGCCTAAGAAAACCACCCTTACAGAATTAACAAGGGGCAGGAGTAAAAATAAGCTGAATAGTAGTCTACTTGATAATAATGTTTTTCATGCTTCAAAGGCAAGTTGGGAAGCATGAGAATACTCAAATATAACTGCAGGGAAAACTTGCCTCCGATTTTATTTTGCAAAACACTGAAAAGAAACTTTTTATAAAAACCTTCATTGTTGCTTATAATACCAGATAATTTTTTCCTTATTACCACCATATACATAACATTTAAATAATTTCTTTACAAATGCTTTAGAGCACAAAGAAATCATTTTGTTGCAATGGTGACCCACATCTGTATAAAGCAATGTAAGCTATATATATATATATATATATATATATATATATATATGTGTGTGTGTGTGTGTGTGTGTGTGTGGGTGTGTGTGTGTGTATGTGTGTGTGTGTAAAATGATAATGAAAAGTGCAAAGAATAACAGTAATAATAATTTTTGCTTTTTACAGTAACTATGGGTCAAGTGTGAAGATCTATCAAGAATATATAATCCCAGACTTTACCTGAAGATTTAAAAAGAAACCCACACCCCAAGTTACTGCACAGACAGTCCTTAATCAAGTAACTCTGCCCTCCTCCCAAATTTAGCATTTCCAGTCTCTAACTCTCCACAAACAGGAAAAGTAGTAACACTGTTTCTTCCCATTTACTTCCCCAGACTCATCCAAGGCAATTAATCACTTGTAGGTTTGAATGAGATTTTGAGGAAGCCATTTATCATAACCCACTTTGCTGAAATTAAAGCAAATGAAAGGCTCTCTGAAATGCACACTCCTGATCAAGAATCAAATCAGTGACAGCAAACAGACCATAAATTACAAAGGTAATTTAATACAAACAAGTTTTAAAATCAAGCCCCATTATCAGAGAGAAATTCACAGTTTAAATCTCTTCTTCCCACGTTCAATGCTATGCAAGGATCATAATTCTGAATTTTTATGATTCTGTGAGCTTTCTAACAGAAAAACAATGTATCTTGTATCTTGGGGTATACAATATATTACTATACTCTGTTCACTGCTGTTTTATCTACAGACTTAGAGAGTTTCAGGTGCCAGGTCAGAAGCTTGTCCAACAGTTAATACAGATCCACCCTTCTTGCAGCAGGCTCTAAGCTCTAAGCTCTAAGAGCAATAGCCTCTGATGAATGCTTTTCCTTGTTCTCTCTTCCTCTGATTCTGGTTTACAGCCAACCCAGCTCAGGCTTTGGCTGGAGAGCCACTTCCAGACCAATCCAAACTTCCTCTCATGAAAAATAATTACAGATAATTGTTGTCATCTCACCAGGTATAGTCACAAGTTCTCTTGGCTCAAAAGATCAAAGAGCAGGTTGTTTTATTTGTTTAAGAACACACCATACACACACACACACACACACACACACACACACACACACACACACACACACTCACACGTAACAACAGTCAATGAAAAATGAGGTCCTGAATTTGAAAGATAGCAAGAAGGATAACATGGGAGTACTTGCAGGGAGGAAAGGGAAGGAGAAAATGCTGTCATCATATAATAATAATCTCCAAAATTATGTATTAAAAAAGACCAAATAGACTCACATGCAGGAATAGTCCTCCAAAATAAAAAGAGCCTACTCATAGTAAGACAAGGAAGAACATGCTTATACACACTCCAAGGAATGCTGACTACATGTTAATGCATCTGAAAAAGTACAATGAAATATCAGAATACCCTATACAAAGCTAATAATTTTGAAAAGCAAGGAGACAGTCCTTCAGCCTCAGACTGGAAAGGGAGCAGTACTGCTGTTCCTTTCCTTGGTAGTGACTCCTCCTTGCCATGGTGATATTTTGTATATGTTCTTACAAATAAAGCTTGCCTGAAGATCAGAAGGCAGAGACAGCCACAAAGTTAGCCATAGAGGCCTGGCAGTGGTAGCACACACCTTTAATCCTAGCACTCAGGAGGCAGAGGCAGAGAGATTTCTGTGTGTTCAAGATCATCCTGGTCTACATGAGATTAATCCAGTATAAAAGAGAAACAGAGCCAGGCAGTGATGACTCATACCTTTAATCCCTGTACTTGGGAAGTCACATACCTTTAATCCCAGCACTAGGAAGGTTGAGACAGGAAGTGACATGGCTGGTCAGAGAAATGAAAATAAGACAAGTAGAGACAGGACTCAGGGACATTTAGTCTGAGGATTCATAGAGACAGGATCCTCCCCTTTTGGCTGAGGTGTTGGCAAGGTGAGAAGTGGCTGTGGCTTGTTTTCTCTAATCTTTCAGCATTTACTCCAACATCTGGTGCTGTGTTTTTACTATAAGACCAATTAGAATTCATGTTACATCTTGCAAACAGTTTGGGGTATGAATTCATGAAAAATCTGCTTGCCTATGGCTTTGTAGTCACTGGCACAGGCCACTGTTATACAAGGCTAGAGTCACGACCCCACCAACTATGTTTTCCTTCTCTTCCCCAAGTCCTCTGAGGGAGTCTGGGATTTTTTTTCTGCTGTAGCCTCTCTGCAACATATTCCACAGTCTTTTGGGCTCCAAAAACCAGAGGAGTTAGTCACTTTCACATCTTCCCCCCACAAATGGTTTGCTCTTGGGCTTGATCCCTCTCCCAGTGGGTTGTGGATTTCTCTGTGCCCTTCCTTGGACTGCTGCCACATAAGGTACCTGCCTCACTTCATCATCATCTGGATCATCATTGTTAGCAGATTTAGTGAGTCAATTGGGATTTCTTAAAGGGTGACTTAGTTAAAAAAAAAAAGACAGAGAGAGAGAGAGAGAGAGAGAGAGAGAGAGAGAGAGAGAGAGTGTTTTCTCTACGTTAAAGAAAATGAAAACATTATTACAATGGAGAAAGTTAGGTATCTGTTTGATAATATGCTGGATGATTAGAAAATGGAACAATTAAATGAGAAGATAATTAATGTAGATGGGATTTATGTAATTTCAATTATAAATATTATTTGTTTTATCATTTTAAAAGTTGGTTAATGTGAGTGCCTCTATAAAAGTTTTAGAAAATCTTGTTAAAACAGACCATAAAGATATTTAGGCCCAGATAGAGGAATTTAAAGGAGAACCAATATCAACATTGCATTATAAGGTTACAGAGAAACAGCCTAAGGTTTTCAAACAGCCAAACTTAATTTATCCAGTAAACTTACAAGAAATGCCAAATGATATATATTCCCAAGGCTACATTTGAGCTGAATGGACTGCTGTGCCAAAGTTAGATTTAAGGAGATTCAAGGAAGTGATTGTCTCATATGGCATGCATTCACCTTTTGTGAAGCAAATGTTAGACTTGCAGTCAACTTGTAATAGAACTATCCTTCAAGACTGGAGAGATTTGGTTACAGCCATCTTAGAAGCTGGTCCCCAATTACAAGGGAGGACCTAGTAGAAGTATGAGGCTAAGACCATTGAACAATGAAGTAGGGCTACAGGTATTGAAATCTCCCAAGACCAACTTCTTGGGAGGTTATGCTAATGTAGAAAGTCAGTCTTTATATGATGACCACACCTAGGCTTTATACCATACAGCACTCTTGAATGCTTGGGACAGAATTGAAGAAGTAGTAAAAAAATTGAGTCATTTACTAAAGTTATGCAGGGCCCAAAAGAAACCTTCTCTGATTTCCTACAAAGATTGATTTCAGCAGTAAATAGAACGACACCAAATTCAGAAGCTAGACAAGTAATAATTGAATCTCTGTCTTTTGAAAATGCTAATGCACAGTGTAAAGGGATAATCAGGCCATTAAAGGCAAGATCAATACCCTTGGAGGAATGGATCAGAGATACAAGCAATATTGAATCTCATAACTATGATGACACTTGGATAGGAGAGGTGATTTCTGGAGGTTTCAAGAAAAATCAAAATGTCAAATGTAAACAAGGTCACCTAAAAATGGACTATAAACAGGGCAATCCTAGAAATAATGGTTTTGCTAAGAATAATTTCAACAGAATGCCCCTCCCTTCTGGATTATGTAGAAGTAGTGGGAAAGGCAAACATGGGACTAATGAATGTAGACCAACAAGGGAAAAACAAGGTAATCCTTTGCCTTTGCTGTTGGGAAACTCTCTGATGGGCCTCATACAGGCCACCCTGGCAAATTCAGTTCAGTTATTTCCTGCCTTCATAGAAGAAACCCCTTCCCAGAACAATTAAATAATTAAATGCCTATTGTAAAAAACAATACTGCTTGGGGTGATAGAGCAGCTATAGCAGAGAGAACAAACAATTCAGGAGAAACCATAAAGCAAATGCTTTGGCAAACTTCTATAAATGAACAAAGACCAAAATTAAAAATACAAATAAATGATTTTCTCATTGAAAGTCTTGTAGACATGGGTGCAGACATAATAATAATTGCACCAGAATCTTGGCATCCAAATTGGCCTCTTCAAGAGGTAAATGTTCAGCTGTTATGGATTAGAATATTATCTCAAGTGAAATAGAGCACAAGAGGGGTCAAATGTATAGGGCCAGAAGGACAGAGAGGAAAATTAAAGCCAAATGTGGCTCATATAGCTATGAATCTATGGGGACATGATTTATTACAACAGATTAACATTCCTCCAATCTCAGAAACAAACCATAAACTAACATGTTTCTGGGAAAAATATTAGAAGGTATTAAAAAGAACAGTCACCGACCATCCAGATTGTACAAAAACAGGTCACAATAGCTGCTGATATTTCAAAGACACCAACAGCCCTACCTTTAAAATGGTTAATGGACAAGCCTATATGAGTTCAGCAATAGTCTTTAACAACAGAGAAACTACAGGCCTTAGAACAGCTGGTACGAGAGCAATTAAATGCTCATCATATTGAAGAATCAATCAACTATCCCTTGAAATTATCCTGTATTTGTTATTAAAAAGAAATCTAGTAAGTGGAAAATGGTAACAGAACTAAGAGATATTAATAAGGTAATTCAGCCAATGTCCTCTCTACAATCTGGAATTCCTTTACTTTCTCTGTTACCTAAAGAATGGTCTCTTATAGTTATCAATTTAAAGGACTGCTTCTTTAATATACCTTTACAAGAAAAAGACAGAGAAAAATTTGCCTTCATGATGCCTATTTATAATAATTTTCAGCCTGTTAAGAGATATCAATGGAAGGTTATTCCATGGGGAATGTTAAATAGACCCACCCTGTGCCAATATTTTGTACAAAAGTCATTGGAAATGATACATAAGCAGTTTCCTCAATCTATAGTTTACTATTACGTGGATGATATCTTACTAGCTGATTCAAATGTAGATACTTTTGAAAGGATGTTTGAAGAAGTATAGAAAAATTTGCCATGTTGGGGATTACAAATTGCTCCTGAAAAATTACAAAGAGGAGATTCTATTAATTATTTAGCATATAAAATAGATCTACAAAAAATTTGACCCCAAAAGGTGCAAATTAGAAGAGATGAATCACAGACTCTTATTGACTTTCAAAGATTTCTAGAAGACATTTCCAATCTATGCCCCACTATTGTAGTAAAAAACAAAAACTGCATAATTTGTTCAAAACCTTGGTTGGTGACAAGGAATTATATAGTCTATGAGAATTATCAGCTGAAGCTGAAAGATAATTGGCTTTGGTGGAAAAGAAATTACAGGATACACATGTGGATCATTTGGATACAGAGCTTGGTTACATTCTGGTTATTTTACCCTCTAAGCATTCCCCAAAGAAATTTTAATGCAGAAGGAAGATACTATATTGAAATGGATATTTCTACCACATAAACAGAGCAAGAAATTAAAGACATATGTGGAAAAGATTTCTGATTTGATTTTAAAAGGAAAATTAGGACTTCATCAATTAGCAGGAATAGGCCCAGCAGAAATTGTAGCACCTTTAACTAATGATGAAATTGACAAATTATTAGCAGAAAGTGAACCTTGGCAAAGAGCTTGCAGTAATTTTGGGGAGAGATTAACACCAAATATCACAAAAGGAAGAGAATTGAATTTATAAAAAGAGCTAACAGGATCCTTCCTCATAACATACAAGGAACACTAATTTCTGGAGTATCTACATTTTATAATGATGAAAATAAATCAGGAAAGGCAGAACATAAATCAGAAAATTTAAGTAAAGTGGTTTGAAGTCCTTATAATTCTGTCAAAAAGTCAGAATTATATACTATTCTGGTGGTATTAATGGAATTTATAGAACCTCTTAACATAGTTACTGACTTCTATTATGAATAAAGAGTTGTTTTACACATTGAAATTGCTGAATTTGTTCATGATGAGTCAGAATTACCTTGTTATTTATTCAGTTACAAGAAATAATTAGGAATAGGAACCATCCCTTATGTGTAACACACATCTGATCCCATATGGGTCTGCTAGGCCCTCTAGTCCAAGGAAATTGTGAAATTGATCCACTATTGATAGAAAATGTGCTAGAGACCTCAAAATTTCATCAAAAACATCATGTTAATAGCAAATGTTTAAAAAAGGATTTTTCTATAACTTGTAAACAAGCCAAGCAAATTATAAGGAAAGGTACTACTTGTTCTTTATACAACCAAACTCAACTACCTGCAGGAAGTAACCCAAAGGGTACTCAAAGAAATGAAATCTGGCAGATGAATGTTTTTCATTTTGTAGAATTTGGAAAATTAACATATGTACACCACACCATTGATACCTATTCAGGATTTCAATTGGCAACTGTCCTGAGTTCTGAAAAGGCTGATTCTATAATCAAACATTTTATAGAAGTTATGGCCATAATGGGTATACCTGTTCAAATTAATACTGACAATGCTCCAGCATATGTCTCTAGTAAAATGAAACAGTTTTTTAATTATTACAATATAAGGCACATTTCAGGTATACCACAAAATCCTACAGGTCAAGCAGTCATAGAAAGATCAAATTGATCTCTAAATGATATGTTAAATAAGCAGAAAGGGATGATAAAGACCGAGAAATAAATTACATAATGTTGTATTAACTTTGAATTTTCTAAATGCTAATGAGAAAAGAGGACCACTGTGGAGAGAGATTGTGTAATAGAAAATATTATGGAATCAAATCAGTCTGTATACTTCAAAGATGTGATGACCTCAAAAAGGAAACCAGCATATTGTTGGAGAAGAGGTTTTGCTTTTGCTTCCTTAGAAAAGCTATAGATATCATCAAAATTGATAAAGGATCAATTTGAGCAAGACAGACCTCTTAATTAGAAGAGGTAATACTTCATCAACCAGCTTGACAATTCAATTTAAATTGACTTTAAGACTAATAAATGCTTTTTATTTGATCAGATACAACTTGCCAAAAGGGAGCCTTCCCAAAGTTAAGGTTGGGGCAGAATTTTCTTTTCATTTTTCAGAAGAAAATAAGGATCACCTAAGGAACCTGAAGACCATTAGACAAATGAGACATGTAAACAAAAAGGACAAACCATCCAGAAAAAAATGTCCCAAAAAAAGGATAAATTGATCTGTTAGTATATCACATCACCAACAGGATAAATTTTTATAAATCTTCCCAATTGTTTGTTTTTGTTTTTTCTACAGATATATAATGCAAATGGTTTTTGTGTAGTTCCAGTTCAAATAAAAATTAAAGTGGGCTTTGGATTTGGAGTGTGGCTCTCTCCTCTAAATCCAAGCATGACTGGTAAAGGAAAATGCAAAATATCTGTATCATGTCAGAAGAGCCACCTGATATAGGATAGAAGAAAAACCAAAATTAAGGGACTATTGATAATACTAACTGCATAGTCCTTTAGTTTTATTTTGACTCTTTAAAACTTTTCTTAAGCTATGAACTTTATATATATATAAACTTCTTGTCATTATATTAATGGTCCTATAGAGTACTAACTTATTCTAGAAAAAAGGCTTCAACTAGTTTCCTGTACATGATCTTGGATTTGAGTCTCTATCAGTTTTCTGTAGTGAACCATGATCACACCTAACAGTGACTTTGAAGTCCTCAAATAGATGATGGGGCACCACAATGAAGATTCCACATGGGATATGATAATACCACTAAGCTGACAAACACCACCCAAAAATTGGCTTTGGACTACAAACTGCTCAGGACAATTTCAATGTGGCTAGCTGAGATGAAACAGCCTCACAGACTACTTTGGACACTTGAGGCAAGCCCTGTACTTTCTCATTATGCAAGGACTGGAAAACAAATAATACAGCTACCTCTCCCTGGACTTGACACTTAACCCATATTTTTCATTTCAGGACCCCTAAAGATGCCATCACCCCAGACAGCAGGAAGTTAATATAAGAAGATGATGCCCATATTCCCAAGAGGTGGGGTAGGTAGTTTGTGGTTGTTCAATGGGTTATGGATATTTGTCATTCTTTATGGTGGTTATCTACAAATTATTGATAATAGTCAGGAAAAAAGCTGAACAAAGGAGATTAGATTCAGGGTTGTTGATTTGAAAAGAAAAAGGGGGATACAGAAATAATAGGATGAAAGGGTAGATTATTAAATCTACTGTGAAAAGTGGGGGATATAGATATGATAGGATAAAATGGTAGATTATTGGTTCTATTTTAAAAAACAACTACTTGTTTCAAATATTATATACTGATATAGATCTTTGTATACTGACACAAATTTAAGGTTTTTTTTTTTTAGAACATACTGTATATACATTTCTACTCTTGTTCAAGGTATTGTACCTATACAGTTCATTTAACAATATAATGCAAAATTCTAGTCCTTGGGAGTTATTAATAAAAACTATTTAGGATAATAAAGAAATGCAAGTTAGTAGCTAGTCACCTATTACAATCAAACTTATAGTCATGTTAGGTATGTTTTCAAGGTTAAACAGAAATATATTTTAGATAGACAGGTCATCTTTAGACACTTCAGGGATCTGCAGAATATAGCATTTAAGAGGTTTTAATAACATAGGTTCTTTTTTTATGATAATGAGACATGTCTGCACCTGACAGCACCAATCTACTTCAGAGAAGATAGTGGGCATTGAAGAAACTCCATATAGAGTTTACGTTCTTTGTGACAAAAGTTAATCACTGGGCAAGAAAATGCACTTGCCTCAACTGCTGATAGTATGCTGCCCAAATGGACAAACAAGACACAAAAGAAAGGACTACTGAACCTTGCTAAGACAAGGTAGGACAGCCCTTCAGAATATCCTGCTTCACAGAAAAGTCAGATATACCAGTGGGCTGAAGATGGATGCCCCAACGTTGCATAGAAACTTTGGGTGATTTTCCAAGCCCCCAGCTGTTTCTGTCATTTCTCACATTTTTTGTAAGTCACTTGCTTGTACTTCCTGCTTAGTCAGTGTAGATGTAACCATCTTATTAAATAAGAAACACAGAGCCAATACAGAGATGAAAGTCAAGAGGTCAGAGCAATAGCTAAGAGCTAAAAACTTTACTCTTCAATGTTGCTGTTGTCCTACCTCTCCGAAAGAGACCTACTTCCTGTGTGTTTGTGCTTTTTATTGACTTTCTATTCTGCCTTTTCATTGGTTGTGAACCCAACCACATGACCTCCTCATCACTACCCATTTGTACAGACCTCCAGGTCTTCTATGGTTGGTATTAAGATTAAAGGCGTGTATCTCCATGCTGGTTGTATCCTTGAAAACACAGAGATCCGCCTTCCTCTGCCTGCCAAGAGCTGGGATTAAAGGCTTGTTCCACCAACACCTGGCTCTGCTATGACTTGCTATTAGCTCTGACCCCCAGGCAACTTTATTTATTAACATACAAATAAAATCACATTTCAATATAAATAAAATATCACATTTCCCCTTTTGTATTTTAATAAAAAGGAAAAAGGAAAATGGTTATAACTAACAAGAGAAAAACTATATACAAAAGCACAATAACTATATACAATATATACAAGTAATAAATACCTAAACAATGTCTAGTCCATTTGTATTTGACAAATTCAGAGAAAATAATTCCATTATCTATCCTATTTTGGTAAGTCCAAAATGTACCTAATTCACTTTCTATCCTAACTAATCTTTAACTATAACTAACTAATCTTCAACTATAACTAACTAATCTTCAACTATAACTAACTAATCTTCAACTCCCTCAGAGACCCAAGAAGGAAATATTATTACCTAATAAAAAATAAAAACAGAAAGTGCATGCAAGCAGCCACCAAAAAGCAAAAATGTGAGTTGATAGAAACAGCCAGCTGCCTGGACAGTCACCTGAGGTTTCTCCTCAGTGTTGAGGCATCATCCTAAGCCTATAGGCTTAGCATATCTGACAGACTCATTTGTGAAGTAAGATGAACACAAGGTCAATAGCTCAACCTCACATTGGGTGAGAGCAGTCCATGTAGCAGAAACACCTTAATTCCACTAGTGTCATGTCATGATTCAGGATTTTAAATTCTGGAAATTGTTGATGTTTTTTTTAATTCAGCTGTCCATTCTTCTTGGCTATATGTGTGTGTGGCTTCATCTCAGCATCACATTCTTCTCCATATCCTTCTATTAAATGCCAGTCTACTATTGAGAGGTGTGAGTTTAGTTACTCTTCAAGAATAATTGTTTCAGCTGTTGTTCCACTGCACATCAGAAGCCATCAGCCCACTGCTGGTTCAGCTGCCTTTGAAGAAAAGGGCACTGTACCTTTTCCGGATTGCGAAGGCCACTTCAGGGATGGTGCCATATTGTCCTGGCCTTAGAAGATGCCTTTTGATAAAGCCATAACCACACTTGTTTTGGCAAGAATCAGTAGTCCTTTGTTTCGTGTCCTGTCTGTCCATGCTGTCCTGTTGTCAGCAGTTGATTTTAGGATACTTTGTTGTCCAGTGGCTAACTTTTGCCACAATGAAAGTTAACTCCATATGCAGTTTCTTCAATGCCCATATTCTCTCTGAAGTAGATTGGTACTGCCAGGAGCCGACATGTCTCATAGTCATAACAAAAAGAAAAATTTTCTAAGTTATTAAAACATTTTAAATGCCATGTTCTGTAGATCTCTGAAGGGTTTGAAGATGACTTGTCTATCTAAAATATTTCTGCTCAATCTTGAAAACATACCTAATATGACTACAAGTTCTATTAAAATGTCTAACTGCTAACTTTCATTTCTTTATATCCTAATAGTTGGTAATAATAACATTCAAGGATCAGAAAATTGCATTACATTGTTAAATGAAAGGTATAAGTACAATTATAAATATACATATAGTATTTTCCAATATCAATTTCAATATATATAATTTGTATATAATATAAAACAGTCCAATCCAATGTAAAGTATTTAAAACTAGTAATTGTCTTTTTCTTTTCTTTCTTTTTTTTAAACAAGAATCTTAAATCTAATCACCTTTGCTTAGCCCTTTTTCTAAACCTTGACAACAACTTGTAACCAACCCCCCTAAACAACGAAAATTATCCCAGACCCAAAACCCATTAAAAGACCAAAAAAGCACCCGCCCCACACCACCTCTTTGGGAATGTGGGTGTCATATTCTTAAAATTGCTTCCTGCTGGGTATGGGAAAAGGTATCTTTATCCTGAAAAGAAATTTTAGGTTAATTGTCAATTTCAAGGAAAAGTAACTATATCCTTCATTGTTCAGTTTGAGCATGACGCCAAAGTTCAGAGTTTATGTCAAGTCCTTACTCAAGTAGTATTTGAAACTGGATCATCTCAGCTAGCCCTCTAAAAATTGCTCTGAGCACTTTGCAGTCTAAAGCTGATCTGTAGATGATGTTTGTCAGCTTAGTGATATTATTATTGTCCACATGGAATTATTGTTTTGTGGGGCCCCATCTTCTTCCTGGAGACTTCAGTTGATGTTAGGCCTGGCCGTGATTTCCTGCAGAAAACTGATAAGAGACTCAAACACAAAGACATATATATGCAGCTAATTGAAGCCTTTTTATCTAGAATTAGTTAGTACTCTATATGACAAAGTTTTAACAAAGTTTAAAATATATATATATTAATCTTGTAAATTTTGATATAAAATTCATACTTTAAGAAAAGTTTAAAGAATCAGAATAGAATCAAAGAGTTGAGGTTAGTAATAGAATAGTCCCTTAATTAATTTGGTTTTTCTCCTGTCCCATAACAGAAGATGGCTCTTTTCTTTTGGCATGATACAGGAAGTTTGCATTTTCCTTTAAACAACATGCTTGAGTTTAAAGAAGGAGAGAGCCATTCTCCAAATCCAAAGTTAACTTTAAATTTTAATTGAACTGGGACTGTTAAAAGACCAATAGTGTTAAATTTCTTTAGAGAAGGGCAGAAACAAACATTTAGGAAGACTTATAAAATTTCTTTAGATGATATACCCATGGGCCATTTCATTTTGTTTCCTGGGATAGACGATTTGTCCCTTTTCTTCAGTTGTCACATTTGTCCAGTTTTCTTCAGATTCCTTAACCTTCATTCTCCTAAAAGACAAAAACAAAAAACTTTCCCCAAGACTAATTTTGGGGATGTTCCCTTTTGGGAAGTTATTATCTGATTAAATGAAAAGGCATGTGTTAATGTTATAAGTTAGTTTTAAATTAGATGGTCATGCTGGTTGATGAACTATCATCTCTAATTAAGAGGTCGCTCTTGTTCAAATTAAACCTTTATCAATTTTGATGGTGCCCACAGCTTATCTTCTCCTGTAGAAACAAAAGCAAAACCTCGTCCCCAACATAACACATATCCTGGTTTCCATTCTGAGGTCAGCACATCCTTAAAGTATTTAGGCTGATTTAATTATGTAGTTTTTTCTATTATCCAATGTCTCTCTGCAGCTGTTGTTCCTTTCTCATTGGCATTGAGAAAATTCAAAGTTAATAGAGTATTATGCAGTCTATTTCTGGGGTTTTTGTTACCCCTTTCTGTTTATTCAGCATATCCTTTAGAGTTCTGTTTGATCTTTCTATAACTGCTTGACCTGTATGATTATGTGGTATACCTGTAATATGCTTTATATTGTAATAAGCAAAAAACTGTTTCATTTTAGCAGAGACATATGATGGAGCATTGTCATTTTTAATTTGTGAAGGTATACCCATGATGGCCATAACTTCTAGCAAATGAGTGATTACAGAATCAGCTTTTTCAGAACTCAAAGCAGTGGCCAATTGAAATCCTGAATAAGTGTCAATGGTATGGTGTACATATTTCAATTTTCCAAATTCTGCAAAGTGAAACACGTCCATCTGCCAGATTTCAATCCTCTGAGTACCCTTTGGGTTACATCCTGCTGGTAATGGCGTTTGATTGTAGAAGGAACAAGTAGGGCATTTCTTTAGTGTTTCTTTGGCTTGTTGCCAGGTTATGGAAAAATCCTTTTTTAAACCTTTACTATTTACATGATGTTTTTTATGAAATTCTGAGGCCTCCAGCACATTTCCTACCAATTTATCAATCTCATAATTGCCTTGTGCTAGAGGGCCTGGCAGACCTGTATGGGATCTGATGTGAGTTATATATAAAGGATGACTCCTTTTCCTGATTGTATCTTGTAATTGAATAAATAGTGAAGTTAATTGTGAAGCATCAGGGATAAATTCTGCAGTCTCAATATGTAATACTACTCTTTCAGCATACTGAGAGTCAGTTACTATGTTGAGAGGTTCTGAAAAATCCATTAATACCAACAGAATAGCATACAATTATGATTTTTGAACTGAATTATAAGGACTTGGAACCACTTTACTTAAATTTTCTGATTTGTAACCTGCCTTTCCTTGTTTGTTTGCATCTGTATAAAATGTACAAACTCCAGATATGGGTTTTTCCTGTACAATTCGAGGCAAGATCCAATCAGCTCTCTTTATAAGATCAATTCTATCGCTTTTGGGATATTTGCTGTTAATTTCTCCCAAAAAATTACTGCAAGCTCTTTGCCAAGGTTCACTTTCTGTCCATAATTTTTCAATGTCCTCTTTAGTTAAAGGTATGACAATTTCTGCTGGGTCTATTCCTGCTAATTGACGAAGTCTCAATTTTTCTTTCCAAATAAAGTCAGAGATTTTTTTCCACATAAGTTTTTACTTTTTAATTGGTTTGTTTTGTAAAAATATCCATTCCAATATAATATCTTCCATCTGCATTAATGTTCCTATAGGAGAATGCTTAGAAGGTAAAATAACCAAAATGCAATCCAGCTTTGGATCAATATGATCCACATGCCCTTCATGTACTTTCTTTTCTACCAAGGCCAATTCTTTCTCAGTTTTAGGTGATAATTCTCTTGGACTATTTAAGTCCTTGAACAAATTATTCAGTTCCATTTTTTACCCCAACAATAGTTCATAGATGAGAAATGTCTCCAAATAATCTTTGAAAGTCATTAAGAGTCTGTAGTCTATCACTCCTAATTTGCACCTTTTGGGTCTAATTTTTGTAGTTCTATTTTATATCCTGAATAATTAATAGAGTCTCCTCTTTGTATCTTTTCAGGAGCAATTTGTAATCCTCACCAAGTCAAAATTTTCTTTACTTCTTCAAACATTCTTTCTAAAGTATCTGTATTTGAGTCAGCTAGCAAAATATCATCCATATAATGATAAATTACAGATTTAGGAAATTTTTTAGTTATCACTTCAAATGACTGTTGTACAAATATTGGCACAGAGTTGGGCTATTCAACATTCCCTGTGGGAGGACCCTCCATTGAAATCTTTTAACCAGTTGAGAATTATTGTAAGTAGGCACCATGAAGGCAAATCTTTCTCTGTCTTTTTCTTGTAAGGATATTGAAAAGAAACAGTCTTTTAAATCAATAACTATGAGAGGCCATCCTTTTGGTAACAGAGTAGGCAAAGGAATTCCAGATTGTAAAGAGCCCATTGGCTGAATTACTTTGTTAATTGCTCTAAGGTCTGTTACCATTCTCCATTTACCAGATTTCTTTTTAATAACAAATACAGGAGAATTCCAAGGACTGGTTGATTCTTCAATAAGCTGAGCATTTAACTGTTCTTCTACCAGCTCTTCTAAAGCCTGGATTTTCTCTGTTGTTAAAGGCCATTGCTGAACCCATACAGGCTTGTCTGTTAACCATTTTAAAGGTAGAGCTGTTGGTGTCTTTGGGAGATCATCAGTTGTTGTGCCCTGTTCCTGTATAATATGGTTGGCTGGTGACCACTCATTAGAATAATATCTTCTAATATTTCTCTCAGAAACATGTGCTAGTTTATGATTTGTTTCTGAGGTTGGAGGGATGTTAATCTGAGTATTCCATTGTTGCAGCAGGTCTCGACCCCATAGGTTCATAGCTATGTTAGCCACATATGGTTTTAATTTTCCTCTCTGTGCTTCTGGACCTATACATTCAAGCCATCTTGCACTCTGTTTCACTTGAGATAATGTTCCAATTCCTAACAGTTAAGGAATTGGCCAAGTTGGATGTCAAAATTCTGGTGCAATTATGGTAACATCAGCACCCATGTCTACCAGACCAGACAACAAGACACCATTAATTTTTATTGTTAATTTTGGTCTTTGTTCATTAATAAAAGTTTACCAAAAAAAATTCTTTATGTTTTCTCCTGAATTTTCTATTCTCTCTGTTTCTTCATTCCAAGCAACATGATTTATTTCAATAGGCATTTGGTTATTTAATTGCTCTGAGTAGAGTTTTCCTCTATGACTGTAGGAAAAGATTGAACTGGATTTGCTTTGGGTGCCTGCCTGATGCCCCCCTGGGAGTTTCCAGAAGCTCAAGGCAAAGGATTACCTTGCCTTTCCCTTGTCGACCTACATTCGTTGGTCCACACCTTCTGCATACTCCAGAAGGAAGGGGCATTCTGTTGCCATTGTTCCTTGAAGAAAGATTGTTTCTAGGAGTGACCTGTTTACAGTCCCTTTTCAAATGTCCTTGTTTTCCACATCCAAAACATCTAACATTCCTCAAACCTTTTGAAATTGCTTCTCCTACCCACATATCATCTTGGTCATGAGCCTCAACATTAACCATGTCTCTAATCCAGTCTTCCAAGGGTGCATATCTTGCCTTTAACAGCCTGATTATTCTCTTGCATGCTGCATTTGCATTCTCAAAAGCCAAAGATTCTATTATTATCTGACTAGCTTATGAATCCGGGACCATTCTTTTTACTGCTGAGGCCAGTCTTTGTAAAAAATCTGTGAAAGATTCTTTGGGGCCCTGTATAACCTTTGTAAATGACTCAGTTTTCTTTCCTGGTGCATTCAAGGCTGCCATTCGGCATAGAATTAAGGTTTGGATATCATATAAACATTGTGTTTGTACTGCAACATATTGGCCTTCTCCAACAAGCTGATCGTGGAAGACTTGTATTCCTTTATCCCTCCATTGTTTTTCTATGTTTTTAGCCTCTTCTTTGAACCACATTTGCCCCTGGAGCCATTGTCGGGGTTCCAGAACAGCATGTGCCAGCTCCCACCCGTCCTGTGGTATAATCCTATTATAAGTTGACCAGGTGTTTAACATTTGCTTTACATATGGGGAATGCATGCCATAAGATACTATTGCCTCCTTAAACCTTCATAAATCTAACATTTCAATTGGTGTCCAAATATTTTGTGTATTCACTTGATCAGGTAACTGCTGTACGGTTACCGGATAAATTAAGGGTGATTGTGTGAAAACAGGCTTTCTTTCTGTAACCTTATGATCCAATCTTGAAGCAACTTCACTGTTAATTTCTTCTGTCTAAATGTGAATTTCTCTATATTTCATTTTAATAGGTTTAACAGGTTTTTCTAAAACTTTTATCCTGGCACTTAAATTGACTATCTTTTTAAATAGTAAAATGAGGATAAGAAAAGTAAAAAAGTGCATAATTCAATCAATATTAATCTCCTCATACAGTTGTTCCATTGTCAGACTGCCTAAAATTTAAAACAAAGCCCAATTTTGTTCCAATGTACACATAAAACCCATTTTTTAATGTGGAAAAAATTCTCTTTTAAATAGTTTCCTTTAAAATATCTGATATCTTAATTGATTTACCAAGTCTGCGTAGAATGGTAGAAATCTGAGGGAATTTCAAAACAGCCACCTAGTGTCCAAGGTGTGAATCCAGAGAGAGAGAGAGAGAGAGAGAGAGAGAGAGAGAGAGAGAGAGAGAGAGAGAAAGCATAGCCAAAAGTTCTGGCTAAAAGCTTAAATCCAGCCACATGTTCCCCCTTGAGCCGAGTCAAGCCTGGGCTCCGGATTCCTTAAGCTCCGACCACATATGTTGGCTTTACAGGGAGGGGCCCTGTTCGGCAGGGCAGGCCTGAGTTGTTTGTAGCACCGGCTTTAAGCAAGTAGCTCTAGCTTCAGGTAACTGCTTGGGGCTATGGTCAGTCTGGCCTGAGACCTAAGCTGAGCTGGGCCAGAGCTAGGGAGCTGGGCCACCCAGGCGGGAAACTGGACCTGCTGCCAAGCCAAGCCAAGCAGTTTTTAATGGATTCTTGCCACATTGGGCACCAAATGTAGATGTAACCATCTTATTAAATAAGAAACACAGAGCCAATACAGAGATGAAAGCCAAGAGGTCAGAGCAATAGCTAAGAGCTAAAAACCTTACCCTTCACTGTCGATGTTGTCTTACCTCTCCGAAAGAAACCTATTTCCTGTGTGTTTGTGCTTTTTTTGACTTTCTATTCTGCCTTCTCATTGGTTTTAAACACAACCACATGACCTCCTCATCACTACCCGTCTGTACAGACCTCCAGGTCCTCTATGGTTGGTATTGAGATTAAAGGCGTGTGGCTATATCCTTGAAAACACAGAGATCCGCCTTCCTCTGCCTCCCAAGAGCTGGGATTAAAGGCTCTGCTATGGCTTGCTATTAGCTCTGGCCCCCAGGCAACTTTATTTATTAACATACAAATAAAATCACATTTCAGTAAAAATAAAATATCACCATAACTCTGTTAATATTATTTCCTTCTCAAGTCTCTGATGGAGTTGTAGACTAGATGGAGTTATAGTTTTCCTTGTTAACAAATTCAGAAAGGAAACTCACTAAAGAAATGTAAAGTATATATGTATGAGAGACATCAAAAGATAGTTTTCATTTGGTAATAGAAGTTACGATAGGAAGTGAATTAAGTTCAACACTTTGGACTCACCAAAGTAAAATAAATGGAGTGTTTTCTCTGAATTTGTCAATTGTTAGTGGAATAGACATTATTGATATAATTGTTGACTGTATATATCATAATTAGTTATTGTACTTACTGTATATAGTTTTGTTACATTAGTTATAACCTATTTATTTTAGACAAAAATGGGAAATGTGATGATATTACATATATGTTCTAACAAATAAAGCTTGTCTGAAGATCAGAGGGTATAGCCAGCCACAGAGTTAGCCATAGAGGCCAGGCAGTGGTAGCACATACATTCAACCCTAACACTCAGGAGACAGAGGCAGAGGGATCTCTGTGTGTTCAAGGTCACCCTGGATTACAGGAGATTAATCCCATCCAAAAGAGAAACAGAGTCAGGCAGTGATGGCTCACACCTTTAATCCCAGTACTTGGGAGTCCACATGCCTTTAATCCCAGCACTATGAAGATTGAGGCAGAAAGTGATGTGGCTAGGCAGAGAAAGGAACATAAGACAGGTAGAGACAGGACTCAGGGGCATTCAGTCTGGGGATTTGTAGAGACAGAATCTTCCCCTTTTGACTGATGAGTTGATGAGGTGAAAAGTGACTGTGGTTTGTTTGTTCTGATCTTTCAGCATTTACTCCAATATCTGGCTCTGGGTTTTTATTATAAGATCAATTAGAATTTGTGCTACATCTTTCTCTCATTATTTTGCTTACTCTTGGATCTTCTCTTCTCAATAAGATTGTGTAATTTATTTATTTATTTATTTATCTATCTATCTATCTATCTATTTATTTATTTATTTATTTATTTATTTATTTATTTAGTTTTTCGAGACAGGGTTTCTCTGTGTAGCTTTGCGCCTTTCCTGGAACTCACTCGGTAGCCCAGGCTGGCCTCGAACTCACAGAGATCCACCTGGCTCTGCCTCCCGAGTGCTGGGATTAAAGGCGTGCACCACCACCGCCCGGCTATTTATTTATTTATTAGAGCATCCAGCAAGTCAAATTATAGATGGCCCTTCAACAATAGCTGCCACAAGGAACAAAGAGGGACATTCATGTGATCATCACCAGGGATGTTTGACCTTGACCTTCAGTTATCAAGCCAAGAAATTTGGGGTCACTCTCCAAAGGAGACCCAGGCAAAATATATAGCATTAGGGACAGAATAACAGAGTCTGCATTTGTCCTATTATACTCCACATCTTTTCTTATCTTGAAGCATTAACTTGCCTTCAGCTTCTCTAAGAAATTAAGGAGAAATGTTTCTCAAAGGGGAATTGAAGCAGGCAAATGTAAGAGATAGTTTAGCTTAGGGTCTCTCTCTCTCTCTCTCTCTCTCTCACACACACACACACACACACACACACACACACACACACACACACACACTTTTACAGGTTCACTTGACAGCCTAGTTCATTCACTTGAATGTCGTTATATATACATCTTCTTTTCCAAACAGTTCACCTAGCTTTTGCAAATTGGCTCAAGCCTTTATTTTAAAATCCTTGAGGCCAAAAATGAAGAATATAGAAACATCCAGTCTAGGCCTTGATAACTAGTAGCAAGAACATAAAATTTCTCTTTCTAAGTATTATGAAATGGTGAGTGAAATATTGTTAGCCACCATCACTCTACTGTGAAAAAGAACTCCAGATATGCTTCCTGTTCATCATGTAACATTTTCTTCATCATCTAATCTCCATCTTCCATATCCTCTTCCTTTTCTAACTCTGCTAACCACTCTTATACTCTATACTGTATCTTCTGTGAGATAGCTTTTTAAAAAAACATTAATCTTTCAGCACCAGCCTCCTGGTGCTGAATACAGGGATTACAGGCTGCATCACCACACCCAGGTGAGACCAGCTTCTTTAGAATTGAGATAAATATCATGTGATATTTTCACCATAAGTACAGATTGAATGTAGTGGTCAGAGGCCATCTAGTTCTTAGAATATAAGAAAGAGGTATCAGGAAAAAATATTCAACAAGATTTTACTTGATTTAATTTGATGTGATAGTGATATTTTGTTAATATAGTTATTCAAAATATTGCAAATTCCTAGAGTCTTCACTGTCCAACACGTTATTCTTATCATAATATTCTAGCCTGAGAATGTGGATTGCATATTGACTTCCCATTGAGAAGTATTTGGTGAGATGAAAGAATATTTAGAACCTGAAGCTGATTGTAGCACCACACTTCTGTCAATGGCCCTGCCTAGGAAGCTACAAGCCTCCAGCTTCTGAAGAAGTTCATGAGAAACTCATCAACCAAACTCTAGAATGCTATAGTGTGTTCCTGGTTACAATCAAATACAATTCCATAATAATACTGACTTCTGAAACATAATACTAATGAATTCAACACCAACAGATATGGTCTTTAATGATAAATGTTTTTTATTCTATTTACTCAGAACGTTACTGACTATTGATACAATAATTTTCTCCCCTGCCTTAGAAAATTGATATAAAATCAACCTGGGAGTGGGAGGGACCACACCCCCTATTGAGGGATAAAGAGCTGGACTGGTACCTTAGACCTGGAGGTGAGGTATCTGTTAGGATGTGGGTTGTTATCTATTTGTTAGTTTGTTTGTATGTGTACCTTGCTTACATGGTTTCTTTTTATTTTGGCTTTCTCTACATTTTGTGGCTTTTTTCTTAATAGTTTAGAAGGTTAATTTGTTTCCATAACTGACTTTTTATAAAAGTCTTGCAATTTGCTGGGTTGTGGTGGTGCACACCTTTAATCCCAGTACTTGGGAGGCAGAGGCAGGTAGATCTGTGTAGGTTCAAGGCCAGCCTGGGCTACAGAGTGAGTTTCAGGACAGTCACCAAAGCTACACAGAGAAACCCTGTATCATAAAAACAAACCAAAAAAGACTTGCAATTTGTACATTTATTGTTAACTCACTGTGTTCTAATTTCTGTGAATG
Source organism: Peromyscus californicus insignis (assembly GCF_007827085.1). Taxonomy (NCBI): domain Eukaryota; kingdom Metazoa; phylum Chordata; class Mammalia; order Rodentia; family Cricetidae; genus Peromyscus; species Peromyscus californicus. The sequence continues at coordinate 696,686 of NW_026294617.1, read as the reverse complement.
TGCCTTACATTGCTACAGCTATAAGAATACTCACCCCTAAATTCTACATCCATAAATTCTGTATCTCCTTTTTAACTTCAGACTCATATACCTCCCTGCTTCCATCTACTCTGCTTCATTGCCTCTGTTCCCAATTCCTTCTTCATTTCACTAATTAAATATTGGTTATTTTATACTCTAAATAATCTATAAACTACATTCTTTCCATCTAGTACCCCAACATTATGATCTCATATCCTTAAGAGGGACACAAGGCCAAAGGGCCTCCCATAGCTCCATATGACCACAATACATATCTCTCCCTTGAATAGCCATAGTAAGTATAAACCTTATGGAAGACATTCCACTAGAAGACATACAAAAAAGAAACAATGACCAGATTGAGTTAGAAAAAGTACAAGAATTAAAACAAGAAGACATAACTATGCCAATATATGCATAAAATATAACAGACATACAGGTTGCTTGACTATATGGCATTATCCTTCTATTTTAATGTACTTTTAGCCAAAACTCTCATATGTTCCCCATCTCTTTTCAAAACATCTAAAGCTCTCTCTTTTGCTCATGTTCACTGCCTCTCCTTCTAACCTATCAAGCTAACACTAACCACCATTCTCACTATGTTTTCTTATCCTTTCTCTTCTCTTTGTACTCCTACTCTCAATAACTAACAAATCAGTATAGAGTGCTAGCAGTAACCCAGTACTCACTGTAACAGTGGTAATCAAGGTTGGTAGTCAAGACAGTGGCAAAGTTTCTTTAAATGTATGAACACAACATGGAGAGCACTTGGCACACAATGAAAAGACAAAAATCTATGAATTAGGGGCATAAGGGGGAATAATTCTCTATCAAAAGCATAGAAAATATTTCCAATAAAGTCATAGAAGAAAATTCCCCAAATCTAGGGAAAATGATTCTCCTTCACCTATACAAGAAGTATACAAATACCAGAGACAGTACCAGAAGAAAGTCTCCAGTCATATTGTAGTTAAAAACTAAAAGTACAGAACAAAGAAAGGGTACTAGTAGCCACAAGAAAAAAAGGCCAAGTCACATATAAAGATGAGCCAGTCATTATAACAGATGACTATTCATTAGAAATACAGAAAGTTTAAAATTAGAAGGTTAAGAAAAAACATATTTCATATTCTAAAACATCCCAGCTTCCAACCCAGACTACTACACCCTGAAGATTACCAGAAGTAATGGAAGTGATAAAAGCAGACTAAAGGAATTTATGACCATGAATCTAGCTCTAAACTGGATTCTAGAAAGAATTCTTCAGACTGAAGAAGAGAGTATCTAAGAGACTACAGAGAAAAATAAGCAACTCTTTGACAGTTATCAATAATGTTCAAAGGAGATACCACAAAACGTCAACATGATAAGAATTAACATATCTTCCAGTAATAACTCAGCATATTAATAGTCTTAATTTCTAAAAAAAAAAAAAAGATCTGCATTACCAGATTAGATTTAGAGAACAGGAACCATCTTTTTGCTTCCTCCAAGAAAGACAACTCACTGTCAAAGATAGATGCTACCTTAAGATAAAAGGATGGAGAACATTATATGCAAATGGACTGTAGTGATAAGGCCCGTGCTACCACCTTACGAGGACTCCAATTTGCAGTAAGGCTCGTTAAGGAAGGGAATGGCTCAATTGCCTTTAGCCTACTGGCTTATGAGTGGGTTAGGAATTCTGTTGGTCTTTTCTGTGTTGCACAGATTGCAAGCCCAGTGGCACATTGAGATCTTTGGCAGCAGTTAACTCTACTGCTCACATGGTTGAACCTATATGATAATGAGCATTTAGAGAAGGGTAATGCATAGGGGGTGCTCACCAACCTAAGACAGAACACCTGTGTGGCCTGGGCAGGTGTCTCCATGAAGGATAGGGTGACCTGCTGACGTCCCACACAACCTAAGTCAGAAGCTCATTTTTTAGGAAAAAAGGGGGGACCTGTAGGGCCTTAGGTAGCTGCTCCTTGCTTGCTGACCTTGACCTTGAAGTCCTCCCTATGCTAATTCCCTGCCAGTTTCCACCCTCCTGAATGCTTCACGGAAGTTCCTTGTTTGTGTATCCTGCATATTGGGTGTTAACTGCTTAGATGCAAGATTGTAAACATCAGTAGCAAACTTCAGCCCTCTGGGGTTCTCCCATTGTGCTGTAAGACTGTATTTAAGGTTTCCTCCCTCTTTCAAATAAATGGCATTTGGCATTCTGCTGAGGTGAATGACCTGCTGTTTCTTGTCTCTATTTTTCAATTCACAGCCCCTCACTTGGACATGGTGAATGGGTGGTGGTAGTGCTGGCGTTATCTCTACAATGGACCAAGAAATAAGCGAAATAGACCTCAAACAAAATTAGACAGAGGATATTTAAGATACCCAAAGAGTCCTGACCTTAGGACCCATCCCTGGGACACAACCAGTCCTCAGGAACCCCCACCTAACTTTGTCCCAGTTGCTGGCCAGCAAGCAAAACTCCTGCAGGAAGGACCCCCCCCCCCCCCGCACCAAAACTCCCCACTGGACCCTGAAATCTACACACCCTGCCCCCATGCCCATTCATCTGAGACCCCAGCAACTTCCTGAGTCAAGGAAACCAAACCACCAGCTCTCATTGGACAAAGAGTAACTTTCTGAGACACAGAAACCAAACCACCAGCTCTCATTGGACAAAGAGCTCTCATTGGACCAAGAGTGGCTTTCAGAGACAGAATCTGCCACCTCTCATTGGACCAATAGAGGCTTCCTGAAACACAGAATCTGTCAGCTCTGACTGGACCAAGAGCCCTGATTAGACCAAGAATGGCTCCATGAGTCACAGAATCAACTAGCTTGGGTTGACCCAAGAGCAGATCCCTGAGACACAGAATCTGACTGCTCCAATTAGACCAAGAGCTAAGACTGGACCCAGAGGGGCCCGCTGAGAGACAGACACAACCAACACAGAGTGGACCAATAGCAACTCGCTCAGACACAGGCAACTTTTATTCCTATTAGAGGAGGAAATGGGCAGATGTCAAGGCAAAAACACAAACAACAACATAAAGAGCAATTCAGAATCACCAGAACCTAGCCCAACTTAAACAGCAAGACCTGGACATCACAATGTAGAAGAAGCAGAAGAAAGCGACCTTAAGGACAGTGTCAAGAAGATGCTAGAAGCCTTTTAAGAAAAAATGAAAAATGAAATTGAAGAAAAGACAACCAAAAAATTGGAAGAAATAAAGAAATAAATGAAAAGACAAGTAAAAACTGGAAGAAATCAATAAATCCCTTAAAGAAAGCCAAGAAAATCATGAAAAAGCAATAAAACATGTGAGGAAAATAGTTCAAGACCTGAAAAGGGAAATAGAAACAATAAAGAAGACACAAAGGGAATAGGAAAGACACATGCTAAAAATAGAAAATCTGAGTAAATGAACAGGAAACACACATGCAAGCATAACCAACAGAATACAAGAGATGGAAGAGAGAATCTCTGGTGTAGAGAATACAATAGCGGAAATAGATTCATCAGTCACAGAAAATACCAGCGTAAAAAAAATCATAACACAAAACATCCAGGAAATCTGGGACACCATGAAAAGGCCAAACCTAAGAATAATAAGGATAGAAGAAGGAGAAAAATATCAACTCAAAGGCACAGAAAATATGTTCAACAAGATCATAAAAGAAAACTTTCCCAACTTGAAGGAAATGTCTATGAAGATTCAAGAAGCCAAAGAACACCAAACAGACTAGACTCCCCAAAAAAGTCCCCTTGCCATGTAATAATTAAACAACTAAACATACAGAATAAAGAAAGAATATTAAGAGCAGCAAAGGAAAAAGGTCAAATGACTTATAAAGGAAAACTCATCAGAATAACACCCTATTGCTCATGGGAGACTTTGAAAGCCAGAAGGACCTGGACAGATGTAATGCAGACACCAAAAGACCATGGATGTCATCCTAGACTAATATACCCAGCAAAATTTTCAATCATCATAGACGGAGTGAACAAGACATTCCAAAACAAAACCAAGTTTAAACAATACCTATCCACAAATCCAGCCCTATAGAAAGCACTAGAAGAAAAATTCCAACTTAAGGAGGTCAGATACACCCACGAAAACACAGGCAATAGATAACCCCACAGCAGCAAGTCCCAAAGAATAGAAATACATACACACACCACCAAAAGATAGCAGGAACTAACAATCACTGTTCATTAATATCCCTTAATATCAATGGACTTAATTCACCTATAAAAAGAAACAGGCTAACAGAATGGATACAAAAGCAGGATCCACCTTTCTGCTGCATACAAAAAACACACCACAACTTCAAAGACAGACACTACATCAGAACAGAAGGCTGGGAAAAGACTTTCCAATCAAATGATCTTTAAAAGCAAGCTGATATAGCTATCCTAATATCCAATAAAAAAAGACTTCAAACTAAAATCAATCAAAAGAGATCAAGAAGGACATTACATACTCATCACAGGAAAGATCCACCAAGATGAAGTTTCAATTTTGAACATTTATGCACCAAACATAAGGGCACCCACATATGTAAAAGAAACATTACTAAAGCTTAAATTGTACATCAAACCCCACACACTAATAGTGGGAAACTTCAACTCCCCACTCTCACCAATGGACAGGTCTGCCAGACCGAAACTTAACAGAGAAATAAGGGAATTAACAGATGTTTTGACTCAAATGGACTTAATAGACATCTACAGAACATTTCACCCTAACAAAAAAGAATATATCTTCTTCTCAGCACCCCATGGAACCTTCTCTAAAATCGACCACATACTTGGCCACAAAGCAAATCTCAACAGATACAAAAAAAATTGAAATAACCTCCTGTATTCTATCAGATCACCATGGTTTAAAGTTAGATTTCAACAACAACAAAAATTTCAGAAAGCCTACAATCTCATGGAAACTGAATAATGCTCAACTGAATCACCAATGGGTCAAGGAAGAAATAAAGAAAGAAATTAAAGACGTCCTAGAGATCAATGAAAATGAAGATACTACATACCCAAACTTATGGGACACTATGAAAGCAGTACTAAGAAGAAAATTCATAGCACTAAATGCCCACTTAAAGAAGTTGGACAAATCTCATACTAGTGACTTAACAGCACACCTGAAAGCTCTAGAACAAGAAGAAACAAAGTCACCCAGGAGGAATAGATGCCAGGAAAGAATCAAATTGAGGGCTGAAATCAATAAAATAGAAACAAAACAAAGAATCAATAAAACAAAGAGTTGGTTCTTTGAGAAAATCAACAGATAGACAAGCCCTTATCCAGACTAACCAACAGGCAGAGAGAGAGAGAGCATCCAAACTAGCAAAATCAGAAATGAAAAGGGAAACATAATAACTGACAATGAGGAAATCCACAGAATCATCAGTTCATACTTCAAAAAACCTGTACTCCACAAAATTGGAAAATCTAAAATAAATGGACAATTTTCTGGATAGGTACCACATACCTAAGTTAAATCAAGACCAGATAAACTATTTAAATAGAGCAATAATCCCTAAGGAAATAGAAACAGTCATTAAAAGTCTCCCAACCAAAAAAAGCCCAAGACCAGATGGTTTCAACCCAGAATTCTACCAGATATTCAAAGAAGAGTTAATACCAATACTCTTCAAATTGTTCCACACAATAGAAACAGAAGGAATGTTAGCAAACTCCTTCTATGAGGCTATAGTTTCTCTGATTCTCAAGCCAAACAAAGATGCAACAAAGAAAGAGAATTACAGATCAATCTCGCTCATGAATATTGACACAAAAATACTCAATAAAATATTGGCAAACAGACTCCAAGAACACATCAAAACATTTATCCACCATGATCAAGTAGGCTTCATCCCAGAGATGCAAGTTTGGTTTAACATATGAAAGTCTGCCAATGCAATACACCATATAAAGAAACTGAAAGAAAAAAGCCACGTGATCATTTCATTAGCTGCTGAAAAGGCCTTTGACAAAATCCAACACCCCGTCATGATAAAGGTCTTGGAGAGATCAGAAATACAGGGGACATACCTAAATATAATAAAGACAATTTATAGCAAGCCAACTGACAAATCAAAGTAAATGGAGAGAAACTCAATGTGATTCCACTAAAATCAGGAACAAGACAAGGCTGTCCGCTCTCCCTGTATTTATTCAATATAATACCTGAAGTTCTAGCTAGATTGATAAGACAACATAAGTAGATCAAGAGGATACAAATTGGAAAGGAAGAAGTGAAACTTTCACTATTTGCAGATGACATGATAGTATACATAAGTGACCCCAAAAATTCAACCAAGGAACTCTTACAGCTGATAAACATCTTCAGTAACATGACAGGATACAAGATTAACTCAAAAAAAATCAGAGGGCTCGAGTACTGGCTCAGTGGTTAAGAATGCTGTCTGCTCTTTTATAGGACTTGGGTTCAATTCTCAGCACCCATGTGGCAGCTCACAATTATGTGTAACTCCAGTTCCAGAGGACCTGAGTCCCTCATGTAGATATTTAAAAAAAAGTCCTTTGCCAGGCGGTGGTGGTGCACACCTTTAATCCCAGCACTCGGGAGGCAGAGGCAGGTGGATCTCTGTGAGTTCGAGGCCAGCCTGAGCTACAGATTGAGTTCCAGGAAAGGCATAAAGCTACACAGAGAAACCCTGTCTTGAAAAACCAAAAAAAAAAAAAAGTAGCCCTCCTATATACAAATGACAAATGGACTGAGAAGGAAACCAGAGAAACATATACAATAGCCACAAATGATATAAAATACCTTGGGGTAACTCTAACTAAGCAAGTGAAGGACCTTTTTGACAAGAACTTTAAGTCCCTGGAGAAAGAAATTGAAGAAGATATCAGAAAATGGAAAGATCTCCCATGCTCATGGATAGGTAGGATTAACACAATAAAAATGGCAATCTTTCCAAATCAATCTACAGATTCAATGCAATCCCCATCAAAATCCCAACACAATTCTTCACAGACCTGGAAAGAACAATACTCAAATTCTTATGGAAACACAAAAATCCAGGATAGCCAAAAGAATCCTGTACAATAAAACAACCTCTGGAGGCATCACAATCCCTGATTTCAAGCTCTACTATAGAGCTACAGTAATAAAAACAGCTTGGTACTGGCATGAAAACCGACATGTGGACCAATGGAATTGAGCTAAAGAGCCTGACATTAATCTGCACATTTATGAACACCTAATTTTTGACATAGAAGCCAAAACTGTACAGTGGAAAAAAAGAAAGCATCTTCAACAGATGGTGCTGGCATAACTGGATGTCAACATGTCAAAGGCTGCAAATGCAAATAGATCCATATCTGTCACTGTGCACAAAACTTAAGTCCAAGTGTATCAAAGACCTCAACATAAATTCGGTTACTCTGAACCTGATAGAAGAGAAAGTAGGAAGTAGCCTTGAATCCATTGGCACCAGGAGCACAAACACTGAGAGCAACAATTAATAAATGGGACCTCTTGAAACTGAGAAGCTTTTGTAGGGCAAAGCACACAGTCAATAAGATAAAACAACAGCCTACAGAATGGGGAAAGATCTTCACCAACCCCACATCTGACAGAGGGCTGATATCCTGAATGTATAAAGAACTCAAGAAATTAGACATCAAAATACCTAACAGTCTAATTAAAAAATGGGCTATAGAGCTAAACAGAGAATTCTCAACAGAAGAAGCTCAAATGGCTGAAAGACATTTAAGGAATTGCTCAGCATCCTTAGTCATCAGGGAAATCCAAATCAAAATGACTCTGAGATACGACCTTACACCTGTCAGAATGGCGAAGATCAGAAACACTGAAGACAGCTTATGTTGGAGAGGATGTGGAGCAAGGGGAATGCTCCTCCACTGTTGGTGGGAATGCATACTTGTACAGTCACTTTGGAAATCAGTATGGTGCTTTCTCAGAAAATCAGGAATCAATCTCCCTCAAGCTATACCTGTAGCTAGAATTTTCCTGTCTGGTCCACGGTCAGGGCAAATCTCTGCTACCTGCCAGTCCCACAGCCGCTCAGATCCGACCAAGTAAACACAGAGACTTATATTGGTTACAAACTGTATGGCCGTGGCAGGCTTCTTGCTAACTGTTCTTATATCTTAAATTAATCCATTTCTATAAATCTATACCTTGCCACATGGCTCGTGGCTTACCAGCATCTTCACATGCTGTTTGTCATCATGGCAGCTGGCAGTGTCTCTCTGACTCAGCCTTCCACTTTCCAACTTTATTCTCCTCCTTGTCCTGCCTATCCTTCCTGCCTGGCCACTGGCCAATTAGTGATTTATTTATTGACCAATGAGCAACACACTTGACATACAGACCATCCCACAGCATATACCACTCTTGGGCATATACCCAAGTAATGTTCATTCATACCACAAGGGCACATGCTCAACTATGTTAATAGAAGCATTATTTGTCATAGGCAGAACCTGGAAACAACCTAGATGCTCTTCAACTGAAGAATGGATAAAAAAAATATGTGGTACACATACACAGTGGAGTACTACTCAGCAGAGAAAAACAATGACATCATGAGGTTTGCAGGCAAATGGATAGAACTAGAAAATATCATCCTGAGTGAGGTAACCCAGACTCAGAAGGACAAACATGCTATTCACTTACTCTTAAGTGGATACTAGATGTAAAGCAAAGGATATTCAGACTGCAACTCACAGCTCCAGGGAAGCTAGCTAGTAAAGAGGACCCTAGGAAAGACACAGGGATCACACAATGACAGAGAAATGGTCGAGATCTACATGAGTAAACTGGGTGTGTGTAGGGGGGTAATGGAGGGCAAGGGTCAGGGGAAAGAGAGCTTAGGGGAGCAGGAGGTCCTAGCTGGATCAGGAACAGAGTGGGAGAACAAGGAAAGAAATACCATGATAAATGAAGACACCATGGGAATAGGAAGAAGCAATGTGCTAGAGAGGTCCCCACCACAAAGATGACTCCACTATAGACTACTGGCAATGGTCGAGAGTGTGCCTGAGCTGACCTACTCTGGTGATCGGATGGCCAAACATCCTAACTGTCATGACAGAACCCTCATCCTGTGACTGATAGAAACAGATTCAGAGATCCACAGCCAAGCCCCTGGCGGAGCTCCAGGAGTCCAATGGATGAGAGAGAGGAGGGATTATATGAGCAAGAGATATTGAGACCATGATTGGAGAAAGTACAGAGACAACTAGCCAAACTAGTAGAAACACATGAACTGTGAGCCAATATCTGAGGAGCCCCCATGGTACTAGACTAGGTCCTCTGGATAAGTGACACAGTTGTTTAGCTTGAACTGTTTAGAGGGCCCCCAGGCAGTGAGACTGGGACCTGTCCTTAGTGCACAAGCTGGCTTTTTGGAACCTAGTGCCTATGCTGAGACACTTTGCTCAACCTTGGTGCAGGGAGGAGGGGCTTGGACCTGCCTCAACTGAATATACCAGACTCTGCTGTCTCCCCAGGGGAGACCTTGCCTTGGAGGAGGTAGGAATGGGGAGGTGGGTTGGGAGAGGAAGGCTGGGGAATGGGAGGAGGGAGGACAAGGGAATCTGTGGTTGAGATGTAAAATGAATAAAAAAAATCACTTAATAAAAAAGAAGATATTTAAAATGATCATTTCATATTGACTATCACAATAATCCATCAAAAGGCCATTACAACACTAAATACATATACACTAAATATAAGTGTACCTAATTTCACAAAACAAATATTACTAAATATAAAGTCACTGATTATCCCAAAACTGGTAATAATGACAGTGTGTTTGCTTTTTGTCTACTTGACATAGCCTAGTGTCACTTGGGAAAAGAAAACCTCAATAAAATTTTGATCAGATTGGCCTATGGTCTTATCTGTGAAAGATTGTCCTACTCAATGATTTATGTGAAAGGACATGGCTCAGGGTGGGTGGAGCCCTCATCCCTAGTCAGACAAGTCAGGGGGCAGTGTTTCTTTCTCCTTCAGCCTCTCCATGAGATCCTGCCCTGACTTCTCTCAGTGATGAATGCTGAACTGAAGTGTAAGCCATATATACCTTTTCCTGCCCAAGTTGCTTTTGGCCATGGAATTTATAAGAGCAACAGAAAAAAACTAGAACTGTGGGGATTTTTCAGTACTTCACTCTAACCATTAGACAATTCATCCAGATTAAGGGGAGGTAGCTAAATAGCACCATGAATCAGATGGATGGAAAAGATGTCTATATAACACTGCATTCAAACCCCAAAGCATATACATTCTTAGTATCCCATATGACTTTCTATAAAATAGGTCACATGTTAGAATTCAAAATAAGTCTCACAAATACAAAAAATTAAAATTATTCCTCATATTTTATCTGACCACATAGAATAAATACAGAAACAAACAACTATAGAAAATACACATATTTGTGGAAATTAAGAAACACACCAATGAATTATTAATGCATCATTGATTAAATAAGTAAGAAACCAAAAAAATCCTAGAATGATGTCTTAGGGTTACTGTTGTGATGAAACACCATGACCAAAGAATTTTGGGAGGAAAGAGTTTATTCAGCTTATGCTTCCCCATCACAGCTCATCATCAAAGGAAGTCAGGATAGGAACACAAGCAGGGCAGGAACCTGTAGCCAAGAGCTGATGCAGAGTCTGTGGAAGGGTGCTGTTTACTGGCTTTCTCCCCATAGCTTGCTCAGTCTGCTTTCTTATAGAACTCATGACCTCCAGCCCAGGAATAGCACCACCCAAAGAGGACTGGGTCCTCTCCATCAATCACTAATTAAGAAAATGCCTTACAGCCAGATCATTGAGGCATTTTCTCAACAGAGATTTCCTTCTTTCAGGCAATTTTAGCTTGTGTCAAGTTTTTATAAAACTATATAGCATGAATGGAATAAAAATGAAAACCCAACACATCCAAATTGTTAGTACAATGTAAGTACTCCTAAAGGCAAAATTCATAGTTTTAGGGACCTACATTTAAAAATCAGATAAATAGCTATCATAATGAATTACGTTAAGGAACTGGAGAAATAAGAAACTGAACTTAAAGGTGGTAGATATGGAGAAATAACAGAAGTGCATAAATCCATGAAATAAAAAAATAAAAATAATGGAACAAGGAGTGTGGTTTTTGAAAAGGTAAACAAAATTGACAAACTTGTCACCAAGTTAATTAATGATAGAGAAGATCCAAATTAAATTAACAGTATTAAAGATGAAAAAAAGACATTGTAACATACCAATGAAATTTGGAAAATCATAAGGATGTACATTACAATACTATAATCAGAATGCATAAAAGAAATGAATGAAATTCCAGATGTCTGTGACCTACCAAAAATATCAAAATGTGAAAATATGTAAATGGAGGTGGGATTTTCTGTCCCATCTGCCCAGCCCCAAACAACCAGCAGCTGCTTCTCAAATTACCACACCAATATTTACATTAATAAATTAATATATATTATATATTTATATTAATATTATATTATATTAAGATTTATATTATCAATGCTTGGATGATGGCTCAGGCTTATTATTAACTAATTCCTTACATTTGAACTAACCTGTTTCTATTAATCTAAGGATTGCCGCGTGGCCATAACTTTACCGGACCTCTGGTATCTTGCTACTTGGGAGGTTGGCACATATCTCTCTCAACTCTACCACTCTTCCTCTTAGTCCTCAGTTTGATTGTTTTGCCTAATCTTATCCTGCCTTGCCATAGGCCAAAACAGTTTTATTATCAACTAATGAGAGCAACACACATTCACAGTGTACAGAAGGACCATCCCACAACAAAAAGTACTTTAAAGAGATCTATAACAAGCAATGTAATAGAAAAGCAGTAATAAAAAAAAATCTTTCAACAAAAACGTAGACCCAGATATATTTACTGCAGAACTAACTCATCAGAATGTCAAAGTATCAATACCAACACACCAATGACTCACGTTATTCCATAAAATAGAAAATAGGAAATTTTTCCAAACTCTCTCTCTCTCTCTCTCTCTCTCTCTCTCTCTCTCTCTCTCTCTCTCTCTCTCTCATACACACACACACACACACACACACACACACACACACACACACACACACACACATACTCCCACAGTATAATTTGAAATATGAAATGGTGTGACTTCCAGCAGATTTTTCATTGTTCAGGATATTTTGGCTATCCTGGGTCTTTTTATCTCCATATGAATTTTATGTTTATGTGTTGAGGAATATCCTCTGGGTTTTCCTTTAGTAGTTTGAATGTTTCAGATCTTTCTTTGATGTATTTGGGGTCAGGCCCATAGTGAGGACTCCATAAATATTCAGTGAATATACCTCAGTCTAATATCAATGAGCAACTCACTCTTAACTACTTTCAAACTGGATTCATGTGGTCTGATCTTTCTTTCAAGTTTTGGCAGGTGTTTCCTGCCTTCTTAAAGCAGAGTTGGCCTCTGTGTGAGAGCAGAGCCTAGACACTTGGGGAAGATTCAGAGAAGATTAAGAAGGAAAAGGGTTCATTCACAAACTTTTCTGGGCCATTTATTTGAGGCCAGTTGACTCTCAATTTAGAAAACAAATCATTCAATTTTTCTTCTCAAATTTTTTTTTATTTTACTCAGTCCTCATAAAATGTACATCATATATACTACAAAGTTATATTTGAATGGCCTGTGGCATTATTCTCATGACTGCCAGCTTCGTTTTGTTGAATTCAGTTGGTTGTGACCATAATACCTCGTATCTAATTTGTACCTTTGCAAGGTCAACCTTGTATCACTTCCTTTGGTTCTGCTTTCATTTTTCTGTACTCTCACTGCCTAGATTTACTTGATACCACTGAATGGCATTGGAATGCTCAGAAAAAGAGCATCATAGAAAATACTGATTATTTTTTCACAGAGATGCACAATCCCTGGACATCATTACTCTTGCTGGTTACTTTACTTTCATATATAAGCATGTTCACTTGATTTCATTTTCTCAAAAAACTGTTTGCTTCCTCTGAGAGTTCTTTTGGTGGGAAGGAGCAGCTGAAGGAAGTAAATCAATATTGAAATCTGTAATGGTGGACTAGTAGTACACTTTTGATGATTAGAAGATGTAAATGAAATAAAGGATAAATGTGTGTAAATGGACAGGATTGTACAGAATTTATCAAACTTAGAAAAGCATCCATGTTAAACATAGAATTTTGTGAATGCAGCTTAGGAGGAAAAAACATGGAGTTCATAACCTACAAAATGACATAGAAAATAATTCTTTTATATTTTATTTTTCTAAGTTGTCATACATATTTTATATGGAATGTTGAAAAAATTTCATAAAATAAATCTCAATAGATGAAACAAATCATGAGAAAGCAAGAAGTGGCTTCTGGGTCCTTTAAGTCAGTGTCTAGAATATTTAAAAATCATATTAACTTTCCAAATGCCTTTATCACATATTGGGAAAAAATTGCCCAATTTAAAAATATATTCAAGATGTGTTTAGTAAACAAATTATATTAAATAATATGCCATGAATTGTACACAAATTTCTAAACAGTATTAATAAATAAAAAAAAATGAAGCCAGATATAGGGGTGAAAGCCTTAGAGAAAGATCAGAGGAATAGCACAAACCATGAGCTAACCTCACCTCACCAACTCCATAGCTTCCAAAGGGAGCTTCTTCCTGTATGCTCACGTTTATATGCCTTTTCTGTTCTATTCTCTCATTGGCTTTCTTAGCCCAGCCACATCACTTCCTTTATCTACATAGCTCTGTCACTATCTGTCTGTCTGTACAGATCTCCAGACCTCTATGGTTAATTAGTGTTGGAATTAAGGCATGTGCCACCACATTTGGCTCTGTTTCCAGTGTGGCCTTGAACACACAGAGATTCTGCCTGCTAAGTGATAGGATTAAAGGTGTGTGCTACCACTGCCTGATTTCTTTGTTTACTTAAAATGGCTTGCTATTTCCTCTGATCTCCAGGCAAACTTTATTTATTAAAGCACAAATAAAATATCACCACATTTCAGCACAAATAAAATATCACCACAACAAATTTGTAAACTTCTCTTTAGTTTGCAGAACACAACTAGACCCAAGGACCCTGAGAGTTCAGGGCTCAGAGTGTGATGGGAAAAGCCATACATTTTTGCATTAGGGACATGTAGATGAATTTCTAAATGGTCTTATTAAATAAAAAACACAGAGCCAGATATAGAAGTGAAAACCTGAGAGATCAGGAAAATAGGGAAAGCCACAGCTAACTTTACCTCACCAACTCTGCAGGTTCTAAACAAAACTTACTTCCTGTCTACCCACACCTATATGCCTTGCTGTTCTGTCATCTGATTTGCTCTCTCTGTCTAGCTACATCACTTCCTCTTCCTGTCCACCTCTGTCACTCCTGTCTGTCTGTACAGACCTCCAGACCTCCGTGGTTAATTAGTGTTAGAATTTAAGGCATGTACCACCCACACACTGGGCTCTGTTTCCAGTGTGTCCTTGAACTCACAGAGATCCAGACAAATTACTGCCTGCCAAGTGATAGGATCAAAGGTGTTGCTGCCATTGCCTGACTTCTTTGTTTACTTATAATAGCTATCCCTATTCCTATGATCTCCGGGCAAGCTTTATTTATTAAAGCACAAGTAAAATATCACCATATTTCAGCACAAATAAAATATCACCACAGGGACTCTCCTGTTTTTGTTTTGTTTGAGTATTCACAGGCATCCATGGTATTTTACCTGAGTCATACTTACACATCTTTCCTCTGGTACAATGTCAGTTGCTCCCTTCTTTACCTAATAAACCAGGACAGGGATCAAAAAGGCTATGTTCCATGTCCTTTGTGACTGCAGAGCTACAGTTTAAATTACAATGTAAGAATTTATCTTATATCTTACATATATAAAATATTGGCATCTCAGAAGTTTTTATTTCAATTAGTCTATTTGCAGTCAAGGAGACTGGTCTCATGCACCTCCACATGTTATTCTTCAAACTTAAAAAGAAGTTCCTAAGCAAATGCTTCCGGTAGCCCTCACCGGCTTCCCAGAGGTTGCCATTCCTTCCGGCTAAATTTCAAGTTAAGATGAATTGATTTTGGCAGTAATTGGTAAAGCTGAGAGCATCTTTAGTTGCTGGGGTTTCAGTTTCCTCTTCTGAATGGTGAGAGGAAAGATTGCTCCATAGTCCAGAAAACCACTCATGTGCACTCATATATGAGTCTGTGGCAAGTAAAATATACACACAAATTTGGAATATAAAACACAAGCTTTAAAGAATGAATGGGTATCATTTACTCACAAGATATCACACTGACTGGGGGTTGGTTTTGCCCCCCAAGAAAGGGAAATCACTTATTTTTCTGATGTTTTGAGCTCTTTCTGCCTACCAGAATCTACACAAAATGTTTTCATCTGCTTACTCATCTTTCACAAAGTTCAAAAGCACATCTAAGAACTTTAATAACTTATCTGGAGATGTGAATTGAGTATTGCTGAACAAGCTCTCTCTCTTGCCAGCCTTGCTTATACTCCGCCTTTTTCTTTGGCATCCTAGCACTGCTTTTTTCCATGATGTTAAATGGTCCACTTTGTTTATTTCCTATTATTGAATGTATTTAATTATAAAATATGGTCAGAAAGTAGAGAGGTAGCAGAAAAGGCTGAGTCACTATATAATTTTTAGACTATTATATATATATGCATAAATATATGTGATATATATCACATATACACATATACACATATAAGTACATTCCAAATCCTCAGAAAATTTCACTGATTTAATAACTTTTTGTTTTAGGAAAAGTATAGGATGCTGTGTGCCAAGCATCCAAGCCATAAACAACAGAATTATTATAACATCACAGAAAAGTTTGTTGACAATAAATATTTTGTTAGAATAAATTTTTTCAATAAATGGGTGAAGTATTTTGATTTTCTCAACAGTAATATTGTCATTATTGAATGTTTATTACATGCTAGGCATAATTATAAGAAATTTGAGCAGCAGAGAACTATTAAACTGCCATTTTTTTTAGAAGTAACATAATAACCAAATTTAGTATATAGTTTCAGATACATATTAAACTTAACTAAATTAAAAGATTTTCACAAAATATTGTCTATAAATATCCAATAGTAATGTAGTAGTTTCTCTGAGAGTGGCTAGGTGTAAGCTTCATTCTTTTGTCCTTGTAGAAAATTAGCACAACTGATGGTAGGGATGGGTTGTAACATTATGCTTGAATTACCCTGTGAATATTTTGTTTTCAGTCACTTCCATACTATCTGTTCTGGAGTTTGATAAATTCACAAGTATTCTAAACAAAAATTAGATGCTAACTTATATATTTCACTGATTTCTGAGTTAGAGTAATTTAGAAGTTCACATTGAGAGCAACAATATGGATAGTAGCTAGGGTAAAACATACAATGTTCTGAAATATTAATAGTGTGTCTGTGTGTGTGTGTGTGTGTGTGTGTGTGTGTGTGTGTGTGTGTGTGTGTGTGTGTGTTACTCTTCCAAGTATAAATTTTCAGAAAATTAGGATATGGCCAATGAAATGTCACAATTTCTGGTTGGTATGGGATTCCAACTATATATTTTTCCTTGTTAGCAAGTACTCTTTTGCAGAAGCAAAACAGTCAGAAAACAGAGTCAGTAAAATACAAAAGAACAGTTTCATTATCCTAGAGAACAATGAATTCACCAAGCATAATTACAGCAATGATATAACTAAGAAACCCTTCAGAATTCTCAGTATTCAAGATTTTTATGATAATAAACAACATGACTGGGCTTCAGCCTATATCCAAGGCCTATGGGATCCAACTACAGAACTCATATTATGCATATTTAATTCACCGTCTTGCTTTTTACCCAGTTTTACATTATACTGAACAGTTTTCTATGTCCTTTTTTTCATGGTTATTTTGTAATTTATTGCATTCATGCATTTTTTGTTATTTACTTACTTAGGGGGTCAGGAGGATACTTATGCCATGGTATACACAGGGAGATCAGAGAACAACTTGGGAGATTCATGTCTGCCCTTCTACCATGTTTGTCCCAGGGATCTGACTTAGGGATCACTCTTGGCAGCAAGTGTGTTTATCACTTTGCCAGCCCTATTCTTTTCACTTTTAACAGTGCATCTTCACTTATAATCACATTTGATAACTATTTAGAGCATTTCAGTAGACATTATACTAAACCTTTACAACTTCCTTTTAAAGTAAATTTTAAAATCCTGCACTAGGTAGATTCCCATCAAGAAACTATTTACCCTAGGAACCAACAAATACTATTTTAGCTTTACAGAAGTGTAGAGAGGGAAAAAAACAAATAAATGGCAATAAATGCCCAGAAACTAACAGTCATAGGAATTATCACCACTACTGGGATTGAAGACATAAAGGAAAGAAATGTTGGTTCTTGAATGCATCAAGAAATAGACCACAGAAAGAGAGCTCCCCAGAGGATTAGAGTGACAAATATGTGTAACTATTTCTAGAGACTCAGTACTTAAGCAAGGAGGAAGTCATTGAAGAAAACCCTAGCTTCTTCATTTGAGTACTCTGCCTTTGTGACAATCAGCCAAAAGTTTGAGACACCAGAAATTACTCAAGACAATGCAGCCTCCCATTGGACAAACTAACCCAAAAGTTAAACAAGAGTAGGTAATGCTTCAACTGCTCTGAACTCACAAAGGACAGATCAGGACAAAACATGGCAGAGCTGCCCCGGACTTCCTTTCTGGACCAGAGGTGAGTGTCCAGGCTCAGTCTAGACCCCATCCCTGGGCACCAGCCACTCCGGGGAAGACCTGCCCAACTTGGCCCCAGGTTCTGACCACTGGGCAGGTTCCCTTCTAGCCCTACCGGGAAGGCTCCCTTTCTCCAAGACCCCCAGCAGACCCGACAATCTCCAGGAATACAGGGAGCATAACTAAACATAATAAAGGCAATTTACAGCAAGCCAACAGCCAACATCAAAGTAAATGGAGAGAAACTCAAAGCAATTCCACTAAAATCAAGAACGAGGCAAGACTGTCCGCTCTCCCCATACTTATTCAATATAGTACTTGAAGTTCTAGCCAGAGCAATAAGACAACATAAGGAGATTAAGGGGATACAAATTTGAAAGGAAGAAGTCAAGCTTTCCCTATTTGCAGATGACATGATAGTATACTTGAGTGACCCCAAAGATTCCACCAAGGAACTGATACAGCTTATAAACACCTTCAGCAACATAGCAGGATACAAGATCAACTCAAAAAAATCAGTAGCCCTCCTATATACAATGGACGAAGAAACTGAGAAGCAAATCAGAGATACATCACCCTTTACAATAGCCACAAATGACATAAAATACCTTGGGGTAACACTAACCAAGCAAGTTAAAGGATCTATATGACAAGAACTTTAAGTTCCTGGAGAAAGAAATTGAAGAAGATATCAGAAAATGGAAAGATCTCCCATGCTCATGGATAGGTAGGATTAACACAATAAAAATGGCAGTCTTTCCAAATCAATCTACAGATTCAATGCAATCCCCATCAAAATCCCAACACAATTCTTCACAGACCTGGAAAAAACAATACTCAAATTCTTATGGAAACACAAAAATCCAGGATAGCCAAAAGAATCCTGTACAATAAAACAACCTCTGGAGGCATCACAATCCCTGATTTCAAGCTCTACTATAGAGCTACAGTAATAAAAACAGCTTGGAACTGGCATGAAAACCGACATGTGGACCAATGGAATCGAATTGAAAACCCTGACATTAATCCACACACCTATGAACATATAATTTTTGACAAAGAAGCCAAAAGTGCACAATGGAAAAAAGAAAGCATCTTCAACAAATGGTGCTGGCATAACTGGATATCAACATGTAGAAGGCTGCAAATAGATCCATATCTATCACCGTGCACAAAAGAAGAGAAAGTGGGCAGTAATCTTGAATGCATTGGCATAGGAGATCACTTCCTAAATATAACACCAGTAGCACAGACACTGAGAGAACCAATCAATCAATGAGACCTGTAGCTAGAGTTCCTGCCTGGCCCACAGTCAGGACAAATCTCTGCCACCTGCCAGTCCCACAACTGCTCAGACCAGACCAAGTAAACACAGAGACTTATATTGTTTACAAACTGTATGGCTGTGGCAGGCTTCTTGCTAACTGTTCTTATATCTTAAATTTATCCATTTCTATAAATTGATACCTTGCCACATGGCTCGTGGCTTACTGGCATCTTCACATGCTGTTTCTCATCATGGCGGCTGGCAGTGTCTTTTCTGACTCAGCCTTGCACTTCCCAGCTTTATTCTCCTCCTTGTCCCGCCTACACTTCCTGCCTAGCCAATGGCCAATCAGTGTTTTATTTATTGACTAATCAGCAACACATTTGCCATACAGAACATCCCACAGCACTTCCCCCATTTTTTTTTTCAAAAAGGAAGGTTTTAACCTTAACAAAGTAAAATTACATATAATTTGGGAATTTGGGCATAGCTTCTCTTACTACTTCCTGCTGGAGGGGGGCGCTGTATCTTATGGGGAAACAAAGAAAATTTTAGGATTATGGAATAGTCCATGAGGCTGTATCATCTGAGCCAGTTGCTTTGAACCCATTCTGGATGTTGGATCATCTGGGCCATGGTGTCATCAGAGACCTTTCAGGGGGTCTTGGCTGGTCAAACCTGATGTATCTTAATCTAGAACAAATCCATAGCCTCTGGCTTTCTGTGGAAACAAAAGCAGAGACTCTTTTCCAAAGCAACATATCCTTATATCCAAATTTTGAAGTGAAGGAACCTTTAAAATTTACATTTTGGCATAGCTCAACAGCTTTTATAATCAAATGTTTTTCTGCAGTTAAAAATCCCAAAGACAACACAATCCAGATTCTCTGTGTAATATTCATCTTTATGTGGCTTATTTTTTATATTAATTTTACTGTCTCTTTAAAGACTTTATTTTTTAAAACTATGTATTTGTTTATATAACTGTAGATATCACCTTTTTTGTCTCTTTTAAGCCTACGTATATTTTATACACATTGTAAACTGTTACATCTAAATCTGTCTTATTGTGAATCTATTGCTTTAAGCTGCAGCAGCTGTGGCTGCTGGCTCCGCCCACCTCAGCTTCCCAGCATGGCGGTGGTTTACCACGAGCTCTGGGAGCTATCGTGGGTCTATGCTTTTATCCAAGCAGTGTGTAGTCCAGAAACCTCTTTTTTTGTTTTGTACCAGCAAAGGCTAAATCCACCATGCAGCTTAATGTGCCACTTGCAGAAGCCTCATTCCCGCCAAACTGCAGGTCGAGCGCGCACACCAGAAACCCACAAGGAGTTCAAACCAGCAGCTGCCGCTCATTTGAGAGAGACAATTGGGAACTGTTTTTAGCTCCGTTTTAGAATCTTTTTTTTCAGTTTTTAGGTGGAAACTCTTGGCAACACGTTGGACGCCATTTGTAGCTAGAGTTCTCCTACCTGGCCCACAGTCAGGACAAATCTCTCTCACCTGCCAGTCCCACAGATGCTCAGACCCGACCAAGTAAACACAGAGACTTATATTGCTTACAAACTGTATGGCCATGGCAGGCTTCTTGCTAAGTGTTCTTACAACTTAAATTAATCCATTTCCATTAATCTATACTTTGCCACATGGCTCGTGGCTTGCCGGCATCTTCACATGCTATTTGTCATCGTGGCGGCTGGCAGTGTCTTTTCTGACTCAGCCTTGCACTTCCCAGCTTTATTCTCCTCCTTGTCCCGCCTACACTTCCTGCCCAGCCAATGGCCAATCAGTGTTTTATTTATTGACTAATCAGCAACACATTTGCCATACAGAACATCCCACAGCACTTCCCCCATTTTTTCCCCCTCTTGAAACTGAGAAGCTTTTGTAGAGCAAAGGATATGGTCAACAAGGCAAAGCAACAGCCTACAGAATGCGAAAAGGTCTTCACCAACCCCACATTTGACAGAAGACTGATATCCAGAATATATAAAGAACTCAAGAAATTAGACATCGAAATGCCCAACAGTCCAACTAAGAAATGGGCTATAGAACTAAACAGAGAATTCTCAACAGAGGAAACTCAAAGGGCTGAAAGACCTTTAAGGAATTGCTCAACATCCCTAATCATCAGGGAAATGCAAATCAAAACAACTCTGAGATACCACCTTACACCTGTCAGAATGGCTAAGATCATAAACTCTGAAGACACCTTATGCTGGGGGAACTCTCCTCCACTGCTGGTGGGAATGCAAGCTTGTACAATCACTTTGGA
The DNA here is from genome assembly GCF_007827085.1 of Peromyscus californicus insignis. NCBI lineage: Eukaryota > Metazoa > Chordata > Mammalia > Rodentia > Cricetidae > Peromyscus > Peromyscus californicus. Next base: position 675,317 of record NW_026294617.1, on the reverse strand, counting down.
AATCAATATGGTGCTTTCTTAGAAAATTGGGAATCAATCTCCCCTAAGATCCAGCTATACCATTTGGGCATATACCCAAGGTATGCTCAATCATACCACAAGAGCACTTGTTCAGCTATGTTCATATCAGCATTGTTTGTAATAGCCAGAACATGGAAACAACCTAGATGCCCTTCAACTGAGGAATGGATAAACAAAATGTGATACATATACACAATGGAATACTAAACAGCAGAGAAAAACAATGACATCATGAGGTTTGCAGGCAAATGGATGGACCTAGAAAAAATTATCCTGAGTGAGGTAACCCAGACTTGGAAAGACAAACATGGTATGTACTCCCTCATAGGAGGGTACTAGATGTGGAACAAGGATGACTGGACTGCTACTCACAACACCAGGGTGGCTACCTGGAAAACAGGACCCCAAGAAAGACACAGGGATCGCCCAATGACAGAGAAATGGAAGAGATCTACATGAATAGCCTGGACATGAGTGGGGGTAATGAGGGCAAGGGTCGAGGGAAAGAGAGCTTGGGGGAGTGGGAGATCCCAGCTGGATCAACAACAGAGAGGGAGAACAAGGAATAGAAGACCATGGTAAATGAAGACCACATGAGAATAGGAAGAAGCAAAGTGCTAGAGAGTCCCACAGAAATCCACAAAGATACCCCCACAACAGACTACTGGCAATGGTCAAGAGACAGCCTGAACTGACCTACTCTGGTAATGGGATGGCCAAACACCCTAATTGTCATGCTAGAAACCCCATCCAATGACTGAGGGAACCAGATGCAGAGATCCATGGCTAGGCCCCGGGTGGAGCTCTGGGAGTCCAATTAGTGAGAAAGAGGAGGGTTTATATGAGCAAGAATTGTTGAGACCAAGGTTGGATAAAGCACAGGGACAAATAGCCAAACGAATGGAAACACATGAACTATGAACCAATGGCTGAGGGGTCCCCAACTTGATCAGGTCCTCTGAATGGGTAAGACAGTTGATTGGCTTGATCTGTTTGGGAGGCATCCAGGCAGAGGGGCCGGGTCCTGTGCTCATTGCATGAGTTGGCTGTTTGAAACCAGGGGCCTATGCAGGGTCGCTTTGCTCAGCCTGGGAGGAGGGGACTGGACCTGCCTGGACTGAGTCTACCAGGTTGATCTGAGTCCTTGGGGGAGGCTTTGCCCTGGAGGAGGTGGGAATGGGGGGTGTGCTGAGGGAAGGTGAGGGGGGCGGGAGGGGGGAGAACAAGGGAATCCGTGGCTGACCCTGTGTATCAGATGGTGGATTAGTGGACCCAGTCGGGTGACATGCTTCCAGGTCCTAGGAGATACTTCTATGAGTCCTAACTGGCAGCCACGACCGTCTTCCTGAAAACGAACCTCCACTTTTCCTTCAGAGCTTCGGATGCCCTGAGTTAATTTGAGAAAGTACCAGAGGTGGTTTGAGAACGTGAGGGTGAATAAATTTTAGATAGTACTGTTTTTAAAAATAAATAAAATTGTGTGTATGATGATTCTGAAAATACTCCCAATATCACCTTTTCTAATTACTGTCTTTAATGTTGCTGAGTAAAGAAAGTTTGGAGTAAAAAAAAAAAATAGCTATGTGAAAAAGTGTCATGAATTAAAGAAATCTTCATGAAAATGAAAATAAATTTAACTCTTGCTAATATAATAGAAAAACACTGTTTCAGAAAAACTTGCTCTTCAGAAGATAACTTTATCCCAATTCTGCCTCCACCACTGGACTCTAAGTAGCATGTATTCGCTGATCTTAGCATATCTCCCAAGTAGCTGTTGCTCAAAGATTGCTAATAAGTGCTTTTCTCCCTGTCCTTCTTTTCTTAAAAACAGGTTATTTTCTCATGCAATATGTCCTGATTATAGTTCCCCTTTCTCTGTTCTTCCCAGTTCCTGCTTACATCCCCTCCCAGCTGAATCCACTTCTTTTCTATCTCTCATTAGAAAAGAGCAGGCTTCTAAAAGAAAGCAACAAAATAAAATATAATAAGATAAAACAAAAACCATCAGATTGAAGTTGGACAAGGCAATCCAACAGAAAGAAAAGAGCCCAAGAGATGGTATAAGAATCAGAGATCCACTTGTTCACAGACTCAGTATCCCATAAAAACACTAAAATCAAAGCTGTAATATATTCACCGAGGACCTGGTGCAGACCCTGTGTATGCTGCTTCAGTATCGATGAGTTCATATGAGCTTTGCTCAGTTGATTTAGAGGACCTTGTTTTCCTGTTTCCTCCATCCCCTCTGGATCTAACACTCTTTCTGCATCCTCTTCTGTGGGATTCTCTGAGCTCTGAGGGGAAGGATTTGATGGAGACATCCCATTAGAGCTGAATGTTCTCTTTTTGTATAATGTCTGGCTATGGGTCTCTATATTTGTTTTCATCTGCTGCAGAAGGATGCTTCTCTGATGATGGCTGACTAAGGCACTTACATATGAGTATAGCAGAATATCATTGAAAGTAATTTTATTACTACTTTCTAAAAAATTTTAAAGACCAGTAGTATTTGGTTTTACCCTAGATTGTTGGATTATCTAGTTTCTGGTTGTTGGTCACCCAAGCAGTGTTAGGTATGTGTTCCATTTCATGGAGTAAGCCTTAAATCAAATCAGACATTGGTTGGCTGATCTCACAAGCTTTGTGCCACTATTTCCTAGCTATTTTTCAGGCAGGACAGATTGTAGATCAAAGGGTTTGTGTCTGCGTTGGTGTTTATATTTCTCTTCTAGAAGCCTGCAAAGTACCTTCCCAAACCAAAGACACTAGAATGCAATAATGAAGGTTTTAAGTAAGCACCAGCTCCATCTCTCCGTGTTCAATGAGTGGTGTGGGTGTGGTCTTCAGCAGTGGGTCCTCACTGTCAGTGTCTGGAGAACAACCTATTGTTTTTGGCAACAGCTTAGGTTGTTTAGGGATTTCCATGAAATCCCTTTGGACAGCGATTCAACTGGATACAACCCAATCCTGGTACTGAAAGCTTCCTTCTGTGACATGAGATGTCCAGTTGGGACTCAGTCTCCCTCATTATTTAGAGAGTTCTTTAGGATTGCCTTCATACATATTGGGAAGTTTCCTCTGAACTAGATTTCCATACCATCCTTCAAATGCTGCTCAATTCTAGCTGTCTCTACCCACATTTACTCCCTCACACCCTCTCAACTCCCTCTCCCCACTTGATACTTCCCTTCCCATCTTCCCAACCCCAATATATCCAAAATATCTATTCTTTTTCACCCTCATAGGAAGATCCATGTGTTCCTCTAGTTTCTTCCTCCACATTTAACCTCTTTGGGTCTAAGGATTGTAGCTCATTTATCAAAAGTAAATATGTACCATATTTATCTTTCTGAATCTGGGTTACCTCTCTCAGGATGATGTTTTTATACTTCCATCCATTTGACTGCAAATTTCATGATGTCATTTTTTAACAGTTGAGTAACACTTTATTGTGTTAATGTACCACATTTTCTTAATCATCTTTTCTGGTGAGGGACATGTAAGTTGTTTCCAAGTCCTACTTATTATGACTAGAGTAGCAGTGTAGCAGTGACTGAGCAAGTGTCCTTTTGGAAGGATGAAGCATCATGTGGGTATGTATCCAAGATGGTATAGCTGGATCTTGAGGTAGATCAACCCCCATCATTCTGAGGAACCACCACACTGATTTCCATAGTGGCTGTACAAGTTTGCACTCCCGCCAACAACAGAGGAATCTTGCTCCCCACGTCCTTAACAGCATGAGCTGTCACTTGTATTATTGATTCAGACAGGTGTAAGATGGAATCTCAGAGTAGTTTTGATTTGCAATTCCTTGATGGCTAAGGATTTTGACCATTTCTTTAAGTGCGTCTCTGCCTTTCGAATTTCCTGTACTGAGAATTCTCTGTTTAGATCTGTATTCAATTTTAAATTTAGATTATTTAGCTTTTTGTTACCTAGTTTCTTGAGTTCTTTATATATTTTGGATATTAGCGCTCTATTGAATTTGGAGTTTGTAAAAATCTTTTCCAATTCTTTAGGCTGTTGCTTTGTCCAAATGACTGTGTCCTTTGCCATACAGAAGCTTCTCAATTTCATGAGGCCACATTTATTAATTGTTGATCTTACTGCATGTGCTAATGGTATTCTGTTCAGGAAGTCTTCTCCTGTGCTAATGAGTTTAAAGTCATTTCCCACTTTGTCATTCACCAAGTTCATGGTATCCAGTTTTATGCTGAGGTCTTTGATCCATCTGGAGTTGAGTTTTGTACAGGGTGATAAGTATGGACCTAGTTGCATTCTTCAACATGCACCCACCCAGTTTGACCAGCACCATTTCTTGAAGATGCTGTCTTTTTCCAGTGTGTACTTCTAGATTCCTGATTTTTAAAAAAAAAGTGTACATAGGTGTGTGAACTTTTATCATAAAGGCATGGTGGATTGTGATTAGGGCTTTTTCTGCATCTAATAAGATGATCATGTGGGTTTTTTTTTTTCTTTCAGTTTGTTTGTATGGTGGATTACATTTATTGATTTTTGTATATTGAACCATCCCTTCATCTCTGGGATGAAGCCTACTTGATCATTTACGGTAGATAATCTTTTTGATGTGTTCTTGGATTTGGTTTGCATGTATTTAAGGAGTATTTTGAATCTATGTTCATAAAGGAAATTGGTCTGTAAGGCTCTTAACTTTGTTGAGTCTGTGTGGTTTGGGTTTCAGAGTAACTATGACCTCATAAAATAAATTTGACAATGTTCTTTTTGTTTTAATTTTGTGGAATAATTAACTCTTCTTTGAAAGTTGAGTAGAATTCTGTTCCAAAACCATCTACCCCTGAACTTATTTTTAATTAAGGAATTTTTTATTCATTTTACATACCAACCACAGATCTCCCTCTCTTCCCTCCTCCCACTCCTCCAGCCTCCCCACCTACAACCCGCTCCCCATTTCCTCCTCCAATAAGGTATGGCTTCCCATGGGGAGTCAACAGAGCCTGGTATGTTCAGCAGAGGGAGGTCCAATTTGATCCCCTGCATCAAGGCTGTGCAAGGTGTCCTACCGTAGGTAGTGGGCTCCAAAAAGCCAGCTCATGCACCAACCCCTGGGCTTGCTTGCCTATTTATTTATTTATTTATTTATTTATTTATTTATTTATTTATTTATTTATGTTTTGGTTTTTCAAGACAGGGTTTTTCTGTGTAGCCCTAGCTGTCCAGGAACTCACTCTGTAGACCAGGCTGGCCTCAAACTCAGATCTACCTGCCTCTGCCTCCCATGTGCTGGGACTAAAGGCATGTGTCATCACTGCCTTATCTATTGACTACTTCCATTTCACTAGAGGTTATAGGTCAGTTTCAATTGCTTATGTGATCTTGATTTAACTTTGATGAGTGGTACTTATTGAGAAAATTATCCATTTCTTTTGGTTTTCCAATTTGATGGAATATAAGATTTTAAAATATAATCTTATGATGCTCTGAATTTCTTCTGTTGTTAACGTCTTCCTTTTCATTTCTGATTTTGTTAACTTAGATATTCTTTCTTAGCTTTTTAGTTAATTTGGATAAGAGTTTGCCAGTATTATTAATTTTCTCAAAGGACTTACTCTTTGTTTCATTGATTTTTTTGTTTATATTATATTTTATTATATTATATTATATTGGGTTTTTTGTTTGTTTATTTGTTTCTAGTTTATTGATTTAAGTTCTGAGTTTTATTATTTCTTGCTGACTACTTCTTTTAGGTGTAATTTCTTTTTTGTTGTTGTTGTTGTTGTCCTAGAGCAGTAATTCCCAACCTGTGGGTCATATATAAAATATCATGCATATCATATACATTATGATTCATAACAGTAGAAAAAAACAATTATAAAGTTGCAACAAAATAATTTTATGGATGGGGGTTACCACAACATGAAAAACTGTATTTTTTTAAAGATTTATTTATTTATTATGTATACAGTGTTCTGTCTGCATGTATGTCTGCAGGCCAGAAAAGGGCACCAGCCCCGGGTGGAGCTCTGGGAGTCCAATTAGTGAGAAAGAGGAGGGTTTATATGAGCAAGAATTGTTGAGACCAAGGTTGGATAAAGCACAGGGACAAATAGTCAAACGAATGGAAACACATGAACTATGAACCAATGGCTGAGGGGTCCCCAACTGGATCAGGCCCTCTGAATGGGTGAGACAGTTGATTGGCTTGATCTGTTTGGGAGGCATCCAGGCAGTGGGACCAGGTCCTGTACTCCTTGCATGAGTTGGCTGTTTGAAAAACTGGGGCCTATGCAGGGTCACTTGGCTCAGCCTGGGAGGAGGGGACTGGACCTGCCTGGACTGAGTCTACCAGGTTGATCTGAGTCCTTGGGGGAGGCTTTGCCCTGGAGGAGGTGGGAATAGGGGGTGGGCTGGGGGGAAAGTGAGGGGGGCGGGAGGGGGGAGAACAAGGGAATCCGTGGCTGATATGTAGAACTGAACTGTATTGCAAAATAAAAAAAATTTAAAAATTAAAAATTAAAGAAATGTTTAAAAAAAAAAAAAGAGGGCACCAGATCTTGTTACAGATGGTTGTGAACCACTATGTGGTTGCTGGAAATTGAACTCAGGACCTCTGAAAGAACAGCCAGTGCTCTTAACCTCTGAGCCATCTCTCCAGCCCAAGGAACTGTATTAAAGTGTCACAGCAGTAGGAAGGTTAAGAATCTCTGTTCTAGAGCTTTCAGGTGTGCTATTAAGTTGCTAGTATGAGATCTCTCCAGTATATTCATGTAGTCACTTAGTGGTATGAACTTGCTTCTTATAACCACTTTCACTATGTCCCATAAGTTTTGGGTATGCTGTGTATTCATTTTTATTTCAATTCTATAAAGTCTTTAATTTCTTTCTTAATTTCTATATTGACCCATTTTTCATTCTTTAGAGAGTTTTTCAGTTGATAGTTCTTTCCAACCTAACCAAACATAGCAGCCTATAAAGGCAATCTTTGTGAAAAACTCTAGGATGAAACTTTAGATGATGTCCTGAAAAGATGACAGCTGATAGCAACCTAGGGCCTGCACATAAGTATATTGTTTACTTTTTCTTTCCTTAAAAAATTTTTATTACTTGTTTTAGAATTTCCTATAGTGTAGTTTTATCCTATTCATTTCAACTCTATCTGCTAACTTCCCCCAGATCTGTCCCTACCACTCCATCCCCCAACTTTGTAATTCTCTCTCTGTCTTTAAATAAATAATCTATTGACTTCAATTTGTGTTGACTATATACTTCTTGGGATGGGGCATTCATTGGAGCTTATTAGACCTATCAGGAGCCACAGCCTTAAAGAAGACTGGCTCTCTATCTCCAGAAGCCATTGTTCCTCAGTATTTATGTTTTTAAAAACATATATATAATTTATGTTAAGAGCTCAAAACAATAAGAAGGGTCTGAAAGGAGTTATACTGTGGAGTCAAGGTAAAATTCTAAATGAGCCGGGCAGTGGTGGTGCACGCCTTTAATCCCAGCACTCGGGAGGCAGAAGCAGATGGATCTCTGTGAGTTCGAGGCCAGCCTGGTCTCCAAAGCGAGTTCCAGGAAAGGCGCAAAGCTACACAGAGAAACCCTGTCTCAAAAAAAAAAATTCTAAATGAACTTTATTTGCCAGGAGCTTCCTCTAAATGAACAGAGCTCAGGTTGCTGTAAATATCCAGAAAGACATGCCTTTCACTGGTCAGCAAAGAACTAACTTAGAAACAAAATGGTGAAATCTACAGAGAAATTTGTTAGTTAAATAGTGGCATCATCAATGGTGTCCAGATGCCAAAACCACTGTCCTAATTGGCCTAATATCATGGATAAAGCATAATTGTGTGAATAATCTGTTGTTTGGAAGAGGATACCTTCCAAAATTGAACCAATGTGAGAAACAAAGTAGAAAATATTTGGGATGTATCACTCAATGGAGACACCTGGTCCTCTTTATCATTCCTCAGCAAATATAGTCCAAACATAATTTTGCAAATGTCACCCATTTTTGTAAAGTTTTTAAGTTGGAAGTCTGTTAGTTTTATTACCTGGGTGAAAATATGTGTGTTTCATCATCCTGAATCCTTTCCCATCATACCCCTTCCTTCAGTGCTTAAGCTCATTATACATTCTCCTATGAATGTAAGTTCCTGTGCTCAGAGCACATGCTTATTCAATGATTGTCAATAGTTCTGCCCTTAGATTTCCAACATGTGAGGCAGCTGGCCTCCTGACAATTAAAATTTTATAGTATTTTTTATTATTTCCTATCATCAATAAAATTTTTTAGTGATTAAGTGTAATGACTTGTCTATTGTGAAAATATGACATTAATTCAGTACTAAAGGGACTGATCCATCATTTACTTAATTATGTCTAAACACAAAACCACTTTAATTCCTGTTAGTTTTCTCCTCTTTCCTCATGAATATTTAATATTTTAAAAAATAGTTAACTCATAGATAAAGTGAATATAACTTGGAAAAAGACAATTCAGTATCTTAGCTTCTTTCAAGCTTTTGTGGATATTATTATGTTTACCATCCTATTGAACAGTACTAAAAATACCTTATATTCTGTTCAATTAAATGTCCATCCTTTATACATGAAGTTGACAAAAATAGTGGAAATCCTGCCTAATGACCAGTGACATTTAGAATTTCATTTTTTTTAAAGAGGTTACCTTTATAAAATATAGAAAAATCAAAGTGTAAAGTGGTTATTTACTTACTCTTTAAGATATTTGCTTCTGGCAGCACAACATTGTTAAACTGCTATATTAATAAGATTAAGAATATGCCCAGTCAGGTGTATTCAGTAGTGCTATGCTTTGTTTCCTTGTTTGTTTTTTTTGTCCAACTTCTCTCTCCTCTACATTCTTGTAAAACTTTTGGAAAAGTATATTGAATAAGATTTCCTTTTCTCCAAATGCTTTTCAGATTTTAGAATTTTCATCCCAGGCTTTGGAATATTGTTTGTACAAATGAGATGTAATAGAGAAGAGACTCAGTTCTGAACAGGAAATTAAACTGATTCATGCATATTTTATACATATAGCCAGAATGTAGCTCTGGACAATATTTTATAAATAATCTTGGGCATAATGCAAAGTTTCTTGGTGTGGATTTTCCACTATCATATTATATCAGCACTTATAAAATATTGAGTTTAGACTGTTTCAGGATCTAGATTTTTCACATTAAGGATATTTGACCTGTACTAGAAAAGTCCAGTTTGAGCCCTGCAGTCAATCCATCACAATAGTAATGACGGCATTGTGCTGCCAGCCACAGGAATATGAAGTAGGAATTCAGCTGATATTGGCAAACCTATTACCTGGAAAAAAGTTATGGACTTTTCCAGAAAAGAAGCAAGACTTAAGAAGTCTTGGTGATATTGGCTTTTGAATGTATTAGCTGTATCCTGCAATGAATTTCTTGTGTGCTATTGGAGTTTCCCCCCATTCGACTTTTCCTTCAAGAACTTATAACAGTATGATTAATCATGAATTGGTCACAACTCTCCTTATATATTTGAGGTAATTGAATAAATTTCTCCAGCTGTGTTTATTCTTCATTAGCTTACATCAGGCCAGGGCCATTCTCTGGACAAAAGTATTTCAACAAAGATACCTTTTTATCCAAGGATAAGCTGCACATAAATAAGAATTAGCTCATCTCACTTACAGATGAGAGAAAATAACCACTAACAAGTAAATCCTCTTTACCTTCATCCCTGTTTATTTACACAAGATCCTAATTTAAGAGATTTACGGCTCACAATTCTGGAATGATGTTTTAGCCATCTGCTAGTTACTGAGTTAAGGTAGTTACTTCCCACTAATCCAAGGAGAATTCTGACCAAAGCCAGGCAGATGATAGCTGACAAGCTTTGTTTCCTGTGCAAATTAAGATTTTTATCCTCCCCCTTTTATCTCAGCCAGGTGCTATTCCAAGATTTCCTCCTTAGCTATTACTCAAAGGGAAAAGTGCTTTTACTAACCAAATGCTACATGCTAGGATGTAGGTTGCCTAGCAACTGAGCATACATCTCCCACCCTTCCAGAAAGCGGCTACAGCTGGGAAAAACAGAGAAAAAAAGAAGTACTGAAAACAGTTTTACTTTTCTAGTGACTTACTGACATTTAGAGACTGCTAACATTCTACCTAGCCACTTCTAGATTATAGTTTGAGCACATAAATTACTTTTTAGAATTCCCTAATTGATCTTAGCCTTTAGTTGGCCTTACCAGAGAACTCCCCTTTATTCACTCCCCCTTTTGGGTTATAATTGGAAGTTGACAATTATTTATGTGTGGATCCTTATCACCTCTCTCAGTGACCCTGAAAACTTCAAGCCTCGCATTGCATAGCCAAAGAAATACTGCTTGTGTATATACTGGTTCCCTTATAACAGGGGAATGGATTTAGAAGAACAAAGATGAGGATGAAGATGAAAAGAACTAGATAGAGATTGAGAGAACAGCAGAAGGGGCTGAGACCAGAAGGGACTGAGAGGAGCTAAGTATGAGAACAGAAAATAAACTGTGTAGATAGAATTGATTTAGAAGAATAAAGTAAATGGATTAAAGAACTCAGTGTGCTTATATTCATTTAATATCCCTCAGATCAGTATCATAGCTGCTTGAAGTTTCTGTTACAGACTGTGGTGGTATTTTACTTGTACTGAAATGTGATTTTAATTGTATGTTAATAAATAAAGTTGCCTGGGTGTCAGAGCTATTAGAGCCATAGCAAGTGCGTGGCGGCAGTGGCACACGCCTTTAAGGACCTGGAGGGCGGTACATACAGGTAGTGACGAGGCAGTCACATGTTTGGGTTTACAACCAATGAGAAGGCAGAACAGCTAGACTATATAAAGACATACACACAGGAAGTAGGTCCCTTTCGGAGAGCTCTCTTGACTGAAGAGGATCGCTGAAGCAGGAAGAGTGAGGCTTTTAGCTCTGACTTCTTGGCTTTCTTCTCTGAATCGGCTCTGTGTTTCTTATTTGATAAGATGGTTGGTTACATCTACATTTGGCGCCCAATGTGACAAAAATCCATTAAAAACCGCTTAACTTGGCTTGGCGGCAGGTCTGGTTTCCCACCAGGGCGGCCGGCTCCCTAGTCCCGGCCCAGGTCGGCTTGACCTCAGGCTGGACTAACCTTGAGCTGCTTGCTTAAAGCCAGTGCTACAGACAATTCAGGCCTGCCCTGCCGAACAGGGCCCCTGCCTGTAAAGCCAACGCACGTGGTTGGAGCTTAAGGTAGCCAGAGCCAAGACTTGACTAGGCTCAAGTGGGAACACGTGGCTGGATTCAAGCTCTTAGGCAGAACTTGTGGCTGCGGTTCTTGCGTGCTCTCTCTCTCTCTTTCTCTCTCTCTCTCTCTCTCTCTCTCTCTCTCTCTCTCTCTCTGGATTCACACCTCGGACACTAGGAGGCTGTTTTGAAATTCCCTCGGATTTGTACTGTTCTACGGGGACTTGGTAAGTCACTTAACATATCAAATATTTTAAAGGAAACTATTTAAAAGAGAAATTTTTTCCACATTAAAAAAAAATGGGGTTTCTGTGTTCATTGGAAGAAAATTGGGCTTTGTTTGCAATTTTAGGCAGTCTGACAATGGAACAGCTATATGAGAAGATAAATGTTGATTGACTTATGGATTTTATTACTATGCTTATACTCATTTTACTATTTAAAAAGATAGTCAATTTAAGTGCCAGGGTGACAGCTTTAGAAAAACTTGTTAAACCTGTAAAAACTTAGAAGAAACTAACAGTGAAGTTGCTTCAAGATTGGATCATAGGGTTACAGAAAAAAAGACTTTTCACACAGTCACCCTTAGTTTGTCCAGTAACCATACAGCAGTTGCCTGATCAAATGACTACACAAAATATTTGGGTTCCAATTGAAATGTTAGATTTAAGAAGGTTTAAGGAGGCAATAGCATCTTATGGCATGCATTCCCCATATGTAAAGCAAATGTTAAACTCTTGGTCGACATATAATAGGATTGTACCACAGGACTGGCGGGAGCTGGCACAAGCTGTTCTTGAACCCAGTCAAAGGCTTCAGTGGCTAACTTGGTTCAAGGATGAAGCTAAAAACATAGAAAAACATTGGAGGGATAAAGGAATACAAATCTGCCAGGATCAGCTTATTGGAGAAGGTCAATATGCTTCAGCACAAACACAATGTTTATATGATGTCCAAACCCTAATTTTATGTTGAACAGAAGCCTTGAATGCATGGGACAGAGTTGAGGAACCAGGAAAAAAAACTGAGTCATTTACAAAGATTGTACAAGGCACAAAAGAATCTTTCACAGATTTTTTACAAAGACTGGCTTCAGCAGTAAAGAGAATGGTCCCGGATTCAGAAGCTAGTAAGATAATAACTGAAACTTTGGGCTTTGAGAATGCAAATGCAGCATGCAAAACAATAATCAGCCCGTTAAAGGCAAGATCTGCACCTCTGGAAGATTGGATTAGAGATATGGTCAATGTTGAAGCTCATGAGCATGATGATACGTGGGTAGGAGAAGCAATTTCAAAAGGTTTGAGGAATGTTAGATGTTTTGGATGTGGAAAGCAAGGACATTTGAAAAGGGACTGTAAACAGGTCATTCCTAGAAACAATGTTTCTTCAAGGAACAATGGCAACAGAATGCCCCTTCCTTCTGGAGTATGCAGAAGGTGTGGTAAGGGAAAACACTGGACCAAAGAATGTAGATCAACAAGGGACAGACAGGGTAATCCTTTCCCTCTGTATTTGGGAAACTCCCAGAGGGGCCTCATGCAGGCCCCAATAGCAAATCCAGTTCAAACCTTTCCTGCAGTCATAGAGGAAACCCCTACTCAGAGCAATTAAATAATCAAATGCCTATTGGAATAAATCATGTTGGTCGAGATGATGAAACAGAGAGAATAGAAAATTCAGGAGAAAACATAAAGAAAATTTTTTGGCAAACTTCTATTAATGAACAAAGACCAAAATTATCGATAAAAATAAATGGTGTTTTGTTGTCTGGTCTGGTAGACACAGGTGCGGACATTATCATAATTGCACAAGAATTTTGGCATCCAACATGGCCTCTTCAGGAGGTAAATGTTCAACTGTTAGGAATTGGGACATTATCTCAGGTGAAACAGAGTGCAAGATGGCTCAAATGTATAGGTCAAGAAGGACAGAGAGGAAAATTGAAACCATATGTAGCTATGAATATGTGGGATCGAGACTTGTTGCAACAATGGAATACTCAGATTAACATCCCTCCAATCTCAGAAACAAATCATAAACTAGCACATGTTTCTGAGAGAAATATTAGAAGGCATTATTCTGAGTGGTCACCAGCCATCCATATTATACAAGAACAGGGCACAACAACTGATGATCTTCCAAAGATAACAACAGCTCTACCTTTAAAATGGTTAACAGACAAGCCTGTATGGGTCCAGCAATGGCCTTTAACAACAGAGAAACTCCAGGCTTTAGAAGAACTGGTAGACGAACAGTTAAATGCTCAGCATATTGAGGAACCAACTAGCCCTTGGAATTCTCCTGTATTTGTTATTAAAAAGAAATCTGGTAAATGGAGAATGGTAACAGACCTTAGAGCAATTAACAAAGTAATTCAGCCAATGGGCTCTCTACAATCTGGAATTCCTTTGCCTACTCTGTTACCAAAAGGATGGACTCTCATAGTTATTGATTTAAAAGACTGTTTCTTTTCAATATCCTTACAAGAAAAAGAGAAAGATTTGCTTTCACAGTGCCAACTTATAATAATTCTCAACCGGTTAAAAGATTTCAATGAAGGGTCCTCCCACAGGGAATGTTGAATAGCCCAACTCTGTGCCAATATTTTGTACAACAGCCATTGGGAGTGATACGTAAAAAATTTCCTAAATCTATAATTTATCATTATATGGATGATATTTTGCTAGCTGACTCAAATGCAGATACTTTAGAATGTTTGAAGAAGTAAAGAAAATTTTGCCTTGCTGGGGATTACAAATTGCTCCTGAAAAGATATAAAGAGGAGATTCTATTAATTATTTAGGATATAAAATAGAGCTACAAAAAATTAGACCCCAAAAGGTGCAAATTAGGAGAGATAGACTACAGACTCTTAATGACTTTCAAAGATTATTTGGAGATATTTCTCATCTATGAAATATTGTTGGGGTAAAAAATGGAACTGCATAATTTGTTCAAAACCTTAGAAGGTGACAAGGAATTAAATAGTCCAAGAGAATTATCACCTGAAGCTGAGAAAGAATTGGCCTTGGTAGAAAAGAAAGTACATGAAGGGCACGTGGATCGTATTGATCCAAAGCTGGATTGCATTTTGTTTATTTTACCTTCTAGGCATTCTCCTATAGGAATATTAATGCAGAGGGAAGATATTATATTAGAATGGATATTTTTACCAAATAAACCAAATAAAAAATTAAAAAATTATGTGGAAAAAATCTCTTACTTGATTTGGAAATGAAAATTGAGACTTTGTCAATTAGCAGGAATAGACCCAGCAGAAATTTTCGTACCTTTAACTAAGGAGGACATTGAAAAATTATGGACAGAAAGTGAACCTTGGCAAAGAGCTTGCAGTAATTTTTTTGGGAGAAATTAACAGCAAATATCCCAAAAGCAATAGAATTGATCTTATAAAGAGAGCTGATTAGATCTTGCCTCGAATTGTAGGGTAAAAGCCCATATCTGGAGTTTGTACATTTTATACAGATGCCAACAAACAAGGAAAGGCAGGTTACAAATCAGAAAATTTAAGTAAAGTGGTTCCAAGTCCTTATAATTCAGTTCAAAAATCAGAATTATATGCTATTCTGTTGGTATTAATGGATTTTTCAGAACCTCTCAACATAGTAACTGACTCTCAGTATGCTGAAAGAGTAGTATTACATATTGAGACTGCAGAATTTATCCCTGATGCTTCACAATTAACTTCACTATTTATTCAATTACAAGATACAATCAGGAAAAGGAGTCATCCTTTATATATAACTCACATTCGATCCCATACTGGTCTGCCAGGCCCTCTAGCACAAGGCAATGATGAGATTGATAAATTATTGATAGGAAATGTGCTGGAGGCCTCAGAATTTCATAAAAAGCATCATGTCAATAGTAAAGGTTTAAAAAAGAATTTTTCCATAACCTGGCAACAAGCCAAAGAAATAGTAAAGAAATGCCCTACTTGTTCCTTCTACAATCAAATGCCATTACCAGCAGGATGTAACCCAAAGGGTACTCAAAGGAATGAAATCTGGCAGATGGACGTGTTTCACTTTGCAGAATTTGGAAAACTGAAATATGTACACCACACTATCGATACTTATTCAGGATTTCAGTGGGCAACTGCTTTGAGTTCTGAAAAAGCTGATTCTGTAATCACTCATTTGCTAGAAGTTATGGCCATCATGGGTATACCTGCACAAATCAAAACTGATAATGCTCCATCATATGTCTCTGTTAAAATGAAACAGAATTTTGCTTATTACAATATAAAGCATATTACAGGCATAGTACATAATCCTACAGGTCAAGCAATTGTAGAAAGATCAAACAGAACTCTAAAGGATATGCTAAATAAACAGAAAGGGGTAACAAAACCCCCCAGAAACAGACTGCATAATGCTCTATTAACTTTGAATTTTCTTAATGCCAATGAGAAAGGAACAACAGCTGCAGAGAGACATTGGATAATAGAAAAAACTACATAATTAAATCAGCCTATATACTTTAAGGATGTGCTGACCTCAGAATGGAAACCAGGGTATGTGTTACGTGGGGGACGAGGTTTTGCTTTTGTTTCTACAGGAGAAGATAAGTTGTGGGTACCATCAAAATTAATAAAGGTTCGATTTGAACCAGAGAAACCTCTTAATTAGAGGAGGTGATAGTTCATCAACCAGCATGAACATCAAATTTAAACCAACATACCAGTAACACATGTCTTTTCATTTAATCAGATAATAACTTGCCAAAAAGGAACACCCCCAAAATTAGTCTTGAGGAAAGGTTTTTGTTTTTGTCTTTTAGGAGAATGAAGGTTAAGGAATCTGAAGAACACTGGACAAATGAGACAACTGAAGAAAAGGGACAAATCATCTATCCCAGGAAACAGAGTGAAACGTCATATGAGTATATATAATCTAAAAAATTTTATGTCTTCCTAAAGGTTTGTTTCTGCTTTTCTCTAAAAATTTAACACTATTGGTCTTCTAATATTCCTAGTTCAATTAAAATTTAAAGCTGACTTTGGAGTTGGAGAATGGCTCTCTCCTTCTTTAAACTCAAGCATGTTGTTAAAAGGAAAATGCAAACTCCCTGTATCATGCCAGAATAAAAGAGCCATCTTCTGCTATGGGACAGGAGAAATGTCAAATTAATTAAGGGACTATTCTATTACTAATCTCAACTCTTTGATTTTATTCTGATTCTTTAAAACTTTTCTTAAAGTATAAATTTTATATCAAAATTTACAAGATTTATATATATATACATTTTAAACTGTTAAGATATGAATGGTCATATAGAGTACTAATTAATTCTAGAAAAAAGGCTTCAATTAGCTGCATATATATGTCTTTGTGCTCGAGTCTCTTATCAGTTTTCTGCAGGAAATCACGGCCAGGCCTAACATCAACTGAAGTCTCCAGGAATAAGTTGGGGCCCCACAACAACAACAATTCCACGTGGACAATAATAATATCACTAAGCTGACAAACATCATCTACAGATCAGCTTTGAACTACAAGGTGCTCAGAGCAATTTTGAGATGACTAGCTGAGATGATCTAGTCTCAAAGACTACTTGAATAAGGACTTGAGATAAACCCTGAACTTTGGCATTATACACAGACTGGATAATGAAGGATATAGTTACCTTTCCTAGAATTTGACAATTAACCTAAAATTTTTCTTTCAGGATAAAGATAACTTTGCCCATACCCAGCAGGAAGCAACTTTAAGAATATGACTCCCACATTCCCAAAGAGGTGGTGTGGCGCGGGTGGTTTTTTGGTCTTTTTAATGGTTTTGGGGTCTGGGATAATTTTCATTGTTTAGGGGAGTTGGTTACAAGTTGTTGTCAAGGGTTAGGACAAAGGCTAAGCAGATTAGATTTAAGGTTCTTGTTTAAAAAAAAAGAGAAAGAAAGAAGAAGAAAAAGACAATTACTAGTTTTAAATACTTTACATTGGATTGGATTGTTTTATATTGTATACAAATTATATATATTGAAATTGATACTGTTAGAAAATGCTATATATATATTTCTAATTGTACTTATACAATTTAACAATGCAATTTTCTGATCCTTGAATGTTATTTTTACCAACTGTTAGGATATAAAGAAATGAAAGTTAGTAGTTAGACATTACAATAGAACTTGTAGTCATATTAGATATGTTTTAAAAATTGAGCAGATATATTTTAGACAGGTCATCTTCAAACCCTTCAGAGATCTACAGAATATGGCATTTAAAATGTTTTAATAACTTAGAAAATTTTTCTTTTTTGTTATGATTATGAGACATGTCGGCTCCTGGCAGTACCAATCTACTTCAGAGAGAATATGGGCATTGAAGAAACTGCATATGGAGTTAACTTTCATTGTGGCAAAAGTGAGCCACTGGACAACAAAGTATCCTAAAATCAACTGCTGACAAAATGGACAGACAGGACATGAAACAAAGGACTACTGATTCTTGCCAAAACAAGTGTAGTTATGGCTTTATCAAAAGGCATCTTCTGAGGCCAGGACAATATGGCACCATCCCTAAAGTGGCCTTCGCAATTCGGAAAAGGTACAGTGCCCTTTTCTTCGAAGGCAGCTGAACAGGCAGTGGGCCGATGGCTTCTGATGTGCAATGGAACAGCAGCTGAAACAGTTATTCTTGAAGAGTAACTAAGCTCACACCCCTCAATAGTAGACTGGCATTTGATAGAGGGATGTGGAGAAGAACGGGATGCTTAGATGAAGCCATATATACACAGCCAAGAAGAATGGACAGCTGAATTAAAAAACCAACAACAATTTCCAGAATTTAAAATCCTGAATCATGACATGACACTAGTGGAATTCAGGTGTTTCTGGTACATGGACTGCTCTCAACCCAATGTGAGGTTGAACTGTTGACCTTGTGTACATCCTACTTCACAAATGAGTCTGTCAGATATGCTAAGTCTATAGGCTTAGGATGATGCCCCAGCATTGTGGAGAAACCTCAGGTGACTGTCCAGGCAGCTGGCTGTTTCTGTCAACTCAAATTTTTTGGAAGTTGCTTGCATGCACTTTCTGTTTTTATTTTTGTTAGCTAATATTATTTCCTTCTTGAGTCTCTGAGAGAGTTGAAGATTAGTTAGTTATAGTTGAAGGTTAGTTATAGTTGAAGATTTATTAGGATAGAAAGTGAATTAGATACATTCTAGACTTAACAAAATAGGATAGAAATTGAAATTATTTTCTCTGAATTTGTCAAATACAAATGGACTAGACATTGTTTAGACATTTATTACTTGTATATATTGTATATAGTCATTGTACTTTTGTATATAGTTTTTCTTTTGTTAGTTATAACCTTTTTCTTTTTTTTTCCTTTTTATTAAAATAGAAAAGGGGAAATGTGGTGGTATTTTACTTGTACTGAAATGTGATTTTAATTGTATGTTAATAAATAAAGTTGCCTGGGTGTCAGAGCTATTAGAGCCATAGCAAGTGCGTGGCGGCGGTAGCGCACGCCTTTAAGGACCTGGAGGGCGGTACATACAGGCAGTGACGAGGCAGTCACATGTTTGGGTTTACAACCAATGAGAAGGCAGAACAGCTAGACTATATAAAGACATACACACAGGAAGTAGGTCCCTTTCAGAGAGCTCTCTTGACTGAAGAGGATCGCTGAAGCAGGAAGGGTGAGGCTCTTAGCTCTGACCTCTTGGCTTTCTTCTCTGAATCGGCTCTGTGTTTCTTATTTGATAAGACAGTTGGTTACATCTACACCGGACCCTGGTAGAAATCTCCTCAGGGCAGGCACCTGTGGAGAATTCATTAGCATTGATTTCTTGGAATGACTCCTTCCCATCTGCTTGTTTCTGATGGAATCAAACCTCACTCTCCTGGGAGATTTCAGCTAACACAGTATTAAGTCTCTGGGAAAGTTCAAGTCCAGAAAACTATAATCATATTTCAAATTAACTTGAAACTGAGTTCAGGCATAGGATTAATGAAATTAATTAATTAAGTCAGTAAGTACATTTTACAAGATTAAGATTTCCCAAATCTTTACAAACACAGGGGCATTCCCTATTTTCATTCACAGTCTCTAGATTTTGGCTGTTACTCACTTCTAGCTTCTGTACAAAGGATTTATGGATGATAAATGATTCAAAATCTGAGGCAACCCTCTTGAAGGGTCTAGCTGAAAAACTGAGCAAACAACTAAGTGAATGCCTAGGGGAAGATGTAGAGTTAGATAATGTTTCTTCTCTTGCCCCACAAACCTGTGCTTAGATTACTCTGTATTCCTGGACTACTCCTCCAGCCCACCCCTCCTGCAAAAACCACCTCTCTTCCCATGACTTAGCACAGCACCAAATGTAAAGATGTCCAGTAAATACCTTTCAAATAAACAATACAGGAGGGACACATGAAAGCAATATTCACAGGAATATATGGCATAAATAAAAATATTTTAAGTGTAAACACTAGTTGAGAGAGGGATGTCACACAAGATAACATACATACATATTTTTATAAGATGAACAAAATTTGGAAATCAAACTGTAGGGGAGAATCATGCCAAGACACACATACATATGTGTGTATGTGTGTGTATGTATACATATATATACATTTATATATGAATATATACATAAATATGTGTATGTGTCATAAATATGTATAGGTGTTTATATTCCTGAAAACCCAGACCTTAGTAGACCCCCATACCTTAGCACAACTGACTCCATGATGGAAGTACCATTCAGGCCATAGAACTCAGCATGTAGACAGTACTACCTCCCAAAGCTAAAACAAAAGATTAATCCATCAAAGTCAATAGTTCTGGGAAAGTTTCTAAACCTTGCTTTTGCCCTCTTTAGTTCTGCTTCTGGCTAACTGTTCTTGTTAACTGAAGTATGTCAATCCAGTATGTCAACACAGAATATGGGTTTTGTGTTTAAAAACTCACCCTAAAAAAGGCTCAATGCTACACTGGACTCCTAATCATCCAAAGTAGTCACTGGCCAATTAATAAAGATGTTCTATTGGCTTAAACCTCTGATTAAGCAGTCTTCCCTGGTGAATACCT
This sequence comes from Peromyscus californicus insignis, assembly GCF_007827085.1. NCBI lineage: Eukaryota > Metazoa > Chordata > Mammalia > Rodentia > Cricetidae > Peromyscus > Peromyscus californicus. The sequence continues at coordinate 654,969 of NW_026294617.1, read as the reverse complement.
TACATCAAGCATATCATTACTTTCTAGTTTTCCTCAAACTACCATACCCAAAGGTACCCTCATGCCCTGGGCAACACCCTCCAACTGTGCTCTTTACCCTGGATCATCTACCCTCTCCTATTGGCCTCCTCCACTATTTCACAGCTCCTTTGTTGCTGTGTTCTTACTACCTGTTGCCTGTTGTCTCTCCCCTCTCTGTTTATGCTTCTCTGCATTTTACATCCAGGACAATGTGTCCCCTGAGTGCATCACATTGTCTTTGCACAGCCCGGCTTCTTAGAATGTGGGTTTTTGCAGCTTCATTACATTTCTCTGATTCTAGTGCTCTCACAGCTTTGGATCTCATTTCTGTTCACATTAATCATGAAAAAGTGGCAAGTCTTTAAAAGTTATTGAAACCCATTAACAACCCCCCAACAATCTCAGGTAAAACTCAACAGTCCGTCCCAGAGGGAGAAGTATTACCACCTCCATCACTGCTGGGCGTGGTGGCACACATCTTTAATCCCAGCATTTGGGAGGCAGAGGCAGGCATATCTCTGTGAAATTGAAGCCAACCTGGTATACAAATCCAGTTCCAAGACAGCCAGGGCTGTTACACAGAGAACACCTGTCTCGAAAAACCAAAAAAAGAGAAAGTTTTAGCATCTACCATACCCACACACACACTACCTACCATATCACACACACACACACACACACAAACACACACACACACACACACACACACACACATGCACCATCTACCACACCATACACAACGCTCACACCATATACACATATGTCACATACACAACCTACAACATCATATAACATACACATCACCTACTATATCACATACACACTAACTCACCTATCATACTACACCACACACACACACACACACACACACACACACACACACCAGTACCACCAGCACCACCACCAGCACCTCTTACACACACACACAAAGTTAGTCATGTAGATATCGGTGCAAGACTTAAATGTATAAACTCCAGCAGCTGCCTCTCCTAATTAGTTTAATGCACCCTTCCAGCCTTTGAGTGCCTTCTGTAATTCTTTTTTTTGGTTTGTTTGTTTGTTTGTTTTGAGACAGGGTTTCTCTGCGTAGCTTTGGTGCCTGTCCTGGATCTCACTCTGTAGACCAGGCTGGTCTTGAACTTGCCTGGCTCTGCCTTCCAAGTGCTGGGATTAAAGTCATGTGCCACCACTGCCTGGCCCCTTCTGTAATTCTTTACTCTCTCTTGACACTGTTTCTAGCACCAATTGATTTCATTTTTATGTATTCCTTGTGTTTCACGTCTAGTCTAGTCCACTGTATTTCTCTTCTACTTATTTCTGCTTATAAATGCCCATACATTCAAATCCACTCTACACATTAGGCTCATTCTCACTAGAAAAAGAAAAAGTCTATTCCTAAATATTCTTATTCTCTTGACTAACGGTAAATGAAATTGTTGCCTTAATTTCATTTTGGGTAAGTCGGGTTGAGACAGAGTTACACTCTGTAGACTAGGCTGACCTGGAACTCATGATGCAGTACAGGCTGGCCTCAAGCTTACCTCACTCAGCATTCTGAATGCTAAGATTACAAACCTGAGTTTACCACACCCAATTTTATTTTTTGATTGTTCATTGTTAGTGTTTAAAATACAAAAGAGTTTTCTATATTGGTTGCATATTAAGACACTTTGTTCAACTCTTTTTTTTTTTTTTAGTTTTTTGAGACAGAGTTTCCCTGTGTAGCTTTGCTCCTTTCCTGGAACTCACTCTGTAGACCAGGCTGGCCTCGAACTCACAGAGATCCGCCTGCCTCTACCTCCTGAGTGCTGGGATTAAAGGCATGTGCCACCACCGCCCGGCTATGTTCAACTTTTTTTTTTTTTTTTTGGTTTTTCGAGACAGGGTTTCTCTGTGTAGCTTTGCGCCTGTCCTGGAACTCATTTGGTAGCCCAGGCTGGCCTCGAACTCACAGAGATCCGCCTGGCTCTGCCTCCCGAGTGCTGGGATTAAAGGCGTGCGCCACCACCGCCCGGCTATGTTCAACTTTTTATTAGCTTTGATAGTTTGTTTGTAACCGTAGGGTTTTCTAAACACAAAATCGTGTCAACTACAAATAGTAGTCTTGAGTTTCTTTCTTGTCTGTGGACATTTATAATTTCTTTCTTTTACCTGAGTACAAGATTGGGTACAAGTTGAGAAACCAAGGGTCCTTGTGTTGTTCCTAATCTTAGGCACAAATCAATGGTCATTCAATATTAAGTATGACATTACTGACTTTTCAGTACTTTCATAACAATAATTTTAATGAATAAAACTAACGAATTTCATAAAATAGATGAAAATCTGCCCTTTTATTTTGTGCAACCCTGGAATTAATCCATGCCATCTATGACCCACAGCGGCATTGTCAAATTTTGATTTAGTACCATAAAAGACAAGAAAGTGCCCTGATTCTTCCTTGAAAGTTTTTTTTTTTTTTCAACCTAGAAAGAAGGGAGCTGTGGAGAACAAAAGAAACAAGTAAACAAAAGAAAAGAAAGGATGTTTATCTCTGCCGCCGTTAGTAATGTTGTTTGAGCCCACCCAGCTCCTTTCCTCTTCAAGACCCTCTCTAGGGGATGCTGGCTTTCAGCCCAGATGAGTCTGCATCTGGTAGGCGACTCTGAGGGACTGTGGTGTCATCCTTTCCTTGGTCAGAATCTACCAAGGGAGGGGCCGGAAGGGTCTTTACTAAGGGCGGACTAGGAGGGAAGGCAAACTCAGCCTTGGAACTCAGCGGCAACGCCCCTTTGCTATATTTGTCTCAGCTTGGATTCCAGCTGCAGGCAACCTGGATCCCAGGCAGCAGCAGTGACAGAGACCGGACAGGACTGCACACAGTTCGCAGCCAGCGCTGAAGGTGGGTGGGGAGGAGCTAGAAGGTGTGAGAAAAGCCAGGAGCTGGACACAGAGCGGGTGAGTCCCAGCAGATGTCCTGGCCAACTCGGGAAGACAGCGGGTGGGAGGCGACTTGATTGCAAGGGTCCTGAGAGTCCAGGGGCTCCAGCACATTGTCTGTCAGTGCCCTTCCCAGAACTGGTCACCGTCCCTAGAACAGATGAGAGACTTCAGGGATCGGTGTGGGTTACTCTGAAGCTTACTCCAAATTTTAATGTTCAAGAAGCAAGCCAGCAAATTTCTCCTCCACCCTAGTGAGTCTAAACTGTAACCTGAAGCTTGTGTGAACACTGGGGTGTCATGTGAAAGTTATGCCACTTTTAGGTAAAGTTAAGGGGAGCTTCGTCCTAGTCCCCTACTTCCCAGATATGCTTCTCCTCTTTCCTAGCTTTTGGTAAACACTACAAGTGGGTCCTTGGTATCAGACCCTGGAGGTACTGGGGAAAAAATTAGTCACTTTGAAGTGTTTCGGGAAGTCCTTTGATTCACTGATGTAACAGAGGTGCAGAAGCACAGGCACTAACTCCAACTGCTGCAGCCTTGACCTTTGCACATCTGCAATTGAGGTTGGATTTTAGCCAAGGTCCCTGTTTCTGGGCCCTCCATTCCTCTTCATCTAGCATCCCTTCTTTTAGTTCTTTGTCTCCAGACTCCTGCCAATCTTCCCCAAGGCCTTTCTTGTCTTAGTGTCTTTGGACAAGCATCAGAGAGCTGAATATTGACTCCTTGTTTGCTATCCCCTCAATATCCCATAAGCCACACATCCCTACTGTGCTCTATAATCATACATAGGAAGTTGATCATGTTTAGTTCAATTTCAGGAAGACAAAGTAACTGTGAGGGAGGCAAGAAGCCTCTCCACCCCCACAACCCTGGAGCCACTTGTGTTACCTTTAGAAGATACATCAGCCCCCAAATAATTCTCCTAGTAGTTGCCTCAGGAGGCTCCTAAATGAAGGTGTTAATTTTCCTCCCATTTCCTGGGGTTAAAACAAACAAACAAGCAAATAAAAAAAAAAAAACCACTTGCCATGCCTGCCACAGTGTTTCCCTAGCTATAAATGCCCCATCTCAGCAAGAAAGCAAAGGGAGTAGAGAATGAAGACTTCCTCTGAACTAGCTGTGTGGCACAAAAGGTGCTTTTCAGCAACTGACCCATTTCTCTGCTCTTAGGGTCTCTTTTGTTATAAATTCTCTTAGCAAGGCTTAGTGTCATGTACCTGTCATCCCAGCACTCAGATGATGCAGGCAGAGAATTAGGAGTTGAAGACCAAACTTGACTACACAGCAAATTCCAAGCCTTCCTGCTCTGTCTTAAAAAAACAAATAGGCAAGAAAATAAGCTCAAAGCCTTGATGCTTTTTGTTTTTAATTTTTGTTTAAAAAAATTAAAGTATGAAATAATTACCCTGGTAGGCAGCCCATATTTGGAGTCTTCAAAACTGTCCAGTTCTGTTGCTATGTTACCTGTTCTGGATAAAGATTCAGTTTTCTGGTGATGGTTATAAGTGGTCCCTCCCTAAATTATGAATGGCAGTTCCTATAATGCAGCTTATAGTTCAGGTAGTCACCCAAATGTGGAAGTGTCAGCATTGGCTAAAGTTTCATGATTGTAAGTTTCAAATTTGCAACATTGTGGACTCATTTTCTCCCTGACTGCATCGTTCTTTGATCCTCTCATGGTGTCTTGATTTCTAGTTCTGCTCACTTTAAAATGAATAAATTCCTCACGAACTCCCAACTCAGGGATTGTCTGCTCTGGGGAAGACTTGCTATTTTACTATCTAAACTCCAGATTCTAGAGTGCCATTCTGTCACTGTTGCTCTGCCAGTTGTTAGACTTTTCTCTGTCTTACTCTGGATCAATGTTTAAAGAATAAGCTTATTTATGAATCATGCAGCTTTCTCACTTTGCCTTTCTAGTTTGGAGTCAAGCTATATTTATGTGCTCATGTGCATTTGTGCAGCCGGGAATCACCACTCTTTTGCTGCTATGAATAGTGAATAGCAGTAACTGTTATCTGTGTTGAGTTTGAGGGACAATAGAAAAGGGATGATTAATCTGCTACTTGCCAGGAATCTGAAGCACTGTTTAACTGCCACCCATGAGTCTCCTCTGTGCTCTCACTGTGTACTTTTCAAGAAAACAGCCTAGAGGGGTTATATTTTACTTCCAAGCCTATACTATGAACAGAGATGTAATTCCTCCTTCATTTACATGTTTTGGCTGCCAGGTACAGACTCCTGTTTCTAGGCCTCATACTTACCACTGAATCTAGTCCTTTTCCTGCTCAGTCACATGTGCTGAATATCAAAGAATTTCCCATGCAAACTAGTAACTTAAAATTTTGTTTAAGTCTAAATATTGCCAAAATTAAAAAGCTGACTTTAAGGCACACAATGAGGCAAAACAATAAACACAATGAAAATATCTAAGATCAGTTTAGAAGTGTTTTATTATTTTTAATGATTTATTGTTATTATTATCATTATTATTATTATTTACATTCCCAACCACAGTTTCCCCTCCCTCCTCTCCTCCCAGCCACTCTCCCCCACATTTCCTCTGCCTGCCTCCAATCCCCCCATCCCCATCCACTCCTTTGTTTCTATTCAGAAAAGGGCAGGCATCAGCCCAACATGGTATAACAAATTGCAATGAAAATAGGCACCATCTCTCCTAGTAAGGCTAAACTAGGCAACTTGGTAGGAGGAAAGGGTCCCCCAGAAGCAGGCAACAGAGTCAGAGACAGCCCCTGCTCCCACTGTTAGGAGTCCCACAAGAAGACTAAGCTACACAATTGTCACATATATGCAGAGGGCCTAGGGTCAGTCTTGCAGGCTTCCTGGTTCTTGGATCAGTCTCTTTGAGCCTCTATGAACCCAGGTTAGTTAATTCTGTGGGTTTTCTTGTTGTGTCCTTGACCTCTCTGGCTCCTTCTCAGGATTCCCCCAAGCTCTGCCTAATGTTTGGCTGTGGTTCTCTGCATCTGTTTCCATCAGTTTCTGGGTGAAGCCTCTCTGATGACAGTTGGGCTAGGTACAATCTATGAATGTAGTAGAATCTCATTAGGCATCATTACACTGACTTTTTTTTTTCCAGTAGTGTTTGGTTCTATCCTAGGTCTCTGGACTATTCTTCCTCTGGATCATGGTGTTGCAGGCAGTGTCAGGGTGGACTCCCTCTCATGGCACGGGTCTCAGGCTGGACCAGTCATTGTTTGACCCCTCCCAAAATTTCTGTGCCACCTTTACCCAGCACATCTTGTAAGCAGAACAAATTGTAGGTTGAAGGTTTTGTGGCTGGGTTGGTGTCCCAATCTTTTCACTGGAAGTCTTGCCTGGTTACAGGAGATGGCCAGTTCAGATTGCATTATCTCCTATTGCTAGGAGTCTTAGCTAGGTTCACCCTTGTTGATTCCTGGGAATACACATTACATGAGGTTTCTACCTCACGCCAAAATGCCCTCCTTTTCTAGTTGTCTCTTCTTATAACCACCCCACCTGATCCCTCCTGTTGCCATCCCCACCGGCCTCCAGTCCACCCGTGAAATCTATTCTATTTCCCCTTCCAAGGGAGATCCAAGTGTCCCTCCGTTAGCCCTTTAGGAATGTTTTAATCCCATGTTATTTTGCAAACTGGACACATTGGCTTTTCAATTCCTCACTGCTGGAAAGCATTATTGTTTTTCTTCAAAATAGTTTGAAGAGTATTCTTTAAAAATTAACTGAAATCATTGGGTGAGATGGCCTGTGTTTCACACTAAAGCTCTTATAAACAAAAGTAAGCTGTGTTTGATTTCTATACTAGATTTACCTATATTTACAGTTTCTATTATATTCATGGTCTGAATTTTAGCTCCTTAAAAACATATTTTTAATGAATTACTATCTAACACCACTTTAACATATTAGTGTCTACAAAAATTTAAAGTAGTATTCAATTTGACAAATGACTACAACTCATTTACTATTGTTCTAAACTACATGATTCTATTATGGGGAAAACATAAAGAACCATAAACGTTCCAGATATTTCATTAAAGCGTTATTTCTTTAGTGTGATGTTTGACAGTTGGAAAAAAGAAAACAAAGTGAGTTTAGAACACTTGTGGTTTGTGGGTATGCCAAGTGGATATTGTATTAAAATTAAATGTTGTCTGATCTTTCACTTTTTCTTTTCATAGCAGATGTTCATAAGTGGGGAAAGTTCCTTTGCATATGAAAACTAAATAAAATGTTGTATGATTGCCTTATTTTAAATTATTTTTGTAGGTAAATTTAGAAGTCTTTACTTTTGCTTTGGTTTGGTTTGCTCAGTTCCTCAGGCCAAAGAGTTTCTAAGGCAGGCTAGTAAATTAAGAACTTTGTTTAGAAGCTTATGTCTAAATATTTCAAAGATAAAATAGCTGTCTTGAGGGCAGCATCTTGAGTCAGAGTGGATGTCTAGAATCTGCTGGTACTATTGAAGTGTTCTTCCTATATGCAAGAAAATGTTCAGTTGCTTGCCCAGTCTGACTTTTAAAGTACTGAGGTTGTGAAGAGGGGAAGCAGTGAATACAAGGCTGCTCCAGCTGCAGTGTATCTTTTTAGCTCAAGTTTCTACTGACAATGTCTTCAAATTTTAAATTACAGAATTAATAATTCTTCAGTTTGGGTCAACTTCTTTATGATTTGTCATCCATTTTGTGTACATAAAATATATCTTGATCTTTACCAAACTGTTGAAAATCTTCTTTAGATCAATTTGTTTAAGTATCAGTGACTAACTAGAAGATGAACATGGTTGTGTGCTCTTAAACAGTTCATGACTGCTAATGGGCTTGCAGGCTGATTTATGTTTCCTCATTTTGTACTAATCAAAGTTCCTCTTCTCTGCTTTGTAAAAATGAAGAGTTATGCATGTGAGATCTATCTATCAGTGGTACCAGATTCTTGCAAAGGGAATAGTATCGATCAGATGACAAGATGACACATCAAAGAAGAGTGATTATTGCCCAATACAGTTGTCAGGCAAGCGAAGAAAGGAAAGTTTTTGAAAACCACCACTTCTTTTGTTCTACCTTTCAGGCCAGACTGAATGTGCACTGTGGCTGTGTTGTGCAGTTCTCACCACTTTTGTGATAACCACTGCTTCTTTCCCCATCTCCTAAGACATCCACTCCTTCAGTAACAGGAACCAGAGCAATGTATTATTAACACTGTTATGATTTATTATGCGGGGGCTCCCAAGGTTATCCCAAGCATGCAGGGAAACATGCTGGCATGCTGGGCAGATGCAGCAGCAGCCTGGCAGGAGACCCACTCCGTACAGGCATGGTGGCAGGGCATCAGGTGGACATTCACAACCCAGATGCTACATCCATGAGGAAATGGTTTATTATAATAGAGAGATGGAGAGAAGATAGGAAAGAAGAAAGAGAGAGAGAGAGAAAAAGAGAGAGAGGGGATAGAGGGGCGCACACCTCATGGGAGTGGAGGCAGAGGAGAGAGAGAGAAAAAAAAGGAACAGAGTTTTTTTAAGAAGAGATTTTTACATCAGGACACAGGGTGGCACCAAGGGGTGGAATCAGAATATTAACATTTCTCCATTTTGATTATTATAAAAAGAGGTGAGTTATGAGAGCGAGTAGGGAAACAAGGGCGCTGAATTCTTGAGACTACTTCAAGTTGGAAAGGGGTAAAGTGAGGAGGGGTGACCCAGGAGTTACACATGGTGGGAGGCATGAGTGAAGAAGTATTGTTAGCTGTCATCATGGAAATCTCTGGCATGGAGATATCAGGCATCTGGTCCTTGAGGTTGCTAGGAATAAAAATAGATAGTTGTCATTGGTCCTATGAGCTGTGCTAGCCATGGGTAGAGTGATAACTGCCAGAAAAAAATTGGAAAAGGGAAATGCTCTGGTTATACAGCAGAGGCAAGGGTGAACAGATTCCAGTTGCTGAGCAGATGCCTGCCTGAGCCTGGAGAGGTGGTACTGGCAGTAAATTGAAGGATGTGTTCTTCAGGATTATAGGAGACATCATATCTGTCATTTCTCTGGAGGTGGGGGTACTTCCATCCCAGTTGGCATCCTCAGTTGGAGGTTGGCATCCTTAGAGCTGGTGCCAGCTGGTGCAGGGCCTGGCATATCTGGAGAGCCCCTTGGCCCAGGAAGGAGGAGGGAAACTGCAGTCTCATTGTGTCTATGAATTGTATTTCATTATTCATTTGTCTTTTGATGCATATCTAGACTGATTCCATTTCCTGGCTATTGCAAATAAGGCAGCAACAAGCACGGATGACAAATGTCTCTGTAGTGGGATTTGGGTCTTTTGGATTACATGCCCAGGAGTGGAACATACGGCATTTCTAATTTTAGTGTTTTGAGAAACTACCACACTGGTTTATATAATGTCTGTATCAGTTCATACTCCCACCAATAGCAAATAAGGATAAAATTATCTATGGTTTTAATGGACTCCTCGACAAAATCCTGACATCATTTTTCAGAGAAGTAAATTCATATTTTGATAAAACTAAAATTAACTGAGCTGGTGTTGACCTTTACTTAATCTTCACAAAAACTCTGTGGGATAATCACTAATTTGTTCTCATTTTATTATCTGGAATACTGAAAATAAGATAAATAACTCTCCTAAGTGTAATAACTGATAAAGTCAAAATTTAAACAGAATGTTTCTAATCCCAAACCCTGCTCTTAGCTTCAACCCACAGTCTATTCTCTACTCTAGGCTACTTATGTTTATATATATATATATATATATATATATATATATATATATGTATGTATGTTTGTATGTATGTATGTATGTATATGTATATGTATGTATGTATGTATGTATATGCATGTATGTATGTATATGTATATATATGTATGTATGTATGTATATATAATTTTATTTTACAACATAATTTAATTCTACATATCAACCACAGATTCCCTTGTTCTCCCTCTCCCACCCCCCTCACCTTCCCCCCAGCCCACCCCCCATTCCCACCTCCTCCAGGGCAAAGCCTCCCCCAAGGACTGAGATCAACCTGGTAGATTCAGTCCAGGCAGGTCCAGTACCCTCCTCCCAGGCTGAGCCAAGCGTTCCTGCATAAGCCCCAGGTTTCAAACAGCCAACTCATGCACTGAGCACAGGACCCGGTCCCACTGCCTGGATGCCTCCCAAACAGATCAAGCCAATCAACTGTCCCACCTATTCAGCGGGCCTGATCCAGTTGGGGGCCCCTTAGCCATTGGTTCATGGTTCATGTTTTTCCATTCATTTGGCTATTTGTCCCTGTGCTTTATCCAACCTTGGTCTCAACAATTCTCGCTCATATAAACCCTTCTCTTTCTCGCCAATTGGACTCCCGGAGCTCCACCCAGGGCCTAGCCGTGGATCTCTGCATCCGGTTCCCTCAGTCATTGGATGGGGTTTCTACCATGACAGTTAGGGTGTTTGGCCATCCCATCACCAGAGTAGGTCAGTTTGGGCTGTCTCTCGACCATTGCCAGCAGTCTATTGTGTGGGTATCTTTGTGGATTTCTGTGGGCCTCTCTAGCACTTTGCTTCTTCCTATTCTCATGTGGTCTTCATTTACCATGGTCTCCTATTCCTTGTTCTCCCTCTCTGTTCTTGATCCAGCTGGGATCTCCCGCTCGCCCAAGCTCTCTTTCCCTCGACCCTCGCCCTTCATTACCCCCACTCATGTCCAGGCTCTTCATGTAGATCTCATCCATTTCTCCGTCATTGGGCAATCCCCGTGTCTTTCTTGGGGTCCTGTTTTCCAGGTAGCCTCCCTGGTGTTGTGAGTAACAGTCCAGTCATCCTTGTTCTACATCTAGTATCCTCCTATGAGTGAGTACATACCATGGCTACTTATGTTTTAATGAAAGCTAAATATTTGAAAATTGAAAGTTAAAATTTAAAATCACGTGCTATTTTGCTTATTTGGAAAAAAAACTACAAGATCTATTCTATTTTATTTAAAACATGTGACCGTAAGTACACTGATGAAGAATTCTAGTTTCATCTGGAAAAACACTAAAATTAGGACAGCTCATTCAAACTCATTAGTTTGAATATGTGGGTCAGGTGGGGGGATGTGTGTACACCAGTTTACCTTAGTCTGGCTTTTTGCAAAGAAATGGTAGGTGGTCCCTGTGCCACATGTCTAGCTTAACTACATGGAAAATAGAGACAGGAAGATTCCTTCCATCTTCCATCTGATAATTGAAGATCACCCTGGGCAACTAAGAAAAATGTTCTAAAACTATAAAAGGAAAATAAATGATGGCATAGTTTAGACACTTTTTGTTATCTCAACTAAAATTTTCTATTTAACTTTTAGGATGCTAATGTTAAAAGTGGCCTCTTGGGCAAGTCACATAAATTGTTCACTATGCCAACTTAAATTAGCAATTGCTTTTTTTAGCTGTTACTATAAATGCTCATTTACCTCAAGCATGGTTTTGTAATAAATAAATAAGCCATAGTTGACTACAGACCCTCAAGCAAATAATGCATTATTTTAAGCTCATGACATTCACAGTGATTCAGTCTCTGAATTCTTCATCTCAGTACATGCAGATTTTCTGGAAACTTTCAGGTGGACTTGCCCAAAAGTTTCTCATTTGGAAATCGGCTCCTTGGTGATTGTCAAAAGACTAAACTGAGCCTAGGTTTTTTGAGGTCATTGCTGAGGAGAGGTGTGCCCTCAACCTTAATCAGTCACAATTTTCTCAAAGATAAACATTAGCAGCCTCTTGGATCTGGGACTTTAGCATTCTGGAATCCCTCAGAGGTATGTAACAGTTAAGTTAAAAGTTAGAGCAACATCGTGCTCTGTAGGATGACTGGGAAGGGAAATAGCACCAAGGAGAGGCTGTGGAAAACAAAGTTTCTATAGTGTTAACAAAATGAGAAAGTACCAATGACCATGCCCTTTGGCCATTTAGAGTCCTACTGAACTCACCAAGCCCAATTTGTGAACATAGTTGAACACAATCTATAGCAAGTTTCTTTACCCCAAACAGGTTGAAAATAAATTTATGAAGAAGTGATTCTTCCAGCAAGTGTCATACACTCAAAATAATTTTATCATACTTTATTTTTGACTCAAATTCTTATTATTATTAAACTTGAATGTGTTATTACATGCTTCTAAATCAATGTGGTATTTCTCTAGGACAGGAGCATTCCATTAACCTAGAGTCAATAACTTTCTCCATTCAAGTTTTGTCACTGTACATGAGACATATCATACCATGATGTCCCCTAGCCCTTTACCTGCTCAAAACTAATTACTGTCTCTTTATCTGGAGCAGAAAAAACTTCTATGTGTTTCCAGCATGACTGCTTGAATGTGTCTGCAAAGAGAAGTCTTGTCAGCTGGACTGAGCAGCCACAGTAATGAGCCATATAATGGAAATGGAAGCAGTTATAATATATTTTATGTAAATATATATCACATATGATTTAATGTCTTGGTTACTTTTCGGTTGCTGGGAAGAGACACCATAACCAAGGCAACTTAGAAAGCATTTAAATGGGGGCTTGGTTACAGTTTCAGAAGGTGAGTCGAAGACCATCATGGTGGGGAGCATGGCAGCCTACAGGCAGACATGGCTCAGGAGCAGTTGTTGAGAGCCTATATCGTATACCCAAGTTGGAGACAGAGAGATTGACTAGGTCTGGCATGAACTTTTGAAATGTCAGAGCCCACACCCAGTGACACATCTCCTCCAACAAAGCCACACCTCTTAATCCTTCTCCAAACAGTTCTACCAATTAGGGACCAAGCACTGTGTGAGCCTATAGAGGCCATTCTCATTCAAACCACTACAATATTTAATGAGAAGATAATCATAAGTGAATAAAGCAGTATACAAAATGTAAATCACAAGCACCATTCTGTTTCTATATGTCTTATTGATTCTTATCCAAGGGCTATTAGGCTCTGACTTGGGTTCTCGGTGTTCTAGTGAAAGGAACTGAGTCATGTTTTTAATGGCTTTTGACCAAAATCACTGATTTTATTTTTAAATGTCTGAATAAAAGAAAGACTAAGAAAAATACAAAAAAAAACTGTGAAGTTTTTGAATATTACTAATTTCAGATCTGAATTTGTCTTCTCTATGTGCCTTTAGTAATTCCTCATTTTGTTTTCATCTTTCTCACTTGCCATTTATCCTGAGTTACTAAAGTATGTTCATCTATGTACTGATGACAAACCATGTGAGAGTCTACAGCTCTTTGACAAATACTCTTCATTCCTGTTGCTATGTAAAGTTTGGAAAGACCTGCCAGGAAGTGACTGTGTTCCCTCAGCAGAAACAACCAGAATTTTAGTTTTAGACAACCACCACCTGAAGAATAGTACTACTGCTGAACATTCTATACTTTGTTTTCTTGAAGTTTGGTAGAGCCCACAGCCTTAGTATTTTGTAGTCAGAAGATTTCCTGAATCTCAACAAATCTCTCCCACTTACATCCCCCAAGTAAACCCACAGAGGCTTATATTAATTATAACTGCATAACCATGGCCTATGGCTCAAGCTTCTTGCCAGCCAGTTTTTATATCTTAAATTAGCCCATAACTATTAATCTATGTATCACCACATGTTCTGTGGCTTTACCTGAGTCCCATTATATGTTGCTCCTTGGGCGGTGTGCTGGTGTCTCCTGCTGGTGTCTCCTCTGTCCTTCTTCCTGTCTCTCTCTTTGAATTTCCTGGCTGCCTTTAAAGTGCCTTGTAGCACATATTCGCAGCATACAGAAAGACATTCCACAATTAGTATTTTGTAGGAGAACCCACCTTACGGGAAATACACTTTGTTTTCTGGAAGTTTGGTAGTGTCCACAGCCTTTATTATCTTAGTATTTTATAGGAGAACCCACTTTATGGGAAATATACTTCGTTTTTTGGAAGTTTGGTAGAGTCTACAGCCTTTATTATCTTATCCCACCTTATGGGAAATATCATTTGATAATATTTGTAAATGCCAAGATTCTTTCATATTACAACACTGTGTTAAGAGTGACATAATATATGTATGTAATGTTTAACTTACCTGTGTGTTATCCCCTTAAGAACTCTTAAAGTTCAAATAATCCTATTTTTAAAATGTTTCAAGTCCACAGTGAAAAATATTAATTAATTAGTATTAATTAACTAGTATTTGTGGAGGACTGGCTAGATGGCTCTAAAAAGCTAATAAAAAGCACTTGCCACCAAGCCTGAACACTTGAGTTTGACAACCTGGACTCACGTGGTAGAACCTAAAAGTTATCATGTGACCTCCACATGTGTGCAATGGCATTCAAGAGCACACTCCTCTCCAAACACAAATAAATAAATGTATTGAAAACGGATGGTTATGTAGTGAAAAGTAGTATAAGTAAGTTCCTGGGAAACCCAAAGAAGCTATTTAACATACAAAATATTAGTTTCTGTGATGTGGCATGAGCTTTCTAATACAAGAAACCGGGCACAGCTCAGTTAAAACTAAGCAAAGGTGATAGCAGAGCAAACCAGCAGAAGAAAACTATATGAAAATATCAAGGAAGTGAAAGTAACCTCCAGTTATTTCCAAGTTAAAGAAATGCCAATCCAATCAAACAATGGACTCAGAAAAAAATATTTCATGAAATCTAAATTTTCAACATCAAACTTTTGTTGGAAACTTTATAGAGGTGAACTTGTAAATACTTACAAAGAAATTAAGAATATACAGTTTGGTCCAATAAGGCTGTTTTAGATTTGTCCTACTGATACATTTATGCAAGTACAAAAGTGCTTATGTACAAATGAGATGTGAACACTGAGACATTTTTGTGGCAGATAAAGGGGAAATTGGGGGAAAAGACTGAGGCTCAATAAAGTTGGTTAGTCAAATTATCTTCAAGAAAATTATCAAGACATATAATACTACATAGTTATTAATGAGGTTGCTTTATGTGTGTTAATGGAGCAAGTTCTGTTAGACATAGTTGTGAGTAGAATTAAAAAAGTGACAGAAATGAACAGAGTACTAAAATGAGTATTAAGAAAGACCATGTAGGCTAGGGATGTGGCTCAGTGGCAGAACAGTTGCCTAGAATGTGTGAGTCACTGAGTTATATTCCAGGCAAAGAAGTTGGGAAATGGGGAGAGAGAGAGAGAGAATAATATGTGCATATACTATGTTTTTTAAAGTATTAGAAGAATAAGGAAGAGATTGCAAGTTTAATGACCTATACAAGGTAAATACAGAGACAAAATGAGATAGAGTAAGGAGACATTAATTTTTATTTTAAATTTCTCTATAACAACATTTCTATTACCTGAAGTTACAACTTGCATGAAGAAGTAAAACAGAAAAATATTTTTACAGGGCTATTTTTTAAATAATTTTTAATTTATTATTTTCTATCTATGGGTGTTTTGCCAGCATGCATGTCTGTATACCATGTGCATGCAGTGTTCACAGCACCCAGAGAGGGCATTGGATCCCCTGGAACTGGAGTTACAGATGGTTGTGAGCCATCATGTGAGCTGGGAAATGAACCTGGGTCCTGTACAAGAGCAGTCAGTGCTCTTAACCACTGAGCCATCTCTTCAACTATTACAGTGCTATTTTAAAATTATGTTTTGATACCACTGGCAAAAACTTTGAGCTAAAAATAAAAAAGAAATCATTTAGCCAAATTTAACTGTGGATTTAAAAGTAAAACTCCATCTTTTACCATGTTTTTTTAACTTAGTGTCCGTGTCTCCAGAGAGCATTTAGAATAAAATTACATTGTTTTACCATGAAACATTTTTTCTCTTTCTGTAGTGTTTGGATATTTGGAAGGATGCTGAACATAAAGCAGAAAGAATATGAGAGTCCTGTGAAAGTCACTTAGAGCTTCCTACCTCTACATAAGGAAAAATATGTCCTCAAAGTCTCAATGGTGGTTTTATTCTTCCAAAAAACATTCTTATTATGTAATGTTAATAATTATTATGTAAATTAATAGAAACCTGACCACATTTATAAATCATTTTAAGTTTTTTCTTCCTGATTGAATATAGGATAGATTGATATAAAGTAGCTTGTGATTTAATCTAAGTCATTGCAGCCATCCCAGAGGCCAAGAAAAGGTCTTACAGCTTCAACATTGTATCTGTAGGTCATTTGCCCTAATCTTTAATAGTGAGTAGCATAAGAAGACACACACACACACTCCAACTCACACACGTGTACACACATACACATGCATATACACATACACACTCATTCAAACTCACACACATGTATACACATACACATGCATGTACACATACACACACACACACTCAAATTCACACATGTGTATACACATACACATGCATGTACACATACACACACACTCAAACTCACACATGTATACACATACACATGCATATACACATATACACACACATACCACACATACACTTGCTCTGTGAAAGAAGCAGAGAAATAAAAAACTAAAATGCCAGCCTCACTCCTTTCTCTTGAACATGCAGATTAAGAAAATATGCATTTCAGAGCTGCAAGCCCAGTCCCAATTTACAAAACACCCCCACATCTAAAGCTCAGGTAACATTGCAGAGGAGAAGGAAGAAACACTGTAAGAGTCAGAGGATGAGAGACTTTGCTGTGAGATTGTGTCGCCTAGTGACATCAGAAGCTATACCCATGAAGTTTCACCGACATGATTGCCCAAACATGACCTGAATGAAGATGACACCAATGAACATGTCAGACTGGAGTGGGGAAAGCCTATGATACCACAACCCTACAGAAAGAACTACAGGCAAATGAGAAAAGTTGGGAGTGGGAAAGGTGGTCTTCCCTGTGGAAGAGCACACCAATTGGTTATCCTGAAAACATACATACAAATAACATTATGTAGACTGAGCAGGTTATATTTAGGAATATAACTGAAAAGAGGCCATGAATCTGGAGGGGAGTGGGAAGGGAATATGATAGGGTTTGGAGGGAGGGAAGGGAAAAGAAAAATGTTGTAATTATAATCTCAAAAAAAGAATATATGCGCCGGGCGGTGGTGGCGCACGCCTTTAATCCCAGCACTCGGGAGGCAGAGCCAGGTGGATCTCTGTGAGTTCGAGGCCAGCCTGGGCTACCAAGTGAGTTCCAGGAAAAGGCGCAAAGCTACACAGAGAAACCCTGTCTCGAAAAACCAAAAAAAAAAAAAAAAAAAAAAAAAAAAAGAATATATGCATTTATGTAATGTTAAATGTATATAGTGTGAGAATTGCTGAGATATATTCCCCTTATACTGATGACAAATCATGTAAGACATACACAACTCCCTAGCAAAGACCCTTTCTGTCCACAAGTGATTTCTCTGAGCTGCATTCTTGTCACTATGTAAAGTGTGTCAAGATCAGCCGGTGACTTCTTTTCAGCAACCTATGTTGCTACTTTCTGCTAGATCACAGACCTTTACATTTGACCTGCTTCCCTTCAGAAAACCTGCATATCTCATTCCTGAAAACTGCTCCTTTACTCCAGTGACAAGATAAGTGAAAAAGTAACATCCAGTCAGAGGGGTCCCTGGAGCCTGGTGCAGTTTAATCCTGTAATAGATGTGAGGGCCACAAAGTCACACTCGGTGTCCATCTCCAGAGAGTAACAGAGTGGCCTGGGGCTTTTTCAACCCATCCCTCATGAGCTTCTATGATATTTTTCATGACAGGAATTTTTGATGTTCCTGACTAGCAGGGGTAAGGGACCTTCAATGAGCAAGCCCTCAGCTCTTCATTCTCTTCAGGATAAGAAAAAGTGACTCTGGGTGTTGTAATTCCCTTCTACTGAAGTTGAGACTAGGTAGGTGCTAGGTGAGCAGATAAATACTACAGGTAACTCTGTTCCTTGCCTGACAGGCAAGTCAGATACTTTTTCTAAGGCACTCCAGAGTAGTGGTGTGAGGAAACTATATAAAATTGCTTTAATTTTGGTGATTAAAAAAATAGTTACATTTTACAGGGTTCTGTCACTGGGTATTTTTAGGGTTTGTTTTTGTTTTTTATTTTAATGTGTATGCTTGTTTGTGTGTTTTAAGGTATAGAAAAGCTTGGAGTCTGGGCTTTGCATATTTTAAATTTTTAAAAAACAGCTTTAGAAACAATTGCAATAAAATACTTCAAACATCAGTTAGGAAAATGGTAAGACTAGATGCATTTTTTTTTTCAAATTCTAGACCTTGAACCCAGGGCCTTGAATAACTAGGCAATTGCCAAACCTCTAACTCTTCCTTTTGTTTTTTATTTTGAAACAGGCACAGTCACATGAATTTATTTAGGTACCCCTTCAACCTGGGATCCTCTTTTCTAGCCTCCCCCTGTACAGCTGGAATGACAGGCTGCACCACCAGGCTTGAGAGGCAAGATGCACTTCACAGGAGTACTTCCTGCTCTGTAGCCCATAAGCCTCTCAAATGGCAGAAAGCAGATAGCTACTCTAGGGGAAATCCTGCTAAAAGTGATATTAGGACCTGCCTACCTTGTATGTTTCAAAAGTATTCAGTTTCTACCATTTTTATATTTGGGGCAAAACTTCCAAAATGGCATTTTGATATAGAATAACCAAAAATAGAAGTCATACTTCAATCATTTTAGCTTTTTTCAAACATTTAAATATTAGGTTAATAAACCAAACTTACTTCACATGGTGCTCTTCTACTCCTAGCACTAACTAACAACCAGGGCCTTAGTTTCCTGTAATCCCCAAAGTCCCATCCTATGCTATGGACATAATGCCAATGTATAGGAAGAATTTGCATAAATCTGCAAAACTCACTAGCATCTCTTTAAAACTCTTACCAATTTATGACTAACAATAACCGTGGAAAGCCTAATTAATAGGGAGGAATAAAGAATCACATTTATTGGCTTAAAATCTATAGACTTGCACCATATAGATAGAAGACATTGGCCACATGTGGGCATTGAAATGTATAGATATGTCAGTTACAATTAAGTATGGAAGATTCAGTTCCTTGGTGCTCACTAGACACATGCAGTTAGTGACAATGTGAGTGTAGGATGTATCTATACTCATGGAAAGTTCTATTAAACAGAGCTATGTAAACAAATTTGTTTGTAATGCACTAGATATCCATTGCCACTTGGTAGAAAACTTTGATGCTCTATTTAACTTACACAGACATTTTAAAATCCCAGTTTCTTAGTCCCTTCATTATCTGGAATATTGTTGACACACACACACCCTTTTTAACTTTTATTCTTCCCTCATATATTGCATCCTGACCACAGTTTCCCCTCCCTTCACTCGTCCTAGTCCCTCCCCCTACTTCTCCTCTCCCCCAGATTAACTCCTCCTCTGTTTCTCTTTAAAGAGAGAGAGAGAGAGAGAGAGAGAGAGAGAAACAGGTGTAACATGAATTACTAAATGGTCTTATTAATAAAAAAAAAAACCCAGAGCCAGATATTGGGGTGAAAGCCAAAAGATCAGAGGAATAAAACAAGCCAGCCACAAGTTCTAACCACTAGGAAATCTTCAGCCCAAGAGAGAGCTACTTCCTGTATACTCATGCCGATATACCTTTCTGTGCCCTGCCATCTTACTTCCTCTTTCCGCCCAGCTCTGTCACTTCCTGTCTAACTGTACAGACCTCCAGACTTCTATGGCTAACTAGTGCTTGGATTAAAGACTTGTACCACCACACTTGGCTCTGTTCCCAGTGTGGCCTTGAACTCACAGAGATCTAAATAAATCTCTGCCTCCTGAATGCTAGGATTAAAGGCATGTGCTACCACTGCCTGATCTCTGTGTTTAATATAGTGGCTGGCTTTGTCCTCTGATCCCCAGACAAGCTTTATTTGTTAGAGCACAAATAAAATATCACCACAAACAAGCCTCCCAGGTATACCATCGAACATGACCTAACATGATACAGTAAGACTAGGCATAAACCCTTATATCACAGCTGATTTTGGCAAGCCAGTAGGAGGAAAAGGGTCTCAAGATAGGCAAAAGAGTCAGAGACACCCCCTACTCCCATTGTTGGGAGTCCCACAATAACACCAAACTACACAACACAACCATAAGGTATATGCAGAGGACCTAGCTCAGACCATACAGGGACCATGTTTGTCGCTTCTGTTTCAGTGAGCACCTATAATCTCTGGTTAGTTGATTCTGTGGAAGGTGCTCTGACTCCTACCATCCTTCTTCCCCCCTCTTCTGCTGGGTTCCCCTGACTCCACCTAGTATTTGGCTGTGAGTTTCTGCATCTGTTCCCATTGGTTGCTGTATGACACCCATCTGATGACAATTGGGCTAGGCACTGATCTATGAGTATAGATCAGGAATCATTTCATTGACTTTTTTTTTTTTTTTTTTTTGGCCTGTCGCATTTGGTTCTATCCTGGGTCTCTGGGCTCTCTTGCACCTAGATCCTGGTCATCCAGTGACACAATCCTCTTTATTCTTTTATGATTCACATATTTTAATATAAAATTTTGAGGATTTTGTGTATCTTTTGTCTTTTATTAATGACTGAAATTTTCATATTTCTCCCATTAACTAATCAGAATTTTTGTTTGGAATTCTTGGTTTCTTTAAACACTGTGAAAAGAGATACCTAAAATTTTACTGAGTGGAGGACTATGTTATGCGGCTGTTGGTTGATTTGCTTACATCCATGTCATTTCAAAATAAATAGGGCTTTTGTAGGGTTAAAATCTGACAACAGTAGATACTCACCAATTGTATCAACTTAAAGTTGATTTGTGTTTCAGAAATAATTTAAGGATACAAAGTAAATTGTAGAATACTTTTCTCTTTCATGAGACTGTAGGTGATGCACACACATACACACATACACACATAAAATTGTGATATATATGTGTATATATTTAACACAATTAATAATAGTTTGCTTTTACTTTAAAAATCAATTCCTATTATAGTCAGCTCTTAAAGTTCTTGGTCATTTTCTACTAAAGGACTATTAGCAAATGTTAACCTCCATTACGATCAAGTCATTCATATCCAGTGGTTCACTTATATTTGTTTCTGAGACTGATAGGTACATGGAAAAAATATTAACAACAAATTTGTCTTAAGTGATGGAAGTATAGGATTTGAGATTGTTGTAAAGCTGGCTGTGAGAGGGGGACATAATATCTGGCTGAATTCCCCTTTAATATTTAGTCATACATTTTCAGTGAAACAGTAAGTAGTAGAAGTTTAGATCTTGCTAAGAATCTTAAAATGTGAGTCCTAGAACCTTATCATTGGGGAAAAACATAGTATATTTTAGCTGTATGTGGACTTATTTTTAATAAACAAAAAACATAATTTGATTCATATGGTAAATGGAATTATTCTAAGTAATCCATCTATCGTAACATGATTCCTTTAGTTCTTACCTGTTCTCACAGAACTAAAAAAAGCTCTGGACATGGAGTTGGGTTAATTTGACAGAAATGTAGGAGGTTTAGTTCTGAATTGCTTTGTGCTGATTTGTTTTATGTCAACTTGACACAAGCTAGAGTCATTTTGGAAGAGGGAACCTCAATTGAGAAAATGTCCCCACCAGACTGGCCTATGGACATGCCTGTGCTGCATTTTCTTAATTGATGGTTGATATAGGAGGGCTTAACTCACTGTGAGTGGTACTTCCCCTGGGCTGGTCATCCTGGGAGCTATAAGAAAGCATGCTGAGCAAACCATGGGGAACAAGCTGATAAGCAGCATTCTCCTATGGCTTCTACATCATCTCCTGCCTCCAGGTTCCTGCCTTGAGTTCCTGTCCTGACTTCCTTCAGTGGTGGATTGTTACCTAAAAGTTGTAACCTGAAATAAATCTTTTCCTCCCAAGTTGCTTTTGGTCATGGTGTTTTTCACAGCAATAGAAATCTAAGACAACTACCAGAATGTGGCTGGCTTGCTAAACTGAAATCTGACTCAAAAAGCATTTCTGGCAGAATTCCCAGTCCTGGACCAGTTAATTATACAAATGCAGTCATTTATTTATAAATATTCTGGAATTTATTTCCCAGTACCATTCCTAATACTGACATCAAATAAAAGCAGCCTTTTAAGGAGGTAGAAGGTTTTGAGAATATAGAGTATGTGACTTTATATGATGAGCTTTCTCCTTCTCACACAAAGACAGAAAAACTGGCTCCAGTTGACTTGAACATACTGAGAGTTTGTGAGCATCTCTGGTTTCAGGAGATTCCTATCTCTTATGTAAATCCAGTGCATTTTTGAAAATTGTTGTATAAGGCCCAAATTGCCAACATCTAGTCCTTGTACACTTAATGTCACTGTCTTATCACTCTTCTCCTCAGTGCTCATTGAAAACATAAGGCAGTTCTGATTCTAAACCCCAACAGTATGGGAAAGGAAAGGGGACTTCAAGAAATGCCTGTAATTTAGGGCTGGACATGGTTCAGCCAGTAAAGGAACATGCCACCAAGCCTAGTGACAAGAGTTCAATCACAGGAACCCATGTGTGGAAAAAGAGAACTGACTCCTGCATGTTGACTTCTACACATGCACACACCACACACATATACACAATAAGTAAGTAAACGTACCAAAAAAATGCCTGTAATTTAATCCATATCACACCTTGGATAAAAGCTTCTCACAGATTTTACTTCTGAAAAAAATTACTATACAGCATTTTAAAGAAAACAAAACTCTATAAATTATGAGGAGTAGAATAATGATAGGGTTTCAAATAGCATCTTATGCATGGTCACAGTGTTTTCTTTCAGTTTCTTGAATCTGAGTTGATTTTTTAAAAAATCAACTTTTAAAAACCTGCTCTGAAAATGTCTCATTTCTGGTTTAACCCTCATTTCAATTGTTATTTCTTTTTGATAAAATAAAAAATGTAAGTTATTATCACATCAGAGAAAAATAAGTAAAATTTAAAAGAGTCTAAATGGTACAGTCTTCTCACCAAAAATAAATAAGACTAAAATCTCCAATCCAGGAACGAATTGACTTTGAAACTCTCCCAACTTGCAATCTAGTTTTGATAGTAAATGCTTTGGGAGACAAGTTAGGAAAGCAACTAAAACCAGGGGCTGTCTCACGTCCATTGTCTTATTTGTTCCTCATTATACTAGTATATGTTCACAGTTGTTCCCACTGTACCCCAAAAGAAAACTTTATAAAGGGAAACAGGAAGAATCAAAAAATAATTATGAGCATCACAAATTGGACACCTGCTGGTAATGAGCATTGTATCTGTCACTGCAATTTCTTTTTTAATTCGACATTAAATATACAGGCTAAATTCTCTCATTGTCTCCACTTAGGACAGAAACTGCAGCTAAGTTGTACCTATTGTTAAGCAGCACTAGACCTGGGATCTGAACTTGGACTGACCCCAGCAACTTATTTCTAATTGCTTTTCTCCTAGCAGATACCCATCAAAATCTGCAGTGTCCAGATTTGCTGTTACTTCAGCAGCTACTATCAGCCACATTTGGTTCAAACAAGCAAATACTGTGCTAGTGTCTAAACATACTTTATGTTGATGCTGAGTTCAAGCAATGACCAACATCATTTGAATAATAGAAATGTCAGGGCCTCAGAAAGCAACACTGAGGCTAGTGCATACAGACACAAAATCAGGAGACTCTGAAGCAGATCTTCCTGTGGACAGGACACCAGCATCATTTTTCTTTCTGCTTCCTTCCAGTAGATGTAATATTGCCAGCTCCCTTACACTCCTACCATCACAATTCTCTCACCATAATTAATTCAAAGTAACCCTTCCTTTCTTCATTTGCTTTTGTTAAGCATTTTAACATAGCAGGTAGGAAAGTATCTTTGGAAATTGTTATTGAAGCCTGACCATGGTCTGTGGGAGGGATGTCAGGAGTTGGCAGTCCCTGACACCATGACTTTCCACCATGATGGGCTACATCCTTGAACTGTGAGCCAAAATGAGCCTTTCTTTCCTTGATTTTCTTTTGTCACCAAACAAGAAAAGCAACAAATACAACAGGTTTGGCTCAGACATGGCTTCAATAAAATAATCAAGTATAGCACTTACTAGCAAGGAAGTCATTAATTTAGCTGCCTCATTCTGGCTTGGCCTTACTCAATATTCAATAGAAAATACTACAATTTTTTTCTTCACACATTCTACATGTATAAAGATACTTTTCATTTAACAACAAAATATAATTTTCTTTTTACTACTTACGTTTTAAGTTTCATATGTTTACACATGGACTTTAAGTTACATGTGTTATATATAGACTTTATGTTACATATGTTCCATGTGGATTTTAAGTTACATATGTTACAATGTGGACATGTTCTTAGTCAATACTTACGCACTTTAACCTCACACTTCAGTGAAAATAATTACTTGTGTTAAATAAGGTTATATATAAGACTAGAGAGATTTTTAGGACTGCAAAATCACATAAACTCTTCTGGTTATCAGCAAAATATTTCAGATGAATATAGTGCTCTGTGGATTCTGGATGGTGGAAGGTTGCTGGCTTAGTGGATGGTCCTTTTAACAGCAGGTCTAAAGGTAAAGAACAAGGCCTTCAGAGGTCAATAAATATGGCAAGCTTCTCTGGAAAACGGAAAAGGGTTCTGGTGCCAAGAACAGAAGACAACCAATGAGGCAGGTTCTTTTATTAAGACCTGCTATTGTATGTGGATGTTACTTTGCTTTGATCTTATAGATTATATATTATATATTAATATATATTAAATATATTAAAATATATTAATATTTTCCATATAAAATTTTGTGGGCGAACAGTTGAGATATTATTCCCACTTTATCAATGGTAAAGGAGAATATTAAATTTAGTGTTTTTCCAAGATCAGATAGCAATTTTAATATGCCAGGACTACCCCAGAGACATCCACACCCATGCAAGGTAGAGTGACAGGAACTAGATTTAACTGCTCCAAAGGAAACAAGAAATAAATTGGATACTTTGTAAATCAATAGTTTTCAATACAATGGCCATATGGTAACAAAGAACCATGATCCATGTTCCTCAGGGTTCCCTGAGTAACAAATGATGAGTCAGTAATTGTTCCAATTCCGGGGAAGGAGTTTCAAGTCATAATGCAAAGAAGACAGGCCTAAGCAAATCTTGAAGTATCCCTAAGCTGGGGGGATGAAGTCCAGAGATGTCAACGAGGCTTGGGTCTACAAAATAGAAGAGCAGAGAGTGGACAGCTGCACTGAGAAAATGCCTGGAGATCTATCAAGGGCCCTGAGGGGTTCATAATACATGGGTGTTATGTATTATGAACCCCCCAGAAAATAATCCTGTACTTAACATTGCTCTTATATAACTACCATGCATACAAAGAAGAAATCACAGTTTGTTAAAATGAAAAATAGCAGAAGAAATGTCATAATGGCATAAATAACAAAATTATCACAGGAAGACATTAAATGTCTTCATAACTGTATTCTTTGTATTTAGGAAGCTGGAAGAAAGCATGGACATGGTAAGTAGAGACACAGAAAATGTAAGAGTATTGACATTATGCTTCTAGAGGAAAGACACAAATGGGGCAATATGCTTTGATCATAGCTGCTATACTTTCTTCAGAGGGTCCTCAGCTTCAGCCCAGACACATTTGCTTAATACTAGGACTCTTTTTAAAAGCTACTTTTAGAGGAGGGTTAACCACAATCTAACTCCATCTTACATGGAATCTCCTGCCTTGTCCTCTCAGATTCTACTCCCTTCTATGTCTAGAATTCCTTCACTCCTAATTGGCTTTCCTTGGAAAAGAAGCCACTAATAGTCCTCAATGTGGCAACTTCTGAGTTGTTACAAGAAATTTGACATTATGAGGCCACATTCTTCCTACCATGTTCTCTGTTTCACTCTGAAAACTCCAGTTTGATAAAGCCTGAAATGTTATCTTTTCATGTGAAATATAATAGCATGGAAATTAGCACCTTTTTATATTTCTTTTTTATTTAAAGATTTTGAGAATTTCATACATGAGCATGATAGTTAAATCATTTTACCCTCCATTGTCTCCTCTGACTCCGTCTGTGTCTCCATTCCCTCTTGAATTCATGGCCTTTTTGTCTTTATTACTGAAAAAGATACATACACACATGCACACTCATATAAATGCATGTGTGAGTCCTTTTACTGTTTCTTATGTGTACATGTGTGTAATGACTGATTCTTTGTCAGCTTGACACAAGCTAGAGCCATGTAGGAACAGGAAATCTCAATTGAGGAATTGCCTCCATCAGATTGGCCTATAGGCAAGGTAGTAGAGCATCTTCTTCACTAATGATTATGTGGGAGGGCTCAGGCTATTGTGGGTCGTACCACCCCTGAGCAGGTGGTTCTACTTTATATAAGAAAGTGGATTGAACATGACATGAGGACCAAACCAATAAGTGGTCTTTTTCCATGGTTCTTTCCTGCTTCTGAGATCCTGTTCCAAGTGCATGCCATAGCTTCCCTTCATGAACTCTAACTTGTAAGATATAATAAACCCATTCCATCTCAAGTTGATTTTCCTCATGGTATTTATAACAGAAGGCAAACTAAGACAATGTATTTGGAGCTGATCACTTGGGTCTCATGGGACAGGCTCTACCACTTGACTAACCACTTGGTATTGGAGAAAACTGATCTCCCTCCATTGATTGCCTATAACTCTTCATCTATGGGTGGAGCCTTGTGAGATTTCCTCTAGCCACTTTGACATGTCAACCTATGTTATTATGTAGGTCTTATTTAAGTGACCATATTGTTGAGAGCTCATGGGTGTAGCCTTCCTGTTGTATCTAGAAGATACTGACATTAGACATCCTTGTCCTTTACCTCTTTACAATCTTTCTATCCTTTATTCTATGGTCCCTTAGCTTTAGGTTGTAGATGTTGCATTATGGATGTATCAACTGGGGTTGGACATCTCATAAAATTAGCACATTTACAGCTCCCTACAATTCTTATCCAAGGTATAAGTCAAAAGATTAGGAACTATGTTATTCCAGCTAATTAAGAAAAAATATAATGTTATCATTTTATAAAACTTGGAATGTGCTTATGAAAATTAGGCTACTTTTTCTCCAACAAAGCCTAAAAGTCAAGTGACTTATTCAGAATGTTTTATTAGGACTAGATATGCAAACAATGTATATGCTAGTCAACTGTCACTAGTAATCAAAAACACAGCTTATTCATTGATTATTAATCTCATGTAAGTCCTTGTTCAATGAATCTACTTAATTAAAAGCCAATAAGTTCTCCTTATGTATTTTTTTTCTTCATCTGTGTTCCAAAACCTGAAGGAAATATACTTTTGCCAAAACCACAAATGTAGTGTTGTGGAGTAAATTGTAGATAATTCCATAGCAGGGTCATGAAGTTCATCTTAGGATATGTGACAATAAAACATTCAAAAGTAAGATTTTCAAAGGTATTAAAATATTTTAAACTTATCTATTCTCATCATTATATAGCAATAGTTTCCTTCACTACTAATGACCTATGAAGACCAAATGACATTAATTGAACAAATAAAATAACAAGTGCACATGCCTCACTATCGGATTTTTTTCCTGCACCTGCCCCCTAGATTATTTCACTTTAGTGAAATGTAACTTGAAGACACACACAGCATTTTTGACAGTATAGGAAAAGTATAAATGAAAAATAAATGGCTGACAGGGACAACAGAAGAAATGGTGGTGGAGTGAGGCTCAGGCTGTCATCTGAAGTGGTTTCTGACAGGGCTAAGCTCATCTCAGGCACAAGCAGAGCAGTCTGGCTTTCTCAGAGCACTCCCCAACTCTGTCCCATGCATATTTTTTTCCCATAACCTCCAAACCATGGGCCAAGGATTAATGTTGAATGTAGAAATTAAAACAAGGCTATATAGTATTTACCACAAGTATTTGTTATCATGTGAAAATGTTTGAAAGGTGTATGTAGCATC
The DNA here is from genome assembly GCF_007827085.1 of Peromyscus californicus insignis. Taxonomy (NCBI): domain Eukaryota; kingdom Metazoa; phylum Chordata; class Mammalia; order Rodentia; family Cricetidae; genus Peromyscus; species Peromyscus californicus. Next base: position 627,073 of record NW_026294617.1, on the reverse strand, counting down.
TTTCTAAAGCTTCAAATTTGTTTTCTCAGATGTAAAATTATATGGTTGAATTAGGCCATAAATAGCAAGTTGGCAGCCCTAGAACCAAATCCTATTGCAGAAGAGTTCTGTTTAGTTCTACAGTGTTTGTTTGCTCTCATTTGCACTAGTGAAAATATTTCCAGAAAAGATATTTCACATAAAATATGTAATTCCATCTTGTTTTTAAAAATCAGGTTGGCAATAGCTGACACATGAATTCTTTGGCTCTCTTCAAAAATGAGCCTGGCCTTCCCTTCACCACCATGCACACTTTTACATTTCCGTTATTTCCAGATACTGTAAGTATTTGTATATAAGACTCCTGGAGCTCCAAATTTCTATGATTCATTACAAAATTAAATGCCAAGAATCTCTGATTTAAGTTCTTTTAAGAGAAGCAAAAGACTTAAAGAATAGCAGTTCAACTACATACTTTAAATACTAAAGGAGTCTTTGCTTGGATAGCCAAAACAGCATCAATAATACTATATCTGTTTTTACCAATAAAGGGCATACATTGTTCCCCTTACTTCTCTGAAGATGAAAACAATAAGTTTGACTTTTTGCTCTGTATCAAAATAAACCTACTATTGAAGCCCAAATCAACATGGCATAAGCTGCAGATTAGTTTTTTTTGTAAGCATTTTTGTGTTGGGTATAACATAAAGAAAGCATTACATATCTAGGGCATAATTAAAGCTGAACATGCTTTTTATGCACAGCTACGGCTACTGGGATAGACTGGTTTTCCAAAACATATTTTGTGTGTGTAAATTGAAGTTTGTCATACCAAGATGTCCAAAATAATCTGCATATTGTATTATTCTCACAAAATTCCATTGAACCTCACATATCTGCCTGCCCTGGTATAAAGATATTCAGCTTAATTTGTTTTTGCATTATTTTATGTAGCAATAAGGTAATATCAAAATAATACTAGCAGGAAAATATAGTATTATATAATTATTAGAAAGTGCAACCTCTGAAATATTAAATAGCTATCTTGGGGGCTGCAGAGATGGCTCAGGGGCTAGGAGCACTGGTTGCTCTTCCAGAGGACCTGGGTTCAATTCCCAACACCCACATGGCAGCTCATGTAACTCTAGTTCTAGGAGATTTAACTCCTCAACAACAATGCACTCAAAATAAAGTTAAATAAATTATTTATAAAAAATAGCAATTTCTACATGTTAAGTGAGAAATTCAACAAAGAGATAGAAATACTTGTAGCCAGACTTTTCTTTGGGTCATCAGCTCACAAATAATGACATGGAGACTTATTTTTAACTATGAAAGGTTGGCCTTAGCTTAGGCTTTTTACCAAGTAGTTCTTACAACTTAAATTAACCTGTTTTTTATTTTAATCTACATTCTGCCACATGGCTTGGTTACCTCTCCTCTGTACCATATGTTGGACGTCTTCAGTGTCTCCCTGTGGTCTCTCCTCCTTTCTTCTTCCCAGACTTCCTCTCTCTCCCTGGAAGTCCTGCCCATTCTCTCCTGTGTAGCTATTAGCCATTCAGTTTTTTTTATTAAACCAACCATAATGACACATATTCATACAGTGTAAACAAATATCCTGCAAAAATACTAGAACAGGTATAGGCAAGGGAAGTTTTGTACTCTGCATATTGTATTTCTAAGGAAAAAATTTTAATTTAGTATAAGTTGATTCACCCACCAAAGGTGGGTAATGATTTGCTTTTGTTCCTTCAACTTGATCTTACAAATATCTATACTTAAAATGTTTCTTCTTTAATTTCTTAAAAATTGATTTTGTAATTTGCTTTAAGTAATTAATAGCAGATTATATCAGCACATAATCTGATTAAAAGCTTTTAACAATTTCAATCAATATACTGGCCATATGTAGTACTGTAAATTGCACATAAAAGGTAAAATTATATTGGATAACTTAGTATATATATAAGGACATAGGAAAATATATTTAGAATGTAAATATAATGGCAGTTACAATCAATAACATTTGTTGTAATATTTAGTATGTAGCAACCTTTCTCCCCACATTTTATTTAACTCTCATGCTCACAGTACACAGTTGGTTTTTATCCCACTTCAAACAGAAGAAACTAAGGCTAGAAAGAATGAGTAAATTCTTGGTCAATCAGATGATTAATGAGAGATTGTAGCAGGATGACTGTCATGCTTATTATGGCTGTTTTGCTTCCTATGATACGGCAACCAATAGCCTACATCAGCTAAATCAATATTCTCTTTTAATGTTCTTAATGCTGGTGCTAGGGATTTGATTCAGTAGTAGTGTGCTTGAGTGAACAGAGCTCTGAGCTCAATCCCAGCATCACCCAGCCCATGTGTACTGTACACATTTGTAATCCCATCACTCAGGAAATAAAAGCAGAAGGATCAAAAAGTCAAGGTTGTCCTCAGCTACATAACAAGTTCAAAGCCAGTATGTGCTACATGATACCCTGCTTTAAAATAAAACAATTCTAAATGCTTAATAGCTATTACTATGTATTTTAATGTATATATTGGCTTTCCATGCCAGCCATTTACTAAACTTGCTTTTATTCTTGTCTAGTCTATCCGTGCTGAACATATATAACATCCTATATCTTGAAGAAATTATTTTAAATACATTATCCAATTTTGACTTGAAAGTTAAGAACATTTGCTGCTTCATGTCTCATGAGGGCGGTGAGACGCTACAGCATTCGGGCTTGAGCCCAACATGGCAGATTCCCACTGCTGTATACAGTAGCGTCTCCAAGCTGCACAGACCACTGCTTGGCAGATTTAGCTTTTGCTAGTACAGAAAAAAAAAAGAGGTTTCTGGGCAACTGGCTGCTTTGATAGAAGCATAGACCCACTACCTTCCAGAGTTGGCAGACAGCATGGTTCCCAGAGCTGGCAGTGAATTATCTCTATCATGTTGAAAAGCTGAAATGGGCAGAGTCAGCAGCCAAGGCTGCCACTTCAGTCCTAAAAATGAAGTTTAGCAGTTTAAAGACTCTCCTGGACAGAAAAGGATTATAGATTCAGAATAAGACAAACGCAGATGAGATAAACCCTAAACAGTTTACAATGTGTGTAAAGATATATGTAGGCTTAAAAGAGAGAGGAAAAGAAATAAAGACAGTTATATAAAGAAATAGAAAGTTTTAAAAATAAAGTCGTTAAAGAGACAGTAAAGGTAATATAAAAATAAGCCACGAAAAGATCGGTATTACACAGAGAATCTGGATTGTGTTGTCCTTGATATTTTTAACTGCAGAAAGACATTTGATTGAAAAGGCTGTTAAGTTAAATCGATATATGTATTTTAAAGGTATCTTGACTTCAAAATTTGGATCTAAGGATATGTTGTTTTGGAAAGGAGGCTCTGCTTTTGTTTCCACAGAGAGCAAGAGACTATGGATTTGTTCCAGATTAAGATACATCAGGCTTGACCAGCCAAGACCCCCTGAAAGGTCTCTGATGACACCATGGCCCAAATGATCCAACATCCAGAATGGTTTCAAGGCAACTGGCTCAGACATTGCAGCCTTAAAGACTATTTCAGTCAGGACTTGACCATAATTCTTAAATTTTTCAGGATCTCCATAAGAATATAGCACCCTTTATCAGAAGGAAGTAGCCTAGAAAACTATGCTTACATTCCCAAAAAATGGATTATGAATGTTTGTCTTTGTTTAGGTTGTTGGTTACAAATTATTATTGGTCATAGTCAATATTTTCTAAAAGAAGAAAGGGGATATGATATGGAAATATAAGCTATAGATATGATAGGATAAAAGGGTAGATTGTTGAACCTACTTTTAAAGAGTAACTTGTTTAAAATGTTTTAATTGGTATAGATTTTAGCTTATTGATACAAATTTAAAGTTAATTTTGTTATACTATATGTATATTTCTACACTTGTTCAAGGTATTATATTTTTCAAGCTCATTTAAATTGTAATGGATAATTAAAAAATACAGATTAATAATTAGTCTTCTATGATAGTCAAGCTTAATAGTCATGTTAAGTTTTCTAGGTATACATAGACATAATTTAATTAGGTAGATAATCTTCAAATACTTCCAAGACCTACAGAATATGGCATTTTAAATGTTTTAAAAACTTAGACTTTCTGGACAATGAGACACATCTACTCCTGCCAGCACCGATTTACTTCAAAGAGAAAGATGGGCATCAAAGACACTCCATATGGACTTTTTCTTCTTCTTGGCAAAAATAGCCATTTGGGCAAGAAACTGTTCTTGCCTGAACTGCTTGACAAAATGTTGTACTGACTGCACATGCAGGACCCATAGAAAGATGCCCACTGAACTTTGAAAGGCAAAATGGTCCTTCAGGTTCCTGCTTTGCAGAAGAAACTGCCAGACATTCTACAGGACACAGAGAGAAATGACTGAGATACTCTAGGCCTATGGACTGAAGATAGAAGCCCCAATATTACAGAAGAACTTTGGATGACTGTCCAGGCAGACAGCTGTCTCTGTCATTCTAGATTTTGGAATTTGCTTACAATGCTCTTCCTGTTTACTTAGGTAATATTATATCCTTCTGAGGTCTTTGATGTAGTTGAAGACTCGATAGTTATAATTGTAATTTTTCTTAGATATGATAAATGATAAATTAGATATGAAACCTTAGATTCACAAATATAGGATAGATAAAATATTTTCTTTAATTTTACAAAATACAAATAGACTACATATTGTAACTGTAATTCTTGCTTGATAACTGTTTGTTTTATATAATTTTACTATGTTAAAGTTAAAACCTTCCTTTTTAATTAAACAGAAAAGAGGAAATTCTGTCGGATAATGCTTTTGTACACTGGTTTAATAAAACGCCGATTGGCCAGTAGCCAGGCAGGAGGTATAGGTGGGATAAGCAGACAAAGAGAATTCTGGGGAGAGGAAGGCTGAGTCAGGAGACTCCAGCACACCATCCAGGGAGCACATAGGTAAAGCCACAGAACATGTGGCAACATACAGATTAACAGAAATGGGCTGAGTTTAAGTGTAAAAGCTAGTCAGCAATTAGCCTGAGCTAATGGCCAAGCAGTTTTAACTAATATAAGCCTCTGTGTATTTACTTAGATCTGAGAGGTTGTGGGACTTCGAGGCTGCGGGAGCCAGGTGGGACCAGGAAAACTTCAGGTACAGAGTTGTTTATCCTGATTTCAACCTCACCAAAATGTTACCCATTTGGCTCTAGCATACACAAGAAGCTGCCTTCTGATAAGAATTCAGTGACTTTTCCATAGTAAGAGAATGGAGGTTTCCTCACCACTACCCAGGCCTCAGTCATGCTGGGCAACTGCTTTATCACTGAGCTACAGGCCCAACCCTGAGAAAACAAAACTCTTTTTTGTTTTTTCAAGACAAAGTTTCTCTGTGTAGCTTTGGAGCCTGTCCTGGAACTTGCTCTGTAGACCAGGATGGCCTCGAACTCACAGAGATCCACCTGCCTCTGCCTCCTGAGTGCTGGAATTAAAGGCATGTGCCACCACCACCCGGCAAGAACAGAACTCTTAATACTAAAGATGGGAGTGTATAATTCCCTCCAAATTCAGCTGATTTAAAAGGAATAAACCATTATAACTACAACTATACATGTCTATCTAATGGTACTGCTATTGGGAAGGTTTTCTTCAGTAATGTTCTTTGGGAAAAAATCATTACCACATCAGAAAAGCAGCTTTCTGTAGTAGAGGCAAGTAAAAGAAAATCAAGCTAAACCATTAAACTCTGCTTGACCAATTGCTAGGCAATTTGTTCCTTGGTATGCTTAACTTTTCTCATCCTCATTTTTCTCTAATTAGTTTCATTACAATTAGGACATTACTGACATGTTTATTCAACAGGCTATTCCATAGAAAAGAACTTAAAAGTAAATGTGAACCTGAATTTATTTGTGACTATTAAATAGCAGTTCAGATCTGACAGGTGCAAGACTCTGTGACCCTGAGTCTGACACCATCAGGTGTCTGTGAACATGATGCCAGCAGAGGGCAGGATTTGACCTCCTATCACTCCATTCTTGTGGAGAACTTGGGCTAGGACAAGAGTAATCAAGCTCCTTGAAGTGCCTGCAAACAAGTCACTCAAGTCCCTCTGCCTGTGTTTGAATAGAGAATCCCTGAGAGTGTAGTTTCTAGTATTATTTCATAAAAAAATGTTTAGTTAATTCCTACAGTCAGAGCTCCTACTGTAAGTACCTAACTCCATCTTGGACTTTTGAAGAGTTATCCCAAAGGATCTGATCCCTTGGGGGAATTTGAAATATTCCTAGGAAGATACAATACTGAAGTAAAAGATTCTAATAAAATACACTTAGTAGATAACTTATTCAATAAAAGAAAAAGAAAGAATAAGGACCCGAGCAGTGCTTCTCAATTTGACACATATTTATCATGGGTGTCCCCTTTATCATAAAATAATTGACATTACCCCTAGCCTCTAAGTACTAAATGTTAACAGTCTTCCTCCTTCAACTTATTCTGTTGTAAAAATGTAATATGTGTCAATGTTACCAAATGCCCTAAAATAGCAAAATAAAAGCACCTGCTCGAGAGCTTATATATTCGCCTGAAGTATGGAGATTACCATGTCTTCCCTATAGGGCTCACAGTACTTGGGATATAGTAAATATTCATTTCATTTAATCATAAATTATATATGTTACTACTAATAGGAATCCACTATTCCTATTAACTATTCCTTGGAGATTTTTATCTGAATCTGATTCTTGCAGAAGTTCACAGAAGAATAAAGTATTATACAGTAAATAAGCTTGATTGGACCCCTGTACATCACTTTATGCTGAAGTCAGGTATCTGGCATAATAAAATTGACCATTCCCAAAATACCATGGCTAGTCATCTCAAGGATAATCTGTCTTCTTTTATGTGAAGGTCAAAGATTAGGAGCTCTTCCACTAGGAAGTTTGAAGAATAGCTAATGATGTGGATATAAACTTCTAAGTGCTTTGGGAGCTTTCTACATATAGATAAGTCTTTGTAAACATTTCCCTACAGGAGGGTCTGAAATGATCATTTCCTCTCACACTCTTAATTTGATTTGTAATTTTACCCATCTTACAGGCAATAAAAATCAAAATTAATTGGGGAGAAAAACAAATAGATGATTCTAAATTGCCATGGTATTTAGCTGGAAGTGAGCAACTGCAGGTTGCGAAGAAACTGAGCTGAATAAATGTTTGTAAAAACTAGAGTGTTAGATATTTCTAGCCTACCAGTTTATTGTTTGAAATGTCTGTTGACTCGAGGAAAATGGTGTTCTATTTCCTATTAGAGGGCCCCTAACCAAGCTGTAGTGGGTAGCCATTTCAACCTTGATCTGGAAGTTCCAATCCCCATCGAGGCTTCAGTAACTGTCACACCTACAAGGTGGGGCCAAGAGATGACCCTGAAGACCCGAGATCTGGATGCGCCGGCTCTCTTGGCTCCTGGACCCTGGACGCTGGAGGTAGACCAAGCAGAGTTCTCCAGAGAAAACCGCCGGACTGCGCTACGTCTTTCCCAAACCCTGCAACCTACCTATCCCTTCATTTCTAAATTACGCCACTAAATAAACCTCCCTTTTAACTACATGGAGTGGCCTTAATAATTTCACCAATACCAAGCATAATTGCTTTAGTATTGAAAGCTGTATCTTTGAGGAGTGTTGGTTGAGCTAGCTGGAAAAACAAGAGAGTGTTAATATTTCAGGAATAAAGGAAAGCACTAATAAGCTTGCTGTCAGAGTCAAGTTCAGGAACTGATCTGAGCAGGTTTGTTCCTGGCAATAAAAGTAGAAATCCATCCGTGAATTAGCAGTGATAAAATGAGAATTTGCTATGACAAAGTTTAAAACAAGAGGAGATGGTAGTCTTGGTGTATATAGGACAACATCTTCTCTTGATCCTTAAGTATTTAATGCTTTATGAACTATATACCACCACACTATGAAGTTCTTTTTGGCAGAAATGCTCTTTCCAATTGATAAACCAAGCAATGCATTTTATTTTTATCTTATTCTACATTGTGTAGAAGAAAAACTACCCAGAAGACAAAAATGGTACATTATTGCAAATCTCTTGGGATGAACACAATTTTAACTCCTAAGACTATATGCAAATCCTGGGACTATATTTTAATATATTTCAGACCTGATGAGTGACATCCGTTAAATTGTTTATTACTAGTGAAATTTTCATAGGAAGCAGCACTTACCAGTAACTTTTATTTTTCTGTTGGCAATGGATTCTTTACTTTGTATCAGCTCAGCATTCTTAGCTCTTATCACAGGCTGTTTAGTTAGAAAGTGAAAGAAGCCGAACATAGAAAAGAGAAGGAAGGACACATCACAGTAAGGAACAAGGTTTATTACAGTTAGTGGCTTTGTTTCATTTATATTTACGTAGAATTCAAAAGGACTTAGTGAAGCTGGAAAACCTGTCCAATTAGGCAGTGTTTTATTGATGCCTTTCAGTTCCCCACCCACTGTTTTACCCCTTGTTTATACTTTAGTTTCTTTTACTTCTAGTGCACAATGTATCCTAATCTGTCTTTACCAAATTTGCTTGCAATAGAGGCAATTAATCATTTACATTAGTGTGAATCTAACAGCATCAACCAAAGTCCAAAAGCTCTATGATCTCATAGGATCTCCCCACATGCCATCATATTTAATGTTTCCACCAGTCTTCCAAGCCAGAGTAAACATATACTTACAGCTTCATCCTCATCCATTACTTTCCAGATAAAGACAATGAGTCACAGGTGACTGAAATCCCAGCTCCATGCCAAAAGGAAAACATAACCTGGATCTAGATGTTGTGGATGCCATCTCTGTGCACCCCCGTGGCCTTACCAACTTGGGCTCATTGGAGTCATTGTGTCCTTGGGCAGATTGAGGAGTTCTGGGGTAGTTCTAAGTGTGTTGTGGAAGTAGTACACAATCTTGCTCAAGGTGACGGCATTGTAGATAGATGGGAATACATGAAAAAGATATTTTATCAGATAACATTCTGCTGGGCATATGTGGATTCCACAATTACTGAATGTATGAAAGAAATACAGAAAGTAATGAGTAATTCTTAAGCTGTACATAGCAGCTTCTCCTGCTGTCATTTTTTAACCCATCCAGAGGTCAGATGAAAACATTCAACCTGAGGTAATTTTGTTACTCATTGAATTTGAGTTTGCCTATTAATCATTATTATTGGCAGCTATGCCATATTTGGAAACTTAGATGTCTATACTATAGTGTTTTTCAATTATTAGTATGCATCAAAATCACCTGTTTGCTCAACCCACTGTTTCTGATTCAGTGGGTCTAGGTGGTGCCTGAGTCTTGCTTGCATTGTGAATAAGCCCTGAATGATACTGAAGCAGGGACTTTGCTCAAGCCGTCATGGAGCCTGCATGGATGTCTGTGAGCCAAGCTCTGCTGTTGTTTACAGCAGCAGCTATCTCAAGTATGGGAAGCATTTGATCATGGCTAGTCTCAAGTGAGATGTGCTGGAAACATAAGTTATATATCACTATTTGACAAAATGATGCAATGAGATGCAAACTATCTAGTAATTGCTTAGATTTTTGGTTTTTTTTTCCTTTGTATTGAGAATAGATTTTTTTGTTTATTTATTTATTTTTACATCCCAACCAGTTTCCCCTCCCTCCCCTCTTGCCAGTTCCTGTCCCTCCCCTCTGCTCCCCACCTCCCTTTTACCCTATCTACTCCTCCTTCTCTGCTTCTCTTCAGATAGAGGTGAACATCTCATAGATATCCACCAGCCATGGTATATCAAGTTACAGTGAAACTAGGCACCTCCTCTTCTATTAAGGCTGAATGAGGCAATCCAGTAGGAAGAATGGGTCCCAAAAGCCAACAACAGAGTCAGAGACATTCCCTGCTGTCATTATTAGGAGTCCCACAAGAAGACCAAGTTACACACTGCAACACATATGCAAAGAGCCTAGGTCAGTCCCATGCAGACTCCCTGGTTGTTGGTTCAGTCTCTGTGAGCCCCTGTGAACCCAGGTTAGTTGGTTTTGTGTTTTTCTTATGGTGTCCTTCATACCACTTGGCCCTCCAACCTTTCCTCCCCTTCTTCCACAGGATTCCCAGAGTTCTGCCAAATGGTTAGCTGTGGATCTCTACATCTGTTTCCATCAGTAGCTGGGTGAAGCCTCTCTGATGACAGTTGGACTAGGCATCAATCTATGAGTATATCAGAATATCGTTAGGAAACATTTTATTGACTTTTTTTAACCATTTGTGTTTGGTTCTGTCGTAGGTCTCTAGGCTATCCATCCTCCAGGTCTTGGCCCTCAAGGGGGGACTCCCTCTCAGGGTATAGGTCTCACACTATGCCAGTCATTAGTTGGTCACTCTCACCATTTCTGCACCATTTTTACCCCAGCACATCATGTAGGCAGGACAAATTGTAGGTCTAAGGGTTTGTGGCTGAGTTGGTGTCCCAGCCCCTCCACTGGAAGTTTTACCTGGTTACAGGAGATGGCTGATTCAGGTTCCCTACCTGCTATTGCTAGGAGTCTTAGCTGGGGTCACCCTCATAGATTCCTGGGAGTTTCCATTGCTCTAGGTTTCTAGCTCATCCCAGAGATGCCCCTAGATTTCAGCTTTCTCTCTTAACTCTCTCCCTCCCTCCACCCCCTCCCCCCACCTGATCCTTCCTGTTTCCATCCCTATTCCCCCTTCCAGGTCCCTCCCTCCGTTCACTGGCAATGTCCATTCTATTTCCCCTTCACAGTGCAATTCATACATCACTTCCGCCATCCCTCCTCCACACATACACACCTCCCACATTGAGCCCTCTTTGTTACTTAGCTTCTCTAGGCCTGCAGGTTGTAGCATGTTTTTCCTTTACTTTACAGCTAATATTCAATTATGAGTGAGTACATACCATGTTTGTCTTCTGGATCTGGGTTACCTCACTGAGGATGACCTCAAGACCCATATATACCATTCCTGAGCATATACCCAGAGGACACCCCTCCATACCACAAGGACACTTGCACAACTATATTCATAGAAGCTTTATTCATAATAGGCAGAAACTGGAAACAATCTAGATGTCACTCAACTGAAGAATGGATAAAGAAAATGTGATACATTTACACAATGGAGTATTACTCAGCTGTTAAAAACAATGACATCAAGAAATTTGCAGGCAAATGGATGGAACTAGAAAACTTCATAGCTTAGATTTAATTAATTATATTATTAAAATTAATTTCATTCATTATCAGTTTGATTTGATTTTAATTTATTTCTTAATGTGGCCACTACAAAGGTTGTGCTTACATATGTGGTTCATATTTCACTTTTAGATCGTACTGTCCAATATAAAGGACTAAAAATAAAATAGAGATTAGTTAACAACAGAAGATTCACCCCGCAAAAGAAACACTTTGCAGTGAGGTCAGAAAAGCAAAGAAATGCTATATGTTGGTTAAGATTTTGCCTGAAGGTCCCAGTTTGTACCTCAGCACTTGTCACTAGTTTTAATGTACAAATTACACAATATCCACCAGCCACATGTCGTTCATCTTTAATTCTTAAAACCAGCCTGGTGAGATGGCTTAGCTAGTAAAGGCTCTTGTCTTACTGTGAAGTGAGCTCGGTCCTCAGAGACCACATGGTGGAAGGAGAGAACTGACTCCTGAAAGTTGTCCTCTGACATTTACACACATGTGCAAAAACCCACATATACACAACATAAACACTAAATTAATCAATTAATAAATTAATAATAAGATATAGTAATTCTTAAAAATAGGCTTAAGATTAAATAGCAAATGTTTCTACTGAGTTTAAAAATTAAAAATTTCCCCCAATCTTTAAAGCTCAAAGCTGTCTTTACTTCAATTGACATGACTTGCCCTTGAATAACCTTATAAAAGGTTATATTTTCAATGTGTATTTGTCTTCCAACCCTCTCACTTTTTACCTGTAGCAAATATGAAAAAGAAGTAAGAACAGGTGGTGACATTCCCAGTTTTAGCACCTTGTAATGTTTAAGGAATGACAAAACAGGAGATTGAATTGCTGCTTAGAGGTGATTGATGAGTAAAAGAACAGAGTTTTCTGGAACTCCAGTCTTGTCCAACTTTACTTGGGTCCTACAACTTCTGTAGCATTTTAAAATTTAAAAACAAAAATAAAACTTTGAGCTAGAGAGAAGGCTCAGTAGTTAAGAGTACTTGTTGCTCTTGCAGAGGACCTGATCCAATTCCCAGCACCCACATAGCAGCTCACAAACATCTATAACTCCATTCCCAGGAGATCTAACACCCTCATCTGACTACAAAGGCACTGTACACATGCAATGCAAATATATTCATGTAGGTAAAACACTTATACAATGAAATAAAGGAAATCTAAAAATTTTAAAAAGTTATGAAAAGAATAATGTATACAAGAACATGGTCCCAAAAACTGTATCTAGGACAAAATCAGATAACCTGAATGTCCTTCATGACATTCATTCTTTTAGGACAGCAGGTCCTGAAGCTCTCAAAATGCTGAATCCTCAAAATGATTGAATCCTTCAAATGCTACATGATGTGAATCCAGGTAGGATCTAGACTTGTCACCACTACTTTATTATCCTAAGGCTTCAACATGGAAAGAGCATTTCTTTGAGTGGTAACTTTATAAAGAAAGAATGAAATTGTTACTATAAAGATTGTATGTGGAATTTCTTCATTTATCCTGAAAGTCTTTTGATTTTGTTGTTCTTAATTATAATTAAGTATAAAAGACTTAATTATAACTAATCCTTTAATACAGGATTTTATTAATATAGGCTATAATCTAAATTTATACATAAAGAACTGACTTAATAACATATTCTGCTTGCCATGCCAAGTTGCCTTCATCTTCAAAAGATGCATATCCTTTCAAAAAAATGTGAGAATTCTCTTAAGTATATGATCTCCCTTGAGGTTGCAGAAGCCTAAAGCCTCCAAGTCGAGGGCTTGGATCAAGTTCACCCAGCTAGCAAAAGGAAAAGCCACAATCAGAACTTCCTCTTTGTCCATGGCTGGTTTGCAGACTGTAGTTTCAAGAGTATTCCTACTATAATAATAATAAAAAAAAAAACATTTGGACAAATGTATGCAGTATATTATATATTTTCTGCTTTTATATTTAAATGTTATAGCTATGAAGTTTATGTTTTTAAAACCTTAATCTAAAATTATGTCATGCAGGCAATAATGCCTAGAAGAAAACTTGTGATACATATACATTCTAGTTTCAGAAGGGTCTAAATCAGTACTGTCTTGCCTGACTAGTCACTTCCCCTTCCCTTTAAAGTGAGGTTTTAAAATGAAATAAAAGTTTCATTAATTGAATCAGGTTTCACAAAAAAATCTGGGGTGTTGGGGCTAGAGAGCATCAAAGGTTCTTGCAGAGGAAAGTTTCCATTCCCAGCACATACATCAGACAACTGCCCTTGATCTGGCTCCAGAAGAGCAGATCACCCTACTTCCGACCCTTGAACACCTGTATTCACATGCATGTACCCACAGAGATGCACAAATGATAACAAATAAATGAAACTGCATTCACACACCGAAGGACAAAGATATTACTGAGAAGCCGATAGTGGTTATTGCCTTGTCATCCATTGACTAGGACTGCCCTAATCAAGTTTCAGGACCACATCAGAACTGTTTCGCTCCCCATGGCCAGGCTGCTTACCTAATCAAGTGTGGTGGCCATAGTGGAAAAGCTCTGTGAACTCTAAAGCCTGAAGAATTCAACTGTGAAAAAGATAGAAATCAGTTTACTGGCAGGCTTCCATCTAGTTTTTTTTTTTTTTTAATTTTCTTCCTTTTCTAACATCCGGAACTCTCACCTCTTCTTACTCCTTAACATACAGAGAATATTTTCGGCTGACACCAGAGTGGCAAGGGGAGAATTTTTTTAAGCACAATAATTAGACTTGTTCACATATCTTTGATCTCTATTGATTTCTTTTTTCTTTTTGAAATAAAAAACGAACAAAATGCAACCAAGAGTTTGGGATAATTGGGAGGAGGTGCTTGGGACATGTGTTATTTTGACTGTAATTCAGAGTAAGTAGGGTTTTTTAGATAAAGGGACTTATCTTATTTCTGGGAAACTGAGATATGGGATTAATATTTTACTTTTATCAACATGCATATCCTAGTTTGAAAGGAACTTCTGCATTTCCTTTTGTAAAGCTAGAGTCTAGGCCAGTGAGATGGCCTAGTGGGTAAAGGATGTGGGCACCAAACTCAATGACCCAAGTTAGATCACCAGGATCTACACAGTAGAAAAAGAGAATGAACTTTCTTAAGTTGTCCTCTGACCTCCACTTGTGTGCTTGTGGCATGTACACACACACACACACACACACACACACACACACACACACACACACACAAATGTAAGGCTTGAAACAGTCAAGCAGGAATTCTTAATACACAGGCAATCAAAATGTTTGAGGAATAAAGGAACACACAGCAGCCATAAAATAGGTACAAAGTGTTAAGAAATAAGAGCACATAGTTTTGTTTTGTTTTATATTTTAAAGAAACTAGTAGACTAAAATTTTAGTGCCAACTTCTGTGAGTTAATGAATTCACAGTGAATAATTACTGGCAGTTGTTCCCTGAAATGTTGCTGGGGAAGATGGACATATAAAAAAAAAGAAAGGGCTGCTTTCTAATGTCTGATTTATAAAACATACACAAGAAAGAAAGTGGGTTTATCGACCTGTCCAAAACTGCAAATGACTATTCCTTTTATACATGAGCTACTTGTAAAGAAGAATTGAAATACAACTGTTTGACCTTTGAGCTCTATCATTATTAGCATAGGAAACTATGGAGTATGTTTTCTTTAAAATGCAAACTCATTAAAAATAAAGCAACATGCAATCAGAAGTATTGGAGACTCTTTTATACTAAGGAAGAAAGAAGAACAATCTTTTGTCTTCTGCTTGCTTCAGGGAACCAAGGAAAATGTGAAGAAACACAAATACCTACAAGAGCAAGCAGACTGAAGGTCCCACCTGACTCATGGCAAATTTGTTCAGCTGCTTCTAATTACATTTTACCCATACTCCTTGAAAAACAGCTTGGAGTTTTTAAGCCTTTTAATGGCAACATGAGAAATTTACAACTGATAAACCTGTTTTGTATTCTCTCATGGTTTCCTTACTGATAGGTGTTCTGAGTCAATGCTTGCCTTGCATATATAAAAAAAAGTAAAGTTTCAAATAAAATATTTATTAAACATGATTTGAAATTAATACTGGTACTTTCACATAATCTCATGTAATTATATGTTTCATGTTCAAAGAGAATCACACCCCATCTTACAGATGATGAGACCAGGGCTAACATCCAGAGAAATGGTATGACATAACCAGAGTCACACTGTTCTAGAAGTGACAAAGAGTAAACTATTAGAAGTATTTCTGCTCCAAACCCTTCCTCCCCAGCCTACGGAAAAATGGCGCGTAAAATTCCTGTATACCACAGAGCATGCGCAAAAACAATAACAAGACCTAAAGTTAGAAAGGCTTTCCCTTTGGCTCTTTAATCCTTATTGAAAAATTTAACTGCTACATAAATCCAAAATATATCCATATGGCTATAGTGCCATGATATTCCAATATGTGTACCCATTGTGTGATGTCTAAATGGGGCCAAATGTTTCTATCTCCTCAAATATTTCTCATTCTCATTTCTGTATGAGAAATACATTCAGAATCCTTTCTTTCAGCTTCTTGAGATGTACAGTACTCAATCATCATCTAAGTCACCTTACTATGTCATAGAACAATAGAATTGCTTACTGCTACCTGACTGTTCCTTAATACCTATTTGATGTTACTATTGTCAGCATTCTTTTTTTTTTTTTTTTTTTCAGAATCCAGCTCAGAGGGTGCAAGTAGAAATGCAGCTACTTTCTGTGTCTTACAATTTTCATTTTCCTAATGTATCACAGCGCTTCCTCCTTAAGATTCTTACCCAAACAGTTCCCTTTTAGCTTAAAAAAAAAAGAGCCCCAGTAACACTCTTCTTTTATCCTCAATGAAGGCAGGTGCCAATTACAGGAGTTCCTGTATAAACTGATGACATGATTGTTCTATGGTATGGTTAAGGGGAAGGTTTTTATTGCAGACAGGAGAGAGATAACAGCCAGAGACATCAAGGAGAGTCCAGAGCAGAGAGGGAGAAAGAAGTAGATTAACCTGGCCATAAGAGAAGCAGGAGCAGAGCAGAAAGAGTGAGAGAGAATGGAGGGGGGGGAAGAGGGGAGAGGTAGAGAAAGGAAGAAAGAGAAATGGTAGACAAAGAAGAGAGAGGAGGAGAGAGACAGAGAGAGCGTATCTAAAATAACAGTGTTATAAGGGTTATGAGTAGCTGAGGGGAGGGAAATGTGTGAGGTGGAAGGAGTTTAAAGTAGGGGAGAAGGGATAGGAGACCAGCATGGACTTTGAAATGTGTAATAGGCACTTGAGCTACTGAAGGAGCCTAGAGGCCAGCATGCACTTTGGTATGCTAATAGATATGACAAATAGCCATTTATCTCTTCTGTCTTTTGGAATTTGGGAAATAGAATTTCCTATGGACCTGACAGTTCAACTTTTCACTCTTCTATAAGCTCCATGTTTCTCTAGGAAGGCTTATCAAAGTAGTATGATGGGAGACAGTGTGAAGCTTGGTCTATTTGAGGGACCCCTGGCAGTGGGATGAGGATCTATCCCTGGTGCATGAGCGGGCTTTTTGGAGTCCATTACCTATAGTGGGACGCCTTGCTCAGCCTTGACTAGGGGGTTGGGGGTGAAGGTGGGTGGCTTGGTTCTGCCTTAACTGAATGTACCAGGCTTTGCTGACTTCCCATGAGAGACCTACCTTTTTGAATGAGGGAGTGGGGGACAGGCTGGGGGAGAAGACTGGGTGGGACAGAGGGAGGAGGAATTTGAGGGGGATCTGTGGTTGGTATGTAAAATGAATAAAAAAATTCTTAAATAAAAAAAAAGGAAAAAAACAAAGTAGTGTGAATGCAGAATGGAGAGTGTCGTGGCACTCTTCCATTCAGAAAGACCCAGTGAACATTTGGACCAACATTTTGAAGAGGTTATTTAGCATCTGTAAATTCTTAACAGCCAAGTCCCAGAGATGTGTTGTAGGCACATGTAAAGAGCGAAACGTGCAAGCTGTAGAGCTTCATCTCAACTACCTCTTGGCTGGCCAGTTTGCTGCCTTTAAGTTCTTACTGTTCTCTTTCCCCCTCACCTTCCATAATCTAAATGCTTTCTCTAAGTTTTGCTCCCCTTTTCATGCCCTATACTTATCACCAAGCTGGGAAACTATAAAGAGAACATCCCACATGCCCTGGAACATAGTGGAGATGATTGGATCCCTAAGGCCCCTGTCCCCCTGCTAGAAGTGACAATTTAAAGGAAGAAGACTCTGCCTATGCTCATTTGCATGTTTGACAGGATATGAACATAGCAGGTGTTGGGGACTGTGATAGATAAGTGAGAGCTTACAGAATATATCTGTCCATATTTATTTTCCTTTGTTCTTGCCCCCTAAAATTCCTCTTCCCTCCTTATATTCTTTTTTGTTTGGTTGGTTTTTTTTGTTTGTTTGTTTTTTTTTGTTTTTTGAGACAGGGTTTCTCTGTGTAGCTTTGGTGCCTGTCCTGGATCTCACTTTGTAGACCAGGCTGGCCTTGAACTCGCAGAGATCTGCCTGCTTCTGTCTCTGATCTGCTGGGATTAAAGGCATGCGCCACCACCGCACAGCCCCTCCTTATATTCTAGAGAAATGTATTTCCTTGTTAGGTGACTCTTGTGCCCAGGTCATAAGACCCCCCAAGCAAGACCACCACAGAGCCAATATCGATGCAAGCACACAGAGGTTTTTTAATAACAAAACAAGCAAGCCCTGGGCTTGGTCCACACCCAACATCCGACACAGCACAGTGGGTGGAGGAGGACAGCCCTGAGTACTCACTTGAAGTGGTTTATATAGGAAAGGTTTACATGCAGTTTGGGATTGGATGAGGGGGTTAGGGGTAAGGTAGTTCTTTGAAGTTACTGGCTGAACTATAAGCATGAGGTTACTGATGGCAAACAGGATTCAGGGTATCTACAGAGATATAAATTTTTTACTCCCTATGTCCTGCTTTTGCTGAACCCAGGATAGATACATTCAGATTTACTGTTCCAGTCCTATTCTCTGTTAAGTTCAATTTCTGGTCAGTTGAGTCCATTACTCCGCATATTCTGTTTTACCAAGTCCAGGATATATAGATTTCAGCCTTATCTTCCCATGAGTTCAACTTCTGGTCAGTTCTAAAACTGCTGGTCAGCAAATACCATTAGAGGAGGTGAGGAGAGAGCATCTCTCAAGATGGCTACTGATTTTTCCCTTTCAGTGACAAGTCTTGATCCTAATTCAAATAGTCATGGAATTGTTCTGATTAGTATATTCAGTCCTGTGTCTAGAGTCTCTCAAGTAATACACTCATTAATTAATCAAGACCTCATTAAAATTTCCAAGCATGCTCCCTGTCTTGGTCAGGGTTTCTATTGCTGAGATGAAACATCCTGGCCAAAGCCACTTGAGGAGAAAGGGTTTCTTTCATCTTGCAGTTTGTAGTTCATCCTCCAAGGGAAGTCAGAGCAGAAGAGTTCCCCCCCAGGGAACCTGGAGGCAGGAACTGATTCAGAGGTATCAGAGGGGTGATGCTTACTGGCTTGCTCCTGTAGCTTGTTCACCCTGCTTTCTTTTAGAGCCCAGGGCCACCTGCCCAGGGACGGCACCACCCACAATGGACCAAATCAATCACTAATTAAGAAATGCCCTACAGGCTTGGCTACAGGCCAGTCTTATAGAGACATTTTCTCAATTATGTTTCCCTCTTCTCAGATAACCCAAGCTTTTGTTGAATTAACAACAATAAATCATCCAGGACACTCCCCTAGCTGTTCAGAGCAATCCTTCGCACCTTAACTACTAGCTGATGTAAATCATTTGAAATGCAGGAGAAGCAGACCTCAGCTTGTAAACTGGATTACAAATCTATACTTACAAATTTGTCCTTTCAAATGCAGATGTTTTCCCTGTTTATTCTAAGCTGAGTAGTCTCAGACTAGTCAGTACAATTTTACTGACTCCAAACAAAATTAAAGGAACCAACTGATTTGTGTGATGTCAAAGTAGGGTCAAGAGGGGAAGAGGGAGGAGGGGAGACTTTCTTCCTTGCTCTAGCAATTCAGGGCTCCCAAGAGATGGTCATACTTTAAGTGAATTTCTTTCTATTTTCTGTTGTCCTTATTTTTAAGCCAAGCCAAATATTCCTACTCTTGGTACAGAGTTCAATCTGGCCTCTTTCGTTTTTTAAACATTTGTTAACCTTGACATTTCTAAATATTTTCCTGAGCAAAATCTAGCTACTTCCAACTACATATGAGAGTAACAGCAAAGAGGTAAATTAATCTTTACTACGGTATGAATGACTACTAGTTCATGAAAGTTTTATGAAGTAATCAACTTTCATAAAGAATATTTATCTAAGGAAATTATACTGTTAGACTGGTGTAAGTTCCATAACTATAACAAAAGCAATGAAAAGGTAACCGAAGCAAAGGGAAGTCCTCCTGATTGAGAAAGACTTTAGTTTATCTCTCTCAAAGCCATGGGTTCTGTAAAGTTATTTTTTTCCTTGCAATTTGTACTGTTTTATAAACCACATATGTCTATGGTTCTTCTGCCCATTGTTTTCATTCTCTTGTTAATATTGCCAAATTGACACTGTATATATTCCATGAGACTCTATGAGCAAGCAAGAGCATAAATTGGGGCTAATGAATCCTATAGAAAGTCATCTCAGTCCTATACACTCACAACATTCATACCACTTGCCATTCACTCTCAATCATGGGACCTTCATCAGTCAAGTGGTGAGGATATGTCAAGATCCTTAGAGGGTCAAAACACATGTCCAAAGTTCCAAGACTATTTGGAAAAGTTGAGAAAATTTCACAGAAAATATGGCACATGGAGTAGGTAATGCCTATGTGTAGTTGCTAATATTCCTATCAGTGAAAGGAGTAAGGGGTTTAAATTATATAAAGCTGTATGCAAAGGAAAAGACAATGAAGGTAGAACTTAGACCCTTAAAGAGAGAAAATAGCTTTAACTACTCAGGAAATATAAAAAGATCCCTTCTATTCTAGAGTGTTATCCTCTCAAATCCAGTAACTGAAGTCTCCTGCATTGTACTTTGATAGACAAGAGTACAGAGGCCAAACACAGCCATACAGGGAAGAACAATAGAACTATATTCCTGTTCCTTTTCTTCCCCAGGGCACATTGTCAAAGCAAAATGCACTGTCACATGCTTGTAGGAATCTGATTATGACATCATAACAGAATCTGTGTAATGAACAGCACGGCCTGCCAGGCTACCCTCACCTCAGAGCACTCCAGCTCGACACCCTGCCATACTACTCTTACAGAGTCTCAGGACTTCCTCCCAGGACTTCCTGATGGATTTACATAAGACAGAATGTATGGAATTTTAAAACAACATAGGTGAACAGCTGAAGTGTTGATCATGTGAAATTTTGGGAAAATATCCACATAAGTCTCTATGGAACTCCTTTCTAAGCATCTAAACATCTGAATACCATAAACAACTGTCCCTGTTCTTCGGTCCTTACTAGAGATATGTCTTGGAAATAATTCTAGCCTAATCTGTTCATTTGACACCCTTACTAGTCAAATAGCAAATTAAATAGTTAACTTTAGCATTAAGTCCAGAAAGAGCCAACAGGAATGAAAGTCCAAAAAGGCATTTTGGTAGACTGAGTTTGGAATTTAAAAAATAGAAAATTTCATCCTGAAGCAGCCTGAAAAACCATGGAAGGAATTTTATT
Source organism: Peromyscus californicus insignis (assembly GCF_007827085.1). NCBI lineage: Eukaryota > Metazoa > Chordata > Mammalia > Rodentia > Cricetidae > Peromyscus > Peromyscus californicus. The sequence continues at coordinate 606,087 of NW_026294617.1, read as the reverse complement.
CCCCAAAGCATTGAACTCTCCTTATACTACCCCTCTTAAGTCTATTCCCACAGTGACCAACAGCAGCTGACTGCTTAAGAGAAAACATTAATGCTAAATAATAATGCTAAATACCCAAGCAAAGATCGAGAGAGGAAATAAATTAAAGAATAAGGTATGTATACACAACACTCTTTAAAGATCTGTTAATCAGCCCTGCTCAGCCCAGGAATAGTTCTCAAGTCATTCACAATAGCTAATTTAGTTTGGCAGTATTTTTAAATGTTGTTGTCAATCAACTTGGAAGCTAGGATTTACCAACTACAGAGATCTAATGCATGATCTAATATTTTTCCAAAGACTAAAGATGAATTACTGGAGTTGTAATTGAGAATTAAAATTGCTCATTTACAATAGAAACTTACACTTTTTAAAATAAATCTTTGTTTTCTCCAGGTACGTTTTGAATAGTGTCTGATAACAACTCACCCCAAAAGAGCAATATGATCCTTAACTCCTCTACTGAAGATGGAATTAAACGAATTCAAGATGATTGCCCCAAGGCTGGCAGGCACAATTACATTTTTGTCATGATCCCTACACTCTACAGCATCATCTTTGTGGTGGGAATATTTGGAAACAGCTTGGTGGTAATTGTCATTTACTTTTACATGAAGCTGAAGACCGTGGCCAGTGTTTTTCTTCTGAATCTTGCCCTGGCTGATTTATGCTTTTTGTTAACTTTGCCACTGTGGGCTGTCTACACCGCTATGGAATACCGATGGCCCTTTGGCAATCACCTTTGTAAGATCGCATCAGCCAGTGTCAGTTTCAACCTTTATGCCAGTGTGTTCCTGCTCACCTGTCTCAGCATCGATCGCTACCTGGCCATTGTCCACCCAATGAAGTCTCGCCTCCGCCGCACAATGCTGGTGGCCAAAGTCACTTGCATCATCATCTGGCTGCTGGCTGGCTTAGCCAGTTTGCCAGTCGTCATCCACCGAAATGTATTTTTCATTGAGAACACCAATATCACAGTATGTGCTTTCCATTATGAGTCTCAGAACTCAACACTCCCTGTTGGGTTGGGCCTGACCAAAAACATTCTGGGCTTCCTGTTCCCTTTTCTGATCATTCTCACCAGCTATACTCTAATTTGGAGAGCCCTAAAGAAGGCTTATGACATTCAGAAGAACAAGTCAAGAAATGATGATATCTTTAGGATAATTATGACTATTGTGCTTTTCTTTTTCTTTTCCTGGGTTCCCCACCAAATATTCACTTTTCTGGATGTGCTCATTCAGCTGGGCATTATCCGAAACTGTAAAATCGCTGACATCGTGGACACTGCTATGCCTATCACCATCTGCATAGCTTATTTTAATAATTGCCTGAACCCTCTGTTTTACGGGTTTCTGGGGAAAAAATTTAAAAAATATTTCCTTCAGTTTCTGAAGTACATTCCCCCAAAGTCCAAGTCCCACTCAGGCCTGTCAACAAAGATGAGCACTCTTTCCTACCGCCCTTCAGACAACATGAGCTCATCGGCCAAGAAGCCTGTGTCTTGTTTTGAGGTGGAGTAAGATGTTCAAAGCCTGCTGGTGAAGTGATCATCTGACAGAAGAAGCCAGAGGAGCATTTGGCTAGACAGCTCACTACCAAAGAAATGTTCAACCCCCACCCCTTTCAGCATTGAAGCAGAGAATGGATTTGGTGAACTATACATGCTTTCTAAAGCAATAAACAAAAGCTTTTCTTTTCCTTTAGAACAAATAGGAGCAAAAACACTGTTCATCACCTTTTTCAATGACTGGAAAGCTGCTCTAAGGACAATGTCAAAAACTGAGTGACTATTGATTATGAAAAAATGTACTGGCAGAAAAACAATGTCTCCTGTCTCTTCTCATTCTGTTACTTTTGATTTCCACATGAAATTATTTAGAGTTAATATTAAATCTGTAGACAAGCAATATGGAGATGGGAGGTCATCAGTTTCCAAGGGGCAGAGAAGCTTTTCCAACTGTTTAGCTACTAATGACTATGGTATCATTGTCCCTGCAGTTTGCTAGGCAGTAGTCATCAAGTTTCAAGATGTTTGTGAAGTTCTACCAGTAACTTAAGAATCCACACTGCCAAAACAGTGCCCACAAAATAGCTTGCCTATATAATGGTGTTACAGCAGTCACACACCAAAGTTGAACCACTTGTAAAGCTATGATTCTGTCTCAAGTAATTGTGTCTTCCTAGGACGACCAGTTTTATTTCTTATCTGAGAATTGTATAGTCTTTGTTAAGCAGATTTGTCATAAAATATGTCTTACAGTTCTAAATATATATATATATATATATATATATTCTATGTGTATATGTATAGCTGTATCTCTAAGCTGTTTGATTAAAATCTAGCAAACATATTTATCTTGAAGTAAAAATTTATCATAATGTATTTAATCTTCACTACTTAAAACATACATTGATTTATTTTTTAATTAAACTAAGAGTAAACATGAAGATATTTTGTTTGTTTTAGTTATAACTTAATATGGGTAGTTATAAACTTTCCATTTTTTTATTACACTTATTTATTGTGGGGCATACACACACCACAGCACACATGTGGAAGTCAGAGGATAACTTGTGGGAGTCAGTTCTCTCTGCCTGCCATGTTGGTTCTCAGGATCCAACTTAAGTCATCAAACTTGGAGGCAAGAACCTTTAACCACTGAGCCATTTCAATGGACACTATACATTTTTAAATCTCACTTTTGAAAAGATATAGAAGGAAACACTTCATTATAATAAATAACATGGAATAAACACATCCTTATGAAATTTTCAGAGTTATTCTGTACAACAGAAAAAACCATCCATTCTTTATAACATAAAGTAATACATTTTTATCCATAATTTTTAATATTGGGATTTGTCTAATTATTTATGTGACCACTGTAGAAAAAATTATAAGATACATAAAACTGATAAAATAATAAAAGTGCCCCAATGCAAACAAAAAAATGATCTTATTAACATTTCAGTCCATTTGCTACTGATATTCTGTGCTCAGATACAGACATAAATTATTACATTGAATCATAATAAGCATAGAACTTTTTATTTTTCACTCAGGGTGATAGCACAGTAGCTTCCTACCCTAATAAGTTTTTCTCAATCATTGTATATTTGATTGTTATCAGATAAAGACATACTTTCATGTAGTTAGCTAGTCACCAACCTGGGACCTTTTGTTTTGCTTTCAGCATTGTGAGTTTCACTAAGATGAACATTGAAGAACATGGATATGACAGATTTCTTATTCTCTAAGTAGTGTAAATGAGTATAAAGAGTATACAACTGTAAACATTACTCAGTGTTTTCTGAAATATATAAAATAAGTTATGTTCTCAACTGTTTGACTCAGCGACATGAGATATTTACAAAATTTCATTAGAAAGTTTATTGTAAGGATTCACATGCCACATGGAAGGGTGAGGACTTGACTATATCTGAAGAACCTGCTGTAACATAATGTTCCTATCTGTCAATTATATCATTCTTCAACCTAGAGACTTCAACTGCTCATGAGGTCAACCACAGAAGGCTAAGATGCCAACTCTTGTCCTAACCCCCCAAAAAAACTGTCACCAAAAGATTTAGTGATATATAAACTAGTTGATAAAGACTGTGAAAAAGGAATTCCTTTAGAGAGGTTCTGGTGCACAAGGCAGAATGTCTACCAATAGCCTCTTGCATTCATTCTCATTGCATAAAGAGTTCTTTTCTGAATAGGTGGTTACGCACACCTCTTGTTATCTTTTCTGAATTATTTTAAATTATGCTAATATAATGTCTGCCATCTACCAATGTTCTTTTATTTTCACAAAGAATTACCTCCAAACATTAAGTATTTGCTCACCTTCTAATTATATTTGAAATATCCTCCTGATCTATTTTATACCATGTTATCTTTTTTCAATTGTTATTATAGCTCAAGTGATCACAAGCATTTCATGCTTGCTAACCCACTGCATAATTATATTTGATAAAATTTCTGGAAGATAATTATATTTATATAATCTCTTATCTTCTGTATTAACAAGCATGAATGTCATGTTATATGTCTCATTTTTGTTTTAATTTTAACAAATTGCCCGGGGGAAAAGGTAGGCTAATTTCAGACCTTCACCTCTTCCTCTTCTCCTCCATATCCAATCCTTGAGTCTTATCCCCAGTTCTGTTGCAGAATACCTACTGCAGCCTCCCCTTCCCCTGTACCCATCTCTAGTGGATCAAACAGATCTCCACCACCTCATAAACTCCATTTCCCACTCATTACTTTATCTAAGTCCACAATTCCAGTAAGCACTCCCTGAGAACAACATGACACTCTGACAAAGCAAGCAAGTAAGGTGACTGCAGATTTTCACTCTCCCTCAATTCCCCCAAGTTCAATCACCAGGCTCATCCTCAGCTCTATAGCAGACCTGCTATGCCCTCTCATTCTATGTCCTCATTCCTAGGGAACTAAGCAGATCCTGGTGGAACACACTGCATTTCTCCCTTCTGTGGAGCCCTTCAGCACCCTACTCCTAGTCCATGCTCATTCCTAAATATTAGCACCCAATACCCAGAAACACATTTTTTTGAAACAGGGTTTCTCTGTGTAGTTTTGGTGCCTTTCCTGGATCTCGCTTTGTAGACCAGGCTGGCATCGAACTCTGTGATCCGCCTGGCTCTACCTCCCCGAGTGCTGGGATTAAAGGTGTGCACCACCACTGCCCGGCCCAGAAACACATTTTATCAGAAATCTCCAGAGGCCACAACTCTCAGGACTTCATAAAAAATTTCCTACCAGACAACACACAGTCACCACACTTTTCTAAGAATCACAGAAGGCAATAGAAACAAAGAAACAATACAGCCACCCAACAAAGACGAGACCACCTATCTTCACCTAGAATTACAATTTTCCCAATCCTAGATAGACAGACAACAGCATAAAAGCACAATCAATAACTATTGGAACAATATGTCTCCACTGAAGCCCAGCAACCCTGCCACATGAGGCCCTGAGTAACCCAACACTGCTGAAACACACACACACACACACACACACACACACACACACACACACACACACACAAATCCTTAAATGCCCTTTATTAATATGATAGAGATACTTAAAAAGCAAATGATAAATCCCTTAAATACATCTATGAAAACACAAACAAACAGTGGAAGGAAATTAATAAAATGGTTAAAGACATGAAAGTGGAAACAGAAGCAATTAAAAAAAAAAACCCTCAAACTGAAGGAAATCTAGAAACAGAAAATACAGGAACTTAAACAGGAACTTCAGAGGCAAGCATTACCAACAAGAATACAAGAGATCCAGGAAATTGGAGACACTATGAAAATACCAATAGTAGAATAAAATCTAAGAATAGTAGCAATAGAGGAAGGAGAAGAAACACAGGACAAAAACACAGAACATATTTTCAACAGAATCTTAGGAAAAAAATTCCCCAATCTAAAGAAGAAGATACCTATCAGGGTACGAGAAGCAAACAAAACACCAAATAGACTGCACTAGAAAAGAAATTCCCCTCAGCATATAATAATCAAAACACTAAATGTACAGAAGGAAGAATATTAAAATCTACAAGGGAAGAAGATCAAGTAACATACAAAGGTAAACCTATTAAGATTATACTTGACTTCTCAATAGGGACTCTAAAAGCCCAAAGGGCCTGAACGGATGTGCCACAGACTGTAAGAAAGCAAGTATGCCAACCGAGACTACTATATCCAGCAAAACTTACATTCAACATAGATGAAGAAAGTAAGATATGCCATGATAAAACCAAATTTAAATAATATTTATCTACAAATCCAGCCCCTACAGAAAGTGCTAGAAGGAAAAATTCAGCCTAGAGGTAAATTACAACCAAAAATCACAGGGAATAAATGATTCCAGACCAGCAAATCAAAAGAGGGGAAGCACACTAACACATCACCACCACCAATAATAACAACAGAAATATCAGGAATCAACAAACACTGCTCACTGATATCTGTCAACATCAGTGGTCTCAGTCCCCTAATAAAAAGATGCAAATTAACAGAATGGATGTAAAACACACCTTATCATCAAGGATAAGACATCACCTCAGGGTGAAAGGATGAAAACAGATATTCCAAGAAAATGGATCTAAGAAGCAACTTGGTGTAGCCTTTCCAATATCTGACAAAATAGACTTCCAACAATAAATAATCAGAAGAGATAGGAAAAGGCACTACATACTTATCAAAAGAAAAATCCATTGAGAGAGCATAAGAATTATAACATCTATGTGCCAAACACTAGGGCAACAAAGTTTAAAAAAACAAAAATAAAACAAAAAATGCTACTACAGTTTTAATCACATATTGCCCCTCACACATTGATAGTGGGAGAATTCAGTATGCCACTCTCACCAATAGGCAAGTCATCTAGATGAAAACTAAATAGAGAAATGCTGACATTATAAACCAAATGGACCTAACATATATTTACAGAACATTTCGCCCAAAAACAAAAGAATACTTTCTTCTCAGTAGCTCATGAAACTTGCTCCAAAACTGACCACATACTCAGACACAAAGCAAGTCTCAAGATACAAGAAAATTGAAATAACACCCTGTATCCTACCTGAGGACCATAGATTAAAGCTAAATATCAACAACAACAGAACAAAAGGAGAGCTTACAAACTCATGGAAACTGAACAACTAACTACTGAATGAAAACTATGTCAAGAAAGAAATAAAAGTCTTTATGGAATAGAATGAAAATAAATACACAACATACTCAAACTTATGGGATACAACAAAGGCTAGTTCATGGAAAGTTCATGGCACTATGGCCCTACATATAAAAAAAAATGGAGAGATCCCAGACTATCAACTTAACAGCACATCTGAAAGCTCTAGAACAAAGAGAAGAAATTATTCCCAAAAGGAGTAGATAGTAAGAAATAATAAAACTCAGGGCTGATATAAATAAAATAGAAACAACAACAAACAATACAAAGAATCAATGAAAAAAAAGAGTTGATTAAAAAAAAACACAATCAGATTGACAAATACTTATGCAAATTATCTAAAAGGTAGAGGGAAAATATCCAATTAGCAAAATTAGAAATTAAAAGGGCGACATATCAACAGATATTGAGAAAACCAAGAGAATCATAAGGACATACTTTAAAAACCTGTACTCCATTAAATTGGAAAATCTAAATGAAGTAGATATTTTTCTCAATACATACTGTTGAATAAAATTAAATCAAGATCAGATAAATATTTTAAATAGACATATAACTCCTCATATAGAAGCCTCTATTAAAAGTCTCCTAACAAGAAAAGGCCCCAGGCTTGGCAGTTTTAGCCCAGAATTCTACCATACTTCAAAAAAAGTTAAAGTTAATGCTTTGTAAATCAGTCCACAAAATAAAAACAGAAGAAACATTTCCCAAATTATTACATGAGTCATCTGATGGGAAAACATGAACTTTGAAAGTAGTAAAAGTCTTTTTGCTTCAACAATTACATTGCTACCTGAATCCAAGTGACAAGGCCCACATATTCCTTAGTCTAGTTTCTCATGCTACTTATGTCACATAAAGTATCTTTTCAAATACAAACTCAAGAAAATATCTGTGCTGAACCTGTCTATCTTACAGAACTTTTTGTCAAACATGATAATTTTGGGGGGAATCATAACAGTTCAAAGTGATAATTTTTCAGAAAACATGAGCTTCATGTTTCCAATGGCAGAGAGAGAAGGGAGGCAGAGAGGAGAGAGAGAGAGAGAGAGAGAGAGAGAGAGAGAGAGAGAGAGAGAGAGAGAGAGAACAGATTGGCCTGAACAACCACAAGAAGCCCTGCTACAATTCACCACAGAGAGAGCATGCTCTATGCACAAACAATTGAGCACACCTGTGATTCCTCAGCTAGTAATTTGTGATACAAGAACCCCCACATTGAGACCAGTTCTCACTAGTGGTCTCCTGGCTATTGCTGATGCAGAGAGGTGTCCAAACAGTATTAATTGGAGACAAAATAAAATATATTAGCCATGTTTGATGTTCTCTAAACAGTAACTGCTGCTCTCATTCATTCACATAGGAAAAACAAGGGAAAAAAACTTTCCCACTGAAGGCATCATCTTTATTGCTATTGCTTGAACCTTAGATCATCAGCTCCATATTCTTTCAGAAACATCCCTATTTGAATTTGGTTGTTCACTCAGTACACCATCTGCCAAAATTTTGATGGAGGATGTGAGAAGACTTACGCAAATTGGCCCATCATATTATGTTTGCAATGGTGGGGGTGTGTGACATAAGCCCAATCATAGAGAATTTTCTGACTTTGCCTGGAGCTACCAAGCAGAATATTTACTCTTTCTCACTCTGACTAAATATACAGTTATTTGGCCACTTCAAATGGAGATCTGGAAATTTCTAAGAACTTTTCCAGCAAGAATGAGAATGCGATAATACATTGGAGAAGAATGGACAAAATCTTTGTACTCCAGGAACCAGTGCTTATCTAGACTTATTTGAGCCAAGCTTTCCCAAAAGCCAGTTGAAGATGGATTTCCTTTCAAATTATTTGCCATGTTGTATGAAACAGCCATAGCTTTCATGCATTAGATTCTTCTAGAGCACCAGCAAGAATTCTCTGCTTTCAAGAACTGTATTACTAGTGTTCACAACAACCAATCACTCAGTTCCATTCTTATCCAATAGAAAAGCAGCTTGGAGGTTTGCATATTGATTAGTCCAATGCAACTCAACTGTAGAGGATGGATTTAGAATCTGGATCTGGACTTTGTGACCTTGTGCTCCTTTTCACAAACTTGCCTCCCCCCTGAAAAGTGGCATCATAAATTCTGAACCTGAGGGCTGTTCTCAAAAATGTTGTCTATATCTCATCATTCAGAGTTAACATATTTCTCTTTGTTCCACATTTACAGGATTTGAAGTTATAATTTCAATGATTTTTTTTCCTTGAAAGTTGAACTCATTAAAATGGAAACTGCATTGATCTTGCACAGCATAGTGCTGGAAATTTGGATGAGGTTACAGAGAGTTTAGCAAACAAACAAACTGCAACTATTAGCTGTGAGAAATTAGTAAAATGCTCTGGTCCCTTTTGTAGCCAAGAATTTATAAAGTATTTGATAAATGGGATGGGGAAGAAATTACTCAATTAATTTTCATGATGGTTTTACTTTCACACAGCTTAATAAAATTATATACTCTGGGGAAAATTTTTGTAAGAGACTACATTATTTTCTGAGAAAGATTTTTTTAAAGGTATTACAGTTTAGATTTACAAATAGATTTAGTGTAGATGAATTTCTAAACAGTCTTATTAAATAAGAAACACAGAGCCAAATGCAGGGGTGAAAGCCATAGAGATCAGAGAAATAGTGATAACCAACAACTAACCTTAGCTCACCATATCACTGTAGCTTCCCAAGAGAACCAACTTCTTCCTGTCTAACCTGTGTCTTTATTGCCTTGCTGTTCTGCCTTCTCATTGGCTCCTAGCCCAGCCACCTAACTTCCTTGTCACTGCCTGTCTATACAGACCTCCAGGTCTCTGTGGTTGGTACTGGGATTAAAGGTGTGTGTCACCACACTTGGCTGTGTCCTTGAACACACAGAGACTCTGCTTGCCATGTGACTGGATTAAGGGTGTGTGCTACCACCACCTGACTTTTGTTTATAGATGGCTATCTATGTCCTCTGATCTCCAGGCAAACTTTATTTACTAACATACAAATAAAACATCACCACATTTAAGCACAAATAAAATATCACCAGATTTAGTGAAGAAATGACCTGTAATAGTAAAAGCAAAGTCTTGATTTATTTCAACTGAACACTGACAACCTGAGGTAACAGTGGGACAATCATAGGCTTAAACCCTGGAGATAGTACTGACTGCATCATCAAAAGCCACCTCAAAAAGGATGTTGTTCAAAACCGGAGAGGTAAGGAGGGAACAGACAATATAACAAGCAACACCTGTTGTATGCTTTCTCTTTTGCACAGGCAGAGGGTGACAACTGTATAGGAAACAAAAGCAGAGCAATCCAACCTCAGGCTGAGAGAGTGGCCATTGCATAATGAAATCCCAGAAGACCCCATGCATCAGAAAAGAATGACACAGTCTGTGACAGAAAAGCCCAGTGTTCTGATGGGCCCATAATGCTCAAAAAAGTAAACAAAGTAGCTGTCTCGGGTAGTGTCTGGCTGTACCTAGAAGCAAGTTTGTCACAACTTGGAGGTGAATGTTACATGTAGGATACAGAAGCCAGGGATATTGCTAAATATACAGTACACAGATCTATCTTATACCAAAGAGAAACATCTAACACAAATATCAACAGTGCCGATGTTAACAGCACTAAGGAAGAAGTGAAAGGGGTAGCCACTAAGCTATGGGCATTAGATGCAATGCACTGTGGGAGATAATGTGCCAGTATTTTTTATGACCCACACTGTGTCTTTTCTCTCTTTTTCCAGTGTTCTCACTTACAGTCTCCTTACATTGCATGTAAATTTCATCCAAATGACCTGCTCTATAGAAAAACTATGTTAAAAGAGCACTGTTACTTCTTGAGTTAAGTAAGTAAATATATTGAATTCCTACAAAAGATGATACATTGTGAAGTCACTGGTAGATGTTGGGAACAAAGACAGCTAGTAGCACGACTCCAGGCTAAATGATTAAACCCATACTTCCCTGAAAGACAAAAAGAATGTATGGTTTCCACTGAGCACTAATCCTCAGAGAGGACACTATGCACAGAAATGAAATATAAACATGTGGTTCTGACAATAGCTTCTCTAGGACATTCTATATCATCATAGCATTCAGCATGATTTTGATGAACAAAGTAAAAGACATATCTAAATATTTCCATAGAGGATTTGAATCATTTACATTGAAAAAGATATTTATAACAGGGTAATTTTTAAAAATTGGGGCTGATGAGCTGGCTCAGTGTCTGACAACCTGAGTTCAATTATTGAAACCCACATGTAAAAAGAAAGA